>NC_136061.1:2545283-5090567 GCF_964261635.1 Lissotriton helveticus | reverse complement strand
TGTTGGTGGCAATCTAGTAGAGGCAGGTGAGAATGTCCCTGTGCACCGCTGTCAGGTCTTCTTTCTTTAGGCCGAGCCTATAGCAGCATATAGAGTGGAAGCTCCGTGGAAGATCTGCCCATTCTCCGCCCATCTTTTTCATTGGCATGTGTCTTTGTCCTTCCTAAATGCTGCCTTCCCATTGGTTTCAGGCTTGTAAGTCCATCCTTCTGACGGCCCATGTCGTCCTTTGTATCCTTCCATGGCTACTGGCCTCTTTACTTCGGGTTTTGCACAATATATTTTATTTAGATTGAGAGCACACATTTTTTTAACCAATCCAACAAGCATTATTCAATAGTGAGTCATAAAAGCACAGTACATACAACACATATTCCATAAGTCAGAATACAAGTACAACATTTTAAGACCATGATTAAATACTTCAGTTCTTAGGCCGGGTTGGTAAAGAAGATAAAACATATTAAAACAACTATGAAATGTCAATACATATAGGCATTAAAATTCATTATATAACATTTTATACAAGAAGGCACAATACAATCACTACCAGTCATAACCTGTTCATGTGTTGCATGACGCCAGTCCAGTTTTAAAAGGACAGATGTAATCTTCAGTACGCATAGGATGCCTTCAACCTGATTGCCCAAGCCCAGCCCAGAAATGTTGCTACTGCAATAGCAATAGGTGGTGAAGTGTTCGCGTGCAATATTCTTTGTGCGTCTTTGCTCTTTCTGGGGCCCAATGTCCTGCAGATTGGCGTCAGCCACAATCAACGAGGAATGTCATATGTGGGGCAGACAAACAACAAGTGGGCCAGTGACTCCAACTGCGCTTTGCAAGCTGGACATGCGCTATCACCCTCTGTAGCTCCTCTTGCTGAAATAAGATTTTACTGGTAGAGAACCTACCTTGAACTGGAAATATAGTTTCCGATCAAATTGTTTAGTTATTATGTCCCAATACTGCTCCAGGTATGGAGATGGTTTGAATTCTATAAATCTGCCCGTGAGTGAGGACATATCACCATTCCTGTAGATATTATGGTCACTCATTCCCAATATTTCTCTTTTAGACTCTCTTAAGAGGGAAAGGAAGCACCTGAAGGGTTTTCCCGGAGTGTTGCCATGCCCATGTTTGTTACAGATGCTCTGACCTCTGGTAGCCTTTGGATTTTGTGGGAGCAGTCAGCACTGATTAGATCTTTTAAGCCTGCTGCAAAGGTTGCCAGTTCTGGGGTACACCAAATTATATACCAATATAATATAGGGCGCAGTCTTAGCAAGTCTACCTGTGCTTTCCTGCCTAAATCATTGAGCAGTGGGAATGTTGGGGTACATTGTGGGAGGCTCGTAACCTTGCGTAACATTTTATTTTGGCAGTTGATAGCTTTGGCATCCTCTCAAACCCCCAGAGTTCAGCTCGGCATAAGGTGGAACTGACCACTTTCATATTATGTATTTGGAGGACGGGGCTAACTGGTTTTGTCAATGAAGTGTTGAATTCTGCTTGTAAAACTCCTGATAGCTGCCGGTGTTTTAATGTGGCCATATCTAGCTGTCGATCTCACCTCAAATTGTTCTGTAACATGACCCCCAGACACGTGAAGGCACTAACTTGTTCCAGGGGGCACTCGTTCAAAAGTATGTCTCCTCTAAATCTTTTTTGTGGATTAAATGACATAAAGTTTGTTTTGGACACATTATTTTCCAGTCCCTGCAGTAAACAAAACTCCTTAAAAAGCATCAATGCTCGCTGAAGGCCGTTTGGAATTTTTGAAATTATTAACGTATCGTTAGCGAACATTAAAACTTGAATCTTTATGCCTGCTATGACTGGGGCATCTGTAGGAGTGGACTCTAAAAATTTTCAATCCCATTAATGAACAGAGAAAATAATGTGGGAGCCATGACGCAACCTTGGCGCACGCCTCTCCCAATGGGGAAGGGGTTGGTGACATGTCCCTGCGTGTCCCATTGATTTGAGCATAATTGCCCTCATGGAGTGAAACGATAAGGGACAACAGTTCAGGAGGTTACCCTAACTCCTGCCGTACAGACCATAATTTACTGAGGGGCACGAGGTCAAAAGCTGACTTAAGATCGGCAAAGACAGCATACAAGATGCCCTTGCCTAGGACCACCATCCTCCAATACACTAATATCAACCTGAACACTTTGTCAATAGTACTGATGTGTGATCATGATCCAGCCTGCAGCAGGGATAGAATGCACAGCGCATCTATCCAATTTTGGACCTTATTTAAAACTAATTGTATCATTATTTTTTGTACTGGATCTATCAGGCTAATGGGCCTATATTTACCTGGGTGAGATTTGTCCCCTTCTTTTTAAAGAAGGGGATAATCTCCGCCACTCTC
Organism: Lissotriton helveticus; assembly: GCF_964261635.1. Classification (NCBI taxonomy): domain Eukaryota; kingdom Metazoa; phylum Chordata; class Amphibia; order Caudata; family Salamandridae; genus Lissotriton; species Lissotriton helveticus. Next base: position 5,088,187 of record NC_136061.1, on the reverse strand, counting down.
CAGGAGTCGGGCACAGGTGTGCCTCGAGCAATTGCATTTGCTAACAAAGTAACATACCGGGACCATCTTGATTCATCATGGAGGAATATATCAGCCAGAACATCGTCTAATCCGGGAGCTCTTCTTCCCGTTAAAGCAACTGGGGCGATAATAACATCGGTATCTCCAAAGGGGGGATCTAGATAGAAGGAATGTTGGGACTTAGCCTGACCACCCTCAGGTGTTTACTGGCATATTGGGGTTTGAAGTGGTGAACCCATTGGTCCTGAGCTACATAATTTTGTGGAGGTGTTGGCTGTCCTCCCCTACCCCATTTTCCTATATGCCAGAACTGCTTAGAGCTATTACTAGCACAGGTAAGTCTGAGGTCCTGCCATCTGTTTTAATCCCAAACGTTCTTTGCCTTTTCCTGGGCCTTCCTATAAGTCAATCCAGATGATCGTACCTGAACTCGGTCGCCTGCTTTAATGGCATCTCATAAGATCATATGGGCCTCTTGGCACTCCTCATTAAACCAGTGGGTTCTTTTCATTTGATGTGAGCTCTTAACCTTATGATGCCTCACAAAATGGGAGTGTAACTGGGCAAAGAATTTATTATGAACAGCAGTTACATTACCAGGAGCCTCAGGCCTAGTTGAACAAGCTTCTAGCTCAGCTATTATACCATTATTAATATTAGCTACGGTATAGGGCTTCTCCATTACCTGTACCCACTTCAAACATCTCATGTCGTTTGTGGGGACCACTTCAAGAGTGGTCGGCATGCTGTTCTGCCGGGAGAATACCCTCTCTGGTAACAAGTCAAAGGTCGCACATAAAGGGTTATGATCACTCTCTATCCGCCCCAACTCAGACATGTCACCAAACGCATGCCATAGCAGCAGATTAATTAGAAGATAATCAATGCGGCTAAAGCTGCATCCATTGTTAAATGTATTTATCCACTGTCTATCTGAATGAGATCTTCCATTTGCTGCCCAAAGGCCTTTTCCCAGGCACATAGAATTTATCTGAATTGCTACATCCGTCCACTTAGTTATTGGAACAAGTTGCTTTTCCTCAGGATAAGCAATGCTGGCTCCCGACGGACGCGGGGAGCAGGCTGGGACAGTGGGGGCATTGGGGCTTCCCCCACGGTCCCCAACGTATTATATAAGCCCTGGGGGATGGGGTCTCGGGGATAATAAAAATTAGTGATAAGGGCTATTTTTTTTTTAACGTAAATTAGGAGTCGCGCACCCATCGCGGTGCTCAGTGCGCCCCCTTGTGTGGACGCGTTGGATGCACGGTTTCTAACCCGTAGCGTGTGCGACTCCAGCGCCTGTCAGCATCTTTTTTAATGAAATAGAAGAGGATTTGAGAAGTCACTCAAAATGTGCCCTCATTTTTCTTTCTGCAGCACTAATCATACTTTCTATGGCAACATGAACCCCCTCATTTTGTTCCTTTTAAAATGAAATGTTTGAAGAGTTACCACTGTATTCCAATGAAAATGGCTTCAGGTGTGCTATACATTTGTAATAAGTAGGACTGTTAGCGCTCTAGTTGTTCTTTAGAACACTCCAGGAGGCTGCAGTAAAACACAAAGGAATCAACTGACAGTCTCTGTCCTTGTTGGATGTACATGTTTTACTGAGAATGTCAGACTTCATTCTCACATGACTGAGAAAGATAATGTGAATTTACAGAAAATATGCTTTCAGTTTAGCTTATAGATCCCCTTCCAAACCTCTGTGCGAAAAGCGTGAGAAAATATTTTTCTCTCAAACATGATTCATGATATCCCAGCAGAAGGCTTTTTCAAATGGTAAAATCACCTTAGAACACCACATTTCCTAAAATGAGTATGGTACCATCAACACATGATTTATAATGTAACTAAAGTCTTAAAACCTTCTATTAACTGCAATGCTTTCTAAAGAGGTGCTATCATGTATATTGGTCCCAAGATGGCTGCCAACACTTCTTGGATGAAGTGCTGACAGCCAATCAGATCTCACGATGAGATGTGTGGTTAAGCTCCGCCCAGATATATATATAAATATTTTTTTTCCTTTAATATCTAAAAAATGACTGGACAGATTTACACCATTTAACAAAAAGGCACAAGTCTGAACCTAGGACTACTTCTTTGCCAAATTTGATGTAATTCAGCAGATCGGGCTGTAGCTGCGACTAAAGGTTCCGATGGAAAACTGCATGGGGAAAACACTTTTAGGGACCCCCCTTTATTCTCTGCCCCTGCTTGACGAATCACCCCAAGACTTTCAGGATAGGAGCGGTTTAGAGGTGTAATGAGGCCACGCCCCTTTTTACACCTCTCTACAACGCAGCCCCCTGGAGCCTACTGGAGGTTTCTGGTGGGCTAGTTGGCCCCCAGGGACCCCCAGTATGCAAGGGGAATTAATACCTCCTCTGCAAATGCGCCAGGGGGCTGTGTTGCGGAGAGTTGTAAAAAGGGGCGTGGCCTCATTACACCTCTCTGCAATGCAGCCCCCTGGCGCATACTGGAGGTTCCTGGTGGGCTAGTTGGCCCTCAGGTACCTCCAGTATGGAAGGGGAATTAGTTCCCCCTCTGCAAATGCGCCAGGGCACTGCGTTGCAGAGAGGTGTAATGAGGCCACGCCCCATTTTACACCTCTCTGGTGGGCTAGTTGGCTCCCAGGGACACCCAGTATGCAAGGGGACTTAATCCCCCAACTCAGAACACGCTACGAGGCGTGTCTGCACAGTGGTGAAGGTAGGGGGCGGAGCTTAAGGTGATATGAGTGCAAACATGCCCTGTGGTACGTTTTAAGTTGGGGAATTAATTCCTCTTCAATCCAGAGGTCCCCCAGGGGGCAACTAGTCGAACAGGTATCTCCAGTAAGCGCCACGGAGCTGTGTTGCAGAGTGTTGAAAAAAGGGGGCGTGCCCAAGTGCCCAAGTGTAGTGGTGTGTGTATAGCTATATATGCAAGCATATGATGCAGGAACCGTTATCTGATAAAGCCACACTACGGCACAGGAACGTGTTATCTGATTAGGTCATAACGCTTGCAATCTAATTAGACAAGCGATATTCCTCCAGCCCCTGATAAGGCATACGGAGTTCTCAAAACAAATCAAACCTATGTCAACCTGGAAAAACCCTGCGGCCATTGTTTTGATTTGACCTGGTCGTATGACATCTTTATTGACGTATCTATGTCAATCCTTACGTCAATCTCGGCACCTTAAAGGTATAAATATTACCGATATTGCCCTATGCAAACACACGCGGTGGTGACGAGACGGAGCAGCCATACTTGCCGAAGCCCAGAGCAGAGCAGACCCCGCTGGCGCAGCCCGGCCTTCCTGACGCGCTGAGAACGAGAAGCTGCCTTTTCTCCTGCCGAGAAATCCAGCACCGGCGCTTCCGGGTAGCCCTCGCAGGCAGCCTGGAATATCGAGACCAGAGACGAGAGATACCATCCTTCATCCATCCTAGATTCCAGGTACAGAACTGAATAACCCCTCTCAGAGAATTCTTTAGTCAGTCACTTGGCAAAACAAACTTAACTTAAACTGTAACTTTCTATTCCCGCCCACATATTAGGCTTAGGTCAGGTACACGGGGTAGGCGTATTTAGAAACACCAGTTGAGTACGTTTAGTCAAATGTATATGTGTATAAATATATTTTATTCATTTTAAAACATCTTATGGCTTAGAAACCATATCAATGTTTTTACAGTATTATTTTATACTTCTACTTTTAATGTATGCACTTTACTTAGCTATAAGTATTACAATAATATCGATCCATTTCTCTTGTATGAGAAAAGAGACTGAACAATAAATAACATCTTTTATTGAACACGCCCGTCTCTTCCTTTTCTCTACAATCTGATGAGACTAAGAATGCACGTACTGACTGAGTAAAATAAATTGCCTTTTGTTCACACAACTCTCGAGATACACTCTTGATTAGGGGAGAGCAAAGTTGTCATGTTCTATGGTTGTCAGAAACTAAATCCCTTCTTGTCTAATCAGGGAAGTTAATTCCTTCCTGAACATTCGAGAAAGTTTCTAGTGAACTCTGAGCTAGCTGGCAAACCCAAAACTTTAAGTCTAATATCGACAGTAGTAGACCTAGTTAACGTCTGGTCTAGGCCTATACTATTGAATGTATTATTCCAATGCGCAGAGCCTATTGGGATAATAGGAACTACACTACATGGCGCCCAACGCGTTTGGAATGGGCGATAAAACTAACGTAAGACATTTAAAGTAACTCAGTCGTGCTTTCTCACTCAGACCCCTTTTCCCATAATACTCCAAAGACGTCTGGAGTGGGTGAAAGGTCATATCCGCCAGACCTCGCAGGAGGGAACTCCTATGTATGGTTCTTGGTTTAGATAACGTTGAAGGATACACTGTTCCAAAATATTGTGCATCTAATCTTTGTTTCCATAAGAAACCTGATCTGCAAACAAACAGAATAACCTTCCTGTCGGTAAAATGGTAGACAGTGATGATGAAAGAGAGGCAGTTAGATTAGCAACTGAACTCGCAGAAGCTGATGCTACTATGCAGGAAGCAGACCCGGGTATAATACTCATCCCGGTCATCAAAAGGAAATCTATAACCTTAAAACTTATAGAAAATGGACTGACACCTAGAGGTGGCACAGTCATATTCGTAATTGAGGCACACAAATATCGGCAGACAGAGGTATACTATTCATGGATAAATTTTCCAGCAGCAAATCCTGTAACAAAGTACTTCCACTATTACAAAATAGAGGAACCTCCTGAAATGTACACTCCTTTCGAGGAGGTGGAAGTACCACTTAAATTTCAAGAGCATTTGCTCTTATTTAATGGCGCCCTAAAACATAACAATCACATCACCAGGCTCGGTCCTTTAGGTAGACCAGGAGCAACGTGGCCGGTCCTAGCCGGATACACACCACATCCAGACATCGAAAGGATGCCTGCAGCACAGCTTTTAACACAGCTAAAACAATTAATAAAAATACATAGACAATTAGTCCAGTACGTGATGCGGACTTCAACAATTCAACCAGCAATTAAAATTCCACAGCTGACCCCAAATAAAATTACACCACAGAACATACAATCCTGCCTAGGTAAAGTACCGGCTAAACGGGAACAAATACCATTCTGGTTGGCACAAAAAATCACCCAAATAGAGGCGGTGTTTCCAGACACCACCCCGTTAGAAAAACACAGGATTCTGACTATCTGTCTTCCAATGGGAATCGCACCACACATTGAGGACTGTGACACTTGTGGTACAGTCTTTGCTTCCATTTACACAAAAACGCACGGTGTTCCATCCATTTCGGTAATACCAGATGTGCTAAAACAAATTCAAGACAAATATGGTCCAGAACCCGCTTTAACTCTTGGTATGAAATTACTGAAAGACTTCAAGCAGGTCTCGGCTATATTATTAGCCAACATAAAGGGAGAAGCAGCAAACGTGGCGATCCGCCAGATGTTAAAAGAGACAGATATAGCAGACCAACCAGCTGAAATTGCCAGAATCATAGAAAAATCCTATGAGGAACTAGGTAGAGATAGTTTAGGTGGAATACCAGTAAAACCACAACTGATTGAAAGTCCTGAAACAATATTTTTTAATAATAATTCAACATCACAGAAAAAGAGCTGGGATGGAAACAAACAATCCAATCCTAAAGAAAAGAAATTCCAGTCCCGAGGAAGGTCTCCTAGGCGAAGAGAAAAATCTCCGAACCAAAGACACAGGTCACCCCAGAGTGACCCCTCTGGGAAAAGATATAACCTTAGAAATAGGGATAATATAAAGAAGCCTGATAGATATCAAGACATTGATACACGTCCCTCTCAATCTTTTCAGACTTCCTCGCAGAAATCGGAAAGAAGAGGACGATCAGAACAAAGAGAAGAGCACGCCAAGTCCAAAGACAAGGAACCTGCTCAGCTAAAAAAGAAATTACAATTTCCAAAAAAGAAGGTAGCCAGCATTAAAATAGTTAACAATGCCGAGAATTCTGAGGACACAACTGAAAAACGGAGAATGGGCTCAGACAATGCTAGACAGCGCAGCAGAGGTGAGCATAGCTCGCAAAGTCCTTATGAATCATCTGAAGACAGTGGACACGAATGAATATCTTCAAGTGGAAACTGCAGACACCAGAGTTAGCAAACCTCACAAAATATATGAAATAACTTTACGTATAGAAGGGGATAAGACTAGAAAAATAAGGGGACTATTTTGGGATAATCTCTCCAAAGGCTATGAAATCCTTCTAGCTGAAAAAGACTGGCCACCAGAGTTTGTCAGGGATTGCCCTCATGGCGAAGAAATAATTATGCCTGCCTTCTCAAATCATATCCCAATTCATAAAAAATATACACTTGCTAGAAAGTGGGCAGTAGCTCTAGCTCCTGCTTTATATAAAAATCACGTAGGATGGGATGAGGACTCTCCTCCTCACAAAATCCAGTTAAAATCACAACCTACTGCACAAAGGCAGTACCCAATTAAGCAAGAAGCTAAAAAACAGGTAAAAGAAATACTAGATCAGCTAGAATACCAGGGGGTGATTGAAACTTGCACCTCACAAATGAACAACCCTTTGTTTCCGGTCTCCAAACCAGACAATTCATATCATCTAGTTTTGGACTACCGACACCTTAACTCATGTTGCAAAACTTTTGCAGTACAAAACTCGCATAGTGCTGCACTAATGAATAACATAGTGCGCAAAAAATACAAAACAACATTAGACATCTCTAATGGATTCTTTTGTCAAAACATAGCACCAGAGAGCAGATATTTGTCTGCGTTCTCTATAAATGGCACTCAAAAACAATTCTGTCGGTTAGCCCAGGGGTACAAGAACAGCCCGGGAGTATTCTCAGCAAGAGTAACAGAATTACTACAAATATATGATGATGAAGCATTATCTTATGTCGACGACATATACTTAACAGATGATGACTTGGATACTCACTTGAAAAGAGTGAACACCATAATACTTGGGTTCGCAGCAGAGGGTTACAAATTCAACTTTAAAAAATCCAGAATTGCCCATCTGACAGTCCTGTTCTTAGGATATGAATTATCAAGTGAAGGCAAAAGCCTGGCTGACAATTTTCTAGAGAAATGTGCCGTAATCCAAGCCCCTAGAACACTAAAAAATCTACAGTCAATTCTAGGCTTCCTAAATTTCGGAAGAACATACATTGCAAATTACGCAGAAAGGGTCAAACCCCTTTATGATCTGATAAAACCAGATTTTAAAAGATCCAATTGGACTCAAATACACACAGAAATTTTGAGATCCTTACAAACAGACATGCTAATTAAAACAAAATTAGAAACACGTGATAACACACGCAATCTTGTGATTCGAGTCATCCCAGGGAGATGCGGATTCACATACCTGACCTCTAATGAGGGAGAAAAGGTACCAATTGCATTCAAATCACACTTGTACACAGTAGCTGAACAGAAATTCAGTATTACAGAAAATATTGTTCATGCAGTTCAAACCGCAATAGCTAGAGAAAAAGATAAAGCTGACGGTAGACATATCACAGTCAGAACAGCAGAATCAGCCTTTGAGGCACTAACAACACCGTGTAATTTACCAACAACAACATTGAATCCGGAATGGATACAATGGGTGAATTCAATTACAACGGACAAAGTATACTACTACTTTGATCCAGAACTAGAAGATTTAAAAAATCTAGAATATGAAAAAACATTCCCTCTGCCAATCGACATTCTGCCCTTACGACAATACGCTTGTGTAATCTCAACCCTCCGTTTGGGGAGAACAAGCATACAACCCCACATGTGAGATTACAAAAGAAGTGTGGCGCGGAGGTAAACTAAAACCTCTATTAACAAAAACACACTCAGTAGAAATTAATTCAGAACAACAGACTGAGATATTAGCATTGAAAATGGTGCTAGATAATGCGGATCGCGAATTCCCGACACTTATAGTGTCAGATTCATATTACTGCGTCAAATCATATAACAGCGATTTGCAGACATGGATTCAAAACGGTTACAAAGATGACACAGATGCAACAATAAAGCAGAAACTGCTTTGGGAACAAATAGCTCTTTTACAAAAAGAACTACCAAAGACTCACGTGACACACTCACTGAGTCATCAGCGTGATGGCGTTCACGTTGCAGGGAATTCATTGGCTGAGACAGCCACAGCGGCAGCCACTAAATCGGCTTCCGTAGTTCGAAAAAAGCGTACAGCGAAGTATATTGACGGTGAAACAGTGCTGGCGGTGAAAACGTCATCAAAAGGCGACTGCTCAGGCGACTGCTCAGCGTTACCGATCAACTATCCACTCAATTACACATACATAATCGATGCAAACTCCGTCCCTTTTGCTCGAATCCCTGGAGTGGGGGATAGAGTGATTCCAAACATGGACAGGAGGACCTTGTTAATTGCAGACGCACATATGGGCGAGGGTCTTGGACACCTCAACCTAAAAGATTCTCTGGAAGAATTACAATCAAGGTACTGGTGGCCAGGCATGAGCCTGCAGCATCACATTTTTGTAAAAAAATGCCAGGACTGCAACAGAGATCGCAGTGGTGAGAGAAACGGTATACTACCGTGGGGTCTCACTCCAGAAAGAATCAACCGTAAAAAGCAAAGCGTCCGATTAACATATACAGGCTAGTTTCCACTTATAATGTAGATCCTCAGCACTCGGCTGACGTCTGAACTGTTATACAAAGATTAGCGAGTCTAAATGGCATATACGCTAGGAACATGCTACGTTTTGACCCATGTTTTCACATTAGCCTTCAAGCCTGTGGGGAAACATGGCCAAATGAGCATAGCACAGCGGGAATCTTCTCACTTCCTTCCTGAGGGATACGGGATGGTGTAAAGAAAAAACCAAGGCATAAAGCAATCTATAACGGAAAGGATATTAGGTTCGGGAGCTGGGTGGGTCAAACATCTAATAAGTGTCCAACGTAGTCCAAATACCTTGCCAAGAAATTCTCTGAAGGGATTCAGTCCGTACGAAATATTATTTGGAACTAGGATGTTAATCTCTGACCTTGATAGTCAGACTTCAGTGGTGAAGGAAAAAAGCTTTGATATCAAAGATCGTTTGGCTATTTTACAGGACTTAAACGAAACAAGAAAAGACCTGAGCAACATAAAGTTGAAACAACAGCCAACAACCACTGAAGAACCACCACCTGTCCCAGCAAGACCTGTCTGGATTCCAAAAGTCGGGGATCTAGTCAGGGAGAAGATCGCGGTAAAGAAGGAATTTGGGCCTTCTTACAGAAAAGCAGTTCCTGTCTTGTCTGTCAACGGGACAAGATCAGTTGTACTACCGCCACTTGCTGGTAAAAAGGAGAACCGAGTTGTATCCATCGACCTGGTAAAACCACAATCATGTGGCCGATAACAAATAGTAGGCCAAGTGGACTCCCAATAAGTAGCAGAACACCAAGGTTTGCTACCAGTACAGAGGTCCTAACAAAGAGGCTAATCACATTCGAAACGCCTACAGAAGAACAACAAGGACAATGCAACAATGCAATGGAACTTAGACCTCTGAAAACCCAAATAAAAACATTTAGCAGTGACACACCAATCTACAATGAAGTAGCAAACGAATATGCAAGAAACAGTAATCGTGAAGCAATTGGAACAATTGACAGAACTGCATCCGGCTACTTCATAAACTTCGATGATTCCTCTGAAGGCTTCAGTGAATCAAAGACACAGCCATCATCAAAAACCTTTAAAGATAAAGCTAAAGAACTTTTGAAACAACTGAAAGAAACGTATCTGATTTCTCCATGGATCGAATTTTGGGTGGGTTTTGGTGCATTTATCCTCATACTTTGGCTCATCATGGTACTAACTTTGGGACGCTTCATTGAGGGAAAATATGCTAAAATGGACACAGCAAGTCAGAAAATCAACTTGATCCTCAAACCACACATCTTCACACGTCGAGAAGAGAGAACTTTCTTCAGTCAACTTCACAGCCAATCCTATGCCGGGTGGGGTAGCATGGGACAACACTGACTACGAAATTTATGGTCCGGTTGAAATCCTGAAATATCCGCACCAAATTAAGATCTCATTGAGTGACTTTGTAAAACCAAGCTCATTTGCTGATGATTGGGACTTCGAAAGCATTAATAATATGATGTCTGACTTAGTAATGTCTGCTAAATTTACCAAACATGATTATTTGCAGGGTTCTACAAATTATGATAGTATGTACTGTTATAACCACTATGGCAACCATTTTCTACATAGATCTGCACAACCTAGAAATGTTTTAAATTATAATCAATGGGAACATTGTGCAACCCCTCCAAAAGGAAGCTCAAGAACCTTTTATGACAAATATTCATACTTTTCAGGTTTTAACACAAGTAATGCTGAAACATTTTATTTCAAATTGTCAAATAAGACAGGGACAAAGACCATGATAACAAACACGAAATTGATATATTCAGACTCATTTTTTGAACAAATGAATACTTTTGGTTTTGATTATTGGGACAAAAATGTTGAATTGAAAAGTGTTTGGGGTACAAAAGAATGGCAAGTACAGGGAATAGAATCTTTGTTTAGAGCCTGCATGATCCCAGAACAAATTATATTTTTAAATGACACTGTTCAACAAACCACCTGTCTTGGCCTAGCCAAAATCAAAGACTTAAATAAACCGTCTATTCCAAAGCCAACAATGTTCAGCAATAGCTCTGCAGATGAAGAGATAGACGTAAACTATGTATTAAACCAAAACAGAACACATCCTGATTGGAAACAGTGGTTGATCTGGCCCACAGATACTAATAACTGTCAAGACAGATTCCTGAACAAAACACAGGGGTTCAAAATGACCAGGCCAGACCCTAGATATCCTCAAAGACATCACCCAGGGATAATAACCACCTACAGTGTGGGCAAATTATGCCTTCAATGGCTACAAACTTCCACACTGGCAGAAATTAAGCAACACCTAACTTTACTTACTGATGGTGCTGACTTGCGTGATTTCATTATGGGACCACGCAAACAGCGTCAAAAACGTTTCATAGCAGCCTCTGTATATGCAGCATACAATGAGGCCTGGAAGGTTACTCAAATTGAGACAGCAGAAAGGATACGGGAAATTGACCGTATTAATTTGGAAAAATCACTTTCTGTAGTGGACAATGGGTTAATGACTCTGTCCTCCAGAATTTTTTCTTTGGACAGCATTGTGTCTTCAGCAATCGACATATTATCGCAAGACTTACTGTTGTTACAACACGGTCAGTCCCAATTGCGTTCTATTGTACAGCTTGGCTGGACGTTACAAAATCTGCGTTCAGGCTATGTGCCTTGGCGTTTAATCAACACAACGTCACTATTCCATATCTTTAACCTTACTGATAGACAAATCAGTATGGCACAAAAGGGTGCTGATTATACAATCTTGAGCATTGAAAAACTCGAAAGATTACCAGTGACAATGTCAGAACGACCTGTCAGTGAATGGATAATACATGGGATAATTAAAATTCCAATTTCAACCTTCAGGTTTCAATACTGCCAAAAATATATACAGGCTGGCATGTACGAAAAATTGGGAAAGGGGTACATTAAAACAACATGGAACTTGCCCTATTCACATGCATGTGTCAGTAATAAAGGACAGAAAGTGTTTCTTAGTGGCAATAATTGTGCAATGTCACTAAGCGGTACACTTCTGTGTAACGGAATTAGTTTGCATGGAGCCTGTGAAGGGAATTCATATAACCTTTCATGTCACCAGCAAGGCGCACCTGCAACAGAGATAGAACCATTCTTTCAAAGACTCTATAATGGGAGTTACATTCTAATTGTAGATCGCAGATGTTGTAGTCTTATGCCCGGGACTCCTTATCTCGTAACTACGACTGCGAAGGTCAAGTGCTGTGGACGCTCATTGTTCCCCAGCTCCTTTCCAGACAGGGAGGCAAGGGCATGGCCCAACTTGAAAATTACTTCTATTCGAATAGATACTTTAAGCAGAATGAAAACAGTGCTTCTTCAGACGCCTACCAGGCTCACGTCATCAAAAGAAACATATGATCTCCAAGTCGCAAGGACGACTGCAGAGATACACTCCTTATTATCAACTAATTCCCCCATACATTTCGCAGAAATCCTGAATGAAATCTTAAATATTTCTGATACCAGTGGGGTCTCAAAAGTATTTAAGACAGTATTTTCGATGGCATTAACACCATTCAAAGCCATACTGGGTATTTTTCCAGATTTCGTCCATTCGATTTTTGGCGGACTTCCCCTGATCTTGGGACTGATTGCAGGAATCCAATTCCTAGTCCTTATATTTCGTTATGGCAAACCATGTCACAGACAGAACACCTGCGACAAGGGAAGAAACAATCCTAGCCATTGGACACCGGGACCGGATATCAAAAATCCTGGGACTATCCCGGCTTAGAGACCTGAACATGACTTGGTTTCTATCATTTCGACCAATGTGGCAACGATGTGTTATTCCTGTATTAAGGTGCCTGCTATGCGGAGAAGAATGCGTGTTAGACACCTGTCTGACGCTACAATCGGATGCGCCAATGGATGCAGAAACATTGTTGAGCCCAATCAAGGTTCATGCTTTGTGCTGCCCTCAAAGGCTACCAATCCTGATGACGGCATTCGTGGAAGCTTCACCACTACGATTGAGGGGTAGTGAAGTTCAAGATGAAAGCAGCATCGATCAGGTACGACCGTCTGTCAGCAATCCAAATCAGAACATCAATGGAGACAATCATGCGCACGAATGCATGGTTACACCTATTTCCGAGTTAGTGGAACTATCCCAGGAAGCTGTTGACAGCTTTTTCGAAAGCCTAAATGATATGATGTTCTCACCAGAGCAGAAATAGAGACTTTTGAGCAAGCTCGCACACGGCGTTCCCTGAATTTGGCCTTCAACTTTAAAAATAAAGTCACATGAACACTTTTCCCTCCAGTTCACGGACAGCAATTTTTTCAGCAGCCCCAAAATATTTTTGCATATTTTTCGGGACACTTATCTTCTGCTTAAAGTAAGAACTATTCTTAGAGAACTAAAATTTCTAAATTTAGATAGCTTATAGACATTAGCTGCCCGCTGGTATGTTCATAAATATTTTATTCTGTGATGGAATGGTCTCGAACTTTTTTTCTGTATTAAGAGCCATTTCATGTGTAATTCTCATATGCCAAATAGCAATAATGTATACAAATGCGTGCTTACTTTAGCATTATTCTACAGCTTGAGTGCATACAATACATATGACTGCATTATTGCCGTATATTTGAAAATTTCAAAATGCATTTATGTATTTTGGGGTGGTAAGGTATACACAATACTCTATAGTATGTTTTACTATGCGTAGATTAGTAAATATGTCCATAGTTAGCGTGGAGTGGGTGTGATGTATTCCTATAGGTTCTGAATCGATCCCCCTATTCCTGACCCTATTCTGGTTAACAAACTAACAAGTTAAACTAGCAGCCAGCCCATGAGGCAGAAAACCCCCATGATGCAGGAACCGTTATCTGATAAAGCCACACTACGGCACAGGAACGTGTTATCTGATTAGGTCATAACGCTTGCAATCTAATTAGACAAGCGATATTCCTCCAGCCCCTGATAAGGCATACGGAGTTCTCAAAACAAATCAAACCTATGTCAACCTGGAAAAACCCTGCGGCCATTGTTTTGATTTCATCGAGAACTTCAGCAAAAGAATGTGCTAACGACCTGGTCGTATGACATCTTTATTGACGTATCTATGTCCATCCTTACGTCAATCTCGGCACCTTAAAGGTATAAATATTACCGATATTGCCCTATGCAAACACACGCGGTGGTGACGAGACGGAGCAGCCATACTTGCCGAAGCCCAGAGCAGAGCAGACCCCGCTGGCGCAGCCCCGCCTTCCTGACGCGCTGAGAACGAGAAGCTGCCTTTTCTCCTGCCGAGAAATCCAGCACCGGAGCTTCCGGGTAGCCCTCGCAGGCAGCCTGGAATATCGAGACCAGAGACGAGAGATACCATCCCTCATCCATCCTAGATTCCAGGTACAGAACTGAATAACCCCTCTCAGAGAATTCTTTAGTCAGTCACTTGGCAAAACAAACTTAACTTAAACTGTAACTTTCTATTCCCGCCCACGTATTAGGCTTAGGTCAGGTACACCGGGTAGGCGTATTTAGAAACACCAGTTGAGTACGTTTAGTCAAATGTATATGTGTATAAATATATTTTATTCATTTTAAAACATCTTATGGCTTAGAAACCATATCAATGTTTTTACAGTATTATTTTATACTTCTACTTTTAATGTATGCACTTTACTTAGCTATAAGTATTACAATAATATCGATCCATTTCTCTTGTATGAGAAAAGAGACTGAACAATAAATAACATCTTTTATTGAACACGCCCGTCTATTCCTTTTCTCCACAATCTGATGAGACTAAGAATGCACGTACTGACTGAGTAAAATAAATTGCCTTTTGTTCACACGACTCTCGAGATACACTCTTGATTAGGGGAGAGCAAAGTTGTCATGTTCTATGGTTGTCAGAAACTAAATCCCTTCTTGTCTAATCAGGGAAGTTAATTCCTTCCTGAACATTCGAGAAAGTTTCTAGTGAACTCTGTGCTAGCTGGCAAACCCAAAACTTTAAGTCTAATATCGACAGTAGTAGACCTAGTTAACGTCTGGTCTAGGCCTATACTATTGAAGGTATTATTCCAATGCGCAGAGCCTATTGGGATAATAGGAACTACACTACAGCACTATACTTTGTAAAGTAATTTATACTCTGGGGGAACACGTCACGAATGCGCTTATATGTTACGCTTTGCATCTACGCTTCCGTGTGATGTCATGTATGGTGTATGGTACGCGAACGGCGCAAAAGTTTCTAATTGTTCAAAAACATATATTTATGTATTTATTGTACATATTAAAGGAAAAACATTATCTGGGATAATCATGAAACTAGTATTTTAAACTTATAATAAGCATATATTACTTTTAAAAGCAATTACACAAATCGCGGAAGTCAAGTCAAGTCAAGTCAGAATTTATATAGCGCACTACATACCCATAGGGTCTCAAGGCGCTCGAGGAAAGGGGGGGAGGTTTACTTATCGAATATCCAGGTTTTAAGTTGTTTTCTGAAGGCTAGGTGGTTCTGAGTAAGGCGGAGGTGGATGGGAAGGGAATTCCAGGTTTTGGCCGCTATGTAGGAGAAGGATCTTCCCCCCATGGTGGTTTTGTGGATGCGCGGAACAGCGGCGAGGGCTTGGTAGGACGAACGCAGCTGGCGGGTGGGGGTGTAAAAGGAAAGGCGCGTGTTGAGACAATCAGGTCCAAGTTCGTATAGGGCTTTGTGTGCGTGGGTGAGGAGACGGAACGTTATTCTCTTGTTGACAGGGAGCCAGTGAAGGTCTTTCAGGTGAACGGATATGTGGTCTGTGCGGGGGATGTCTAGTATGAGTCTGGCTGAAGCATTTTGGATGCGTTGGAGTTTTTTCTGCAGTTTTGCGGTGGAACCGGCATAAAGGGTGTTTCCGTAGTCCAGACGGCTTGTAACCAGTGCGTGGGTGACCGTTTTTCTTGTTTCGGTGGGGATCCAGCTAAATGTTTTTTTTGAGCATGCGTAGGATGTTGAAGCATGAAGATGAGACGGCGTTGACTTGTCTGGTCATCGAGAGTGAGGAGTACAGGATGATGCCCAGGTTCCGTGCGTGGTCCATCGGTGTGGGTTCTTTTCCTAGGGCCGTTGGCCACCAAGAGTCGTCCCAGGTGGAAGGGGATGAACCTAAGAGGAGGACTTCCGTTTTGTCCGAGTTCAGTTTCAGACGGCTGAGCTTCATCCATCCGGCTACTTCTTTCATCCCTTCATGTAGGTTGGTGTTGGCGGTGATTGGGTCTTTGGTGAGTGAGAGGATCAGCTGGGTGTCATCAGCGTAGGAGTTGATGTTGAGGTTGTGTTGACGTGCGATTGTTGCGAGGGGGCTCATGTAGACGTTGACGAGGGTGGGGCTGAGTGAAGATCCTTGTGGGACGCCGCAGATGACTTCGGTAACTGCAAACACAACAATGATGGACAGAATGTGGATCAATGTCACACATTCACCCCAGTCCAAAGATCTGGGCCCAAATCCATCGTTTTTCCACTCCACACCACCCTGGGTTAGACAATGGCAATATGCAAATCAGCGCTGACCCTGTGCCCCATGGGAACAGTCCAGTCCGAACTACAAAAGCCATGTCCTTCCCAGAACGGAAACAAGCATCCGAGGACCGGCCCGGTTTCGAGGTAACACCTCTCATCAGCCCGGCTAGCTTGATTCCAGTGGTGTGGAGTAACTGGGACTCACGTCTGAGCATCCCCAGTACACTTAGAGCGGTAACTGCAAACACAACAATGATGGACAGAATGTGGATCAATGTCACACATTCACCCCAGTCCAAAGATCTGGGCCCAAATCCATCGTTTTTCCACTCCACACCACCCTGGGTTAGACAATGGCAATATGCAAATCAGCGCTGACCCTGTGCCCCATGGGAACAGTCCAGTCCGAACTACAAAAGCCATGTCCTTCCCAGAACGGAAACAAGCATCCGAGGACCGGCCCGGTTTCGAGGTAACACCTCTCATCAGCCCGGCTAGCTTGATTCCAGTGGTGTGGAGTAACTGGGACTCACGTCTGAGCATCCCCAGTACACTTAGAGCGGTAACTGCAAACACAACAATGATGGACAGAATGTGGATCAATGTCACACATTCACCCCAGTCCAAAGATCTGGGCCCAAATCCATCGTTTTTCCACTCCACACCACCCTGGGTTAGACAATGGCAATATGCAAATCAGCGCTGACCCTGTGCCCCATGGGAACAGTCCAGTCCGAACTACAAAAGCCATGTCCTTCCCAGAACGGAAACAAGCATCCGAGGACCGGCCCGGTTTCGAGGTAACACCTCTCATCAGCCCGGCTAGCTTGATTCCAGTGGTGTGGAGTAACTGGGACTCACGTCTGAGCATCCCCAGTACACTTAGAGCGGTAACTGCAAACACAACAATGATGGACAGAATGTGGATCAATGTCACACATTCACCCCAGTCCAAAGATCTGGGCCCAAATCCATCGTTTTTCCACTCCACACCACCCTGGGTTAGACAATGGCAATATGCAAATCAGCGCTGACCCTGTGCCCCATGGGAACAGTCCAGTCCGAACTACAAAAGCCATGTCCTTCCCAGAACGGAAACAAGCATCCGAGGACCGGCCCGGTTTCGAGGTAACACCTCTCATCAGCCCGGCTAGCTTGATTCCAGTGGTGTGGAGTAACTGGGACTCACGTCTGAGCATCCCCAGTACACTTAGAGCGGTAACTGCAAACACAACAATGATGGACAGAATGTGGATCAATGTCACACATTCACCCCAGTCCAAAGATCTGGGCCCAAATCCATCGTTTTTCCACTCCACACCACCCTGGGTTAGACAATGGCAATATGCAAATCAGCGCTGACCCTGTGCCCCATGGGAACAGTCCAGTCCGAACTACAAAAGCCATGTCCTTCCCAGAACGGAAACAAGCATCCGAGGACCGGCCCGGTTTCGAGGTAACACCTCTCATCAGCCCGGCTAGCTTGATTCCAGTGGTGTGGAGTAACTGGGACTCACGTCTGAGCATCCCCAGTACACTTAGAGCGGTAACTGCAAACACAACAATGATGGACAGAATGTGGATCAATGTCACACATTCACCCCAGTCCAAAGATCTGGGCCCAAATCCATCGTTTTTCCACTCCACACCACCCTGGGTTAGACAATGGCAATATGCAAATCAGCGCTGACCCTGTGCCCCATGGGAACAGTCCAGTCCGAACTACAAAAGCCATGTCCTTCCCAGAACGGAAACAAGCATCCGAGGACCGGCCCGGTTTCGAGGTAACACCTCTCATCAGCCCGGCTAGCTTGATTCCAGTGGTGTGGAGTAACTGGGACTCACGTCTGAGCATCCCCAGTACACTTAGAGCGGTAACTGCAAACACAACAATGATGGACAGAATGTGGATCAATGTCACACATTCACCCCAGTCCAAAGATCTGGGCCCAAATCCATCGTTTTTCCACTCCACACCACCCTGGGTTAGACAATGGCAATATGCAAATCAGCGCTGACCCTGTGCCCCATGGGAACAGTCCAGTCCGAACTACAAAAGCCATGTCCTTCCCAGAACGGAAACAAGCATCCGAGGACCGGCCCGGTTTCGAGGTAACACCTCTCATCAGCCCGGCTAGCTTGATTCCAGTGGTGTGGAGTAACTGGGACTCACGTCTGAGCATCCCCAGTACACTTAGAGCGGTAACTGCAAACACAACAATGATGGACAGAATGTGGATCAATGTCACACATTCACCCCAGTCCAAAGATCTGGGCCCAAATCCATCGTTTTTCCACTCCACACCACCCTGGGTTAGACAATGGCAATATGCAAATCAGCGCTGACCCTGTGCCCCATGGGAACAGTCCAGTCCGAACTACAAAAGCCATGTCCTTCCCAGAACGGAAACAAGCATCCGAGGACCGGCCCGGTTTCGAGGTAACACCTCTCATCAGCCCGGCTAGCTTGATTCCAGTGGTGTGGAGTAACTGGGTCTAACCCAGGGTGGTGTGGAGTGGAAAAACGATGGATTTGGGCCCAGATCTTTGGACTGGGGTGAATGTGTGACATTGATCCACATTCTGTCCATCATTGTTTTGTTTGCAGTTACCGCTCTAAGTGTACTGGGGATGCTCAGACGTGAGTCCCAGGCACTCCACACCACTGGAATCAAGCTAGCCGGGCTGAAGAGAGGTGTTACCTCGAAACCGGTCCGGTCCTCGGATGCTTGTTTCCGTTCTGGGAAGGACATGGCTTTTGTAGTTCGGACTGGACTGTTCCCATGGGGCACAGGGTCAGCGCTGATTTGCATATCGCCATTGTCTAACCCAGGGTGGTGTGGAGTGGAAAAACGATGGATTTGGGCCCAGATCTTTGGACTGGGGTGAATGTGTGACATTGATCCACATTCTGTCCATCATTGTTGTGTTTGCAGTTACCGCTCTAAGTGTACTGGGGATGCTCAGACGTGAGTCCCAGGCACTCCACACCACTGGATTCAAGCTAGCCGGGCTGAAGAGAGGTGTTACCTCGAAACCGGTCCGGTCCTCGGATGCTTGTTTCCGTTCTGGGAAGGACATGGCTTTTGTAGTTCGGACTGGACTGTTCCCATGGGGCACAGGGTCAGCGCTGATTTGCATATCGCCATTGTCTAACCCAGGGTGGTGTGGAGTGGAAAAACGATGGATTTGGGCCCAGATCTTTGGACTGGGGTGAATGTGTGACATTGATCCACATTCTGTCCATCATTGTTGTGTTTGCAGTTACCGCTCTAAGTGTACTGGGGATGCTCAGACGTGAGTCCCAGGCACTCCACACCACTGGAATCAAGCTAGCCGGGCTGAAGAGAGGTGTTACCTCGAAACCGGTCCGGTCCTCGGATGCTTGTTTCCGTTCTGGGAAGGACATGGCTTTTGTAGTTCGGACTGGACTGTTCCCATGGGGCACAGGGTCAGCGCTGATTTGCATATCGCCATTGTCTAACCCAGGGTGGTGTGGAGTGGAAAAACGATGGATTTGGGCCCAGATCTTTGGACTGGGGTGAATGTGTGACATTGATCCACATTCTGTCCATCATTGTTGTGTTTGCAGATGACTTCGGTGGCCTCTGACTTAAAAGGGGGGAGGCTGACTCTCTGAGTTCTTCCAGCGAGGAACGAAATGATCCAGTCCAATGCTTTTCCTTGAATTCTGATGTTTCGGAGGCGTTGTATCAGGGTGCTATGGCAGACTGTGTTGAAGGCTGCGGAGAGGTCAAGGAGGATGAGGGCGACTGTGTCTCCGTTGTCCAGAAGTGTTCGAATGTCGTCTGTTGCTGCGATGAGGGCGGTCTCGGTGCTGTGTTTGGCTCTGAAGCCAGACTGTGAGGAGTCGAGTGATTTGTTTGTTTCGAGGAAGGCGGCAAGCTGATTGTTGATGGCTTTCTCAATGACTTTGGCAGGGAATGGGAGGAGCGAGATGGGGCGGTAGTTTTTGAGTTCGGTGGGGTCGGCTGTGGGTTTCTTCAGAAGGGCGCTGAGTTCGGCGTGTTTCCAGCTTTCTGGAAATGTGGCGGAGTTAAGGGAGCAGTTGATGACATCTCGGAGATGGGGTGCGATAAAGGAGTCTGCTTTGTTGAAGATGTGATGGGGGCATGGGTCTGTAGGGGATCCTGAGTGGATGGAGTTCATCAGGCGAATGGTGTCTTCTGTGGTGATTGGGTTCCAGTCGAAAAGGTTATTCGGAGGAGGTACAGGTTCGGAGGTGAGTGGGGTGGACTGGTTTACTGGTTGGTTGTCAAAGCTGTTATGAATGTCGGCGATTTTGTCATGGAAGAATGAGGCGAGGGAGTCGCAGAGGACTTGAGAGGGGGTGATGTCATTAGAGCTGGCAGTGGGGTTGGTGAATTCTTTGATGATGTTGAAAAGTTCCTTGCTGTTGTGGGCGTTGTTGTCTAGTCGGTCTTTGAATGCTGATTTCTTGGCTGCTCGGATTAGTTGGTGGTGTTTGCGGGTAGCGTCTTTGAAGGTGGCTTGGGTGATAGTGTTTGGGTCTGTTTTCCAAGTTTTCTCAAGGGAACGACATAGCTTCTTGGATTTCTTAAGGTCATCGTTGAACCAGGGGGCGTTCTTGCTTCCTTGCTTGATTTGATGTTTTTTCAAGGGTGCTAGTTTGTCGGCGGTTTGGGTTAACCATTGTGTGAGGTTGATGGCGGCTTGGTTAGGGTTCGTTGAATAGGCAGGGGGTTTTTGAAGAAGCGATGTTGAGATCTGGTCGATGGTGATTTTGTTCCAGTTTCTTCGCAGAGTTGGTTGAGGGTGGTTGTGGATCAAGGTCTTATTGTAAATAAAGTGGATGCAACTGTGGTCCGTCCAGTGGAGGGGTGTGGTGTGAGTGAAGGAGATATGCTTGCTGGAAGTAAAGATAGGGTCGAGTGTGTGTCCTGCATAGTGTGTGGGGGTGTTAACAAGTTGGTTGAGTCCGAGATTGGCGAGATTGTCCAGAAGGGTGGTAGTGTTACTGTCGTTGCTCTTTTCCAGATGGAAATTGAGGTCTCCCAGTAGAATGTATTCTTCTGAAGGGAGGGCGTGTGGGGTGATGAAATCAGTGATGTCTTCGCTGAATTTTGTACGGGGTCCTGGTGGTCTGTAGAGGAGGGTGCCTCTGAGTGTGGTCTTGGGGTCGGTGTGGATCTGGAAGTGAAGGTTTTCGGCGATATCGAGATTGTCTTCTGAGCTGGTTGAGACGCGGATGGTGTTCTTGTGGATGATGGCGATGCCTCCTCCTGTTTGACTGGTGCGGTCCTTACGGATTATCTTGTAGCCGTCGGGGATTGCTATGGCGATGTCTGGAGCTGAAGAGGCATTCATCCAGGTTTCTGTTAGGAAGGCGATGTCCGGAGAAATGGTGTCGAGTAGATTCCAAAGGTCGATGGCATGTTTGTGAACCGAGCGGGTGTTGAGAAGGATGCATTTAAGGTGGTTAGTGTTGGATCTCAGTTTGGTGTTTGTTGGTTTGGTGTGGGTCTTGATGCAGGTGAATTTGCAGGAGTGGCAGCTGAAGGGTCCATGGGTGTGTCCTGGTGCTGCTTGGGCGCAGTTAGGGAGTCGGCCGAGGTTAAGTGATAAGAGGGTGGAGGCGGCATATGTAATGCGGGAGGGATGGGTGAAACGGGGACCAGGGGGTCTGGCGCTGGGCGCGGACAAGGCGCGGACGGGCGTAGACGGGCTTACCTTTGGCGCACCTTCGGCGCTACCGCTGCGCGTGGACGCTGCCGAAAATGCATCTGTCATATGCGGATAGTGGAGGGGGAGGGGCGAGGGAGGGTCAGCTGGGAGGCGGGTGCGAGGTGAAGGGGAGGGTCTGCAGGGCAAAACAACAACAAAATGGCCGTAGCAGTCCCAGGAACGAGACTGCAGAGAGGCTGGGCAACAATCAAGCAGCTTCTGCAACTAAAATGTAAAGCGCTGCAAATCTCTAAATCACAGTTCTGACAAGCGCTTCAAATAGTAATTAAAAATCACACACTTATGTTTACGAGCAACACGGCGAGCGCAGCTGATATTACTAAATATGCAATTTGGCAGGGCTAATCGCACAATAGCGCGAACGTGCACGGCACTCAACAAGGCACTACTTATCAAATGGGCAGTCAAGCGATGTCAGGAGTCTGTCAAGGAGCCACCCGATGCCAGGATCAGAGCAGGGAGCCTGGGGAGTGACCACTGCTGAAAGCAAAGGACGCAAAGCCATGTGACTTAAAAAGAAGAGATTAGATTGCTTCATAACACTTCTTATTCCAACTCTTGAAAGACCCCTCCTATTTAAATCATCCTACTTTGACTTTCTAAGAAGAGGTATCTCTTCTCTGAAGCCTGTCAAATTAGAACGATGACAATACCTATGGACTCATCTTCAGCCACTTCTCTGATGGAGAATTTTTTGCAGAAGCACCTCAGAGGAAGAAAAAAGAGGCGGTCATTTGGAAGTTTTTTACTTTCCCTAAAGGGGAAAAAAAGGTCAATGCACCTCTTGTGACCTGTAAAATTTGCCAAACTACACTTTCCAGGGGCAATCCTGCAAAAAAATATTCATTTGGCACTGCAAGTATGGTGAAGAGCTTGCACCGCAACAATTTTGGAAGAGCTGCAACACGGAGGTTGCAAGAGGACCCACCTGCTGCTGTAGCAACTACATCAAGTGCACCACCACCACCTGTGGGAAGCAGTCCACAACCACAGATCGAACATGATTTTGATGAAGTCAAAATTGTGACAAACTTTTATGTTACGGGGAACAGTCCATCAATCTGATAAAATGCAGGAAGCGTGAGCATCGCTGTCATTGTCATTAGTTTTTTTTGTTGTTCCTGTTGGACACTTTTTGGGTTACTGTTCTATTTTTTTAGTTTTCAAAAAAAAAACTTGTTAAAAAAATACAAAAAAAATAGAAAACTAAAAACACAAAAAAACAGTTCTTTTTAGAACTACCTTCACTGGTCAAAGAAAGAACTATATTTCTATGTTAGTGTGTAAAAGTTTGTCAGAATGAATTTGTAGTTCATAAATGAATGAATGAATACATTACTACTGTATGGTGAATGTGAAACTGCAGAACTATAAGGAAGTGCTACAAATCTATAAGGTATTTATAGTATAGTGTAGTTCTTCCGAAGCACTTGAATGTAAAATATCCATATAAATATGTTACAAATCTATGCTTCAATTTGCACGGCTGGTTAAACTGCCTGGGTGAATTTGTATGTCTTAGGAACAGATTTACAACGCCCTTGTGCCTCTTTTACACATCTGTTGCATCACTTTGGTGATGCAGCAGTGGTGCAAAAGATGTGCCATAGTGTGTGGTATTCACAATGACATGCATATGGAAGGTTCATCACATTGTAAAGCCCTGCGCCAGAAGGAGGCTTTCCTGCACAGAGGGGGTGGGGTGGGTGGAGGTGTTCTGGTGCAGGAACGCCTCCTAAAAGTGATGAAGTGAAATCTATAAGATTTCATTCAGTCACTTTTATGCTTATACTGCATCAAAACCCTGCATCTGCTTGAAACAGGTGTAAGGATTGACACAGCATTGTAAGCATAGGGCCCCAAGAGCATTGCTGGAGCTGCGTTGTGTTTCAAATGCAAGTCAAGCAATCCGCCACCTTCACAACACAAATACATCACATATCTGTGCCGTTTTTGCCCCATAATACACCACATTGAAAATACAGTGCATCCATGGTGGTGATGTCACAGTGCACAATAACTGGCATATCTCTGGGGATGTACCACTTATTGTATATCTGCTGATTACTGTTTGAATGTAGTGAATGGATTACTACACACTTATTAATGAGTCACTACAAAACTATAACAGGATTGGCAGTGTGTTTTGTACAAGTGTAAGGATAAAGACTGGGGAATTGAGCATATAAAAGGTAAATTTGCAGGTGCATAGAACAGTGCATGCATAGTCTATGGGAGATTCAAGCAGTCCATGCCCTAAGGCCCACTTTGCACCATGAATACTTAGGTAGTGACTGAATGATTACAATTCTTCAAGCAGAGCGTGTGGCGAAATGCATAGCAGCTTTACTTTTACAACAGTGTATAGATAAACACATACTGCTATATGGTTCACTACAATACTGAAACAGTAGTATGATAGTGTTTGCTGGAAGTGTAAGGATACACACTGAGGAATTGAAGGTATAAACGAGTTTGCTGGTGCAAAGAACACTGAATGCACAGTTTATAGGGGTTTGAAACAGTCTATGGCCTAAGGCCTGTTTTAATCCATGAGTATCTAGATAGTGAGTGGATGATTACAGTTCTGCAAAGAAAGTTCCTCACTAAATTTATTACAGCTTCAGTTTTACCACTGTACAATGGAAAAGAACATACTGCTGATTGGCTCACTACAATACTAAAACAGCAGAGTCAGAGTGTTTGGTGGAAGTATAATGATACAGACTGGGGAATTAAAGGAATAAAACACAAGTTTGCAGGGGCATAGAAGACTGCACGAATAGTCCATAGGGATTTTAAGCAATCCATGCCCTCAGACCCACTTTGCATATTTTAAATCCATACAAAAATGTAAAGAATGTATAACTGAATCTATAAGTGCTTCACTTTTAGTACAATGAGTACATTAGTAGATAGTGCTCAAACCTTTATTATTTTTAAACAATAAATGTATTCTTCTAACATCTCATAATTTAACAGAGCTTCTAAAACAAGTTCATCAGGTATTTCATACACATCAATTTCCTCGTTAGCAGTTTCGGAATTAATTTGTTCTAACATAATTTACTGCTTCCAGAAAATATGCATCAAAGCTTTTGGCTTCGAAATCATAGCTCATGTCTGCAGCACTAATTTCCCCTTCTTCACTCTCATTGCCTGTGACAGATACGATTAGTTATTCAAATACACTCAAGGTCATTTCCAAAATCTCCTCAGTATAAGTCTGTTCTCTTTTCATAATGTTTCTCTTATGTTGTAGCTCCTTGTATAAAAATATAAACAGTTGGGGGGCGTGGCTAGCAGCCGGCGATGGCGGCAGCATAGAAGGCAAGCTCCGTGGTTGAGGCGGCCTCCTAGAACATCCGACTACTGATCCGATGAACTAAACTTCCCTGCGGGAAGGTACCGAAGCCCAGGACCGGGCGGCACATACAGCTGCAAACAGAACGAAAATCTGACAGAGGGAAGTGGAGTTAGACGTGAAGCCCGCTCAGGCCGCAAAGGAGAGCTGAAGCCGGGGAGCTGCCTGATGCGGAGAGCCGACAGGAAGTGCTGCAGGCTGGGCACGGAAGCACCGGAAGCACCCGCTCATAGCCGAATTCCGTGCAAAGGAAGAAGCTTCGAGGTAGTGCCTGCAACGGAGTTACTATACCCGTGATCCAGGAACAGAGCAACTGTAAATATTACCCGGCGAGTGTCGGAATCGATCCTAGCCGTCTAACGGAGGCGGACCGGCCTACTGAACCCAGGGCCGCAGCCGCCATCTTTGAACCGCAGAAACCACAGCGACTGAGGCGCAGGGTTGCGGGAGAGTCACATCAGACTGCACAAGACCCTGATCGAGACACAGGGGTCGGATGGTGGAATAAACCAGCTACATTATACCCGGTAAGGAGGAGTATAGTCCCCTGGGCAACTATCGGGCGGCAGCGTAACTGATGAAAGTAGCGAACGGCATACCACCCCGACACGGATGCCTCTGCTGAGACGCTGAGTCCCGGACACAGGCCCGGTCTTCCGGGCGCCCGCAGCCCGTCGTGAACCGCTGTGCTTCGGACGTACATACCTGGAAGTAAGCACATACAGCGCTGTAGTGTGCCGCCCCACCCTACTACCCTACTAAAGTGCGGTGCGCATCGCGGCCCAGTGGTGCCCCCGAATACAACTGGTGGAAAAAGCCGCATGAACATTTATAGCGACGGGCACGTTGGGGCCCCCCCCACTAAGACCGAGGGGAGTTCGGCCTGAGAGCTAAGGCCACCGCAAGCAGCACCTGCTACCAGTCAATTGGGGGAGGTACGGCGAGGGCGACACCCGCGGGGGCGAATGACCCCAGACACCATTGCCACGGACAACTTACGCCAGCGGGAGATAAGAAGAAAATGTAATCGGCGGATCACCGGGCGAAATCGACTCTACCGCACAGACCGCAAACGGTCAACACCCTGAGCACGGCGAGCAGTGACGGTCGCCCCTACCAGTCGCCTGCTAGAAAGGAGGAGAACATCCGGCGACTGGTGGAAATCGCAATTGGTCGGCCAAAAATTTGAGATACACGAGAGGAGTTACAAGCCTCCGCCGGGGATACTTCCTAACAGACTCAGCTCCATTACAGACAATTTTCATAGCAGATCTCCTGGTACGAGACACTACTGCAGTGACCACCAACATGTCCGGTAAAGGGCCGAAAGGAGGGACCACCCAAACACGCCTTGACAAATACGCATATGACAAAGCAAATTCCTCCCCGACGGACGTTAAAACACAGGCGAGCAAATCCGCGGAAACGGCGGGAGGTAAGAAAGCGACTCTGGATGATGTGATGCGAGCCCTGACACAGGTGCAGGCATCTGTGGGGTCGATCTCAGCGGAAATAACGCTGATAAGAGCAGACTTCCATAAAATGTCTGAAAAAGTGAACACAATGGAGATCGTGACCAAATCTTTGGTGGAGGATGTCTCAGAACTGCAAATAAGTATGGAACGGATCGCGAAGGAAAACAAGGAGCTGCGTGAAAAGCTGGATGATCAGGAAGGGCGCTCAAGACGGAATAACATCCGCATAATAAGGGTTCCAGAATCGGAAGACAAAAGGGTGATGGACCTGTATGTAGAGAAGCTGATCAAACAAGAACTTAAGCCTAAGGGTCTATCTGACTTTTTCTCAGTGGAAAGGGCGCATCGAGTCCCAGGGGGACGACCGAAACAGGGCTATGCCCCAAGACCGAACATTGCTCGGTTCTTCAATTTCAGGGACAGGGATGCGATCCTACAGGCAGCAAGAAACTCGCCCCCCATTAAGATCCAAAACTCTACATTGGCTTTCTTTCCGGATTATACGGGAGGACATTCTTTGAAGTGAAGAAATAACTTAGGGCAAGAGAGATTCCTTACTCAATGCTCTTCCCAGCCAAACTAAGGATAGTGGCAGACAATTGAACGTGGTTTTTCGACACGCCGGAGGCTGCACAAGACTGGCTGGAAGGATGGAGACCAACGGGCCAACCTCGTCGTTCCAACAGGACAAACAAGCACCACGCCAGCGGATTTCGTCCGGGCTCCCAGGCATCCGGAGGAGAAATGGAGGTGCACTCACCACTGAACGAGACAATGGAGAATGAAGATAACGAAGAACAATAACTTCCCGATGTTACCTTTGTAGGACAAATGCAATGCTGACCGGGCGAGCTGCCAAGGACACTGGGCGGAGGTCCTCCGTGGACAAGAAGGGGGGCCGCTGACTCCGGAGAGTCCTTCACCCCAGCGAGCAAGTACTATGTTTTGGGTTTGGGTCAGGCACTCTGCTAAGTTGGGGGGGTGGGCAGTTCTAAGTCCGTTTAGCAGGGGGCAGGGAGGGGGGGAGTTGGGGGTTGGTAGGTTTTTCAAATTCTAGACTGTTTCACTGGTCAAGATTGGATACACGAGGCACATGAAAGAAGTATAGCTAAAACCCGGCAATTAACTCGAACTCAGTTAGTATGGCAAGCAGGTCCTTACAACCACAGAAGCTATGGCACACGCCACACGGGCTGACACAGGGAGGGGGGAAGCTAGAATGAGACCAGTGGCACCGCTGCAATTCATGTCTTGGAATGTGAGAGGACTAGGGGACAAGGTCAAGCGAGGCTTAGTGCTGCAAAATATAAAAAGGTTGAATCCTGCCCTGGTCCTACTACAGGAAACACACTTAACGGGCACAGCAGCACGTGCCCTAGATAGGAAAGGTTACCGTATGATAGTTCATTCAGAATTCACTAGGGGATCCCGTGGTACGGGGATCCTAATGCACAGATCTTCTAGATACATAGTCCAATCCACGAAAATAGACACACAGGGACGCTTTGCAGCGACACATGGACAATGGGAGGGGAGGCCACTGAATGTGGTTTCGGTGTATATTTCACCAGCACTGCACACAGTCGCTCTCCCAGAATTGGGGAGATTCCTGCTGGAGCTCCCGGAGGGGGATCTCATCGTAGGGGGAGACTTTAACGCAGTGGCACACAACACACAAGACAGATTCCTGGTATGAACGCAGACTCCCGGGCCTTCACGGCTGACTGGCTTCCTGGAAGCGCAGGGTTTGATAGACCTCTGGCGACGGCTGCACCCGGACGACCAACAGTACACCTACCACTCGGCGGTCCATGACAGTCTGTCACGGATCGACTACTTACTAACATTGGGAGACGGACTCCTCACTGTCGATGAAGTACAAATTAAGCCAAGGGGTGTCTCGGATTACTCCCCTTTGACACTGGCTCTCTCTAGCCCGGAGCGGACCCGACAGCCCATTTACCCGATATAACCAGGATACCTTAAGGTGCCACAAGTGGCTAGAGCACTGAAAAAGGCGACGAGGTGCTACCTCGCGGAGAACGAAGGATCAGTGTCATCTCCCTCTGTCTTGTGGGAAGCCTACAAAACAGTTCTAAGGGGGCAAGCTATATCCACTATAACACGGTATAAACGCACCCAGAAACAGGAACTAGTAGACTTAGAAGATAAACTCGCTAGGGCTAATGAAGAACATATGGCTGACCCGACGTGGGACACATTGCACACGCTCCGGCTGTGTCAGCAGCGTCATACCGATCTTGTACGCCGTAGAGTAGTGGAGAATATAGCAGCCACAGCGCACAGAATATACGATGTCGGAGATAAGGCTAGTAAGCTCCTAGCCTGGTTAGAAAAGAAACAGGGAGGACGGAGGAATATACTACAGTTGAGGGACCCTGAAGGCGTACTACAAACCCGTCCGTCACTGATAGTTGAACTACTGGCAGACCATTTCCGAACAGTATATTCCCCTGAGTTAGATATTACGCAGGAGTTAGCAGAGACAGCTCTCCTGAGAATACCTACCCGCACCTTGTCACAAGACAATGTGGAAGAGCTGGAAACTGACCTAACCGTAGAGGAGCTGCAGACGGCTATCGCAGCACTGCACTCGGGGAAAGCGTTGGGCCCCAATGGGATACCGATTGAATGATACAAAACCATGTCAGAGATGCTTAGTAAACCCCTACTCAACATGCTTACGGAAAGTTTGGAACAAGGGCAATTACCGCCTGACCAACGAGTGGCTACCATAGTAGCAGTCCAGAAACCCGGCAAACCGCCTGAGGAGTGCGGCTCGTACCGTCCAATATCCCTCCTTAACGCTGAAAGTAAAATCTTGGCGAAACTATTGGCCAACAGATTATTGCCTTGTCTAACGCACCTAATACATCCAGACCAGGCGGGCTTCATGCCGCACAGGAGTACGGCGATGAATCTCAGACGATTACATGGTGTGATGGCGCGAGCCCCATTATTGACGGAGCCAGCAGCAGTCCTCTCGCTTGACGCCAAAATGGCGTTCGATTTGGTAGAATGGCGCTACCTCTTCACGGTCCTAGACCATATGGGTTTCGGCCCGAAGTTCATATCGTTGATCAAGCTTTTGTATAAGAGCCCTGTGGCACGAGTGACGGCGAACGGCCACATCTCACGAGAAATACCGCTAGCCAGGGGTACGAGACAAGGCTGCCCGCTCTCGCCGCTACTATTCGCCTTGGTGCTGGAGCCTTTGGCCACTGTCATAAGGACCACCCGACTACTGCAGGGCATAGACTGGGGAGACACCTGGGAGGATAGAGTGTCGCTATATGCCGACGATATGTTAATTTACCTAACGGAACCGGAAGTGGGAATTACAGTGTTACTGGCGCTGTGTGAGAGGCACGGAATGGCCTCAGGTTATAAAATTAATTGGACGAAATCGGTGATTTACATGCTGCACGGGCCGCCGCCGAACCTTAGAGAGGACTGCCCATTAATATTAGAGACCACCTCCTTCAGATACCTAGGGATCCAAATCACGCGGGACCGCACGACCTTTCATGTCCCGAATCTACTGCCGCTGCTCGAAAGGTTGAAATCAGATGTGAAACATTGGAAGGCCCTCCCATTAACGTTATTGGGCCGGGCGGCGCTATTCAAGATGATGGGACTGCCCCGTTTCCTGTATGTCTTAGAGAACACACCGGAGGTGGTCCCATCGCCGTACTTCAGGCAGCTATCAGGTCAACTGTCAGGCCTACTATGGGGTAATCGACCGGTCAGGGTCGCGCATGTGAAACTGATTAGAGATTGGTACAGTGGGGGGATAGCCTCCCAAACCTGGAACTATATTACTGGGCGGCACACCTCAAGGTGATCAACCAGTGGATACATGCACCGCAGGATGACCCGGCATACTTAGCAGACAGACGGCAGCTAGGTACTACCACCCTTCTGGCCCCGCTCTGCAACAAGGGACTGACAGCAAAACTGATAGGCCCGACTAAACACACGGTGACGTTGTGGCATAAAGCACAAACACGACTGAAATGGGAGGGTGTGATTACACAGCTTACACCCTTGTGGGACACCAAAGCACTGGGTAACCTGAGACTCAGTAAAGGGTTTACCCAATGGGATAATATCGGGATATCCACTGTGGGTGATATGTGGACGAAGGATGGGGTGGTTCCATTTGAGACCCTGAGAGAGCAATACAATCTAGGTGTTAATGAGACGTACCGATACATACAGATTAGACATGCATTAATGACTGCAATTGAAACAGGTGCTAAGGTCCCGGAGTCTGCTCCGTTGGAAGACCGCCTACTCACAGACTACATGGAAACCAGCGCCACTTCCCTCACCTATCGCAAGCTGATAAACAATCTACCCGACCCACTACAAAAACTGAAAGAAAAGTGGGAGGATGCGATAGGTGAGCTGGATGAGACAAACTGGAATGCGGCGATGGCGTCACCTAGAGAAGCTGGTATCTCGGCAAGATTTAGGCTAGTGCAGTTTAAAATATTACATCGAGTATACTACACGCGCACCACCCTACATAAAATTCAGAGGGCGGACCACCCTTACTGCCTGAGGAACTGCGGAGACGAAGGCACACTGTTTCACACACTATGGTCCTGTCCCAGCATGATACAATACTGGCGGCAGGTACTACGCACTACTTCCCAGGCTTTATAAATCTCCGTCACGCCTGACCCAAGATTGTGTTTATTGAATATATGGGGCCCGAACAACCTGACGCCGCACGGACGGCAGTGGGTGGTTATCGGAATGATGCTGGCTAAGCGAGACATTGCGCAAAAATGGGGGGCAGCAGAAGTACCAACCTTAGCGCAGTGGTGTAGAAACATGGATATGCTCATGATGGTGGAAAGAGCGGTATATCAACAGAGAACTAACCCACGTAAGTGGAACAAGATATGGTCACCTTGGAACACATATAGAGGGGATCTGTGTGAGCCACTGCCAGAGGAATAAGATATAGATAGTTCAGGGGATGAGGATGAAACAGGTTAGGTGAGAAGGGGAAGGTGGGGGTGAAAGACGGCAGGAGAGATTCCAGTCCTTCCCATGCCCTCCCTGCATGAACAATAGGCATGCGGACTGTGGAGAACAAGGACTTAACCGCTATACTGTTACAACTAAGCAAGGCGATATTTATTTTGAATTATGCTGACTATCCAATCTGTGCACCCACGATTTGACTGTTTTAAAAGATGGAAAAGTTGCACTAGCGGTTGGATGTAGCTGAATGTTGACGCTGCACCGACGAGTGATTATTCCTTCTACTGTATTTGTCTTGATTCAACAATAAAAAAAAAATATATATATATAAACAGTTCATTTTATCAGTTGTCTTAACATATAATACAATACAAGCGTTTTAAACTATTTTTGCCTAAAAAAAAATATTATATAAATACCATTGTCTAATAACAAACCAAAGTAGAGTTTTACTCCTTTGTAAAGTTATATAAATATAATGACTTATAAGGATATCCTGGTCTTAAGTTTCCTTAAATTTTGACTATAGGAAAAGACTCAGGCTGATCCAGTACTCACATTTTAACATAATTAGAAAGTTGTAATTCTTTATATAAGTCGAAAATACTCACAGCAACAGGTATAGAACATTGGTACACTCAGTATATAATTTTTTGAAATGTCTTTAAAAGATACAAACCATCTTTACACACTTATGTACTCCATCCATGTTTTGTTACTTCAGCTCGGTTGAAGCACAGTCCATCGACCATTTTTAACAGTTACTTGTATTTACCTTAAGCATAATAAATAATACAAT
The DNA here is from genome assembly GCF_964261635.1 of Lissotriton helveticus. Classification (NCBI taxonomy): domain Eukaryota; kingdom Metazoa; phylum Chordata; class Amphibia; order Caudata; family Salamandridae; genus Lissotriton; species Lissotriton helveticus. The sequence continues at coordinate 5,055,564 of NC_136061.1, read as the reverse complement.
AATGATATATTATAAAATTACCATCTGTGGAAGACACAAAAAAATACAGTTACAATATATCTTTTACAACACAAAATAATTTGTAAAGTATTACATTTGCCTTTTTTGCTGTTCTCAGAATACCTTGAATTTCAGTAGAAACAGTGAGTTCAATAGTACTCATCACATAACAGCGGGCAAAAAAACGACAATCAATAAGATTATCTTAAAAAAATACATTCAACATTCTCAATAACAATCTAAAAAATAGAAATAAAACATATCTTAAATGTTTCTTTCTAAGAGCAATTTCTTACGTAAATATGACACATCTCAAACAATCATAAAATAATAAAACATTATGATTAATTTTCATACACTGTGAATAATGTTACTTACAAATATATGCTGACAAAATATACAACAAAATATACAACAAAAAATCCTTAATGGTTTCACAATAAAATTCTTGACATCCATACTGCCCTGGAGTTACAAAGGCGCTCCCTGGACAAGGATATTCCTTCTGCCATTTCTAACCTAGATTCCAGGGGTGAAGGCCCTTCCAAACAATTTGAACAATTTCCTCTATTGTCTCTGGAAGGACTAAATCTCCTACTTGATAGGACTAAATCCTCCTCCCCTATGGACCCCCTGCCGCTAAAAACTTTGAAAGAATGCAGAAACAGTATTCTTCCACCTCCGCTGGAGGTTATGAATGATGCCATCACTCAGGGTTCCTTTCCTTCTGTGTGGAAGAAGGCGATAGTGAGGCCCCTTCTAAAGAAACCTTCTCTGGACCCTGGCACTCTTAAAAACTTTAGGCCCATTTCTCTGCTTCCGGCGCCTGCGAAAATACTGGAGTCACACCTTAACCTACATCTCTCCACTTTTCTAGAAACCAATGAGTACTTGGACTGCACCCAGCACGGATTCAGAAAATGTCACAGTACTGAATCCGCTCTCACTGTGGTTGCAGATAACATCCGTCGAAAAGTGGACAGAGGCCAAACCACCATACTGGTCCTATTAGATCTCACAGCCGCATTCGACACCCTGTCTCCCGCCATTTTAACATCTCGGCTTAGGGAGGCAGGGGTCTCTGGGTCGGCTCTGAATCTCCTTAACTCCTTTCTCACGGGTAGAGAACAGAGAGTAAAGCTTGGAGACTTTCTTTCCCCTGCTAAGTCGTTGCAATGTGGGGTGCCACAGGGGTCGGCCCTTAGTCCGACCCTGTTTAACATCTATGTGGCCCCCCTTGCTAGACTAGTAAGATCGCAGGGGATGGAGGTGGTATCCTACGCCGATGATACCCAGATCATGGTGTCTCTGGCCCATTCCTCTGATCGCTTGTCTGCCATTAGCTTTAGATCATGCATGCAGCATGTAGCAGATTGGATGGTCATCAACTCCCTAAAGCTAAATGGCGATAAGACAGAGGTTTTGGTTTTTGGGAAGGACCAAGATGCTTGGTCGAATGAGTGGTGGCCTCTGTCTCTTGGCATCTGCCCCACTCCCTCCCAATCAGCCAGAAATCTCGGTGTGGTTTTTGACACCTCACTCTCCATGAAGCTCCAAGTAAATAGGACGGTGGCCACATGTTGGGGTGTGATCAGGATCCTGAATAGGATCCGTCACTATCTCTCTCTTCAGGCCCGCAAGCAGATTGCAGTGGCTCTTGTAGGATCAAGGCTTGATTACTGCAACTCTTTGTATGCGGAGTCTAACAAAGGTCTTATTCATCAACTGCAAATAGTGCAGAACGCGGCAGCACGTTTTGTGCTGGCCCTTCCCTTAGCATCCTCTGCTACGACTGCCAGGAGAGACCTTCACTGGCTTCCTGTCCAGTATAGAGTCTTTTTTAAGATTCTATGTCTCACATACAGAGCGCTCAGAGCAGGTCCGGATGATTCTCTTGGGTCTCTGCTTTCACATTATACCCCAACTAGATCCCTACGATCTGCTGGTCTGTCCCAACTGGTAGTACCGCGTATACGGCTAGCCACATGGGGAGCAAGAGCCTTTTCTGTAGTGGCCCCTAAGCTTTGGAACTCTCTTCCAACTGAGGTTAAAGTACTTCCCTCAATTGATCTTTTTAAAAAAGCCCTGAAGACCTGGTACTTTACCAAAGCTTATCAGTGATGGACTGTTGGGTTGATCTGCTAGCTGTGTCATTTGTTTTAGGCGCCTTGACGCCCATTGGGCTAAGTTTGCGCATGATAAGACCTACATCATTCATTCATTCATTCATTCACATACTTTTCCGCACGGCCAAATAGTATGCGTCAAATTCGTAGTTTGCAAATTGTTTAATAGTAATCCTGAGCATCTGCCTCCCAGCCTTCTGATCCAAAACCACCGACATAATTTGCTCCGTCCCCCAGTGCTCATCCCTCAGCCCGACGCTCAAAGCCCACCCTCACACAAGTAGCCTACCATCACAACCTCAACAACATCTCCTACGCCAACAACACTCAGCTCATCCTCTTCCTCACCAAGAAGCCATATACCACCAAAAGCAACCTCCACGACGCAATGAAGGACGTCACCAACTACATAAAGAGCAGCTCTCAAAACATGAACTAGCAAAAGATGAATGTACTCATCCTCAGACCCACCTCCACAGCCTCGGACGACTCCTGCTTGCTGACTACACTGTGAACAGTACCAACACCTACCGACCATGTCCACAACCTAGGATTCATCCTCAACTCCTCCCTCTCCTCCCTCTCCATGTGTAAGCAAGTATACACCCTCTCCTCGTACTGCTATAACACCCTTCACATGCTCCGCAACAGTTACAAGTGGATCCTAACCAAAAGAAGAAGAACAGTGACACAGGCCCTCATCAGCAGCAGGCTACACTGTGGCAAAACACTCTACACAGGAATTCCAGCCAAACACCTACAACATCTACAACAAATCCAAAAGACCTCCACCTGAGTGATCATCAATGTCCCCTGCTGCAGCCACACCACCCACCACATGATACACCAACACTGCCTCAATATCAACAATCACCTTCAGGCTCCTCACCCTCACTTACAAAATACTCTACAACACCAGACTAACCTACCTTAACAGCAGTAATCCTGAAAGGCCAAATTTTGTTCCTAAAGTTTTGGCTTTAAAAATATTAGGTAAGAATTTGGTAATTCTTTAGTCAAACGTTGTTTAAAAACCAATTAACTATCATTACAATGTATCCAACCTTTCTGACACTTTAAATAAACAGTGTAATGTCCAGATGTTGTAGAAGGTCCATCATGAAAAATAATGGCAACAGCTACACAAGTTCTTCCTGATATTGAAACTTGACCAGCTACAACATTTTTAATTAAAGTTTCCAATTTTCTTCCATCAGCTCTACAACGTTGCCGCATTAAAATTACATACTGTCCATATCTTTGTATAAATAATGTTGATGACATTTCTGATTTACATTGTCTACACTCCATGTTTTGACTTGCTCCTCTAATTAGATTGTTAAAAGACGCTGATTCACAGTCACATAAAGTCAAATATATGAATCTTTCACTGTCAATGTTACTGCTACATGTAAACAAGCAATTTTCACAGTTATGTTCCCATTTATAAGAAAGTCCAAAAAGATTTTCAATATTAATGCCTTCATTTTCCAATACAACAAGCCTATACATTACAAATTCCTGACAATCTTTGCTGAATATTCTGCGTAAATTGAGTAGAACCAGAACATATGTCCAAAACATTTCGAATATCAGAAACACTTTGGGGTCGATTCTGATTCGGGAAAAACCGCTCCGAATAGCCGTTCGGAGCGTTTTTCCCGTACGAATCGTACTCTGCAATGTCCCCCGTACGTGCGACGAAGTACGATTCGTACCAGGAGCCGTACTCCGTACGAGTCGTACAAGACACCGTGTGACTCTAATCTCCGTACGATTCTCCCTCGGAACCCGCTGTACGCGACATCTGTACGGTTCGCGGCTGGTATTTACGACCCAGCAAGTACGATACGTGTCGGGTACGCACCGCACAACACTTTTTGTGCAGGAGCTGAAAACAGCCGTAAAAGCAGAGTTCGTGCCGAAACAGGTATGGAACGCCCCCCCCCCGGGTACGGTGCGTACCCCGCATGATCGCAGGGGTACGAGCTGTACCCCCATTGTACGATGGGTGTACGAGCTGTACCCCCATTGTACGATGGGTGTATGAGCCGTACCCCGATCTTACAATGGGGGTACGGCTCGTACACCGATAGTACAATGGGGGTACGGCTCATACACCGATCGTACAATGGGGGTACGGCTCGTACACCGATCGTACAATGGGGATACGAATCGTACACCCCATGATCGCAGGGGTATGGTGCGTACCCCTGCAATCATGGGGGGTACGGACCGTACGGTGTGTATGTGTTTGTGTATTTTTCCGTACGACTCGCCCTTACCTGACGTGAACCGTATGAATCGCGTCCTCACACCCCGGTCCGGATCGTACTGGTCAGGTCGTACGGCATGTGTACGAGTCGTACGGTATGTGTACGAGTCGTACGGTTCACGGTTTCAGCTTTGCAATACGTACGGATCGCGACGATTCGTACGGATTTACGGAATACGGATCGTACTTCGCGACTCAGACGGATGGGTACGATTCGTACGGAAAGGGCTCCGGATACAAATCGTACGGACGTTTTTTTTCCCGAAATGGAATCGACCCCTTTGTATTTTACTTTTATCACTACTACATTTCTCATAAACAGAATACAACAACGAAAAGAATCTTTCTTTCCGATTTTCAACAATTTGTTGTAGCAAACTTTCAAGAAAAAAAATAACATTAACAACAACATTAGCAAAGCAGTTGACACCAAACCTATTTTCAAACTGATAACCAACATTCTCTTCAACACTGTCCTTTTTTTTGCCTCCAATCAAATCTTCATCTTATTTTTTTTCTTTCTCTACAGCTTCACGACAGATATTCTCAAATCTTCTTTTACTACCTACCACACGCTTTTCAAATATTGGATATTTACCTAGATTGGGTGCATATTCTCTTCTTAATCTATTATACTCTTTCACACAACTTGCATCTGCACTAATCTTTGTCTCATCAAATCAATCAAGTACAATCCAGATAAAGTTCTCACTCGAGACAAAGCAACATATGCCAAACCCTCTCTGAACACAGTATTTCCAATATTCACTAAAGCACTATCTACACTTAAACCTTGAGGTTTATGAATGGTCACTGCATACGCCAAACAAATAGGAAACTGTTTTCTGCGAACACACAAATCTTTTACAAGCAAAAACCGAGATAAACAACGACTAAATTGTTGTTCTTCTTCAATTTCATCAAATTTGATTTTCAAAAATTCTATACCATCTCTATTTACGTAATTAACAAAATGAACCATTTTACCCATTGCTCCATTTACTAAACCTTTTTCCACAATCAAATTACGTCGTAAAATTTCCCTACAGTTTACACATACATATAAATTCTTTTCTAAACCAGCAGTTTTACTTATCGGTTTCTCTAAAGAATCCAATTTCCTCTTCAACTTTTCAGTCAAAATATTAGTGATTCCTTAATGTTCTATTTTATCAATAGCTTCCAATTGTATAATTTCTTCATTTTCCAACTTTAACATTTCTTCATTGAATAGAGAACATTCACGCAGTGTTGGCATTAAGCAGATTACAGATTTCTTTTCTGAAATTCTCATATATATTTTCTCTGGGACAATATTTTCATTTGGAAACAAATTAGAAAGTAATCTTCTCAGTAAAGTTTCTTTGCCAGGTGTAGTCTTTTTCCCAATTCATATATCTTGAAGAATAGTTCCATAATCAACATCATTTGCCTGTCGCATATTTGTAATAAGTTCCTTATATTCAAAATATGACCAAATGTTTACATTTCCAATGCTCCCCAAAGACTTTCTGCTATCTTCATGCGTCAGTGTTTTAAACACTGGTTGTGCTTTTACAGGAGTAAGTTGTAGTAGATCTCCAAAAAATATAAGGTGTTTTTCTCCAAATAATATGTCATACTCTGTTTTAAGAATTTGCTGCATTCTTAAATGCACAAAGGCAAGCATTAAGTTTGATACCATGCTAACCTCATCAATAATGAGAAGTTTCATTTTCCTCAAGACTCTTGAAACTTCACAACAAGCTTTTCCAGATAGCTTGTGGTATTCTAATTTGTTTTCATGCTCTACTGGTAGCATTAATAAACAATGTAAAGTAATTCCTTTAATATTGTGGGCTGCTAATCCAGTTGGAGCAGTGACAACACAAGACAAATACGACTCATTTGTTTTCTGTAGAAAAGTTTAGGGGTGGGTGGAATTTGCGTAATCTCGTTACGCAAATCTCTGCGAAATGGCAAAAAATTTCCACGAACATGCAGAAATTTCGCAAACACGCGGAACTGCATGTTCGCGTTGCTTTTTTACTGTTCGCAAATGCTGTTTGCATGCTCGGGGGGACATATCTTGCGAACACGTATTTTGAGAACCAGAACAAGCTAAAAATTTCGCAAAGTCGGGGAACGCAGAATTTTGGGCAATTTCGCGTTCTATGCAGAACGTGAAATTACCCAAATTCCGCAAATTCCGCAAGCGGAGCGGACTTTACTGCGCAGGCCTAGAAAAGTTGTGATTACTTTAATTAAAAAACTTTTCCCTGTTCCATAGGTTCGGATAGGTTCAAATGATGAGCAAGAGCACTCGTTCTTCTCATGAAGTAATCCATGGTGAATCTGTTCTCTCACTTGCTCATTTATTTGTTTCTGCTCAACATTTAGTTGTTCTTCCAAGTTTCCTAAGTTTGTTACATCTCCTTGAGCTTGATACATTGCTGTTTCCACCTCTTCCATAGCAGTTGCTGATTCATTTTGAACAATTGGTTCTCCTAATGGATCCTGACTCGACAGAGCAGAAATTTGACTGTCTCTAGCAATCTCGGCTGCAATTATAGCTTCCTGCTTAATTTCGCCGTTCAACATTTTCACATAATTAGCAAAAACAGGACATTCTATAGTATCTTTACTTGCATTGAAGGAATCTATATAGCTCTCAAAATCTCCAAGTAATTCCAATTCTGAATGCCACGGTTTGAAAAGTTGCAAAAGAGCTCAGTAGTAAAATTCCTTTTTGTCAGGAGTTTCACAACTCAGTTTACTGTGATTGATCAAATGTCCTTTTCTTTGTTTCACCAGACATCCTTCAGAACCAATCACAGCATATATACCATTATTGATGTTTTCTGTAATATTACGTTTAAAAATATAGTTTTGCAGCACTTCATAGAGACAAATGTTCTCAAGATGATGACTTCTATTTGGATAATATGTATCCAACATATTTGTTTTCACAATATCTGACCTTTCTGGCTCTTTTTCAGCTAAATATTCAATTTCTTATACAGATTTAAGTACTCGATTTTGTGTTGCAGTAAGACCTCGACTCACCCAAATGATTCTTCTAGATTTGGAGTAAAGACTTGCAGATGATAAGCGATCTGAACATTCATACGCTCCAATTTCGCGATGAGACAGCATCTTCAAACAGTAACTATATAATTTCTTACTTAGACTCTTCTCGTGGGAAATCTCTTCCCACATTTCCTTCAATTCTGTCTTTTCTGATTTGGTTATGTAGGATGTTACATATCGAGCAACAGCAATGGAATTGTCCGCAACATATTGAATATCCATGTTAGCATTCCACATTAACAAAATGGCTGGGTTGTAGTCATTTATGTATTTTGACTCTTCATTTCTTCTTAAGTTGTAGGTATTTTTGGGAGACTTTCTTGTCATAGTATGTCGCAAAGATGACATAAAACTGTTCACTCTTCCTTTCAATATTACAGAACGTGGGAATCCAAAACGATATTTAGTGTAGAACTTGTCTTTTGATTTGTACTTTCGACGATAGTATTTCCCACAACGATGGCTTTGGAATTAAAAGACTTGTTGTCTTAAGTCCTTATCTTGTATACTTTGGGGTATATCACATGTAGCATATTCTTCAATAAAAGACAGCACAGTATCATCTGTCTCAGTTCTAAATTTGGGAGCATCTTTGATCCATATTAGCATATGTATGTGAGGAGCACCTCTCGCTTGATACTCCTTTCTCCAAAAGAAATCCAGAACCTCTCCAAGAGGAGGATTTTTTTTATTGGTGATGAAAGGCATCATAACTTCGAATCTATGATTGAAATAAATGCTTACATTAACTGGATCCAAAGAGCATAATTCTCCCGGTGTCTTGTATTCAATATTTAGTATATTTGGATTTGCCTCTCGAAGAAATTGAAGTAAATCATCCCAAGCATATTCAGCATAGCTTAGAGTAAGAAACCATGTAGGAGTTCCTAAGTTCCTTATCATACATTTCAGTTCTCCATGACGACGGTACCAGTACTCATTAGTACCACGCTGACATGCCATGAGATTAATTAGCTGAGATTCCAAAACATTATCTTTCTGCAGTACTTTATCCATAAATTCCTTTGCCGAAACATTTTGCAGATGTACACCTGTTTTCAATATATGGTTTACTGCATAAGAAAGTCCAGACAAGTCACTCTCAAACAAAAGATTAAACAAATACGGTATACATTGTCGATATCTTGGATCTTCTGCATATAATCTTAATGTCCGGTATTCAGATGCAGGAATCTGCACAGGTCGCTCATCATATAGTCCTCCTTTTCCTGTGGGAAGCAACTGAGGGAAACAACGAGCTTCCAAGGTTTTTTCCTATACACTAATGGGACTTCCTTTTGCTTCTTTCATTTGGAATAACTCTATAGTATTCCCCATCACTTCTTTAGAATGCAGTGGATGAACACTGTAATGTTCGTACATTTCTTCAGTTCTGGACACATCCACTTTTTCAATTTGTCCAGATGGCAAGTCACTATCTTCTTCTACAGTTATTTCTTCTTCTCTCACATACACATTTTTGTAATATTGATTATTTTTTACCAGATACAACGTTACCTTTTTCACTTTCCTAACATCCACTAATTCTTGCCAGATTTTCTTACTCTTAGTAGGAACGCCATTAACAAGAATAACTAAAGGTTCATCCTCTACATTTTCTACACCAATTGTTTCAATATTTTTCTTTAAATCTAGAGGCAAATATACAACTCTTCCCTTTAATCCTCTCTGTAAATCTGAAGGAGGCAATGTTCCTGTCTTAGGCTCCATACAAACAATAGCCTAAAATGGATGCACACATTGAATAAGAATAGACTCACAGGTATTTAAATCCATCAGTTCAGAAGGAATATTAACCAACTCAAGATTATTATGCACAGCTCTAGCAGGCATTTTGTTCTCCTCTAATTTGTTATAACAATATTTACAAATACGCTGATCAGAACCCAAATTAAAATAATTCTCTCTACCAACAAATAAGTTGCAAAATCCTTTCACTCATTATTATTTTCTTTTTCACTTTTTAAATACAAATCAACAGACCTGGTCTGATTTTTTATAATGAGTTTGTCGACAACAGATACAACAATAATTTGTCCTTTCTCCTGAAATCACCTTAAACTTTGTAATTTCTTGCTCAAAATTGTCTGTACTACAATGTTGTACATTCTTTTCTATATTTCCTTCTATTAATATCTCAATTTCTGCACTGTCTTCCTCAGGACACAATAACTAACCTCAATTTCATCACAAACGTTCATTACATTTGATACTGATCCATGCAAAAGAGCACTGTTCAACTTTTGTAACAGTAGTGCTGGACTATTTGCATAATACAATATTCTGACTAATTTCCTCATTTCAGAATGATGTACTGCTGAAATGGTGAAAAACACTTCAACATATTTTTTTAGATAGACAAGCCAGAGAATGACCTTGCAAACCAGTATTTTCTCTCACTCTGCAAGAGTCTAGTCCTTGCAACATCTTAATCTTTTGTTTACCACTTTTCTTAGTATAGTTACGTAAGAAATTGCATAAAAAATCAATAGATTCTTGCCGTACTCTACAAATACTACTACAGTTCCAAGTGTACACTGGAGCTGTAGGAGGTCTCCCTAAAACTTCATCAGCTAACACCTCTTCTGCATTTCTAGGAACAATTTTCTCTTTCTCAATAGGACAACCATTTCTAACCTCATAAGCACGACCACTAGTGTCAACTGCGTGCAACAAATCATTACTCTGAAGATAACTTTCTTCATTAAAAAAAGGCTCAGAACTTGAACTATGTTTCCATTCACCCAAAAAAACTCACAAAAATTAGTTCGGTTAATTACTCTTCCCCCCTTACTTTTGGCCTTCATTAAATGGATTAGCTTATCTAGTTATCTAATTCTATTGATTACTAAAATAAACAATTTTGTTTTCAATTCAAAAGCTTTCTCAACTATATTTTCTATACCTTTCTTCTTCTTATAAAATGATGTTTTTTTACATCCCTTAATTTCTTTAATTAAAATTGACACAACTAGTTTCTGGCCCGTCCTTTCGAAAGGGAAGAGGTTGTCTGGGCGTTGTCGTCCATGAGGGCGGGTAGTGCTCCGGGTAGTGATGGCTTTCCAGCCTCCTTTCATAAGATGTTTTCTGATCTACTGATTCCTAAACTATTGCGGCTGGTCGAGCAAATTGCAGAGGATGGGCAGATGCCCCCGACCATGCGGGAAGCTGTCATCATAGCACTCATTAAGCCTGGTAAGCCCCCGGAGGATTGTGCCTCCTACCGCTCACTATCTCTCATCAATGTTGATGCGAAGATCTTTGCAAAAATCATTGCCAACCATATTAGCCCCCTGATGATGACCCTTGTGGCCCCAGAACAGACGGGATTCATCCCCAGCCATACCTTGACATACAATTTGCGCACAGTGTTCACAGCATTGCAGCACACACGACAGTAAGTGCCAGCTGTTGCAGTCTTTCTAGATATGGAGAAGGCGTTTGACTCTGTCGAGTGGCCATTTCTCAGAGCGGTTTTACAATGCATGGGAGTGGGGGAACTTTTTATACAACTGATTAACACACTATATACATCCCCAGCTGCACGTGTACGTATAGGTTCCTTTACGACGGTACCATTCAATGTAGGACGCGGCACAAGACAGGGATGCCCTCTATCACCTCTTCTATATGCCCTGGTTGCGGAACCCCTTGCCTGCGCTTTATGAGAATATCATGGGCATTGCGGTATTCGTTTTCCTGGGTACAACCTAATTGTGTCCACGTACGCGGACGACACCCTACTCTACGTGCGAGACCCGGAGACAAATCTCTCGAGAGTGTTGAGTGAAGTGGTCCTGTTTGGATCACTATCTGGGATTCACGTGAACTGGAACAAAACAGTGATGTTTCCACTAACCCCTGCTACAAAGAGAGTAGAATCGGATTATCCTATACAATGGACCCCAGACTCGGTCAGATATCTGGGTGTACGACTTCACATGGACGCGGAGGTAGTTCTGAGAGAAAATTATGGTACAGCCGTCTCCAAACTAGAAGACGATATAGATAAGTGGGTAGCCCGTCCTCTTTCATTAATGGGCCGCATATCATTACTGAAGATGATCGTGCTCCGCCGTTTTCTGTTTCTTTTTAGCAATATCTCAATGGTGCTATCCAATACAATTTTAAAACAATTACACACTCTGTTGTTGAGGCTGGTTTGGGCCGGCAAGCAACCCAGAGTGGCATGGGATATTCTTATAAGCCCATATGAGGAAGGTGGTCTACAGGCCCCAGACTTGGAATTGTATTATCGAGCGGCACAGGGCGCCCATGCTTATGGCTGGTTGCATTGCCCAGCTAATGCTCCCCACATACTCATAGAGGGTATATTGGTAGATCCAACTCCATTACCGGCACTCATGGCTCGACCCCGAGAGAGATGAACAGGCTTACTGGACTCGCTTAACGCGGTTACACATGCCTGGCATGCCCCGGAAGCTAAACTAGAATGGTGCTCATGGCTGGGACCGTGTACAGATAAAGGAGTTCTGTTAATACTCGCAAAATTAAACATAGCCACTATGGGAGATCTATTCCTTGATGGTAAAGTCCGCACATGGGAAGAAGTTGGTGCCAGGGATAACCCCAACCCTCATTTACTGGCCCGGTTCCAGTTTCACAGGGTGTGACTTGCACTCAGAGACTTAATTGGGGAAGATATGGAAGAACGTCCGGTGATAGTAACGTATGACTATATAGTCACGGCTAAGTCCCCGGCCCATCTGATATCGCAACTCTATCATGACACATTGACTGAAAAAACCACGCACTACGCTAAACCTAGATTGGCGTGGCAGGCGGATCTAGAGATGGAACTTCCTGAAGACAAGTGGTGTTACTGCTGTGCTTATATAAAGAGGGTTTCCCTTAACGGCAGACATCGCTTACTGCATTTTAAATTCCTAAACGCGGTGTACTACACTCCTGAACGTTTGTTCCGCCAAGGATTGCGAGATGCCCTAAACTGCGAAAGATGCAAAGCGCACTCTGCAGATTTCTTACACCTTGCCTGGCTCTGCCCGAAGGTTGCTGAGTTTTGGCACAATGTATAAACCGAAGTAAACAGGGTCACTGACTTATCGTTATCCCCATCACCACTACTTGCATTACTTGGATATTCAAAGGACATTGCGCCCGAGTTGCGGTGACTTGTAGATATTGCTTTTCTTGTGGCCATGCGCTGCGTAGCACTGACATGGTTGAGAGGTCCAGTTCCAACACTAACGAGATGGTCTAGTGATATGCTATACTGCTGCATGCAAACGGTATAGTGAATTATTACCGCCTCATAATAGACCAAAGAACTACTGGGCGCTGTATCTGGAAAGGAGACAGGCGCCGGATGGCTGAGCCGTGGATGACACGAGCACTGACTAGGGGGCGGATAGGCCACAGGAATGCATACATCCTAATAGGACAGAAACACAGTAATACACGGAATGGAATGACACTGATAGGATAGAGACGAAAGCGAGTCTTGACACCGACTGGGACATCTCACTGATCATGTGGAAGTTGATGTTCTTGGTTTTTTGTTTACAACTGAGTTTGCACCATTGTCCTGGTGGGTGGGAAGTTCATATCAGAGAGGGAAGGGTAGATGCAGATAATGCGAAAGTCGCCCTCCGCGTGAAGAATCAATATATGGGGGAACTAATATGTGTGCTGGACATGAGAGGACAAGAATGTTACCAGTATCATGCATGTGTCACTATGTATAACATTATTCTTCCTTTGAAAGTGCCGAAGTCTTTGCCACCTTGTTTGTAACCTTGTTTCCATAAGCCAATAAATACAATTATAAAAAATATATATATATATATATACACTATTTTTTCAGCAGTTGACTTTCCCTGATTGTTCTCTGTATTCTTCTTTTACTTTTTTGTTGCAAATACACTACTACAATTTTTCACTTTGTGCACACTACTCTTAGTCTTTAATATTTTCCTCAGAAAACTGTTCCTTCTCTTACCAGGACTTTATTCTTTTTGTTAACACATTGTTCTTCATGTAAATCATGTGGATGACTTCTCTTCAAGTAAACACCTTTCTTTTGTTGTTTCCTCTTTTGAGATTTCGTAGGCATGATACAGTTTTTTCAGTATTGATAAACAGAATCTTTATAAAAATATATATATAACATTAAAAAAAATATGAAATATTTTATTATATTACTTATAAGAACAGAGGGAGGATTATGAGGACAAACGTGGGACTATGAAAATAAAAGGACTTACAACAACAGAGGAAGGAGTATGAAACAAAGGAAAATATAACGAAAAAGGGGAGTATAAACAGACACTCCAATATAAGGGGATAAAGGAAGTATGAATAAACTGGAAAGTATGAATAGGTAAGGGAGAGTATGAAGAGAAAGATGGAAATATGAGGAGAGAAGAAAGAGTATAAGAAGAAAAAAGAGAGTGAGAGGACAGAGGGGGCACTATAGGAAAAGAGAGAAAGACTATATAGAAAAAAGAAGGAATATGTGAAAAGATGCGCAACTATAAGAACAAAAAAGGAATACTAGCAAAGGACAGTGTGTGTATAAGGACAGAGAGAACAGTACCAGAAGAGAGCATGGAGAATGTGAGGAAAAGTAAGGCATAAGGAAAAAAGGGGTGTACAAGAACAGAGGATACCGTCTGAGGAGAAAAGAAGGAGTATAAACAGATGGAGGATTATGAAGAGTGAAAACTGTATGACGAAAGAGGCAGAAGTATGACAAGAGAAACAAATATAAAGAGAGAGGTCAGTATGAAAAGACGGAGAATATGAGGAAAGTACTGCAGAGTGTATGCAGGGAGTCAAGGAGGAGTAAGAGAAGAGAGCAAACAAATTTAAGAAGTATAAACAGAGAGGACAGAAAATGAAACTAGAAAAGAAATATGAAGAAAAAGAGGAAAATATGAACGCGGAGAGAAGGAGTATAGAACAAAAGGGAATATAAGAACAACACAGTAGCATGAGGAGACATGGAGAAGTAAGAGAAGAGAGAGGAGAATATGAAAACAGGGGGGAGTATAAGATCAGGGGGAAAAATGAGGAGAGGAATGTGATAATAAGAAAAGACGGCAATATTAGTAGAGAGTGCAAAGTATAAGAAAAGAGAGATGAAATGTTAGTAAAGAGACAAGAGTATTAGAAGAAAAAGAAAAGTATGAGAAAACAATAGGGAGTACCTGCAAAGAACAGCGAAAATAAGAAGAAACAGAGAATATAAGAACAGAAGAGTATATATGAAGAAAGAGGAAGGAATGTAAAAAGACACAGACACAAAAATGTGGAGAAAAGACAAATATAAGGGAAGACTGACCGAATAAGGAGAGAGGGAGTACTATGAGAAGACAGTAAGAACTATGATTACAGTGGTGAATATAAAGACAAGAGAGAATATAAAGAGTAGGAGAAATATGCAAAAGGAGGAGCAAGTATGAAAAACAAAAAGTATAAAAATAGAGCAGAATATAAGAAAAAGAAGATAGTATAATGAGAGAGGAAGGAGTAAGACGAGAGAGGAGGGGGTATGGCAACAGAGTGTAGAAAATATGCAAAAAGGGGCGAATATAATTCCTTAATGTACACAGATGCACAGTGTGATATTACCCAAAAAGTTATAAGACCATGCATTTTACCAAAACACATTTACTACTTTAAAACGTTTAAAAAGGGGCGAATATAATTCCTTAATGTACACACATGCCCAGTGTGATATTAGAAAAAAAAATGAGACCAAGCATTTTACCATTTACTACTGAAAAACGTTTAAGTGACTATCCATATTCCATGTATATAATTACTAGATTTCCGTGAACAACACTGACTCATTTTCCAAATACATATGCAATTTACTACATTATTTCTGCCACTATTACATCAAAAAAATGAACACAATAAAACAACAAAGATGCACAAGGGGTTTGTAAATTTGCCCAGACTATATACAGAGGGAGAGAAACGAGAAAGAGGACTGAACAGGGAGTATCAAGAAAAAAATGAAATATGAAGAGAGAGGGAAGAAAATGAGGAGACAGAAGGAATAAGAGGAGAGACAGGAAAATATAAAGACAAAGAAGGGCAATATGAGCACAGAGGACAATATAAGAAAAAGACAGTAGTACCGAGAGAGAGAAAGGAGTAAGAGGAGAGAGAGGGGAGTATAAAAAGAGAGGCTAGAAATTATGGAAAAAGGGACGAATATAGGGGCAGATTATCAAGACAGGCGATAAAATTATCGCCGCTTTTATGGGCAGAAAACTGCAGATAAAGCGGTGATAATGGGCTTGATAATATACTCCATGGAATTCCAATCGAAGCCCTTGTTAGATGTCCTTCACATCTAACATGGGCTTCGATTGGAATTCCATGGAGCATAATATCAAGCCCATTATCGCCGCTTTATCTGCAGTTTTCTGCCGATAAAGCGGCGATAATTTTATCGCCTGTCTTGCTAATATGCCCCATAATTCCTTAATGTACAAAGATGCACCACATACATTCCCATACAACTTATCAACACACCCTTCAAATTGATTTGTAGATTAAGAAGATTGCCACTCACACAGTAGATATTCTTATACAGAATCTCTTTAGATCAGTGTTAGCAGCAGAACCCCGAAAGGAAACATTTTCCCTCTCATTTTAGACATACATACATATAAATAACCAATTAAAATTCTTCACACATTAATTCGAAATGAAACACACATTTCTATTGGTTTAACATTTGAAACCTTTCCAACTGACATAACTTTCCACCCTACCCCTAACAGATCATGCAAAAGTCAACTGTTAACAGAGATCAAAAGTTCAGCACTGTATAAAACACTGCTCCTCAACAAATTTAGACTATGCATAAGCACTTACTTATAAGTACCAATAAAGAGAAAAGGTCTCATTACAAGCAACCAACATATAAACACATAAACTTGATAGATATCTGTAAAATATATATTTTAATTGATTTTTTCTTGCTAACGTATGCTTATGGAACGATTTTCAGAATTTGCACGGTACGCGTACACTAAATACACCGTAAAAAAAAAAGAAGCATCTATCGCTAATTTTTTACAATCCCCTGGGGCTCAAATATAATGTTCAGGACCGTCAAGTCAAGTCAAGTCAGGTGATTTATATAGCGCGCTACATACCCAGAGGGTCTCGAGGCGCTTGAGGAAGGGTGGGGAATTATTTGTCGAATATCCAGGTTTTAAGTTGTTTTCTGAATGCTAGGTGGTTCTGAGTAAGGCGAAGGTGAGTGGGAAGTGAGTTCCAGGTTTTAGCTGCCAGGTAGGAGAAGGATCTGCCCCCCATGGTGGTTTTGTTGATGCGAGGTACAGTAGCGAGGGCTTGGTTGGAGGATCGTAGCTGGCGGGAGGGGGTGTAGAAGGAAAGTCGTGTGTTGAGGCATTCGGGTCCAAGTTCGTACAGAGCTTTGTGTGCGTGGGTTAGGAGGCGGAATGTTATCCTCTTATTGACAGGGAGCCAGTGGAGGTCTTTAAGGTGACCAGAAATGTGGTCGTTACGTGGGATATCTAGTATGAGTCTGGCTGAGGCGTTCTGGATGCGTTGGAGTTTTTTCTGGAGTTTTGCGGTGGTACCGGCGTATAGGGTGTTTCCGTAGTCCAGGCGACTCGTGACCAGTGCGTGGGTGACTGTTTTTCTGGTTTCGGTGGGGATCCAGCGAAATGTTTTTTTGAGCATGCGAAGAATGTTGAAGCAAGATGATGAGACGGCGTTGACTTGTCTATTCATAGAGAGTGAGGAGTCCAGGATGACGCCCAGGTTACGTGCGTGGTCCGTCGGGATGGGTGCTTTTCCAAGGGCCTCTGGCCACCAAGAGTCATCCCAGGCGGAGGGGGAGGTACCCAGGATAAGGACTTCTGTTTTGTCTGAGTTCAGTTTCAGACGGCTGTGCTTCATCCACTCGGCTACTTCTTTCATTCCTTCATGCAGGTTGGTTTTGGCAGTGTTAGGGTCTCTGGTGAGTGATAGGATCAGTTGAGTGTCATCAGCGTAGGAGATGATGTTGAGGTTGTGTTGGCGTGCGATGGCCGCGAGGGGGCTCATGTATACGTTGAAGAGGGTGGGGCTGAGTGAAGATCCTTGTGGCACGCCGCAGATGACTTCAGTGGCCTCTGACTTGAATGGTGGGAGGCGGACTCTCTGGGTTCTTCCGGTGAGGAACGAGGTGATCCATTCCAGTGCTTTTCCTTGGATTCTGATGTTGTTGAGGCGCTGTAATAGGGTGCTATGACATACTGTGTCGAAGGCTGCGGAGAGGTCGAGGAGGATGAGGGCGACTGTGTCTCCATTGTCCAGTAGAGTTCGAATGTCGTCTGTTGCTGCGATGAGGGCGGTCTCCGTGCTGTGTTTGGCTCGGAAGCCGGACTGTGAGGAGTCGAGGGATTTGTTGGATTCGAGGAAGGCGGCGAGCTGGATGTTGACAGCTTTTTCTATAACTTTGGCCGGGAATGGAAGGAGCGAGATGGGGCGGTAGTTTTTGAGTTCGGGGG
Organism: Lissotriton helveticus; assembly: GCF_964261635.1. Lineage (NCBI taxonomy): Eukaryota > Metazoa > Chordata > Amphibia > Caudata > Salamandridae > Lissotriton > Lissotriton helveticus. The sequence continues at coordinate 5,037,550 of NC_136061.1, read as the reverse complement.
GGTCGGCTGTGGGTTTTTTCAGAAGGGCGCTGAGTTCTGCGTGTTTCCAGCTTTCCGGGAAGGTGGCGGAGTTGAGGGAGCAGTTGATGACGTCTCGGAGGTGTGGTGCTATGATGGAGTCTGCTTTGTTGAAGATGTGGTGAGGGCATGGGTCTGTGGGGGATCCTGAGTGGATGGAGTTCATCAGGCGGATGGTGTCCTCAGTGGAGATTGTGTTCCAGTCATTAAGGATGTTCAGGGGGGGTGAAGGTGTGACAGAAGGATGGGTGGGTTGATCTCCGGGTTGGTTGTCGAAGCTGTTATGGATGTCTGCAATTTTGTTGTGGAAGAATGAAGCTAGGGAGTCGCAGAGGGCTTGAGAAGGGGTGATGTCGTTGGAGTTTGCTGAGGGGTTGGTAAATTCTTTGACGATGTTGAATAATTCCTTGCTGTTGTGGGCGTTGTTATCTAGTCGGTCTTTGAATGCGGCTTTCTTGGCAGACCGGATAAGTTGGTGGTGTATGCGGGTGGCGTTTTTGAAGACGTCCCTGGTGCTGGTGTTTGCGTCTTTTTTCCAGGCCTTCTCGAGGGAGCGACAGAGTTTCTTAGATTTCTTAAGATCATCGTTGAACCAGGGGGCGTTTTTGCTGCCTAGTTTGATTTGACGTTTTTTCAACGGTGCTAGGATGTCGGCGCTGTTGGATAGCCATTGGGTGAGGTTAATGGCTGCTTGGTCGGGGTTTGAGGAGTGGGTAGGGGGTTTTTGGAGAAGGGATGAGGAGATCTGGTCGATGGTGATTTTGTTCCAGTTTCTTCGCAGTTTCTTCGCAGAGTAGGTTGAGGATGGTTGTGGGTTGTGGTCTTATTGTAGATAAAGTGAACGCAGCTGTGGTCCGTCCAGTGGAGAGCTGTGGTGTGACTGAAGGAGATGTGTTTGCTGGAGGTGAAGATAGGGTCAAGTGTGTGACTTGCAATGTGGGTGGGGGTAGTGACAAGTTGTTTGAGTCCGAGGTTAGCAAGATTGTCCAGAAGGGTGGCGGCGTTGCTGTCATTGTTCTTTTCCAGGTGAAAGTTGAGGTCTCCTAATAGAATGTATTCCTCGGAGGGGAGGGCGTGTGGCGTGATAAAGTCAGTGATGTTGTCACTGAAATGTGCACAGGATCCTGGGGGCCGGTAGAGGAGGGTGCCTCTGAGTGTGGTCTTGGGGTCGGTGTGGGTCTGGAAGTGAAGGTGTTCGGTGATGGCAAGGTTGACGTCTGAGCTGGTTGAGATGCGGATGGTATTCTTATGGACGATAGCGATGCCTCCTCCTGTTTGGTCGGTGCGGTCCTTACAGATGATCTTGTAACCTTCCGGGATGGCAATGGTGATGTCTGGGGCTGATGAGGCGTTCATCCATGTTTCTGTTAGGAAGGCGACGTCCGGAGAGATGGTGTCTAGTAGGTTCCAGAGGTCGATGGCGTGCCTGTGGACTGAGCGGGTATTGAGCAGGATGCATTGTAGGTGGTTGGTGTCAGATATCTGTTTTGTGTTCGTGGATGAGGGGTTGTTCTTGGTGCCGTCGAACTTGCAGGAGTTGCAAGAGAAGGGTCCATGGGTGTGTCCAGGAGCGGCTTGGACGCAGTTGGGAAGGCGGCCGGGGTTTAGGGCTAGGAGGGTGGAGGCGGCGTATGTAATGCGGGAGGGGAGGGAGGTACAAGGGCCAGGGGGTCTGGCGCTGGGCGCGGTCCTGGCGCGGACGGGCGTAGACGGGCTTACCTTTGGCGCACCTTCGGAGCGAATTGGGCGCGATCGCTGCGCAAGACGCTGCGCGCAAATGCTTCTGTCATAAGTGGATAGTGGGAGGGGAGGGGCGAGGCAGGCTCAGCTGGGAGGAGGGAGCGTGATTGGAGGGACGGGCTTGGACGTCACACAAGCAAATGGCTGCAACAATAACAACAACTTTACGCAGGGAGAGGTTGGGGCGAGCAGTGGAGCGCTATTGCTAACAAGTTAATTTACAGATAAAATGGCTGAGTGGTGAACGCTGTAAGGGGTCACAAAGTAGCGCTATGAGCAGAGCACTTTCAAGGTAAAGAGCGGCGCTACGAATTTCAATACAGTGAAATAAATGACAAAGCAGCAAAGCAGCGCTAAGGTCAGATTAGGTTTCAAATACAATGCGGCGCAATGATATTGTGGCAGGATGAATGCACAGAGCACAAGCAGCGTAGGAATAGCGCTACGATACCCAGGAGGACAGAGGGGAGCAACCGGATCTGCACGAGTCAGGACGGTCACCGTGGGGGGAGCCCCAAAACCCCCAGGGTCACAGCCGGATCCCTGCGTCCTTCGGGAGCCTGCATTGCTTTTTGTCAGAGAGACCAGCTTACATGCTGCTTTCTCAGAAAAAAAGCAATCTGCTTTCCTACTTGAAAGAGAACTCTTGCCCTACCATAGCAAACAGCAGTGTCCCAGGTATAGGCACCCCGTAACACTACAGGAGCCGGCCCTGGGAGGTGGTGGTCCCCAGGGCCATCAAAGACTCATCAAAGGCCATCAAAGATTTTGACCTTGGGGATCATTATAAAACCCCCTAAGCAGTCCTAGGGGGTCAGGAAGTCCTATAGCAAATAGTAAACTTTACCTGTCAATCTACATACTCAATCTACACAAACATACACATAAATAAAAAATCACATTTATTCCCACATTAAATCAAAACGAAACACACCTTTATATTGCTTGAACTTTTGCACCCTTACCAACTGACAAACTTTTCAACCCTTCCCCATTCCACATTATGCCAGTTACCATAGAAACACTTCAGGGAACACCTAACTGAGCACACATGTGAAAAGTTCATCATACATTGTTGCAAATTAAAACAGCAAGTGTGCTTGACTTGAGAATATACCACCTTATCTTATGTAACGTTCTTTTCTATCAGTTTTACTTAACCAATAAAAATCAGGCTTTTAAAAAACAGAAACATGCATACTAGCTTTGTGTGGAAAGTTGTCAAACAACCAACCATTTCTTTTCTTTTTTCAAAACTGCATGTTGTCCACCCTTTTAGAAAAATCTTACTTTTCAAACTGCCATTTCATTTACAGAGACCATCAGAGAGCATCCACACCTCTCTTCAAGATGCTTACAGTGTGGATTGTGGGACACAGCTATATTTTCTGGAGCCAAAGGTATGCAGAACAGAAAAGAATTCACAAACACCTTTGTTTACCAAATGTAGACATTAAATGGATTGGACTGAGAGGATTAAAGTAGCACCCATGCCATTGGTGAGATCATTTTTACATCTTCAACACCCTGACCTCATAATTGTGCACTGTGGTGGCAATGACCTAGCCACTTTGGTCTGGAAATGATTATGAAGGGCGCCTTTGCACAATTGATGACACTTTTCCCCAAAACTGCCTTTGTCTATTGTAATATATGCCAAAGGCAGAAATGGAACTGGTCCAACCACTATTGTCCACAGATTAAAACAGCTAGGAAACATGTGAATAAATATGTTTCTGCCTTTCTCCGAGACTATCGAATGGGGTCCATCTACCACAACAATCTACTTTTTAATATGCATGACATCTATAGGAGAGATGGTGTATATTTTACAGATGAGGGTAACAGACTCTTCCTCTTGAACTTTAGACTCTGCAGCGGTACTTACATGTAGGTACTAAAATCTCCCAATAATCACAAGGGCTCTTTTTAGAGCCATCCAACATCTAAACACATACACTTCATAAATATCTTTAAAATATTCTTCTTTTTCTTCCTTCAGTACGCTTATGGGACCACTTCCAATCTTCGCACCGTACGTCGTCCATACGTGCTTGGTACGCGCACAATAAATCTACCATAAAAAAATAGACTTTATCACTAATTTTTTATAATCCCCGAGGACCCCATACCCCGGGACTCAAATGTAATGTTGCGGACCATGGGAAGAGCCCCAAGGCCTCCACGGTCCCAGCCGGCTCCCCACTTCCTGCAGGAACCGGCATTGCTTTTCATCACAGAGAGCAGCTTACATGCTTACATTCTTCTTTCAAAGAGGATTTTAACAGTTATACATATTATAAAATAATATAGTACTGCACACTAAAGGAGAAAAGTCAGCACAATTATGATAGAATAGAAAATAGAAAAAAAATACTTCTACACTCAACAAACTCGTAAGCAGAGTACATAGTTTAATTGAAAAGCAGCCTACCACAACTAGTTTCTGAAACGCATTACACAATAAAATGCGTCACAAAATAGGCTACATACATGGTGACTGTATCGTAACGTCACATAGAAAAAATAAAGCCACTCCTACGCTACCAGGAAAATACAACAACACTATAAGGCCCAAATTTCCATTGTAGTGATTTCTTAGTTGCAAGTCTAGTCGTCAGATCGACACACACACTCCCTCATGGCTGGTATACACCCACACCACACCCATTCAGCGTATCCGTCACTACACACGTGACCCTATGTATAAAAAAGACGGAGCGCACGTGTTGCATGCCATTTTAGAGTTGTTCCCAAAGCACCGAACAAGGGGCACACTACTACATGCGTGACCTCTTTGGTCACTGAGTTAGTGGTGCCCGAAGCACTGAGCGGATGAAGAAAGTGTCTTTTCCACAAAAAGGTGAGCAGTGAGGCTTGAGTACTCATCGGAAGGATTCAAAGGGTTGTAGCAGACTAGATACAAAAACGCGACTTAGTATTTTAGACGAACGCCCTCCTATATAGTGTATTAAATTTTTTTCCCCAATAGCAGGAACGTTTTTATAATTGCTGAAATGTCCGGAATATTACCAATACAAACAGTTCGTAGAAATGTGAGAATCAACGTGTATAAAAGCGTGATGTTATCTAACTCCAAATTAATGTAGTAACAATTACCAATCATAACATCTTTCTTTTAATATCTTTTAGATGTAGAGCTTCACGATGGATTATGTAACAAGGATGATGGCAATACCACAAGGTGAGCAAAGAAGCTTGTTTCTGAAACAACGACAAGTTATCTGTGAAAGGAGAGAATGTGTAGTATGCAGAAGGTGCGCAAAACACACATTGAGCTAACGGGCTTCAGCCAGGATGAGTTAGCTTCCTGGACCCACTCACAGTCGCACCCGAGTACGTCACAGGTCTTTTAAAGACATTTTGCTTGTTAATGAGGCTTTGATATCCCCCCGCTTACAGCCCATGCAGCTCCACTCTTCTTTTTGCTTGAACTTAAGCCCCCCCAAATTCTTACTAGGCCCCACCCCCCAATATTTTTGACTGTGGTTGCGCCTATGGCTTCAGGTACCCCCCCTCCTGTCGTGTGTGTCTCTCCCACGTTTTAATGTCCTTTTTTCTCTTTCTCTTTCTTACTCTCTCACATCGTTTCTCTTTCTTTTTTAATGTTTTGGACGCTGCTTTCTCCACTCTGCTGTACACAACCTTATCTGAATTGAAGTGGTTAACTCTCTACATTACAGTCAAGGCTTCTTCCACACGTAGAGCACCATCTTTCAATCATGCCAATGGCACTAGGTGACAAAGAATTTTGTTACCGAAAGAACAAATTATTTGTGAAAGGAGAGAGTGGGTAGTGTGCAGCAGCTTCGCTGTTTTGAAATGTATAATTACCTCCAAGCAGTGACAACAGATAGGTTACAACAGTCTGAAAAACAGATCTACAAGCTTATTATTTTGTTTCACTTTTAACATGGGAAAAGTGACGCAAGGAGCTTGTAAATCTACGTCTGACTTTTCAAGAAAAAATCTCAACTCCAGACTCTGCGAGACAGTTTTAATGTTGTTTTCACTCTCTTTCTCTCTCTCACTCTCTGACATCATTTCTCTTTCTCTTTTAAAGTTATAGACACAGCTGTCTGCTTTGACGTGTAGAACAACAGTTGAACTGAAGTTATGAATTCCACTGGCCGCAGTGTTTGGCCGCAGTGTTTAAACAAGGGTAAGCACAGAGGCCTAGATATACAATGCATTAGAAATAAGTCAGCATATTTACAATCCCGTTGTGCCACTTTTGTATCAGTAACGCAGTAGGCACTTCCATATAGACACCACTTGAACGTGGCACTATAACATAAGTGAAATGTACCAGGCACACTTCACACGTAAACTCATAGTGTTACCTTGACTTGTAATGCTTCAGCTCATTTACTCTCATCTACATAATTCTAAACTCTAATTTTCTTTTTTATTTTGCAGATTACCAATCGTACGTCTTTTGGAGTCCACATCACAATTTGTTTATAATATTCTTTTTTTAAAGTTATTTTTCTACTTGTTTATAATAAAGTTATCATTAAGTTTTGTTTACAGTTATTGTTTTAATAATAGTTAATAAAAAAACGACATACTTCTTTTTTTGTGGGGGTGTGACGGTCCACAATGAAAATATTATTTATAATGTTGAATTACTATACTAAGATGTTCAAGAGTATGATTGAAAAGTACTGAGTTATATTTTCTTTGGATAGACTACAACATAGAAAAGAAATCAAAGTATTACGAAACAATGTGTACCACATATACAAACCTCATTCCACATTTTCCCGTGCAAACCTACCCCCCTACAAAATTAAGTGTGTGGGCCTCAATGACGCCCCTCAAACCACGGAAACAATCCCCCCACAAAGATTTCTGGTGCCTGGTGCCCTGGAGTCCACGACGCCCAGACCCGGTTGCTGCACTGTCCATTGGGGGGAAACAGCCATTACAAGGCTGTCATAAGCCCGCGTGATCGTCACCACGAAGCCATTAGCACATATGGCTTTACCACATATGATTTTACAACTAGTAAACATTTACCACGCATGATAAACGCATAATCATAATAATGTCTTTGTACCCACCCTCAATGAAGCCACCCTCATCTCCCTTCTTAAGCCAGGCAGAGATGGAAAGCAACTGGGCGCATACCGGCCTCTGGCTCTCCTAAACACTGACTATAAAATATTGGCATCCACCCTAGCGCAGAGACTAGCCCCCTTCACACCAACTCTAGTACACGCCGACCAAAATGGTTTTGTGCCCACGAGGAGCACTTCCCATAACATCCGCCGCCTATTCAGAATACAGAAATACGCAGTGCAGCAATGGCCGCAGTCGGGATGCCTAGTACTAGATCTAGAGAAAGCCTTTGACTCGGTAGAGTGGCCCTACCTCAGAGCGGTGCTACAGAAATACGAGTTGGGGGATGCATTCATTACTATATCAAGCACCCACAGTGCAGGTCTGCACCGGTGGCCTCTTGTCTGACGCCATCAGAGTTCGGAGAGGGACAAGACAGGGGTGCCCCCTGTCACCGCTGCTCTTTTCATTAGCAATGGAGCCTCTAGCTGAACTGCTGCGAGGGCAAAGTGCAAACTGGGCATTCCCCGGGTGGACGGCATCCACGCAGTATCCCTGTATGCGGATGATCTCCTTTTGTATATCAGAGATCTCACACAAGTGCCGCATTTACTAACAGACACCTTGCCTGGCACGCTACAACGTTCAGGTACCTAGGGATCCATATTTAACGCGCCCCAGCAAATGTGCTGGAGGGTAACCTGGTCAAGACCATCTCCTCCTTACTGGCGGAAATAACGTTTTGGAAAACGCTCCCTCTGAATGTTCCCAGCCGTGTAACCCTGACAAAAATGGTTGTTCTACCGCGGCTACTTTACTAGTACTCTAACATACCAGTATACGTTCCAACCCGCATCTTCCGAGAACTGGAAACCATGATCAGAGCTCTTATCTGGAACACTGGTAGCACTCCCACTACTGGGTACTCCCAGGGGGGGAGGAGTACTGACTACACCCCTGCTGGAAAGATGGGCACAGGCCGGGATCGAAACGATGGGTGAGCTATATGCAGATGGCATCCTGCTTCTGTTTGAGGGACTGGCCGAGGCCACTGAGCTACCAGCGGGGCAGTTTCTATTGCACACCTCACTGATGCGCATGTACACCAAGGCTTGGGGAGATATGACAGAAGAACCGCAAACACACCTGTTAATACAGTATCTACACGTCATGGGGAATGGCTCGCACGTGATCCATTGGTTAGCGCAAGCGTTATTGTCCCACACGACCTGCACCCTTCAGCCACTGAGAGACAAATTGGCAATAGACAGAGGTAAGGACTGGACGGACAAGGAGTGGGAAAGAATATTGGCAGGACCCACATATATTCCACGCAACTCGCCCTCTAAAATCATTCAATTTTATATAATACATAGGGCGTACTTGTCGCCGGATAAAATAAATAAATATTTCGTGACTGACACGTCCATGTGCCCCAGATGCCCCCTAACACATGCAAACCTCCTACATATGCTTTGGGATTGCCCCAGGCTATCGGCATACTGGCAAGCCGTCACATCACTGTTGGCGAAAGGGACAGACACAGACCTGCCGCATACATGGGAAACATGCTTGTTGGGCCTATTTAAAAGGACGAAACATAACAAAGTGCAGGCCAGGTTCTGGGATCTGGGATTGGTCACTGCCAAGCGGCTCATCACCAAACACTGGAAAGGCGCAGACCCGCCACACATTCAACATTGGCGCACCTCTTTTAACAACTGGGCGGTAGCGGAAGGCACCACCTTACACAGGGAGGAGACGGCGAGACTCAGGGCAATCCCGATAGCTCAACTACGGGGTGATATTTTGAAAGCCTTTTACCAGGCATGCCTCGAGCAGGGGATCACATAAACGCTCTAAGACCGGACACCACTGGAATGCATACAGGAAAGAATAATAAAAGGAATAATAGACAATAGTAAAGACGAACATGCGTGGCATGCTCGGATCCCAGCGGTCAATGAGAAACTGTAGAAAGGGTACGGGGTACCGACCAAACGACACACCTGAATAAGATATGGGCTCCCTCCTACACGTATAACCAGATGTCGAGATCCCACGTTGCACACGCCAAAGCTATGTACACTCACCCCACCTAGCGACCCCCGCGCGCCCAGAAGCAACAACACAACGCACCTGCTGACAAATGGGAGTACTTTGCCCACCCACTCACCCAATAGAACACCCCCAGACTAAAGCTCTTATCTCCTTTGTTTTTTTTCGCACCCCCTTCCTTTTCTCCTATTATCGCAGATCCCTCCCCCTTCTTTTATTTTTTTCACTCCTGACGAGTACATTAGCTTTTTGCCCTCCCTAGTTGCTCGAGTTTGTAGAGTACCGTCATGTTTTTTTTTTAACAGACATAATGGCCAAAATATCTAGAGGGACACAATAATACTACCTGACCTGCAGTACTCCTCCCCACAATTGAGGGACCACCACACATAACGGGTCTTTCGACATGATTTGCGATAAGTGTCACCACGACACACATGCGAAAGCGGGCTCTACCTAATACACTTGTGGAGTCAGAGTCATGATTGAAACTAATCCAGGGGACAATACACACCTTTGTCGAAGTGATGGACACACAGCTGCACCACGAGGCAGACCGTGGCTTTGTGAAAGACATCGCTTATTCACTAACCAAACACTGTCGTAATATTAGCTGATAGCCCATTTCTCTGTGGAGATGGGAAACACTTTTTCTGATATATGTGGAGCGAGGCAATGTTATTCGATCCATATATATATGTCCCTACTCCCGCATCACTGGTTAAGATAGCAGATGCATGTAATATATGATGATATGGATACACATGCTTCCTACCGGGAATTGGTATGATAACTTCCTGCCATGTTAAAATGTCTTGCATTGTATTTTGATGTAAAACTGAAAACGAATAAAAATATTCAACCAAAAAAAAATCATAATAATGTCTTTGTGTTGACGAACACGCGTTGTAATGGCTGTGGCTTACGTGCTTCAAATTCGTTTTTAGGGATACGTGTCACCAAGTCTGATAACATCAGAGGCGAAGGACAAACACTGTGGTGTCTGTGGCAGGAAATCTCATCGATCACATAGATGATAGGCGGAGGATAAAATGAAACTAACAGTTATAATTAAAAATAACGGGGCCCGGGAAAAAAAAGCGGCAAATTTAATACCTGAAATGAGGACAGCTTTGCTTGGCGAACTTGAAGAAAAAGAAAGAAGCATGGGCTTGGAAACGAGGCTGCACATGCGCAGAGAGTACAACTGGTGCACAAAAAAACTGAAAGTTTTACATACTATTATAGAAATATAGGTCATTTTTTAACCAGTAGAGTTAGTTCTCAAAAAGAACAGTTTTTTTTTTAGCCACAATGCCCCCACGATCCCAGATGGCTCCCCGCGTCCATACTTCAAAATACACCCCAGGGGGTGCCTTTCCCCGGGTCTCGAAGTGCCTTACAAGCCCACTTGCCCCCGGGATTTGTCCCCCGGGGAAATAATTAAGAATAAAACAGTCTTCTAGTTTGTTTTTTCCTTTTCCACCACGTACGTGTAAAATACGCGTACCCCGCACATTTTTGATTTTTTTTAAATATACATTTTTGGGACTAAAGATCCATGTGCAACCCCCTCAGCAGGCCTAGATGGTAAGGAATATGCTACTTACCAATATGCATCTGTTCTTGGCATGTAGGGCTGCTGATATTCATATCTGTGCATAGATTGCCGCCTAGTGTTGGGTCCAGATGATTGCACATTGTTGTCCTAGAAGAGTCTTCGAAGTATCAGGAGATAGGTGGGTCCTCCCTTGGACTACAGTGTGCATGGGCATCCTCTCCATCCTCAGATTGTTTTTCACCATTGTGGCAGAGATGGAGTATAGTACAGTATGAGATGACCATGCAAAGAGTGAGTGCTGCAGCTGCGACAGGTACCGGGGAGGCGGGCGGGCAATATGAATATCAGCAGCCCTACTTGCCAAGAACATATGCATACTGGTAAGTAGCATATTCAGTTTGAGGCATGTGGGCTGCTGAATTCATATCTGTGCATAGAATGTATAGCAGTATCTCCCCTAGCGGTGGCCGCCTGTGCCAGCTGCAGCAGTCTGAAAAAGAGTTTTGAAAACAGCCTGACCTACAGCAGCTTGCTGTTTGGAATGTACATCTACGCAATAGTGTTTTGTAAATGTATGTGTGGTTGACCATGTGGCTGCTCTACAAATTTCATGTAAAGGAATATTTCCTAGGAAAGCTATGGATGCCCCTAGTTTGCGTGTAGAGTGCGCCCTAGGGGGAATTGTTAAGGTGCATTTTGCTTTTAAATAACATATTTGAATGAACTTAACTATCCATCTTGCTATACCTGATTTTGAGATAGGGTTGCCTATGTGTTGCGTTGAGAAAGCAACAAACAACTGTTTTGTTTTTCGAAATGCCTTTGTTCTATCTATATAGTATAGCAGAGCTCTCTTGACGTCTAGAGTATGCAAGGCCCTTTCAGCTACTGTCTGTGGGTTTTGAAAGAACACTGGCAGTTATATTGTTTTTATTTATATGAAAGTGGGATATCACCTTTGGCATGAATTTAGGGTTTGTTCTGAGAACTACTCTATTTGCATGTACTTGAATGAATGGCTCTTGAATAGTTAGTGCTTGTAGCTCGCTAACTCTTCGAAGTGAAGTAATGGCAATTAGGAAAGCCACTTTCCAAGTAAGAAATTGTAGTTCGCATGAGTGTAGTGGTTCAAAAGGTGGTCCCATAAGTCTGGTTAAAACGACGTTTAGATTCCAGACAGGTGAAGGTGGGTGTTTTGGTGGAATTACTCGTTTGAGTCCTTCCATGAATGCCTTTATTGCTGGCACTCTAAACAGTGAAAGGTGTTTTCTGTTTTGGAGGTATGCTGCCAATGCAGCCAGATGTATCCTGATGGATGAGTAGGCTAAATTGCAATGTTGTAGGTGCAGTAGATAGCAAATGATGTTTTGTGTCGAAGCATCTAATGGGTTTATGTTGTTGTTTCTGCAGTAAATGACGAAACGTTTCCACTTTGCTGCATAATATTCATGCATTCCGGAGGCAAGTTGAGGTATCCAAATTCTAGGATTTCAGGAGCCGGATCGCCAGGTTCAGCTGTTGCAGATCTGGGTGTTGGATTTCGCCACGGTTCTGAGTTAGAAGACTGGGTGTGAGTCGAAGTTTCTGATGAGGCACCACTGACAGTTCTAGGAATGTTGTGTACCATGGTTGCCTTGCCCACATGGGAGCAACTAGGATGAGCATCAGGGAATGTTGGCGCAGTTTGCGTGCCACCAGCGGGATTACCGGCGCTGGGGGAAAGCGTACGCAAATTTGCCGGACCAGTTCATCCATATCGCATTGCCCTGCGACTGCGGATGTGGGAACCTGGCGGCAAAGTACTGGCATTTTGCGTTTTTGCTTGTGGAAAACAGATCTATTTCCGGTTGTCCCCACTTCCGGAAGAATGGTTGGAGCACATTGTGGTGAATCTCGAACTCGTGCATTTGTTGACTGTGTCTGCTGAGCAGGTCGGCTATTTGATTGTCCTTGCCTGGGAGGTGTTCTGCCATGAGAAACATGTTCCTCTGAATGGCCAATTTCCACACTCTTTGAGCCAGGTGCGACAGCGGTGGCGAGTGTGTCCCTCCCTGCTTTTGAATATAATACATAGCCGTCATGTTGTCCGTCCAGATCAACACGGTTTTGTTGCATAAGTGTTTTTTAAACGCTTTTAGGGCTAGGAAGATCGCCATCAACTCTAGAAGATTGATGTGCATTTTTTTCTGTTGTATAGTCCATAGTCCCTGGACTGTGTAATGCAGGACATGGGCTCCCCAGCCTAGCAGGGATGCGTCCGCTGTCATCACTATTTGTGGGACAGGCTCTTGGAACAGTCGCCCTTTGCAAAGGTTTTGTGGATTCCACCAATGCAGAGAGTTGTATGCACGACTGTTCACCAACACTAGGCTTTTAATTGTCCTAGAGCCTGGTTCCACTACCTTGCCAGGCACTCCTGTAGAGGACGCATGTGTAGTCTTGCATCAGGGACTATAAATATGCACAAGGACATCATGCCTATTAGTTGCATAAACACTCGAGCTGGGAATGAGTGTTGTGGTCTGAACTTTTGGATCAGCATCTGCATACTGTTGATCCGTGCTGCTTTGGGGTATGCCTTCACCACTAGTGTATCTATTGTCGCTCCCAGGTACTGTTGGATGTGGGAGGGTTGCAGGTGCGATTTTGGGGAGTTTAGCGAGAAGCCTAGACTGTGCAGGAGATTAATTGTTTTTTGACATGTGGCTGGCACATTTCTGGGCCGATGGCGCGTGTATTAGCCAATCGTCCAGATAAGGGTACACATGAATGTGTTGTCTTCTGAGATGTGCCGCCACCGTTGCTAGGCATTTGGTGAACACCCGTGGGGCTGTTGTGACACCGAATGGTAGGATTTTGAACTGGTAGTGTTGTCCTTGAATAGTAAACCTGAGATACTTTCTGTGAGCAGGGTGTATTGGCATATGAAAGTATGCGTCTTTGAGGTCTAGGGTTGCTAGGAATTCTCCCTGACGCAGCAATGGCAAGACTTGTTGCAGAGTGAGCATGTGGAAATGCTCTGATAAAATGTAAAGGTTGAGGGGCCTGAGGTCCAATATTGGTCTGAGCGAACCGTCCTTTTTGGGAATGAGGAAGTATAGTGAGTATACTCCTGTTCCTTGATGTTGAAGTGGGACTGGTTCTATGGCCCCCTTTTTCAGCATACTGATGACCTCTTGCTGCAGTAATGTTATATGTTCCTGTGACATTGGACGGTGTATGGGTAGAATGTTGGGTGGTGTTGATGTGAGTTCTAGGCAATAGCCATGTTGGATAATTTGCCGAACCCATTTGTCTGTAGTGATGTTTAACCATTGTGTCAGGAAGTGTTGTAGTCTTCCCCCGACCGGTGTTATATGGTCTGGGGGTAGTGCCCAGAAGTCACTGTTTGGTGTAAGTGGAGGATCTATTAGCATTGCCTCCACGACCTCTGCCCTTGTTATTATTACCTCTGTATCCACCTCTGTTTGTGTTTTTATTGTAGGTGGATTGCGTATTAGTTTTGTATGTGGAGGATTGCTGCGATTTGTTACCTCGCGCTCCTCCCCTGTAGGTGGAGCGACGAAAGGAGCTTCTGTGTTGCTGGGACTGAAGAGCCCCCATGGACTTTGCAGTCTCACTGTCCTTTTTCATTTTCTCCAGAATTGAGTCAACTGCTGGACCAAACAGAAAATCTGGATTGATAGGCTGGTTGAGAATTGTAGCCTGTACTTCATTTTTAAATCCAGATATTCGCAGCCATGCGTGCCTCCTATGCAGTACGCTTGTGTTGATAGATCTGGCAGCTGTATCTGCCGCGTCTAGAGCACATTTAATGGAGGCGTTGGTGATGAGCTTTCCCTCCTGTATGAGTTCATCTGCCTGGTCTTTGTACGGCTCAGGTCAGTGTTGGAGAAGTCCCTCTAAAGAATCATAGTGTGCCCTGTCATATCTGGGCAGCAGGGCCTGAGTATTGGCTATTCTCCATGAGTTTGCTGCTTGAACTGCTTCTGTCTTGCCTGATGCTTCTAAAATCTTGGACTCCTTGTCAGGAGGAGCAGCCTCTCCAGTAGTTTGTGAATTTGCGCGCTTTCGTGCGTTGGATACCACTAAAGAATCTAGAGGTAGTTGCCATTTGATGTAAGTAGGGTCTACTGGTGCCACCCTATACTTTTCTTCTATCCTTGGGTTGATGACACGTGCCCTAGCAGTGTCCTTGAAAATGTCAGGTGCGTGCCTTAGGACGCCCTGTTGCAGGGTTTCTGTACTCACACAGAACTGTGCACAGAGGAGTGGAACCTCGGCAAATTAGGATGTACCAAAACTTACCTTAGCAACCAACTCACCCCTTACCGAGCTAGCTACAGTGTCTCATCGGACATATCAAACACCCAATGTTTAGACAAACCAGAACATGAACTTACAGTACCTCAGGGTACGTGGGACTCATGAACACTCTTTCGTTATATTATCATTACAAACCAGAACATGGAGTAAAGAAGACACATGTGCATTTGAAATGTTTATTTACTAATGCCGTCTTCTCAGGCGCAGTATCTTAGATAATACAAGTACACTTATTATTAGTAGCAAAATTATCAGCATAGTTACTAAGACATAAAAAGCGAATGGTGACAGCATGTTAACATGCTGTAATGAATAAGAGTTAACAACACTTATATCTCACCCTCCCTGACACATATATTATATTATTAGCTAAGAAGGTCTCTTTGGGTTGTTTTAGGGCGGGCCCATACCTTAGTGTCCTAGCATGAAGGAATCACATCAGCATACACCAGCTCTCTCTGCATGTGCACCGCATCAAGTGTGTTAACAATTCTCGTGCAAAGCAATATCAATCCCGCCTCAAGCCCAAGTTGGCAAAGGCTGCACTTGTGTTATGACTATGAAGGCGTGGAGATCAGACCTCATAACAATTCCATATCGTGTTGCTCCTGAAACTTCAGCACTCTCCGTGCAGACATGGTTTATTAAACAAAACTGATATCAGAGCAATAACATATTATTCTCACATACACCACGGCAAACCACTAGGTTGAAAGCTAAGTCAACAATTAAGGGTCGTGTGCAGAAGTTGCAAGAAAGGAAAAATGGCGTTTAAATCCGAAATGTACCTATGCTAACTTAACACGATATAAGGATATATAGGAGCTATACAACACCCCCCCATGATCCGAGAACGGACTAAATAAGGTAACAGAAGTGCCATCACATGAGAGCAGAATCCATGTATAAACGAGCATGAATAAAAATTCAATTATAAAAATTAATGCCAAAAAATAGCCCACAAATATAATGTGGCTCAAGCCAATAGGCAAGCAAAAAATAAAATGTCTTGACCAAAAGTCAATAAAATCAAGGAAATGCTATCAATCAGCATGTCAATTTGAGGCAGTGTCTATGATAAGACTGTATATGAAAAGTAAGCTGCAACAGCCTCCAGGAGGAAGTCATTGTCCTCATCCGAAAACAGTTCAGCCATCCAATTTAAAAGATGAAAGGAACATACGTGATCTTCCAGCACCGCATCCTCTATAACCATCAGAGGACAGCTCGGTGGGTTGTCAAGAAAACTCTGTTCCAAGAAATTTTGCGCTGCCGACAACACATCCCAGGGACCCATTAGTCCATGTGCCACCGCCAAGGCCATAATCCTTTCGTCAGAACAAACCAACTCGTGAGCAATGATAGGACTCATCAGTTGATCAAAATCGACGTCAGAAGATATTGGTCCGCAGAGACACAAATCAATGGCCCAAAGGAAATCACAGGTCAGGCAGTGAAATACAGGCTGGACACAGGTGAAATAGGAGAACCGAAAAGATAATCCAAACGCCGTGCTTAGAGTCGCCAACGGCAGTGTGCCATAATAATCAAGCATGCGGTTGCGAAACCGCGTCAGTAGTAACTGTGCGTGGACTTGCACAGGAAGGGCATCCATATTTAAAAAGGCAGAAAACCACCAATGCGCCAGCCGCTAATGCAAGCAAAAACGGGAACCCTCCAAACAAGGATGAAAAAATAGAATGGAAGAAAGCAGGGATGACTCCAAAAATCTTCTCAAAGGAAGTCACGAGACCACCGCTAACAACTTTAAAAAAATGTGCTAGGCCCGTTGTGGAGGATGCGTTAAAGATAGAACGGACCATGGCTCCGAAATGCAAGGGCAAATCAGTGTTTAAAAGAGCCTGAACCTCCGTGCGGGTGTTAGCAATGTGAAGCACGAAAGTTTCACGGGCCGAGCTCAAGGCCACCTCTTTCTGGGACAATAGAGCTCTTATTCTAGCCATGCCGCTGAATTCTGCTCCCAAGGTCGGTATCTGTGGCCAAATGGAAGACTCCCTATGTTCACGTGTGGGAGGATAAAGAACATTTCTGCAGCAAATAACTCGCTCACTAACCGTTACTATGAAAGCTATACCTTTAATTAAACCACAGCAGTTTTCATTATTGAGCATTAAATAACTACCATTCTCTAACAATTTAAACGTGGGGATGATAGCAGGAACTGGCGTGCCCTGTAAAACGCAAGCCATATTCGGTCGGTCCTTGTTACATGAACCGTGTAACTGTATGTGTCTGCACATTAAAGAATGATCTGGCGTCTCAGTACACTCATCCCCTGTTAGATAAACCTCTTGTTCATCCTTGAAACATCTGTATGTGTATGGGAGTGACCAGACCTCATGAAGAAAACCGCTACCTAAGGGTTCAAAACGACCTATTGGCACATATTTCATACAATTTGAAAACTTATATAAAGCAAAAGGCAGCGTTATTAAACCGTGGATAAGCCACGTAGCAGCAGTGGTCTCTGCCACAGAAAAAGGTAAAGATTCCAATCTTTCAATATGGAGCATAGAAAAGGAAGCATCACGCATTGAAAGCAAGCGTTGTTTGTCTGTCAAATTAAATGGTGCAAATAAAGAGGAAACGTTCATGTATCCCCAGGGAACTTTACCCATTTTTAGAGTCTGTAGTGTCCATGCAAACTGCATGATTGAACGTAATTGATTTTGACCATGGTATAATACAGACACTTCATCATGCACAATATCAACAACAGACGACACAATATTATCTAATGTGTAAATTCTAGAGGAAAGCACGTTAATGCTATTGTCAACCACTGCAAGCACTTTCTCAAGATTTGCCTGATCAATAGCCCTAAGGCGTGAAGCAGCCTCAATCTGTGAGAGTTTCCAAATTTCATTGTAAACACCATATAACCACCTTTTCGACCTGCCACTAGCTGGGCCCTTAATGAAATCATTCAAATCCACGTCTGCATTCAGTTTGGAAAGGTGATACTTAACCGCAGGTAAAGTTGAATGTTTCAGCCAAGCTTGACACAACTTGCCAACAGAGTAAGAGGTGACAGTATGACTCAAATCAAAACGGGGATCAGATCTAACAGTCTTAAACCCGTCAGTTATATTTAAAAATCTTTTTTGGCAAGAATCAGCACTACGGTGCCAAAGCAGCCAACCCTTGGGATTCATACTGGAAATGTTAAAGGAGGAATTCAGAAGCAGAGCCTGTATATCTCTAATGGACAATTTAGTAAAATTACTCCAATTCTCATATTCCTCCAACTCCGGGAAAGACGGGGTGTTTAACCTTTTAGATGTAGCCAATCCAAAGCACGTGGTCTGGGAAATGGTTTCATTTAAAAACCACATATGATTTGGGATGAGACATGCACGGTGCAAAGCCTCAGTGCCTTGTACCTGCCAGGCCCTTGAGCCCCAAACTGATTTAAGGTCTATGGTATCCTTCCATAACTCATACCCTCCAGTAACTAATTGATCCAGGAAGGCCTTTGAATATAACAATTTTGTATTTGTAAGTCGAACCTTGGACAGTGGCTGTTTGTGAAATTTAAAATAAAAGGACTCCGGATTGGACTGATTAAAGTCAGTGAAATAAGTATACTTTTTAAGAAACGTTTCTGAACTCCCTTGTGTTGGTGCTGGGCAATGTTCCCACTGAGTAAAATTAACCGCATCCCTTCGGGAAGATGTCTTGTGTAAGAAGTGATTGCCATAATGTTGGTAACAGAACAATTCACCATAATTAGCAGATTCTAAATATAAATCCTCAGCATCAAAAGCAGCATAATATTTCAAATCAGAAAACAAACATTCCACAGCATTAACATCCCAATCATCAGAACGAATGTTTTGTTTCACCACATCCCCCATATTAACTCTTAGTACATTAGGGACATTAACGACTTCCGTTGGACCATGAATCTGAAAACGAACTGCATCCCACGCGATTCCATCCAGAACAGGCCACGCTGTGACGTTAACCAAAGTCAAGTCTCTTTTTAATCTGTGTGTAGAATGTGAAGAGGAAAGTGGGGCCAAAGTTCCATTCAAATGAGTAATGCAAGTTCTCTCCTCGACATAGTGTCCATTCATAATCCGAAAAAAATAAAACACAAAACCAATTGACATAAAAAGGTAAACTGAAAAAAGGACCAGCCAAATGTATATCCAAGGAGGTATCAAAAAATGTTTTTTAAACAGGCTAGCATATAATGCAATTTTAGAGGGTTTTTTCGAGGCAAGGGAAGCAGAGTCAAATGAAAACCTGGATTCCGTGGCTAAACGAGCTTGCAGGTCAGGCATGGATAAATCAGTGGGGTATGTATAGTCTGTCTCATCAAGGTTAGTTCCTGGTAAAGTATTCAATAATGGAGTGGAAACAGCAGGTAATTCGATGGCCACCTCAGGTTCATTATTAGAAGCAGTGGGCATAATTGAATTTCTCACAATGGAAGGACAGGAAACAGCCGGTGTCATGCTAAGAAGAATCGGCCACTCTGTGTATCTTGACATTGTCAATAGAAATAAACCTGTTTTCCTTACGACCTGGAAGTGGTGGTAAAATGACTGTTCTTGTGCCCTTCACTCCAAGCACTGGGACCGGAGCTCGATAGGAGGGACCAAACTCTTTCTTGTTGTCGATCTTCTCTCGAACCAGTTCTCCAACTTGGGGTAGCCAGCCAACTACCGGGATCTGCAACGCATCATCCGATGTGGAGGGCAAATGTTCCTTTGCAAGAGTGTCTCTCGTCTTTTGTAGATTCTGTAAAACATTGCAATGTTCATCTGCGTCAAAGGAAGTGGCGCGAACCACCGAGTCTAGACCGTCAAGGTCAGGGACGAACATCTTGATGCCAAAGAGCATTTCGTATGGGGTCCGCCCACCCAGAGACCTCCTAGGGAGATTATTAAGAGCACGCTGCACGCCATAGAGGTGAGCCAGCCAATTTCTGCCAGTGCCTATAACTCGGGCTGTCAAAGATTGCTTTAAATCACGGTTCATTCGTTCAACTACACTATTACCCTCGGGTCTGTAGGGTGACGAAAACTTGACTTGGACCCCCATCGAAGTCATGGCATCCTTATACGCCTTAGAGGCGAAAGCCGGACCCTGATCCGAATGGAAGGTACCACAGGCAAAAATCCCTATAAAGATACGCAAATCTCTGATGACAGTCCGGGAATCAGCGCTGCGATGTGGCCATAACCACACAAAGCGTGTGCATGAGTCAACTGCTACTAAGATGTATTTATACGCAGTATCAGATGAAAATGGACCGCAGTGATCTAAATAAACACAGCCTAGTGGTTTATTAGAAATGTACAACTGAGTCTGAGGCGGACGCGTAGCAGTTGAAGGTTTAATCTGCTGGCATATGTCACAAAGAAGGACATAATCACGCGTCTGTTTGTACAGTCCCCGCCACCAGAAACGTTGTTGTAGTTGCGTTACAGTGGCTGAGACGCCCGCATGCGCAGACGCCACACCTTCATGAGCCGCTGTAATCAAGTCTGTTCTGCGATCAGAGTTGGGAATCAGCCGTTCCCCAACATCAGGAATTGTCACAAAAGGAACCTTTTCGGGACTTAAGTGGTATGTATACTTCGAAGGGAATCCCGAAGGATGTTTACTTCCCTTCTCAGAGGCAGCAATCGCTGCCAAGATGTCGCTATCAATCTTGGTTTTCGACCTAGTAACTGCTGCAACTAAGTATGTAGATACTGCTGATTTCGCTGCTTCATCAGCAAGCGAGTTGCCAACAGCGTGAACTCCCACGCGCTGATGACCGAGAGTATGAATCACATAAACGAGTGGCAACATAGCCTTAAGCTCTGCCACTCGAACCCAGATCATTTTATGTTTTATTGTGCTACCCTTGGAATCATGAAAATCATTTTGAATCCAAAAGAACAAGTTTTCATTGTAAGACTGGACACAGTAGTAAGAATCACTTACAATTAGAGTAGTAACACTTGGATCTGCGTACTCCAAAGCTAGTAAGAGAGCACGAAGCTCTGCCAATTGTGCAGTGCAATCGCCCAGGGGCAACGTGTGTACCTCCCTGGAAATGAACTCATCATTCAACATAGCACCGACCACAATGGCGCAAGCGGAAACGTAGGCATGTTTAGAGCCATGCGCAACCTGCGCCGACCCATCAGTGTAAATGATGCAATGGAAGTCCTCCAAAGGTCGCATCGCCAGAGGAGCAGGGTGAACGAATTCATACTGCAAGAACTCCTGCGACCGTAAGGAAGCGTCAAAAATAAACATGACATCCGAGGATGACAATGACGCAGCCCACTGAATCCACCGAGGGTGCAAAGCTTTTGAATTTGGTACACTGGCTTTCGTGACTGCCTCCAAATGAGGACAGGGTGTTACCACTAGCATGCGTTTCCCCTGTGACAGAGCTCGTTCCTTTAGAATAGCCATCTGTACAGCAGTTAAAACCTTTTCTATGGTGGGAAACCGCATCTCAGCCGAGGTGTACAAGTGTGACTTGTAAGCAATAGGTACTGTGTCACCTTCATTAAAAGTGAGGTAAGTGAAACCCACCGTCCCAGGAATTATTCTTATGACCAGGTTGGTGTGGTTATCACGAGTCAGTAAATATTTAGAAGCGAGCAGATCAGCCTGCAAGGATTGCAAAATGGCTGAATGCTCAGGCAGCCAGCATGATTTTGAGAAAGTTGGTTGTATCAAAGCATACAAAGGCTTGATACGCTGGGCATATTCCGGAATGTAAGTTCTGCCGAAATTCAAAAAGCCCAGTAAGGATTGTAATTTTTTCAGATTTGTTGGTGCGCGCAATTGTGCGCACTTCTCCAAGAAGTGAGGAGCCAAACCTCTACCTTCATTGTTGAGCTCATAGCCCAAAAACAACACTGTGTGTTCAGCAATGTGCGATTTTGCAAAGTTGAATTTGTAACCCATGTCTGCGAAGTTGCAAACAAGAGAATTTACACGACACAGATGCTCCCAAATATCGTCGTCTGTGAGATATATGTCATCCACATACGAAAAAGCATCAGGGTCGAGTGCCTCCAGAATAGAGACAATTCGAGCGGTAAATACACCAGGACTATTCTTGTAGCCCATTGGAAGACGCCGGAATTGCTTTTGGACTCCAGCGCTTGTAAAACTGGTCCATTGGGAGCTAAAGCTGTCCAATCTGTGGGCATAAAAACCATTGGATATGTCAAGCGTTGTCTTGAAACGCTTACGCACGAGACTATCCACTAGGGCAGAGCCGTGGGTATTCTGTACTGCACAGTTACGGCAATGCGAGTTTAAATGCCGGTAATCCAAAACCAAACGATATGATCCGTCAGGATTATTCACAGTAAAAAGGGGATTATTCATCGGTGACACACACGTTTCAATAACTCCCTGATAGTCCAATTGTTCAAGGATTCCCGCGACGGAAGATTTTGCTTCACGCCGAATGGGATATTGAGGTTGAGGCTGCGGCTGAGACCGCAACGGAATTTCGTGGCAAGGCGACTGGGTAGTAATCCAAAGAAACCGTTTAAGAAAGAATCAAGCTTGAATAAAGACCTATTCCAAAAAAAGGTAGGTTTCACCGACACCCCGTTTTCCGGAAACGGACGTGAAGGGGTTAAGGCATGAACGATAAACTACTCGAGTGTCATGATATAAGACCACCGAAACCGTTGGGCGCCATGTTGCAGGGTTTCTGTACTCACACAGAACTGTGCACAGAGGAGTGGAACCTCGGCAAATTAGGATGTACCAAAACTTACCTTAGCAACCAACTCACCCCTTACCGAGCTAGCTACAGTGTCTCATCGGACATATCAAACACCCAATGTTTAGACAAACCAGAACATGAACTTACAGTACCTCAGGGTACGTGGGACTCATGAACACTCTTTCGTTATATTATCATTACAAACCAGAACATGGAGTAAAGAAGACACATGTGCATTTGAAATGTTTATTTACTAATGCCGTCTTCTCAGGCGCAGTATCTTAGATAATACAAGTACACTTATTATTAGTAGCAAAATTATCAGCATAGTTACTAAGACATAAAAAGCGAATGGTGACAGCATGTTAACATGCTGTAATGAATAAGAGTTAACAACACTTATATCTCACCCTCCCTGACACATATATTATATTATTAGCTAAGAAGGTCTCTTTGGGTTGTTTTAGGGCGGGCCCATACCTTAGTGTCCTAGCATGAAGGAATCACATCAGCATACACCAGCTCTCTCTGCATGTGCACCGCATCAAGTGTGTTAACAATTCTCGTGCAAAGCAATATCAATCCCGCCTCAAGCCCAAGTTGGCAAAGGCTGCACTTGTGTTATGACTATGAAGGCGTGGAGATCAGACCTCATAACAATTCCATATCGTGTTGCTCCTGAAACTTCAGCACTCTCCGTGCAGACATGGTTTATTAAACAAAACTGATATCAGAGCAATAACATATTATTCTCACATACACCACGGCAAACCACTAGGTTGAAAGCTAAGTCAACAATTAAGGGTCGTGTGCAGAAGTTGCAAGAAAGGAAAAATGGCGTTTAAATCCGAAATGTACCTATGCTAACTTAACACGATATAAGGATATATAGGAGCTATACAACAGCCCTTTAACATGGGGAGCGTTTTGACACTTTTTTCTGATGCAGCCAGTGTATTGAATAGAAAATCTTCTTCTATTGCGTCTGAGTGCATGTCTACGTTATGGTAGCTTGCTGCTCTATCTATTAAAGAGTTAAACGCCACTGTGTCTTCTGTGGGCAAGGGTTTAACTGGGTAAACCGTAGGGTCTGTAATGGGTAGAGTCCCCTCATTGTCTGGCTCACCCCCCCACCCCATGGTTGTGAATTGGGGTCTATATATGGAGTTTGTGGATATCCAAAACCCACGTCTGCATCCTGATCTTCATCTGGGTTATGGTCAGAGCGTGCAGGTGAGTATGGGGCATATGGAGTAGTAGGCATAGCTGGAGAGATAGGCTGGAAAAGAATAGGAGAGGTAGCACAGTCCCTTTTCTTTTTGAGAGGAATTCTAGAAAAGTCTTCAGCAGGAGCTGGTCTTTTCTTTGTGGTATAAACAGTCACTTTCCCAGTATTTGGGTCCATATATAGTTTGGACTGATCCTCTGTGGAGGGGTCTGGATGGATGATCTCCTCTTCCACAGTGTTGTGCCTTGGCGCCGATGTCTTTGGTTTGACCTTTATCGGTTCGATGCCTTTGGCTGGTTGGACCGGTTTTGCTGCCTGTATCGGTTTTTGAGGGTTTCCGACAGGTTTTGTCGGTCCGATGTCTTTTCCGGGTTTCACCACTGGTTTCGGACGATAGTTTTTGTCGGTTCGGTAACTTCTTTCGGCTTTAGAGGTGTCCTCGGAGCCTGCGGCTTTGGCTCGATGCCCTTCTTTGGATCGATGGGCTTCGGCTCGACGGGTTTGGTCTGGGGAACCTTAGGTTTCGGTTTCGGTTCGATGACCGCCTTGGGCGTAGCCCTTTTGTCTTCGGTGCCAGGCTTTTTCCCTTTCTCGACGATCGAAGTCGATTTGGTCGATTCGACGGTCTTTGGCTTCGAAGGTTTTTCCGGTATGGTGGCCTTTGGCTCAGCGCCCTTTGGTTTTGTGACCTTCAGTTCGACGACGTTCGGTCCGAAGACGGTCGTGTCGATGACTTTCGGTTTCGATGGAACCGGCCTTGGAGTACGTGTCTCAGAAGGCTCTTTTTGTATGTTCTTAGCCGGGTGGTATTGCGGGGCTATAGAACCAGTTTTTTGATCTTGGCTAAGGCCTAATGGTGATGCCTCGACCTGAGCCTCTGATATAGGTGTAGTGTCTATATGGGGCGGTGTACTCACGGTTCGCCCCCCGTTGTCATCGGATTCGTCTTCGACAGCTACGATGTCTTGATCATAGTCTTCGATATCGACGATTTCTTCTTCTTCGATATAATATTCAGAGTCGTTCTCGGAGTATTGATCGTCTTGATCCGAGTCTTCGGCGTGAACTAGTTCTTCCTCATCGTCGAAGATATTCTCGGGCTTCGCTGCCGACCTCTGCATTTCTTGCCTCGCCGCCGGCCGATTCCGTATTGTCTTTTTGGATCGGAACTGGGCACAGCTAGACAATTATCTTCATTATGATCTGGAGATAACCATTTGTTGCACAGTGGATGCTTATCTGTGTGCGGGAACTTTGAGTTGCAACAAAGTTTATGAAAGTCTTTCGGTACCGAACGCAAACAATACCGACAAAAGCGAAGGCCTTTTGGCCTTTTCTAAAAGTTTTCTTTGATTCCGAACTTGGAGTGCTGGAAGGTACATCTGAACCCAACGGCGGAAAAAAACAATCTGAGGATGGAGAGGATGCCCATGCGCACTGTAGTCCGAGGGAGGAGCCACCTATCTCGTGATACTTCGAAGACTCTTCCAGGACAACAATGTGCAATCATCCGGACCAAACACTAGGCGGCGATCTATGCACAGATATGAATTCAGCAGCCCACATTCCTCGAACACATGTTTCTACCCTGCCCCCTTTCCTTATTTTTCAACTTTGTTTTACTGTTTTTGTGTGACTAGGTTCTACCGAGGCACAAGATGGCTACCAACTCTTCCTGGTTTGCAGTGTTGACAGACATTTGACATCCAATCAGCATGCAGCTTGTACTCGTAACTGTATGGATTTTGGAACGCGTGCCATACTACGTCTCTAGATATCACTATGATTTTACTTTTGCTGTTCTCAGGAACTACTGAACATATTTACACCATTTAACAAAAAGCACAATCTGCGAACCAAACTCTACCTCTCTGCCAAATTTGGTGTAATTCCGTTCAGCCGTTCAGGCTGTAGCCCTGGCTAAAGGTCCCTATGGAAAAATGCATGGGGAAAACACTTTTTGGGACCCCGTTTTTTCTCGGCCCCCACTTGACGAATCGCCCCCAAACTTTCAGGGAAGGAGCGGAGCAGGCCATTTTCTTGGAGAAATTCGCGAAGATTCGTCCACCAGTGCCAAAGTTATTCCAAATAGAATGTTGTGGATTTCCTATGGAAAGTAGGTCCTAACTATAACTACCTACTGGTATATATAAATTCACTGAAAAAACCATAGGTTTCAGACATGTTATATTTAGCTATTAGCATTTTAAAAACCTTTGAAATTCACTGAAAAAACCATAGGTTTCAGAGATGTTATAGTTAGGAATTAGCAGTTAAAAAACCTTAGAAATTCACTGAAAAAACATAGGTTTCAGCAGGGGTGTTACGATTAGCTGGACATTTCACTCTTACAAAACCATTAAAATTCCTCCGTAATAGTTAGTTGTACTAACTATAACTCGCGCACCTGCAATCCACTGCTGATGATGTCACATATTACATCATTCATGACATGATCAGTGACATCACTGATGACATCTCAAATGACATCACTGATGACATCACTGATGACATCATCCAGTGAATGTGGTTTGGTTCAATATTTATATAAGTATTATATATATAGCAATCTGCATTGAAGACTGAGTGGATGTATAATTGTCTGGATGGAGGATTTAGTAGCACTGTGATTGACTGCCTAAGTGACTAATTTAAAGTGTCTCACTAAAGATATGGGATAGTGATTAAACTGTGTGAATATCGGCATCACTCTATCTCCTGCTTCTTACCCTGGGGAGTGACATGGTTGTTGCCAGCATCATTTTCCTGCCTTGCCTGACTGAGGAGACCGGGCGCTTCTCTTGCCATCTTCTACTTCAAGCTCGCTGCTCCCGCGGACCGTTACTGCCGGGGCACTACATCCCACAGGAGGCAGTACAGTCTCACGAGAGGGGCCGCGAGAACCAGAGCCAGTGCCAGCACATAAAAGAACACGGGAGCCCCCGCGGCGCGGGACGTGCTTCTTACCCTGGGGAGTGACTTTGTTGTTGCCAGCATCATTTTCCTGCCTTGCCTGACTGAGGAGACCGGGCACTTCTCTTGCCATCATCTACTTCAAGCTCGCTGCTCACTCGGACCGCTCGCTACTGCCGGGGCACTACATCCCCCAGGAGGCAGTGCGGTATCGCAAGATGGGCCGCGAGAACCAGAGCCAGCACCAGAACGTAAAAGCACACTGGAGCCCCCGCGGCGCGGGACGCGCTTCTTACCCCGGGGAGTGACTTTGTTGTTGCCAGAATCATTTTCCTGCCTTGCCTGACTGAGGAGACCGGGCACTTCTCTTGCCATCATCTACTTCAAGCTCACTGCTCAGGCGGACCGCTACTGCCTGGGCACTACATCCCCCAGGAGGCAGTACGGTCTCGCGAGAGGGACCACGAGAACCAGAGCCAGCGCCAGCACATAAAAGCACACCGGAGCCCCCGCAGCGCGTGGGCTCGCCCGGGACAAGCGAGGGCCCGTCCTTGCCAGACATAGCCCGGAAGAGGCTGGGCTGGGCCCCTGCTCTTGGCTCCTTCCTCTGAATATGGACACTGGGACTTTAACTAAGTAAGGATATTAGTATTGGCAGAAGTTGCTCTTGTCAGCTGAAATAGCGCTATTAATTATGTGAAAGAGGAGTTTCTCATAAATGATGGGAAAAAGAAAGCTAAATAAATCCAATATTGCCTTGCCATCAGATATAGATCAAGAATAGTTACCGGCCTAACCTCGGGAATACATTCAAAGTTTCTAGCGCCGAGACGCCTACGGGCAATTGTACGCGCTGTATAAATCTCAAAAATAAATAAATAAATAAATAAATAAATAAAAGGGAACTGAACAATATGTCGCTAATGAAATATCTGACATGGAACTAGAGGCAAGATGGCGGCCGTGGCGGGGGCTGTGTGAGCAGCTCTGTCCTCTCTCCTAGACTTCTTGACCACAGCGGAGTTACTGGAGTGGAGCGTAGCCTTTTATCACCTGAAATGGAAATGCTTTGTCCTGGCAGGACTGTGGAAGTCCTTTAATGCGTTTTTTCTGATTTGACACGGAAAAAAGAAAGATAGAAGGACGTACCGCTGTGTTGCCCGGCGGTTTACGTGAAGCAGCGAAGGTGCGTCCTGGACCTGGTTGCAGCGGAGGGCTTGAGCTGACCCCGGAGTGTAGTGAGCGTGAGCGGCGTTTGGCAAATCCAGTTTGTGGCGGAGTGAATGCTAATCTTTGGACCTTTGCTCCTAGCACGGAATAAAGTCACTTTTCGGCGGCTGCCCATATTTTTGTTTTGTCACCGCTTTGGGGTTATCCGCGGAAGAGGAGGACGAGGAGGAATTACAGAGAGGGAAAAAATGCCTCCGAAGGGTTCTGGTAAGCCGAGTGAGATGCCGAAGGTCACTACCCGTAGCGGGAAGAGTAAAGATCAACCGGTGGGAGAAGCCCCCGAGAACCCGGCTGGAACTACACCCCCAGATTCTGCTGTGGCGGGTGAGAGTGTTTGCGAAAATACAGAACTTAATGGTACTATGAAACCGAACCCTAAAAAGGGTGGGGACAGCCGGGGTAAAGTGGGACCAGCAGCATGTTCGAGCTAAGCAAGGAACTCAGACTCTTCCTGCAATGTTTGAGCGTCAGAATGCACGTAACACTGTATCACTGTATCACTGTATCTCCGACGGGACTGCCCAAGGGAGGAAATGAAAGTAGAACTGTAACAGAGTTGTCTTCCAGTGCTCAGCTGTCTACATAGGTGCCCATAGAGGAAATATTAAAAGAGGTAGCACAATCTGTAGATTCAAATATAGACTTGGAGCAATGCTGCCCTAATTGGAGCGAGTATGAGCCTGATAGTTGCATTATGGGAGATGGAGTTCTGGCGCGCACAGATGAAATTACAAGGGGCAGCCAGGATGACTTAGTTGTTGAAATGGACTCACTAGCTCTATGTGACCAAGCACAGGGAGGTGCAGTGGCATATGAATCTGGCGAGAACTTTTATTCACTATCTGAGGCTTCTCAAGATGAAGCGTTAAACGTTAGCCAAAATTGGGAGGACTACAGTGAAGGGAGTAGCTCTGTAGATGATTCAAGACATAGTGTGAACTCTCCAAATTCTATTGCCACTATCGTCAAGAGGCGGAGGAAAAAAAGATCTCGGCACAACCGGGAGTGAAAGGGAGGAATCTGGCATTCATACACATGCAGCAGTGCCTCTGCCTCTGCCCGTATCAGGACCTCCGCAGGAGATTACCTTGGCAACTATATGTGAGACTATGATGGGTCATAGAAGTGAGAGTAAAGCGGAGAATGTTCGAATGCAGGCTACATGCAGCAAGGTTAAAAATGCTGTGAGACGGGCCATTAAAATCGGGGCTGAAACAGCCGATAGAGTTATGGAAGCAGAGGCTAGAATCTCAGCCCTGGAAGATCAAGCTGCCGCACAAAAAAAGCGAGTTGGAGTCCATTAAGGCTCATCGGGATGATTTGAGTTATAAGCTGTCAGAGTTGGAAAATCAGGCTTGCAGGAACAATCTACGTTTTTTGGGGGTCCCGGAGAAAAAGGAGGGCTCCGATGTGTGCAAGTTCATTGCGGAACTGTTGGAAGAAGCATTTACTGAACTGACTGCTTGGGACTGGTCTAAGGAGATCCAAAGGGACCATCGGTTCCCATTTATAGCTAAAAAACCCCGTCAAGGGGAACAGATTCTCCCCAGGGCTATTTTAGTTTGCTTCAATAATTTTCGAGCACGTGAGGATATTTTTGCCCAGGCGCGACCAGATAAGAAAGCACTAGCCAAGGAGTGCAGTTTTTTTGTTAGACCTGATTTTTGCCAGGCCACTGTCTCAAAACGATGGCATCTACGTCAATTGATCCCAGATTTTCAGAAAAAGGGGGCAGTGGTGTATTTACAGAACCGGCAAAATTGAAGGTTATGTTTAAGGGTCAATCAAAATTCTTTTGGTCTGAAATACAGGCCAAAGAGTTTTTGGACACATTGGAGTGATAAGGGCTGAGATGTAGTCACTCTAACAGGGATAAATCGCCCCTTGGCTTGATTTTCTGTTTTTTTTTCTGTTCCTCTATGGGTTGGGCCTTGTGTTTAATACTTTATGGTGAATATTATTGGGATTTTTTAGGGGTTCTTCCGTTCTCTCTTATTTTCTGTCTCTCCAGTGGCTGTGAAATAAGTTTGTTCGTTTGTTTTGGTCTTTGGGGTTAGGGGGGAGGAGTACGGCACTCCATATAAAGCAGGGACTTATGGTCCCTGGGCCTCATAGGAAGGGTAGGAGGGGGTGGGAGAGGGTGGGAAGGGGGGAGTAGGAAGAGGGGGAGTAGCTAGGGAGAGTAGGGGGGGGTCAAGCGGTTTTGGTGGTGGGGGTAGAAAAACATCAGCAGACTGGAGGGAGTTGACGCAGAAGGATACTAAGCAGCAGGAAACAACGTTAGACATGTTTATAAAAGAAGTACAAGGAGTTATTATTTTTTCTTATGTTTTTGTTACTAACTACAAAAAGAGGCAGCTTATAGTGGAAATAGACCTAGGGTATAAAATGGCCTCGCCTAGAAAAATTAAGATCTGTTCCTTAGATA
This sequence comes from Lissotriton helveticus, assembly GCF_964261635.1. Taxonomy (NCBI): domain Eukaryota; kingdom Metazoa; phylum Chordata; class Amphibia; order Caudata; family Salamandridae; genus Lissotriton; species Lissotriton helveticus. The sequence continues at coordinate 5,007,240 of NC_136061.1, read as the reverse complement.
TCTGTGGCCTTAACGACCCTAAGAAACGACAGGTCCTGGGGAAACTAGTGCAGATACTACAGATTGATATATTGTGTCTGCAAGAAACACATGTGGCATGGGATAACAGAGGGTATTTAAAAACAATGGGCATGGAGCTGGTAGTTTGCTCCAAACAAACGGGTGTGGAAAGAGGAGTTGCGATTCTTAAAAGAAGGGGGGTTGGAACCAGTCTTAATGTTGCGGCTGACAAATGGGGCAGTTGGGCCATTTCAGTGATTAAACTGGGACAAATGAGGTTTACACTGTGTAATGTCTATGGACCAAATCTGGATGATGCTGAGCTATTCAACTTTCTAAATTTAGAATTAGCACAATGGACTTTGCCTATGGTACTGTGCGGGGACATGAATATAAATCTGGAAGCAGCTGTAGATGTTAGATCTAAGTATGCTTATAATGGAAGAAAGAGGCTGGTCTTTAAGGCACTTCGGGCTCTGATCATGGATCATGGTTTATATGATGTCTGGAACTTAAAGCATCCAGAAGATGATGGGTTTACATTTTACTCTGCTCCTCATGCTAAATTTGTGCGTTTAGATTACTTTTTTACTACAATTTCACTTATGGCAAGTGCTAAAATTGAGATTCATCCTAAGCTGGTCTCTGATCATAATCCGGTGATACTGGAGCTTGATGTTGAGCAGGAAGAGAGGCCAAAGCCTCAGCAGTGGTCGTTTGATAGAAAATTGCTGATGGACGGAGAATATCGTCAGTTTATGGTTAAAAAAATCCAGGAATATTTTGAGTTCAATAAAGATACTGCCTCTATAGCGACAGTCTGGGACGCATTTAAATCAGTGGTCTGGGGCGAAACCCTAAGTTTTTCTAAATTCAAAGCGTAAAAGGAACCTGCTTAAGCACCGGCAGGATTTTCATCAGACGCTACGGGCCGAGAAGAAGCTGGCAGAGGCGTTAAGGGTTGGCGTGGAGGCAGATATATTTAACTTGATTCAGAAGGAACTCACTATCTTAAGGTCTAGGGCTTATGCGAATATAGCTGACAATATAGCGGCACAATATGTTCAATATAAAGAACAAGTGTATGAGTTTGGTGAGAAAACGGGTAGAGTATTGGCCAAAAGGGTTAGGGAAAAAGCCGCTTTTAATGATATCCCCAAAGTAAGAGATCTGCAGTGGGTGTTACAAGAGACTAAGGGAGGCGTTTTGACTGCCTTCCAAGGATTTTACCAGGATTTATATACTGACGATATTGGTGAGGTTGCCTTGGGCGAGTATCTAAACGAGGTAATCCCAGCAACACTGTCCGAAATGCAAAAATCTATTTTACAGGAGCCACCAGACTGGGGGGAAATAGAGACGGCAATATTAGGACTCACCCAGGGGAAAGCAATGGGTCCAGATAATATCCCCTTGGAATTCTATCGGTTATTCAGGGATAGCCTGAGAGCAGAATTGGTTGAAGTTTGCCAGGAAGCTTTTCTGGGGAACACTCCCCAGTCCTGGGCTAATGCCACGATAGTGGTGTTTAAAAAGAAGGGCAAAAAAGATATCGAAATGGGGTCTTATAGACCAATATCCTTGCTAAATTCGGATAGTAAAATCTAGTCAAAGTTGATAGCCAATAGGCTGAATAATATGATGCCGGGCTTGGTTTCGTTAAGGCAACATGGCTTTATACAACATAGGGAAAAAACTGATCATATAAGGCGGATTATTTCAATGTTGGACTGGGCACAGGGGAAGAATTCTCCGGTTGACGTGGCCCTGTTGAACGCTGAAAAAGCGTTCAACAGGGTCTCGTGGAGTTTTTTATGGCTAGTCTTGGCGAGAAAGGGGTTTCCCGAGGCCTTTATTAGAGCAATTAAAGTGTTATATAAAGAACCAGTTGCATCCATTCAAATTGCAGGGAAACTATCAGGGAAGGTGTTGATAGAAAGGGGGACGAGGCAGGGTTGCCCCTGCTCCCCCCTTCTTTTTGCTTTATATATTGACCCTTTTTTTTAACATTAGAGAAAAACAGGGTGATTAAACCTGTTCAGATACAAAAAAGGGAGTTTAAAGTCTGGGCATATGCAGATGATATCATGGTGGTATCATCTGACATCGCCAGTGCATTATCTAACATCATAGAGGCTGCAGAGGCATTCGGCGGGCTGTCCAGCTATAAACTAAATGTAGCAAAGACTCAATTTATTAATTCGGAAGCCGGCCGACCAGGAAATATTAAATTTGAAAAGGAGGCGACATACTTGGGTATGAAACATATGGCTAATGTTGAAAATATTATCCCCGCCAATTTGGATCCTATAATAGCTGCCTGCAATCAAACATTAGAGGGATTAGATAATTTAAAACTTTCACTTGCTGGGCGTAGTAACGTATTGAAAATGCTTATTTTCTCCAAATTCCTGTATATATTTCGGGCTATTGCCTTTTTAATATCTTCCCACTATTTCGTCTGAATAGATAGAATGTGCTCTAGATTTTTATGGGGATATCATCGGGCCAGGAGATCTCTTAGAAAATGCACTTTATCTAGAGACAGAGGAGGCGGGGGCATCCCCAATTTTCAGTTTTATCACTGGATAGCGATATCACAGCATATGGGGGTGTTGGTCTTATCAGTTGATCCTACTGAAGATTTTTTTGCCCCATCTATCTATGAGATGCTTCTGAGTGAAGAGGCTAAACAAATGTCTAAATAGAATTGTGGAACCAAGATATTATAAGAAGACCAAATTTAAATAATCTACACAGCCTATCTGGTATGGAGGATAATTAAGAAAAAACTTGGAATTACCTGCAACTTAACACTATATACACCTCTTCAGAAGTGCTCTCTCCTTCCTGAAATTTTTAATGATCAGTTGATGTTAAGATGGAAAGATCGGGGGGGGTTTGTGATCTAGGAGATTTGTTTCAAGGGAATAGTTTTGCCTCCTTTAACCACCTTATGAGGAAATACAAGCTGCATCGTGCTTAGTTTTTAAAATATCTTCAGCTTCGGAGTTTTTGTGAGCAGAAGCTGTCAGGAAACATGATTGTACTAGGAAAGATTGAGATTATCGAAGCAATTAAGGGTAGGCATAAAATGGGTTCTCTGTATCAATTGCTTCTTGCAACGGTAGAAGACGATCTCCGGGCAAATGAAGAGAAATGGCAAGATAAGTTTGGTGTAGAACGAGTCAATTTGGAAAGAAGCATAGAGATAGCCACTAATGCATTATTAAATGGGTCTTTCCAAAGTCAGCACTATATGTCGGTGTTTGATCTATACTATAAACCAGGTAAATTGGCAAAATGGAAGTCGGGACGGGGGAATAACTGTAGTCGATGTAGCCTATATGCTGCTGATGCTGCTCATGTATTTTTTCTATGTCCAAAGCTTTCTCAGTTCATTGTGGATGTGGAGCTTTATATTACGCAAAGCTTGGGCATCCCTGTTAGACTAACTACACAACTGGTTATATTTGGTGTGGAAGAAAATATGTTGCTTAAATGGTCACCTGCAGAGGAAGCCTTTATCTTTATATGTATGTCTGTATATAGATCTTGCATTACATCGCAGTGGATTGACACGGAACCACCAAACTTTATAAAATGGCAAGCAAAATTACTGTCAATATATTACCTTGAATCTTCATTGTATAAAATTAAGGGCATAAGGCTGAAAATGTTTGGGTATAAATTATGGTCACCAATTGCCAATTGGATAGGTCTGTAAGGTATATAGATGTGAATTTCTTTTGGTATGTATTTGCTTTTGCTTTTGTCCTAGCTGGTTTTTAGCATTGTTATGAAGTAACGTCATCCAGTTGCTTAGTGTCATTCAAATCTTTGTTATGGTTTATGTAAATTTAAGTATTTGTTGGCGTATTTTTCTCCTGTCTGTCTGCTGTTAAAAAAACAATAAATAATTATCTTTTTTTAAATGAAATATCTGACAGGCGCTGTAGGGGCCATTGAAAAACAAATATCCAGTGTTGAAGATGCTTTGAGTAAAGCTCAGACGTGAGTCCCTTGCTCACTTGCAAGCCTGGCTGAAGGCGGCTGTAATGCCAGACACCGGTCCTAGGAAGCTTGTTTCCGGTCCAGGGAAGGCATAGCTTGGCAGTTCGGGCTGGACTGTTCCTATGAGGCACAGGGTCAGACTGATTTGCATATGGCCATGTCTGAACTGGGGTGGCTGAGTGGGCTAAAGAACGGTGATGGATTAAACCCAGATCTGTTGACTGGGTGTGAGTGTTTGATTGGTTCAGATGCTCCGTCCATCACCACCCCCTTTTGTACTGCTTAGTTCGCCATAAGTTGGCAGGGTATGCTCAGACGTGAGTCTCTTGCTCACTTTGCCACTGGATTCAAGCAAGCCTGGCTGAAGACGGCTGTAATGCCAGAAACCGGTCCTAGGAAGCTTGTTTCCGGTCCAGGGAAGGCATGGCTTGGCAGTTCGTGCTGGACTGTTCCCTAGAGGCACAGGGTCAGACTGATTTGCACATGGCCATGTCTGAACTGGGGTGGCAGAGTGGGCTAAAGAGCGGTGATGGATTAAACCAAGATCTGTATACTGGGTTTGAGTGTTTGATTGGAGTGGAGGAGTGTGGCTCACTGATTAGAGTGGCAGACCCTGATGCAGAGGTCTGGCCCGGGACCAGGGTTCAATTCCCGACGCGGCAGGGTCCTGAGCCCAAAATGTCCACGGACTCGATAATTCTCGCCTCGGTGCCTATTCTAATCATGGGGTCCCACGCTGCAACTCTGGGCAATAGTTGCTTAATCTCCACTACGGCGGCCCACCCGCTGCGGGATGCCTGGCTTTCACCCTGGGGATACCCAGTAGGGGTTATCTCACAGGGAAAAAGCCAGGACGGGTTCCCAAGGCAAGCGCCTTGATGCCTTCGGGTGATACGTGCGCTATATAAGTCGCAATACATTTACATACATTTATATTTGATTGGTTCAGATGCTTCGTCCATCACCACCCCCTTTTGTACCGCTTTGTTTGCCATAAATTGGCAGGGTATGCTCAGACGTGAGTCCCTTGCTCACTTTGCCACTGTATTCAAGCAACCTTGGCTGAAGACGGCTGTAATGCCAGAAACCAGTCCTAGCAAGCTTGTTTCCGGTCCAGGGAAGGCATGGCTTGGCAGTTCGGGCTGGACTATTCCCATGAGGCACAGGGTCAGACTGATTTGCATATGGCCATGTCTGAACTGGGGTGGCATAGTGGGCTAAAGAACGGTGATGGATTAAACTCAGATCTATTGACTGGGTGTGAGTGTTTGATTGGTTCAGATGCTCCGTCCATCACCACCCCCTTTTGTACCGCTTTGCGCAAAGATAAGGCAGCACTGTCTACAGGAGATTTGAGTAAAACTGATAGTAACCAAGGAACAGAGGGAGCACAGAACACTATCAATATCCCAAGTAAGTTAACCAATGGCTGCATTGTTAGAGGAGGGGATGAGATCTTATCCGACGATCAGGATGTTGCCATACTGTCCCCACCTAAGCGAACGTGTACGAAGGGAAAAAAAGTCCCATCAATAAGTTTATCGCCCATGATACACACTATTCCTGATACATTAGCCAATAAGATTCCATCAGTAATTAAGGTACAAAGTAAGCGTAAACGGGCAACCCATGGGAAAAATAATATCAAAATTCAAACTAGCAATCGGCCCCCTGATCCTAAGTCTCTTTTGTGTGACCTGGTCTCTACTATCCAAACACTTACTGGCCCACTAGAGAAAAGATTGGCGGTGCTAGAAGAAGGACAAATTTCCATTCACAATAAATTAAATAGATTAATCGAATTAAATTCTAAGTTATCGAATGAGGATGGGGAACGGTCTCGTAGAGAGCCCTCTGGTATTCAGAGACAGGGAGTCCACAGCCTTAGTAATACGGATAAAAATGACAGAGAGGGTAATATAATAAGGCATAATAATAAACAAGATGGAAAAGAGGGAGTAGGAGGTATGGGCAATTCAAACAAAGGGAGAACACCTCTTAATAATGCCCACCTACAGGGAAATACATCAAAGACCCATACATGAATAGCGCGCCAAGAATCTTTTACTTTAAACCTTCCACCTGCTACAGCTCCCTACACTATTGTTCTGCCAAATGTCCCGCAGATAGATGATCCAGATAAAGAATGTTGGGATACCCTGCAGAACAAGTCCATTCACTACGTGGGCCTAAAGGCAGGTCTAGCTAAGGACATGTTTGCAGCCTTTAAAATGGTGAGACGTGTTGCTTGGGTGGGCCGGGAGAGGAAGCCCTGGACGGGGGATTGCGTGGTTCTGACCTGAGTTCCCCGGCTTTGGTCAATGAAATTCTTAAACGCGTGGGGCAAGTTGACTTAAGAACTGAGGAAATAAAAATCCTTCCACTGGGCTTTTTTTATCACCCACGTTTGTTAAAGAGGGGAAATCCCATGACGTGGCATCGTTTTGAAAATGACAACCTGATTTATAATATAGCGGTTAATAATTGATTTGAATCTTTGAGACAACTCGATGAGGTGGATTGACTCCATGATAGTACTTATAAAATGGGGAGCCCAGGTGAGAAGGTGGATATACCTCCAGCGCAGCATTCAAATAAGGTTTTATCAGTGTTGCAGTATGACGCTGATATACCTCTAGCTCAGCATTTAAATAAGGCTTCTCTAGTGTCCCAGAAAGAGGTCGACATGCCGCCAGATGTAGTCCCCACGAATATTGAAGTTGTAATCTTTAACGATGACCTAGATCCGGATAGAAATAAGGCCCAACATGTTAGTTTAGTAACCCACTGTATGGATCAAGTTAGACCTGAAGTAGGAAAATCAGTGGCTAGGATGGCTAGAGAACAGGGGGAGGCCGACATTGAGATAGAAGCACCAAAAATTATTAATGAGGATGACTGCGATATAGCTGCTAGATCTTTATTAATTTCTGGGCCTGTTTGGATAGTCTCGTGGAATGTCTGTGGGCTTGAGAGGAAAGTTTCAAATAATGTCTGGAAAGACTTTATCCAGAATTTTGAAATAATTTGTATCCAAGAAACTTTTCTCATAAATGAAAAGCATTTGGATGGTTTTAAAACCTTTTCATTTCCCAGCGGTGCGGTCCCTACATGGAAGACACAAAGGGGGAATCTGTGTTTACGTATCCAATATGCTGAGGGTGCAGAATGTTAAAATGCTAAAGAACACAGCTTACTATCAAATGGTGTCCATTGATTTATACTCACCTATAAAGTTATTGGTGGTAAACTTCTATAATATTATTGATAATGTTAACTTCATGGATGTGATAAAAACGTATATAGAAGACTTAAAGGTTCAAACCACTGTAAATGGAAAAGATGTAATTCTGTTGCGGGCAGGGGGTTTTAATATAAAAATCTGTAATTTGAATGCGTGTGGCTATGGGGAAAATGAACTTAAAGAAAGTGGTTGTCTGAAACACTTTGTTCACACAGAAAGAGGGGAAAACATCAATGATATCATGGTCATGTTTGATCTTGGTTTTGTAAATATGATGTGCTCCCCAAATGTAAATTTCAGCCCAACCTATATAGGCCGAGGTTTTAACTCAGTGATCGATTTCATTATTCTTTCAAACCGATACTCTAATCGGGTGGAAAAATTCATGATCTGCCCAAATGGCCTAAGTGATCATTTGCCCCTTAGTCTACATCTAAAATTACCTGACAGTACTGATTCCTCCACCATAGAACATTTGGCATTGTTGCAAGATATTGATCTTGCGAGACAGAACGGCTTCGCCCTAAGGTGGGGTAAAAAAGACCCTAAAAAATTAAACGCAGACATTATTTCAAAGGCGTTAACATCGATCCTTGTTTGCCTAGATGAAGCTACCTCTCACGCCGAGGTTTTGGATGCTTTCTCACAGGTGACCAGTGTGATTCAAAATTCTCTTTCTATATCAAGTAAGAATAGGCAACCCAAGAGCAATGAGTGGTTTAACACCCATTGCACTAAAACACATTCCCTACTTAAGGCTGCACTTAGCACACAAATAAAGGATTATGACCTAATTAGAGCATGCAGGAAGGCATACAATACAGCCCATAAACAACGTAAAAAAGAAATAAAAGAACAGGCTTGGCAAAACCTGTATGAGGCTGCTCAACTTAGAGATTCTGGTTTGTTCTGGCAGGCAGTGAATGCCCCTTTCTTTTCTAAAGAGGATACCCAGAGAATTGAAATCACTATAGATGAAAACACCTGGATCGATTTCTTCTCGAAGGTATATAACAATGATGCCGGCAATTCTGTTAGGCCCTTGGAGAATAGTTTGCTGGATGGAGATGAGCAGGATCAATTTTTGATACCCATAGAGTTTTCGTACGAGGAATTAATATCGGCAATTAACAATAGCAAAGGAAATAAAGCCCCGGGTCCTGATGGGATTCCAAACGACATATTTGAACTGAATATTGATCTTTGGGCCCCACTTTTAACACGTGTTCTAGCGGCCTGCTAATTCAAAGGATTCATAAAAACGTAATAATACCTATCTATAAAAAAGGGGATAGAGAGAATCCTGCTAACTACAGGCCCATATCACTCCTGGACTCACTAATGAAGATAGCAGGAAGGGTGGTTTTAAACAAACTACAAACCTGGGCTGATGATAATAACATCTTGAGCCGGGTCAAGTACGGTTTTAGGGTCCGGATGGGTACCGTGGAGCAGGTCTTAAATTTTGTGTTATTTCAAGGGAAACATACACAGGCAAAGAGAGGGTGCTTATACACCATATTTGTTGATCTCACAGCTGCTTTTGACTTTGTTGATCATAATAAGCTCTGGGGAGTTCTTGAACATTTGCGCGTGGAACCTGAGATTGTGAAATTTCTTCGACAACTTTATGCAGGAGCCACCGCAAAGGTGAAACACGGCCCTAAGGGAGAATGCACCAGGTCTTTCTGCACAGAGAGGGGTGTTAGACAGGGCTGCATTCTGGCCCCATTCATTTTCTCCATATATACGAACGCTTTGGAGGAGGATATGGAGGCTGGTTCAGAAAAGGGGGTGGTGATGAACAGAGTGTCTGAATTAAGCAGACCACTCTTACCCAGTCCAAAGATCAGGGCTTGATCCATCACCGTTTTTTAGCTCACTGCACCATCCCAGCTCAGAACCTGGCTACATGCAAATTAGTTTGTTCCTGTCCCAGTGCATGATGGGAACAGGGCAAACCAAACTACCAAGCCAATTCTTATACTGGGAAGGAAACAAGCTACCGGGGACCGGTTTCTGGCATTTCAGCCGTCGTCGGCCCGGCTTGCTTGAATCCTGATGGTGCAATGAGCAAGGGACTCACATCTGAGTATACCCTTCCACGCTTATGGTGGACAAAATGATTCAGAAATGGGGTAGTGGATTCACCAAGACACGGCAACAAGCAGGCTGCCACCCTTCTCTATGCGGATGACGCAGTGCTAATGGCCAGAACAAAAACAAGTGCCCACGAGGCACTTTCCAAATACATTGATTTCATAGATGAAAAGGGCTTAAGATTAAATGCCAAGAAAGCATTTGTGATGATTTGTGGGAAAGAACGGGCCAAATGTAAATCTATCCAGGTGGGTTATGTTACTATTGAGCACACTAAAACATTTTTCTACTTGGGGGTGCTTCTTGATGGGGCAGGTTCTTGGGGTCCTGCGGTCAGGAGCAGAACCTTATTGTTTAAACACTCAATCGCAGCATTAGTGAACTTTGCCCACAAATTAGGATCAAGGCCACCGGAGATTCTTCTACAAATATATGCAGCTAAATGCAGAAGTATAGCACTTTACGGGGCGGGCATTTGGGGTTTTCAGAATGTAGCGTCAATCCAAATTGCAGAAAATTGCTTTTTAAGATATATTTTAGCGTTACCTCAGGGCTCCTCAGTTTCTAATTGCCATGCAGAACTAGGAATGGAGTTTATTACAGATCTCATAAAATTACAACCTATTCTACTCTGGCATAGAGTTTGGTCTGTAGACGTGTTGGGTCTTAATTGCGAAATAATAAAGGATGTAATGGCATTGGATAACTCTAGATGTATTCCATGGTTAGCTTATGTGAGGAAAACGTTAACGGATCTGCATAGACCCGAACTGTACAATAACCCTGAACTAATCTGCATGATATCGAGAAAGGAATTGAAAACCCTATGTATGAACCATTTCGAACTGCTTAGATCAATGGGCGAAAAAACAAAACATCTGTGGTTAAACATCAAATGACCTTGACTTGTAATACTATCCAACCCTATTTTCGCCATTACACAAAGGGTTTTGATAGATTTCTCTTGACCACATTTAGATTCGAAACATGCCATTACCTGGTAACATTTCCATCCAAAAATGATTGGTCAAAGAATCCGGAGTTCTGTCCGTGTGATAATTTATCATCCCAATCCACATTCCAGGTTGTTTAATTTTGTAAATACTATGAGAACGAACTTAAAAGGTGGATTAAGCAATATTTGAAGCAGGGCATATGGCGGCAATGCTGGACAGCGTATTTATTCCTACAAGAGCTGGAAAATGAAGTCTGTATAGGAACCATGTCTGGTTTTTTAAAAAGTATCCTGATGAAACGGAATTTTTTAACTCATTAATTGTAGTAATGAAAGGTTTTAGACTGTTATTGTTAATGTATAGCTTTACTTTTGTTGTACTTTTATGACATTGTTTGAAATGGTTTACTGTGATTGCTGCTTTTTCTGATTTTATGTTTGCTCTAAAATCGAATAAAGCTTTTCTGACTGACTGACTGACTATCTCTTGTTGTGTAAACTACTAAATAAGGTTCATTACCAGCTATGTGAAAGTCTATATTAGTTATTAATTAGTTAAGTGATTATTTGTACAGGATAGTGAATGTGTGTGGTTGGGTGGAGGGTGTGTGACTGTCCAAAGATGTGTATATAGTTGATTTAGTAGGTATATGAGGTTAAGACTGTATGTTGAAACAGTTGTTTGGGTGAGTGAATCTCTTTATGGTTGTGGTGATGAGTAAATATATTTCTCAATGATACATGTCCAACAAAGTAGAAATATGAAAGGCAGTGTATGTGACAGTTGTTGTATATAAATAAGTATACATAAGACTCAGTGATTGTATGAGTGACGTATGGATAACTGTATACTTGTAATAGTGATTTTATAACACACTAAGTATGATTCACTATCTATATGGATAAATAAAGTGGTGTTTGTATAAGTGTGTAGCTTACTAAATGTAAGTATGATCAATTGTTTGCATAAGTGAGTAGGATGACTGCATCAGTGAATAGGATGTGTGCTGGTGTGTAATGTCAATGTAGGTGTATAAGTATATTTATTAGTGGTCTATTGATATTTGTTAGCATGTATGAGTGAATCTATAGGTAAGTGTTTAGATGTTTGTGTAGATGTAGAAACTTGTATTGGTGTGTCAATGGTTTCAAATATGGTACTTCATATTTTATAATGAGTGTTGAAAGGTTATACGAGTGTATGATGAGATGTATCAGATTGTCACGTGGATGATGTCAGCAGTGATGTAAATTGAGATGTCATTAGTGATGTCATCAGTGATGTCACTGACCATGTCATGAATGATGTAATATGTGACATCATCAGCAGTGGATTGCGGGTGCGCGAGTTATAGTTAGTACAACTAACTATAACGGAGGAATTTCAATGGGTTTGTATGAGTGAAATGTCCCTCTAACTATAACACCCCTAAAACCTATGTTTTTTTCAGTGAATTTCTATTTTTTTTTAAATGCTAATTCCTAACTATAACATGTCTGAAACCTATGTTTTTTTCATTGAATTTCAAAGATTTTGTAAATGACAATTATATTCATTTTTTATACCGATTTACTACATTTTTTAAAACTAGTTTTAATTTTAATATAAATTACAAAAAAAGTTTAGAAAATATTGAAATTCCAATATTTTCTTATTTTTTATTTTATATTTTTTTAATATATTTATATACATATTTTAAATAGCAGGCAATGATATCCTATGGAAGGAAATTCAAGTTACTAGTAATTACAGTTAAAATTACTTTTCAGGATCAGTACTAGGCTCAAAGATGCAGCGCTGAGGTCTCACCTGATAACAGGTGAGTAAATCGGAAATCGTAGTTTGGCTGATTTTAGAGGAATATTTGTAAGTTTCAAAATCGTCACTTGTAAACTTTTTCAGCAAAAATCAGGCAATGATATCCTATGGAAGGAAATTCAAGTTACTCATAAGTACGGTTAGAATTACTTTTCAGGATCAGTACTGAGCTCAAAGATGCAGCACTGAAGTCTCTCCTGATAACAGGTGATTAAATCGGAATTCCTAGTTCGGCTGATTTTAGATCAATATTTTAAAGTTCCAAAACCCCACACTTGAAAGAATTTCCAAGTGAAACCAGTCAATGTTAGCTTATGGAAGGAAATTCAAGTTACTGGTAAGTACGGTTAGAATTACTTTCCAGGATTAGTACTGGGCTCAAAAATGCAGGACTGAGGACTCTCCTGATAACAGGTGAGTAAATCGGAATTCGTAGTTTGGCTGATTTTAGAGTAGTATTTGTAAGTTCCAAAACTCCACACTTAGTGGAATTTCCAAGTGAAAACAGTCAATGTTAGCCTATGGAAGGAAATTCAAGTTACTGGTCAGTACGGTTAGAATTACTGTTCAGGATCAGTACTGGGCTCAAAGATGCAGCACTGAGGTCTCTTCTGATAATAGGTGAGTAAATCGGAATTCGTAGTTCGGCTAATTTTACTTCGTTCCAGTATGAATAGAGTCACTTTCCTACACCATCCCCTCCCTTCACCACTGTGCAAACACGCTCTGTGGCGCGTTTTAAGTTAGGGAAATAATTCCCCTTCAATCCCGAGGGTCCCTAGAGTCCAGCTATCCCACTAGGTACATCCAGTAAGCGCCACAGAGCTGCGTAGCAGAAATATGTAAAAAGTGGCAGGGCCTGCACCACCTCTCTGCAACGCAGTGCAGTGGCGCTTGCTGGAAGCACCTGGTGGGCTTCTTGGCCTTCATTGTCCCTCAGGATTGAAGGGGAATTTTTTCCCCAACTTGAAACGGACCACAGGGCGTGTTTGCACACTTCAATTCAGGCCCCGTCCCCTCCCTTCACCACTGTGTAAACGCGCCCTGTGGACATTCTAAGTTGAAAGATTAAGTCACCTTGAATCCTAAGGGTCCCGAGGGTCAAACTAGCCTACTAGGTATCTCCAATAAGCGCCACAGAGCTTCGTTGCAAAGAGGTGTAAAAAGGGGCGAGGCCTCTGGACACCCGTCTGGAGATATCTGTTGGGCTATTTGGCCCTCAAAGACCCTCAGTATTGAAAGCAAATTAATTCCCCACCTTAAAACACGCCACGGGGCGCGTTTGCAGAGTGGTGAAGGAAGGGGGCGTGGCCTGAGGTGACATGTCTGCAATCACGCCCTGTGGTGCATTTTAAGTTAGAGAATTAATTCCTCCTCAATCCTGTAGGTCCCTGGGGGCCAACTAGCCCACCAGGTACCTTCAGTATGCGCCAGGGGGCTGCGTTTGCAGAGAAGTGTTCAGATGCCATGCCCCTTTTTACAACACTCTGCAACGCAGCTCCGTGTGGCTTAATAGAGGTACCCGGTGGGCTAGTTGGCCCCTAGGGATCCTCAGGATTGACAAGGAATTCATTTCCCAACTTAAACCGCGCCACATGGTGTGTAAGCACACAAGTGAGTTCAGGTCCCGCCCCCTCCCTTCACCACTTTGCAAATGCACCCCATGTTGCATTTTAAGTTGGGGAATTAACTCCCCTTGAATACTGACAGTCCCTGGGGTACGACTAGCCCACCAGCTACCTCCAGTAAGCACCACAGAGCTGCATTGCAGGGAGGTGTAAAAAGGGTCTGACCTCAGAACACCTCTCTGCAACACAGCCCACTGGCACATCCTGGAGGTTACTGGTGGGCTAGTTGGCCCCCAGGGACCCCCAGTATTCTAGGGGAATTTGTTCCCCCTCTGCAAACGCACCAGGGAGTGATGAAAGGAGGGGGCGTGGCCTCTGGCGCAATGCAGATCTTTATTTTTTCTTCTTTTAAGGAGGGGGGCTGTGTAGCCCCCCTTCTTTTTCTATTATTTTGGCCCCTGGGGACCCCATCCACCAGGGCCTGCCGCCTATTTTTTTTATAAAAAAAATGTGGAAGGGGGCTGCGTGGTCCCCCTCCCGTGGCCTTAATCGGCCCCGAGGACCCCAACCCCCGCGGCATGGCCTTTTCCTTTTTTTATTTATTTTTTAAACTGTTGGGGAGGGGGGCTGCGAGGCCCCCCTCCCGGGCCACGTATGGCCCATGGGACCCCATCCCCCGGGGCTGGCCTTTATATATTTTTTTCACTTTTAGGGAGAGGGGCTGCGTGGCCCCCCTCCCGGGCCACTTGTGGCCCCGGGGATCCATCCCCTGGGGCTGGCCCTCTTCGTTGGGGATCGTGGGGGGTCCCCAATCCCCCCATGGTCCCAGCAGGCTCCACGCGTCCTGCGGGATCCGGCATTGCTTTTCCACATTGGGAGGAGCTAACATGCGGCTCCCCATGTGGAAAAGCAGTCTGCTTTGCTTCAATGAAGCAAAGCAGTTTGCAATGACAGGGGGGGAGCCACGAGGCTCCCGCCCTGTCATTGCAAACTACAGTGTCCCGGGGTGGGCAACCTGGGACACTGCAGGAGCCGGCCCTGGGGGGTGGCAGTCCCCAGGGCCAGAACAAGGCTCCAGGAGGGGGCCACATGGGCCCCCTCCCATATTTTACAATGCCCCGGCGGTGGTGGTCCCTGGGGCTGGGGGGTCGATCATAGACCCCCCAATTTGAATCTTAATTGCCCCGGGGAGGTGGCGGTCCCCAGGGCATGTGGGGGGCTTGAGCCCACCCACACACAGTATTTATTCACTAAAAAAAGCCCCGGTGTGGCGGTCCTCGGGGCTGTGGGGGGGCTGTGTGCACCCCAGCAATGTCAATAAAGTTGAGCCCTGGGTGGTGTTGGTACCCGGGGCCTGGGGGTCCTTAGAGGCCCCCCAACATTAAACTATTAAGCCCCAGGTGGGTGGTGGTCCCCGGTGCTGTGGGGGGGCCGTATGCCCCTAACAATAATTCATACTTTGCCCCGGGAGATGGCGGTCTCCGGGGCAGTACGGGGGGATTGGATCCCCCACACTTTATTTTCCACATGCCCCCGGGACTTGACCCCCTGGAGGGATAATTAGCATCGAAGCACGGGAGACACTGTGCAAATTTTGACAATTTAAAAAAAAAATGTTTTGGGATCTTGGGGGTCCTTGTGGGACTCCTTGAGCAGGCCTAGGAGGTCAGGGTGTTTCTACCCTGCCCCCTTTTTGCATTATTCACATTTTTTCTTAGGTTTCTTGTGTCTCAGTTCTACCGAGGCAAAAGATGGCTGCCAACACTTCCTGATTTAAAGTGTTGATAGCCAATTAGCATACAGTTCGTGCTCAGCAGGGTGTGCGGATCCTGCGCAGCCATAGATATATATGTGATTTTAATCGTGATTTTCTCAGGAACTACTAAACCGATTTACACCATTTAATCAAAAGGCATGACTCTGAACCAGGGGCTACCTCTTTGCCAAATTTGGTGTAATTAAGTTCAGCAGTTCGGGCTCTAGCTGCGATTAAAGGTTCCTATGGGAAATTGTATGGGGAAAACACGTTTTGGGACCCCCTTTTTCCTCAGCCCCCGCTTGATAAATCCCCCCGAGACTTTCAGGATAGGAGTGGAGTGCCCCACCAGATTTGAAAATTTTGTGAAGGTTCGTCAACCGGCGCCAAAGTTATTCCAAATAGAATGTTGTAGATTTCCTATGGAAAATAGGTCCTAACTATAACTACCTACTGGCAATCGCCAGTAGATAATATATATATATATATTCACTGAAAAGAACATAGTTTTCAGGGGTGTTATAGTTAGCTGGACATTTCACTCGTACAACACCATTGAAATTCCTCTGTTATAGTTAGTTGTACTAACTATAACTCGCCTCGTCCGCAATCCACTGCTGATGATGTCACATATTACATCATTCATGACATGGTCAGTGACATCACAGATTACATCACTGATGACATCTCAAACTATTTATTTTTACATCATTTATTTTTTAAATTACATTACATATTTTTAATATAAATTGAAAAACATTTTTTTTTAAATATTGAAAGTCTAATATTGTTTTTTTATTTTATATATTTTTTAATATATCTATCTATATATATAAAAACAAAAGTATGTCTGTCTGTTTTTCCTTTATGCATTACTACACCATTCATCTGATCGGCATGAAACTTTGTGAAGTTGTTGAGTACACTCCGGCGAAGGTTTCGGGCAAAAAAACAAACAAAAAAAAAATTGTTAAAAGTTGTTGAGTACACTCCCGTGAAGGTTTTTGGCAAAAAAAATGTGTTTAATATCAGCCCCCCGGATCCCCAGGGCCCTCATAATCTTTCCAATACTGAACATTTACAGTTTCCGGCGCGACTCGCTTTTGCAATGACCATCAACAAAGAACAAGGACAATGGCTGCAAGTGTGTGACTAGATTTGAAGTATCCGTGCTTCTCACATGGACAACTGTATGTGGCCAGCTCATGCGTTGGAAAACCTTCTGATTTATTTGTGTACGCACCAGACGGAAAAGCAAAAAATACCGTGTATCCACAAGCACTCGAATAAATAAACAGAATTAAAACAACACTTTAAAATGTTTTACATTTTAAAATGAATACGTTTCAATAACAATGACACAATGTAAATTGAATGTTATCATAGCAAGTTTCCTTAAATTTCCTTTCTTCTGAGATCGCAGCAACGTGCGACGGGTAAGCCAGTTTCTAATATTTTCTTTATTGTTTTTTTTTTTCAAATTTTTAGGGGAGTCGGGCACCCAAAGTGTACCTTTCTCCATCACTGCACGGAACCTAGCCGCCAATTTAGGATTGTTGTGTAGGATCCGCAAAGGGTGTGCGATGGGTGCATAGTTTCCTGTGCGATTCCTATGCGACTCCAAGCGCATACGCGACATACACGTATTATGTTACGCGACACTTGCGCGCTTGCGCGTGACGTCATATACATGTTCAACGCAGTAGGTGCGCGATTCCTGCGAATTTTTATATGTCTAAAAAGATATTTATATATGTATTTAATATAAATATTAGGGCAAGACTTCTGCGCTAATCATACAAATAATATACTTTTACTTTTAATATAAGTATATTTCTTTTAAAAACAATTTCCCAAAGTCGCGTTGAGTGCGTGCTTCCTGTGCGCACGGTACGCAGACCCCATGTGACCTGAAAAAAAGAGATTTGATTGGTTCATAACACTTCCTATTCTAACTATTGAAGGACCCCATCTATTTTAATCATTTTTCTTAGACCTTCTATGGAGGAACAACTCTCTACTGAGAAGAACCATTTTTTTTGTCGTCACAGACCTAGTTTTGCTTTTTATTGAAAAACAATGGCTTCAGCACAGCAGCAATCATCTGAATTCGAACATTCACATGATAATGGATTTGTGCCTGAACCTGCACAACCTGTGAGGTATACATCGATCATCTGGAAATGTTTTACATTTCCCGAAGGACAAAAAAAAGCGAATGCAACAAAAGTCACTTGTTAAATTTGTAAAAACGTCCTCTCATGTGGAGATCCAAACAAGAGGTACTCTTGCAGGACCGCAAGTAGGCTCAAACATTTTAAGACTCTGCACCCTGTTTACCTGGCGTACACGGTTTGCAGAAGACTCCGGGAGAATCCACCACCTGAAGTACCAAGCACTTCGGAGACGTCTCCATCCGTGCAACAACTGGACATACGTCCCCAATTTGCCAACCTCAAGATACACTGTATTGAGCGTAACAGATTGCTCTGTTATAAGGGAGCGGTCTGTGGACTTGATTTGCAGAGCACAAGAGAACCATTGGTGCTAGAATGTTTTTTTTCCCTGAAGTATAAAACAAAAAAAAAAAGTTATTTTCAGAACTAACTTTTCTGCTTAAAAAAATAGCTATATGTGTATGATAGTGTGTGCAAGTTTAGATGAATGTATGTGTACTGCATAATTGACTGAAAGAATGCATTAGTAGTGTATGGTGAATGTATAAGTGCAGAGCTATAAGGAAGTGCTGTAGCATGACACTGTAAGCTCTTCACATGCAGTGTGCTGTAGTACTTCCGAAGCACAGGGATGCAACATATATACATAAATATGTTACAGTCTATGCTTCCCTCTGCACTGCTGCTTAAACTTCAGCCATGTGGTGACACAGGCACCCTTGCACCATGGTGCAAGGATATCTGTGTCATGTGGAGTTTGTTTTTATGCAGGAAGGGACACCTCCCTGCACAAACACAATCAGTGAAGGCATTTTCCTCCTTCAATGTATGCTGTGTATTGTAGCATATATTGAAAGAAAAAAAAATTAGGAGAAATGAAATAAATCTCCTTGTTGTGCCTTGCTACACCAATTGGAGGATGGTGCAGCATTCACACACATGTCCAGATTTATGATTTATGATAAATCTGGAGATGTTTCTTGTTCTGTGAGTGTTCTGTGCAAACACGCACTGCAACACCTATAGAACGCCCTTTCAATGCAAAGTGGTGTGTATGATGAGGTAATATTTACATGGAGAAGAAAAGGTACACATAGTACCTTTTTATCTCTTTGTTATTATGAAAGAGTGTATTGCGCTATAATTATGTTACAAAAAGTGGCATATTGTTGGTACAGGATGCTTCTAAATTTGCCCCATAAGTGCTTTGGTATTAGCAGACTGTTACAATAAGAACATATTGCTAGTTAATTGTTTAAACAATTACATGAGAGTGACATGAGGTAAGCACAGAGTTATGTCTCCAAAAATGCTCAAAGAAGAATGATTGGATGATTGAAATGATTGCAGTCCTTCAATAGGTAGAATGGGAAATATTATGAACCAATCAAATCTTTTTTTTTCAGGACACACGATATCCTATGACACGGAGATTCCAAAACTACATAGGTATAAACTGGGTGTTTTGAAGACTGTATTAATACTTGGTAGCTTCTTGCAGATCTGCTTGCATAGTACATAAAGAAATTAACTAGCTAGGCCCATCCTTAACTATTTGAATAATAAGGAGAGTATTTTCAGTACTGCAAAGAGAGAACAAGATAAATGTATAAGTACTGGCAAAGTGATAGGACATGTTTATAGAGTGGTGAAAGGAAACGATGGGACCTCATGTGACATGTGCAAACACACTCTGTGACGTGTTTTAAGTTAAGGAATTGAGTCTCTTTTAATCCTTAAAGTCCATGGGTCCTACTAGCACACCATGTTCCTCTATTGAACACCATCCAGCTGCATTGCAGAGAGGTGGTCCGAAACCATGTCCCATTTTACATCTCTCTGCAATGCAACTCCCTGGCACTTTCTGCACATATCTGGTAGGTTAGTTGGCCCCCAGGGACACTCAGGATTCAAGGCAACTTTATCCCGTAACTTTAAACACCCACAGAGCATCTTTCCACACATATCTGCTCCGTCCTTCCCCCCTTTCCTCACCAGTGTGCAAACATAGCCTATTGTGCATATGAATACTTAGTTAAACTTACCTTCACAGTAATTGAAATAAAAAAAGCTACACATTTTTTTCAGTTGTTTTTTATAATTTAAATTGCTGAAAATGTCATATTTCAAAATTAGGATCTGTGAAAGAGAAAAAAAATACAGTTATAATATATAATATTATATTTTTTACAACACAGCATAATTTTAACATTTTATAAATTATTTTCTTTGCCTTTTTTGCTGTTCTCAGAATATATTGAATTTCACTAGAAACGGTGATTTCAATCGTACTCATCACATAACAGCCGGCAAAAAAAAACAATCAATAAGATTGTTTAAAAACAAAAACTACATCTAACATATTTATCATATACCCAACTATTTCTGAACATTCCACAAAAACTACATCCTCAATAACAAACCATATAATACAAATCACATCTAAGTAAAATGCTTTCTTCTAAGAGAAAGTTCTTACTTGAATATGAAAGAACTCTAATATTACGATGAAGAATTATTTTTAATTTTCATACACTGTAAATAAGGTTCTTCAAAAATATATGCAGGCAGAATATGCAAGACAAATGTCCTTAATTCAAATATATACTTTTCCTCTTGGCCAAATAGTATTCTTGAAATCCTTCATATAGAAATTGTCCAATAGTAATCATTTTAATACATATTACTAAATTCCTCAGAGGCCGAAATATATTCCTAAAACTTTGGCTTTAAAAATATTAGGTAGGAATTTGGTAATTCTTTAGGCAAACGTTGTTTAAAAACCAATCGAGCATCATTACAATATGTCCATCCTTTATCACATTTTAAATAGGCAGTGTAATGTTGTAGAAGGACCATCATGGAAAATAATTGCTACTGCTACAAAAGTTCTTCCTGATATTGATACTTGACGTGCTACAAAATGCTTAATTAAAGTTTCTAATTTTCTTCCATCAGCTATACAATGTTGCATCATTAAAAATATATATTTTCCATATCTTTCTATAAATGATGTTGATAACATTTCTGATTTGCATTGGCTACACTCCATGTTTTGATTTGCTGCTTTAACTAGTTTGTTTAAAGACGCTGATTTACAGTCTGGTAATGTCAAATATATAAATCTTACAGTGTCTATGTTAGTGCCACATGTAAATATACAATTTTCAAATTGATGTTCCTATTTATAACAAATGCCAAAAAGATTTTCAATTTCTATGCCTTCATTTTCCAAAACGGTAAGCATATACATTAGAAATTGCTACGCTTTGCATTTTACTTTTATCAGTTCTCAATTTTTCATAAACAGAATGCAACAAGGAACAACATCTTTTTTCCCGATTTTCCATAATTTGCTGCTGCAAACTTTCAGGAAAAAAACAATGACCGCTACATTAGCATAGCAGTTGATACCTGAACTATTTTCAACCTGATAACCAACAATCTCTTCAACAGTGTCCTTTTTAGGTTTCGACCTGGCGAGGGGCACGCAGTGCCCCTTCCAGATCGAAAACTATTGTCTACAGTGGGGATGTCGGCACCGCCTCTGCCTCTCATTGGCTAGCTCCATAAATGGAGGCTAGCCATTGGGAGACAGAGGCTGTCAATCGCGCTTTCTCTTGAAAACGCGATTCGGGGGCGTTTCTGGTGCTTTTTTAAGCCCCGCCCCTTTGTCCCGGGCCGCGCTGCGATTGGCTGCCGGCCCGGGACACCCCCGTGACGTCATTCCCGGGCCGTGCTGTGATTGGCTGCCGGCCCGGGACACCCCCGTGACGTCAGCCAATCACAGCGCGGCCCGGGACCTGACTTGTTTATTTTACTTTTTCATCTATCTCGTTTGTATCTGTAACGTGGGTGTAAGTATGTACATTTCCTCATGTAACGTACTTGGTTCTATTGTGAAGAACTCCGACACCTTTGGGTAAAGTCGACGCTATATAAAATTGCACTAAATAAATTAATAAATACAACAAGGAGGTGCAGACTGGCCACGCCCTTTAATCGCCCCGTAATAACTTTGCTACTCCTAACATGGATGCACGTAGACTCAGCTTTTGAGTTGCGTTGAGCGCGCTCCAGTGTCTGGTGGTTGGTTCTCTGACAGGGACTGTAAAAGAGTCTGCCTGTCGGTTGTCCTATGTCTATTTTGGCGGCGTGCTGGTGCTGAGTGTTTGTATCTACGCCAGGGCAGGCGTGGGGGGAAAGCGCGCGGGAGCCCGGGCGCACCGAGGCCATGTCTTCCTCTAGGACCCATCCAGAGAAGTTCCGGGTGAGTGCGTTGCTCAGCCTGCAGTCCGACATAAGGCCCTTCACGTGGGTTGGGTCCCTTGTATCTACTACCGGCGCCGCTACTAGTACGCTTTGGAGTCGTATGGCAATCCAGCGAGAAATTAGTCGAGCTCACTGTAGCATGAGGTGCTCTGCTACTCAGCAGCGCTCATTGCTTTACATGTTGCTAGTAGTTCCATTATTTTGGCCCATAGGTTAGCTAAGTCAAAATAAGTCTGAAATGTAATGCATCAGTGAGGATTAAACTACAAAGTTAAAGGAAGTGGTCAAACTGCACAGTCCCCAAATCTGTCTAAAAGTTATTGTGATGATGTGTGATTCTTACAATTGTTACGAGGTGGCCTCTCTGACTGACATACAGTTGCGATAGATTGAAATGAATGTCTTTTTTTTTTTTAAGACTTGTTACGTCGCTAAGCCAATTGCCATGCAATTACACATAGCAGTCCATTCCAGCGCCCTTAAGCTTACCAGTGAGTTCGAGTTTTACAGATTTTCAACCTCGCAGGAGAATACTTAAACTATATAGGAGAATAACGATTTGGCCCCATATGATGCTTTCTTCACTTTCGATAGCAACGTTACGGAACATCTCTGGGCGGCTTTAAAAGAAACGGTTTTATTTATTTGTTTACTAGTATTGACAATATTTTTGCTTTTAAAATGGTAACAGTATAAACAATTTACAAATGAGAACGCCATTGACTAAAAAACTAGTGCCAGTTCTCCTGTTTTATTGCTACGTGCTTAGTACTTTACGTTAAGTATTTTTGAATATAATTATGAGCAGTAAAGTATAACGTATGAACTGTGACTTGTAGGAAAAATGACACATAGGGAACGAAATGTCAGACTCTGATAAATATGATCTACGGTTAAAATCTAGGTTTTGGTGTGATTAAGGTGGTTTACATTTACGTTAGGGTATAAAGATTAGGTGTGGACTGACGTCTGTACAAATAAACCTCGTAGATTGACCAAATCAGTTAAAAGAATAAAATTCGCCTTAATGAAGCTGGGCAGTTTCGATCCTATGTAAATGGCACACACTGTTCAACCATTGAGAATGTTATGGTACCTTCTGTTTTCCTTAAGGCAGTGATTTTGTGGTAAGAGACAGCTAAGCAGAATGTTCTTTAGTTTCAGTTGGTGAGGTGTGAGTGTCGGGTTAGTAAGAGCAAGTACTCCCAAAAGGAAGACAATGCCATATAAGGTAAGATCTTAAGAATAGAGGAGTGTTGGGACTCCACTATGGAGTGTTGTGTGTTAACATAGTTAAGGAATGTTAAGGGAATAAAGAAGCTTAATAAAGGCTGTTGAACTGGGATGTGGTGGTTGCAGCATGTATTGATAAGTCCTGCTATATGCTGTAACTTGAATAAACTCTTACCTGGTGATCTCCGACTTCATATTGGCAAGAAGTTGTTAACACACCAGGATGAGTGAGAGATCCATGTGTGATTCCTGTACCCGGTTTTATTAATACCAGTTGGAGAATCCCCTGCAGGTCTGTTCTTAGTAGAGTGCCTAAGGCAGTGTTAATCTATTGCCTCCAAGACCCAGGGGCTCTCAACAGTGTTCAAATATGCCAGAAAAAGGTACTGTAATTAAAGCACTTTTCTCTAACGAAGGTTCGAGGCATTCCTCGTGCGCTGAACTTTTGAGCGAGGTATTTATGGCTTTCAATGCGAGCTCCCCACACGCAGCCTAGATTTGTGACATTGTGTTTCACGTCACAATGTTGTATGCAGAACATGCCGCCGCCGTCCTTAATTGGGGGCCTACATGCTGTAAAAACTAGAAAATACTGCATATCGACCTACGATGCGATGCGCACACCTCTTTTTCGGCTATTATAAAAGTGTTTCGCACATTCATGCCACATTAAAGTGCCCCGCCATATTTAATTCAGTGCCATGCATGCTAAAGCATTTTAAAGTGGTTTGTAATAAATAATTGCAATGGTTTGACACTCATTTGAAAATGGTATTAAATGTTATACATGATAATTTAGCACAAGTTCATAGTATTCCATGCACAACTTCAATAATTGATATTCTCCAATAGCTGAGGTTTATCATGCTTCCAATCTTTTTTTTAAAAAAAAGGATAACCACAGTGAGAAATCCAACCTCAATCAGGACACAGGAGACCAGGTTGGCGCAACAAGAGTCTTTTTATTAAGGTGAAGGTTTCCAGGAAGAAGACTCCAGACACAGCTGGCCGCAGTAAGATCGTTCCTCTCACACAGTGCGCTCTCCTCCGAACGTTCCCCGCTGTGACATTCTAAATGATGTCACGGTGGTGTCAACCAAGTGCCAGCCTAACAGGGGGTGGGGAAGAGGGTAAAGGTTCTCCCTAGGGCGGAGGATACCACCCATCCCCCTCCCTACAAAATTGAGAATAAAGATATACAGAGCATGACCAACAAAGTGTAACTCACTTGTTGACCGGATAAAGTTACACAGAACATAAACAACAAGGTGTACTTCACTTGGTGACAAAATGCTCCAAATACTTAGGGCGGATAACCTCCCTGCAGCTCGACCTACGAGTAAGGTTGGCCCGTCCCGAACCGCTCGGCTCGGATGGGTCCCCCTTAGAGTGTGATTCACACTCGCTCCTTGTTCTGTTGTCATCATGTGCTGTGGGAGCGGTGTACCTCACCACCCTCTCCAAATCTTTCCTTCTTGTGTTTTTACAGCATTATTAAATATTTTCACAATCTTTGTGGGTCTAGAGAACCAATTTGCTCTGCCTGTGGGTGCTTTAATCTTGACCACATCACCAACTTTAAACTTAATCTCTTTAACTGAGTGCAGTTTATCAAACCTGGTTTTCCTGTCCCTCACAGCTTTGAATTCCCTGTCACGCCACTGTGACTCCCTACAGTGACCCGTCCAACCTTTGTGCCACCCCATCCACCGTGGTACTAGCCTTGAGTTTGGTCTTCTCGCTCTCCATAGTTCAAAAGGGGTGACGCCTGTGGTTTGGTGAGGGGTGAGTCTGTAGGCCTCCAAGCGTTTCACTACCTCATCTTTCCAACTCAACCCACTAGCCCCTGCTAGCTGGATCACTTCCTTGATGGTTTTATTAAATCGTTCGACCATCCCATTAGTCTCAGGGTGATATAGCGCACACTTCTTGTGTGCAATCCCAGTGCTGTCTAGGAAATCTTGCATTTCTTTAGAGCAGAGTTGCACACCATTGTCAGTTAATAAGGTACTAGGCAACCCTTCCCTGAGGAACACTTCTTGTAAGAAATCAATTACCACCTTAGTTGTTACCTCCGACACAAATTTTACTTCCGGCCACCTTGAGTACAGATCTACAAGCACCACGATGTATGGTGTCCTATGTTCACCAGTTAGTGAACCCACTATGTCTAACACCACGTCCACCCACGGACCTACAGGGAGTGGCCTGCACTGCATTGGAGGTGTGTGGTGTTTTAGAATCTTGTCACTGGTAGAGCATGGTATGCAGTCTCTTACTTACCTCTCCATCTCAGTGTCCATACTGGGCCACCAGTAGTCTGCATGCAACCTTTGCTTAGTTTTGGTAATCCCCAAGTGCCCTTCGTGGGCCAGGTTGACTAGGCGGTTTCCTAAGATCTCAGGTGGAACCAACCTCGTGCCCCTGAACAGACAGTCGTCGGTGACTGATAATTTGTTTCTGACCATCCAGAACGGTCTTAGTGCCTCTTCTTGTTTGTCTTTGTCTAGAGGTTGGCGAAGCAAGAAAGTGATGCTGTGACCCATGCTAGAGAAAATTTGTATAGCGCTACATATACCCGGCGGTGTCTAGGCACTTAATCAGCTTGCTTATTGCAGTGGATGTATGGTGAGCCATGTCTATGCTTGGGCTTGCATTGTCCATCCCTAATCATACCCCCGCTGTCCGTTCCCGCCCCCCCGAGGATATTGCACAAGGTCAAGCAGTAGCGATCCCCTGAGGCGGCTTGTGTCTTAGTGCAGTCTCCTTAGTCCAGCGCCTTGAGGTCATTGTGAAAGGACAAACAGTATCGATCCTCTTAAGAGAGTGTTTCCCTCTCCTGTCCCAATGCTGTAGCGCCCTGAGGTCACTGTGCAAGGAGAAGCAGTAGCGATTCTCTGAGGTGGCTTGTGTCTTAGGAATGCCTCTAATGCTTCAATGCCTTGAGCATTGCCAGG
The DNA here is from genome assembly GCF_964261635.1 of Lissotriton helveticus. Classification (NCBI taxonomy): domain Eukaryota; kingdom Metazoa; phylum Chordata; class Amphibia; order Caudata; family Salamandridae; genus Lissotriton; species Lissotriton helveticus. Next base: position 4,981,145 of record NC_136061.1, on the reverse strand, counting down.
ACAAGCAGTAGTGATCCTCTAAGACGGCTTGCTGTCCTCTCTTCCCCGCCCCCCCACCCGCTGTCCGTGTGCCCGATACCCCATCCCGCTGTCCGTGTGCCCGTTCCCGCCCCCCCTCCCACTGTCCATTCCCGCCCCCGAGGATATTGCACAAGGTCAAGCAGTAGCGATCCCCTGAGGCGGCTTTTGTCCTAGTGCAGTCTCCTTAGTCCAGCGCCTTGAGGTCATTGTGAAAGGAGTGTTTCCCTCTCCCGTCCCAATGCTGTAGCGCCCTGAGGTCACTGTGCAAGGAGATGCATGTTCAGAGTAGGGAGTGTGCAGAGTAGGGAGTATGCAGAGTAGGGAGTGTGCAGAGTAGGAAGTGTGCAGAGTAGGGAGTGTGCAGAGTAGGGAGTGTGCAGAGTAGGTAGTGTGCAAAGTAGAGATTGTGCAGAGTAGGGAGTGTGCAGAGTGACTAGGGAGTGCAGAGTGACTAGGGAGTGCAGAGTGACTAGGGAGTGCAGAGTGACTAGGGAGTGCTAGGGAGTGCAGAGTGACTGCCGGGATTAAGCTAATGGCAATGTAAATGACAATGCCATTTATTTATGTTTTCAAAACCAACACATAAATACAAATTTTGTCATTTACAATGCCAATAGCTCTAACTTTTCCAAAGGCGAAACCATTGCATTGTAAATGCTTGTTCTTTTTGCTTGCAATCACAACATTATCGTGTTTTTTTTCCTTCTCTATACCTTCACTACAGATATTCTCATAGTTTCTTTTTCGACCTACCACACTCTTTTCAAATACAGGATATTAACCTAAATTGGGAGCATACGCTCTTCTTAACCTATTATACTCTTTTACACAGTTTGCATCTGCAGTAACATTTGTGTCATCAAAATCAATCAAAAACAAACCAGATAAAGTTCTTACTCAGGACAAAGCAACACATGCCATACCCTATTTAAACAAGTTACTTCCAATGTTCACCAAAACACTGTCTACACTTAAACCTTGAGATCTATGAATAGTCACTGCATATGCCAGAGAAAGTGGAAACTGTTTGCTACGGACATATAAATCTTTAACAAGCAAAAAACAAGCAGAACAACAACCAATTTTGTTTTACTTCTTCAATCTGATCAAATTTAATTTTTAAAAATTCTATTCCATCTTTATTCTGATAATTGACAAAATCCACAACTTTTGCCATTGCTCCATTAACTAAACCTTTGCACGCCTTAAAATTACCTGACAGTTTATACATGCATATAGATTCTTTTCTAAACCAGCAGTTTTAGATATCAATTTTTCTAAAGAAACCAATTTTGATTTAAAATTTCCTGTCAAAATAATAGTGATTCCTTCCTACTCTATTTTATCAATGGCTTCCATTTTCAATATTTCTTCATTTTCCAGCTTCAAAAGTTGTTCATTGAATATAGAACACTCCCGCAGTGTTGGCATTAAGCAGAATATAGATTTATTTTCTGTAATGTTCATATATATTTTCTCAGGAACTATATTTTCATTTGGAAACAAATTGGAAAGTAATCGACTCTGCAAAGCTTGTTTGCCATGTTCTGTCAGTACGCCAATTCTTATATCTTGAAGAATAGTTCCATAATCAACATAATTTGACTTTCGCATATTTGTAATGAGTTCTTTGTATTCAAAATATATCCTAATGTTAACCTTTCCAACACTACCCAAAGACTTTCTGGTGTCTTCATGTGCAAGTGTTTTAAATACTGGTTGTCTTTTTACGGCAGTAAGTTGCAGTAGATATACAAAAACTATGACATATTTTCCTCCAAATAAGACATCGTACTCTGTTTTAAGAATTTGCAACATTCTTCAATGCACAAAAGCAAGCATTAAGTTTGAGACCATGCTTACCTCATCACTAATCAGAAGTTTCATTTTCTTTAGCACTCTTGAAACTTCATAACAAGCTTCTCCAGATAGCCTGTGATATTCCAATTTGTTTTCATGCTCCACAGGTAGCATAAGTAAACAATGCAATGTAATTCCTTTAATGTTGTGTGCTGCCAACCCAGTTGAAGCAGTTACAACACAAGACAAATGTGAGTAAGTTGTTTTCTGTAGATAACTGGTGATTACTTTAATTAAGAATACTTTTCCTGTTCCAGCTTGTCCACTCACATACATTCGGATATGTTGAAATGATGTGCATGTGCACTCTTTCTTTTCATGAAGTAATCGATGGTCAATCTGTTGTCTCACTTGCTGATATATTTATTTCTGTTCAACATTTAGTTGTTCTTCCAAGTTTGCTAAGTCCATAATGTCTTCTTGAGCTTGATGCATTGCTGTTACCACCTCATTCATGGCGATTGCTGCTTCTTTTTCTACAATTGGTTGACCTAGTAAATCTTGACTCAGTGGAGCAGAACTTTGACTGTATTGAGAATTGTGTCTAGCAATCAATCAATCAATCAATAATAGCATTTGTATAGCGCACTACTCACCCGGAGGGGCCTCAAGGCGCTGGAGGGGGGGGTATGCTACTGCTCGAAGAGCCAGGTCTTGAGTTGCTTCTTGAAGGAAAGGTGGTTCTAGGTCAGCCGGAGGTGAATGGGGAGGGAGTTCCATGTCTTGGCTGCCAGGTAGGGGAAGGATCTTCCTCCGGTAGTGGCTCTGAGGATGCGCGGAACGGCGGCGAGGGCGAGGCTGGTGGAACGAAGCTGGCGGGTGGGAGTGTAGAAGGTCAGGTGGTTGTTGAGGTACCTCGGTCCCAGGTCGTGGAGGACCTTGTGTGCATGGGTGAGGAGTCTGAACTTGATCCTCTTGCTGACGGGGAGCCAGTGCAGGTTTCTCAGGTGTCCGGAGATGTGGCTGTGTCGGGGGATGTCCAGGATGAGTCGTACGGAGGCGTTCTGGATGCGTTGGAGTCTTTTCTGAAGTTTGGCTGTGGTTCCGGCGTAGAGGGTGTTACCGTAGTCCAGTTGGCTGGTGACGAGTGCCTGGGTGACGTCTTCCTGGTTTCGGTGGGGATCCACCGAAACATCTTTCGGAGCATACGCAGGGTGTTGAAGCACGATGACGAGACGGCGTTGACTTGTCTGGTCATCGAGAGGGAGGAGTCCAGGATGAAGCCCAGGTTGCGTGCGTGGTCCGTTGGCTTGGGAGCGGTGCCCAGGGCAGGGGGCCACCAGGAGTCGTCCCAGGCGGAGGGCGATGATCCCAGGATGAGGACTTCCATCTTGTCTGAGTACAGTTTCAGGCGGGTGTTCTTCATCCACTCGGCGACGTCTTTCATCCCTTCGTGTAGGTTGCCTCTGGCGGTGGTGGGGTCGTTGGTGAGGGAGAGGATCAGCTGGGTGTCGTCAGCGTAGGAGATGATGTTGAGGTTGTGTTGGCGTGCGATGGCTGCGAGGGGGCTCATGTAGACATTGAAGAGGGTGGGGCTGAGTAATGATCCTTGTGGTACGCTGCAGATGACTTCGGAGGCCTTGGATCTGAATGGGGGGAGGCGGACTCTCTGCGTTCTTCCGGAGAGGTACGACATGATCCATTCCAGTGCCTTATCTTGGATTCCGATGTTGCTGAGACGCTGTACTAGGGTACGGTGGCAGACAGTGTCAAACGCTGCGGAGAGGTCCAGGAGGATGAGGGCTGCAGTTTCCCCGTTGTCGAGCAGGGATCTGATGCCGTCTGTGGCTGCGATGAGGGCGGTCTGGGTGCTGTGGTTGGTTTGGAAGCCGGACTACGAGTGGTCGAGGGATCCGTTCGTCTTGAGGAAGGCGGCAAGCTGTATGTTGACGGTCTTCTCGATGACCTTGGCAGGAAAAGGGAGGAGAGAGATGGGGCGAAAGTTCTTGAGGTCGGTGGGGTCCGCCGTTGGTTTCTTCAGGAGGGCGCTGAGCTTGGCGTGCTTCCAGCTCTCCGGGAAGGTGGCGGTGTTGAAGGAGGTGCTGATGATGTCCCGGAGTTGGAGTGCGATGATGGAGTCGGCTTTGTTGAAGACGTGGTGGGGGCAGGGGTTGGTTGGCGATCCGGAGTGGATGGTGTTCATCACGCGGGTGGTGTCTTCGGTGCTGACCGGTGTCCGGGCGCTGAGGGTGGTGGTGGGGGGCGTTAGTTCGGTGGTTGGGTGCATGGTCTGTGCGCCGAAGCTGTTGAGTATGTCTTGCGAGGGAGTGATGTCGTTGTTTCCGGCGTTGGGGTTGGAGAGCTCTTTGACAATGCTGAAGAGTTCTTTGCTGTTGTGGGCGTTGTTGTCCAGTTGTTCCTTGAATGCTGTCTTCTTAGTGGTGCGGATCAGCTGGTGGTGTTTGTGGGTGGCGTGCTTGAGGGCAGTCATGTTGTCTGTGGTCTGGTTGTTGCTCCAGGCTTTCTCGAGGGTACGGCAGTTCTCCTTGGCGTTCTTGAGTTCGTCGATGAACCAGGAGGCTTTCTTGCTGCCAGGTCTGCTGGGAGGGGTCTTCGGTGGTGCGAGGTCATCGGCGCAGGCTGTCAGCTACTGTCTGAGGTTGCTGGCTGCTTCGTTGGGGTCCATTGTGCTGGCGAGAGGGTTCTGGCTGAGGGAGGTGGTGAGCTGCTTGGCGGTGATCTTGCTCCAGCTCCGGCGAGGAACCTGTTGCGGGTGGTGGTGGGTCGTGGTTCTTCTGAAGCTGAAGTGGACGCAGCTGTGGTCCGTCCAATGAAGTCCGGTGGAGTGGCTGAAGGAGATGTGCTTGCTGGAGGTGAAGACGGGGTAAAGCGTGTGGCCGGCGTAGTGGGTGGGGGTGTTCACCAGTTGCTTGTGTCCGAGGTTGGCGAAGTTATCCAGCAGGGTGGTGGTGTTGGTGTTGTTGTTGTTCTCCAGGTGGAAGTTGAAGTCCCCTAGGAGGATGTAGTCAGTGGAGGGGAGGGCGTGCGGGTTGATAAAGTCTGTGATGTCTTCGTTGAATCGTGTGCGTGGTCCCGGGGGTCTGTAGATGAGGCTGCCTCTGAGGGTCATCTTGGGGTCGGTGTGTATCTGGAAGTGGAGGTGTTCGGCAGCGGTGAGGGTGTCGTCGGAGTTGGTCGTGATGCGGAGGGTGTTCTTGTGTACGATGGCGATGCCTCCTCCGGTCTGGTTGATGCGGTCCCTCCTGGTGATCTTGTACCCGTCCGGGATGGCGATGGCGATGTCGGGGGCTGAGGAGTCGTTCATCCAGGTTTCCGCGAGGAAGGCGACGTCTGGTGAAGTAGTGTCGAGGAGGTTCCAGAGTTCCACGGCGTGTCTGTGGATGGAGCGGGTGTTGAGCAAGATGCACTTGAGGTGGTTGTTGTTGGTGCTCGACTTGGCAGGTGCCGTGCCGGTTCGGAGGCAGGTGAACTTGCAGGCTGTGCAGGTGAAGGGTCCGTGGGTGCGTTTCGGGGTGGCTCAGTAGCAGGCGGGATTCCGGCCGGCATTGAGTGCTTTGAGGGTGGCGGCGTCGTAGGTCCGTCGGGTGGTCTTGCATCGCCGGGGGCCAGGGGTCCTGGCGCTGGGCGCGGGCCAGGCGTGGACGGCTGTATACGGGCTTGCCTTTGGGGCGCCTTCGGCGCACAATCGGCGCACCCGCTGCACGCGTCCGCTGCGCGTTCGCCGGGCGGCCTCCATATGAGGGGCTGAGGGAGGGAGGAGCAGCTGGGAGGCGGGAGCCGGGTGGCGAATGGAAACGGCGGGGGTGTGGGGCCACAGGGAGCAGCGGCGGGAAGCAGAGGGCGAGGCGGGGAGCGGGGGGGCACACTTACGGGTACAGAATGCAAAAGGGGAAACAGTTATGGGTAAAGACTGCAAAAGGGAAAACAATTACGGGTACAGAATGCAAAAAGGGGAAGAAATTACGGGTACAGAATGCAAAAGGGGAAACAATAACGGGGAGAAAAGAAAAACGAAATCAAACACGGCACAGGTTACCACGGAGGAAGCTTGTCAGGACCAGCTGTCTGAGCGTAGCACAGCGTACAGCACACAGCACGAGGAGGGCCGCGCGGTGGCTAGGGGAGCGACCTACCTGGTGACAAGGTCTAGGGTCGCGCCCTTTACCACCGGGCGGCCTCCATGTGAGGGGCTGAGGGAGGGAGGAGCTGCTGGGAGGCGGGAGCGGGGTGGCGAATGGGAACGGCGGGGGCGGGGCCGCAGGGAGCAGCGGCGGGAAGCAGAGGGCGAGGCGGGGAGCGGGGGGGGCACACTTACCGGTACAGAATGCAAAACGGGAAACAGTTACAGGTACAGACTGCAAAAGGGGAAACAATTACGGGTACAGAATGCAAAAAGGGGAAGAAATTATGGGTACAGAATGCAAAAAGGGAAACAATAACGGGGAGAAAAGAAAAACGAAATCAAACACGGCACAGGTTACCACGGAGGAAGCTTGTCAGGACCAGCGGTCTGAGCGTAGCACAGCGCACAGCACGCAGCACGAGGAGGGCCGCACGGTGGCTAGGGAGGGCGACCTACCTGGTGACAGGGTCAAGGGTCGCTCCCTTTACCACCGGGCGGCCTCCATGTGAGGGGCTGAGGGAGGGAAGAGCAGCTGGGAGGCGGGAGCCGGGTGGTGAATGGGAATGGCGGGGGGCGGGGCCGTAGGGAGCAGCGGCAGGAAGAAGAGGGCGAGGCGGGGAACGGGGGGGACACTTACGGTTACAGAATGCAAAGGGGAAACAGTAACGGGTACAGACTGCAAAAGGGGAAACAATTATGGGTACAGAATGCAAAAAGGGGAAGAAATTACGAGTACAGAATGCAAAAGGGGAAAAAATAACGGGGAAAAACGAAAAACGAAATCAAACATGGCACAGGTTACCATGGAGGAAGCTTGTCAGGACCAGCGGTCTGAGCGTAGCACAGCGCACAGCACACAGCACGAGGAGGGCTGCGTGGTGGCTAAGGGGGCGACCTACCTGGTGACAGGGTCAAGGGTCGCAGCAATCTCAGCTGCAATAGTAGCTTCTTGATCAATTTCATCTTTCAACATTTTCACATAATTTGCAAAAACAGTACATTCTATGGTATCTTTACAAGCATTGAAGGAATCTTCATAGCTCTGAAAATCTCCAAGTTATTCCAAATCTGAACGCCACCGTTTGAACAGTTGCAAAAGTGCTAAATTATAAAATTCCCTTTTATGCAAATCCAGTATTTGTAAAGCGCACAGCTACCCGGAAGCATCCCAGCGCTAGGGGCCATCTGGAAGATTAAGCAAGCTATTGCCCAGAGTCACATGGTGCTGGGCTGACCTACTGCTGGTGCCGGGGATCAAACTGTGAGCTCCAGCGGCTGGTGTCAGTCACCCTGGCAGCAGCGCCACACCTCTTCCACTATATCAGCAGCGTTGCAACTCAGTTTCCTGTGATTGATTAAATTTCCTTTCCTTTGTTTCAACAAACATCCTTCAGAACCAATCACTGCATATTTTCCATCATTGATGTTTTCTATAGTATTCCGTTTAAAAGTGTAGTTTTGCAGCACTTCATAGAGACATATGTTCTCAAGATGATGACTTCTATTTGGATAATATGTGTCCAACATATTTGTTTCCACAATATCTGTTCTGTTCAGATCTTTTTCTGCTAAATATTCGATTTCTTGTACAGATTTAAGTACTCAATTTCGCATTGCAGCAAGACCTAGAGTCAACCGAAATGATTTTTCTAGATTTTGAGTATAGACTTGCAGATGATAACCGATCTGAGCATTCATAGGCTCCAAATTCCCAATGGGATCACATCTTCAAACTGAAACTGTATAATTTCTTACTTAGCCTCTTCTCATGAGAAATCTCTTCCCACATTTCTGTCAATTCTGTCTTTTCTGATTTTGTAATATAGGATGATACATATCTAGCAACAGCAATGGAATTGTCTGCATCGTACTGAATATCCATTTTAACATTCCACTTGACAAAATAACCGGATTGTAATCATTCATGTATTTTGGTTTTTCGCTTCTTCTCAAATTGTAGGTATTTTTTGGAGACTTTATTGTGATGGTATCTCGCATAGCTGACATAAAACTCTTTACTCTTCCTTTGGATATTACAGGACGTGGAAAACCAAAACGAAATTTAGTATCAAACCTTTCCTTAGACTTGTACTTTTGTCGACAGTATTATCCACATCGATGGCTTTGGAATCGTAAGACTTGTTGTCTTGAGTTGTTTTCTTCTGTACTTCTGGGTATAGCACATGTGGCATATTCTTCAATAAAAGACAAAACAGTATCATCCAAATATGTTCCGAATTTGGGGGCATCCTTGATCCATATCAGCATATGTATATGAGGAGCACCTATTGCTTGATACTCCTTTCTCCAAAAGAAATCTACAAATTCTCCAAGAGTAGGATTCTTCTTATTGCAGATAAAATACAGCATAGCTTCAAATGTATGATTGAAATACCTGCATACATTAACAGGATCCAAAGAGCACAATTCTCCAGGTGTCTTGTATTCAATATTTGTATATTCAAATTTGCCTCTTTGCACAGCTTAGGGTAAGTAACCATGTAGGAGTTCCTAAGTTCCTTAGCATACATTTAAGTTCTCCATGATGACCGTACCAATACTCATTAGTGCCATGCTGACATGCCATCAGATTAATCAGCTGAGATTCTAAATGATTGTCTCTCTGGTGTACTTTATCCATAAAGTCATTTGAAGAAACATTTTGCAGATGAACTCCTGTTTTCAATATATGATTGACTGCATATGAAAGTCCAGACAAGTCACTCTCAAACAAAAGATGAAATATATATGGGATACATTGTCGAAATCTTGGATCTTCTGCATACAATCTTGTCGTCCAATATTCAGATGCAGGAATCTGCACAGGACGTTCATCATATCGTCCTCTTTTTCCTGTTGGGAACAACTGCAGAAAACAACGAGCTGCCAAACTTTCTTCCCAAACACTCATGGGACTTCCCTTTGCTTTTTTCATTTGGAATAACTCAATAGTATTCCCCATGACTTCTTTTGAATGAAGTGGATGTACACTGTAACGTTCATGGATTTCTTCACTTCTGGACATGTCCACTACTTCAATTTGTCCACTTGACGTTTCAGTATCTTCTGCTAAAAGTATTTCTTCTTCTCTCATATACACATTTCTATAGTACTCATTGTTTTTTATCAGATACAACGTTGCATTTTGTACTTTCCTAACATCCACTATTTCGTGCCAGATTTTCTTACTCTTAGTAGCAACGCCATTAACTAGAATAACTGGTGGTTCATTTTCTACATTTTCTACACCAATAGTTTCATTTCTTTACTTTAAATCTAGAGGTAAATATACAACTCTTCCTTTTAATCTTCTCTGTAAATCGGAAGGAGGCAATTTACCTGTTTTAGGCTCCATACGAACAATAGCCTGAAATGGGTGCACACATTGAATCAGAATAGACTCATAGGTATTTAAATCTATCCGTTCTGGAGGAATAGTTACCAACTCTAGATTATTATGCACAGCTCTAGCAGGCATTTTATTCTCATCTAATTTACAAATACGCTGATCAGAACTCAAATCAAAACAATTCTCTACCAACAAATAGGTTGCAAAATCCTTTCACTTATCATTATTTTCTCTTTCACTTTTTAAATACAGATCAACCGTCCTAGTCTGATTTTTATAGTGAATTCGACGTCAACAAATACAAGAATAATTTAGCCTATCACCTGAAATAACCTTAAACTTTGTAATTTCTTCTTCAAAATTGTTTGTAGTACTATGTTGCAAATTCTCTTCAACATTTCTTCTATTAATGTATCAGATTCTGCACTCTTTTGTTCAGGACCAAAGTAACAAAACTCAATTTCATCACAAACCTTCTTTACATCTAATACTGACCGACGGAAAAGAGCACTGTCTAAATCATTTAATTTTAGTGCTGGACTTTTTGCATAATACAATCTTCTGACTATTTTCCGCATTTGAGAATGATGTACTGCTAACATCCTGAAATTGGGAAAAACACTTTGACATACTTTTGTAGAAAGACAAGCCAGAGAATGACCTTGCAAACCAGTATTCTGTCTCACTCTGCAAGGGTCTAGTCCTTGCAATATATTAATCTTTTGTTTAACACTTTTTTACTATATTCTCATTAGAAATTTCCAAAAATAGCAATAGATTCTTGTTTTACACTACAAATACTACTGCAATCCCAAGTGTACACTGGGGCTATAGGACGATTGCCTAGAACATCTTCAGCTAACACTTCTTCTGCATTTCTGGGAACTATCTTCTCTTTCTCAGTTGGACAACCATTTCTAACCTTATAACCTCGACCACTGGTATCAACTGCATGCAATAAATCATTGGTCTGAAAATAACTCTCTTCATTAAAGAAAGGCTCTGAACTGAACTTTGTTTCCATTAACCCAAAATAAAATCACAAACATTAGTTCTGTTAATTACTTTTTACCTTTTACTTTTGGCCTTCATTAAATGAATTGGTTTATCTAGTGATCAATCTCAGTTTAAAACTAAAAGGAATAATTTACTTTTCACTTCAAAAGCCTTTTGAACAATTGATTCAATATGCTTCTTCTTTTTTTATAAAATAGTGATCTTTTTCTATATTTTTTCACATCTTTGAGAAGTTAAGAACCACTCTATTATATAAAAAATTTGTTTACGGATTTCTTTATACTGATTTTGCCTTCTTTATCAAACATCGAATCTTTAGAATGTAAATTTTCTTTTTTTCCTTTCCTGTTATTCATATTCTTTTTTTTTGGTTGAACCATTCTCAGTACTTTGCACATTCTGCACACTGTTTCTAGGATTTGAAAGTTTTTTTAATGAATTCCTTTCTTGTCTCATCATAAGATTTTTTTCTTTTTACCCACATGATGTTGGTCATCCAATACTTGTTGATTTTTCTTCCAATAATTGTCCTGTAGCTGTCCTTTTCTCTTTCTTGATTTTTGAGCCATGTAACCACTTTCTTTTGTCACCACTAATTGAAATTGTAATTCAAGGTGCATACATACTGTATAGGAATGCAATGGGAATAACAATTTGTTTGCAGCAGTTTATGGATATCCTCTGGAGAATTGTAGGCCTGAAACACAAGTGTGTAGGTGGTTAGATGACTAAATGCATAGTGCATAGGAGCTTGAAGCAGTCCATGTGATAAGGCCTGAATCGCTATATGAGTACTTGGATACTGACTGATTGATTAGAGTAGGATAAGGAGAGACACTGGGTACATTTATAATTGTTTGTGTTTTACTAAACTGAATGGGTTAGTACATGGTACTGAATATGTCACTATAGGATTGCAAGAGCAGTGACAGGGTGTTTGGAGTGTATGGATACTGAATGGGGCATTGTAGGCCTGAAACACAAGTGTGTAGGTGGTTACAGGACTACATGCATAGTGCATGGGAGTTACAAGCAGTCCATGTCCTAAAGCCTGGCTCGCTGCCTGACTACTTGGATACTGAATGAATGATTAGAGAACTATAAGGAGAGACACTGGGAGTATTTATAATTGGTTCTGTCTTACTGTAGTGAATAGATTAGTACATGGTGCTGAAAGGATCACTCGAGTAGTGCAAGGGGAGTAACAGGGTGTTTTTAGCAGTGTGTGTATAGTGACTGGGGAATTTTAGGCCTCAAACACAAGTGTGTAGGTGGTTAGAGGACTACATGCATAGTGCCTAGGAGTTTGTACCAGTCTAAGTGCTAAGGCCCTAGATCACTGCATGAGTACTTACGTACAGATTGAAAGATTACAGTACTACAAGTGTTGTAGTTTGACAGCGACTGGGGTTAGCATCTAGCTGAAGCCATTTTGTATTCAGCAGCCATCTTGTCTGTCATGTGCTCACCATGTGCTCTGTCCTGCCTTGCTGTCGTTTGCTCTTGTTTTCTGCCTGTGAACAGGCTATATTTAGGTTCTGCTACTCTGCACATGCGCAGAGGAAAGCTGTAACTGTCCTTACATCTGTTCCTAGTCTGTAACTGTCAGGTTATTCTTACCAGAATCAGCAAACTGTTAGCTCCTCCCTATTGTTGACTGTGCATTTCTGTATGACATTTTATGTATGTAAACCTTCTCTTCTGTACTTGTACCACATTCTGTTGATCCCCTGTGTGGGTATAAAAGGACAATGCTTCTACTGTTCAGTGTGCTACTTCATACACTACCGAAGGGTGTTGTGTGAATATAGTTCCACCTCATGTGGATAATAAACTTTGTCTTTTATATTACAGTTTCCGTGCCAACTTCTATACTATTCGTCTAAGGACTTGTGCAGAGAAGGGCGAACACCTAGCACATGTAGGCCTAGCTGAGGCTCACTCCCACAAATTGGCACCCAACGGGGGCTCATCAGTGACTCAGATGCCCGAAGGAGTGGTCGCGATGAAGGATTGGAATCTCGCTGCGGACGATCATTGCCCGAGGAGACCCACGTCTTGGCAAACCACGCATTTTTCCTCTCTTTCTGATCTGACCATCCAGGTGGTGCCGGTCCTCAACCGAGATCTCTTCTGCTGATTCGCCATGCAGTGACCATTTTATCAATTTGAGAGCTTGGCAGTTGGAATCTGGACAACCAAGGGATTGGTAAGTGCTCTGTTGATGCAACACTTGCTGTTGGTTTTGATGCCTGGGATTGGTAAGGTAGTTTAGTAACGCTTACTGTGGCTTTGGATTTGTATTGGCCAATTTTTGTAGTAGTTCTGGGAATATATGAATTGCAATTTATATAGGCAGGTAATGAGGAGAATTTCCTCTGTTTTGAATTGATTTGAACGGTGCAACGTACGAAGAGTACCTTAAGCGCTACTTTGGTTATAATACTGCATATTCTGCACTATTTTTGACATGCCTGTTTCTAGCACACTTCGTAGGATTTATTTATTTTATTTTGAAAGTTTTATATAGCCCGAACAAGATCTTTGCAGATATCAGAGCGCTTTACAAAGCAGGGAATACCAAACCAGAGAATGAATACGTGAGGGAGCATAATAGTACAGGTAAATCAATAATGCAAGTAAATAGTCAGGTAAGTGAAACAATAATACAGGTACAACACATATTCGTAGGGATCTAGCAGAATAATACAGGAAAAACACATAGTCGTCGGGATCGAGCTGGGTAATATAGATCGGTGCAGATACTTTACAGATCCAAGTTAAACGCTCAAGTGTATTTGGCAATGAGAAGAGCTTTTACTTCTTTCTTAAAAAGTGTGATTGAGGAGATGAGCCTTGTTTCACGAGGGAGTGAGTTCCAGATCCTGGGTGCCATTCCTGAGAAAGAGCGCTTATACGTTTTTTCCTTCCTGAATCTTCGAGGTTTTAGCAGCAGATTGTTTGTGCCTCTAGTGTATCTAGAGCCGCCAGAGATTGACAGCTTCTGTGTGAGGTATCCGGGAGAGCTCAGGTGTACAGCCTTGTGTGTCATGCAGGCGATTTTCAGATGTATTCTGGCTTCAAAAGGCAGCCAGTTCAGGGATTTCAAGTCAGGGAAGATATGCGAGTGTTTTTTTGACCCAGTGATGAGTCTCGCTGCAGCGTTTAGAGAGGCTCTTAGGGGTGCAGTAGTGGTTAACGGGAGACCGCAGAGGGTGATGCTGCTGTATTCAATTTGCGGGATTACTAGTGCTTGTACTGCAGTTTGGAAGTCTTTGGCTGGTAGGAAGGGTTTAAGTTTCCTCAGGGTATTGATTTGGAAGTTCGCACCCTTAGTAGCCTTGCTGATATGATGCTGCATGTTGAGATTGGAGTCGAGAGCTATGCCTAGAGATTTTGCTGAGTCCACGATGGTGGGTAGGACATTGAGTGCAGTTAGCTGTTTAAGCCACGTTTGAGTGGTAGAGATCTTCGCGGGAGGTGAGATCAAAAGGAACTCTGTTTTCAGAGCATTGAGTTTGAGATGATTATTGGCAAGCCAGGCTTGGGTGCTTCTGATCATTGAGTTCAGGAGTAAAATGTCGTTGGGAGATTGTAGTTTGAGATATAATTGGGTGTCATCTGCGTACATGTGAAAAAGTACATTGGATGCTTGTAACAAGGCGGTGAGGGGTTCCATAACTAGGTTGAACAAAGTTGGTGATAGGGAGGATCCTTGGGGGACACCTAACGAAACAGGTATTGGCGAGGACATCAGGTTGTTACTCTTGAATTTCTGCGACCTGTTGTGTAAGAAGGACATGAACCACTTGAGAACAGTCCCAGATAGACCCATTCTTGTGTTCAAAAGTTCGAGTAAGTTCTCATGTTTAACGGTGTCGAATGCTGATGAGAGATCAAGAAGGATGAGGAGGCAGGTATCATTTTGATCTAGCATTTGTAGAGCGTCATCAATTATGTGGGTCATAGCAGTTTCAGTACTGTGTCCTGCTCGGAAGCCTGATTGATGAGCGTTGAGGAGATCAAACTGATCAATGTGTTTAGTCAGCTGTAGTTGTGCGCATTTTTCCAATAGTTTGGAGAGAGTGGGAATATTAGTGATGGGACGGTAGTTGTTTAGGTCGGATGGGTCAGCAGTAGGCTTCTTTAGTAAAGGTGTGACTTGTCCAACTTTGAGGGAGTCAGGGATGAATCCTTGTTGGAGCGAGCGGTTGATAATTTTAGTCCACAGTGGAAGGAGCCATGGGGTGAAGTCTTTGACAGCGTTGGCAGGAAGGGGATCCGTGAGGTGATTGGACGGTTTCAAGGTGCTGAGCAGTTTGCCTATTTCTTCTTCGGAGTAGGTGTCAAAGGATGACCATGTAGCATTGTTTTTTAGTTCGGTGGGTGTTATGCAGTTGGATGTGGTGTAGAGGCTTGCGTCAATGCTGAGATCACTCTTTATGTTGTCAGTTTTTTGGTTAAAGAAAGCGGCAAAGTCTTCACAGGAGGGTGCTTTGTCCAAAGAGCTGATAGGTTGGGGTTGTTCCTTGGCTTGTGTTCTGATTAGCTCAAACAGTTTTCTTGGTCGGTTTTTTGCTTGGTCGAGCTGGAGGCTGAAGAAGTTTACTTTTGAACGCTTTATTTTCCTGAAGTAGGCGTTTCTCTTTATCTTCAGGGTTTTCAGGTGCAGTGCAGAGGGAGCTGTTCTCCAGGTGCGCTCTGCCATTCGCATGGCTCGTCTATCTTCATTGAGACTCCCGTCGTACCACGGATTGGATATTTTAGCGGAGACTCTTTTTAGCTGCATGGGAGCAGCCTCATTAATTATTGAGGTCATGGCGTTGAGATAGTGGTCAGTCAAGGATTGGACATCTGTAGCGCCCGTAGGAGGGAGCAGTAGGTCGCGGCTGTTTGGGGGTAGGGAGTCTGGGTTGAGTTTTTTCAGGTCTCTTTTCCATATTTTAGGTCTGGAGGATTGAGTGGTGTTGAGTTTGATTTTTTCATTGATGAAGAATGTGACGATATGATGGTCTGACCAGTCACAGGGTTGGATAGATTCAAGTTGAATAGTGTCCTCTTTGGCGATGATGAGGTCGAGGATAGACCCTTTCTCAAGGGTCGGGCTGTTGCATAATTGTGTGAGGTCCAGGGCTTCGAGGAAATTTTTGAGACTATTTACCACCGCATCATTGTGATCGTTCCAGTGGAGGTTGAAGTCACCAAGGTATATTTGGGTGAGCTGTCGTCCGGCGTTAGTTGAAATCATGTCCATGATTTGTTGGGCGAAGGTGAGGTTGTCTCTGGGTGGGTGGTAAATGCCGTGAAGAGAGCATATCGGTTTGCCTTCACTGCTAATATCGAGGCAAATGTATTCGCAGGAAGTTGAGGAGGGTAGGGAAGGTGCGGAGACTTTCAGAACAGAGAGGTTGTTCCTGTATATGCATGCAATTCCACCACCTATCTTGCCAGACCTGCCAAGCCTAATGATGTGGTAGTTGGGGGGAACCAGAATGTCCATTATAGGTGTAGAAGATTCAGTTAGCCAGGTTTCAGTCAAGATGATTAGGTCAAGGTCCAATGATAGGATGAGATCGGCGATGGCGGAGGAGTGTCTAGAAGCCGATCTACAGTTGAGGAGAGTGCATTTGAGACAGGGTGTGTCAGGGGAGGTAGGGGGTACTAGAGAGGGGGACTTTTCTAAGGTTATTCGGGACGGAGATTCTGTTTTTTAGTGTGGGGGGTCTACGGGGTTTTGAGTGTATCGTGGGAATGGGGAGGTACGTGGCGGTTGTGTGGTTTAGGGGAGCTGGGCCGTAGGAGCGGAGGAGGGTGAGAATGTCGAGATCCGAAAGAGGGGTGCATGTGCGATGGGGGTGGTTGTTGCGATTATGGGCAGGGATCGCCGTCCAATGTGGGCGGCGGGTGCGGTTGTTGCGATTGTGGGCATGGATCGCGGTCCTGTGTGAGGGGTGTAGCTTGGGAGCGTCATCGGGACGGGTGGGGAGCCAGTTGAGAGGGCGGGTGTTGGTGAGTGGGGTGTGTCTGGGGGGTGTGATGAGTAGCTCTTTGATGGTGTGAATGTCTTCTTTGATGGTGCGATGATGTGTTGCTTTTGTAGTGGTACCGATTTGAGACTCGATGAAGCACAACCGGCCCCCTCGGAGGGGATGCCTAATAGGGATATGTATATTAAGTATGGTAGTTCTTCTATAATGTACAGCACATTATGGAATAAATATACTAGTTTGGATCCTGAGTTGCGTTGGCCTATGAATGGGTCGTTTGATTTACGAAAGATTGAGTATGTGGAACAATGTATGTTTAAGCGAAAGACTAGGCAAGATATGTTTGACTGTGTGCGAATGTGGGAGAAAGAAGTACGTGAATGAATGAAGCGTGAGCAAGCCTTGGTCGAAAAGCAACAGCGAAAAAATGTTTACGCGAAAGGATTGGAGTTGAAAAATAAAGAAATAAAAGAGCTAAACAGAGAGAGGATAGGGAGCACAATTTACAGGTAACTGACCAATATGCTGTTTGTCGGCCCCTCTATACTATACTTAAAAAACCACAAGATGAATTCCTATTATTAGATCGACTCCACCTCCGTATACTGTTCCTTCTGCCCCTCATGAGTCAGATGAGGACTCTGGTTCAGAGCAACAGAAGGCACGATAAACTTTTTCTATGTCATCAGCTAAGCGTGCATCCCAGCTTAGATCTGCTATTCGTAAAGCAGTTTGTAGCACTGACTCCGCTTCTGAACTTCTAGGTAGCATGAAAAGGGTGTCAGGAAAGGGAGCAGCTGTATTTTATTGAGATGTTTGCCGCAGAGGTCCATGAGCTGTTTAGGAAATATTCTGAGGAGTTAGAGCCTGACGATGTAGCAGCTAATTGTAAGCAAATGTGTGATGGTCTTTTTGTTTTCTTCCAGGTGGTTAATACAATCAGGCATTTGGTTAAACTGTGTGTTGATGCAATCTGTTTACGAGAGGAGAAAAAGGCTGCAGAATCAGCTGCACAAACATCTCAGACCGGCGTGACACCAGCTTCTACCCCAGGAACAGATAAGACTATTATAGTTCATGCAAAACCTATGCGGAATGTATGGCAAATGGTTATTCCACCAGTGCATATTAGTGTTAAGGAGGACGCTTCATTGCCTCGCTTACCTCAATATAAAATTTCTTAGGAAGGCGAAGAAGCACTTATACGCATTGTCCATGATCAAATTGAAGTGGGGGTTGTAGAGGAAGTCCCTTACAATATTTGCAACAGTCCTATTCTTCCTATTTTAAAAAAAGATACTGACACTAGGATTTACAGATTCATTATTGAGTTGGGAGAAGTTAACAAGATTGTAGTACCACAGTACCCCGTGGTTTCTGATATAACAACACTTCTTACTTTGGTTCCTCCGACAGCAACTATATTTTCTGTGATAGACTTGAAGAATGCTTTCTTTTTGATCCCTATTCATCCTGATAGCCGATATTTGTTCGCTTCACTTTGAATAATCGATCGTGAAGATTTTGTAGAATTCCTCAAGGGTATACTGAGAGTCCTAGTATTTACAGCCAAGCATTAAAAAGACAACTTGATTCTTTCACCTTACCTGAAGGAGTGGCTCTCATACAATATGTCGATGACATCTTGCTGGCAGCCGATACACCTGAGCAGTGTGAGAAATGTACTTTGTCCTTGCTTTCTTTTCGTGCTTCACACCATCATAAAGTTTCACGGAAGAAATTGCAATCTTGTAGACCGAAGGTTACCTATTTAGGTAACCTTCTGTCTAAGGAGGGGCGTGCACTTTCACCAGATCGCATTCAAGCAATTTTAGACACACCAGTACCTTCTACTCAGAAAGATGATTGTGCATTCATTGGTCTTACTTCTTTTTGTAGGCAATGGATATTAGGTTTTTCACACATCGTTGAACCCTTTTTAGCACTTTTGACTAAAGACACTCCAATGCCCCTTCCATGGATGACCAAATGTGAGAATCCTTTTCGTCAGTTACGTCAAGCTCTTTGCTCTGCACTAGTGTTAGGCACTCCAAATCCTATGAAAGCTTTTACACTCTATGTACATGAGAAAGATGGGTGTGCGTTATCAGTTTTAGTACAGACACACGGTGATAAGCAGCGTCCCTGTGCATATTTTTCAGCGATTCTTGATCCTTTTGCTCGTGCATTGCCTGGTTGCTTTTGTTCAGTTGCAGCAACAGCTGTGTCAATACATCAGAGTGAAGGGATAGTTTTGTCCCATAAATTGTTGGTGCTAGTACCCGATGCAGTGGATGCCCTTCTAAACCAGACTAAGATGCAACACTTAACTAGTGCCCGCCTGACAGGATACGAATTGACACTGTTGGCCCCTCACATTACTATGAAGAGGTGTGCGACTTTAAGCCCAGCTACTTTGTTGCCATATCCAGCGACTCAGCCTCAGTCGCAGGAGTCTCATGATTGTATCTTCCTTACTGAGGAACAGATAAAGGGTCACGTTGACTTGCAAGATACGCCCCTTTCAGATGTAGATGGGGAACTGTGGGTTGATGGGTCTTGTTTGTTTGAAGTTACCAGATGGTACGACCTCAGCTGCATATGCAATTACGACACTTCACACGGTAGTGGAGACAGCTCGTATACCATAGAAGTCAGCTCAGGCAGCTGAGCTAATAGCTTTGACACAAGCATGTGAGCTTAGCACTGACTTCCGTGTGAACATCTATACAGATAGCCGCTATGCTTTTGGAGTGGCCCATGATTTTGGCCTGCTTTGGAAGGAAAGAGGCTTTCTTACATTCCACAGGATGCAGATAATGCATGGAGAACTAGTGCATAATCTTTTGACTGCACTGACATATCCAAAGAAAATAGCTATTGTGAAGTGTAGTGCACAAAAGAAGGTGACTGATAGGCAATGCTTTTGCAGACCGCATAGCTCGTGAGACTGCGATGCAGCGAAGCACTACTTCTATGTACGTAGTGTAGTCACAAGCTGAACGTTGGGCATGATACTAGACAAGAAGTACTAGACATACAGAGGTCTGCTTCTGCGAAGGAACTTGAGCAATGGTCTAAAGAGGGAGAGTTGGATGATGAGGGCTGTTGGCGGAATAAACAGATGAACAAATGGAAACAGCCTATAGCCTTTGTACAGCCTATAGTTCAGATGGCACATAAACTGGCACATGTTGGAGCTCTGGCGATAACGAAATTGCTTACGCAAGTTTGGGAGCATCCAGAAATTGCCAGCACAGCTAAGAGAGTAGTACAGTCCTGTTTGATTTGTTGGCAGTACAATCCATAAAAAGGGACACGGACTCCTACAGGACTCCTACAGGAAGGTTTGCTACACCAACGGCACCTTTCAAAGTGTTGCAAATAGATTACATTCAGCTTGGAACAATCTAAAGTACGTTCTAATGGTGGTATGTGCATTCAGTACATGGATAGAGGCGTACCATACAAAGGATAATGCAGCTCTTACTACAGCAAAGGTGCTTTAAATGAGTTTTTCCCTAGATATGGTGTTTGTAAACTTTTGAGGAGTGACAACGGACCTCATTTTATTGGGCAAGTTGTTGAGCATGTCCTGAAAGGATTAGGGATCAAATAGAAGTTCCATGCAGTCTTCCACCCACAATCAGCAGGGCTAGTGGAAAGGTACAATGCTACTTTGAAGCTGAAACTAGCGAATATACTGGCTTCCACATCCCTAAAATGGCCAGATGCATTACCTTTGGCATTATTGTCCATTAGATCGGTGCCACATTCACGAACTGGGCTTACACCATATGAAGTGGTATTTGGGAGACTGATGAACATTTGGGGCGTTCCTAAGCCACGCCCCATACATGATGTTCCATGTGTTCTGATGAATGATTATTTGGCACAGTTAACTGACAGTTTGATTTCTATTCATCAACAGGTTCGAGAAGCGCTTCGTGACAGGTCCACAGGTGAGGCCCAAGAACTCCGGCCCAGTTATCACGTGATGATCAAGGTCTTCAAGAGGTCGAACAGCTTGGAGCCAAGGTGGGTAGGACCAGAGCAAATGCTTCTAGCCACGAGGACAGCAGTTCGAGTGACGAACCTGAAGAACTGGGTCCATAGCACTCAGTGTAAAAGAGTGCTACCTACCTTGGTGGAACCTGTTGTGCTGACTGACCATTGAGAGATCCTAAATGAAGAGAAAGGCCACGCAATATCACCTGACGAATCTTAGGAGGTCATCCCGGACCACACGATCGCTGGAGTATCCCAATATCAGTTGAGACCAAGGAAAGAATCTGCTTTGCCAAAAAAGGCTGGTTGAGCTACCGCCCTGGGTTGGTGAAACGGAATGCCAATGTGGCAAGGGGGGGGGATCAGTCCTGCATAGTGTAGTGACACCCGTCTTAACCCTCGGTGAAGAAATCAACGGCTGCCCAGGAATAAGAGCTCCAACGATTGTTTCTACGACGAGCTGATCATGTCTACAATTAAATCATCTGTTGCTAAGAGTAGATCATTTGTGCTGTAGGATTTGTTATTGCTATGGCGGCTGTAGCAGTGACAACCTGGGTTTTTGAGAAAGTGGCTCCTGCTCGAGAGCTTTTGATCGCCACAACTCCAGCGCCAGCTGAACATCATTACTTTACGCTTCCATGTCATGAGCAGAAACATCGACAATCCTACCTGAATAACACGTTCATCCAAATGCTGCATCACACCTACAATGCCACAAATATTACCAACTGTTGGGTGTGTGGGATGATACCTGCTCACCAGAAAAAGGGAGGAACACCTTTTATTCCTCTTGCCATCTCTCACAATGGTTCTTGTCAAGCCTGGTATTCGCTTTTGTTTGCATCTGGAAAGCCTTCAGTAGGCCGGATTAACTTTCACCTCAATAAAGTATGCTACCAAGATAAAGATGGTTATCCTCAAGCTAAAGGGACTAAATGGGAATGGGAAGAATATCAACCTGACAATATTTCAACACCATATGTCTTCACCAATATGAGAACTATTAAGAACAATGGACTATTTGTGATTTCTGTTACTAGAGCTAAAGCAGATTTGTGTATTAGTAGTGTTGGGAGAATTCCAGTAGGAAGGAGTGAGTGACAGTGATGCTGACTATTGAAGGTGCGAATAACAGCAGTTTTACAGCCTCACATAACACCTACTTTGTTTGTGGTAATAAGGGATATTATCAACTACCTGCTGGTTGGTCTGGCGTATGTTATGTGTCCTTCCTGTTGCCCCCTGTGTTTCTGGCAACCGCATCATATCATCAGAACTTTAAACTATTCAACGATATTTCTAAAAATAGATGTAAGAGGACAATAAGTACTAATGAAGTGAACCAGACTGACACCACTCTGCAACAATACGTTGATTTCAATTTGTGTTTGTTTTTCTTTGTGGGTGCTGCATTAAACAGCAGAAAGATAAGACGACTGACTAGAGTTGTGGAAGCTGTTATCAACCAGACAGCTATGGCACTTGGGAACATTACAGAGGAGCTACAAGTTGCGAGGATCGTAGCTCTCCAGAACCGAATGGTCCTAGATGTGTTTCTGGCTGATCGAGGTGGTGCATGTCGCATCATTGTGAGTAGTTGCTGTGTTTTTATCCCGGAAGGACTCACCTTCAGTGTTCGAGGCAATCTCTAAACTGCATAAGAGACCGGTACATGGACTTTTGCCAGCTGGTTTTGGACACTCTTTTCCACTTGGGGCTGGAAGCTACTGACTATCCTGTGTGTAATAATTACAATACTTTTCACATGCTGTGTATGTATACACTGTGGTCCTATGCTTTGCTCAGCTTGCATTACTGCCTGTACACCTGCTAAAAAGAATGTTGCAGAAATTAGAGCCCAACGTATGTTGAATAAAGAAATTACTATAATGATGAAAATAGATATACAAAATGTGAATTCAGATTACTCCAAATGAACGAATGTCTTCAGGTAATGCTAAAAGGGTCGTCTGTTGTAGTTTGACAGCGACTAGGGTTAGAATTTAGTTGAAGCCATTTTGTATTCGGCAGCCATCTTGTCTCCCATGTGCTCACCATGTGCTCTATCCTACCTTGCTGTTGTTTGCTCTTGTATTCTGCCTGTGAACAGACTATATTTACGTTCTGCTACTCTGCACAAGTGCAGAGGAAAGCTGTAACTATCCTTACATCTGTTCCTAGTCTGTAACTGTCAGGTTATTCTTACCAGAATCAGAAAACTGTTAGCTTCTCCCTATTGTTGACTGTGCATTTCTGTATGGCCTTTTATGTATGTAAACCTTCTCTTCTGTACTTGTACTGCCTTCTTTTGAGCCCCTGTGTGGATATAAAAGGACCATGTTCCTTCTGTTCAGTGTGCTACTTCATACACTACCGAAGGTGTTGTGTGACTTTAGTTCCACCTCATGAGGTTAATAAACTTTGGGGCATATTACCAACGTTAAGCGATATTTATCGCTAACGATGCTTAGCAATGAATTTTTTAACGCTAAGCATCGTCAGAAATTGTAGTGTAGTTCCTATTTTCCCAATAGGCTCTGCGCATTGGAATAATACCTTCAATAGTATAGGCCTAGACCAGACGTTAACTAGGTCTACTACTGTCGATATTAGACTTAAAGTTTTGGGTTTGCCAGCTAGCTCAGAGTTCACTAGAAACTTTCTCGAATAGGCAAGGAGGAGTTGAACCTCCCTGGATAGACAAGAAGGGATTTAGTTTCTGACAACCATAGAACATGACAACTTTGCTCTCCCCTAATCAAGAGTGTATCTCTAGAGTCGTGTGAAAACAAAAGACGACTTATTTTACTTAGTCAGTACGTGCATTCTTAGTCTCACCAGATTGTAGAGAAAAGGAAGAGACGGGCGTGTTCAATAAAAGAATCTGCTTTGCCAAAAAAGGCTGGTTGAGCTACCGCCCTGGGTTGGTGAAACGGAATGCCAATGTGGCAAGGGGGGGGGGATCAGACCTGCATAGTGTAGTGACACCCGTCTTGACCCTCGGTGAAGAAATCAACGGCTTCCCAGGAATAAGAGCTCCAACGATTGTTTCTACGCCGAGCTGATCATGTCTACAATTAAATCATCTGTTGCTAAGAGAAAGATCATTTGTGCTGTAGGATTTGTTATTGCTATGGCGGCTGTAGCAGTGACAACCTGGGTTTTTGAGAAAGTGGCTCCTGCTCGAGAGCTTTTGATCGCCACAACTCCAGCGCCAGCTGAACATCATTACTTTACGCTTCCATGTCATGAGCAGAAACATCGACAATCCTACCTGAATAACACGTTCATCCAAATGCTGCATCACACCTACAATGCCACAAATATTACCAACTGTTGGGTGTGTGGGATGATACCTGCTCACCAGAAAAAGGGAAGAACACCTTTTATTCCTCTTCCCATCTCTCACAATGGTTCTTGTCAAGCCTGGTATTCGCTTTTGTTTGCATCTGGAAAGCCTTCAGTAGGCCGGATTAACTTTCACCTCAATAAAGTATGCTACCAAGATAAAGATGGTTATCCTCAAGCTAAAAGGACTAAATGGGAATGGGAAGAATATCAACCTGACAATATTTCAACACCATATGTCTTCACCAATATGAGAACTATTAAGAACAATGGACTATTTGTGATTTCTGTTACTAGAGCTAAAGCAGATTTGTGTATTAGTAGTGTTGGGAGAATTCCAGTAGGAAGGAGTGAGTGACAGTGATGCTGACTATTGAAGGTGCGAATAACAGCAGTTTTACAGCCTCACATAACACCTACTTTGTATGAGGTAATAAGGGATATTATCAACTACCTGCTGGTTGGTCTGGCGTATGTTATGTGTCCTTCCTGTTGCCCCCTGTGTTTCTGGCAACCGCATCATATCATCGGGACTTTAAACTATTCAACGATATTTCTAAAAATAGATGTAAGAGGACAATAAGTACTAATGAAGTGAACCCGACTGACACCACTCTGCAACAATACGTTGATTTCAATTTGTGTTTGTTTTTCTTTGTGGGTGCTGCATTAAACAGCAGAAAGATAAGACGACTGACTAGAGTTGTGGAAGCTGTTATCAACCAGACAGCTATGGCACTTGGGAACATTACAGAGGAGCTACAAGTTGCGAGGATCGTAGCTCTCCAGAACCGAATGGTCCTAGATGTGTTTCTGGCTGATCGAGGTGGTGCATGTCGCATCATTGTGAGTCGTTGCTGTGTTTTTATCCCGGAAGGACTCACCTTCAGTGTTCGAGGCAATCTCTAAACTGCATAAGAGACCGGTACATGGACTTTTGCCAGCTGGTTTTGGACACTCTTTTCCACTTGGGGCTGGAAGCTACTGACTATCCTGTGTGTAATAATTACAATACTTTTCACATGCTGTGTATGTATACACTGTGGTCCTATGCTTTGCTCAGCTTGCATTACTGCCTGTACACCTGCTAAAAAGAATGTTGCAGAAATTAGAGCCCAACGTATGTTGAATAAAGAAATTACTATAATGATGAAAATAGATATACAAAATGTGAATTCAGATTACTCCAAATGAACGAATGTCTTCAGGTAATGCTAAAAGGGTCGTCTGTTGTAGTTTGACAGCGACTAGGGTTAGAATTTAGTTGAAGCCATTTTGTATTCGGCAGCCATCTTGTCTGCCATGTGCTCACCATGTGCTCTATCCTACCTTGCTGTTGTTTGCTCTTGTATTCTGCCTGGGAACAGACTATATTTACGTTCTGCTACTCTGCACAAATGCAGATTAAAGCTGTAACTATCCTTACATCTGTTCCTAGTCTGTAACTGTCAGGTTATTCTTACCAGAATCAGAAAACTGTTAGCTTCTCCCTATTGTTGACTGTGCATTTCTGTATGGCCTTTTATGTATGTAAACCTTCTCTTCTGTACTTGTACTGCCTTCTTTTGAGCCCCTGTGTGGATATAAAAGGACCATGTTCCTTCTGTTCAGTGTGCTACTTCATACACTACCGAAGGTGTTGTGTGACTTTAGTTCCACCTCATGAGGTTAATAAACTTTGGGGCATATTACCAACGTTAAGCGATATTTATCGCTAACGATGCTTAGCAACGAATTTTTTAACGCTAAGCATCGTCATAAATTGTAGTGTAGTTCCTATTATCCCAATAGGCTATGCGCATTGGAATAATACCTTCAATAGTATAGGCCTAGACCAGACGTTAACTAGGTCTACTACTGTCGATATTAGACTTAAAGTTTTGGGTTTGCCAGCTAGCTCAGAGTTCACTAGAAACTTTCTCGAATAGGCAAGGAGGAGTTGAACCTCCCTGGATAGGCAAGAAGGGATTTAGTTTCTGACAACCATAGAACATGACAACTTTGCTCTCCCCTAATCAAGAGTGTATCTCTAGAGTCGTGAGAAAACAAAAGACGACTTATTTTACTCAGCCAGTACGTGCATTCTTAGTCTCACCAGATTGTAGAGAAAAGGAAGAGACAGGCGTGTTCAATAAAAGATGGTATTTATTGATCAGTCTCTTTTCTCATACAAGAGAAATGGATCGATATTACTGCAATACTTATGGTTAAGTAAAGTGCATACATTAAAAGCAGAAGTATAAAATAATACTGTAAAAACATTGATATGGTTTCTAAGCCATATGATGGTTTAAAATGAATAAAATGAATACATACACATATACATTTGACTAATCGTACTCAACTGGTGTTTCTAACTACGCCTACCCCAATGTACCTGACATAAGCCTAATACGTGGGCGGGGATAGAAAGTTACAGTTTAAGTTAAGTTTGTTTTGCCAAGTGACTGACTAAAGAATTCTCTGCGAGGGGTTATTCAGTACCCCCTTTTCTGAATCGTTTTTGGCCACTATAGGTGTGGCAGGGTATACTCAGACATGAGTCCCTTGCTCACTGCTCCATCAGGATTCAAGCAAGCCGGGCTGAAGACGCCTGAAATGGCAGAAACCGGTCCCCGGAAGCTTGTCTCCTTTCTGGTGAAGAATTGGCTTGGTAGTTTGGTCTGCCCTGTTCCCATGATGCACTGGGCCAGGGACAGACTAATTTGCATATAGCCAGGTTCTGAGCTGGGATGGGGCAGTGAGCTAAATAACGGTGATGGATCAAGCCCTGATCTTTGGACTGGGTAAGAGTGGTCTGCTTAATTCAGACACTCTGTTCATCACCACCCCCTTTTCTGAATCGTTTTTGGCCACTATAGGTGTGGCAGGGTATACTCAGACATGAGTCCCTTGCTCACTGCTCCATCAGGATTCAAGCAAGCCGGGCCGAAGACGCCTGAAATGGCAGAAACCGGTCCCCGGAAGCTTGTCTCCTTTCTGGTGAAGAATTGGCTTGGTAGTTTGGTCTGCCCTGTTCCCATGATGCACTGGGCCAGGGACAGACTAATTTGCATATAGCCAGGTTCTGAGCTGGGATGGGGCAGTGAGCTAAATAACGGTGATGGATCAAGCCCTGATCTTTGGACTAGGTAAGAGTGGTCTGCTTAATTCAGACACTCTGTTCATCACCACCCCCTTTTCTGAATCGTTTTTGGCCACTATAGGTGTGGCAGGGTATACTCAGACATGAGTCCCTTGCTCACTGCTCCATCAGGATTCAAGCAAGCCGGGCCGAAGACGCCTGAAATGGCAGAAACCGGTCCCCGGAAGCTTGTCTCCTTTCTGGTGAAGAATTGGCTTGGTAGTTTGGTCTGCCCTGTTCCCATGATGCACTGGGCCAGGGACAGACTAATTTGCATATAGCCAGGTTCTGAGCTGGGATGGGGCAGTGAGCTAAATAACGGTGATGGATCAAGCCCTGATCTTTGGACTGGGTAAGAGTGGTCTGCTTAATTCAGACACTCTGTTCATCACCACCCCCTTTTCTGAATCGTTTTTGGCCACTATAGGTGTGGCAGGGTATACTCAGACATGAGTCCCTTGCTCACTGCTCCATCAGGATTCAAGCAAGCCGGGCCGAAGACGCCTGAAATGGCAGAAACCGGTCCCCGGAAGCTTGTCTCCTTTCTGGTGAAGAATTGGCTTGGTAGTTTGGTCTGCCCTGTTCCCATGATGCACTGGGCCAGGGACAGACTAATTTGCATATAGCCAGGTTCTGAGCTGGGATGGGGCAGTGAGCTAAATAACGGTGATGGATCAAGCCCTGATCTTTGGACTGGGTAAGAGTGGTCTGCTTAATTCAGACACTCTGTTCATCACCACCCCCTTTTCTGAATCGTTTTTGGCCACTATAGGTGTGGCAGGGTATACTCAGACATGAGTCCCTTGCTCACTGCTCCATCAGGATTCAAGCAAGCCGGGCCGAAGACGCCTGAAATGGCAGAAACCGGTCCCCGGAAGCTTGTCTCCTTTCTGGTGAAGAATTGGCTTGGTAGTTTGGTCTGCCCTGTTCCCATGATGCACTGGGCCAGGGACAGACTAATTTGCATATAGCCAGGTTCTGAGCTGGGATGGGGCAGTGAGCTAAATAACGGTGATGGATCAAGCCCTGATCTTTGGACTGGGTAAGAGTGGTCTGCTTAATTCAGACACTCTGTTCATCACCACCCCCTTTTCTGAATCGTTTTTGGCCACTATAGGTGTGGCAGGGTATACTCAGACATGAGTCCCTTGCTCACTGCTCCATCAGGATTCAAGCAAGCCGGGCCGAAGACGCCTGAAATGGCAGAAACCGGTCCCCGGAAGCTTGTCTCCTTTCTGGTGAAGAATTGGCTTGGTAGTTTGGTCTGCCCTGTTCCCATGATGCACTGGGCCAGGGACAGACTAATTTGCATATAGCCAGGTTCTGAGCTGGGATGGGGCAGTGAGCTAAATAACGGTGATGGATCAAGCCCTGATCTTTGGACTGGGTAGGAGTGGTCTGCTTAATTCAGACACTCTGTTCATCACCACCCCCTTTTCTGAATCGTTTTTGGCCACTATAGGTGTGGCAGGGTATACTCAGACATGAGTCCCTTGCTCACTGCTCCATCAGGATTCAAGCAAGCCGGGCCGAAGACGCCTGAAATGGCAGAAACCGGTCCCCGGAAGCTTGTCTCCTTTCTGGTGAAGAATTGGCTTGGTAGTTTGGTCTGCCCTGTTCCCATGATGCACTGGGCCAGGGACAGACTAATTTGCATATAGCCAGGTTCTGAGCTGGGATGGGGCAGTGAGCTAAATAACGGTGATGGATCAAGCCCTGATCTTTGGACTGGGTAAGAGTGGTCTGCTTAATTCAGACACTCTGTTCATCACCACCCCCTTTTCTGAATCGTTTTTGGCCACTATAGGTGTGGCAGGGTATACTCAGACATGAGTCCCTTGCTCACTGCTCCATCAGGATTCAAGCAAGCCGGGCCGAAGACGCCTGAAATGGCAGAAACCGGTCCCCGGAAGCTTGTCTCCTTTCTGGTGAAGAATTGGCTTGGTAGTTTGGTCTGCCCTGTTCCCATGATGCACTGGGCCAGGGACAGACTAATTTGCATATAGCCAGGTTCTGAGCTGGGATGGGGCAGTGAGCTAAATAACGGTGATGGATCAAGCCCTGATCTTTGGACTGGGTAAGAGTGGTCTGCTTAATTCAGACACTCTGTTCATCACCACCCCCTTTTCTGAATCGTTATTCAGTTCTGTACCTGGAATCTAGGATGAATGAGGGATGGTATCTCTCGTCTCTGGTCTCGATATTCCAGGCTGCCTGCGAGGGCTACCCGGAAGCGCCGGAGCTGGATTTCTCGGCAGGAGAAAGCAGCGTCTCGTTCTCAGCGCGTCAGGAAGGCGGGGCTGCGCCAGCGGGGTCTGCTCTGCTCTGGGCCTCGGCAAGTCTGGCTGCTCCGATCTCGTCACCACCGCGTGTGTTTGCATAGGGCAATATCGGTAATATTTATACCTTTAAGGTGCCGAGATTGACGTAAGGATGGACATAGATACGTCAATAAGGATGTCATACGATCTGGTCGTTAGCACATTCTTTTGCTGAAGTTCTCGATGAAATCAAAACAATGGCCGCAGGGTTTTTCCCAGGTTGTCATAGGTTTGATTTGTTTTGAGAACTCCGTATGCCTTATCAGGGGCTGGAGGAATATCGCTTGTCTAATTAGATGGCAAGCGTTATGACCTAATCAGATAACACGTTCCTGTGCCGTAGTGTGGCTTAATCAGACACCGGTTTCTGCATCATGGGGGTTTTCTGCATCATGGGATGGCTGCTAGTTAACTTGTTAACCAGAATAGGGTCAGGAATAGGGGTATCGATACAGAACCTATAGGAATACATCACACCCACTCCACGCTAACTATGGACATATTTACTAATCTAGGCATAGTAAAACATACTGTAGAGTATTGTGTATACCTTACCACCCCAAAATACATAAATGCATTTTGAAATTATCTAATATACGAAAAAAGTCACATGTTATATATGCACTCAAGCTGTAGAATAATGCTAAAGTAATCACGCATTTGTATACATTATTGCTAATTGGTATATGAGAATTTACACATGAAATGGCTCTTAATACAGAAAAAAGGTTCGAGACCATTCCATCACAGAATATACCAGCGGGCAGCTAATGTCTATAAAGTATCTAAAATTAGAAATTTTAGTTCTCTAAGAATAGTTCTTACTTTAAGCAGAAGATAAGTGTACCGAAAAATTGTAAAAATATTTTGGGGCTGCTGAAAAAAATTGCTGTCCGTGAACTGGAGGGAAAATTGTTCATGGTATTTTGCTATTCTAGTTGAAGGCCAAATTCAGGGAACGCCGTGTGCGAGCTTGCTCAAAAGTCTCTATTTCTGCTCTGGTGAGAACATCATATCATTTAGACTGTCGAAAAAGCTGTCAACAGCTTCCTGGGAGAGTTCCACTAACTCGGAAAAAGGTGTAACCATGCATTCGTGCGCATGATTGTCTCCAATGACGTTTTGATTAGTATAGCTGACAGAAGGTCGTACCTGATCGATGCTGCTTTCATCTTGAACTTCACTACCCCTTAATCGTAGTGGTGAAGCTTCCACGAATGCCGTCATCAGGATTGGTAGCCGTTGAGGGCAGCACAAAGCATGAGCCTTTATTGGACTCAACAATGTTTCTGCATCCATTGGCGCATCCGATTGTAGCATCAGACAGGTGTCTAACACGTATTCTTCTCCGCATAGCAAGCACCTTAATACAGGTAAAACACATCGATGCCACATTGGTCGAAATGATAGAAACCAAGTCATGTTCAGGTCTCTAAGCTGGGATAGTCCCAGGATTTTTGAAATCCGGTCCCGGTATCCAATGGCTCGGATTGTTTCTTCCCTTGTCGCAGGTGTTTTGTCTGTGACATGGTTTGCCACAACGAAATATAAGGACTAAGAATAGGATTCCTGCAATTAGTCCCAAAATGAGGGGAAGTCCGCCAAAAATCGAATGGACGAAATCTGGAAAAATACCCAGTATGGCTTTGAATGGTGTTAATGCCATCGAAAATACTGTCTTAAATACTTTTGAGACTCCGCTGGTATCAGAAATATTTAAGATTTCATTCAGGATTTCTGAGAAATGTATGGGGGAATTAGTTGATAACAAAGAGTGAATCTCTGCAGTCGTCCTTGCGACTAGGAGATCATACGTTTCTTTTGATGACGTGAGTCTGGTCGGCGTCTGAAGAAGCACTGTTTTCATTCTGCCTAAAGTATCTATTCGATTAGAAGTAATTTTCAAGTTGGGCCATGCCCTTGCCTCCCTGTCTGGAAAGGAGCTGGGGAACAATGAGCGTCCACAGCACTTGACCTTCGCAGTCGTAGTTACGAGATAAGGAGTCCCGGGCATAAGACTACAACATCTGCGATCTACAATTAGAACGTAACTCCCATTATAGAGTCTTTGAAAGAATGGTTCTATCTCTGTTGCAGGTGCGCCTAGCTGGTGACATGAAAGGTTATATGAATTCCCTTCACAGGCTCCATGCAAACTAATTCCATTACACAGAAGTGTACCGCTTAGTGACATCGCACAATTATTGCCACTAAGAAACACTTTCTGTCCTTTATTACTGACACATGCATGTGAGTAGGGCAAGTTCCATGTTGTTTTAATGTACCCCTTTCCCAATTTTTCGTACATGCCAGCCTGTATATATTTTTGGCAGTATTGAAACCTGAAGGTTGAAATTGGAATATTAATTATCCCATGTATTATCCATTCACTGACAGGTCGTTCTGACATTGTCACTGGTAATCTTTCGAGTTTCTCAATGCTCAGGATTGTATAATCAGCGCCCTTCTGTGCCATACTGATTTGTTTATCAGTAAGGTTAAAGATATTGAATAGTGACGTTGTGTTGATCAAACGCCAAGGCACATAGCCTGAACGCAGATTTTGTAACGTCCAGCCAAGTTGTACAATAGAACGCAATTGAGACTGACCGTGTTGTAACAACAGTAAGTCTTGCGATATTATGTCGATTGCTGAAGACACAATGCTGTCCAAAGAAAAAATTCTGGAGGACAGAGTCATTAACCCATTGTCCACTACAGAAAGTGATTTTTCCAAATTAATACGGTCAATTTCCCGTATACTTTCTGCTGTTTCAATTTGAGTCACCTTCCAGGCCTCGTTGTAAGCTGCATATACAGAGGCTGCTATGAAACGTTTTTGACGCTGTTTGCGCGGTCCCATAATGAAATCACGCAAGTCAGCACCATCAGTAAGTAAAGTTAGGTGTTGCTTAATTTCTGCCAGTGTGGAAGTTTGTAGCCATTGAAGGCATAATTTGCCCACACTGTAGGTGGTTATTATCCCTGGGTGTTGTCTTTGGGAATATCTAGGGTCTGGCCTGGTCAATTTGAACCCCTGTGTTTTGTTCAGGAATCTGTCTTGACAGTTATTAGTATCTGTGGGCCAGATCAACCACTGTTTCCAATCAGGATGTGTTCTGTTTTGGTTTAATACATAATTTACGTCTATCTCCTCATCTGTAGAGTTATTGCTGTTCATTGTTGGCTTTGGAATAGACGGTTTATTTAAGTCTTTGATTTTGGCTAGGCCAAGACAGGTAGTTTGTTGAACAGTGTCATTTAAAAATATAATTTGTTCTGGGATCATGCAGGCTCTAAACAAAGATTCTATACATTGTACTTGCCATTCTTTTGTACCCCAAACACTTTTTACTTCAACATTTTTGTCCCAATAATCAAAACCAAAGGTATTCATTTGTTCAAAAAATGAGTCTGAATATATCAATTTCGTGTTTGTTATCATGGTCTTTGTCCCTGTCTTATTTGACAATTTGAAATAAAATGTTTCAGCATTACTTGTGTTAAAACCTGAAAAGTATGAATATTTGTCATAAAAGGTTCTTGAGCTTCCTTTTGGAGGGGTTGTACAATGTTCCCATTGATTATAATTTAAAACATTTCTAGGTTGTGCAGATTTATGTAGGAAATGGTTACCATAGTGGTTGTAACAGTACATACTATCATAATTTGTAGAACCCTGCAAATAATCATGTTTGGTAAATTTAGCAGACATCACTAAGTCAGACATCATATTATTAATGCTTTCGAAGTCCCAATCATCAGCAAATGAGCTAGGTTTTACAAAGTCACTCAATGAGATCTTGATTTGGTGTGGATTTTTCAGGATTTCAACCGGACCATAGATTTCGTAGTCAGTGTTGTCCCATGCTACCCCACCCGGTATAGGATTGGCTGTGAAGTTGACTGAAGAAAGTTCTCTTTTCTCGACGTGTGAAGATGTGTGTGGTTTGAGGATCAAGTTGATTTTCTGACTTGCTGTGTCCATTTTGGCATATTTTCCGTCAATGAAGCGTCCCAAAGTTAGTACCATGATGAGCCAAAGTATGAGGATAAATGCACCAAAACCCACCCAAAATTCGATCCATGGAGAAATCAGATATGTTTCTTTCAGTTGTTTCAAAAGTTCTTTAGCTTTATCTTTAAAGGTTTTTGTTGATGGAGTGTTTTTGATTCACTGAAGCCTTCAGAGGAATCATCGAAGTTTATGAAGTAGCCGGATGCAGTTCTGTCAATTGTTCCAATTGCTTCAGGATTACTGTTTCTTGCATATTCGTTTGGTACTTCATTGTAGATTGGTGTGTCTCTGCTAATTGTTTTTATTTGGGTTTTCAGAGGTTTAAGTTCCATTGCATTGTTGCATAGTCCTTGTTGTTGTTCTGTAGGCGTTTCGAATGTGATTAGCCTCTTAGTTAGGACCTCTGTGTTGGTAGCAAACCTTGGTGTTCTGCTACTTATGGGGAGTCCACTTGGCCTACTATTTGTTATCGGCCACATGATTGTGGTTTTACCAGGTCGATGGATACAACTCGGTTCTCCTTTTTACCAGCAAGCGGCGGTAGTACAACTGATCTTGTCCCGTTGATAGACAAGACAGGAACTGCTTTTCTGTAAGAAGGCCCAAATTCCTTCTTTACCGCAATCTTTTCTCTGACTAGATCCCCGACTTTTGGAATCCAGACAGGTCTTGCTGGGACAGGTGGTGGTTCTTCAGTGGTTGTTGGCTGTTGTTTCAACTTTATGTTGCTCAGGTCTTTTCTTGTTTCGTTTAAGTCCTGTAAAATAGCCAAACGGTCTTTGATATCAAAGCTTTTTTCCTTCACCACTGAAGTCTGACTGTCGAGGTCTAAGACTAACATCCTAGTTCCAAATAATAATTCGTACGGACTGAATCCCTTCAAAGAATTTCTTGGCAGGTTATTTAGACTACGTTGGACACCTATTAGATGTTTGACCCACCCAGCTCCCGAACCTAATACCCTTTCCGTTATAGATTGCTTTCTGCCTTGGTTTTTTCTTTACACCATCCCGTATCCCTCAGCAAGGAAGTGAGAAGAATCCCGCTGTGCTATGCTCATTTGGCCATGTTTCCCCACAGG
This sequence comes from Lissotriton helveticus, assembly GCF_964261635.1. NCBI lineage: Eukaryota > Metazoa > Chordata > Amphibia > Caudata > Salamandridae > Lissotriton > Lissotriton helveticus. The sequence continues at coordinate 4,946,924 of NC_136061.1, read as the reverse complement.
CTTGAGGGCTAATGTGAAAACATTGGTCAAACGTAGCATGTTCCTAGCGTATATGCCATTTAGACTCGCTAATCTTTGTATAACAGTCCAGACGTCAGCCGAGTGCTGAGGATCTACATTATAAGTGGAAACTAGCCTGTATATGTTAATCGGACGCTTTGCTTTTTACGGTTGATTCTTTCTGGAGTGAGACCCCACGGTAGTATACCGTTTCTCTCACCACTGCGTTCTCTGTTGCAGTCCTGGCATTTTTTTACAAAAATGTGATGCTGCAGGCTCATGCCTGGCCACCAGTACCTTGATTGTAATTCTTCCAGAGAATCTTTTAGTTTGAGGTGTCCGAGACCCTCACCCATATGTGCGTCTGCAATTAACAAAGTTCTCCTGTCCATGTTTGGAATTACTCTATCCCCCACTCCAGGGATTCGAGCAAAAGGGACGGAGTTTGCATCGATTATGTATGTATAATTGAGTGGATAGTTGATCGGTAGCGCTGAGCAGTCGCCTTTTGTTGACGTTTTCACCGCCAGCACTGTTTCACCGTCAATGTATTTTACTGTACGCTTTTTTCTAGCTACGGAAGCCGATTTAGTTGCTACCGCTGTGGCTGTCTCAGCCAATGAATTCCCTGCAACGTGAACGCCATCACGCTGATGACTCAGTGAGTGTGTCACGTGAGTCTTTGGTAGTTCTTTTTGTAACAGAACTATTTGTTCCCAAAGCAGTTTTTGCTTTATTGTTGCACCTGTGTCATCTTTGTAACCGTTTTGAATCCATGTCTGCAAATCGTTGTTATATGATTTGACGCAGTAATATGAATCGGACACTATAAGTGTCGGGAATTCGCGATCCGCATTATCTAGCGCCATTTTCAATGCTAATATTTCAGTCTGTTGTAATTGAATTCACCCATTGTATCCATTCCGGATTCAATGTTGTTGTTGGTAAATTACATGGTGTTGTTAATGCCTCAAAGGCTGGTTCTGCTGTTCTGACTGTGATATGTCTACCGTCAGCTTTATCTTTTTCTCTAGCTATTGCGGTTTGAACTGCATGAACAATGTTTTCTTTAATACTGAACTTCTTTTCAGCTTCTGTGTACAAGTGTGATTTGAATGCAATTGGTACCTTTTCTCCCTCATTATAGTTCAGGTATGTGAATCCGCATCTTCCTGGGATGACTCGAATCACAAGATTGCGTGTGTTATCACGTTTTTCTAATTTTGTTTTAATTAACATGTCTGTTTGTAAGGATCTCAGAATTTCTGTGTGTATTTGAGTCCAATTGGTTCTTTTAAAATCTGGTTTTATTAGATCATAAAGGGGTTTCGACCCTTTCTGCGTAATTTGCAATGTATGTTCTTCCGAAATTTAGGAAACCTAGAATTGACTGTAGGTTTTTTAGTGTTCTAGGTGCTTGGAGTACGGCACATTTCTCTAGGAAATTGTCAGCCAGGCTTTTGCCTTCACTTGATAATTCATATCCTAAGAACAGGACTGTTAGATGGGCAATTCTAGATTTTTTAAAGTTGAATTTGTAACCCTCTGCTGCGAACCCAAGTATTATGGTGTTCACTCTCTTCAAGTGAGTATCCAAGTCATCATCTGTTAAGTAAATGTCGTCGACATACGATAATGCTTCGTCATCATATGTTTGTAGTAGTTCTGTTACTCTCGCTGAGAATACCCCTGGGCTGTTCTTGTACCCCTGGGCTAACCGACAGAATTGTTTGTGAGTGCCATTTATTGAGAACGCAGACAAATATCTGCTCTCTGGTGCTATATTTTGACAAAAGAATCCATTAGAGATGTCTAATGTTGTTTTGTATTTTTTGCGCACTATGTTATTCATTAGTGCAGCACTATGCGAGTTTTGCACTGCAAAAGTTTTGCAACATGAGTTAAGGTGTCGGTAATCCAAAACTAGACGATATGAATTGTCTGGTTTGGAGACCGGAAACAAAGGGTTGTTCATTTGTGAGGTGCAAGTTTCAATCACCCCCTGGTATTCTAATTGATCTAGGATTTCTTTTACCTGTTTTTTAGCTTCTTGCTTAATTGGGTACTGTCTTTGTGCAGTAGGTTGTGATTTTAACTGGATTTTGTGAGGAGGAGAGTCCTCATCCCATCCTACGTGATTTTTATATAAAGCAGGAGCTTGAGCTACTGCCCACTTTCTAGCAAGTGTGTATTTTTTATGAATTGGGATATGATTTGAGAAGGCAGGCATAATTATTTCTTCGATAATGCAAATTGGGGCTAGGCGCACTGCAGTGGTTATTGCACGTTTACATGCGGGTTGAAATGCTTGATGGTTGTTTAAGGTGCTCCTACAGGTGTCGCAACTGTTCAACTGCGACCTAATTTGAAACGAGGTTGAGTGTGCTACCGAAGCGTAGGCACATCCCTGTGGTGGGCACACTTCTGTGGTTCAGGCACCGAATAACGGTGCGGTGAATTCCAAAATAAAGTTCAATTCCAAACGGTGGATAAAGTTTCAAGATTTATTCAATAAGTTCCATAAGGTTCAAAATTCATATTTTCATCATATGAGTCGTTTATGGTAATATTTGTAATCACATCATAACGCTAGAAGAGCTCCGATGCATTTCGGACACGAGGTCCTTTATCAAGGAGCATTGCAACAAAAACATAAGCAAAATGCGAATCAATGAAGGTTCAAAATAGCAGCGTGAAAAGAAGCAGTGTGGGTGGTTTAACCTCAAGCAGCCCATGTGGGATACAGTAAGTGCGTCGGGAAATTAACAAAAATTAAGGCAGTGCAGGCGGTGAGTTCAAAAACCGGAGTGAAAGGATATGGGTGGGTAGTGAATGGAGCGAGGTCAGGATGCCCAATGGTGCTCAGTTAAACTTAGATCGAAAACTGCTCAGTGTGACATGAAGCAGAAGTCCTCCTTAAAGTGCGTGCCCCGGCAAGTGGTGAGTGTAGCGGGGTGAAGTGTAGACTTACTTGAAAGGATCAACGTGTAGCATGCAGCGTAAGGGTGTCGGCTTCTGTGGCTCCGCGGAGTTAATGCGGAGTTTGAACCAGGAGGGGATGGTGCGGGTAGAGGTAGGACTCTGAAGTGTCTGTAGGAGGTTGAAAAAGTGGTGGGATGTGAGCGGCCATCTTGAAAGGGAGTGAGTGACAGTGGGTGATCGGCTGACAGCAGAACAAAGTTACAATGCAGTGAAGAATAACAGTTATAAATAACAGCTCAGTTCGGTGTGGTCATTAAGACCGGCCGGTTTCTGTGACTGGAGTCTGTATATCCAAGATGTTTCTCGTTGAAGGAGTGTTTTGTTGTTGTCTCTTCCTTCGATTTTTGGGACCAGTTCAAGTACCATGTATCTCAATTGTGCCACATTGTGGTTTGCCTCATTGAAATGAATAGCTACATTGAATTTTTGATTTTTTGTACGAATGTTCGACTTATGTTCGTTAAGTCGAGTCTTGATCTTGCGACTGGTCTTGCCCACATAAATTTTGCCGCAAGGGCACTTCAAAAGGTAAATCAAATTGGAAGAGTCGCAGGTTGCGTCCACTTTAAGTTTGATGTTAAAGCCCCGCATGGGATGATTGAGATTGTTGCCTTTTATTATGTTATTGCAATTGTTGCAATGGTGACACAGGCGTGTGCCAGTGTGTTGAGTGGGTGCAGTGGCAATGTTGGTTGTGGACAGAATTTCTTTGAGGTTCATTGGTCGAGTGTACGCAAAAATCGGCGGATCCTTGAAAAGGTTCTTAAAGTCAGGTTCTGATGACAAAATACGCCAATGTTTTAGGATGATGTTTTTGTAGCTTTTACTCGAGGTGGAATACCTAGAGACTAAGACCATTCTTTGGTCCTCAGTTTTTGGCTTCCGTTGTAAGGCTTCTACCCTGGATATTGCAGATGATCTTTTAATGGCCTCGTTCAAGACAACTTCAGGGTACCCTCTATTTTGAAATCTGGTTGCCATGGAGTCAATTTGGGACATCCTTGTGTCAGGATCAGAGACGATGCGAGTGATTCTCAGCATCTGGCTGTAGGGCAGATGTCGTTTTAGTGAATCCTGATGGAAGCTACTGTAGAGTAAAGAGTTGTTGCGGTCGGTGGGCTTGCGAAAAAGGTCAGTCACAATACCATTGGGGCTGAGTTTCAGGAGAACATCCAAAAAAGTTATTTCCTGGTTGTTGATGTTCCAGGTAAACTCAATGCGATCATCTTTTGTATTAAGGTCTGTGAGAGCTTGTATTAAACTCTCTTTCGTGTTCTTCCAAATAAAAAACAAGTCGTCGATATAACGTACATAACATTTTAGATTGTCAGTCCAGTTAGTGTCCTTGTAAATATGGTTGAATTCAAAATTACCCATGTACAAATTTGCGTACGTCGGTGCCGCACAATTGCCCATGGCCATGCCGGACATTTGAAGATACCAGTTCTCTTCATGTTTGAAGTAGCTATGATATAGAGTGTATATCATCAGTTCCAGGATGAAGGGTTTTAAGGAATCGTTCATGTTGGATGAGAGAAGGGCTTGTTCTACAGCATTAATTCCACCTTCATGGGGAATGGAGGTGTATAGACTTTTAACATCAGCTGTGCAAAGGTATAATGTTTCATTCTCAAAGATTTGTATGTTGGAGAGTTTATTCAAAAAGTCGGTCGTGTCCTTTATGTAGCTCCGTAGTTCGAGGACCATGGGCTGCAGGTACCGGTCTATGAATTTTCCTGTGGGCTCATGAATGGAACCTCTGGTGGAGACTATAGGGCGGAACGGGGGTCCGTCAGATTCTTATGTATTTTTGGCAACATCGTGATGGATGGGCTTCTTGGGTGTTCAACATTGAGATATCTTTTCGTCCTGTCGTCGATGATTCCATCGACAGTGGCTTTTTCAATGATGTGCGATAGTTCCATTTTGTAGTCTTTAGTTGGATTGTAATCCAAGGGTAAATACACATTGGGATCCGCCACATGTTCACGTACTCTTTGGTCATATAGTTGTGTTTTAAGAATAACAAGGGCGCCGCCCTTGTCAGCTTTCACACATTTGATGGAGGGGTTCCTGGCTAAGTTCTTGAGGGTGTCCAATTCTTTTTTGGTGATATTCTCCCGAGTTTTTTTTCGGAAGTTGATCTTTGAGATGTCTTGTTTCACTAAGATTTCGAAGGTGTCTATACTTTTGTGACTGGCTGGTGGCATAAAGGTGCTACAGGGGCGTAAGCCCTTTAGTTGGTCATGTTTGTCTTCCTTTGTTGTTTCTAAAGTGTTCTCAAAGAAGTGTTTCAATCTTAACTTCCTTGTGAGTTTGAATGTACTCACATCGAGTTCCAGTAGGTTCGTGTGGCTGGTGGGAATGAAAGACATGCCCTTTTGGAGGGTTTTGGTTTCAAAGTCGGTTAGTTTGACGTCCGAGATGTTGATTACTAACGATTCTTCTTTGCTTTCTGTCTGGTCTTGGAGGTTTGTAAGTTGTCTTCGTGTTCTTTTGCCGGCCCTTTTGCCCCGTCTGGGTCTGCGGTTTTGTCTGGACCTACTCCTAAAAAAGACTCAGTATTAGTTAAATCAGTGGTGGATGTTGAAGGTGTTTCACTCATGGGACCGGTGGAAGTTGGTGCTCCTGCTGGGTTTCTTTTTGGTGGACGGTTCGAGTTGTCACTGCCAGAGGACGATGTATCGGTGTTCGGGTTGAAAGGTTTGCTTGTGCGTCGTTGAGCGTATACATCCGCCCACGTGTATACTTCACCCAATTTGTAATCCAAGGTGTCCCGACGGAATTTCCGAATTTTCCGTTCGTTTATCTCTCTGGTGTGTCTATCTAATTGTGTCTTGATATCTTCCAGAGTTGCAGTGAGTTCCTCAGTGGTGATAGATTGTTTCAGTTCATCTTCTATCACATCGATTTCATGTTGAAGTTCAAAAAAAAACTCGGGAGAATATCACCAAAAAAGAATTGGACACCCTCAAGTACTTAGCCAGGAACCCCTCCATCAAATGTGTGAAAGCTGACAAGGGCGGCGCCCTTGTTATTCTTAAAACACAACTATATGACCAAAGAGTACGTGAACATGTGGCGGATCCCAATGTGTATTTACCCTTGGATTACAATCCAACTAAAGACTACAAAATGGAACTATCGCACATCATTGAAAAAGCCACTGTCGATGGAATCATCGACGACAGGACGAAAAGATATCTCAATGTTGAACACCCAAGAAGCCCATCCATCACGATGTTGCCAAAAATACATAAGAATCTGACGGACCCCCCGTTCCGCCCTATTGTCTCCACCAGAGGTTCCATTCATGAGCCCACAGGAAAATTCATAGACCGGTACCTGCAGCCCATGGTCCTCGAACTACGGAGCTACATAAAGGACACGACCGACTTTTTGAATAAACTCTCCAACATACAAATCTTTGAGAATGAAACATTATACCTTTGCACAGCTGATGTTAAAAGTCTATACACCTCCATTCCCCATGAAGGTGGAATTACTGCTGTAGAACAAGCCCTTCTCTCATCCAACATGAACGATTCCTTAAAACCCTTCATCCTGGAACTGATGATATATACTCTATATCATCGCTACTTCAAACATGAAGAGAACTGGTATCTTCAAATGTCCGGCATGGCCATGGGCAATTGTGCGGCACCGACGTACGCAAATTTGTACATGGGTAATTTTGAATTCAACCATATTTACAAGGACACTAACTGGACTGACAATCTAAAATTTTATGTACGTTATATCGACGACTTGTTTTTTATTTGGAAGAACACGAAAGAGAGTTTAATACAAGCTCTCACAGACCTTAATACAAAAGATGATCGCATTGAGTTTACCTGGAACATCAACAACCAGGAAATAACTTTTTGGGATGTTCTCCTGAAACTCAGCCCCAATGGTATTGTGACTGACCTTTTTCGCAAGCCCACCGACCGCAACAACTCTTTACTCTACAGTAGCTTCCATCAGGATTCACTAAAACGACATCTGCCCTACAGCCAGATGCTGAGAATCACTCGCATCGTCTCTGATCCTGACACAAGGATGTCCCAAATTGACTCCATGGCAACCAGATTTCAAAATAGAGGGTACCCTGAAGTTGTCTTGAACGAGGCCATTAAAAGATCATCTGCAATATCCAGGGTAGAAGCCTTACAACGGAAGCCAAAAACTGAGGACCAAAGAATGGTCTTAGTCTCTAGGTATTCCACCTCGAGTAAAAGCTACAAAAACATCATCCTAAAACATTGGCGTATTTTGTCATCAGAACCTGACTTTAAGAACCTTTTCAAGGATCCGCCGATTTTTGCGTACACTCGACCAATGAACCTCAAAGAAATTCTGTCCACAACCAACATTGCCACTGCACCCACTCAACACACTGGCACACGCCCGTGTCACCATTGCAACAATTGCAATAACATAATAAAAGGCAACAATCTCAATCATCCCATGCGGGGCTTTAACATCAAACTTAAAGTGGACGCAACCTGCGACTCTTCCAATTTGATTTACCTTTTGAAGTGCCCTTGCGGCAAAATTTATGTGGGCAAGACCAGTCGCAAGATCAAGACTCGACTTAACGAACATAAGTCGAACATTCGTACAAAAAATCAAAAATCCAATGTAGCTATTCATTTCAATGAGGCAAACCACAATGTGGCACAATTGAGATACATGGTACTTGAACTGGTCCCAAAAATCGAAGGAAGAGACAACAACAAAACACTCCTTCAACGAGAAACATCTTGGATATACAGACTCCAGTCACAGAAACCGGCCGGTCTTAATGACCGCACCGAACTGAGCTGTTATTTATAACTGTTATTCTTCACTGCATTGTAACTTTGTTCTGCTGTCAGCCGATCACCCACTGTCACTCACTCCCTTTCAAGATGGCCGCTCACATCCCACCACTTTTTCAACCTCCTACAGACACTTCAGAGTCCTACCTCTACCGCACCATCCCCTCCTGGTTCAAACTCCGCATTAACTCCGCGGAGCCACAGAAGCCGACACCCTTACGCTGCATGCTACACGTTGATCCTTTCAAGTAAGTCTACACTTCACCCCGCTACACTCACCACTTGCCGGGGCACGCACTTTAAGGAGGACTTCTGCTTCATGTCACACTGAGCAGTTTTCGATCTAAGTTTAACTGAGCACCATTTGGCATCCTGACTTCGCTCCATTCACTACCCACCCATATCCTTTCACTCTGGTTTTTGAACTCACCGCCTGCACTGCCTTAATTTTTGTTAATTTCCCGACGCACTTACTGTATCCCACATGGGCTGCTTGAGGTTAAACCACCCACACTGTTTCTTTTCACGCTGCTATTTTGAACCTTCATTGATTCGCATTTTGCTTATGTTTTTGTTGCAGTGCTCCTTGATAAAGGACCTCGTGTCCGAAATGCATTGGAGCTCTTCTAGCGTTATGATGTGATTACAAATATTACCATAAACGACTCATATGATGAAAATATGAATTTTGAACCTTATGGAACTTATTGAATAAATCTTGAAACTTTATCCACCGTTTGGAATTGAACTTTATTTTGGAATTCACCGCACCGTTATTCGGTGCCTGAACCACAGAAGTGTGCCCACCACAGGGATGTGCCTACGCTTCGGTAGCACACTCATAATTATTTCTTCGCCATGAGGGCAATCCCTAACAAACTCTGGTGGCCAGTCTTTTTCAGCTAGAAGGATGTCATAGCCCTTGGCGAGATTATCCCAAAATAGTCCCCTTATTTTTCTAATCTTATCCCCTTCTATACGTAAAGTTATTTCATATATTTTGTGAGGTTTGCTAACTCTGGTGTCTGCAGTTTCCACTTGAAGATATTCATTCGTGTCCACTGTCTCCAGATGATTCATAAGGACTTTGCGAGCTATGTTTACTTCTGCTGCGCTGTCTAGCATTGTCTGAGCCCATTCTCCGTTTTTCAGTTGTGTCCTCAGTATTCTCGGCATTGTTAACTATTTTAATGCTGGCTACCTTCTTTTTTGGAAATTGTAATTTCTTTTTTAGATGAGCAGGTTCCTTGTCTTTGGACTTGGCGTGCTCTTCTCTTTGTTCTGATCGTCCTCTTCTTTCCGATTTCTGCGAGGAAGTCTGAAAAGATTGAGAGGGACGTGTATCAATGTCTTGATATCTATCAGGCTTCTTTATATTATCCCTATTTCTAAGGTTATATCTTTTCCCAGAGGGGTCACTTTGGGGTGACCTGTGTCTTTGGTTCGGAGATTTTTCTCTCCGCCGAGGAGACCTTCCTCTGGACTGGAATTTCTTTTCTTTAGGATTGGATTGTTTGTTTCCATCCCAGCTCTTTTTTTGTGATGTTGAATTATTATTAAAAAATATTTTTTCAGGACTTTCAATCAGTTGTGGTTTTACTGGTATTCCACCTAGACTATCTCTACCTAGTTCCTCATAGGATTTTTCTATGATTCTGGTAATTTCAGCTGGTTGGTCTGCTATATCTGTCTCTTTTAACCTCTGGCGGATCGCCACGTTTGCTGCTTCTCCCTTTATGTTGGCTAATAATATAGCCGAGACCTGCTTGAAGTCTTTTAGTAATTTCATACCAAGAGTTAAAGCGGGTTCTGAACCGTATTCATCTTGAATTTGTTTTAGCACATCTGGTATTACCGAGATGGATGGAACACCATGCGTTTTTGTGTAAATGGAAGCAAAGACTGTACCCCAAGTGTCACAGTCCTCCACGTGTGGTGCGATTCCCATTGGAAGACAGATAGTCAGAATCCTGTGTTTTTCTAACGGGGTGGTGTCTGGAAACACCGCCTCTATTTGGGTGATTTTCTGTGCTAGCCAGAATGGTATTTGTTCCCGTTTAGCTGGTACTTTACCTAGGCAGGACTGTATGTTCTGTGGTGTAATTTTATTTGTGTTCCCCTGATGGGGGGTCAGCTGTGGAATTTCAATTGCTGGTTGGATTGTTGAAGTCCGCATCACATATTGGACTAATTGTCTATGTAATTTTATTAATTGTTTTAGCTCTGTTAAAAGCTCTGGTGCAGGCATTCTTTCAATGTCTGGATGTGGTGTGTATCCGGCTAGGACCGGCAACGTTGCTCCTGGTCTACCTAAAGGACCGAGCCTGGTGATGTGATTATTATGTTTTAGGGCGCCATTAAACAAGAGCAGGTGCTCTTGAAATTTAAGTGGTACTTCCACCTCCTCGAAAGGAGTGTACTCATTAGGAGGTTCCTCTGTTTTGTAATAGTGGAAGACCTTTGTTACAGCATTAGCTGCTGGAAAGTTTATCCATGTGTAGAATACCTCTGTCTGCCGATATTCGTGTGCCTCAATTACGAATATGACTGTGCCACCTCTAGGTGTCAGTCCATTTTCTATAAGTTTTAAAGTTATAGATTTTCTTGTGTTGACCGGGATTATACCCGGGTCTGCTTCTTGCATAGCAGTATCAGCTGCTGCGAGTTCAGTTGCTATTCTAACTGTCTCTCTTTCTTCATCACTGTCTACCATTTTACCGACAGGAAGGTTTTTTCGTTTGTTTGCAGATCAGGTTTCTTATGGAAACAAAGATTAGATGCACAATATTTTGGAACAGTGTATCCTTCAACGTTGACTAAACCAAGAACCATACATAGGAGTTTCCTCCTGCGAGGTCTGGCGGATATGACCTTTCACCCACTCCAGACGTCTTTGGAGTATTATGGGAAAAAGGGGTCTGAGTGAAAAAGCACGACTGAGTTACTCTAAATGTCTTGCGTTAGTTTTATCGCCTATCCAAACGCGTTGGGCGCCATGTAGTGTAGTTCCTATTATCCCAATAGGCTCTGCGCATTGGAATAATACCTTCAATAGTATAGGCCTAGACCAGACGTTAACTAGGTCTACTACTGTCGATATTAGACTTAAAGTTTTGGGTTTGCCAGCTAGCTCAGAGTTCACTAGAAACTTTCTCGAATAGGCAAGGAGGAGTTGAACCTCCCTGGCTAGACAAGAAGGGATTTAGTTTCTGACAACCATAGAACATGACAACTTTGCTCTCCCCTAATCAAGAGTGTATCTCTAGAGTCGTGTGAAAACAAAAGACGACTTATTTTACTCAGTCAGTACGTGCATTCTTAGTCTCACCAGATTGTAGAGAAAAGGAAGAGACGGGCGAGTTCAATAAAAGATGGTATTTATTGATCAGTCTCTTTTCTCATACAAGAGAAATGGATCGATATTATTGCAATACTTATGGTTAAGTAAAGTGCATACATTAAAAGAAGAAGAATAAAATAATACTGTAAAAACATTGATACGGTTTCTAAGACATATGATGGTTTAAAATTAATAAAATGAATACATACACATATACATTTGACTAATCGTACTCAACTGGTGTTTCTAACTACGCCTACCCCAATGTACCTGACATAAGCCTAATACGTGTGCGGGGATAGAAAGTTACAGTTTAAGTTAAGTTTGTTTTGCCAAGTGACTGACTAAAGAATTCTCTGCAAGGGGTTATTCAGTTCTGTACCTGGAATCTAGGATGAATGAGGGATGGTATCTCTCGTCTCTGGTCTCGATATTCCAGGCTGCCTGCGAGGGCTACCCGGAAGCGCCGGAGCTGGATTTCTCGGCAGGAGAAAGCAGCGTCTCGTTCTCAGCGCGTCAGGAAGGCGGGGCTGCGCCAGCGGGGTCTGCTCTGCTCTGGGCCTCGGCAAGTCTGGCTGCTCCGATCTCGTCACCACCGCGTGTGTTTGCATAGGGCAATATCGGTAATATTTATACCTTTAAGGTGCCGAGATTGACGTAAGGATGGACATAGATACGTCAATAAGGATGTCATACGACCTGGTCGTTAGCACATTCTTTTGCTGAAGTTCTCGATGAAATCAAAACAATGGCCGCAGGGTTTTTCCCAGGTTGTCATAGGTTTGATTTGTTTTGAGAACTCCGTATGCCTTATCAGGGGCTGGAGGAATATCGCTTGTCTAATTAGATGGCAAGCGTTATGACCTAGTCAGATAACACGTTCCTGTGCCGTAGTGTGGCTTAATCAGATAACGGTTTCTGCATCATGGGGGTTTTCTGCATCATGGGATGGCTGCTAGTTAACTTGTTAACCAGAATAGGGTCAGGAATAGGGGTATCGATACAGAACCTATAGGAATACATCACAAAATGATTGCAGGTAAACCTTGCTATTATCAAGGTTTATCGCAAATGCGATAAAAAACGGCCGCAATGCATGAATATCGCTGAAAAGTCAGCGATATTCATGCATTACCGAGCTAATGCTCTTAGCCATGTTATCCACCTCCCATTGGATAACATGGCTAAGAACTGCTCAGGGCAGGTGTTAGTTTTTGGAGATATTTGCGCTTAGCGCGAATATCTCCAAAAGTTGGTAATAGGAGATAGCGATGTTAGCGACTGTTTCCAGTCGCTAACATCTTGGCACGCCCACTTTGCATGTCATTAGTGATAAATATCACTGACATGCAAAGTGGGGCCCAAGATGGTCGCTATCTCCTACTAGCTGTCGCTAACTGGTGTTAGCGACAGCTAGGTAATAGGGAGATCATTTTATCTCCGCTTTCTTGGCTTTTCAAGCCATAAAAGCGGAGATAACCCGCCTTGATAATATGCCCCTTTGTCTTTTATATTACAGTTTCCGTGCCAACTTCTATACTATTGGTCTAAGGACTTGTGCAGAGAAGGGCGAGCCCTTAGCACATGTAGGCCTAGCTGAGGCTTACTCCCCCACAAGGAGAGACACTGGGTGAATGTATAATTGGTTGTATTTTACTGCAGTGAATGGATTAGTACATGGTGCTGAAAGGGTCACTAAAAGAGTGCAAGAGGAGTAGCATAGTGTTTGCAGGAGTGTATGGATACTGACTGGGGAATTGTAGGCCTGAAATACAAGGGTGTTGGTGGTTAGAGCACTACATGCATAGTGCAGAGGAGATTAAAGCAGTCCATGTCCTAAGGCCTGGCTTGCTGCATGACTACTTGTATACTGACTGAATGATTAGAGTACTACTAGGAGATACACTGGGAGAATATATAATTGATTGTGTTTTACTGCAGTGAATAGATTAGTACATGGTGCTGAAAGGGTCACTTGAGGAGTGCAAGGGGAGTAACAGGGTGTTTGCAGCAGTGTATGTATACTGATGGGAGAATTGTAGGCCTCTAAAACAAGTGTGTAGGTGGTTAGAGGACTACATGCATAGTGCATAGGAGTTTGTAACAGTCCAAGTGCTAAAGCCCTGGATCACTGCATGAGTACTTACGTACAGATTGAAAGATTACAGTACTACAAGAAGATACACTGGGCGAATTTATAATTGGTTGTACATGGTGCTGAAAGGATCACTGAAAGAGTGCATGAGGAGTAACAGAGTGTTTACAGGAGTGTATGGATACTGACTGGCGAATTGTAGGCCTGAAATACAAGTGTGTAGGTGGTTAAAGCACTACATGCATAGTGCATAGGAGTTTAAAGCAGTCCATGTCCTAAGGCCTGGCTTGCTGCATGAGTACATTGATATTGAATGAATGATTAGAGTATTATAAGGAGAGACACTGGGTGAACCCTAGTGCAGCGCCTCAGCAACGTCGGAATCCAGGGGAAGGCACTGGATTGGATCATCTCCTTCCTCGCCGGAAGGACACAGAGAGTCCGCCTCCCCCCGTTCAGATCAGAAGCCACCGAAGTCATCTGCGGCGTTCCTCAAGGCTCCTCGCTCAGCCCAACCCTCTTCAACGTCTACATGAGCCCGCTCGCAGCCATCGCACGCCAACACAACCTCAACATCATCTCCTACGCTGACGACACCCAGCTGATCCTCTCCCTCACCAACGACCCCGCCACCGCCAGAGCCAACCTACACGAAGGGATGACTGACGTAGCCAAGTGGATGATGAACAGCCGCCTGAAACTGAACTCGGACAAGACGGAAGTCCTCATCCTGGGATCTTCACCCTCCGCCTGGGACGACTCCTGGTGGCCCCCCGCCCTGGGCAGCGCACCCAAACCAACAGACCACGCACGCAACCTGGGCTTCATCCTGGACTCCTCCCTCTCCATGTCCAGACAAGTCAACGCCGTCTCCTCGTCGTGCTTCAACATCCTGCGCATGCTACGTAAGATCTTCTGGTGGATCCCCACCGAGACCAGGAAGACGGTCACCCAGGCCCTCGTCACCAGCCGTCTGGACTACGGCAACTCCCTCTACGCCGGAACCACCGCCAAACTCCAGAAGAGACTCCAGCGGATCCAGAACGCCTCAGCACGACTCATCCTGGACATCCCTGGTAACAGCCACATCTCCGGACACCTGAGAGATCTGCACTGGCTCCCGGTCAACAAGAGAATCACCTTCCGTCTCCTCACCCACGCACACAAATCCCTACACAACCAAGCCCCAGGATACCTCAACAGCCGCCTCAACTTCTATGCTCCCACACGCCAGCTTCGATCGACCGGCCACGCCCTCGCCGCCGTCTCCTGCATTCGAAGAGCCACCACAGGAGGATGGTCCTTCTCCTACCTGGCCGCCAAGACTTGGAACTCCCTCCCAACCCACCTCCGCCTGAACCAGGACCACCTTGCCTTCAGGAAGCAGCTCAAGACCTGGCTGTTCGAGCAGTAGCGGACCCCCCCTCCCCCCCTAGCGCCTTGAGACCCTCCAGGTGAGTAGTGCGCCATATAAATGCTTTGATTGATTGATTGGTGAATGTATAATTGGTTGAGTTTAACTTCAGTGAATGGATTAGTACATGGTGCTGAAAAGGTCACTAGAGGAATGCAATGGGAGTAACAGGGTGTATGGATAATGACTGAGAAATTGCATAAGAATGTGTAGCAGTCCATGTGCTAATGCCCTGAATCGCTGCATGAGTACTTGTAGACTGACTGAATGATTAGAGTAGTACAAGGAGAGACACTGGGTGAAGTTACCAAATGCTTCTCTCACAATGGTTGCTGAAATGCACAGAGACTCACAGTGTGATTCTAGACAAGCAACACTATCCCTTGGACTTTACCAAAATAAATTCACTACTCTGGAAGAGGTAGGATGACTGCACACATTCCACATATTTTAGTACTGCACTTTAGTGTGGAAGCCTGACTCATTTTGCAAATACATAAGCAATGACGGGTTTCTAATTCTACCACAACTTGAGAACAGGATAGATTTTTAAACAGTTATGTATCTGCAAAAACATGAAGTACCCAAATGCTTCTGTCACAATCGTTCCCATATACAAACAGACTCACAGTGTGATTCTAGACAAGCAACACTAACCTTTGGACTTCACCAAAACACATTTACTACTCTGGAAGAGGTAAGGTGACTGCACACATTTCACATATTTTAGTAATGCACATTAGTATGGAAGCCTGACTCAGTTTGCAAATACATAAGCAATGACTGGTGTCTAATTCTACGAAAACTTGAGAACAGGATAGGTTTTTAAGCTTTTATGTGTCTGCAAAAACATGAAGTACCCAAATGCTTCTCTGACAATGGTTGCCCAAATTCAGACAGATTCACAATGTGATTCTAGACAAGCAAGACTACTCCTTGGACTTTAGCAGGAGAAACACACCAGTCTTATTAAAAACAAAGGCACCGCATACAATCCCTCACAAATTAATAACTGACCTTTCAAAATTGATTTGTAGATTAGGAAGTATGTCAGTCACACACACCAGATTTTCTTGTTCAGAATCTCTGTACTGTACTGCTTTTAGCAAAACCAAAAAATGGCAAACTTTCCCTCTCATTCTGCACTCATATACATGTAAATATCAAATCACGTTGCTTTCCACGTTAATTCAAGAGCTAACACACATTTATATTGGTTACACATTTCAACCCTTTCCAATTGACATAAGTTTGAACCCTACCCCCATTCTGCTTACTGCCTGTTACCATAGTAACAGTTCATGGAACACTCAACTGAGCACACAGGTCACAAGTTCAGCACACAATGTTGCTAATCCAAACAGCAAGTGTTCTTGACTTTTCAAAATATCAGCTTATCTTATCTAATGTTCCTTTCACACAGTTTTTACTAACCAATAAGAAACATGCTTTTAAAACACAGACACATGCACCCTACTTTTCAGTCTATAATGTTCTCAAACATCCAATCATTTCTCTTCTTTCTTCAAAACTGCATTGTATCCACCATTTTAGAAAAATCTCAGTTTTCAAACTGCCATTTCACATACAGACATATTCTGAGTGCATCCAGACCTCCCTTTAAGATGCTTAGAGTGTGAATATATTTTCAGTAGCCAAAGGTATGCAGAAAACAGAGGCATTGACAAAGACCTAGATTTGCCAAATGTAGAAATTAAATGGATTGGACAGAGAGGATTAAAGTGGCACCAATTGATGCCATTGGTTAAATCCTTTTTGCATCTCCAACACCCTGCCCTCATAATTGTGCAATAGGCAATGAAATAGGCACTTTGACTAGGGTAGGTCGGGAAATGCTTATGAAGGACACCTTTGGAGAATTAATGTCACTTTTCCCCCAAACTGCCTTTGTCTATTCTAACATATGCCAAAGACAGAAATGGAACTGGTCCAATCAATTTTGTCCACAGATTGAGAAAGCTAGGAAACATGTCAATAAAGCTGTTTCTGCTTTTCTCTGAGATTATAGGATGGGGTAAATTTACCACAACAATCTGTGTTTCAATATGGATGGATGGTGTACGTTTGACAAATGAGGGTAACAGAGTCTTCCTCATCAACTTTAGACTTTGCACAGGTACTTATTTATAGGCACCAAAATCTCTCATTAAACACAACAGTTCTTTTTAGAGCCACCCAAGATCTAAACACATAAGCTTGACGTATATCTGAAAAACATTACTTTTTTTTTGCTTGGAGTCGTGCACCCAAGGCGTTAGGAGTTGCGCACCCAACGCGATAGCAGTCGTGCACCCAAAGCATAGGAGTCACGCACACAGCGCGTGCATACTAGGGAGCAACGCTGAGCGCCGTGCTGGGTGCGCAACTCCTAATTTGACCGCAACATTTTTTTACCACCTACTATTAATTTCCATTCTCCCCAGGGACCCCATCCCCCGGGGGCCTATATTCAATGTTTGGGGACCATGGGAGGAGCCCCAATGCCCCCAGGGTCTCAACCGGCTCCCGCGTTCTTCAGGAGCTGGCATTGCTTTTCCTCATGGGGAGCTGCTGACATGCAGCTCCCTGCGTGGAAAAGCAATATGCTTTGCATTTTCAAAGAGAGAGCAGGTTTCCCTGCTCACTCTTTAAAAATCCAAACCAAGTTTGCTATGAAAAGGGACGGAGCCTCAGCTTACACCCTGCCATAGCAAACAGCAGTGTCCCTGCGGTGGGCACCCAGAGACACTGCAGGAGCCGTACCTGGGGGGTGGCGGTCCCTAGGGCCCTTGACAGCTCCAGGAGGGGGGGCAAACGTTCCCCCTCCCACAACATACAAAGCCCAGAGGTGTGATGGTCCCCGGAGATTGAGGGGGCCTTTGAGCCCCTCACCCATTTCTTTGAAAGCCCCGGGAGTGGCGGTCCCCGGGGCTGGGGGGCCCCTCTGAGCCACCCATCAAATTTAATATTTTTGCCCTCCGGATTTGACCCCTCTGAGTAATTATTAAAGAAGCGCGGGAGCCTGCGAGCATTTTGCCGTAAAAAAAAACTAAGAATATTAATTTGTGAGGCCCTCGGAGTCCTTGCGGGACCCCCTAAGCAGGTCTAGATGGTCAGGGTATTTCTACCCTGCCCCCTTTATATGTTTTACACACTTGTTCCACTGATTTCTTCAGCCTCGCTACTACTGAGGCACAAAATGGCTACCAACACTTCTTGGTTTGGAGTGTTGACAGCCAGTTGACAGCCAATTAGCATGCAGCTCATGATCGTAAGGGTGCGCGCAGGGTGTGCGTAGCGTGCACGGATTCTGCGCGGCCATAGATATCACTATGATTTTACTTTTGATTTTCTCAGCAACTACTGAATGGATTTACATCATTTAACCAAAAGGCACAACTTTGAATCAAGGGCAACCTCTTAGCCAAATTTGGTATATTTAAATTCAGCAGTGCGGTCCGCGGTTAAAGGTTCCAATGGGAAATTGCATGGGGAAAACATGTTATGGGACCCCTTTGTTTCTCGGCCCCAGCTTGACGAATCACCTCGAGACTTTCAGGATAGGAGCGGACCGGTGCGCCTCACCAGTTTTAAACATTTCGCAAAGATACGTCAACCAGCGCCAAAGTTATTCCAAATAGAATGTAGCAGATTTCCTATGGATAATAGGTCCTAACTATAACTACCTACTGGCGACCGCCAGTAGGTAATATATATCACTACCAGTCTCTCTCCAAGACGAAAAGAGTGTGACAACAGCTCCGGGGATCAAAAAAAGGGCTTTATTGATGTTAAAAGCTCTGGCAATCCAAGGGTCCCTGAAACGCTAAGCAGAAGCGTTTCAGCCTTAATTGGCTTTCATCCGTGCCTCATTTCAGAGTCCTCAATAGTTCACGGGGTCTGCCGCTCTGTTGTTTAAAAGTGATCACACCACATCACTTGATCCCTGGCTCCTCCTATGCCTCACTGCTGCAAGGCACCTCACGCTCCTCCTGCTGCTGCACTGCATTCTGTACTTTGGAGTTCACTTGTGGAGCAGTATCCAGTAACGGGACTTCCACAACATCATGTGATGCCACCAAACAGGTTCAGACGGTGCTCTCCTGCCGTGGCAGCTTCACAGCAGGTAAAGACCTTCGTTTTTCCCCCTTATTCCAGGCTGAATTAATTCTGCCGCCTCTCCCACCAGTGTTACAATGTTATATATATATATATATATATATATATAGTCAGTCTGTCAGTCAGTCAAAATACTTTATTCGATAAATTAATATCATTAAAAAAAATCGGTACAATTAAATAAACATTACACACAGTATAAACAACAATATTATACAAAAATATGTCCATTAAAAATTTGATAAAACCACGCATGAAAACAACAATATTCTTTTTTGACTTTCATTGCTACATCAGTGCCATAATCTGGGATAAATTCATTCATTCTAGTCAGAATCAAACAAAGTCAATGGTGTACAACTAATCTTGTTCCTAATCCACACAGCATGAAATATTATACGGTGAGTATTTAATAGTTGTAAATACAGGAGGGCTGGCCTAACCTGTAAGAACCCTGCCTCCCTCAGAATAGGAAGCAGGAACTTCTTCCTAATATCGGAATAATAATCACAGAACATAAAATAGTGTAAAGTGTCCTGTGAGGAAAAGTTATCACATTTACAGGGGCTAGCCTTTTCCGGAGTGCACCATTTGGGAAAACAGCCTAACGTCAAATGAATCAAATTAAAACGAAATCAAGTTAAAATGTGCCTATGATAGGGTCGGTTCACCAAGGTAAGATAGAATTCAGGTCCAGGTGAGTTAACTAAAACAAAGTTTGCTCTAACAGTTGGTTTCCTCAATTCTACCTCCTCCCTCTCTAAAGACAGCAAGTGCAACATAACATTTTTTGTCTGTAAGACATCCTTTGGTGTTATAGTCTCAGGGGAAGAAAAAAGCTCGGGTCACCCTATTTTATGGAGACTAGATTTAATATATGCTAGCCAAGTGATATTGTTGAAATTTTCCAGCAGAAGACAATCTTTAAGGATGATGTGATTCAGGGAGATTTCCTGGTTTAGCCAGGTCTTCAACCAATAGGTTAAAGGGGCTATTTTAATTAGGTCGGTTACATACCCCACCCCCAACTCAGTATGGATAGTATAGGTGGGAGTAGACTGTGGCACTATTAAAACTGATCTCAGGAATTTATTTTCAATCACCTGAATTCTGTCTTGGGGCAGTAACCCCATGTTGAACTGCCATAAGTGGCAACCGCAAGACATTTGGCTTAATATACCTTCATTATTGATTCTACCGGTCTAGCCCCTAATTTTTTTGTAAATCCCAAGAGTGCAGAGGTCGTTCTCGCAAATACGATACTTCTATTTTTTTGTTGCAGGCCCCAATTCCACCTTTCGTCAATAGGACCCCCAGGTAGGGAAATGTGGGGACCCTACCGACTTCCTCACCACAACAAACACATTTTTTAACTTTATTTTTCCTACAGCAGATCCCTATAATCATAACTTGGTATTTTTTGGTATTCATTATTAGATCCAGGGTCTCCATAAAACTCCCAAAGGCATCAAGCAGCCTTTGAAGACCTACCCCCGTACGGGCCAAAAGAACAGCGTCATCCGCGTACAGGAGAACCGGTATAACCAGATCTCCTATACGCGGGACGTCCTGTGACGCCCCCCCCCAGGGCAGGCTCCAAAGCATTTATATATTTTTATATTATATATTATATAAAATTCACCATAGGTTTAAGGAGGGGGGCCTCCCGGGGTGCCTACCCCCGGGACACTGTAGTTTGCCATGGTAGGGTGGGAGCCTCGCGGCTCCTGCCCTACCATAGCAAACTGCTTTGCTATTTGGAAGAGACCTGCTCTCTCTTGCAAATAGGAAAGCAGATTGCTTTTACTCAGGGGGAGCAGCATGTTAGCTGCTCTCCCTGAGGAAAAGCAATGCCGGCTCCTGAAGGGCGTGGGGAGCCGGCTGGGACCGGGAGGGCATTGAGGCTCCCCCCACGGTCCCCAACGTTTTATATGAGCCCCGGGGGATGGGGTCCCCAGGGATAATAATAAGTGATAGTAGCTATTTTTTTTTTATTTACGGTAAAATTAGCGTACGTGTACCAAGCACGGCTGTACCATGTATGGTGCGAGGTTTGTAAGGCGTTCCGTACGCGTACCTAAGCAAGAAAAAAATAAGAAAAATATATTTTTCAGATATCTATCATGTTTATGTGTATAGATGTTAGTTAGTTCTAAGAAGAGCCTTTCTCTTTATTGGTACTTATAAGTAAGTACCTATGCAGAGTCTAAAGTTGTTGAGGAGGAGTGGTTTACAGTGTGCTGAACTTTTGACCTCTGTGGTCAGTTGAGTTTTGCATGAACTGTTGGGGGTAGGGTTCACATTTTTGTCAATTGGAAAGGGTTCAAATGTTCAACCAATAGAAATGTGTGTTTGCTTTTGAATTAATGTGGTAAGCAATTTGTTTTGTTATTTACATGAATATATGTGTAGAATGAGAGGGAACGTCTGCTGTTTTCTGGTTTTTGCTAAGAACACTGAAGTACAGAGATTCTGTATAAGAATATCTGCTGTGTGACTGACATTCTTCTTAATCTACAAATCAATTTGAAAGGTGAGTTGTTAACTTGTAAGGGGATGTATGTGGTGCATTTTGTTTTCAATAAGAGAAATGTGTTTATCCTTCTAAAGTGCAAGGATTAGTTTAGTTGTGTAGAATCACATTCTGAGTTTTGCTGCATTTGGATAACCATTGTGATAAAAGCATTTGCTAAGTTAATGTGTTTGGTGAGTAACCTTTGTGCAGTGAAATGCAGTACAAAAAAATGTAGAATGTGTTCAGTCAGTCTTCCAGTTCTAGAGTAGTTAATAGTGTTGCTTGTTTAGAATTTGACTTGTGTTTCAAATCTACAATTTTCGAGTCAGTATACATACACTATTGCAAATTCTCTGGGGCAGATTTACAAGCCTCTTGCGCCTCTTTGTGCTGCCATTGCGTCACTTTTTTGATGCAATGTTGGCACAAATAATGCAGCAAATTGGTTATGTATTTGCAAATTGAATCAGGATTGTATAGTAAAATGGAGCAGTCATATATATACATTGTGTTTAGTCACCTTACCGTTTCTAGAGTAGTAAATGTGTTTTGGTAAATTGCAAGGTTTTATATTTTTTGTCTAGAATCACACTGTGCGTCTGTGTGCATTTAAGAATCATTCTGAGAGAAGCATTTTTTTAAGTTTTGTGTTTGCAGACATATAACTGATTAAAAAGTTGTCCTTTTTTCAAGTTTTGATAGAATTAGAAACCAGTTATTGCTTTTATATTTGGAAAACGAGTTATGGTTGTACACTAAAATACAGTATTTACATTTCTGGAATGTGTGCAGTCATTGTAGCCCTTCAAGAGTAAATAATAGTGTTGCTTGTCTAGAATTAGACTTTTGTTTCAAATCTTCAATTCCCAGTCATTGTACATACACTGCTGCATACACTCTGCGGCAGATTTACAAGCCCCCTGTGCCTCTTTGTTTTTCTATTGTGTCACTTTTTTGATGTAATGATGGGGCTAATAATGCACCAAATTGCTTATGTATTTGCAAAATGAATCAGGATTGTATAGTAAAATGCAGCAGTTATATATATAGAATCTGTTTAGTCACCTTACCATTTCAAAACTAGTAAATGTGTTTAGGTAAAATGCCCGGTCTAATATTTTTTGTCTAGAATCACACTGTGCGTCTGTGTGCATTTAGGAATTATTCTGAAACAAGCATTTTTGTATGTTTTGTGTTTGCAGACACGTAACTGCCTAAAAATCTATCCTAAGTTTTGTATTTTCAAAATGACTCATGGTTATACAGTAAAATGCAGTATTTATATTTCTGGAATGTGTGCAGTCATATTAGCCCTTCAAGAGTAATTAATAGTGTTGCTTGTCTAGAATTAGACTTGTGTTTGAAATCTACATTTCCCCAGTCAGTATACATACACTGTTGCAAACACTCTGTGGCAGATTTACAAGCCCCCTGCGCCTCTTTGTGGTTGTATTCTGTCACTTTTTAGATGTAATGTTGGTGCAAATAGTGCAGCAATTTGATTATGTATTTGCAAAATGAGTTAGGGTTGTATACTAAAATGCAGTAGTTAGATATATAGTAGGCCTTAGGGTATGGGCTGCTTGAAATCCCTATGAACTATGCATGCAGTCTTGTATCTACCTGCACACTTGTCTTTTATGCCTTCAATTCCCCAGTCTGTATCCTAACACTTCAACCAAACACTCTGTCACTGCTGTTTCGGTATTGTAGTGACCCATTCAGCAGTATGTGCTTATCCATTCACTGTGCTAAAACTTAAGCACTTATACATTCAGTCAGGCACTCTCCTTGCAGAACTGTAATCATTCAGTCAGTACCCAAGTAGTCATGCAGGAAAGTAGGCCTTAGGACATGCACTGTTTCAAACCTACATGCACTATGCATGCAGTCTCGTATCCACCTGATCACTTGTGTTTCAGACCTTCAATTCCCCAGTCTGTATCCTTACACTTTCACCAAAGCACTCTGTCACTGCTATTGCACTGTTGTAGTGACCCATTCATCAGTATGTAGTAATCCATTCACTGCATTAAAACACTAACACTTACAAATCTACCCAGGCAGTTTCACCAGCAGTGCAAAGGGAATCATAGACTTGTAACATATTTATGTACATATGTTACATTCAAGTGCTTCGGAAGTACTAAAGTATACTGTAAGTAAACACTTTATAGACTTATGCTGTAGCACTTCCTTATATTTCTGCACTTTCACATTCACCATACACTACTTATGTATTCTTTCATTCATTTATGCACTACACATTCATTGAATAAAACTTTTACACATTATCATACTAATATAGCTCTTTTTTTGACCAGTGAAGATAGTTCTTAAAAGAACATTTTTTTGTCTTTTTTGTGGTTTTGTATTTTTTTGGTTTTTTTTTAACAGTTTTTTATTTTTTTTGTTTTTTTTCAAAGGAAAAAAGGAACTGCCCAAACAAAACGATCTGCAATGGGAACAAATAAACAAAACATTTTTACGGCGGGAGCAACGGTTCTCTTGTTTGCGTCTGCAAATCAAATCAACGGAATGTTCACCATAACATAATGTCTCTTTACAAAATTTGCACATGATAAGGTCTCCAAAATCGGGACAGATGTCCGGATGCGGACTGGATGGTGCTGTAGAAGTGCTGGCTACAGCTGGTGGAGGGTCTTCCCGCAGCCTGTCACACGCAGCTCTCGCATAATTGCGGGGATGAAGAGTCTTCACATGTCTGTCCATGCTGGTGGTTCCAAATGAATATTTTTTATTCTGGTTACCTCTAGAAAACATGGTCCCACACACCTTGCAGGTGACCGTGGCTGCATTCACCTTCTTTTCTCCGACTGGAAATGTAAAAAACTTCCAGATCAGAGCTTCCTTCCTTTTTGGCAGTTCATCCTCAGCAACAAATTCTTCTTCTGAAGAGTGTTCAAATGTATCTTCCTCCTGGCGTAATTGCTTTTAAAAGTAATATACTCTTATTATATGTAAATAAATACTATTTTTTGATTATCTTAGATAATGTCTTGCCTTAATATTTACATTAAATACATAGATATATCTTTTTAAAAATTAAGAAACTATTGCACAGTACACGTACGGTGTGCCGTACAAACATACGCGTAAGCGCCGATGCGATGGGGAACGTCAAAACGTATTTGTAACGCAGATGTAAAGGATGGTGCGAGGATGGTACGCGTAACGTACGATTACCACAAAAAAAATTCAGAAAAGAATATATGGAAATTAATTTTAATATATGGGGAAAAGAAATTTCTCAAAAAAAATCATTTTTGAATTTAGTTTTTGTATTATTTTACATTAAAAATATGTAATGTAATTTAAAAAATAAAATAGCTATAAATAAATATTATAAAAAATGTAGAACATTGGTATAAAAAAAATATAACAATTAATACATTTATAAATTGGCATCTACAAAATCTATGAAATTCACTGAAAATACCATAGGTATAACGCACGTTATAGTTAGGAATTAGCACTTAAAAAACCTTGCAAATTCACTGAAAAAACCATAGGTTTCACACATAGTTCAGTTAGCTGGACACATTTACTCATACAAAACCATTGAAATTCCCCCGTTGTAGTTAGTTTAGCTAACTATAACTCGCGCGCCCGCAATCCACTGCTGATGACGTCACATATTACATCACTCATGACATGGTCAGTGACATCACTCATGACATCACTGATGACATCTCGGTAAATAAATTTGGCAACGAGCGGGAGAAGGTAAAAAGAAGGCAGCACTCACCAATATTTTGAGCTTCCTTGCGTTCTGCTAAAGAACTATGTCATTCGTGCACTGGTAGGATTCATATTTTTAAATTTTGGGCATCCTCTGCCTCTTCACTGCTCTTTGGTCGCTGTACTACACGTGTGAAAGTAGTGTTAGTATGCGTTTATACTAATTCTGTAGTTATGCAGTAACCAATGCATCATGGTCCTTTGGAGCGCCACCTCCCAGGCACAGCTCACACAATGTCCCGGGGTGTGCATTCGTGGGACATTTATGTTTGCTATTACAGGGCGGGAGCATGGCTTACACCCTGTGATAGTAAATCCTTGTTTGCCTCGTTGAAGTGAGAGGAGGAAAACCTCATATTGCTTCAATAATATGGATCTGGATGGTAAAAATGGAGAAAAAAAATGAAGCAGGGTCTCACCCATTCATTTAAATCAGCCCCCTGGTGGGTAATGTTCCGGGGCCAAACCTATTTTTATATTGCGGGATCTCTGCAGCACTGGGGGCCTTAATCTCACATGTAAATTAGGCGCGGGAGGGCACAGAGACGTAACACAGCCTAGGGGATCGCCATCTCCTCGAGTATTGTTTACTTATTGTCCGGGGGGCTACGAGGCCAACTCAAGTCCGGGGATCGCCACCCTCTGGGGCTTTACTTAAATATGCAGGGTGGGCCTCGCCAGTCCCTGAAACCTCGGTGGCCCTAGGCAGTGCCTTATTGGTTCTGTAATCACACAGGCAGTACTTATGGTGTTATAAAGTGATACACTCATAGAACCTTGCCGTTGTAGAATTACCCAGGCTTCATTTATGTAAAAGTCTGTTGGTTTATATTTGGTAGGTGCACCGCAAAATTACAAATGTTTTCCCTCATAACCTGCTATCCACCGCCGATTTTCACAATAAACTACAGACAAGTTTTGTCAGAAAAAGAAGACCTATACACTCACTTATTTATTGGTAAAAAAAAGAACCTTTATTAAAACAACACAAATCAATGGAAACACAACTGTATTCGCAGAAACAACAGTATAACATGAAATAAGTAGGTGGGACTCCTCCGGAAGCAGCGTACAAAACGTGCCAGACAAAAGGAAAGTAAGTATGTCTGCCATGTTCAAGAGAAAAAGAAAGGTAGTCAGAATGAAAGGAAGAAAGTGAGAATGGGACGGAGAGGGAGTGGGTGGAAGGTAGAAGGGGAGGGAGAGTCAAAAGAACAGAGGGAAGCGGAGACAGAGTGTCGGCCTACTGCACCCATCCCTCATTGTTCAACTTGCATCACCTATGTGTCTGAGATGCTGGGGTCTGCAAGAAAGAGTACGGTCCAGGAAGAAATTCAAATGAAACAGAGATATGAATGAGGCCAGAGATTAGATTATTATCTTTGTGAACATCACTTACCCCACACTGTGCTCAATTGCAGCTCCTGCGCACCAAGGCTTCACTGCTCACCTGCCACCACCGGAGTGTCCAATGATGTGCCGGTGTGAGCTTCGACTATGGGGTGCATCTCTCTTGGTGGCACAGCAGGTCTCCAGTCGGGGACAGTCTCTTGATACCATGATGGAAGGCATCAGAATGCCCAGGGCATCATCACCGGCTGAGCACCCGCTGCGCCCATTTTGGCGCAAACAACTCGGTGTCTGAAAAGGGAGAAATAATATAATGCTAGAAACGTCTTGAGGAAAAAGAAGGTTTATTTCAGGCTTAATGGAGAACACCAGTTGAGTGCATCCTTCCTTTTTGAAGTGCGATCGACCAACTGTTAGTGGTAATCGTGGTTCAAAGAGGAGTTGGAATGTATGAGAATACACAAGGTCAAATAATAATATATTATGCCAACGTTCACATACAAAGGAACAGAGCGGATGCTAGAAGCATAACATGCGCGTGTAATGCAGTGACGCAAGCCTGTGTGCATGTACTTAGTAATCAGCTTACTACAGTGCCTCAAAAGCCAACGCCACATGTCTGTCGGGCAGCGCTGCCGCTGCCTCAGGCCTACAGTACGCTCCAAAAGGTTCATAAAATGAGACAGAGATGTGACTGAATGAGGTCAGAGATCACATCATTACGCATGGCAACATCGCTTGTTCGCACCTGCGCATCCAGGCTGATGCACCCCACCCCTCCTGCAGCACCACGCTCAATTGCAGCCCCTGTCCACTCAGGCCCCACTGCTCATCTGCTGTCATTGTTGTGTGTCCAAACACAAAGGCCAGCAGTGTTCACAATTCAAATCGAGTTTTGATTCATGAGGATGGTGTACACCTCATGGATCCCTTTTTTTATTGCACATTGTGCTATGTGAGAAAGATGCAGCCATATCACATGAGGCAGTGTGGGAGTACTGGGACATGTGGCGGCGTTGTTATCCTATTTATACATACGCAAAGTGGACTGGGCTTGCATACGCCAGGCCAGCGTAGGGGTGTGAATAATTATTCCAGGGACCTGGGTGTTGTTCAGTTCCAGCCTGGCCAGGAAGTGTACTTATGTGTGTGTCCCTGTTGCAGTTTTGATGTCACACAATCCGCAATTTACATTAATGTAGCATGTACCGGGAGGGCAGCAACTATCGCTAATGAGATTCTGTCCGAAAACATTGAATGGCCAACATCACATGTTGTTGTCAAGCTTGTGGATATGCTCAGACACGCATGTCAATGGTGTGCGGTATTATTGAAAGTGTTGCTATCGCGAATCGCACACATGTGAATGTGCTCGGATGGAGGGAGGATCAGCAGTGAGGCTACCTCATACACAGTGATAACGCTCATTACAGTCAAGCAATGCATGTCAAACTTGAATCTGAAAGTCTTACATATGACACACAACTATACTGGTAAAGCGTGACAACAGAGCATACTGCACACATATCCTCACATTACTCTTTACTGTTTGTCACATGTGATCTAGGATGTGCACCCTGACCGTGGCTGATGATATCCCTTCGAGCCACCAATACCCAGGCCGAAAGGCAGCACAATAATGCACACACACCAGGGGCATTGTCTAACACACATTTGTTTTTTGATGTATCGTTTCAGATGCATGGTCATCACACATGGAAGGCTACTGTACAGCTCATGAATATTGATCAAGATGATCGTTGCATGTTGTGTGTAGTATAAGATATGTGTACACAGCAAAAAACTTTTCAAAAAAGCTCTCTAAGCAGAAGAGGTGTTTCTCATCAAATGCTGTAGAGAGAATGACTGAAATGGGGGTGTCCTCCAACTGTTACAATGGGAAATGTTATGAACCAATCAAATGCTTTTTTAAGGTCACATGGCAATCGCACACTGAGCGCGCAAGGAGGCCGCACCGGACGCGATTTTGAGAAAATATATTTACCGTATAATACGTTTATTACAGTTGGAAATCTATAAATGTTTGAAATATTTTAGATTATTGCTTGCTTTGATATACACTTTAAACTTATTTAGATATAGTTTTGAGACAAAAAAAATGAGAGAAAGGCCTACCAGGCGTGACACCATACATCTATGACGTAACACAGGGCCTGGCAGCGTGTACTCGTTGCATACAAAACGCGCCCCCATGCATACATGACGTAACGCGCGGCTTGGTACTGCGTACCCGTTGCATAACAAAGTAGCAGCTGGCGCGACCTCATACGTATATGATGTTACGCAGGACGCGGTGCCACAAACCTGTCGGATACGAAATGCGCATCATTTACGAATTTAGCAATGTGGTGGATAGCATTCGCATGCTGATGGAGATAGGTAGACTACCAGTACGGGACTCCAGTTTTCTAAAACAAATTAATAAAAATATACATTTTTTTTGAAGCTATAAAACATTAAATAATTTTTAAAGTTGAAAAAAAGGATGATAGAGTTCCATAATATTACAAAAAAATAGAAAAAATATACATTTTATAAATATTAAAATATGAAATTAACATTTAAAAAACCTTTGAAATTCTCTGAAAAAACCATAGGTTTTACAGACGTTATAATTAGGAATTAGCATATAAAAAACCTTTGTAATTCATTAAAAAACCATAGGTTTCAGGGACGTTATAGCTAGTTGGACATTTGACTCATATAAAAGCAGACAAATTCGCTCGTTATAATTAGTTGAGCTAACATTATCTTGCGCGCCCGCAATGCACTGCTGATGACTTCACATACTACATCACTCATGACATGGTCAGTGACATCACTGATGACATCACTGATTACATCTCAAATGACAACACTGATGACATCATCCACATGATAAACTGATGCACATACTGATGCCCTAATTTAAACTTTGATACATCCACTCTAAAATACAGACTACTATTTTTTAAACCAGACACACAACAATGCCAGACACTACATACCACCGACTATTTCCTAGGTCTTCACACATCCAGTCACTTATACATGCAGTTAATCATCCATACAGAACTATAATATGCACTCATACATCTATACATACAGTCACACTCCGCCACTCTTACATAGAGTTACTCACACACCTAGTCAGTCATGCAAAGAATCAATCACATACCCATTTACTCATGTATACAGTTATACACACCCACTCCGATATTTATACACACACCACATTACTTATTTATGCAGATACTAACACATACTTACTGTCTTATACAATCACTGATACAAGCAGCCACTCATTTATACACCACTCTTCAAATAACTTACCCTCACGTATTGTCATTTATATACTCCAACACTCACATATACTGCCTAAAAACATATGTAGTTAGTCACACATATAAAACTGAGACATTCATTCACTCGCCAACACACCCATACACACACTAACTCCCCCATACATCCCTTCCCAGATACACTTTTGAATCTATACAACAAGTGAATCACCCACTCAGACATCTATGCACAGAGTTACACACACCCCCACCAACATACACAGTACATGAGTAGTGAACGGATGATTAGAGTGCTACAAGGAGAGTGCATAGTGATTTTATAAGTGCTTGATTTTGGGAAAATGATTGGATACGTACATGGTGCTGGCTGGGTGATTGGAGGAGTGCATGGGTATTGAAAGGGTGATGGGTGGACTGCATGGGTACTACCGGGGTAATTGCAGGAGTGAATCAGTACTGTGTAGGTGTTTAGAGGTCTGCATGGGTAGTTCACAGGGGATTGTAGCAGTGCATGTGTTAGTGCCTGGGTCAATGCATAAGCACATGGGTACTAACTGGATGAAGAGAGTACTGCAAGGAGAGTGCATGGTGAATTTATAAGTGCTTGGGAGTGATTGGATAAGTACATGGTGCTGGCTTGGTGATTGGAAGGCTGCATGGGCAGTGCACAGGTGATTATACCACTGCACTTGTTAGTGTCTAGGTCATTGCATGAGTACATGGGTAGTGACTGGATGATTAGAGTACTGCAAGGAGAGTGCATGGTGAATTTATAAGTGCTTGGCTTTTGGCAGAGTGATTGGATAAGTACATGGTGCTGGCTGGGTGATTGGAGGAGTGCATGGGTAGTGGCAAGGAGAAAGTTGGACTGCTCCTGTGGGTGTTGACTCTAGAACCCCCGAGTTCTAAAGGGGTTTGCTCCACGTCCTCTTCCAAGTGTCCTTAATCTGTAATTTTCCAACCGCGACTATCCCCATAGAAGTTAACAGTGATTCGCGGCTGTGTTTAGACACTACACGTGTCCCCCAGGGGTCGCCTGTGTCACTACCTTGGGTGGTTTCTGGGGGCCTCATCAGTTCTAAATGCTCTAGGCCTTGTATCTATAACAGTTGTGGTTCTTATATCACTTTCTTAATATATGGTTTTGTACGCAGCTAGGGCTCAACGTATATTGTGCTAATTTACTGTGTGCTAAATAAGTTTACTTTATGTACTTTTGCCTCTAGCCTCATAAAGAGACTAGAGAGATGTGTTTAGAATAAATACAATTATTTTATTTATATACCTGGTGTGGTTATCCTTTCATTTGGTCTTTCATGAGATAATAAGCTGGTAAAACAAGCTGCTTTACATTCCTTTAAGACTTAGCCTGAAGGCTGTTCTCCCTAACTACCACTAGGATAGCTTTCTATTTATGTTGTCTTTAAACCTACCATCAATAAGGGCTGTTTGGACTGGTGCAAGGTGCCCACTGGAATAGTGGACAGCATATGCCAGGCCAACTTCTCACATTGTTGTGCATTGTGTGGGATTCCAGCTTGCCATTGTTTTAACAGATAATCTCAAGTGATTTATCATTTGAAAACCACCTAAGGTACCTGAGGTACATATAATACAAGCTAAAATACAGTAAGTACTACTGAACCTGGAGTTGTGTGTCAAGGGCTTAAGCATACCCTTTCTACAACTCAAGGGAGTTTAATAGGTAAACAAATAGAGTAGGAAGGGCATACACCACACCTCACTAGTTATGTATTCAGTGCCAGGACCTAGTGTGTCCTTGCCAGATGTCAGTAAATGACAGACATCTAAGTATGACACATTCCCTTTTTCTGAGTTAAGGGCTTTGTGTACTTTGAGAAAACTGAAGACTGGCACAAGTGCCACCACTCAACGCCTCAGAGAGGTATTACTGTTAGATGACCTTAGTAAGGCTACAGAGCCTGAGAGGGTAGGCAGTGGGGTGGAAGCAGCAGATGAGGAAGATCCCAGTGGTCCAATCCCACAGGATTCAGACTCTGATGCTGACCAGGTAGGTGACAATGACCTAGACCTGGACAATCCAGCTCCTACTGGAGAGGGAGGCCCAGTGGGTCCTTTCTTTTCCCCCCAGGAAGAGTTGGGAGGGTGCCTAGAAGGCCAAGATCACCTTCAGTGGAATCTAGCCATTACGACACATCTGTAGGGACATCTGTCTCTACTCATAGGAGGGACACCTCCCAGGGGAAGAGAGAGCATCAGATGAGATTTGAAGAAGCTCAGCTGAGGATAAGGAGACAAAGAGTAGCCTTAGAAAGGGAGTCCCTAGAGCTTGATAAAGCTAGAAAAAACATGGGACTAGAGTCCCATGGGGGCAGCAACTTCCCTAGTGGTGGGGACAGGTCTTATGACTATAGAAACCTAAACAAGATTCCCTACCAGAGTGGGGATGACATCCACAAGTGGATAACTGCACTGGAATGGGCCTGCAAAGTACAGAAGGTACCCCAGGAGCAGTGGGCAGCAATCTTGTGGCTCTCCTCTGCAGGCAAAGGTATAGACAAGCTCCTCGCAGTCAGTGAGGAGGATGCTGATGATTACAAAGTCCTGAAGAGTGCTCTCATGGATGGGTTTGGCCTAACCACTGAGCAGTATAGAATGCAGTTCAGAGATACCCAAAAGACACAGACTCAGGGCTAGGTTGACTTTGTAGATTGTGCTACTAAGGCTTGGAGGACTGGTTACTGGGCAGTAAAGTGTGTGATTATACAGGATTGTATAACTTGATCATGAGGGAGAAGATCCTTAATAACTGTCAGAATCAGCTGTTGCATCAGCACCTGGTAGACTCTGATCTGACTTCTCCCCAAGAATTGGGAAAGAAGGCAGACTCATGGGTCAGAACCAGGGTGAAGCAGAAGGTACACGGTGGTGACCAGAGGAAGGAAGATCCTAATAAGGGTGGGGAGAAGAGTAAAGACGAGGAGTCTTCTCAAGGCCCCCACAAATCTTCCACAGGTAGGGATTCCCAATCTTCTAAAAAGAAAGGCCAAAAGAAACCACGGTGTAAAGTCTTTAAACAGAATAGCCATTGGACTAGTGATTGTACCAAGAAAGATGCCAAGTCAAGTCAAGTCAAAACAACTTTATTCGTTTAATTAAAATCATAAAAGTATACTATACACTATACAAAACATTATAAAATGTATTATACAATATAAAATACAATAAAAAAACATTAACAAGACAAATTCATTGTTAAAGACCAATAAACAATGTACATAAGCTTATGTTATTTGATTAGACATTTCCAGTAGAGCTGCCTGTCTAACCCTCCTACTTCTGACAGCCGCAACTAGAAAGCTGGCAACACTAAACATGATTTCAGGGGAATCCATCAATTGTAGAAACAATAATGCAGGTTTACTTTGTATGAAGTACATCTTTTTCATTAGAGGAAAAATAAACCTTTTTCTTGCTTCATGAAAAAAAGGGCAAAAGAACATAAAATGCATGGTGTCTTGGGCGGAGAAATCATCGCATTTACACCGGGTCGCGTCTTCTAGCCTAATCCAACCCTGCAGATCCCAAAGTACCAGGTGAATTTGGTTGAAGTGGAATTTAGTCAAAAGCCATCTGTGAAAAGGGTTAGAAACGATAGACAGATATGATGGCATTGCTAATGACAAAATTATCAAGAAGTGGGTCCTGACAGATGGTTTGCATAGCTCCACAGCTTCCCGCTCTGCTTCGCTTTGCCTAACAACATTTTTCTTAACCCACTCTAAGTCAGCTTTACACAAGGATTCAGGATGAAGGTAAATCTCGGGCCGCCCCAGTTTCTCAGATGACATTTTTACATACGACAGCCACTGGATATCCTTCATTCTATCTAGTTTAATACAGTCCTTTAGAATCCTATGATTTAAGGTAAGCTTCGGATTCAACCAGATTCTAATCCATAACAAGATTGGGGCTATTTTAATTATATCGGAAATATATCCTAAGCCCAACTCGAGATGAACAGAATGGGTCGCAGTGGATTGTGGGAGACCAAGGAGGGCACGTAAGAATTTATTCTCTTCTGTCTGTATACAGTCAGGTTTAATGTACCCCCATATAGCCGCCCCGTACTTTGAAATTGCGATAGTTTTGGCTTTATATATAGCCAAAATAGCCTCAAAGGGTTTCCCCCCCAATCTTTTTGCAAATCCTGATATTGCGGCTGAAGAATTTCTCACAGCGTTCACCTTTATAGAGAGCTGAGGTGACCACGTTCCCATGTCGTCAAAGACAACTCCCAAATAGGTGAACACTTTCACCCTGGTGATTTCTTCTTCCCCGCAATAAAAAGATCTAGCGGTGCCTTTACCAGCCCCTAGAGACATAATATGTGATTTGCCATTATTGACCACTAGGTCCAGAGAGTTCATAAAGTTCCCAAATGAATCCAGCAGTCTTTGTAAGCCCAAAGGAGTCCTTGCCAATAAAACGGCATCGCACCGGGACCGGTGATCCTCCCATACGCAGAATGTCGAGTGTAGCTGTTAACAAATTAGCTTCCAGTGAATGTATGTACAAGGTGAACAGCATGGGGGCCAGGATGCAGCCCTGACGCACCCCCCTTCCGGACTTAAAACTAGCCGTACATTTCCCCTCTTGCGTCATCCTTATTGAGGCATTCAGATCTTTATGTAACTTGGCCAAAAAATACACGAGGGGCCGGTCAAGGCCCATTTCCAACAGCATGGTCCACAGCCTAGACCTGTTAACTAGGTCAAAGGCCGTGGACCAATCCATAAAGCCCAGGTAAATGGAGCCCCTTGCTGCCCTCGTATATTTGGATATTATTAGGTGTAAATTGAGGCATTGGTCCTCCGTGCCCCTCCCAGCTCTAAAACCATATTGGGCGTCAGACAGAATGTCTTTTTCCAGAGCCCAATCTGATACCTTTTCTAATATAACCTTTCCCAATATTTTAAAGGAGGAGTCAAGTAATGATATAGGCCTATAGCATCTGGGATCTCCCCTTCGGCCCTTCTTGAACACGGGCATTATAGTTGATCGAGACCATGACTTAGGAAATCCTGAAATGGCCGAGGTATTGAAGACATTAGTCAAAATTTTTCCCCAATAAGTGGAGTTAGCCTTTTACATATCTGAGGGAACCCCATCAGGGCCTGGTGCCTTACGCCCCGCGGTGCCCTCTATTGCTTTAACAACTTCTGCTATATTAAAATGTACAGGTATAATTGGTGGATCGGTGAATGGAACCTCATTTCCAGCTCTAAATCACTCCCATAATTTTTTTAAAATGGCTTAACCAATCCTCCTCTGCAATATTTAATTCCAATGCAGAGTTCAGATTGCCAGAGAACAGGGGAGTATGAATTATAGACCAAAACTTGGCGCTATCTTTCAATGTCGCCTTATCCATTAGATCAGCCCACATTTCTTGTTTTATTTCATTTTTCCGTGCCAGGACAACTCTTGAGTACTCCTTCCTAAGCTGAGCAACTAAACCTTTATTCCTTGGTCGATCGTTTAGAGCCTTTTTTAATAGATTATGTGCTTTAGTACATTTATGATTGAACCAACCCAGTACAGGTTAATTTTTCCCTTCTTTGCTATTTATTGTAAGTTCTTTAGCCACTTGAGAACAAATGGCTTCATATGAGGTAATTACATCCCCCCCACAGAAGTGTGGGTCCGCACATATGTTTAGTTCCTGCGCAGCCTTTGTCGTAATAATATGGAAGAAGTCTTCTGGGGTAACCTTACTCCAATTTAATCTTCTACCTGATCTTTGGTTTTTACCTCAGCTACAACCTGCGGCAAATCAGTTTTATTTAATAAGGAAAATCCATTTATCAATTCAATCACCACCTGATTGTGGTCACTGAACATGGAGTGTATAGCATTATAAAAAAGTACATATTTTAAAAGTCCAGAGGAAAGAAATATATAGCCTATTATTGACTCACAGTCCCTAGCTACATACGTCGGGGTACGAACACTCTTATCGAAGAACCCTGCCTCAAACAAATCATTGTTGGACAGGAGTATCTCCAGGGCTTCCCCCTGAGAATTATGCTCAAAATGCTGAGGGCATGTAAGATCTGGTCCATCAATATCAATAATTTGACAATTTAGACTACAAGGATGTACATTAAAATCGCCCAACAAAATATAATGGCAAAAAGTGGTTTGCTTTTCCTTATAGGAATTTAAAAAATCAGACAACAAATTAAGATGCTCACTAGGAGAATCCCCTTGCTGCGAGTTATAACAATTCACCAGGATTAGTTTTGTGTTATTCTCCAAACTTATTTCCAAAATAAGAAAGTTATGGGAAGCACAGTCAACCCTTTTTACTCTTCCCCTTATGTTCACAGAGACCAAGATCATAAGGCCCCCTCTATCTCTCCCAGCAAGAGATCTCAATGCGGGAACATCGCTGGGAATCACCCTGCACCCTAAACTAAGCATGGAGAAACACATCAAGAACACTGCAAATGGCGCTTTCCTCAACCAGAAACTGCTTAACAAGACACAATCCTTCCTCCCGACCAAAGACCTCAAACAACCGACTCAATCCTTGGTTCTTTCCAGAACAGACTACGGGAATGCAACCCTCGCAGGCATAGCAAAATCACACCTAGCCCCCTCCGATCAACTCTTAATGCAGCTGCAAGCATGGTCACGGGAGCAAAAAAATATGACCATATCTGGCCCGCACTCAGAGAGTTGAAATGGCTCCCAGTTGAATTAAGAGCCAGTTTCCGAGCTGCCTGCATCACACACAAAGCCCTCCACACAGGGAAATCCGGCTCCCTGGCCTCCAAACTCAGGAAGGCCCATCAGACAAGGAGCCTCAGGAGCTCCAATACTCTGCTCCTCACCCCACCGAAAACCCACAAACAAAAAAACACAGCCCAATCCTTCTCTGGAAATGCTCCCAAAATATGGAACTCCATCCCAGACCATATCAGGACCATCCCCTCCTTTCTAAAACTCAAAGGGCAGCTCAAAGACCTCTACCTCAATAGTACTCTCCCAAATGGATAGATTGCAATTAAAATTCACAAGCGTGCACACTATGGCACAATGACACTTTGAAACTAAGACCTCTACTTCACTCCTAGCCCGACTCCTCCCCACTATCCCCCGCTAGGAAGGATGCGTGGCCTGAACGGCTGTGTTCACTATTACAAGACTGTGTAAAACTTCCCCTCCATCGTTGTACAACGCGCAAAGACCTCTACTGCACCTTGTGGCTTCCTGTTTACTACTACTATAATATGTGTTTTTCTCTTTACAAAGTATTGTAAAGCACTCCGATACATTCGGGTCTGGCTAGCGCTATATACAACTCCTTATTAATAAATAATAATAACTTGAGGAAGATGAATTGGATCTTGCATGACATTTTGATTGTTAACATCCAGATTTTTCTTAATCGAAAGTAAATCTTCATATATATCCAAAAGGGATTTGTCCATACCACTAAAGAAGGAATAGACCTTCTATCTTGTCAGGCACTGACTTGCTTGGAATTAGACATTCTATTAAGTCCTCAAAACCATCATGCCACTTTGAGAATCCTTCTCACACTGCTTCATGTGCTGGATCAGGTGATCTGTGCATTTTTCTTCAAATTCATCCACTTCCAACGTTCGGTTAGATTTCTGTCTGCATGTCATTCATATTCTTTCAGGACTGGGCTTTGTTTCACCCTGTGTTATTCCACAGAGTGACTTAGGCCAACAGTTTGCAGTGATGGTGTTTTTAAATCATTTAATATGATGAAGAAGGTATCAACATCTAGGGAAGCCACGTCGGCACACACATCCTCATTTGCATGATCATCATGAGATGGTTGGTCAGGCACAGTAGGAATTGCTACACAAAGAAGAACATGAAACATTATTATGTTCTTCCATCTGTACACCTTCTGCATGAGTAAAAGTATGCGATGTTTTAAATATCCCGGATACATTTGCAGTGCAAGTTCACAGCAGAGTGGGCATTTATGGACCAGCACCGTGCTCATATTTACCCTTCTATGTAACATAGTTTACCTATATGTTGCACAAGGTCTGTCTCTAGAATTTGCTACTAACAATGTGATGACTCTGTGAGTGAAATGTGCTGTTGGTTGGCTGGGATGGGAGCCCTGGTCAAGCAGAAACCACACTCATTGTCAGGGTGAGGTGCAGGCCAACCCTCGATTTACCTGCCCTCAACCCTCTGGTTGGTAGTGTTGGCCAATGTGCATAGCCTGCGCATGCCTAAGTGGTTACAGCGTGCAGTGTAAGGCTCACACACTGACCCTATGAATGTGAAACAAGGTGATAATTAAAAAAACAGTGATTTAAAAACAGCAGATATATAGATCACATCATCTATGTCACAATGTGGCAACTCAAACGATGATTGTATATGTGACACCGTCCATACCTCAATGTGGTTTGTCAAACAGGGGTGCAGAAATTGACAAGCTCCTAACTCACCTAATGGTCAGGGACTACGAGCCACATGAGTGGTCGGCGGGTCAGTACATCGGGGTTGAACCTTCAGGTGTAGCTACAGGGGGAACATGAGTATTATCCTCAAGGTGGCTTCTTAAGCAGTAGGGTTAGAAAAGGGCACGGATGACTAAGACACCCAGTGGATTGTTTGGGTATCCTATCTTACCTCAATCTGCCCGTGTCTGCGTGGAAGCACCTACCCATCTCCGCCGAGCTCGGATAGATGGGTGGGTATGGCGGCAATTGTTATTTAAGGAAACCGGCAACCAGAGATCGTGACCGTTTCCGCCCTTCCGTGTATGTCACGTGATGTGGTTGGTGTCTAAGGCGGCCATGATGTAGTGTGCAAACGGTACAGTTACTGGGACCGTAGTGGCTAACAGACAGGGTCCGTAGTGGCTGGGACCGTAGTGGCTAACAGACAGGGTTTGCTGAAGTAAAAATGGAACGCGACCATGTAGTCAACAAAAAAACCGGAAAGTCAAGGATTGTTAAATTGCTAAGTTAAAACCGCTCAGTGGCATTTATTACTTAGAAGAGCCGGAAATAAAGGGTTGATCCCGGGCTGACAGACAGAGTTTGCTGAGATAAAATGGAACGCGACCATGTAGTCAAAAAAAGGGGGGAGAAAAAGTCAAAGAATGTTAAATTGCTGAGTTAAAACCGCTCAGTGGCGTTTATTACTTAGAGAAGCCAGCAATAAAGGGTTGGACCCGTGGCCACCCCTCAGACGGGTCGCGTGATGAATTAAGCAACTATGTCGGCCATGATGCAAGGGGCAAGGGATCTTGTGTAAGAGCCCAGAATGTTGAACAGACCAATGTATGTGTAATGTGTAATGGTATAGCTGAGGAATTATGAGCAGATCAACAGATGGCCAGAGGTTTATTTTAAAGCGAGTGCCAGGGGATATCCTCATTCAGTCCACGGCTATCAGAGGATAGGCGGTGGACCCATCTTTGTTCCTTCCGAAAGAGTGCATTTTTGGGGCAATTAGGACTGGATTCCAATATCACCCATTTCAAAGAGTCTGCATTATGGTTGGATTCCACATAGTCTTTACACATTTTAGTATGGGTTTTTTTACAGCGGAAATTGCTGCGATGTTCAATGATGCGGGTTTTTATTGGGCGGGTTGTCATCCCAATATACTGTAAATTGCATGGGCAAGTAAGCAAGTAGATGCAATGTGTCGTATTGCAATTGGTATGCTGCCTGAGTTCCCAATTGAAGGTCTCGGAGAGTTTTATAGTTTTGACTGTCATGGTGTATCTACAAACCCCACAGGAACCACATGGGTAATGGCCCATAACGGGGGGTAGATGCCAAAGGGTTTGTTGGGTCTCTTTCCTTGCTCTTTTAGGTCTGGTGCTGATCAGGATATCTTTCAGGTTCTGTGATCTCTTAAAGGCGAACCTTGGTTGTTCCAGGTCCAGATCACCTGTGTTGAGGATTCCCCAGTGGCGTTTAATGGTATTTTTGATTTTGTTGGACAGGGGGGTGAAGGTGGTGACACACGTGATCGGTTGGTTTTCGACCGGTGTCCTCTCCTGCCTCTCTAATAGAGCTTCTCGGTTATTGTTCCTTGCCCGTTTTCTGGCTTTAGACACATCACTTTTTGGATAGCCTCTGTCAAGTAAGTTCCTAGAAAGGATAGTAGATTCCTTCTTATAGTCGGCCACGTCGCTACAATTGCGTCGTATTCGGAGAAATTGTCCGAATGGAAGGTTTGAACGTAGGGCCTTGGGATGATGACTCTTATAATGGAGTAGACTATTACGGTCTGTAGGTTTTCTGTACATTGTAGTGGTGAGTGTCCCCTCTTCTAGTTTGATTGTCAGGTCAAGAAAGGCAATTTCCTTTGATGAAGAAGACATGGTGAATTGTAAGAAAGGGTTCAGGGTGTTAACCCATTCAAAGAAAGCCTCATGTGATGTCAATGGGCCTGTCCAAAGAATTAGGACGTCATCTATGAATCGTCTCCACATTTTAATGTTGTCTCGGAAGCACTCTTTCGGAAGGAACAAAGATGGGTCCACCGCCTATCCTCTGATAGCCGTGGACTGAATGAGGATATCCCCTGGCACTCGCTTTAAAATAAGCCTCTGGCCATCTGTTGATCTGCTCATAATTCCTCAGCTATACCATTACACATACATTGGTCTGTTCAACATTCTGGGCTCTTACACAAGATCCCTTGCCCCTTGCATCATGGCCGACATAGTTGCTTAATTCATCACGTGACCCGTCTGAGGGGTGGCCACGGGTCCAACCCTTTATTGCCGGCTTCTCTAAGTAATAAACGCCACTGAGCGGTTTTAACTCAGCAATTTAACATTCTTTGACTTTTTCTCCCCCCTTTTTTTGACTACATGGTCGCGTTCCATTTTATCTCAGCAAACTCTGTCTGTCAGCCCGGGATCAACCCTTTATTTCCGGCTCTACTAAGTAATAAACGCCACTGAGCGGTTTTAACTTAGCAATTTAACAATCCTTGACTTTCCGGTTTTTTTGTTGACTACATGGTCGCGTTCCATTTTTACTTCAGCAAACCCTGTCTGTTAGCCACTACGGTCCCAGCCACTACGGACCCTGTCTGTTAGCCACTACGGTCCCAGTAACTGTACCATTTGCACACTACATCATGGCCGCCTTAGACACCAACCACATCACGTGACATACACGGAAGGGCGGAAACGGTCACGATCTCTGGTTGCCGGTTTCCTTAAATAACAATTGCCGCCATACCCACCCATCTATCCGAGCTCGGCGGAGATGGGTAGGTGCTTCCACGCGGACACGGGCAGATTGAGGTAAGATAGGATACCCAAACGATCAACTGGGTGTCTTAGTCATCCGTGCCCTTTTCTAACCCTACTGCTTAAGAAGCCACCTTGAGGATAATACTCATGTTCCCCCTGTAGCTACACCTGAAGGTTCAACCCCGATGTACTGACCCGCCGACCACTCATGTGGCTCGTAGTCCCTGACCATTAGATGAGTTAGGCGCTTGTCAATTTCTGCACCCCTGTTTGACAAACCACATTGAGGTATGGACGGTGTCACATATACAATCATCGTTTGAGTTGCCACATTGTGACATAGATGGTGTGATCTATATATCTGCTGTTTTTAAATCACTGTTTTTTTAATTATCACCTTGTTTCACATTCATAGGGTCAGTGTGTGAGCCTTACACTGCACGCTGTAACCACTTAGGCATGCGCAGGCTATGCACATTGGCCAACACTACCACCAGCATGCCCCACCATGTTCATGCCCTGGCGTCGACCTTCCATGCTGTTTAAGAGAAATAATACCACTAATGTTTATCTCTTTTTTTCCCCTTTTTGTATAGGCATAGGACTTTCCACAGAGGTAATTTTGACCCACACTACACACATGACACTAGCATGTTGCTTAGTTCATTCACTTTTATAAGGTCCTGATGAATCGCAGGTGAATATACCCCATTGCGAGAAACATGTCGACCAATTATTCTGCTAGTCTCTTCTAGGGTCACTCTACCTAATGGATTGACACCTAGCGAGCTATCTTCACGGTTTTAACTGCAGTAGGGGGACCTCCAGAATAAAGTGGTTTCCGGCACCCCCTGCTACATTTTAATCACTTCACCAGGCAACTAGCTATCCCGCCCACACACCCGCACTTCACCATAAGGCAGTTGGATACAAAAGATCTCCGCCAAAGAGCCCCTCCTTGAGGTGAGCCCGTCGGGGATTGCACCGCCTCCCCGATGAGGAGCAACCGCCAATGATGAAGCATGACACCCTTCTGGGTGTGTGAGGCAAATACATCCAACAAAATGGATGCCCAAAGGTGTAATATCCACACCTTCGGTCACGCCAGCTTTACCTAACTTCCCTCTTTCTTTAGGAACAGTTCAGCAACCCCTTTGTTGAATTACTTGTACTTGACACAGGCACATGCTGTTACTGGACCTTCCACCCCTTTGAGTGGTAATTAGTGTCCGTTGATCGATAGATCACTCTCCCTCTTTTTTGATAAATACTTTTGCACGGCGCCTGCCGTGGGAGTCTACATCCGGTGGGTTAGTTTTGACAGATCCCCCATCCTAGTGACCCAATACCATTTTGGTGGGTCAGCCACGATTCAGACCCGCATTCGGGCTTTGAACTTCTTTCCCCCACATTCTTTTTTAAGGCTCTCTTGCACCTGGAACACGTTACCTGACTATTCCACAATGGAGGGTCAGGGTCTGAGCTTCGGTGAAGAGGATGCAGCAGCTATTATGAGAACACCATCGCTTTTTGGCATTGACGCAGAACCGGCCTCGGGTAGTAATACAGCCGAGTGGCAATCCTTATCAGATCTTAAACGAGAGTGGATAAGAATAACAATACATGGGACTATGATGGCTGAATATTTTAAAGCCAAAATTGCTCCCAACGGCTTGATTGTTAAGAATTTTCCCAGAATTTTTTGGGAAGACGGACAATTTAAGATCGAATGGTCTCAGGTCTCATGGAAGTGCACCCATGACCTCCTCATCCTCATTGTAAACACGGCAAAACGACTAGCAGATGCACTCGTAGTCCGCATTCAAGCAGCCGAGGCTGCCTTGAAGACTGCGGCTCCCAACCCAGGCTTTAAAACTAAATTGGCTGAGTTGAACAAGGAAATGGCGGAACATAAAGAGTACCTCATGAATCAAAAAATGGCTAAATTGCAAAAAGATATCAAAAGATTTTCAAAGGAAAAAGTTTACCCTTATTTAAAGGATGACTATGTCCCCCCTGGAACAAATTATAACTCAGATTCAAGCGATACTTCTTCAAGAAGAGGGTCGAATAGTGGCTCTGACAGTAGTGGGAGCAATGTTCTCCCTTTGATGCCACCAAGGCCCAAAAGGGGAAGAGGCCGTGGTCAATACAACTTCCAAAATTTCCCTTCTCAAGGGCAACAGATGGGCCCCCCCTTCTGGCAATTTCCACAATTCCCCCATTTCCAACCACCACTAACTCCACAATATCCTCCGTTCTATGCCCCCCAAAACCCTACACACCCCCCTTTTTTAGGCAGAGGCTGGGGCAGAGGGCGAGGGCGAAAAAGAGGGAACGCGCCAGAAAAGAGAGTACAATGGGAGGATACACGCCCCCAAGGGATGGACACGAGGAGCACGAACCGATCAGGACCAAAATAAGCCTAGTGGTCAACTTGTCAGATCGTCGCCTCACTGAGGGAGAGGAACAAGCCCTCCAAAGAGGGTTGGGCTTTGTCCCTACCCCGAGGATTGACCTGTTCCAACAAACTAGAGAGATTCAATCATTTTTCAGGAAAATAAGACTTAAGGCCTTCTTTGAAGGCAAGCCTT
The DNA here is from genome assembly GCF_964261635.1 of Lissotriton helveticus. Lineage (NCBI taxonomy): Eukaryota > Metazoa > Chordata > Amphibia > Caudata > Salamandridae > Lissotriton > Lissotriton helveticus. Next base: position 4,903,356 of record NC_136061.1, on the reverse strand, counting down.
GCGAACCAACTGAAGACTCTGGTTTACATAACCCTTCAACCTTCACACCCCATAATGGAATGGTTCCAAACGAAGTCTTGACATTTGAACAAGCTGTATTGAAAGAAATAAATAAACTAGACCATCAGACACAACACTCTAACATTTCCCGGAATGAGATGATGGTTTTGAAATCGCTGGCAGAAGACCCTTTAATCACTATCAAGCAGGCTGACAAGGGTGGGGCCACAGTTCTGTTGAACACTGTGGATTATGATCTGGAATGCACCAGACAACTCAATGATCGTCGGTACTACACACCCATCCCCAGTGACCCGACCAGACGCTTACAGACCTTAATTACAGGTTTGGTGGTGAGTGCAGAGAGCGAAGAATGGATCACTAAAAAAGAGGCAGAGTTTCTAACGAAAAAGGACCCTCGGGTACCATATTTCTATATTTTGCCCAAGATCCATAAAGGAACCAGACCAGTACCAGGGAGGCCGATAGTGTCAGGGATCGACTCCGTCCTGGAGCCACTTTCACAATTTTGTGACCACTTTCTGCAACCACTTGTGAAATGTATCCCCTCATATATTCAAGACACAACAGATGTCTTACGCATCCTGAGTTCCATCCAGGACACAGTACAGATTGATCTTTTGATTACTCTAGATGTGGAGGCCCTCTATACGAACATTCCCCAGAGGGCCACCCTAGAAGTAATAGAGGAAAGATTGGGCCTAGAAACCTGGAACTCGAATACGCCACAAACCTTCGTCATGGAGTGCGCCACCCTAGCACTCACCGAGAATTACTTCGAGTACAAAGGACAATACTATCACCAGACCCAAGGAACATCGATGGGCAGTACCTTTGCTCCTTCGGTGGCATGTCTGTATATGGCTGAATTTGAAGACAAGCACATACACCATCAGTCTAATCCCTTCCGAGACAACATTAAAATGTGGAGACGATTCATAGATGACGTCCTAATTCTTTGGACAGGCCCATTGACATCACATGAGGCTTTCTTTGAATGGGTTAACAGCCTGAACCCTTTCTTACATTTCACCATGTCTTCTTCATCAAAGGAAATTGCCTTTCTTGACCTGACAATCAAACTAGAAGAGGGGACCCTCACCACTACAATGTACAGAAAACCTACAGACCGTAATAGTCTACTCCATTATAAGAGTCATCATCCCAAGGCCCTACGTTCAAACCTTCCATTCGGACAATTTCTCCGAATACGACGCAATTGTAGCGACGTGGCCGACTATAAGAAGGAATCTACTATCCTTTCTAGGAACTTACTTGACAGAGGCTATCCAAAAAGTGATGTGTCTAAAGCCAGAAAACGGGCAAGGAACAATAACCGAGAAGCTCTATTAGAGAGGCAGGAGAGGACACCGGTCGAAAACCAACCGATCACGTGTGTCACCACCTTCACCCCCCTGTCCAACAAAATCAAAAATACCATTAAACGCCACTGGGGAATCCTCAACACAGGTGATCTGGACCTGGAACAACCAAGGTTCGCCTTTAAGAGATCACATAACCTGAAAGATATCCTGATCAGCACCAGACCTAAAAGAGCAAGGAAAGAGACCCAACAAACCCTTTGGCATCTACCCCCCGTTATGGGCCATTACCCATGTGGTTCCTGTGGGGTTTGTAGATACACCATGACAGTCAAAACTATAAAACTCTCCGAGACCTTCAATTGGGAACTCAGGCACCATACCAATTACAATACGACACATTGCATCTACTTGCTTACTTGCCCATGCAATTTACAGTATATTGGGATGACAACCCGCCCAATAAAAACCCGCATCATTGAACATCGCAGCAATTTCCGCTGTAAAAAAACCCATACTAAAATGTGTAAACACTATGTGGAATCCAACCATAATGCAGACTCTTTGAAATGGGTGGTATTGGAATCAAGTCCTAATTGCCCCAAAAATGCACTCTTTCGGAAGGAACAAAGATGGGTCCACCGCCTATCCTCTGATAGCCGTGGACTGAATGAGGATATCCCCTGGCACTCGCTTTAAAATAAGCCTCTGGCCATCTGTTGATCTGCTCATAATTCCTCAGCTATACCATTACACATACATTGGTCTGTTCAACATTCTGGGCTCTTACACAAGATCCCTTGCCCCTTGCATCATGGCCGACATAGTTGCTTAATTCATCACGTGACCCGTCTGAGGGGTGGCCACGGGTCCAACCCTTTATTGCTGGCTTCTCTAAGTAATAAACGCCACTGAGCGGTTTTAACTCAGCAATTTAACATTCTTTGACTTTTTCTCCCCCCTTTTTTTGACTACATGGTCGCGTTCCATTTTATCTCAGCAAACTCTGTCTGTCAGCCCGGGATCAACCCTTTATTTCCGGCTCTTCTAAGTAATAAACGCCACTGAGCGGTTTTAACTTAGCAATTTAACAATCCTTGACTTTCCGTTTTTTTTGTTGACTACATGGTCGCGTTCCATTTTTACTTCAGCAAACCCTGTCTGTTAGCCACTACGGTCCCAGCCACTACGGACCCTGTCTGTTAGCCACTACGGTCCCAGTAACTGTACCGTTTGCACACTACATCATGGCCGCCTTAGACACCAACCACATCATGTGACATACACGGAAGGGCGGAAACGGTCACGATCTCTGGTTGCCGGTTTCCTTAAATAACAATTGCCGCCATACCCACCCATCTATCCGAGCTCGGCGGAGATGGGTAGGTGCTTCCACCCGGACACAGGCAGATTGAGGTAAGATAGGATACCCAAACGATCCACTGGGTGTCTTAGTCATCCGTGCCCTTATCTAACCCTACTGCTTAAGAAGCCACCTTGAGGATAATACTCATGTTACCCCTGTAGCTACACCTGAAGGTTCAACCCCGATGTACTGACCCGCCGACCACTCATGTGGCTCGTAGTCCCTGACCATTAGGTGAGTTAGGAGCTTGTCAATTTCTGCACCCCTGTTTGACAAACCACATTGAGGTATGGACGGTGTCACATATACAATCATCGTTTGAGTTGCCACATTGTGACATAGATGGTGTGATCTATATATCTGCTGTTTTTAAATCACTGTTTTTTTAATTATCACCTTGTTTCACATTCATAGGGTCAGTGTGTGAGCCTTACACTGCACGCTGTAACCACTTAGGCATGCGCAGGCTATGCACATTGGCCAACACTACCACCAGCATGCCCCACCATGTTCATGCCCTGGCGTCGACCTTCCATGCTGTTTAAGAGAAATAATACCACTAATGTTTATCTCTTTTTTTCCCCTTTTTGTATAGGCATAGGACTTTCCACAGAGGTAATTTTGACCCACACTACACACATGACACTAGCATGTTGTTTAGTTCATTCACTTTTATAAGGTCCTGATGAATCGCAGGTGAATATACCTAGGCGGTGGGGTTTTAGGTTTAAACCTATAATAACTGATAAAACCCCACTGAAAGAAAAATAGCCCTCACCGGTGAAAACATATAAACACTGAAAAAACACCTGCACAACCACAAACTAAATGCCATTCAAAGAAAGGAAAAAGAAAGGGAAAGAGACATTTTGTTCTTACTGAAGGGATCAATAAAATGTAACTTTGTTATACAAGCTAGCAGTAAGAAAGACTGGCCAACATTATTCTGCTTGAGTTTTGTTCTTTAGGGATGCCACTAAAATATTGTTTCTTCTTCCTTTTACTTTTTTCAGTTTTATGGCCTTTGGTCTAAAGATGCAGGGTTTAGTTTCACGTTTTAGGTTTAGTTTAATTATTTTATAAACTGTAGGGAATCAGGACATATCAAACTCACATTTGATATTTTGTCTGCATTATATTCTTTCACTGATAGGTAAAATGGCTAGTTTCATAAAAATCTTTCCTAATATGTGTCATCACATTTGCCCACAGAGAATGAGTAAAAACCCTTAATACATCAGACCATAGTTTCTAGTAGGTCAGTATTGATAGTAGGTGAATTGCCAACACCTCAGGCTTTAAACATTAAATGCAAAGTATAGTGACAAGTATATATATCACCAAGCATCTGGGATAGTGGTGAAAACGTGACACCAGACTTTTGGATAACATGGAACGCAGTGTCACTTGTTATGCTCTGCAAAAAAGGTTCTTTCCAAGTTCAACAAAGATTGGAGTGATATTGTTTTTATTTGTAGTGATTCAGCTAGGTATATAAAACATTTGTGTGATGACCTTTCAAAATTGATACCCGAGCTGAAGTGATTCCCCGTAGGAGATCCTTGCCACTTGTTAGATGGTATGCTGAAAGCATCTTAACAATCTTCAGAGTTAATGAGGGATGCTATTGACTTTTTAGTCTATTCTGGTGCACTTATATGCACTATACGTACACTGTCTATAGACCATGTTCTTTTAATGTAGAATGCAAGCAATGATAAAAGCAAAACGTTCCATAAACACCGGAAAAACACTTTTTCTGTTTTTTTGAGTGGCGTGAAAATGTGTAACCACTGATAACAACTGTTTTTTAAGATATTGAAAACACTGAAAAAACCCCACCAGAATTTACCAAAAATAGAAACTGAAAACAGGACAGCCTAAATATACCCCATTGCGAGAAACATGTCGACCAATTATTCTGCTAGTCTCTTCTGTGCTCTTTGAGTAGTTAATCAGCACTCATATCCTGTTGAAAACATGTGCTCTTTAAGTAGTTAATTATGACTCATAGTCTGTTGAAAACATGTGCTCTTTGAGTAGTTAATCATCAGTCATAGTCTGATGAAAACATGTGCTCTTTGAGTAGTTAATCATCACTCATAGTCTGTTGAAAACATGAGCTCTTTGAGTAGTTAATCATCAGTCATAGTCTGTTAAAAACATGTGCTCTTTGAGTAGTTAATCATCACTCATAGTCTGATGAAAACATGTGCTCTTTGAGTAGTTAATCATCACTCATAGTCTGATGAAAACATGTGCTCTTTGAGTAGTTAATCATCACTCATTGTCTGTTGAAAACATGTGCTCTTTGAGTAGTTCATCAGCACTCATAGTCTGATGAAAACATGTGCTCTTTGAGTAGTTAATCATCACTCATAGTCTGTTGAAAACATGAGCTCTTTGAGTAGTTAATCATCATTCATAGTCTGTTAAAAACATGTGCTCTTTGAGTAGTTAATCATCACTCATAGTCTGATGAAAACATGTGCTCTTTGAGTAGTTAATCATCACTCATAGTCTGATGAAAACATGTGCTCTTTGAGCAGTTAATCATCACTCATTGTCTGTTGAAAACATGTGCTCTTTGAGTAGTTCATCAGCACTCATAGTCTGATGAAAACATGTGCTCTTTGAGTAGTTAATCATCACTCATAGTCTGTTGAAAACATGAGCTCTTTGAGTAGTTAATCATCACTCATAGTCTGTTGAAAACATGAGCTCTTTGTGTAGTTAATCATCACTCATAGTCTGTTGAAAACATGAGCTCTTTGAGTAGTTAATCATCAGTCATAGTCTGATGAAAACATGTGCTCTTTGAGTAGTTAATCATCACTCATAGTCTGTTGAAAACATGAGCTCTTTGAGTAGTTAATCATCAGTCATAGTCTGTTGAAAACATGTGGTCTTTGAGTAGTTAATCATCAGTCATAGTCTGATGAAAACATGAGCTCTTTGAGTAGTTAATTATCACTCATATCCTGTTGAAAACATGTGCTCTTTGCGTAGCTAATTATCACTCATAGTCTGATGAAAACATGAGCTCTTTGAGTAGTTAATCATCACTCATAGTCTGATGAAAACATGAGCTCTTTGAGTAGTTAATTATCACTCATAGTCTGATGAAAACATGAGCTCTTTGAGTAGTTAATCATCACTCATAGTCTGTTGAAAACATGAGCTCTTTGAGTAGTTAATCATCAGTCATAGTCTGATGAAAACATGTGCTCTTTGAGTAGTTAATCATCACTCATAGTCTGATGAAAACATGTGCTCTTTGAGTAGTTAATCATCACTCATAGTCTGTTGGAAACATGAGCTCTTTGAGTAGTTAATCATCAGTCATAGTCTGTTGAAAACATGTGCTCTTTGAGTAGTTAATCATCACTCATAGTCTGATGAAAACATGAGCTCTTTGAGTAGTTAATTATCACTCATAGTCTGATGAAAACATGAGCTCTTTGAGCAGTTAATCATCAGTCATAGTCTGATGAAAACATGAGCTCTTTGAGTAGTTAATCATCACTCATAGTCTGATGAAAACATGAGCTCTTTGAGTAGTTAATCATCAGTCATAGTCTGATGAAAACATGAACTCTTTGAGTAGTTAATCATCACTCATAGGCTGATGACAACATGAGCTCTTTGAGTAGTTAATCATCACTCATAGTCTGATGAAAACATGTGCTCTTTGAGTAGTTAATCATCACTCATAGTCTGATGAAAACATGTGTTCTTTGAGAGATGGGTAGGTGCTTCCACGCGGACACGGGCAGATTGAGGTAAGATAGGATACCCAAACGATCCACTGGGTGTCTTAGTCATCCGTGCCCTTTTCTAACCCTACTGCTTAAGAAGCCACCTTGAGGATAATACTCATGTTCCCCCTGTAGCTACACCTGAAGGTTCAACCCCGATGTACTGACCCGCCGACCACTCATGTGGCTCGTAGTCCCTGACCATTAGGTGAGTTAGGAGCTTGTCAATTTCTGCACCCCTGTTTGACAAACCACATTGAGGTATGGACGGTGTCACATATACAATCATCGTTTGAGTTGCCACATTGTGACATAGATGGTGTGATCTATATATCTGCTGTTTTTAAATCACTGTTTTTTTAATTATCACCTTGTTTCACATTCATAGGGTCAGTGTGTGAGCCTCACACTGCACGCTGTAACCACTTAGGCATGCGCAGGCTATGCACATTGGCCAACACTACCACCAGCATGCCCCACCATGTTCATGCCCTGGCGTCGACCTTCCATGCTGTTTAAGAGAAATAATACCACTAATGTTTATCTCTTTTTTTCCCCTTTTTGTATAGGCATAGGACTTTCCACAGAGGTAATTTTGACCCACACTACACACATGACACTAGCATGTTGTTTAGTTCATTCACTTTTATAAGGTCCTGATGAATCGCAGGTGAATATACCCCATTGCGAGAAACATGTCGACCAATTATTCTGCTAGTCTCTTCTAGGGTCAACCTACCTAATGGATTGACCCCTAGCGAGCTATCTTCACGGTTTTAATTGCAGTAGGGGGACCTCCAGAATAAAGTGGTTTCCGGCATCCCCTGCTACATTTTAATCACTTCACCAGGCAACTAGCTATCCCGCCCACACACCCGCACTTCACCATAAGGCAGTTGGATACAAAAGTAGGAGCAACCGCCAATGATGAAGCATGACACCCTTCTGGGTGTGTGAGGCAAATACATCCAACAAAATGGATGCCCAAAGGTGTAATATCCACACCTTCGGTCACGCCAGCTTTACCTAACCTCCCTCTTTCTTTAGGAACAGTTCAGCAACTCCTTTGTTGAATTACTTGTACTTGACACGGGCACATGCTGTTACTGGACCTTCCACCCCTTTGAGTGGTAATTAGTGTCCGTTGATCGATAGATCACTCTCCCTCTTTTTTGATAAATACTTTTGCACGGCGCCTGCCGTGGGAGTCTACATCCGGTGGGTTCGTTTTGACAGATCCCCCATCCTAGTGACCCAATACCATTTTGGTGGGTCAGCCACGATTCAGACCCGCATTAGGGCTTTGAACTTCTTTCCCCCACATTCTTTTTTAAGGCTCTCTTGCACCTGGAACACGTTCCCTGACTATTCCACAATGGAGGGTCAGGGTCTGAGCTTCGGTGAAGAGGATGCAGCAGCTATTATGAGAACACCATCGCTTTTTGGCATTGACGCAGAACCGGCCTCGGGTAGTAATACAGCCGAGTGGCAATCCTTATCAGATCTTAAACGAGAGTGGATAAGAATAACAATACATGGGACTATGACGGCTGAATATTTTAAAGCCAAAATTGCTCCCAACGGCTTGATTGTTAAGAATTTTCCCAGAATTTTTTGGGAAGACGGACAATTTAAGATCGAATGGTCTCAGGTCTCATGGAAGTGCACCCATGACCTCCTCATCCTCATTGTAAACACGGCAAAACGACTAGCAGATGCACTCCTAGTCCGCATTCAAGCAGCCGAGGCTGCCTTGAAGACTGCGGCTCCCAACCCAGGCTTTAAAACTAAATTGGCTGAGTTGAACAAGGAAATGGTGGAACATAAAGAGTACCTCATGAATCAAAAAATAGCTAAATTGCAAAAAGATATCAAAAGATTTTCAAAGGAAAAAGTTTACCCTTATTTAAAGGATGACTATGTCCCCCCTGGAACAAATTATAACTCAGATTCAAGCGATACTTCTTCAAGAAGAGGGTCGAATAGTGGCTCTGACAGTAGTGGGAGCAATGTTCTCCCTTTGATGCCACCAAGGCCCAAAAGGGGAAGAGGCCGTGGTCAATACAACTTCCAAAATTTCCCTTCTCAAGGGCAACAGATGGGCCCCCCCTTCTGGCAATTTCCACAATTCCCCCATTTCCAACCACCACTAACTCCACAATATCCTCCGTTCTATGCCCCCCAAAACCCTACACACCCCCCTTTTTTAGGCAGAGGCTGGGGCAGAGGGCGAGGGCAAAAAAGAGGGAACGCGCCAGAAAAGAGAGTACAATGGGAGGATACACGCCCCCAAGGGATGGACACGAGGAGCACGAACCGATCAGGACCAAAATAAGCCTAGTGGTCAACTTGTCAGATCGTCGCCTCACTGAGGGAGAGGAACAAGCCCTCCAAAGAGGGTTGGGCTTTGTCCCTACCCCGAGGATTGACCTGTTCCAACAAACTAGAGAGATTCAATCATTTTTCAGGAAAATAAGACTTAAGGCCTTCTTTGAAGGCAAGCCTTGCGAACCAACTGAAGACTCTGGTTTACATAACCCTTCAACCTTCACACCCCATAATGGAATGGTTCCAAACGAAGTCTTGACATTTGAACAAGCTGTATTGAAAGAAATAAATAAACTAGACCATCAGACACAACACTCTAACATTTCCCGGAATGAGATGATGGTTTTGAAATCGCTGGCAGAAGACCCTTTAATCACTATCAAGCAGGCTGACAAGGGTGGGGCCACAGTTCTGTTGAACACTGTGGATTATGATCTGGAATGCACCAGACAACTCAATGATCGTCGGTACTACACACCCATCCCCAGTGACCCGACCAGACGCTTACAGACCTTAATTACAGGTTTGGTGGTGAGTGCAGAGAGCGAAGAATGGATCACTAAAAAAGAGGCAGAGTTTCTAACGAAAAAGGACCCTCGGGTACCATATTTCTATATTTTGCCCAAGATCCATAAAGGAACCAGACCAGTACCAGGGAGGCCGATAGTGTCAGGGATCGACTCCGTCCTGGAGCCACTTTCACAATTTTGTGACCACTTTCTGCAACCACTTGTGAAATGTACCCCTCATATATTCAAGACACAACAGATGTCTTACGCATCCTGAGTTCCATCCAGGACACAGTACAGATTGATCTTTTGATTACTCTAGATGTGGAGGCCCTCTATAGGAACATTCCCCAGAGGGCCACCCTAGAAGTAATAGAGGAAAGATTGGGCCTAGAAACCTGGAACTCGAATACGCCACAAACCTTCGTCATGGAGTGCGCCACCCTAGCACTCACCGAGAATTACTTCGAGTACAAAGGACAATACTATCACCAGACCCAAGGAACATCGATGGGCAGTACCTTTGCTCCTTCGGTGGCATGTCTGTATATGGCTGAATTCGAAGACAAGCACATACACCATCAGTCTAATCCCTTCCGAGACAACATTAAAATGTGGAGACGATTCATAGATGACGTCCTAATTCTTTGGACAGGCCCATTGACATCACATGAGGCTTTCTTTGAATGGGTTAACAGCCTGAACCCTTTCTTACATTTCACCATGTCTTCTTCATCAAAGGAAATTGCCTTTCTTGACCTGACAATCAAACTAGAAGAGGGGACCCTCACCACTACAATGTACAGAAAACCTACAGACCGTAATAGTCTACTCCATTATAAGAGTCATCATCCCAAGGCCCTACGTTCAAACCTTCCATTCGGACAATTTCTCCGAATACGACGCAATTGTAGCGACGTGGCCGACTATAAGAAGGAATCTACTATCCTTTCTAGGAACTTACTTGACAGAGGCTATCCAAAAAGTGATGTGTCTAAAGCCAGAAAACGGGCAAGGAACAATAACCGAGAAGCTCTATTAGAGAGGCAGGAGAGGACACCGGTCGAAAACCAACCGATCACGTGTGTCACCACCTTCACCCCCCTGTCCAACAAAATCAAAAATACCATTAAACGCCACTGGGGAATCCTCAACACAGGTGATCTGGACCTGGAACAACCAAGGTTCGCCTTTAAGAGATCACATAACCTGAAAGATATCCTGATCAGCACCAGACCTAAAAGAGCAAGGAAAGAGACCCAACAAACCCTTTGGCATCTACCCCCCGTTATGGGCCATTACCCATGTGGTTCCTGTGGGGTTTGTAGATACACCATGACAGTCAAAACTATAAAACTCTCCGAGACCTTCAATTGGGAACTCAGGCACCATACCAATTACAATACGACACATTGCATCTACTTGCTTACTTGCCCATGCAATTTACAGTATATTGGGATGACAACCCGCCCAATAAAAACCCGCATCATTGAACATCGCAGCAATTTCCGCTATAAAAAAACCCATACTAAAATGTGTAAACACTATGTGGAATCCAACCATAATGCAGACTCTTTGAAATGGGTGGTATTGGAATCAAGTCCTAATTGCCCCAAAAATGCACTCTTTCGGAAGGAACAAAGATGGGTCCACCGCCTATCCTCTGATAGCCGTGGACTGAATGAGGATATCCCCTGGCACTCGCTTTAAAATAAGCCTCTGGCCATCTGTTGATCTGCTCATAATTCCTCAGCTATACCATTACACATACATTGATCTGTTCAACATTCTGGGCTCTTACACAAGATCCCTTGCCCCTTGCATCATGGCCGACATAGTTGCTTAATTCATCACGTGACCCGTCTGAGGGGTGGCCACGGGTCCAACCCTTTATTGCTGGCTTCTCTAAGTAATAAACGCCACTGAGCGGTTTTAACTCAGCAATTTAACATTCTTTGACTTTTTCTCCCCCCTTTTTTTGACTACATGGTCGCGTTCCATTTTATCTCAGCAAACTCTGTCTGTCAGCCCGGGATCAACCCTTTATTTCCGGCTCTTCTAAGTAATAAACGCCACTGAGCGGTTTTAACTTAGCAATTTAACAATCCTTGACTTTCCGGTTTTTTTGTTGACTACATGGTCGCGTTCCATTTTTACTTCAGCAAACCCTGTCTGTTAGCCACTACGGTCCCAGCCACTATGGACCCTGTCTGTTAGCCACTACGGTCCCAGTAACTGTACCGTTTGCACACTACATCATGGCCGCCTTAGACACCAACCACATCACGTGACATACACGGAAGGGCGGAAACGGTCACGATCTCTGGTTGCCGGTTTCCTTAAATAACAATTGCCGCCATACCCACCCATCCATCCGAGCTCGGCGGAGATGGGTAGGTGCTTCCACGCGGACACAGGCAGATTGAGGTAAGATAGGATACCCAAACGATCCACTGGGTGTCTTAGTCATCCGTGCCCTTATCTAACCCTACTGCTTAAGAAGCCACCTTGAGGATAATACTCATGTTCCCCCTGTAGCTACACCTGAAGGTTCAACCCCGATGTACTGACCCGCCGACCACTCATGTGGCTCGTAGTCCCTGACCATTAGGTGAGTTAGGAGCTTGTCAATTTCTGCACCCCTGTTTGACAAACCACATTGAGGTATGGACGGTGTCACATATACAATCATCGTTTGAGTTGCCACATTGTGACATAGATGGTGTGATCTATATATCTGCTGTTTTTAAATCACTGTTTTTTTAATTATCACCTTGTTTCACATTCATAGGGTCAGTGTGTGAGCCTTACACTGCACGCTGTAACCACTTAGGCATGCGCAGGCTATGCACATTGGCCAACACTACCACCAGCATGCCCCACCATGTTCATGCCCTGGCGTCGACCTTCCATGCTGTTTAAGAGAAATAATACCACTAATGTTTATCTCTTTTTTTCCCCTTTTTGTATAGGCATAGGACTTTCCACAGAGGTAATTTTGACCCACACTACACACATGACACTAGCATGTTGTTTAGTTCATTCACTTTTATAAGGTCCTGATGAATCGCAGGTGAATATACCCCATTGCGAGAAACATGTCGACCAATTATTCTGCTAGTCTCTTCTAGGGTCACTCTACCTAATGGATTGACACCTAGCGAGCTATCTTCACGGTTTTAATTGCAGTAGGGGGACCTCCAGAATAAAGTGGTTTCCGGCACCCCCTGCTACATTTTAATCACTTCACCAGGCAACTAGCTATCCCGCCCACACACCCGCACTTCACCATAAGGCAGTTGGATACAAAAGATCTCCGCCAAAGAGCCCCTCCTTGAGGTGAGCCCGTCGGGGATTGCACCGCCTTCCCGACGAGGAGCAACCGCCAATGATGAAGCATGACACCCTTCTGGGTGTGTGAGGCAAATACATCCATTAAAATGGATGCCCAAAGGTGTAATATCCACACCTTCGGTCACGCCAGCTTTACCTAACTTCCCTCTTTCTTTAGGAACAGTTCAGCAACCCCTTTGTTGAATTACTTGTACTTGACACGGGCACATGCTGTTACTGGACCTTCCACCCCTTTGAGTGGTAATTAGTGTCCGTTGATCGATAGATCACTCTCCCTCTTTTTTGATAAATACATCTTGAAGTTGTGCCACCTTTTTTTCGACCTCTTCAACTGTTTTTACTGTTGGGGATGCTGCATTGATTTTTTGGGGATCTCTTCTTAACGCTGACTTTTTGGATAAGGGTAGCTTGGAAGTGACAAAAAGTTGGGGCTGGATTACATTTCTCCTTTGTTTTCCATTCGGTGTTGCTAAATCAGCTATGTGGTGTCTGTGTACACTTTTGCGCTGCCTAGCATAATTTCTTTTACTGCTTAAGTGAAGCAACATTGTTTTGTTTTTCAGCTCCGTGCCTTTGTGTACGTTCACGGGGCTGTGTCATATACCATGGGGGTGTTGTGTGGGAAAAGCCACCACAAAGCCTGTGGAATACCTCCTGAGTGCAGACCAAGGAGACACAGCAATTTGCACTGCACAACCTTACTCATGGTCTTGCGTGAACTGCGCATGTTCAGTTCATGCAAGACGTAAAACATAGGGTGGCAAAGCAAGGAGGAGGACAACGGCAAAGAGGAGACACCGCGGCTAGGAGGAGGGAAGCCTGCAGACAACAGAAGAGAAGATAAGTGTGTTTTTGTAAAAAAAATGTTTACCCTTTTTTGGGCCGCGGTTGAGGGGTGTACTCAGCTTCGCGATGGAATTGGAGTTTAATTCAACTTCACGTTCCCAGTGGAGCGCGGAGTTGGTAAAACTCTGCAAACTTCGCTATGGGAGCCGAGTACGCCACCCTGGCTTAATATAATCATTACTTTTTAAATCTGAGCAGCCCACCAAAGCATTTCTTGTCCCTGAGGTTAAGCATGGGTCCTTCTTGTCCAATGCATGTATCTTTCTGTTAATTTTCCTATCTGTACAAACACGTTTGTGATCACTTTTCGGTGTTTACCTCCATATTCTCTACATTTACATTCGTTTTTAGGTAGGCGTGTTATGATGAGATTGCTGCATAATCATCCTGGGAGTGGGAATGTCATGTGACCTGGTTGATCACTGGGACATCTTATATTGATTACAGCTTCCATTTTATTCTTTACTAATCTTACTCTGCTTTGCTTTGTTCAGGAGTTGAGCTGGAATTTCCATCGCTTCCTGGTAGGTTTCACATAAGGGGGTTGTAATGGTTCTCAGCAGGTATCCTTTTATTTGGGTCACCGCGCAGCACAATCAGAAGATTGTGACAGTTCTTCTCGGTTTCATCAGTTGGCGTCACAAGGCACAGCAGGTAAATCACATACTGAGTGAAAGAGATGAAAGCGAAATAAAGCTGGAAAAAGAATCATAGTCTGATGAAAACATGTGCTCTTTGAGTAGTTAATCAGCACTCATATCCTGTTGAAAACATGTGCTCTTTAAGTAGTTAATTATGACTCATAGTCTGTTGAAAACATGTGCTCTTTGAGTAGTTAATCATCAGTCATAGTCTGATGAAAACATGTGCTCTTTGAGTAGTTAATCATCACTCATAGTCTGTTGAAAACATGAGCTCTTTGAGTAGTTAATCATCAGTCATAGTCTGTTAAAAACATGTGCTCTTTGAGTAGTTAATCATCACTCATAGTCTGATGAAAACATGTGCTCTTTGAGTAGTTAATCATCACTCATTGTCTGATGAAAACATGTGCTCTTTGAGTAGTTAATCATCACTCATTGTCTGTTGAAAACATGTGCTCTTTGAGCAGTTCATCAGCACTCATAGTCTGATGAAAACATGTGCTCTTTGAGTAGTTAATCATCACTCATAGTCTGTTGAAAACATGAGCTCTTTGAGTAGTTAATCATCACTCATAGTCTGTTGAAAACATGAGCTCTTTGTGTACTTAATCATCACTCATAGTCTGTTGAAAACATGTGCTCTTTGAGTAGTTCATCAGCACTCATAGTCTGATGAAAACATGTGCTCTTTGAGTAGTTAATCATCACTCATAGTCTGTTGAAAACATGAGCTCTTTGAGTAGTTAATCATCAGTCATAGTCTGTTGAAAACATGTGCTCTTTGAGTAGTTAATCATCACTCATAGTCTGATGAAAACATGAGCTCTTTGAGTAGTTAATTATCACTCATATCCTGTTGAAAACATGTGCTCTTTGAGTAGTTAATTATCACTCATAGTCTGATGAAAACATGAGCTCTTTGAGTAGTTAATCATCACTCATAGTCTGATGAAAACATGAGCTCTTTGAGTAGTTAATCATCAGTCATAGTCTGATGAAAACATGAGCTCTTTGAGTAGTTAATCATCACTCACAGTCTGTTGAAAACATGAGCTCTTTGAGTAGTTAATCATCAGTCATAGTCTGATGAAAACATGTGGTCTTTGAGTAGTTAATCATCACTCATAGTCTGTTGGAAACATGAGCTCTTTGAGTAGTTAATCATCAGTCATAGTCTGTTGAAAACATGTGCTCTTTGAGTAGTTAATCATCACTCATAGTCTGATGAAAACATGAGCTCTTTGAGTAGTTAATTATCACTCATAGTCTGATGAAAATATGAGCTCTTTGAGTAGTTAATCATCACTCATAGTCTGATGAAAACATGAGCTCTTTGAGTAGTTAATCATCAGTCATAGTCTGATGAAAACATGAGCTCTTTGAGTAGTTAATCATCACTCATATCCTGTTGAAAACATGTGCTCTTTGAGTAGTTAATCATCACTCATAGTCTGATGAAAACATGTGTTCTTTGAGTAGTTAATCATCACTCATAGTCTGATTAAAACATGTGCTCTTTGAGTAGTTAATCATCAGTCATAGTCTGATGAAAACATGAGCTCTTTGAGCAGTTAATCATCAGTCATAGTCTGATGAAAACATGAGCTCTTTGAGTAGTTAATTATCACTCATAGTCTGATGAAAACATGAGCTCTTTGAGTAGTTAATCATCACTCATAGTCTGATGAAACCATGAGCTCTTTGAGTAGTTAATTATCACTCATAGTCTGATGAAAACATGAGCTCTTTGAGTAGTTAATTATCACTCATATCCTGTTGAAAACATGAGCTCTTTGAGTAGTTAATCATCACTCATAGTCTGATGAAACCATGAGCTCTTTGAGTAGTTAATTATCACTCATAGTCTGTTGAAAACATGAGCTCTTTGAGTAGTTAATCATCACTCATAGTCTGATGAAAACATGTGTTCTTTGAGTAGTTAATCATCACTCATAGTCTGATGAAAACATGTGCTCTTTGAGTAGTTAATCATCACTCATAGTCTGATGAAAACATGTGCTCTTTGAGTGGTTAATCATCACTCATAGTCTGATGAAAACATGTGTTCTTTGAGTAGTTAATCATCACTCATAGTCTGATGAAAACATGTGCTCTTTGAGTAGTTAATCATCACTCATAGTCTGTTGAAAACATGTGTTCTTTGAGTAGTTAATCATCACTCAGAGTCTGATGAAAACATGTGCTCGTTGAGTAGTTAATCATCACTCATAGTCTGATGAAAACATGAGCTCTTTGAGTAGTTAATCATCACTCATAGTCTGATGAAAACATGTGCTCGTTGAGTAGTTAATCATCACTCAGAGTCTGATGAAAACATGTGCTCGTTGAGTAGTTAATCATCACTCAGAGTCTGATGTTCCACTTTACTTGGAGGGCTGGCCCAGCAGAATGTGGCAATGAAACGGAAAGGATTTCCTTAATAGGAGGCCTGCTGGTACAGACACATGTAAACGGGTCATGAGTCTATGGTCAGCATTGCGAAGCACCAGTCCAGTCCACACCGCTTTGTAGTGAGTTTGTGATCGGGGTAAATGAACACGCATTAAAAAAGGATCAAGTATCAATTTTGAGACGGTGGTGTCCTTTGTCCAAAATCAATGACTGTTTGTAGCCCTCCTCTATTGTCAAAGGTGATAAAGGTATAAAGTCATGCCTACATGGAATATTACAAAAGTTGTCCAGAAATGCTGTCTTTATTGGCACAACAGGGACTGTTGAATAGATACAAACCAATGTCATTGAGTATGAGATGAATTGATTGCTCTCAATATGGTGTAAAGTATACTCCCAAAGGATGGCCATAATTGTTATTTTATGTTAAGTTATGTTAAAAGGTTTATAAAGTGCCTGGTAGCTCAATTCGGAGTGTCCCACACTAAGAATCTAGAACCAAGATGGACCAATACACATAACTAAGGTACGTTTTAATGTTGTCTAAAATGCTAGCTCTTAAACTTCTTACAAAAGATCACTTCTGTGTGTTCATTTCTCAGATCGGCTCGAAGGGCGTTCCTCTGTTTAACAATGAAAAAACTGACGGAGCGACCTCCCATTTGAGTTCTTTCCACCCCGGGAGTCACAGTGAGTGCTGCTCCGGAAAACCTGAGACTTCTGCTAGGATGATATGGCCTAATCATAGAATGGATATATTGGGGTCCTTTCTGGTTTTTAGATCTTCTGACAGAAACATAGAGTTGTAAAAAATACTCATTTACTGCTAGGAAGCCAATGAATTTTTTCAAGGGCAGAACCCCTTGAACACCATCTAGAAATATTCAGCAGCATCCGTGCGGCAGCATTCTGTACTCTATGAAGCTTTCTCAACGTGCCTTTGGTGGCCCAAGATAAATCTCTTTACAATAGTCCAAGGTAGAAGTTAGTAATGCTTGGACTACTGTTTTCCTGGCCTCATCAAGAGATAATCCAGGATCTTGCGCAGCATATGGAAAATGCCAAATCAGACCCCAGCAAGACAGGCTATCTGGCTGTCAAACGAAGAGCATTGTCGAACCAGATACCAAGATTCTTAGCTTTCAATTTTGGAGTTGGAATCAACCTTAAAACATCTGGCCACCATGTGGTGTACCAGATAGAGGGTTATTACCCCTATACCCAGGACCTCAGTCTTCCAGCGTTCAATTTAAGACAGCTGTGGTCCATCCATTCTGCTAGCCCTAGCCGTCATCATCCTAAACTGGCTGCAGCAAAACCTTCATCCTGTGTCAAGCTGATGATTAGCTGAGCATTATCAGTGTATGGCATGAGTGTAATGCCGTAGCACTCAATCACGTCAGTGAGGGGATGCAAATAAAAATTAAATACGGGTGGGCTCAGGGTATCACTCCCTGCTGCGGTGGGAAAACATCAGAAACACATGGTCTTTGTAACAACTGAAAAGTGCAATTCTGGAGAAAACACACCAGCCATCTCAGCGATAAGACCCTGACAACGTACCCTCAGAGCCGTCCAAGAAGAAGACCATGGGACACAGAGTCGAAAGTCACAATCAGGTCCAGCATTATCAGCGTGGCCACCTTCCCCCATCAGCCATGAGTCTCTTCGACTCTGATGCGAGCAGTAGCGCTCATTCGGTGCTGTATTGAGGTTAAAACCCTGGTTGAATCTCAGGCAACTTCTCTATATTCTCAATATACCTCATCAGCTGTTGGTTAACACATTTTACCTCTACTTTGGCAACAAGCGGAAGCCGGGATATAGGCCATAGATTTTCAGGCTCAGCAGGATGCAGTGTAGGTTTTTTCAGAAGCGGTCCAATAGTGGCATGTTTACACTTGAAAGGGGTCTGGCCTGTCAGTAAAGCTAGAATGAGCAATTCACATAACAAAGGAAGAGTGGCCTCCACACCACAATCCAGCATCGCAGGCGGTGCAGGATCCAATGGAGAACGGCCTCCACACTATGCTCCAGCATCGCGGGAGGGACAAGATCCAATGGAGAACGGCCTCCACACCCTGCTCCAGCATCACAAGCGGGGTAGGATCCAATGGAGAACGCCCTCCACTCCCCGCTCAAGCATCGCAGGCGGGGCAGGATCCAATGGAGAACAGCCTCCTCACCCCGCTCCAGCATCTCAGGCGGGGCAGGATCCAATGAAGAACGGCCTCCACACCATGCTCCAGCATCTAAGGGGGGGCAGAATCCAATGAAGAATGCCCTCCACAACCCGCTCCAGAATCCCAGGCCAGGCCGTATCCAATGTAGAATGGCCTCCACATCCAGCTCCAGCATCGCAGGTGGGGCAGGATCTAATGGAGAACGATCCCCAAACCCCGCTCCAGCATCTCAGGCGGGGCAGGATCCAATGGAGAACGGCCTCCACGTCCCGCTCCAGGATCGCAGGTGGGGCAGGATCCAATGGAGAACGGCCTCCACACCCCGCTCCAGCATCACAGGTGGGGCAGGATCCAATGGAAAACAGCCTCCACACCTCTCTCCAGCATCGCAGGCGGGGCAGGATCCAATTGAAAACAGCCTCCACACCCCTCTCCAGCATCGCAGGTGGAGCAGGATCCAATGGAGAGTGGCCTCCACACCCCGCTCCAGCATCGCAGATGGAGCAGCATCCAATGGAGAGTGGCCTCCACACCCCGCTCCAGCATCGCAGATGGAGCAGCATCCAATGGAGAGTGGCCTCCACACCCCGCTCCAGCATAGCAGGCGAGGCAGGATCCAATGGAGAGTGGCCTCCATACCCCGCTCCAGCATCGCAGGTGGGGCAGGATCCAATGGAGAGCGGCCTCCACACCCCGCTGCAGCATTGCAGGCGGGGCAGGATTCAATGTGAATCAAATTTCACCTTAAATAACAGAGCACCTAGCTCTTCCAATGACAAAGTATTTATAGTAAGGAGATCACCCGTCGAATTAGATGGAACAAACCATGTGTTACAAATCAGAACCTCCCTATCTTCTTTGGGGAAGGAAGCATAAATCTTTCCATGAGAAAAATTGCGCAATGTGGTTGCTATTATCAGCACAAGAAGTAATTGAGGCAGAAACACACTCAAAAAAAGATAGGGTAAAAGCTCTTGTGAGGAAATTGTGAGCAAGCGCAATCTTTTGAGCTTGGTACTAATTACATGTATGCCTAATTACTCTATGATATTATTTTAGGGACTTGAGATATATTTAGCATTGTCAGGTGTGCCAGAGGCATTCAACACGTTTACAGGACTTCTTTGCAGCCAACAGTTCATCATTGAACCATCCTTCTGAAGGCTTAGAGTAGGTAGCACTACAATTGTTTATGGGCGCATTGCAACCCAGAGCATCACTAATCCAGGTTTCAACTGTGAGTTGGCTAAGTTAGCACAATCTCTAAGAGCAGGGCGATTAGCGCTCAGAGCTGCCGTAAATGCAGCATGAGAGACCATGGCCTATTTCAGGGTTTTATGGCACCGGTCTCCAGATGCAATAAGAGCCAAAACAAACCTAGACATCTGGAAGGGAAGGGGAAATGGTCTGACCAGTCCGCCGGCTTAGGAGGGGCCACCCATACGTTAGTGGAATTAGCAAAAATGGGATCTAGACGGAGGAGCTACGCTAGCAACCAAGATGGCCGCATAAGCTCCCGGCTCCGCGAATTCCGCCAGATGCTTATGAATCCTGACTTTTATCCTGATTTCCCACCGGACTCCAGTGCAGCTGAAGTGCGCCTGACTCTAAAGGTGCAATCCCGGAATTTCTAGCTGCTTCACTGATGAAGATACGCCGTGTGCCATTCTCGGCCTAACCCGGAGTTGAAGCCGGGGCCTCGAGTTCCAACCCAGCCGGGTTGTAGTTGAACAACATCGGCCGCGGGACGTGGGTGGTTCCGGTCTCCCGAATTGGTGTCTATCTTTCCGTTTTGGATGGTGAACCGGTGGCAGCTTTATCCCGCAACTGCGGCGACTAGACGTATTGACTGCTTTGGTCGGGGATCCGCGGCCCGGAGGCCCTGTTGAGACTCCGGGGTCGATGGGCTCGGTTCCTCGCAGGCGGCGATGGTGCTGAGATCTCGCTTTTGAAGTGCTCGCAGTTGTCTTCTGCATTGCCTATGCCTGGTGCCCCGTAGTAGTGGACCTCCGGGGTTCAGATACCCGCCCGGTCGCTCACTGAGGGGCGATGGAGCGGGCCGAAAGTACATCGTCGCTGCATACTATAATGGCCGCCATTGGGGAGCTCCACATACGAGTCTCCGCCACCGTCCAGAGGATGGTTGTGACGGTTGATAACATCTGCCGGAGACCGGACTCCGACCCTCTGTTGGTGTTGGACCAAGATGCCTTTCCCGCGGAGCGAGCTCCGATAGCTACCGAGGACCCTGCGCGGAAGTCGGACATTGAAATTGTTTCCGACCCCCAGATGCCAGCGAGCGAGCCCGAAACTATCGGATGTGTGTTTTGCCCTATGCCGATATCGCCCGAGATGGATGTGACTATTTCTGTACTTCAGTGTGCATTTTCGAATGACTTTCGGATTGATACCTCGCCCCTTTTCTTTCTGAGTGCTCAAAACGGTTTGCTGACTTATTGCCGGTGGGCAGTGAACTTTGTTTGACTTTTGGACTTTGTACACGTCTATCCTGGTATCACTCCTTTCGTGTGGACTTTGAAACTTTTCTGTCTCTGGATATCCTTTCTGTGATGGCGGTTCGATCGGCCAGGGCTAGCATGAAGAATCGTAGCGGCCAGGGTTGACTTTGACCATATGGGTTTGGGAACAGACTTCATTTGCAACGGGATTGTACCTCATGACTGCACGGGAGGGGGGTGGGTCTTCTACACGCTTCCCCCTGTTGGATCCTATTTGTTACGTTTTCTTCTCCTGGAGGCTTGTGGGGTGGGTTGCGGCTGGCGGGGGGTAAGGGGGACCGGGGGGGCATGTTCGATATTCCCTCCTCCACTTTCTTCTTTCCTTCTTTTAGGTACGAGTTCCGGGGCGACAGGCACGCTGCTAGTGGGGATGGGCCGTAGCCATTGCAGAGGTGTAGGGTGGGGGGATTGGGGAGGGGTTTATTGTTTTCTATTAGTTTAGTTCTATGGCCTTTTTTCTTCTTTCTTTCTTCTTTACAAGAGACGGGTTGATCATCCTGGGTCGTTTTGCTTATTTGTCGGGGGTCTGCTTGGCTCTTCATATCCTGTATCGTGGGTGGGCGGGCTTTGTGGAATACTGTTTGTCGGATTGCCGTTTATTTTTTCCCTTGCAGTACATATCGTTGCCACAATTGCATCCGTCTGTAAAAATTGTTTTCTATGCAACGTATCCACGCTCACCTATTGATGTATCGTTTTGGAGTATGATACCTGATTTATGTATATTCTCTTGTTTTTCTTCAATAAAAACCTTAAAAAAATAAAATAAAAAAAAATGGGATCTAAAATATGGATGCGTTTATGAGTGGGGGCTTGGACCAACTGAGTAAATTCTATATGTCAACGTCTTCAATAGGAGACACAGCTGAATGCCATGCAGCATCCTCGACATGCAAATTGAGGATGTCATCTAAATTTAAAAAATTAGAATAGCGTAGTGCATAGGCCGGTAAAATATCCACTAATGCAGTTGAGAAATGTGTGGCTGAGCCGGGCGGGTGTTAATTCAAAAATCCTGCTAAAGATAAAGATAATGAGAAGGAAGGCGCCTCACAGTCCATAATCTCTACTTCTGAAAACATTCACAGGATGTGCTGTTTAAAGATCACCGCTATCCTCCCTGCCCTTTGAGTAGGTCTGTCCCCCCTCAGAATCCTGTGGAAAAGCCTCAAATATGTCAGGGGCTGGTAATGCAGTCAGCTGGTTTCAACAAGGACAAGCAGTTGTAATGCAATAGGTCTCATATTTACAGTAGTTTGAGCCATTGGCATTTTAAATGGCAATGCCTTTTATTTCTGTCTTGGTTTTTAGCTCCTTAACTGAGGTGCAAATTCTGCCACGGAGCGGGAGTTCCAATGAGTGGGCAGGGCCGCGTTGGCCAATGGACGTGCGCAGCACTAGCGAGGTAATGCTTGCGATCACCGTTGGCCGACGGGAGCACGGAAAGGGTTAAAACAAAAATAAAAGGCATTGTCACTTACAATGCCAATAGCTTAAACTCTCACAAAGGCAGACCTATTACATTCCAAATGCATGTTTAAAAGTGTGTTTGTGGGGGGGGTGCAATTAGAAGGTAGAAGAAGGAACACAGATGTGGGGAAGCAAAACTGAGGGTGTGGGCGGGCAGAAGCAAAAATGATGGAGCAGTGGGGAAGAGACACAGAGGGCATAGGGAAGTAAACAATAGACAGTGCAATGTGGCAGGGAGAGATAAGCAAATGAGCAAAAGCAACATTCAGCTGGGGTGAAATCATACTCTTTACAGGTAATCTGAGCCGAGGAGCATAGCGCAGTGAGCTCCCACTTTGGAACTGGAGAACTGCTCAGTAAAGTTCTCCAATACCTTCAGGTTGGTTTCACTCTTGCGGTTGCGGAAAAGTGTGTCCAAAGAGACATTTGCAGCCAAATCGTTTCTTTCTCTATTGGATCCATTTCACAGAGGAACAAATCAAGAAAAGAGGGATAGAGCCCTTTCTTGAAGTCATTGGGGTAGATTTACAAGCCCCCTTCACCACCAGTACGGCACTTTTTGTGACGTACTGATGGCGTATTCCACTGCTCGATGTTTACAAGGACAGGAAAAGCCACCCTTTCCTTGTAAATATGGCCCCTTTACACGCAGCACTTTGTGTGAAAGTGGCATTCCATGGGAGCTGCTATGGGTGTTCCTATGCAACACCCATGGAACGAGACACATTTCCAGATTTACGAGGAATTGTAAGTCTGGAAATGGGTCAGTATGCTATGCCAAACTAGGGGTGGCGTAACGAGGCACAGCGAGGAGAAACTTTTTCATTTCTCCTGTTTTTTTCCTCTTTCAATGTGTGCTGCATTCTACAGCACACATTGAAAGAAGAAAATGCCAGTAGTTATTGTTTTCGTGCAGGAAGGTGCCCACAAAAACAATGTCCCCATGAAGCAGCATCCTTGCACCATGGTGCAAGGGTGTCTGCGCCGGCGCATGGCAGCTGTTTGTGCGCCAGTGCAGGAGAGAGCACAGGAATGCAACATATAAATGTTAATATTTTGCATTCCTGTGCTCTGAAAGTGACTCAGTGCAGCGCATCCTAATGGCTTGCGGAATGCACTGAGTCACTTTCTTGTAAATCTGCCCCATGGTTTTCAGCAAGTGGGCGAAAGAGCAAACCTAAAGCATATTTATTTTCAACATAGATGTTTGTTCAGAAAACACACTAGATCTATCAGACTTTACATCACAAACCTTTGACCCCCCTAAAGGCATCGCTGAGTTGTCCCCTTCTGTCTCCCATGGCCTCTGAAGAGCTCCCCGTGTGCTACGAGTTCAGCAGCTGGTGGACACATCTGTGCATGAGAGACACTACTGCCCTCCTGCAGCAAGAGAAACGCATTAAAGAAAATAGTGCGTACAGACTAAACAACACATTCCTTGTAACAACCGAAGTAAATGGGCCAGTGGATGGATGGATGGATTGCATTGGGAACCCGTCCAGGTTTTTCCCTGTGAGATAGCCCCTACTGGGTGTCCCCAAGGTGAAAGCCAGGCATCCCGCCGCGGGGGGCCGTAGTGGAGATTAAGCAAGCTATTGCCCAGAGTTGCAGAGTGTGAACCTGTGATTCGAGTAGGCACCGAAGCGAGAATTACCGAGTCCGTGGATATTTTGGGCTCAAGACCCCGCCGCGTCGGGAATTGAACCCTGGTCCCGGGTCTGATCTCAGCGTCCGGGTCTGCCTCCTCTAACCAGTGAGCCACACTTCTCAGCCAGTCATCATGGTAGGTTACAAACGAAGACAAGGTGGTACTAAGAAGGGAATGACAAGCCTAGTAACGAATCAGAAGCCAGCATTTAGGAAGAACAATGAAAAAAGCCAATCACAATTAAGGGCGGAGAATCGGCGTGGCTTCAAGTATATACTCCAATACAGCATGGCTCGCAGAGCAGTGCATGCTCGACCTAAAGAGTGCGTCTGGCTGATAATCTGTCAGGAAATCATACATTTCTGACGTGTGATTCGGTAAAAAGTGGCAATTCAGTGAATAACAACATGCTACGTGTAAGGTGTGTCGTGCTCTACTTTCATCAGGTCCCTCCGAGGTCAGACTGGAGAAGACAAACCCACACTTACCGCAATCGGTTGCACTCATGGAATCTTCCACAGAGTATTTACATCTCTCAAGAATAGCAGCAGCAAGTTGGAAAATCTAATTACTGAATAACGCAAGACCGCTGACTCTGATCCAACAGAGCCGTGTACAGGAAAACCAGGGCCACCGACTCACATGGTACCAGGGTATCTACTATATAAGGAGGAACAGCAGTCCCTGTGGACAATGTGTGTAATGTATGACAGCAGTTAGCTCGATGGTAGTATTCATGGGTAAAGAGATGGGGGAGAGAGAAGAAAAGAATCATACAACAAGACACTTGCGAATATAAGCTGTTTATATAAATGCATAATCAAATTAATCTAGAAAAGGGAGGGACACCTGAAACTGTAAACCCACTGTCAGAGTGTAAAGTGAACACCACAAGGAAGTGTAATCTGGGAGAGGCACGCACATGGGACCCAGCCGGGCACCCCATGAGGGGAAGGGGGCTGACAGTCATGTTGGCGTAATGAGTATTATTAACGTCCGAAATGTAGAGAAAACATGACAATTGTATTTAGGTGGTTTATCCATTTAAGCAGAGCTAGGGAATGCTCTTGTGTGTGTTGTACTTGAGGCCACTGCTCACGGTAAATCCAAAGTCAGGGAGTATGATAAAGGAGGACCACTGAAGTCAGCCTCTCTCCGTAGAATAACATTGGGTACTGACCACTGCGCGGGCCAGCAAGGACCGGTGCAGACGGGCACAGACAGGCACGGATAGGACCAAACAGGTGAAGTTGGCCCCGGATGGGTGCAGACCGCTTGTCTTAGGTGCATCTTTGCCCCACCAGCAACGTGCACTCTGGTGCTTCTGCTGCACTTTTGCTCAGCTGTCATGCTTAAGTGGCCCACCTACAGGAGGGTGAGACTAAGGTGTGGCCAAGAGCCGAGAACAAATGCAAACTGGAGCCCCATAGCTACACCCCTACCTGGCAGGCTACCCTCACAGGTAGAAGTACAGGGAAGCAAAATGTTGCACCTAAAAGAAAAAATGACAAAGAAATAGTGAAGAAGAAAAAACATAAACAAACTAAAACCAGCGGGGCTAACCTAAGATGGCCGCCGACTGGGACAAGGAGCCATGCAACTACTGCGGCTAGTGCGCTACAAGGCAAAAATGCAGAGCTGCAGGTGAGCAGGTGAGCACAAAGTGAGGGTGTGTCAGTGCACCTTAGGCTGAGAAATCCCACCATCCATCTATCCTCTCATACCTCCCCTTCCTGAGCCTTTCCACTTCATACCACCCCATAATACTCACAGCATTCTTTGTTGTCATTTAAATATTAATCAGCCCTTTGATCTCTACAGCTTCATTGATTTAAACAACATCCTTAAGACCTGTGCAGAATATATTCAGATGTGTGTGACCTGTGGCCACTCACTTGTTTCAACGTCACTTTACACACCTGTGTGTGCTCCTCATCTTCCTATTCATTAAACAGCGTCCTCGGTGCCTACTGAGACTTTACTTGGATTGTGTGCGAACCAGCTTCTCACTTAGCACCTGAAGAATTGTGTCTAGAAGTACACAGATGTTTGCTCCCTAACGTTTGAAACACTTTGCACCTGTGCAGAATACACGTGTTATGCACTTTACAAGTTTAAAAGGGTCACAGTGTTACTCATGGTGCTCTGGTTAATATGGCACCAAACTAGGTCATATAAAGATGCCACTGAAGGCCTCAAAATGAAGATCTTAATCATATTTCACTGACCTGGTTCTCATAGTCACCATCAAAATGCCACCGGATAGCGCTCTGGTTGAGGAGAAGTTGTTCCCCTAATGGAGCGGAGAGATCAAAATGTCCAATTTCATAGGACTTCATAAAACTAGCTTTGCCTTCATAAATCCAGTTCATAATGTCATACTTTGCTGGTATCTCCCCTTTGTCATCAAAATATATTTCATCTCCAGCAGCTGTCTTGAAATGCACCTTCTGGAGGAAACTGTTCAGCTAAAACAATAAAAAGTACAAAGTCAGTTGATCAATTTTAAGCACAGAGTGCGGGTGAATACTCAGCTGTGGCACGTGGAGGACTAGGCATGCGGCATCCAGTGTGTTTATAACTGTGACCAGAGTGAAGGGCAAGGCTGGTATTCAGGGGTAAATGACTGTCTCAAAAATACCAGAGAAGGTTGGGAAAGGCCCCTTTGGAGATCTTTGGCTGACTTGAGGGCAGGCCTGTGGACAACTCTGAGCATTAAACACAAATCCCCCCCTGGGCTTTGGCTACTTGGGATCCTCTCTCAGAGTAGGTGCAAAATCATATCTGGACATCAACAGCCGGCAGAGGAAAGCATGATTCTCATCCCAAAAACATAGATACATGTAGTCAAACCTTTATTGACAGGCTTAACCTTTGTCCAGTTGGCCATTCAGCCATGAGATGAAGTACAACTTGCAATCAGCAGCAAAGATCAGATGCAAACAGTAGGAAGTTAAACCCTGGAAGTACCAATGCATGGACCCTGGTGCAGTCTGAGCATCTGATTTACATTTTGACAGGCCGGCCGCTGTATGTGAGGGTGGCAGAGGGCATTACCTCTGCCATCCTTATGGACGACAGTGAACTCTGTCTCTCAGGTAGAACAGCTGTAACTCTGAAGGTGCAACAAATATGTGTCCAGCTGCCATCCCTAATAGTAGTTCGTTTCTGAAAAAAAAAACTAACCCCAGGATCTGGGCACCATGATATCTTTTCTGGCTGTGACCACCAGATACCAAAGACATCAGGTTGTTTATACTGAATAGGGCAGGTGACCTGATGTCCCTATCTGATCACTCCTGCGTCATTGGGCTGTTGGAGTTAGCTGTGCTGTGGTGGAGCCATCATGGCCCACCTGACTCTAAAAAGAGGTCAGACTAATTTTGATGGAATAACTTGTCCGTCAAACTCTAAATAAAGCTCAAATGGCCTCAGTTACTAATGTTTGGCGCAGGGCAGTGCTGCAAGCTTTCTCGCTGAGCTACCCTATGTCAAAATAAAAGGACAGGAATGAGCCATCTCTATGGAATACGGTGCATTCTTGTCCTCTTCCACTGCACTGGTGCACAAAATGGTGGCCAGCGCCAACATAAGCACCCTTGCCCCACGGCGCAAGGGCGCCTGCATTGCAATCAAGTTGTTTTCTGGGGAAAGAGACACCTTCCTTCACAAAAACAACCCTTAAGCAGGGATTTGACGCAGCCCCAGGTTTACAGAATGTTGTAAACCTGTGAATGTGTCATACGCCATGGGTGTTACATGAGAACACCCCCTGCAATGCCCATGGCACGCCTCTCCAGTACAGAGTGAGGCAACGTAACAACGTGCGCTGCATTGCCTCACTCCATATCTACACAGCCATGAAAAGCCATGCAGGGTGACTTTACGTGGCCTTGAAGATATGGCTCTGCAATGTGCACCGCCAGAGCGTCATTGAAAGTGACATTCCTGTGGTGCACGAGGCTTGTAAATGAAGCCCTAAGTTCCTATAAACTCAACACTTTGGAGATTTCAGAAACCCACACGGCATGCCAAAGATCCGACCGCATCCTTATCCCTAAGAACGGGATCAGGATTATTCTGTCCACATAGGTTAAGCTGTAAGGGTGTTTTAGTACTTTGCTTTGAGTGCGTCTATTCTAAGCTCATCATTTATTCATTCATTCTTCTACGCCTTATATAGGAGCACAACCCTTCAGTAACACAGTGAAAAAAGCAGTGGCTGCAAGCGATAGGGAGAGCAAAGCAGGATAAGCACACCATATGGATCAGTTTGGTTCTAGTGTGATAGATATATTCATCTGCACAGCAATCCTGGAGCAAGAGCAGTGTTTTGTCTCGTCAGTGGCAGCTTTCACTCATCATGAGGTAGCGCAGAGGGTTATTGCGCGTGATGCAAAGCACTTGTACCAGATAGATCACTAAACTTCATTTTATGTGGCTAGCTCAGTGGGTTTCTGCTTTAGTCACAGAGATACGTTTGTTGCTTGCAGTTGATAAGTTACAATCCTAATATACATATGAACTGCCATGAGGAGCTGAATTGAAAGTGCACGGTATGCGTTAGAACATTATTTCCCCCCAGTCTTTCATGATCCTAATGTTGCTAAAGGGGTTAGCTTTTGTAGAAATACCCCTGTGGTATGTTTTAAATACTGAGTTTGTGCTCCTTCAGACCATGCGATTCCGACAACTTGTCATCTTCACTCTCTTATGTGACATTTCCTATAGACTCGTATGATTTGGTGTCTCTGTATATTGTGTGTTTGATGTAATGTGCTCTGAAACCCTATACCTGTATAAGGAGCGCTATAAAACAAATGAAACACATGAAAGAGAGATTAGTGCTCTTCTAGTTAGGTGATTTTGCAGCGGGTTCACAATCTTCTTACAGTTTCTCAAGTGCTCATATGAGTGTAACTACTGGTATTTATCTGTTTCCATTGACTTTATTGCTTCATTTTACTCACAGGAAAGTGTCCATCTAAGTGTTGTAGGAAGATGACTCTTTTTATAGTTTACCAAAAAGAGGTAGGCTGTGTAAAGATTCCAGATAGCCCATAGAAGGGGACCGAAGGTTACTTTAACAGTCCGAAGGAGCTCTATTTGTAATAGTTTGGTTGAGTAGCCTTAGGCTTATAAGAGGGGAGTGTTAGACATTTGTTGCATGCACAGATTCAATAAATGATACTCGCACTCAAGAAGGAGAGCCACAGTAATGTAGAAAAATAACACATATTTTTATATATATATATATATTTTCACTGAAAAAACCATAGGTTTCACAAACGTTATAGTTAGGAATTAGCATTTAAAAAACCTTGCAAATTCATTGAAAAAACCATAGGTTTCACACCAGTTATAGTTAGCTGGACATTTTACTCATACAAAACCGTTGAATTCCCCCGTTATAGTTAGTTGTACTCACTATAACTCACGCGCCCGCAATGCACTGCTGATGACGTCACATATTACATCACTCATGACATGGTCAGTGACATCACTCATGACATCACTGATGACATCTCATGTGACATCACTGATGACATCATCCTTGTGACAGAGTGGCAGACCTCCTCTCAGCTTAATGTAACCTATGATACACACATTCAAAAATAGAAAGTAACATTTTCAATACAATAGATATACCAATGCTACTTACAACACACCTATTTAGTGATTCCAAGATCTATACACACATCCAATCATTCATCAACAGCCCTATACAGTCACTCATACATGTACTCACTCATCATATGTACTCATACACTGATACATCCTGGTCATCCCGTTACACACCGATACTCATCCATAGAGTTACTGACACATAACTCATATGTACTAGTTTGAAAGATATGTACTTATTCATAAATACACTATTGAGATAGTCATTCATTCACTAACACACCCATATACACACTCATCCACCCGTACAGTCAAAAAACAAATAATAACCTATACAGACACTCATGTAGCTACTCACCACACACACTCAACCACCCATACAGTCCTATACACATGGTGCCTTAAACACATACAAGCAGTAAGTCATTCATTCATGCATCTATGCGGTACGGAAGACCTCCTAACGAAGCATACAGACACTCAGACACTCCTACTGATACTCAATCAAACATTAACCTATACAGACACTCATGTATCACTCATGTAGCTACTCACCAACACATATAGCCACTTATACACAAAGTGAGAGACTGAAACAGAAATGTATATTTATAAACATTACTCACTAACCCATGTATTCTCTGAAGTTCACTTAATCAGTCAGTTATACAATCAATTTTTCACCAAAAAATCAGTCATTTAGACACTTATATACCCATTTCTTCTGCCATGAACCTTGAGACATGCATATATAAAACATATTTAATTTTCAGAAAAACACCCATTCACTGGATGTCATCAGTGATGTCATTTGAGATTGCATCAGTGATGCCATGAGTGATGTCACTGAGAAGGTCATGAGTGATGTAATATGTGACGTCATCAGCAGTGCATTGCGGACGCGCGAGTTATAGTTAGCTGGATTAACTATAACAGGGGAATTTCAATGGTTTTGTATGAGTGAAATGTCCATCTAACTATGGGTGAAACCTATGGTTTTTTCACTGAATTTGCAAGGTTTTTTAAATGCTAATTCCTAACTATACCGTGTGTGAAAGCTATGGTTTTTTCAGTGAATTGTTTTTATAATTATATTTATTATGCAGTTCATAGCACGATCAAAACAAATACGAAAAGTATATACATTAATCCTATTCAAAAGTACATATATATCATAACCAAGAGAGTAAGCAAATATTACAGCCTAACTTGGGCTATCATTGGCTAAATGATCAATCATAGGCTGCCAGATCCTATACCCCAGTTGTTTTTTCTTCACTGATCTAATACGATATAAATTAAATTCTAAATTAAATATGTTATAAAACTTTGCCCGCCACATCTCATATGACGGTGCCTCAGTTTTCAACCACATGGAAGCGATACATAATCGAGCAACTGACATAGCCATGAACAAGAAATACCGATTTTGATAATAAAGTGGCATACTGGCCATGTCTTTGCAGAGTCCAAACATCATCATTACTCTAGATATCAGCACATCAAAATTTAAAATAGTTGACAAAAATTGGGCAATGGAAGTGAAAAAAGAGTTCAAAACTCTGCAATCCAAAAATATATGTACAATGTCTGCTTTATCAGCTTGGCACCAATAACATTTCCCATTATATATATTGCCCCACTTCATCATCTTGGCCGGTGTATGATATAAATTAAATAACATTTTATAGTGTTGAGAACGTAAATTAGCTGTCAGCGTAATCTTTGCAGCCATGTAGATAGATACTTGAATCAGCTGGTCAGGAATACCCAATCTGATATTCCATTTCCCCTCTTGTATAGCAATATCATCGCTTTGTTGACTCAGCAAGCAGTTATATAAAATCCCTATCTTAACCGGTTTATTCAAAACTTCTAGCAGGGTATTTGTCCCATTGGATAGCATAAGCCGATGTTTTAAAATAAAATGTTGCACTTGTAAATATTTAAAGAAATCACTCTGAGGTATCCCATGTTTTACCTTTAGATCATCGAATGTAACCATAGTACCAGCATATATCATATTTCCTAAACATCTAATACCTTTATCCGCCCACGCCTTCATCTTACTATCCCAAAATATAGAAGGTAGTAGTTCTGTTGAATCACAAGGTGTGTAAGGATTGATGCGATTAAGGGGAATTATTTTGTGAACCGCCCTCCATCCTTTAAATGCTATTAATATAATCTTAAATCTTGTTCTTTTATAATAACTTGGTTCAAGAAAGCGTAGCAGCAATTGTCGAGATTGACAGCCTAATAGCATTGAGTAAATGTTAGGGCTATCAAATACCTGTGTCTCACCCCCACAAATCAAAAATTCGGGACTCCCAAACCACCTTTTGAGAGCAGCAATGTCATGAATTTGGATGCTCCGCGAGGGGATTTCCAGCTCCATAAAAATCTATCGGTTATAGATTGAAGCTTCATTAATTGCGGACGTGGCAGCTCAAGCGGTACGGTACGGAAATAATACAGTACCCTGGGTAAAATACACATTTTTTAAAACATTTCGCCGCCCTACTAGTGTCAAATGTAAACATTCAATCCTCTCCAACTGGTGCTTAACAGACTGTAAAATATCAGTCCAATTCACAGTGACTAATTCTAGGAGCGACATCCTAATTTTGATTCCAAGATACTTTGCTTCAGTAGTAACACTCATGTCATTAGGACATAGCCCATTAGTACACACCACCTGGGTTTTAGCAATGTTCAGATTGTACCCAGAAACTTTACCAAATTCACGTGTTAAAGTTTGTATTTCCCCCAACGCTTGTTCCGGGTCAGATGTCACAACCGCGATGTCATCCGCGTAAGCTAAGACACGCACAAAGTTAACCCCGATAGCTATAGATTGTATACCCTTTGAACTTTCTAGCATCTGCAGCAATGGTTCAATGTAGACAGCAAATAATAGCGAGCATGGGCATCCCTGCCGTGTACCCCTAGTGATATAAACAAATGCGGACTGCTGGCCCATCACACAGATCTTAGCCCTTGGTCGTTTATACATAATTTGCAGGGCTAGCAAAAACCGCGGTCCAAACCCCGTTTTACCCATTATAGCCCATAAAAATGCCCACAATACCCGATCAAATGCTTTTTCAGCATCTAAAAACACCAATCCAACATTTTTGTGGAGTACAGCAGCATAGTCTAGAACAGCAATCACCCGATGTAGATGATTAACAGTACTACGGCCCGGAAGAAAGCCATGTTGTTGATTGGACACTAATAGTGGTACAACTTTAACTAAGCAGCTTGCGAGGATTTTAGAATATATTTTAATGTCTATATTTATTAATGAAATGGGTCTATATGACCCCGGAAGATGTGAGGGCTTATCCTTTTTTAGGTCTCGCCTGTCAATGCGCATGCGCATTGAGCAGAGCAAGACTATCGAGGCTTAAACAGAGCTTACCTACACTGGCGATTCACTGGCGATTTGATGAAGTGCATGTGCACTTTTAACTCAATGCGCAAGCGCAATTAGTTAAAATGCGCGTGCACAGCATCAAATCGTCAGCTTGGTGCCGCCAGCAGCTCTTCCCGCTCCGCCTCAGCCCAGCCATTCTCCTCCCCTAATTACCCCCTGCTGCATCAAAGGCTTTTTCATGGCCCGCCGGCCGTGCTTTCAGTTTCACGGCCGGCCGGCCGTGTCTCCTTTTCTTTTTAGCCCATTTTCCACCATAAAATAAGTATTTTTTTGCTTGACACTTTTTTTTGTGGTGATGGCCGTGCAGTCATACGTTGCACTGGGCGGCTCTGCAGGTAATAAGCAGACTGGGTTAATTTTCCTGATTGCCCATGGCTCGCCTTCCACCTCCGCCCGTGGCCACGGCAAATCCAGCGATTTCGAAAAGCCTTAAGATATTTTTCATTCAATTTAGACATGTCTTCTCTAAATAATTATCGTTCTGTTTTCTTCTTGTTAATTTTGGCTTTCCCTCGTTCTGCTTTACGTTAGGAGCCCTCCTCCGACACTTCAAGCACAAACGCAGTCCTTTGTTTTATTTGTTGCTTTCACCCTCCCACCTTTCGAGCACAAATGCATTGGTTCCCTTCCCCCACCTTTTCTGAATGCATCAAGTTAGGCAGCATGAGGCCCGGGCACCCACTCCGCCTCAGATCACATTCCGGTGCTCAGTTGCCCACTGGGTTGCTTACCGACGGATGTGGGTTCTAATCTCCTACAGCACAGACATCGCCATGGAGCATCAGCGAGCGTATCTAAAAACATTTATAACTGTTGCAAGTACAAATAGTATGCATGCAACGTTTCCCTTCCATCGCTGTTTCTTTTTAATTTGCTCTTTCCCTCTTTCAGCTGCACGTTAGGAGCCCTCCACACGCAGCTTTGGGGTTCTCAGCACACATGTACATGCTGATGTGACGCTGCTACAGCTGTATTACACTACGTTCTCCTCACCCTCCACTCTTGGTAGAGCTGCGCCTTGTGTGTAACAAGTGGTGTGTGTGCATCACAGGCAGAGCAAACGCAAGTGACAGCGACTTTAGTTAACGACCACCCTTAAGCAATCTCATCAGTAGCCATGCTTCCCCAGTCTTGGTGTCTGTGTGTATCGCTGTGAGTCACTGTGTCTGTTTTAATGTATCTGTCAGTGCGCACTGGCTTTTACTTATATTGTCTGCTGTGTGCTTAAAGTATATCTCTGTGTCGCTGGGTCCGTTTGCAGCGTCATTTCTCTGTCACTCACACTTACCTGTTTGCCCATGTGTTGTGCGTGTCTCCATGTGCCTCTGTTTCCTTTTCACGTCTAGAGAATGGTCTGTTTATTGTGTCTGTTTCCGTGAGTCGCACCTTCACGCTGATTACCTGTCTTCATCTGTGTGTGTGTGTTCAGCTCTTTGAGGATCTAGCTTGTGCCGGTGGTGTGTCTGTCAACCCGTAAGCTCATCGGTTCATTCACGTTTGTGTCTTGGCGCGATCAACAAATCCAGACTTCTCTGCAGCAGCCTCGGCCTCACAGAATGAGCCGTGTTTACAGAATACACATATGCAGGAATGAACACATTTCGGCAAGGACGCGCAACACCCTGTGATTCTGGGCAAATCACTTAATCTCCCCGCGCCTAATAAAAATTAATGTGCCTCTTGTAACGTTACTGGTGCTATGTAAAGCGCTCTGATACTCTATACCTTTGAGTCAAGTTTGCGCTATATAAAATGCTAAAAAAACACCAACCTTTCCATGAGACCTGTCCCGGTGTGTGCATTATCGTGCAGTTAAAGTATAGAAGATGCATGTACAGTACCATGGTTTTCTCTTGTCCATCTTCCGGGTTTGACATCCGTACCACCTTCTTCATTGCGCTTTATGCACTTTATCTACTTTCACCAGTGCAAAGATAATACGTCTCCTCTTTCACAATGTGTGTGCTGGTGTTAGGATATGCCACACTGACATTCCAGGCCTATGTTACCCAGTGTGCACGTTGGAGTGTAGGTGCACGTCTCAGCGCGCTTAGCATGGTTGCATACCGATATTTGCCCACTTGCGCTGCTGCATAGCAAAGATGTTTATGCTCATACATACATTGCAATATGATCCCATCCTAGCCGTGCATTTTATTTAACTGACTTACTTTTTTTTTGTAAAATGAATAGTTATAATTCAACCAAATGTTAACTTTATAGCTTTAGGTAATTTACATGTTTACTTTTTTACATGTAAAAAGTTTTAGCATTAAAAATTAGAAACAACATTAGGTCACTATCCTTTATTTATAACATTTTACACAAAATTGTAAGTTTACACATCAAATACATGTAAACAAGGACAAAACTAAACATGTAACTTTACTAATGCTATCAATTTAACATTTGGTAGATTTATAACTATTCACTTTACAAAAAACAAAATTAATACTTTTATAATTTGAAAAAATATAAACCAAAAAAAAGTTTTACATTTGCAACTCCAAAAGGTCAAACTCTTCTATTGCGAGACCTATTGCATTTTCAATGCTTGTTTTAAATACCGCTATGTTTGCGTCATCCCACGATGGAGGAGGAGCTCCAGCTTGAGCGGCAAGGAAAGTGGCCAACATGTCGTCTTTAATAATGGCAAATAGCAAGCGGTAAATTTCTAACGGCAGTTTATCCAGACCAGCAGCTTTTCCAAGCGCCAGGTCCTTAAATGTGCTTTCAAGTTCTGGCATAGTTATAGGAGCTTCTAGCTCTTCTCTAGCACCAGGTTCAATCACCGATAAATCAAATCTGGCCACAAACTGGTCGATCTGTTCGAGGGATAGATATTCTTGAGTATACAATGAAGTATAGTATTGTTGAAAAACCTGCAATATACCATCCATTGTCCCAACCAAGTGGCCCTGATCGTTCTCTAAAGTCTCAATACGCTACATTGTCGTCCCCGAAGCCTTTGCGCAAGACATCTACCAACCGATTCACCATATTCATATCGCTCAGCGCGATGAATTTTATACTGGATTGCAATATCATGACTCTAAGCCCCATTGATCTTAGCCTTAGCGCACACAACCTTATTCTGTGCCATTTCAATGTCTTGATGTACGCTTATGGCCAATACAAGTTCATATTTAACGTTTTTCAAGTCAACCAGCAATTTGTTCATTTCAGCTTTTTTCTTACGCTGTTGAGCCCACCCAAAGCTATATGTTTCACCCCGCAAGCCAGACTTAAAGCTGTCCCATACCATCGCCTGAGACGCTGTACCTCTATTGAATTCTAAATACTGCTTGGCCCAATCTTGGATATGACATGCAGATTCTTCATCAAATATGAGCTTCTTATTGAATAAAAAATGCCCGCTGCGTTCGCTGGATGTTAAAAAGCGGCAGATCAATAACCACAGGACCATGGTCTGATGTAATCCGTGGTATTACCCGCATACGAGCACCCATGGCGAATGGTCTAGGCAAAAAAATGTAATCTAGTCGAACGAACTTCCTATGTGGGGAGGAAAAAAAAGTGTATCCAGGGTCAGCCGGGTTAACAAATTGCCACCTATCAACCAGACCATGTTGAATCAATACCTGCTGCAGCGCTCTAAAAACATGTGGTTTGCGGCCAGTATATCTATTAAATTGGGGATCCCAGGTAGAGGCCTCACCATGAATATTAAAATCCCCTAACAAAAATAAAGGAGTACCCCACATCACCAGCTCTACATTGAGAAAATCAAGAACCTCGTTTTCATCCTGATTCGACGCATATACTGTACATACTGTAGTTGTGACCCCCCCGATGATACACTCAGCAATTGCCCAGCGACCTAAGCTATCAGCTTTAATTTTACCCGTGGTAGCTATTGTTTGACGTCCCAAAATTGCCACCCCCGATTCCTAATGGCCTGCCGAGAGGTAACAAATACCGTATACCCCAGTTCGTTCAGAATCTTCCGATTACACCATGGCACATGAGTTTCCTGAAGACATATGATGTCCGGGTTAATTAACCGCACTTCCTGCCGCACCCGTCTACGCTTAGGAACATTATTCAGACCACATACATTGAATTAACATATCCGCAACATATTACTCGCCATTTAGCCAAAAATTAAGACATAGGTCGACATTGATCAGGAAGACTAGCATATAATATAAGCTCGCTCAAGCATCCTTGTAGCATTTGCTATGAACTGACATTTTTCCTTTTATACCCTTAACCCATA
Organism: Lissotriton helveticus; assembly: GCF_964261635.1. Lineage (NCBI taxonomy): Eukaryota > Metazoa > Chordata > Amphibia > Caudata > Salamandridae > Lissotriton > Lissotriton helveticus. The sequence continues at coordinate 4,865,672 of NC_136061.1, read as the reverse complement.
AACTACCCACCCCTATACCCCGTGACCCCACCCCAAAACCCCCTACCCTCCCCAAACTTCCCACCCCCCCACAGAGGTGACCCTCCCCAACAGCAGAGGTAATAGGGCCTATCGCCCTTGTGATGAGTGTGAGAAAGTCTCTGTGCTCAGGTAACCCGTACAAGATCAATAAAGACACATAGAAAACAAAAACCAGAAATGAGAAAAGCTAAGCAGTGATCAACAATAATCAAGCATTCCCCATATAAACACTGCATGATTTGATCAACCCAAGGAATTGAGGTATTCCTTAGCTAAGGATTCAGAAGTGAAAAATCGATTCTGCCCTTTATACACTGTTTTTAAAGTAGCTGGTTGTAAAAGAAAAGCCTGTAAACTCTTAGCTTGAAATGGAGTGATTAATTGTCGAAGCCGCCAGTGGTTCTCTACAGTCGCATGGCAGTAATCGGGGCGAACAAAAAATGTAGTTCCTTTCCCAGATCTCTTTTTCTCAGGCCTAGCTAAGTCATACAATGTTTGCCTTGTCAAAAAATTATTTAAAGAAATCAATATGGCGTGTGAGTGTTGTACATCTTGCCCAGTCCGAGCCGGTCGTTGACGAAACGGGAATCGGTGTGCCCGCTGAATTTCCTGGGCCCAGTTCCAGTCTTTCACCTCGGGGAATGCTTCTTCAAATAGCTCTACTACAAACTTCTGCGTGTCCTGGCCCTCAACCCCTTCCGGGATTCCAAGAACCCGCAAATTATTGCGGCGTAATCGATTCTCCATATCGACAAGTTTTCCATGTACATCTTCCCTATGTGCATGAATCTCAGCAATTTCGACCTTATGGCTTGCCACCTGATCCTCCAATGACGAGATGCGACCTTCTGCTTCTACCATTCTGTCCGTAAAGTCATTACAAGACTTTGCCAAACGTCGAACAGTGTTTTGGAGCTTACGACAGGCAGTATGAGTTTTTAAGTGCTCAGCCCTGGCCTCAAGCCGCTGCTCCGAGATAGCTTTAAATATCGCCTCCAATGACACCTGGCTAGTGGCCCCCAAAAGTCCACAGGCCTGTTCAGATGTGTCCAGGGTCTCTGGTGTAAGATCGGCTGTTGATATTGCCCACTTAGAAATCTCCGGAGTGCCCAGCTGCCTGCTAATATCAGCGTCAGCCATTACATCACCTAGATTATCCTGGTTCAGGTTGATAGCCTTCACGTTAGGTGTATTATCTTGTGATGTCTCTATAGACCCTTCAAGCATTGAACCGTCCTCCCCCTCCTCGTCTAAATCACCATCAATGTCAGTACCGTCTGATTGCTCAGAGAGGGAGTAGAACTCACTGTCTTTACTGCTCGCGGGCTCCAGCATTTCTTCCCCAGTGGCCCCAGCTACATCCTCAGTTACATCTGCCAAGTTAGTCACAGGTGCCGAATTACTGGTTCCATACTCTGCGAGCATTACAGCTGTGCCATGTAACGATGCAGTCATCGAACTCTGTAGTGAGCCAGGGGAGACTACCAGCTGTTCAAGTGACTTAACTAGAGTAGTATCGCCATCCATATCCCCAGAGTCAGAAGGTCTAACGACTAAACTCGTCGTTTTCCTCGCTAAAGCTGAGGCTGTTTGAAACATTTGTGAGATTTTGGGGGTAGCTGGTATATCTACCACTGGTCCCGCACGACCAGCACCCTTGTCACACCCAGCCACCTTTGCCTTCGCAGCGAGAGCAGCAAGAGCAGCACGTGTTCCAATCTGGCTCTCACCACTGGCCCCAGTTTTTCCACCCCGAGCCGTTTTTGGTCCCATATTGCGAAAAAATTGGAGTGAACCTGGAGTGAGCCTGGTATCTTTATAAAGGGCAGCAATGGAGGAGCCCACACCGTATTCGTAGCACTACGGTAGTTTTCACGGTAGTTTCAAGCCAGCTAGAGATCTTTGCAACATATCCCTATTAATATATTGACTAGCATTCCTTGCTCTTTACGAAGAAAGTACATTTTTTTTGTTTGTTTTTTTACAAAAGTCACATCCAGCAGGAAAGAGCGAAAGAAAAGTCACAAAAGTACCCGATGTTCTGTTTTAATCCGATGGCATCGAGGATATGACTTCAGCCGCAGCTCCCCGGCGTGATCTGTCCGCCGCCTGCTTCTCAGCCAGCGTCCCGCAAATCAGCCTCTGTCTCCGCCTACACCCACTGTCAGCTTTGCCGGGAGCCGCGGTGGAAACTACAACGGCAATCAGTGCCTTGCTCGCCTTGCTCACCGTCGGCTGCCCCCCAACCTGAGGGAGCCGCAGGCACTCGACCAATGACTGGGGAGTTTATCGTAGCTGGATCCGGGCCAGAAATACGAACCTCCGATGGGAAAAACGCCAGGTACCCGAGCAGCACGGAGCCTCTCACACGAACGTCTGACTCGCAGACGCCATCTTGCCAGGTTTTTTAAATGCTAATTCCTAACTATAACGTGTGTGAAACCTATGGTTTTTTCAGTGAATTTCAAAGGTTTTGTAAAAGATAATTTTTAAATTTACTAATTATTAATTTTTTTTCTTTTTATACTAATCTTTCTTTTTTTTAATAAATACTATTTACATATTATTTTTCCCGTCTTTATATTTCACATTTTATAGTTAAATAATTATAAAACAAAGTTCAAAAATAATGTTTTTTTTTTTCGAACTTTTTTTTTTTAATATGATTACAAGGTCCGCGCACCATGAGAGCTCCGCAAGCACACCGTTAACTTTCTGTGCGCTTCCCCCCGAAAGTTTTTTAATTCCAAAAACGTAATAGCTATGATTTAATGTACATTTTAAAGGTAGACAATATCTGCTATAATGAAGAAAATGGGGTTTTTTAACTTTTAAGAACAATATATTACTTTTTAAAGTAATTACAAATCTGGCGAGGGTACGTCGCACGTGCACGCATCGTGAGAGCTCCGTCCGCGCACCGTAAATGCTTCGAGCGCTTACCCCCGAAAGTTTTATAAACTTAAAAACTTTATATCTACGTATTTATTGTACAATGTAAAGGTATATATTATGTTGGATAATAAAGAAAATGTTTATTTTAAACATTTAAAGACCGTATATTACTTTATTAAAGCAATTACGAATCTCGCTAGGGTGCGTCCCACATAAGTGCATCGTAAGATGACGTAAGCGCTCCGTAAATAAATCGTAAATGCATCCCGAGATTACGTAAGTGCTCCGTAAATGCTCCGTGAGCTCACCGTAAGATTACGTCCAACCATGTGACCTTAAAACAAGACAATCTATTGGTTTATAATACTTCCTACTCCAATTATTGAAAGACCCCTCCCATGTTGTAAATGGATTGATTAATTGAATGTTAATCATTCTTCTTTGACTTTCAGAGAAGGAGCATCTTTTTTCTTTAGCTCCTGGGCTTCAGAGAAACAACTCCAAATGGCTGAACTTCCACAGGAATCTGATCATTCTTCATCTTCATCTGAAGACTGTGTAGAAGAACAGCCACGGCCTACCAAAAAAAAGGAATCCATTGTATGGAAATTTTTAACTTGCCTGAAGGTTTAAAAAAAGTGAACGCTCCACTTGTCACATGTAAGATTTGTGAAGCACTACTATCTAGGGGTAATCCGAATAAGAAATATTAGTTTGGCACTTACAGCATGGAACGCCATGTGAAGAACATCCACCCCAACAATTGGGCGAGAGCTGTAGTGCGAAGGTCGGAGAAGGAGCAGGGCTCTGCTCTAAGCAGTTCATCAGCACCACCACCACCACTTCCATCTACCATGATTCCAAACATCATCATGAATTTAGGAACCTAATGATTCGTTGCATTCATTGCAACCAATTCATTGCCTATGGGCAACAGTCCATAAATCGTAAAATTCCCTTTTGTCAGGAGTTTCGCAACTCAATTTTCGATAATTAATCAAATGTCCTTTTCTTTGTTTCACCAGACATCCTTCACATCCAATCAAAGCATATACTCCTTTATTGATATCTTCTGTAATATTCCTCTTAAAAGTATAGCTTTGCAGTACTTCATAGAGACAAACGTTCTCCAGATGATTACTTCTATTTGGATAGTATGTATCCAACATGTTTGTCTTAAAAATATCTGTACTGTTTGGTTCTTTCTCTGCTAAATACTCAATTCTTGTACAGATTTCAAAACTCGGTTTCCTGTTGCAGCAAGACCTAGACTCACCCAAATTATTGTTCTAGATTTGGCATACAGACTTGCAGATGATAACCGATCTGAACATTCATATGCTCCAATTTCTCGATGAGACAACATCTTCAAACTGTTGCTGTATAATTTCTTACTTAGGCTCTTTTCCGGAGAAATTTCCTCCCACATTTCCTTTAGTTCTGTCTTCTCAGATTTTGTGATGTAAGACGTTACATATCGAGCCACAGCAATGGAGTTGTCTGCAACATATTGAATATCCATGTTAGCATTCCACATGGACAAAATGACTGGGTTATAGTCATTTATGTATTTTGACTCTTCATTTCTTTTTAAGTTGTAGTTATTTTTCGGTGATTTTCTTGTCACAGTATGTCGCAAAGAAGACATGAAATTGTTAACTCTTCCTTTTGATAATACTGGTCGTGGAAATCGAAAACGACATTTTGTGTAGAACTTGTCCTTGGATTTGAACTTTCAACGACAGTATTTTCCACAACAATGGCTTTGAAACTGTAAGACTTGATGTCTTAAATTGTTTTCTTCTGTACTTTTCGGAACAGCACATGTAGAATACTGTTCAATAAAACTCATTACTGTGTCATCCGAATCTGTTCCAAATTTAGGAGCATCTATGATCCATAGCAGCATATGTATGTGAGGAGCACCTCTTGCTTGATACTCCTTTCTCTAAAAGAAATCCAAAACCTCTCCAAGAGGAGGATTTTTTTTGTTTATGATAAAAGACATCATAGCTTCAAATCTATGATTGAAATACCTGCATACATTAACTGGATCCAAAGAGCACAGTTCTCCAGGTTTCTTGAATTCTATATTTTCTATGTTTGCATTTGCCTCTCGAAGAAATTCAAAAGTCTTCCCAAGCATACTCAGCACAGCTAAGAGTAAGTAACCATCTAGGAGTTCCTAAGTTTCTTAGCATATATTTCAATTCCCCATGACGACGGAACCAATACTCGTTAGTACCATGCTGACAAGCCATGAGATTAATTAGCTGAGAATCCAAAACAGTGTCTTTCTGTTGGACTTTTTCCATAAAGTCCCTTGCCGAAACAATTTGCAGATGTACTCCACTTTTTAGTATATGGTTCACTGCATAAGAAAGATGAAACCACTATGGAATGCATTGGCGAAACTTTGTATCTTCTGCATATAATCTTGACGTCCGGTATTCAGATGCAGGAATTTGCACAGGTCGGTCATCATATCTTCCACCTACACCTGTTGGAAATAACTGAGGAAAACAACGAGCTTCCAAGCTTTCTTCCCATACACTTATAGGACTTCCCTTTGTTTATTTCATTTGGAATAACTCAATAGCATTCCCCATTACGTCTTTGGAATGCAGAGGATGAACACGATAATGTTCATCAATTTGTTCACTTTTGGACACATCGACTTTTTCAATTTGCCCAGCTGGCAAATCACTGTTCTCTTCTACTGTTGTTTCCTCTTCTCCTACATACACATTTTTATAGTACTGATTGTTTTTTACCAAATACAACGTTGCCTTTTTGACTTTCCTAATCCACTAATTCTTGCCAGATTTTCTTACTCTTTGTATGAACGCCATTAACTAGAATAACTAGAGGTTCCTCTTCCACTTTCTCTACACCAATTGTGTCAATATTTGTCTTAAAATCTAGAGGCAAATAAACAACTCTTCCCTTTAATCCTCTCTGTAAATCTGAAGGAGGCAATTTCCCTGTCTTAGGCTCCATGCGAACAATAGCCTGAAATGGATGCACACATTGAATCAAAATAGACTCATAGGTATTTAAATCCATCAATTCAGAAGGAATATTTACCAACTCAAGATTATTATGTACAGATCTAGCAGGCATTTTGTTATCATTTAATTTATTATAACAATATTTACAAATACTTTGATCAGAACCCAAATCAAAACAATTCTTCCAACAAATAAGTTGCAAAATCCTTCCACTCATTATTATTTTCCTTTCCACTTTTAACATATAAATCAACTAACCTAGTCTGATTCTTATAATGAGTTCGTCGACAACACACACAAGAACAGTTTGGCCTTTCACTTGAAATGACCTTAAACTTTGTAATTTCTTGGTCCAATTTTCTGTACTTAAATTCTGTATATTTTCATCCACATTACCTTCTATTACTGCATCAGTTTCTGCACTGTCCTCTTTTTCACCAAAATAACAAAACTCAATTTCTTACATCTAATACAGATCCATGCAAAAGAGCACTGTTTAACTGTTTTAGCTTAAGTGCTGGACTTTTTGTATAATACAACCTTCTCACTAATTTACCTCACTTCAGTATGATGCACTGCCAACATCCTAAAATGATGAAAAACACTGTCATACTTTTCTAGAAAGACAAGCCAGTGAATGCCCATGCAATCCTGTTTTTTCTCTCAATCTGCCAGGATCTAATTCTTGCAATATCTTAATCTTTTGTTTTAGACTTTTCTTAGTATATTTACGTAAGAAATTGTGAAATAAATCAATTGAATCCTGTCGCACACTACAAATACTACTACAATTCCAAGTGTACACCTGAACCTTAAGACGTCTCCCTAAAACTTCATCAGCTAACACCTCTTCTGCATTTCTAGGCACAATTTTTTCTTTTTCAATTGGACAACTGTCCTTCACCTCATATGCTCGACCACTGATGTCAACTGCATGCAACAAATCATTAGTCTGAAAGTAGGTCTCTTCATTAAAAAATGGCTCACAACTTGAACTATGCTTCCATTCTCCAGAAAAAACATCACAGAATGTATTCCTATTAATTACTCTTTTCCACTTACTTTTTGCTTTCAAAACATTGATTGCCTTGTCTAGTGTACGAATTCTATTGATTACTAAAATATATAATTTTTTTGCACTGCAAAAGCCTGATCAACTATCATCTCTATAGTAAGTAAGTAATTCTTTATTGTTTTAGGTTAATAAAAACCGTTACAAAAAGAGCAATAAAACAATCTCATAAGAAGTTTAAAAGACCTTAAAAGCAGAAATTCATGATTAATCGAATAGTAAAGATAAAAAACAGTAAGGCCCCGCAGGGAAAAATGTTCAAGGCACTTGGTCCTGTCCCCGGTTTCCACTTAGGCAAGTGCCTGGGTTATTTGTTTCCGATCCGCTAGTTTCAGAAATTTAACTAGCTTCCCGTTTAGTGGCGGGAGGCCAGGATCAAAACAAGCGAGGACAGCTTGTCTGCATGAGCGGACTCCTAGTTCGTTGAAAGCTGTTTACAGCAGAGCTACTCTTTCCTCGTTCAGCCTCGGGCAAATGCACAATAAATGTTCCAAATCTTCAATTCCTGTTCCGCAGAGCCGGCATTTGGTCCCATGGTTCTGCCTCAACCATGGTGGTAGATGCGGAATGGCGGGTAGAATCCCCAGCCTGTGTTTAAAAAAGGCCTCTTTTGTTTTCCAGCCATACCCCAGACCAAAATATGCTTGGAACCCCGGTGATCTGTATGTGCACAAGGTCATCCAGGCATGACGCCTATGAGAGAGCAAAGCTTTGTCCACCACATGCGATTGTCTCTTTAGACTCTTGTTCACTATGCGCTTGGATTGCGCATGTGATACAGGGGTCTCCCAAAGGTCTTTCAGTCCTGTGATGGACAAGGACTCCTCTAGGTATTTTTTCGCGGGCATTCGTGGTGTGGTAAGCATGTCTTGCCAGAGCTGTCGGTTCAGGGTTTTTTCGTGAGAATTCTTTAATTTGTGCCAGCACTTGATGTATGAGGCTCTTCGAGCAAGCGTTTGGCACGTCAGCCCGAATTACAGCCGAATCTGGGCCTGCGAAGTATAGGATGGTAGATTAAAAAGAAGTCTGTAGGCCTTTGAAATGGTTGTGTCCAGAAGTTTAGCATCAATTCCTCTTAGAGCCTCGCTGCCATACGTGATTGATGACTCTATTTTAGTTTTGGCTACTCGTAATAGTGGAAGTAGAGTCTCACCGGTCAGATTGGTCTTTAGCTGTTTCAATGTCACGCTATTAGCATGCCTTTCCTCTTGATGGCCTCTAATTGGTTTTGGTAGCGGCCACCTTTATCGACTTGGATCCCAAGATATTTGTATTCAGAGCAGTTTGAGATTGCATCCGAACCAAGCGTCCAAGTGTACGACTTTTTGCTTCTGGTTATAGAAAGAACTTTTGTTTTACTAATGTTCACTTCTAGTTGGTTTTCGACGGCATAACCATGAAGCGTGTTGATAAGGTTTTGAAGGCCAACTTTCGTGTGACTGACCAGAACCACGTCGTCTGCGTAGGAGATGCTGGACAGCCCTTTGCCTCCTAACCGCGGAGCATGCGAATTGCAGGCATCTAAGGCGGGTGGCAGGTCGGCTGTAAAAAGATTGAAAAGAGTTGGAGCTAACACGCACCCCTGTTTTAGGCCCTTTGTGGTCGGAATGCGCCTAGAGAGGTGCGAGCCGTTCCCAAGCTTTACCTGGACCCATGTGTTTGTATGCAACTCAATCAAAAGGTTTAGAAGAGGCAAGGGAATCCCCCAGGAGGCCAGTTTTTGCCATAGGATTTCTCGGTTGACATTGTCAAAGGCCGCTTTAAAGTCCACAAAGCAGAGGTGGAGAGCCTGCTTGGTCGCTCTTGCCTTGTCAATGAGCAACTAGATGGCGATCAAGTTGGATGTTGTCCCCATATCTTTGCAGAACCCCGTTTGGCTGGATGGTATTAAGCTTTGGTTTGCAGCCCATTCTCGCAGATGGATCAATAGGAGTCCTGCAAAGTATTTGGCCTCAACGTCAAGGAGTGCAATCAATTGGTAGTTTTTTGGAAGAAGTCTGTCCCCAGCCTTATAGATCGGTGAGATGATCGAGCCCCTCCATGAAACGGGAAGGCACCCAGAGTTGGTGACAAATGAATAGAGGGGGATCAATTTGTCGGCCCAGTAATCAGGTTCAAGTTTGAAGAGGGCCGGGGGAATACCATTTGGTCCGGCTGCGCCGTCTTTTCTACCTTTGGAGATTAGTTTCCTGATTTGAGCCGCAGAGCATAATAGAATGAAGTCTTCACTTAGTGAGCGAATTTGCGGTTGTCTGTCACCCAGAAAATTGAGAGGCCCCCTTGTTTTCCTGTCCTGGCAATTAAAATGTTCATCAAGAAATAATTCCCAAGAAGATTTCAATATGTGTGATGTTATGCCGCTGATTTTTGGATTTAGCAGTTTGTTTATAATCGACCAGAACTGGGCGCTGTTGTTGCCCATGGATGCATGATGGAGTTTGGCCCAGAAGTCGACGTCGTTAGCCCTTTTGATTGCCCATTTCAGTTTTTTTGATATCCGCTCGGTGCTTGCGAATCCGTGATAGCAGCATTACATCCCCCGGACTTTTCTTTAACAATCTTAAAGCTTTATTAATCGCTTTTTTGTATGATTTCATAGCCAGTTTCTGGGTGCCCGAGATCTTCCTTGTAGCACCCTGTGCTGGTTGTGGAAAATGCCGTACAGTTGTCGAATAATTGTTCCCAAACTCCATCGTAAATTGTTCCCAGCCTGCTACTATATTGCCGGAAGGATAGTTTGAGGCGGTCAGTTGGGGTTTTGCCGCTAGAAGTACCTCCGCAGTATTTGCTACTGACGTTTTAATACGTTTAAGGTTGATGGTGTAACTGTCCTGCGGCCCAGTAGCGTTTAGAAGAATATCGTCTGGGAAGGCTCCTAAACTGACCTCTTGAGGGCGATGGTCGCTTTCACCCTTGTCTCCTAAGTTGTAGCCCAAAACGTGATGAAATAGCGTGAGGGAGACTAACGTGTAATCAATAAGAGAGGTAGTAGTGCCTGAGATGAATGAGGCCACAGATGGTGAATCCTTTACGAATCTTCCGTTTAAGACCCTCAGGCCCATGTGTTCTAGGTCTTCCAGTAGTGCCTTTGCTGCCTTTGAAGCCTTGCACTGACTGCTAAATAATTGGTTCGGGATATCCCAATGATAAGACTGTGCCTGAATATCGTTGTTTGCTGAAGTCCCCAGAATGCACTGATTGAAGTCTCCAGACAAAATTAAATTTGGGGATGTTCGGGTGTTTATGACGTTGTATAAGTGGTCTGTTAGGATTTTCCCCTCCTTTCCCTTGTTTTTAGGGTTGATGTAGGTGTTAGTCAGCTGTACCACTTTTTTCTTGCCCCCGAAGTTAAGTAGTACCTCCACTGTGTTTATGGCCAAGGAAGTTGTGCTGAGTGCCCGAGCATAACCAATCGTTGATATTTTGAGATAGGTTGCTAGGCCTCCTGACAGACGACCAAACTTGCTTTTCCTTGCGGCTGGGGAATGATGACAAGTATAACCCTCTAAATGAATAGGCTCTTCCAGCCATGTTTCCTGTAGGAGGATAATGTCAAATGATTTGACATATTGTAGGAAATCAGTTTCTGCTGCTTTGTTGTAGAGCCCATTGATGTTCCAAGAGCATAGGTCCATGTGCGGTGCCTCCATACGCGGATCTCTCTCTGTTTGGTAACCTTGTCATAGAGAATTTCCTTGTGATTGAAAAGGTCCTTGTGAATTACATATCCTGATGAGCCGGTGTTCAATTGTGCGATACGTGTTAGTAGGCCTTGAGATATTTTGCGTGGGTATCGCCTGTGGTACTAGTGTGTAGTTGCGCGACCCAGTGCACCCCTCAGCACGGACCTAGTTGTTGAAATTGTGTCTGGTCGCTGCTGGGGCCGCTCAAGTAGGGGCAGCGGGTATCCAGTGTTGTAGTGGGCCGCTATGTCGATCCCCCATGCTTTAAGGAGACCTTGCTCCTTGAGGATTTTGTTGACTATGTCAGGAGAAGTCCATATAGCTTTTGTCGCCTCATTCCCGTCCAACCTGCCTATCATCTCTATAGTTTTCTTTTTCTTGTAAAATGTGTAATTCTTTACACTTGTTGATACATTTAAAACAACTCTGTTATAAAACATTCCCCTACGAATGTCAATGAACTGATTTTTGTGTCTATTACTATAGACCAAATCATCTCCATGTACATTTCCAACATTTTTTTAGGGGCTCTGCTTTTTCTTTTTAGTTACAGATGAATTTGTCTTCATTTGCACATTATCCACAATTTTTTTACATTGGGTTAATTTCTTATAAAATCTTTAGTTGGCTTACCAGAAGCATTCTTCTTTTTCTCTGAACATTGTTTTTTGGATAAATCTTCTAATTGTGTTTTCTTGGAGAAGAAAGCCTGTTTATATTTGTTTCCTTTTGCCTCCTTCGTAGGCATATTCCTTTTTCTTTCTGTAGATAATTATAATCTGTTGTGAAGAAAAAATAACATGTTATAGACCACTACTAACATACTACATAGCAATTAGAATCACTGATATAAACACTGGTTTACTTCATAAGTAAGTTTAAAGCACAGCAACTATGTCTGACCAGAGAAGGAAATCAGGCAGTGAGTGCTGTTTATGAGTTTTTAGCAGTGCAGTAGTGTTTCAACATTGTAGAGTAATTTGCTGAGAATGGTATTTCAGGGTTCAGCACTCCCAGTATCTAATTTGCACAACATAATTACAATTTGGAAATTAAAAGGCCTAAGACACATACTGCATAGAACTTTGTACAAGTACATCTAGTAATTCATGACTAACTTCATGATTTAGGTGATTTACAACACAAAAGGAAAGAAAGTACAAACAGAGATAAAATGATATAAGCAGAGGATGCAATACTACAGGCACAAAGACAGGAAAGATTTAATATGATGGCACTGTCTTATACACACCAGCAGCCATGTCATAATAGGCCTCTGCAGATGTACATAAGAGGGTGTAGGCAGGGGGTGCAGGCAGAGGGAGAGGGATGGTATAGACAGAAAATAACATAACGCAGTCAGAGATTAAACTGGAACAGGCAGAGGAGAGATGATACAAAGCTGCAGGCAGAGGGACAGATGGTGTAGTCCGAAAAAAAGATGGTGCAGAGAGAGGGTGAGATATTTCAAGCAGACACACAGATAGTGCAAGCAGTCGCAGACATGGTACACACTGAGAATAAAATGATACAACAGAGAAGAAATGCTTGAAACAGTGAGACAAATGCTACGTGCAGAGGCAAATTGGAGCACACAGAGGGGGAGATAGTGAAGACAGAGATAAAGTGGTACTAGCATAGGATGCGAAACTACAGGCAGAGAAACAAAAAGATTTAACATGATAGCAGTGTCTTATACACACCAGCAGTCATATTGTAATAGACCTCCGTAGATGTACATGAGAGGGTGCAGGCAGAGGATGCAGGCAGAGAGAGAGGGATGGCATAGACAGAAAATAAGACAATGCATGCATAGACTAAACAGGTATAGGCAGAGGATAAATGGTACAGGGCTGCAGGCAGAGCAACAAATGGTGTAGTAAAAAAAAGAAGGTGCAGAGAGAGGGTAAGATATTTCAAGTAGACACACATGTAGTGCAAGCAGACACAGACATGGTACACACTAAGAATAAAATGGTACAACACAGAAGAAAAGCTTGATACAGTGAGACAAATTCTACATGCAGAAGCAAATTAGAGCACACAGAGGAGAAGATAGTGCAGACAGAGATAAAATAGTACAAACAGAGGGTGCAAACCTACAGACAGAGAAACAAAAAGATTTAACATGATAGCAGTGTCTAATACACACCAGAAGCCATATTGTAATAGGCCTCTGTAGATGTACATGAGAGGGTGCAGGCAGAGGATGCAGGCAGAGAGAGAGGGATAGCATAGACAGAAAATAAGATAATGCATGCATAGACTAAACTACTAAAGGCAGAGGATACATGGTACAGGGCTGCAGACACAGGGACATATGGTGTTCTCACAAAAAAGATGGTGCAGAGAGAGGGTGAGATGCTTCAATCACACAAACACATAGTGCAAGCAGACACAGACAAGGTACACACAGAGGATAAAGTGGTAAAACAAAGAAAATATGCTGGAAACAGTGAAACAAATGCTAAATGCAGAGGCAATTAAAAGCACAAACAGGGGGAGATAGTGAATACAAAGATAAAATGGTAAAAGCAGAGGGTGCAAAACTACACACAGAGAAACAAAAAATGTAACAAGGTCGTGCTTTCTAATACACACCAGCAGCCATATCATAATAGGCCTCTCCAGATGTACATGAGAAGATACAGGCAGAGGGTGCAGACAAAAGAAGAAGGATGGTATAGACAGAAAATAAAATAATGCAGGCAGAGACTAAACTGATACAGACAGAGGATAGACAGAGAACAGGCAGAGAGTGAGATGGCGCAAGCAGAAGGTGAGATGGAACAGGCAGAGAGAGACATGGCACAGACAGAGAATGAGATGGCACAGGCAAAGGGAGAGATGGTGCAAGCGGAAGAAGAGATGGTGCAGGAAGAGGGGAGATGGTACAGGCAGAGGGAGAGATGGTGCAGACGGAGGGAAGATAGCACAAGCAGAAGGAGAGATAGTGCCGACAGAGAATGACATGGCACAGGCAGAGGGAGAGATGGCGGAGGCAGAGGGTGAGATGACACAGGCAGAGGGAGAGATGGCGGAGGCACAGGGAGAGATGGCACAGACAGAGGGAGAGATGGCACAGGCAGATGATGAGATGAAGCAGATAGACGGTGACATGGCACAGGCAGAGGGTGAAATGGCGCACATGGAGGGAGAGATGGTGCAGGCATAGGGAGAGATGATGCAGACAGAGGGAGAGATGGTGCAGGCAGCTCGTAGAATGCGCACGCAGAGGGAGAGATGGCGCAGGCAGAGATAGAGATGGCACAGGCGGAGGGAGAGATGGTACAGGCAGAGGGAGAGATGACGCAGGCAGAGGGAGAGATGGTGAAGGCAGAGGGAGAGATGGTATAGGCAGAGGTAGAGATGACGCAGGCAGAGAGTGAGATGGCGCAACCAGAGAGTGAGATGGTGCAAGCAGAGAGCGAGATGGCACAGGCAAAGACAGACATGGCACTGGCAGAGGGAGAGATGGCGCAGGCAGAGAGAAACATGGCACAAGCAGAGGTTAAGATGGTGCAGGCAGAGAGAGATATGGCACAGGCAGAGGGTGAGATGGCACAGGCAAAGGGAGAGATGGCGGAGGCAGAGGATGACATTGCGCCATATAAATGACCACTAAATTACAATACAGAAACCTGACTCATATCCAAAATACATTTCCAATACGCACCATTTGTTTTTTGCCAGCATTACATACAAACATGAGACACAATACACAGTGAAAAGGGGAGTCTTGGTAGTTTCAACAACCAGTAAGCTATCAGAATTTCAACATCATGTGGTATGCTGATGACACTCTGCTCATCCTTTCTCTTAGAAAGGAGCTGTATACCAATAAAAATACATGATAATAATTGAGATGGCGCAGGCAGAGGGTGAGGTGACACAGGCAGAGGGAGCGATGGCGCAGGCTGAGGAACAGATAGCGCAGGCAGAGGGTGAGATGGCGCAGGCAGAGGCAGCGATGGCGAAGACAGAGGGAGAGATGGTGCAGGCAAAGGGGAGATGGCGCAGGCAGAGGAAGAGATGGCGCACGCAGAGGGAGAGATGGCAGAGACAGAGGGAGAGATGGCACAGGCACAGGATGAGATGGCACAGGTAGAGATTAACATAGCGCAGGCAGAGGGTGAAATGGTGCAGGCAGAGGGGACAGATGATGCAGGCGGAGGGGAGATGGTGCAGGCAGAGGGTGAGATGGCGCAGGCAAAGGGAGAGAAGGCGCAGGCAGAGAGAGATAGCACAGGCATAGGGACAGATGGCGCAGCCAGAGAGTGAGATGGCGCAAGCAGAGGGAGAGATGGTGCAGGCAGAGGGAGAGATGGCGCAGGCAGAGAGTGAGATGGTGCAAGCAGAGGGAGAGATGGCACAAGCAGAGGGTGAGATGGTGCAGGCAAAGACAAACATGGCACAGGCAGAGGGAGAGATGGCGCAGGCAGAGAGAAACATGGCGCAGGCAGAGAATGAGATGGGGCAAGCAGAGGGTGAGATGGCGCACGCAGAGAGTGAGATGGCGCAAGCAGAGAGTGAGATGGCGCAGGCAAAGACAGACATGGCACAGGCACGGAGAGAGATGGCGCAGACAGAGTGTTAGATGGCGCAGGCAAAGTCAGACATGGAACAGGCAGAGGGAGAGATGGCGCAGGCAAAGACAGACATGGCACAGGCAGAGGGAGAGATGGCGCAGGCAGAGAGAAACATGACGCAAGCAGAAGGTAAGATGACGCAGGCAGAGAGAGACATGGCACAGGCAGAGGCTGAGATGGCACAGGCAAAGGGAGAGATGACACAGGTAGAGGGTAACATAGCACAGGCAGAGGGTGAAATGGTGCAGGCAGAGGGGAGAGATGATGCAGGCGGAGGGGAGATGGTGCAGGCAGAGGGTGAGATGATGCAGGCAGAGGGAGAGATGGTGCAGGGAGAGAATTAGATGGCACAGGCAGAGAGAGAGATGACACAGGCCGAGGGGGAGATGCTGCAGGCAGAGAGAGAGATGCTGCAGGCCGAGGGAGAGATGCTGCAGGCGGAGGGAGAGATGGTGTAGGCAAAGGGGGAGATGCTGCAGGTGGAGGGAGAGATGGGGCAGGTAAAGGGAGAGAAGGTGCAGGCAGAGAGAAACATGACGCAAGCAGAGGGTAAGATGGCACAGGTAGAGGGTAACATAGCGCGAGCAGAGGGTGAAATGGTGCAGCCAGAAGGGAGAGATGATGCAGGCGGAGGGGAGATGGTGCAGACAGAGGGTGAGATGGCGCAGGCAGAGGGAGAGATGGCGCAGGCAGAGAATGAGATGGCGCAGGCCGAGGGAGAGATGACACAGGCCGAGGGAGAGATGCTGCGGGTGGAGGGAGAGATGGCGCCGGCAAAGGGAGAGAAGGCGCAGGCAGAGGGAGAGATGGCGCAGGCAGAGAGTGGGATGGCGCAATCAGGGGGAGAGATGGAACAGGCAGAGGGTGAGATGGCACAGGCAGAGAGTGAGATGGCGCAAGCAGCGGGTGAGATGCCGCAGGCAGAGAGAGACATGGCGCAGGCAGAGGGAGAGATGGCACAGGCAGAGAGAAACATGGCACAAGCAGAGGGTAAGATGGTGCAGGCAGAGAGAGACATGGCACAGCCAGAGGGTGAGATGGCACAGGCAAAGGGAGAGATGGCAGAGGCAGAGGGTGAGATGGCGCAATATAAATGACCACTACATTACAATGCAGAAACCTGACTCATTTCCAAAATACATTTCCAATTTGCAGCATTACTTTTTGCCAGCATTACATCCAAACAAAAGACAAAATATTTTCATAAATAAAGCAGTATAACCAGAGAGAGATAGACTGTGAGAAGAGACAGGGGAGATTATAGTAAAAGGTGCAAATATAATTCTTTAATTTACACAGACACTCTGTGTGATCCTGGACAAAAAATGTAAAACCAAACTTTTTACCAAAACTCATTTACCACACTAAAACAATTAAGAGACAGAACACATCCTATCTGTTTCAGCGCTACAATACAGTGCAGAAACCTGTGTCATTTTCAAAATACATTTCCAATTTGCAGCATTACTTTATGCCAGCAGGATTTATAGAGAAACTGAAGAAGGAAAAAGAACACTGTTGGACAGAAAGGAAGACAGTGAGAGACAGTGAAAGAGCGGGAGAGTGAGTAACTTCCACATTGCAACTAATTTTTATTATTAACTTAAAATACACAACATATATTACCTCACAAATTAATAACTCACCTTTAAAAATGCTTTTGAAGATTGAGAACAGTGCCAAAAACACACCAGATTTTCTTCAGCAGAATCTCTGAAATGTACCCCAGACACTGCAACCCAAATGGCCCTGATTACCTCTCATTTTTCACACATATCTAAGAACATAACCAATGAAATTTCTTCTCACACAAATTCAAAACCAAACTAACATTTTAATTGGTTAAACATTGAAACACTTTCAATCTCACCTTTTCTTCACCCATCACCCCACTGCTCTCTCTGCCTGTTACCATGGCAACTCTCTATAGAACACCTATCTGAACTCAAAAGGTTAAAAGTTCATCTCTCAATGTTGCAAACCAAACCAGCAAGTGTGTTTGACTTCTCAATATTCCAGCTTATCCTGTGCAATGTTCTTTTCAATGACTTTTTCTAAACCAATAGTATTATTACTTTAAAAAAACAGTAGGATGCACCCTAGTTTTCAATCTTAAATTATCAGAAACCACCAATCATTTCTTCTTTTTCAAGTGCACTGAATCTCAACCACTTTTTTTCTAAACTCCTACTTTCAAACTGTCATTTCATTTCCACAACTCATCTGAGTACAACCACATCTGCCTTCAAGATGCTGAAAGTCTGAATAGTAGGACATAGCTATGTTATCTGGAGTGAAAGGTAAGTAGCAAATAGATGCTTTCACAACCTTGATTTACCAAATGTGGATATTATGTGGATTGGCCAGAGAGGATTGAGATGTCACCAATTGATGCCATTGGTAAAATCCTTGATGCATCTCCCACACCCGTACCTCATAATTGTGCACTGTTGTGGCAATGACCTGGGCACTTTGACTGGGGTAGGTCTGGAAATGCTTTTAAAGAACACCTTTGGACAATTGATGTCACTTTTTCCAAAAACTACCTTCGTATAATCTAATATATGCTAAAGGCAAAAATGGAAATGGTCCAACCAATTGTGTCCACAGATTGAGAAAGCAAGGAAACATGTGAATAAGTCTGTTTCTGCTTTCCTCAGAGACTATGGCATGGGTTCTATATACCACAACAACTTGCGTTACAACATGCAAGGCATTTATAGAGGAGATGGTGTACATTTCACAGATGAGGGGAACAGAATCTTCCTCTGTAACTTAAGACTCTGCATTGGTACTTACTTGTAGGTACAAAAAAACACACAATGAACACAGCGGCTCTTTTTAGAGCCAACTAACATCTAAAAGCACAAATATGATTTTTAACTGTATTTTTTAAATTAATTTTTTTAGAGTTCCGCGCAGCTTTTATTTTTCACTCTCTTCTGAAACCACAAAATGGCAGCAATAGGGTTCGCTCTCCGAGCACTCACCGTGCACTCTACGAGCACTCATCGTGCGCAGACCTAGCATATATATATATTTTTTTTAAATAAACATTTTTTTTAACCTTTGAAGTCCTTCAGAGAAGAGCAGTGAGGGGATGGAGAGAGTTACAAAACTGGATTGAAAAAAAGGAACTCAGGATTTCAATGAGAAAAGGACAGTAAGTGAGGTAGAGTGATGGAAAAAAATACGTAAAAATGAAAAGATGTCAGATACACACAGGAGAAAGTATAGTGTGAGAAGGGGAGTAAGTATGAGTAAACTTACTATGTTAGACAAAAATGTTGCACTCTATACTACAAGTCTCACTTTATACCACAATCACTTGGCCACTAGCTCATAAATGACATTTAAAAAAGTATAATTTCTCAAACAATTTTTAATTACTAAATATAAATTTATTCTTCTGAATTTTCGAAATTTAAAGGAACTTCTAACATTAAATCATCAGGAATTTCCTCATGGAAAGTCTCCCAAAAAGAATCCTGGAACTCAATAAACTCAAAACATTCAATTAATTCAAGAATCCAAAGATTGATCATAAAAATCCCCCATGCCATCTCCTCCATCAAAAAGGTCTTCATCATGAGTACTGTCGTCAACAGGAACAATCAAGTCCTCAATAAAAGTCGCAGAAATGTCAAGAATGATGTCAACTGACTCCTCATTCAGATCCACCATTGCTTTTAGGGTAGTATAAAAAGAGAGAGACAGAAAGACAGTGAGAGTAATAAACTTCCACATTAAAAAACATTATTCTTATTAACTTAAAGTGTACAACATAGTTCCCCTTACAAATTAACAACTCACCTTTTAGAATGCTGTAGAAAATTTAGTAGTGTGAATCTCACACCAGAAATTGAAATCCCAAAATTCCTCACAAATGTACCTCAGACCCTACAAACACAAAATGGCCGTGTTTCCATCTCATTTTTCACACATATCCCCGTACATAACCAATCAAATTACTTCACACACAAATTCAAAACCAAAGTAACATTTTAATTAGTTCAAAATGTCATCACTTTCAAACTCACATAATATCCAACCTACCCCCACTACTCTCTGCCTGTTAACATAGTAACTCTCCACAAAACACCTATCTGAACCTGTCTTTTTTTCTCAAAACCAAAGTAACATTTTAATTGGTTCTTAATTTTTAAGAATTTCAAACTCACATAATATCCAACCTACCCCCACTGCTCTCTGCCTGTTACCATAGTAAGTCTCCACAAAACACCTATCTGAACCTGTCTTTTTCTGCCTGCATCTGCGCACCGTGCGCGGACCCCGCAATTTAAAAAAAAATTAAAATGTTTTTTCGATCTTCGGGGTCCTTCGGGGAGGATCTTCGGGGTCCTTTAGAGACCCCCTGACAAAGCCTAGGGGGTCAAGGAGTCTCTAACCTGCCCCCTTTCCAGGTTCTAGACTTTTGTTTTCAGCTAGCTTCTGCCTCGGAGACAAGATGGCGGACAGCGCTTCATGATTTCCACTGACTGGAATAATGACAGATGTCCAACAGCCAATCAAAATTCTGCTCGCGCAAGCTAGGGTCCGCGCACAGGTGCGTGCACGGTGTGCCGCCCATATATATATATATATTTCGATTTTCTCAAAAACTACTAGAAGGATTTACACCATTTAAACAAAAGGGCGAGCTGCAAATCAGACTCTACCATTTTGCCAAATTTCTTGTAATTCCGTTCAGCCGTTCGGGCTGTAGCTGTGTCTAATCGTCCTATGGAAAATTGCATGGGGAAAACACGTTTTGGGACCCCCCCTTTTTTCTTGACCCCCGCTTGATAAATCCCCCCGAGACTTTCAGGGAAAGAGCTGAGCGGAACGGGCCAACATTTTTGAAAATTACACGCAAATTCCCCAATCGACGCCAAAGTTATTCCAAATAGAATGTTGTGGATTTCCTATGGAAACTAGGTCCTAACTATAACTACCTACTGGCGACCGCCAGTAGGTAATAAATATATATATATATATATATATATATATATATATATATATCCCGCTCAAAAATCCTCTCCCATAAAGAAAGGAAACAGCACTCCGGCAGCAGCAGATGACAGCGATTTATTTCAGCAGCAAAACAACATCAGCGTTAGCCTTCGTCAGTGTTTCTCACCAATACCAAACAGTTCCGGTTAAATAAAGATTTGTTAACAGGGGTAGACATCAACAAGGGACCAGCCCTACAGACACCAACATGGGCGCCATCTTTGAACATGTTCCTATAATGGAAACTAATGCAAAATATCACTGAAAATCGGAATATTCACAAGAAAAGAAGGGCATAAACACAATGAAGCCGTGGATCGGCATGTGTCCCTATACAGATGCGTACCATGTAACAAACATATGCAGACAATATAATACTCTGAACTGCAAAGGAATGTTCAACACATTTCATATTATACAAATAATTGCGAAAAGTGAAATGACCATTGTATAGCGAAAACTACCAGGTCTCTGACACTAGGAGGAGAGAAACACTTAATCTGAAGGGCAATTAATGAATAAATACATTTCATAATCAATTATTCAAATTTCATCAAAATTTCATCAAACTTTCATCAAAATTTCATAGATAAATCCCAAAAAGCGATAATTGTTCATCAATACATGATATATCGCTGCACCATAGATATATGTAATACCAAGAATTTCCTAACTGGGTAAGTTTTTTTGAGTTATCCCTTTTACAGATTTTAGCAAAGTTAGTAAATAGTGTGTTATGCTGTAATGCTTTCCTATGGGAAAAGAAACATTTACTGCACACAGGTATTTGCAATAGGATAACAAGGATCCCCATTAGGTCATGAGGGACTGGGGGGCAAGGTCCTATGTTCCACCAGCAGGTTGGATTTATCTGCCGTAGTGTTTCCGAGTGCAGAGGTGCTGGACGGGTTGGTAGCAGTTAGACCTGGCACCATTGGCGTGGGTCTCCCTTCCATTTTTTGCTGTTGCCTCCTGTATTATTTATATGTTTTGCTGGTCTAGATGCTTTGGGCACTTTGCCACTGCTAATCAGTGCCAAAGTGCAAGTGCTCCTTATTGTAAAGTGATGCAATGGATTAGTGACTCCATGATTGGCTCATTTGGTTTACTTGTCAGACCCTAGTACCTTGCACCGTGTGTGCCCAGGGCTTGTTAATCAAATGCTGCTAGTGGGCTTGCAGCACTGATTGTGCCACCCACAGGAGCAGTTTGTAAACTATGGCTCAGGCATGCCATTGCAGATCATGTGTACAGTCTGGTACTGCCATGTCGACTTGGTAAGTGTACCCACTTACCAATCCCCAAACCTTCCATTTTCTGCATGTTAGTCACCGCTAAAATAGGCTTGCGGGCAGGGTGCATTGTAATTAAGAGGTAGGATATGCCCTGATGTGTGTAGCATGTCCTGATAGTGAATTACAGCCATTTTCGTTATTCACTTTTGCAAGTCTACCTGCTCCCATAGGCCAGAATGAGCAGTTTGATTATAACATCTTATATTCCTAACTGGCCCAGGGAACATGGTGAAAAGCAAATTTAGTATGCCTGAACTCAGAATGATAAAATAGATATTTTTGTGAAGTTGGTTTTGACATTCTGTGTTTGAAAATACCACTTTTAGAAAGTATGTATTTTCTTGCCTAACCATCCAGCCTGCCTCTGCTGGCTTGTATATTACATGTCTGGTTTGTGAGTGACAGGGGCTGGGGAGGCTCCAGGAGAAAGGGTGAGTCAGCACTAGGCTAAATAGACCTATCTGCATTGGGAGTGGTGGGAGGAGTAGCACCTGGGACTGAATAGTGCTCCACCTCCTGTGGTGCGTCTGATGACCCGGGCCCACACTGAGAAAGGAAGAAGTTATGCACTGGCAGAATGCACCCAGAACTGGTTTGGACTAGGTACAGACATTCTCTGCCTTCAGAGACAAATGATTTGTGTGTATAAAAAGGGGGACCCAGAACCCAGAACTTTAGATCACTTCTGGGAATTAAGACGAACCTTTGCTGGTTAAAAGAACCAGGAAACAGAAGGAGGAGACTACCCCTATGCTGTGTGCTGTTGGGGTTGGCCTGCAGGGGTTACTTCCTGCCTGAAATCTCAGGGATACAACACTTCACCCCTTCTGTTTGCCTGCATCTAGAACTGCTGTTTTAGCTGCTGCAGAAGGAAATTGCAACACCGAGGCCAGCAAACGATGCCGGTTTCTGCACCAAAGCAATGAGCGCTGCTCCAGGCTTGCAAAGTAGACCTGACACCGACCACCATGCCCCTTTGATGCCAGCGACCGAAGCCGTAACCTGCCCGAAGCTGTGAGCGCTGCTCTGACTTGTGTCGTAAGCCCGATGCCTGCTGCTGTGCTGCATCGATCCTGAAGCCGACATCGTCATCGCGAAGCCAATCCTCGACTTGTGTGACCAAGAATCCATCGACATCGCAACATCATAAGGAACTGTGGTCTCGGCGCCATCGTGATGTCACCTCCCTGAAGCAGTTAGGAACCATCACCTCAACTTCCCTGCACTGAAGTAAGGAACAGAGTCTACACCTCCCCTGTGGTCTTAAGAAACCGACGCTGCACTGCGCCAACGAAGCTGCACCTCCCCTATGCAGTGAGCTGTCGTTGTTTTCATCACTTTTCGAAGGTACTGTTCTTTGGGGGTCTGTTTGACTCCGGGCCCGACGCCGCACACCTCGCAGTCGGTGCCGAACTTTGGGATTTCCTCTGTCACAACGTTGTAATATCTTCAGGTGGAGTTATTTCTTACTAGAGACTGCATTTAAGTGAATAACCTATTTTTCAGCATATTTTAAGTACTCTATTGTAAATTTTTGTTATTTTGGTCTTGTGTTAAGTCTATATAAAAATACTTATTTTTATAATACAACCTGTGTGGTGTCCATCTGTAGTGTTGTCACTGTATTACTGTTTGTTTTCACAAATGCTTTACACACTGCCTCTGAGATAAGCCTGTCTGCTCGTACCAACCTACCAAGAGGGTGAGCAGGGGTAATTTTAGTAGCGTATCCCCCTTCCCCTGACTAGAAGCAAGAGTCCCTATTTGGACTAAGGTACCTACCTCTGCCAACCAGAGACCTCCAGTTGTAACAGTAGCTTTGAGCAACACACTGAAGGCAAAGAGGGTGGCCCCCTAGGAATAGGTTGCAAAGGGGGACTTGGCGACAAGTCCAAGAGCTCCCAATGGAGGGCTTGGTTTGTGAGGGTATTGGGAGCAAGGGGGAGCAGTCGGTGCTTGTGAGCCTGGGCCGGGCAGCTCAGATGCAGAAGGTTTCGATCGACTGGCCCTCTTGTGTTGTAGGTGGTCACAGTTCTTAGTCTGGACGTGCTAAGGTGGATAAAACAGGACAGCTGGTACGATCTTGGTGCTGGACTCTGCGGTGCTCATGTCCCTCATTGACTGGTCAGTCTTTGTGCTGTTAAAATCTGGAATGGACTCTAAACAAGCTTTGGTCAGGGCAAGGGGTCCTGGACCTCTGGTATTTGTGCAGTGAGGCTCATAGGGGACCTGGCATCTCCAAACTTGGTGGGGTGACAGATCTGACCTCTTTGAGTATGCTGACCTTCTCCTCGGCAGTGACTGCATCAGTGGACACGGTGGCCAGCAGCTTCTTTGAAATAGATGTTGCTGTCTGTGCCTGCAGGAAGTAGGGGAGTGGCTCCTACACTCCAAGGGAGATGCTGGCTGCTATTTGAAGTACTGGCATCCCTCTGAGGCTTTTGGAGGATGCACAGCTGTAGGACGAGTTGTGTTTTTGCAAATGACTAGTCTGGAAAGGGCAGGAATGGTTTGGTGCCAAACATCCACAGCAATCTTCAGTTATCGTGTTGATTGGCTCTTCGGTGTCCTCTCCTTCTTTAGTCAAGTGAATGTAAAGTCCTGGTGTCAGAGGGCCTTCTAAATACTCAATGTTTGGGTTTTAGGGGAGTGTAGAGTAGTAAAGCAGGGATACTTACCCTTGGGGTCACTACACCTCCTATATGACCACTCTTGGATGTGGTCTTAACCCTGACCAATTGTTCCCAATTCTGCCACAACTAATATGGGAGAATTTTTCTAGAATGGGGCACATCAGGCAGCTCACCTTAGGGTAGGGGTGTGTCTGACATGGGTGTGCTTCACACCTCCTAGCATAACTAGTTTACCATCTGTCCTGATTCAGAATGGGCCTCAGGGCAGGTGGTGGCATCTCCCAGGTCTGGGGGATGCCAGGGTCCCATATCAAAGACAGTAGAGGCTTTGACGCCTCTGACCATGGTGTGATGATTTACTATACATTCTGCTGGAAGAGGTGTAAACACCTTCTGCCAGAGCAGGCATTGTTCCTGACCTCTGAGAGCAAGACTGTCACCTCTGAGGGGGTCAGAAGCACATCTGTGTGGAAGGCTAGGCTGTACCAGTCAGCCAGCACACTAGAATACCAGTAGGGTTCAAGGAGGGCACCTCTAAAGTACCCTCTTGGTGCATGTATTATTGAATTTGTCACTGGATTCCGTGCGGGGTTATTAATATGAGGTGTTTGATACCAAACACCTTTGGTTCCAGTGAAGCCATCATGTACCTGTGGATATCGCAATCATCAGTGCCCATTACATATACTTCGGATGGCTTCCCTGTTCACTTGCAATGTTTAGGGATTGGCGTAGACATCACAGGGCATATATGATCATGCAGATATGTCCTCACACGTAATTCAATGCACTCTGCCCTTGGGCTGTAAGGCCTGGTGTAGGGGTAAATTAAATATACTGCCTGCAGTGTTTGACATCAAGTACAGAGTGAGGCATTTCTGTGCAGTTTAGCGTCATGGAAGTAGCAACCACAAGGGTAGCAGGTCATGTCAGGAACGCACCCCAGCTCTCAGTGCACCCTGGACTTGATCATTCAGTCTACATATCATCTGTTCATGAGCTGCCATCATGACCTTCACATCTATTCAGTCAATGGGCGTAGGAGAGAAACGAGGTTTCCATGGCTGAATGAAGCAACGTTTTGCTGTTGCCAGGGCTGAGTCCATCCAATGCGTTTTGTGGTTGGTTAAGACAGGGATATTGCCTGTATCGTGCACAATACCCAATGCTGGTAAGGGGTGAAATTAAAGTATCCTTGTGGTTTGATGGTGCATCCC
The DNA here is from genome assembly GCF_964261635.1 of Lissotriton helveticus. NCBI lineage: Eukaryota > Metazoa > Chordata > Amphibia > Caudata > Salamandridae > Lissotriton > Lissotriton helveticus. The sequence goes on along the minus strand of NC_136061.1, from coordinate 4,840,243 downwards.
CAATATGGCTGGAATAAGTGGCAAGACCAAAAGATAAGTTGGGGCAGATCTACTGAGCTGTCCCCCAAAGCAGCGTACCAGCAAAAATGTGCTGCATTCGGTGACGAGGACATATGGCACTCTCCTCCCCTCTCCATAGTGCAAGCTGAGAATTTTGGTGCCGTGAACCATGAACACACCTTTTCACCAAAGTGCAAGAGAGTGTGCAAGAGTCTAGCATAGGTTTTGTACTGGAATGGTTTCCTTCCAGTGCAAAATGCTATGCCTAGACAACTTCTAAAAGTTTCCTACTTTGTATGTGTGCTGTAAAGTGCAGCACACATGCACAGTCGGAAAAGAAAGGAGAAATGAAAACATTTGTCCCTTTAACACCTGCTTTCAAAAGATGTTTTTTTTAATGCAGAACCCTGTCTCATAATTTTGGTAGATAGTGTTTTGCATCAAAAAGGGTGGGTGATTGCACGGGAATGGCCATCTAACGCCTCCTTGTTGCTAAGTAATGCAAAGCAGTGCTTTGCCCTACTTTGTGTTACTTCTAGTCTATTTCCAGAGCCAAAAACAGTTGTGCGCTAGAAAGTAGATAATAAAGACTACTTTTTGTGCTGGGTTGCATCACTTTTTTTGATGCAAACCCAGTGCAAAATGTTAGTAAATTACCCCCGTAATATGTTACTGCAATGCGTCCAGTTGTGCCAGCCCTCGTCAGTGGCAGACATAGGAGCCCAGTGAAGCTTACACGGCGTCCAATGACAATTGTACTGAACCAGCAGCTGAATTATAAACAATATGTATATAATATGTAATATAATGACGTATGTTGTTTTTCAAATTAGGATAATCAAAGGTCCTATACTTAATAATATGTGTTTCCAGATTGAAATACACTGAATGCCTATCGATTGCACATCTTTATTACAGGAACAAGCCATAGGAAATTGTTTATTAATCATGATACATACATCTGATGAGGGCCATTCTTGTTTTTAATAGAAGCCCACTTATAGGGTGATTTTTTAAGAAGTTTATAATGGGAATCTGTAATAATATGTTTCATAATATTGTGTATACACTCTGATTTTTGGGTTTATTGTGTGGTTTTTATTGCTTTTTAGAGGTACTTGTTGAATAAGAGACAACATATAGTTTTGTCTCGATAAAGGTGGTGCAATATTGAGCAACAACACCGAAACGCGTCGACACACAATTTTCCACCATTAAATCTGAGGAACTACTGAGGGTGTTATCAGGTGATATAAGTTGCACCAATAATTTGATTCTAATCGGATTAATACTTTATGATGGTTTTCAATTGATTCACTCTTTTTTGTCTCTTATGTATAATTTTTATATTGTGTATATTTTTGAGGATATTCTGTTTTTAATATTATGAATTTGTGATTTTATGTTTTCCTTTATTTTTAAATGTATATCACTATCATTGTATAATAAATTCACAAACAAACTCAACATGAGTTAATTTTTACTATATTTACCCAATTTATGCTATGTTTAGTTTAGGAACATTCTGATTTCTGACACTGGAATGAATGAGGAGTGTTTGTTTTTAGATATTACCATTGCGCAAGGTTTTTTGCTCAAGGGGCTCTTCCTTTGTTGACTTAACAGCACTTAATCAGGGTCGCTCCACAAACAGCACCGAGAAGGCTTTCTCATCAGAGCCCGGGAATTCTCCTCCCACTATGCCTGCCACACTGAATTGCACCATGAAGCAAATACTGTAGGAAATCTCGGCCGTAGGCTGTGGGCCTTGGGCTGTAGGCTGGAGGTCTTTCAGAAAACCATCTCCGCCCCGACCACCGAGACCAAGTGCATCCATATGGATATAGCCAGTTTAAAGAGCTGCATGGACTGCCTGACCCAGCATGTTTCTGTGCTGGAGGAGCACCTCAACATCCCACTGGAACGAAACCAGGAACTCCTATTCCTATGCAGTAAAGTCATAGGGCCTGAGTCACAAAGGAAAACTGAGATGGAAGTCTAACTTTGTGAATCAGTCCAATAGACTTGGAAGACAGGAGCTGCCGCTTTTCAGATTTCCACAAAACCATGGAAGGCCCTGACAATAAATCTTTCCTTGGGACTACACTCTAGAAACTCACAGGACTAAACTTTGACCACCCCTTGGAGATGCAGAGGGCCCACCATCTTGGACCTCCCTGACGGGGCGCGTCCGCATGCCCATCACCATATATAGCCTACTGTCTACACCACAAACAGGCCCAGAAACTGATAACCGCAGCCCGCACCCACTGCCAGTACACATTTGAGGGACATGAGATCTGAACAGTGGTGGACTTCTCCAAGGAAACCAACAAACAGAGCAAGACCTTCGTCTCTGTTAGGCCCGTACTCTGGCAATTGGACATTAAGTATGGCCTCTTCAAACCCGCATGCCTCCAGATCACCAGGGACGGTGTCTCAAAGGAATTTTTCAACCCAGAGAATCTCCTTCAATTCCTGGAAGGTCTCTTCCCTCAGGATATGGACACTCTCACCTCTGCTTCTGGGGACAGCTCCACCCTGCCATCACTCTCCTTCCTGACCCCATCCAGTGATCTCTGGCGGAACTTGGGAGGCTCCCAATACAGAGACAGGGACCGTTATATAATTGCTCACTCCCCGGTTGACAGGACCCAGGCTCTTCAAGCGGTGGTCGCACTCAAAAAGGAGCACAACTGGGACAAGCCACGCTCCCCCTGAAGCCCATCTCTGTCGAGGAGAGTGCATTCAAAGACCTGATGAACTACAGCAGCCCTAACATGCCAGACACTGAGTACCAGCTTACTTTATTCATAGACTGTTTCTTTGCATACTTTAATGTTTATCTTCTCAATGTTTTTTTTAAATTTATTTTATTTATACATTTTTCATTGTATAACAACATCAAAAATCAGATTTATTATGTTTGTAGTACTGAATACAGAGCAGCAAGTTGGTACAGTGTCATAGCAACAAGTTGGCACAGTCACATCACAAGCATATACTATTATCACAGACCATAGAGTTGCACATTAAAAGACATCATCAATATATGAAATTCCATCGGTCAGGCGATCTAGCAGTAAACGGTCCCCAAATATCACGTGGTCTGGAGGCTCTTGGCAGTTCTTCCCCATAGCAGATGAGCTGATCTCGGAAATAGGCAATATCTTTCAGCCAATGCGGAAACCTTGGTGCTGGTCTACCATCCCAATGTATTGAGACCCTGCGCTTGCCAATAACAATGCCAAAGCAACCAGTTTGCAAATACAAGCTTTAAGGTGCAGTAAGTTTCCTAGAAGGCAGATATTTATATTATATACCACCGGTTCTCCCACCATATCTGTTTACGCCTCTGTTACTTGTAAATTCCGCTACTTTAAGACAGCTCCATGCTAAATGCTTAAATTCTGCAGCATCCGCACCACATCGTCTACAGCAATTCGAGTCCCTCAACCCATATTTACAAAGTCGCGCTGGCGTATAGCACACCTGATGAACATATTGATAGTGAATCAAGTGCAGATTTCCATTGGCAGTGAACTGCCAAGTTAGTTTACAGCATGTTTCCCATTTATCTTCTGTTAGTGCTTGCGGCAATATGTTATTCCATTTACCCACTGGGCATACACTCGCATCCACCTCGTCTGCCTGCGAGGCTTTATATAAGCGTGCAATTATTTTAGCTCTGGATTGTGTAATGTAGATGTGTTGTAAAGCCGCCAAAATAGGGGACTCATCGGGAAAACAAGGGTAAAAAGCCTTAGTCGCTGCTCGCAGCCTACTGTATATAAAGGTTGACATAACAGACCTGTCCCCATCATTCAAAAAGGCTTGGAGTCCAATGAATGCACCACCTGGATATATATCCCCCATAGTGCGCTTACCCGCATTTTGCAAAATTTTTAGTGCTTCAACTTCACACGTCACAGATATCTTCCCATGGTGGAGCAATGGCATTGCTGGCGCGAATAGCGGCAATCGCTGGGCACGTTTCCCATGTTCCCTCCAGGCGTGATTTGAACATTGTACTGTAACAATTTCATCTTTCTCAAATACCGTAGTGTCATTGACTACCATTGCTTTCAGTGGTACTGGGTGGACCGCACCAGCCTCCACACCACATGTGGCGTATATGGTGGCGTGTTCTGCCAATAAGAGGCATATTGGGCTTGCGCGCACAAGTAGTATAACTGCATGTCGGGCACTCTAAACCCCCTTTTTCATATGGAAATGTCAACACTTCCCATTTAATACGCTGTTTTTTCCTTCCCCAAACCAGGGTTATCAATATCCCACGCAGCGTAGTAAAAAAATGTTGCCGCAAAATGATGGGTATATTGACAAATACATTTAAAAATTTCAGGAGGACCACCATTTTAAGTAAAGCCACTCTGTCTGCAAACGTTAACGGGAGCTGTATTCACCTAGTGACTTGTTCCTCTAGTCGGGCAACCGCAGTTCCATAGTTTGTGCGTACAACAGTTTGCGGGTCTTTGTGAACCCGGACTCCCAGATATTTTACAGGCTCATCAATCCATTCCACTGGGTATTCCAATTGCACCCGCTTTGTGCACTCTGTTAAGGAGAACACAACCGGCTTGTTCCAGTTTATACCTAGACCTGAGTGCCATTCAAATCTAATATATTCCCTTATAAGTAGCCTCAAATATATCTCCGGTTCACGTACATACAAGACCATGTCGTCGGCATACGTGGACACCGCTAATGGTCGCTGTTGAAAGCGGAGCGCTGCTTGGGCATGTCGCTGATGCAATATGCAAGCCAGTGGTTCCAACACTATCGCAAATATAAGAGGTGACAGGGGGCAACCCTGTCTTGTCCCCCGCCCAAGTGGGAATGTGTCAGATGTTCTACCATTGATACGTACACATGCCACTGGATCCGTGCATAACAGCTTGATCCAGTTAGTATATATAAACGGCACCCACATCCTATGCAACACCGCCAACATATACCGCCAGGAGACAGAGTCAAATGCTTTTGCTGCTTCCAGCTGGACCGCCGCAGCAGGCAAAGTGGGTTCCAGAAGATGCATTACTGCAAAAAAGTGTCCGCAAATTGGGCGCTGTGGAATGGGCAGGGACAAATCCCGACTGATCGGGTAACACCATCACAGGCAGTAGTAACTGCAGCCTCGTTGCGAGCACCTTTGCTAGGATCTTTACATCCGTGTTCATTAACGACAACAGCCGATATGATTTGAACTGATCAGGTTCCTTACCCGGTTTATGCAGGGCTATAATTAGCGCCTCACGGAGTGTGTCAGGTAGCTTTTGCTGTTTGCAGGCATCTTCGAAAATGGCATTAAGGTGAGGCACCAATATGTCATGATATTCTTTGTAGAACTTTGCTGGGAGTCCATCTGTGCCTGTGGCTTTGCCATTTGGCAGCGCATTGATAGAGTCACGTATTTCATCTAATGTCAGAGGATGCATTAAAAAGTCTTGCTATCCTTTTGATAACCATACTAGGGCCACATCTTCTAAATTTTGTGCTATCTCAGGCTCTTCAGCCATTTGTCTCCCGCTATACATATCCGTATAGTCATTTACAAAGGAGGCCATGATGCCCTTGTTGTCACAGTGTCTATTTTCCCCTTCAATAATTGATTGCACTATGCTGTTTTTTGCCCTTGGTGCGTTATTTTAGCCGCCAAAGCTCTTCCAGGTCGCCCTCCCTCTCCATAGTACTTAGCAGTCCAGCGTCGGGACATATGCTTCACCTCCAGTTCTGCAAATTCATTATACTCAGTAATTTTCGAACATAGTAGCATCCGACACACTGTCATAGTGACGTTCGAGCCCTATTAGTTCTTGTTCAAGGCTCTTCATAGAACCCCAAAGCGATTTGAGCACCCCAGCTTGAATTCCTATGCACACCCCACGTATTTTCACCTTGAACGCTTCCCACAAGTTGCCAAACTATCTACTGAGCCTGAGTTGACCTCAAAGTATTGCACAATGGCTTCCCGGACACCCTCCCAGAAAACCTGATCTTGTAGAGCAGAAGATTGCAATCGCCACTGGATCAGCAGCGGTGCGTTAAAAGGTATAATCATAGTGAATAACGATGGGTAGGTGTCAGAAAGTGTCCTGGCTAAGTGGGTAGCTTTCGTAAGTAACAAGTTCATGCCAGTGGTAGTCAACCAGTAGTCCAAGCAGGACCACGATTGATGTGCGATGGAGTGACAATTACCTTCTCGCGCCCCTGGGTGCCGCAGTCTCCAAATGTCTATGAGTGATACGTTTTGTATGCCATTCTTAATAGCCTGCGTAGCCTTTTTAACAGAAGGGTCCGAACTAGTGTGGCGGTCCAGTGCTGGGTTTAGTATGACATTGAAATATCCACCACAGACAATGGCAGTTGGTTGCAGTCTATAGACCTTGCACCATAGAGCCTCATAAAAATCAGGGTCATCAACATTGGGGCCGTAAATATTAAGAATAGTCATCATCATACCACACAGTTTCCCCTGCACTATTATATATCAACTAGCGTTATCTATATTCACATGTGATATCACAAACAGAAGATTTATCTTAACAAAGATCATAACCCCCATCGCATAGGAGGAGTAAGACGATGCCAATTTCACCCCCGCCCATCTAGTGGCCACTTTATCAGCTGCTTGTTTGTTTAAGTGAGTTTTTTGCAACAATGCCACTTGTACGTTGTGCCGATCCAGGTAGGCTAATACCTGCCTTGTTTTCTTTGGGTTGTTAAGACCCCTGACATTCCACGCTACCCATGTTACCTTACCAGCCCCCAATGACATCAATGGTGCTCATTACCGTAGTAGTATCTATATACTTTGTACCTGTGCTATTTGCCACACACTCTGCACTTCCATGTATTCTGCTCTGTACAACGCAGCCTTGGAACAATACGCCAACTGAGCCCCCCACCCACTTAAGCATCCCAATTATGCTAAGGAATCCCAATGAAAAAAACATCAAAAACAAAGTCACCCCCCCTTCCCGCCGTGAGTAGCTAGCCCGCTCACAGTCTACAAACTCTCCAGAAACTGCTTGGGTTGTACCCTCATGGAGGACAGCAGCCGCCCATCGACCCCCATGTTGGTACCAGGGGAGGTCAGGGCAAGTCTATTATTTGCCCTGTTGCATCTAACTTCCTTGCGTCCTATACTAACTCATCCAGCAAGAGTCCCGGGGACATGAGACAGTGGCAGCCATTGCACGGAATCTGATTACAAATCAGCAACTATGAACAGAGACAGCATGACATAACACTCAGCTGTATTCCATATACATATTGTGTTCTCACACATGTATGCCAGGGATCGAAAGGATCATTAAACATTGTAGTACGAGCTAACCAATCAGTGTTCATCACTTTGCCCCATGCCACCCAACCAACGTCCCATGACACAGCTAACACTTTAGGTGCATTTACAGGTATATGTCCAGCAATTCCACCAGCATAGTATTTCAGGCGTGTTTATGTTCATTTAGATATGTCCTAACAATACACAACATCTCCAATACATCCCCTTCCACATACTAATATTATATCGACAGTCCTCCACTAATGGCTCAGGTAGAAGTCATTCTGGCTATGTAAAGATGTGACAAAAGTGCAAATTAACTACAGTGTGGTTATACACATCTATATCAAACAGAGCCAGCTTACGACCTGCAGTTGCATGCTAATCTTCATCGTCTGCATCATCACCAGCCATTCTAGTCGCGTCCCGCTGCTCCAGTTGCTTAACAAATTGCCTAGCGTCCTTTGGAGTCATGCAGATTCACGGTTTGCTCGCATACATTTTCTTGAGACGAGCAAGGTACAGCATAGCATATTGGATCTTCATATCCTGCAATTTTTTCTTCACTTGTTGAAACTCATGCTGGACCTGCTGCACCGCTACCGTGAAATCCAGGAACAACGCTACCTCCAACCCCTGGTATTTAGTAGTACCCATCTCCCTCGCAAGATGGAGGGCCACATCCCTGTCGCGGTAATTAAGAAGTCTCGCAATGATCTGACGCGGAGGCGCCCCAGGGACAGGACATGGAGCGAGGGACCAGTGCGCTCTTTCCACCACCAGTACATTGGAGAAATGTTCCGCACCCAGCCTGGTTTCAAGCATGTCTTCCACATAGAGTTCCAATTTGCCCGTGATGGTAGATTCAGGCACTCCTGTGATGCGCAGGTTGTTGCGACGCAACCTCGCCTCCAAATATTCGTTCTTGGCCCTTATGACCTCCAGTATCTTCTCCACCTCAGTACATGACTTTGTGATGTTTTCCACCTTGTCCTCAGCATTTGAGATGCGTTGTTCTGCCTCCGTTAGACGCATCCCATGCTTGTCCAGTTTCGCTGACATGGTGTCCATGCACAGATTCAGATTATCTATTTTACCATCCATAGTATGCAGACTTTGCTGCATTGCCAGCATCAGCTTTTCCAACTTTGTGCTATTGCCATATTCCATATCTGTCTCAGTATTGGATGCTGCCTCCATCTGCGTTTTCTTCAGACGCTTAGACTCAAACGAGAGCGCGGACTGCAAATGCTTGTCAGGTTTACCCATCATGCCACTACCAGTCACAAGCCTTATACTGCAACTGTGACCCCTTTACCACGGCCTCCAGCAGTCGGGCAATTCAATTCAGCAGACTCCAACTCTGGTACCAAGTAGTTGAAGGCCAGAAACCCCGCCACAATACCACACAGTCCAGCTAGCCAAACACCGTAGCGTGGTCAGGGATATGTACACAGTCTCACTTTGGTTGGAATGCGCTAGCCCAACACCGCAATTTCGGTAGCTCTCCTGCAGCAATGGTACATCCGCCCACTTCGGACCCCTCCCACACAGCGCCTTCCACCCAGCTCAGAGGCAGGGCCACCGATCCGCCATGTGGTGCTGCCGCTTCCCTGCATCCAGATCAGGCAGCTATCACACTCCAAACATTTTAGGCACAAAGTTGTTTGCTGCCTCCCTCAGCGCTAGTATTCACAACTGTTAGCAGACTCACACCGTGTGAGTCACTAACATCCAGGGTGCATCTGAGGCAGCAGTCCATGAAATCTAGTCCAAGATCTAGGCAGGGTGTTAGAATTGGGGGTCTCTGGTTGGCGCAGTGCAGCACTGGGACAAGCAGGGACCCTCTAAGTCAGGGCAAAGGATTACTCCCAGAAATAACCCCTGCTCACCTTCTAGGTAGTGTGGCACAAGCAGTCTAGGCTAAACTCTAGAGTACAAAGGGTTAAACATTTACAGTATCACACACAATAACCATCACCTCCCCACACAATGACACTAGACTGTATTTCTGTAAAAATATCTTCTTTATATATATTTTTTTAAGCAGGCTTGTAAATACGGTCTTAGTACAGAACAATGGTTCCAGTTGCTTGTGATTAGGCTGCCACAGTTCTTAATCAGCTTCTTATAGCCTTAAAAGGTATTCTTTGGGGCCTTCTGCCCAGTTTCTCCAAGGTACAATGTTTTCTAGCGCTTCTGGGTGCTCCCCAGCGCCTCTGTGCACCTCCTGCTTGAAAATCGGGCCCGGCCTGCCAAAGCTCACGCTTCTCGCATGAGCGGCGAAAGGCACGACCGGGTCTGGCTCTCAGAATGAGTCACACAGCTGTGTGGGACTAGACGCAGAGGGGGCGCCGGCCACGGGGAGTGTCAGGGGGGGCATCGGGGGGCCAGGAGCGGTGCGAGCCTCTCTGGAGAGGGGGGCTCGTGCCGAGGTGCAGACTGAAGCTGCGGGGCTCCGGGGCACAGAGGGTCACAGAGGGCGGTGCGAGCTTGGAAGGTAGGACGCTCGCACCGCGGGGACACAGTACCTTAGAGATCCTTGAAGGGGGGTCGAGGCGGCAAGGTCACAGGTCAGCTCGGTGTCCCGCGTCGCGGTGTCTTCCTTCCTGGGCCAGTCAGAGCGGCGGCTCGGCTCGGGCTTGAAGGTTGGCGTTGCGGCGCGGGCCGGGTCAGGGAGACAAAGCGCCTCGAGTCCTGGAAAGAGGGGGCACACGCTGGGGGTGGCGAACTGCAGGGCACGTCAAGGGGGTCAAGACGGGCTTCTTCTGCACAACGCGCCGCAGCCGCTCACAGACAGCGGCAGGCGCTTTCCCGGGCACAGGTCACGAAGGGGCAAGCAGGTGCAGGGCGAGGCCCCTACTCACGGTGCGAGCTATGGCTCGGTTGGGCGACAGTCACGGTGCTTGGGCCAGTGAGGCTGGTATTTGTGGTGCTTCTGGGGCCCTGGCAGGCGGCAGTCACAGTGCTTGGAGGGACGGTAGTGCCCTGGGCCTCTCAGGGGGCACGGCGAATGATCACGACGCGCTCCGTTGTTCCCAAGTGGCAGTGCAGGGGAAGGAAGCACTCACAGCAGTTCCTCTTTCAGGGGGGTAGCGCCCAATGTTCCTTGGGCGCTGTTCAGGGGGCAAGTTCCACCACAAGCCCTTGGAGATCTTTTCAGGAGTTTGGCACAATTCAAAATAAAGCAAAGTCTTTCAGTCTTTCTTCTCCTGCTCTCCTTCAGCAGCAAGGCACCCACCACAGGCCAGTCTCTTGGGGTCAGAGTCAGTACTTCTCCATGCAGCTTCCAGGGTCCTTCTCTTCAGGCAGAGCTTCTTTGCGCAAACAGGATCTAATTTACAAGGAGCAGGGCTCCTACTTTTATACACCAGTTTCTTTGTCTTTTCAGGCCAGGGGGGCCTCTGCATAATTCCTTTCAGTCTCTGAGCACTTGTTGGGTGTACTCTTGCTGTTGCTTTCAGTGTGAGGGCAGGCACATCAGACGCTCGCCAGGGGGGCAGAGCCAGCATTGTGGGGACAGGGGCTGCCAGGAGTACCTTGTTGACAGTGCTTCGCCCTTCCTGGGCCAGGTGCAGGCTGAGTCATCAGTCGCCCCCCAGGGGGGCGGAGCCAGCATTGTGGTGGCCGAGCACAGCCTGATGAAGAGTCCAGGGGCACTCCTACCTCCCACTAAGGTGTAATCCTTGCATTCACCACCTGTCATCCCCCAGCCCTGTCACTCACACATCCCAGACAGTCAGATACACATCCAAGCAGAGGCGGGCTGAAATGGTTAGGCAAGCAAATGCTAACTTTCTAAAAGTAGCATTTGCAAACACAGGATATTAAAATAAACTTTACTAAAAGAAGTATTTTATTATTCTGAGTTCAGGCATACTAAACATTATTTTCGGTTTTACTCAGTTTATATGGGGGCGCAACAAAAAGAAGTCCAATGAGATAGGTTCTTGTATATATAGAAAAGTTCTTTATTTGTTTATATCCATTCCTTTAAAATACAAGTACAAATGATCAGCCAACGCTTTTCACTCCCTTCCAAGGAGTTTCTTCAGGGCAAAATAAATTCAGTACACCGGAAACGTAGTGTGGATCCTTCAAATGTGGGTTCAGTAATAGTGTTTTCTCTTTTTTATAGATAAAACGGATCCTCAAATTAGTCTGGTATGGGGGGCAGTGTAGTTTCACCCACTTGTGTCCGGCGATTCCTATATTTATACAGGTTTCTTGCCAGGGAAGTCGTGTCGCTTCCTCCTCCTGACCATGTATAAAGGATCAGTCGGCTTGAACCTTTACAATATTCAGTGGTCGATTAGCCGTAGCGGCATGGATGGTCCCAGGCATTATTTTCTACCATGTTCCCTGAGCCTGCTGGGATTATAGAGTGTAATAATTCCGGCAGCCCATCTGGCCTAAAGGGAACAGGTAGCCTTACAATAGTGAAAAACGAATTTGGCAGTAATTCACTATTAGGACATGCCACACACATCAGAGCATGTCCTACCTTACACTTACAATGCACCCTGCCCTTGGGCCTACCATAGGGGTGACTAATATGGAGTTAAGGGAAGGTTTAGGGGCTGGCAAGTGTGTGCACTTGCCCAGCCAGCATGACAGTACCAGACTGCACGCAGGTTCTGCAATGGCAGAACCTAGACACACTTTAAGGCTGCTTCTGTGGGTGGCACAACCAGCGCTGCAGGCCCACTAGCAGTATTGGTATTTACAAGCCCTGGCACTCCTGGTGCACTCTACTGGGGACTGACAGTAAATCCAATGAACCAATCAGGTATACCAATCACAGTGATACTTTTCATAGGGAGCACTTGCACTGCGGCATGGGTTGACCGTGGCGCAGTGCCCTGAGCGGCAGACACCAGCAAAAACATCTGAGGCACATCAGCAAAAAGTGGAAGGGAAACTCACAACAAGGTGCCAGGTCTAACACAGGGCAGACAGGCCAGGCCCTTTATTAAACCCGGGGTGCCTCCACAAATCGTCATGGGCTTGAAAGGGTGTCTGGTATCTCTACCCTGTATATCTGGGCGTGCTTCCACAGGGCCTAACTATATATGGCGGCCGTTGCGGCCTATGTGCACCTTCCAGCCGCCGGGTCTCCGTGTGCGCTCAGTCAGGGGTTAACGTTTTGCTGGCAGCTCCAGCACGTTCAAACACTCCCCCCACGACCGCAGCCGCACCTGTACGTCCGTCCTTGTGCAAAGCGGCCGTACCTGCAGATCGTAGCTCCCTCAGGCACTTCTCGCGCTGCAGCCATCCGACTCACTACGTTGTTCAGTGAAAGACACTCGCCGATCAGGTCAAAGCAGTGTTTCGACCTGCCAGCACGTCCCTCAAGTAACAGTCACCGCTCTGCGGCACAGAACCCGCAGTCTGCAGGCATGACCAGTGGCAGTTCAGCGAGCGGCCCGCGTCACCAGGCTCAGTACCCGAGGGCCGCCATTTTGTCCTCCAGGACACAAATGTCATTTCTAGCGTCCACCTGCCGCAGAAGTACCAGAAAACACTAGAACTGATGCAGCAAATGAAGCGGTTTCCAAAGTGCTGTCTCTCCGATGTAGACGGTTAGGAGAAGTGCAGGATAGTGAACAGATTATTTCCCCGACCGGCAGAGCTGAACTAACGTGCGGCCATCTTGCTTCAGGCTCTTTAGCGCCCCTCCATTATCTTCTCACGGTTTGACTGCCATATGCATGCATCTCATCTGCTATGTGCCTCACGTGCCATGCGTTGACTCATCCCGGGAGTCTCCTCCACCCCAGGTGATGCTCCATCTGACTGCCAGAGGCATGTGCGCAGCATCAAGGGCCTACCGTGATATCCCTGCCTTATCCCTCTGCACATCACTGTCCCTCATCCCCCAGTATCGACAGTGGCTACGACCTTGTGCAAAACTGCTGAAACGCTCTCTAGATTTATTGGAACTGGATGGTGCGTATCTTTTTTCCTCCTGCCTGACTCTATTCATGATCACCCAGAACGTCGCCCCATCCCCTATCCCATGTCCATCGATGGTGGCGAGGGGGAGCATGTATATGTTGAAGAGCGTGGGGCTGAGCGATGATCCTTGGGGTATTCCGCAGTTGATTTCCATGGGTTCGGATAGGAAGGGTGCTAGCCTGATTAAATTATTGCCCCAATACTATTCATGCAATGATGTCTGCAGCACTGTAGATCAGTCGAATTATAAGGGACCACAAGGCTATCGGCATTACACTCACTCTCACACCCCCAACAAATGGTCAAAGTGGTATTTTGTACACTTGAAGCATAAAACAAAAAAATGAACATGCCTTGATGGAAAGCCATGAGATGCTGCAGAGACTTTGGATGGACCCCAAAGATATAGAGTGGAAAGAATGGGCGCTGAAGCATCGCCATGTTTTAATCTACTTTAGGGTTCGGTTCCCCAGGTAGCCTGCCCGCTGCTGCTTATCTGGGCCTAAGCGCAGAGAGAAGCATGAAGATGCTGCACTAGGGGGACTTCCTACAAAGTCAACCATGGTTCACCCCGTCACACCCAGGGATGCGGACTGTGAAATAGTCAACGTAATGTCCCATGTCATGGACTTCCAGGCGAACATCATAATGCAAAGACCCGGTGGTGGACACCTAAGATCAGGCAGAAGCCCGTCCAATCCTGTACAAGAAACTGCTTTGGATTTACCAAGTACAAAAGGCCTATTCCGGCAAGACTCCACCACACACTTTCTCACAAAAGTGTAAAATGTTATTAACCGAGAGGAGGGGACTCCTTGGACCATTCTTAAATTGCCTTGACCATCAGTTGTGTCCAAAAGGGGATGTGTTAGATGAACAATGGAGGACTTAACCTAGCCCACCACTACAGTGATTTTACTTTATAACTGAGCCAGGAGAACTCAGGCTCTGCAGCTGTATTTACTTTAGCAGACAGTCGGTCACCTCAAAGGACACTGCTAATTAAGTGAGATCATAATTGTATGTACAACTAGGAATATTTGTTACAGAATTGTTTATTTCCTCATACGTTTCCTTGGCTCCAGATAACTGGTCAAACATTATCCATTAATAAATATCTGTACATTCTGCAAAAAGTAAAGTAGCAATGTTTTTTTCCCAGACCAAACTCTGAAATCTGCAATCTACACCATCCTCAGATAACCTGGTAATCACAGAAACCACTTTCCTTTTATAATTGTAAATGTGATAAATTTCACTTTTGCAGGGGATCCATTATTACCTTCCATGGGTCCTTCCTGGAGCTCCAGCCTTTGTGGTCAGCTCCTGGCCCAGGATCTGATGAATACATGTCATGTAAGGCATGAGCCAATGTGTAGATGGCCTTATAAACACTGTATGTCTCTCTGAAGTACATGCGCTGATATTCACTCAACATCCTAAACGTCTTGTTTTCTGAGCAAAAATATTTAGATGTGTCTGCCACATTTTCATAGGTTCCATCATTTAGGACACACATGAAATTCACCTCCCACAGAAGTTTCAGGGCTGGATCATCTGGAAACTTTGATGGAGTAACTTCATCGAGAAACTCTCGAAATCCAATAATTTCTCCTCTTTGGATACAAAGTGCTAGACTTCCATTAAATATGTTGGAGATTAGATAAGAGCCTAAAACGTTACAGGTAGACGCTGACAGAATCCAGATTTTATGAGGTAGCTCTTTCCAACCTTTGTTTGTGAAATAACTCATTAGGGCCATTGGGCTGCTGTGGAGAATGATCACCTTAGCGGTGGATATCCTGATGGCGTACATGACATTGGGCAAGTTCACCGCGTCATTGACAGTAATATATGAGGGAATCATATAGGAGAACTCGATGCAGCCTCCAGCCCGGCCAACCACCGCCCGCAGTTCCCTCAGCGCTCTCTCCCCACCATCATCATCCGTGGTCAGAAGACCCACCCACGTCCAGTGGAAATATTCTAACAACTGAGCAACTCCAGCGTAGAAGGAGAGCTCGTTTGGGGCAACCCGGTAAAAGGTTGGGAATCTTCTTCTGTCACTTAGTAAAGGGATCTGAGCACCGTCGCTGATCTGCAAGGAAGAAAGGAGTGAAATAAGCATTAAATAAAATCTGGCAACATCCTAAGCAAGAGGCAGTGAATACCACAAATATTCAACTCTAAAGGCACCAGCAAACGTATCATGAGTTTGCGCCGTTTGCAGCTCTCATTAAAAATCACACAGACTGTGCTGAAGGAAAACTATTACAATGTCATAACAGGTTTAACAGTTTAGGTCCAGATGTATTGTTCCTGTGACGGGTTACGCTGTCACAAACATGATATGTATCCTGCCTGCGGTATTACAAGTGCATTATATTCAATGACACATTTGTGATGGAGTAACACTTCCGCTGGATTCTAAATCAGGCACTTTGTTCATAAAACACCACCATTCATACAAACCATCAAATAGTTTTAACAAACTCATTTTTCGAATGTTTTTTGAAACAGCTTTTAAAAAAATGTGCTAACATTTTTAGGTTTCGCCGGCACAGCGCTTGCACTGCACTTGACAATTATTTTTTATATAAATCTTAAAAGGGACTTACATCCAGCCCCCTTGCTTTCCTGGCTTTTCATTGGTTTCTCTGCTTGCCACTTTCCTCTACTCCATTTCTATTGGCTGTCATATATTTCCCTGCATGTATAATGGTTGTTTTTCCTGTAGTTGCTGTGTCCTTCCGTTATAAGTTCCCATAGCCCAAGTCCTTTTGGGTTCACCCTTGGATTCAACCAGACTTCTTCACAGGCTTCTTCAAATGCATTTCTTCCAGAGACTCGCATTGTCTTCTACGGCTGATTCCAACGTCACTTCACCCCTATGCACCCGACTCCCCTGGTGCATGTAACCTGCTTCCTGGGGTGTCCACGGGTGGGGTTGCTCTTCAACCTTCCATCCTCCAAAGGGTTTCTTCAGGGTCCTCTTGGAAGGGTCCTTCTTTTTCATAACTGCAATCCAGACTTCTCAGTTGACTTCTAATGGGTATGTTTACAAGGGCCCAGTAAAGCTCAGAGAGTTGGTAATCATTTATGTTCCAAGTAGACACCTGAGATCCTCTCATCTTGATGTCCTCAGTTCAACCAGGGTAAAAAGAATGAGATTGGAAGGGAGATTGTTTGCACACATAGGGCCAGATGTAGGAGCCCTAATACCGGTCGGAAACGGCCGATTTTGGCCGTTTCCGACTGGTATTAGGGTTTTCAGATGTAGGGCATGCATTTACAGAATCGGTATTTTACCGATTCTGTATTTACCGATTCGGTAAAATTACAGAATCCAATTGGGTGATAAAATACCGAATCCAGGTGTGCATGCACATGTGTGCATGCACACCTGTGCCATGTGACACACAGACATGCCCTTAGGGCATGTCTGTGTGCCACATGGTGCACATGCCTATTTTTGGGGTGCCAGAGGGTGTCAAAGTGACACCCCCTGCACCCTTGCTGAAATCGGTATTTACCGAATCTGTAAATACCGATTCGGTAATGCCCATTGATTCCTATGGGCTTCAATGCCCATAGGAATCAATGGGCATTACCGATTCGGTATTTACAGAATCGGTAAATACCGAATCTTAACGATTCGGTATTTACCGAATCTGAAATACCTACATCTCCCCTCCTCTTTTTTACCACTTCTTAAATACCGATTCAGTATGAATCGGTATTTAAGAAGTGGTAAAAAAGATTTACCTACATCGGGCCCATAGTACCGAAATTGTGGACCGATCTTCCAACCAATCTCAAAGCACTGGAAAATGAACTTTTCTTATGGAAGAAAGTTAAGACATGCCTGTTTCCATGTTAATGTACCATAGGCCCTACTCAGCACAGTACTCACCATTGCGTGGAAGCCTTTGGGTACCTATTGTATTGTATTGTATTATAGTTGCATTTGTACAGCGCTTCCTACCCCTCACGAGGCGTTTAAGAGGTTTTTTGGCGAGTAGCATGCTACTCCGGGACCCATAGAGGATTAGTGTTGAATTATTGTAGTGAAACATGCAAGTACATTTCAAGTCGTGTATATGTTAGTCAGTTATTTGGATTTGGAAGGATAGAAGAGGAAAAAAGGTTTGTATTTATATAGCGCTTGTTATCCCTGATGGGGTGCTGAAGCACGCTACTCCGGAAACCCATAAAGGATTAGTGGTGAATTAGTACGGTGAAATATGAAAGTAATTTTAATGGTGTATATTAGTCAGTTATTTGGAGTGAGAAGGATAGCGGAGGGATAGAAGGGGAAGAAAGGTTTGCATTCATATAGCACCTGTTATTCCTGATTGGTGTTGTAGCACTTTTCTTGCGAGTAGCACGCTACTCAGGAACCCATAAAGAATTAGTGTTGAAAAATTAGTATGTGAAAAATGAAGTAATTTGAGTGGTTGATATGTTATTCAGTTATTTCGATAGAGAAAGGTAGGTGGCGGGATAGAAGAGGGAAAGAGGTTTGTATTTATATAGCGCTTGCTACCCCTGATGGGGTTTTGAAGCACTATTTTGGAGAGTAGCACGCTACTCAGGGAACACATAAGGATTAGTGTTGAATTAGTATGGTGAAACATGAAATTAAGTTGAGTGGTGGATATGTTAGTCAGTTATTTGGATTGAGAAAGGTTGGGGAGGGGTAGAAAAGGGAAACAAGGTTTGCATATATATAGAGCTTATTACCCTGATGGGGTGTTGAAACGGTTTATTGGCGAGTAGCACGCTACTCTGGAACCCATAAAGGATTAGTGGTGAATTAGTATGGTGGAATATGCAATTTGAGAATTGAACATGTTAGTCTGTTATTTAGATTGAAAAGGATAGTGGAGGGATAGAAGATTGAAGGATTTCTTTTTTTAAGTCATATCAGTGGTTATAGCAATAGGAGGTGGCTTTGGATGAGTAAAAAGGGTTTTTGGAGGGAAAGAGTGAGAGAGAAGAGTTTAGAAAGGTTTGTTTTGGGGGATTTGTATAGTAAAAGAGGTGTCAGATGATGCAAGGAGGGGTAGAGTAGGAGAGAGTCTAGAAAGGGTTATTTTGTGATCATAGTAGTGGTATGGAGTTTGGGATAAATGAGAGAGTGGATGTAGAGGATATAATGATAGATGTATAGGGTGAGAGATAGGGTAGTGCATTGGAAAGAGTAGTAGACATAAATTTGAGATGCGTCAGAAAGTTGGGCTAGAAGATTTTTTGAGAGAAGTATAGGCTGAGAACTAGGGTAGTGCATTGGAAATGCTAAATTAGAAGCGAGTGATAAATATATAGATCCATAAGTACATTGAATGTATATAGATGCAAAAATGAGGTAAGTATCCATTGATTAAAGATATTGATAGAGGCACAGGATGAGAAAAGTAACAGACACACAGATCCAAGTACATGGAAGGGACATAGATGCACAATGGAAGCAAGTTCATGTAGACCAAAGATGATTTTTTTTATAACATAATTATTATACATGTTTATACAAAGCAATACCCAAAGGAAGGTACATATCCATAGTGAGAATAAATGCTCATATACAGAGTGACACATACATAGGATGAGTATTACTGATTGGGAACGTGGGCAGCATTTGTTTTATGTGAAATGTATGTATGACTACATTGTTTTGTATATTTTGTATTACTGTCAATATATGACTTTTAGGAGTTTAATCTGGCTTAATCTGAACTGTTTAGTGGTTGGACTATGGGTTTCTATATTGTTTTTATGTTGACTGTTTAAGCGCCTTGATGCGCACGGTGGGCCTAAACGGATCGCAACGCTGGACCCAAGCTCTGGAATGTCCGATACATTAAGTGGACCTGTCTAGGAAAGTGATGCTTCCTATGGCAATACAGAATGCTGTTATATCGTCACCTAGTAAGGTTCGGGCTCTAAAAAACAATGGGATTGTAACGGTACGCAGCTTTTGTAAAATAGTGACCATATGGAAGTCAGTGGAAGAATGCTGCTGTTTAGAGACGTAAAAAGAAGGTGATACCCTATAAATGAGACAGAGATAACAGGGATGCGGTATATTGCTGACCACACAACATGTAATGACCTAACAAAAATGATTTTCTTTCTCCATTCACTCTAAATGGGACTGCATTCCTAATCTTCTGACCTCGCCCTCTTTGGTGAGAGAACGAGTTTGCACCCCCTCCCAGAGACCAGTCACTCCCGCCCTCGGTGCCACTGTTTACCCTCCACCCTCGCACTATCCCACTGTTTACTGTCCACCCTCACACTATCCAAGGGGCATATTATGAAGACGATTATCGCCGCTTTAGTGTCTGTTATCAGCCGTAAAGCTAACGCGGTATTAGCTAGGGCATTCTCATTGGCCTTAGCGTGTGTTACCTTGGGGCATCGCACATTTCACTAACGCCTTGCATCTCATCGCTAATGAGATGCAAGGTAGGTGTTCCTGACATCCACTACATGTCAGAACATCAATAACGTGGCTTCGGGCTATCAACAAGGATGCCCCATTCCTGCGTTACAACCATGAAAGTGGCGCAAAGAGCCGATTAAGGCTGGTTCCTTACACCAGGTTAATTGCTGACTTACCCATATTGCCCGATGTGGGGTGGATTATCATGCTGAATCCCCCTTGGCATATTAACAAGGACTACCCTATCGCTGACATGTAATCGCTGGATTACCAGCGATGTTGCAGCATTTTGCCGCTATCGCAGTATATTTTATTGCTTTGGAGATAGCCGTTGTTGATAACGCGCTATCTCAGCGATAATATCCAGCGATAGCCGGCAATAATTTCATTAACGTTAAGCGCGATTAGCGATATTTATCGCGGGACCATGTAGATATGCCCCCAAGTTCTTTTGATGCTGAGAGGGCAGGAGATGCATGCAGGGCTGCGCGCACCTGAGAAATACCACATCAGAAACACCCGCGCATCATAAAGCGAGCCTGCACAAGCCAGTCAGCTGCCGGCTGACCTCACTGCACATGCCGGTAAGGCGCAGATCCGGCACCCCATCCCACCTACAGCAACAAGTGGCAAGCACAAAGTGCGAGGGCAAAGTACCACTGGCGATGATAAATGTAGACTATCAAGGTGTGGTAATCAGCGCAATGCCCCGTCTGAAGTGTGATCTCAGATTGCACCCAATGACAGATGCAAGAAGGCATCAGAACCTGGAACGGCAGGGCGGTGCCAGCTGTACAGTAACAGCTGAAGTGGGCTGCCACCTCTTAGTGGCATCCCATTCTTGTCGGGCAGCAAGTTCTTCAAAGTCTTCTTATGTGTAAGTTTACACATACTATGTAATGAGGGCTGCTGGCACTAAAAATACTAAATATAAAATATTTCTGATTCACAGATTATGTAAACCATGTCCCTCTAGATTAACCTGTGTAACAAATCTTCTGGGGATAGCCTGAAAACTGGTGTAGATGTGGGCATCTTGGACCTAAAATAAACACCACTCATTATAATGCGCAGCTTGTAATCTCTGCAAACCAAACCTGTGCGCGCGGCCTTCCCTGCAATTTAAAGCTCCTAGGAGCCCCCCGAGTTGTGTTCTGTGTGCCTCTTGCCATATTCCTACTTTCTCTAAGTTTACTTGCTCTTCCCATCGTTTTGCAGTTGTTTGTGTTCTCTAGAAACAACAACCCTGATCTACTATAAGAATGAGGTACTTATCTCGCTTCAGATAATCTTCCCAAAGCTGGTGACTCTGCGATCCTTTTTGGCAGTTCTGTGCCCCCTAGTACGGCAGGTCTCTACTGCAGTAATTGTCCAGCCTGTTTTACTCTCCAGAGTGTGTGAGCAAGTGTGACTGAAGAACAAAAAACAAAGTGCTTCCTGGTGCTGAAGCAATAGCCCTCTGGGGACTAATAAAATAAATCATCCAATTTCGCCTTGCTCCCTTGAGCGATAGTCCGGTGCTTTAATGAACAAAAATAAAGTGCTTCCTTAGCACGGACCCCTGTTGTCTGCCATGCAATAAACTCAATCTCCACTCCAGGACAGACACGCAAGTTCAATGAGGGGTTGTTAGACCTGGCACCATTGGCGTGGGTTTCAATTCTCTTTTTGCTTTTGCCTCATGTATTTTTGCTGGTGTTGTATGCTTTGGGCACTGTGCCACTGCTGTTTAGTGCCACAGTGCAAGTGCTCCCTATTGTAAATTGATGCATTAGTCAGTGGTTCCATGTTTGGCTACTTTGGTTTACTTGTCAGTAAGCATGGGCGTAAAATCCGCTCCGCTCGTGGATTTTTCGGATTTTCGGCAAATTCGCAATCCGCGAACTCTCGCGAATTTGTCGAAAATCCGTGAATCCGCTCGCGGCGGATTTTTTGTTTGTTTGCGGCGCGCGGCGTGGTGCACGGCGTTCACTTTCCGTCATTAAACGTTTGCCGAGTTGTTTTTCTCGATCATATTTTGCGAGTGCTGCGCAATTTTGGATCTTGCTGCGTGATCCCGCGGGAGTTTGGCGCCCGCGAATACGTAATCGCGGCTTGCCACCTTGCACAGCACACCTCGCGAGAGTTCGCAATTGCGAACACGTAGTTGCGGCGGAAAGGAACAATCTCGCACTCGCGAAATAGAGATTTTGCAATTCTGCACAAGAAATCAACCAGCAAACAGGATAAACCTTCAGAAAATGATTATTTTTATCAGAATCACTCCTCAGGTTGACATTTGCATGGCCTTTTTTTTTGCAAGGAGTCCATTTTTTGGGGGGGGAGTGCAGGAAGTGCCCCACAGTCTCCAACTTCCTGTTCCTGTCCAGCAGGCTCCTCCCAGTGCTTTGTCCATCTCCTGGTCACTTTCATTTGGATCTGGAGATGGAAGGATTACTTTTAGTGGGTGCTGCTGGATATTTGGATTTGAGGCCTTTTTGACTTTCTTTGGATCACTTTTGGATTAGAAATCAACTTTCACAAGTAAGTTTGTTTGGGGCATTACAGTTGCTGCAACTACAATTTTTGAACTTTTTCAGAACATTAAATAAATCATATTGTGGGTAGCCACAGTATCCAGTAGGACCAGGGTTGGTTATGGGTGCATGATACAACTGTTTTGTTGAATTTAAACACCATTGAGGCCATGGATGGGCTGGGATTGTGCTGATTTGTGTTGTTTTTGTCGTTTTTTTGGGGCTGCTGGTGGGGCCCTTTGCCCAGGGGTGGTGAGTGTTGCATGGGCCTAGTCTTTCTGTGGGGTGTCTTCTTGAATTTAAACATCATTGAGGCCATGGATGGGCTGGGATTGTGCTTATTTTATTGTTTTTTGTCGTTTTTTTGGGGCTGCTGGTGGGGCCCTTTGCCCAGGGGTGGTGAGTGTTGCATGGGCCTAGTCTTTCTGTAGGGTGTCCTCTTGAATTTAAACACCATTGAGGCCATGGATGGGCTGGGATTGTGCTGTTTTGTGTGTTTTTTTGTCGTTTTTGGGGGGCTGCTGGTGTGGCCTTTTGCCCAGGGGTAGTGGTGCATGGACTGAGTGTGCCTGTAGTGTGGTCTCACTCTCTTTAATGTAAACATACTGGATGGCATTGGATTGTGGTGATTTGTGGGTGTTTTTCTGTTTTTTTGGGGTGTACTGTTGATGTGGACTGGCTTGGGGTGTAGGGGCCATTTTGAAGAGAGGCAGTGTCTGAGGCCTGCACTTATTTTGCCTACTTTTCATCCATTATACCCAGGGGTAGTGACTCAGTGTTGCATGGGCCTAGTCTTTCTGAGGGGTGTCTTCTTGAATGTAAACACCATTGAGGCCATGAATGGGCTGGGATTGTGCTGATTTTATTGTTTTTTGTCGTTTTTTTGGGGCTGCTGGTGGGGCCCTTTGCCCAGGGGTGGTGAGTGTTGCATGGGCCTAGTCTTTCTGTGGGGTGTCCTCTTGAATTTAAACACCATTGAGGCCATGGATGGGCTGGGATTGTGCTGTTTTTTGTGGTTTTTGTCGTTTTTTTGGGGCTGCTGGTGTGGCCTTTTGCCCAGGGGTAGTGGTGCATGGACTGAGTGTGCCTGTAGTGTGGTCTCACTCTCTTTAATGTAAACATCCTGGATGGCATTGGATTGTGGTGATTTGTGGGTGTTTTTCTGTTTTTTTGGGGTGTACTGTTGATGTGGACTGGCCATGTGGGTGGTGGTGGTGGCCATCTTGAGTGCTGGCTGGTACAGGCAACATGTGCTTGGGGTGCAAGGGGCCATTTTGAAGAGAGGCAGTGTCTGAGGCCTGCACTGATTTTGCCTACTTTTCATCCATTATCCCCAGGGGTAGTGACTCAGTGTTGCATGGGCCTAGTCTTTCTGAGGGGTGTCTTATTGAATTTAAACACCATTGAGGCCATGGATGGGCTGTGATTGTGCTGATTTTCTTGTTTTTTGTCGTTTTTTTGGGGCTGCTGGTGGGGCCCTTTGCCCAGGGGTGCTGAGTGTTGCATGGGCCTAGTCTTTCTGTGGGGTGTCCTCTTGAATTTAAACACAATTGAGGCCATGGATGGGCTGGGATTGTGCTGTTTTTTGTGGTTTTTGTCATTTTTTGGGGCTGCTGGTGTGGCCTTTTGCCCAGGGGTAGTGGTGCATGGACTGAGTGTGCCTGTAGTGTGGTCTCACTCTCTTTAATGTAAACATCCTGGATGGCATTGGATTGTGGTGATTTGTGGGTGTTTTTCTGTTTTTTTGGGGTGTACTGTTGATGTGGACTGGCCATGTGGGTGGTGGCCATCTTGAGTGCTGGCTGGTACAGGCAACATGTGCTTGGGGTGCAAGGGGCCATTTTGAAGAGAGGCAGTGTCTGAGGCCTGCACTTATTTTGCCTACTTTTCATCCATTATCCCCAGGGGTAGTGAGTGTTGCATGGGCCTAGTCTTTCTGTGGGGTGTCTTGAATGTAAACATCATGGATGGCATGGGATTGTGCTGATTTTTCTGTGTTTTTTGATTTTTTGGGGTGTATAACTGAACTGATGTTCCTCTGTCTTCCATTGCTTTTAGGTGCACAAGACTCAAGAGAACCACCAGTGCCAGGAAGAAGTCCTGCAGCGGTGTGTGTGTGCAGCATAACGTCACGCGACGTCACGTCTGGACACAGACAACTCTGCAACTCTTGCAACTGCTGCCTGCTGTTCTGACCTGCTCTGAAGAAGATGGCCCCAAAGAAAGTTACCCGTAGCTCCTCTAGCAAGAAAGTTGCCAGTAAGGAGCAGAAGAAGCAAGTTACCAAGGAGACTGGTGTGCCGGCCGCCCCTTTTTTTGGGAGTAAAAAAAAAAGTATGCCTGCAGCAGCAGCGGGATCTGCTGGGGACCAAGCTGGGAGCAGCACCCCCGCTCCATTGGGCTCAGTGCCACCACCACCACGCCAACTTAAGTCCAAGCCCTTCACTGCTGCAGAGGCACTTAGTCTAGTTGTTCAATCACCATCGACCAGTGATGTTGGCTCATCGCAAGAAAGTAGCAGCAATGTCCCTCAATTAACACAGGTTGTTGTAGCTCATCTGACGAGTGTTGAACAACCACAGCCGCAACAAAAACCACATGTGCAAGTACAAGTCCAAGTACATGTGGAAGGAGAGGCAGCGCAAGGAGATGCGCAAGCAGAGGTGCATGGAGGGTCACAAGTGCCCACAATAGTTGTTCCTCCCAAAGTAGGGGCACATCAGGAAATCGACAATCAAGGCGAGGTTTCATTTGAGGAAGACACTCCTCCTGATGATCATTCATTGTCTTCCACACCCCTAGCAAGGAAGAGATCAAGGGTGGTGTCTACATCTTCTTCAAGCACACCTCCTTCTGATGATACGGATCAAAATTGGGAACCAGCACCACTGCCGTCTGAGAGTGAGGCACATGATCTGACAAAGGTATTTAAGCGTAAAAGGAAGCTCGTCCAAAGTCTCAGAGTTATGGAGTGTAATGATGAGGCTCAACAAGAAGTGGCGGATACTGCTGCTGATGAAGACTCTGACAACGACGACCCAGTCATCATAAAGGTCACTGCAGCCCCAGCGGGCAGGCAGCAA
Source organism: Lissotriton helveticus (assembly GCF_964261635.1). Lineage (NCBI taxonomy): Eukaryota > Metazoa > Chordata > Amphibia > Caudata > Salamandridae > Lissotriton > Lissotriton helveticus. The sequence goes on along the minus strand of NC_136061.1, from coordinate 4,814,932 downwards.
ACAGACATTTTGACCCTAGCCCGAAAAGCTGCTGAGCGTGATGATGATGATGTTGTCGACGAGGAGGCAGTGGAAACACCACAATCATTGGAGTTAAGTACACCAACTCGTACCGCTTCCATATTTCTTTCTCACAAGAAGAGACCTCCATCCACCTCGACCTTAATTAGTGGCGGTGAAAGTGCACAACGTACAAAAGTTGGGCAATCCAGATCCTCCACTTCATCTGGCATTAGCAGCATGACCACCACCACCAGTATCGCCGCCTCCTCCAGGCCCCACAGACACTTCAAGTCCCCAGTTAGGGACTTCTTTACTGTTTGCCAAAAAAGGGAAAAGTTCGCCATTTGTACCCTTTGTAAGCTTGCAGTTAGTCGTGGTAAGTCAGGTACCAACTATGGTACCGGAGGCCAGAGAGGTCATCTTGAGAGACAGCACACTGTCCAATGGTTTGCGCACCTAGATGCGATCAAGGAAGCCCGAATTGGAAGTCAAGAAAACGTTGATGTTGCATCTGATGATGACGAGGAGGAAGAAGACGTGTCAAACACTTCACTTACACCCAGTACCCCTGTCAGCAGCACACCCCGTGTGAGGCACACTAAGAGTGTTGGAGCGAGTGAGACACCAACGCGCAAAAGTTCACCAGCGAGCATAATTGGGTCAACAAAGTCATTATCATCCCGTAAATGCTTGGTCCAGGGCAACATTAGAACCATGTTTTCTTCAGACGCGCCATATGAACGCAACCACCCACTGACGCGTCTGTATAACACTAAGCTGGCTAAAATGCTAGCTGTGGACCTTCTCCCTTTTTCTTTTGTAGAAGCGGTAGGTTTTCTAGAATTAGTGGCAACGCTCTGCCCTAAATGGAAGGTTCCTAGCCGGTTCTATTTTGCCAGAGTTGCGGTTCCAGCACTACATGAAGATGTGCTGGAGGCGATTGGGGCAGCTTTGCAGAAGAGTGCTGTTCACACTATACATCTGACAACAGACATGTGGACCAGTGGCGCAGGCGCTGATTACATGTGCATCACTGCACACTGGGTCTCTTTTTCAGGTGTTAAAGCAAAGCTAAACGCAGGTGTTGACCCGGACCAAGTTTTTAAAGCTGCTCGGAAACATGCAACACTAGCCATGTTTGGCTTGGAGAAAAGTCACACAGCAGAAAACATTTTGGACGAGTTTAACAAAAAGGTCTTTCACTGGCTGTCCCCAAAAAAACACCAGATTGGTTATGTTTCCACGGATAATGGCGCCAATGTAGTTCAGGCCATGTCGCTGGGTGCATATTTCAGAGTGCCGTGTTTGGCGCACTGTATCAACCTGGTAGTTTAAAAATTCTTGAGTGATACAGACAGTACAGCGTTCGAGGTAATGGCCACCTGCCGCAAAATGTGCAACCATTTCAGCCATTCTTTTAAGGCCCGGAAGCATCTGAGGAGCCTGCTACTTCAACGTCGAATGCCAGTGAAAGCACTCATCCAGGAGGTGGCAACACGTTGGAACTCAACCTTCTACATGCTTGAGCGTCTGTATGAGCAGTATACGGTACTCGATCACTATTTCTTAACAGAGGGTACAGCTCAGAAGGACCTGCGGATGGGTGCGGCGCAATGGGACATAGTTAAAAGCCTGACAGACATGCTTCGTCCTTTTGAGTTCTTCACGCGTGCAGTCAGCCAGGAGGACTGTAATTTGGGAAAAGCTATCCCATTGTTGTGCATGCTGGAGCACCAACTGAAGGCGGTGTCTTCTGAGTTTGAAAAAGATGAAAAAAAAAGACCCTTTTATTTTGTCGGAGAAATTATTAGAGCGCCTACGTGGTGATAAACGTCTTAAAAAGATCAAGTCAGAACAGCATTACATTTGTGCTACTATTCTGGATCCACGCTACAAAAAGGCGCTGGCAGGCCAAGCATTCTTTCCTTTTGCTGATGAAGATGTTCAAAACTACAAACATTGGCTAGCCTGGTCAGCCAAGAGGTTTGAAAAAGAACGGCAGGATATTGAAGGAGAAGGCAGTACATCAGCATCAGCATCAGCAGGCCATCCCCAGTCAAAAAAATCCACTTCTGCACCTGTGGCTGTGGCACAAGTGACCTCTCAGCCGTTAAAGACACCGGCAACCAGATCATCTGCACCACACATAACAGTAACAGTGGCTGCTGTAGAGGATTGGCTAACTTTGCTTGGGTATGGTTCTCGAAAAAATGTCACAGGCACAGCAAAAAGTAAGCAAAGTGGAGGAACCGTTGATGACCTTGAGTCGATGGTGCAGGACTATCTGAATGACTCAACAGAGGTCTTTCTTAATGATGAGCCATTGCAGTATTGGCATGGGAAAAAACAATTGTGACCACAGCTCTCCAACCTGGCTATAAACTATTTGTCTTGCCCACTCGCAAGTGTGTCTTCTGAACGTGTTTTCAGTGCTGCTGGTGGCATTGTAACTCCCAAACGGAGTCGCCTCTCGCCCAAAAATGTGGAGCAGCTGACAATGATCAAGATGAATCAGCACCTCATACCACCAGATTACAAAGTACGAGAAAGCACGCCGCATGAAGACGAGGAGGATGGCAACGTAGATGAGGGGATTTGTTCTCTGTTCGGTGACACTGACCTCATCCTGCCTGAATTCGCAGAGTATGATGATGAAATCTTCTTCTTATTCCCTGACACCGAGCCCTGAAAATGAGACAATGAATGAATAACTTTCTTTTTCGTCCTTATTCACTTTTATTCCTGTGTGTCTGTCTTTCTTTGTTTTGCACAGTTAATTTAATTCAAACTTTAATCACCTAATCCCAAAAACAAGCCCATCAGCAGAACTGTCTTCACTTGTTTGCTTATTGATTTGAAGGTGCCGCAGTCTACATTCCTCAGGTTCACAAGTTCTGAAGAACATGCTCCTCTATCCTCCTCCTCCAGACTCCGATTTCCCTCAAAGCAGAGGGCTGGATTACGCCCAATGAAGAAAGACTCAGCACTTGTGGGGGTGTTCTACTTCTTTGCGGGTGAGTTGACGGCTCTGGGCCCATTGCTGTGAAGCTCTAATAACGGATAAAAGTGTTTTGGACCAAATATGAGGCGGAAATTTCTTGCCGTTTTTGCTGACTTGCTTGCCTTTGAGGTGCTCTTTGGCGGGGTTCCGGGTGTTTGTGGGTGAGTTTTGGGGTCTGGGAGCACTGCTGCCACAGTCTAATGTTGATTGCATTTGCTTTTCAGGAAATCCATGGTGGAAAACAGGAGTTATGATGATGACCTAGCTGCACAGCGCGTTTGGACCGAAGGCCGAGAGATATTGTAAGTATGAGATTTTTCTTTTTTGCTGTTTGGGGGTGTTGTCGTGTGCTTTTTTGCGGGTGGTTGGCGGGTCTTTGGGCATTCCTGGGAAGGTCTAATACCGGATAGAAGTGTTTTGGACAAAATCCATACGGAAAAGCCTTTTTTTTGCTATTTCTTCTGACATCTTGCTCAATGTAGCGTTTTGGGGGGCTTCCTGGTGTTTGTGGGTGGGTTGCGGGGTCTCTGTCGAAGCACTGCTGCGACAGTCTAATCTTGATTGCATTTGCTTTTCAGGAAATCCGTGGTGGAAAACAGGAGTTATGATGAGACCTAGCTGCACAGCGCGTTTGGACCGAAGGCCGAGAGATATTGTAAGTATGAGATTTTTCTTTTTTGCTGTTTGGGGGTGTTGTCGCGTGCTTTTTTGCGGGTGGGTTGGCGGGTCTTGGGGCATTCCTGGGAAGGTCTAATACCGGATAGAAGTGTTTTGGACAAAATCCATAAGGAAAAGCCTTTTTTTTGCTATTTCTTCTGACATCTTGCTCAATGTAGCGTTTTGGGGGGCTTCCTGGTGTTTGTGGGTGGGTTGCAGGGTCTCTGTCGAAGCACTGCTGCGACAGTCTAATCTTGATTGCATTTGCTTTTCAGGAAATCCGTGGTGGAAAACAGGAGTTATGATGATGACCTAGCTGCACAGCGCGTTTGGACCGAAGGCCGAGAGATATTGTAAGTATGAGATTTTGCTTTTTTGCTGTTTGGGGGTGTGGTCGCGTGCTTTTTTGCAGGTGGGTTGGCGGGTCTTGGGGCATTCCTGGGAAGGTCTAATACCGGATAGAAGTGTTTTGGACAAAATCCATAAGGAAAAGCCTTTTTTTTGCTATTTCTTCTGACATCTTGCTCAATGTAGCGTTTTGGGGGGCTTCCTGGTGTTTGTGGGTGGGTTGCGGGGTCTCTGTCGAAGCACTGCTGCGACAGTCTAATCTTGATTGCATTTGCTTTTCAGGAAATCCGTGGTGGAAAACAGGAGTTATGATGATAAGACCTAGCTGCACAGCGCGTTTGGACCGAAGGCCGAGAGATATTGTAAGTATGAGATTTTGCTTTTTTGCTGTTTGGGGGTGTTGTCGCGTGCTTTTTTGCGGGTGGGTCGGCGGGTCTTGGGGCATTCCTGGGAAGGTCTAATACCGGATAGAAGTGTTTTGGACAAAATCCAAAAGGCAAAACCTTTTGCCACTTTTTGTAACTTAGGGTTCGTTAGGGTTAGCCCTAGCAGCAGGATTGCATGTGTTTCGGGGTGTTCTATTGCAACTCAGTTCTGGGGTTTTAGAGCACTCTTGGAGCGATGCTGGCTATGGATACTTTTGCTTGCTTGCAAGTGGTTTGAATACAATCCACGGTGGGTAAGGGTGTATTTGGGCCTACTTTTACTTTTAAAGTACGTTTTGTCACCATTTTTCTGCTAGGCCTCGTTTTTTGAGATCTGATTGGGGGTCTTCTACATTTACGACTGGCTTTAGTAAGGGTCTTGGTCGGAGCATTGCTGGGAAGGTCAAATTTTGTTCTAAAACACAGTTTACAGTACACCTACCTTGAGGGGAAAGATCCGCTATAATATTTTGGCCATACTTATTTATCCTTAAAAAGGTGACTCAGACAGAGTACGCAATTTCAAAAATATTGTACTGTCTATTAGGGAAATTAAAGTGTGACTTTTTGCACCACACAGCTTACATACCTTATATTTATTTATCAGTGGTATTGTAATAGCACTTCCTGTTTTCCGTTCAATAATTACAGGCCGGGTTTCAGTCGACATCCGCCAGGCAGGCAGTGGACAGGGTGTCTTCTGTCAGTGGTCACCAACATTGATGGACGAAGCGTCAGCTGGAATGGAGGAGTGCCGCTAATAAGAGGAATTGTTTGCTGCATGCAACTTACTTACCAAATTCAACAGGACAACTCCAACAACATACAGAATACAGATACAGTATCCATTGTTTTCTTCTATGAGTGTGACTGCATGTGGTTAGCTTTAGTTTGTACCCAAAGATTTCTTTATCTTCAATTATTGTTTGTCCATGCTGTGCTTTTTTTTTCTTCTCTCAACAAAACCTACCCAAAAAGAAACCCCCATTCCCATCCATTTTCCAAACCCTAACCCTCTTCCCCCGGGCTGTGTGGTTTTGCTTGATGTCTGACTAAATGACATCAATAATTCCACACACTTGCTGGGGAGGATAAGGTCATAGCAACAGGCTGGTGAAGGAATTTGAGGATATCTTCTAGACTTACTCAGCTTCAGTACTATTTCTTGTAGTAGTAGGAGCCAATGTCAACTAAATTCAACGCAAGTACTAGTTATACTTGCAATACTTTACCATTTGTTAGGCTACATTGTGGCACTGTTCTAGTTTACTGTCACCTGCTATATTCTTGATCGTACCGTAACCGTTGTAATGATACAGTAAGAACAAACCAGGTTTCGTTTTCTTTTTTCCCATAGGCATGCAACTGCCACTGTGTCACACCACTAGTACCACCGCAATGAGGAAATTTCATCCGCCCAGGATTGCCAACCTTAATCCCCATTTCACGTGGAGCCAGCCCTGGGCCTAGCCCTAATTTCTAACACAAATTACAGGTAAGATAAGCGTTTGGTGGGAGGTAGTATAATGGAGTATTAGGACTAGACGAGAGATTGACGGTAGTACTACTAAAGTCCTATGACTCTTCAGGAAAACAAACTTACTGTTACACCCCCACCCACCAGACTGAAAAGCAGTAAAAAACAGGTATGGTCAGATAAAGTTCAAAAAAGTATATTTATGTAGCCCTAACAAAATAATCTCCCTCAAGACCCTCCCTAACCCCAACGATTTTCTTTGAAAAGTCCCAAAAAGAACCCAACTCCCAAATCCCACCCCCCAAAAGTCTCTAAAAAAAGGGCAAGGGACACTCCACTACTGGAGGGTGCTGGTGAATTTTGCGGCCAGGGCATCATACTCCTTGCGGAGGGTGGCAAGGTCGAAGCGGAGGCCCTCCACCAAGTTCTTGTACCTAAGGACCTCCTGCTCCAGGTAGGACATTCGGACTCCTAGGCGGCGCTGGCGTGCCTTGCAGCTCCTGTGGGGGGCAGCTGGTCTTTTTGCTGCTTGACGGTGGCAGTTGGCTTTGTTAGCCCGGCTCCGTACCGCTGGAGCACTGCGCTGGCTGGCAGCCCGTGGGGTCACGGAGGAGGATGCAGCTGTCCCAGTCGAGGATGTTGTGGTTGCACCGGTCGACTGCGTGTCCTCCTCCTCCTCCAGGGCCACCAGCCGTCGATATTCGGCGACAGTGGCATCCAGCCTCCGTTGCCGGGCCATTCGAGCCTGCTCCCTCCGTGATGTCGATTTGGAAGGAGCAACTATATGAAGAAAGAAAGACATAGTCTGTAACCAATGCTCCTTCACATTAATACCACAAAGTGATTGAGCCGAAAGTTGTGTCACAGTACAAGTAGCAAATTGAAAGCACAGTACATAACTATTGAGGACAGTATCTATCTAACCTCCCACTTCTGCATCCTTGCTCTAACATTAGTGGGAGTTTAATTAACAAATTCTACGACCACTATGGACTTCCATTACAGTTGACTATGACAGTACACCAGTCTTATTCTTCTTCTTCACTCTTGTTTAGGAAAATTGGTACGTTATATTATGCAAACCGGCAGAATGCCAGCGCAGTGAACTTGCACCCGAGAAAAACAGACGCACACCATGATGAGTGAGACAGACTTGCGTTACTGTACCGGTCCAGTACATGCAGGTGGTGAAGCTATTACTTTGCTATTACGGGTGGCACTGAGAATACTCTGTTACAAGGGCTACTGCTTAATTAATTTACCTTTCACCCTACAGTGCAAATGAGTACTAGAAAAGGAAAATGAAGAAGCTAAGTAATTAGATTATCTATCACTTCACATGGGATGTATTTGATGACATATGGGATGACTTTAGGTGCTTTGCTTATTATTGAGTGAACAGTGATACACCCACACATGAATGACGCACTACAACTAAACTAAAGTTATTAAGAGAGGTACGGAGTGTCCACCGTAATAACCGGATATATGCTGTGCTTGCAGTTGCAATGCAAACTACTGCTACTATTCATGGTAGTATTGGACAAATTTACAATTTCTTTTCCTTGCCTTCCCTACACTGGAACGGACGTGCGGGTGCGGTGTTACATGCTCTTCAAGGTAACACTTAGTTCATCCAGCGACCATCTACTCTCTCTAGATACACATGTGCTATCTAAGAGTCAGATAATACTATGCTCCAGGCATCCATCCATTCAAAGTATATGCACACATACAGTTTCTGTTTCACCCACCCAGGCTGTTGTCCTTCCACCCATCCTTACTTCATCATTGACCCAGCCATGCACCATACCATATTCTTTCCTTCCCAGCCACCTCGGGGGCCAAGCAAACACATATCATTCTTCTTTGCCAGCCATCATAACATTTCTCGTCCTTCCACACTTACTTACACCCTTGTTTCGCTTTTCGTTCATCCCATCCATCAAGTTCATCTAAGATCTTATTGGGATTCTTCTCACCAAAAACTTCACAGCTAAGTCGAAGTACATTTCGAGGAGGCTACTACCTGGTTGATTTGTAATACACCCGTGCAGAAAGCACACTATGCAGTCTTCAATCTCAATAAGTAAGGAATATATAGCTTACCTCTTCCCGCCACCACCGTGCGAACCCTCACAGGAACGTCCGCCGGCACTTCCACCGCATCCTCCCCAGAGTCCTCGCCCAACACCACCACCTCCGCGCTGGCCCCGCCACCAGATGTTACACCTACAAAGTACATTTAAGAATGTTAGAAATACACCACTCAATACTATATAATATTTGGTCTAGGAGGAATAAAGAAATAAAAAAAAAACGAAATACAATGTAATAATTTGTAACTGTATACTCTACAGTAAAAATGTCCCTTTTTCCAGGGAAGGCTGTTGTCTTGCTGCACTTTTTGGCACAACTGATGAATGCTTGCTTTTTATTTTTAACACACAACACTTTTTCTCCTAACAGAAGCTTGACTTCTAAGAACACGATCAGGGTCAAGCTCAAGTTCAAACCAGGTGAGAGCTCAGCTCGACCACAAGAAATGTGTCCAATTAATCGTTAGCACTAAGCACTTTTCCATTTTCAGTTAAACGTTTACTTTTATGACAAAGTTGATTTTAATAAATGTGTTTAGTTTTAATAAAGCTTTTAAACTTAAATAGACTCTGTGGTTTTTGGTCCTCCAGACTAGAGTGGATGAGCTAAAGGTTTTGGAATTTTTGCAAGCATGAGTGCCTCTGATACTTCTTGACTGTGACTCCGTACTCTTGTCCTGCGTAGGAGAATCTAATGATCATTGGGGATCAATCATCGGTGACTTAGGGAGCTAAATGACTCTGCCACACTATCTAGTCAGTAAGGAGATTGGGGGTTCTTCAAAGTCTGATATCACTGAGGTATGTGGAAAGAAAGTCTACCTGCGCCTATTATAATTGATAAACAATGCACTATTTAGTGTTCATAGTTCGGTTTGTGCAGATTTGTCCCTGCAACAGTAGTAGAATGGATTGTCTTCCTATCCAAACCAAAAGAAAGTAGTATCTTATTCTTTCTTGGTGGTCATTCACCTTTTTATTGTTGGCAATTGTCAAAGCATAAACATTTAGAAGACTTGAAAAGAGATTATGGACAATCCCAGAGGACTGCACTCAGTGCATAGAGCTATTGCTGACTAGAATGGGAGTCCAATGGAATTGACAAATGTGCAATCTTAGTTAGCTACACAGACAGACTAATAAGAATAATCTAGTAATACCACAGGGAGTCATAGTCGAGGCAGGATAAGAATTTAGATCCAGTCTACAAGAAGATCAAAGACGATTTAGAAAAAATCGAATGAGGAACGCTAGGAAAAAATAGGTACTCTTTATTAAAATTAAAACTTACTGGGGCCAGCAAAGGAGCCCTCGCCTGCCCGATCCTGGCCTGCATCCTCCTGAACAGCACCCTCCTCCTCCTCCTCCTGTGTCCTCTTGCCCTTGGGGGGAGCTGATGTACAACATGAAAGAAAGAAAGACCAGAAAACATGGATGAGATTTGTCAACCAAACCAAACATTTCAAAAGAACAATAACAAAATATTTTGGAGAAATAGCAAATAGATAGACAACTATTCCACGGGATATATTGACCTATCTCATGTGGTATACTACGTTATTCGTATTGCCTGATTTGCGGACCGTTGACTTTGAAAGTTCCTATGTAACTCAATAAACAGACTACTAAAAAGGTTTGCCTAGGCCTGGCAGGCAGCAGTCCGCAGCACGCGAAGTGACAGACAAAGTCCATCCTGCTTGCAGATCAGTGAATACTCAAAATATCAATCCACCGACCACCACCACTATTTCTTCTTATAGCCATGTGTCTAAAGGAAGGACTGGACTTCAGTCTGTTGGGGCTGATTTAGAAGTCCCTTGCGGCTCATTTTCCTCCATTGTTGCGTGACTTTTGTGACGCAGCGGCAGAACAAAAGAGTCGCCATGGTGCGGCGTATATATTAAAAAAAACGCATATGGGAGATGCATCACGTTGTAAAGCCCTGCGCCATCAGGGGGCGTTCCGGCGCAAGGGAGGGCCGTTCCTGTGCAGGAACGAATCCTAAAAGTGGCTGAGGGAAATCTACAAGATGTCACCCAGTCACTTTTAGGACAATGATGCGTGACTCAAACCCTGCGCGCTTGAAGCCGACGTACGGCTTGATGCAGCATTGGGGAGATAGGGTACCCCAGAGCATTGCTGGAGCTGCGCCATCGTTGGCACGCAACTCCAGCAATGCGCCGCCTTTATGGCACAGATGCGTAAGGCTTCTGTGACGTTTTGGGCCAATGGGTGGTGGTGGCATGGCGCACAATTACTGCCGCATCCCTGCTACTTTGCAGGGATGCGCCGGTAATTGAAAATATGACCCTTAGTGTCTAGCATTACGCAGTTCTTATCTTTACACTACACTCATACATAATTTCTCAGGCCAATGAAATGAACACAAAATACAAAACAAATAAGCATAGTAGCAAGCAAGGCTACTGAGAAGGAGAGCAGTGCACCTGAAATGCATTGAAGATTTTGAAATATAATTTACCTACAATGTAATCGGCAGCATTATTGCTCTTGGTAAAGAACAAAGATTTGCAAATAACAGAGCCGGATAAAACAGAGTAGTGATGAATAGCTACTACTACTCACCAAGCCCGGGGACCTCTACGCCAAGCGCGTCCAGCAAGTCCCGTTCCCGGTCCATGACATCCGTTCAGCGGTGGGTGGCCTGGTTATAGGTGCGCCGGACCCCAGAGAGCTTAAACATGGCCCGGCACACCTTCTCCCACCACTTCCGGCGCTCCCGGATGCCATAGCCGGTTGCGATCTTGCCGCCTCCCAGGATGGTCTTGGGGAGGCGGCGCTGGACGTAGAAGATTAGTGCGCCCACCTCCTCCGCACTAAAGATTTCCCGTGGCACCACTTGCTCCCCCCTCAAACGCCCGCACGGGAGCCGGGCACGGGGTGCGGGACCCTTCCCCTTCTCAGGGTGCTTCCCGGCTCCCTTTACCATGGTCTGGGCAGAAATAAAGTTAAATGATAAAGAAGAAATAGAATGGTGAAGAAGAAAAGAAAAGAGTTTAAAAAAGTAGTTTAAAATTAACTAAAAGTAGCAGAAAACACAAAAATATAGAGCTAGAAAAATAGAGGGATAGATAATAAGTAAAATAGATCAAATAAACTTCAAACAAGCAAAGGATGGCAGAGATTCAGAGAGGATACAGAAAGCATGCCCAGAACCATAGCAATGAATGAGAAACAAGATGGCCGCGCCCATTCACGACCGTGTGGGTAAGTTCGCGCGAGATTTTCCTCGCGATCACGCGCGAAATTGTACTAGCGAGCAGCACACTTTGGGAGATTACACATAGCGGGCGGAAACAGAATTACATCACGCAAACAAGATGGCCGCGCCCGTGTACGACCGCGTGGGTAAGTTCGCAAACGTATCACTACAAGCGCCTTGCGAACATGCAAAAAATCACGTGAACATACACGCCGCAAAAAAAAAAATAGTGTATTCGCATGCATTTGCGGCTTCCGAAATCGATCTCGCACGGATTCGCGCCCCGCAAATCGCGCGAAATTGCAGAAAAACGATTTTTGCTAAACTGAAAGCAATCACCAGGTGCGAAAGTTCAAACTTAACATTAGTAACCATTCACTCTAGTGCTTCCTGAGGGGCCCCTCCAGAGTTCAGTTGCCTATTTGCAACTATTCTATGACCCTGCTATGACCCAAACAGCAGGCTCATAGAATAGCTACAAGTAGACCATAAAGGTCCTGTGAAAAAAAATTGCACTGCAACAGAAAGCAAATTACAGATAAGGAAGGAAGCAGGTGCCAGCCAGACTGAAAGTTTCAAAATTACTGACACATTAATCACCCCCAAATTAATTCATGGCAGTTGAAGAAGGGCAGGTGTGCTTGCTTTCACTGCAACAGAAAGCAAATTACAGATAAGGAAGGAAGCAGGTGCCAGCCAGACTGGAAGTTTCAAAATCACTGACACATTAATCAACCCCAAATTAATTCATGGCAGTTGAAGCAGGGCAGGTGTGCTTGCTTTTTTTCACCCCCATAATATACAGTGATAAACAAACCTAATGGGTGGCAGTGAGGATGTACCAGAGGGTGGCATGGGTGTACCAGAGGGTGGCAGTGGTGAAACAGAGGGTGCTGTGAACCTGTGATGATAAACCAGACGTAGAAACAACATAGTCGCGGCCGTTGCAAGCCGAAAAGTAAGTTCGCAATTGCGAAATGGTCCACAAATCCTCGCGAACGCGCGCCAACACAAAAAACTTAAAAATCCGCAAATCCGTGAGAGTTCGCGTATTTTTGCGGATTGCGAATCCGTAAATTCGCAAATTCGCGTACGCGAGATCCGCTAGATCCGCCCATGCTTACTTGTCAGACCCTAGTCTAGTGCACTAAGTGTGCCAGGACGTGTAATCCAAAGGCTTCTGGTTGGCCTGCAGCACTGGTTGTGCCACCCACAGAAGCAGCCTGTAAAATGTGTCTAAGGTCTGCCATTGCAGAGCCTGCGTGCAGTCTGGTACTGTCATGCTGACTGTGAAAGTACACCCACATCCCAGTCACTACACCTTCCCTGTTCTTCATATCAGTCACCCCTATGTAGGCCCAAGGGCAGGGTGCATTGTAAGTATAAGGTAGGACAAGCCCTGATGTGTGTGGCATGTCCTAATAGTGAATTACAGCCCTTTTCGTTTTTCACTATTGCAAGGCTACCTGTTCTCCATAGGCCAGAATGGGCTGTTAGAGTTACTACATTTTATAATCCTAACTGTCTCAAAGAACATGGTAGAAATTCGAGTTTAATATGCCTGAACTCAGAATAATAAAATACATTTTTTAGTAAAGTTTATTTGAAGATTCTGTGGTTGCACATACAACTTTTTGAAAGTAGGTATTTGCTTGTCTAACCATTCAAACCTGCCTCTGCTAGGTTGTGTATTCCTTTGTCTGGTTTTGCGAGTGACAGGGCTGGGGATTTCTAGGAGACAGGCTGAGTCATCCAGTGGTGAATAGAGAGATCAGCATCTAGATGGAAGGGAGGAGTTGCACCTGAACTTCTAATAGGGCTGTGCCTGCCTTCCACAATACTAGTTCCACCCCCTGGGGAGCGGCTGATGTCTCTGCCCTGCACACTGAAAGAAGAGAAGGAGTCTTGTAAACAAAGTGCTCCAGGACTGTACTTGCCTTCCACCATGCTGGCTCCACCTCCTGCGGGGCGTCTGATGTGCCTGCCCTCCACTGTGAAAGGAAAGGAGACATCTGGTAAACAGACTGCTTCAGGACTGGTTTGGACTGGGCAAAGGCCAGCCGCGGGCCGTGGAGGGAGTTACGGTGGGGCAGGGAGGCGGGGAGGGGGAGGGGCAGGGTGGAGAGGGCTAAAAACCGTCACATGGATAATTACAGGTAAGTAAACAATTTAAATAATAAAACGAATTTCGTAGTGCGCACTGCATCACATTTTGCAATGCAGTGCGCGCTACGAAATTCGTTTTATTATTTAAATTGTTTACTTACCTGTAATTATCCATGTGCCGGTTTTTAGCCCTCTCCACCCTGCCCCTCCCCCTCCCCGCCTCCCTGCCCCACCGTTACTCCCTCCACGGCCCGCGGCTGGCAAAGGCCCCTCTCCTCTCAAGAGAACAAAGGATTTAGGGGTATAAATATTGGGACCTAGATCCCATGAAATTAAATCACTTTTGGACTACAAAAAGACACCTTTACTGAGGAGAGGAACCTGAAGAAACTGAGGAGAGATAATTCCCAAGCTGAAGTGTTGCTTGGGGGATTGGCCTGCAGTGGTTGCCTTACTGCCAAAGGAAGGGGAAAAGAAATTTGTGTACTTTGCTTTAAACTTGTGAAGGATCTCCAAGGGCTTGGAAAAGAGCTTGCTTCTTGCTGAAGACTTAGGGACAGCAGACTTCACCCCCAGCTCCCCAGAGTTCTTTTGGAAGTGCCTGCTGCTGTTTTGTGCCTTCTGAGGTACTGCGTTTTGCAAGCAGCTGAAAAAGCTACTCAACGAGAAGAAGCGGGTAGCCGTCGCTGTGCCTGCCGTCACAACTCCGAAGGAGGGTGACGCCGCTGGAACTGTCGCACTACACCGCCCCGGAATGAAGCGTGCCTCAACGAAGAGGAAGCATGTCGCCGTCGCTGCTGCTGCTGCCGTAGCAACTCCGAATGAGGGTGTTGCCGCTGGAGCTGTCGCACTGCAACACACCAGGAGAAGAATCTCGCAATGAGGTCGGAGCGTGTCTCCGTCGCTCTGCCTGCCGTCGCAACTCCGAAGGAGGGTGTCGCCGCTGGAACTGTCGCATTGCACCGCATCGACCAAGAGCACCTTGCATCCCCAAGAAGTGCCTCGCCATCGGAGCTGCTGCCATCGCATCTTGGATGTCACCGCTGTAGTTGTCGCATCGAGCGGAAACTTCACGCATCCTGGGAGAAGAGCGTCACCGCTGGAGCTGTTGCCTTCGCATCGTAAGGATGTGGCAGCTGCAGTCCACGCATTGAACCGAGTACTTCTCGCATCCCCGAGAAGCGTGCCGCATATGGAAGATCTTCATGTCTTTATTTCTTTGCCGCATTTCCCATTGCTGCGACATTGCTTGTCGTGGAAGCGCAACGCAACGTAAGGTACATTGACGCAGAGTGACGCATCCAAGAACTGAACTAAGCTTAAATCTACCATCTTAAAGTAATCACAGTGTGTATTTTTGTCATTTATGGTCTTATGGTAACTCTATGTAAAGTCTACTTATTTTGTATATAAAAACTGTGTGGTGTCTCTTTGTAGTGTTGTCACTGGGGGGCATATTACCAAGCAATAGCGATAATTATCGCTATTGCTTGGTTAGAGACAAAATTTTACCGCTAAGCTGCGGCGATTTTTATCGCAGATAAACCTTGGTATTACCAAGGTTTATCGCAAATGCGATAAAAAACGGCCACAATGCATGAATATCGCTGAAAAGTCAGTGATATTCATGCATTACCGAGCTAATGCTCTTAGCCATGTTATCCACCTCCCATTGGATAACATGGCTAAGAACTGCTCAGGGCAGGTGTTAGCTTTTGGAGATATTCGCACTTAGCGCGAATATCTCCAAAAGTTGGTAATAGGAGGTAGCGATGTTAGCGACTGTTTCCAGTCGCTAACATCTTGCATCTTGGCACGCCCACTTTGCATATCATTAGTGATAAATATCACTGACATGCAAAGTGGGGCACAAGATGGTCGCTATCTCCTACTAGCTGTCGCTAACTGGTGTTAGCGACAGCTAGGTAATAGGGAGATAATTTTATCTCCGCTTTCTTGGCTTTTAAAGCCAAAAAAACGGAGATAAACCCCCTTGATAATATGCCCCTGGGTTACTGTATGTGGTCACAACTGCTTAACTTACAACGCCTCTGAAGTAAGTATTGACTGCTCGCGCCACGCAAACTAGAGGGTGAGCAGGGGTTATCTTAGGAGTGTGATCCCCTGTGTCCTGACTAGAGGATAGGGTCCCTATTTGTCACAGGTACCTACCTGTGCCAACTGGAGACCCCCAAATCTAACAGGGGTTAAATACTCGAACTCGAGCAGTTCCAAAGAAAAGCGCTTTCTCCGTTTGTTACCTTGCAATCTTTACTCAGTGTAGCCCAATGACCAGAGACAAAGAAGCGTACAGCACTTCCAAACAAACACCGCTTCAGGGTGTTCCGATCGAATTCTTCAGTTGAGAGCGAAGGTCTCTGCGCATCGGTGATTTCTCTCCCCTGACACGGAGCAAGCAGCGAAGCATATCATGCACAAATAAAAGGCATTTAGGCAGCCGTCAACAGGCGGATGCCATAAAGAATCCACAAGGATATAGCAGCTTGTTCAGCGCTGCAGTAAGCGTGTAGATTCTTCTTTCAAAAATCAGATACTCGAGTGACAAGCCCTTAACACATCCAGGTCGGGCTTAAGTATTCACAGTCAGGTGCCATGGCAAGTTTCCTCTGAGGATTCTGGGAGATGTAGTTCATGCTTAACCATTCATACAATGCAGTGTTTCTTGTACCCCATGTGCCTATCTTCGCCAATTCGAGACAATTGGGTGTAGAATGGCACTTTATGTCGAAAGTCTGCATGGCTGTGGCGTCTGCTTTGCCTTCTTTTTCTCTGGCTAAATCCTCCTTATGCCAAAGTCTGAACCATGGAAGAGTCCTCAGTATGATCAGTCAGAAGGATGAGTCCTTGACCTGCCTTCCTCTGGACCTCTGGGAGCAGACCTTTCAGAGTGATCCTATACCATTGTTGTTTATTCAAAGTCCTGCTTGGAGAGAGGGAGTGAGAGAATGAGCTCCTGTTCTACAGGCTTCACTGTGCTTCCTCAAAAATGTGTTTTTGTGGACTGGTTTTGAAATGAATTCATAAACTCCGCCAAATGTATGAGGCTCTGCCTTGCAATGCCCAAGCCTCGAGCCTCCATCCAGGCCGGTGCCCAACCTTTGCTTCAGTCACTGCTCCACATTCAGAACCAGCAGAAGGATTATCTCACAACTAGATGTATATGTGGAAGGTGCAATAAAACACTACAAGTTCAGAAGAGAATAGTATCAAAGACTCCCTGGTGATGCTGCACTGTGTCGAGGTTGGCGCGAGCGAGCTGGAGTATCAGTGGTTCTCTGGCCTAGAGTCAAGCGCCTGTCTGTGCGGATAGTCTCAATATAAGGCGCCCTGGTACGATTATAGATTTGTGCAGCTGGGAACCCTGAACAGGAGCTTGCTTCCAGAGATCTCATGCTTCTGAGTAACCAGGTCCCAGCTCCTTTTTACCACTATCAGTACCCGGTAGGGATAGCACGTTTTGATCTGTAGATATCTAATATTATATTAATATGTAAATATGTATTTTGTTGTTTGAAGTGAAGGCCATTAGGTTCTGCCTGTATGGGTCAGTGTGGTCAGTGTTGGTCATAACCAGACTGTAGTAATCATGTCCATACACAGATGATGATGTCAAGATATTTATTAGTAGATAAGTAGATAAGATGGTAAAGCCCCACCAGGAGCATCCAGCATGATGCTCAGCCCAATGTCAACTGAAGACCTCAGCCCCCAGAATACCAACAGTCTCTTGCGCATCATAGCTGCAACATTCTACAAGCTGGACTGGTAGTGGAGAAAGTATGTATACATATAAACAAGATGCAAGAATACTACATTATCCCCTCTCTTCCAAAATGAAAACAAAAAGGAAGGAACACTGGTCAGAAAGAACCAAAGAAAAGAAAAACATACATACAGGAGAACATACTCATCCTCCTTTCCATTAATAACAAGAGAAAAACAAGAACCTAACAAAAAGAAACAACAAAGAGGAAAACTAAGCTTGAAAATACCGATGACTAACCGACAGACACACCTACTGGCCAGACAGGCATGCAAGAAGGAAAGACATAGTACAAGAACCAATGTACGAAATAGTTCAACTCTCAGAGATATACAATAATATACCATATCACGAGAGTGAACAATTTGAAAACATGAGAATATGGATAAAATTAAAACAACAAAAGATGTCAACATTACCCATCTTCCCACCAGAAAAATAATAATAACCATATAGATAGAAACATTTCCATGTAAGAACAGGGAAAAAGGGACTATAGCCCAAATTCCTGCCCCAAAAACAAGGGACTCTAACCCAAATACTGTCACTAAAAACAAGAGACACTAAATGTGAAACTGAGGATGATGGGACTCTAACCCAAATCCTGCCTCTTAAATAAGAGACGGTGAATGTGAGACTAAGGATAATGGGACTGTAACCCAAATCCTGCCCCTAAAATGAGGGACGGTAAGTGTAAAACAAACGATAATGGGACTTTAACCCAATTCATGCCCCAACGAGGGACAGTGAAGATGCTTCCCATGTAGAGAAACTCCATGTGAAAACTGAGTATATGTGACTAAAACCCATTACTAGAAATGTAGGTGGGACTAACACCCCCTAAACACTGAGTATATGGGACTAACACCCAATACTAATTACATGGGTGTGACTGGAACCCCCTAAATACATACACATGAGTCTAAACGTGACTAATCACTAAACAACCCACTCCAGGAGCATCCTGGGGTCATGGGACATCAATAGTGAACACATTTATCCAAGTTGGCATGTTGGAAAAAAAACGAGATATTAAAATGTAGCATATTCTTTTACGTATGTGAAAACATTTCATATTTGCAATATGATGCACCATTACCAATTTAAAACACTAGATGGCAATGTACCCTTTTTCTATGCATAGTAAACAGATTGTGTTTCAAAATCTTCGTCTCACCACATAAGCTTAAAAATCAAGGGGCAGATTTATGATAACTGGCGCATCCCCAGGGATGCGCCAGTTATTTTGCGCCGCTGCTCCACCACCCATGGTGCGCCGCATTTACAATGCCGCGCACCATGGGGCAAAAACGGCAAAGATGCGTGACGCATCTGTGCCGTAAAGGTGGCGCATTGCTGGAGTTGCGTCGCAAGCACGACGCAGCTTCAGCAAGGCTCGGGGGTGCCCCATCTTTACAATGCTGCGTCAAGACCTACGCCTGCTTCAAGCAGGCGCAGGGTTTTGATGCAGCATTGGCCTGAAAGTGACTGAGTGAAATCTTATAGATTTCACTCAGCCACTTTTGCGAGGCGCACCTGCCCGGAACGCCCACCCTGCGCTGGAACGCCCACAAGTGGCGCAGGGCTTTACAACGTGACGCATCTGCCTAGATGCGTCACGTTGTAAATGGGTCGTAGGGATGCGCCACGTTTACGCCGCAGTTGCGTGAAGCAAACGTGGCGCATTCCCAACATAAATCTGCCCCAAACTTTTTACTCTTTACTTAACACGAGATGTTAAACTGCCAAAAGGAAGAACTCTTCAAGGAATAAAGAACAATTTCAAAATCACACAATATCCACTTTTGTTTGAAAACGAAGATCTTGGCAGATTAATAAAGTACCTTGCAGTATATCAAAACACTGGTCAGATCACATCATTCCCGAAGTAAACAGATGAAAACTCGACACATACAGTTTTTTTTTTTTTTTAAATGAGCGATGAATGAATCAAGAATGTTATTGAAAGACCGGTGACTTTTGGACACCTTCCGACGCTGGAGAAATAACATTACTGAGAGAAAAGGAGACAAAATGGCAGGACGTACAGAAGACGCATCCCGAGTGGCTCTCGGCGTGCTCATGCATCCAAACATCCTTAGGCAGCATGGTAGTTCGTGAAAACACGAAGACGTCATGAGAGACTCAGGGCTGGCCCAACTGACAAGGTGAGGTGCGCAAGCCAATTTCATATTTGAATCCAAATAGTAACTGTTATTTCCAATTGGGCTTAAGGAAAAATATCAAATAAAGAAATCGGGACTCAAATTTGATAAATATATTATTCCCACAAAGTTAAGCTGAAATTCTGGCATCCGGCGTATGTAACAGTTTGTGTGTCGTAAGACAAAAAACTCACCGCCTTAGTTCAGTAACGGCAAAAACTAAGTAGAATAATCACTTCATTACTTGCAGCATGAGGATTGTTTATAAATAGTGAAAAACATGAAATGACAATTTCCTTTCCACATAGCCATTACTTTCACGCTTGATAGCTCGAGCTCCCTTTCTGGTTAGCCTCTCATTTCTCTTACGTTTGTTTGCTCGAGAAATGTATTCAATGACAGTTTCCTTTCCCTTCAGCTTGCTCATTCCTTTCACACTCGGCTGCTCGAGCGTTATTGTTGTATTTAACTGTGATAATTTAACTGTTTCAGTCAAGATAAATCACTCGCCTTCAGTTATGCTCAGATTCTTTAGTTACATCTTTTTCCTTACTTTACTTCACACGCTTTCGATTATTGTTTGATCTCGGGTTGACAGTCTATTTAAATGTACAGTCACAATTGGTAAAGTGGATGCCTTCTGCCCAAAAACTAATTTTAACCCTTGACAAGTGGCAATATCACACACACAGCCCCTGTTTACCTTTTTTTCTTTAAGTCTGTAAACGTTTCTTTTTGTAGCATTGGGTGTCTTGTGACTTTGAAGGCTTCCGCTAGTTAACAAATTGCCAGATGATGTAGCACGCCTGTTCTTGAGCTGTCCGGTGTGGTGGACTCTGGTGGGGCATACAGGCGTGACCTCTCTCTTGCTTGTCAGGTTACTCTTTCTATATTTACACTTTTTTTCCGTAAGTTTATTGCTTGACAGGTATCTTTTGGTTACTTGCTTGAGTCTAGTTGCACTTCAGCAGTAAAAGTGGTAGGTTCGTTGATCCATCGTCGCCATAAATAATGTAGTAATCATGTCCATACACAGATGATGATGTCAAGATATTTATTAGCAGATAAGTAGATAAGATGGTAAAGCCCCACCAGGAGCATCCAGCATGATGCTCAGCCCAATGTCAACTGAAGACCTCAGCCCCCAGAATACCAACAGTCTCTTGCGCATCATAGCTGCAACATTCTACAAGCTGGACTGGTAGTGGAGAAAGTATGTATACATATAAACAAGATGCAAGAATACTACACAGACATAACCAATTGCTGTAACCTCATTACACATATGGGGGAAACATCCTTTACAACGCAACTTTTACCACGCAGTGCCTTTACGATGCAACTATTACAACGCATGTCATTACAACGCATAGCGCTGGGGGGCGCTGGAATAGTATATTAAACTATTCACTATCCAGCGCCCCAAAGCACTATGCGTTGTAACAGCATGCGTTGTAAAAACTGCGTTGTAAAAGGCATGCGTGGTAAAAGCATGCGTTGTAATGTCATACATCCCACATATGGAGATTGGGAGGAACCACTGAGATGCTTAACATTTAGTGGCCCATTTGAAATGAGTGAATTTTTCTAATAAAAAATACCATAAACCCACCAACCTTGCAGAGTAAATATTCTTTTCCACATCATTGTCCAGTCAGAATAAGGGTTGTTTAGTTTATTCTTAGAGTGTGCACTTCTGTTGACATCCCTTCCAGTCAAAGCAAAGCAACTGGAAGCAGAGGTCTGAGATTTATGTCAACCATTAACTGGAAAGGATGCTGGTTGCGAACTTAATGAAAAATGACCAAAGGAGGGTGGGTTGTCCTTACTTTGAATTTGCTAAATGGTGTCCGAAATAGGGTTTCAGTGGGTAGCTTGGTTGAGCAGCAACATTCATATCAGTGAGACGGATACAGGAGGTGCCTCTTTGAGTTCAGCATCCAGCAGACACAGATGTCTTCAGATTGGAGGAGAACCCTTGAGAAGAGATGGATGTTGGCTCACCCAAGTTGTATGTTTGCGAGACCTACTCAAAAAAAGAGGGAGGTGTTTGAGTGTAGTGACGCATGTCAGGAGCAATATGCTTCACTTAAGCAAGACATGGGAACATAGGGCTTTTTGGCCCCTTTTTATTCCCTAAAGGAATGCATTGTTATGGTTGATGTGAGTAATGAAGTGTTGGGACTCACATTAGCCAAAAAGAATAGATCTGGTAGTGAAGTTACCTTGGGGTTTGTGTCAAGGTCTCTGAAGGCAAATTAGAAGGTTTGTTCAGTCATCAAAAATGAACTGTTGGCCTGCTGTTGGCAATGGAACATTTCAAGTGTTTCTTTTTTGGGAGAAAATTCACGTTCAAAACATATCATAAGCCATTACGAAATATACTCAGTGGGACCGTCATCAGGGTTCATACACCGAGACTGGCCAGACTAAGGGGCATATTTACAAGGACTTAACGCCGTTGTAACGTCAATTTTTACAGCAGCTTCTTTTTATCGCTGTAATTACAAGTTGCTGGTAACTCTAGTTAGCGGCATGTTTTTTAGCTTTAAAGTTAATTTTTCCTAGTGCCACTTCTGTTAGCATGGCTTACTGAAAGTGAGAAGAAAGGTAGGCATTCCCAGGTAAAATGCCCCGCAAAACACACAACGCAATATTTACAAGGATTTCTTTGTAAGTCGCTAAAGGGAAAAAAATGCTGCTAAGTGCAATTAGAGGCAGGTTTTCAACACCAGTAAATCTTAGAAAGGGTGCACACACACTTGGGGCCTCATTTAAGAGGTTTTGGTGCTGGACAGCTCTGCAAGGAGCCTCGCTGCTCTGCCCTGCGAAAAAACAAAAGTGCAGGAATTCACACTATCAATTAGATAGGGGGCAGTCCTGTCTTTTCCCCTATGTTGCACCCAATGGCTGCAAAGTACCAAGACAGACACCCTTGCACCATAGGGCACGTTGCCTCCGTTGCAGAGCTGATGTATGTTGTGCAAGAAGGGACACCTTCATGCACACATCAATCAATCCAGGTGAATTCCTCTTTCTATTTGTGCTGCAGAATTCTGCACACATAGAAAAAGGAAAAAAAGAAGAGAAATGTAACAGTGGAAGAAGGAGAGATGTATAACTAGTCAACCTTAAATAGGGTCATCTGCCGTCTGAGGAGTCACTTCCAGGGGCCCAGATGGCCATGTCGCAGTCGAGCCATCGTCGCTGGGGGAGCATTCTGGGTTCAGTGGAAGTGTTGCAATCCTATATGTCTGAGTGCATTTGGGCAACGTTGCCACCACATGCTGCCCCTTCCACCTCTCTTGTATCACCTGTTCCAAATTTGGAGTGGCTTGCAGTAGTGGCCGGGGCGTCTGCTCTTCTTACGCCTACAACTGGTTCCACGAATCACAGCTTGTTGTGCAGATCCTTCACTCCCTGTCCGCAGCACCTGTTCCAGCCAGGTCCAGACCTGTCCAGCAGCATCAAAGAATCACATGTTACCATCTGGGACCATTTGCAGCCTTGCCGGGAAGAGAGTATTTTATGCCCAACTCTCGGAGGTGTCGCTTAACCACTAGAGACAACCCATTCTGCAGCCTGTGGGGTAGTCAGGGAAGAAAAGTATTGCGGCGCTAACCCCTTTCACCTTCCCAGCTTGCGTACCTCTCTCAAGACAGCGTTACTATTGCTTTGAGAGGCGGAAGAGAATGGATCTAGACCTGTCCCTGGCAGTACACTAGTCTCCTGTCACTCGATGGGCCCGCTCCACAACAAAGAATGGGGAAAGCTCACCTGCTGGCAGTAGGTAAAGCACCCATGTCTCAGAATATGCAACTGCATCAAAACTGTGATTTTGTCAATGCGGCCATCAAGGGAAGTACGCGTTTGTTTGGGGGAGGTACTCGCTGCAAGTTTAGTTTGGAGTCTAGGGTGTTTCGCTGCCACCTGCTCCAGCAGCCAGCAACTCCCATTTGCTAGGTTCACAGACAAGGAGGAGCGGCCAGGTGTCGACACTAAGCATGGGCGTAAAATCCGCTCTGCTCGCGGATTTTTCGGATTTTCGGCAAATTCGCAATCCGCGAACTCTCGCGAATTTGTCGAAAATCCGTGAATCCGCTCGCGGCGGATTTTTTGCTTGGTTGCGGCGCGCGGCGTGGTGCACGGCGTTCACTTTCCGTCATTTTAGCGTTTGCCGAGTTGTTTTTCTTTGCGAGTGACGCGCCATTTTAGATCTTGCTGCGTGTTCCCGCGGGAGTTTGTCGCCCGCGAATACGTACTCGCGGCTTGCCACCTTGCACAGCACACCTCGCGAGAGTTCGCAATTGCGAACACGTAGTTGCGGCGGAAAGGAACAATCTCGCACTTGCGAAATAGAGATTTTGCAATTTCGCACAAGAAAATCACCAGCAAACAGGATAAACCTTCAGAAAATTATGATTTTTATCAGAATCACTCCTCAGGTTGACATTTGCATGGCCTTTTTTTTTGCAAGGAGTCCATTTTGGGGGGGGGGGGGGGAAGGAAGTGCCCCACAGTCTCCAACTTCCTGTTCCTGTCCAGCAGGCTCCTCCCAGTGCTTTGTCCATCTCCTGGTCACTTTCATTTGGATCTGGAGCTGGAAGGATTACTTTTTGTGGGTGCTGCTGGATATTTGGATTTGAGGCCTTTTTGACTGTCTTTGGATCACTTTTGGATTAGAAATCAACTTTCACAAGTAAGTTTGTTTGGGGCATTACAGTTGCTGCAAGTACAATTTTTGAACTTTTTCAGAAAATTAAATACATTATATTGTGGGTAGCCACAGTATCCAGTAGGACCAGGGTTGGTTATGGGTGCATGATACAACTGTTTTGTTGAATTTAAACACCATTGAGGCCATGGATGGGCTGGGATTGTGCAGATTTTATTGTTTTTTGTCGTTTTTTTGGGCCTGCTGGTGTGGCCCTTTGCCCAGGGGTGGTGAGTGAGTGTTGCATGGGCCTAGTCTTTCTGTGGGGTGTCTTCTTGAATTTAAACATAATTGAGGCCATGGATGGGCTGGGATTGTGCTTATTTTATTGTTTTTTGTCGTTTTTGGGGGGCTGCTGGTGTGGCCTTTTGCTTGCCCAGGGGTGGTGGTGGTGCATGGACTGAGTGTGCCTGTGGTGTGGTCTCACTCTCTTTGATGTAAACATCATGGATGGCATTGGATTGTGGTGATTTCTGGCTGTTTTTCTGTTTTTTGGGGGTGTACTGTTGATGTGGACTGGCCATGTGGGTGGTGGTGGTGGCCATCTTGAGTGCTGGCTGGTACAGGCAACATGTGCTTGGGGTGTAAGGGGGCCATTTTGAGGAGAGGCAGTGTCTGAGGCCTGCACTTATTTTGCCTACTTTTCATCCCTTATGCCCAGGGGTAGTGAGTGTTGCATGGGCCTAGTGTTTCTGAGGGGTGTCTTCTTGAATTTAAACACCATTGAGGCCATGGATGGGCTGGGATTGTGCAGATTTTATTGTTTTTTGTCGTTTTTTTGGGCCTGTTGGTGTGGCCCTTTGCCCAGGGGTGGTGAGTGTTGCATGGGCCTAGTCTTTCTGTGGGGTGTCTTCTTGAATTTAAACATAATTGAGGCCATGGATGGGTTGGGATTGTGCTTATTTTATTGTTTTTTGTCGTTTTTGGGGGGCTGCTGGTGTGGCCTTTTGCTTGCCCAGGGGTGGTGGTGGTGCATGGACTGAGTGTGCCTGTGGTGTGGTCTCACTCTCTTTGATGTAAACATCATGGATGGCATTGGATTGTGGTGATTTCTGGCTGTTTTTCTGTTTTTTGGGGGTGTACTGTTGATGTGGACTGGCCATGTGGGTGGTGGTGGTGGCCATCTTGAGTGCTGGCTGGTACAGGCAACATGTGCTTGGGGTGTAAGGGGGCCATTTTGAGGAGAGGCAGTGTCTGAGGCCTGCACTTATTTTGCCTACTTTTCATCCCTTATGCCCAGGGGTAGTGAGTGTTGCATGGGCCTAGTGTTTCTGAGGGGTGTCTTCTTGAATTTAAACACCATTGAGGCCATGGATGGGCTGGGATTGTGCAGATTTTATTGTTTTTTGTCGTTGTTTTGGGCCTGCTGGTGTGGCCCTTTGCCCAGGGGTGGTGAGTGTTGCATGGGCCTAGTCTTTCTGTGGGGTGTCTTCTTGAATTTAAACACCATTGAGGCCATGGATGGGCTGGGATTGTGCAGATTTTATTGTTTTTTGTCGTTTTTTTGGGCCTGCTGGTGTGGCCCTTTGCCCAGGGGTGGTGAGTGTTGCATGGGCCTAGTCTTTCTGTGGGGTGTCTTCTTGAATTTAAACATAATTGAGGCCATGGATGGGCTGGGATTGTGCTTATTTTATTGTTTTTTGTCGTTTTTGGGGGGCTGCTGGTGTGGCCTTTTGCTTGCCCAGGGGTGGTGGTGGTGCATGGACTGAGTGTGCCTGTGGTGTGGTCTCACTCTCTTTGATGTAAACATCATGGATGGCATTGGATTGTGGTGATTTCTGGCTGTTTTTCTGTTTTTTGGGGGTGTACTGTTGATGTGGACTGGCCATGTGGGTGGTGGTGGTGGCCATCTTGAGTGCTGGCTGGTACAGGCAACATGTGCTTGGGGTGTAAGGGGGCCATTTTGAGGAGAGGCAGTGTCTGTGGCCTGCACTTATTTTGCCTACTTTTCATCCCTTATGCCCAGGGGTAGTGAGTGTTGCATACTTGCATGTCCCTAGTCTTTCTGTGGGGTGTCTTCAATGTAAACATCATGGATGGCATGGGATTGTGCTCATTTTTCTGTGTTTTGTCGATTTTTTGGGGTGTATAACTGAACTGATGTTCCTCTGTCTTCCATTGCTTTTAGGTGCACAAGAAGACTCAATAGAACCACCAGTGCCAGGAAGAAGTCCTGCAGCGGTGTGTGCAGCATAACGTCACGCGACGTCACGTCTGGACACAGAACCCTCTGCAACTCGTGCAACTGCTGCCTGCTGACCTGCTCTGAAGAAGATGGCCCCAAAAAAAGTAACCCGTAGCTCCTCTAGCAAGAAAGGTGCCAGTAAGGAGCAGAAGAAGCAAGTTACCAAGGACACTGGTGTGCCGCCCGCCCCTTTTTTTGGGAGTAAAAAAAAAAGTATGCCTGCAGCAGCTGCAGCGGGATCTGCTGGGGACCAAGCTGGCAGCAGCACCCCCGCTCCATTGGGCTCAGTGCCACCACCACCACCACACCAACTTAAGTCCAAGCCCTTGAGTGCTGCAGAGGCAGCCAGTATACTTCTTCAATCACCATCGACCAGTGATGTTGGCTCATCGCAAGAAAGCAGCAGCAATGTCCCTCAATCAACACAGGTTGTTGTAGCTCATCTGACGAGTGTTGAACAACCACAGCCGCAACAACAATCACATGTGCAAGTACAAGCCCAAGTACATGTGGAAGGAGAGGCAGCGCAAGGAGATGCGCAAGCAGAGGTGCATGGAGGGTCACAACAAGTGCCCACAATAGTTGTTCCTCCCGAAGTAGGGGCACATCAGGAAATTGACAATCAAGGCGAGGTATCATTTGAGGAAGCCACTCCTCCTGATGATCCTTCATTGTCTTCCACACCCCTAGCAAGGAAGAGATCAAGGGTGGTGTCTACATCCTCTTCAAGCACACCTCCTTCTGATGATACGGATCAAACTTGGGAACAAACAAAGGTAGTTAAGCGTAAAAGGAAGCTCGTCCAAAGTCTCAGAGTTATGGAGTGTGATGAGTCTCAACAAGAAGTGGCGGATACTGCTGCTGATGAAGACTCTGCCAACGACGACCCAGTCATCATAAAGGTCACTGCAGCCCCAGCGGGCATGCAGCAAACAGACATTTTGACCCTAGCCCGAAGAGCTGCTGAGCGTGATGATGATGTTGTCGATAAGGAGGCAGTGGAAACAACACAATCATTGGAGTTAAGTAGTACACCAACTCGTCCCGCTTCCATATTTCTTTCTGGCAAGAAGAGACCTCCGTCAACCTCGACCTTAATTAGTGGCGGTGAAAGTGCAAAACGTACAAAAGTTGGGCAATCCACATCCTCCACTTCATCTGGCATTAGCTTCATGACCACCACCACCAGTATCGCCGCCTCCTCCATGTCCCACAGACACTTCAAGTCCCCAGTTTGGGACTTCTTTACTGTTTGTCCAAAAAATCCAAAGTTTGCCATTTGTACCCTTTGTAAGCTTGCAGTTAGTCGTGGTAAGTCAGGTACCAACTATGGTACCGGCGGCCAGAGAGGTCATCTTGAGAGAAAGCACACTGTCAAATGGTTTGCGCACCTAGATGCGATCAAGAAAGGCCAAATTCAAGGAAACGTTGATGTTTCATCTGATGATGACGAGCAGGAAGAAGACGTGTCAAACACTTCCCTTACACCCAGTACCCCTGTCAGCAGCACACCCAATGTGAGGCACACTAAGAGTGTTGGAGCGAGTGAGACACCAACGCACAAAAGTTCACCAGCGAGCAAAATTGGGTCAACGAAGTCATTATCAGCCCGTAAATGCTTGGTCCAGGGCAACATTAGAACAATGCTTACTTCAGACGTGCCATATGAACGCAACCACCCACTGACGCGTCTGTATAACACTAAGCTGGCTAAAATGCTAGCTGTGGACCTTCTACCTTTTTCTTTTGTAGAAGCGGTAGGTTTTCTTGAATTAGTGGCAACGCTCTGCCCTAAATGGAAGGTTCTGAGCCGGTTCTATTTTGCCAGAGTTGCGGTTCCAGCACTACATGAAGATGTGCTGCAGGCGATTGGGGCAGCTTTGCAGAAGAGTGCTGTTCACACAATACATCTGACAACAGACATGTGGACCAGTGGCGCAGGCGCTGATTACATGTGCATCACTGGACACTGGGTCTCTTTTTCAGGTGTTTTAGCAAAGCTAAACGCAGGTGTTGACCCGGACAAAGTTTTCAAAGCTGCTCGGAAGCATGCAACACTAGCCATGTTTGGCTTGGAGAAAAGTCACACAGCAGAAAACCTTTTGGAAGAGTTTAACAAAAAGGTCTTGAAAATGCTATCCCCCCTGAAACTCAAGATTGGTTATGTTTCCACGGATAATGGCGCCAATGTAGTAAAAGCCATGCAGAAGGGTGACCATGTTAGAGTGCCGTGTTTGGCGCACTGTATCAACCTGGTAGTTCAAAATTCTTGAGTGATAAAGACAGTACAGCGTTCGAGGTAATGGCCACCTGCCGCAAAATGTGCAACCATTTCAGCCATTCTTTTAAGGCCCGGAAGCATCTGCGGAGACTGCTATTTCAACGTGGAATGCCAGTGAAAGCACTCATCCAGGAGGTGGCAACACGTTGGAACTCAACCTTCTACATGCTTGAGCGTCTGTATGAGCAGTATACGGTACTCGATCACTATTTCTTCACAGAGGGTACATCTCAGAAGGAGGACCTGCGGATGAGTGCGGCGCAATGGGACATAGTTAAAAGCCTTACAGACATGCTTCGTCCTTTTGAGTTCTTCACGCGTGCAGTCAGCCAGGAGGACTGTAATTTGGGAAAAGCTATCCCATTGTTGTGCATGCTGGAGCACCAACTGATGGCGGTGTCTTCTGAGTTTGAAAAAGATGTACAAAAAAAAGACCATTTTATTTTGTCTGAGAAATTATTAGAGCGCCTACGTGGTGATGAACGTCTTCAAAAGATCAAGTCAGATCAGCATTACATTTGTGCTACTATTCTGGATCCACGCTACAAAAAGGCGCTGGCAGGCGAAGCATTCTTTCCTTTTGCTGATGCAGATGTTCAAAAGTACAAACATTGGTTAGCCTGGTCAGCCAAGAGGTTTGAAAAAGAACGGCAGGTTATTGAAGGAGAAGCCAGTACATCAGCATCAGCATCAGCAGGCAATCCCCAGTCACAAGAATCCACTTCTGCACCTGTGGCTGGGGCACAAGTGACCTCTCAGCCGTTAAAGACACCGGCAACTGGATCATCTGCACCACACACAACAAAAACAGTGGCTGTTGTAGAGGATTGGCTAAGTTTGCTTGGGTATGGTTCTCGAAAAAATGTCACAGCCACAGCAAAAAGTAAGCAAAGTGGAGGAACCGTTGCTGACCTTGAGTCGATGGTGCAGGACTATCTGAATGACTCAACAGTGGTCTTTCTTAATGATGAGCCATTGCAGTATTGGCATGGCAAAAAACAATTGTGGCCACAGCTCTTCAACCTGGCTATAAACTATTTGTCTTGCCCACTCGCAAGTGTGTCTTCTGAACGTGTTTTCAGTGCTGCTGGTGGCATTGTAACTCCCAAACGGAGCCGCCTCTCGCCCAAAAATGTGGAGCGGCTGACAATGATCAAGATGAATCAGCACCTCATACCACCAGATTACAAAGTACGAGAAAGCACGCCGCATGAAGACGAGGAGGACGGCAACGTAGATGAGGGGATTTGTTCTCTGTTCGGTGTCACTGACCTCATCCAGCCTGAATTCGCAGAGTATGATGACGAAATCTTGTTCTTATTCCCTGACACCGAGCCCTGAAAATGAGACAATCAATCAAGAACTTTCTTTTTCGTCCTTATTCACTTTTATTCCTGTGTGCTTTGTGTCTCTCTTTCTTTGTTTTGCACAGTTAATTTAATTCAAACTTTAATCACCTAATCCCAAAAACAAGACCATCATCAGAACTGTCTTCACTTGTTTGCTTATTGATTTGAAGGTGCCGCAGTCTACATTCCTCAGGTTCACAAGTTCTGAAGAACATGCTCCTCTATCCTCCTCCTCCAGACTGCGATTTCCCTCCAAGCAGAGTGCTGGATTACGCCCAATGAAGAAAGACTCAGCACTTGTGGGGGTGTTGTACTTCTTTGCGGGTGAGTTGACGGATTTGGGCCCATTGCTGTGAAGCTCTAATAATGGACAAAAGTGTTTTGGACCAAATATGAGGTGGAAATTTCTTGCCGTTTTTGCTGACTTGCTTGCCTTTGAGGTGCTCTTTGGCGGGGTTCCGGGTGTTTGTGGGTAATTTTTGGTGTCTGTCGAAGCACTGATGCGACATTCTAATCTTGATTGCATTTGCTTTTCAGGAAATCCGTGGTGGAAAACAGGAGTTATGATGATTGATGATGATGACCTAGCTGAACAGCGCCGCATTTGGACCGAAGGCCGAGAGATATTGTAAGTATGAGATTTTGCTTTTTCGCTGTTTGGGGGTGTTGTCGGGTGCTTTTTTGCGGGTGGGTTGGCGGGTCTTGCCTGGGGCATTCCTGGGAAGGTCTAATACCGGATAGAAGTGTTTTGGACAAAATCCATAAGGAACAGCCTTTTTTTTGCTATTTCTTCTGACATCTTGCTCAATGTAGCGTTTTGGGGGGCTTCCTGCTGTTCGTGGGTGGGTTGCAGCCGGGGTCTCTGTCTTGTCGAAGCACTGCTGCGACAGTCTAATCTTGATTGCATTTGCTTTTCATGAAATCCGTGGTGGAAAACAGGAGTTATGATGATTGATGATGATGATGACCTAGCTGCACAGCGCCGCGTTTGGCCCGAAGGCCGAGAGACATTGTAAGTATGAGATTTAGCTTTTTCGCTGTTTGGGGGTGTTGTCGGGTGTTTTCTTGCGGGTGGGTTGGCGGGTCTTGCCTGGGGCATTCCTGGGAAGGTCTAATACCGGATAGAAGTGTTTTGGACAAAATCCATAAGGAACAGCCTTTTTTTTGCTATTTCTTCTGACATCTTGCTCAATGTAGCGTTTTGGGGGGCTTCCTGCTGTTCGTGGGTGGGTTGCAGCCGGGGTCTCTGTCTTGTCGAAGCACTGCTGCGACAGTCTAATCTTGATTGCATTTGCTTTTCAGGAAATCCGTGGTGGAAAACAGGAGTTATGATGATTGATGATGATGATGACCTAGCTGCACAGCACCGCGTTTGGCCCGAAGGCCGAGAGACATTGTAAGTATGAGATTTAGCTTTTTCGCTGTTTGGGGGTGTTGTCGGGTGTTTTTTTGCGGGTGGGTTGGCGGGTCTTGCCTGGGGCATTCCTGGGAAGGTCTAATACCGGATAGAAGTGTTTTGGACAAAATCCATAAGGAACAGCCTTTTTTTTGCTATTTCTTCTGACATCTTGCTCAATGTAGCGTTTTGGGGGGCTTCCTGCTGTTCGTGGGTGGGTTGCGGCCGGGGTCTCTGTCGAAGCACTGCTGCGACAGTCTAATCTTGATTGCATTTGCTTTTCAGGAAATCCGTGGTGGAAAACAGGAGTTATGATGATTGATGATGATGACGACCTAGCTGCACAGCGCCGCGTTTGGACCGAAGGCCGAGAGACATTGTAAGTATGAGATTTAGCTTTTTCGCTGTTTGGGGGTGTTGTGTCGGGTGTTTTTTTGCGGGTGGGTTGGCGGGTCTTGCCTGGGGCATTCCTGGGAAGGTCTAATACCGGCTAGAAGTTTGTTGGACAAAATCCATAAGGAAACACCAGTTTTGGCACTTTTTGTAAGTTAGGGTTCGTTAGGGTTAGCCCTAGCAGCAGGATTGCATGTGTTTCGGGGGGTTCTATTGCAACGCGGTTCTGTTGTTGTAGAGCACTGTTGGAGCGATGCTGGCTATGGATACTTTTGCTTGCTTGCAAGTGGTTTGAATACAATCCACGGTCTGTATTTGGGCCTACTGTTACTTTCAAAGTACGTTTTGTAACCATTTTTCTGCTAGGCATCGTTTTTGGAGATATGATTGGGGTTCTTCTACATTTTTGCGACTGGCTTTAGTAAGGGTCTTGGTGGGAGCATTGCTGGGAAGGTCAAATTTTGTTCTAAAACACAGTAGTACACCTACCTTGAGGGGAAAGATCCGCTATAATATTTTGGCCATACTTATTGATCCTTAAAAAGGTGACTCAGACAGAGCACGCAATTTCAAAAATATTGTACTGTCTATTAGGGAAATCAAAGTGTAACTTTTTGAACCACACAGCGTACATACCTTTTATTTATTTATCAGTGGTATTGTAATAGCACTTCCTGTTTTCCGTTCAATAATTACAGGCCGGGTTTCAGTCAACATCCGCCAGGCAGGCAGTGGACAGGGTGTCTTCTGTCAGTGGTCACCACATTGATGGACGAAGCGTCAGCTGGAATGGAGGAGTGCCGCCAATAAGAGGAATTGTTTGCTGCATGCAACTTACTTACCAAATTCAACAGGACAACTCCAACAACATACGCAATACAGATACAGTATCCATTGTTGTCTTTTATTCTATGAGTGTGACTGCATGTGCTTACCTTTAGTTTGTAACCAAAGATTGTCTGTATCTTCAATTATTGTTTGTCCATGCTCTGCTTTTTTTTTCTTCTCTCAACAAAACCTACCCAAAAAGAAACCCCCATTTCCATCCATTTTACAAACCCTAACCCTCTTCCCCCGGGCTGTGTTGTTTTGCTTGATGTCTGACTAAAATGACATCAATAATTCCACACACTTGCTGGGGAGGATAAGGTCATAGCAGCAACAGGCTGGTGAAGGAATACGAGGATATCTTCTAGACTTACTCAGCTTCAGTACTATATCTTCTAGTAGTAGTAGCCAATGTCAAATAAATTCAACACAAGTAGTAGTTATACTTGCAAGCAAATACTTTACCATTTGTTAGGCTACATTATGGCACTGTTCTAGTGTACTGTCACCTGCTATTTGTAATGCTACAGTAAGGAGGACAAACAAGGTTTCGTTTTCTTTTTTTCCATAGGCATGCAACTGCCACTGTGTCACACCACTAGTACCACCGCAATGAGGAAATGTCACCCGCCCAGGATTGACAACGTTAATCCCCATTTCACCTGGAGCCAGCCCTGGGCCTAGCCCTAATTTCTAACACAAATTACAGGTAAGATAAGCGTTTGGTGGGAGGTAGTATAATGGAGTATTATTTCGGAGTAGACAAGAGATTGACGGTTGTACTACTAAAGTCCTACGACTGTTCAGGAAAACAAAGTTACTGTTACACCCCCGCCCCCCACCCACCAGACTGAAAAGCAGTAAAAAACAGGTATGGTCAGATAAAGTTGAAAAATATATTTATTTAGCCCTAACAAAATAATCTCCCTCACCCACCCTAACCCCAACGATTGTCTCTGAAACGTCCCAAAACGATCCCAACTCCCAAATCCCACCCCCCAAAAGTCTATAAAAAAAGGGCAAGGGACACTCCACTACTGGAGGGTGCTGGTGCTGGTGCATGATGCGGCATGGGCATCATACTCCTTGCGGAGGGTGGCAAGCTCGGAGCGGAGGCCCTTAACCAAGTTCTTATACCTCAGGACCTCCTGCTCCAGGTTGGACATGCGGACTCGTAGGCGGCGTTGGCGTTCCTTGCAGCTCCTGTGGGTGGCAGCTGGTATTTCGGTTGCTTGGCGGTGGCGGTCGTCTTTCTTAGCCCGGCTCGGTCCCGCTGGCTTAGTCACGGAGGAGGATGCAGTGGTCACAGTCGAGGATGTTGCCCCGCTCGACTGCGTGTCCTCCTCCTCCTCCAGGGCCACCAGCCGCCGATATTCGGCGACTGTGGCCTCCAGCCTCCGTTGCCGGGCCAATCTAGCCTGCTCCCTCCTTGTTGTTGATTTGGATGGAGCAACTATATGAAGAAAGAAAGACATAGTCTGTAACCAATGCTCCTTATTAATAACACAAAGTGATTGAGCCGAAAGTTGGGTCACAGAGTACAAGTAGCAAATTGAAAGCACAGTACATAACTATTGAGGACAGTATCTATGTAACCTCCCACTTCTGCATCCTTGCTCTAACAGTAGTGGTAGTTTAATGAACTAATTCTACGACCACTATGGACTTCCATTACAGTCGACTATGACAGTACACCAGTCTTATTCTTCTTCTTCTCTCTTGTTTAGGGAAATGGGTACGTTATCTTATGCAAGCCGGCAGAATGACATGGACACAGCACAGTGAACTTGCACCCGAGAAAAAAAGTTGCACACCATGATGAGTGAGACAGACTTGCGTTACTTTACCGGTCCAGTACATGCAGGTGGTGAAGCTATTACTTTTCTATTACGGGTGGCACTGAGAATACTCTGTTACAAGGGCTACTGCTTAATTAATTTACCTTTCACCCTACAGTGCAAATGAGTACTAGAAAAGGAAACTGAAGAAGCTAACTAATTTGATTATCTATCACTTCACATGGGACGTATTTAATGACAGATGAGATGACTTTAGGTGCTTTGCTTAATATTGAGTGAACAGTGATACACCCACACATGAATGACGTACTACAAGTAAACTAAAGTTATTAAGAGAGGTACGGAGTGTCCACCGTAATAACCAGATATATGCTGTGAATGCAAACGCAATACAAAGTACTGCTACTATTCATGGTAGTATTGGACACATTTACAATTTCTTTTCCTTGCCTTCCCTGCACTGGAACGGACGTGCGGGTGCGGTGGTACATGCTCTTCAAGGTAACACTTACTTCACCTGGCGACCATCTACTCTCTCTAGATACACATGTGCTATCTAAGAGTCAGAGAATACCATGCTCCAGGCATCCATTCAGTCAAAGTATACGCACACATACAGTTTCTGTTTCACCCACCCAGGCTGCTGTCCTTCCACCCATCCTTGCTTCATCATTGACCCAGCCATGCACCATACCATATTCTTTCCTTCCCAGCCACCTCGGGGGCCAAGCAAACACATATCGTTCTTCTTTGCCAGCCATCATACAAGTTCGCGTCCCACTTACTTACACCCTTCTTTCGCTTTTCGTTCATCCCATCCATCACGTTCGTCTAAGAACTTATTGGGATTCTTCTCACCAAAAACTTCACAGCTAAGTCGAAGTACATTTCGAGGAGGCTACTACCTGGTTGATTTGTAATTGTAATACACCCGTGCAGAAAGCACACTATGCAGTCTTCAATCTCAATAAGTAAGGAATATATAGCTTACCTGTTTCCGCCACCACCGTTTGATCCCCCACAGGAACGTCCGCCAGCTCTTCTACCGCCGCCTCCTCCCCAGAGGCCTCCGAGTCCTGGTCCAACACAGCCACCTCCGCGCTGGCCCCGTCACCAGATGTTACACCTACAAAGTACATTTAAGAATGTTAGAATACACCACTCACTACTATATAATATTTGGTCTAGGAGAAATGTTAAAAAAACAGAATACAATGTAATAATTTGTGGCTGTCTACTCCATAGTAAAAATGTCCCATTTTCCAGGGAAGGCTGTTGTCTTGCTGCACTTTTATGCACAACTGATGAATGCTTGCTTTTGATTTTTAACACGCACCACTTTTTCTCCTAACAGACAGAAGCTTGACTCCTGAGTCCTAAGAACACGACCAGGATCAAGTTCAAACCAGGTGAGAGTTCGGCTCGACCACAAGAAATGTGTCCAATTAATCGTCAGCACTAACCACTTTTCCATTTACAGTTAAATAGTTTTATGACAAAGTAGATTTTAATAAATGTGTTTACTTTTAATAAAGCTTTTAAACTTAAATAGACTCTGTGGTTTTTGTTCCTCTAGACTAGAGTGGATGAGCTAAAGGTTTTGGAATTTTTGCAAGCATGAGTGCCTCTGACACTTCTTGACTGTGCTGTGACTCCGTACTACTCTCTTGTCCTGCGTACGATAATCTAGAGATCATTGGGGATCTATAATCGGTGACTTCGGGAGCTGAATGACTCTGCCACACTATCTAGTCAGTAAGGAGACAGTGCATAGAGGTATTGCTGAATATAATGGGAGTCCAATGGAATTGCCAAATGTCCAATCTTAGTTAGCTACACAGACAGACTAATAAGAATAGTCTAGTAATACCACAGGGAGTCATATTCGAGGCAGGATAAGAATTTATATCCAGTCTACAAGAAGATCAAAGACGATTTAGAAAAAATCGAATGAGGAACGCTAGGAAAAAATAGGTACTGTTTATTAAAATGTAAACTTACTGGGGCCAGCAAAGGAGCCCTCGCCTGCCCGATCCTGGCCTGCATCCTCAGCACCCTCCTCCTGTGTCCTCTTGCCCTTGGGGGGAGCTGATGTACAACATGAAAGAAAGAAAAACCAGAAAACATGGATGAGATTTTTCAACCAAATCAAACATTTCAAAAGAACAATAACAACATATTTTGGAAAAATAGCAAATAGATAGACAACTATTCCACGGGATCTATCTCATGTGGTATACTACGTTATTCGTATTGCCTGATTTGCGGAACGTTGACTTAGAAAGTTCCTATGTAACTCAATAAACAGACTACTAAAGAGGTTTGCCTAGGCCTGGCACTGCAGGCAGCAGTGCGCAACACGTGACAGACAAAGTCCATCCTGCTTGCAGATCAGTGAATACTCAAACTATCAATCCACCCGCCACCACCGCCACTATTTCTTCTTATAGCCATGTGACTGTCTAAAGGAAGGACTGGACTTCAGTCTGTTGGGGCTGATTTAGAAGTCCCTTGCGGAAGTTGCGGCTGATTTTCCTCCATTGTTGCGTGCCTTTTCTGACGCAGCGGCAGAACAAAAGACTCGCCATGGTGTTGGTGCGGCGTATATATTAAAAAAAAAAACACATATGGGCATATGGGCGATGCATCACGTTGTAAAGCCCTGCGCCATCAGGGGGCGTTCCGGCGCAAGGGAGGGCGTACCTGCGCAGGAACGAATCCTAAAAGTGGCTGAGGGAAATCTACAAGATGTCAATCAGTCACTTTTAGGACAATGATGCATGTCTCAAACCCTGCGCGCTTGAAGCCGACGTACGGCTTGATGCAGCATTGGGGAGATAGGGTACCCCAGAGCATTGCTGGAGCTGCGCCATCGTTGCCACGCAACTCCAGCAATGCGCTGCCTTTACGGCACAGATGCGTAAGGCTTCTGTGACGTTTTGGGCCAATGGGTGGTGGTGGCATGGCACACAATTACTGCCGCATCCCTGCTACTTTGCAGGGATGCGCCGGTAATTGAAAATATGACCCTTACTGTCTAGCATTACGCAGTTCTTTTCTTTACAGTACACTCATACATAATTTCTCAGGCCAATGAAATGCTTCTGAACACAACATACAAAACAAAGAAGCATAGTAGCAAGCAAGGCTACTGAGAAAGAGAGCAGTGCACCTGAAATGCATAGAAGATTTTGAAATATAATTTACCTCAATGTAATCGGCAGCATTATTGCTCTTGGTAAAGAACAAAGATTTGCAAATAACAGAGCAGGATAAAACAGAGTAGTAAATGTACTACTACTACTACTCACCAAGCCCGGGGACCTCTACGCCGAGCGCGTCCAGCAAGTCCCGCTCCCGGTCCATGACATCGGTCCAGCGGTGGGTGGCCTGGTTATATGTGCGTCGGACCCCAGAGATCTTGTACATGGCCCGGCACACCTTCTCCCACCGCTTGCGACGCTCCCGGATGCCATAGCCGGTCGCGATCTTGCCGCCTCCCAGGATCGTCTTGGGGAGGCGGCGCTGGACGTGGAAGATCAGTGCCGCCACTTCCTCCGCGCAGAAGATCTCCCTCGGGACCACTTGCTCCCCCCTTAAACGCCCACACGGGAGCCGGGCACGGGGTGCGGGACCCTTCCCCTTCTCAGGGTGCTTCCCGGCTCCCTTTACCATGGTCTGGGCAGAAATAAACTTAAATGATAAAGAAGAAATAGAATAGTGAAGAAGAAAAGAAAAGAGTTTAAAAAAGTAGTTTAAAAGTAACTAAAAGCTGCAGAAAACACAAAAATATAGAGGTAGAAAAATAGAGGGATAGATAATAAGTAAAATTAGATCAAAAAAACTTCAAACAAGCAAAGGATGGCAGAGATTGAGAGAGGATAGAGAAAGCATGCCCAGAACCATAGCAATGAATGAGAAACAAGATGGCCGCGCCCGTTCACGACCGCGTGGGTAAGTTCGCGCGAGATTTTCCTTGCGAGTACGCGCGAAATTGTACTAGCGAGCAGCACACTTTGCGAGATTACACATAGCGGGCGGAAACGGAATTACGTCACGCCAACAAGATGGCCGCGCCCGTGTACGACCGATAGGGTAACTTGGCAAACGTATAGCTAGAAGCGCCTCGCGAACACACGCAAGATCACGCGAACATACACGTCGCAACAAAAACAATTTTGTATTCGCACGTATTCGCGGCTTCCGAAATCGATCTCGCACGGATTCGCGCCCCAAAAAACGCGCGAAATTGCAGAAAAAACGATTTTAGCTAAACTGAAAGCAATGAGCAGGTGCAAAAGTTCAAACTTAACATTAGTAACATTCAAGGTAGTGCTTCCTGATGGGCCCCTCCAGAGTTTGCAACTATTCTATGACCCTGCTATGACCCAAACAGCAGGCTCATAGAATAGCACCATAAAGGTCCTGTGAAAAAAAAAATTCACTGCAACAAAAAGCAAATTACAGATAAGGAAGGAAGCAGGTGCCAGCCAGACTGGAACTTTCAAAATTACTGACACATTAATGAAACACAAATTAATTGATGGCAGTTGAAGAAGGGCAGGTGTGCTTGCTTTTTTCAACCACCATAATCTACAGTGATAAATAAACCTAATAGGTGCCAGTGAGGATGTACCAGAGGGTGGCATGGGTGTCCTAGAGGGTGGCAGTGGTGAAACAGAGGGTGCTGTGAACCTGTGATGATAAACCAGACGTAGAAACAACATAGTCGCGGCCGTTGCGAGCCGAAAAGTAAGTTCGCAATTGCGAACTTGTCCCAAAATCGGCGCGAACACGCGCCAACACAAAAAACGGAAAAATCCGCAAATCCGCTAGAGTTCGCGGATCTTCGCGGATTGCGAATCCGTAAATCCGCAAGTTCGCGTACGTGAGATCCGCTAGATCCGCCCATGCTTAGTCGACACCAACCCTGTGTGCCGTTGGCCATCGTTGCATCAGACGCCCAGGCACTATATATGACAGGCAGTGCAGTGCAGCGTGGCCAGCCAGCACCTCTACTCCAGTCAGGTATATGCTTCGTTCAGGCAGCACCAATGGAAATCCTCCATACGCCGAAGAGATCACTACCTGAGGGCAAGGAAAGACAGCACCACCCTGACACCTCCTCTCTTCTAACAGTGGTGACCAGATTCCCCGTTTCCCAGTGCCTCAGCGAGTAACTGCAGATCAAGCTGCACACCCAAGAGCCTTGGCCCAAACCGACCCCTGTGCCTTTGGCACCTGCTGCCACCAACAGCCGATATCAGTGACTTGAGACAGTTAGTGGAGTCCCTCACCAGTCTTGTACTGTGTCCTCAGCAATGTAGGTCTGTTGCACTGCAGGGAATGCTCATGGCACAGTGTGCACCACCCATAGGTGCTAGGCCTGGACCCAACACCAACATGACCCCCGGGCCTTACCCCACCCTGTCCCGCCTTCTCCTCACCTGTACATCGACACCAGGGCTCAATACACTGTGCTCTCTCCGAATCTGTGACTCAGCCGGCACGGTCCTCAGTAAGGCTGGATTTCACAAGCCTGGGTATAGCAGTTCCCAACGATTCTGCTGGGGAACCTCCTGAAACAGGTGATACAACAAGTCCCTCCTAGGCCCAAATTCATGGCACTCCCACCACACAAGTTCGCCACAGCTTAGGGGCCTCACCCTTCACAGCATCTGGTCAGCGCCACCTCCTGTGCCCTGTGATACAGAGAGGCACTCCCACCATCATCAATCTCCTCTGTGCACCCCGGTGTAGTGGTGGTGCAGGGTATACAAAGCAGACTTCTCCATGTTGGTGCACAGGAGCGTCTCCACTGATCACAGCTCCAAGGGGCACCAGGCAGTCTTCTCACACAGGTCAGCAATGTCAGCAACTATCGGACTTCGCCACCAAGGACAATCGCCGATGCCTCAATCTCTACAGTCACGACCCACAGGCTTGGAGCTGATGCAGCCTGCCTCCACCATCTCAGGCACAGGCCTAGTAAAGACTCCAGCCACTGGGGACTGTCTGCACTTACAGGCTTCGACCTCCAGGGTGTCGCAAAGATGTGAAATAAAAAGTGCTGCATAGCTGTTTTCCCCCGCGATACGCCACTTTTCATAAATGAGGCCTTCATTCTGCATTTCCTCTTCCCCTGGGACTCTGGTGGGTCATCCTGACTGTTTGGGGGGGTGGTGAGTGGTTGACTTGTACTGAACTTGGTTCTGGCTGCTCTATTCTGCATCATGTTGTAGACTTAGCCACAATTCTTTGTGAAAATGCAGCTAAGCAACGGAAATGTGGCTCAGTGGCAACTCTTGAAAATATGCCCCTAACTTCTAAATTGTTGCTAATTGATTTTTATTACAGAACACATCTCCGGGAAAACCTTTCCAGGCAGAAAATTTATAGCAATCTTCCATCAATGATCAAGGTCAGCCTATTAATTGGGATGAAGAGGATGAGGAGTGCCTGATAGCGAGTGCAGATCTATGCAAGGGTAAAGAGGATGATGAGTGCCTGATAGTGAGTGTAGATGTATGCGAGGCTAAAGAGGACGAAGAGCGACTGATAGCGAGTGCAGATGTATACAAGGGTAAAGAGGATGAAGAGCAACTGATAGAGAGTGCAGATGTATGTGAGGGTAAAGAGGACGAAGAACGACTTATAGCGAGTGCAGATGTATGTGAGGGTAAAGAGGACGAAGAGTGCCTGATAGCGAGTGCAGATCTATGCGAGGGTAAAGAGGATGAAGAGTGCCTGAAAGAGAGTGCAGATGTATGTGAGGGTAAAGAGGACGAAGAACGACTTA
Organism: Lissotriton helveticus; assembly: GCF_964261635.1. NCBI lineage: Eukaryota > Metazoa > Chordata > Amphibia > Caudata > Salamandridae > Lissotriton > Lissotriton helveticus. The sequence continues at coordinate 4,773,900 of NC_136061.1, read as the reverse complement.
TAGCGAGTGCAGATGTATGTGAGGGTAAAGAGGATGAAGAGCGACTGATAGCGAGTGCAGATGTATGCGAGGGTAAAGAGGACGAAGAGCGACTGATAGAGAGTGCAGATGTATGTGAGGGTGAAGAGGACGAAGAGCGAATGATAGAGAGTGCAGATGTATGCAAGGGTAAAGAGGACGAAGAGCGACTGATAGAGAGTGCAGATGTATGTGAGGGTAAAGAGGACGAAGAGCGACTGATAGAGAGTGCAGATGTATGTGAGGGTAAAGAGGATGAGGAGTGCCTGATAGAGAGTGCAGATGTATGGGAGGGTAAAGAGGACGAAGAACGACTGATAGCGAGTGCAGATGTATGGGAGGGTAAAGAGGACGAAGAACGACTGATAGAGAGTGCAGATGTATGTGAGGGTAAAGAGGATGAGGAGTTCCTGATAGAGAGTGCAGATGTATGGGAGGGTAAAGAGGACGAAGAACAACTGATACGAGTGCAGATGTATGTGAGGGTAAAGAGGATGAGGAGTGCCTGATAGAGAGTGCAGATGTATGCGAGGGTAAAGAGGATGAGGAGTGCCTGATAGTGAGTGCAGATGTATGCGAGGGTAAAGAGGATGAGGAGTGCCTGATAGTGAGTGCAGATGTATGCGAGGGTAAAGAGGACAAAGAACGACTGATAGCGAGTGCATATGTATGCGAGGGTAAAGAGGATGAAGAGTGCCTGATAGAGAGTGCAGATGTATGTGAGGGTAAAGAGGATGAAGAGCGACTGATAGTGAGTGCAGATGTATGCGAGGGCAAAGAGGACGAAGAGTGACTGATAGAGAGTGCAGATGTATGTGAGGGTAAAGAGGACGAAGAGAGAATGATAGAGAGTGCAGATGTATGCAAGGGTAAAGAGGATGAAGAGCGACTGATAGAGAGTGCAGATGTATGTGAGGGTAAAGAGGACGAAGAGCGACTGATAGAGAGTGCAAATGTATGTGAGGGTAAAGAGGATGAGGAGTGCCTGATAGAGAGTGCAGATGTATGGGAGGGTAAAGAGGACGAAGAACGACTGATAGCGAGTGCAGATGTATGTGAGGGTAAAGAGGACGAAGAACGACTGATAGAGAGTGCAGATGTATGTGAGGGTAAAGAGGATGAGGAGTGCCTGATAGAGAGTGCAGATGTATGGGAGGGTAAAGAGGACGAAGAACGACTGATACGAGTGCAGATGCATGTCCCCTTAGTTTGAGGGCCCCTCAGTTGTGGAACACCTTGCCTCTGGCCTTGCGGCGCACATCTAATCTGCTCCTGTTTAGGAAGAGCCTCAAGACCTGGCTTTTTAACCTTTAGGATGTCTTTTTTTTCCCTTGTTGGTGTCTGTTTTACGGTGTTATGTTCTTCTCCACTGAGCTGCCTAAATAAAGCGCCGGGACACTCTTATTGAGTAGCCGTGCGCTATAGAAATAAAATTTAACATAACATAACATATGTGAGGGTAAAGAGGATGAGGAGTGCCTGATAGAGAGTGCAGATGTATGGGAGGGTAAAGAGGACGAAGAACGACTGATAGCGAGTGCAGATGTATGCAAGGGTAAAGAGGATGAAGAGCGACTGATAGCGAGTGCAGATGTATGCGAGGGTAAAGAGGACGAAGAGCAACTGATAGAGAGTGCAAATGTATGCAAGGGTAAAGAAGATGAGGAGTGCCTGATAGGGAGTGCAGATGTATGTGAGGGTAAAGAGGATGAAGAGTGCCTGATAGCGAGTGCAGATGTATGTGAGGGTAAAGAGGATGAAGAGTGCCTGATAGAGAGTGCAGATGTATGTGAGGGTAAAGAGGACGAAGAGCGACTGATAGTGAGTGCAGATGTATGCTAGGGTAAAGAGGATGAACAGTGCCTGATAGCGAGTGCAGATGTATGTGAGGGTAAAGAGGATAAAGAGTGCCTGATAGCGAGTGCAGATGTATGTGAGGGTAAAGAGGATGAAGAGTGCCTGATAGCGAGTGCAGATGTATGTGAGGGTAAAGAGGATGAGGAGTGACTGATAGAGAGTGCAGATGTATGGGAGGGTATAGAGGACGAAGAACGACTGATAGCGAGTGCAGATGTATGTGAGGGTAAAGAGGATGAAGAGTGCCTTGTAGCAAGTGCAGATGTATGCGAGGGTAAAGAGGACGAAGAGCGACTGATAGCGAGTGCAGATGTATGCGAGGGTAAAGAGGATGAAGAGCGACTGATAGAGAGTGCAGATGTATGCGAGGGTAAAGAGGACGAAGAGCGACTGATAGAGACTGCAGATGTATGCGAGGGTAAAGAGGATGATGAGCGACTGATAGCGACTGCAGATGTATGCGAGGGTAAAGAGGACGAAGAGCGACTGATAGCGAGTGCAGATGTATGGGAGGGTGAAGAGGACGAAGAGCGACTGATAGAGAGTGCAGATGTATGCGAGGGTAAAGAGGATGACGAGTGCCTGATAGCGAGTGCAGATGTATGCGAGGGTAAAGAAGATGAAGAGCGACTGATAGCGAGTGCAGATGTATGCAAGGGTAAAGAGGATGATGAGTGCCTGATAGCGAGTGCAGATGTATGCGAGGGTAAAGAGGATGAAGAGTGCCTGATAGCGAGTGCAGATGTATGCGAGGGTAAAGAGGATGAGGAGTGCCTGATAGCGAGTGCAGATCTATGCGAGGGTAAAGAGGATGAAGAGTGCCTGATAGCGAGTGCAGATGTATGTGAGGGTAAAGAGGACGAAGAGCGACTGATAGCGAGTGCAGATGTATGCGAGGGTAAAGAGGATGAAGAGCAACTGATAGAGAGTGCAGATGTATGCGAGGGTAAAGAGGACGAAGAGCGACTGATAGAGAGTGCAGATGTAGGCTAGGGTAAAGAGGATGAAGAGTGCCTGATAGTGAGTGCAGATGTATGTGAGGGTAAAGAGGATGAAGAGCGACTGATAGTGAGTGCAGATGTATGCAAGGGTTAAGAGGATGAAGAGCGACTGATAGCGAGTGCAAATGTATGCAAGGGTAAAGAGGATGAGGAGTGCCTGATAGGGAGTGCAGATGTATGTGAGGGTAAAGAGGATGAAGAGTGCCTGATAGCGAGTGCAGATGTATGTGAGGGTAAAGAGGATGAAGAGTGCCTAGTAGCAAGTGCAGATGTATGCTAGGGTAAATTGGATGAAGAGCGACTGATAGCGAGTGCAAATGTATGTGAGGGTAAAGAGGACGAAGAGCGACTGATAGAGAGTGCACATGTATGTGAGGGTAAAGAGGATGAAGAGTGCCTGATAGCGAGTGCAAATGTATGCAAGGGTAAAGAGGATGAGGAGTGCCTGATAGGGAGTGCAGATGTATGGGAGGGTAAAGAGGACGAAGAACGACTGATAGCGAGTGCAGATGTATGTGAGGGTAAAGAGGATAAAGAGTGCCTGATAGCGAGTGCAGATGTATGTGAGGGTAAAGAGGATGAGGAGTGCCTGATAGAGAGTGCAGATGTATGCAAGGGTAAAGAGGATGAGGAGTGCCTGATAGTGAGTGCAGATGTATGCGAGGGTAAAGAGGATGAGGAATGCCTGATAGTGAGTGCAGATGTATGTGAGGGTAAAGAGGATGAAGAGTGCCTGACAGCGAGTGCAGATGTATGCGAGGGTAAAGAGGACGAAGAGCGACTGATGGAGAGTGCAGATGTATGCTAGGGTAAAGAGGATGAAGAGTGCCTGGTAGCGAGTGCAGATGTATGTGAGGGTAAAGAGGATGCAGAGTGCCTGGTAGCGAGTGCAGATGTATGCGAGGGTAAAGAGGATGAAGAGCAACTGATAGAGAGTGCAGATGTATGTGAGGGTAAAGAGGACGAAGAGCGACTGATGGAGAGTGCAGATGTATGCTAGGGTAAAGAGGATGAAGAGTGCCTGATAGCAAGTGCAGATGTATGTGAGGGTAAAGATAACGAAGAGCGACTGATAGAGAGTGCAGATGTATGCTAGGGTAAAGAGGATGAAGAGTGCCTGGTAGCGAGTGCAGATGTATGTGAGGGTAAAGAGGATGCAGAGTGCCTGGTAGCGAGTGCAGATGTATGCGAGGGTAAAGAGGATGAAGAGCGCCTGATAGCGAGTGCAGATGTATGTGAGGGTAAAGAGGACGAAGAGCGCCTGATAGCGAGTACAGATGTTTGCGAGGGTAATACATTCACTGAGGAAGAGTGGAATTACAGCATAGCAGAAGATGAGGTTCTGGTATTTGTAAGGAAATGGGTGACACAAGGACGGCCTAAAGGGAAGTCTGTTGCTGTTGGATTACGGACGTAGGTCAAGGTGGCTGATGAATTGTCGGTTGAAAAGAATGGAATGCTGATTGGACTTGATAAGTTAATTCCCTTCTAGTGGGTTAAGACACAAGATTATTTTGATCAACTTGAGGGTTATTGGTGGCCTGGTGTGGACTCTGAGATTGATGCCAATGTTAAAACATGTGTCATTTGTGCTAATAGAGACAAAAGCATGAAGACTGAGACCTTGACACTACAGCCCAGTGTGTTACCTTTTGGGGCGGGGTCAAAATTGGCTATTGATGACATGGGTACTTTCAACATTTTACTACAAATATCCATGTGGGCTTGAGTTATAGCGGATCACCGCAGCCAGGGGTGGGAGGTAGATTTCATGTAGGAACCTACAACGTATGCTGTCATTACATGTTTAAAGAATTTGTTTATGAGGGAAGGTTTTCCTAAAGAAATTGTCTCTGACAATGGAGTGTAATTTGCGTCTAATGAGACGGTCATTTTTTGTAATAATGCTATTCAGCATAAACATACAGCCAATAAGCAGATAACTCAAGACATCCTGTGTGAGGTGTATTGGGTCCGCTCACACTACGACTCCTATCCCCAAATTTAGATTTGGAATTCCCACTAGATAACTCTGAGCTTTATTGATGGTGAGGAAGGAGGAGCAGAGTTTTTAAGCTGAACATTGAATTGTATTCATTTGTATTTGGGTTATTTCATCTGCGCTATTAATAGTCCTTCTATTGTCTCGCCACAATCCTCACTGATGCATTCATTTACTTGTTGTAATGCTTCATGTCCATAATACCTTTTTTTTTTGCCTATTTACTGATTGTTTATCAAGCTGTAATAAATACACTTACCCCTAGTTACCAAACCCTTGTCTTTATTGAGGAGCCAAATGGGCTACACAAATGTTTAAATGTGAATTCTTACTAACCCCCTTGACTCTAGACAACCACTCAAAGGTCCATAGGATGAAGGCCGACCTACGCTTCCAAATGCGCCCCTGCAATATGGCCCTGTGGAAGAAACAGGATCTACAAGACGAGCAGCAGAACTTGGGAACCAGCTGAATCCAGCCAAAGGTTACAAGATAATGTTTTGTCTATATGACACCTTGCCAGCCTCTTTTCAGGTTTTGCATCTTGACCATCATTTCATATGCAAATTTCAAATCTCTGATGTCTGCGGCAGGTGAGGTTCACTCCTCCTCATATCCAAAACCTTGTAGTGTCTTACAACAAAAACACAATGAAAGAGTTGAAGTGAAGCCTCCTCCTACCTGCGGGTACTTGTAGAGCGCCAGGAGTTGGGCCATGGAGTGGGTTGTTGATGAGTACGTGTCTCCGATGAAACCCACCAGGGTGTCCCCACTCTGGCACCTGTAGTTTGGAACTGGCTCACTTTGCTGGGAAATGATGCTCAGGGTGCTCTGAAGAGCTTTTATCTCACTAGCACAAGAGTCAAATAAATGGTACCCCAGCGTGAGGTTTGGTAAGAGAGTAGGGTTTCTGTTAATCTCCTCCACGGCGTAGATGAAGACCAGGCCATTCACAACGGACTGCAAGGTAGCCCTAAAGAGTGGACAACAGAGAATATAATTATTGATTTTTCACAACAAATCTTAATAAAATGACCACCTTAGAAAATAAGGATAGGAACAATAAATAAGGCTCTACATAGAAGAGGTGTATGCTTGCATGTCATAAAAAGTCTACTTTCAAGACTAGTGAAGCTTTCCTTTTCGTTTTCTGTCTAGTTCTGGGATAGGATGAGCAAAATGTCTTTCTAGATGTGGACAATCTAGAAACTATGCCTACTCTAGCACAACTTCAGATGACAGGAAAAGTCATGGAAGGAATCTCTCCGCAAGCCATGGACTGCTGCAATAGTAGGAAATAGTCACAACTAATCTATCCAATCACAGGCAGCCCATGGGCAAGGACCAGCAGCAAATCAGAATGGTCTTAACAAAGAAGCAACCATGACTGAATCAGCAATGCAAACTCTCTGAAACAATCAGAGCTCATCTTTACTTTCCAACTCCTCCAAAAGGCTTTTTGACAACCAATCTAAATAGCTGTTGGCAGTCGTTACACTCCCTTGCACCATTATTTTCCCCTTCCCAGGAAGGAAATGAACCACTTGTATTTATCCGCCCGAGGATTGAACTCTGTGGTGTCAGCTGGTTAGCTCTCAACTACACTATAGATGTATGCATGCTGCCTATACGCTAAATACTTTGGCCTATATTTATAATTTGTTCACACAGCATAACGCAGCAAGACACCTTGCAGTGCTGCATGTAAGAGAAGGGGCAGGAAAGCACAGTATTTAAAATTATACTGGACATTCCTGCCCTTTCCTGGTGCTGGCAACCTTTGAATGCCGAGCACCAACGCAGGCACCCGTGTGCCATGGTGTAAGGGTGCCTGCGTTGTAGGCAGGATTGTGTTTGAGTATGAAGGGACAGATGCCTGCACAAACAGTCCTGAGAATTGTTTTCCTCTTTCTATTTGTGCTGCAGACATAGGAAGGAGAAAATAAATAAGAGAAATAATAAGATATTTCTCCTCATTATTATGAGTCCTGTAATGAGTGCAGCTACCCAGAAGAGTTTCCCAGTGCAGAGCAAATGCAAGTAGGGTGTCCATGAAAAGGTAATACAAATTGCCAGGCCTTTGCGAAAGGTCATCAATAAATTACAATTTCTTAAGCTTCCAGAAGAGGTTACCACATTTCAAACCAAGATACTTGAAAGAGAAGCCTTGTATGCTAGTTAAACGGAACCTCGGTACAGGGAACAAAGCTTGATTTGATGATCTCAAGGGACAGGTCTGCTGGTAAGGGACTGCCTGTTCTTGTATTGTTTGGCCTTGAACATGAAGCACAATGCTTGAAATTCAATACCCTTTTATTTATGTATTTTATTTATTCATTCAAGAGTTTTATATAGCGCTGGCTAGACCCGGAGGTATCAGAGCGCTTTACATGAGGTTCCACAAAAATTACATTACAAGATTACATCAGTTCCAATTTACATCAGATGTTAGACAAACAAATGCCAGAGCATAGAAGACGAGTTGATTGAAGTGTAGAGGGGAAGGGGGTAAGGGTAAAGGGATAGCGGGGAGATACGGTAGAGAGCCGAAAGGAAAGTCTGTCCAAAGTCCGGCTGGGTAGGTGACGGTCGAGGGGAAGTTCCAGAACCCATCTCCTCAATAGCTATCAGGTAGCTCCACCGGGCATTGGCCAAATAGCTCGGTCTCAATGGGAAAAACAATTAAAGAAACACGTAGGGCAAAAAAAATGCAGCATAGAGGGGAGGGGACTTGGAAGGAGAGAAACGGGGGGATGGGCAAGAGACAACAGGGAGAGACAAAATGAAGTCTGTTTAACGGCCGACTGGGTATTTGACGACCTAGGAGGGAGACCTCGGCTCATCTCCCCTATAGCTAAACCAGGTAGCTCCATCGGGCATTCGACAAAATAGTTCAGTCTCAATACATTGAGAGAGGAGAGAAGGAGAGACAAAAATAGAGGGAGGATGCGGGAAGAGACGACAGGAGAGACGAAAGGAAGTCTGGCTGAAGACCGACTGGGTAGGTGACGTCCAAGGAGGGAATCCCCGACCTGTCACCCCTGTAGCTAAACCAGGTAGCTCCATTGGGCATCAGACAAAATAGCTAGATCTCAAATGATGAGGGAAAATTCACAGATAGACAGGGTGGGGACTAAGGGCCAGGACAGGTGAAGGTAAAGGTCAGCAGCAGGAAAGTGAAGAGGAGTAGAGCGAGGAGAAAAACAGGGTGAGAACTAGGGCCAGGACAGGTGAAGGCAGAGGTGAATAGCAGGGGGTATGGTAAAAGGGGTGGGAGGGTGATATGACGGAGACGAAGGGAAAGTCTGCCCAGGTCCGGCTGGGTATGTGAGGGCCAAGGGGGAAGTCCGCAGCCCATCTCCTCTATAGCTATAGCCTAAGTCAATGCAGTTACTGCAACAAGTGAGAAACTGAGGCAGGTTTCAGTAGGCGAAAGACCATAAGGAGATGGGCTGGGCAGGGTCCCTAAGAATTCCAGCCAGTGTCTAGGGCCCCAAAGAGAGGCGTTTTTACACAGAACCATCACTCATTCTTGTCACCATTAAGCTTGAGTGACTACTTATCGATCCATAAGGAAATTCTACTAAAGCCCAGGTTTAGAAAAGATGCTTAATGGTTCTGTGCCAATGACAGAGAGAAGATGGTCTGTGTGTTATCGGCATATAAACATCTTGTTACGCCTCATTTGGGGAGGAGTAGCATTTTGATGCACTCCAAGGTCTACCACGAAATCAGAGATCTTGATTTTTGGAGGTGCCAAGACAATTTGGAACGCCACATGGTGGCCACAATCACTCGGCACTGCCCCTATCCCTAAGCAATGTGTAAGAAACCGGGGCATTCTTATCGATGACACTCTTTCCATGAAGGACCATGTGTGGGCCCTTTGCGTTAAGGGTTTCGGACCCTGAAACTGCTATCCAGGCTCTTCCCCTGGATTCCTTTGGATTGCATAAGAACAGTTACGCAAGCCCTGCTCATAAGTCAGCTTGACTACGGAAACACCTTGTTTGTGGGCGTGAATGAGGACCTTTATACGCGGCTGCAGGTGCTTCAAAATGCCACAGCCAAACTGGTATGTAATAAAAACAGACCAAGCTCTGCATTAATGTGCATGAAAAATCTGCATTGGCTACCCATGCATCAAAGAGCAGTATTTAAACTGCTCAGTCATACACATAGAGCACTGTACTTAAGTGGCCCTAAGGTACTCCAGGAGAAAATTGAGTTGAATGTCCCCACAAGGAGCCTTCGGTCATTACATCAAGCATTGGCCAGAACAAAGCGTATCAAGAAGGTCAGGACTGGAGGGTGCTCCTTCTCATATCTGGCAGATAGAAAATGAAATGAGCTTCCCCTGGACCTACGGCTTACTCCTAGCTACCTGACGTTCCGTAAAAAAACTAAGAACTCATCTATTACCTAAATATTAACACTCACCAGTATCCCCTTATCAGCAGACTTGTCCTGTTTGCTACCAGCGCCTCGATATCCCTCGGGATTAGTGTTGCGCTCTACAAGTAAATAAATAAATAAATGTGCCAAAGTCCATGGGTGGGTGCTTGGAACACCCATGCTCCACCCAAGGAATTCCTCCCTGGGGCAGACTAATACAAGGCCACCTTGTATGGCTTGATAAGTCTCACCTAGGTTTTCCATTGCTCTTACCCCCCCTTGCATGGCACACCCATCAATGAATCAAGTGTTGGTATAGCGCAACTACTCACCCTTAGGGTCTCAAGCAGCTGGGGGGGTCTGGAGTCCAGGATATTCATTATTGTTCAGTCTAAGAGCCAGGTCTTGTGGTCCTTTGTGAACTTGGAGAGTGTTGGTGCCTGCCAGAGGTGGAGTGGGAGGGAGTTCCATGTTTTTGCTGTGAGGAAGGAGAAGGACCATCCTCCTGTTCTGGTTTTTTTAATGCGTGGCACCATAGCTAGGGAGAGCTGGGCTGAGCAGAGGGATCTCTGGGGGGGTGTGGAACGAGAGGCGGTGGTTGAGGTAGGCTGATCCGGTGTTGAGGAGGGCTTTGTGGGAGCAGGAGAATGTCCTTTCCAGTGGTTCAAAAATAGGAGTGTGTTGCTTAGCCTGCATTTGATGAAACAAGATAAGTGGGTTTGGAACATCATTGTTTATTTGTATAATTACTTTTACCTTAATGTGAGTCTCTAATCTTCTGTTTCCTCTTTCTCATCCCTCTTGGACGGCTGGAGGTCTAATCCACTGGCGCCCCAGAACAAGGAAACAAGACACACCTAAGTTGTGATTTTCCTCCCAGATTAAGGTTTAATACATGTGCTCTTCTTCTCTGGGTTTACAATCTTTTGTGATGCTAGTTGTGGTGACAGCCAAATAAAGTAAGAAAGTGAACAGAAATGTGAAAAGAAGAATTCCTCTTCTTTTAGCTATCAACCGGTCTTTGGTTAAAGATTAATTAATTTTAATTAATTAATTAACCGCATGCGTGCGGGCGGAATTCCGCTCGTACGCTGAGATTTTTTAAAGCGCACTTTACGTGACGAGCTGGGCTCGTCATCAGCGTGCGAGGAGGCTACGCCATGACGAGCCCAGCTCGTCATCAGCGTGGAAGGGGTTAAAGATCTAATTAATTTTGGGATTAATTACTGCTTGACTTCAGTTGCAAGTATAACACAGCTCCAGCAATGCTCTGGGGCCCTACGCTCACAAAGCTGTATCGATCCTTACACCTGCTTCACGCATATGCAAGGTTTTGATGCAGCATAAGCTCAAAAGTGACTGAATGAAATGTTATACATTTCACTCAGTCACTTTTAGGAGGCGTTGCTGCACCCCCTTCTGCACAGGAAAGCCTCTTCTGGTGCAGGACTTTACAATGTAATGCACCCTCCACATGCGTCACATTGTTAATAGCACACACCATGGCACATCTTTTGCACCACCGCTGTCTCACAAAAGTGACGCAACGGCTGTGCAAAAGAGGCACAAGGGGATCATAAATCTGCCCCTAACACATACAAATTCACCCAGGCAGTTTCACCAGCAGCGCAAATTGAAACATAGACTTGTCACATATTTATGTACATATATTACATATATTACATTCAAGTGCTTCGGACATACTACAGTATACTATAGGTAAACACCTTATAGATTTATGCTGTAGCACTTCCTTATACTTCTGCACTTTCATATTCTCCATAAACTAGTAATATATTCATTCATTCATTTATCAACTACACATTCATTCTGACAAACTTTAACACACTAACATAGAAATATAGCTATTTCTTTGACCATTGAAGGTAGTTCTAAAAATATATATATATTTTTTTTTTGTGTGTTTTCTGAACAAATTCCAAGTGGAACAAAAGAATAAAAACTAAAACAACTGATGTTGAGCACAGCGATGCTCCTGCATCCTGCATTTCATCAGGTCCATAGACTGTTCCCAATAACACAAAAGTTTATCGCAATAAATGCATAGAATTTAACTTTAGCAAAGTCAGAATCGATTTGTGGGCGTGGACTGCTTGCTGAAAATGCTGCTGCAGCAGTTGATGTGCTTGGTGTAGCAGCAGGTAGGTTCTTGTGCAACGTGCGCCTTGCAGCTGGAGCAAAGTTGTTGGGGTGCAAGTTCTTCACGTGTCCCAAAGGAGTATTTTTTACATCGATCACCTCTTGAAAGAGTTGTTTCGCAAATTTTACAGGTTACTTTTCGAGCATTAACCTTTTTTTGTCCTTCTGGAAAAGCAAAAATGTCAATATGGGAAATCTCTGTAACTAGTTTCAAAAACAGTTTGGAAAAGAAAATTAAACAAACATTGGCAAAGGCAGTAAGTCTAAAATTGATGGTCAGCTTTTTAGTTTTGGAAGCTGCTGTGCCCTCTCCATTAAAACAAACTTTGGCAAAACTAAAAAAAAAATGTAGGTTTTAAAAAGCACAAACTTCCACAGTAGTTACTGGCACTGAACAAAGGGGCATATTACCAACAACTAGCGATATTTATCGCTGTGTTGGCTTAGCGGGAATATTTCTATCGCCGCCCTTCACCTGTTTTTATCGCTGAGATACCTTGCTATTAGCAAGGTTTATCTCAGGAGCGATAAAAAACAGGCGAAATGCGTGAATATCGCTGTCAATACAGCGATATTCCGGCATTACCGTGAAATTGTTCTTAGCCATGTTATCCACCTCTCATTGGATAACATGGCTAAGAACTGGTCAGGGCAGGCGTAAGCTTTTGGAGATATTCGCGCTTAGCACGAATATTTCCAAAACAACGCCTGTGTTGATCATAGGCAATAGTGATAGCGATGGCAGCGACTGTTTTCAGTCGCTGACATTTTGGCACGCCAACTTTGCATGTCATTAGCGATAATTATCGCTGACATGCAAAGCACGCCCCAAAATGCCCGCTATCGCCTACAAGCTGTCGCTAACTGGTGTTAGCGACAGCTTGGTAATAGGGCGATAAAATTATCGCCGCTTTAGCAGGAAAAAGTCCCGCTAAAGCGGCAAGAATGGCCCTTGGTAATATGCCCCAAAATTACTTTGTGTGCCGATATCCAGGTTATGATACTGCATATTCTGACCCTGGAACTATGTTTACCATATAAATACTTGTAAAGATTTTATTTCAACAACTTATCCATCTTTAAACCATGCAATATTAATTACAACTTACTTTTCACTTTCTTTTCAACAGGCCCAATGTTTCGAATGCAGCAGATGACCACCTTCAATCCATAAAAGGAAATATAAATTATACTTACCTGTTACTGCCTATATATGTAAAAAAAAAATCATTTTGTTGACTCTATCATTCATTCTATTGTCAGATAAATATTCCTTGGTGACAGTAAAATTACTACTACTTTTTAGACTACCATCAAACAATATTGTGTAGAGGAGCAGTGTTGCTTCTTGACCTTCGAAGAGGAACATTTAAATGTATATTTCAACAGGTACAGAAAATGATTGCTGAATATCAAAAAGAAAATTAAGTACCAATGTTACAGGAACTCTGCTCCAACTTTAAAAAGATTAGTATCTCAAGCTTTTACAATCCTGAAGGCTACGTTTTCTCTGAGACGATGCCCATGCATGACCATGCTAAGTTTTCTTTAGCTCCATGCACAAATGTAGTGTAACCTATCGAACACTTTAAAATGCTACCCTCCCACTAGTTCTAAAGGCGGATTTAGAATTCAACAGTTCTTCACAAAATAGAATTTGACGTCACTAAGTACAAAGTGTTTCTGTATTCTGAAAGCTCTAATGTGTCCCTTAAACATTCCAGCAAAGTCAACACACATACTAACTGAAACACACCAACCATTAGTAACCTGTTAAATTTACCAAACAACTCTTTCAAGGTGTGATCAATCCAAAAAATCCTCCTTTGACACACCAAATATAGTGCAGCATTTAAACAACTTGCACCCCAACAACTTAGCTTCACTGTAACATAGAGATTGCAGAACAACCAACTTCCTGCTGCATCAAGCACATCAACTACTGCAACACCATCTTCAGCAAACAGTCCATACTCACATATTGATCTTCAATTTGGTCAACTTAAATTTCTATGCATTTATTGCGAATAACTTTTGTGTTATGCAAAAAAATCTATCAACCTCATCAAAAACAACAAACTGAAGCGTCACTATCCTTAACATTAGTTATTAGACATTTAACAAACTTTTTTGTTATAAAAACTATCCCGTCCAAAGGCAGTGGAAAATTTGCACAGTTGCTGCCTTTCTTGGCTGGAGTTATGAATTATGCTCAAATTAATTCAAATTCAAAATGCAGACCCTTTATTCAGCCTTCATGCTAACTACTAACTGTGAATACCAGTGAGTAATTTGCACACTTGTGTCCTTTCTTCAGTCCTTTCTACCGCACAGTGACTGTACTTTCTGCACTTGCATTGTTTGGTTAGATGTGATACACATTTCTCAGGCTCCCACTGTGGAATCCGACGCACAGTCTGGGTAATGGACTGCAAAACCAAACACCCACTTCCTTTACAAAGCAGTGGGTATTTTGCACGTCTGCTGCCTCTCTTAATTTTCACCTTATTCTGCATCCACTAGCACAAACACACCTACCTGCTGCCTTTCTTGACTGTCTTTGCCAACTATTATTCTAATTCAAAGTAGAGACCCTGAAAAGGGTCAGGTGTTCTTATTTTTAAACTCTACGGCCACAGTGGGAACTCACTACACTTGCCATGCTTCCTTAGATGTGGTAGTCATTTCTCAGCCTCCCACTGCAGAATACGACACCCTCTCTGTACAGTCGCGGCCGGCATTACGTGCGGGTGGGGGGGGTTGGAAATGGGGTCCCACTCGCGAGGGGATGAGGGGGAGGCGGGAGGGGTATGGAAACGAAAAATAAATATATAAAATAAAATACAGTACTCTCACCGTCCGAGACTTCATCCCGAATCCCGCCGTCCTCGATTTGAAGTCCTGCAGCAGCACGTCATCAGGAAGGCGGCGCTGCAGGCAGCCTCCCGCCCCTCCACCGCCTCGTTCTTGATTGGTGCGGCCGGCTGCCCCAGGCTAAGTAATTTTCTCGCTGAGAGAACAGGGAGAGTGAGTGGGTGGTGTTACTCAAGGGCAGGGGGAGTGGCTTGGGGGAGTGGCTTTCCCACTATTGTTAATACTGTCTGTGTGGGCGGCCTCAGGCAGCCCACACAGTCAGTATTAACAACAGTGGGCAAGCCACTCCCCCAAGCCACTCCCCCTGCCCTCGAGTAACACCCACTCTAAACCAGGAAGTTAGTTCTGCTTTCTCGCCGTGCGAGAAGGCAGAAACAAATGGTAGTTATAAATAACTACCATTTGTTTCTGCCTTCTTGCACGGCGAGAAAGCAGGGGGGGCGGCGCCCTAACGCCCCCATGGGAAAACCGCCACTGTCTCTGTATAATAAAAAAGGATATCCAAAGATCCACTTCCCTGACAAGGCAGAGAGTAGATTGCATATCTGCAGGCTTTCTTATTTTTCACCTAATTCATCTTCTACTCGATCTAGACACCATCCGCACGTCCACACACTTATTGCTGCCTTTTTTGGCTGGGGTTATCAATTATTCTTCAATTTCATATTCTAATTCAAACACAAATTCCGATATCGAGCCTTTTTGTTGTAACTACTTCCCCAAGTAAACACTAGGTAATTTCCACTTTTGCAGCCAATAACAATATTGGACATTTTTATTAAAAATGTTGTAGCCGGTCAAGTTTCAATATCAGGAAGAACTTTTGTAACTGTTGCAATTATTTTTCATAATGGACCTTCTACAACATCTGGACATTACACTATTTATTTAAAATCATTGAAAGCTTGGATACATTGCAATGATAGGTAATTAGTTTATAAGAAACGTTTGCCTAAAGAGTTACCAAAACTTTACCTAATATTTTTAAAGTCAAAATTTTAAGGTCAAAATTTGGCCTTTTTAGGATTACTACTGTTAAAGTAGATTACTCTGGTCTTGTAGAGTATTTTATAAGTGAGGGTGAGCAGCTTGATGATGATCCTATTCATGGTACTAAGGTAGTGTAGTTGTATCAGGTAGTGAATGATGTGCCTGCAGCAGATGACATTGAGAATCACTCAGGTGGACGCCTTTTGGACTTGTTGTAACTGTTGTACATGTTTTACTGGAATTCTTATATACAGTGTATAGCCACTGTGTAGTCTGCTGCTCATGAAGGACTGTCACTGTTTTGTTTTTCTTTTGTTTACAACCCAATAGTAAATGTTTTAGAGCATGTGGAGGGTGTTATAGCAGTACAAGGAGACGGAGTAGACTTGCTTACACATACAAAGGGAGGAGTTGAGGATGAACTCTAGGTTGTGCACATGCTTGATAGCTGTTGGTACTGTCCACAATGTACTCAGCTAGCGTAAGTCATCCGAGGCTGAGAGGGTGGGTCTGAGGATGAGTACCTTCCTTTTGTGCGACTTCATGTTTAGAGAGCTGCTCTTTATGTACTTTGTGATGTTGCAGCCGTTTCTTACGCTCCCACTGCAGAATCCGACTAATACTCTGTAATGTACTGGAAAACAAAACACCCATTTACTTTACAAGACGGTAGGATCTGTCCGCATCTGCTACCTTTCTTCCTTTTCACCTTATTCTACATCCTCTACCTTAAATACCCTACCTACTACATTTCTTGCTGCCTTTGCCAAGTATTATTGTAATTCAAAATGGAGTCCCTGAAATGGGCTCAGTATGTGGAGAAGTGTGGCTCAATGGTTAGAGCGGCAGACCCTGATGCAGAGGTCTGGCCCGGGACCAGGGTTCAATACCCGCCTCGGCGGGTATTGAACCTTTGCTCGAACCTGATAATTCTCGCCTTGGTGCCTAGTCTAACCATGGGTTCCACTCTGCAACTCTGGGCAATAGCTTGCTTAATCTCCACAACGGCGCCAACAGCTCTGGATGTCTGGCTTCACCTTGGGGTGCCCAGGAGTGGACATTTCGCAGGGAAAAGCCAGGAAGGGTTCCATAGCGGTATACGGACAGCGCTGGGACACTTCCGTTGGAGGTTGCTGTGCGCTTTACAAATGCTGGCATTTCATTTCATATTTCAATTTTTCAGCCCTACCGCCGCGATGGTAACTTAGTACACTTACATTCCTTCATTTCATGTAGTAGTCATTTCTCACACTCCACTATGAAATTCGACAATCTATCAGTGGCACCATCACGGGCACTCGAACCCTGCTCACCCCCACATTGTTTGGTCTCGCAGCCGAATAGCTGCTGTTGAGACCAATACTCTAGCTGGCCGCCATCTTGGGGGTAGAACACAGGTTGCGCTCTAGCAGCTTGGCCCCTCCCAACCTCCTCCACTACAAATGACACCATCCGCGCCAAAGTCAAGCCCGTCTGCGCCCGTCCGTGCCAGTACGGGGCAATGGGCACCTCACTCTGTGCAATTATTTACATACTCCTCTGAGGACCTCTGCAGTCTACACATGACACCTCTAAGGTTAGACGTGGATATACAGGACCGCCTTGCAAATCTGGGATTAATGCAATCACGTGGCAGATTTCTGGAGTTATTGCATGTCCAGGGGAAAAACTCCACAACTATCCCCTCAAAACAGGTGACTCTTCGGATCTCCTACTTAAACACACGCTCATTAGTGAAACATAAATTGGAGATTTTTACACTACTGTCGAATGAATCACCGGACATTCTGTTTCTTACCGAAACATGGCTGTCTCCTGATTCCATTCCTGATATACTGACCGCTCTCCCTACAGATTACTATATACTCCACACTGATCGTTCTCCAGGAAAAGCGGGTGGTGGAGTGGCTTCTATTATTCAGCGTAAACATACTTTTACGACTATTACGCCCCTTAATTTGGTTGCTGCAGACAATGTAGTGATCAAGTTAGATTCTGATCACACCTCTCTGATCTGCATCATTGTGTACAGGCCCCCTCAGCCTATGCCCCTCTTCCCCCTCCCCTTGAGCGAGCAGATAGCAAACTTAGCAACTAAATACTCAAATATTTTGCTCATTGGTGATTTTAACTACTGGTTTGGCGATCCGTTAGGCGCCCCTCATTCTCTTGAATTCACTAACCTCTTAACAAATTTTAATCTTACACAACATCTCTTAACGCCAACGCATCAGAAAGGCCATATACTGGACCAGATCTGGACGACAAACCCGATTATCTCTGCCCTGAGGGTACTCCCATGCATATGGTCTGACCAAATTTTGGTCACATTCCAACTAACTCTGCCCATAAGAGTCAAGCCCCCCCTAGTTGAGGGTGGCTCAGTGAGATGCTGGAATACTATTGATAAGCCAGAATTTATGAACATTCTAACTAGCTCTATGCCAAGTCCTGTGCAGAATGTGGCCATTTACGATTCTCAGATCTCGCTGTGGCTAACAACAGCGAGCGACCATCCTGCACCACTAAAAAAGATCAGGATTAATCGAAAGGCAGAAACTCATAAGTGGTTTACCAAGGAATTAAAAGAAATGAAACTGTTACTCCGCCAGAGGGAAAGAAAATTGAGAGCTCGTTATGACTTAGGGGACAGGATCCTTTATAAACAAGAGCAGGTAAAATATAATAAAGCCATTAAAGCAGCTACGGTATGACACTTTTCCTCGAGGTTCCTTACCTCTTCCAATAATTCGAGAGAGATCTTCTCGATTGTGGATGAGCTATCTAACCCGGATAGACTGTCACTTAAACCAACTCCTTAATTGGAGCTATGCGACAAGCTGAACACTTTCTTTCTGGAAAAGATTGTAGCTATTAAAGCTAGCATTGTATGCTCTCCATTAACTGAGCCTCCGACTGATACTATCATGAATACTTCTACGATGGACATCTTTCCTATAATTAATGCTGAATCACTCTCTCCTCTACTGTCTAAAGTAAAATCAGGTTCCCCCCAGGATTGTTGTCTACCGCACATACTGAGGGAGGTTTTTTCCATCACTCCTCAGCCTGCCTTGTCCTTGCTCAACTCCTCATTAACTCAAGGCTGTGTCCCTAAATCGTTTAAAGATGTCATAGTGGTTCCTCTTTTAAAAAAGGTTGGTGGCGATCCTTCGGAACCTTCCAATTATCGCCCCATCTCTTTGCTCCCTTACCTGGCTAAGGTGCTGGAGGCACACGTGGCAAAATGTATGTCCGACTTTATGGAACACACTGGATATCTGGACTCCCACCAATCCGGCTTCCGGCTAGGTCGCTCCACGGAGGTGGTTATCTTGGCAGTCCTGGACGAGCTCCGAAGGAAGGCTGATGCTGGAATCCCCCAAGCACTGGTCCTTTTAGATATGTCTGCCGCATTCGACACGGTGGACCACAAGATCTTGGTGGACCGTGTCGGACGTGCAGGCTTTCAGGGCAAGGCCTTGAAATGGATTGCCTCCTTTTTGTAAGATCGTACGCAGGCAGTTCGCTTAGTAAATTTCACTGCTTCTAGGTCGAACACCACATGTGGGGTCCCACAGGGATCTTCTTTGTCCCCACATTTGTTCAATCTCTACCTTCTCCCCCTGATTAAAGCTTTAAAACAGAGGAAAGTATCCACATTTAATTATGCGGACGACTTGCAGCTCTCTTTCACCATAGATAATTCAACTGAGTCTATCACTAATTTTCAGGAAACTATGGTGTTTATCCGTCATTGGATGGATCATAATCAATTGAAACTCAACCCCAGGAAGACGGAGGTGCTATTGATAGGAGACAGCTGCATCTCCTGGGGCCCCCACTATTGGCCTACAGAATTAGGGCCTTTTCCCAAACCCTCCTCCTCTGTAAAAAGTCTAGGGGTAACTATTGATAGAGATCTCTCTCTGAATACTCAGGTGGGTACAGTACTATCTAAATGCTTCTTTCAATTGCGAAAGATCCAGAAGATACACCACCTGCTCACCCAGGCAGCACTGATACAAGTTGTGATAGGACTGATCCTGTCTCATCTAGACTATGCAAATTCAATCTATCTAGGACTCCCTTTGTATCAGATCAAGAGTCTCCAGCTGGTACAGAACCAGGCTGCGAGATTGATCTATCAGCAGCCTAAATGGCAATCGGTAAGACCCTTAATAAAGAAGCTACATTGGCTTCCACTGCTCCAACGGTCCATTTTTAAAACAGCTTGCCTAACATTCAAGTCCTTAAATTGCTATAGCCCCATCTTTATTAATAACCTGATATTAAGGCACACTCCCACTCGCGATCTCTGTTCCAAATATCAAAATCTGTTAGTGAGTGCCAGGTTCAAACGGAAGCGACATGGCGGCCGTCGCTTCGGGTTCCTGGCACCACAACTCAGGAACACACTTCCATTAGAGATCCGCTCCTGCTCTGAGTTACTCCGATTCAGAAAGCAGCTTAAGACCTGGCTGTTCACACAGGCATATGAGTAAATTTGTCCTGCCCGTATTATACTCTGAACAGCGCCATGAAACGTGTGCTTTACAAATGGGTTATAACATAGCATAACATAACATATAATGAGATGTGAAACCAAACATCCACTTCCCTGACAAGGCAGTGGGTACTTTGCATCTCTGCAGCCTTTCTAATTTTTCACCTTTTTTATCTTCTCAATCAACACATCATCTACACATAACACACACCAACGTGCTGCCTTTTTTTGGCTAGGCTTATCAATTATCCTTGAATTTTATATTCTGATTCAAACTCATGCCCTTTATTGAGCCTTTTTGTTCTAACAAAAGTGGAAACAATAATATTTTGGAATGGTTAAGATGAATAGACATATTCTACATTTTTTAGTACTGTATTTTGCTTTAACAGCCTCAGCCTTTTCCTAAAGTCATAAAGAATGACTGATTTCAAAATTTAAGAAAACATAAGAACACAATATCCTTATAAGTAACAGCCTCATACTGAGGAGATTTTGCATATTACCTTGAGTGTACTTCAAGAACTAATCGTATCTATCACAGGCAATGAGTGAAGATGGGAAATTAGTGCTCCAGACATGAGCTATGATTTCAAAGACGAAAGCTTTGATACACACTTTCTAGAAGCAATAAATTATGTTGAAACTTTAGAACAAATTAATTCTGATACTGCTAACAAGAAAATTGATGTGTATGAAATACCCGATGAACTGATTCAAAGTCAAGACCCTTTATTGAGCCTTTCTGTTCTAGCTATTTCCACGGCCGAAAGGAGTGGAAAATTTGCACACCTGCAGACTTTTTTCGCAGAGGTTACCAATTATTCTTAAAGTAATTCAAAGTTCAGGCCCTTTATTGAACCTTCTTCGTAACTACTACCCATGAATGGCAGTGGGTAATTTGTACACTTGCATCCTTTTTTGTGTCCTTTCTACCGCAAAGTGTGTGTACTTTGTGCACTCGCTAAACTCCTTAGATGAGATTCCCATTTCTCACGCTCCCACTGCACAATCCGACGCACAGTCTGTGTAATGGACTGGGAAATGAAACACCCACTTTCTTTACAAAGCAGTGGGTAGTTTGTGCGTCAGCTCTCTTTCTTATTTTTCACCTTTTTTATCTTCCACTTAATACATCATGTACACGCACACACACCTACTTTCTACGTTTCTTTGCTATGGTTAACTAATATTCTATTTCATATCCGTATTCAAAATACAGCCCGTTTATCAAACTTTTTTATTGTAGCTTCTACCGCGGCCAAAGACAGTGGAAAGTTTGCACACTTACTGCCTTTCTTGCCTGGGATTATCAATTATTCTTCAATTCCATATTTTGATTCAAAGACCTTCTTCAAGTCTTTTTGTTGTAGCTACTACCCCAGCCGAAAGTAGTAGGAAATTCGCACACTTGCTGCCTTTCTTTCCTAGGGTTATCAAATACTCTTGAATTTCAAATTCTAATTCAAACTCATGTCCCTTTATCAAGCCTTTTGCATGTAGATATTGCACAGCCAGAAGTCAGCTGGAAATGTGCGCACTTGCTATCTTTCTTAAGTGGGCTTATCAATTATTCCTCTTAAAATTCAAAGTGCAGGCCTTTATTGAACCTTCTTCGTAACTACTACCCATGAATGGCAGTGGGTAATTTGTACACTTGCATACTTTATTGCATCCTTTCTACCGCACAGTGTGTGTTCTTTGTGCACTCGCTAAACTCCTTAGATGAGATACCCATTTCTCACGCTCACAATGCACAATCCAACGCACAGTCTGTGTAATGGACTGGGAAACCAAACACCCACTTTCTTTACAAAGCAGTGGGTAGTTCGTGCGTCCGCTCTCTTTCTTATTTTTCACCTTTTTTTATCTTCCACTTTAATCAACACATCATGTACACGCACACACACCTACTTTCTACGTTTCTTTGCTATGGTTAACTAATATTCTATTTCATATCCATATTCAAAATACAGGCCGTTTATCAAACCTTTTTATTGTAGCTACTATCGCGGCCAAAGACAGTAGAAAGTTTGCACACTTACTGCCTTTCTTGCCTGGCATTATCAATTATTCTTCAATTTCATATTCGGATTCAAATTCCTTCTTCAAGTCTTTTTGTTGTAGCTACTACCCCAGCCGAAAGCAGTAAGAAATTCGCACACTTGCTGCCTTTCTTTCCTAGGGTTATCAAATACCCTTGAATTTCAAATTCTAATTCAAACTCATGTCCCTTTATCAAGCCTTTTTCATGTAGATATTGCACAGCCAGAAGTCAGTTGGAAATTTGCGCACTTGCTATCTTTCTTAAGTGGGCTTATCAATTATTCCTCTTAAAATTCAAAGTGCAGGCCCTTTATTGAACCTTCTTCGTAACTACTACCCATGAATGGCAGTGGGTAATTTGTACGCTTGCATCCTTTTTTGCATCCTTTCTACCGCACAGTGTGCGTACTTTCTACACTCGCTAAACTCCTTAGATGAGATACCCATTTCTCAGGCTCCCACTGCACAATCCGACGCACACTCCATGTAATGTACTGGGAAACCAAACACCCACTTTCTTTACAAAGCAGTGGGTAGTTTGTGCGTCTGCTCTCTTTCTTAATTTTCACCTCATTTATCTTCCACTTAATCAACACATCGTCTACACGCACACACACCTACTTTCTACTTTTCTTTGCTATGGTTAACTAATATTCTATTTCATATCCATATTCAAAATGCAGGCCGTTTATTGAACCTTTTTATTTTAGCTACTACCGCGGACAAAGACAGTGGGAAGTTTGCACACTTACTGCCTTTCTTGCCTGCGATTATCAATTATTCTTCAATTTCATATTCTCATTCAAAGTCCTTTTTCAAATCTTTTTATTGTAGCTACTACCCCAGCCGAAAGCAGTAGGAAATTTCCACACTTGCTGCCTTTCTTTCTTAGGGTTATCAAATACTCTTGAATTTCAAATTCTAATTCAAACTCATGTTCCTTTATCAAGCCTTTTTCGTGTAGAAATTGCACAGCCAGAAGACAGAGGGAAATTTGCACAATTGCCACCTTTCTTAAGTGGACTTATCAATTATTCCTCTTAAAATTCAAAGTGCAGGCCCTTTGTTGAGCCTTTTTGGTAACTGTTACTCGTCAATGAGTAGGTAATTTGCGCACTTCCTACCATTCATGTATAATAAAAAGTTTAACAAAAGTCAACCAATATTAGAAAAAGAGCCACTATGGTCTATGTTTATCAAATCTACTATTTTGTATCCTAATTCAAAGTACAGACCCTTTATTGACCCTTCTTGGTAACTACTACTAATGAATTGCAGTGGATAATTTCCACACTTGAATCCTTTCTTATTTTTCACATTATTCATATTCCACTCAATCAACACATCATCTACACATACACACACCTACTTGCAACATCTCTTGGCTATGGTTATCAACTATTCTTTTATTTATATCCTTATTCAATGAACAGGCTCTTTATCGAACCTTATTGTTGTAGCTACTAACCCTAGGCGATGGCAGTGCAAAATTTGCAAACTTGCTCTCTTTCTTGACTGACATTATCAAATAATCTTCAATTTCATATTCTGATTCAAACTCATGTCCCTTTATCAAACGTTTTTCATGTAGATATTGCACGGCCAGAAGGCAGTGAGAAATTTGCACAGTTGCTGCCTTTCTTAGATGTGCTTATCAATTATTTTTCTTCAAATTGGAATTCAAAGTGCAGGCACTTTATTGAGCCTTCTTCGTAACTATTGCTCATCAATGGCAGTGGGTAATTTCCGCACTTCCTCCCATTTATGTATAATAAAAAGCTTAATAAAAATCTACCAATATTAAAAAAGAGCAATTATGATCTACGGTTAACAAATTATACTGTGTCCTTAGCTTCTGTTATCTGTGACTAAATAGCTTTCATCAATCTTTCTGTCAACAACTTCCTTCAATGTACACTGCAAACACCATAGTTCACAACTTAAATTCAGCTTTGAATCCAAATGTATCTTCAGTATCTCTGCAAGGAACTTTTTTATGTACTTTTTTATATACCTACTACCCCAACATAAGACAGTTGAAACTGTTGCACTTGCACTTGCTGCCTTTCTTCGCAGCGGTTATGAATTAATATTCTTATAATCCAAATTCAAACTACACACACTTTATTCAGCCTTCTTCATAACTACCTCCCCTTAAATAGCAGTGGTTAATTTCCACACTTTAATCCTTTCTTGTCACGCACAGTCTGTGTAATGAGCTGAATATCTAAAGAACAACGTCCCTGACAAAACAGTGGGTACTTTGCACGTCTGCACCCTTTCTTATTTTTTACCTTATTCATCTTCCACTCAATCAACACATCTTCCACACATACACACACCTACTTGTTGCCTTTTTTCGCTGGGATTATCAATTACTATTCAGTTTCATATTCTGATTCAAACTCTAGACCCTTTATCGAGCCTTTTCGTTGTACCTACTACCCCAGCCGAAGGCAGTTCGAAATGTGCACACTACCTGTGTTTCTTAACTAGGGTTATCAATCATTCAAAAAATAACTACAAACTCAGACACAATATTTTCATTTGCAAACAAATTGCAAAGTAATCGTATCTGTAAAACTTCTTTGCCATGTTCATTCTTTTTTCCAATTCTTTTATCTTATACAATACTTCCATACCTAGCATCATATACTTGTCGCATTTGTAATAAATTCCATATATTCAAAATATGACCAGAGATTAACATTCCCAATGCTACATTACACCTTTTACTTAATCTACCTCTGGAGCATGACAACAAATTACAATACTACAAGCTATCCAGAGAAGCTTGTTGTGAAGACTTTTGAAGAAAATTAAAGTTGTCAATATTGATGACGTAAGCATGGTATCAAACTTAATGCTTGCCTTAGTGCATATAAAAATGCAAAAAATTTGTAAAACAGAGTATGACATATTTCTCTCAATTTATTTAAGACAGACAATTATGCTGTGTCCTCCGATTCGCTTATCTGTGTCTAAATAGCATTCTTCAATCTTTGTCTCAACAACTGCCTTCAATCTACACTACGAACAGCTGGATTCACAACTTCAATTCACCTTCCTTCTACATTAAGGACAACATTGTATTCAGCCTTCCTTTCCTTAAGGCAGAGACAATTATACTGTATCCTCAGTTCCTATCTCTGACTAAATAGCATTCATCGACCTCTGTGTGAAAAACTGCCTTCAATCTACACTACAGAGAGCCCAGTTCACAACTTTAATTCAGTTTGCCATCTACATTACAGACAGCATTCTTCTCAGCTTTGCTTTACTTAAGGCAGACACAATTGTACTCTGTCCTCAAATTCTGTTAACTGTACAAAATAGCATATATCAATGTTTGTATGCATTATTACCTACGATCTACATTACAGACAGCAGAATTCACAACTTCAATTCAGTTTTCCACATACATTTCTCCTCACTATGTGTCCTAAAAGTGCCTTCAATAAATTCTGCACTCAATACACTTCACAAATAGATACCAACACCACCAACACTACTGAAAAAAATCCATACAATCTTAATGTATTTAAAACATAGACAATTTCACAATGTCCTCACACTTCTTTACAGTTTGAGGAATAGGAAATTCAGACTTCATTTATTTATTATAAAGATGCTTAAACTGTATGTCTTTAGATTTTTTTTTAAATAAGTGACAAATATAATTTTTGTCTATCTCTATTAACAACTACCTTCAATATACACTGAACAGAGAACATACAAGCTCAGCACCAAACATACTACTTACTCACTACACCATAAATCATCACAAAAAAGAGTAAACAGTTTTATGTCAAAGTGAGACATACTGGAACCTTTTAAATGAAATTCATGCAGAATTCAATCGACATAAAACATTACTTCAATTACTGTACCCCGCCCAATCACACATCATCACTCGGTATATTCAACCTCGGCGCCAAACATTACTAACTCAGTGCACCAAAAATGACCACATCACCATATTGAATGAGATGACTTAATTCGTAAAAAAATATATCAAACTTTTCAGAGATATACTTCAACTTACTTCAGTAAATAAACAACCAATATTTATTAGAAAACTTGATTATAAAGACTTTTTTACCAATGCGTCCTGCTTGGACCACTCCTCATCGCAAACTCCACAGAACTTTCTTGCTTTAGATGCACATGTCCTGCCTTTCTTGCCTGGGATTATCATTTATGCAATCTACACTGCAGACAGCAGGGTTCACTACTTTCATTGACCGATCTTTCTGTCAACAACTACCTTCGATCTACACTGTGGACCGCCAAGTTCACAACTTGAGTTCAACTTTCCTTCTGCATTAAGAACCACATAACATTTAACATTGTTTTCCTTATCACAGATACAATTCTACTCACTCCTCACATTCTGTTATCTGTAACTAAATAGCATTCTTCGATCTTTGTCTCAACAACTGCCTACAATCTACACTGCAGAAAGCAGACTTCACAACTTCAATTGAGCTTTCCTTCTACATTAAGGACCGCATTACATTCAACACTGTTTTCCCTATTACAAATATAATTCTATGTCCTCAGATTCTGTTATCTGTAACTAAATAGCATTCTTCAATCTTTGTCTCAACAACTGCCTTCAATCTACACTGCCAACAGCAGAGTTCACAACTTCAATTGAGCTTTCCTTCTACATTAAGGACCGCATTACATTCAACACTATTTTCCTTATCACAAATACAATTCTATGTCCTCAGATTCTATTATCTGTAACTAAATAGCATTCATCAATTTTTCTGTCAACAACTACCTTTAATCTACACTGCGGACAACTGAGTTGACAACTTGCATTGACCGATCTTTCTCTCAACAACTACCTTCAATCTACAACGCAGACAGCATACTTCACAACTTCAATTGAGCTTTCCTTCTACATTAAGGACCGCATTACATTCAACACTGTTGTCCTTATCACAAATACAATTCTATGTCCTCATATTCTGTTATCTGTAACTAAATAGCATTCTTCAATCTTTAACTCAACAACTGCCTTCAATCTACACTGTAGACAACAGAGTTCACAACTTCAATTAAGCTTTCCTTCTACATTAAGGACCGCATTACATTCAACACTGTTGTCCTTATCACAAATGCAATTCTATGTCCTCAGATTCTGTTATCTGTAACTAAATAGCATTCTTCAATCTTTGTCTCAACAACTGCCTTCAATATACACTGCAGACAGCAGATTTCACAACTTGCATTGACCGTTCTTTATGCCAACAACTACCTTCGATCTACACTCCAGACAGCAGAGTTCACAACTTCAATTAAGCTTTCCTTCTACATTAAGGACCACATTACATTCAACACTGTTTTCCTTATCACAAATACAATTCTATGTCCTCAGATTCTGTTATCTGTAACTAAATAGCATTCTTCAATCTTTGTCTCAAAATCTGCCTTCAATCTACACTGCAGACAGCAGAGTTCACAACTTCAACTGAGCTTTCCATCTACATTAACCCCTTGACCGTGGCGAAAATTCCGCAGGGTTGTGGGTGATTTACGGCATGGGCGTGGTTCGGACGGCCCCCGACCGCCCTCCGCACACGCCCACCGTGACGTCGGACGACCGCCGGCCGTCCGACGCATGGAATGGGTTAAGGACCGCATTACATTCAACAATGTTTTCCTTATCACAAATACAATTCTATGTCCTCAGATTCTATTATCTGTAACTAAATAGCATTCTTCAATTTACTACCTTTAATCTACACTGCGGAAAAATGAGTTGACAACTTGCATTGACCAATCTTTCTCTCAACAACTACCTTCGATCTACACTGCAGACAGCAGAGTTCACAACTTCAATTGAGTTTTCCTTCTACATTAAGGATCACATTACACTCAACACTGTTTTCCTTATCACCGGAGGTGGCGTACTCTGCCTTTTGTGACTGGATCGTAAGAGGTCTGGACGCTCTCATTCCAGTCAAATGGACCAAGGGGCGCAGGTCCATTTCTAATCCATGGTACGGTGAGGCTCTGAGAGCATTGAGGAAGCAATGCAAGAGAGCCGAGCGGACATGGAGAAGGATTATGAAGAGGGAGATAAAGTAATCTATTTGGCTAAAATGAAGTTGTATCATTAAGCTATTTAATCTGCACATGCTACATTCTATGCAGAGGAAATAAAAGCTAGCCCTAATCACACTAAATGCATTTTTAAAATTGTGCAAGAGCTAAAGAATTCTAGATGTAGAATATCTAATCTATCCTCTACACAGCAGTGTGAAGAACTAGCCATCTTCTTCATTGAAAAGGTGCAAAAAATCTATAAGACCTTTTCGCAGCACCTTCCCGGTCCATCTGTTTTTGTTGATACTAGGATTTGAAGTACTGGGTTTTCAGAACCCAGCGGTGCCAGGGGTACACCCTAAGACTTCGGGTCCTTCCTGTTTCAGACTACAGAAACTCAGAGTCTTCTAGGTGAAGTCAAAGATCGAATTTATTGGCTGCAACCAAGTAACAGGCATCCTAGAAGTACAACATGGTGTATATTCTCAGGAGACTGCTCAATCTTACAAAGCCAGCCTTCTCTTTTTATACAAAATATTACGCTTTAGGCAAACATTCTTTGTTTTACAGTTGATCATTCACATATTTTCACTACAAAGAAAAAGCAGAGTCATGATGACAAGCCCATATTTCAGTTTGTCCAGCCCATAATCAATTATCCGGCAAGGCGCAGTATTTTCATCAGATATCGACGGGCCCCCAATAAAAACGGGCACCTCCTCCTCGTAAAGCAGGTCATAAAGTAGGAAACAGGGACAAGTGTGTGCAAGATTAGGTGTGGTTTGTGTGCGAGGAAAGGTTTATGGCATGTTGTGCCTTGATACTATCTCGTTTGGCCACTGGGAGAGGAACTGACCGAACAGGTTTGGCCTTGGGCAGTGGAGTCAGCTTGCCCCGGTCGTAGAGAAGTCAGGGAAGGTGTGCGTGTCCTTCAGGATCGTGTTTGGCCTTAATCATTGACCTATGTGAGGGCAACTCACAAAATGGCTGCCATACACAAAATGGAACCCGAGGGTTCAGGACGAAAACTACGATTTCAAGGTGATTTCGTCACTCGAATATGACAAAAATGCTTTTGCATAGTGTACTAGCCATTCTCGGTCTTCTGATATCAAAATAGTCATGGTACGACGATGTTTATAACACGGGTCCAGAATTTCAAGTACTGCAGACCCTCCTTTTGCCCTTACATAGGCAATAACCTATACTCATGCTAAACAGAGTCCAGGACTATATTCATAAAGTCATTGAGATGTTGCTGTAGCATCATCCTATTACTTAGCTCGTCCCTTGTTACAGGAGCACACTGTATGCACAGACAGAACAGGAAAAGAATGGCTAAGACCATCCCAATGACCATCAGAATTTTCCATCCCCAGCCGGATACCAGTTCCCAGAACCATCCCATTAACGACCAATCTCCTTTGTCCACATGAATAGATTCGGAAATTTTATGCAGCTTGGAAATGGCCTGGTACACTGTTGGAGCGTTATCTGGGATGAAAACACAGCAACTCGATTGGATTACTCTACATACCCCACCTCGGTCTGCAAGGATGACGTCTTACGCGACCCTGTTCTGAAGGGTCATAAGACGATCCGACTGGAGCTCAGCAGTCAAGTTACTAAGGGCACCGGCAGTTTCAACTACGGTGGACTCAACCACCCTTGTCAATTGCCTTATGTTCCTGCTGTTAACCGTGGGTCCTCAGAACGGCAGAAAACCCTTTACGAAGTCTCCAAATTCTTGTCCTGCAGTGTCTTCTTTACTGAAGACACCTCTAACTATCCTTGTCTTATGGTAATCTGCCGTAGCTGTGTAGGTGGGAGGCAACAGGAACGAAACAAAACATGTGCCCGAAAAGTCAGGGGGCAACCATGTATAGGCTCTATCATGGCAGATGAAATAGGTACCCTTAGCTGCTAGGAACGAAGGGGAAGTCTGGGATGCAAAAACATACGTTTCAGTGCAGGTACTCTTCCCTAGCTGAGCTCTGGGATTCTTGCCAATACCTTGCAGACATAGATGACCCTGATGGGGTACAATCCAGATCGGGGAAGACCTCTTAGCTTGCTGTTTCTCACTCAGAGTAGCTCCATATCCGGTCACGTTCCATCCTATGTATACTAGTGTCTCATCTCTCGGGATAGTCTCATAGGAAATATCTTCCTTAATCATATCTACTATACCCTTAACTAGAGCACTATTCTTAGGATTGTCTGTCACAGAACGTAGGGGGTAGGTCTCATGTGCGTAGATGAACATTGTTCTGTATGCCCACACAGAACCTGTATGGCTGAATGGCAGGACCAGATAAGGGATACCTTTATCCGTTGTGTGAGGCTGAAGACCGCACACCCAACAGTTAGTCATGTTCATTACTAGTTGGTGTTGGTGAAAAAGCTGAACGAAGGAGTTATTGATAAACTCTAATCTCCTAGCGGATTCATGTTCAGGAAGGGGTTGAAAAGAGTGTGAGGAAACAGTAGAAGGAGGAGGTATAGACGATGTAGTTGGTGCAAATGTCACTCGAAAAGAGAATAAAACATATCCTATTAAAAACGTCATTACACTGAACAACATAAAAATGCATAGTATCAAAAAGCGTTTCGTGGTCATCATTTTACATATTCTGGCTTTAAAGTTCATTGTTTTGGCAGGTCTCTCCATCTTGAAAAACTCCATCCTCTCTAAAATGCTGCTCGCGATGGTAGGGTGTTCTATGCTAAGGAATGCTTCTGTCAGTCCAGGGCAACTCCCTTAGACCAACCAGAACTGTCGACCTAACGTCTTCAGCTGCACCCCAAAGACTTTGGGCAACCGCGACCCCACAGCGGAACCCGGATGGTGGTTCGAAAAAACAAAAACAAAAAAGTTTATCAGATGAGAGAGCTCCACTTTCAAAATTTAGCAAAGGAAAAAAAAAATATTTGTCCATAGTTCTCGGCCTTAGATTATAACGTTTCTTTCCAGGTACAGTCTGGTCTTGAAACAGGAGTTCAGGCTCTGTAATGTCCAATCGAATTGACTGCGGCACAGCTTCTTGCAAGAGATTGTCACTTTCTTTTTCAGAAATTGTTCCTTTCACACGTGCATCACTGAAAGGCAGAAAACGAGGCACAGTTTCAGTCTCTGAGTCAGCGACACCCTCCTGGACCCACTGGTCGTACGGTAGAGGCAAAGGCAGCCTCTTGCAGTGTACACCGTGGATCCAGTGCTTCTTCCCTTCCACTCGAAC
Organism: Lissotriton helveticus; assembly: GCF_964261635.1. Lineage (NCBI taxonomy): Eukaryota > Metazoa > Chordata > Amphibia > Caudata > Salamandridae > Lissotriton > Lissotriton helveticus. The sequence goes on along the minus strand of NC_136061.1, from coordinate 4,742,751 downwards.
GGCTGATCTCGTTGAGAAAAGAACTAGGTGAGGGCCGGTCCACCGGGGCTGGTCATTCTTTGTTCGCTGGAAATTCTTGACCAGCACCCAGTGTCATGTATTCCTATAGGTTCTGAATTGATCCCCCTATTCCTGACCCTATTCTAGTTAAACTAACTATCAAGTTAACTAACAGTCAGCCCATGAGGCAAGAAAAGCCCCCATGATGCAGATACCGTTATCTGACGCAGTCACACTACGGCACAGGAACGTGTTATCTGATTAGGTCATAACGCTTGAGATCTAATTAGACAAGCGACATTCCTCCAGCCCCTGATAAGGCATACGACATTCTCATAACAAATCAAACCTATGACAACCTGGAAAATCCGTGCGGCCATTGTTTTGATTTCACAGAGAACTTCAGTAAAAGAATGTGCTAACGAGCAAGTCGTATGACATCTTTATTGACGTATCTATGTCCATCCTTACGTCAATCTCGGCACCTTTAAGGTATAAATATTGCCGATCTTGCCCTATGCAAACACACGCGTGGTGACGAGACGGAGCAGCCATACTTGCCGAAGCCAAGAGCAGAGCAGACCCCGCTGGCAGCAGCCCCGCCTTCCTGACGCGCTGAGAGATGCGCTGCTATCTCCTGCCGAGAGACCCAGCACCGGCGCTTTCGGGCAGCCCTCGCAGGCGGCCTGGAATATCGAGAGCAGAGAAAGAGATACCATTCCTCATTCATCCTAAATTCCAGGTACAGAACTGAATAACCCCTCACAGAGAATTCCTTTAGTTATTCACTTGGCAAAAAAAAACTTAACTTAAACTGTAACTTTCTATTCCCGCCCACGCATTAGACTTAGGTCAGGTACACGGGGTAGGCGTATTTAGAAACACCAGTTGAGTACGTTTAGTCAAATGTATATGTGTATGTAATATATTTTAATCATTTTAAACATCATATGGCTCAGAAACCATATCAATGTTTTTACAGTATTATTTTATACTATTGCTTTTAATGTATGCACTTTACTTAACTATAAGTATTGCAATAATATCGATCTATTTCTCTTGTACGAGAAAAGAGACTGATCAATAAATAACACCTTTTTATTGAACACGCCTGTCTCTTCCTTTTCTCTACAATCTGATGAGACTAAGAATGCACGTACTGACTGAGTAAAATAATTGCCTTGTGCTCACACGACTCTGGAGATACACTCTTGATTAGGGGAGAGCAAAGTTGTCATGTTCTATGGTTGTCAGAAACTAAATCCCTTCTTGTCTAATCAGGGGAGTTAATTCTTTCCTGAACATTCGAGAAAGTTTCTAGCGAACTCTGAGCTACGCTGGCAAACCCAAAACTTAAGTCTAATCTCGACAGTAGTAGACCTAGTTAACGTCTGGCCTAGGCCTTTACTGCTGTAGGTATTATTCCAATGCGCAGAGCCTATTGGGAAGATAGGAACTACACTACATGGCGCCCAACGCGTTTGGAAAGGGCGATAAAACTAACGTAAGACATTTAGAGTAACTCAGTCGTGCTATCTCACTCAGACCCCTTTTCCCAAATACTCCAAAGACGTCTGGAGTGGGTGAAAGGTAATATCCTCCAAAACCTCGCAGGAGGGAACTCCTATGTATGGTTCTTGGTATAGTCAACGTTGAAGGATAAACAGTTCCAAAATATTGTGCATCTAATCTCTGTTTCCATAAGAAACCTGATCTGCAAACAAACAAAATAACCTTAATGACAGTGAAATGTCTGACAATGAGGATGAAAGAGAGGCAGTTAGATTAGCAGCTGAAATAGCAGCAGCTGATACTGCAGCACTAGATGCGGACGGGGATATAATACTCATCCCGGTCGCCAAAAGGAAATCTATAACCTTAAAACTTATAGAAAATGGACTGACACCCAGAGGTGGCACAGTCATATTCGTAATTGAGGCACACGAATATCGGCAGACAGAGGTATACTATTCATGGATACATTTTCCAGCAGCAAATGCTGTAACAAAGTACTTCCACTATTACAAAATAGAGGTACCACCTGACATTTACACTCCTTTCGAGGAGGTGGAAGTACCACTCAAATTCCAAGAGCATTTGCTCTTATTTGATGGCGCCCTAATACATAACAATCACATTACAAGGCTCGGTCCTTTAGGTAGACCAGGAGCAACGTGGCCGGTCTTAGCCGGATACACACCACACCCAGACATCGAAGGGATGTCTACAGGAGAGCTGTTAATACAGCTAAAACAATTACTAAATATTTCATAGACAATTAGTACAGTATGTAATGCGGACTTCAACAATTCAGCCAGCGATTAAACTTCCACAGCTGACCCCTCACCAGGGGAACACAAACAAAATTACACCACAGAACATCCAGTCTTGCCTAGGAAAAGTACCGGCTAAACGGGAACAAATACCATTCTGGTTGGCACAGAAAATCACCCAAATAGAGGCGGTGTTTCCTGACACCACCCCGCTAGAAAAACACAGGATTCTGACTATATGTCTCCCAATGGGAATCGCACCACACATAGAGGACTGTGACACTTGGGGTACAGTCTTTGCTTCCATCTACACAAAAACGCACGGTGTTCCATCCATTTCGGTAATACCAGATGTGCTAAAACAAATTCAAGATGAATACGGTCCAGAACCAGCTTTAACTCTTGGTATGAAATTACTGAAAGAATTCAAGCAGGTCTCGGCTATATTATTAGCCAACATAAAAGGTGAAGCAGCAAACGTGGCGATCCGCCAGAGGTTAAAAGAGACAGATATAGCAGACCAACCAGCTGAAATTGCCAGAATCATAGAAAAATCCTATGAAGAACTAGGCAGAGATAGTTTAGGTGGAATACCAGTAAAACCACAACTGACTGAAGGTCCAGAAAAAATATTTTTTAATAATAATTCACCAAAAAAGAACTGGGATGGAAACAAACAATCCAATCCTAAAGAAAAGAAATTCCAGTCCAGAGGAAGGTCTCCTAGGCGAAGAGAAAAATCTCCAAACCGAAGACAGAGGTCACCGCAGAGTGACCCCTCTGGGAATAGATATAACCTTAGAAATAGGGATAATATTAAAAAACCTGATAGATATCAAGACATTGATACACGTCCCTCTCAATCTTTTCAGAATTCCTCGCAGAAATCGGAAAGAAGAGGACGATCAGAACAAAGAGAAGAGCACGCCAAGTCCAAAGACAAGGAACCTGCTCAGCTAAAAAAGAAATTACAATTTCCAAAAAAGAAGGTAGCCAGTATCAAGGTAGTTAACAATGCCGAGAATACTGAGGACACAACTGAAAAACGGAGAGTGGGCTCAGACAATGCTAGACAGTGCAGCAGAAGTGAGCATAGCTCGCAAAGTCCTTATGAATCATCTGGAGACAGTGGACACGAATGAATATCTTCAAGTGGAAACTGCAGACACAAGAGTTAGCAAACCCCACAAGATATACGAGATAACATTACGTATAGAGGGAGATAAGACTAGGAAAATAAGGGGACTATTTTGGGATAATCTCTCCAAGGGCTATGGTATCCTTCTAGCTGAAAAAGACTGGCCACCAGAGTTTGTTAGGGAGTGCCCTCATGGCGAAGAAATAATTATGCCTGCCTTCTCGAATCAAATCCCGATTCATAAAAAATACACACTTGCTAGAAAGTGGGCAGTGGCCTTAGCACCTGCTTTATATAAAAATCATGTAGGATGGGATGAGGATTCTCCTCCTCACAAAATCCAGTTAAAATCACAACCTACTGCACAAAGGCAGTACCCAATTAAGCAAGAAGCTAAAAAATAGGTAAATGAAATACTAGATCAGCTAGAATACCAGGGGGTGATTGAAACTTGCACCTCACAAATGAACAACCCTTTGTTTCCGGTCTCCAAACCAGACAATTCATATCGTCTAGTTTTGGATTACCGACACCTTAACACATGTTGCAAAACCTTTGCAGTGCAAAACTCACACAGTGCTGCACTAATGAATAACATAGTGCGCAAAAAATACAAAACAACCTTGGACATCTCCAATGGATTCTTTTGTCAAAACATAGCACCAGAGAGCAGATATTTAACTGCATTCTCAGTAAATGGCACTCAAAAACAATTCTGTCGATTAGCCCAGGGGTACAAGAACAGCCCGTGGGTATTCTCAGCGAGAGTAACAGAATTACTACAACTATATGATGATGAAGCATTATCTTATGTCGATGACATTTACTTAACAGATGATGACTTGGAGACTCACTTGAAAAGAGCGAACACCATAATACGTGGGTTCGCTGCAGAGGGTTACAAATTCAACTTTAAAAAATCCAGAATTGCCCATCTGACAGTCCTATTCTTAGGATATGAGTTATCAAGTGAAGGCAAAAGCCTGGCTGACAATTTCCTAGAGAAATGTGCCGTACTCCAAGCACCTAGAACACTAAAAAACCTACAGTCAATTCTAGGCTTCCTAAATTTTGGAAGAACATACATTGCAAATTACGCAGAAAGGGTCAAACCCCTTTATGATCTAATTAAACCAGACTTTAAAAGCTCCAATTGGACTCAAACACACACAGAAATTTTGAGATCCTTACAAACAGACATGCTAATTAAAACAAAATTAGAAACACGTGATAACACACGCAATCTTGTGATTCGAGTCATCCCAGGGAGATGCGGATTCACATACCTGACCTCTAATGAGGGAGAAAAGGTACCAATTGCATTCAAATCACATTTGTACACAGAAGCTGAACAGAAATTCAGCAACAAAGAAAAAATAGTTCATGCAGTTCAAACCGCAATAGCTAGAGAAAAAGACATAGCTGACGGTAGACATATCACAGTCAGAACAGCAGAATCAGCCTTTGAGGCACTAACAACACCGTGTAATTTACCAACAATCACATTGAATCCGGAATGGATACAATGGGTGGATTCAATCACAACGGACAAAGTATACTACTACTTTGATCCAGAACTAGAAGAATTAAAAGATCTAAAGTATGAAAAGACGTATCCTCTGCCAATCGACATTATGCCCTTACGACATTACGCTTGTGTAATCTATACAGACGGACATGCTCAACCCTCCGTTTGGGGAGAACAAGCATACAACCCCACATGTGAGATTACAAAAGAAGTGTGGCGCGGAGGTAAACTAAGACCTCTATTAACAAAATCACACTCAGTAGAAACTAACTCAGAAAAACAAACTGAAATAATCGCATTGAAAATGGCGCTAGATAATGCGGATCGCGAATTCCCGACACTTATAGTGTCAGATTCATATTACTGCGTCAAATCATACAACAAGGATTTGCAGACATGGATTCAAAACGGTTACAAAGATGACACAGATGCACCAATAAAGCAGAAACTGCTCTGGGAACAAATAGCTCTTTTACAAAAAGAACTACCAAAGACTCACGTGACACATTCACTGAGTCATCAACGTGATGGCGTTCACGTTGTAGGGAATTCATTGGCTGAAACAGCCGCAGCGGCAGCCACTAAATCGGCTCCCGTAGTTCGAAAAAAGCGTACATTAAAATACATTGACGGTGAAACAGTGCTGGCGGTGAAAACGTCATCAAAAGGCGACTGCTCAGCGTTACCGATCAACTATCCACTCAATTATACATACATAATCGATGCAAACTCCGTCCCCTTTGCTCGAATCCCTGGAGTGGGGGATAGAGTGATTCCAAACATGGACAGGAGAAGCTTGTTAATCGCAGACGCACATATGGGTGAGGGTCTTGGACACCTCAAACTGAAAGATTCTCTGGAAGAATTACAATCACGGTACTGGTGGCCAGGCATGAGCCTGCATCACACCATGTTTGTAAAAAACTGCCCAAACTGCAACAGAGATCGCAGTGGGGAGAGAAACAGTTTAATACCTCGTCGTATCAAGGCAGATAATATCACCAGTAAAAAGCAGGGCTTGCGATTAACATATACAGGCTAGTTTCCACTTATAATGTAGATCCTCAGCACTCGGCTGACGTCCGGACTGTTATACAAAGATTTGCGAGTCTAAATGGCATATACGCTAAGAGCATGTAACGTTTGACCATTGTCTTCACTCTAGCCCTCCGGCCGGTGGGGAAACATGGCCCAATGAGCACAGCCCAGCGGGAATCTTCTCACTTCCTTCCTGAGGGTACGGGATGGTGTAAAGAAAAAACCAAGGCAGAAAGCAATCTATAATGGAAAGGATATTAGGTTCGGGAGCTGGGTGGGTCAAACATCTAATAAGTGTCCAACGTAGTCTAAATAACTTGCCAAGAAATTCTCTGAAGGGATTCAGTCCGTACGAATTATTATTTGGAACTAGAATGATTATCTCTGACCTCGACAGTCAGACTTCAGTGGTTAAAGAAAAAAGCTTTGATGTCAAAGACCGTTTGGCTATTTTGCAGGACTTAAACAAAACAAGAAAAGACCTGAGCAACATACAGTTGAAACAACAGCCAACAACCACTGAAGAATCACCACCTGTCCCAGCAAGACCTGTGTGGATTCCAAAAGTCGGGGATCTAGTCAGGGAGAAGATCGCGGTAAAGAAGGAATTTGGGCCTTCTTACAGAAAAGCAGTTCCTGTCTTGTCTGTCAACGGGACAAGATCAGTTGTACTACCGCCACTTGCTGGTAAAAAGGAGAACCGAGTTGTATCCATCGACCTGGTAAAACCACAACATGTGGCCGATAACAAACAGTAGGCCAAGTGGACTCCCAATAAGTAGCAGAACACCAAGGTTTGCTACCAGTACAGAGGTCCTAACAAAGAGGCTCATCACATTCGAAACGCCTACAGAAGAACAACAAGGACTATGCAACAATGCAATAGAACTCAGACCTCTGAAAACCCAAATAAAAACATTTAGCAGAGACACACCAATCTACAATGAAGTACCAAGTGAAAATGCAAGAAACAAAAATCCTGAACCAATTGGAACAATTGACAGAACTGCATCCGGCTACTTCATAAACTTCGATGATTCCTCTGAAAGCCACAGTGAATCAAAGACACAGCCGTCATCAAAATCCTTTAAAGACAAAGCTAAGGAACTTTTGAAACAACTGAAAGAAACATATCTGATTTCTCCATGGATTGAATTCTGGGTGGGTTTTGGTGCATTTATCCTCATACTTTGGCTCATCATGGTATTTACTTTGGGACGCTTCATTGAGGGAAAATATGCTAAAATGGACACAGCAAGTCAGAACATCAACTTGATCCTCAAACCACACACATCTTCACACGTCGAGAAAAGAGAACTTTCTTCAGCCAACTTCACAGCCAATCCTATACCGGGTGGGGTAGCATGGGACAACACTGACTATGAAATTTATGGTCCGGTCGAGATCCTGAAATATCCACACCAAATTAAGATCTCCTTGAGTGACTTTGTGAAACCAAACTCATTTGCTGTTGATTGGGACTTCGAAAGCATTAATAATATGATGTCTGATTTAGTAATGTCTGCTAAATTTACCAAACATGATTATTTGCAGGGTTCTACAAATTATGATAGTATGTATTGCTATAACCACTATGGTAACCACTTTTTACATAGATCTGCACAACCTAGAAATGTTTTAAATTATAATCAATGGGAACATTGTGCTACACCTCCAACAGGGAGCTCAAGAACCGTTTACGACAAATATTCATATTTTTCAGGTTTTAACACAAGTAATGCTGAAACATTTTATTTTAAATTGTCAAACAAGACAGGGATGAAAACCATGGTAACCAACACAAAATTGTTATATTCAGACTCATTCTTTGAAAAAATTAATACTTTTGGATTTGATTATTGGGACAAAAATGTTGATTTGAAAAGTGTTTGGGGTACAAAAGAATGGCAAGTACAGGGTTTAGAAGCTTTGTTTAGAGCTTGCATGATCCCAGAACAAATGATATTTTTAAATGACACTGTTCAACAAACCACCTGTCTTGGCCTAGCAAAAATCAAAGATTTAAATAAACCGTCTATTCCAAAGACAACAATGTTTAGCAATAGCTCTGATACAGATGAAGAGATAGACGTAAACCATATATTAAACCAAAACAGAACACATCCTGATTGGAAACAATGGTTGATCTGGCCCACAGATACAAATAACTGTCAAGACAGATTCCTGAATAAAACACAGGGGTTCAAAATGACAAGGCCAGACCCTAGATATCCCCAGAAACATCACCCAGGGATAATAACAACCTACAGTGTGGGCAAATTATGCCTTCAATGGCTACAAACTTCCACACTGCCTGAAATTAAGAAACACCTAACTTTACTTACTGATGGTGCTGACTTGCGTGATTTCATAATGGGACCACGCAAACAGCGTCAAAAGCGTTTCATAGCAGCCTCTGTATATGCAGCATACAATGAGGCCTGGAAGGTTAATCAAATTGAAACAGCAGAGAGAATACGGAAAATTGACCGTATTAATTTGGAAAAATCACTTTCTGTAGTGTATAATGGGTTAATGACTCTGTCCTCCAGAATTTTTTCATTGGACAGCATTGTGTCTTCAGCAATCGATATATTATCGCAAGACTTACTGTTATTATAACATGGACAGTCACAATTGCGTTCTATTGTACAGCTTGGCTGGACGCTACAAAATCTGCGTTCAGGCTATGTGCCTTGGCGTTTAATCAACACAACGTCACTATTCCAAATATTTAACCTTACTGATAGACAAATCGGTATGGCGCAAAAGGGTGCTGATTATACAATCTTGAGCATTGAAAAACTAGAAAGATTACCAATGACAATGTCAGAACGACCTGTCAGTGAATGGATAATCCACGGAATCATAAATATTCCAATCTCAACCTTCAGGTTTCAATACTGCCAAAAATATATACAGGCTGGCATGTACGAGAAATTGGGAAAGGGGTACCTTAAAACAACTTGGAACCTGCCCTATTCACATGCATGTGTCAGTAATAAAGGACAGAAAGTGTTTCTTAGTGGCAACAATTGTGCTATGTCACTAAGCGGCACACTTCTGTGTAACGGAATTAGTTTGCATGGAGCCTGTGAAGGGAATTCATACAACCTTTCATGTCACCAGCAAGGCGCACCTGCAACTGAAATAGAACCATTCTTTCAAAGACTCTATAATGGGAGTTACATTCTTATTGTAGACCGCAGATGTTGTAGTCTTATGCCCGGGACTCCTTATCTAGTCACTACGACTGCGAAGGTCAAGTGCTGTGGACGTTCTTTGTTCCCCAGCTCCTTTCCAGACAGGGAGGCAAGGGCATGGCCCAATTTGAAAATTACTTCTATTCGAATAGATACTTTAAGCAGAATGAAAACAGTGCTTCTTCAGACGCCTACAAGACTCACGTCATCAAAAGAAACGTATGATCTACAAGTCGCAAGGACGACTACAGAGATGCATACATTATTATCAACTAATTCCCCCGTACATTTTGCGGAAATCCTGAGCGAAATCTTAAATATTTCTGATACCACTGGGGTCTCAAAGGTATTTAAGACAGTATTTTCGATGGCATTAACACCATTCAAAGCCATACTGGGTATTTTTCCAGATTTCGTCCATTCGATTTTTGGCGGACTTCCCCTGATCCTGGGACTAATTGCAGGAATCCTATTCTTAGTCCTTATTTTTCGTTATGGCAACCCATGTCACAGATCAAACTCTCGCGACAATGGAAGATACAATCCTAGCCATTGGATACCGGGACCGGATATCAAAAATCCTGGGACTCTCCCGGCTTAGAGACCTGAACATGACTTGGTTTCTATCATTTCGACCAATGTGGCAAAGGTGTGTTTTACCTGTATTGAGGTGTCTGCTATGCGGAGAAGAATGCGTGTTAGACACCTGTCTGACGCTACAATCGGATGCGCCAGTGGATGCAGATACATTGTTGGTTCCTACCAAGGTTCACGCTTTGTGCTGCCCTCAAAGGCTGCCAATCCTGATGACGGCATTCGTGGAATCTTCACCACTACGATTGAAGAGTAGTGAAGTTCAAGATGAAAGCAGCATCGATCAGGTACGACCTTCTGTCAGCAATGCGAATCAGAATGTCAATGGAGACAATCATGCGCACGAATGCATGGTTACACCTATTTCCGACTTAGTGGAACTTTCCCATGAAGCTGTTGACAGTTTTTTCGAAAGCCTTAATGATATGATGTTCTCTCCAGAACAGAAATAGAGACTTTTGATCAAGCTCGCACACGGCGTTCCCTGAATTCGGCCTTCAACTTTGAAAATAAAGTCACATGAACAATTTTTCCCACCAGTTCACGGACAGCTATTTTTTTAGCAGCCCCAAATTAATTTTTACAAAATTTTCGGGACACTTATCTTCTGCTTAAAGTAAGAAACTATTCCTAGAGAACTAAGATTTCTATTTTTAGATACTTTATAAACTTTAGTTGCCCGCTGGTATGTTCACAAATATTTTATTATGTGATGAAATGGTCTCGAACTTTCTTTCTGTATAGCCATATTAAGAGCCATTTCATGTGTATTTCTCATATACCAAATAAGCAATAATGTATACAAATGCGTGTTTACTTTAGCGTTTAATTCATAGCTTGAGTGCATACAATATATATGACTGCAATTTTTCAGTATATTTGAAAGTTTCAAAATGCATTTATGTATTTTGGGGTGGTAAGGTATACACTATACTCTATAGTATGATGTACTATGTTATACTATGCATAGATTAGTAAATATGACCATAGTTAGCGTGGAGTGGGTGTCATGTATTCCTATAGGTTCTGAATCGATCCCCCTATTCCTGACCCTATTCTAGTTAAACTAACTATCAAGTTAACTAACAGTCAGCCCATGAGGCAAGAAAAGCCCCCATGATGCAGATACGGTTATCTGACGCAGTCACACTACGGCACAGGAACGTGTTATCTGATTAGGTCATAACGCTTGAGATCTAATTAGACAAGCGACATTCCTCCAGCCCCTGATAAGGCATACGACGTTCTCATAACAAATCAAACCTATGACAACCTGGAAAATCCGTGCGGCCATTGTTTTGATTTCACAGAGAACTTCAGTAAAAGAATGTGCTAACGAGCAAGTCGTATGACATCTTTATTGACGTATCTATGTCCATCCTTACGTCAATCTCGGCACCTTTAAGGTATAAATATTGCCGATCTTGCCCTATGCAAACACACGCGTGGTGACGAGACGGAGCATCCATACTTGCCGAAGCCAAGAGCAGAGCAGACCCCGCTGGCAGCAGCCCCGCCTTCCTGACGCACTGAGAGACACGCTGCTATCTCCTGCCGAGAGACCCAGCACCGGCGCTTTCGGGCAGCCCTCGCAGGCGGCCTGGAATATCGAGAGCAGAGAAAGAGATACCATTCCTCATTCATCCTAAATTCCAGGTACAGAACTGAATAACCCCTCACAGAGAATTCCTTTAGTTATTCACTTGGCAAAAACAAACTTAACTTAAACTGTAACTTTCTATTCCTGCCCACGCATTAGACTTAGGTCAGGTACACGGGGTAGGCGTATTTAGAAACACCAGTTGAGTACGTTTAGTCAAATGTATATGTGTATGTAATATATTTTAATCATTTTAAACATCATATGGCTCAGAAACCATATCAATGTTTTTACAGTATTATTTTATACTATTGCTTTTAATGTATGCACTTTACTTAACTATAAGTATTGCAATAATATCGATCCATTTCTCTTGTACGAGAAAAGAGACTGATCAATAAATAACACCTTTTTATTGAACACGCCTGTCTCTTCCTTTTCTCTACAATCTGATGAGACTAAGAATGCACGTACTGACTGAGTAAAATAATTGCCTTGTGCTCACACGACTCTGGAGATACACTCTTGATTAGGGGAGAGCAAAGTTGTCATGTTCTATGGTTGTCAGAAACTAAATCCCTTCTTGTCTAATCAGGGGAGTTAATTCTTTCCTGAACATTCGAGAAAGTTTCTAGCGAACTCTGAGCTACGCTGGCAAACCCAAAACTTAAGTCTAGTATCGACAGTAGTAGACCTAGTTAACGTCTGGCCTAGGCCTTTACTGCTGTAGGTATTATTCCAATGCGCAGAGCCTATTGGGAAGATAGGAACTACACTACACCAGGATCCAGGATCGATTGGATGTCCTGGATCTTCAGAGACCTGAGGCAGAGTATCATGAACCTGTTGGTGTAAAACACGCAATTTAGCCGTCAATTCATACAAATAGTCAAGCAGTACAGGGTGTTCGATCTCACTGAATTTTGTCGGCCTTGGCACTCCCCATATGTTGGGCGGACGGCCGAACACAATCTCATAGGGACTAAGTCCCACTCGCGAATGCACAGTCATTCTGGTTGAGAGGAGTGCTAAAGGCAGAGCGTCAGGCCATTTAAGACCAGAGCTCACTTGTATCTTGGCCAACTTTAGTTTTAGCGTGCCATTGTAGCATTCTACTAGTCCAGCTGATTGGGGGTGATTTGCAGCGTGGAATTTCTGTTGGATGCCTAGCCCTTCGCATACTTTCTTCATCACTCGACCCAACAAATTCACTCCCATTGTCACTCCAGACCATTCTTGGCATTCCAAATCTAGGAAAAAACTCTTTCACAAGGGCTTTAGCTGTTGATAAGGCAGTGTTGTCTTTCAGGGGATATGCTTCTACCCATCTCGAAAAGGCACAAACAACAACAAGTACGTATTTCAAATTGTTGCACCTTTCCATGTGGATTAAATCTAGCTGCAAAACCTCGAACGGATACGTAGGAGGTGCAAAATGACCAGCTGGAGTTGGGGTTCCCCTACCAGGAGTGTATTTCAAACACACCATGCAATTCTTGACTACATTCTCTGCACACTTAAGGATTCCAGCATTTTGCCATACCGGGGCCAACAACTTACAAATCCCTTTCACACTGATATGAGCCATTCCATGGGCCATTGTAACCACTGCAACACATACGCATCGGTAACAACCATCTCTGATGTTCTGACAATTCAACCCAACAACCATTTGCATCCAATTTACCCGTACTTTCTCTCCACACACTCAATTCTTTCTCTGTAGCTTCAGCTTGAATAGACTTCACACTCTCTATCGTATCTTCACACATTCCAACTTCACCAACCCATCTTGCAGGGCCTGCAACATACATTCGACTCATCACATCCCTCGCTGTTTCTTTTGCAATTTCATCAGCAAATGCATTTCCACGACCAACATCATCAGTCACCTTCTTGTGTGCACTGCATTTTACAATCGCGACTTGCAGGGGCAAAGTAAGTGACTCGGGAAGCTAATTCACCAACTGACCATGCTGTATCTTAGCTCCATGCGAATTCAGAAATCCACGTTCTTTCCACAATCGTCCAAAACTGTGAGCCACACCAAATGCATACTGGCTGTCGGTATAAATGGTCACTTTCATTCCTTTCGACAACACACACGCTCTCGTAAGTGCAATCAACCCTGCTGCTTGAGCTGAATTATGTGGGATACGTGCAGCTTCAACAATCGTATGCAAAGTCGTGACAGCATATGCTGCAGTCGTATCTCCATTCGGAAGCTTGAAGCATGAACCATCCACCCATAAGGTACCATCACACTTCACAAGAGGAGTGTCACTAAGATCTATTCTCCCTTTCGTTTCTTCTTCTGTTCTGAGAAAACAATCATGCTGTTCAGAAGCATCTAACTCTGCTACAATCGGCAACAACGTGGCTGGATTAAGGGTGTTGCATCTTTTTATGTGCACATGACTCGCTAATAGTGTCAACTCGTAACCTGACAACCGAGCACTAGTTAAGCGCTGTGTCTTGGTCCTGTTTAACAACGTGTCCACTGCATGTGGAACCATCACAATCAATGTATTATTCATCACTAAACCAGCAGATTGTCGAATGGAAACAGCTGCTGCCGCTGTGGCTCTTAAGCAACTCGGCAATGCTTTAGCCACCGGATCCAAAGTCGACGAAAAATACGTGCATGGACGCTTCCTGTTCCCGAACAACTGTGTCAACACTGACAATGCACAACCTTCTTTCTCATGGACATACAATGTAAAGGGCTTACTGTAGTCGGGGGTACCCAACACAGGAGCCAAACATAATGCATCACGCAATTCGGAAAAAGATTTCTGACATTCTTCAGACCATGGAAGGGGATTCGGTGTATCTTTACAGGTTATTGCCACCAGGGGCTTGGCCAATAAAGAAAAATTTGGTATCCATTGTCTGCAATATGATGTAATACCCAAGAAAGCACGCACTTCTCTCTGTGTCCTTGGCACACTCAATTTCGCTATTGCCTGAATTCTTTCTGGGGTCAGTTTCCTTCCCTATTCGATAAGAGATGACCTAAGTAGGTCACTTCTTGTCGACAATATTGCAATTTGGAAAGGGACACTTTGTGATGCAAATCAGACAAATGACGCAACAACGACAACGTGGCTTCTTTACAGATTTCCTTAGTATCTGCAGCAACGAGCAAATCGTCAACGTACTGAATAAGGGTAGCGCCATCAGGTAAAACAATCGTATCTAGTTGTGTCTTTAAAGCCTGACTATATATCGATGGGCTTTCACAGTAGCCTTGGGGAGCGCTATGAAGCGGAAGCTTTGTCCTCCTAAACTGAAGCCAAAAATATCCCTGCTCTCCTCGGCAATCGGGATGCTGAAGAAAGCATTCTTCAAGTCAATCACCGAGAACCAAGTGGCGGAAGCTGGAATCATAGTCAATAGGGCAGTGACATCAGGAACAACTGGAAATTGTGGCACAACGATCTTATTGACTTTGCTAAGATCAATCACGAACCTGTACACAGGTGGCTGAGAAGGATCAATACGTTTCAAAACAGGCAGAACAGGACTATTGCAAACGTTGCCTCTTGTCTCTTCAATTACATCTTTTTCAATCAAATCATAAATGATCGCTAGCAACGCTTTTTCACCTTCACTAGAGATCTTGTACTGGGAAATGCGTGGCATTTTAACATTGGCTTTCAATGTCACAACATATGGCGGTATTTCTAAGAGACCCACATCATTAGGACCAGTAGCCCACAAAATATCGGGAAGAGATGACAATTCTGTCGGAAGTTTGTCCCTCGACAAATACATTGGAGAGATCACTTTCTTACCCAGTGTGAGTTGTACTCCTGAGGGAGAACAGTACAAAGTTGCATACAATCTTTTCAACAGATCCAATCCTAACAAGTTTTCACCACAACCTATCGTTAAAATAAGGGGTGCTTCGAATTCGCAAGGTCCAACAGAAAGGGATATAGGACTAGAAACTGGGTTTCTAACCGGGGCGCCATAAAAACCTACTGAAACATTAATTTTGCCAGACAAAGGTACGCCAGGGAGTTTTGAGTGCATAATAGAACTCTTTGTAGCACCAGTATCCAACAGAAAAGGCTCTGACACACCTGATGTAATCACCTCAACGTAAGGTCCACTCTGATCTACTGGAACTGAAACAACTCCCTCTCTTTGTTTATGGCTGTCCTAGCAATCATTACCTTCCATATGTTCATCTTCTGCATAGTAGTCATCAGCATAGTACTGAGCCGTCCTACCAGACGCGTTATTCTGCTGATCAAAACTATTCATTGAATTTTGAGGTGGAAATGAGCGCGTGTTCTGAGGGAAATTTCCACGTCCTCTACCTCTAGGTGCTTGTGAAATACCTCGACCTCTTGCGATTGAAACACCATTCATACGTTGCAACAAAGCAGGGCAGCTACTTTTAAAATGACCCTCTTCCTTGCAATATGCACACTGATTAGGGCCTACAGGAAAACGTGGTTGAGAAGACTCGAACCTTTGCGAGTTTCTCTGATTCTGTTGAGGCTGCTGATAGTTACTCTGGCCACCACGTGGCGGATACGCCTGTTGTAACAGAACCTTCTTTTTTAACTCTTTAGTTTTCTTGTCTGCTCTATCCTTCTCATCTTTGTCTCTATTTTCATAATACTGTGCAGTAGCCAATATCTGTGCTGAAGAGGAAACGGCCCAAGAACTTTCTGAATCTTTTAGCTTCTTACATAACTCGGGAAGCAAATTGTGCACAAATTTGTCAACGAACAACCGTTGACCACCTTCCGTACTCATATCTTGACCACTGTGGTCGATAAACGTTTCTTCAAACCTGGTGAGGAAATCAGACACCGTTTCATCTTTCTTCTGCTTACACGCAGACAATTTATCCCAATTCACACGCATCGCATGCATTAAAGTTTTCATGTAATTGATGATCCTACCAGGGAGGTCTGCTACTAAAGGCTCTGGTTTAGCACCACCAACTTGTTGATCATTTGCAGCACTAATATTAGCCCATGAGTCACCTAACTCTTGATCATGATCTGCATGACAAATCTTTCCCCATTAAGGCGGTGGAACAACATTTCCAAACAACATGTCTATACCGGCTAAATTCATAATACATGAGCTTGCAGTCTGTGACAATTCCTTGTAATACCCTGCAGGATTTTTACGAGGATCAGGCAATGTCTGCTTAAGGGCCAAGACTTCAGCTCGCTTCCATGGAACATGTACCCAGACACGCTGAAAATGTGCTGGTACAGCATCAATATGAAGAGCGGCATCGGCCTGCACTGCTTCCTTCCATACCGGAGGAACTTCTCTCATTGGGTACTGTCTCACCTTCTTTTTAACAGAGGAATCAGACTCAAACAACGATCGAGAAACACCCTCACTCCTGAATGATAACAATGTTGCAACTGCTTTCTCAACATCGGAACCCACAATTGTTCCCTTTGCAAACTCGAACCGTACACGGCACAACTCAGGCGGATTAGGCTCTAAATCATTCTCCTCTAAATCCTCACAAAGAAAAGTACACATTTTCTCAAATACGTATCTCTGTTTTGGTGCTTCCCACTGATGGAAGACATCCATAACAGACTGTAGCTCATATCTCATCGGGTCGGTAACCCATTTATGTGCCAAATAATTCAATGTTTCCTCCTCCCTAGAATCAGGCAGTTGGCTACGTAACTGTTTGCGCTCTGAGACAGGGGTTACACTTGTTGCTCCGAAGAGAGGATACAGAAGGCTGGCAACAGTGCTAGTCATTCTCTGGCGAACAGAGGGAGAAGTCGATGAAAGGACAGGCGGAAAAGCAGAGTGAGGCAAGGCAGACGCAGAGGCAGTGTCAGGAGGAATACCAGGAGTGGTAGTCGATATAGTGGTCAAAGTTGTAGGATGTAAAGGCAGAGCAGATGTCAAAGTCGGTGGTCCTTTAGGAGGCTGCACCGGAAGAGTAGGAGCCAACTGAAGAGGTGCCGGCGGTTGTGGAGGAGCAGGATGCACAACAACCGGGGGTTGCACAACTAAAGGTTGCGAAGGTGCTGTAGCACTCTGCGCATAAGGGGGTGGCGAACTCAACAAATGTGACATTAGGGGGTCTTTTTCAAGTTCTTTTGCTGCATCTTGCTGAAGAGGCGGCAAAGCAGGGTAGCATTTATCGATCACCATTTTACGTTGCCTGTGCAACTGCTCGCTCATCTGTTCCTCTTCGTTATCTTTGAACTGCATAGCAGCTTGCATTATCGAGTTCCCCCTTTCTCTCTTATTTTTCTTCGCTAACTTAATTTCCTTCTGTTTGTCTTCCTTACGGCATAGGCGGAAAGAGTCAAACATCGCCAACCGGGCTTTCGTCTTAAAAAGTTTAACCTCTAGGTTATCTAGGATCTCCGTGTCAAAGCTACCGTCATGGGGCCATTTTAAAACACCAACTTTTCTGGTGTATCTGATCCACACTTCATTATATGTGATGGGGCCTACTCCATGTTTCACATACAGTTCATAGGTTGGAGTTCCAACCGGAGGAACCGGACACGAGTCCTCCAATCGGGAATCCCTATAACAACCAAGACAAAACACGTTTCCAAGTCTGCGAAGACCAGGCATATTCGCTCTCTAGTATAGCTTCAAACTTCAAAGGATTATCGAATACGATATTCTCGTGAAAACACGAGTCCTTCGGCTTTGGTACTTGCAAGTTCCAAATCAAAGATCCCAAGGGGATACTAAAACTAAGAACCAAACTAAGGACTGGGAGACGCTCCACTTATACTTAACCGAGGTATCGATGACGTCACCAGAAGACTCGTCTTTCGTTTCGCTCTACCAATCATCAATGGTCAAAAAAAAGGGCAATAGTCAGGGCAGCAGTCCTTCGTAGCCATCGGGAAGCAGGGAACCTCGCAGCAAAGACTTTCGGACCACGTCGACATGCAGGGGTCGATGAAGTGGCGGCCTTCCTCCAGAATTTTCACACGAAGCTCCTCACGAACCTCAGGCTTGGACCGGTACCGCTGATATCCCCCCACGTTGGGCGCCAGATGAAGTACTGGGTTTTCAGAACCCAGCGGTGCCAGGGGTACACCCTAAGACTTCGGGTCCTTCCTGTTTCAGACTACAGAAACTCAGAGTCTTCTAGGTGAAGTCAACGATCGAATTTATTGGCTGCAACCAAGTAACAGGCGTCCTAGAAGTACAACACGGTATATATTCTCAGGAGACTGCTCAATCTTACAAAGCCAGCCTTCTCTTTTTATACAAAATATTACGCTTTAGGCAAACATTCTTTGTTTTACAGTTGATCATTCACATATTTTCACTACAAAGAAAAAGCAGAGTCATGATGACAAGCCCATATTCCTGCATCTCACCAGAACTCCCGAGGCGACTCCGGGAGCAACGCTGCTTTTAAAATTACTTGGACACTAGTCTACTAGTTCTTAGCCCGCCTACCTGCTTCGCTGTTTGGCGCTACGGAGCCAGCGCTTCTGCTCTTCCTGGCTGCTCCTGTCCTGCTCGCTGGCCCAGACCGCCACCGCTGATCGCCCCCTCCCTGCTGACTCTTGGAGTGGGACGGGCGGCTCCACCATCTTGGGCGGGTCTGGGCTCGGCGCTGCAGTTCTTTGGCCCCTCCCCCCTCGTCAAGTACTTCAGGCGGTCAGCTGCTAGCGCGCCTATCCTGCATCTCACCAGAACTCCCGAGGCGACTCCGGGAGCAACGCTGCTTTTAAAATTACTTGGACACTAGTCTACTAGTTCTTAGCCCGCCTACCTGCTTCGCTGTTTGGCGCTACGGAGCCAGCGCTTCTGCTCTTCCTGGCTGCTCCTGTCCTGCTCGCTGGCCCGGACCGCCGCCGCTGGTCGCCCCCTCCCTGCTGACTCTTGGAGTGGGACGGGCGGCTCCGCCATCTTGGGCGGGTCTGGGCTCGGCGCTGCAGTTCTTTGGCCCCTCCCCCCTCGTCAAGTACTTCAGGCGGTCAGCTGCTAGCGCGCCTATCCTGCATCTCACCAGAACTCCCGAGGCGACTCCGGGAGCAACGCTGCTTTTAAAATTACTTGGACACTAGTCTACTAGTTCTTAGCCCGCCTACCTGCTTCGCTGTTTGGCGCTGCGGAGCCAGCGCTTCTGCTCTTCCTGGCTGCTCCTGTCCTGCTCGCTGGCCCGGACCGCCGCCGCTGGTCGCCCCCTCCCTGCTGACTCTTGGAGTGGGACGGGCGGCTCCACCATCTTGGGCGGGTCTGGGCTCGGCGCTGCAGTTCTTTGGCCCCTCCCCCCTCGTCAAGTACTTCAGGCGGTCAGCTGCTAGCGCGCCTATCCTGCATCTCACCAGAACTCCCGAGGCGACTCCGGGAGCAACGCTGCTTTTAAAATTACTTGGACACTAGTCTACTAGTTCTTAGCCCGCCTACCTGCTTCGCTGTTTGGCGCTACGGAGCCAGCGCTTCTGCTCTTCCTGGCTGCTCCTGTCCTGCTCGCTGACCCAGACCGCCACCGCTGATCGCCCCCTCCCTGCTGACTCTTGGAGTGGGACGGGCGGCTCCACCATCTTGGGCGGGTCTGGGCTCGGCGCTGCAGTTCTTTGGCCCCTCCCCCCTCGTCAAGTACTTCAGGCGGTCAGCTGCTAGCGCGCCTATCCTGCATCTCACCAGAACTCCCGAGGCGACTCCGGGAGCAACGCTGCTTTTAAAATTACTTGGACACTAGTCTACTAGTTCTTAGCCCGCCTACCTGCTTCGCTGTTTGGCGCTACGGAGCCAGCGCTTCTGCTCTTCCTGGCTGCTCCTGTCCTGCTCGCTGACCCAGACCGCCACCGCTGATCGCCCCCTCCCTGCTGACTCTTGGAGTGGGACGGGCGGCTCCACCATCTTGGGCGGGTCTGGGCTCGGCGCTGCAGTTCTTTGGCCCCTCCCCCCTTGCCACACCCCCGGACTCTTTCCCCCATGTGTCGCTACTTAATGGTTACCCAGTCCCGGCCGCGTAGCGGACGCGCGCAGCGGGCGCGACGAAGGCGCGCCGAAGTTGCGCCTAAGTTAAGCCCGTCTGCGCCCGTCCGCGACAGGCCGGGACCAGGGGCCACACCCCCTGCCCTTTCCTTAGCTTATACCTCCGCACAACTCCTAGCTTTCAATGCTGTTTCCCCACTTTCACCCCCACTCTTGCGCCACCTTGACACACTTGGTATTCTCGTCCCTCCTTCCCCTCACTTGACTCCGCTTCTTTCTAGCCCCAATAGCACTTCCCCCCTAGCTACTGATCCCCCCTCTGCCTCCTTTTCCTCCTCCCTCTCTGCCTCTGCCGCTGCCGCTGCTTCTGCCATACTGCTTAACACCCGCTCAGCGGCCAAACATCAGACGGCTCTCTTTAATCTTCTTACCTCCGACTCCCCAGATTTCCTTTTTTTGACCGAAACTTGGTTCACCGCTGACTCCCTTCCCGACCTCTTAGCCATTCTTCCCGACTCCTATTATGCCCTCCGGGCTGATCGTCCGGACGGCAAGGTGGGGGGAGGGGTGGCGATGATCATTCGGTCAACCCTTAAATTCCAACTTCTTAATTACCCCCCTATTTCTAATGTGGACTACCTAGTGGCCCGCTCTCTCAATCTACCTGTCCCCCTCACTGTTGTCCTTGTGTACCGTCCTCCTCAATCTATGCCCTCTTTTGTAGCCTCCATTCAGGACCTTATGGCCACCCTTGTGGTCAATAATTCTTCCGTCCTATTGCTCGGCGACTTTAATTATTGGCCGGGCGACCCCAGGGAAGACCTTCCCTCGAAAGATTTCTCAGGCACTCTCCAATGCCTAAATTTCACTTCTCATATCTCAGTTCCCACTCATGTCCAGGGTCACATCTTGGACCAAATCTGGTCCTCTCGCCCTATTGTTTCACCCCCTCTTGTTTCCCCTTGCGTCTGGTCGGATCATTTTTCCATCTCTTTTGCCATCCTCCTGGGAGTGGTTGACAAGCCTCCCCTCCCTAAGAACATCTCAGCCCGCAATTGGAATCGAACGGACCTTGACTCTCTCTCGCTCACTTTGGCTTCATCTGTCCCTACCCTCACCAATCTTTCTCTTGATTCTCAGGTCAATGCCATTGGCACATGGCTTTCCTCCTCCTGCGACCTTGTCGCTCCGCTTAAAAAGATCAAGGCGATGCGTCCTCATGACGCGCACAAATGGTTCTCTCCAGAACTTAAAACTCTTAAACTCGACCTAAGGCGGTCGGAACGCCACTGGAGACGGAACTATTGCCCCTTGTTGCGCGCCAAATACAAATTACTCCTTGCTGAATATAAAAATGCGATCCTGGCGGCAAAAACCGCCTATTTCTCTGAGAGAGTAGCTCTCGCGAATAACAAATCCCGTGAAATCTTCTCTCTGGTCTACAATCTTGCCACCTCTGATCGCTCCACCCCCAGTCCGGTTCCCTCACAGTCCCTCTGTTCTTCACTTAACGATTTTTTTATTGATAAGATCGTTAAGATCAAAGCTAACATTCCCACACTGCCACAACCCCGCCCCACCTGTCTTCCCATCTATCCTCCCTTCTCTTTCTCCTCTTTCCCTCCTCTTTCTACTGAACTATTTCTAAATCTACTGATCAAAATCAAGTCCGGTTCCCCCTTGGACTGCGCACCAGCACGCATCCTTAAAACCCTCTTCACCACTTGCTCTGGACCTCCTCTTGCCCTCCTTAACTCCTCTCTGGCTCTTGGATCTGTCCCCTCCTCTTTCAAATCTGCCATAGTCCTTCCGATTTTAAAGAAAACTGGTTTAGATCCCTCTCTTCCCTCCAATTTCCGTCCCATCTCTCTCCTTCCCTACCTGGGCAAGATCCTCGAGGCTCATGTCACTTCTTGCCTCTCCTCTTACATTGAGGAGAACAGCCTCCTTGCATCCCATCAGGCAGGATTTCGCCCGGGCCACTCCACGGAGATGGTGGTCCTCGCAGTCTTGGATGAGCTTAAGGGGAAGGCTGACTCCAATCTCCCCCAGGCTCTGGTCCTTCTCGATTTGTCCGCTGCGTTTGACACGGTCGACCATGCCATCCTTCTCGACCGTGTCAGCGCAGCGGGCATTCGGGGCGTGGCCTTTTCCTGGCTGGCGTCCTTCCTTCAGGATAGGTCCCAGGCAGTTCATCTCTCCGGTTTTTCCGCTCCTCCCCGTCCTGTCACTTGTGGAGTTCCCCAAGGCTCTTCTCTCTCCCCTCTCCTCTTCAATCTCTATATTCACCCCCTCATCACTTCTCTTCTTGAGCTGGGGGTCTCTGTGTATAACTACGCAGATGACCTTCAGCTCGTCTTCGATCTTTCTTCCTCCCCTGACTCTCTTCCCAAGTTCTGTTCCACTTTAGTTTTCATTTCTGACTGGATGTGCGCTAACCAACTGAAGCTCAATCCAGATAAAACCGAACTTGTTCTCACCGGTGGCTCTTCTAACCCCTGGACTCCCGCACATTGGCCCCTTTCTTTTGGTCCCCCCCCTGTTCCCTCTCCTTCTGTCCGCACTCTTGGCATTAAAGTCAGTCATGACTTATCCATGCACAGTCAGATCAGCTCGGTTGTGTCCTCCTGCTTTCTTTCTCTCCGTTTAATCCGGAAAATCTCCCGCTTCTTCTCCTCTGATGCTCTCAAATCCATAGTCATGGCCCTCGTCATCTCTCGCCTTGACTACGGGAATGGCTTGTATGTGGGCATACCTGCTTACGAATCTCGCCGCCTACAGGCCATTCAAAACCAAGCCGCTCGTCTCATTCTCTCCCTCCCCAAATCCTCTCATATCACCCCGGCTCTTAAATCACTTCACTGGCTCCCTGTTCGTCTCAGATCCTTTTTCAAACTGGCCTGTCTAGCATTCTTGGCTCACTCTCGCTCCGCACCCCTGTTCATCAACTCTCTTGTCTCTTCCCATGCCCCTGTCCGCACCCTCCGTTCTTCCTCTCTCTCTCTTCTTCACACCCCTCGTTTCCGCAAATCCAGAACCGGGGGAACCCGATTCTCAGTCCTTGCCCCCCAGTTTTGGAATAGCCTTCCTCTCTCTATTCGCTCCATTCCCATCTACTCCCACTTTCGCAAAGCCCTTAAAACCTTCCTCTTCCTTCAGGCATTTCCCTCTTAAATCTTTCCTGGGTCCCCTCTGCCGAGTTTCTGATCAGGTCCCCAGCGCCAGGAAGCCGCTTGGCCATCGCGCGCTTTATTAAATATTTTATTCATTCATTCATTCATATTTCAGTTTGTCCAGCCCATAATCAATTATCCGGCAAGGCCCAGTATTTTCATCAGATATCGACGGGCCCCCAATAAAAACGGGCACCTCCTCCTCGTAAAGCAGGTCATAAAGTAGGAAACAGGGACAGGTGTGTGCAAGATTAGGTGTGGTTTGTGTGCGAGGAAAGGTTTATGGCATGTTGTGCCTTGATACTATCTCGTTCGGCCACTGGGAGAGGAACTGACCGAAGAGGTTTGGCCTTGGGCAGTGGAGTCAGCTTGCCCAGGTCGTTGAGAAGTCAGGGAAGGTGTGCGTGTCCTTCAGGATGGTGTTTGGCCTTAATCACTGACCTATGTGAGGGCAACTCACAAAATGGCTGCCATACACAAAATGGAACCC
Organism: Lissotriton helveticus; assembly: GCF_964261635.1. Classification (NCBI taxonomy): domain Eukaryota; kingdom Metazoa; phylum Chordata; class Amphibia; order Caudata; family Salamandridae; genus Lissotriton; species Lissotriton helveticus. Next base: position 4,718,783 of record NC_136061.1, on the reverse strand, counting down.
GAGGGTTCAGGACGAAAACTACGATTTCAAGGTGATTTCGTCACTCGAATATGACAAAAATGCTTGTGCATAGTGTACTAGCCATTATCGGTCTTCTGATATCAAAATCGTCATGGTACGACGATGTTTATAACACGGGTACAGCATTTCAAGTACTACAGATTGGTGGCACCACCTTAGCAACTATCCCAGAGATCTCTGGGGAAGAGTTAGCTAAATTAAGCAGGAAAGTGAAAGCGGGTTCTCCATCGGACCCTATGAGGCCGGCTCAATTTATGGAGTCCCTGGTGCACTTTCAACAGCCGATCGGCGACATACTTAACTTGTCCTTTTCCACATCTATAGTCCCTAGGGCTTGGAAACAGGGATGGGTATCCCCCATTATCAAGAAGCCCTCACTGCATCTGTCAAAACCAAGATTGCGGACATTCTGGAACCGTCGCAAAACGGGTTTAGGCATGGCCATAGCACGGAGTCCGCTCTTCTTGCCTCTACTGAACACTTAAGGATGATCCTGGATGCCGGTCAGAGTGCAGCGCTGATCCTGTTAGATCTCAGCGCTGCCTTTGACACGGTCTCATATGACATTCTTCTGCACCGGCTGGAGGCGGTAGGGATTACGGGATCTGCCTTAGAGTGGTTCCGATCTTTCCTAGAGGAGAGATCCTTTCGGGTTTCGGCACCGCCATACAACTCTCAGTCTCACTCTATTGGCCAGGGGGTTCCGCAAGGCTCTGCACTCAGTCCTTCTCAATCTGTATGTGCAACCTCTGGCAGTTGTGGCAAAAGAGTGGGACCTAGCGCTGGGGTCATATGCGGATGATACCCAGCTGGTCATCACCCTAGCTGAAGGGCTATCTACATCAGCTACTAGGTTTAGAGATGGTATGGCAGCTGTCGCCCAGTGGATGGCAGACAATTGTCTACAGCTCAATGCTAGCAAAACAGAGGTTTTGCTAGTAGGGAAAAACACCGCCCTCTGGAATGAGCATTGGTGGCCGGCTTCGCTGGGCATGATGCCTACGTCAAAGCCCCTAGTTAAGAACTTGGGAGTGTGGATGGACTCCTCACTTAGCTTTCAGACCCACACAAAGAGAGTGGCAGCTACCTGTGTGGGCCTGCTGAGAGGCCTAAAACCTATTCTGAAGTATTTTGAGCCAACAGTACGTCAGCTTATTGTTCAAGCCATGATTATCTCTCGTTTGGACTATGCCAGCCTACTGCTCCTGGGTGCTAACAAAGCTGAGGTACTGCGACTCCAACGGGTTCAAAACCTGGCAGCGAGAACTCTGATTGGGCTCCTTCGCAGATGCCCTGTCAGAGCAACGATTGGAAGACTGCATTGGCTCCCGATTGCTTCTCGGATTAAATTTATAGCCCTCGTCATGGCGTTTAAGATCCTTAAAACCGGTAGACCGGTCTTACTGTGCCCATTGTTGACCTGGTACGTTCCCTGGCATAGCCTGCTCTCGTTTGGACAACACCTGGTGAATGTACCACGAACCAAACTATGCCGCATGGGAGGGTGCTCCTTTCGGGTGTTGGCGGCTACACTATGGAACTCCCTGCCGGCCCACATCCGTGAAATAGAGAACCTGTTGGCTTTTCGGAAAGGCATTAAAACTTTCCTCTTCTCATCATCATAGGCTGTTGTCTATATCTGGCTAACCTCGAGTACCTGTCTCTTTGATCTAGCAGCGCCGGGACGCCTCTTTGCTGGGGCAGCTGTTGCGCTTTACCAAACCCCTAACATAACATAACATAACATAACATAACATACAAGATCAGGATGTTTCTACCATGCCCCCTTGTAGTGTAGTTCCTATATTCCCAAAAGGCTCTGCGCATTGGAATAACATAAACGATAGTTTACACGTAGGACTGAGGTTGACTAGGTCTCTATTGAATATGTCAGACTTAATTATGAATGCCAGCTAGCTCAGAGGTCACTAGAAACTTTCTTGAGTGAACAGGAAGGAGTTAACTTTCCTGAATAGACAAGAAGGGATTAGTTTCTGACAACCGCATAAACATGACAACTTTGCTCCCCACAGAATAAGGAGTATATCTCCATAGTCGTGTGAAAACAATAGACAGCTATTTCACTCAGTCAATTGTGCATGCTTAGTTTCACCAGGAGTGCAGAGAAATAGAGAGAAGGGCGTTTTTGCATTGCCACAATTGCAATACTTGTTATAAAGTAAAGTGCGTACAGTAAAAGGAGTATTATGAAATAATACTGTAAAAGCATTGATATGGTTTCTGAGCCATATGATACTTAAAATGGATAAAATATATACATACATAAAATCATTGACTAAACGTACTCAACTGGTGCTTCTAAGATACGCCTACCCCGGTGTACCTGACCTAAGCCTAATACGTGGGAAGGAGTAAGTGAGCTGCAGTTTAAGTTAAGTTAGTTTTTGCCAAGAATCTGCATCAAGAATTCTCTAAGGATCTAATCAGCTCCATACCCTGTTTATAGAATGAAGTAGGTCTTGTATCTCTTTTTCAGGACTCGATCTCCCAGCAACCCGCAAGGGTGACTGGAAACACTGGAGCTGGATTTCTCGGCAGGAGAAAAGACAGCGTCTCTCTCAGTGCGTCAATGGGAGGGTCGGCTTCCTTCAGCATTCGCATCAGCTGGGGGTCGGGCCAGTGGATAGCCACTCTGCTCCAAACCACCGTGTGTTTGCTTAAGGCAAACGTTGGTATATTTATACCTGGAAGGTGCAGAGTTTGACGTAAGGTTGGACATAAGACGTCACTAAGAACTTACAGTTCTTTCTGGACTCCAGGAGTTCTTGTGCAAATCAAAACAAAAGCAGGGGAAATTCCCGGGCTGCTGGAGGCTTGGTTTGTTTAAAGAACGCGTTGTACTTTCTAGGAGTCCATGGGAGTAGCCTTGCCGTATTTGGACTGCATTGTCTATGACTAAATATGGATATGATTCTTATGCCTTTATAAGGATATTATTTGTTATAACCACATAAGGGCATGAATCGGGAATATTTAATTAGGGTCCTAGATACGTTTACAACACCCACTCCACGTCCGCACCAACAGTAAAGACAAGTGTTGCTTAATTTCAGGCAGTGTGGATTTCTGTAGCCATTCGAGGCATAGTTTCCCTACACTGTATGTTGTAATTATCCCTGGATGTTGTCTCTGGGAATATCTTGGGTCTGGCCTGTTCTGTTTGAACCCCTGTGTTTTGTTCAGGAATCTATCTTGACAGTTATTAGTGTCTGTGGGCCAGATCAACCATTTTCTCTAATCAGGATTTGTTCTGTTTTGGTGTAAAATATGGGATACATCTATCTCCACATCTGTAGTGCTATTACTATCAGGTATGGGTTTTGGAATAGACAGTTTGTTTAAGTCTTTTATCTTGGCTAGGCCAAGACAGGTTGTTTGTTGAATGGTGTCATTCAGGAATATTATCTGTTCTGCGATCATGCAGGCTCTAAATAATGATTCTAGACCTTGGACCTGCCAGTCTTTTGTACCCCAGATGGTTTTTGTTTCAATGTTATTTTTCCAAAATTAAAAAGCAAATGTAGAAATTTTTTCATAAAATGTTTCAGAATAAATCAATTTAGTATTTGTCAACATTGTTTTCATTCCTGTCTTATTGAACATTTTAAAATAAAACGTTTCTGGATCAGTGTTGTTAAACCCTGAGAAGTATGAGAATTTCTCATAAAATGTTTTCAAACTGCCTTTATAAGTAAAAACATTTCTAGGATTAGCAGATTTATGCAAATAGTGATGACCATAATGATTAAAACAGTACATTTCTGCATAGTTTGATGAACCCTGTAAATAATCATGTTCTGTGAATTTTGCTGACATTTGTAAATCTGACATCATATTATTAATATTTTCAAAGTCCCAATCATCAGAGAAAGTACTTGGTGTTACAAAGTCACTTAATGAAACCGTGAACTGATGTGGATATTTTAAGAGTTCAATCGGGCCATAGATTTCGTAATCAGTTTTGTCCCATACTACACCCCCAGGTATAGGATTGGCTGTGATGTTGACTGATGACAGTTCTCTTTTTTCGATGTGTGAAGATCTGTGAGGCTTTAAGACCAAGTTGATGTTCTGACTTGCTGTGTCCATTGTACTATATTTTCCATCAATAAATCTACCCAAACTTAAAATCAAGATGAGCCACAGAAGGAGGAAAAGTACACCTAACACAATCCATAATTCAATCCATGGTGAAATCAGATATGTTTCTTTGAGTTGATGAAAGAGTTCAGTCATTTTTTCTTTGAAAGTTTTAGTTGCTGGAGTTTCTTCATGTTCCCTTGGATCATCAGAAAAGTCATCGAAATTGATGAAGTAGCCAGATGCAGTTCTGTCAATTGTTGGAATTGCTTCGGAATGTTCATTTATCTTTGGATCTGTATGTTCAGAGGCTAGATCATTGTAGACTGGTGTTTCTTGACAAACTGTTGCAATTTGGGTTTCAAGAGACACAAGTTTCATGGCTTTGTTGCATAGTCCTTCTTTGTTCACTGCAGGTTTATCAAAAGTGATTAGTTTCTCAGTTTGAACCTCTTGGATTGTAGCAAAGTTTGGTCTTTTGCTACTTCTTGGGAGTCCACTGGGCCTACTACTTATTATTGGCCACATGATTGTGGTTTTACCAGGTCGATTGATACAACTATGTTCTCCTTTTTACCAGCAAGGGGCGGTAGTACTACTGATCTTGTTCTGCTGACAGCTAAGACAGGTACTGCTTTTCTGTAAGAAGGCCCAAATTCCTTCTTCACCGCGATCTTTTCTCTGACCAGATCCCCAATCTTTGGAATCCAGACAGGACTTGCTGGGACAGGTGTTTTTTCTTCAGTGTCCATTGGCTTTAGCTTGATGTTACTTAGACTTCTTCTTGTTTCATTTAAGTCCTGTAAAACAGCCAAACGATCTTTGATAGCAAAGGTTTTTTTCTTTCACCACTGAAGTCTGACAATCTAGGTCCTGGATGATCATTCTAGTACCAAACAAAAGTTCGTAATTTCTTGGCAGATTATTAAGACTACGTTGGACACTTGTTAGATGTTTGACCCACCCGTCACCCGAACCTAATACCCTCGCCGTTATAGATTGCTTTATGTCACGTTTTTTTCTCTCCACTACCGCATTTCCCTCGGTATGGAATGGACTAGAGTACCGCAATGCAATGCCCATGCTGGTCATGGCCTCTTTGTAAGCCCGAGAGCTAAACGCAGGACCCTGGTCAGAGTGTAGCATGCCAATTGCGTATGTTCTGATAAAAACTCGAAAATCTTTTATAACAGTTCTGGCGTCAGCCGAGCGCTGGGGCCACATCTAAATTAATCCTGTCTTAATAATTATGGGATCGCATTTCTCCGTCTGGATGTTTGCGTATAGATAGCCTAATGCATTCTAATAGAGGTGTCTGGGCTGGTTTCTGGTCCGGTTCACAACTGCGATCTCTGTTGCAGTCCTGACACTTCATTGCAAAGTTATAAATTTGCACGCTCATCCCCGGCCACCAGTATTGTGATTGGAATTCTATTAGAGATTTCAAGATCTCTTGGTGCCTCAGACCCATTGCCATGTGTGCTTCTTGAATCGAGTAAGCTCTCCGGTTCGTGTTTGGAATTACTCTATCCCCCACTCCAGGGATTTGAGCAAAAGGAACGGAGTTCGCATCAATTATGTATTTATTTCCGAGTGGATAATTTAGAGGTAACGCTGCATAGTTACCTTTCATTGAGGCTTTTACTGCTAGTAGCGTCTCACCATCTATTTGTTTTTTTAGTAAGCTTTTTTGTGACTACGGAAGCCGGTTGAACCGCTGCCGCTGTGGCTCTGTTAGCCAATGAATTCCCTGCAACGTGAACGCCATCACGTTGAAGACTCTACGTATGTATCACGTGAGTCTTTCGTAGTTCTTTCTGTAAAAGAACTACCTGTTCCCAAAGCTTTTTATGCTTTATTGTGGCACCAGTCTCATCTTTGTAACTGTTTTTGATCCATGTCTGCAAGTCATTATTGTAAGACGGGACGCAATAATGCAAATAGCACACTATTAGTGTGGGGAATTCGCGATCAGCATTTTCATGCGCCATCTTTAAAGATCTTATTTCAGCTCGCTGAGCTGTACAGTATCTGAGTGATTCAGTTTTAGTGATTATCGGTCTGAATTTACCTAGGCGCCAGCGACCTTTAACAATCGCGAACGCTGCATTCTAAGATTTTTTATCCACAACGTAGTGTTGTGCAAACCTGTCTGTGTAGGTTACACAGGTGTATTGTTCTAGAGGCAGAATTTCGATTGGCAGAGGATATTCATGTTCGTATTCTAGATCTTCTAGTTTTTTCATTTTTGGATCAAATGCGTGTTTCACGTCTGTTGCAGCAAGAGAATTTTCCCATTGTATCCATTTTGGATCTAATGCCACAGCATTTGGAATGCATGGTCTTGTTACTGCCCCAAGGGCTGATACTGTTGTTAAAACAGATATGCTCTTGCCTTGGGCTAGGGCTCTTTCTTTTGCTACAGCAGTTTGAACCGCAGTCAGAATTTTTTCAGTAGAACTGAATTTCATTTCAGCTTGTGTGTACAAGTGTGATTTATAAGCTATTGGTACCGTTTCTCCCTCATTAGAGGCCAGGTACGTGAATCCGCATCTTCCTGGGATGACTCGGATTACAAGGTTGCGTACGTTTACGCGTGTTTGTAGTTTTCTTTTAGTTAACATGTCTGGTTGTAATGATCTTCAAATTTCTGTGTGTTACTGAGTCCAATGTATTTGTTTGAAATCAGGTTTTATTAATTTGTATAGAGGGTTAACCCTCTCTGCATAATATAGAATGTATGGGGCAGATTTATGAGGCCCTTGCGCCTCTTTGCGCTGCAATTGCGTCACTTTATTTGACGCAACGGCGGCGCAAACAATGCGCCCTATTTACAACGTTGTAAAGCCCTGCGCCATAAGGAGGCGTTCCTGCGCAGGAAACTATCCAAACTATCTCTACCTATTTCTTCATAGGATTTTTCTATGATTCTGGCAAGTTCAAAAGGTTGTTCTGCTATATCTGTTTCTTTCAATTTCTGGCGGATCGCCACAGATGCTGCTTCTCCTTTTATGTTGGCTAGTAATATAGCGAAGACTTGCTTGAAGTCTTTCAGTAATTTCATACATAGAGTTAAAGCAGGTTCTGGACCGTATTCATTTTGAATCTGTCTTAATACATCTGGCATAACCACCATGGACGTGTTTTTGTGTATATTGAAGCAAAGACTGTGCCACAAGTGTCACAGTCCTCCACATGTGGTGCGATCCCCATTGGCAGATAGTCAGAATTCTGTGTTGCTCATGAGGTGTAGTATCAGGAAATACTGCCTCTATTTGAGTGATTCTTTGAGTTAACCAGAATGGAATTTGCTCCCGTTTTGCGGGTTTTTTGCAATGACTGATTGTATAGTCTGTGGTGTGATTTTATTTATGTTCCCCTGGTGAGGGGTGTGCTGTGGAATTTTCATTGCTGGTTGGACTGTTGAAGTCTGCATGACATATTGGACCAATTGTCTATGTATTTTGATTAGTTGTTTTAGCTGAGCTAAAAGTTCTCGGTCTTACATTTTTTCTATGTCTGGATGTGATGTGTAGCTGGCTAGAACTGGCCATGTGGCTCCTGGTCTACCTAGTGGACCGAGCCTGGTAAGGTGATTTTGATGTTTTAGGGCGCCATTAAACCAGAGCAGGTGCTCTTGGTAGGTATGTTAGTGGAATTTCAATGTCCTCGAAAGGGGTGTATTCCTCTGAAGATTCCTCTATTTTGTAATAGTGGAAATTGTGTGTCACAGCAAGTGCTGCTGGAAAATGTATCCAGGAATAGAATACCTCTGTCTGCCAATATTCATGGGCCTCTACCACAAATATGACTGTTCCACCTCTTGATGATAGTCCATTTTCTATAAGTTTAATAGTTATAGTTTTTCTTACATTTACCGGAAGGATTATAGCATTCGGGTCTTCATTTTGGGGACTTGAGTCATCCGCTAAAAGTTGAGCTGCTATTCTAGCTCTCTCCCTTTCGTCGTCCCTTTCCCCCATTTTACTGACGGAATTTTTTTTTGTTACAGAGCAAGTTTCAAGGAAACAAAGATTAGGTGCACAATATTTTGGAACACTGTATCCTTCAACCTTGACTTAACCAAAAACTAATACATAAGAATCTCTTCCTACTAAGTTCCGGCGGATATTAACCCTTTACCCACTCCAGATGTTAATTGGAGTTTTTACCGGAAAAGGGGTCTGTGTGAAAAGCACGACTGAGTTACTCTAGTATCTTGCGTTAGATTATCACCTTACCAAACGTTGGGCGCCATGTAGTGTAGTTCCTATATTCCCAATATGCTCTGCGCATTGGAATAACATAAACGATAGTTTAGACGTAGGACTGAGGTCGACTAGGTCTCTATTGAATATGTTAGACTTCATTATGAATGCCAGCTAGCTCAGAGGTCACTAGAAACTTTCTCGAGTGAACAGGAAGGAGTTAACTTTCCTGAATAGACAAGAAGGGATTAGTTTCTGACAACTGCATAAACATGACAACTTTGCTCCCCCCAGAATAAGGAGTATATCTCCAGAGTCGTGTGAAAACAATAGACAGCTATTTCACTCAGTCAATCGTGCATGCTTAGTTTCACCAGGAGTGCAGAGAAATAGAGAGACGGGCGTTTTCAATAAAAGTTGGTATTTATTGAGCAGTCCTCTTTCTCATGCAAGAGAAGTGAATTCCCACAATTGCAATACTTGTTATAAAGTAAAGTTCGTACAGTAAAAGGAGTATTATGAAATAATACTGTAAAAGCATTGATATGGTTTCTGAGCCATATGATACTTAAAATGGATAAAATATATACATACATAAAATCATTGATTAAACGTACTCAACTGGTGCTTCTAAGATACGCCTACCCCGCTGTACCTGACCTAAGCCTAATGCGTGGGAAGGAGTAAGTGAGCTGCAGTTTAAGTTAAGTTAGTTTTTGCCAAGAATCTGCATCAAGAATTCTCTAAGGATCTAATCAGCTCCGTACCTTGTTTATAGAATGAAGGAGGTCTTGTATCTCTTTCTCAGGACTTGATCTCCCAGCAACCCGCACGGGTGACTGGAAACACTGGAGCTGGATTTCTCGGCAGGAGAAAAGACAGCATCTCTCTCAGTGCGTCAATGGGAGGGTCGACTTCCTTCAGCATTCGCATCAGCTGGGCGTCGGGCAATTAGATAGCCGCTCTGCTCCAAACCACCGTGTGTTTGCTTAAGGCAAACGTTGGTATACTTATACATGGAAGGTGCCGAGTTTGACCTTCAAGCAGCAGGTAAGGTTGGACATAAGACGTCACTAAGAACTTACAGTTCTTTCTGGACTCCAGGAGTTCTTGTACAAATCAAAACAAAAGCAGGGGGAATTCCAGGGCTGCTGGAGGCTTGGTTTGTTCAAAGAACGCGTTGTACTTTCTAGGAGTCTATGGGAGTAACCTTGCCGTATTTGGACTGCATTGGCTATGACTAAATATGGATATGATTCTTATGCCTTTATAAGGATATTATTTGTTATAACCACATAAGGACATGAATCGGGAATATTTAATTAGGGTCCTAGATACGTTTACAACACCCTTTCCTTATTTCTCACTTTTTTTTTTACAGTTTTCTTCTGACTCGGTTCAAGCGACCAACAACACGGCTGCCAACACTTCTTGGTTTGGAGTATCGACAACCAATCAGCATACAGCTCGTGCACGTAAATATGCGTACGTGATTTTTCTATTCAAAATAACATTTTAAAAAATAGCCTACGAATTCTAAACCTAACCCCTGACGAAGCCTACAGGGTCAGAATCGTTCTACCCTGCACCCTTTCCTTATTTCTCAACTTTGTTTACTGTTTTCTTGTGACTTGCTTCTAGCGACGAACAAGATTGCTGCCAACACTTCCTGGTATCGAGTGTTCAGACAATTCACAGCCAATCAGCATGCAGCTCCTGCTCATAGTTCTAGGTATTTCCATATGCGTACTCTGCTATTTTTCGTTTAAAAAAAAATAAAAAATGAGCCTAAACATCCATGTACAACACCCTGAGCAAGCCTAGAGGGTCAAAATGCTTCTAGCCTACCCCGATCCCTTATTTCTCAACTTTGTTTTACTGTTTTTTTGTGACTCGGTTCTAGCGAGGCACAAGATGGCCACCAACACTTCCTGGTTTCGACTGTTGACAGACAGTACACAGCCAATCAGCATGTAGCTCGCGCTCGTAATTGAACAAATTTCCGTACGCGTCCTGCATCCCATCTCTAGATATCGCTATGATTTTACTTGCAATTTTCAAAGAAACTACAGACCAGATTTACACCATTTAACAAAAATCACAATCTGCGAACCGAACTCTACCTCTCTGCCAAATTTGGTGTAATTCCGTTCAGCCGTTCGGGCTGTAGCCCTGGCTAAAAGTCTCCATGGAAAATTGCATGGGAAAACATGTTTTGGGCCCCCCCTTTTTTCTCAGCCCCCACTCGATGAATCACCCCCAAACTTTCAGGGAAGGAGCAGAACCGAGCAGGCCACTTTCTTTTAGAAATTCACGAAGATTCGTCCACATAGAATGTTGCGGGTTTCCTATGGAAACTAGGTCCGAACTATAACTACCTACTGGCGATCGCCAGTAGGTAATATATATATATATTACCTACTGGCGGTCACCAGTAGGTATATATAGTTAGGATTTTTTCTCTATGGGATTTTTGAAAATTCTATGTCTAATAACTTTGGCGTTTGTGGACGGAATTGGCTGAAATTTTTCTGGAAAATGGAACATTTTGTTTCTGAGCAGCCCCTGAAAATTTGGGGGGGGTTTGTCAAGGGGGGGGGCGAGAAAAAAGGGGGTCCCAAAACGCGTTTTTCCCATGTTAATTTCCATAGGGCGGTTGGCCTCACTTTTAGCCCGAACGGCTGAATGGATTTGCACGAAAATTGGCAAAATTGTAGGGACTCTTAGCCCGATGTGCCTTTGCTAGGTCTCAATATATGTGCTCCTGTGAATTTTGAGTAAATTAATTTTAAAAAAAGATATATATCTAGAGCCGTGCCCCGGTACGCGTACCGGGGAGCGCTTAGGGCGCGCCAGGCGACTTACGGACGGCAAGCTGATTGGTTCTTGGGTGTCTGTAAACATTCGAAACAGTCCGCAGCGGCCGCCATCTTGTGTCTCGGTAGGATTGAGACACAAGAGGTGGAAAAAATCAAAGGGGGAAATGAGTAAAAGGGCGCAGGGTACACCCCCCTGACCCCCTAGTTTTGATGTGGGGGCCATAAAAGGGTCCCGCGGGTAAAAAAAAAAAAAATGTTATTCGATTTTCACCGGGGAGCTTACTGGGGAGCGTACCATGGAGATAAAAAATGACAGATTTTTTTTCACAAAAAAAATAGCATTTTTCTATAAATTTGAGGTCGTTCTGAAAAGAACTTTTTTTTTTGATTTTGTTGTTTTATATATTTTTTAGACTTTTTAAAACAATTTTATAATTTTTGGGGATTTTTGTCAAGGGAAAAACAAAAAACAGGGATTCCAAAACTGCTGAACAGGAGCAAAAAAATGTGAAAGTTTAGGGACTGTCAGGGCAGCGGTGTTGCTGTTTCTTTATGGCAATGAGTTCAACACTCTGCTCCCCATAGCAGAGCAGTTCGTCACACTCCGTGCACAGAAATTTGTTGCCTGCAAACTCTGGCTGTATGTTAGGGACCATTCTTCTACGGGATGGTCCCGAAGGTGTTGCTCCACCAGTGGAGGTGCTGCCGCCATCTGTGGGTAATTTCCGTGCCAGCTCTCTGACACTCTCCCTCGCAAAGTTGTTTGGGTGTCTTCTTTTGACATGCCTGATTAAATTGGCATTTCCAAAACTATATTTTTTCAGAGGATTGCCTCTGGATAAAGTACTACCACATATTTTGCAGGTTACTTTTGGAGCGTTGACTTTTTTTTGTCCTTCAGGGATGTCATAAAATTTCCAGATGAAATGTTTTTTTTTCTTCTGCCTAGGAGGGTCCTCCTCTAAAAATGCCTGTGAATCACTGCTGGATGACTCTCTTGCAGCCATTGCTGTAGATCAGGAAAGTAGGAGATGAAGACAGTACACAGAACAGCTCTTGCTCTCTCCAAGTACAAAGCAATAGTGAGAGAAATGGGTGGGTTTCACACAATTTGGAAACAAAAAAGTTCTGAACCAATGAAAAGTGTTATTTTGAAGTCACATGGTTTGACGCGCTTACGCTACGCGACTCGGGGCGCGTCCAGGGGCGTGTTTCATAAGCGCATCGGGGCGTTTAAGTTGCGCAATCGTATGCGCTTCCGGGTGCGCTAACGCGGAGCGTCATAAGACGCATCTCGCGGCTACGCGATACGTGTCTTATGACGCAAGGCGTGGCGGCTACGCAAAACGTCACGATGTTGTTTTCGTTCGCGGCAATAGCGCTATCGGGACGCTCATCAGTACGCGCCCCGAGGCGCGCCGCAAGATTGTGGTTACCCGTGCGTTCACTGGTCCGCGCACCGAAAAGAATAAAAAAAAAAAAATGACATAATTATACAATATAAAATTTGCTTTAAAATGTATTATTTTTTTAAAAAATATAAAGATTTGCTATTAAAAAACCTATGAAATTCACTGAAAAAACTATAGGTTATAGACCATATATAGTTAGGAATTAGCATTTACAAAACCTTGAAAATTCACTGAAAAAACCATAGGTTATAGACCATATATAGTTAGGAATTAGCATTTACAAAACCTTATTTTACTCACACAAAACCATTGAAATTCGCATATATAGTTAGATGCACTAACTATATATCGCGCACCCGCAATCCACTGCTGATCATGTCACATATTACATCATTCATGACATGGTCAGTGACATCACTGATGACATCACTGATGACATCTCAAATGACATCACTGATGACATCACTGATGACATCTCAAATGACATCACTGATGACATCACTGATGACATCTCAAATGACATCACTGATGACATCACTGATGACATCTCATTTGACATTACTGATCACATCACTGATGACATCTCATTTGACATTACTGATCACATCACTGTTGACATCATTCATGTGATAATACGATGAACCTCTTCAGACACTAATATAACCTTAGATACACTCAGTGTAAACAGACACTCACAGACTGTCACTCATCCATGGAGTTACTCACACACCTAGTCAGTCATGCAAAGAATCAATCACACCTCCATTTCCTCAACTATACAGTTATACACACCTTACTTATTCAAACATATACTAACACATATTTACTCTCTTATACAATCCCTGATACAAGTTCACAATGATCCATACAGCCACTCACACATTCACTGGCTCTTATGCACAGTTATTTATATATGTCAACTCTCACATGTACTGTGTTTTGCATATGTACTTACTTTGACATGTAGCACTGAGATATCCATTCACTCACCAATACACTCATGCACACAGTCAACCGCCCATACAGCTGTTTCCACATGCACTTTTGAACCCATACATCTAGTGAATCAACTGCTCACACATCTATGCACAGAGTCACACATCTCCCAGCCACCCACACACACACTCTCATAAAAATACTTGGGCAACCAATCAATAACCCATATAGTTACTTATATAGCTACTGATCAACACATGCAGCAGTTTACAGAACAACAGACATAATGATGCACAAATTAAGACAGTTTAGTCACTAACCCATGCACTCAGTGAGACACATTTAATCACTCACTCATACGGTCAGTCATGCACCTACTAAATCCTTCATCCAGACACTTATACATCCACTCATTCTTCAATATGTAAGACATATTTTAACTTTACAGAAACATACAGTCACTGGATGTTGTCATCAGTGATGTCATCAGTGATGTTATTTGAGATGTCGACAGTGATGTCATCAATGATGTCACTGACCATGTCATGAATGATGTAATATGTGACATGATCAGCAGTGGATTGCGGGTGCGCGATATATAGTTAGTGCAACTAACTATATATGCGAATTTCAATGGTTTTGTGTGAGTAAAATAAGGTTTTGTAAATGCTAATTCCTAACTATATATGGTCTATAACCTATGGTTTTTCAGTGAATTTCAATGGTTTTTTAATAGCAAATATCAAAAGCTGTAAAATGTATTCTTCTTTTAAAGGAAAAATATATTTTATATGTATTTAATATAATTTTTTTATGTATATACATTTTTTGAGGGAACAAATTTATCAACTATCATGCTGAAGAAGAGTGTGGGGAAAAAAAACCAAAGAGGAGGACTAAGAGGAAAGAACAATCAGTTCAAAAATACAATTGCTTTAAAGCATGAAGTACTTTTCCACACATTTACATTTAAATAACCCATATTAGAACATACAAAATATCTACAGAGGAGACGGTGTACATTGAGTTTTAGACTCTTCATTGGTACCTACATGTTGGTACTTACATCACCCACACAACACAACAGCTCTATTCAGAGCTACCCTACCTCAAAGCACTCTAAAATATTATTTTACTATTTCCCTTAGTTTTCCCATTGTTACGCTTTCCGGAACGCTACATATATGGGCCTCCTCAGCCACCCTCAGAAAACCTAGGGGGTCAGGATATGTCTCCCGTGCCCCCTTATACCCATTCCCAACATTGTTTATCCTCCATCTTGTGACTAAATTCATCCGAAACACAAGATGGCGGACTCCCGTTACGCTACCGGTGAGCTACCCGGTTCGCGTACCGGGTAGCGCTTCCACCGCGAAAAATCGAAAAAAAAATATTTAATTTTTTTGCCCTGCGGGGCCCTTTAATAGCCCCCACATCAATCCTAGGGGGTCAGGAGGGGTCTACCTTGCCCCCTTTCATTCATTTCCCCCTTCGTTTATTTACACCTCTTGTCTCTCGATCCTACCGAGAGACAAGATGGCGGCCGCTCCGGACTGTTTAGAATGTTGACAGTCACCGGAGAGCCAATCCGCTTCTCCTCGCGAAGTTCCGTTACGCGTCTGGTACGCGAACCGGGGCGCTAACCGGGACGCTGTCACAGATATATATATTTTTTTGAACGTTAATTTCTCAAAATCCACTGGAGCACATATCTTGAGACCTAGCAAAGGCACATCGGGCAAACAGTCTCTACAATTTTGCCAAGTTTCATAGAAATCCATTCAGCCGTTCGAGCTAAAAGTGAGTCCAACCGCCCTATGGAAAACTCAATGTTAAAAACACGTTTTGGGACCCCCCTTTTTTCTCGGCCCCCGCTTGACGAAACCCCCCCCAAACTTTCAGGGGACGCTCAGAAACAAAATGTGCCATTTTCCTGAATATTTCAGCCAATTCCGTCCATCAACGCCAAAGTTATTCAACATAGAATTTTCAGAAATCCCTATTCAAGGTCGCCAGTAGGTATATATAGTTAGGATTTTTTCTCTATGGGTTTTTTGAAAATTCTATGTCTAATAACTTTGGCGTTTGTGGACGGAATTGGGTTTTTGAGAAATTAACGTTTAAAAAAAGATATATATCTGTAACAGCGGACCAGGCAGCGGCCCAGGACGCGTACTTTTCGCGCAACGGAGCTTTGTGAAGCGAAGCTGATTGGTTCTCCGGCGTCTGTCAACATTCCAAACAGTCCGTAGCGGCCGCCATCTTGTCTCTCGGTAGGATCGAGAGACAAGAGGAGGCCAAAGCGAAGGGGCAAATGACCATAAGGGGGCATAGTACATTGTCGCTGACCCCCTAGGTTTGATGTGGAGGTTTTAAAAGGGCCCCGCGGGGCAAAAAAAAATAATAATAATAATAATCGAACGACTGAATGGATTTGCACGAAACTTGGCAAAATATTAGGGACTGGTAGCCCGATGTGCCTTTGCTAGGTCTCAATATATGTGCTCCAGTGGATTTTGAGAAATTAACGTTCAAAAAAAGATATATATCTGTAACAGCGCTCCGCTTCGCGTAACGGAGGTTTGCGAAGCTGATTGGTCATTCTGTCACTGGGCTATAGTTGGGCTACATCTGGCTGATATTTGGGCTACATTTGTTTTTTTGTGTGTCTGGCGGCCATCTTTGGGCTACATTGGGCTACATTGGGCTTCATTGGGCTACATTGGGCTACATTTGGGCTCCAACATATATATAGGCCAATGTAGCCCAATATATATTTTTCAAAGTTAATTTTCGTAAAAACCACTGGAGCATATATCTTGAGACATAGCAAAGGCACATCGGGCTACCAGTCCCTACAATTTTGCCAAGTTTCGTGGAAATCCATTCAGCCGTTCGAGCTAAAAGTGAGTCCAACCGCCCTATGGAAATGAAGGAAATGAATGGGTAATTTGTAATTAGCAAATAGCTAATCGCAAACTAGGAATGGTAAAGAATCGCTATTTATTCCTTAAAGTCCGCTATTTAGGAAATGCAAAAAACTTTGATGATACATATGGCGGTTCATCTCTAACAAGATAAGAAGCATAGGGATACATTTATGATGACTGGCGCATCACCAGGGATGTGTTAGTCATTCTGTGCCGCTGTTCCGTCACCTATGGTGTGCTGCATTTACAATGCGGCGCATCATGGGGCAAAAACAGCACAGATGCGTGATGTATCTGTGCCGTAAAGGTGGCGCATTGCTGGAGTTGTATCGCAAGTGTGATGAAGCTCCAGCAAGGGTCGGGGGTGCCCCTGTCGCAGGGTTTCTGTTCTCACACAGAACTGTGGACAGAGGATTGGAACCTCGGCGAATTAGGGTGTCCCAAAACTCACGTTAGTAATCAAAAACTCCTTAGCAAGCTAGGTACAGTGTCACATTGGATATAACAAACTCTCAATGTTTAGACAATCCAGAATATGAACTTATAGTACCTATACGTGGAACTCATGAACAGTCGGTCGTTATATATTTCTTAGAAACCAGAACATGGAGTTAAGAAGAACACATGTGTATTTGAAATGTTTATTTACTAATGCCGTCTTCTCAGGCGTAGTATCTTAGATAATACAAGTACACATATTATCAGTAGCAAAATTACCAGCATAGTTACTAGTACATAAAAAGCGAATGGTGATAGTATGTTAACATGCTGTAAATGAATAATAGTTAGCAACACTTATAAGCAGCCGCGGGCCGTGGAGGGAGTTACGGTGAGGCAGGGAGGCGGGGAGGGGGAGAAGCAGGGTGGAGAATACAAGTACACATATTATCAGTAGCAAAATTACCAGCATAGTTACTAGTACATAAAAAGCGAATGGTGACAGTATGTTAACATGCTGTAAATTAATAAGAGTTAGCAACACTTATAAGCAGCCGCGGGCCGTGGAGGGAGTTACGGTGGGGCAGGGAGGCGGGGAGGGGGAGGGGCAAGGTAGAGAGGGCTCCACCCTGCTTCTCCCCCTCCCCGCCTCCCTGCCTCACCGTAACTCCCTCCACGGCCCGCGGCTGCTTATATCTCACCCTCCCTAATACACATATTATATTATTTGCTAAGAAGGTCTCTTTGTGTTGGTTTAGGGCGTGCCCATACTTTAGTGTCTTAGATTTGAAGGAATCACATCAGCATACACCAGCTCTCTCTTCATGTGAACCGCATCAACTGTTGTGTATGTGTGTTCGGCAAAGCAATATAAAACCCGCCTCATGCCCAGAATTGGCAGAAGTTGCACTTATGTTATGAGTATGAAGTCGTGGAGATCAGACCTCATAACAATTCTGTATCGTGATGTTCTTGAAACTTTAGCACTCGCTGTACAGATATAGTTTAACAAGCAAAGCAGATAGTAGAGCAATAACATATTATTCTCATGTAAACCACGATGAACTACTAGGTGGAAAGCTAAAGCAACAACTAAGTGTCGTGTGCAGAAGTTGCAAAAAAGGAAAAATGGCGTTTAAACCGGTAATGAGCCCATGCTAACTTAACGCGGTGTAAAGATATCCAGGACCTAGATGACACCTCCCCATGATCCGGAAACGAACTGAATAAGATAATAGAAGTGCCATCTCATGAGAGCAGATTGCAAGTTTATATGTGGACGGTCCGCAAGGTAAAGCATTAAAAACTAGGAAAATTTAATGCTAAAGAAAAATAAAACAGCCAAGTACTTTATCGAGTCTTAAGCCAATAGGCAAGGTAAATAATAAAAACTTGACAAATAAGTCAATGAATTGTCAATGAAATGCTAGTACTCAGCATATCAAACATGAAAAAGGTCTATGACATAACTGTGTATGCAAAATAAGCTGCAACAGCCTCCAATAGGAAGTCACCGTCTTCATCCGAAAACAGTTCAGCCATCCAATTTAAAAGCGGAAAAGAACATACGTGCTCTCCCAGCACCGGATCCTCTATCACCATCAGAGGACAGCTCGGTGGGTTTTCAAGAAAGCTCTGTTCCAAGAAAGACTGTGCTGCCGCCAGTAAATTCCAGGGACCAAGTAGTCCATGCATCAATGCCACAGCCATAATCCTTTCGCCAGGACAAACCAACTCGTGAGTAATGATAGGAGTCATCAGCTGATTAAAGTCGACGTCAGGAGAAACCGGTCCGCAGAGACACAAATCAATGGCCCAATCGAAATCACAGGTCAGGCAGTGAAATACAGGCTGGACACAGGTGAAGTAGGAGAATCGAAAAGATAATCCATATGCCGTGCTTAATATCGCCAACGGCATTGTGCCATAATATTCTAGCATGCGATTGCGGAACAGTGTCAGCAGCTGCAGGGTGGGAGGTTGCATAGGAGGGACATCCATATTTAAAAATGTAACAAAGCACAAGAGCGTCCGCTGGTAATGCAAGTAAAAATGCCAATCCACGAACCAGAGTGGAGAAAATAGAATGAAAGGAAGCAGGAATGACTTCAAAGATTTTCTCAAATGAAGTCACGAGACCACTGGTAACAACTTTAAAAAAGTGCGCCAGGGTCTTTGTGGAGGATGCGTTAAAGATAGTCGGAACCATCTTGCTGAAATTGAAAGGCAAATCTGAATTGAAAAGGGTGTGCACCTCTGTACGGGTGTTCGCTATGTGAAGCACGAAAGTTTCACGGGCCGAACTCAAGGCCACCTCTCTCTGAGACAAAAGAGCTCTTATTCTTGCCATGCCGTTGAAATCTGTCCCAAGGTTGGTATTTGTGGCCAGATTGAAAACTCCCTATGTTCAAGTGTGGGAGGAAATAGAACATTTCTGCAGCAAATAACCCGTTCACTTACTGTTACGATAAAAGGAATACTTTTAATTAACTCAGAACAATCTTCATTATTGAGCATCAAATAACTACCATTTTCCAACAACTTGAACGTGGGGATGATAGCAGGAACTGGCGTGCCTTGCAACACGCAAGCCATATTTGGTCGGTGTTTGTTGCATGAACCGTGTAACTGTATGTGCCTACACATTAGTGAATGATCTGGCGTCTCAGTGCATTCCTCTCCATTCAGATAAACTTCTTGATCATCTTTGAAACATCTGTATGTGTATGGAAGCAACCAGACCTCATGAAGAAAAGCACTACCTAAAGGTTCATAACGACCTATTGGTATATATTTCATACAATTTGAAAACTTATATAAAGCAAAAGGCAGCGTTATTAAACCGTGGATAAGGCACGTTGCCAAAAAACCCGCAATCCTCTGCTGATGATGTCACTGAGCATGTCATGAATGATGTAATATGTGACATCATCAGCAGTGGATTACGGGTAATAGTATCTCTAGTTTACTCCCCTATAGCTGTCTTTCTTTTAACATAAGTGTCTGTTTCCTTCCCTTATACTTACTGTTTTTGGTTCGCTTTCGGTTCGCGTACCGGCGAGCGAACTGGGAAGCGAACTAAGAGAAATAGAGGTTGGCACAGTTCCAAATATTGTACCAATTTGTTAATAACGGGGAGGTAGTTCTGAAAAGAACTTTTTTTATTATTGTTTTTGTTGTTTTATATTTTTTTTATTATTTTTCGGAACATTTTTTTACTGTTTTTGAATTTTTCTGAACAGTTTTATATTCTTTTGGGTTTTTCTTGGAGGGGCAATGAAAACGATTCATTGTAAAGGGCTCAACAGGAGCAACAAAACAAAAAAAGAAGTATTTATTATTTTGGGCGTTTCGTACAAACTTGCATATGATAGTCAATAGCTCTGTTGATCAGAGTGATGCTTCTTTCTCCGTAGCAAATGAATCCATCGCAAAATACGCAGATGTGTTTTACTTCACCAAATCTCATTTGTATATTTGGCACCATCTCCCTGCCCTCTGGTCCCGTTACTTCCGGTACAACAGATCTTCTGGCCATAATAGGGAGATTATCTAGGTCGTTCCGAAACTGTGCAGCACTGTAGTTGTTAGGATGCCACCTAGTCATATGGCGATGCATTGTGTAGTTTCCGAAACTGTATTTTTTCTCGGTTCCTCTGGACAGTCTATCTTGACATATAAGGCAAGTTACGTATCTTGCATTTACTTTTTTCTGACCTTTGGGAATTTTAAAAAATTGCCAAATGAAGTTTTCTTTCCGGTGAGACGTCCTGGGCTGCTCAGGCAAAAACTGCCTCTCTTCGTGCTCGTCGTCCTGTTCTTCTTCTTCCTCTTCTTGTTGAATTATAACTTGAGCAGGTGGTCCACTCTTCCTTGGATGTGGTGGAGGTGGTGGGGAAGCACCAGCTGAAGCTACTAAAGAAGCCATTGCTCAGTGATCACAAAGGGTCTTTCTCTCACAATGATGAAAGTCAGAGTGAGGAAAGAAGGAGGGATTTTCATCATTTGGGAAAAACAAGAGTTCTCAACCAATCAAAAGTGTTCATTTTAGATTATATGACCTAGTCTTACATCATTAGGAAACCAAAAGTGAAATGAACCAATGAAAAGTGTTATTACCAAGTCACATGACTTGCTGTGTTTACGTTAAGCGCTTTGCAGGGCCTCCCGGTTTGCTTCCAGAAACCTGCGCTTTGCGACTCGCTTCGCGTACCAGTTCGCTAACGTAGCACGTCATATGACGTATCACGCGAGAACGTGAAACGTCATGCGGACGGGAGGCGTCACGATGTTGTTTTCTAACGCGGCACTTGCGGTAAAGAAACGTTTACCGGCTCGCGGTCTATTTCGCGGCATCAAGGTCAGCTAACGGGAAGCTTCCCGATTCGCGAAGCGGGAACGAAGAAAAAAAAATATTTAAAAAAAAAATTATTCATAAACATATAAAATATATTTTTGGATTTAAAGAAGAATACATTTTACAGCTACAGATATTAGCTGTTAAAAAACCAATGAAATTCACAGAAAAAACCATAGGTTATAGACCATATATAGTTAGGAATTAGCATTTACAAAACCTTGAAAATTCACTGAAAAAACCATAGGTTATAGACCATATATAGTTAGGAATTAGCATTTAGAAAACCTTATTTTACTCACACAAAACCATTGAAATTCCATATATAGTTAGTTGCACTAACTATATATCGCGCACCCGCAATCCACTGCTGATCATGTCACATATTACATCATTCATGACATGGTCAGTGACATCACTGATGACATCACTGATGACATCTCAAATGACATCACTGATGACATCACTGATGACATCTCATTTGACATCATTCTTGTGCTAATACGATAAACCTCTTCAGCCTCTGATATAACCTTAGATACACTCAGTGTATACAGACACTCACACACTGCCACTCATCCATGGAGTTACTCACACACCCAGTCAGTCATGCAAAGAAACAATCTCACCTCCATTTCTTGAACTATACAGTTAAACACACCTTACTTATTGAAACATATACTAACACATATTTACTCTCTTATACAATCCCTGATACAAGTTCACAATGATCGATACAACCACTCACTCATTCAGTGGCTCTCATGCACAGTTATTTATATATGCCAACTCTCAAATGTACTGTGTTTTACATATGTACTTACTATGACATGTAGCATTGAGATATCCATTCACTCATCAATACACTCATGCACACAGTCAACTGCCTATGTAGCTGTTTCCACATGCACTCTTGAACTCATACACCTAGTGAATAAACTGCTCACACATCTATGCATAGAGTCACACACCTTCCAGCCACCCCCACACAAACTCAATCTCCCATAGAAATACTTGGGCAACCAATTAATAACACATATAGCCTCTCGTATAGCTAATGATCAACACATGCAGCAGTTTACAGAACAACAGACATAATGATGCACAAATTAAGACAGTTTAGTCACTAACCCATGCATTCAGTGAGACACATTTAATCACTCACTCATACAGTCAGTCACGCACCTACTAAATCCTTCATCCAGACACTTATACATCCACTCATTCTTCAATATGTAAGACATATTTTAACTTTACAGAAACATACAGTCACTGGATGTAGTCATCAGTGATGTCATCAGTGATGTCATTTGAGATGTCATCAGTGATGTCATCAGTGATGTCACTGACCATGTCATGAATGATGTAATATGTGACATGATCAGCAGTGGATTGCGGGTGCGCGATATATAGTTAGTGCAACTAACTATATATGGAATTTCAATGGTTTTGTGTGAGTAAAATAAGGTTTTCTAAATGCTAATTCCTAACTATATATGGTCTATAACCTATGGTTTTTTCAGTGAATTTTCAAGGTTTTGTAAATGCTAATTCCTAACTATATATGGTCTATAACCTATGGTTTTTTCTGTGAATATATATATATATATATATATATAACATTTCTATGGCAAAATGAAACCCCTCATTTTGTTCCTTTTCAAATTAAATGTATTAGGTGTTACCATTTTATTCCAATCAAGATGACTTCAGGTGTGCCATACTTTTGTCATAAGTAAGACTGTTAGCGTTCTAGTTGTTCTTTAGAACACTCTGGGACATTCTGTCATTGGGCTATAGTTGGGCTAGATCTGGCTGATATTTGGGCTACATTTGGGCTCTTTTGTCTCTGGTGGCCATCTTGGGAGACTGCATATCAGAAATTTATTTTAATGAAATATAAGAGGATTTGAGAAGTCACTCAAAATGTGCCCTAATTTTTCTTTCTTCAGCACTAATCATAATTTCTATGGCAAAATGAACCCCCTCATTTTGTTCCTTTGCAAATTAAATGTTTTAAGTGTTAACACTTTATTCCAATCAAGATGACTTCAGGTGTGCCATACTTTTGTCATAAGTAAGACTGCTAGCGCTCTAGTTGTTGTTTAGAACACTCTGGGAAACTCTGTCACGGGGCTATAGTTGGGCTACATCTGGCTGATATTTGGGCTACATTTGTTTTTTTTTGTCTCTGGTGGCCATCTTTGGGCTACATTGGGCTACATTGGGCTACATTGGGCTACATTTGGGCGCTAACATATATATAGCCCAATGTAGCCCAATATATATTTTTCAAAGTTAATTTTCGTAAAAACCACTGGAGCATATATCTTGAGACATAGCAAAGGCACATCGGGCGTCC
This sequence comes from Lissotriton helveticus, assembly GCF_964261635.1. Classification (NCBI taxonomy): domain Eukaryota; kingdom Metazoa; phylum Chordata; class Amphibia; order Caudata; family Salamandridae; genus Lissotriton; species Lissotriton helveticus. The sequence continues at coordinate 4,695,199 of NC_136061.1, read as the reverse complement.
AGTCCCTACAATTTTGCCAAGTTTTGTGGAAATCCATTCAGCCGTTCGAGCTAAAAGTGAGTCCAACCGCCCTATGGAAAACTCAATGTTAAAAACACGTTTTGGGACCCCCCTTTTTTCTCGGCCCCTGCTTGACGAAACCCCCCCAAGCTGTCAGGGGACGCTCAGAAACAAAATGTGCCATTTTCCAGAAAATTTCAGCCAATTCCGTCCATCAACGCCAAAGTTATTCAACATAGAATTTTCAGAAATCCCTATTCAAAAAAATCCTAACTATATATACCTACTGGCGACCGCCAGTAGGTTATATATATATATATATATATATATATATTACCTACTGGCGGTCGCCAGTAGGTATATATAGTTAGGATTTTTTCTCTATGGGTTTTTTGAAAATTCTATGTCTAATAACTTTGGCGTTTGTGGACGGAATTGGCTGAAATTTTCAGGAAAATGGCACATTTTGTTTCTGAGCAGCCCTTGAAAATTTGGGGGGGGTTCGTCAAGGGGGGGCCGAGAAAAAAGGGGGGTCCCAAAACGTGTTTTTAACATTGAGTTTTCCATAGGGCGGTTGGCCTCACTTTTAGCCCGAACGGCTGAATGGATTTGCACGAAACTTGGCAAAATTGTAGGGACTGGTAGCCCGATGTGCCTTTTGTAGGTCTCAATATATGTGCTCCAGTGGATTTTGAGAAATTAACGTTTAAAAAAAGATATATATCTGTAACAGCGGACCGGTTAGCGCTCTGGTTCGCGGACTTTTCGCGCAACGGAGCTTTGTGAAGCGAAGCTGATTGGTTCTCCGGCGTCTGTCAACATTCCAAACAGTCCGTAGCGGCCGCCATCTTGTCTCTCGGTAGGATCGAGAGACAAGAGGAGGTCAAAACAAAGGGGGAAATAACTATAAGGGGGCATAGTAGATCCTCGCTGACCCCCTAGGTTTGATGTGGAGGTTTTAAAAGGGCCCCGCGGGGCAAAAAAAAATAATAAAAATAATAATTGAACGGCTGAATGGATTTGCACGAAACTTGGCAAAATATTAGGGACTGGTAGCCCGATGTGCCTTTGCTAGGTCTCAATATATGTGCTCCAGTGGATTTTGAGAAATTAACGTTCAAAAAAAGATATATATCTGTAACAGCGCTCCGCTTCGCGTAACGGAGGTTTGCGAAGCTGATTGGTCATTCTGTCACTGGGCTATAGTTGGGCTACATCTGGCTGATATTTGGGCTACATTTGTTTTTTTGTGTGTCTGGCGGCCATCTTTGGGCTACATTGGGCTACATTGGGCTTCATTGGGCTACATTCGGCTAATTAGCAAATAGCTCATCGCAAACTAGGAATGGTAAAGAATCGCTATTTATTCCTTAAAGTTCGCTATTTAGGAAATGCAAATAACTTTGATGATACATATGGCGGTTCATCTCTAACAAGATAAGAAGCATAGGGATAGATTTATGATGACTGGCGCATCACCAGGGATGTGTTAGTCATTCTGTGCCGCTGTTCCGTCACCTATGGTGTGCTGCATTTACAATGCGGCGCATCACGGGGCAAAAACAGCACAGATGCGTGATGTATCTGTGCCGTAAAGGTGGCGCATTGCTGGAGTTGTATCGCAAGTGTGATGAAGCTCCAGGAAGGGTCGGGGGTGCCCCTGTCGCAGGGTTTCTGTTCTCACACAGAACTGTGGACAGAGGATTGGAACCTCGGCGAATTAGGGTGTCCCAAAACTCACGTTAGTAATCAAAAACTATTTAGCAAGCTAGGTACAGTGTCACATTGGATATAACAAACTCTCAATGTTTAGACAATCCAGAATATGAACTTATAGTACCTCAGGATACGTGGAACTCATGAACAGTCGGTCGTTATATATTTCTTAGAAACCAGAACATGGAGTTAAGAAGAACACATGTGTATTTGAAATGTTTATTTACTAATGCCGTCTTCTCAGGCGTAGTACCTTAGATAATAAAAGTACACATATTATCAGTAGCAAAATTACCAGCATAGTTACTAGTACATAAAAAGTGAATGGTGATAGTATGTTAACATGCTGTAAATGAATAAGAGTTAGCAACACTTATAAGCAGCCGCGGGCCGTGGAGGGAGTTACGGTGAGGCATGGAGGCGGGGAGGGGGAGAAGCAGGGTGGAGAATACAAGTACACATATTATCAGTAGCAAAATTACCAGCATAGTTACTAGTACATAAAAAGCGAATGGTGACAGTATGTTAACATGCTGTAAATGAATAAGAGTTAGCAACACTTATAAGCAGCCGCGGGCCGTGGAGGGAGTTACGGTGGGGCAGGGAGGCGGGGAGGGGGAGGGGCAAGGTAGAGAGGGCTCCACCCTGCTTCTCCCCCTCCCCGCCTCCCTGCCTCACCGTAACTCCCTCCACGGCCCGCGGCTGCTTATATCTCACCCTCCCTAATACACATATTATATTATTTGCTAAGAAGGTCTCTTTGTGTTGGTTTAGGGCGTGCCCATACTTTAGTGTCTTAGATTTGAAGGAATCACATCAGCATACACCAGCTCTCTCTTCATGTGAACCGCATCAACTGTTGTGTATGTGTGTTCGGCAAAGCAATATAAAACCCGCCTCATGCCCAGAATTGGCAGAAGTTGCACTTATGTTATGAGTATGAAGTCGTGGAGATCAGACCTCATAACAATTCTGTATCGTGTTGTTCTTGAAACTTTAGCACTCGCTGTACAGATATAGTTTAACAAGCAAAGCAGATAGTAGAGCAATAACATATTATTCTCATGTAAACCACGATGAACTACTAGGTGGAAAGCTAAAGCAACAACTAAATGTCGTGTGCAGAAGTTGCAAAAAAGGAAAAATGGCGTTTAAACCGGTAATGAGCCCATGCTAACTTAACACGGTGTAAAGATATCCAGGACCTAGATGACACCTCCTCATGATCCGGAAACGAACTGAATAAGATAATAGAAGTGCCATCTCATGAGAGCAGATTGCAAGTTTATATGTGGACGGTCCGCAAGGTAAAGCATTAAAAACTAGGAAAATTCAATGCTAAAGAAAAATAAAACAGCCAAGTACTTTATCGAGTCTTAAGCCAATAGGCAAGGTAAATAATAAAAACTTGACAATTAAGTCAATGAATTGTCAATGAAATGCTAGTACTCAGCATATGAAACATGAAAAAGGTCTATGACATAACTGTGTATGCAAAATAAGCTGCAACAGCCTCCAACAGGAAGTCACCGTCTTCATCCGAAAACAGTTCAGCCATCCAATTTAAAAGCGGAAAAGAACATACGTGCTCTCCCAGCACCGGATCCTCTATCACCATCAGAGGACAGCTCGGTGGGTTTTCAAGAAAGCTGTGTTCCAAGAAAGACTGTGCTGCCGCCAGTAAATTCCAGGGACCAAGTAGTCCATGCATCAATGCCACAGCCATAATCCTTTCGCCAGGACAAATCAACTCGTGAGTAATGATAGGAGTCATCAGCTGATTAAAGTCGACGTCAGGAGAAACCGGTCCGCAGAGACACAAATCAATGGCCCAATCGAAATCACAGGTCAGGCAGTGAAATACAGGCTGGACACAGGTGAAGTAGGAGAACCGAAAAGATAATCCATATGCCGTGCTTAATATCGCCAACGGCATTGTGCCATAATATTCTAGCATGCGATTGCGGAACAGTGTCAGCAGCTGCAGGGTCGGAGGTTGCATAGGAGGGACATCCATATTTAAAAATGTAAAAAAGTACAAGAGCGTCCGCTGGTAATGCAAGTAAAAATGCAATCCACGAACCAGAGTGGAGAAAATGGAATGAAAGGGAGTAGGGATGACTCCAAAGATTTTCTCAAATGAAGTCACGAGACCACTGGTAACAACTTTAAAAAAGTGTGCCAGGGATTTTGTGGAGGATGCGTTAAAGATAGTCGGAAACATGTTGCTGAAATTGAAAGGCAAACCTGTGTACGGGTGTTCGCTATGTGAAGTACGAAAGTTTCACGGGCCGAACTCAAGGCCACCTCTCTCTGAGACAAAAGAGCTCTTATTCTTGTCATGCTGTTGAAACGTGTCCCAAGGTTGGTATTTGTGGCCAGATTGAAAACTCCCTATGTTCATGTGTGGGAGGAAATAGAACATTTCTGCAGCAAATAACCCGTTCACTTACTGTTACGATAAAAGGAATACTTTTAATTAACTCAGAACAATCTTCATTATTGAGCATCAAATAACTACCATTTTCCAACAACTTGAACGTGGGGATGATAGCAGGAACTGGCGTGCCTTGCATCACGCAAGCCATATTTGGTCGCTGTTTGTTGCATGAATCGTGTAACTGTATGTGCCTACACATTAGTGAATGATCTGGCGTCTCAGTGCATTCCTCTCCATTCAGATAAACTTCTTGATCATCTTTGAAACATCTGTATGTGTATGGAAGCGACCAGACCTCATGAACAAAAGCACTACCTAAAGGTTCATAAAGACCTATTGGTATATATTTCATACAATTTGAAAACTTATATAAAGCAAAAGGCAGCGTTATTAAACCGTCGATAAGGCATGTTGCCAAAAAACCCGCAATCCTCTGCTGATGATGTCACTGAGCATGTCATGAATGATGTAATATGTGACATCATCAGTAGTGGATTATGGGTAATAGTATCTCTAGTTTACTCCCCTATAGCTGTCTTTCTTTTAACATAAGTGTGTGTTTCCTTCCCTTATACTTACTGTTTTTGGTTCGCTTCCAGTTCGCGTACCAGCGAGCGAACTAGGAAGCGAACTAAGAGAAATAGAGGTTGGCACAGTTCCAAATATTGTACCAATTTTTTAATAACGGGGAGGTAGTTCTGAAAAGAACTTTTTTTTTTATTTTGCTGAACATTTTTTTACTGTAAGGTTCCCGATTCGCGAAGCGGGAACGAAGAAAAAAAAATATTTAAAAAAATAATTATTCATAAACATATAAAATATATTTTTGGATTTAAAGAAGAATAAATTTTACAGCTACAGATATTAGCTGTTAAAAAACCAATGAAATTCACTGAAAAAACCATAGGTTATAGACCATATATAGTTAGGAATTAGCATTTACAAAACCTTGAAAATTCACTGAAAAAACCATAGGTTATAGACCATATATAGTTAGGAATTAGCATTTACTAAACCTTATTTTACTCACACAAAACCATTGAAATTCCATATATAGTTAGTTGCACTAACTATATATCGCGCACCCGCAATCCACTGCTGATGATGTCACATATTACATCATTCATGACATGGTCAGTGACATCACTGATGACATCACTGATGACATCTCAAATGACATCACTGATGACATCATCTAGTGTCTGTGTGTTTTTGTAAAGTTTAAATACGTTTTACATATTGAAGAATGACTGGATGTATGGAAGACTGAGTGTGTGTGTGGCTGGCTGGGAGGTGTGTGACTCTGTGCATATCAATGTGTACTTGTATCAGTGATTGTATAAGAGAGTAAGTATGTGTTAGTATATGTGTGAAAAGTATGGTGTTCTGTGTTTAACTATAGATGAGGAAATCGAAGTGTGATTGATTCTTCACAGGACTGACTAGGTGTATGAGTGCATATGATAGTGTTCTAATAATAACTGACTGTATGTATGAGTAATTGTATGGGTGAATGAGTGAATGTGTGTGTAGACGTACGAATCAGTGAGTGCGTATGTAGTAACTGGTATTGGTGTGTCATGATGTCATCAGTGATGTCATTTGAGATGTCATCAGTGATGTCATTTCAGATGTCATTAGTGATGTCATCAGTGATGTCACTGAAGTATGGTGTTCTGTGTTTAACTGTATAGATGAAGAAATGGAAGTGTGATTGATTCTTTACAGGACTGACTTGGTGTGTGAGTAACTCCATGGATGAGTGGCAGTGTGTGACTGTCTGCATAGGTGTATGAGTGCATATGATAGTGTTGTAATAATAAGTGACTGTATGTATGAGTTATTGTATGGGTGAATGAGTGAATGTGTGTGTAGACGTAGGAATCAGTGAGTGCGTATGTAGTAACTGGTATTGGTGTGTCATGATGTCATCAGTGATGTCATTTGAGATGTCATCAGTGATGTCATCAGTGATGTCATTTGAGATGTCATCAGTGATGTCATCAGTGATGTCACTGACCATGTCATGAATGATGTAATATGTGACATCATCAGCAGTGGATTGCGGGTGCGCGATATATAGTTAGTGCAACTAACTATATATGGAATTTCAATGGTTTTGTGTGAGTAAAATAAGGTTTAGTAAATGCTAATTCCTAACTATATATGGTCTATAACCTATGGTTTTTTCAGTGAATATATATATATATATATATTCACTGAAAAAACCATAGGTTATCAACCATATATAGTTAGGAATTAGCATTTAAAAAACCTTATTTTACTCACACAAAACCATTGAAATTCCATATATAGTTAGTTGCACTAACTATATATCGCGCACCCGCAATCCACTGCTGATGATGTCACATATTACATCGTTCATGACATGGTCAGTGACATCACTGATGACATCACTGATGACATCTCAAATGACATCACTGATGACATCACTGATGACATCATCCAGTGACTGTGTGTTTCTGTAAAGTTTAAATATGTTTTACATATTGAAGAATGAGTAGATGTATAAGTGTCTGGACGAAGGATTTAGTAGGTGCATGACTGAATGTATGAGTGAGTGATTAAATGTGTCTCACTGAGTGCATGGGTTAGTGACTAAACTGTCTTAATTTGTGCATCATTATGTCTGTTGTTCTGTAAACTGCTGCATGTGTTGATCAGTAGCTATATGAGTAACTATATGGGTTATTGATTGATTGCCCAAGTATTTGCATGGGAGACTGAGTGTGTGTGTGGCTGGCTGGGAGGTGTATGACTCTGTGCAGATCAATGTGTACTTGTATCAATGATTGTATAAGAGAGTAAGTATGTGTTACTATATGGTTGAAAACGTAAGGTGCTCTATGTTTAACTGTATAGATTAGAAAATGTAAGTGTGATTGATTCTTTACAGGACTGACTAGGTGTGTGAGTAACTCCATGGATGAGTGGCAGAGTGTGAGTGTCTGTATAGGTGTATGAGTGCATATGATAGTGTTGTAAAGATGAGTGATTGTATGTATGAATGATTGTATGGGTGAATGAGTGAATGTGTGTGTAGACGTAGGAATCAGTAAGTGCGTATGTAGTAACTAGTATTGGTGTGTCAATGGTTTCAAAAATTATACTCTATATTTAACACTGGGTGTAACAGAGGTTATATTAAAATGTGAGGAGATGCATTGTATTGTCACATGAATGATATCATCAGTGATGTGGTCATTGATGTCAAATGAGATGTCATCAGTGATGTCATTTGAGATGTCATCAGTGATGTCATCAGTGATGTCCCTGACCATGTCATGAATGATGTAATATGTGACATCATCAGCAGTGGATTGCGGGTGCGCGATATATAGTTAGTGCAACTAACTATATATGGAATTTCAATGGTTTTGTGTGAGTAAAATAAGGTTTTTTAAATGCTAATTCCTAACTATATATGGTCTATAACCTATGTTTTTTTCAGTGAATTTTCAAGGTTTTGTAAATGCTAATTCCTAACTATATATAGTCTATAACCTATGGTTTTTTCAGTGAATTTTCAAGGTTTTGTAAATGCTAATTCCTAACTATATATGGTCTATAACCTATGGTTTTTTCAGTGAATTTCAATGGTTTTTTAATAGCAAATATCATAACCTGTCGAATGTCAAGTACGTGGTAAGTAAAAACATTTTCGTGTTTATGCACACTGATCTGCTTTGAATGCTGCCCCCCCCCTCATTTCTATTAGGAGTACTCTCTCTTTGCAGATAGTGTAGGGTAGTTAACGCAGGCCTTTGCCCCCGTTGTAATCCGTCGTGCCTGCTTCTCTCTCCATTTGATTGATTGTTATCCAAGCATTTACTGTTTTAAAATTGGTTCTCTTTGGTTCATTCTCTATTTACAAACAAGCACAGAGTCGCAATACTCTGTTTAGTCTTTGCAGATAGTGAAAAATCGTGTAAAAAAACAAAAGGAATCAAGCAAAATCAGTAGGCCACTAATGGGATCTCTTTTTGACCTCGCTAAAATAGAAACATTAGGAACAACCCCTCATGAGAAATACGAAACTAGTGAGATGAACTGAGCTCCACACCATGATGGCTGCAAGACAGCTCGGCTCCGCCACCCACCCCGCCCAAAATAACGATACACTCTATGCAAATATTACAAATATATACAACACACCAGCAAAGTAACAGGGTAAAACATTTTATTAAATAACTATTTACATAACTATTGTATACTTTTTGTTGCCCGATCCGGCTAGCTCAATCGATCGAGCATGAAACTCATGCACTCTGATAGTTCAAAGTTTTGAGGAGTGCTTGTTAGACTGTCTGAAGCTTATTTGCACCTGCTACAGCTTCACTATTCTCAATGTAAGTGCGGGCTGTTTGAGGACGTGACTGCATTTGAAAACAATGTGATGCGGTGCCTCCCTGAACCGCTTGAACGAGGCCCCCGAGGGACGGTGTGATGGCTTTTTTCTCTATGGGATTTTTGAAAATTCTATGTCTAATAACTTTGGCGTTTGTGGACGGAATTGGCTGAAATTTTCAGGAAAATGGAACAATTTGTTTCTGAGCAGCCCCTGAAAATTTGGGGGGGGTCGTCAAGGGGGGGCCGAGAAAAAAGGGGGGTCCCAAAACGCGTTTTTCCCATGGTAATTTCCATAGGGCGGTTGGCCTCACTTTTAGCCCGAACGGCTGAATGGATTTGCACGAAACTTGGCAAAATTGTAGGGACTGGTAGCCCGATGTGCCTTTGCTAGGTCACAATATATGTGCTCCAGTGGATTTTGAGAAATTAACGTTCAAAAAAAGATATATATCTGTGACAGCGTCCCCGGCAGCGCTCCAGTTCGCGTACTTTTCGCGTTACGGAGCTTTGTGAAGCGAAGCTGATTGGCTCTCCGGTGTCTGTAAACATTCCAAACAGTCCGTAGCGGCCGCCATCTTGTCTCTCGGTAGGATTGAGAGACAAGAGGAGGCCAAAGCGAAGGGGCAAATGACCATAAGGGGGCATAGTAGATCCTCCCTGACACCCTAGGTTTGATGTGGAGGCTTTAAAAGGGCCCCGCGGAGCAATAAAAAAATAAATAAATAAAGAAAGAAATTTTTCGTGGGGTGCGCCCGGTTCGCGAACCGGGAAGCGGTCTGGGGAGCGTACTACAAGGAAACAAGAATGATTGACTTTTAACTTATTGTATGTTTATAGACTTTTTTTTATATATTTTTTTTTTCTGCTGAGTGACGTCTCGGCCTATCTCCACGGGATGCAGTCCCTACCATCTCGGCGTTTAAGCCCAGGGGGACCGGTAGTGTGGGAGAGATAACGTCTGTTACGTTCGATTCGAAGAAAATCAGGAAGTGTTGAAAAACATTGTCTGCGCCATCTTGCCTTTTTTCAAATGCCACACTTTTGTCGTGCACGGCAGCCATTTTAGATGCCTTGACCAGACCCACTCTCTGCACGCTGTCGATCATTAGCATGGCTCCCCACCCTCGCAAGCATCTCCCCCAGGCACTGGTCACCCCCGCTCTCTGTCTTATGCATGGGCAATAAACCTCCCCCCATCTGCGCTGCTCTTCCTTGAGAATCACACCCTGTGCCCGCCCGACACCTCCCTTTTGCTCTATTCACTACCGCACCCTCTGACACTCCTCTTCCTCTGTGTCCGATTGTCCAGGCCGGTCCAAGGCTATCACCTAGCCCTGCAGATGTAGTTTATGGCCCCAGCTGGTGTCTATGGATCCGAACTTGTGTAAATCTGTGAAGATGAATCGATGCAGCAGGAGTGATGAAAGGTTCTGGTTATGGTGTCTATAAATCAAACCTTGTGGAGGTCTGTGAAGATAAATCAATGCAGCAGGAGTGATGAGAGGTCCTGGTTATGGTGTCCTTGGATCAAATCTTGTGTCGGTCTGTGAACATGAATTGATGCAGCAGGAGTGATGAGAGGCTCTGGTTATGGTGTCAGTGGAGCAAACCTTGTGCAACTCTGTGAAGATGAATTGATGCAGCAGAAATTATGAGAGGTCCTAGTTATGGTGTCTGTGGAACAAACATTGTGCAGGTCTGTGAAGATGAATCAATGCATTGATGTTTTTTAGATGAGACTTTGAATGTTATATGGGTAGTTCATTGTGAAAAGTATTCCACAATATAGTAAACGATTAACTTTAAATTGCTGAGATTTGAGTTGATTTTTCCCATTTCCATTGAACATACTACTTATAGCGCTACAACCTATAAAGGTTTTGCGTGCCAGTTCGACTCTGGCCCTGGTGGTGCACCCTCAAAATGTTGAGGACCAGCACTGATTGGTAGCATTTAATAACTAAAGGCTGACAATATATAAATAACTCTGAGATTAAGCACACCTGGCCATGGAATCTCACACATCATGGTTCCAGCTTTCCCTTCTATAAAAAAGTAAAGGCCACCCTTGCTGCTTTGGACTTTACAACAATTGCCCAAACTCTGATCATTTCCTTGTTAGGAGGTGGTGACTTCCTGCTCAGCAGGTACCTCCGACTGAACCACTTCTCCGTGGAAAGCAGTTAGAAATTGTGATTTCTGGTTGGCTAAGGCTTGCGCCAAAGCCAGGCAGAAACCACCATTCTACGTCAGGGCAAGGAAGTCACCCGCCAAGATAACCCCTGCTCACCCCCTTGGTAGCTTGGCATGAGCAGTCAGGCTTATCTCGGAGGCAAGGTGTAAAGCGTTTGCGCGCGCACCCAGCAACAACACCCAAGGCCCACCACAAAGGAAACTCTATACAAGGTTATATATAAAAATAGCCTTTGTATTATACCAAACACATTAGATAATAAACACACAATTTACACTGTGCCACTGGCACGGGCAGAAGTTACATGTGATGATATACACAGGACAGGGCCACATGGACCACTCTCAGGAATTAGCACTTGGTAGAAATAGCACTTTTAGAAAATAGGATACTGGTAAGAATAGCGCATATAACATATAACAATTGTAGCACCAAATTATCATGTTAGAACACAACCAGTAACCACTGGTGAATCACTGTACTGTGCAACAGCCTACGCAATGAAATCCATCATACATAGTATCCCATCAGTCTAACTACATTAGACCCTCACCACCTAAGTAAAACCTTACACTAGGGGTGTAAATCACAAAGGGAAGTATAATCTTCCTAACACAAACCTAAACAGGTAAAACTTCCTACGCAGAAATCATATCTAGAGGAATCAAAACAGGGTGCGCAAAACATACTATACACAGTACATTTCCTAACACCCAAAGCATTAGCACATGAATCACATAAATCACATCAGGGTCCAGGTTGCGCCACTGCGCCAAAACCTAAACGTAGCAGCTGCCCACTACTTGCTAGGCAGCTGGGGACAATAACAGGACCTAAAAGCTGCAGCTGGCACTAAGTGCTGCACAGCTGGAGAAGGCCAAGGTAGGGATGAAGGAGTGCATCTCTTTCCTAAGTGCAAAGTACATGTCCCTAGAAAGAAGAACCTAAACGTAGCAGCTGCCCACTACTTGCTGGGCAGCTGAGGGACAAACTGCGGCCTGGGTTCTCACCGGCACTTAGGAACAAAGACTGCGCAGACTGCTGGAGCCCTCTAGGTTCTGGAACAAACATAGGTGCATTTTGGAGCTCAAAAAACAACTTTGCCCCAGGAGCCATCTAGGCTTTGAAAATAATGGGGGCTTCGTTGGAGCCATGGGGCTCTGAAGAATAAAATGGTGCCAAGCCCCTCATGGGGACTCTTTGAATGGGGGCTTGAGGGCAAAAACACAAGCCCCTCTGGCCCTCCCATGGCAAGGTTGGAGCGGCCCACTGCGTATCTGGGGCTGCTCTGACTTGGTGCCCTCACTGGCACCACAAGCCTCTATCTGCTCCATCGGGGAGCGGAAACACAAATGCCCCCATGTCACCCGGCCCGCCCTGACTCACCTTGCTGTGGTGTGGGCGGGGACTCTTCCTCGCTGGGACCGGCACGCTGCTCACCAGGCGGGGCTCCGTTTCCACTGAGGAGCCCACGAGGTTCACCCTGCACGCTCCTTCACCCAGTCCCTCTCCGGGAACGCGGGACTCTGCAGGGGAGCCCGCGGGGCTCCAGGCAACTCTCCTTTCATGTCGCGGGGCTTCCCTGTCCCTCCTGCGAGCCCCGGGCTGCCATCGGCGGCCGCTGCTGCCCTTCTACTTTTCCCGGGGCTCGAGGAGGCGGGGTGGGCTCCCGAACTCCTCTCTTGAGAAAACAACTTCCAGCCGCACTTCCTGGTGCCGGCGTCACTTCCTTCCTTCCTTCCACAAAGAGGCGGGCCGGGGGCGCTGTGGCAATCAGGGCGGCAAATGAGGGGTAGGCTCTCTAGGGATTTTAAAAAAACATAAAGCAGGGTGAGCTCCTGCAGAATCACTGGCACTACAAACGGGGTGGGCACCCATAATTGAATCCAAATAGGCGGGGTGGCACCCGCAATCCCAGCATGAAGGGGGAATCCCTACGCTGGGAAGCTGCGTAGCACGCGCTCTCCTTCAGCTGGGTCTGGTTTACATGAAAAATAAAGCGCTCCCAGGGCGCTGCACAGGCAAAATGTCAAATAAAAGTGGGGGGGCAATGTAGGGCCCAGGGGCCAGCACAGAGGGCACTCCAACAAGGAGGCAGCCCCCATGGCGGTCCCTCCTGGGCCCCACCAGCAGCAAGCCTCCTTCTGTTAGGGTCCAAGCAAGAACTCCAGGTATCCAGGGTATCCAGGGGCTGGGCAGGGCCCAGGGTGGCAAACCTTCCCCTGGGCCCCAGCAGCATGCCCCTGGTATATTCAAGTCAGGAAACAAGAACATTTAACATGAGGTCACAGCCTCTTTTTATACACAGAAATCCTTTGTCTCCAAAGGTGCAGGGAAGGGGAGAACCAGATGCAACTGGTTCCTGAGCACTTTGTTTTGCTCAGCCCCTTTCCCTATTCAAAGGACAGGCTAGGGACATCAGACGCACAGGGGCGGAGCCAGCATTGTGGAGTGAAAGCCCAGCCCTATTCAGGTCCCAGGTCAGCCCTCCCTCACATCAACATGCAGATCTCTCCATTCACCACCGGGGCAGACCCATCCTGACTCCTGGAGCCAGGCACACCAGTCAGCTCCAGCCAATCACAAGCCAGACAGCCAATTCACATTTATTACAAAGACATGCCAGCTTCTAGAAGTGGCACTTGCACACTAGACACATCAACGCGCAGCATTTACTCTCACGAGTTCGCACATACCAAACTCAAGCCTGCACTCCCCACACATCAGGAACTACCATGGACACTCATATCCCCCATGCATTCCTATGGGAGGGCAGGCCAATCTCACAAATGCACTCAGAGAGCGCACGCACTTTACACTGCACCACAGTGCTAAGGTGCGCAAAGACCAGAAATCACTATAATGATGTAACATTAAAAGGCAAAAAGTTCAGGGGTGAACCAGCCAGAAGGGCCAAGTCCAACAAAAGCATTCTCCAAGCTGCCACCTTCAGTATAAAATGATTCATACAATAAAATGGCACCACTGCAGTGGTGCAGTGGTTGTGTTAAGTGCCCTTGGGCAAGGAAGGACATCTGACAGCTCTTTGACATGTGGAATACAGCAGTAATCATGGTTCAGTGGGCCCCTCAGGCATATGGGCTCTGGTGTCACTGCAATTGCTGCACCAATGGAAGCTATGCCCCGCCACTGCTGCCTCCCTGCTGGACCTGCACTGTCTGCTTCTAGCCTGCACCACCTTCAAGGGCCCCTACATCATCTACAATACTTCAACAGCCTGTATACTGCCCTGCCTGGCAGAAACATGAAGCATCCCAGGAGAACAGCTCCACAAATCTGCAAGAACACCAGGCTTGAGATCAAGAAGTGCAAACCACCACCTCCACCACAGACAACCAGTACTGGCACCTACACCCGGACTGGCACCAGCATTAAGCCCATCACCAACACAAGCACCAACGCAACATCCACACTGCAACAGTAAAAGCACCAACACCACCTCCATCACAGTCAAGGATATATGCCAGACCCCTGGACGCACAGTGGGAATGTGTCCCTCTACCACTCCTCCCGTCTGTGCACTCAGTGACAATCGACCCTTAACACAGCCTCTGTATATAGTGCTGGTGTGACCCATGGTTGGCAGCGGTGCCAACCACAGCATATACACTAAAACTGGTACCTGCACCAACACCTGGACCAGCACTAGCACTAAGACCTGCACCAACACCAGCACCAGCACCTGGACCTGCACCTGGACCGGCATCAACAGCCACACCTGGACCAGCACTAGCGCTAACACCTGCACCAACACCAGCACCAGCACCTGGACCTGCACCTGGACCGGAATCAGCACCAACACCTGGACCAGCACTAGCACTAACACCTGCACCAACACCAGCACCTGGACCAGCAACAGCACCAACACATGGACCGGCACCAATACCTGGACTGGCACCAACACCTGGACCAGCACCCACACAAACATCTGCATCAATACCTGGGCTGGCACCAACACCTACCGGCACCAGTACCGACACAAGCACCAATTCAGCATCCACACTACAACCAGCACCAACCCTAACACCTTGCCCTGCCAGCACAAGCACCTACACAGCACTAACATCTGCACCAACACATGCACCAACACCTCTACCTACACAAACACCTGGACCGGCATCAGCACAAACACACGGACCGGCACCAGGAGGGCAACCTGGCGGTGCTAGAATGGGCGGTCCGACAGGTCAGTCTGTGGCTGGATTTGGCTGGTTGTGGGCTTGTTTTGTGCTCTGGTAGACCGATTTTCACTGTTATTTCCTCTGATATTACCACAAACATTGCCTGCGGTGAGCACAAATACATGCAGTTTCTCTTACTCTGCAAAACACCAAGGTAGTGTCTCTTTTTAAGTAAAAAAAATGCCCTGATTCGCACATTTAAGTTTATCTATTCCATGCGATAATAGCGCTACTTGCCCAACCGCAAGGAGGGCCTCAAAACACTTCATTACAAATAATAAGGAATCCTACAAACCATGGAAGGACTCCCCACAATAAACCATGGCCCTCATTTAGGAGGATGTGATGTAGAGCATTGCAGCAAGTCACCAAAGTGAAAGGGCAAGATTGCACTGTATTTAACTAATAAAGTGCATTCCAGTCCTTTCTTCCAACTCTGATGCTGTGGTGCCAGAGTGCCTGCAGTGTAAGTAGGATTTGTTTTGAGCAGGAAGGGTCACATTCCCTCACAAAAACAATCCTCTGTTTATGTGTGCTGCAGGATGCAGCATTCCAGGAAAGAGGAATACATGAGAAGAAAAAAAGTAATTTCACCTCATTACACCTCAACTCAGGAGTCGTAAGGTTTTTGACGCATTCCCAGCTTTACAGTCTAGTGAATCTGTTAAAAACCATGAGGCTCATTTACAGACCCCCGTGCACCACCAATGCAGCAGAGGCGCAATCAGTGCTCCACACTGCCCCATATTTACAACCTAGTGCAAGGGGCCTAGTGTGTCATTTTGTAGAGCCCTACATCACATCATACCTGCACTGCATGTAATGTATGCAGCGCAGGCTCTCCCACGAAAGAATCTCCTTACAATTTACACAGTGAAATGTAAAACTTCACTGCATCACTCAAAGACTTGACTGCCTCAAACTCTCTGCCCCTTCTCAAACCAGGCGTAGGTATTGACTCAGGGGCTTTAACGTGGGACTCGCCTCTGTTTTCAGAGACATTGCTGACGTTGCGTCAGTCTTATGAGCAACTCCCGCGATGCACCACTTTCGTGCCTACATTTCTGAAGCATCCGTGAATTCTTGTGCCAGGCAGCCCTGTATTTTAAATAATGCATCCATGGCATCCTAAGGGCATTTGTGGCAGGCGCAAATAATCAGACACATCGCTGCCAAGGCACCAGTTCTTATAAATGAGACCCGGTGGGTGTTGCGAGGGAAGACCCACCACAACATTCATGGAACGCCACCCATGCATGCGCAGAGTAAGGCAATGCAGTGATTGGCGCTGCCTTTCCTTACACCTTATCTCTAAGGCATGTCAAAGCCATGCAGAGTGGCTTCGCGTGGCCTCATAGATGTGAGTTCAAGGTCTGCTCCGATGGGTCATCACAAAGAGTGACGCTCGTGCGACTCAGGGGGCTCATAAATGTGCCTCAATCTTTACTGCTATTCCATGTGACAGGACAGTGTGAGGATAAAAATATGATTATTCATTAACATATATTATAAGCATAGCAGTTTTTATAGGGGGGTGACAATAAGGCACTCACCAGTAACATATCCATGGAGTTTTCAGCACACTTAAATCTTTTTCAATGTTGTGATTGTGCAAATGACGCTGTATGACCCCTCCAATCATGAGGTCTCCGGCCTTGTACATCATTGAATGTTTGCTGGCTCTCAAGATACACCTGCTTGTGTGCTTAGAAGCACCTCCGTCAGAGCATTGAAGAAGCATTGAGACCACAGCGAAAAATAGAATATGATTCATCCGGAGGTGCAGTGTTCAGGATGTCCTAAGCCGTGGGTCACAGGGGGTTAATGCAGCTGTTCTACCTCCCTGGAGTCCACAAACTGCCTCTAATCTGCAAAAAGGAAGATATGTGTCAGCTAATAGCACCTGTTGTCACTGGTGGAATAAAAGGGAAATATACAAGGATTTTTAGGCCTGACTGCTCGTGCCAAGCTACCAATAGGGTGAGCAGGGGCTTTCTTTGGCATGACTACAGTGATGGTCCCTGCCTGGCTTTGGTGCAAGCCTTAGCCAACCAGAGATCACTTTTCTAACAAGGGGGAGGAACCTACCTACAGCAATGTCCAGGCAATAGGAGTGATGGCAACAGCAATGTCCAGTCAACATGGGGGGAGGCGACAGCAATGTCCAGGCAATAGGAGTGATGGCAACAGCAATGTCCAGTCAACATGGGGGGAGGCGACAGCAATGTCCAGTCAATAGGAGGGGTGGAAACTACCTACAGCAATTTCCTGTCAATAGGAGGGGTGGAAACTACCTACAGCAATTTCCTGTCAATAGGAAGGGTGGCAACTACCTACAGCAATGTCCATTCAATGTGGGGGGTGGCAACAGCAAAGTCCAGTCAATAGGTGGGGTGGCAACTACCTACAGCAATGTCCATTCAATATGGGGGGTGGCAACAGCAAAGTCTAGTCAATAGGTGGGGTGGCAACTACCTACAGCAATGTCCAGTCAATAGGAGGGGTGGCAACTACCTACAGCAACTGTAGTGTAGTTCCTATCATCCCAATAGGCTCTGCGCATTGGAATAATACCTACAGCAGTAAAGGCCTAGACCAGACGTTAACTAGGTCTACTACTGTCGATACTAGACTTAAAGTTTTGGGTTTGCCAGCTTAGCTCAGAGTTCACTAGAAACTTTCTCGAATGTTCAAGGAGGACTTAACTTCCCTGATTAGACAAGAAGGGATTTAGTTTCTGACAACCATAGAACATGACAACTTTGCTCTCCCCTAATCAAGAGTATATCTCGAGAGTCGTGTGAACAAAAGGCAATTTATTTTACTCAGTCAGTACGTGCATTCTTAGTCTCATCAGATTGTAGAGAAAAGGAAGAGACGGGCGTGTTCAATAAAAAGGTGTTATTTATTGATCAGTCTCTTTTCTCATACAAGAGAAATGGATCGATATTATTGCAATACTTATAGTTAAGTAAAGTGCATACATTAAAAGCAATAGTATAAAATAATACTGTAAAAATATTGATATGGTTTCTAAGCCATAAGATGTTTTAAATGAATAAAATATATTACATACACATATACATTTGACTAAACGTACTCAACTGGTGTTTCTAAATACGCCTACCCCGTGTACCTGACCTAAGTCTAATACGTGGGCGGGAATAGAAAGTTACAGTTTAAGTTAAGTTTGTTTTTGCCAAGTGAATAACTAAAGAATTCTCTGTGAGGGGTTATTCAGTTCTGTACCTGGAAGTTAGGATGAATGAGGAATGGTATCTCTCTCTCTGGTCTCGATATTCCAGGCGGCCTGCGAGGGCTACCCAGAAGCGCCGGTGCTGGATTTCTCGGCAGGAGAAAGCAGCGCGTCTTGTTCTCAGCGCGTCAGGAAGGCGGGGCTACGCCAGCGGGGTCTGCTCTGCTCTTCGCTTCGGCAAGTATGGCTGCTCCGTCTCGTCACCACGCGTGTGTTTGCATAGGGCAAGATCGGTAATATTTATACCTTTAAGGTGCCGAGATTGACGTAAGGATGGACATAGATACGTCAATAAGGATGTCATATGACTTGCTCGTTAGCACATTCTTTTACTGAAGTTCTCGGTGAAATCAAAACAATGGCCGCAGGGTTTTGCCCAGGTTGTCATAGGTTTGATTTGTTATGAGATCTCCGTATGCCTTATCAGGGGCTGGAGGAATATCGCTTGTCTAATTAGATCGCAAGCGTTATGATCTAATCAGATAACACGTTCCTGTGCCGTAGTGTGACTGCGTCAGATAACGGTATCTGCATCATGGGGGTTTTCTGCCTCATGGGCTGACTGCTAGTTAACTTGTTGGTTTGTTTAACTAGAATAGGGTCAGGAATAGGGGGATCGATTCAGAACCTATAGGAATACATCACACCCACTCCACGCTAACTATGGTCATATTTACTAATCTATGCATAGTAAAACATACTATAGAGTATAGTGTATACCTTTCCACCCCCAAATACATAAATGCATTTTGAAATTTTTCAAATATACGGAAAAATTGCAGTCATATGTATTGTATGCACTCAAGCTGTAGAATAACGCCAAAGTAATCGCATTAGTATACATTATTGCTTATTTGGTATATGAGAAATTACACATGAAATGGCTCTTAATACAGAAAAAAAGTTTGAGACCATTCCATCACACAATATAATAACAATGAACATACCAGCGGGCAGCTAATATCTATAAGCTATCTAAAATTTAGAAACCTTAATTCTTTAAGAATAGTTCTTACTTTAAGCAGAAGATAGTGTCCCGAAAAATATGAAAAAATATTTTGGGGCTGTTGAAAAACTTGCTGTCCGTGAACTGGAGGGAAATTGTTCATGTGACTTTTATTTTTAAAGTTGAAGGCCGAATTCAGGGAACGCCGTGTGCGAGCTTGCTCAAAAGTCTCTATTTCTGTTCCGGAGAGAACATCATATCATTTAGGCTTTCGAAAAAGCTGTCAACAGCTTCCTGGGAAAGTTCCACTAACTCGGAAATAGGTGTAATCATGCATTCGTGCGCATGATTGTCTCCATTGACATTCTGATTTGCATTGCTGACAGATGGTCGTACCTGTTCGATGCTGCTTTCATCTTGAACTTCACTACCCATCAATCATAGTGGTGAAGCTTCCACGAATGCCGTCATCAGGATTGGTAGCCTTTGAGGGCAGCACAAAGCATGAACCTTGATCGGGCTCAACAATGTTTCTGCATCCCTTGGCGCATCCGATTGTAGCGTCAGACAGGTGTCTAACACGCATTCTTCTCCTCCGCATAGAAGGCACCTTAATACAGGTAAAACACATCTTTGCCACATTGGTCGAAATGATAGAAACCAAGTCATGTTCAGGTCTCTAAGCCGGGAGAGTCCCAGGATTTTTGATATCCGGTCCCGGTATCCAATGGCTAGGATTGTTTCTTCCCTTGTCGCAAGAGTTTTGTCTGTGACATGGGTTGCCATAACGAAAAATAAGGACTAAGAATAGGATTCCTGCAATTAGTCCCAGGATCAGGGGAAGTCCGCCAAAATATCGAATGGACGAAATGTGGAAAAATACCCAGTATGGCTTTGAATGGTGTTAATGCCATCGAAAATACTGTCTTAAATACCTTTGAGACCCCATTGGTATCAGAAATATTTAAGATTTCATTCAGGATTTCCGCGAAATGTACGGGGGAATTAGTTGATAATAATGTATGTATCTCTGCAGTCGTCCTTGCGACTTGTAGATCATACGTTTCTTTTGATGACGTGAGCCTTGTAGGCGTCTGAAGAAGCACTGTTTTCATTCTGCTTAAAGTATCTATTCGAATAGAAGAAATTTTCAAATTGGGCCATGCCCTTGCCTCCCTGTCTGGAAAGGAGCTGGGGAACAATGAGCGTCCACAGCACTTGACCTTCGCAGTCGTAGTTACTAGATAAGGAGTCCCGGGCATAAGACTACAACATCTGCGGTCTACAATTAGAATGTAACTCCCATTATAGAGTCTTTGAAAGAATGGTTCTATCTCAGTTGCAGGTGCGCCTTGCTGGTGACATGAAAGGTTATTTGAATTCCCTTCACAGGCTCCATGCAAACTAATTCCGTTACACAGAAGTGTGCCGCTTAGTGACATCGCACAATTATTGCCACTAAGAAACACTTTCTGTCCTTTATTACTGACACATGCATGTGAATAGGGCAGGTTCCATGTTGTTTTAAGGTACCCCTTTCCCAATTTCTCGTACATGCCAGCCTGTATATATTTTTGGCAGTACTGAAACCTGAAGGTTGAGATTGGAATATTTATTATCCCATGTATTATCCATTCACTGACAGGTCGTTCTGACATTGTCACTGGTAATCTTTCTAGTTTTTCAATGCTCAAGATTGTATAATCAGCACCCTTTTGTGCCATACTGATTTGTCTATCAGTAAGGTTAAAGATTTGGAATAGTGATGTTGTGTTGATTAAACGCCAAGGCACATAGCCTGAACGCAGATTTTGTAACGTCCAGCCAAGCTGTACAATAGAACGCAATTGAGACTGACCGTGTTGTAGCAACAGTAAGTCCTGCGATAATATGTCGATTGCTGAAGACACAATGCTGTCCAAAGAAAAAATTCTGGAGGACAGAGTCATTAACCCATTGTCCACTACAGAAAGTGATTTTTCCAAATTAATACGGTCAATTTCCCGTATTCTCTCTGCTGTTTCAATTTGAGTAACCTTCCAGGCCTCATTATATGCTGCATATACAGAGGCTGCTATGAAACGCTTTTGACGCTGTTTGCGTGGTCCCAAAGTGAAATCACGCAAGTCAGCACCATCAGTAAGTAAAGTTAGGTGTTGCTTAATTTCTGCCAGTGTGGAAGTTTGTAGCCATTGAAGGCATAATTTGCCCACACTGTAGGTTGTTATTATCCCTGGGTGATGTCTTTGAGGATATCTAGGGTCTGGCCTGGTCATTTTGAACCCCTGTGTTTTTTTCAGGAATCTGTCTTGACAGTTATTAGTATCTGTGGGCCAGATCAACCATTGTTTCCAATCAGGATGTGTTCTGTTTTGGTTTAATATATGGTTTAGGTCTATCTCTTCATCTGTATCAGAGCTATTGCTAAACATTGTTGGCTTTGGAATAGACGGTTTATTTAAATCTTTGATTTTGGCTAGGCCAAGACAGGTGGTTTGTTGAACAGTGTCATTTAAAAATATCATTTGTTCTGGGATCATGCAGTCTCTAAACAAAGCTTCTATACCCTGTACTTGCCAATCTTTTGTACCCCAAACATTTTTCAATTCAACATTTTTGTCCCAATAATCAAATCCAAAAGTATTCATTTGTTCAAAAAATGAATCTGAATATATCAATTTTGTGTTTGTTATCATGGTCTTCATCCCTGTCTTGTTTGACAATTTAAAATAAAATGTTTCAGCATTACTTGTGTTAAACCCTGAAAAATATGAATATTTGTCGTAAACGGTTCTTGAGCTCCCTTTTGGAGGGGTTGCACAATGTTCCCATTGATTATAATTTAAAACATTTCTAGGTTGTGCAGATTTATGTAGAAAATGGTTACCATAGTGGTTATAACAGTACATACTATCATAATTTGTAGAACCCTGCAAATAATCATGTTTGGTAAATTTAGCAGACATTACTAAGTCAGACATCATATTATTAATGCTTTCGAAGTCCCAATCATCAGCAAATGAGTTTGGTTTTACAAAGTCACTCAAGGAGATCTTAATTTGGTGTGGATATTTCAGGATCTCGACCGGACCATAAATTTCATAGTCAGTGTTGTCCCAGGCTACCCCACCCGGTATAGGATTGGCTGTGAAGTTGGCTGAAGAAAGTTCTCTTTTCTCGACGTGTGAAGATGTGTGTGGTTTGAGGATCAAGTTGATTTTCTGACTTGCTGTGTCCATTTTAGCATATTTTCCCTCAATGAAGCGTCCCAAAGTAAGTACCATGATGAGCCAAAGTATGAGGATAAATGCACCAAAACCCACCCAAAATTCGATCCATGGAGAAATCAGATATGTTTCTTTCAGTTGTTTCAAAAGTTTCTTAGCTTTAACTTTAAAGGTTTTTGATGATGGCTGTGTCTTTGATTCAGTGAAGTCTTCAGATGAATCATCGAAGTTGATGAAGTAACCAGATGCAGTTCTGTCAATAGTTCCAATTGCTTCAGGATTTCTTTTTCTTGCATTTTCACTTGGTACTTCATTATAGATTGGTGTTTCTCTGCTAAATGTTTTTATTTGGGTTTTAAGAGGTCTGAGTTCTATTGCATTGTTGCATAGTCCATGTTGTTCTGTAGGTGTTTCGAATGTGATGAGCCTCTTCGTTAGGACCTCTGTACTGGTAGCAAACCTTGGTGTTCTGCTACTTATTGGGATTCCACTTGGCCTACTGTTTGTTATCGGCCACATGTTGTGGTTTTACCAGGTCGATGGATACAACTCGGTTCTCCTTTTTACCAGCAAGTGGCGGTAGTACAACTGATCTTGTCCCGTTGACAGACAAGACAGGAACTGCTTTTCTGTAAGAAGGCCCAAATTCCTTCTTTACCGCGATCTTTTCCCTGACTAGATCCCCGACTTTTGGAATCCAGACAGGTCTTGCTGGGACAGGTGGTGGTTCTTCAGTGGTTGTTGGCTGTTGTTTCAACTTTATGTTGCTCAGGTCTTTTCTTGTTTTGTTTAAGTCCTGCAAAATAGCCAAACGGTCTTTGATATCAAAGCTTTTTTCTTTCACCACTGAAGTCTGACTATCAATGTCAGAGATCATCATCCTAGTTCCAAATAATAATTTGTACGCACTGAATCCCTTCAGAGAATTTCTTGGCAAGTTATTGAGACTACGTTGGACACTTATTAGATGTTTGACCCACCCAGCTCCCGAACCTAATATCTTTTCCGTTATAGATTGCTTTATGCCTTGGTTTTTTCTTTACACCATCCCGTATCCCTCAGGAAGGAAGTGAGAAGATTCCCGCTGGGCTATGCTCATTTGGTCATGTTTCCTCTCAGGCTGGAGGGCTAGAGTGAAGACAATGGTCAAACGTAGCATGCTCTTAGCGTATATGCCATTTAGACTCGCAAATCTTTGTATAACAGTCCAGACGTCAGCCGAATGCTGGTGATCTACATTATAAGTGGAAACTAGC
Source organism: Lissotriton helveticus (assembly GCF_964261635.1). NCBI lineage: Eukaryota > Metazoa > Chordata > Amphibia > Caudata > Salamandridae > Lissotriton > Lissotriton helveticus. The sequence goes on along the minus strand of NC_136061.1, from coordinate 4,671,591 downwards.
CTGTATATGTTAATCGCAACCCTTCCTTTTTACTCCTGATTTTTTTCTGGAGTAGAACGACGAGGTATTAAACTGTTTCTCTCCCCACTGCGATCTCTGTTGCAGTTTGGGCAGTTTTTTACAAACATGGTGTGACGCAGGCTCATGCCTGGCCACCAGTACCGTGATTGTAATTCTTCCAGAGAATCTTTTAGTTTGAGGTGTCTGAGACCCTCGCCCATATGTGCGTCTGCGATTAACAAGTTTCTCCTGTCCATGTTTGGAATCACTCTATCCCCCACTCCAGGGATTCGAGCAAAAGAGACGGAGTTTGCATCGATTATGTATGTATAATTGAGTGGATAGTTGATCGGTAACGCTGAGCAGTCGCCTTTTGATGACGTTTTCACCGCCAGCACTGTTTCACCGTCAATGTATTTTAATGTACGCTTTTTTCGAACTACGGGAGCCGATTTAGTGGCTGCCGCTGTGGCTGTCTCAGCCAATGAATTCCCTGCAACGTGAACGCCATCACGCTGATGACTCAGTCAGTGTGTCACGTGAGTCTTTGGTAGTTCTTTTTGTAAAAGAGCTATTTGTTCCCAGAGCAGTTTCTGCTTTATTGGTGCATCTGTGTCATCTTTGTAACCGTTTTGAATCCATGTCTGCAAATCCTTGTTATATGATTTGACGCAGTAATATGAATCTAACACTATAAGTGTCGGGAATTCGCGATCCGCATTATCTAGCGCCATTTTTAATGCCATTATTTCAGTCTGTTGTTCTGAATTAGTTTCTACTGAGTGTGTTTTTGTTAATAGAGGTTTTAGTTTACCTCCGCGCCACACTTCTTTTGTAATCCCACATGTGGGGTTGTATGCCTGTTCTCCCCAAACGGGGGGTTGAGCATGTCCGTCTGTATAAATTACACAGGCGTAATGTCGTAAAGGCAGAATGTCGATTGGCAGAGGGAATGTTTTTTCATATTCTAAATTTTCCATTTCTTCTAGTTCTGGATCAAAGTAATAGTATACTTTGTCCGTTGTGATTGAATTCACCCATTGTAACCATTCTGGATCCAATGTTGTTGTTGGTAAATTACACAGTGTTGTTAGTGCCTCAAAGGCTGATTCTGCTGTTCTGACTGTGATATGTCTACCGTCAGCTTGATCTTTTTCTCTAGCTATTGCGGTTTGAACTGCATGAACAATTTTTTCTTTGTTGCTGAATTTCTATTCAGCTTCTGTGTACAAGTGTGATTTGAATGCAATTGGTACCTTTTCTCCCTCATTAGAGGTCAGGTATGTGAATCCGCATCTTCCTGGGATGACTCGAATCACAAGATTGCGTGTGTTATCACGTGTTTCTAATTTTGTTTTAATTAGCATGTCTGTTTGTAAGGATCTCAAAATTTCTGTGTGTATTTGAGTCCAATTGGATCTTTTAAAATATGGTTTTATCAGATCATAAAGGGGTTTGACCCTTTCTGCGTAATTTGCAATGTATGTTCTTCCGAAATTTAGGAAGCCTAGAATCGACTGTAAGTTTTTTAGTGTTCTAGGTGCTTGGAGTACGGCACATTTCTCTAGGAAATTGTCAGCCAGGCTTTTACCTTCACTTGATAACTCATATCCTAAGAATAGGACCGTCAGATGGGCAATTCTGGATTTTTTAAAGTTGAATTTGTAACCCTCTGCTGCGAACCCAAGTATTATGGTGTTCACTCTTTTCAAGTGAGTCTCCAAGTCATCATCTGTTAAGTAAATGTCATCGACATAAGATAATGCCTCATCATCATATGTTTGTAGTAATTCTGTTACTCTCGCCGAGAATACTCCTGGGCTGTTCTTGTACCCCTGGGCTAACCGACAGAATTGTTTTTGAGTGCCATTTATTGAGAATGCAGTTAAATATCTGCTCTCTGGTGCTATGTTTTGACAAAAGAATCCATTAGAGATGTCTAAGGTTGTTTTGTATTTTTTGCGCACTATGTTATTCATTAGTGCAGCACTGTGTGAGTTTTGCACTGCAAAAGTTTTGCAACATGAGTTAAGGTGTCGGTAATCCAAAACTAGACGATATGAATTGTCTGGTTTGGAGACCGGAAACAAAGGGTTGTTCATTTGTGAGGTGCAAGTTTCAATCAACCCCTGGTATTCTAGCTGATCTAGTATTTCATTTACCTGTTTTTTTGCTTCTTGCTTAATTGGGTACTGCCTTTGTGCAGTAGGTTGTGATTTTAACTGGATTTTGTGAGGAGGAGAGTCCTCATCCCATCCTACGTGATTTTTATATAAAGCAGGAGCTAGAGCCACTGCCCATTTTCTGGCAAGTGTGTATTTTTTATGAATTGGAATTTGATTTGAGAAGGCAGGCATAATTATTTCTTCGCCATGAGGGCACTCCCTGACAAACTCTGGTGGCCAGTCTTTTTCAGCTAGAAGGATATCATAACCCTTGGAGAGATTATCCCAAAATTGTCCCCTTATTTTCCTAGTCTTATCTCCCTCTATACGTAATGTTATTTCGTATATTTTGTGAGGTTTGCTAACTCTGGTGTCCGCAGTTTCCACTTGAAGATATTCATTCGTGTCCACTGTCTCCAGATGATTCATAAGGACTTTGCGAGCTATGCTCACTTCTGCTGCGCTGTCTAGCATTGTCTGAGCCCATTCTCCGTTTTTCAGTTGCGTCCTCAGTATTCTCGGCATTGTTAACTACCTTGATACTGGCTACCTTCTTTTTTGGAAATTGTAATTTCTTTTTTAGTTGAGCAGGTTCCTTGTCTTTGGACTTGGCGTGCTCTTCTCTTTGTTCTGATCGTCCTCTTCTTTCCGATTTCTGCGAGGAATTCTGAAAAGATTGAGAGGGACGTGTATCAATGTCTTGATATCTATCAGGTTTTTTTATATTATCCCTATTTCTAAGGTTATATCTTTTCCCAGAGGGGTCACTCTGGGGTGACCTGTGTCTTTGGTTCGGAGATTTTTCTCTTCGCCTAGGAGACCTCCCTCTGGACTGGAATTTCTTTTCTTTAGGATTGGATTGTTTGTTTCCATCCCAGTTCTTTTTTGGTGAATTATTATTAAAAAATATTTTTTCAGGACTTTCAGTCAGTTGCGGTTTTACTGGTATACCACCTAAACTATCTCTGCCTAGTTCCTCATAGGATTTTTCTATGATTCTGGCAATTTCAGCTGGTTGGTCTGCTATATCTGTCTCTTTTAACCTCTGGCGGATCGCCACGTTTGCTGCTTCACCTTTTATGTTGGCTAATAATATAGCCGAGACCTGCTTGAAGTCTTTTAGTAATTTCATACCAAGAGTTAAAGCGGGTTCAGGACCATATTCATCTTGAATTTGTTTTAGCACATCTGGTATTACCGAAATGGATGGAACACCGTGCGTTTTTGTGTAGATGGAAGCAAAGACTGTACCCCAAGTGTCACAGTCCTCGATGTGTGGTGCGATTCCCATTAGAAGACAGATAGTCAGAATCCTGTGCTTTTCTAGCGGGGTGGTGTCTGGAAACACCGCCTCTATTTGGGTTATTTTCTGTGCCAACCAGAATGGTATTTGTTCCCGTTTAGCCGGTACTTTACCTAGGCAGGATTGGATGTTCTGTGGTGTAATTTTATTTGTGTTCCCCTGGTGAGGGGTCAGCTGTGGAAGTTTAATCGCTGGCTGAATTGTTGAAGTCCGCATCACATACTGAACTAATTGTCTATGAATTTTTATTAATTGTTTTAGCTGTGTTAACAGCTCTGCTGTAGACATCCCATTGATGTCTGGATGTGGTGTGTATCCGGCTAGGACCGGCCACGTTGCTCCTGGTCTACCTAAAGGACCGAGCCTGGTGATGTGATTATTATGTTTTAGGGCGCCATCAAATAAGAGCAAATGCTCTTGAAATTTGAGTGGTACTTCCACTTCCTCGAAAGGAGTGTACTCATTAGGAGGTTCCTCTATTTTGTAATAGTGGAAGTACTTTGTTACAGCATTTGCTGCTGGAAAATGTATCCATGAATAGTATACCTCTGTCTGCCGACATTCGTGTGCCTCAATTACGAATATGACTGTGCCACCTCTAGGTGTCAGTCCATTTTCTATAAGTTTTAGAGTTATAGATCTCCTTTTGATGACCGGGATGAGTATTATATCCTCGTCTGCTGCCTGCATGGTAGCATCAGCTGCTGCGAGTTCAGTTGCTAATCTAACTGCCTCTCTTTCATCCTCATTGTCTGACATTTTACTGTCCAAAAGGTTATTTTGTTTGTTTGCAGATCAGGTTTCTTATGGAAACAAAGATTAGATGCACAATATTTTGGAACGGTTTATCCTTCAACGTTGACTATACCAAGAACCATACATAGGAGTTCCCTCCTGCGAGGTCTGGCGGATATAACCTTTCGCCCACTCCAGACATCCTTGGAGTATTATGGGAAAAGGGGTCTGAGTGATAGAGCACGACTGAGTTACTCTAAATGTCTTACGTTAGTTTTATCGCCCTTTCCAAACGCGTTGGGCGCCATGTAGTGTAGTTCCTATCATCCCAATAGGCTCTGCGCATTGGAATAATACCTCCAGCAGTAAAGGCCTAGACCAGACGTTAACTAGGTCTACTACTGTCGATACTAGACTTAAAGTTTTGGGTTTGCCAGCTTAGCTCAGAGTTCACTAGAAACTTTCTCGAATGTGCAAGGAGGACTTAACTTCCCTGATTAGACAAGAAGGGATTTAGTTTCTGACAACCATAGAACATGACAATTTTGCTCTCCCCTAATCAAGAGTATATCTCGAGAGTCGTGTGAACAAAAGGCAATTTATTTTACTCAGTCAGTACGTGCATTCTTAGTCTCATCAGATTGTAGAGAAAAGGAAGAGACGGGCGTGTTCAATAAAAAGGTGTTATTTATTGATCAGTCTCTTTTCTCATACAAGAGAAATGGATCGATATTATTGCAATACTTATAGTTAAGTAAAGTGCATACATTAAAAGCAATAGTATAAAATAATACTGTAAAAACATTGATATGGTTTCTAAGCCATAAGATGTTTTAAATGAATAAAATATATTACATACACATATACATTTGACTAAACGTACTCAACTGGTGTTTCTAAATACGCCTACCCCGTGTACCTGACCTAAGTCTAATACGTGGGCGGGAATAGAAAGTTACAGTTTAAGTTAAGTTTGTTTTTGCCAAGTGAATAACTAAAGAATTCTCTGTGAGGGGTTATTCAGTTCTGTACCTGGAAGTTAGGATGAATGAGGAATGGTATCTCTCTCTCTGGTCTCGATATTCCAGGCGGCCTGCGAGGGCTACCCAGAAGCGCCGGTGCTGGATTTCTCGGCAGGAGAAAGCAGCGCGTCTCGTTCTCAGCGCGTCAGGAAGGCGGGGCTGCGCCAGCGGGGTCTGCTCTGCTCTTCGCTTCGGCAAGTATGGCTGCTCCGTCTCGTCACCACGCGTGTGTTTGCATAGGGCAAGATCGGTAATATTTATACCTTTAAGGTGCCGAGATTGACGTAAGGATGGACATAGATACGTCAATAAGGATGTCATACGACTTGCTCGTTAGCACATTCTTTTACTGAAGTTCTCGGTGAAATCAAAACAATGGCCGCAGGGTTTTGCCCAGGTAGTCAAAGGTTTGATTTGTTATGAGAAGTACTCCGTATGCCTTATCAGGGGCTGGAGGAATATCGCTTGTCTAATTAGATCGCAAGTGTTATGACCTAATCAGATAACACGTTCCTGTGCCGTAGTGTGACTGCGTCAGATAACGGTATCTGCATCATGGGGGTTTTCTGCCTCATGGGCTGACTGCTAGTTAACTTGTTGGTTTGTTTAACTAGAATAGGGTCAGGAATAGGGGGATCGATTCAGAACCTATAGGAATACATCACACAACGTCCAGTCAATAGGTGGGGTGGCAACTACCTACAGCAATGTCCATTCAATGTGGGGGGTGGCAACAGCAAAGTCTAGTCAATAGGTGGGGTGGCAACTACCTACAGCAATGTCCAGTCAATAGGAGGGGTGGCAACTACCTACAGCAACGTCCAGTCAATAGGAGGGGTGGCAACTACCTACTGCAATGTTCAAGATAATATGTGATTTTTTTGGTGGATACAACATATGTGTATATGCATATGTAGTTTTGTGTGGAAATACCCCCATACACGAAGATGCCTAACTTGATATGGTGGGCAAACCCCCCATAAATGAAAATGCCTAACTTGACTTTTGGGGTTACAATCCCCCCATACATGAAGATGCCTAACATGATTATGGGGCAAATACCACCATACATGAAGATGCCCATCTTGTGTTGGAGATAGATACCCCCATACATGAAGATGCCCATCTTGTGTTGGAGATAGATACCCCCATACATGAAGATGCCCATCTTGTGTTGGAGATAGAGACCCCCATACATGAAGATGCCCATCTTGTGTTGGAGATAGATACCCCCATACATGAAGATGCCCATCTTGTGTTGGAGATAGATACCCCCATACATGAAGATGCCTATCTTGTGTTGAGGTAAATCCGCCCATACTTAAAGATGCCTAACTTTATTTTGGGGCACGTACCGCCATACATGAAGATGCCCATCCTGTATTGGGGTAAATACCCCCATACATGAAGAGGCATTTCTTGTGTTTGGGGTAAATATCCCCATATATGAATTTGCATATCTGGTGATAGTGAAAATAGGATATGAAAATACATAAGAGTAACTGTGGGTCTGGGTAAAGAGGAACCCTAATGTAAGTCTCTAATGATGTAGACCCTCACCTAAGTGCATCCAAAAAGTAAATGTGGTATGCAACAGGACGTCCGCACAGCGTGTCAGGTTACCATCAGTTAACCAACCTGTACCGCCCTTTCCATCATTTGGACCACTCCACAGAGTGGAGAGCCCTCGTTGTAACCACTTCACCTGGATCTAATCGTGAAGTGAGTGGGACCTACTAAGATGTAGGGTAGGCAGGGTATGGTTACTAGAAACAGTGAATGAAGGAAAAGTGAATAAGAGAAAGTGCTCAGTTAAAATTGGAGAGTGAACGCAAAAAACACTTTATTCTATGGGCGTGCACTTCCAATAGATAAAAACATGATTAGTGCAAAGAGCCAGTAGGTTCAGCAAATAACTACTGGTTAGGTGGATAGTGAAAATAGCCCTATACAATAAGTTTCATTACCTGGGTTGGGGGTAAAAATAAAGCATTAAAATTGAAATGATGAATGAAAGTTCTCTTCCAAAAATAAAATCTAATATCTGTACATGTGGAGTACACGCTGGAGGTATTTCCGCATAAAGAAGCTCACACTGTATTGTCAATGAAAGGTATTCACACTTTGTTGCAGAACAACTAAATGCTAACCTTGAGGAATGGGTAGAGTGGCAGGTGCACCACAGGGTCACCTGCAGACCATGGTTATGTGGGCCTTCCTAGACCACCACAATTGACTCACACACTTACACAGTCCCCACCAGGACAATGCAACATTAAGTCCCAATTTCCATGGATCACCAACTGTTTTTCAATTAGATGCTGCTCATCGGCCTGTGTGACAGAACCACCATGGTGCACTGCCTTACATGTATTGATAGAGGTGGTGTCATGTTGAACACACAAACTTCACTTTCAGGACATGACAGGTGCAGGGATTTGGCCTCAATCTAGGGACCTTGCAATGAGGTAAGTCACAATTGGACTGTCTGACCTACATACCACAACATTGATCTGCACTGTGCTTCATTTAACTACAAAACGTTTGACCAGTAAAAACACACATGCCATGTCCAAGAGATGATCACAGATTGAGTGACAATTACTTTTAGAGTGCCTGAGCATCATTCTGATCACAATCAGAGCATGTGTCCATAGCATGGTGTGTATGCAGGATGAGGGATTTTCTTCATCAGGTAGTTACACCCAGCATGCTAAATTCTAGGGGAATAGCAAATTTGACGCAAGACCAGGATTTGAAATAAACACACATATGTGTGATCACACAGTGAATGCATAAGTCCACCACAACACGCACTGAAACATTGCAAGATAACACCACTCTAATTTAATCTAATAAACATTCTTGACAGCACAATTTGTGCAAAGGAACACCTCCCCTGAGAGGGGCATCTTGGGGGCATGCCAGGCACCAAAGGGGGTAAACTATTTTAGACTCGGTTGGGTTTTGGGAAGGATGGGAGCAGGCGGGGTTTCAGGTTCCACTGCAGTGGTTGGCTCTGATTGTGAGGGGGTGCAGCTGCATGGGGATTGGCAGTTTGAGCTGGGGATGGTGTGGCCTTAATTAATTTAGGGATCTTTCATTTTGTGAGTGGTGAGTCTGACATGGGGAGGGGAGGTGTCTTTTTCGTGGGTGTTTTAGCCAATTTTTATGTATTGAGCCTGTCTGAGGATCTATGGAGTATAAGAGTGGTGCTTTTGACCGGGAGGATTTCCTATGGGGAGTTGATGCTTTTGGTTCCTTGGAGGGTGTGGTAGGTCTAGCAGACGCCCCATCTTCTTAGATGAGGATGCATGTCTGTGGAGGGAAAAAATTAAATCGGAACAATGTGGGGAGCCTGGTCTAAGGGGGTAACGAAGTGGAAAAGGTAGGGGTTGTGGCTACAGAGGGTTGTGAGGTATGCAGAGTGTCACTGGATGCATGTGTGTCTTGGGCTGTCACTTCCTTTGGTGTGAGTGTGTTGTCTGCAGCATGAGTGTGTGCAGGTGTGGCTTGTGACTTTTGTCTGAGTGTTTGTGTGCTGCGTGTTGATGGTGCAGTGTGTGACTGTGTGTTTGCATGTGCTTGTGTCAGGGAGGGTAGTTGGGATGGTAGATGAGTAAGAGGTAGGAGGGGGTGTACTGCTGTAGGAGAGAGAGTGCTGCCGTCAGTGTTGAGGTCATAGACTGTTTTGATCTCTGTAGGGCAGACATCTTTATGTGAATACTCTCCATGTTCGATGACATTTCTGTCAAAAGAGTTGCGTGTGCATGGAGGACACTCAGCATTGATGTCTGCCCCACAGAGATGGCAGCAGGGCAGACAGGTGCAGGGGGGAGGTGCCTGGCCCAAAGGAGAGTTTGCCCCTTACAAGGTTGGGGACAATGACAGTGGAAATGGGAGCAGCAGGGAGGGTGGAGATGGTATTCGTGGTGATGGTAGACTCTGATGTTATAGAGGCAGTCTCTGAGTCCCCCGCCACCACATGGGAGTTCTAACAGGAGCTGTGATCTGATACAGAAGCTGGAGATGTTGTTGTAGATCTGCTGCCAGTGAAATTCCCCTCACCTTCTATGTCACTTGGTCCCCCTACCAATGGCTCTTCACTGGACCCAGTTTGACGTCTACTCCCACAACATCTGTGGCACTCTCTGCTCCTGCGTCCGCTGATGATGCTGTGACCAAGTAAGAAAAAGATTTACATGAGTCATCCATGCCTAGTTGACACATAGTTAACACACAGATGGTTTACGCCATCATTGAGGGACCATAAAAGGAAGCTTAGAGCGTTGGAAAGAGGATGGAGAAAAACCAAGCAGGACATAGCTAGGAACCTCTACCGAAACTCTCTTCACCTATATAAAAAGTCTATTGCTCTAGCTAAAGCAGATTATTATGAGTCCCGCCTAAGTAAGGCAGCTAATGTCCAGAAAGAGACCTTTAAGATTTTGAGGGAGCTGAGCAAAAAACCCGAAAGCTCCCAGTCTCCCATAAACTGCAACATCTTTCAGGGATACTTCTTGGAGAAAGTGAGAACCATTATCCAGGAAATAAAGAGTGGCATGGCAAATGGGATGGCTATACCTATAGCCGCTCATAAACCGGCTGACTGTACTATCACACTGTTTCCAGAGATTGATATATTGAGTCTGGAGCAGTTGATGGGTAGAATCAAATCCGGCTCCCCAGCAGACCCGTGTCCACCCAGTGTCTTTCGGGTAGCTCGCCCGTTACTGGAGGAATGTATCATCTCCCTCCTCAACAGATCCTTGGAAACAGGGTATCTACCAGCTGAACTTATGAAGCACGTGTAAGACCTCTACTGAAGAAATCGGGCGCAGACCCCGCAGTGCTAAAGAACTACAGGCCTATCTCTCAGTTGCCATTCCTCTCAAAAATACTGGAACAGCATGTATTAAAATCCTTGTCCATGTACCTAGAGTCTCACCATCTACTTCATGAACGACAGGCAGGGTTCCGAGCTCATCACAGCACCGAGCTGGTGATGCTCTCGGTGTTGGATGAATTGAGAGGCATGGCTGACTGTAAGAAACCGAGCGCCCTGATTTTGTTAGATCTTTCAGCGGCGTTCGATACCGTCAGCCATGCCCTGCTTCTGGATAGATTGAGTGACTTCGGGATCAAAGGCCTGGCCTTCAGATGGTTGCAATCCTTCCTCTTGGGAAGGACCCAAAGGATACAACTGGGGGACGAAACATCCGAGGTGGGGACTTTAGAATGTGGGGTGCCTCAGGGCTCGGCCCTGTCCCCACTTCTATTCAATCTCTACCTGCAACCTCTGATTGCTTCCTTGGCAAGCATGGGCTGTAGAGTATTTAACTATGCGGACGACACGCAGCTGTTGCTGAGTGTCAATAACACAAGCGCCGCACAACTCCAAGCCCAGAATATTTTGAGGTACACTGTACCATGGATGACGGAAAATCTTTTGAAAATCAATCCAGATAAGACCGAGGTATTGGTGATTCCATCTACCACCTCACCATGGTGTGACCTCTACTGGCCTGCGGAGTTAGGCCCGGCTCCAAAACCTAGCTTGAATGTAAAGAGCTTGGGGATCAAACTGGACTGTGATCTATCAATGGCCAGTCAGATCTCTTCTGTGGTGGGAAGCTGCACTAATATCATCCGACAGCTACGGAAGCTAGCTCCCGTCCTTTCTCAATCCATGATGCGCTCAATCGTAGCAGCCACTGTTATCTCAAGGATAGATTACGGTAATGCTCTCTATCTCACCCTGCCGAAAACCCTGACCAATAGGCAACAGGTCGTTATGAACGACGCTGCACGACTCATTTTCAGGCTCCCAAGATGAACTAAAGCATCTCCCCTGTTACAGAGCCTGCACTGGCTCCCTATCAAAGAGCGAGTGGAATTTAAGAATCTGTGCACAGCTCACAAGGCAATCTACGGTCTGACACCCTCCTACATTAAAGATCGCTTGGTGGTGTACAGTCCAATGAGAATTCTTAGATCCTCAGATTCTCAGTTATTGGCCTGTCCCCGGTACAAACTTGTAACCAAGGGAGGGAGAGCCTTCTCTGTGTTAGTCCCCCAGTTATGGAACACGCTACCTGAGACGCTGCGCAGGGAAGGGAACGTCCTACGGTTAAGAAAGATGCTAAAAACACTGCTGTTCAGAAGAATCATGAGAGCTATATAGGCCAGTGGATGCCTTTTATTCTGTGATTGCCAAGTTATCGTTCTTACCACCGATTTCCGAGCACCTAGAGACCTGCAGGTGATTGGGCGCGATACAAATCCAAAATAACAATAACAATAACAATAACAATAAAGCGATATCAGACATCACATTGAGCTGTGCAATTATCACGGGCTGCATGAACAGAAATGGTACTTGTTAGCCTGCCACTCTCACATTGCTCAATGACACATTATGTGATCAGAAACTTTGCAAGTACCAACATCAAAGTACAGAACAAGAATGTTGACTATTGGAGTTTGTGGCAGGGAATATTGTGTCTTGTGCTCAAGATGGTCTTGTGCACTGGCATTACTTTCTCCTCTTCTGCATGTGAATAGAGCCATCAAAAGGTTTATATGAATCTCAGACATCATTGAGACATGGTACACATCCTTAAATCATCAGTCATCTAATGTTGAACCATTGGCTCATATGACACGGCTCACATGTCTACCTTGTCAAACATGCACAATGCATACTCATTGCATGAGTCATGTTACACAGTTCACAGTGATTGATGACGTGTTCAGTAGCTTTGCATACCCAATGTCAGTAGACACATATGAGTGTCATCATGGAGACACCAAGGAAGCACACATAGCTGATCTGACAGGCATGTAGCACACTGTCCTGTGTCATCTATGCATAGTGTCATGTAGCACAATCATATATATTTGAATACTTAAAACAAATAAAGTTTCATAGCTGTAATTATTGGTCTAGAAATGGCCACATCTGAAATTTTCAGCTTTACAATGCCTCCGGTGGAACACCATTCCACTGGCACATCTGGGTGCACATCTGCATGGAGTGTTGTGAATGAACCCATTCACAGCATCAGTGTACTCTACATTGTTGAACAATCTTGCACACACTGAACAAGTCCAACATTATATGGCCAAAGACTGACTGTGCCTCCCTTCTATTAAAAGTATGCACAATGTGTACTGCAGAGATTGCTCATGTCTTACATACCATGTGGTTAACACATTTTCAATTGGTACACATTTTATGTCTCAGAATCAGACAGTAATGCCAAAAAAACCTTGTTTACCAAACCATCATGTTTGAGTATTCAAGACCAGAAACACACATGTCAACAGTTGTGACTGTGTAGTTCACATCATACCTCAAAAATCAAGACATGTTGCAATCAGTGACAACCTGTGTTTGACAACGAATGGCTTGTGATTTCACCATCACATACTCCTACACATGGACTCACTTTTCCAAATGTTGTTTGTATATTTTGACATGACTACATGGGAAGGGCATTGTGACATGTGACCAGAGTTACCCTAGCTGTGAAAGTCCCCGGGATACATGTGATCACAATTGGCAGCACGTCCATGATAAAGACCTTTGCACACGGACCAAGACAAACAAATCTATGTTTCTACATGGAGAAATCCTTTACGCAAAATGTTTAGCATGTGATTTGAAAAATTGGAATCACCTATCACAACATACTTCAATGATTTGTTCCTACCACTCTGAGAACAGTATCACACATCAGTGGATGTGCAAACACTTGTAAAGCCAGGGGATTCGTGCTAAAATGCATATACATGTCTTGAATAAATTATTAAGCACACGTGTGCATGTCAACACTGTTACATTCCCTGAACATAACTCATTCACATGTCCCTGATCTGATGAATGGATCATTAACTGTCATCTATTGCCCCATCTGCTTTTTTCATCTAGTGCGAATGCCTGCACGTTTGGCAGACTTACAACCGCTAAAAGTGCCTTCAAGCTCAGATCACAAAACCTGCCAGGATCAGTATAGAAGTGTAACATGAAAGTGACTCGCCCCCTCCTTGCTGCTGTTGGGCTTTCAACTGCCCATCCAGGTCAGGGAAGACCACTGCTATGAAGCGTCACGTGTCAGGGAGCAATATTTGCCAGCTGCCTCGCTTGCCCAGTTTTGACAGGCCCAATTGGAGCTCAGCAATCTTCTTGACCCAGCCACGAAGGTCCTGCCACCTCTTGTGGCAATAACAAACACAACGATATGCGACCCCCACATCACGCACCTTTTTGCCGATGGTCAGGTACATTCTCTCCTTCTCATGGGAGTTGACCTGTAAGGATGACATGGTGATAGTCCTTCTGTCCACATGTGTCATGTGTCACTATCATACACTAATATACCTCGCTCATTACATGTATCAACAAATAACTAAGAGTAATGCATGTGGCATCATGTGCATCAGTCATGTGTACAATCTAATATCTGCTCCAATTGGGACAGTGATGACATGTTTGACCCAGGACACACACTTCTACAGCAGGGTGCCTGTCAAAATTAGTTCCAGACACCCAGTAATGTTTTAAAATTGCACAAATAAATATTTCTGATTGATTCTGTTAGAATTGGGGGTCTCTGGTTGGCGCAAGTAGGTACTTGTGACAAGCAGGGACCCTCTCCTCTAAGTCAGGGCAAAGGATGACCCTTCAGAATTACCCTTGCTCACCCTCTAGGTGCGTGGCGTGAGCAGCCAAGGCGATTCTCCAGGCGTTTAGTCAGTTAAGCATTTGTAGAGACACACACAGTAAAATATACCAATCCCCCCACAAATGGACACCAGGCTGTGAGTATATAAAAATACGCTTCTTTATGTAAAATATATATATCTCTTAGGTCAGACTTATCACAAGATCAAATAACGGTTCTGTATGCCCACAGGTTGTAAATAGGCAAGCTCTCTTTTAGTTATAGTTCAAAAATGCACTGTTCTTCTCTTAAGTTGTATTCCACAATGTTCTCTTGATTCTTTGTTTGTTTCTGCACTCGGGTGCGCTGTAGACGGGTGAAATCCCGACGCCCTGCCAAGTCTCACGCTTCCCGCGTGAGACGCGATCGGCCCGGCCGGGTCTCTGACAGCTGATGGCCCTCCTGGTCTGCGGGACCCCCTCGGGGGGGAAACACCGACCTCAGAGCTGTCCAGGTGGAGGGGAGGCCCACGGACCCGGCGCAGCCCCAGTCACTCGGTCAGGGGCTCCGGTTGCAGCCTCGTCTCCCCGACAGCTAAAGGATTCCAGCGGGAGGGGCTGGAGCGCTCTTCTCAGCGCGGAGCTGCAGGCAGGCACACAGAGCGGTGCGAGTCAGCGGAACAGGGGCGGCTCGCACCGCGGGTGATATTCACAATTCCTGGGCCCTTGCAGGCAGGCTGGCAACCCCAAAATCAAGGGTAGAAACAAACGTTGCGGGCCCCGAGCCCGTTGACGGTCTCGGTGGCGGCTTTCCTCCGGGGACAAAGGCGAGGTGCCCAGCGGCTCAGGCAGAGCGCGGCTGGCACCCGAGGCGTCCGTCCGGGTCGGAGGTCTGTCCCCTGGGTCTGTTTGCGTCCGGTGGGGATTTCTGGCGGGAGGGTGAGGCACAGCAGCGGGCCCTCTTAGGCGGTCGACACAGCGATCCCCTCAGCGGGGGAAGAGCGGCTCAACGGAGCGGAGCTCTTCCTCGGCGGGGACGAGGAGACACAGTCGGTCACGGCCTCAGGGAGGGGCTGGGGGGCACCACAGCAGTGAGCCTTCCAGGCGGTCAACACAGCGATCTCCTCAGCGGGGGGAGAGCGGCTCAACGGAGCGGAGCTCTTCCTCGGCGGGGACGAGGAGACACAGTCGGTCACGGCCTCAGAGAGGGGCTGGGGGGCACCAAAGTCACAGCTCCGGCAGTAGTAGATATCCCGGTTAATTACCGGCAGACGAGCAGAGGCAGGTTGAGCCAGATGGTCCTGTGGCTCAGGTCAGGGGGCAAGCTCAGTCAAGCCCTTGGAGAATGTTTAAGCACAAAGCAGCAAAGTCTTTTCTCATCAAGTCTTTTCCTCTCCTTTCTCAGCAAGGCAAGCAGCAGGCCAGTTCTCCCAGCGTCTCTTCTCCTTCTAGTCGGGCAGAGGTCCTTCGTGGTGAAACAGGATTCTAATTCACAAGGAGCAGGGCTCCTACTTTTATACACAGTTTCTTTTGTTCTCACTGGCCAGGGGGGCCTCTGCATAACTGCTTCAGTCTCTGAGTACTTGTTGTGGGTACTTATGACTTCTGTATTCAGTGTGAGGGCAGGCACATCAGCCGCTCCCCAGGGGGGCGGAGCCGGCATTGAGAGGGCAGGAGTGGCCTGAGTATTTTGTTGACAAGCTTCGGTCCTTCCTGGGCCAGGTGCAGGCTGAGTCATCAGTCGCTCCCCAGGAGGGCGGAGCCAGCATTGTGGTGGCAGAGCACAGCCTGATGCATCATTCAGGGGAAACTCCCACCACCCATTAAGGGGTCCTCCTGCTAATCACTACCTGTCAACTCCCAGCCCTGTCACTCACACACACCAGACAGTCAGATCCACATCCAAGCAGAGGCGGGCTGAAATGGTTAGGCAAGCAAATGCTAACTTTCTAAAAGTAGCATTTGCAAACACAGGATATTAAAATAAACTTTACTAAAAGAAGTATTTTATTATTCTGAGTTCAGGCATACTAAACATGAATTTCTACCATGTTCCCTGAGCCTGCTGGGATTATAGAGTGTAATAATTCCAGCAGCCCATCTGGCCTAGAAGGGAACTGGTAGCCTTACAATAGTGAAAAACGAATTTGGCAGTAGTTCACTATTAGAACATACCACACACATCAGGGCATGTTCTACCTTACACTTACAATGCACCCTGCCCTCAGGCCTACCATAGGGGTGACTAATATGAAGTTAAGGGAAGGTTTAGGGGCTGGCAAGTGTGTGCACTTGCCCAGCCAGGGTGACAGTACCAGACTGCACGCAGGTTCTGCAATGGCAGACCCTAGACACATTTTAAGGCTGCTTCTGTGGGTGGCGCAACCAGCGCTGCAGGCCCACTAGCAGTATTGGCATTCACAAGCCCTGGCACTCCTGGTGCACTTTACTGGGGACTGACAGTAAATCCAATGAACCAATCAGGTATATCAATCACATGTACACTTTACAGTAGGGAGCACTTGCACTGCGGCACGGGTTGGCCGTGGCGCAGTGCCCTGAGTAGCGGACACCAGCAAAAACATCTGAGGCACAACAGCAAAAAGTGGAAGGGAAACTCACGCCAAGGTGCCAGGTCTAACACGTGTCCCCTCCAGCTGAAATGTGGGGGGAACTACCCTTCCCCAGGGAGTTCCACATCACTAAGGCGGAAAAACCTGGACAGACCGTCAGCGTTGGCGTGATCTGTGCCAGGGCGGTGTTCCACCGTAAAGTCCATACCCTGTAGGGAGATGGACCACCTCAACAGTTTTGGGTTCTCACCCCTCATCTGCATCAACCATCTGAGGGGCCTGTGGTCTGTCTGAACCCGGAAGTGAGACCCAAACAAGTAGGGTCTTAGCTTCTTCAGTGCCCAGACCACAGCAAATGCTTCACGCTCTATTGCACTCCACCTACTTTCCCGTGGCAGTAACCTCCTACTGATGAAGGCTACAGGGTGGTCCCAGCCCTCCTCAGTCATCTGTGAGAGAACAGCCCCTACACCATGCTCTGAAGCGTCTGTTTGCACTATGAATTCCTTGGAGAAATCAGGAGCCAGGAGCATGGGTGCCGTGCACATGGCAGTCTTCAGGGTGTCAAAAGCCTTCTGACAGGTGTCAGTCCAAATCACATTCCTGGGCTGCTTCTTAGAAGTCAGCTCTGTCAAGGGGGTCACAATAGTGCCATAGCCCTTGACAAACCTCCTGTAATACCCAGTGAGCCCCAGGAAGGCTCTCACTGCAGTCTGGGTCTTGGGGGGTTCCCAAGCCAGGATGGTCTCAATTTTGGGTTGCAAGGGTGCCACCTTGCCACTCCCCACTTGGTGTCCCAAGTACACCACGGAACCCTGCCCAATCTGGCACTTGCTCGCCTTGATTGTGAGGCCTGCCTTGCGCAGGGCCATCAACACTTCCCAGAGGTGCCGCAGGTGTTCTGGCCAGGTGCCACTGAACACTGCGATGTCATCCAGGTAGGCGGCACTGAACTCATCCAGCCCAACCAACACCTGGTTGACCAACCTCTGAAAGGTGGCAGGGGCATTCTTCATCCCAAATGGCATAACCCGGAACTGGAAATGCCCATCTGGTGTGGAGAATGCGGACCTCTCCTTTGCCCCATCGGTCAAGGCGATCTGCCAGTACCCAGACGTTAAATCAAACGTGCTGAGGAACCGGGCAGCCCCTAGCCGATCAATGAGCTCATCAGCTCTGGGGATAGGGTGCGCGTCAGTCTTGGTGACTGAATTGAGTCCTCTGTAGTCCACACAGAACCGGAGTTCAGGTGTGGCTCCCGGCGCAGCAGCCTTTGGGACCAAGACCACGGGGCTGGACCAAGGACTGCTGGAAGACTCAACCACCCTAAGAGCAAGCATCTTGGAGACCTCCTCCTTGATGCAGGCCCGGACCCTGTCAGTTACCCTGTAAGCCTTATGCTTCACAGGTAAGCTGTCTCCTGTGTCCACATCATGGACGCACCAATCTGTGACACTAGGAACCAGGGAGAACAGGTCTGGAAACTGCCCCAGCAACTGGCGGCAGTCTTCCTGTTGCTCAGGGGTCAGGGTGGGTGAGAGGTTAACTCCATCCACTGACCCATCTTTCTCACAGGCCACTAAGAGGTCAGGAAGAGGCTCAGACTCCTCTTCCATTCCATCATCAGTGGCCAACAGCATGCCCACTTCGGACCTTTTCAAGTGGGGCTTGAGGCGGTTGACATGTAAGACCCTTAAAGGATTCCTGGGCGTCTTCATGTCCACCAAGTATGTCACTGAGCTCTTGCGCTCCACAACCTCAAATGGGCCTGTCCACTTATCCTGAAGTGCACAGGGTTCCACTGGGGCCAAGACATACACCTCTTGTCCAGGCTGAAGCTCTACCAGAGTGGCATTCTGGTCGTACCACCGCTTCATCTCCTCCTGGCTAGCTTCCAGATTTGCCTCAGCAAGTTGTCTGAAGCGCCTGGTTTGGTTTCTGAAGGCCAGCATGTAGCTATATACATTCTGGGGAGGTTTCCTGGGAGATTGCTCCCAGCCTTCCTTTACCAAACTCAGTGGTCCTCTCACGGGGTGACCATACAGCAGCTCAAAGGGGCTGAACCCTAGAGACTTCTGTGGCACCTCGCGGTATGCAAAGAGCAGGCATGGTAAGAGGACGTCCCACTTACGCCTCATTGGACCTTCCAGGCCCATGATCATGCCCTTTAGGGTTCGGTTGAATCTTTCAACCAACCCATTTCCTTGGGGATGGTAAGGTGTGGTGAACTTGTAGGTCACACCACACTCTTGCCAAAGGGACTTCATATACTTGGATATGAAGTTGGTCCCTCTGTCGCTCACCACCTCTAGAGGGAACCCCACTCTGGAGAAAATTCCCATTAGTGCACGCCCCACCACGGGGGCCGTCACTGTCCTCAGAGGGATGGCTTCAGGGTACCGGGTGGCATGATCCACCAAGACCAGGATGAACCTGTTGCCCATGGCTGTCTTGGGGTCCAGAGGCCCAACAATGTCAATACCCACTCGTTGGAATGGAGTACTGACCACAGGGAATGGTTGGAGTGGAGCCTTGTTCTTCCCTCCACTCTTCCCACTTGCCTGGCAAGTTGGACAGGTCCTACAATGAGCATCTGAGCTCTTGTGCATTTGGGGCCAGTAAAAGTGGGTGACAAGCCTGTCATAGGTCTTGTCCATCCCCAAATGTCCTGCTAACGGCACATCATGAGCCAGCCCCAGTAGGAAGGCTCTGAACTTCTGGGGTACCACCAGCACACGGGCTGACCCAGGTTCAGCAGTCTTAGGCTCTGAATACAGGAGGTCATTCTCCCAGTACACATAATGTGTTTTGGCCTGAACACCATTGGCCTGGTCTGCAGCCTGCTGCCGCATACCCACGAGAGAAGGGCATTCTTTCTGCTCCCTGCAGAATTCCTCCCTGGAGGGGCCTCCTTCTTGCTGCCAATGGGTCAGCTCAGGCAGGTCCCCCAGTTCAGCAATCTGTTCCCCTGTAGGCTCCAGGGCATCCCCCTCAAGGTCTGCTTCCTCCTGGACCGTGGGAACAGCAGGGGCCGGTCTCCCGCGCCCCCTGCGCCTTCTCCCTAAGGCCGGTTCCTGGGCCTCTCCTTCAGGTCCCAGGACTTCTTGATCACCCCTACTGGCTGCCATTGACCGGGTGGTCACGCACGCCCAGTCAGGCAGACCCACCATCTTCAGGTGAGTCGTTTTCTCCACCTTTTCCCAAGGGGAGTCCTCCAAGTCATTCCCTAGCAAACAGTCAACAGGCATGGTTTTCCTCACACAGACCTGCAGAGTACCAGAGACCCCCCCCCACTCGAAGGGAACTTGAGCCATCGGACACTGACTCTCTGAATTGTCAGCGTTGACAACCCTACAGTAGGCATGGGGTACAACCTGCTCTTGAGACACCAGGTGCTGCCTCACTGCAGTCACACTGGCTCCTGTATCTCTAAGAGCCTCAGCTTTCTTACCATTGATGGTAACCACCTGTCCATATTTTTTAGTGTTAGAGGGCAGGTAGTTTGTAGGGACCATCTCACTGTCTCCTAGTGAGACGAGGGTCATCTGAACAGGATCTCCACCCCCCGGGACCATCACTTCTTCTCCTAAGTGAACACTGGTCACTTGTCGGGGCGGAGCACCAGTGGGTGCTGGTTTTCCAAACAGGCGACACTTGGGGTCACTGGCTATGTGCCCCGGGTCACCACATTTGTAACAATTGAAGGGCCCCTTTGGAACAGGTCTACCTGTCGGGGCCCCATTCTGCTTTGGGGGTGGGGGAGGCTGAGAACCCTTCTGCTGGTTCCCTTGGGGATTACTTTGGGGGCCTTTAGGGAACCCTTTCTGTTTACCCCTGTCCCCCCCACTCTTCTGCTGGGGACCCTGCCCACCCTTGGCGGAGTCTCCCACTGGACCCTTGTGGACCCTGGTGCTGAGCCAGCGGTCCGCCTCCTCAGCAAGCTTCCTCGGGTTGGACAGCTTGCTATCAATCAGGTGTTGGCGTAACTCAGGAAAACAGTTATCAGACAAGTGCTCCCATGCAATTAAATCAAAGAGACTTTGAAAATCATTCACCTTGTTACCCTTCACCCAACCATCCAGGGCTCTGCAAAAAAAATTCACATACTCCACATACGTAGTCCCAGGACGCTTTGCACACCCCCTGAACCTCTGTCTATATAATTCAGGGGTAAGCCCATACCTGGTCATTAAGGCCTCCTTCATGTGGGGATAGGAAATCTGTTCTGCAGTGGGCAAATCTAGCAGGGTGTCCCGCCCTTCGCTAAGGAACCTTCCCCACAACCCCGCTCCCCAATCTTTCTCAGGGACCCGGTGGGAGGACATGGCTACCTCATATGCCCTAAACCACTGTCCTATGTCATCCCCCCTAAAGAATTCTTTAACTATATCTTTGGGGATGTACACCTTGGACTCTACCTGCACCGGCGTTGTGCTGCCACCAGAAGGAGCTGTTCCCAAACCTCTTTGATCCAACTCCTTCATTCTCAGGTCATGGTCCAGCTGGCGTTGCTGTGCCTCCATGGCCAATCTTTGCTTGTCCATTTCCAGTTTTTGTTTTTCCATTTCCATTTGCCCAGCTAATCTTGCCATCTCCATTGCATGTGCCCTGTCTGCGGCCCTGTCTGCCAGCTCCTCTGGTGACAGGCCTCTGGGGGGCTCTCCAGCGCCATCTGGTGGAATGATATCCACCGGGGTCTGTGGATCTCTTGACTCCCTCCAGGCTCTCAGCGCCGTCACGAGTTGGGTCTTGTTGCTCAATCCACCTTTGGCAATTCTGCATTTTGTGCAGAGATCTTTCAGCTGGTCATTGGTTAAGCTCCTCAAGGCTCCCTCTCTCCAATCTATGTCATCTGCTCCAGAGAAGGTAGAGAGCGCTCTTCCGGCAGGAAGTGAGCCAGGCATGGCTTCAGTAATGGCAGATGTCTCAACAAAATTAGCAAAAAGGAACTGGAAACCTGTGGCTGCGTTATAGATCTGCTCTCCCTATGTGGTGATCAGTAATTCACTGTATGTAAACTACAAATGCAAATTCGCAAATCCTCACCGCTGCGACCAATGTTAGAATTGGGGGTCTCTGGTTGGCGCAAGTAGGTACTTGTGACAAGCAGGGACCCTCTCCTCTAAGTCAGGGCAAAGGATGACCCTTCAGAATTACCCTTGCTCACCCTCTAGGTGCGTGGCGTGAGCAGCCAAGGCGATTCTCCAGGCGTTTAGTCAGTTAAGCATTTGTAGACACACACACAGTAAAATATACCAATCCCCCCACAAATGGACACCAGGCTGTGAGTATATAAAAATACGCTTCTTTATGTAAAATATATATATCTCTTAGGTCAGACTTATCACAAGATCAAATAACGGTTCTGTATGCCCACAGGTTGTAAATAGGCAAGCTCTCTTTTAGTTATAGTTCAAAAATGCACTGTTCTTCTCTTAAGTTGTATTCCACAATGTTCTCTTGATTCTTTGTTTGTTTCTGCACTCGGGTGCGCTGTAGACGGGTGAAATCCCGACGCCCTGCCAAGTCTCACGCTTCCCGCGTGAGACGCGATCGGCCCGGCCGGGTCTCTGACAGCTGATGGCCCTCCTGGTCTGCGGGACCCCCTCGGGGGGGAAACACCGACCTCAGAGCTGTCCAGGTGGAGGGGAGGCCCACGGACCCGGCGCAGCCCCAGTCACTCGGTCAGGGGCTCCGGTTGCAGCCTCGTCTCCCCGACAGCTAAAGGATTCCAGCGGGAGGGGCTGGAGCGCTCTTCTCAGCGCGGAGCTGCAGGCAGGCACACAGAGCGGTGCGAGTCAGCGGAACAGGGGCGGCTCGCACCGCGGGTGATATTCACAATTCCTGGGCCCTTGCAGGCAGGCTGGCAACCCCAAAATCAAGGGTAGAAACAAACGTTGCGGGCCCCGAGCCCGTTGACGGTCTCGGTGGCGGCTTTCCTCCGGGGACAAAGGCGAGGTGCCCAGCGGCTCAGGCAGAGCGCGGCTGGCACCCGAGGCGTCCGTCCGGGTCGGAGGTCTGTCCCCTGGGTCTGTTTGCGTCCGGTGGGGATTTCTGGCGGGAGGGTGAGGCACAGCAGCGGGCCCTCTTAGGCGGTCGACACAGCGATCCCCTCAGCGGGGGAAGAGCGGCTCAACGGAGCGGAGCTCTTCCTCGGCGGGGACGAGGAGACACAGTCGGTCACGGCCTCAGGGAGGGGCTGGGGGGCACCACAGCAGTGAGCCTTCCAGGCGGTCAACACAGCGATCTCCTCAGCGGGGGGAGAGCGGCTCAACGGAGCGGAGCTCTTCCTCGGCGGGGACGAGGAGACACAGTCGGTCACGGCCTCAGAGAGGGGCTGGGGGGCACCAAAGTCACAGCTCCGGCAGTAGTAGATATCCCGGTTAATTACCGGCAGACGAGCAGAGGCAGGTTGAGCCAGATGGTCCTGTGGCTCAGGTCAGGGGGCAAGCTCAGTCAAGCCCTTGGAGAATGTTTAAGCACAAAGCAGCAAAGTCTTTTCTCATCAAGTCTTTTCCTCTCCTTTCTCAGCAAGGCAAGCAGCAGGCCAGTTCTCCCAGCGTCTCTTCTCCTTCTAGTCGGGCAGAGGTCCTTCGTGGTGAAACAGGATTCTAATTCACAAGGAGCAGGGCTCCTACTTTTATACACAGTTTCTTTTGTTCTCACTGGCCAGGGGGGCCTCTGCATAACTGCTTCAGTCTCTGAGTACTTGTTGTGGGTACTTATGACTTCTGTATTCAGTGTGAGGGCAGGCACATCAGCCGCTCCCCAGGGGGGCGGAGCCGGCATTGAGAGGGCAGGAGTGGCCTGAGTATTTTGTTGACAAGCTTCGGTCCTTCCTGGGCCAGGTGCAGGCTGAGTCATCAGTCGCTCCCCAGGAGGGCGGAGCCAGCATTGTGGTGGCAGAGCACAGCCTGATGCATCATTCAGGGGAAACTCCCACCACCCATTAAGGGGTCCTCCTGCTAATCACTACCTGTCAACTCCCAGCCCTGTCACTCACACACACCAGACAGTCAGATCCACATCCAAGCAGAGGCGGGCTGAAATGGTTAGGCAAGCAAATGCTAACTTTCTAAAAGTAGCATTTGCAAACACAGGATATTAAAATAAACTTTACTAAAAGAAGTATTTTATTATTCTGAGTTCAGGCATACTAAACATGAATTTCTACCATGTTCCCTGAGCCTGCTGGGATTATAGAGTGTAATAATTCCAGCAGCCCATCTGGCCTAGAAGGGAACTGGTAGCCTTACAATAGTGAAAAACGAATTTGGCAGTAGTTCACTATTAGAACATGCCACACACATCAGGGCATGTTCTACCTTACACTTACAATGCACCCTGCCCTCAGGCCTACCATAGGGGTGACTAATATGAAGTTAAGGGAAGGTTTAGGGGCTGGCAAGTGTGTGCACTTGCCCAGCCAGGGTGACAGTACCAGACTGCACGCAGGTTCTGCAATGGCAGACCCTAGACACATTTTAAGGCTGCTTCTGTGGGTGGCGCAACCAGCGCTGCAGGCCCACTAGCAGTATTGGCATTCACAAGCCCTGGCACTCCTGGTGCACTTTACTGGGGACTGACAGTAAATCCAATGAACCAATCAGGTATATCAATCACATGTACACTTTACAGTAGGGAGCACTTGCACTGCGGCACGGGTTGGCCGTGGCGCAGTGCCCTGAGTAGCGGACACCAGCAAAAACATCTGAGGCACAACAGCAAAAAGTGGAAGGGAAACTCACGCCAAGGTGCCAGGTCTAACAGATTCCTACTGCCAGTAATGCACAGTTGTCACACATGTCCAAGGGCAATGCACTGTCACACTCACTTACCTGCTTCGCTGGTGTGCAGTACATCTGCTGTGTGGTGGCAGGAGTGTGTCCAGCAGGGCCTGATTTTCCTCCACGGTGAACGCTGGGGCCCTGGGGTGTGTCCCTGCCATTGTGGCTACCAGAGGATGTTGTCACAGCAGCAGAGAGATGAGGAAGTGCAGGAATAAAACATGTAGTGCAGGCAAGTGAAGTCTCAAGGGAACAGACAGACGTATATCTAAACAGCAGAGGCGGTCTCAGATACATGCATCAAAGTGATAGGTTTGCCTCGGTTGCATTATACGAATCGGGCCAATGCATTATCTTACTAGCAAACAACACACCTACCACGACGTTCAAACACTCTTCATGTGATCTCTTTTGAAATGGATACATTGGTTGTCTGAGTTAATAGAGTTGTTTTCCATGCGCTGAAGACATGAGTCGAAACTTGCATCGCTCACCATGCCAACAAACAACCAATGGCTGTGACCGAATTGTTTTGGATGAGGAGGATGTGTCCTTTGAATACTCACCCACGTCTTTCACCATGACAACCAAAAAAATTAGATGTACATTAATGAGACACACATCCATGAGGAGTTAACCTAAGAGACACATGCCACACTGTATAATTTGCATAAAGCACGTCTGGATTAGAAGTGCTGTTTTCTGCATTGTAATGGTCACAGTAAACATCATTTTATGTGTGGTCGTAAATGTACATTCTTGCCTTGAAGTGCATTAGTGTCCTGTATGACCAATTGCACAATTTAAAAAATTCAGACTGTAGATGTCTGAAGTGTCAGTAATTTCTAAGGATTTTACCATTGGATGATTGGACTGTGAAATCATTTGGCATGTTCATTTGGTTTGTGCCTTGTGAATTACTAGGCTATCTGTGTGCCCCAGATTGCAGTGTATGAAATTGTTACCTATTTCTAAATCCACTACAGTGAAAGTAATCTGTGTATGTGAATTCATGTGTAGACAACAGTGAATGACAGTGTAGAAACTGTGATAGTGTTGGGCATGACTATGTATTTGAGATGATGTGTATATCAGGTGTTAAACATCTCTTGAAATACATGTTCCTATTCAGTATCATTAATGTACTTGTAATATTTGTAAACACATCAAAGTGACATATTTTAACTATTGATCCTTGGAATATGTGCTGTTTGCAGACAGTCATGATGTCAGACACTAGTGACGTATACATCAAACCAGTATAATTGCTGTGTCACCATACCCTGATAACATGTCTGTGTGTGGTACTGATGCTGGGATATGTATATAGGGTCATTGTGTGAATGTCAAATGTATTTGAAGGATCTGTAGGTTCAGTTGTGTTCACATTACATGTTCTCTTGTCTCTAAGAATGTTGCTTGGTACATTGTGACTTGACACCAGCTGTGTTTACACTCTACACAAAGGTACCGCAGATGACCTGCAGTCCACAGGCCCTTTCCAGACCTGGCAACCATGGAAGATTGTGACTCCATTAGGAAGAACCGCTTCACAAGCACAATCATTGAAGACTTGACTGCGCAGTTGTCACCTCATCTACAGCCTGGTCGGCCATATCCACTTGCACTGACGCCCATAGTGAAGGTTATGGCAGCTTTGCATTTTCTTGCCACTGGTACATTTCAGTACAGAGTTGCAACATCAGATGGGATGTCACAAGCCATGTTCAGCCATATTCTACAAGATGTTTTGGCTGCAGTGAGGAATTTTCTGTGCCAACACATAAAGGGCCATATTATCAAGTCCTGGCGATAACTATCGCCAGCGCCAGTTAGCAGGAGTTTTTTATCGCCTTATTTCGCGGATAAATATCGCATTGTCATCGACATATTATCAACACGATGGTAACATGCAATAGAGTCAGGGAATGGCGTAGAATACTCCAGCTAACTCCTGCGCGATGGTGATAGTGATTTAGGGGGTAGCGGGCGATACTTAGCGAATAACACATTAGTGGCAGGATAAGTCCTGCTAAAGCTGCGATAGTGGGCGTAAGTAGGAGGTTTGAGGAATGTATGGCGGGCAGAGGGAATTTGAGAGTGGGAAAGAGAGAAACAGGGACTGTAAGCAGGAGGTCCGAGAGAAACAGCATTGACAGTGACTGTGGGTAAGAGGTCAGCGCCAGCCAGGGACAATAACTGTGAGTGGGAGGGGGTGGTCAGAAGGCTAGTTACAGGGACTGCGCGTATGGGGAACGAGAGAAGCAGTACATGGCAGGGGCTTTGGGTAGGGTGTTAGGAAGAGACATCTGGGCCTGGTAGGCAACAAGGACAGCGTGCACAGATGTGCGGCTAGAGACATGAACTGTGAGTAGGAGGTCAGACAGATACAGCTGGTGACAGGGACAGGGAGTAGAATGTCAAGCAAACCCAGTGGGTGACAATGACTGTGATATGGGTGTAGGGAGAGACAACAAGGTACAGGGTTCAATAAATGAAATGAAAGGAGTTGAATCAGGGACCACCGGACACAGACCAGGCAGAGACATCTGGTGGGGGTGGCAGGGAAGACAGCCAGTGACAGAGGCCAAAATGAGACGGAGGGCAGTGCGAGGCTCGAGGAAACAGCAAGTGGCTGATGTGGAGAGAGAGCGAGAACAGGCAGAGAGCAGCAGAGGGGGCAGGATGGACAGGGAGAGAGCAGCCCAGGGGGCAGGATGGACAGGCAGAGACCAACTCAGGGGGCAGGATGGACAGGGAGAGAGCAGCCCAGGGGGCAGGAAGGACAGGCTGAGACCAACCCATGGGGCAGGATGGACAGGTAGAGAGCAGCCGAGGGAGCCAGTGTCAAGAACTAGGGCTGCCAGCGAATGACACCGAGGGAGCAGGATGGACAGGTAGAGAGCTGCCGAGAAGGCAGGATGGAGAGGCTGAGAGAACAAATGACAGGGACTGAGGGGGCCGATGGATGCAGATGTCACCACATTAGACATGCAGTGACAGATATTAGATGGTAGTCGAGCCTTCAGAGTGGGCAGACAATTCTCTGCACAGTATTGCAGCAACAGATGCCAATTGTTTTAGACAGAAAGAATTCTAGGCAGGCTCATGACATTTTCAATGTGTAATAGTTTCACATCAATAGTGTTGTTGTTTAGCATTTTAGAATCCAAGCGTAATTTACCGATTCATTCCCTTATATAGCTATATTTCACATTGCCCTTATATAGGCATAGAAATCATACCCATATTTTGACTTAACCCATCCAGTCCAAATACAGGCATGGCTACTTCCACTAGTTGCAAAAAGCCACAACGATTTCTTGGAAAACTCGGCTTCAGCAGTCAGGGACATTCCCGTACTTAAATATTGATTTGTCCTAGAAATCATGGACTTTTTAAAGAACTACCATTCCCTTGGGATTCTTTGATGACGTTATTATGTCCGACTTTACGTCAAACTAGGCACCTTCAAGGTATAAATATGCCTACACTTGCCCTAGCAAACAGATGGGGGTTCGGAGCAGCTCGACTATCTACTTGCCCGATGCAGCTCGCTACAGCAAGTGCTGAAGGAAGCCGACCCTCTAGCAGACGCACTGAGAGAGAAGCTGTCCTTTCTCTTGCTGAGAACCCATCTCCAGTGTTTCCACGCTCCAATGGGGTGTTTGGAAATCGAGTCCTGAGACAGAGATACCAGACCTCCTTCATTCTAAAACCAAGGTATGGAGCTGATTAGACCCTAAGTAAATTTTTGGATAGATTCTTGGCATAGAAAACTAAACCTATGCTACACCTCACTTACTTCTTCCCTCATACTAGACTTAGGTTAGGTACACTGGGGTAGGCGTATTTTAGAAGCACCAGTTGAGTACTTTTTAGCTTTGCTATTTATGTATGTATTTATCTATGGTCTAGAAACCATACCATGCTTTTACAGTATTATTTTATAATACTCTTCACGCTGTACGCATTATACTTTGCAACCAGTATTACGATTGTAGCAGTTCACTTTACTTGCTTGAGAAAGAAGACTGAAACCCTTTTATTGAAAACGCTCGTCTCTCTATTTCTCTGCACCTCTGATGAAACGAAGCATGCACGATTGACTGAGTAAAATATCTATCTATTGTTTCCACGACTCTGAAGATCAGTTTATTCTTGGGGAAACAAAGTTGTCATGTTTATGCGGTTGTCGGAAAATAATCCCTTCTTGTTTATTCGAGAAAGTTTCTAGTGACCTCTGAGCTAGTTGGCACTCACAATTAAGTCTAATATATTCGATAGAGATCTAGTAGACATAAGTCTTACGTCAAATATTTGTGTATAAGGCCCGCAGCCCTACAGTGCAAAAAATGCATTGAGTTGACATCCAACAAGGCCAGTCTTCAAACACAAACTGTGTGAAGCGCCTCGAGTTGTCACACACCTTCAAGCGCTTACCTCTTCCTCCTCTCTTCATGCCCCAGCACATCTTGTCCGCCCCTGTTCAGCCTCAGTACAGACAAGGCACAGCCCTCGTCCCTCAAGCCTGGTGGCATTGCCTTTCCTTTGGGTGAGTGATGAATGGCTCTGACCAGGATGACCTCAGGAGCTGCGGTTGCCAAGGAGACTCGATTTTTGAGGTTGCATTTTTCCATAAATTTCCATTTCTGCGGATTGGCCAGGAAAAACCTTCCCTCCTAAGTTTTTTTGTCTGAGGGGGTCTGCCTGTACCCCTGGTTACGGGGAAGAGGGGCTCCCAGGAAGTCTCTCCAGACCACCATCGGACACAGCACTAGCAGCACGACTGGCACTTCTGGTCTCTTAAATCCAACATATATTGTTAAAGTGGA
Organism: Lissotriton helveticus; assembly: GCF_964261635.1. Taxonomy (NCBI): domain Eukaryota; kingdom Metazoa; phylum Chordata; class Amphibia; order Caudata; family Salamandridae; genus Lissotriton; species Lissotriton helveticus. Next base: position 4,642,506 of record NC_136061.1, on the reverse strand, counting down.
GGGATTTGGGAGCCTGAACTTATCCGATCAAACATATTTTATTAGCGATGGTAGAAGAGATGTGATTGGTTGAGTTCGTTAGTCTCTGTTTCACTAGAAGGGAATCCCGGTTACCTAGCCTGAACTAATTGTGTGATCTTGTGCGCCTACTGTCCACTTCCAATGCCTACGCTTCATAACCATCGCAATCAGAGGGAATTTAGAAACAGGCCAGCCCCTCTAGTGAAGAACTTTACAAGATCAGGCGTTGCTACGAAAGCCTTTAAAGTTAATAGTGGCAATATTGTTGCTCTCTGAGAGATTTGGCAAGAGAATTGTCGTGCGAAGAAGGAAGATAAGGAGGGGTTGTGTTCAGGTGATGACACGTGAAAATACACTCTGTGCCAATTTCTGTGGGAACCCAGCTCGAGCCAGTGAGCAGAGCCTCTTTCCGAAACCGAGGCACCTGTAGCAGCGTGAAGGTGCAGAAAATGTGAAGTAAACGCTGCCCATCTGCGTCTCAGGCAACAGGGCACACTGTCCATCTGTGCCTTCTGTTGCAGGGCACACTGTCTATCTGTGCCTCCTGCAGAAAGGCACACTGTCCATCTGTGCCTTCTGTTGCAGGGCACACTGTCTATCTGTGCCTCCTGCAGAAAGGCACACTGTCCGTCTGTGCCTCCTGCTGTAGTGGGGCAGCCTGTCAGGATGTGCTCAGTCCAGCAGAGCACACTATCCCTCTGTAATATACTGCCCCTAAGCACCGCCTAATCACTAGGACACACTAGCCTCTCTGCTTCCTGCAGCAGAGCCCCTGCCACTCTATGCCCCTGCAGTGGGGCACACGTGCCTCCTACAACAGTGCAGCGTTTCATCTATTTCTTCCAGTAGCAGGCCATACTGCCCTCCTTAATGCCTCCTGTGCAGTGTGCCCTGCCCTACTGCAGCAGGACACACTGCCCCGTCACTCAGCGCCTCAGGCGGCAGGGCACACTGTCCCTCTGTACCTCAGCAATATCAGAGACTGCCCCCTCTCTTTGCCTCCGCAGGTCAGAGCACACTGTCTCTCTGTTACCACATGCCACCCAGTTGTCCATGTGTATGTGCCCTCTGCGACAGAAGAAGTGGGCACTCTGCCTCCGTGTGCCTCCCGGAGCAGCGGACACCAGTGCCCATTGGTGCGCAGCAGCGGGGGCGCACACTGCCCCTGCGTGCAGCAGAGTGCATTGCCCTTCTGCGCGGACGGTACTGTGGCACACCAGCTCTTTAAGCCTCTGCTGACGGCATACACTTCCTACATATCACTATTTAAACTTCAGTGAGTGCAAAATAACCTTTGCACCCCACACCAAACTGTGAACCCAGAAATACCTTTTTTATCCCCTAAAAAAACACACCAATATTAAAAATTCTGCCAAAACACACCCAAAATGTCATATTTTACCCCAAAACACACCCCAATTTTCATATTTCACCACAAAAAAACACCCAACATTTCATATTTTACCCCAAAACACACCCATTGCAGATCCGAAAACCTAAACCCATACCCACACGAAAATACTTAATATTACACCATTACTGACCTCACAATGTGTTGTACCCAAATGCGATGTAAAGGCACATGCGTTGTCGGAGTTGCATAGTTAATTATGTACTTCCTGCATTGTACTGGACATCTCCCATGCCAAAGGTAACCGTAGGTTAGCCCTTCTGTGTCCGTCTGCCATGGACCGGGCTCAGCACAAAGGAGCCTTCCTCTTACACACTTCACTGCTAGGACGGCAGTGCTCTCCTCGCCATCAACCCTGGACGCCACCTCGCCTGCCAGGACCAACCTCTGCTCCAGAACGGACATCGCCATCACCATCACTGACAGCTGCAGTATCACCCGCAAGGAGCAGCACGACCTACGAGGACAGAGCATTGGAATCACCTTACAGAGGCACACTCTGACTGACCACGCACTCTAATGATCCAATGGTGACTATGGAACACTTCAGCTCCCAGATCCAGAGCAAGCCCAAGCACATCCACTGCGGTACCCTCATGTGCAGGCCCCCCTGCCCTTGGCCCCCATTGTCAAATCCCATTGTTGACCTCATTGCACCCCAGGGTCTCCCATCTACCATTGACGTCCTACTCGGTTATCTCAAGTTCCACCTGGACAACCCCCAGTGAGCAGAACACCACTGCCTTCTGGGGAAGGTCCCCAACATCAGACGCAAGCTGCAACTCACCTCAACAGGCCACATGACAGGACACGTGGTCAAACACGTCACCTCAGCCAAATGGAAAACACCGGACTCTCCTGGAACGACCATCATTGGTAACATCACCTCTTCAACTTGCCCACCGGACAAAACCGCCATCATTGCACTCCCTCGCGGCTGGATCAGGGCCACAAAAGAACCTATCGTCAACTCCCTCCACACCATCACTACACCAATGCTTCCAAACGATGACACCGCAGCACATAACCACCACCGATTGATCTCCAACAGCGGCAACATTCGGGCACCACTCATGGATAGCACTGCGTCAGTACCTTCCGCCTGTCTAATGGCAGGCGTGAGGGTGAGGCAGTGCCACAGGAATAGGCTGGACCCATGCATTTATGGAGTTGCGTCACAGTTGTGACATGACTGTACCAATGCGTGACATTAGCACAGGCGGATACGTCAGGATTCCTGACGTATCTGTCATTACTTGCATCATGGAGCGCTGTCCAGTGATTACAGCGCATCCATGCTGTCGCAAGAAGGGCATAGTGAAAAGTGTTGCAACACTGTCTTTCTTGTCGCAGCGCAGCAACACTTTTTATGACTGGGGCACAGGTATCGTATTGATTGTGCGCATTCCTGCACTGCACAACATTGCTTGCATCGCTGGCCAGCACCAAAACCTGCAGAGATGTGGGGCCATAATATTAAGAACGACGATAACAATATTGCCGTTTTAGTGGCAGGAAACTGCCGCTAAATCGGCCATAAGGGGCTTGATAATATGCCCTAGAGAATTCCAATAGAAGCCCATGTTCACACCAGAACATGGGCTTCTATGGGAATTCACAAGGGCATATTATCAAGCCCATTATTGCGTCTTTAGTGGCAGTTTCCTGCCGTTAAAGTGGTGATAATGTTAACGCCAGTCTTGATAATATGCCCCTACATTTTTCTGTTTTCAATGTCGGAGACTCTGGGTATCCCAACCTACCTTGGTTACTGGCACCACTACGTTACCCAGTCACCCCTGCCAAAATGCGGTATAATGAGGCACATGGTAGGAGCAGGAGAGTTTTTGAGCTGTGTTTTGGCCTCCTGAAGACACGATTCCACTGTCTCTGCCGTATGGGAGGAGTCCTACTATATGCACCTTTGAAGGTGTGCAACATCCTCACTGCTTGCTGCATGCCCCACAACCTGGCTATACGGAGGGAAATTCCACTTATAGAGGACGATGGAGACCAGCATCCATTAGCGTGGGGGGATCCTGGACTGGGACATGACGACAGTGGGGATGATGATGATGGCGTGCATTTGAGGCAACAGCTTATCAACAGCTTCTTCCCATGAGTGTAGTTATGCAATGAAAGTAGGGACGTTCTCCCAAGTTTTTGTTGTTGTGATGCTAGTGCACAATGTGTATGTATGTTTATGAGTGTATACAAATTGCAATGATGTTAGTTGTATGATAAGTATTTGTGAGATAGAAAATTTGAGATGTACAGTGTTTCTGTGAGTCAAAGATAGTTTACACACTGACAATCTTGTGCTTCAGCTGACATGCTTGTCAAAATTGAAGGGGCTCAGTTCTATGTTTCTCCGTACCAGGGTACTTGGCCGTGTCAACCATGCAATTTGTGAACCCACCAGACCCCTGATGCTTTGATCTACTCCAACATTGGACTTGTTTGTAAATCCATGGCACGCTATTCCTTTTGGACCGATGGACATTTTTCTTCATGTTACAGCTTTTTCTTTCTGTGTGATGTCCATTTAAATAGTGTTATTGCGCAAGGTTCTGTCAGGGAAATAATCCCATGATACACAAAGATTAATGCCTTGTCTGTTTTCACACATCCAAAGTAATTTTTGTTAAATAAACTGGGGACCTCTGACGTACAACTTCCTCGTCCATAAACCCGGCAGGAAGTTGGAACCATTTCTGGATTTTATACAGACCCCCAGAGATAGAACCCTTTTCCTAATAATGAGATACGGCACCTTCCCTTTAAAAAAATTCATGGAAGGGTGGAAGGGCAGGAGGGTTCATGATCTAAAATGTCCAGGTTGTTTGTGTCCGGTAAAATCCCTTGGCCACTTTCTGTTTGCTTGTAATGCCTATAAACATGCTAGGGCAAAATGGCTGAAACCTGTGTGTAGGGAGATGGGCGTTAGAGACCACAGATAAGCTTTGCGTATTATTTTAACCAACACTACCTCAATGTATATAGTTTGCGGGATAGCTAAGTATTTGGCCAGTGCTAGGTTTATACGATCTAGACTGCTTTTAATGACTTAAGAGTGCATCCCTTTAATATAAATCTCTGTAGACTTTCTCCACTTTTTAAAACTAATTGTAATGATGATTTTTTCTTCTAATGAACTTGTAGTAATACCTGTAAATGTTTAATGTGGTTTTATGTCTGTATTTTTATGATATATTTTTATCGAATAAAGTATTACAAACTAAACATGCTCCATGATCCACTGTTATGCTAACAAAAGTTTGTTTATCTTTTCTTTAAATGGTGCTAGTATTTTGACTAATATACTTGATTGCATCTGTAACATGTCCTAAGGTTTGGGCCCTGACCTAGTTGTGTCCACCTACAGTGCGGTGACAACTTACAAATAGTCACAAGACCATAATGTACTCCTTCCAAGTATTGTATTACCAATGTTGTGCATACTTTCTACTTTGCTTTGTTTCAGCATCCTTACAGTTATTACATTTGTTTTTCAAAGTAACGACATTAACAGTTGTTTTCGTGCAGAGTGATTTATTTGAGTGCATAATATGAAGATATCAGTGCACATCATGGTGGTGCAATCAAAAAAATAACTTATATAAGTGCAGATAGGAGTTGGTAGTGTTTGTAGATGAGGTTTACCAAAGCGGATGCACAGTTCTGTGAGTACATTGTCCAACTTAGACCCTCCAGACAATGTGGGAGAGTTCTGTGATAGTCAACAAAGTGAATGCTTGACACACAATGGAGGGTGTCAGGAGCAGGTAGTCGCTACCTGGGTGTGTCCTCACCATTTCTTCTTAGGACGACCGACTCCCCGTTTTTCGGGGGGACTCTCAGTAGCAGGCAGCGGCAGTGCAGGGGGCTCTCTGCCAGAGTTTACATCCCTCCCTGTGGCTGTTGCAGTGGATGTGATTGGCACACAAGGAGGTGTAGAGATGTTGTTGACAATCTGGCGGAGGGAGGTGGCAATGTCCCTGTACACTGCAGTCTGTTCATCCATTTTTTCCATGGACATAACTGTAAATAGATTGGACTCATTCATCCATGATGCAGAGATAATTTTTTGTGATGAATATTTTTGAGACATGAGGGGGATTGATGTACATGTGCTGGTATGTGCATCATTGGGCCTGTTGTGTTTAATTCACATAGCATGTTGGAAGACATTGACTGGTTTCTGACACCCTATGAATGACATAGGTGTGTTTAGAATATCCACATCTTTACTTTCACGGTGAGATACATACACTTTCTTACCCTATGTGGGTACTTCTTGTGCCTGTGTACTAGTCTTAGTGCATGTGTTTAGCAGTCACATTGGTGTTGCTGGCTACACACTCACATTGTGTTAACTTATCCTGATAGTTGTGGGAATGGAGTGATTGGGGTGCTTCTTGTTTTCATCGTATTCTACACATGTGAATGTCTGTGAATAGGAACATTGTGTGACATTTTACCTTTGTGTCTACACCGATCATGTACTTTGTTCATTGACTCCATGGTCAAATGATTTCACATTCTTACCTTTGGGTTATTTTGTGGCAAAGAACTATGATTAACTAATGTTTGAGTGATTGTTGTATATTTGCGAAACTTACACCCCACCTCCCACCCAGCACCACCATGCCACATGGAAGAGTGTTATGCAGCCAATGTTTGTGAGTGTATTTGAAAGATATGTGTATATGTTGGCTGGTCTTTGTGGCACCTATGCAAATGTGGCAGTTGTGATAGGTTCAGACAACAATCCCCAGTGTCTGCCATCTTGCAAGTACACATGGACTCACAGAGAGATAAACATAGCCCACAATGAAGTGGTTGTGCTGTGTGTGCAGTAGTGTTTGCTGTTCTTCAAAATCCCATAAGTGCCACTCCTATCAATCAATCAATCAATCAATAATAGCATTTGTATAGCGCGCAACTCACCTGGAGGGGTCTCAAGGCCAATGTTCCCTCTCATTTTTTTCTTCTGTGGGTGGCATTGTATGGTCTCTGTGCACTGGAGCCAATGTTATGTGCGCCAAGAACCAGACTGCGCGTGTGGGGGCAGCAACAAATATTAGTGCAAAAATCACACCAAACCTTTGCTTAAAAAGTGAAACGATGGTGCATTGCCAGACATGCAGCACCACATGATGGGTCTTAAGGCATGTTTGCATTCAAATACACACACCTTGACATTAAATTGATTACCCAAGCAAGTACACTTCGGCTTTGGAAAAGCACAGCACTTTAACGGTGGTACCAATATAAGATTTTTCATTAATACAAAAACATTTTCTTTAAATAAAACCCCACATTTTGCTATTCTGTCTAAATTCATAAAGAAACCACATATCTAGGTATTTATTTAAGGATGTACGCATTCTGAACAAGGAACACAACCCCAGACCTCCCCCCCCGCTCCCCCCAACAGGTTTACATTCTATACCATCTAACGAAAGGCACACACTACTGCACACCACGCAAACATATGCACTTACCATGGAACGCTCTAAATCAAATAAGGTGTCCATAATGCCCACCTCTTATCAACTTAATAAAGATGAGAAATGGTTTCACAAGAACACAAAAATACTGTAGTTCCCTCACTCTAAGTCCTTTTTATCACAGTACAGGATGTATCTGTAGACATAAGCATACTCAAGTTAGTGTCAAAATCCAATTCATGATTCCAGGTTATGTTCCTCAGCTAACTCTAAGGGAGTCCTGCTTTCTGTTTTTACCATCTTACCTTATACTTTGATGTAGATAACTATTCAGGTCAGTGTAATTCCTTATTAATCGATTTCAATGCATTGCCATTGTTTGCTTTTAAAATCCGCAATAATATAATACAGCTCTAAGTATACATCCCTAAGCCTAATGAGTAGACCTGTTGTTTTGCATACTATAATAGACCCACCTATAAAAATGGAGCTTGATGCGATCCATTTAAAATCTCAAATCATTTCGATCATTTAGGATTTGTACAAATTGGCCCTTTGTCCAGATGGAACTGAAAGAGACCAAGGAGGAAATTAATAAACAAAATGTTTCTCTCCGACTACCAGAAAAGTGACCGTAGAACTCACATTCCCCACCTATTCTTCCTATCATAACAGTGCCAGCGCTCCATTCTAGAAATCCCGTTCAAGGCAAAGAATTGTAAACATGTTAAAACCGGGGACCCCCATTGTCGTTCGGGAACCCAGTGCTGCTCAGGCATTGCTACAGGCTCGAGGCTGTCGGCATGCTGTTTGTTACCAAGTGTGTGCCTGAGACTGCCTTTCCAAAATGCCCGGAGCTGCGTGCATGCTGCTGTCTGCCCCTGTTACTGGAAGAGCTGGATGTGGGTTTCAGAAGTCCTCACACGGTCCAGCTCATAGGCGAGACCTAAATAGCATAAAGGAAATGTAACCAACCTCTGTGAAAACAGTAGAGTGGGAGGCAAACCAATCAAACCTGTGCCGGTCAGTGCACCAGTTCCTGTATGTAATTCCCTGTGTATTGGCAATAAGTGGATATCTCTTCCCAGAGTGCAGTCTCTCAACCACGAGGGCATAGTTTTGCACCCTGAGTTAGAGGGTAAAGGGCAGAGATTCTGCATCTAGGAGGGAGACACCACACGTAGTAGAAAACCCAGATATGATGAACAGTGACTAAATACAAAAGGAATGGTTCATGTATCTAATATGTGTATGATTATATACGATATTTACTGTTTGCCATAAACAATGAGGATTGTGACTAAGGTACTGTGGGTTTCATTCGACTAAATCTTCTTCAGGGCTTATTAAGTATTACAAAAATTATTTCATCAACCCTTGATCTTGCGGGATATTTCTTATTGCATGAACTCCAAGTAGGCATCATCTCTAATGACTGCTGCCCTCGCCAGACCAGAGTAGGATGCTAAACAATTAAACAACGCTGCAGCTAAATCTGGAATTAAGAACTTTCTGCCCGCACAAACAGCCAGACGGAGTTCAAAACCGAGGACCCCACATAAGAATGTCCTACTTTCTTTCTTCCCTAATCAGTAAATAGGAAAAAAGTAACCCAGGCAGGGATGTGAGTCAGACAGGGAATATCCTTTGAGCACCAGACAGACGCCCAACCACCCCTCCTCCACTTAATAAACCATATTGTGCCCCATTCTCTATTAAGAGAAGAAATGCAGCACCAAATAGAGCATGTGCTTTTAAGTGATTCTAAAAGCACACACTGTTTTTGGTGCTGCATTTCTTTCATTTTCTCGTGTGCGACTGTGGGGCTCATTGTTTGCTTTTGTTTAAAGCATTCATGTTAATCGCAGCTCCTGATGGGCTCTGCCATTAACACGACTACTTAAACAAAAGCAAACAATGAGCCCCACAGTCGCACTCGAGAAAACAAAAGAAATTTAGCAAGTGCTCCCCTCGCTCCTTGGGAGGGAGCACTTGCTAAATACCTCTTCAAGTTTGAAATGCCCAATTTTCGCGCTGCAGTGGCGGCGCCAATGCTCTCGGTGATGTGTGTGGGCGCTACACGGACAGCACTGCGCGCTCGGGGGCACTGATGTGCGCGCCCGCTCAGGCGCGCGCGTTCGAGGGAACACTGCTCAAGGCACTGGGGGCGAGGGGTCTGCTACTGCTCGAAGAAACAGGTCTTGAGTTGCTTCCTGAAGGATAGATGGTCCTGGGTCAGCCGGAGGTGGATGGGAAGGGAGTTCCATGTTTTGACTGCCAGGTAGGAGAAGGATCTTCCTCCGGTGGTGGCTCTGCGGATGCATGGAACGGCGACGAGGGCGAGGGTGAGGAGTCTGAACGTGATCCTCTTGCCGTTGGGAAGCCAGTGCAGGTCTCTCAGGTGTCCGGAGATGTGGCTGTGTCGGGGGATGTCCAGGATGAGTCATGCGGAGGCGTTCTGGATGCGTTGGAGTCTTTTCTGAAGTTTGGCTGCAGTTCCGGCGTAGAGGGTGTTTCCGTAGTCCAAACGGCTGGTGACGAGTGCCTGGGTGACCGTCTTCCTGGTTTCGGTGGGGATCCTCCGGAAGATCTTTCGGAGCATACACAGGGTGTTGAAGCACGACGACGAGACGGCGTTGACTTGTCTGGTCATCGAGTGGGAGGAGTCCAGGATGAAGCCCAGGTTACGTGCGTGGTCCGTTGGCTTGGAAGCGGTGCCAGGGCAGGGGGCCACCAGGAGTCGTCCCAGGCGGAGGGCGATGATCCCAGGATGAGGACTTCCGTCTTGTCTGAGTTCAGTTTCAGGCGGCTGTTCTTCATCCACTCGGCAAAGTCCTTCATCCCTTCGTGTAGGCTGGTTCTGGTGGTGGCGGGGTCGTTTGCGAGGGAGAGGATCAGCTGGGTGTCGTCGGCGTAGGAGATGATGTTGAGGTTGTGTTGGCGTGCGATGGCTGCGAGGGGGCTCATGTAGACATTGAAGAGGGTGGGGCTGAGGTATGATCCTTGTGGTATGCCGCAGATGACTTCGGTGGCCTCGGATCTGAACTGGGCGGACTCTCTGGGTTCTTCCGGTGAGGAACGAGATGATCCACTCCAGTGCCTTCTCTTGGATTCCGATGTTGTTGAGGTGCTGCACTAGGGTGCGGTGGCAGACCGTGTCGAACGCTGCGGAGAGGTCCAGGAGGTTGAGGTCGGCTGTTTCCCCATTGTCGTGCAGGGATCTGATGTCATCTGTGGCTGCAATGAGGGCGGTCTCGGTGCTGTGGTTGTCTCGGAAGCCAGACTGCGAGTGGTCGAGGGATCCGTTCGTCTCGAGGAAAGCGGCAAGCTGTATGTTGACGGTCTTCTCGATGACCTTGGCAAGAAAAGAGAGGAGCGAGATGGGACGGTAGTTCTTGAGGTCGGTGGGGTCCACTGTTGGTTTCTTCAGGAGGGCGCTGAGCTCGGCGTGCTTCCAGCTCTCCGGGGAGGTGGCGGTGTTAAAGGAGGTGTTGATGATGTTCCGGAGTTGGGGTGCGATGATGGAGTCGACTTTGTTGAAGACGTGGTGGGGCAGGGGTCGGTTGGTGATCCAGAGTGGATGGTGTTTATCACGCTGGTGGTGTCTTCGGTGCTGACTGGGGGCAAGGCGCAGAGGGTGGTGGTGGGGGGCGTTGGCTCGGTGGTTGGGTGCGTGGTCTGTGCGCCCAAGCTGTTGTGTATGTCGGCGATCTTGCTGTGAAAGAACGAGGCAAGTGAGTCGCAGAGGTCTTGCGAGGGAGTGATGTCGTTGTTTCCGGCTCTGGGGTTGGAGAGCTCTTTGACGATGCTGAAGAGTTCCTTGCTGTTGTGGGCGTTATTGTCCAGTCGTTCCTTGAATGCTGTCTTTTTGGTGGTGCGGATCAGCTGGTGGTGTTTGCGGGTTGCGTGCTTGAGGGCAGTCATGTTGTCTGTGGTCTGGTTGATGCTCCAGGCTTTCTCGAGGGTACGGCAGTTCTTCTTGGAGTTCTTGAGTTCGTCTGTGAACCAGGAGGCTTTCTTGCTGCCGGGTCTGCTGGGAGGGGTCTTCAGTGGTGCGAGGTTGTCTGCGCAGATGGTGATCCACTGTGTGAGGTTGCTGGCTGCTTCATTGGGGTCCGTTTGTGCTGGCCAGGACATGAGCTTAACTCACAGTGTGCTCAAATGTAATGGTCGGCTGTCTGGCACTGGAAACTTGTTTCTGACTTGTAGGCAATTCGCTAAGAAAATTGTGGATACGCACAGCCTGTTATCATAGGTTGAATCAGGTTGAAAGTTGTAGGCAACCTGCCTTATTCCCTTGCGCACCACACAGCATGCCACTCTCCCTGCCATTACATATTAGTATGTCTACTCACTGTCAGGTAAGCACGGATTTTAGTTGTATTTTATGGCTGTTTCTGCAAATGAGTGTTCACAATGGACAGACATCCCATCTGGCCATGTACTACGCACACTCATTCTTGCACGCAATTCCAGCACAGATGGACCTATGCTTTCCTGCAAGTGTGTGGATGTGCATTGACAAGTCTGGCAGACACTGGTGCCCGGTGCTTTGAGCACAAATCAATGTTGCTGTTTGTTGATAAGTCAGACACCAGTTCACCGTATCAAGCATCCTGCTAGTGAAGTCAAAATCACTGTGTGTACGCTTAGTTCATGTTGGTCAGTTTGTGATGTTGATGAAGATGTATGCTGTCCACTGCCTGATGTGATTAGGAGGATTTAGAAATTCTCTTCCTCCCAGCGGCACAGCACAGTCCTCTGTGACTTTGGCTAACTGGCAGTGATTGTAAGGGTTCTGACAAGGCTGCAGACATTGGTGCATGGTGGTAAATGAGAAGCAAAATCCCAGAATAGACTTTGTGCAGACAACACCATGCACCAGTGTCAGGGATCTTGCTGTTACACTTCTATTCACTGTCAGTTAGGCATTGTCCCAGGTAAAGTGGTTGTTCCTGGTGGATGTAGTACTCCAACTCCCACCAGGCTCTGTCCTTCATGCACTCTTCCCATACAGTGAAAACAGACCACATGTCAGAATTGTTTCTGTGCGGTGATTAGGAATAGATTGAAATTTAGGACACTTGTGCCTCTTTTCTGATTATTGTTAAAATCCAAACAGGGACTTGGGTTAAAAACACCAGTCCACATTGTTAACCCCTTCCACGCTCATGACGAGCTGGGCTCGTCATGCAGTAGCCTCCTGCTACGCTGATGACGAGCCCAGCTCGTCATGAATAATGGGGTTCAAGGAGTTCCAGTACAGGAGAAAAATCCCCATAGCGTTCAAGGTGTTAAACACCTTGTCAGTAAATTGCTGCTCACTTATAAGTATAATCAAAGAATATGTAGGGGTTTACTCAAATTACCCTGTTGTACCTGGTTAAAAATTACAAGGATAAAGAGAAGAAAGTGGCCACTTGTTGGAAAAAGTAGTGTTCACCTATAACATAAAGGCAATACACTCAGAGGTTGTCTTATATGCACACTCGGCTTGTATTACTCTCAAACCTTAATCACAAAACTGTGCATTTAATAGTCACATGATTAATCAATTCTCATCAGATTCCTCTTTGTCAAAACATGTCGACGCAGACGTGTTTCGGCCGTCTTGTACTTCTTGGCCTCCTCTGGACAAGGTAGAGGAAACAAACATCATGGATATAAATCCAGTTCCCATGCGGTCAGGACCCAGATATATAAAGTCCAAGAATGTCGCTTCAGTACTTATTATGTGAACTTCAATCGAAAATGTTTCCAGATAAAAGAGCCACTAGGGGCTTTCTACACCACTCCCTTTCTTTTTCGAAAGCCTTAATCTCCTTATGAGCCTCCGTGTGGGACTTGGCCCGCAGGGCAGGTTCACCCCTAAACTTTTTGCCTTATGTGTGACCCTGTGTCAGTGATTTCTGGGTCTCTGCGCACTTTTCCCTGGGTCCCAGAGTGAAAGTGCGTGCGTGTAGCATGGCTGGCCTGCCCTCCCATAGGAATGCATGGGGAATGTGTGTGTCCCTGGTAGTTCCTGATGCGTGGGGAGTGCAGGCTCGAGTTTAGTATGTGTAAACTCGTGAGAGTGAATGCTGCGAGATGGTATATGCGGCATGTATGTGTCTAGAAGGGAAGTGCTACTTCTGGACATTGAGATATGTGTGCGTGTGCTGTGAGGGTGCTGGAGCGTGATTGGCTGGAGCTGGCTGGCATGCCAGGCTCCAGGAAGTCTGGATGGGTCTGCCCGGTGGTGAGTGGGAGATTAGCATGGGTGATGTGTGGGAGGAGTGTGCCTGTGTCCTGGATGGGCTGGGTTTTCCCCACACAGTGCTGGCTCCGCCCCCCTGTGGTGTGTCTAACGACCCTAGCCTCCCCAGTGAATGAAATGGGTGGTTGGGCCATTAAGAGTGCTCCAGAGCCAGCTGAAACTGGTTTTCCACCCACCCTGCACCTTGAAACAAAGGATTTGTTACTATAAGAAGGGGCTGTGTCCCCTTAGAAAATGTTCTGCTTTTGGATCCTGCCAGAGGGGGCTGTTGCTGCTGCTGGGGCCAGGAGGACCGCCACTTGGACTGTCTCCCTGCCTGGAGACCCATTGTGCTGCCGCTGGCCCAGCCTTGCCCCCCTGCCTGCCTCCAGCCCCTGCTGGAGCCCTGTCCTGTCCTCCAGTGCTGGGGAGCACTGAGGACTTCGTTGCCTGCAGCCTGAGAGCGCTGCTCTCTGCCCTTCAGCGCTAGGAGCGCTGAGATTGCCTGCCTAGCGCTTGAAAACGCTGGATTTTGCCCGAGCGCCGTGAGCGCTGTATTTTGTCCGCCCCGTGTGGTGGTTTGGCGGCGCGGGTGCTACCCCGCTCATTGCCGCGTTGTTGTGCCCGGTTTTGATTGATCTACGAGGGAGCCCACTCCTCGGATCATCTGGGAGCCCGCCTGCCTGCCTAAAGCGAGCCGCCGCGCTGCCCGCGGCGACCCGGAAGTGAAGGGACGGCCGTCCAATCACCGCGCGGCCCGGGAGAGTCAACCCGGAAGTCCCGCCTCCTCCACCGAGCCGCGAGAGAGCCTGCCGAGGCTCCCCGAGAGGAGAGGAGAGCCCCGGGACCAGCGGGAGAGACCCGCCGCCGCTGGAGAGCCCAGCGCGAACCCGGTGAGTGAAGGTGCCTGCAGAGGAGGGGGGGAGCGTCGGGACACATTGCCGGTGTCCGCCCCGCCCCCTCTCTGTAGCGCGACCTCGCGCCTGTAGTCAGAGCCAGAGAGGCTCTTAGGGGGCCTTGTTGAGCGACCCGAGTCCCCAAGAGGGGGACTCCAACCCGAGCCTAAAAGAGGCTCCAACGACCGGCGCATTTCTTGTTTGGCGAGCCAGAGAGGCTCGCGAGTACATTAACTACGAGCCCAGAGAGGCTCTGAGGGGCATTTCGTCCGTGAGCCTGCAAGGCTCTTGAGGAACATTTGTCTGTAATCCGGGTCCCCAGAGCGAGGGACCCCCCAGCCCAGCGAGGCTGCACCTGTTCATTGCTGGAGCCCTGAGAGGCTCAGCAGCCCCCCCTTGCTGGGGAGAGAGCCTAAGAGAGGCTCACCAGTGCCACAGTGGTGGTTCTTTGAGCCCAGAGAGGCTCCAACTTTGCGCTAACTTTCCCTGCTCCAGTTGCCCAGCACTTTGTGGGCAACTGCCACGTTTAGGCCCTGACATTGGGACACCGGGACAGTCACAGGTGGTGACTGGTGAGTTTGGGGAAATTGGTATTTGTTCTGCACCTCTGAATGTATTGATTATGCGTCATGTGCCATTACACCTCTGAATGTTACGGCATCATGTGTTTTGCTTACACCTCTGAATGGGTAGATTATTCATCATGTGTTCTCTTTGTCCTTTTACACCTCTGAATGTTACGACATCATGTGTGTTGCTTTTGCACCCCTACAGGTAGTGTGACGTGTAGGTGGTTGTTTTCTCCCTAGTACAGGTGGTGCTAGTGAGGCCCTGTTACCAGTAATTACTGGTTGTATGCTCTACTTAGGTATTGCTAAAGTGTTATTACTGAAAGTATTGCTTTATTACTGAAGGTATTGCTTTATTACTGAAAGTATTGCTGCTAAAAGTGCTGATACCCTTGACAGTGGTTCCAGTGGCCCTGTCCTGTACAAATATCCCTTGTAAATTCCGCCCGTGCCTGTTGGCACAGTGTAACAAGATGTGTGTTTTATCTGATGTATATTTATTATAATACAAAGGCTATTTTTACATAACCTTGTGTGGAGTTTCCTTTGTGGTGGGCCTTTAGTTGTTGTTGCTGGGGTGCGTGCGCAAATACTTAACCTACATCGCCTCCAAGTTTAGCCTTGCTGCTCGCGCCACGTTACCTAGAGGGTGAGTAGGGGTTATCTTGGCGTGTAACTCCCTTGCCCTGACTTGGGTGTGGTGGTCTCTGACTGACTTTGGCGAAAGCCCTGGCCAGCCGGGGATCCCATTTCCAACATTGGCGGCAAGCGGTGGGATAAGGATTTGTGTTTGCGTTGTACCACAGTAGCAGCTGGCCGCACTTCAAAGCTCTACATTTGTTAGATAACCACATTTTGGGGATTATTGTTTTTGGTGAAATTCCATTGTTTCTTCTCCTGAAGAGTGTCATTTTATAATTGTGTTCAGTACATTTGTCCCCCGCCCTGCTTCCAGAGTTTGGTACCTGTGTCACTTTTGGTCAGGTTGAGAAGTCAGGGGTGGTAGAAACTGCCTTACCGATCCGAGGGGAGGGTGTGTGTGGATGAATGGTGTGTTTCCCTGGACGCATGAGTGAGTTCTTTTTTTAAGGAGAGTGTGGAAGTTTTGGAATTGTGTACTCCTACTTCAGATTGCTAGATCCCTTGTGTTGCACGTGTCTGTGAGCATCCTGTCAAGATGGAATCTCCTTTTAACCTTTGTGGCCTGTTTAAGTACAGTGTGCATGAGTTGGTACGGTTATGTAAGGAGAGAGACATCCCAGTGAGTGAGTCAGACACCCAGTCCAAGCTTAGGGATAACATGATCCTGTGGCAGAAGAGTGACTGGGAGCGTGAGCACAGTGAGAGGGAGAGGGCCCGGACCGCACACCATGAGGGTGGTGGGTCTGAGGGGAGCCCTGAAGAGTCTGATGTGGAGAGTGAGTGTGACAGTGGATGGGCGCCAGCAGAGAGTGAGTACCCCCTAGATAGGGAGTCCCTTGCTGGGTCCAGTGTCAGGTGTAGCACCCCATCCCTTTCCCTGTCCCCAGAGGAGTGGGTGGATAGGAGAGAAGAGAGGGAGCACCAGCTGGCCATGGAGAAGCTCCGGTTAGAGTATGCCAGAGAGATGGCGCAGCTGGGTGTGAATGAGCGGACTGCAGAGGCTGAGAGGGCCTTGGCCAGGGAGAAGATAGCCCTAGAGTGTAGGTTATCCCCTGAGCGCAGTCTTAATTTTCTGGATCCCCCAGGGAGGGTTGAGTCCAGTGGTGGCAGCTATTTAGATTCCAGTCTAGAAATTCCCAGTTCCCCGAGTATGGTTCCTGTTTCCCCAGAGGAGGAGAATAGGTTGAGGTTTAGGAACCTTAGGAAACCGTCTCACCAGTCTTGGGTAGACTTTGAGGATGACTGTTGTGGAGCCCTGTGTGATTGGGTACGGGAGCCCACGAAATGTGATTGGGACATATTGTTTGATATGTTTCTCAGAGAGCAGTTGCTCAGTGTTGTTTATCCAGGATTGCGCCAACACCTAGTAGGGTGTGGATTGTCTGAACCATCTGACCTGGCAGAGGAAGCAGACCGCTGGGAAAGGGCCAGAGGTTCTGTAGAGTCATTGGTGAGTGACTCCGAAAGTAGTGGGTCAGGGATCTTCCAGCCCAGCGTGGTGGAAGAGGCTCAGTGTAGCCCAACTAGGTCCCAGTATAGTGAGAAGGGTGTAGGGGCTGACTGCCTGGCTCAGTGGAGCAGGAGTCAGTGGGTGGCTGAGAGCCCCCCGAGGCCCGAAGCCCTGTCTCAGAACCTGGGTGGTTTCTTGAGGGAACACCAGGTTGGGGACCTAGGCTGTCCTGTTAGCCCATTTGAGGAGGATCTCCTAGTGAGTAGAGGACCTGGAGCGTCTGTAACCAGAGCTCCTGTGGTTCCAGAGGCTGGCAGTACCGCTCCGGTAGGGAGGGTACAGGAGTCCAGCGTGAGGAGTGATTGGGGGATGAGTTTCCCAGTGGATGCACCAGTGGACCAGAGACTAGCCAGTTGGGCTGGATCTTCTTGGAGGGACCAGGGTGGTGCCACTTCTGGTCTGGGGGATCGTCACGCACTGTCAGGTGGACAGAGGGCGGGAGATCTGCGCCAGACAGACAGTCACACAACAGAGGTGTCATTTGTTAGCCTCAGGGGGATTGTGTGTGAGTCCCCAGAAGTCCTGGAGTGCCAGGCAGTTGTTCCACCAAAGGTTTTAGACCGGAGGTTGGGTGGCCAGGTTCAGGATCGGCCTGACCTGAAGGGTAGGACGACTGTAACCAGTGTCCTGACCGGTTCTTCTTCCAGAGGAACTTCTCCAGGTGGGAGAGGGCAGACCTCTGGAAGGGGGTGCAGAGGGTGGGAGAGCCCACCTCTGACCCCGATGCAACCTGAGGGGTTAAACCCTGGGTTGGAATGGCGTTCTAGGTATCCCCCTCGCACGGGGAGGAGGAGCCCTAAAAGAAGAGGAAAGGGGAGGAGCGCCTTCCCTGAGACTCCTGGTCCACCTGAGGTTGTAGACCCTAGGCTGGAGAACCAGTGGCAGTCTAGCCCTGTCTTGCAGACAGGAGGAGTGGAGAATGGCTACTATGGGCCTGGGGTTACTACCCCCCACTTCGTGAGTAGGCAGGAACCAGTGGCACCTGGGTGGCCTAGGGCCTGGTCCTGGCCGCGGACAGCTGAGGAGTACCAGTGGGGTAGCCCAGCTGGTCCTTACAGTAGCTTTAGAAGGAACCCTAGGGGTTCACCGTGGCATAGAACAGGAGGGTGTCCCGGCAGTGGCGGGCCTGCGTCCGTGTTCTATCGCCCCAAGCAGGGAAGTCCATCACGGTGGTGATTGTTCTCCCCTGCGTTTTGGCTGGAAGGGGGTTATGTGGGACTTGGCCCGCAGGGCAGGTTCACCCCTAAACTTTTTGCCTTATGTGTGACCCTGTGTCAGTGATTTCTGGGTCTCTGCGCACTTTTCCCTGGGTCCCAGAGTGAAAGTGCGTGCGTGTAGCATGGCTGGCCTGCCCTCCCATAGGAATGCATGGGGAATGTGTGTGTCCCTGGTAGTTCCTGATGCGTGGGGAGTGCAGGCTCGAGTTTAGTATGTGTAAACTCGTGAGAGTGAATGCTGCGAGATGGTATATGCGGCATGTATGTGTCTAGAAGGGAAGTGCTACTTCTGGACATTGAGATATGTGTGCGTGTGTTGTGAGGGTGCTGGAGCGTGATTGGCTGGAGCTGGCTGGCATGCCAGGCTCCAGGAAGTCTGGATGGGTCTGCCCGGTGGTGAGTGGGAGATTAGCATGGGTGATGTGTGGGAGGAGTGTGCCTGTGTCCTGGATGGGCTGGGTTTTCCCCACACAGTGCTGGCTCCGCCCCCCTGTGGTGTGTCTAACGACCCTAGCCTCCCCAGTGAATGAAATGGGTGGTTGGGCCATTAAGAGTGCTCCAGAGCCAGCTGAAACTGGTTTTCCCCCCACCCTGCACCTTGAAACAAAGGATTTGTTACTATAAGAAGGGGCTGTGTCCCCTTAGAAAATGTTCTGCTTTTGGATCCTGCCAGAGGGGGCTGTTGCTGCTGCTGGGGCCAGGAGGACCGCCACTTGGACTGTCTCCCTGCCTGGAGACCCAGTGTGCTGGCGCTGGCCCAGCCTTGCCCCCCTGCCTGCCTCCAGCCCCTGCTGGAGCCCTGTCCTGTCCTCCAGTGCTGGGGAGCACTGAGGACTTCGTTGCCTGCAGCCTGAGAGCGCTGCTCTCTGCCCTTCAGCGCTAGGAGCGCTGAGATCGCCTGCCTAGCGCTTGAAAACGCTGGATTTTGCCCGAGCGCCGTGAGCGCTGTATTTTGTCCGCCCCGTGTGGTGGTTTGGCGGCGCGGGTGCTACCCCGCTCATTGCCGCGTTGTTGTGCCCGGTTTTGATTGATCTACGAGGGAGCCCACTCCTCGGATCATCTGGGAGCCCGCCTGCCTGCCTAAAGCGAGCCGCCGCGCTGCCCGCGGCGACCCGGAAGTGAAGGGACGGCCGTCCAATCACCGCGCGGCCCGGGAGAGTCAACCCGGAAGTCCCGCCTCCTCCACCGAGCCGCGAGAGAGCCTGCCGAGGCTCCCCGAGAGGAGAGGAGAGCCCCGGGACCAGCGGGAGAGACCCGCCGCCGCTGGAGAGCCCAGCGCGAACCCGGTGAGTGAAGGTGCCTGCAGAGGAGGGGGAGCGTCGGGACACATTGCCGGTGTCCGCCCCGCCCCCTCTCTGTAGCGCGACCTCGCGCCTGTAGTCAGAGCCAGAGAGGCTCTTAGGGGGCCTTGTTGAGCGACCCGAGTCCCCAAGAGGGGGACTCCAACCCGAGCCTAAAAGAGGCTCCAACGACCGGCGCATTTCTTGTTTGGCGAGCCAGAGAGGCTCGCGAGTACATTAACTACGAGCCCAGAGAGGCTCTGAGGGGCATTTCCTCCGTGAGCCTGCAAGGCTCTTGAGGAACATTTGTCTGTAATCCGGGTCCCCAGAGCGAGGGACCCCCCAGCCCAGCGAGGCTGCACCTGTTCATTGCTGGAGCCCTGAGAGGCTCAGCAGCCCCCCCTTGCTGGGGAGAGAGCCTAAGAGAGGCTCACCAGTGCCACAGTGGTGGTTCTTTGAGCCCAGAGAGGCTCCAACTTTGCGCTAACTTTCCCTGCTCCAGTTGCCCAGCACTTTGTGGGCAACTGCCACGTTTAGGCCCTGACATTGGGACACCGGGACAGTCACAGGTGGTGACTGGTGAGTTTGGGGAAATTGGTATTTGTTCTGCACCTCTGAATGTATTGATTATGCGTCATGTGCCTTTACACCTCTGAATGTTACGGCATCATGTGTTTTGCTTACACCTCTGAATGGGTAGATTATTCATCATGTGTTCTCTTTGTCCTTTTACACCTCTGAATGTTACGACATCATGTGTGTTGCTTTTGCACCCCTACAGGTAGTGTGACGTGTAGGTGGTTGTTTTCTCCCTAGTACAGGTGGTGCTAGTGAGGCCCTGTTACCAGTAATTACTGGTTGTATGCTCTACTTAGGTATTGCTAAAGTGTTATTACTGAAAGTATTGCTTTATTACTGAAGGTATTGCTTTATTACTGAAAGTATTGCTGCTAAAAGTGTTGATACCCTTGACAGTGGTTCCAGTGGCCCTGTCCTGTACAAATATCCCTTGTAAATTCCGCCCGTGCCTGTTGGCACAGTGTAACAAGATGTGTGTTTTATCTGATGTATATTTATTATAATACAAAGGCTATTTTTACATAACCTTGTGTGGAGTTTCCTTTGTGGTGGGCCTTTAGTTGTTGTTGCTGGGGTGCGTGCGCAAATACTTAACCTACATCGCCTCCAAGTTTAGCCTTGCTGCTCGCGCCACGTTACCTAGAGGGTGAGTAGGGGTTATCTTGGCGTGTAACTCCCTTGCCCTGACTTGGGTGTGGTGGTCTCTGACTGACTTTGGCGAAAGCCCTGGCCAGCCGGGGATCCCATTTCCAACACTCCGTCTTCCTGACGTCCCGTAATTTGATCGGCTTCAAAGCAGACTTTTTGTTAGGCTAGTTGAGCAGGTTAGGTAGATTGTGTGTCTGACAAGACCTGATGTGAGTTGTACCCGTTTCAAATACACCTACCCCCGTACCCAGATATGCTGACTCCTGTGTGCCTATATATACCTCACAGTGTGAGTAAATGTACTGGCAATGTGGCTGGTACGGGTGCATGGTTTTGGATATGAATGCAAACCTTTAAACACAACCTTCTCAGAAAAAACCCTGATACCTTATTGCTGGATCACTCCTACAACGCCAAAGAAGGCATTATAATCAATAACCTCTTATTTTTCACAAGAAAAATTGCCAAATTGCGATAGGCCTTTCATCAGTTACTATCCATTCAAGACCGTAAAAACATTCCCTACGGAACTAGGATTACAATAAGTCCCACACAGAACCTCAGAGCCTCATTGAATATAACACCCTACAAAAATGGCACTGTTCTTATTCAAGCAGCTAACAAGGACCTAGAACTTTTTGACAAATACTTTTCCACCCTAAAAACCCACACCCTCAGCAGACTCACTCCCACTCAGGTACTTACTACCCCCAACACCCCTTCCTGTACTGAAGTTCAGAGACCATCCTCTTCACCCAGGCACGAGGATAGAGACACCACCAACTCTCCGGCCTCAGCACACATTGCATTGACACCCTTTACTACCTCATGCTGCCCCTCTCTTCCAGCCCTTCCTTCACATAGATCCATGGAAAGAAGCAACACCAACTCTCCCTCCTTTCCATGCACTGCACTGACACCTCCATATACTGCAAGCTGCACTTCTTGGGACCTTATCACTACCCCCTCCGCACCTTCCACTCTGGAAGAACATCGACCCTTGTTACTCAGAACTGATGATAGAAGCAACAACTCCATCTCCCTATCATGTACTGCACTGAAACCCTCAGCATCTTCAACATTACACATCACGTCTAGGGACCCTACTACTACCCCTGCTGCCCATTAATCTCTGGAAGAAAATCTAACACATCCCTCACCTCGAACCAAGGAGCGAGGTAACAACTCTCTCTCCTTAGCATGCACTACTCTGATATCCTTATCATTTTCTCACAACACTTCTCGGTACCCTACTACTACTATCCCCACCATCCTTCCCTCTCCTGAAGAAAATCGACCCTGTCATGCACCCAGATCAGTGAAAGAATAATCAACAATTCACCCTCCTTAGTACGCACTGCACTACCATCCTCAACTAGAACTACCATAAGAACCAACATTAATACTACTCCCTCTACACCCTTTATCCTGTCTTCCCCCACAATATCAACAGACGGAACAAGAATGTCTCAAAACCTCATAGCGCACCTCTAGAAACCTTCAAACCGTTAGACTAGAAATCAAAACCATCTTACAACTTGCTGAAAAATCTCTTCCTAAACTTAAGTATCTTCAAAACTCACTAAAGACAGTCGACAACGTGACAAAAACTATTCCCCTGCCTCTAGACAATTGATAATTGCGCACACGCAATCTCTCTAATTCCATTGCGGACCAGGAAATGCAAACGCTATTACAGCTGTTCGAATCTCCACCAGACCATGTCTTAGACAATGAGGAATACTCGATTTGTCTAGTCTCCGTCAACCCCTGCAGAACATCACAACCAATCCATTGAGGAATAAACCGGAATAATCTTCACTCTATAACCCCTAACCAAGATAACCAAGCAAGAAGATTTCTTGCCTTCTATTAAACTGCCACTAAGCCCCTAAACTTGCCTCTGACATTGCCGACATCATCCTTAGCATGAAAATGAATATAGTCATCCTCACTGAAATGTGGTTCAAGGAATCTTCTTCACCATGCCTTTACCTTCTGGTCCCCCAGACTTCAACATCATTATATTAGACAGACACCACAAAAAAGGCGGAGTCTTAGCCTGCATACATCCATCTGACCTCACCAACTCAAAATTTTGTTCAGAACCCCTGAACTCTTCTGAATACCTTGGGATCTCTGTGAACTCACCAAGTAACCACTCTCTTAAATTACATATATTCTACCATCCTCCCGGACAAAACATAATTTTCACAGAACAACTCATGGAAATCATCACTGCAAACTTGTCCCCTCACTCGAATTACATATTCCTTGGTGATTTCAATTTCCACTGGGAGAACACACTGAACAAGCAGGTCAACACCCTTCAATCAATTCAATCAGGGGTTGGTTAAAGCGCGACTACTCACCCGTAAGGGTCTCAAGGCGCTAGGGGTGGGGTGCAGGTTCCATTCCATCAAGGAGGGGGTCTGTCGAAGAGCCAGGTTTTGAGGTTTCTTGCGAAGATGGGGAGCGATGTTGTCTGTCTGAGGTGGAGCGGAAGGGCGTTCCATGCTTTGGCAGCGAGGAAGGAGAAGGAGCGGCCTCCCGATTTGGTCTTTCTGGTGCGGGGGACCACGGCGTAGGAGAGCTGGGCTGATCGTAGGGTCCTTTGGGGTGCGTGGAATTTGAGTCGGCTGTTCAGGTATGCTGGTCCGGTGCCGTGGAGGGCCTTGTGTGCGTGGGTGAGTATCTTAAAGGTGATTCTCGCCTCGACGGGGAGCCAGTGCAGTGTGCGCAGGTGCTGGGAGATGTGGCAGTGTTTTGGCAGGTTGAGTACCAGTCTTGCGGCGGCGTTCTGGATGTTCTGTAGCTTGCGGATGAGGTTTTTGTTTATTCCGGCGTAGAGTGCGTTGCCGTAGTCGAGTCTGCTGGTGACCAGGGCGTGAGTGACTGTCTTTCGGTGTTCGAGGGGGATCCATTTGAAGGTCTTACGAAGGAGGCGGAGGGTGTGGAAGCAGGAAGATGAGACAGAGTTGATCTGGCGTTCCATTTTGAGCTCGGAGTCCAGGATGATTCCGAGGTTGCGTGCGTGGTCTGTGGGGGTTGGTGGGTTTCTGAGGGCGGTGGGCCACCAGGTGTCGCTCCAAGCGTCGGGGTTTGGGTCCATGATGAGTACTTCTGTTTTGCTGGTGTTTAGTTGTAGGCAGCTGTTTTTTCATCCATTTGGCGACGGCTTCCATGCCTTCTCGAAAGTTGCGTCTGGCGGTGTTGGGCTCGTTGGATAGGGAGAGTATGAGCTGGGTGTCATCTTCGTATGACACGATGTTGAGTCCGTAGGTTCTGATGATGGGGGCAAGTGGAGCCATGTAGATGTTGAAGAGCGTCGGGCTGAGGGAGGAGCCCTGGGGGACTCCGCAGGTGGTAGGTGTGGGGTCCAAGAGGAATAGGGGGAGTCTGACCCGCTGCGTCCTGCCGGAGAGGAAGGAGCAGATCCAGTCGAGGGCCTTGTCCTGGATTCCTGCGTCATAGAGTCTGCATATTAGGGTGCGGTGGGTGACTGTGTCGAACGCCGCTGATAGATCGAGGAGGATGAGGGCTACTGTTTCTCCTTTGTCCAGTAGGGTGCGGATGTTGTCTGTTGCGGCGAGGAGGGCGGTTTCTGTACTGTGTTTTTTTCTGAAGCCGGAGGAGTCGAGGATGTTGTGTTCTTCAATGAATGTGGCGAGTTGGCTGTTGATGGCTTTCTCGATCACTTTCGCTGGGAACGGGAGCAGGAAGATGGGTCTGTAGTTTTTGAATTTGGTGGGGTCCGCTGAGGGTTTCTTTAGGAGGGGGTTCACCTCGGCGTGTTTCCAGTCGTCGGGGAACAAGGCAGTCGCCAGGGAGTGGTTGATGGTGTGGTGGAGCATGGGTGCGATGGTGTCGGCGGCTCTGTTGAAGATGTGGTGGGGGCAGGGGTCCGTGGGGGCCCCTGAGTGGATTGACTTCATTGTCTTCAGTGTGTCTTCGGTGGTGAGGGCTGTCCAGTCATCAATCGCTGGTCTCCGGGTGTCGGGGGTGGTTGGTGAGGGTTCAGTGTGTTGGTTGTCTTCGTCGAAGTTGTCGTAGATGCTCTTGATTTTGTGGTGGAAAAAGGTGCTGAGTTTGTCACAGAGGTCTTGTGAGGGAGGGATGTCGGTAGACTCGTTGGTGGGTTGGGTGAACTCCTTGATGATGCTGAAGAGTTCCTTGCTGTTGTGTGCGTGGATGGAGATTCTGTCTTCAATCGCTTTTTTCCTCGTTTCTCTGATGAGTTGATGGTGGGTGTTGGTGGCGGCTCTGACGTTGTTGTGGGCTTCTGTGGATTTGGTGTTTCCTCCAGGCCTTTTCGAGGCGGCGGCATGTGCGCCTGGATTCTCGAAGTTCGGTGGTAAACCATCTGGCTTTCTTGGCACGGGTATTGTTGTTTTTCTTGAGGGGGGCTATGGTGTTGGTGCTGTCCGAGATCCATCTATGCAGGGTTCGGGCTGCGGTGTTGGGCTCGTCGTTTTCCGCGATGGTTGTGGTGGAGTTGTTGAGTGAGGAGGTGAGCTGGTCATCGGTGATTTTGGTCCAGTTTCTTTGTGGAAGCAGGTGCTGGTGTCTGTGGATGGTGGGTGTTCTGAAGGTGAAGTGGACGCAATGATGGTCGGTCCATGGGAGTTCGGTGGTGTGGCTGAAGATGATGGAGTTTCCTGTAGTGAAGAGGGGGTCGAGGGTGTGTCCTGCTGAGTGAGTGGGCTCGGTCACGATCTGGCGGAGTCCAATGTTGTGGAGGTTGTCCAGGAGGCATGTGATGTTGGGGTCCAGTTGATTGTCGAAGTGGAAGTTGAGGTCTCTCAGCAGGGTGTAGTTGGTGGATGCGATGACCTGCGGGGAGATAATGTCCGTGATGGAGTTGGCGAAGGGTCCGCGGGGTCCAGGGGGTCTGTAGATGAGGGTTCCTCGGAGGGCGGCGGTGGGGCTGGACAGTATCTTGAAGTGAAGGTGTTCCATCAGTTCTGTGGACTCGTCAGGGAGTGTGCTCAGCGGAGGCTGGATTTCTGGACGTTGGCGATTCCTCCTCCTGGGTGGGTGGGGCGGTCCTTCCTGGAGATCTTGTATCCTTGGGGGATGGCGATGGTGATGTCCAGTCCCGAGGTGGTGTTGGTCCAGGTTTCGGTGAAGAATGCTACATCCGGGGTGGTGCTGTCAAGTAGGTCCCAGATTTCTATTGCGTGTTTGTGAAGGGATCGGACGTTGAGGAGGATGCATTGCAGGGTCTTCGGTTCGGTTGTGTTCTTGTGGGCGGGTTGTGCTGGATCCGTGTTCTTGGCGGTGCTGCAGGTGTGCCGGCAGCGGTGACAGCTGAAGGTCCATCGGTGTCGGCTGGTGATGCTAGCTTGCAGTTGTTGTTGCAGCCTGGGTTGAGTGCGTGGAGTGCTGCTGGGTCGTAGCGTTGGCGGGGCGGAGGTCCAGGGTTCCTGGTGCTGGTCGCGGACGGGTCGCAGACGGGCGCAGATGTGCTTGCCTTTGACGCGCCTTCGGTGCACCAGCGGCGCGCCCGCAGCCCTCAGAAATAAGGCACAAAAGAGCAGAGATGCAGAAAAGAGAAGAAAGGTGAAAGATAGAAAGAGTAGAAAACAGAGTGAAGGAGCAGAGTGAGAGAAAGGAGACAGAGGTCCACTGGACCACCAGGGATGAGGCGCAGGGAAACCTGCGGGTGGAGGAGGGCCTCGATCACCGACACTCAAGAGTGCAGGGGCAGGGGCACCTCACTTAATGGTGGAGCTGCAAGGGTGGGAGAGCAATTTCACTGACAATGAGTCAGTGGTCTTGCTCTCGCCCTTAAAACCTTCCTTGCTGACCATTCCCTGATCCAAACTGTCTCTGAGCCCACTCACACAAAGGGTGTTACTCTCGACTGGCTCATTTGTAAACAAAATACTATTGAATCGATCTTGATTACCCCCTGTGACTGGTCAGACCATCACATTATCACCTTCCAAATACCTTCCTGTAAGAAGAAAATCCTCCCACAACAAATTAAATCTAAACAATGGATAAGAGACACAAAGAACATCAACTGGAACAATCTTGCCTCCCAATGTGAGAATGTTTTTACCCCCCCAACAACATAATAGACATCACTGCCCTCACTGATCACTATAACTCCACCAAGACCAAAATATTCGACCAAGCCTCACCGCCAAAACTCAAAAGAATTCCTGAAAAGGATAAAAACCCATGGTTCAGTGAAGCACTAAATGAAGAGAGATGCAAACTCAGATCAACTGAACGGAAATGGAGGCAACACCCATCCCCCCAGCTGAAACTACTCTGAAAAGCAAGAAAATCATACAATAAAAGTATTCTAAAATAAAAAAATGACTAGACAATGCAAAAAACAGACCAAAAAACTATTCAAAATTCTGTATCAACAATCGAACAAATTGGCCAATTCGAAACTCAATATGGCAGCAATCAAAAAGATCTGTTGTACCCCGGCACTCAGATACTTGTTTATCAAAGAAGCAAGTGCGTTTAAGGGAGTTAAGGGCATATTATTAAGGACGGGTGATACAATATCGCGGCTTTTATCGGCAGGAAACTGCTGATAAAATGGCGATAATGGGCTTGATAATATGCTCTATAGAATTCCTATCGAAGCCCATGTCCATAAAATAGTTCTATATACCTGTAAGGGCGCACATTGTCATATATGTAAGCATGGGCGTAAAATCCGCTCCGCTCGCGGATTTTTCGGATTTTCGGCAAATTCGCAATCCGCGAACTCTCGCGAATTTGACGAAAATCCGTGAATCCGCTCGCGGTGGATTTTTTGCTTGGTTGCGGCGCGCGGCGTGGTGCACGGCGTTCACTTTCCGTCATTAAGCGTTTGCCGAGTTGTTTTTCTCGATCATATTTTGCGAGTGCTGCGCCATTTTGGATCTTGCTGTGTGATCCCGCGGGAGTTTGGCGCCCGCAAATACGTAATCGCGGCTTGCCACCTTGCACAGCACACCTCGCGAGAGTTCGCAATTGCGAACACGTAGTTGCGGCGGAAAGGAACAATCTCGCACTCGCGAAATAGAGATTTTGCAATTCTGCACAAGAAATCCACCAGAAAACAGGATAGACCTTCAGAAAATGATTATTTTTATCAGAATCACTCCTCAGGTTGACATTTGCATGGCCTTTTTTTTTGCAAGGAGTCCATTTTTTGGGGGGGGAGGGAAGGAAGTGCCCCACAGTCTACAACTTCCTGTTCCTGTCCAGCAGGCTCCTCCCAGTGCTTTGTCCATCTCCTGGTCACTTTCATTTGGATCTGGAGCTGGAAGGATTACTTTTTGTGGGTGCTGCTGGATATTTGGATTTGAGGCCTTTTTGACTTTCTTTGGATCACTTTTGGATTAGAAATCCACTTTCACAAGTAAGTTTGTTTGGGGCATTACAGTTGCTGCAACTACAATTTTGGAACTTTTTCAGAACATTAAATAAATTATATTGTGGGTAGCCACAGTATCCAGTAGGACCAGGGTTGGTTATGGGTGCATGATACAACTGTTTTGTTGAATTTAAACACCATTGAGGCCATGGATGGGCTGGGATTGTGCTGATTTTTGTTGTTTTTGTCGTTTTTTTGGGGCTGCTGGTGGGGCCCTTTGCCCAGGGGTGGTGAGTGTTGCATGGGCCTAGTCTTTCTGTGGGGTGTCTTCTTGAATTTAAACATCATTGAGGCCATGGATGGGCTGGGATTGTGCTTATTTTATTGTTTTTTGTCGTTTTTTTGGGGCTGCTGGTGTGGCCTTTTGCCCAGGGGTAGTGGTGCATGGACTGAGTGTGCCTGTGGTGTGGTCTCACTCTCTTTAATGTAAACATCATGGATGGCATTGGATTGTTGTGATTTTTGGCTGTTTGTCTGTTTTTTGGGGGTGTACTGTTGATGTGGACTGGCCATGTGGGTGGTGGTGGTGGCCATCTTGAGTGCTGGCTGGTACAGGCAACATGTGCTTGGGGTGCAAGGGACCATTTTGAAGAGAGGCAGTGTCTGAGGCCTGCACTTATTTTGCCTACTTTTCATCCATTATGCCCAGGGGTAGTGAGTGTTGCATGGGCCTAGTCTTTTTGAGGGGTGTCTTCTTGAATGTAAACACCATTGAGGCAATGGATGGGCTGGGATTGTGCTTATTTTCTTTTTTTTGTCGTTTTTTTTTGCGGCTGCTGGTGGGGCCCTTTGCCCAGGGGTGGTGAGTGTTGAATGGGCCTAGTCTTTCTGTTGGGTGTCCCTTTTGAATTTAAACACCATTGAGGCCATGGATGGGCTGGGATTGTGCTGTTTTTTGTGGTTTTTGTCGTTTCTTTGGGGCTGCTGGTGTGGCCTTTTGCCCAGGGGTAGTGGTGCATGGACTGAGTGTGCCTGTAGTGTGGTCTCACTCTCTTTAATGTAAACATCCTGGATGGCATTGGATTGTGGTTAAGCATGGGCGTAAAATCCGCTCCGCTCGCGGATTTTTCGGATTTTCGGCAAATCCGCAATCCGCGAACGCTCGCGAATTTGTCGAAAATCCGTGAATCCGCTCGCGGCGGATTTTTTGCTTGGTTGCGGCGCGCGGCGTGGTGCACGGCGTTCACTTTCCGTCATTTTAGCGTTTGCCGAGTTGTTTTTCTTTGCGAGTGACGCGCCATTTTAGATCTTGCTGCGTGTTCCCGCGGGAGTTTGTCGCCCGCGAATACATACTCGCGGCTTGCCACCTTGCACAGCACACCTCGCGAGAGTTCGCAATTGCGAACACGTAGTTGCGGCGGAAAGGAACAATCTCGCACTTGCGAAATAGAGATTTTGCCATTTCGCACAAGAAAATCACCAGCAAACAGGATAAACCTTCTGAAAATTATGATTTTTATCAGAATCACTCCTCAGGTTGACATTTGCATGGCTTTTTTTTTTTGCAAGGAGTCCATTTTGGGGGGGGGGGAGGAAGGAAGTGCCCCACAGTCTCCAACTTCCTGTTCCTGTCCAGCAGGCTCCTCCCAGTGCTTTGTCCATCTCCTGGTCACTTTCATTTGGATCTGGAGCTGGAAGGATTACTTTTTGTGGGTGCTGCTGGATATTTGGATTTGAGGCCTTTTTGACTGTCTTTGGATCACTTTTGGATTAGAAATCAACTTTCACAAGTAAGTTTGTTTGGGGCATTACAGTTGCTGCAAGTAAAATTTTGGAACTTTTTCAGAACATTAAATAAATTATATTGTGGGTAGCCACAGTATCCAGTAGGACCAGGGTTGGTTAGGGGTGCATGATACAACTGTTTTGTTGAATTTAAACACCATTGAGGCCATGGATGGGCTGGGATTGTGCTGATTTTTGTCTTTTTTTTGGGACTGCTGGTGGGGCCCTTTGCCCAGGGGTGGTGAGTGTTGCATGGGCCTAGTCTTTCTGTGGGGTGTCTTCTTAAATTTAAACATAATTGAGGCCATGGATGGGCTGGGATTGTGCTTATTTTATTGTTTTTTGTCGTTTTTGGGGGGCTGCTGGTGTGGCCTTTTGCCCAGGGGTGGTGGGTGGTGCATGGACTGAGTGTGCCTGTGGTGTGGTCTCACTCTCTTTAATGTAAACATCATGGATGGCATTGGATTGTGGTGATTTCTGGCTGTTTTTCTGTTTTTTGGGGGTGTACTGTTGATGTGGACTGGTCATGTGGGTGGTGGTGGTGGCCATCTTGAGTGCTGGCTGGTACAGGCAACATGTGCCTGGGGTGTAAGGGGCCATTTTGAGGAGAGGCAGTGTCTGAGGCCTGCACTTATTTTGCCTACTTTTCATCCATTATGCCCAGGGGTAGTGAGTGTTGCATGGGCCTAGTGTTTCTGAGGGGTGTCTTCTTGAATTTAAACACCATTGAGGCCATGGATGGGCTGGGATTGTGCTGATTTTATTGTTTTTTGTCGTTTTTTTGGGCCTGCTGGTGGGGCCCTTTGCCCAGGGGTGGTGACTGAGTGTTGCATGGGCCTAGTCTTTCTGTGGGGTGTCTTCTTGAATTTAAACATAATAGAGGCCATGGATGGGCTGGGATTGTGCTTATTTTATTGTTTTTTGTCGTTTTTGGGGGGCTGATGGTGTGGTGTGGCCTTTTGCCCAGGGGTGGTGGGTGGTGCATGGACTGAGTGTGCCTGTGGTGTGGTCTCACTCTCTTTAATGTAAACATCATGGATGGCGTTGGATTGTGGTGATTTCTGGCTCTTTTTCTGTTTTTTGGGGGTGTACTGTTGATGTGGACTGGTCATGTGGGTGGTGGTGGTGGCCATCTTGAGTGCTGGCTGCTACAGGCAATATGTGCTTGGGGTGTAAGGGGCCATTTTGAGGAGAGGCAGTGTCTGAGGCCTGCACTTATTTTGCCTACTTTTCATCCATTATGCCCAGGGGTAGTGAGTGTTGCATGGGCCTAGTGTTTCTGAGGGGTGTCTTCTTGAATTTAAACACCATTGAGGCCATGGATGGGCTGGGATTGTGCTGATTTTATTGTTTTTTGTCGTTTTTGGGGGGCTGCTGGTGTGGCCTTTTGCCCAGGGGTGGTGGTGCATGGACTGAGTGTGCCTGTGGTGTGGTCTCACTCTCTTTAATGTAAACATCATGGATGGCATTGGATTGTGGTGATTTCTGGCTGTTTTTCTGTTTTTTGGGGGTGTACTGTTGATGTGGACTGGTCATGTGGGTGGTGGTGGTGGCCATCTTGAGTGCTGGCTGGTACAGGCAACATGTGCCTGGGGTGTAAGGGGCCATTTTGAGGAGAGGCAGTGTCTGAGGCCTGCACTTATTTTGCCTACTTTTCATCCATTATGCCCAGGGGTAGTGAGTGTTGCATGGGCCTAGTGTTTCTGAGGGGTGTCTTCTTGAATTTAAACACCATTGAGGCCATGGATGGGCTGGGATTGTGCTGATTTTATTGTTTTTTGTCGTTTTTTTGGGCCTGCTGGTGGGGCCCTTTGCCCAGGGGTGGTGAGTGTTGCATGGGCCTAGTCTTTCTGTGGGGTGTCTTCTTGAATTTAAACATAATAGAGGCCATGGATGGGCTGGGATTGTGCTTATTTTATTGTTTTTTGTCGTTTTTGGGGGGCTGCTGGTGTGGCCTTTTGCCCAGGGGTGGTGGGTGGTGCATGGACTGAGTGTGCCTGTGGTGTGGTCTCACTCTCTTTAATGTAAACATCATGGATGGCATTGGATTGTGGTGATTTCTGGCTGTTTTTCTGTTTTTTGGGGGTGTACTGTTGATGTGGACTGGTCATGTGGGTGGTGGTGGTGGCCATCTTGAGTGCTGGCTGGTACAGGCAACATGTGCCTGGGGTGTAAGGGGCCATTTTGAGGAGAGGCAGTGTCTGAGGCCTGCACTTATTTTGCCTACTTTTCATCCATTATGCCCAGGGGTAGTGAGTGTTGCATGGGCCTAGTGTTTCTGAGGGGTGTCTTCTTGAATTTAAACACCATTGAGGCCATGGATGGGCTGGGATTGTGCTGATTTTATTGTTTTTTGTCGTTTTTTTGGGCCTGCTGGTGGGGCCCTTTGCCCAGGGGTGGTGAGTGTTGCATGGGCCTAGTCTTTCTGTGGGGTGTCTTCTTGAATTTAAACATAATAGAGGCCATGGATGGGCTGGGATTGTGCTTATTTTATTGTTTTTTGTCGTTTTTGGGGGGCTGCTGGTGTGGCCTTTTGCCCAGGGGTGGTGGTGCATGGACTGAGTGTGCCTGTGGTGTGGTCTCACTCTCTTTAATGTAAACATCATGGATGGCGTTGGATTGTGGTGATTTCTGGCTGTTTTTCTGTTTTTTGGGGGTGTACTGTTGATGTGGACTGGTCATGTGGGTGGTGGTGGTGGCCATCTTGAGTGCTGGCTGGTACAGGCAACATGTGCCTGGGGTGTAAGGGGCCATTTTGAGGAGAGGCAGTGTGCCTGCACTTATTTTGCCTACTTTTCATCCATTATGCCCAGGGGTAGTGAGTGTTGCATACTTGCATGTCCGTAGTCTTTCTGTGGGGTGTCTTCAATGTAAACATCATGGATGGCATGGGATTGTGCTCATTTTTCTGTGTTTTGTCGATTTTTTGGGGTGTATAACTGAACTGATGTTCCTCTGTCTTCCATTGCTTTTAGGTGCACAAGAAGACTCAAGAGAACCACCAGTGCCAGGAAGAAGTCCTGCAGCGGTGTGTGTGTGCAGCATAACGTCACGCGACGTCACGTCTGGACACAGAACCCTCTGCAACTCGTGCAACTGCTGCCCGCTGACCTGCTCTGAAGAAGATGGCCCCAAAAAAAGTAACCCGTAGCTTCTCTAGCAAGAAAGGTGCCAGTAAGGAGCAGAAGAAGCAAGTTACCAAGGACACTGGTGTGCCGCCCGCCCCTTTTTTTGGGAGTAAAAAAAAAAGTATGCCTGCAGCAGCAGCGGGATCTGCTGGGGACCAAGCTGGCAGCAGCACCCCAGCTCCATTGGGCTCAGTGCCACCACCACCACCACGCCAACTTAAGTCCAAGCCCTTGAGTGCTGCAGAGGCAGCCAGTATAGTTCTTCAATCACCATCGACCAGTGATGTTGGCTCATCGCAAGAAAGCAGCAGCAATGTCCCTCAATCAACACAGGTTGTTGTAGCTCATCTGACGAGTGTTGAACAACCACAGCCGCAACAACAATCACATGTGCAAGTACAAGCCCAAGTACATGTGGAAGGAGAGGCAGCGCAAGGAGATGCGCAAGCAGAGGTGCATGGAGGGTCACAAGTGCCCACAATAGTTGTTCCTCCCGAAGTAGGGGCACATCAGGAAATCGACAATCAAGGCGAGGTATCATTTGAGGAAGCCACTCCTCCTGATGATCCTTCATTGTCTTCCACACCCCTAGCAAGGAAGAGATCAAGGGTGGTGTCTACATCTTCTTCAAGCACACCTCCTTCTGATGATACGGATCAAACTTGGGAACCAGCACCACAGCCGTCTGAGAGTGAGGCACACCATGATCCAACAAAGGTACTTAAGCGTAAAAGGAAGCTCGTCCAAAGTCTCAGACTTATGGAGTGTGATGAGGCTCAACAAGAAGTGGCGGATACTGCTGCTGATGAAGACTCTGCCAACGACGACCCAGTCATCATAAAGGTCACTGCAGCCCCAGCGGGCATGCAGCAAACAGACATTTTGACCCTAGCCCGAAGAGCTGCTGCGCGTGATGATGATGATGATGATGTTGTCGATGAGGAGGCAGTGGAAACACCACAATCATTGGAGTTAAGTAGTACACCAACTCGTCCCGCTTCCATATTTCTTTCTGGCAAGAAGAGACCTGCGTCAACCTCGACCTTAATTAGTGGCGGTGAAAGTGGAAAACGTACAAAAGTTGGCCAATCCAGATCCTCCACTTCATCTGGCATTAGCTTCATGACCACCACCACCAGTATCGCCGCCTCCTCCAGGTCCCACAGACACTTCAAGTCCCCAGTTTGGGACTTCTTTACTGTTTGTCCCAAAAATCCAAAGTTTGCCATTTGTACCCTTTGTAAGCTTGCAGTTAGTCGTGGTAAGCCAGGTAGCAACTATGGTACCGGCGGCCAGAGTGGTCATCTTGAGAGAAAGCACGCTGTCCAATGGTTTGCGCACCTAGCTGCGATCAAGAAAGGCCAAAATCAAGGAAACGTTGATGTTTCATCTGATGTTGACGAGCAGGAAGAAGACGTGTCAAACACTTCCCTTACACCCAGTACCCCTCTCAGCAGCACACCCAATGTGAGGCACACTAAGAGTGTTGGAGCGAGTGAGACACCAACGCACAAAAGTTCACCAGCGAGCAAAATTGGGTCAACGAAGTCATTATCAGCCCGTAAATGCTTGGTCCAGGGCAACATTAGAACAATGCTTACTTCAGAGGTGCCATATGAACGCAACCACCCACTGACGCGTCTGTATAACACTAAGCTGGCTAAAATGCTAGCTGTGGACCTTCTACCTTTTTCTTTTGTAGAAGCGGTAGGTTTTCTTGAATTAGTTGCAACGCTCTGCCCTAAATGGAAGGTTCCGAGCCGGTTCTATTTTGCCAGAGTTGCGGTTCCAGCACTACATGAAGATGTGCTGCAGGCGATTGGGGCAGCTTTGCAGAAGAGTGCTGTTCACACAATACATCTGACAACAGACATGTGGACCAGTGGCCCAGGCGATGATTACATGTGCATCACTGCACACTGGGTCTCTTTTTCAGGTGTTATAGCAAAGCTAAACGCAGGTGTTGACCCGGACCAAGTTTTCAAAGCTGCTCGGAAACATGCAACACTAGCCATGTTTGGCTTGGAGAAAAGTCACACAGCAGAAAACCTTTTGCAAGAGTTTAACAAAAAGGTCTTGACAATGCTATCCCCCCTAAAACGCAAGATTGGTTATGTTTCCACGGATAATGGCGCCAATGTAGTTAAGGCCATGTCGGAGGGTGGCTATGTTAGAGTGCCGTGTTTGGCGCACTGTATCAACCTGGTAGTTCAAAAATTCTTGAGTGATAAAGAGAGTCCAGCGTTCGAGGTAATGGCCACCTGCCGCAAAATGTGCAACCATTTCAGCCATTCTTTTAAGGCCCGGAAGCATCTGCGGAGACTGCTACTTCAACGTGGAATGCCAGTGAAAGCACTCATCCAGGAGGTGGCAACACGTTGGAACTCAACCTTCTACATGCTTGAGCGTCTGCATGAGCAGTATACGGTACTCGATCACTATTTCTTGACAGAGGCTACATCTCAGAAGGAGGACCTGCGGATGAGTAAGGCGCAATGGGCCATAGTTAAAAGCCTGACAGACATGCTTCGTCCTTTTGAGTTCTTCACGCGTGCAGTCAGCCAGGAGGACTGTAATTTGGGAAAAGCTATCCCATTGTTGTGCATACTGGAGCACCAACTGATGGCGGTTTCTTCTGAGTTTGAAAAAGATGAAAAAAAAAAAAAACATTTCATTTTGTCTGAGAAATTATTACATCGCCTACGTGGTGATGAACGTCTTAAAAACATCAACTCAGATCAGCATTACATTTGTGCTACTATTCTGGATCCACGCTACAAAAAGGCGCTGGCAGACAACGCATTCTTTCCTTTCGCTGATGCAGATGTTCAAAAGTACAAACATTGGTTAGCCTGTTCAGCCAAGAGGTTTGAAAAAGAACGGCAGGTTATTGAAGGAGAAGCCAGTACATCAGCATCAGCAGGCCATCCGCAGTCACAAGAATCCACTTCTGCACCTGTGGCTGGGGCACAAGTGACCTCTCAGCCGTTAAAGACACCGGCAACTGGATCATCTGCACCACACACAATGACAACACTAACAGTGGCTGGGGAGGAGGATTGGCTAAGTTTGATGGGGTATGGTTCTCGAAAAAATGTCACAGGCACAGCAAAAAGTAAGCAAAGTGGAGGAACAGTTGATGACCTTGAGTCGATGGTGCAGGACTATCTGAATGACTCAACAGTGGTCTTTCTTAATGAGGAGCCATTGCAGTATTGGCATGGCAAAAAACAATTGTGGCCACAGCTCTACAACCTGGCTATAAACTATTTGTCTTGCCCAATCGCAAGTGTGTCTTCTGAACGTGTTTTCAGTGCTGCTGGTGGCATTGTAACTCCCAAACGGAGCCGCCTATCGCCCAAAAATGTGGAGCGGCTGACAATGATCAAGATGAATCAGCACCTCATACCACCAGATTACAAAGTGCGAGAAAGCACGCCACATGAAGACGAGGAGGACAGCAACGTAGATGAGGGGATTTTTTCTCTGTTCGGTGCCACTGACCTCATCCAGCCTGAATTCGCAGAGTATGATGACGAAATCTTGTTCTTATTCCCTGACACCGAGCCCTGAAAATGAGACAATCAATCAAGAACTTTCTTTTTCGTCCTTATTCACTTTTATTCCTGTGTGCTTTGTGTCTCTCTTTCTTTGTTTTGCACAGTTAATTTAATTCAAACTTTAATCACCTAATCCCAAAAACAAGACCATCATCAGAACTGTCTTCACTTGTTTGCTTATTGATTTGAACGTGCCGCAGTCTACATTCCTCAGGTTCACAAGTTCTGAAGAACATGCTCCTCTATCCTCCTCCTCCAGACTGCGATTTACCTCCAAGCAGAGTGCTGGATTACGCACAATGAAGAAAGACTCAGCACTTGTGGGGGTGTTGTACTTCTTTGCGGGTGAGTTGACGGTTTTGGGCCCATTGCTGTGAAGCTCTAATAATGGACAAAAGTGTTTTGGACCAAATATGAGGTGGAAATTTCTTGCCGTTTTTGCTGACTTGCTTGCCTTTGAGGTGCTCTTTGGCGGGGTTCCGGGGGTTTGTGTGTAATTTTTGGTGTCTGTCGAAGCACTGCTGCGACAGTCTAATCTTGATTGCATTTGCTTTTCAGGAAATCTGTGGTGGAAAACAGGAGTTATGATGATTGATGATGATGACCTAGCTGAACAGCGCGGCATTTGGAACGAAGGCCGAGAGATATTGTAACTTGTAAGTATGAGATTTAGCTTTTTCGCTGTTTGGGGGTGTTGTCGGGTGTTTTTTTGCGGGTGGGTTGGCGCCGGCGGGTCTTGCCTGGGGCATTCCTGGGAAGGTCTAATACCGGATACAAGTGTTTTGGACAAAATCCATAAGGAACAGCCTTTTTTTTGCCATTTCTTCAGACATCTTGCTCAATGTAGCGTTTTGGGGGGCTTCCTGCTGTTCGTGGGTGGGTTGCGGCCGGGGTCTCTGTCGAAGCACTGCTGCGACAGTCTAATCTTGATTGCATTTGCTTTTCAGGAAATCCGTGGTGGAAAACAGGAGTTATGATGATTGATGATGATGACGACCTAGCTGCACAGCGCCGCGTTTGGACCGAAGGCCGAGAGACATTGTAAGTATGAGATTTAGCTTTTTCGCTGTTTGGTGGTGTTGTGTCGGGTGTTTTTTTGCGGGTGGGTTGGCGCCGGCGGGTCTTGCCTGGGGCATTCCTGGGAAGGTCTAATACCGGATACAAGTGTTTTGGACAAAATCCATAAGGAACAGCCTTTTTTTTGCCATTTCTTCAGACATCTTGCTCAATGTAGCGTTTTGGGGGGCTTCCTGCTGTTCGTGGGTGGGTTGCGGCCGGGGTCTCTGTCGAAGCACTGCTGCGACAGTCTAATCTTGATTGCATTTGCTTTTCAGGAAATCCGTGGTGGAAAACAGGAGTTATGATGATTGATGATGATGACGACCTAGCTGCACAGCGCCGCGTTTGGACCGAAGGCCGAGAGACATTGTAAGTATGAGATTTAGCTTTTTCGCTGTTTGGTGGTGTTGTGTCGGGTGTTTTTTTGCGGGTGGGTTGGCGGGTCTTGCCTGGGGCATTCCTGGGAAGGTCTAATACCGGCTAGAAGTTAGTTGGACAAAATCCATAAGGAAACACCAGTTTTGGCACTTTTTGTAAGTTAGGGTTCGTTAGGGTTAGCCCTAGCAGCAGGATTGCATGTGTTTAGGGGGGTTCGATTGCAACGCGGTTCTGTTGTTGTAGAGCACTGTTGGAGCGATGCTGGCTATGGATACTTTTGCTTGCAGGCAAGTGGTTTGAATACAATCCACGGTCTGTATTTGGGTCTACTGTTACTTTCAAAGTACGTTTTGTAACCATTTTTCTGCTAGGCATCGTTTTTGGAGATATGATTGGGTTCTTCTACATTTTTGCGACTGGCTTTAGTAAGGGTCTTGGTGGGAGCATTGCTGGGAAGGTCAAATTTTGTTCTAAAACACAGTAGTACACCCACCTTGAGGGGAAAGATCCGCTATAATATTTTGGCCATACTTATTGATCCTTAAAAAGGTGACTCAGACAGAGCACGCAATTTCAAAAATATTGTACTGTCTATTAGGGAAATCAAAGTGTCACTTTTTGAACCACACAGCGTACATACCTTTTATTTATTTATCAGTGGTATTGTAATAGCACTTCCTGTTTTCCGTTCAATAATTACAGGCCGGGTTTCAGTCAACATCCGCCAGGCAGGCAGTGGACAGGGTGTCTCTTCTGTCAGTGGTCACCACCACATTGATGGACGAAGCGTCAGCTGGAATGGAGGAGTGCCGCCAATAAGAGGAATTGTTTGCTGCATGCAACTTACTTACCAATTTCAACAGGACAACTCCAACAACATACGCAATACAGATACAGTATCCATTGTTGTCTTTTATTCTATGAGTGTGACTGCATGTGCTTACCTTTAGTTTGTAACCAAAGATTGTCTGTAAACTCTGTATCTTCAATTATTGTTTGTCCATGCTCTGCTTTTTTTTTCTTCTCTCAACAAAACCTACCCAAAAAGAAACCCCCATTCCCATCCATTTTACAAACCCTAACCCTCTTCCCCCGGGCTGTGTTGTTTTGCTTGATGTCTGACTAAAATGACATCAATAATTCCACACACTTGCTGGGGAGGATAAGGTGATAGCAGCAACAGGCTGGTGAAGGAATACGAGGATATCTTCTAGACTTACTCAGCTTCAGTACTATATCTTCTAGTAGTAGTAGCCAATGTCAAATAAATTCAACGCAAGTACTAGTTATACTTGCAATACTTTACCATTTGTTAGGCTACATTATGGCACTGTTCTAGTGTACTGTCACCTGCTATTTTCTCGATCGTACCGTAACCGTTGTAATGCTACAGTAAGGAGTACAAACAAGGTTTCGTTTTCTTTTTTTCCATAGGCATGCAACTGCCACTGTGTCACACCACTAGTAACACCGCAATGAGGAAATGTCACCCGCCCAGGAATGACAACGTTAATCCCCATTTCACCTGGAGCCAGCCCTGGGCCCAGCCCTAATTTCTAACACAAATTACAGGTAAGATAAGCGTTTGGTGGGAGGTAGTATAATGGAGTATTATTTCGGAGTAGACAAGAGATTGACGGTTGTACTACTAAAGTCCTACGACTGTTCAGGAAAACAAAGTTACTGTTACACCCCCGCCCCCCACCCACCAGACTGAAAAGCAGTAAAAAACAGGTATGGTCAGATAAAGTTGAAAAATATATTTATTTATCCCTAACAAAATAATCTCCCTCACCCACCCTAACCCCAACGATTGTCTCTGAAACGTCCCAAAACGATCCCAACTCCCAAATCCCACCCCCCAAAAGTCTATAAAAAAAGGGCAAGGGACACTCCACTACTGGAGGGTGCTGGTGCTGGTGCATGATGCGGCATGGGCATCATACTCCTTGCGGAGGGTGGCAAGCTCGGAGCGGAGGCCCTTAACCAAGGTCTTATACCTCAGGACCTCCTGCTCCAGGTTGGACATGCGGACTCGTAGGCGGCGTTGGCGTTCCTTGCAGCTCCTGTGGGGGGCAGCTGGTATTTCGGGTGCTTAGCGGTGGCGGTCGGCTTTCTTAGCCCGGCTCGGTCCCGCTGGTTTAGTCACGGAGGAGGATGCAGTGGTCACAGTCGAAGATGTTGCCCCGCTCGACTGCGTGTCCTCCTCCTCCTCCAGGGCCACCAGCCGCCGATACTCGGCGACTGTGGCCTCCAGCCTCCGTTGCCGGGCCAATCTAGCCTGCTCCCTCCTTGTTGTTGATTTGGAAGGAGCAACTATATGAAGAAAGAAAGACATAGTCTGTAACCAATGCTCCTTATTAATAACACAAAGTGATTGAGCCGAAAGTTGGGTCACAGAGTACAAGTAGCAAATTGAAAGCACAGTACATAACTATTGAGGACAGTATCTATGTAACCTCCCACTTCTGCATCCTTGCTCTAACAGTAGTGGTAGTTTAATGAACTAATTCTACGACCACTATGGACTTCCATTACAGTCGACTATGACAGTACACCAGTCTTATTCTTCTTCTTCTCTCTTGTTTAGGGAAATGGGTACGTTATCTTATGCAAGCCGGCAGAATGACATGGACACAGCACAGTGAAGTTGCACCCGAGAAAAAAAGTTGCACACCATGATGATGGAGACAGACTTGCGTTACTGTACCGGTCCAGTACATGCAGGTGGTGAAGCTATTACTTTTCTATTACGGGTGGCACTGAGAATACTCTGTTACAAGGGCTACTGCTTAATTAATTTACCTTTCACCCTACAGTGCAAATGAGTACTAGAAAAGGAAACTGAAGAAGCTAACTAATTTGATTATCTATCACTTCACATGGGACGTATTTAATGACAGATGAGATGACTTTAGGTGCTTTGCTTAATATTGAGTGAACACAGTGATACACCCACACATGAATGACGTACTACAAGTAAACTAAAGTTATTAAGAGAGGTACGGAGTGTCCACCGTAATAACCAGATATATGCTGTGAATGCAAACGCAATACAAAGTACTGCTACTATTCATGGTAGTATTGGACACATTTACAATTTCTTTTCCTTGCCTTCCCTGCACTGGGACGGACGTGCGGGTGCGGTGGTACATGCTCTTCAAGGTAACACTTACTTCACCTGGCGACCATCTACTCTCTCTAGATACACATTTGCTATGTAAGAGTCAGAGAATACCATGCTCCAGGCATCCATTCATTCAAAGTATACGCACACATACAGTTTCTGTTTCACCCACCCAGGCTGCTGTCCTTCCACCCATCCTTGCTTCATCATTGACCCAGCCATGCACCATACCATATTCTTTCCTTCCCAGCCACCTCTGGGTCCAAGCAAACACATATCGTTCTTCTTTGCCAGCCATCATACAAGTTCGCGTCCCACTTACTTACACCCTTCTTTCGCTTTTCGTTCATCCCATCCATCACGTTCGTCTAAGAACTTATTGGGATTCTTCTCACCAAAAACTTCACAGCTAAGTCGAAGTACATTTCGAGGAGGCTACTACCTGGTTGATTTGTAATTGTAATACACCCGTGCAGAAAGCACACTATGCAGTCTTCAATCTCAATAAGTAAGGAATATATAGCTTACCTGTTTCCGCCACCACCGTTTGATCCCCCACAGGAACGGCCACCAGCTCTTCTAACGCCGCATCCTCCCCAGAGGCCTCCGAGTCCAAGTCCAACACAGCCACCTCCGCGCTGGCCCCGTCACCAGATGTTACACCTACAAAGTACATTTAAGAAAGTTAGAATACACCACTCACTACTATATAATATTTGGTCTAGGAGAAATGTTAAAAAAACAGAATACAATGTAATAATTTGTGACTGTCTACTCCATAGTAAAAATGTCCCATTTTCCAGGGAAGGCTGTTGTCTTGCTGCACTTTTATGCACAACTGATGAATGCTTGCTTTTGATTTTTAACACGCACCACTTTTTCTCCTAACAGACAGAAGCTTGACTCCTGAGTCCTAAGAACACGACCAGGATCAAGTTCAAAGTAGGTGAGAGTTCGGCTCGACCACAAGAAATGTGTCCAATTAATCGTCAGCACTAACCACTTTTCCGTTTACAGTTAAATAGTTTTATGACAAAGTAGATTTTAATAAATGTGTTTACTTTTAATAAAGCTTTTACACTTAAATAGACTCTGTGGTTTTTGTTCCTCTAGACTAGAGTGGATGAGCTAAAGGTTTTGGAATTTTTGCAAGCATGAGTGCCTCTGACACTTCTTGACTGTGCTGTGACTCCGTACTACTCTCTTGTCCTGCGTACGATAATCTAGAGATCATTGGGGATCTATAATCGGTGACTTCGGGAGCTGAATGACTCTGCCACACTATCTAGTCAGTAAGGAGACAGTGCATAGAGGTATTGCTGAATATAATGGGAGTCCAATGGAATTGCCAAATGTCCAATCTTAGTTAGCTACACAGACAGACTAATAAGAATAGTCTAGTAATACCACAGGGAGTCATATTCGAGGCA
This sequence comes from Lissotriton helveticus, assembly GCF_964261635.1. NCBI lineage: Eukaryota > Metazoa > Chordata > Amphibia > Caudata > Salamandridae > Lissotriton > Lissotriton helveticus. Next base: position 4,600,248 of record NC_136061.1, on the reverse strand, counting down.
GGATAAGAATTTATATCCAGTCTACAAGAAGATCAAAGACGATTTAGAAAAAATCGAATGAGGAACGCTAGGAAAAAATAGGTACTGTTTAGTAAAATGTAAACTTACTGGGGCCAGCAAAGGAGCCCTCGCCTGCCCGATCCTGGCCTGCATCCTCAGCACCCTCCTCCTCCTGTGTCCTCTTGCCCTTGGGGGGAGCTGATGTACAACATGAAAGAAAGAAAAACCATAAAACATGGATGAGATTTTTCAACCAAATCAAACATTTCAAAAGAACAATAACAACATATTTTGGAAAAATAGCAAATAGATAGACAACTATTCCACGGGATCTATCTCATGTGGTATACTACGTTATTCGTATTGCCTGATTTGCGGAACGTTGACTTAGAAAGTTCCTATGTAACTCAATAAACAGACTACTAAAGAGGTTTGCCTAGGCCTGGCACTGCAGGCAGTAGTGCGCAACACGTGACAGACAAAGTCCATCCTGCTTGCAGATCAGTGAATACTCAAACTATCAATCCACCCGCCACCACCGCCACTATTTCTTCTGATAGCCATGTGACTGTCTAAAGGAAGGACACTGGACTTCAGTCTGTTGGGGCTGATTTATAAGTCCCTTGCGGAAGTTGCGGCTGATTTTCCTCCATTGTTGCGTGCCTTTTCTGACGCAGCGGCAGAACAAAAGACTCGCCATGGTGTTGGTGCGGCGTATATATTAAAAAAAAAAACACATATGGGCATATGGGCGATGCATCACGTTGTAAAGCCCTGCGCCATCAGGGGGCGTTCCGGCGCAAGGGAGGGCGTACCTGCGCAGGAACGAATCCTAAAAGTGGCTGAGGGAAATCTACAAGATGTCAATCAGTCATTTTTAGGACAATGATGCATGACTCAAACCCTGCGCGCTTGAAGCCGACGTACGGCTTGATGCAGCATTGGGGAGATAGGGTACCCCAGAGCATTGCTGGAGCTGCGCCATCGTTGGCACGCAACTCCAGCAATGCGCTGCCTTTACGGCACAGATGCGTAAGGCTTCTGTGACGTTTTGGGCCAATGGGTGGTGGTGGCATGGCACACAATTACTGCCGCATCCCTGCTACTTTGCAGGGATGCGCCGGTAATTGAAAATATGACCCTTACTGTCTAGCATTACGCAGTTCTTTTCTTTACAGTACACTCATACATAATTTCTCAGGCCAATGAAATGCTTCTGAACACAACATACAAAACAAAGAAGCATAGTAGCAAGCAAGGCTACTGAGAAGGAGAGCAGTGCACCTGAAAATGAAATGCATAGAAGATTTTGAAATATAATTTACCTCAATGTAATCGGCAGCATTATTGCTCTTGGTAAAGAACAAAGATTTGCAAATAACAGAGCAGGATAAAACAGAGTAGTAAATGTACTACTACTACTACTCACCAAGCCCGGGGACCTCTACGCCGAGCGCGTCCAGCAAGTCCCGCTCCCGGTCCATGACATCGGTCCAGCGGTGGGTGGCCTGGTTATATGTGCGCCGGACCCCAGAGATCTTGTACATGGCCCGGCACACCTTCTCCCACCGCTGGCGGCGCTCCCGGATGCCATAGCCGGTCGCGATCTTGCCGCCTCCCAGGATCGTCTTGGGGAGGCGGCGCTGGACATGGAAGATCAGTGCCGCCACTTCCTCCGCGCTGAAGATCTCCCTCGGGACCACTTGCTCCCCCCTTAAACGCCCGCACGGGAGCCGGGCACGGGGTGCGGGACCCTTCCCCTTCTCAGGGTGCTTCCCGGCTCCCTTTACCATGGTCTGGGCAGAAATAAACTTAAATGATAAAGAAGAAATAGAATAGTGAAGAAGAAAAGAAAAGAGTTTAAAAAAGTAGTTTAAAAGTAAATAAAAGCTGCAGAAAACACAAAAATATAGAGCTAGAAAAATAGAGGGTTAGATAATAAGTAAAATTAGATCAAAAAAACTTCAAACAAGCAAAGGATGGCAGAGATTGAGAGAGGATACAGAAAGCATGCCCAGAACCATAGCAATGAATGAGAAACAAGATGGCCGCGCCCGTTCACGACCGCGTGGGTAAGTTCGCGCGAGATTTTCCTTGCGAGTACGCGCGAAATTGTACTCGCGAGCAGCACACTTTGCGAGATTACACATAGCGGGCGGAAACGGAATTACGTCACGCCAACAAGATGGCCGCGCCCGTGTACGACCGATAGGGTAACTTGGCAAACGAATAGCTAGAAGCGCCTCGCGAACACGCGCAAGATCACGCGAACATACACGTCGCAACAAAAACAATTTTGTATTCGCACGTATTCGCGGCTTCCGAAATCGATCTCGCACGGATTCGCGCCCCAAATAACGCGCGAAATTGCAAAAATTTTTTTTTTAGCTAAAATGAAAGCAATGAGCAGGTGCAAAAGTTCAAACTTAACATTAGTAACATTCAAGGTAGTGCTTCCTGATGGGCCCCTCCAGAGTTTGCAACAATTCTATGACCCTGCTATGACCCAAACAGCAGGCTCATAGAATAGCACCATAAAGGTCCTGTAAAAAAAAAATTTCACTGCAACAAAAAGCAAATTACAGATAAGGAAGGAAGCAGGTGCCAGCCAGACTGGAACTTTCAAAATTACTGACACATTAATGAAACACAAATTAATTGATGGCAGTTGAAGAAGGGCAGGTGTGATTGGGGCAGCTTTGCAGAAGAGTGCTGTTCACACTATACATCTGACAACAGACATGTGGACCAGTGGCGCAGACGCTGATTACATGTGCATCACTGCACACTGGGTCTCTTTTTCAGGTGTTAAAGCAAAGCTAAACACAGGTGTTGACCCGGACCAAGTTTTTAAAGCTGCTCGGAAACATGCAACACTAGCCATGTTTGGCTTGGAGAAAAGTCACACAGCAGAAAACATTTTGGACTAGTTTAACAAAAAGGTCTTTCACTGGCTGTCCCCAAAAAAACGCCAGATTGGTTATGTTTCCACGGATAATGGCGCCAATGTAGTTCAGGCCATGTCGCTGGGTGCATATTTCAGAGTGCTGTGTTTGGCGCACTGTATCAACCTGGTAGTTCAAAAATTCTTGAGTGATACAGACAGTACAGCGTTCGAGGTAATGGCCACCTGCCGCAAAATGTGCAACCATTTCAGCCATTCTTTTAAGGACCGGAAGCATCTGAGGAGCCTGCTACTTCAACGTCGAATGCCAGTGAAAGCACTCATCCAGGAGGTGGCAACACGTTGGAACTCAACCTTCTACATGCTTGAGCGTCTGTATGAGCAGTATACGGTACTCGATCACTATTTCTTAACAGAGGGTACATCTCAGAAGGACCTGCGGATGGGTGCGGCGCAATGGGACATAGTTAAAAGCCTGCAAACACAACAATGATGGACAGACTGTGGATCAATGTCACACATTCACCCCAGTCCAAAGATCTGGGCCCAAATCCATCGTTTTTCCACTCCACACCACCCTGGGTTAGACAATGGCGATATGCAAATCAGCGCTGACCCTGTGCCCCATGGGTACAGTCCAGTCTGAACTACAAAAGCCATGTCCTTCCCAGAACGGAAACAAGCATCCGAGGACCGGCCCGGTTTCGAGGTAACACCTCTCTGGATGGATTTGGGCCCAGATCTTTGGACTGGGTTGAATGTGTGACATTGATCCACATTCTGTCCATCATTGTTGTGTTTGCAGTTACCGCTCTAGGTGTACTGGGGATGCTCAGACGTGAGTCCCAGTTACTCCACACCACTGGAATCAAGCTAGCCGGGCTGAAGAGAGGTGTTACCCCGAATCCGGGCCGGTCCTCGGATGCTTGTTTCCGTTCTGGGAAGGACATGGCTTTCGTAGTTCGGACTGGACTGTTCCCATGGGGCACAGGGTCAGCGCTGATTTGCATATCGCCATTGTCTAACCCAGGGTGGTGTGGAGTGGAAAAACGATGGATTTGGGCCCAGATCTTTGGACTGGGGTGAATGTGTGACATTGATCCACATTCTGTCCATCATTGTTGTGTTTGCAGTTACCGCTCTAAGTGTACTGGGGATGCTCAGACGTGAGTCCCAGTTACTCCACACCACTGGAATCAAGCTAGCCGGGCTGAAGAGAGGTGTTACCTCGAAACCGGGCCGGTCCTCGGATGCTTGTTTCCGTTCTGGGAAGGACATGGCTTTTGTAGTTCGGACTGGACTGTTCCCATGGGGCACAGGGTCAGCGCTGATTTGCATATCGCCATTGTCTAACCCAGGGTGGTGTGGAGTGGAAAAACGATGGATTTGGGCCCAGATCTTTGGACTGGGGTGAATGTGTGACATTGATCCACATTCTGTCCATCATTGTTGTGTTTGCAGTTACCGCTCTAAGTGTACTGGGGATGCTCAGACGTGAGTCCCAGTTACTCCACACCACTGGAATCAAGCTAGCCGGGCTGAAGAGAGGTGTTACCTCGAAACCGGGCCGGTCCTCGGATGCTTGTTTCCGTTCTGGGAAGGACATGGCTTTTGTAGTTCGGACTGGACTGTTCCCATGGGGCACAGGGTCAGCGCTGATTTGCATATCGCCATTGTCTAACCCAGGATGGTGTGGAGTGGAAAAACGATGGATTTGGGCCCAGATCTTTGGACTGGGGTGAATGTGTGACATTGATCCACATTCTGTCCATCATTGTTGTGTTTGCAGTTACCGCTCTAAGTGTACTGGGGATGCTCAGACATGAGTCCCAGTTACTCCACACCACTGGAATCAAGCTAGCCGGGCTGAAGAGAGGTGTTACCTCGAAACCGGGCCGGTCCTCGGATGCTTGTTTCCGTTCTGGGAAGGACATGGCTTTTGTAGTTCGGACTGGACTGTTCCCATGGGGCACAGGGTCAGCGCTGATTTGCATATCGCCATTGTCTAACCCAGGGTGGTGTGGAGTGGAAAAACGATGGATTTGGGCCCAGATCTTTGGACTGGGGTGAATGTGTGACATTGATCCACATTCTGTCCATCATTGTTGTGTTTGCAGTTACCGCTCTAAGTGTACTGGGGATACTCAGACGTGAGTCCCAGTTACTCCACACCACTGGAATCAAGCTAGCCGGGCTGAAGAGAGGTGTTACCTCGAAACCGGGCCGGTCCTCGGATGCTTGTTTCCGTTCTGGGAAGGACATGGCTTTTGTAGTTCGGACTGGACTGTTCCCATGGGGCACAGGGTCAGCGCTGATTTGCATATCGTCATTGTCTAACCCAGGGTGGTGTGGAGTGGAAAAACGATGGATTTGGGCCCAGATCTTTGGACTGGGGTGAATGTGTGACATTGATCCACATTCTGTCCATCATTGTTGTGTTTGCAGTTACCGCTCTAAGTGTACTGGGGATGCTCAGACGTGAGTCCCAGTTACTCCACACCACTGGAATCAAGCTAGCCGTGCTGAAGAGAGGTGTTACCTCGAAACCGGGCCGGTCCTCGGATGCTTGTTTCCGTTCTGGGAAGGACATGGCTTTTGTAGTTCGGACTGGACTGTTCCCATGGGGCACAGGGTCAGCGCTGATTTGCATATCGCCATTGTCTAACCCAGGGTGGTGTGGAGTGGAAAAACGATGGATTTGGGCCCAGATCTTTGGACTGGGGTGAATGTGTGACATTGATCCACATTCTGTCCATCATTGTTGTGTTTGCAGTTACCGCTCTAAGTGTACTGGGGAAGCTCAGACGTGAGTCCCAGTTACTCCACACCACTGGAATCAACCTAGCCGGGCTGAAGAGAGGTGTTACCTCGAAACCGGGCCGGTCCTCGGATGCTTGTTTCCGTTCTGGGAAGGACATGGCTTTTGTAGTTCGGACTGGACTGTTCCCATGGGGCACAGGGTCAGCGCTGATTTGCATATCGCCATTGTCTAACCCAGGGTGGTGTGGAGTGGAAAAACGATGGATTTGGGCCCAGATCTTTGGACTGGGGTGAATGTGTGACATTGATCCACATTCTGTCCATCATTGTTGTGTTTGCAGTTACCGCTCTAAGTGTACTGGGGATGCTCAGACGTGAGTCCCAGTTACTCCACACCACTGGAATCAAGCTAGCCGGGCTGAAGAGAGGTGTTACCTCGAAACCGGGCCGGTCCTCGGATGCTTGTTTCCGTTCTGGGAAGGACATGGCTTTTGTAGTTCGGACTGGACTGTTCCCATGGGGCACAGGGTCAGCGCTGATTTGCATATCGCCATTGTCTAACCCAGGGTGGTGTGGAGTGGAAAAACGATGGATTTGGGCCCAAATCTTTGGACTGGGGTGAATGTGTGACATTGATCCACATTCTATCCATCATTGTTGTGTTTGCAGTTACCGCTCTAAGTGTACTGGGGATGCTCAGACGTGAGTCCCAGTTACTCCACACCACTGGAATCAAGCTAGCCGGGCTGAAGAGAGGTGTTACCTCGAAACCGGGCCGGTCCTCGGATGCTTGTTTCCGTTCTGGGAAGGACATGGCTTTTGTAGTTCGGACTGGACTGTTCCCATGGGGCACAGGGTCAGCGCTGATTTGCATATCGCCATTGTCTAACCCAGGGTGGTGTGGAGTGGAAAAACGATGGATTTGGGCCCAGATCTTTGGACTGGGGTGAATGTGTGACATTGATCCACATTCTGTCCATCATTGTTGTGTTTGCAGTTACCGCTCTAAGTGTACTGGGGATGCTCAGACGTGAGTCCCAGTTACTCCACACCACTGGAATCAAGCTAGCCGGGCTGAAGAGAGGTGTTACCTCGAAACCGGGCCGGTCCTCGGATGCTTGTTTCCGTTCTGGGAAGGACATGGCTTTTGTAGTTCGGACTGGACTGTTCCCATGGGGCACAGGGTCAGCGCTGATTTGCATATCGCCATTGTCTAACCCAGGGTGGTGTGGAGTGGAAAAACGATGGATTTGGGCCCAGATCTTTGGACTGGGGTGAATGTGTGACATTGATCCACATTCTGTCCATCATTGTTGTGTTTGCAGTTTTTTTTATTTATTTTTTTTTTTTTTTATTGGCAAATTCGAATCATAAAACATAAATATACAGGATAAGCGACATGAAATAATGCGGTATATATGGATAACGAGGTACATACACAGATATCTGTAAACAGAGCTCTACCACAGGGAAAGATATAACAAATAAGAGAAAGAGTACTGCAGAGAGACAAAAAAATAGAATCAGAATCAATCAGGGGCCCTATATCTGGTTTCCCCTTTCTTCATTATACCACCTAGTAATAGGTTCCCAAATCTGTGTACCGATTGCTCTCATTTTTCTACCTCTTGTGGCGTATATTGAGATTTCTTGTTTATAGATAGCTATAAAACGGCTAAGCCACATATTAAAGGTAGGGGGCTCTGTATCTTTCCACCTAGCTGCTAGAATTATCCGTAACACGGCATAACCCAGAAATAGTACCGCCTGTTCTTCTCTATTGTGTTTCAAAGAGTCATCGTGACCCAATAGGAGCAATGTTATAGAATCATGTATTTGGTGCCCAAAAATTTGGGTCCAAAATTCCAACATCATAGTTTTAATTGTAACCAATGTGGGGCATTCAGCAAACATGTGTAGGAGATTTGCAAGTGGTTGTTTGCATCTGGGACAGTTATCATCCATCCTAAGCCCCCATGCAAACAATTTAGCTGGCGTAAAATATAAATTATAAATGATTCTATAATATTGAGCCTTTAAGTTAGAGGCTATAAAATATCTTGTTGAGAGGGCTAATGAGAGATCTAGATCTACATTTGGATTTGCCAATTTTAAGGCCCAAGATTGTTCCGTGCGCTCTAAATCATCAGGGGTATTGGCCAAAAGTAACTGATATAGGGCCCCGATTCTGGTAGATTTTCTGCCTATAATATCAAATAGTGGGATATTATCTGGTAGAATTTTTGGTTTGGTATTGTAGATACTAGCTGATATTTGATAAAATTTTAGAAAATCGTTCGCAGGGACATTATATCTCGTTTGAAAGAGCTCAAAAGAAAGTGGGAGATTATTACCAAAGAAATCTCCGATTGTTTTAATACCTAGGAGCTCCCACCTCTGGGATCTACTATCATTAGGGATATTAGGAAAAATTTTACATTGCCATAAAGGTGTATATTTTGTATATGTAGGAAGCCCTAGATGTTTGCCGATAGCTTTCCAGACTGAAAGAGCATCTAAAACAGTCTTTAATTTAATTTTTTTATAATAAGATGTTTCAACCTGCCTTAGAAAAAGTCCCTTATGTTTTTTGCCTAGACTGAGTTCATATATTGATGGTATATGAGGAATTACAGAGGTTGGGCCTCCTAGTTTAGCAGTCAAAAGAGGATCCATGTATTGCAATAAAGATGCCCAAAAATATAATCTTAAATTTGGTAGGGCTAAGCCACCTCTACTTTGAGGGAGTGCTAAAAGGGGCAGAGCCCGCCTTATTTTTCCGTAACTCCACATAAACTTTGCTATGAGGGAATCTATAGTCTTTATGACGTGCTTTGCCGGTAACAGGGGGATTGCTCTAAACAAATATAGAACCCGCGGGAATACATTCATTTTTACGTAATTGGCCCTACCTATAATAGAGAGGTGTAGGCTATCTACCCTTCTTAGATCGCTTTTAATTTTATCAATAAGGGGAGAATAGTTAATATCGCTGATGTTACTTATCTCTGCCGAAAGCACTACACCTAAATAAGTGGCCTGTTTAACCCTGAGAGTGCTTTCATATTGAGTGTTGCTAGTGGCTAATACCATAGTTTTATCTCTATTCAAGGAGTACCCTGAGTACTTCCCAAACGCTTGGGTAATTGTCTCGATTTCATAAACTGCTTCAGACGGTTTAGTGGTTATTACGGCAATGTCATCTGCGTATGCCATGACTTTGGTGGTAAAGGACCCTGTAAGAACTGGATATATGGAAGTTGAGGTTAGTAGTTTTTGAATAAGGGGATCTATATAAAGTGCAAATAGAACCGGGGAGCATGGGCAACCCTGCCTTGTACCTCTCTGAATCGTAATGACATCCGACTCATTTCCTGCTATACAGATTTTTGCCGTGGGGTTGGTATAAATGGCTTTAATGGCATTAATAAAAGTATTTCCGAAATTTTTACTTTCCAGGATATTCCAGAGAAACTGCCATAGTACTCGGTCGAATGCCTTTTCGGCATCGAGGAAGATCATCGACATCTCGCCCCCCGTGGCGCCCATGATGTCAAGTAGGGTTATGTCTCTACGAGTATGGTCTGTAGTGCCTTTGCCGGGTATAAAACCGTGTTGCCACGGGGATACAAGCCGTTCGATGACCCCGCTCAGACGATTTGCAAATATTTTAGCGTATAGCTTCGAGTCGGAGTTGATCAGGGATATAGGCCTATATGAGGAAGGCAGGTGGGGTGGTTTACCCTTCTTATGGAAAATTATTATGTTTGTTTGTTTCCAAGACTCAGGGGGAATTGCGTGGTATTGGACCCCAAGAAACAAATCAAACAAAAAGGGAGTTATCTGATTTCTAAGGATTTTATATAGATCCAATGGGATTTTATCCGGTCCGGCCGCCTTACCATTGGCCATCTCAGCTAATGCAATCTCTACCTCAGTGACCGTAATCTCTCTGTCAAGGTAAATCTTATTTTCCTCATCGATGTTTTTATGATTAATATGGTCTGGGAGCCAATTATTTAAGAATGTTGTAATTTCATTATCAGGATATGAAATATCACTACTATATAGTTTTTGATAATATTTTTGAAATACTTTAACAATGTCTTTGGGGGTAGTATATTCATTTCCCTCAAATTCTATCTTTTTAATGTTGCTCAATGATTGCTTTTGTCGTGTGCGTAGTGCTAACTGCTTCCCCACATTTTCCCCTGATTCGTACAGCCTATCCTTATTAACCTGATAGGTTTCCGCGGCTTTTTGAATTAGCGTACTATTAATCTCATTTTTTAAGATCATTATTTTATTTAAGATTTTCCCAGGATCTAAGGTAGGATCGACTTGCCCTCTACGAGACAGATTTAACTGGTTGGCATGATGGGCCTCAAGATTGGACAACTCCTGCATCATTTCCATATTGGATTGTTTTTCTAGCTTTCGCTTATTAGCAACAAAGGAAATGGTCTCTCCTCTCAATGCTGCTTTAAAACAGTCCCATACTATAATACGGGGAGCACTAAACTGGTTACAGTCAAAAAAGGACTGGGTCCAAGATTTAATATACGCTATATATTCTGGATTAACCAGTAGCCTCCTATCAAAAGTCCACTGTATTGTTGGTTTAACTAAATTAGCCGTGTCAAAGGTAAAGGTCAGTGCATTGTGGTCAGATAGGGTTTTCGGGGATTTAATTATTTCTATAATATCTTTCTGATTTATACTTGACATAATATAGTCGATTCTAACATATTTGTTGTGGGGGAAAGAAAAATATGTATAGCCATCCACATTTGGCCCCCGGAGTAAGCCCCAGACGTCAACCAAGTTGTGACTTTTCATCATCTGACCCAATGCTGTATATGACTTTGGTTTTCGCCCTTTATAATTTTGAGATAAAAAATTCCCAGAGGATTGCCCTATGTCGATATTAAAATCTCCACAAAAGACCAGGGGACTTGACCAAGAGGCCAATTCAATTTCGAGCTCTCGAAAAACAGCAGGGTCATCTAAATTTGAACCATAGATTGCGCAGATAGTGATATCTTGCTGAAGCTGAATTATGACCCATCTGCCATGTTTGTCGGCTAATTTACGAATTGGGGGGCCTATTATAGGTTTAGCGAAAATGGCTACCCCTCTGGTTTTAGTTGTTTGGGATGTAGCTGCCATTAGGTTATAACCTGGTAGTTTAAGTAAGTTCCTGTCAGAGTATGCGATATGTGTCTCTTGGAGACATAATATATCAACCGGGTTTTGTTGTATTAATTGAAATAACTGGGCCCTTTTATCTTTATGATTGAGGCCTGCCACATTCCAAGTACAGAGGCTTATCCTCCCCATGTATTAACTTGAAAGACTAGCCTGATATGCTTTAGACACCCATTCTCCTTAAAATATATGATGCGGTTTTGCTTTTCTTTAACATTTCTGTAGCTTTTACTCCTAATACTTTTAATACAACATAGTCTGTGACCGAATTTGCCAGTTTTTCTTTTTTGGTTTCCCCCCTTCCCCCCCCCCCTCCTCAGCCCCCTCCCCAAGGCCTTCCCCGAGGCCTTCCCCCCCCACCTCCCCCTGCACTCCACCCTATGAGGCATGAAGACTCTCACTAGAGTCTATGATGATGGAGAGACACCCTGTGGCCATGCCTTAATCATTAATTCTGTATGCTTCAAAATAACACATGTGTAGGCTAGTGAAAGGATATGCAAAAAATAAAAGGAAATATGCAAAGCTATGAAAGAATAAACATCCTAGAACCACGCGAGACCCAATGAGCCATGCGAAAAAAACCATAAATGCTGAGAGAGAAATTACCTTTAACAATAATAGATTATACAGCATATTCTAGTCCTATTCTAAGCGATTTATCCAAAAAAAACACATTAGAGTTGGTGTAAAACTTAGGACTTTGAAATATGCTTATTCTTTAAGATGAGCTTATTCTTCCTAAATTGTGAAACAAGGCCCACCAACCGGGGGCTATACTGTAATCAGGATGACCATAGCCAATTTAGGGCGCATAAAGAAAAGCCTATTGACTCAGAAAATTAGGTCAGGCTATCTAAAAAAGCCTTTGCTTTGATCTCGGATGAAAAAATTTTTACCTGACCATTATACAACACCTTGAGTATGGCAGGGTTATTCAGGTAAACCTTAGCTTTTTTGTCCAAAAAAGGTTTGATTAGTTGACGGAGACGCCATCTCCGCTCCACAGTTGTGTGGCAGAAGTCCGGCCTGACAAAGTATGAGATGTCGCCTCGGATCCGATGGGCCTCAGGTCTCGCTTTCTCTGCAACAATTTGACGAAGCAAAAAGTTACCAAAGTAGACGAGGATTGCCCTAGGATATTTGCTTTGCGAGTTGGTAGGCCGCAGTGTAGCAGGAGTTCTGTGGACCCGTTGAACTTCCAGTTCCCAATTCCATGAAGAAAGCTCAGGAAAAGTGTCTTTAAAGAGTTGGATCATAAAGATGCGTATATCATCTCCTTCACTTTTTTCGGGTACTCCCAGTACTCGGAGATTATTGCGACGCATACGATTTTCCATCTGCTCAAGCTTCCATCTTACGTCAGTCATCTCAGCGTCGTGGGCATCGACCTGCTCTTTCACCACAGTTGCTTCCGCCTCAATAACCACAATTCGATCTTCCATATCCGACATTCTTGCATTAGATGCAGCCACTGTTTTTGAAAGTTTTCGCACCACCCCCTGTACCTTTTGTAGGGCTTGTTGAGCTTTCCGACCATCCTTAGACGTTTGCTCTCTGTGTGATGCGATTGCCTGCAACACTGTGTCCATTACCGCAGTTAAGGTTGTGTCTTGTTCCTTTGAAGAGAAAGAGGCTCCATGAGCGCTAGAGACTGATGCGGGAATGCCTTCCCGGTGAGGGCCTGCTGAGATATGGTGGCTTCTCTTTTTTTTTATCACTGTGTGTCTTCCGGCTGTGGCTTCTCCCAATAGCTCATCCGCATCGCTATCTTGAGTACTGGAACTGGAGCCGGTATGCAGGTCAGATAGAGAGTCTAAGTCAGAGTCTAAGTCTAAGTCATGGTGCCAGCCTGGGTCCTCACGACCTTCAGAAATAGTGTAAAATTCAAGAGGTTCCAAGTCTGTATCAGACGTGATTCCTGCTCCGTCATCGTCGTTTACTGGCCCAGGGAGTGTTGGCTCCTCAACATTTCTTTCCCCTATTGGTGCAGTGGTGCCTTTAATTTGAGCAAAAGTATGCGTTGAAGAGGGTGATATTGATTTATCCTCCGCGCTGACAGAATTTAGCAATGTCGAATGTATTTCTGGCAGAGAAACAGTGGATATGTTTGTTGCACCGCTTGTACCATTTACATGTGCGACTGTATTAGAGGTAGTTGTTATAAGCTCTGCAGTAGCACGTATTTTCTCTGGTGCTTGCGGTTGTAATTGCAGTTGTGGTTGTACAATAGTTACTGTGGCACTCCCTGGTGTATCTGCTGTAACAGTTAGGCCCTGCGGCGGTAATGACGGTAGCGGTGATAATAGCGGGTCAGCTGTAGCTACGAGAGTGGTTGACTGTGTAGCACTTACTGAGGAATTTAGATCCGCTAGTAATACAGACGCTGCTGTCACAGACACTGCTGCCGCCGCTGACGAATCCGGCCTGGGGAGCGCAGTTGGAGTGGCTGGCGGGGCTGCAATCAGCGTCCTGCTTATTGCGTGTTGATTAGGAAGGGAGGGAGCAGCTCCGGCCGGCGTTTTACGAAGCAAGTCTACCACAGAGGGACCCGGCCCCGGTCCCGGTGCTGGAGTGTTAGTATTCCTCGTAGTAGTTCTCTGTTGCTTCGGCTGGAGTTGGTGCTGGGCATGCCCCCCGTCCGATCCGGCAGCTTCATCCGTTACTGACCCAGCGCGCCTGGCAGCAAGCTTCTGGTCGCGAAGCGCTTGTTTGGCAGCTCGGGTCTTCAAGGCAGCTGCAGCCGCCGCAGCATTTTTTGGAGCCATCTGCGTCTTCGTATGGGGGCAGTCGATGCCAGAAGCACAGCAAGACTGTCGACGGAGCTGTAAAAAGAGTCTGAGCACCGTGAGGCCGATTGCTGACGCGATGAAATGAAGTCTTGAGCGTGGCTGCTCAGGTAAGAGAAATGAATCCCCGGGTGGTTTGAGACAGGCGCCACTCATTCTTCATTTTGCAAAATATTTATTGCTAGCTTTGTCCTTAACTGCGCCAGTTGTTCACATTTCTCACGGTGTCTTCATGGGTATCACGGGATCCTAGCCCTTTCACTAACCCATTCAGTTGACTAAGGCACAGGAGAGTGTCTCACAGCGGACTAGTGAGCCGCCGCCATCTTGCCCCAACATGGGTGCCGACGTGAGTCCCAGTTACTCCACACCACTGGAATCAAGCTAGCCGGGCTGAAGAGAGGTGTTACCTCGAAACCGGGCCGGTCCTCGGATGCTTGTTTCCGTTCTGGGAAGGACATGGCTTTTGTAGTTCGGACTGGACTGTTCCCATGGGGCACAGGGTCAGCGCTGATTTGCATATCGCCATTGTCTAACCCAGGGTGGTGTGGAGTGGAAAAACGATGGATTTGGGCCCAGATCTTTGGACTGGGGTGAATGTGTGACATTGATCCACATTCTGTCCATCATTGTTGTGTTTGCAGTTACCGCTCTAAGTGTACTGGGGATGCTCAGACGTGAGTCCCAGTTACTCCACACCACTGGAATCAAGCTAGCCGGGCTGAAGAGAGGTGTTACCTCGAAACCGGGCCGGTCCTCGGATGCTTGTTTCCGTTCTGGGAAGGACATGGCTTTTGTAGTTCGGACTGGACTGTTCCCATGGGGCACAGGGTCAGCGCTGATTTGCATATCGCCATTGTCTAACCCAGGGTGGTGTGGAGTGGAAAAACGATGGATTTGGGCCCAGATCTTTGGACTGGGGTGAATGTGTGACATTGATCCACATTCTGTCCATCATTGTTGTGTTTGCAGTTACCGCTCTAAGTGTACTGGGGATGCTCAGACGTGAGTCCCAGTTACTCCACACCACTGGAATCAAGCTAGCCGGGCTGAAGAGAGGTGTTACCTCGAAACCGGGCCAGTCCTCGGATGCTTGTTTCCGTTCTGGGAAGGACATGGCTTTTGTAGTTCGGACTGGACTGTTCCCATGGGGCACAGGGTCAGCGCTGATTTGCATATCGCCATTGTCTAACCCAGGGTGGTGTGGAGTGGAAAAACGATGGATTTGGGCCCAGATCTTTGGACTGGGGTGAATGTGTGACATTGATCCACATTCTGTCCATCATTGTTGTGTTTGCAGTTACCGCTCTAAGTGTACTGGGGATGCTCAGACGTGAGTCCCAGTTACTCCACACCACTGGAATCAAGATAGCCGGGCTGAAGAGAGGTGTTACCTCGAAACCGGGCCGGTCCTCGGATGCTTGTTTCCGTTCTGGGAAGGACATGGCTTTTGTAGTTCGGACTGGACTGTTCCCATGGGGCACAGGGTCAGTGCTGAGTTGCATATCGCCATTGTCTAACCGAGGGTGGTGTGGAGTGGAAAAACGATGGATTTGGGCCCAGATCTTTGGACTGGGGTGAATGTGTGACATTGATCCACATTCTGTCCATCATTGTTGTGTTTGCAGTTACCGCTCTAAGTGTACTGGGGATGCTCAGACGTGAGTCCCAGTTACTCCACACCACTGGAATCAAGCTAGCCGGGCTGAAGAGAGGTGTTACCTCGAAACCGGGCCGGCCCTCGGATGCTTGTTTCCGTTCTGGGAAGGACATGGCTTTTGTAGTTCGGACTGGACTGTTCCCATGGGGCACAGGGTCAGCGCTGATTTGCATATCGCCATTGTCTAACCCAGGGTGGTGTGGAGTGGAAAAACGATGGATTTGGGCCCAGATCTTTGGACTGGGGTGAATGTGTGACATTGATCCACATTCTGTCCATCATTGTTGTGTTCATAGTTAAAAGCCTGACAGACATGCTTCGTCCTTTTGAGTTCTTCACGCGTGCAGTCAGCCAGGAGGACTGTAATTTGGGAAAAGCTATCCCATTGTTGTGCATGCTGCAGCACCAACTGAAGGCGGTGTCTTCTGAGTTTGAAAAAGATGAAAAAAAAGACCCATTTATTTTGTCGGAGAAATTATTAGAGCGCCTACGTGGTGATAAACGTCTTAAAAAGATCAAGTCAGAACAGCATTACATTTGTGCTACTATTCTGGATCCACGCTACAAAAAGGCGCTGGCAGGCCAAGCATTCTTTCCTTTTGCTGATGAAGATGTTCAAAACTACAAACATTGGCTAGCCTGGTCAGCCAAGAGGTTTGAAAAAGAACGGCAGGATATTGAAGGAGAAGGCAGTACATCAGCATCAGCATCAGCAGGCCATCCCCAGTCAAAAAAATCCACTTCTGCACCTGTGGCTGTGGCACAAGTGACCTCTCAGCCGTTAAAGACACCGGCAACCAGATCATCTGCACCACACACAACAGTAACAGTGGCTGCTGTAGAGGATTGGCTAACTTTGCTTGGGTATTGTTCTCGAAAAAATGTCACAGGCACAGCAAAAAGTAAGCAAAGTGGAGGAACCGTTGATGACCTTGAGTCGATGGTGCAGGACTATCTGAATGACTCAACAGAGGTCTTTCTTAATGATGAGCCATTGCAGTATTGGCATGGGAAAAAACAATTGTGGCCACAGCTCTCCAACCTGGCTATAAACTATTTGTCTTGCCCACTCGCAAGTGTGTCTTCTGAACGTGTTTTCAGTGCTGCTGGTGGCATTGTAACTCCCAAACGGAGCCGCCTCTCGCCCAAAAAATGTGGAGCGGCTGACAATGATCAAGATGAATCAGCACCTCATACCACCAGAATACAAAGTACGAGAAAGCACGCCGCATGAAGACGAGGAGGACGGCAACGTAGATGAGGGGATTTGTTCTCTGTTCGGTGACACTGACCTCATCCTGCCTGAATTCGCAGAGTATGATGACGAAATCTTCTTCTTATTCCCTGACACCGAGCCCTGAAAATGAGACAATGAATCAATAACTTTCTTTTTCGTCCTTATTCACTTTTATTCCTGTGTGTCTGTCTTTCTTTGTTTTGCACAGTTAATTTAATTCAAACTTTAATCACCTAATCCCAAAAACAAGCCCATCAGCAGAACTGTCTTCACTTGTTTGCTTATTAATTTGAAGGTGCCGCAGTCTACATTCCTCAGGTTCACAAGTTCTGAAGAACATGCTCCTCTATCCTCCTCCTCCAGACTCCGATTTCCCTCAAAGCAGAGGGCTGGATTACGCCCAATGAAGAAAGACTCAGCACTTGTGGGGGTGTTCTACTTCTTTGCGGGTGAGTTGACGGCTCTGGGCCCATTGCTGTGAAGCTCTAATAACGGATAAAAGTGTTTTGGACCAAATATGAGGCGGAAATTTCTTGCCGTTTTTGCTGACTTGCTTGCCTTTGAGGTGCTCTTTGGCGGGGTTCCGGGTGTTTGTGGGTGAGTTTTGGGGTCTGGGAGCACTGCTGCGACAGTCTAATCTTGATTGCATTTGCTTTTCAGGAAATCCGTGGTAGAAAACAGGAGTTATTATGATGACCTAGCTGCACAGCGCGTTTGGACCGAAGGCCGAGAGATATTGTAAGTATGAGATTTTGCTTTTTTGCTGTTTGGGGGTGTGGTCGCGTGCTTTTTTGCGGGTGGGTTGGCGGGTCTTGGGGCATTCCTGGGAAGGTCTAATACCAGATAGAAGTGTTTTGGACAAAATCCATAAGGAAAAGCCTTTTTTTTGCTATTTCTTCTGACATCTTGCTCAATGTAGCGTTTTGGGGGGCTTCCTGGTGTTTGTGGGTGGGTTGCGGGGTCTCTGTCGAAGCACTGCTGCGACAGTCTAATCTTGATTGCATTTGCTTTTCAGGAAATCCGTGGTGTAAAACAGGAGTTATGATGATGAGACCTAGCTGCACAGCGCGTTTGGACCGAAGGCCGAGAGATATTGTAAGTATGAGATTTTGCTTTTTTGCTGTTTGGGGGTGTTGTCGCGTGCTTTTTTGCGGGTGGGTTGGCGGGTCTTGGGGCATTCCTGGGAAGGTCTAATACCGGATAGAAGTGTTTTGGACAAAATCCATAAGGCAAAACCTTTTGCCACTTTTTGTAACTTAGGGTTCGTTAGGGTTAGCCCTAGCTGCAGGATTGCATGTGTTTCGGGGTGTTCTATTGCAACTCAGTTCTGGGGTTTTAGAGCACTCTTGGAGCGATGCTGGCTATGGATACTTTTGCTTGCTTGCAAGTGGTTTGAATACAATCCACGGTGGGTAAGGGTGAATTTGGGCCTACTTTTACTTTTAAAGTACGTTTTGTCACCATTTTTCTGCTAGGCCTCGTTTTTTGAGATCTGATTGGGGGTCTTCTACATTTGCGACTGGCTTTAGTAAGGGTCTTGCTGGGAGCATTGCTGGGAAGGTCAAATTTTGTTCTAAAACACAGTTTACAGTACACCTACCTTGAGGGGAAAGATCCGCTATAATATTTTGGCCATACTTATTTATCCTTCAAAAGGTGACTCAGACAGAGTACGCAATTTCAAAAATATTGTACTGTCTATTAGGGAAATCAAAGTGTGACTTTTTGCACCACACAGCTTACATACCTTATATTTATTTATCAGTGGTATTGTAATAGCACTTCCTGTTTTCCTTTCAATAATTACAGGCCGGGTTTCAGTCGACATCCGCCAGGCAGGCAGTGGACAGGGTGTCTTCTGTCAGTGGTCACCAACATTGATGGACGAAGCGTCAGCTGGAATGGAGGAGTGCCGCTAATAAGAGGAATTGTTTGCTGCATGCAACTTACTTACCAAATTCAACAGGACAACTCCAACAACATACAGAATACAGATACAGTATCCATTGTTTTCTTCTATGAGTGTGACTGCATGTGGTTAGCTTTAGTTTGTACCCAAAGATTTCTTTATCTTCAATTATTGTTTGTTGTCAGGACTCTAGCATCAGCTACCAGTAGTGTTATTCCCCCATCTCCAATCGTTCCAGATGCCAGAAGAACCAAGACCTGGTCAGCCTGGGTTGGCCTATGGAGAAGCAAGTTGGCCGCTAGTTCGCCCCAAGTCACTGTATAAGTGGGCGTTCTAGTCTGCCGGCTCACAGCTGAACGGAATTCAGGTGAAGCGCGTGCTCCCTTTCAAATGCGCACTTCACCGAGTTCGTTGGCCGAGACAGTCTGAGGAAATCAATTGCGAGCAGTTTTCAAGAAGAAGTTCACAGTTCAAGGTCAAAGACTTTATTATCTCCGTAGTTTAGGATAAATACACAGCGCACTTTTCCAGCGCGTGTATTTTCAGTCATTTTGAGACGTCTCAGAAAATAAACAGAGCGCGGAGGCGCTCGTGTTTATTTAAGTCAGTGCAGCCAGTATAATTCATTAACCTGTCAGAATTCTTCGTGAGCAGAGGGAAAACTTCACACGACAGAAGGAGAGAGCAGTTTTCTCAACGAGGAGCAGAACCCTAAGGCACCAGAGGAAAGTAGCGAAGGACTTGTTGAGCTAAGTGTGGTGTTTTATTTTCATTTTGGATTTAAAGAAACTGTTAACTCCAGGGTTAAAGAGACTATTCTTCAGAACTGTTAAGAGCATAAATTCGTCCAAGTTAAAAGGAGTTTTGTTCAGACAGTATTTTCTTTAACATGTCAAAAACCCTAAGTAATTGAACATTCTTACCTGGAAAGGAACAGTGGAAAGCTGAAGGTTCACCTGTACATAAATAAGGACTGCCAACAAGAAAATGTCATTTTTCAAGTAATCAACAGAATCCATATACAGCAACACTCTTTCAGTTAGTGAAGTAAGTGTATTTACCTTAACCCTAAAATTCAAGGTTAGAAACAGAAAAAGAGTGAAGTTATATCTATGGTATGTTTTCTTTGTTTTGAATTTAGTTACAACTAGCAAAAAGAGAAGAAGCAAAAACTATAATACAGAAGAGAGGCACAAGTCCAGTTAAGCTTAGGTAGGTGAGATATATGATCCCAGTGCGTAGAGAAGTAGAAAGAAGAATACTGAGAAGTTATAGCTATATTAATGTGTTAAATTTCAGGTTCCTGTGAAAACAACAGAGAACGTGTTAGAAGCAGACAGAAGGAGCCAGAACTGGACCAGTCTCTTCTTAGTTTATTATTTTATCCAATCCCCCGTCCCTTGAGGTAATGTTCTGAGATTTGGTATAAAAGATCTTGGGTCATTGCTAAAAGAGATTGGGGAACTAGCATCGTGTTTCCGAGTCTCTCTGTTCCCGTGCAAGATCTGGTAAGACAATTTATAGTACAAATATTGAAAGGTCTGACAGAGTGAAGTGCCCAAGTTGCATTTGCACCTGAACAGAGATGGCGGAAGGAATTGATGTACAATCACTAGGAACAATTTTAGATGCCATACAAAAGGAATTGGGAGCAGTCAGGGAAGAAAATCGAAATCTTAGACAAGAGGTAATCTGTGCTAGGAAGGAAACTGCAGAGTTGGCGCAGAGACTAAGACAACCAAGTAGCTTGGAAAGGGAGGCAATGAATCCAGCACTAGAAACCACTAATAGAACAACTACACAAGTGATACATTCCTTATCTCCTGTGATTCCATTAGCAGCCCCAGAAAGATTCAATGGAGATCCTCAAAAAGCCCAGATATTTCTGTCCCAATGCTCCCTACACTTCATGTGCCGCCCTTCCATATTCCCTGACGCGCAATCAAAAGTGGCATTCATACTCTCTTATCTAATTGGAGATGCAGCTTCGTGGTCCATGCCCTTAGTCACCAAGAACGATCCAATCTTGAGAAATTTTGAGGAATTCAAACAAGAGTTTCTTCGGATTTTTGACAGACGGAGAATATCTCAAGTGGTTGATAACGAGTTGTTGGATCTACGGCAAGGGAACCGAGACTTAATTGGCTATTTGGCTCAATTTAATAAGTTGGTGGTGGAAACAGACTGGCCAGAAAGTAAAAGAGCAGCAGTTTTTTACCGTGGTCTCAGAGACGAATTAAAAGATACCTTGGCTCAAATTCCAAATCGTCCCACGGAAATCTCGGCTCTGATAGACTTAGTCTTGGAAATAGATTTTCGTCAAGGAGAAAGAAGGGGAGAAAAGAAGAAGGATTATAGAGCTATAGCACCCAGGTTTGATAGAGCAAGGTCTGAGGGCGCAAGAAATTCAGATGCTCAATCCGGAATAGAACCAATGCAAATCGGAACAATAAGAGGACCTTTATCAAAGGAGGAAAAAGACAAGAGAAGAGCCAGTAATCTATGTTTGTACTGTGGACTAAGTGGGCATTTTGTTCGAAACTGTACCAAGAAACCGAAGAACACCTTCAAGCCGAAGGAAAACTAGCAGCACCACTTGTTGGAGGAGTTGAACAGGTGGATGCGATCACAAAAGAAACTCCAAAAGAACACCAAATTGCGAACACATTACAATCGGCTGCTCCGCATTTGAATTTATCCATGGAGGTGAGATTCAGAGAAACGATACTAAAGGAAGTTTCGGTCATGATTGACTCTGGAGCCACGGGTAACTTTTGCGATTTAAGATTCGCAGCCAGAGTTGGTATACAAGCTATTAAGAAAATAAAGAGTGAACCCGTTCGTGCGGTTGATGGGACAAATCTCTCATCGGGACCGATTGTGAGTCATACTGAGGTAATCCAACTGATCTCCAGTGATGGTCATGAGGAGAAGATTCAGTTCAACTTGATTGATGCTCCACAGTTTCAATTAATTCTTGGTTTGCCATGGCTTACAGAACATAATCCAACGATCGATTGGAGTTCAAGAACAATTGTGATGGATTCAAATTATTGTCATGAAAATTGTTTCAGAGCCAAAGAGAAGGAAATAGAGGGTAATCCAGCTTTATCTTTGTGTGCTATAGGGCATACCCTGTGTGTGATAGATAACCAAGAAGTACCAGAAATATATCGTGAATTCAAGGAGGTATTTAATGAAGTGGAAGCTGAACAACTACCTCCACATCGAGCCTACGATTGTAAGATTGAGTTGGAGCCAGGGTCGAACCTACCATGTAGCCGAGTCTACGCTTTGACGGAAAAAGAGAATAGTCACTTGAAGGAGTACTTGGATAAATATCTGGCTAATGGCTTTATCCGGCCATCTCAGTCTCCTGTCTCGTCTCCGTTATTTTTCGTACCAAAGAAGGAAGGTGATCTGAGGACATGCATCGACTACAGAGCAATTAACAAAATTACCAAGAAAAACCGGTATCCCCTACCATTGATTTCGGTGCTCCTAGATCAGGTAAAAGGAGCCCAGATTTATACCAAGTTGGATTTAAGGGGGGCCTATCATTTAGTTTGAATGCGCGAGGGGGATGAGTGGAAGACTGCCTTTCGGACTAGATTTGGCCTCTTCGAGTACCAGGTGATGCCCTACGGACTGTGTAACGCACCAGCTGCCTTCCAGCACTTCATAAATGATATCTTGAAGGACTTCATCGATCAGTGCGCGATAGTGTACATTGATGATATTTTAATCTACTCATCCGATGTCACGAAGCATCACGAGCAAGTGAAGGGAGTCTTGACGAAACTCAAAGAAAATAAGATATTTGTAAAATTGGAGAAATGCGCTTTTGATGTTTCACAGGTTGAATTCTTGGGTTTTGTCATTTCACCCACGGGAATATTAATGGATCAGCGAAAAGTAGAAGCAGTTACGACTTGGGAATCTCCAAAGAGTGTAAAGGAAGTTCAGAGTTTTATTGGATTTGCCAATTTTTATCGGAGGTTCATCCATGAGTTCTCTAGAAAGATTCTACCTCTCACCAAATTATTAAAGAAAGGAACCAAGTTCGAGTGGTTAAAAGAGTCTGAGGAAGCATTTCAGTCTCTAAAAAAAGATTTCACTACAGCTCCTGTCTTGTTGCACGCTGATCCTACTGAACCCTTTTACGTTGAAACGGATGCTTCAGACCAAGCGGTGGGAGGAGTGTTGTCTCAAAGACACAAGAGCACTGGACAACTACATCCGGTAGCTTATCGCTCCAGGAAACTGACCCCAGCAGAAATCAACTACACCATCACGGAAAAGGAGCTATTGGCTATCAAAGATGCCTTTAAAGAATGGAGACACTATTTGATGGGGGCGCAGCATCAGGTAACAGTGTTCACTGATCATCGTAATCTCAAGTTTTTAAAGACTGCTAGAACACTTACTCCTAGACAATTAAGATGGTCCTTATACTTTGCAGACTATGATTTTGTAATCACGTATCGCCCAGGAGCTCAAAATGGGAAAGCGGATGCCTTATCACGAATAGGCACTGAAGCTCAGAAAACCTTCATCGAAAATCAATCAATTATTCCAAGTGCCAGGATCATTGGGGTAACCACCTCCATAGGTTTGGAACGAAACATTTCTGAAGTGATGAGTCTGGAAGAAATGCAAGCTTGGGTACAGAAGGATTCAGATCGGAGAATCATTGAACAGCTACCCTACTATCGAGATGCCCTGTACGTTCCAACTTCTGAGTTACAGTTGCAAGTAATGCGTGAATGTCATGATGACAGATTAGCCGGACATAAGGGAGAAACCAAGACCGAAGATTTGATTAAGAGACATTATTGGTGGCCCGGAATGTCCTCAGATATAGAGAAGTATGTCAAGTCCTGTGAGATTTGCGCGCAGGGAAAGTCGGAACGGCAGGCCCCAAAGGGTCTATTACAGCCCTTACCTACACCCCCTTATCCATGGCACACAGTGACCCTAGATCTCATCACTGATCTACCCAACAGTCAGGGATTTGATACTGTTCTTGTAGTGGTTGATTCCTTTACTAAGATGGCTCATTTTACAGCATTGAAGGGGATACCAACAGCCAAACAGTTAGCCGCTCATTTCAGTTCTCAGATTGTTAAAATACATGGAATACCCAAGATTGTAATCTCAGACAGAGGGGTACAATTTGTGTCACATTTCTGGAAGGCCTTTATGGAGGGGTTAGGTACTGAGGTTAGATATTCCACTAGTTATCATCCCGAAACAGATGGGCAAACTGAGAGGGTCAACCAAGAATTAGAACAATATTTAAGGTTGCTTTTGTTAAAGGAGGAGGGTGATTGGTCAGATTACTTGTGGTCTGCTGAATTCGCTCACAATAATGCCAAAAGTAGTTCAACAGGTTATTCCCCTTTCTATCTAAACTATGGCAGGCATCCAAATGCAACCATTCGACAAACTGAGATATCTGTTCCAGCAGTTAAGGAGGTAGTTTCACATTTGCGTCAAATACAACAAAGAGCAGGGGATAACCTTAAAACAGCTAAAGAAAAGTACAAAAATTATGCTGACCGTAAAAGAAGAGAAGGGCCGTCCTTAGCAACAGGAGATCGAGTTTGGTTAAGTACAAAAAACTTGAGACTAAAAGGAAACCGAAAATTCCAACCTCGATTTATTGGTCCATATTTGGTGGAAGGAAAGATCAACCCAGTTAGCTATCGCTTAAAGTTACCCACTAAATTACGGATTCATCCCATCTTCCATGTCTCATTATTAAAGAAGGCCTCTACAGATTTGAGAGTTCAAGCACCTCCAAAACCAATCCAGTTAGAGACAGGACCTGAGTTTGAGGTAAAAGAGATTTTGGATTCTAAAAGATCTAGAGGCAAATTGTACTATCTGATAGACTGGAAAGGGTATGGTCCAGAGGAACGATCTTGGGAGTTGAGTGAGGATGTCCATGCTCCTAGATTAGTAAAGTCATTTCACCAGAGATTTCCTACTAAGCCCAGAGAGGAGGAATCTGCCTTGTTAGGGGGTACTGTCAGGACTCTAGCATCAGCTACCAGTAGTGTTATTCCCCCATCTCCAATCGTTCCAGATGCCAGAAGAACCAAGACCTGGTCAGCCTGGGTTGGCCTATGGAGAAGCAAGTTGGCCGCTAGTTCGCCCCAAGTCACTGTATAAGTGGGCGTTCTAGTCTGCCGGCTCACAGCTGAACGGAATTCAGGTGAAGCGCGTGCTCCCTTTCAAATGCGCACTTCACCGAGTTCGTTGGCCGAGACAGTCTGAGGAAATCAATTGCGAGCAGTTTTCAAGAAGAAGTTCACAGTTCAAGGTCAAAGACTTTATTATCTCCGTAGTTTAGGATAAATACACAGCGCACTTTTCCAGCGCGTGTATTTTCAGTCATTTTGAGACGTCTCAGAAAATAAACAGAGCGCGGAGGCGCTCGTGTTTATTTAAGTCAGTGCAGCCAGTATAATTCATTAACCTGTCAGAATTCTTCGTGAGCAGAGGGAAAACTTCACACGACAGAAGGAGAGAGCAGTTTTCTCAACGAGGAGCAGAACCCTAAGGCACCAGAGGAAAGTAGCGAAGGACTTGTTGAGCTAAGTGTGGTGTTTTATTTTCATTTTGGATTTAAAGAAACTGTTAACTCCAGGGTTAAAGAGACTATTCTTCAGAACTGTTAAGAGCATAAATTCGTCCAAGTTAAAAGGAGTTTTGTTCAGACAGTATTTTCTTTAACATGTCAAAAACCCTAAGTAATTGAACATTCTTACCTGGAAAGGAACAGTGGAAAGCTGAAGGTTCACCTGTACATAAATAAGGACTGCCAACAAGAAAATGTCATTTTTCAAGTAATCAACAGAATCCATATACAGCAACACTCTTTCAGTTAGTGAAGTAAGTGTATTTACCTTAACCCTAAAATTCAAGGTTAGAAACAGAAAAAGAGTGAAGTTATATCTATGGTATGTTTTCTTTGTTTTGAATTTAGTTACAACTAGCAAAAAGAGAAGAAGCAAAAACTATAATACAGAAGAGAGGCACAAGTCCAGTTAAGCTTAGGTAGGTGAGATATATGATCCCAGTGCGTAGAGAAGTAGAAAGAAGAATACTGAGAAGTTATAGCTATATTAATGTGTTAAATTTCAGGTTCCTGTGAAAACAACAGAGAACGTGTTAGAAGCAGACAGAAGGAGCCAGAACTGGACCAGTCTCTTCTTAGTTTATTATTTTATCCAATCCCCCGTCCCTTGAGGTAATGTTCTGAGATTTGGTATAAAAGATCTTGGGTCATTGCTAAAAGAGATTGGGGAACTAGCATCGTGTTTCCGAGTCTCTCTGTTCCCGTGCAAGATCTGGTAAGACAATTTATAGTACAAATATTGAAAGGTCTGACATTTGTCCATGCTGTGCTTTTTTTTTCTTCTCTCAACAAAACCTACCCAAAAAAAAAACCCCATTCCCATCCATTTTCCAAACCCTAACCCTCTTCCCCCAGGCTGTGTGGTTTTGCTTGATGTCTAAATAAATGACATCAATAATTCCACACACTTGCTGGGGAGGATAAGGTCATAGCAACAGGCTGGTGAAGGAATACGAGGATATCTTCTAGACTTACTCAGCTTCAGTACTATTTCTTGTAGTAGTAGGAGCCAATGTCAACTAAATTCAACGCAAGTACTAGTTATACTTGCAATACTTTACCATTTGTTAGGCTACATTGTGGCACTGTTCTAGTTTACTGTCACCTGCTATATTCTCGATCGTACCGTAACCGTTGTAATGCTACAGTAAGGACAAACCAGGTTTCGTTTTCTTTTTTCCCGTAGGCATGCAACTGCCACTGTGTCACACCACTAGTACCACCGCAATGAGGAAATTTCATCCGCCCAGGATTGCCAACCTTAATCCCCATTTCACGTGGAGCCAGCCCTGGGCCTAGCCCTACTTTCAAACACAAATTACAGGTAAGATAAGCGTTTGGTGGGAGGTAGTATAATGGAGTATTAGGACTAGACGAGAGATTGACGGTAGTACTACTAAAGTCCTAGGACTCTTCAGGAAAACAAACTTACTGTTACACCCCCACCCACCAGACTGAAAAGCAGTAAAAAACAGGTATGGTCAGATAAAGTTCAAAAAAGTATATTTATGTAGCCCTAACAAAATATTCTCCCTCAAGACCCTCCCTAACCCCAACGATTGTCTTTGAAAAGTCCCAAAAAGAACCCAACTCCCAAATCCCACCCCCCAAAAGTCTCTACAAAAAGGGCAAGGGACACTCCACTACTGGAGGGTGCTGGTGAATTTTGCGGCCAGGGCATCATACTCCTTGCGGAGGGTGGCAAGTTCGAAGCGGAGGCCCTCCACCAAGTTCTTGTACCTAAGGACCTCCTGCTCCAGGTAGGACATTCGGACTCCTAGGCGGCGCTGGCGTGCCTTGCAGCTCTTGTGGGGGGCAGCTGGTCTTTTTGCTGCTTGGCGGTGGCGGTTGGCTTTGTTAGCCCGGCTCCGTACCGCTGGAGCACTGCGCTGGCTGGCAGCCCGTGGGGTCACGGAGGAGGATACAGCTGTCCCAGTCGAGGATGTTGTGGTTGCACCGGTCGACTGCGTGTCCTCCTCCTCCTCCAGGGCCACCAGCCGCCGATATTCGGCGACAGTGGCATCCAGCCTCCGTTGCCGGGCCATTCGAGCCTGCTCCCTCCGTGATGTCGATTTGGAAGGAGCAACTATATGAAGAAAGAAAGACATAGTCTGTAACCAATGCTCCTTCACATTAATAACACAAAGTGATTGCGCCGAAAGTTGTGTCACAGTACAAGTAGCAAATTGAAAGCACAGTACATAACTATTGAGGACAGTATCTATCTAACCTCCCACTTCTGCATCCTTGCTGTAACATTAGTGGTAGTTTAATGAACAAATTCTACGACCACTATGGACTTCTATTACAGTCGACTATGACAGTACACCAGTCTTATTCTTCTTCTTCTCTCTTGTTTAGGAAAATTGGTACATTATCTGATGCAAGCCGGCAGAATGGCAGTGCAGTGAACTTGCACCCGAGAAAAACAGACGCACACCATGATGAGTGAGACAGACTTGCGTTACTGTACCGGTCCAGTACATGCAGGTGGTGAAGCTATTACTTTTCTATTACGGGTGGCACTGAGAATACTCTGTTACAAGGGCTACTGCTTAATTAATTTACCTTTCACCCTACAGTGCAAATGAGTACTAGAAAAGGAAAATGAAGAAGCTAAATAATGAGATTATCTATCACTTCACATGGGATGTATTTGATGACATATGGGATGACTTTAGGTGCTTTGCTTATTATTGACTGAACAGTGATACACCCACACATGAATGACGTACTACTACTACTAAACTAAAGTTATTAAGAGAGGTACGGAGTGTCCACCGTAATAACCGGATATATGCTGTGCTTGCAGTTGCAATACAAACTACTGCTACTATTCATGGTAGTATTGGACAAATTTACAACTTCTTTTCCTTGCCTTCCCTACACTGGAACGGACGTGCGGGTGCGGTGTTACATGTTCTTCAAGGTAACAATTAGTTCATCCAGCGACCATCTACTCTCTCTAGATACACATGTGCTATCTAAGAGTCAGATATTACCATGCTCCAGGCATCCATCCATTCAAAGTATATGCACACATACAGTTTCTGTTTCACCCACCCAGGCTGTTGTCCTTCCACCCATCCTTGCTTCATCATTGACCCAGCCATGCACCATACCATATTCTTTCCTTCCCAGCCACCACGGGGACCAAGCAAACACATATCATTCTTCTTTGCCAGCCATCATAAAATTTCTCGTCCTTCCACACTTACTTACACCCTTCTTTCACTTTTCGTTGATCCCATCCATCAAGTTCATCTCAGATCTTATTTGGATTCTTCTCGCCAAAAACTTCACAGCTAAGTCGAAGCACATTTAGAGGAGGCTACTACCTGGTTGATTTATAATACACCCGTGCATAAAGCACACTATGCAGTCTTCAATCTCAATAAGTAAGGAATATATAGCTTACCTCTGCCCGCCACCACCGTGTGAACCCTCACAGGCACATTGGTGTCGTCCGGCACTCGCACCGCCTCCTCCCCAGAAGTGTTGTCCTCCTCATCCACCACCTCCGCGCTGGCCCCGCCACCAGATGTTCCACCTACAAAGTACATTTAAGAATGTTAGAATACACCACTCACTACTATATAATATTTGGTCTAGGAGGAATAAAGAAATTAAAAAAAACGAAATACAATGTAATAATTTGTAACTGTATACTCTACAGTAAAAATGTCCCTTTTTCCAGGGAAGGCTGTTGTCTTCCTGCACTTTTTGGCACAACTGATGAATGCTTGCTTTTTATTTTTAACACACAACACTTTTTCTCCTAACAGAAGCTTGACTTCTAAGAACACGATCAGGGTCAAGCTCAAGTTCAAACCAGGTGAGAGCTCAGCTCGACCACAAGAAATGTGTCCAATTAATCGTTAGCACTAAGCACTTTTCCATTTTCAGTTAAACGTTTACTTTTATGACAAAGTTGATTTTAATAAATGTGTTTAGTTTTAATAAAGCTTTTAAACTTAAATAGACTCTGTGGTTTTTGGTCCTCCAGACTAGAGTGGATGAGCTAAGGGTTTTGGAATTTTTGCAAGCATGAGTGCCTCTGACACTTCTTGACTGTGACTCCGTACTCTTGTCCTGCGTAGGATAATCTAATGATCATTGGGGATCAATCATCGGTGACTTAGGGAGCTAAATGACTCTGCCACACTATCTAGTCAGTAAGGAGATTGGGGGTTCTTCAAAGTCTGATATCACTGAGGTATGTGGAAAGAAAGTCTACCTGCGCCTATTATAATTGATAAACAATGCACTATTTAGTGTTCATAGTTCGGTTTGTGCAGATTTGTCCCTGCAACAGTAGTAGAATGGATTGTCCTCCTATCCAAACCAAAAGTAAAGTAGTATCTTATTCTTTCTTGGTGGTCATTCACCTTTTTATTGTTGGCAATTGTCAAAGCATAAACATTTAGAAGACTTGAAAAGACATTATGGACAATCCCAGAGGACTGCACTCAGTGCATAGAGCTATTGCTGACTAGAATGGGAGTCCAATGGAATTGCCAAATGTGCAATCTTAGTTAGCTACACAGACAGACTAATAAGAATAATCTAGTAATACCACAGGGAGTCATAGTCGAGGCAGGATAAGAATTTAGATCCAGTCTTCAAGAAGATCAAAGACGATTTAGAAAAAATCGAATGAGGAACGCTAGGAAAAAATAGGTACTCTATATTAAAATTAAAACTTACTGGGGCCAGCAAAGGAGCCCTCGCCTGCCCGATCCTGGCCTGCATCCTCCTGAACTGCACCCTCCTCCTCCTCCTCCTGTGTCCTCTTGCCCTTGGGGGTAGCTGATGTACAACATGAAAGAAAGAAAGACCAGAAAACATGGATGAGATTTGTCAACCAAACCAAACATTTCAAAAGAACAATAACAAAATATTTTGGAGAAATAGCAAATAGATAGACAACTATTCCACGGGATATATTGACCTATCTCATGTGGTATACTACGTTATTCGTATTGCCTGATTTGCGGACCGTTGACTTTGAAAGTTCCTATGTAACTCAATAAACAGACTACTAAAAAGGTTTGCCTAGGCCTGGCAGGCAGCAGTCCGCAGCACGCGAAGTGACAGACAAAGTCCATCCTGCTTGCAGATCAGTGAATACTCAAACTATCAATCCACCGACCACCACCACTATTTCTTCTTATAGCCATGTGTCTAAAGGAAGGACTGGACTTCAGTCTGTTGGGGCTGATTTAGAAGTCCCTTGCGGCTCATTTTCCTCCATTGTTGCGTGACTTTTGTGACGCAGCGGCAGAACAAAAGAGTCGCCATGGTGCGGCGTATATATTAAAAAAAAACGCATATGGGAGATGCATCACGTTGCAAAGCCCTGCGCCATCAGGGGGTGTTCCGGCGCAAGGGAGGGCGTTCCTGCGCAGGAACGAATCCTAAAAGTGGCTGAGGGAAATCTACAAGATGTAAACCAGTCACTTTTAGGACAATGATGCGGGACTCAAACCCTGCGCCTGCTTGAAGCCGACGTACGGCTTGATGCAGCATTGGGGAGATAGGGCACCCCAGAGCATTGCTGGAGCTGCGCCTTCGTTGGCACGCAACTCCAGCAATGCGCCGCCTTTACGGCACAGATGCGTAAGGCTTCTGTGACGTTTTGGGCCAATGGGTGGTGGTGGCATGGCGCACAATTACTGCCGCATCCCTGCTACTTTGCAGGGATGCGCCGGTAATTGCAAATATGACCCTTAGTGTCTAGCATTACGCAGTTCTTATCTTTACACTACACTCATACATAATTTCTCAGGCCAATGAAATGAACACAAATAACAAAACAAATAAGCATAGTAGCAAGCAAGGCTACTGAGAAGGAGAGCAGTGCACCTGAAATGCATAGAAGATTTTGAAATATAATTTACCTACAATGTAATCGGCAGCATTATTGCTCTTGGTAAAGAACAAAGATTTGCAAATAACAGAGCCGGATAAAACAGAGTAGTGATGAATAGCTACTACTACTCACCAAGCCCGGGGACCTCTACGCCGAGCGCGTCCAGCAAGTCCCGTTCCCGGTCCATGACATCCGTCCAGCGGTGGGTGGCCTGGTTATAGGTGCGCCGGACCCCAGAGAGCTTAAACATGGCCCGGCACACCTTCTCCCACCGCTTCCGGCGCACCCGGATGCCATAGCCGGGTGCCATAGATCTTGCCGCCCCCCAGGATGGTCTTGGGGAGGTGGCGCTGGACGTAGAAGATTAGTGCGGCCACCTCCTCCGCGCTAAAGATCTCCCGTGGCACCACTTACTCCCCCCTCAAACGCCCGCACGGGAGCCGGGCATGGGGTGCGGGAACCTTCCCCTTCTCAGGGTGCTTCCCGGCTCCCTTTACCATGGTCTGGGCAGAAATAAAGTTAAATGATAAAGAAGAAATAGAATAGTGAAGAAGAAAAGAAAAGAGTTTAAAAAAGTAGTTTAAAATTAACTAAAAGTAGCAGAAAAAACAAAAATATAGAGCTAGAAAAATAGAGGGATAGATAATAAGTAAAATAGATCAAATAAACTTCAAACAAGCAAAGGATGGCAGAGATTCAGAGAGTATACAGAAAGCATGCCCAGAACCACAGAAATGAATGAGAAACAAGATGGCCGCGCCCATTCACAACCGCGTGGGTAAGTTCGCGCGAGATTTTCCTCGCGATCACGCGCGAAATTGTACTAGCGAGCAGCACACTTTGCGAGATTACACATAGCGGCCGGAAACGGAATTACGTCACGCAAACAAGATGGCCGCGCCCGTGTACGACCGCGTGGGTAAGTTCGCAAACATATCACTACAAGCGCCCTGCGAACATGCAAAAAATCACGTGAACATACACGCCGCAAAAAAAAAATAATGTATTCGCACGCATTCGCGGCTTCCGAAATCGATCTCGCACGGATTCGCGCCCCGCGAATCGCGCGAAATTGCAGAAAAACGATTTTTGCTAAACTGAAAGCAATCACCAGGTGCAAAAGTTCAAACTTAACATTAGTAACCATTCACTCTAGTGCTTCCTGAGGGGCCCCTCCAGAGTTCAGTTGCCTATTTGCAACTATTCTATGACCCTGCTATGACCCAACCAGCAGGCTCATAGAATAGCTACAAGTAGACCATAAGGGTCCTGTGAAAACAAATTGCACTGCAACAGAAAGCAAATTACAGATAAGGAAGGAAGCAGGTGCCAGCCAGACTGAAAGTTTCAAAATTACTGACACATTAATCACCCCCAAATTAATTCATGGCAGTTAAAGAAGGGCAGGTGTGCTTGCTTTCACTGCAACAGAAAGCAAATTACAGATAAGGAAGGAAGCAGGTGCCAGCCAGACTGGAAGTTTCAAAATCACTGACACATTAATCAACCCCAAATTAATTCATGGCAGTTGAAGCAGGGCAGGTGTGCTTGCTTTTTTTCACCCCCATAATATACAGTGATAAACAAACCTAATGGGTGGCAGTGAGGATGTACCAGAGGGTGGCATGGGTGTACCAGAGGGTGGCAGTGGTGAAACAGAGGGTGCTGTGAACCTGTGATGATAAACCAGACGTAGAAACAACATAGTCGCGGCCGTTGCGAGCCGAAAAGTAAGTTCGCAATTGCGAAATGGTCCACAAATCCCCGCGAACGCGCGCCAACACAAAAAACATAAAAATCCGCAAATCGGCGAGAGTTTGCGTATTTTTGCGGATTGCAAATCCGTAAATTCGAAAATTCACGTACGCGAGATCCGCTAGATCCGCCCATACCTACATATATGTAGTCTCAGTATTGATAACCTTCGGTGAAAATGGTGGGATGTATGACATTACAATGCATGCTTTTACATCGCATGCTTTTACAACGTGGTTTTTACAAAGCATACCATTACAACACTTTGGGGCCGATTATGATGGCGGACGGACCTGAGTCCGTCCGCCCCCATAGAGCAGGAGGGTACCTCCGCATTGCCTGCGGAGTTCCCTCCTGTGCAATTAGGATGTGACCGCCAGGGTGGCGGTCACATCCTCTATCTTTAACATTGCGGCGGGTGCAGCTTCAAGCTGCACCCGCCGCAATGTTAAAAATGCATACATTGCATTTGTATGCAGAAAGCGGCAGGCACCCCGCGGTGCCTGACGATTTCTGCATACAAATGCAGGGGGGTACCATAGGTACCCCCCATGTGCACCCCCCACACCCCTTTCACCTAGGGGGCCCGCAACGGGCCCCCGCAGTGAAGTTCCACATGCTTTTCCACGGCGGAAAATCCGCAGCGGAAAAGCATCTTTTTAAGCCCTTCCTAATATGGTGGACAGTGTCTGAGAGACACCGCCACCATATTAGAGCTTTTCCGCCGCGGTTGTAAGCCAACCGCGGCGGAAAAGCTGCGGACGGAAACCAGGACCCACCAGCCATCCTAATGTGGCGGTGGGTCTTTGGTGGGTCCGCTGCGGTTTTTCCGCATCCTCTGGGCCGGCGGTGGCTTCCGCCGGCCCAGAGGATGCGGAAAATCCGCAATCATAATCGGCCCCATAGTGCTTTTAGGCGCTGGATAGTGAATTGTTTAATTTACTATTCCAACTCCACTCCCCGTGGATAGTAGGGAAGGTGTTGGATAGTACATTAAACACATTCCCTATCCTAGAGCGCCCCCCAGCGCAATGCGCTGTAATGGTTTGCGTTGTAAAAGTTGCGTCGTAAAGGCACTGCGTGGTAAAAGTTGCGTTGTAAAGGTTGTTTACCAAAATGGTGTAAGCTTTAATAGGCACCTGTGCCAAATCGAGAAACCGCTGAACGGTGCATGAATCCAGACGATTCGAGGGAAGTGTAATCGGACCAATCAACATAGACACCCCAGAGATCAGTCAAACCACTAACCTGGTACTACTTAAGCGATCTCTACCCAAAAATTTCTCCCACTGGTCCAACTTCAAATGTTATGATATCAATGATATCACGAAAATTCTAGCAACTGTTTAACTCAACAGCCACTTCAATAGCCCTGTCGAAGCAAAGTAAAGTAAAGTAAAGTCCACATTTGTAAAGCGCACAATCACCCGTAAGGGTCTCTAGGCGCTGGGGGCCGTCGGGAAGATGAAGCGAGCTATTGCCCAGGGTCACATGGTGCTGGGCTAACCTGCCGCCGGAGCCGGGGATCGAACCGTGGTCCCCAGATTCCAGCGTCAGTCGCCCTGGCCGCGGCGCCACACCTCTCCCCTAAAGTACCTACCCCACATCTATCATATCATAGCCCCTCTCTGGACCAAGATCATTAATGCCTCGCTATCACAAGGTCACATCCCGGACTGCCTAAAATCTGGTCAAGTTACTCCTATCCTTAAAAAACCAACCGCTAGCAACTCTGACCCCAACAACTTCCGACCACTAACCAACATTCCCATGCTAACAAAGGTCTTGGAAAAATGTGTTCAGCAACAACTGAATTTACACATCACAAAGCTCCACTTATTGAACATACATCGACTTCTCACCAGCCTTTGATATGGTCAACCACGACAAACTTCTAAGAAGACTAGAAGACAGGATGGGCTTCTCGGGCACAGTCCTTCTATGGTTCATATACTTTCTGGAAAATAGAACACAATCATTCATGACCGACAAGATCCTTTCTCTTGCTTCACCTAACCTACTAGGAGTACCTCAAGGTTCTACATTGTCACCCACACTATTCAACTTATATGTCGAACCACTCACTGATCTACTACAGCAGGCGACCATCTCCTACCACATGTACGCGGACGACACCCAACTTTACAATAAAATCACCTCCATTGTAGAGATAAAGTTAATGAATCTAGCTCTCGAAAAAAACATACAATGGCTAACGACCAACTTCCGCAAGCTAAATTCACAAAAAAATGAATTTCTTTTAATTTCCCCCCATAATATCACTTTGAATCACACTGGATAAGAACCTTAACACGCAAGCTCACATTAACTTGGTGGCTAAAAATGCCCGCTTTCACCTCAACCTTCTCAGAAAAATGAAGCCATATCGAGATCCCTAACCTCAAATCTACAGTTCAGGCCATAGTCATTTCAAGGCTGGAGTACGGTTGTTCCACCCTCTCAGGGATTTCCAAAATCTCTACCGCACCCCTAAAAGCCTGCCTCAACGCCGCAGCAAGACTCATTACAGGTTCAAGGACATTTTACCACATATCGCCACACCTGAAGGCACTCAACTGGTTACCCTATGAAGCTCGCATTCACTTAAAGATTGCTTGCTTTACTCACATGGTGCTACAGCACAACACCCCGCAATACCTAGCCCAAAAACTTACACTATTAGGTGGAAACAGACATTCTATGAGCACAGATAATCTACTAAAACCTCCAACAGAGCATTTTCGGGAGCGGCGCCAAGCATTTGGAACTCTCTTCCGCGGCCATTCATCAGAAAAATCGCCTCAACGCCCCTCTTCAAAAAGGAAGCAAAAGCATTCCTGATGAGCAAATTCCTCCCGTAAAATCCACATAAACACCAGGCCAGCTTCAACGTCTTACTCATCTATACTCTTCATCCCATGATATCTCGAAGATAAGACTTGCACAAGCTCAATTTGACTCCTTATCATGGAGCTGTTCTATACCATACCTTTATCCCCTGAACTTTATCATGTTTTTTGATGTCTTATTTACGTTGTTTTCTGTTTGTTTTATTGGTATCAAATGTTCTTGTCATCCCTTGCTCCCTTTGTAAAGCGCTCTGTTACCCTACGTTGTGTTTGGTTCGTGCTATACAAAACTTAAAAAACAAAATCTCACATCATGGACCTGAGCTCCAAACACCATGCTACAGTGTCAGACATCTTGCTAGTCCATTTCTCCTCACTGTGGGTGTGGCTTAGGCCAGGTGGAATTAGCTAGTCTGGATGGGCGGAGTGGTCTTTTCAATGGCTACAAATTGCATAAGGCCCTGTCCTACGTTCACGTTTCGACCCACATCAAACAAACCAGCATGTACTATGCTTACCTCATTGTGATACAAATTGTCATAGATGTGTACCTGACACTGGTGCCAGTGTGAATTGACTGCAAAACACATCAAGGCTTTCAGCTCCAGACACCGTGCAGCAGAGTCAGACATCTTGGCAGCATATTGCCACTCACTGTAAGGTAATCAGAGTCCCACATTTGCTATCTTGGCTATGTTTGAAGGCGTGTGGAGGCCAGAGCATACACAGGTGCAGTAAGAGACAGGTTTCAGCACAGGGTTTAACACAGTGTGTCTGCACACTTCACAGGTTTCAGAAAGAGACTGGGCTCAGTACAGGGTTCAAGGCAGTGTGTCTGCACACTTCACTGGTTGCAGAAAGAGACTGGTCTTAGGACAGGGTTTAACGCAGTGTGTCTGCACAATTCACAGGTTGCAGAAAGAGACTGGGCTCAGTACAGGGTTCAAGGCAGTGTGTCTGCACACTTCACTGGTTGCAGAAAGAGACTGGTCTTAGGACAGGGTTTAACGCAGTGTGTCTGCACAATTCACAGGTTGCAGAAAGAGACACGTCGAGGTACAGGGTTTAACGCAGCGTGTCTGCACACTTCACAGGTCGCAGAAAGAGACACGTCTCAGTACAGGGTTTAACGCAGTGTGTCTGCACACTTCACAGGTTGCAGAAAGAGACAGGTCTCAGTACAGGGTATACCGCAGTGTGTTTGCACACTTCACAGATGCAGTAAGAGACAGAAGCTACTTAACACTGGACAACATTTCTCTGGCCTCTACATTGAAATTTTGAACATATGTGTCCTATTCAATCCTCTGTGCAATAGTATAATGCACCACCTGTTAGCAACTTCATGGGTAAATATTGTGTGTCATCCCGACTCCCTCAATGAATGTCAACACATGTATATAGTAAGGTTTTGTTTAGCCTACTAAAAAACATGGAGTTTCTGTGGCCAGAAATTGTCAGTTGCAGACCTTGTCTTGCCAAACAATCTATACCGTGTTTTGGTAGAGATGCCTAGACTCCCAATTGCCAGTAGCTCTTAACATCGCAAAGTACACTAAGCGAATGTTATTGTTTTAACATCCAATCAGTTTAATGATGATAATAGCTGTATAAATGTTACATGTTTTCACAATTTCTGTGCACTGCTACTGGCACTATGCCTTGTGCGAAAGAAGTGCTTTATGCACCCATCCTACCATGTACATATCCATCCATTCATGCTTCCATCAAGAAACTATCCACCCTTCCATTAGGGATCCATCCATGAACCCACCTCTTCCATTATCCTGTCCATCCATTCACTCATCAACCCATTTCTCATCTTTCCATTCAGCAAGGTATCCATCTTCATCAAAACTATCTGTTCTTTTAACAAATTCATCCATAAACCCACGTATTCGCCCATTCCTTCCTGCATCAGTCTATACACCCTACAACCGCATCCATCCACACATCCATCCATAACCCACATATCAATTCATTCACCCATCAGGACATCTGACCATTCATCCATCCGCCTCAAACATATTCATCCAGTCATTCACACACCCATCCATAAAAATAAATACTCTTCCATAGATACATACTACATACATGCCTGCATCCATGCATCCACCCACCGACCGATCCACATCATCACTCGTCCGTAGATACTTACCTGCATACATATCTACATGCATGCATCCACCCACCCACTCATCCATACACATCATCACTCGTCCATACACACATACATACATAACTGCATGCATGCATCCACCCACCCACTCATCCATACACATCATCACTCGTCCATACACACATACATACATAACTGCATGCATGCATCCACCCACCCACTCATCCATACACATCATCACTCGTCCATACATACATACATACCTGCATGCATGCATCCACCCACCCACTCATCCATACACATCATCACTCGTCCATACATACATACATACCTGCATGCATGCATCCAGCGGAGAAACATCTACTGCTCAACACCTCTAAAATGGAATTCCTGCTCATCTCCCCTCCGAATCTCATCCCCAAGCTAGACCTCTGGCTGAGTCACCTCACTGCTTTCAACTGTACGCCTCTCATCGTAGACGTAGCCAAGTCTCTCGGTATCACCGTGGACAAGCACCTGAACATGAAAGGTCACATCAGCAATGTATGCAAAGGAGCTAACCACTTGATGAGATCTCTCAGAAATATCAAACCTTTCCTTCCTCTAAATGATTTCAAGCAAGTGGTCGAAGCGTTTGTCTTGCCGAGGTTAGATTACGGCAGTGCTGCCCTCTGTGGACTTCCCAAATATGCTCTGGATCCACTAATGGCTGCACTTAACTCGGCTGCTAGACTGGTTACAGATACCGAGCAAAAAGATGATATATCTCCAGTTCTAAAATCCCTCAATTGGTTGTCCTTCGAAGCACAAATTCAATTAAAGATTGCTGTTCTTACACACAAAGCCCTTCACTTTAGTACTCCTATGTACCTTGCACAAAAACTTAAACTATCCTGTGGCGCAAGAGCTTCAAGTAGCGCCTCTACCCTCCTCCTGAAACCACTCTTCCTTAAGAAAAAGAGAAGTTGTCTCTGAGCTTTCTCCGGAGCTACCCCTAAAATTTTAAATTCTCTCCCACCGGAAGTTCGCTGAATCTCATCACTGGTTGCGTTCAAAGTGGAAGCCAAAAGTTTCCTAATGAACAAATAAATACACTAATAGGATCAGATTCACTGGCCCGTTGACATTGCACCTGCTGACTTTTTTCCTTCTTTTGTTCTTACTTTTGATTCACCTCCTCCTTATTGTACCTTGTGTTTCACCCTTGCTGGCCTCCTACACCTGTTTTATTGTATTACCCTCCTGGTTGTATTTGGCACTGTATTTACTTTCTCTCCCTACCTCTTATGGATATTGTTAAAGATATTGCTTTTGTCCTTCCTCCCATCATATAGTAAAGCACTGTATTATCTCTCGGGATCTTGTTCGCACTATATAAAACTTTATAAATAAATCTACTCACCCATCCATCCACATGTTCACTCATCCAATGATACATACATACATACCTGCATGCATGCATCCACCCATCCATCCACATAATCACTTGTACATACATACATACATACCTGCATCCATGCATCCACCCACCTACCCATCCATCCACATCATCACTCATCCATACATACATACATACCGGCATGCATGCATTAATCTACCCACCCATCCATCCATATTATCACTCGTCCATACATAAATACATACATACCTGCATGCATGCATCCACCCACCCACTCATCCATACACACCAAAGATGGCCGCCAGGTAGGAGCCCCACTTGGGAGCTCCAGGGTTAGGGATAGCCTATATGGTCAAAATCCCTGTTTTAACCCAGCCACCCACCATCCACACAGCGACCACCAACAACCAGAATCGTCCGGAGAAAAGAAGAAGAGAGAAAAAAGGAAAAAGAAAAAGGAAGTAGCACATACCGAATAACTTCGACTGCACAGCCGGAGGACGGCCTGAGACATCCAGGAAGATGAGACGGCGGAGGACATCATCGGGCTGTCAAGGAGCGTCGTGGGTGCAGCAGGAAGAAGGATCGGTGCTTTCCTGGACGGAACGTCAGTGAATACAGCAGCGGACACATCTGAAGAGAGGCTGCGGTATCCGAGATCCGATATATGATAACCGGGAGAGCAGGAGTGCGGAATGACGAGACCTGAGGCGCGATGAGGAACCGGAGCACACAAGCGATGCAGCAGGGGATGGAGGAGCGGAGCGGAGAAGAGGAGCCGAGGTGTCTACCCACGGTGCGACCAGGAAGCGGGGATGCATAGTAACGGAAGACGTCGGGAGAGGAGGAGGTGAGAGACCGATGCGCATATCAAGCAGTGGACAGCCTCTAAAGCGGAATCACGCCACCACTGCTACATGCTACCAATCCGTACACAGCGGATGTTGGAAAACAGGAGAGGGGAAATTAAAATTAAAACGGTGGGAATCGGCGATTAAACAACGGCCTGCCTGACCTCAAAATGGCGGCCGCAAAGGACATTTAGCGATTTAAAACGAGGGCCATCTTGAGGAAAACAACAACAGAGGAAATCACCACCCGATAATGGCAGAAAGTAAAATCGGAAATGAAAAAAAGACAATGAGAAAATAGAAAGGGAAAAAGGAGCTCACAGATAAGGGAAAGAGGACTAGTGCTACAATAGAAAGAGAGAAAGACACATCAACACACAAAAAAAGACTGCTACTGTGGCGGACATCTTGAGAGTACTTTCAAAAATCTTAATTGAAAAAGTGAGAAGGGAATACAGCTCTTAATCAATAAAAGATAACAGGTATCAATCTTGAAACAACCATAAATAAATACAGATATCGGAAGAAAGACTGAAGGTCACTAGAAGGTCAACACAGAGTAAGTAATTAGACAGAATTTAATTGGTATATATATATATATTTAATCAAACATACTCCATACCAATCAAAATATGATGGACCATTACATAGAGCGGAAAGGCACGAACGCCCATATCATTAAATACCCATCCAATCTATCTAAGAACGCAGCCAAAAAGTTCAAACATAATCTATTGAGAAAAAAAACGGACACGCTAATCCTGGACCCCTCTTATAGCAAAGATAAAGGTACTATTGTGAATGATTTGATATTCTTCACTAGAAGAACGGCGATCTGGCGCAATACCCTCACAGACATGCTCAACATAAAAAGTATAACTAACATCCCACATGGCACAAAACTTAAGAGCCAATCATCACCAAGATGTAGAGTGGACCTATGCATAACGATATATAAGAACGGTATAGTGCTCATACAAGCGGCTGACAGCGAATTAAACAAACTTGACAACCTGTTCTCAACCTTAAAAGGATGCGTAATAAAGGCAAGATCCCAAACACACCTGCCCACACAAGATAACACCATAGACCATTACAGAGCTACCAACTCAGACCGCATACCTGACACAAACCTTCGGGATCCACTACTTCCAACACATCAAGGTGACATAATCGGAATAAGAGGATCTCAATCGAGGAATCACACAGTAAAAACCAAATTGTACACACAATGTGCAAACATAGCCCGGGAAATCTCTCAGATGGAAGATTCAACACAACTTCACAAGACCAGAAAGGACACAGGAAGAATTGAATGGGATACACGATTTGCGAATGCCATCCTGAAACCCTCTCAGAGGGAAGAATCGACATCTATCAACATAGACAGGTCATCGCCGACGAGTAAGACACCTAGGGCCAGATGTAGGTAATCTCGATTTACCTACTCTTAAATACCGAATCATACCGATTGGGTATTTAAGAGTAGGTAAATTGGATGAAGGTAATTTCTCTTTTTAAATTACCGAATCGGTAAGATTCGGTAATTACCGAATCGGTAAGATTCGGTAATTACCGAATCGGTATTTACCGATTCGGTAATTGCCATTCATTCCTATGGGCCTGGAGGCCCATAGGAATGAATGTCAATTACCAAATCGGTAAATACCGATTCGGTAATTGGGGGAAACATTGAAGTGTGGCAGGGTGTCACTTTGACACCCTGTTGCACCCCTCAATCGTGTATGGGTGGACATGTTGCAGACATACATGCCCTAAGGGCATGTATGTCTGCAACATGGCAGCGTTTGAAAAGCAAAAAAAGGCTTTTCATTATTTACCACCAATTTCTAGTTGGTGGTAAATAACGAATTCTTAAATCCCTGTAGCACTGATTACAGTGCTACCTACATCTCATAATACAGATTCGGTAATTTTACCGAATCTGTAATTTTACCGAATCTGTAAAATTACCGAATCTGTAAAATTACCGAATCTGTATTTTAGGTGACCCTACATCTCAGTATCCAAATACCGGTCGGTAACGGACGAAAATCTGTATTTTCGGCCAGTACCGACCTGTATTTGGATACCTACATCTGGCCCCTAATGAGAACATGGAAACTACTGATATAGACGACAACATGGCTGTACACGACATGGACAGAGGCGGAGCAGACTACCAAACTAATGATGATATAGAAGACAACACGGCTTTCCCCGACATGAACAGAGGCGGAGCAGACTACCAAACTAATGACAAAAAGAGTAGATGTCCGATGAAGAGGTCAAAACTCAAACGCGGGAACGCAAAACAAGGTTATAGAAAGAGGAAGATGAACGCACTTAATACCTCATTCCAAACTCGAAGAATAATCAAAGAGCTTCAAACACAAGTGGGCAGTATTCTAAGCACGGTACAAGAGATGAAACAGATGCTTGAAATCACAGTTAGCACCCACAACAAAGTCGAGCACATCCGAGAAGTTCTACTTAATTCTCAAAAAGAAGGAAATAAGATGGCATTGCCACTATCAAACAGGCAAAATCGACCTGACAGGAACCTCAATCATCTAACGGAAGAAGAAACGCTATCCTTACTTCGGGAATATGAGTATACTGACCTCGCTAGAGGTGAAAAAATCAGAACAGTCCAGATCAAGACAAAATGAAAGGAAAACCAATCATAACAACTTACAACAAGTCCGGACTCACGGAACATGAACACAAGGAGTGCAGGGAAACCTCTAAAATGCCTACTCCTTAACTGTCGGTCGGCAGCAAAACATGCATCAGACATAGCTGATCTCATCATGAACAAAGAAATTGATGTGACAATCCTGACGGAAACGTGACTATCGGAATCCTCGTCTCCTTGTCTGGACCTACTAGTACCCCCACAGTATAGTATTGTGAGACTCGATAGACGAAAAAAGACAGGGGGTGGGGTTGCCTGCATTTACCCATCGGAAATAGAAGTCAAACAAGTTCCATCAGAACCTCTCGAATCCTGTGAACACCTAAATCTCAAGATAAGATCAGCAGATAATCAAAAATGCAATCTACATGCACTTTACCACCCGCCAGGCAATAATACAACCTTCATAGACAAGTTAATGGAAATCATCACCACCGACTCCAATTCTGAAAATAACAACATTGTCCTGGGGGACTGTAACTTACACTGGAATGACAACTACGACAAACAAGTCAACGCTCTGAAAGACCTTCT
Organism: Lissotriton helveticus; assembly: GCF_964261635.1. Taxonomy (NCBI): domain Eukaryota; kingdom Metazoa; phylum Chordata; class Amphibia; order Caudata; family Salamandridae; genus Lissotriton; species Lissotriton helveticus. The sequence continues at coordinate 4,557,057 of NC_136061.1, read as the reverse complement.
AACGGTGTTAAATCTTAACCAAGCATGCACAGAGCCAACACACGAAAAAGGAGCCACACTGGACTGGATAATATAAAAAACCAACAATACCTCAATTATATCAATTGAGCCATGCGTCTGGTCAGATCACCATGCCATAACCTTCCTGATAAACAATATGAAACAGACCAAGACCATACAACCTACCAGACACAAGAAATGGATGCAAGATACTAAAGATTTGAATATAGCATTACTAGTAGAAATCTGTGAGAAGAAACTGATTCCACCAAACAGCTTGCACAGCATGGAGGAACTTACAGATCATTACACTAAAACAGTAGTGAATATAGTCAACACTATGATGCCACTAAAACTGAAAAGAGTCACAGAGAAGATGAAAAACCCATGGTTCAGTGAAACTCTGAATGAAGAAAGGAGGAAACTAAGACTAGCGGAAAGAAAATGGAGACAACACCCATCATCGCCCGAACTGAAATCCCTCAGAAGAATCAGAAGCGAATACAACAAAAAGATACTAAACTCTAAAAAAGAATTTATCAGATCTGAGCTAGATAACGCCAAAAATAGACCACGAAAATTATTCGAGATTTTAAAACAACAATCCAATAAATTAGCTAAAACCAGCCAAGAAACCACAAAAACGCAAATAGGCTGTGAAGAATTCTCAACATTCTTCACAGATAAGGCCAACAAGTTGGAAAGAGAGCTCAGGAAAGAGGCTGACAACATTTGCAATACGGACAGACAAAATCCCAATATCACCGTAGAAAACACCCTTGATAGAACAAAAAACAAGGCACAATGGGTTAACTTCAAACTACTTGATCAAAATACCATAGCCAAAACACTATCAGACATCAAACCTAACAACCACTATAGTGATCCACTACCCTCAAAATGCGTCAGAGAAATAAACCATATTGTGATTCCCATTTGGACGAAAATAATAAACGCCTCTCTATCACAAGGGATCCTTCCAGACTGCCTAAAAACAGGTCAAGTCGTCCCCATCATCAAGAAACAGACAGCGGACCCAGCAGATCCAAATAACTTTCGCCCAGTGACCAACATCCCTATACTTGCCAAACTCATAGAGAAATGCGTACAAAAGCAACTAAGCCAACACATTGCTAATTTCTCGCTACTAGACAACTGCCAATCAGGATTCAGGACAGGACATAGCACAGAAACAGCGATCCTGCATATTGTCGATGATGCACTACAGGCACTAGACCGTAATCAAACATGTCTACTTATCCTCCTGGACCTATCATCTGCATTCGACACGGTAAATCATGAAAAATTACTGAACAGGCTTCATGACAGGATGGGAATGGCTGGAAATGTGCTAAAATGGTTTGAATCATTCCTGCAGAATAGAACGCAAAGATTCCTGGTCAATCAATCACTCTCACCAGCATGCTCTAATTCAGTTGGAGTCCCTCAAGGCTCTACGTTATCGCCATCACTGTTTAACCTTTACATCGAACCTCTCACTGAAATCCTTCGAAAGTCAAAAATGTCCTACCACATGTACGCGGATGATACCCAGATATATATCAAGATCACATCCAGGGAAGACATCATGAGAATGAATGAGACCTTAAAAATGGCATTAAGATGGCTCGCTGACAACCATCTGAAACTAAACGCACAAAAAACTGAATTCTTACTAATATCACCACCAAAGAAACACACAGAAGTGAAGGAATGGTCCAATATGATCACAGCATTAAATTGCACCCCTACCCTAGTTGGCTCAGTGAAATCTCTAGGAATCACACTAGATGAGAAACTAAACATGAAAGCCCATATCAACTCAATGGCAAAAAGCGCCCGCTACCATCTGAAGTACATCAGAAAAGTGAAACCATTCATATCCAAAGCAGACCTCAAACTGGCAGTTCAGTCTCTAGTTATCGCGAGGATTGAATATGGATGTACGACGCTAGCAGGGCTTCCAAAAATTTCAACAGCACCTCTGAAGGCATGTCGCAAGACTGATCACCGGATCAAGGAAATTTGACCATATATCACCACACTTGAAGGCATTAAACTGGCTACCGTACGAAGCCAGAATCCAGCTAAAAATGGCATGCATAATCCACAAGGCGCTCCACCACAATACACCCAGCTACCTTGCTCAGAAAATTAAACTATCTGGAGGGAACAGACCAGCCAGGAGCACAAAAGAGCTGATGTTGAGACCAGCCATCTTCCGGAAGAAGAAAACTTACAAGAGCTTTCTCAAGAGCAGCCCCTAAAATCTGGAATTCACATCCTTCAAACATTCGAAAGATTGAAGACACAGCATCCTTTAAGAGGGAAACTAAGATCTTCCTAACGAGTAAATTCCTTCCATAGATGAGGCGCGGGAAGTCAGAATTCATGTTCAATGACTGGAACTGAAACATACAAAGGAAATAGACCCTTAGAATCGATCGATTCTGTTACACATTATATTTTGCTATGTACTAAACCTTTGTCATACTGTATGTTGATATTCTTTGTAGAAATTGGTATTGATATTTTCACTCTATTTGCCATATATGTACCTACCTCATGATATTGTGAAAGTTACTACAACAATGCAGGACTATAACTCCCTCATGTAATGTGAAGCGCTTCAATACCCAAGGGTCTTTTTCGCGCTATACAAAACTCTTAATAAATAAATAAAATACATACATACCGGCATGCATGCATTAATTTACCCACCCATCCATCCACATCATCACTCATCCATACATACATACATATATACATACCTGCATGCATGCATCCACCCATCCATTCACATAATCACCCATCAATACTTACATACATACTAGCATGCATGCATCAACCCACCCACTCATCCATTTACCACATCACTCATCCATACATGCATACATACCTACCTACATCCATGAATCCAACCACCCACCCACCCATCCATCCACATTATCTCATGTCCATACATACATATATGCATTCATGCATCCACCAACCCATCCATCCACATCATCACTCGTCCATACATACATACATACATACCTGCATCCAGACATCCACATCATCACTCATCCATACATACATACATACATACATACCTGCATCCATGCATCCACCCACCCAACTATCCATCCACATCATCACTCATCCATACATACATACATACATACCTGCATGCATGCGTCCCTCTACTCACCCCTCCATCCACATGTTCACTCGTCCATAGATACATACATACATACCTGCATCCATGCATCCAACCACCCAGTCATCCATACACATCATCACTTGTCCAAACATACATACATACATACCTGTATGCATGCATCCACCCACCTACCCACCCATCCACATTATCACTCGTCCATACATACATACATACCTGCATCCATGAATCCACCCACCCATGCATCCACATTATCACTCGTCCATACATACATACATACATAACATACGTGCATCCATGAATCCAACAACCCATCCATCCACATCATCACTCATCCATACAAACATACATACCTGCATTCATACATCCACCAACCCATCCATCCACATCATCACTCGTCTATACATACATACATACCTGCATGCATGCGTCTATCTACTCACCCATCCATCCACATTTTCATTCGTCCATAGATACATTCATACATACATACCTGCATGCATGCATTCACCCACCCATACATATAATTACTTGTCCATACATGCATACATACATACCTGCATCCATGCATCCAACCACCCACTCATCCATACACATCATCACTTGTCCATACATACATACATACATACATACCTGCATGCATGCATCCACCCACCCACCCATCCACAACATAACTCATCCACACATACATGCATACCTGCATCCATGCATCCAACCACCCATCCACACCACTTGTCCATATATTTATACATACCTGCATGCATGCATGCGCCCACCCACCCATCCATCCACACCATACATACATACATACATACCAGCTTGCATGCATCCACCCACCCCCTCATTCATTAACATCATCACTCATCCATACGTACATACATACCAGCGTGCATGCGTCCATAACCATACATCCATATCATCACTCATCCATTCATACATACATACATATCTACATCCATGCATCTACCCACCTATCCACATTATCACTCGTCCATACATACATACATACCTGCATCCATGCATCCATACCCATACATCCCCATCATCACTCATCCATACATACATAACATACCTATATCCATGAATCCAACCACCCACTCACCCATCCATCCACATAATCACCATCCATCCATACATACATACCTGCATTCATGCATTCACCCACCCACCCATTCATTTACATCATCACGCATCCATACATATGTACATACCTGGAAGCATCCACCCACCCACCCACACATCCATCCACATTTTCACTCTTCCATACATACATACATACATACCTGCATGCATCCAATTCATCCACATCATCACTCGTCCATACAAACATACATACCTGCATCCAGTCATCCACCAACCCATCCATCCACATTATCACTCATCCATACACACATGCATACCTGCATTCATGCATCCATAGCCATACATACCCATCATCACTCATCCATACATACAGAACATACCTATAACCATGAATCCAACCACCAACTCACCCATCCATCCACATAATCACTCATCCATACATACATCCATACATACCTGCATCCATGCATCCACCCACCCACCCATCCATCCACATCATCACTTGTCCATGCATCCATACATACCGGCATGCATGCATCCATCTACTCACCCATCCATCCACACGTTCGCTCGTCCATAGATACATACATACATACCCGCATGTATGCATCCACCCATCCATCGATATAATCACTTGTCCATACATACATATGTACATACAAACCTGCATCCATGCATCCACCCACCCACCCGTCCATTCACATCATCACTCGTCCATAAATATGTACATACCTGCAAACATCCACCCACCCATCCATCCATATTATCACTTGTCCATACATTCATACATACATACCTGCAACCATGCATCCACCCGCCCACTCATCCATACACATCAGCACTCGTCCATACATACATACATATATACATACCTGCATGCATGCATCCACCCATCCACATCATCATTTCTCTGTACATACATACATACACCCATTCACATTATCACTCATCCATACATACATAAATACATACCTGCATGCATGCATCCAAGCCATCCACACATCATTCGTCAATTCACTCATACATACATTCCTGCATGCATGCATCTACCCTTCCACATCATCACTCGTCCATACATATATACATACATACCTGCATGCATGCATCCAGTCTATCCACATCATCACACGTCCATACAAATGTACATATCTGCAAGCACCACCCACCCATCCATCCACATGTTCACTCGTCCAAATATACATTTCCTGTTTATATTTCACATGTTTTACTCAATGCTGCATTCCTTAGGATTGCTCACTATTTCCAGGTTGTTGTATTTCTGTATTTTATTGTGCAGCATTTCTTCAGTACAGCGCATACTTTGAACTGAGTCACCCTCAAACGTTTTTAATGGACACCCATTGAGAGCTCTGGAGCAAAGGCTGAGAGCACTACACATTTTTCATACATACATACATCCCAGCATGCATGCATCCAACCACCCACCCATCCACATGTTCACTTTTCCATACATACATACATTCCTGCTTGCATCCACCCAACCATCTATCCACATGTTCACTCGTCCATACATACCTGAATGCATCCAACTACCCACCCATCCACATCATCACTTGTCCAAACATACCTCCATGCATGCATGCATCCATCCACATGTTCACTTGCCCATACATACATTCCTGCATGCATGCATCCATCCACCCACCCATCCATCCACATGTTCACTCATCCATACATACATTCCTGCATGCATGCATCCACCCACCCACAGCTAGAAAATAACACTGATCGATTTCTGAACAATGAATGTATAAAACGTTACATATTCCATGTCAGCAACTTAGTTCCTGTTTATATTTCACATGTTTTACTCAATCCTGCATTCCTTTCGATTGCTCACTATTTCCAGGTTGTTGTATTTCTGTATTTTATTCTGCAGCATTTCTTCAGCACAGCACATACTTTGAACTGAGTCGCCTTCAAACGTTTTTGATGGACACCCATTGAGAGCTTTGGAGCAAAGATTGCAGACAGTGCACTTTTTTCACAGTGCCTCTCCGTGGCTCAAAAAGGTGTTCAGAATACTTGGACAATCCATTCCTTGTCCTCTCTACTGAAAAAAACAGAGCAGTGGTCACTTTTTGCAGTTGCAATTATGATTCTGTGCAAATGGTGTGAAGGGGGTACATAGGTGTCAAAATAATGAGAAGGCAAAAGTAAATCAACATACAGTCAATCAATCAATCAATAATTTCTAGAGCACACTACATACCCACGAGGGTTTCAAGGCGCTGAGCGGGGGTGAAGGGGGGTGCTGTTGCTTCTGGTCATACAGCCAGGTCTTGAGTTGTCTCCTGAAGTTCAGAAGGTGCTTGCAGGTGAGTCAGTGTGTTTGGCGGTTATGGATTGAAGTTCTCTGGTTATACTGTATAAGCAGCTGCCTACGCTGTCATATGAAATCTCTTTATTGATGTCATAAGTATACTTCCACAACTGCTTTGTTACACTTTTTGCTTTCTCAAATGTGCTTGAAAATGCATCATTTGCCCATTCTATTTTAAAAAATATTCCCAGTGGAGAACCTCCAAACACCCCTTATGACAGTCAGGCTCCCTCGCTATACTCGCTTGCCACAGGGCACTCATCCCGCACATTTATGCCCAACCCATTATCAAATGTCATCAGCCACCATTGCATAGTGCACATGCATCTCTATAACGTGCCCTGTTGAAACTGAGGAGCCCGATCGTGGTACACCCCCTTGGTTAAGGACTTCCAAACCTCTTTATGCCCTTGTGTTCTGGTACCCCGGTGCTCGGACTCTCTGATATTCTGTTACCCTAGTTTTATGGTGCCTGGCACTGTGGTTTCCAGCTGCCCTTGTGCCCGGGTACTCTGGTGCTCTCATACTCTGACATTCTGATACTCTTATTTTCTGGTGACCTGGTACTGTGGTTCTCTGGCACCCTTGTCTCCTGGTACTCTGATGCTCTCATACTCTGACATTCTGATACTCTTGTTTTGTAGTGACCGGGTACTGTGTTTTCCTAGCACCCTTGTGCCCCGGTACTCTGGTGCTCTGATACTCCGACATTCTGGTGCTCTGATCTTGTGGTGACCCAGTACTGTGGTTCTCTAGTGCCCTTCTCAAGGTTTAATACTTTGGCAGTCGGATTCTCTCCTGCCCTGATACTCTGGTACTCTGATTCTATGGTATAGTGCTCTGCTGTCCTTGTGCTCTGGAACTCTGCTCCTACAGCACACGGGTGCAGTTGTGCCCTTGTGTCGGTTCTCGGGGGCCATGTTGCCCTGGTACTCTAATGATATAATGCCATGCAGCCCTTGTTCCCAGGCACCTGCTGCTCTGCCACATTGGTGTCATAGTTCCCTGGTGATACACTGATGCTACGTTGACCAGAGAACTTTGGATTCCCCGTGCTCTGGTACTCTGAGGCTAGGGTCGTCTGGTACTCTATTTTTCCTGGGGCGCTGGTAGATGGGTAGCTTGACAATCATGGGCCTCGTTAATGAAGAAGTGGTATCTGGCAGCACCACACATCTTGTGAAAGGGCAGGAATGCTCCATATTTATGAAATACGGTGCATTCCTGTCCTTTCTACCCTGCACTGGTACACAATTTGCTGCCTTGCAACAATGTAGGTACCCTTGCATCAGGGTGCAAGAATGCCCCTGTTGCAGGCAAGATTGCTTTTGTGTAGGAAGGGGCACCTTCCTGCACAAAACCTATCCTGGGAGTTGGTTTTCTCTTTCCATGTGTTTTGCAGAGTGCAGCACAAATGGAAACAGCAAAAACATTATCCCTGCTCTGGGGATGTGTAAGGTATTGGTGCTGCCCCCACTTGATTACGTACATCTCAGGCAGCCTCAAAATCCATGGGTGATGCGGGGGAACACCCACCTCAATGCCCATGGAATACCTACCCAGGGCAGGGTAACTCAACTCAGTGACTTGTGCTGCTTTGTCTTACTCCATATCTATAAGACCATGTAAAGCCATAACGGGTGGCTTTACGTCGCCTCATATATATGACCTGCTGCTCTGGAGTGTCAAAAGAAGTGATGCTCCAGCAGCACAGGGGCTCGTAATGAGCCCCTGAGAGCTGTAGTCCTCTGGGTACCCTCATGTCTTGGTGCTCTGCTGCTGTAAGACACTGATCTGTGTGTAAGCTGGTGGCCTGGTACCTTGCAGCCATGCAACTCTTCTACGCACATCCATGACGCTCTGCGTGTTCCCAGTATCTTCTGACTGATGCTCAGGGAAGGCCGTTTCATGGGCCTGGGTGAAGGCTCCTCTCTGCCGGAGTCTGCCCCCCACCGAGCTCCCTGCAGGTGTCTTCCATGTGAATGCTTCAGTCTTTGTAACAAAGTGATGCTGAGGTTGTTTCTAGCTACCTAAGTTATAGAAATTATTTAAAAGTGGGACACGAGAGAGAAGCCCATGGACAGTCTGGATCTCTGAGGGGACCACCCTGTGGGTCTGCAGCCAGGATTTAAAAGTCATGAGAGTTTGTTGATGAGAATAGAGGGCGGGGGATAAAATACTGGCAAGCTGGTGATATTAAAGGGATTAGGGAATCAGGCCAATAAAAAGTTTAGGAAACTCTGATTAGCAAAATCAGACTTACCTTGAGGTACCAGAGATTTAAAATACACGGCTGTGTAACTGAGTATTCTGCTTTCAGGCATCGACGTCTAGTCCAGTGCAGCGCATTCTGCTCTTAGACATCAACGATTCATCCAGACTTTTGTACTCAATTATCAAACTTTGAAGATCTAGTTTCCTCCTTTATTATAGATTCTGCTCTCAAACTTTGAAGATTTAGTTTCCTCCAGGACTGTAGATTCTACTCTTAAAAACTTTGATGAATTAGGCTCCCCTGGACTGCACTCTGGTCAGAGGCTTTGCTGCTGTCAGTGACCCACAGTGAATGCCTCAGGGAAGCCCCTCTAATGCAGGACATGAGCTGCTTTTATAGAGAAAGGCAGGGGGAGGGGATGACAGGCTGCACTTTGCTAAAAGTAGCCTCAAGACATGTGGGATCAGTGGCCTCAGCTGTAACCCCAACGTATCTTGAAGGAATAACAAGCACAGTATTATTAAAAATGTCTAGACAACCACTCAGAAAAGAAACACACCACAAACATGTTTATTCCAGAAGTCTCACAGCAGTGTCCTGCCACCAAGGGTGCTTTTCCCTCAAGAATTTGCAGGAAAAGACAAGCTTTGGAGACTTTAGCAACACATTTCTCAAACACAAAAAAGTAAATTTAACTTGTTTTTCTGGACTGCCACCTGGTCTTGCCCTGTGTTTATTTGAGTGAGAAAAACTAAGGTCCCTTACCCAGAGAGAGCCTGAAATTGAAATCCAGCAGCTGGTTCCTATCAAGGGAAGATTCTTATTATTTTATAGAAATAAGTGTTTAATTGACAGGATGCATCTTGGACCAGATGTTCCTTTTCTGTGTTCAGTAAAACTGTTTTATAATAGGAATCCATCTTTATGTTTTAAATATTTGGAGTTTGTTGACACGACAATACCATCACCATGAGCTGTTACAAAAGAGTTGTAAATTGCACTGCACGTTCTGAACAACTTCAATGTAAACTGAATCATGAACTTTCAGGAATGCAGGACAATTAGCATCATTTTTACGTTGTAAATAGTGATACCTTTGAAGGAACTGACAAAATGTGAACATTGTTAACATCTTATGTGTGATTTTAAAACCAGATCAGTCCATACTCAGAGGTGAACATGTTGAAATAACTCAGAAGAACTTTATATGGCCATGAAGTAAATTTTAATTTCTAATGACACAGAGGTAAGAATTGTCACAGGTGCGGGCAGTGTCCAAGCAAAGGAGTGTAAGGTAGCCGATAGTTCAAGTAAACCAGGAGGAAGGTGGAGTTTTCACACATATATGGCGGACGATTAGGATGCTGCCACCCTAGCGGTAACAGGACTGCCTGCCTGCCATGCGGCGGTCCCGCCACCCCAATTACGATGTGACCACCACCGCGGCGGTCACATCTGGAACTTTAGCATTGCAGTAGGTGCCGCTGGCTGCAGCACCCGCTGCAATAGTAAAATGCTATGTTGTGCATTGCCATGCACAACGTGGCCGGCACCATGCAGTGCCTGCCACCTTGTGCAATGCAATCTAGGGGGATGCCATAAGTACCCCCCACGTGCAGCCAACCGCCCTTCCGCCCCCTGTAGGCCCACAAAAGGCCCCCCAAAGTCAATCTCTGTCTGTCTTTTTGCGGCAGGATCTCCACCTCAAAAGACAGGAATCGTAATGACCATGGCGGTGCCTGCACAGCACGGCAACAAAGACCCCGTTGTACCGTGTCCCACAAGGCGGGCGGAAAAGGACCGATGGTAAATCTGGGAATGGCCCAAACATTCTGGGGGCGTAGGCTAAAGTCATACCTTCATCAAGCCAGTATACCCACCTCTCACCCCTATGGTCTGCCCAGTTCGGGATCCATAGTGCTCAAGAGTATAGCTTCATAAATGTTCCCCTGCCTTTTACCGAATGCTAAAAGGATAACCGTAAGTTTGTGGTGTTATAGTGACACAGAGATGGTTGCACCTTAGAGTGTGCATAACCCTCGTGTCACCCTTGGTCCTGAACCCTATAATGAAACATCATTTGTAGTATTGGCTATTTTCTTTAGTTGTGATCAACTCTTATTGTTTAAAATATATATTTCAACGAGACTTGGAGTAGTTCCACTGTACTTTCTCTCTCTTTGAGATTCTTTGGAAGTCTGGGAACGCACCAAAATCCATGTGTATTTTATTGGAATACCACGCACAATCCATGGAACACAATCCTGGGGCAGAGTAATTTGCGACTTGTTGCATGGCTCAAAAGCAACACAACCCTTGGATAAATTTGCCCCTGTATATCCTGCTGTGTACAGTAAAAGGTTTGGATTAGCCATCCGTAACTTGGAGGGAAATGTTGCTGCAGTCATTCCAGGACTCACAGACACAGTCCCCATGTCCTGAATTAAAAAAATACACATATAGAGGGAAAAGGCAGCAGTCCCCTTCCCCCACTTCCCCCCAACAGGGGCCAAAAGATAAAAAAGAACTTTTTGGGGCACTGGTCCCACTGTACCCCTACAGGACACAGCGTAACCCTCCAGTGAGGAGCTGTGGTACCCTCCTGTAAGCACCGCACCCATCTCCACCCCATGGTAATAAGGAAGTTTGCAGACTCCACCCAAGAAAACTCACACAGTACCACACAGGCCGCAAGTCAGGGGTCACACGTATGTATGGTGTCCACCTACTGCAAAGAAATTAAGCCCCTCTGAAAAATATACTGAACTCATCCCAGTGTAATTTTCAAACCAGGGACACATTCTGCAGAACCAGCACATTGTCTGGTTTCAATCCAGAACAGCGTGCAGGAGGAGAGATTTCTTATTTCAGACTCCAGCTGGGACCAAAGCAAAGGAATGTGAGGGGTCATCAGGCCACCTTTTGTTCGGGTCTCGGGTTAGGGTGCGGTCAGGAGCCTCACACCTAGACGCAAACACCGCAGAAGGCAAACAAAGATACACACCCTGTTAGCACTTCCCACATACTTAAAGGAGGCCTGATTTTGACTTTGTTCAGTCCCTGTATACAAGATACACCATTTTGTCTTTTACAGCACTACTTATCCCAATGCAGGGAGACAGAGCAGTTTGCGTCACATCTACAAATTACATATAAAAAAAATATATAATTTTATAAATAAATGTACAGGATCCATTGCATAAAACAGTTGGGGGGTTACAATGAGTAGAATTCACATATAATCCTTCATTGCTCACTGTGCTGTATTGTAATAATGACAATGCAACTGCAAGCAACATAAGGATCTCAGTGTCCAAAGCAGTAAATGTAAATGTAAATGTAAATGTAAATTGATACTTGTATAGCGCACTACTCACCCGCAAGGGTCTCAAGGCGCTTGTACGAATACCGCTGTGGAACCCATCCTGGCTTTCCCTGTGAGGTGTCCACTCCTGGGCACCCCCAAGGTGGAGGCCAGGCATCCTTAGCGTTGTGGGGGCCGTTGTGGAGATTAAGCAAGCTATTGCCCAGAGTTGCAGAGTGGGACTCCATGATTGGAATAGGCACCGAGGCGAGAATTATCAGGTCCGTGGAATTTTTGAGCCCAAGACCCGCCGAGGCGGGGAATTGAACCCTGGTCCCGGGCTAGACCTCTGCATCAGGGTCTGCCGCTCGAACCATTGAGCCACACTTCTCCACAGTGACCGACTTACGTATATAAAATGACATCTGTCATATGCACGTTGCATGATGTGCTTTGGAGGAGATGCATCAACCCTCTATGCTACTTGGAGTCAGAACTGGGGCTCGGCAAACACTGATCTTTCCAGAAAGTGCATTATCCTCCACAGTTCTCTTACCATTATTGTTCACTGAGATTTACTGAGAAAACGCAGGTCTCTGCAACAGGTGCCTGAACCACATAAGATATTTTAAAATTCAGGCTTTGCAAGCAAATAAATAGATCCAATTTACTGTCAGTTTTCTTCTTGTTCCCAATTTATTTGTGACAGAGTTTGTAAAAAAATAAATGTATAAGTTGAAACCAAGTTTTTGCATCAGGGTTGTGTTGGACTTGGCCCTTCTGGCAGGTTCACCTCTAAACTTTTTGCTTTTTGATTGTGACCTGGTGATTGTGATTTTTGGTTTCTGCGCACTTTACCACTGTGTCCCAGGGTAAAGTGCGCGCGTGTAGTGAGGTTGGCCTGCCCTCCCATAGAAATGCATGGGGAATGTACGTGTCCATGTTAGTTCCTGATGCTTGGGGAGTGCGGGCCCGAGTTTGGTATGTGCAGAATCGGGTGATTGAATGTTGCGCGATGATGTGTGCGGTGTGATTGTGTATAGTGTGGAAGTGTCACTGCTAGAAGTTGGCCTGCCTGTGTAAATTATGTGAATTGGCTGTCTGGCTTAAGATTGGCTGGAGCTGGCTGGTGTGCCAGGCTCCATAAGTCAGGATGGGTCTGCCCCGGTGGTGAATGGGAGATCTGCATGAGTGATGTGAGGGAGGAGTACACCTGGGACCTGAATAGGGCTGGGCTTTCCCCACACAATGCTGGCTCCTCCCCCTGTGGTGTGTCTAATGGCCCTAGCCTGGCCAGTGAATGAGAAGAGGGGTTGAGAACATCAGAGTGCTCCAAAACCAGCTGCGACTGGTTTTTCCCCCACCCTGCAACCTGAGACAAAGGGATTTGGTGTATAAAAGAGGGGCTGTGACGCCATGTAAATGTTCTCTTCCAGGATCCTTTCTTGAGGGGGGCCTGCTGCTGCTGGGCACCAGGTGGACCGCCACTGGGGACTGCCTCCCTGCCTGGAGGGCCCTGTGAGCTGGCCCCTGGGCCCAGCCTTGCCCCCCCCTGCCTGCCTAAAGACTTCTGGACTTCTTGATTTATCTGCCTGCCTGACAGCGCCTAGGAAGCGCTGGCCTCCATTTGCTAAAGAATACTTGTGCTTCGTTAGAAAGGCGATCACTATCTCGAGGGATTCCCCGGCGTGGGGATCCAACCTTTTGCTTATTTCACAGCAGGTGCCCACCCTGCACAAAGTGCCGCTAATTGTCGGTATTTTTCCCTTCACGGGAGCCCACCACGTTTTATTTATTCATTTATCGGGTGCTCACCCCAATTTATATTTAAATATTGAGGGAGCCTACCCCTTGTTTTGGCCCCCGAGATCACCGCCGCAGCACCGGGGCCGAGAGCAAGTCGAGGGAGCAGCCGCTGATGTCACCCGGGGAGCAGCGCTGCCATTGTTGAAGGCTGCGGGAGGCTTGCCGGGCGACCCGCGCTGCCATTAGCTACCCCAGCAGGACGCAGACGGGAGCCTACCCCGTGCTCCTGCACCAAACAGAGGTAGCGAGCTCTTACCCCCCCCCCCGGGGCCCCTGGTAGTAAGGGCGAGTCCCAGAGTGCGGTGGGGAGCATGGGAGAGCCCCTGACCGCCATAGAGCCCCGCATCCCCCAGGAGAAAGAGCCCGAAGCAGAGTGCCGGTGAGAGGAGTCCCAGCTCAAATCGGAAGTAGCCGGTGAGTGCAGAGTGCAGACGGGCCGGGAGGGGGCTCAGTTGTGTTTTAAAGACCACAAGGGCTCCGGGTGCAGTTTAGGAGTCCGAGTCCCCCGAGCGGGATTTCACCATGTCTGGCCACCGTTCTTCCGAGCCCAAGAGGCTCCACCAACGACCCCGGGGCCATTTGTTAATTTCGAGTCCCCCGAGCGGGACTCCAACCACCGGGGCATTTAGGGTGGTAGAGCAGCCCCGGCTTGTAGCGTGCCGCTCCCCCCACAGTGGTCAGCATTTCCTTAAGAGCCCACAAGGCTCCACAGGGGCAGTTTGTGATCTTGAGTCCCCCGAGCAGGACTCCCAACGATGGGGCATTGTTTCAGCGCCAGGGAGGCTCCACCAAAGGGGGCATAGTTATTTCAGAGCCCCAGAAGAGAGCCAGGAGGCACAGTGGTGCCAGGCTCCCTGCTACAGCTGCCCAGCACTTAGTGTGCAGCTGCTTCGTTTAGGCCTGATCTCTTTGCGCAATCTTCTTGGGCTGCCTGCGCAGCCTGCCCTGACATTGTGGACACAGGGCGTTTCCGCCCCAGACAGGCCAGGTTAGCCTGGGGACCTTTTTATGTGTTGTGCCCTTGCTTGGGGTACATGTTTTTGCCTATGTGATCTTCTGCGCAATTGTGAGTACCTGCCTAATGTCATTGCTGCATCATGTATAATGTCTTTGTGCCTATACCGCTGAATGTATTGTGATGCTTAGGAGGTTGTTTTTCCTACCATAGGTGATGGTAATGATTCCCTGCGTGATATTTTCCTAAGGTGGTTAGGGTTGCGTAGATGGTACTTACCTCTAACCAGCGGTTACTGGTTGTGTGATCTATTTTCTATTTTGTTCTACAGTTGTTATTGTTCTATGTTCTAAGCGCTATTCCTACAAGTATTCTAGTTCTAAAAGTGCTTACTCCGGACAGTGGTCCATGTGGCCCTGTCCCATGTATATAATCACCTTTAAATTCTGCCCGTGCCTCTGGCACATTGTAAAGTGTGTGTTTCTTATCTAATGTGTTTGATATAATACAAAGGCTATTTTATATATAACCTTGTGTGGAGTTTCCTTTGTGGTGTGCCTGGGGTGTTGTTGCTGGGTGCTTGTGCAAATACTTAACCTACATTGTCTCCGGGATAAACCTTACTGCTCGCGTCACATTACCTAGAGGGTGAGCAGGGGTTATCTTTGGCGTGTAACTCCCTTGCCCAGACAAGAGTGGTGGTTTCTGCCTGACTTTGGCACAAGCCTAAGCCAACTGGAAATCCCATTTCTAACAGGTTGTGTTACTTTTCTGGCACAAACCGGATGCAAAATCTATTTTGGGATTTATAGTGACGCACAAATTCCATGTGTGTGGCTTCTCATTGCCCGGCCTTGCAGTCCATTATGGCAGGTAGGCGTTACATCGGTGGTGCTTGGGCATTCTCGTTCATCCACGTATGTATTTTGACATCAACCCATATTTACAAAGACCTGTAAACATAGGTTTGCATCAAACTGGTGAGTTTACCTGAGGCTGACGTAACAAGGAGAAATATTTCCATTTCTCCTCGTTATTTCATCTTTGCATGTATGCTGCCTTCTGCAGCACACGTACAAAGAGGATATAGCCTAATTGGATAGTTTGTGGGTGGATTTGCAAAAAAAAATATATATATATATATATATATATATATATATATATATATATATATATATATATATATATATAAATATATATATATATTACCTACTGGCGGTCGCCAGTAGGTATAAATAGTTAGGATTTTTTCCCTATGGGATTTTTGAAAATTCTATGTCTAATAACTTTGGCGTTTGTGGACGGAATTGGCTGAAATTTTCTGGAAAATGGAACAGTTTGTTTCTGAGCAGCCCTCGGAAATTTGGGGGGGTTTCGTCAAGGGGGGGCCGAGAAAAAAGGGGGGTCCCAAAACATGTTTTTAACATTGAGTTTTCCATAGGGCGGTTGGCCTCACTTTTAGCCCGAACGGCTGAATGGATTTGCATGAAACTTGGCAAAATTGTAGGGACTGGTAGCCCGATGTGCCTTTTCTAGGTCTCAATATATGTGCTCCAGTGGATTTTGAGAAATTAACGTTTAAAAAAAGATATATATCTGTAAGCGCGCTCTGGGCAGCGCTCCAGTCCGCGGACCTTAAGCGTACCGGAACTTCGTGTAGCTAAGCTGATTGGCTCTCCGGTGTCTGTCAACATTCTAAACAGTCCGGAGCGGCCGCCATCTTGTCTCTCGGTAGGATTGAGAGACAAGAGGAGGCCAAAACAAAGGCGAAAATGACCATAAGGGGGCATACTAGATCCTCCCTGACCCCCTAGGTTTAATGTGGAGGTTTTAAAAGGGCCCCGCGGGGCAAAAAAAACAAAAACATTTTTTTGTTTTTTTTTGCGTGGGGAGCGCCCGGTCCGCGAACCGGGAAGCGTTCTGGGCAGCGTACTGCAATGAAAAATGAATGATAGACTTTTCAAATGCTGTATGTTAATTGATTGTTGTTTTTGTTGATTATTTTTTATTTTCTTTATTTTTTAAGCATTTTTTTTATTGTGATTGTGTTTCATAATTTATTAAACTTTCTAACATTTCATTGTCAGAAATTTCATAATTATCATTAAATATACATTGTAGTCTCTGAGGGTTTAAATGTCCTCATTTTCAAGGAGGTTATCTACTGCTTGTACACATTGCAGTAGTTCTTTGTCTAAAGTTTCATCGAAAAATTCAATATCATTTTCATCATTGATTTCTTGGCTGCTCTCTTGCAGGACAATTTGAAATTCAACTTTCTGTTCGCCTTCCATTTTGCCTGAAATTTAGATTAAAAAAATATATATTAGTAGAGATAGGGCACTGTTGGGATTAATTTTGGGCAGTGTATAGTATCAGAGTGGAAGTAGGAATATAAAAAAGTGTATGTGATTTAACGTAAGTAAATTCATAATTATACAAGAGAAGCCTAACTCCATCCATAACTATAACAGAGAAGTCTATCTAAATCTATAACTACTACAGAGGGATAGTATATAACTATCAGAAAAAGTTTACCATATTAACTTATAGTGCACAATATACTTCAGTTTTAAAAATAAAAACTTACCTTTAGATAGAAGTTGAAGGAATTAGTGAAAATCCTATTGAAATGTACACCAAGAAGTAGTAGTCAAAATGGCTGTGTTTTCTTCTCTTCCTTTATATATATTCAGGTATATAACCAATCAAATGTCAGGTAAAAAAAGTAGAAAATGAAAGTAACATTTTAATTGGTTGTCAATTTCAACACTTCAGATGTGTTTTGTGAAGTAATTTACCTCACGGTATTTAGAGAGGTCTACAGGCTAAATGGCTAAATGGAATTCCAATCAAATTTGTGAAAATGGTAGGGATTGGTATGTAGTATGAGCTAGTCTATATTTGGTGAAATTGTCTCCAGTGGCTTTTCTGTGAACTACTTTCCCACCTTTTTTGATGGTGCGCTTCCCAGGGAGCGACCCGGTACGCGAACCGTTGAGCGCCCCGGTTCGCGAACCTTAAGCGTAACGGGAGTCCACCATTTTGTGTTTCGGTCGAATTAAGATACAAGATGGAGGGCAAATAATGTTCAGAATGGGTAGAAGGGGGCACGGTAGACTTATCTTGACCCCCTAGGTTTTGTGAGGGTGGCTGAGGAGGCCCATATGTGCGAAAAAAAAAACATTTTTTTAAAAAAATTCGCGAGGTTAGCTCCCGGTTCGCGTACCGGGTAGCGCCCCAGGGAGCGTACTTTGTTGAAAATTAGTGAAAAATGTTAGAGTAAAATAATAATTGTGAGTGATCAGATGTAGGGTAGCTCTGAGAAGAGCTTTTGGGTTTATGGTACATTTAGGTACTTATAAGTAGGTACCAATGCACATTCTTAAATTCAGAGTGAAAATTCTGTTGCCCTCATCTGAGAAGTGAACTCCATCTCCTCTGTAGATATCTTGCATGTAGTAACGCAAGTTATTGTTGTACAGGGAGCCCATTCCATGGTCTCTCATGTAAGCTGAAACAGATTTGTTTACATGCTTCCTCGACTTCTCAATTTGTGGACAAAATTGGTTTGACCACCTCCATTTCTGTCTTTGGCATATATTTGAATATACCAAGGCAGTCTGAGGAAAAAGTGCCATTAATTGCTCAAAGGTGTCCTTTAAAAGCATTTCCAGACCTACACCAGTCAAAGTGCCCAAGTCATTACCTCCACAGTGCACAATTAACAGGTCAGGTTTGGGCAAATGCATAAAGGTTTTCACCAATGGTATCAATTGGTGACATTTTAATCCTCTGTGGCCAAACCACTTAATTTCCACATCTTGTAAATTGAGGTTACGTAAATTCCTGTTTTCAGTGTACCTTTGAGCCCAGTGAATATAACTATGTCCAACAATCCAGACAGAAAACATGGTGAGAGAAGGTTCTCCTGCAGTCAGATGAAGTGTGGCAATGAAATGGCAGTTGAAAAAATGAGAGTTTAAAATGAAAAAAACTGTGGAGTTTCTGTGTTCATGAAGCAGTAACAGTGATTGGTGGATTTTGATTGCTGAAAACAGAAAGTTAGGGTGCACGGATGAGTTATTTGAAAGATGTATTTTGAATGGTCAATAAAAAATCATTACATGAAAGAATGCACTGGATATGCAGGTGCACTGAGAGTTCAGAGTTCAATTGCAACATTGTTGTGTGAACTTGCAAACACCAGAAGTCTTCCAAGAGGTGGTTGCCATGCAGAAAAGGCATGAAATGGCAGAGGGGGGAAGGGTTTTCATTTGAAAAAAAGTGAGGGAAGAGTTTTGATTGGGTGACATGAGAGATATGTGTGAAGAATTACAGCATTTCTGTGCTTTTGATAGCTGCAGACTCTGGAGTGCATACCTTTTGCTCTGCTGAAGACAAATTGGTGTGTTTCTGAGACTGTTTTCAAACTCAAAGTATTTGCTAAGGTGAGAAAATATTTCTTTAATTTAGATAGAGAATAGTGTGCTTTAAGGAGAAAATTATGAATTATGTGGCGCAAATTACTTGTAAATATGCTCCCACCTGTGCAAGGAAAATTTAGATTTTTAATGTTTGTGTTACATAGCCATGTTAAAAGTGATACAAACATGCTGCAAAGGCAATTAAAAAACGCTTTTATGTGTCTTAAGGACATTTTAAGTAATTTTCCCATGTGCAGTGTTTTGAAATTATGATTTGAAAATCGTTTTTGGGGAAAAGGAATTGTTTTTAAATTTATGACAAGGACATAATGGTGTATGCTTCTTTATAAGGCAATTGACTGTCCCTGATGTTATTTTTCCCATTTTAATGTAAGACCTTTCTCTGTGGCGCAAATTGCTTGTAAATATGCTCCCACCTGTGCATGGCAAATTTAGATTTTAAATGTTTGTGTTACATAGCCATGTTAAAAGTGACCCAACCATGCTGGAAAGGCAATAAAAAAACACTTTCATGTGTCTTAAGGACATTTTAAGTAATTTCCCTGTGGGCAGTGTTTTCAAATTATGAATTGAAAATCGTTTTTGAGGTAAAGGAATGTTGTTAAAATGTATGTGCGCCATATGCCCCCAAAATTTCTTTTTCAGGGGTGCGGCAGGGTGTTATTGAGACACCCCTACACCTTTGGAAAAATTCCTAATTTGTGATGAGCTAATTGCTAATTGCAAATTGCACCTTCTTTCATATGGGCATCCTGGCGCATGGAAATGAATGGGTAATTTGCAATTAGCAATTTGCTCATCGCAAATTTGGAATGGTAAAGAATCGCTATTTATTCCTTAAAATTCGCTATTTTGGAAGTGCAAAATAGTTATATGATACATATGGCGGTTGATGTCTAACAAGATAAGAAGCTTAGGGATAGATTTATGATGACTGGCGCAATGAAGTGGACATCACTTACTTCATTGGTAGAGCTTTACATGTATTATGTCCTCTGTATTCTTCATCAAGCGTAACTTTAATCTGCAATCCTGAGTAGGCCTCACCTTAAACAAACCTCTGGATAGGCCACATCTTATCGTCATCCTGAATTAATCATTTAAAATGCTAGGGACATATTTATGATAGGTGTATGCCTCTTTTGCGCCACTTACAAAACACTGTCCATGGGGAAATGACTTAAAATGTCCTTAAGACACATGAATGTGTTTTTTTAAAGCGTTTGCAATTTTTGTGGGTCACTTTTAACATGGCTATGTGACTCAAACAGTCAAAATCTAAATTCACCATGCACAGGTGGGAGCATATTTACAAGGAATGTGCTCCATGGGGAAAGGTCTTATAATGTAATATGGGAAAAATGACATCAGAGACACTGAAATGCCTTATAGAGAAGCATACACCATTATGTCCTTGTCATAAATTTGCAAACCATTACTTTTCCCCAAAAACGATTTTCAAATCATAATTTGAAAACACTGCACATGTGGAAATGACTTAAAATGTCCTTAATTCAAAATTTGCAATTCCTTATTTTGCGATTGCACTGAAGGATTTGCAAATTTTGCGATTCCTTAAATGCAATGTATCAAACAAAAAATATGTAAAAAATGACATTAAGGATTTGGAAACTACCACCAACTTCTAGTTGGTGGTAATTTGCGAATTCTTTTCAAAAAGCATTTTTTTCCAAAAAACAAAAGGTGCCATATGACGCCCATACATGCCCTTAGGGCATGTATGTGCGCCATATGCCCCCAAATTTCTTTTTCAGGGGGTGCAGCAGGGTGTTCTTGAGACACCCCTGCACCCTTGGAAAAATTCCTATTTTGTGATGAGCTAATTGCTAATCGCAAATTGCACCTTCATTCCTATGAGCCTCCTAGCCCATGGAAATGAATGGGTAATTTGCAATTAGCAAATTGCTCATTGCAAATTAGGAATGGTAAAGAATTGCTATTTATTCCTTAAAATTCGCTATTTAGGAAATGCAAAATAGTTTGATGGTACATATGGTGGTTCATCTGTAACAAGATAAGAAGCTTAGGGATACATTTATGATGACTGGCGAAATAAAGTGCAAATCACTTACTTCATTGGTAGGCCTTTACATGTATTATCTCTTCTGTATTCTTCATCAAGCGTAACTTTAATCTGCAATCCTGAGTAGGCCTCACCTTAAACAAACCTCTGGATAGGCCACACCTTATCGTCATCCTGGATTAATCATTTAAAATGCTAGGGACAGATTTATGATAGGTGTATGCCTCTTTTGCGCCACTGTGCGTCACTTTTATGATGCAGCGGCGGTGCAAAAGATTTGCTATGAGGCGACAAAATTACAAATTGATGCTTTTAGGCAGATATGTCATGGTGTAAAAAAAACGTACCACATGAAACCGATGCAGCAGTGATGCAAAAGATGCACCATGTCGCAAGACAGGCCTCACTTGGGGCCATATGTATCAAGCTAATTAGCATTCGCAAAGATCAAAATTCTGCGAATTTCGGCCTTTGCGAATGCTAATTAGACAAATGGTATGTATCAAACAAGTTTGATGCAAAATAAGGAATAGCAAAATTTGCTATTCCTTATTTTGCGATTGCACTGAAGGATTTGCAAATTTTGCGATTACTTAAATGCAATGTATCAAACAAAAAATATGTAAAAAAATGACATTAAGGATTTGGAAACTACCACCAACTTCTAGTTGGTGGTAATTTGTGAATTCTTTTCAAAAAGCTTTTTTTCCAAAAAACAAAAGGTGCCATATGACGCCCATACATGCCCTTAGGGCTTGTATGTGCGCCATATGCCCCCAAATTTCTTTTTCAGGGGGTGCAGCAGGGTGTTCTTGAGACACCCCTGCACCCTTGGAAAAATTCCTATTTTGTGATGAGCTAATTGCTAATCGCAAATTGCACCTTCATTCCTATGAGCCTCCTAGCCCATGGAAATGAATGGGTAATTTGCAATTAGCAAATTGCTCATTGCAAATTAGGAATGGTAAAGAATTGCTATTTATTCCTTAAAATTCGCTATTTAGGAAATGCAAAATAGTTTGATGGTACATATGGCGGTTCATCTGTAACAAGATAAGAAGATTAGGGATAGATTTATGATGACTGGTGCATCACCAGGGATGTGTCAGTCATCCTGTGCCGCTGTTCCGCCACCCATGGTGTGCTGCATTTACAATGCGGGGCATCATGGGGCAAAAATGGCACAGATGCATGATGTATCTGTGATGTAAGGGTAGAGATTGCTGGAGTTGTATCGCAAGTGCGATGCAGCTCAAGCAAGGCTCAGGGGTGCCCCATCTCCACAATGTTGCGTCAAGACCTATGCCTGCTTAAAGCAGGCGCAGGGTTTTGACACAGTTTTCTCCTATCTGATTGTAAATACGGCACACCATGGGTGGCAGAGCAGCGGTGCACGTTAACTGGTGCATGCCTGGGGATGTGCCATTTAACATAAATCTGCCCCTTTACATTTAAGTATGTGCAGGACACACAGAGTCGGTGAGGCTTATCCAAGGTTAAGAAGAGATGAGTCCTGTTCACTGAAAAATTAGACATAGTCTTCACCTGATCAGCATTGCTGGACATGGCTAAATAATAGCTGCAAAATATTACTCTTGTTAAACAATTTTACTATTATAATCTCTGAGATTTGTCTCTTACTCTGCAACATCTCATTGTTGTTATCTTTCTTTAAAGATAAAGACAACATCAACATGAGTGACAATCTGCAATCAGTTGATTTTGACCTCATCATTGAACTTGTAATTGAAACATCAGTGGATGTTGATCCATTGGATGATTTAAATCCTGAGGATGAAGAAGAGCGTGATGAGGATGCAGATTTGTCCGAATTATATGACATAGGGTGGGAAGCTGACCTGCTTGAGCCTATGGAAATATAAACATTTATTTTTAAAATGTATAATTAATAAAAAGTAAAAATGTAAACCGTTTAATTTAAAAATAAAGACACCTTCAAAAACAGGTTATGTGTAGTGTCTTCAATAAAATATTAAAATATGCTCGTAAAATTAGATCAGATTCACATATAAAATAGCACAGGTAACATAAATATAAATGTCATTTCTTTTCTGCTATTTCTGTATTGTAAATTTGCCAAGGACTAAAAAATCTTCTATTTAAAATGTCAAGTAGTGTGTTAAGTTTTTGATCATTGTTATTGATTTACTGTTTGGTAATAGTGGTTAATAACATTTTTTATTATATTTTACCACAGATTCAACTGCAGATCATTTCAAGATTTCACCATGCCAACAATAGAAAGACAGAGAAAGGCTGCAAAACGTCAAAGACAGCAGGTGAAACAAAATAAGCAGCAGTCCTCTAACAAAAAGATTTGTCAAGTCACGAAGAAAGCACCGGGTAAGAGCACAAAATATTTCATAAGAAATATGTGTAGTAAAAAAAATATTACTACAGAAAATGTTTCAGTCCATAAAAAGATAAGCAAATCAAATGGAAAGGAAAGGCCAATCAAAAATGTTACTGCTAGAGCAAGAGATAACTCTGTGCATGATAGTAGAAGGAAACAACAGTTTAGGGACATTCGTAAACGAATGTTCCGCAACAGGATAATTGGCAATTTGTTAAAAAATATTAAGAAAGGTCAACAGAAACTGGTTTTTTATAAGAGAAAAAAAAAAGTTGAGAAAGTTATTGATCAGGCATTTGAAATTAAACATAAGTTATTTATTTTGATAATCAATAGAATTAGGAAGCTAAACAAGGCAATTTATGATTTCAAAAGAAATAGTAGATGGAAGAGAATAGTTAATCGTAGTAATTTTTGTGAAGTTTTTTCTGGAGAATGGATGCATAGTTCAAGCTGTGAGGCATTTTTTAATGAGGAGAGTTATTTCCAGGATAATGATTTGGTGCATGCAGTTGACACCAGTGGTCGTGCTTATGAAGTGAAAGATGGTTGTCCAGTTGAAAAAGAAAAACTTGTGACAACAGAGGCAGAAGAGGTGTTAGGTAATGAGGTTTTAGGAAGACGTGCTAAGGGTCCTGTGTACACCTGGAAGTGTAGTAGTATTTGCAGTGTGCGACAGGATTCCATCAATTTGCTTTGTGATTTTGTACGGTCATTTAATAAGAAAAGTTTGAAGCAGAAAATGAAGTTGTTGCAAGAATTAGATCCTTGCAGAGTGAGAGAAGTGACAGGTTTGCATGGTCATTCACTGGCTTGTCTTTCCAGGAGAGTATGCCAGAGTGTTTTTCATCGTTTCAGGATGCTAGCAGTGCATCATAATAAAGTGAGGAAATTAGTTAGAATGTTGTATTATGCTAAGAGTCCAGCAATTATGCTTAAACAATTATGCGCTGCTCTTTTGCATGGTTCTGAAATAGATGTGAAGAACATATGTGAAGAAATTGAGTTTTGTTACTTTGGAAGTAAAGAGGAGAATGTTGAAATTGACCCAGAAGAAGAGGGTAATGTGGAAGATAGTGTACAGGTTTCCAGTACAGATAATTTCCAGAGGGAAATTGCGACGTTTCAGGTGAAATCAAGTGAGAGGCCTAATTTCACTTGTGTGTGTTGTCGACGCACTTATTATAAGAATCAGACTAAGTTAGTGGATTTATATGCAAAAAGTGAAAGGGAAAATAATAGTGAATGGAAGGATTTTGCAACATACTTGATGGTAGAAAATTGTTTTGATTTGGGATTTGATCAACGTGTGTGTACTTATTGTTGTTGCAAATTAAATCAAAACCAGATGCCTGCTAGAGCAGTTCATAATAATCTGGAATTGGTTGAGATTCCTTCTGAATTGAAGGATTTAAATACTTATGAATCTATTTTGATTCAAAGTATCCATCCCTTTCAGGCTATTGTAAGAATGGAGCCAAAGACAGGGAAATTGCCTCCATCAGATTTACAGAGAGGATTAAAGGGAAGAGTTGTTTATTTGCCTCTAGATTTGAAGAAAAACATTAACACAATTGGAGTAGAAAAAGTGGAAGAGGAACCTCTGGTTATCTTAGTTAATGGGGTTCCGACAAAGAATAAGAAAATATGGCAAGATTTAGTAGATGTTAGGAAAGTTAAAAAGGCAACATTGTATTTGAAAAAAAATAATAAATACTATAAGAATGTATATGTTGCAGAAGAGGAAGTAAGTGAGGAAGAGGATAGCGATTTGTGTGCTGGTCAAATTGAGAAAGTAGAACCCTCTACTAGTGAAGAAATATATGAACATTATAGTGTTCATCCTTTGCATTCCAAGGAAGTCATGGGGAATGCTATTGAGTTGTTTCAAATGAAACAAGCCAAAGGGAGTCCCATTAGTGTTTGGGAGGAAAGTTTGGAAGCTCGGTGTTTCCCACAGCTTTTTCCAACAGGTCAGGGAGGAAGATATGATGAGCGACCTCATCAAATTCCTGCTTCTGAATACCGGACTTTGCGATTGTATGCAGGAGATGCTAGGTTTCGACAATGCATTCCCTATTTGTTTCATCTCCTGTTTGAAAGCGATCTGTCTGGACTGTCATATGCAGTGAACCACATCTCGAAAAGTGGTATACACATGCAAAACATCTCGGCAAGTGACTTTATGGATAAAGTCAATGTCCAAGACAGTATTTTGGATTCTCACCTGATTAATCTCATGGCGTGTCAGCGTGGTACTAATGAGTACTGGTACCGTCGTCATGGTGATTTAAAATGTATGCTGAGGAACTTAGGTACTCCCACATGGTTCCTCACTCTGAGCTGTGCCGAGTATGGCTGGGAAGACTTACTTGAATTTCTACGAGAGGCAAATGCTAACGTAGATAACATTGAATTCAAGACACCCGGAGAACTGTGCTCTTTGGATCCAGTCAATGTATGTAGGTACTTAAATCATAGATTTGAAGCTATGATGTCTTTCATCATGAATAAGAAGAATCCACCTCTTGGAGAGGTGTTGGATTTCTTCTGGAGAAAGGAGTACCAAGCAAGAGGTGCTCCTCATATACATATGTTGCTGTGGATCAAGGATGCACCTAAATTTGGAACGGATCCAGAAGACTCAGTGATGAGTTTCATCCAACAGTATTCTACGTGTGCTGTTCCAAACGCAAAGGAGAAGAAAAGCCTAAGAGAAAAAGTTCTGCCTTTCCAAAGCCATCGATGTGGAAAGTACTGCCGTCGTAAATTCCGAAACAAGGACAAGTTCTACACCAAATGTCGTTTCGGTTTTCCATGACCGGTGATTTCTAAAGGAAGAGTAAACAGTTTGATGTCTTCGCTGCGACATAATGTCATGAAGAAATCACCTAAAAACACATACAATTTGAAGAGGAACGAAGAGTCCAAGTACATCAACGACTACAACCCGGTGATTTTGTCCATGTGGAATGCTAACATGGATATACAGTTTGTGGCTGATAACTGTATGGCTGTGGCTCGGTATGTGACGTCTTACATCACCAAAAAAGAGAAGACAGAATTGAAGGATATGTGGGAGGACATTTCCCATGAAAAGAGCCTCAGCAAGAAGTTGTACAGTTTC
Source organism: Lissotriton helveticus (assembly GCF_964261635.1). Lineage (NCBI taxonomy): Eukaryota > Metazoa > Chordata > Amphibia > Caudata > Salamandridae > Lissotriton > Lissotriton helveticus. The sequence goes on along the minus strand of NC_136061.1, from coordinate 4,530,194 downwards.
AGTCTGAAGATGTTGTCGCATCGAGAAATTGGAGCTTACGAATGCTCTGACCGGTTGTCTTCAGCAAGTCTCTATGCCAAGTCCAGGAGTATCGTTTGGGCGAGTCTTGGTCTTGCTGCAACGCGTAATCGAGTTCTGAAACCTGTGCGGGAAATTGAGTATTTGGCGGAAAAGGAGCCAAACAGTACCGACATTTTGAAGACCAACATGTTGGATACATATTATCCAAATAGAAGCAGTCACCTCGACAATGTTTGTCTGTATGAGGTTCTTCAAAATTACATATTCAAGAGGAACATCAAAGAAGATACTGAGAAAGGAGTGTATGCTGTAATAGGAAGTGAGGGATGTCTGGTCAAGCAAAGAAAATGCCACTTGGTAAACCATCGAAAATTGAGTGGCGAATCTCCTGAAAAAAAGGAGTTTTTCTATTTAGCACTTTTGCAACTTTTCAAGCCTTGGCGTGCAGAAGAGGAACTGCTTGGAGATTTCCTCTGTTACGAAGAGTCTTTCAATGCCGCCAAGGAGACCATAGAATGTCCTGCTTTTCCCAAATATGTAGAAATGTTGAATGCGGAAATTGAGCAGGAAGCAACGATTGCAGCCGAGATTGCCAGAGACAGTTCTCAGGACAGTCAGAGTTCTGCTTCATTGAGTCAGGATCCACTAGGAGGACCTGTTATCGAAAATGAAGCTGCCACTGCCATGAATGAAGTGGAAAGAGCCATGGCACATGCTCAGGAGGATGCGGTTAACTTAGAAGAGTTGGAAAGACAACTCAACGTTGAGCAGAGGAAAATATATGACGAAGTTACCATGCAAATTGATCATGGATTAAGTCATGACAAGAAAGAGTGCTCATGTACGTCGTTGAAGCCTGTCCGACTGTACGTGAGTGGAGAAGCGGGAACTGGAAAAAGTTTCCTCATTAAAACAATTTCATGCTATTTGCAGGAAAGGACAGAGTCATCGCTGTCTTGTGTTGTCACCGCTCCAACTGGACTGGCAGCACATAACATTAAAGGGATTACTTTACATCGTTTACTGATGCTGCCAGTGGAGCATGACAACAAATTACAATATCACAAGCTATCTGGAGATGCTTGTTTTGAAGTTTCAAGAATCTTGAGGAAAATGAAACTTCTTATCATTGACGAAGTAAGCATGGTTTCCAATGTCATGCTTGCCTTTGTGCATTTGAGAATGCAAGAAGTTCTCAAAACAGAGTATGATGTGTTATTTGGTGGCAAACACATCATTGTTTTCGGAGATCTTCTGCAGCTGACACCAGTGAAAGGGCAACCTGTGTTCAAAATGCTCACGCATGAAGATACCAGGAAGTGCCTAGGCAGCATTGGCAACGTCAATATATGGTTAAACTTCAATTATGCTGAACTGCATGAAAATATGCGTCAGGCGAAGGATGAAGTTTACAAGACTATTCTACAAGATGTTAGAATTGGAAAAGTGACCGAGCATGGGAAAGAAGCTTTACATGCACGATTACTGTCAAATTTATATCCAGAACAAGATGTTGTGCCTGAGAATATTTTTCAGAAAATTACTGATAAGAAATCTGGAATATGTTTGATGCCAACTCTTGCAGAATGTGCCAAATTCAACAACAAAATGTTGCATTTAGAAAAGCAAGAGATTGTGAAACTGGAAGCTATTGACAGAGTAGAGCATATGGGATCAACAATTATTTTGTCTGAGAATCTGAAAACAAAATTGGATTCATTAGAGAAGAGTATATCTAAAACTGCAGGTTTTGAAAAGACTCTGAATGTGTGCTTGAACTGCCGTATAATTTTAAGAAGGAATTTACATGTTGAAAGAGGTCTGGTAAATGGATCAATGGGTAATGTTGTTGATTTTGTAAAATACAGAAATAGAGATGGAATTGAATTTTCAAAAATTAAATTTGATGGCATTGAGGAAGTACAGCTAATTGGTCGTTGCTCTGCTAGATTTTTGCTTGTAAAAGACTTATATGTTCGCCGTAAGCAGTTTCCTGTTTGCTTGGCATATGCGGTGACAATCCATAAATCGCAAGGTTTAAGTGTAGACTGTGCATTGGTGAATATTGGCAGTTCTGTGTTCAAGGAGGGTATGGCATACGTGGCATTGTCACGAGTTAGAACTTTATCGGGATTGTACTTGATTGAGTGTGATGTCACAAACATTTGTGCGGATCTAGATTGTGTTAAGGAATACAATAGGTTAAGAAGAGAGTATGCGTCACATTTGCCTCAGTATCCTTTGTTTGAGAAACGTGTGGTAGGCCGGAAACGAAGAAATGTGACCAATACTGGGGAGGTTGTAGCAAAAAGACGAAAAGTCGATGAACCTAAAATTACAAGCAGAAACAAAAAGGATTCTGTTGAAGATGTTGTTGGTTTTCAATTTGAAAACAGTTCTGGTGTCAACTGCTATGCTAATGTAGTGGTTAATGTTTTGTTTTCTCTAGAAAATGTAAAAGAAGAGATTGTGGTCAATTCTGATCAAAGATTTTGCAGTTTGTTAAATTCTGTGTTAGAGAAATGTAGCACTGATAGAAGAAACATAGAAAGTGTGTCTGAAATTCGAAATCTGTTAGACAGATGTTCAGGCCAAACACAATTCTCTCAAAATATTCAGCAAGATTGTCAGGAGTTTTTAATGTATATGCTTGATGTATTGCATGCTGAAGGTGTAGATGTAGATCAGCTGTTTGGGCTTTCTTATCAATGGCAGCATGACTGCGAGAACTGTATGGTATCAAGTACTACTAGTGTAGACTCAGAAAGATTTATATATTTAACTTTGCCAGACAGTAAATCAGTCTCCTTTAATAAGCTAGTAAAAGCAGCTGATCACAACATGGAGTGTAGCCAATGTAAATCTGAAATGATGTCCACATTATTTATACGAACATATGGCCAGTATGTCATTTTAATGTTCCAACGATGTAGGCCTGATGGAACAAAATTGACAACTTTAATTAAAAATTTTGTAGCTTCGCAGTTGTCAATATCAGGAAGGACTTTTGTAACTGCAGCAATTATATATCATGACGGCCCTTCAATAACATCAGGACATTACACAGCTTATTTAAAGTCTAGAAATGGCTGGTCATTCTGCAACGATTCTGTTTTAATTTTCAAAAAAAAATTGCCGTATGACCTTAAAAACTCTTACCTGGTGTTTTTAAAACCAAAATTTTAGGGAAATAATCTTGGGATGTGCTCTGTGGAATTTCAAGAAGTTCTAATGGCTCCTACACAATTTGGCCTTGAGGATAAGTGTAGTTCAGAGACATAACTTCTAACCATAAGACTGGACGTCATGGAGAAATAAGTGCACTTTGAATGAGTTCAGAAAAACTATTTCTTTTTATAAGCTAATTGAAGCAGCCAATCAAAACATAGAGTAGAGGGAATGTAAGTCTGCAACGCTGTCTACTGTTTTACATTGCTTTGTGATTGAAAGTGATGTAGAGAATTAAATAATTGTAGTAGTCATAGAGATAGTGTAAGTCTGCTTCATAGTAAGCAGTATCAGTGTCATAGGAAATGTAGAACATGACTGAGCAAGAAGGGGAAGATATTACTATTCCAGGATTGTGAAAATGATCTTCAACATTTTAATTCTGAAAGTTGCGGAAATGCGAAATGACGGGATTGGCTTTCAAGAAATCCAAGAGTTATAGATGGGTCTGACAAGATTTGGCCTTGTGGAAACTTGTGGTAGAGAGCAAGAAGTCATTTATTGCATGTAACATGTTTTTAAAAATGATGGAGATTTTCTTTCAGAAAGTGGCGGGCTGAAAGTAATAACAGCACAAAAGAGTGTAAGCTGTTCATAGGACATCCTTTGACGTCATGGAAAGTAAGTTAACTTTAAGGAGTTCTGAATTCTGATTTCTTATGTTGTATGGGTTTTTTAAACACAATCATTTTGATTGTGTTTTTTTTTCCCCGCTGTTATATGATGAATACCTTCAAGTCACTGTTTTTAGTGAATTTTGATACATTCTGAGAACAGCAAAAATAAACCATTTAACATGTATAATTAATTCTGTACTGTTTGCATTTATGATGTATATGTAGAACTGTGTAGGAGGCATGGAGAAGGTGAGGCTTCTGTAAGTGTCAAAGTTGTTGCATGCAGTGCTGCACTTCTGCGTATTCTTTCATATGCTAGACTACATCTGCACAATGAGATACCTAAGCAAAGGAAACACAAGTGATGTGATTGTGAAATGAGCAAAATAAATTGCACGTATTTCAATTACATCACCTGTGTTTCCTATCATTACGAATCACATTGTGCAGATCAAGTTTAGGTCTGTCCAGGGAAACATAGGAGGTTTGGACTTTGTTCAAGAGTGCAGTGGACATGACTCACTTCATTGGTAGACCTTTACATGTATTATGTCCTCTATTCTCTTCAACAACTCGAAATTTCATCTGCAACCCTGAGTAGGCCTCACCTCAAACAAACCTCTGGATAGGACACATCTTATTGGCATCCTGAAGCAATTATTTAAAATTTTAGTGTCTTGCGACACTTTTCTGAGACAACAGCAATGCAAAAGATGCACCATGTTTTAAGATAGGCCTCACTTCATCTGCATCAAGATACTGTTAGTTTAAAATGTATATCTTTTGGACTGTGTAGGGGGCCTGGAGAAGCAGAAGCTTCTGTAAGTGTCAAAGTTGTTGAAAAACTGTTTGTCCTTCAATCTTTTCCCTTGTCTTTTGTAATTTTTAAATACATGTTTTAATATTTTTGAAATGTTTGTTCTCTCTTTCACAGATTGAAAGTATAAAAACAAAAAGTGAGTAATTTAACGACAATTATAAGGTAAATGCTTTGTACTCTTTTCGTTACATTTCTATCACATTCACCTACTATTAGTTCCACTGCTTCATTTCTTTAACCCTCAGTTTCCTGCCTTTGCTACTTCCCTCATTCCTTTCTCTATTACCTACTTACTCAACTACTTCCACTCTTTTTCTCAGTCCCTCTCTTCTCATAGTTCCTCACTCTTGTTCACTCACTCCGTCTCTATTACTCTTAGTGTCTTTGACTGATCACTCTATCACTACTTGTTCATAATGCTTTCTCTGTGTAGTTGAAGCACACTAAGGGGAATATTATGAACACAGCCAATAAAATTATTGCTCTTTTTATTGGCAGAAAACTGGTTAAAAAGTGGTTTTAGCGGCAGTTTTCTGCCGCAAAAGCAGCTTTAGCGACACATTTCTGCCAATAAAAGCTGCAAAACTTTTATTGCCTATGTTGATGATATGGCTCTATGTTACTTACATTTCTTTGCTGTTTCAATTAATCTTTTTCTGTTATTTTTAGTTTTCTGTTTTCTATTTTTTCTCTCTGTTATTCCTCATGTTTTAATCTTATTTTGAACATTCACTCACATTCTCCAAGAAACTCTTCTTTGTTAATGTTATACTCTCTTTTTTTTTCTTTCACTTCGTTATATATTTTGTTTTTCACAATTATACCCTCTTCCGTCTTTTCTTCGGTAAATAGATCTATTAAACAGTATCTCTTCTTTACTCCCTATAGCTGTCTTTCTTTTAACATCACTCTCTGTTTACTTTCCTTATACTTACTCTTTTTTTTTTTTTTTTTTAATTTTGGGTTAGCTCCCGGTCCGCGTACCGGGAAGCTAACCCGGGAGCGAACCAAAAGAAATAGAGCTTGCCAGAGTGCTAAACATTCTAGCAATTTTTTTTGAAAGGGAAGGTAGTTCTGAAAAGAACTTTTTTTTTTTATATTTTTGTTGTTTTATATATTTTTTTTATTTTTTTTTATTTTTTGTTTTTTTTGTATTTTTTGAACGATTTTATTTTTTTTTGTTCTTTTTTGGGGGCGGGGAAACAACAAAAAACAGGCGTTGAAAAGGGCTCAACAGGAGCAAAAAAAAAATTACTGGGGGCGGTTAGGGCAATCATGGTGTTCATATGCTAGGTTTATAGCATTTATGCTCATGTTGCCACAAGCTAACAATGCACGACAGTGCATACAAGAGTGAATCATGTGCCCAAAATTTTCTTGAATATTTGGCACAGTTTCCCGTGCCTCTTCTGGTGTTAATGCAATTGGTAATGTTGGTCTGGCCACAGGAGTTGGTCTTGGATTGTCCTGCATATCCCTTATTTCCGCCCGGCTGTAATTTAGTGGATGCTTCCTTGTCATGTGCCTGTGCATTGTGTGATTTCCGTAGCTATATTTCTTGTCCGTCCCTCTTGATAATTGTTCTTTGCATATGCGGCAGGTGACATACCTCGCATTGACTTTTTTTGGCCACGAGGGATCGAATAAAACTGCCAGATGAAACTGGCTTTCTTTCTGGAAACCCGGGGCACCTCTTCTAAGAACTGTGGTTCTTCTCCCTCCTCATCCATTTCTTCATCTTCCTCCTCAGTGTTGGTAATGACCTGGGGAGGTGGTCCTCTCTTCCCATGAGGAGGTGGAGGTGGTGGTGGGGGTCCACCAGCTGAAGCTACCAATGAAGCCATTTTCCAACAAGCAAAATAGGTCTTCCTCTCACAATGATGAAAGTCAGAGTGAGGAAAGAAGGAGGGGTTTTCATCATTTGGGAAAAACAATACTTCTCAACCAATGAAAAGTGTTATTTTTAGGTCACCTGACCTAGCCTTACATCATTATGAAACCAAAAGTGAAATGAACCAATGAAAAGTTTTATTAACAAGTCACATGACCTCTCACGCTCATGTTACGCGCTGCGGAACGTGCCCGGTTAGCTTCCGGGTCGCTAAGCTTCGCGCCCCGGTCCGCGCCCCGGGACACTTCCGGGTGCGCTAACGCGGTACGTCACAAGACGCATTACGCGGCAACGCGATACGTCGCGTTTTCGCGATGCGCCGCGGATCGCTTCCGGGGAGCTGCGTTTCGCGCCTCGGTCCGCGCCCCGGGGCACTTCCGGGTGCGCTAACGCAGTACGTCATAAGACGCATTACGCGGCAACGCGATACCGTCACTATGTTGATTTTTTACCGGTTCGCGGACCGGGTCGCGGCATCAAATTGAGCTAACGGGAAGCTTCCCGGTCCGCGGACCGGGAGCGAAACAAAAAAAATATTTAAAAAAAATTATTAATAAACATATAAAATATATTTTTGGATTTAAATAAGAATACATTTTACAGCTATAGATATTTGCTATTAAAAAACCATTGAAATTCACTGAAAAAACCATAGGTTATAAACCATATATAGTTAGGAATTAGCATTTACAAAACCTTGAAAATTCACTTAAAAAACCATAGGTTATACACCATATATAGTTAGGAATTAGCATTTTTAAAACCTTATTTTACTCACACAAAACCATTGAAATTCCATATATAGTTAGTTGCACTAACTATATATCGCGCACCCGCAATCCACTGCTGATGATGTCACATATTACATCATTCATGACATGGTCAGTGACATCACTGATGACATCACTGATGACATCTCAAATGACATCACTGATGACATCACTGATAACAACATCCAGTGATTTTATGTTTCTGTAAAGGTTAAATATGTCTTACATATTGAAGAATGAGTGGATGTATAAGTGTCTGGACGAAGGATTTAGTAGGTGCATGACTGACTGTATGAGTGAGTGATTAAATGTATCTCACTGAGTGCATGGGTTAGTGACTAAACTGTCTTAATTTGTGCATCATTATGTCTGTTGTTCTGTAAACTGCTGCATGTGTTGATCAGTAGCTATATGAGTAACTATATGGGTTATTGATTGATTGTCCAAGTATTTGTATGGGAGACTGAGTGTGTGTGTGGCTGGCTGGGAGGTGTGTGACTCTGTGCAGATCAATGTGTACTTATATCAATGATTGTATAACAAGGTAAGTATGTGTTAGTATATGTTTGAAAATGTAAGGTGCTCTATGTTTAACTGTATAGACAAGAAAATGGAAGTGTGATTGATTCTTTACAGGACTGACTAGGTGTGTGAGTAACTCCATGGATGAGTGGCAGAGTGTGAGTGTCTGTATAGGTGTATGAGTGCATATGATAGTGTTGTAAAGATGAGTGATTGTATGTATGAATGATTGTATGGGTGAATGAGTGAATGTGTGTGTAGACGTAGGAATCAGTGAGTACATATGTAGTAACTAGTATTGGTGTGTCAATGGTTTCAAAAATTATACTCTGTATTTAACACTGGGTGAAACAGAGGTTATATTAAAATGTGAGGAGATGCATTGTATTGTCACATGAATGATATCATCAGTGATGTGGTCATTGATGTCAAATGAGATGTCATCAGTGATGTCATCAGTGATGTCATTTGAGATGTCATCAGTGATGTCATCAGTGATGTCACTGACCATGTCATGAATGATGTAATATGTGACATCATCAGCAGTGGATTGCGGGTGCGCGATATATAGTTAGTGCAACTAACTATATATGGAATTTCAATGGTTTTGTGTGAGTAAAATAAGGTTTTAAAAATGCTAATTCCTAACTATATATGGTGTATAACCTATGGTTTTTTCAGTGAATTTTCAAGGTTTTGTAAATGCTAATTCCTAACTATATATGGTTTATAACCTATGGTTTTTTCAGTGAATATATATATATATTACCTACTGGCGGTCGCCAGTAGGTATATATAGTTAGGATTTTTTCTCTATGGGTTTTTTGAAAATTCTATGTCTAATAACTTTGCCGTTTGTGGACGGAATTGGCTGAAATTTTCAGGAAAATGGCACATTTTGTTTCTGAGCAGCCTTTGAAAATTTGGGGGGGGTTCGTCAAGGGGGGGCCGAGAAAAAAGGGGGGTCCCAAAACGCGTTTTTCCCATGTTAAATTCCATAGGGCGGTTGGCCTCACTTTTAGCCCGAACGGCTGAATGGATTTGCACGAAACTTGGCAAAATTGTAGGGACTGGTAGCCCGATGTGCCTTTTGTAGGTCTCAATATATGTGCTTCAGTGGATTTTGAGAAATTAACGTTTAAAAAAAGATATATATCTGTAAGCGCGGACCAGGCAGCGGTCTGGTTCGCGGACTTTTCGCGCAACGGAGCTTTGTGAAGCGAAGCTGATTGGTTCTCCGGCGTCTGTCAACATTCCAAACAGTCCGTAGCGGCCGCCATCTTGTCTCTCGGTAGGATCGAGAGACAAGAGGAGGCGAAAGCGAAGGGGCAAATGACCATAAGGGGGAATAGTAGATCCTCGCTGACCCCCTAGGTTTGATGTGGAGGTTTTAAAAGGGCCCCGCGGGGCAAAAAAAAAAATAATAATAATAATCGAACGGCTGAATGGATTTGCACGAAACTTGGCAAAATTGTAGGGACTGGTAGCCCGATGTGCCTTTGCTAGGTCTCAATATATGTGCTCCAGTGGATTTTGAGAAATTAACGTTCAAAAAAAGATATATATCTGTAACAGCGCTCCGCTTCGCGTACTTTTCGCGTTACGGAGGTTTGCGAAGCTGATTGGTTTTTCGGCGTCTGTAAACATTCCAAACAGTCCGTAGCGGCCGCCATCTTGTCTCTCGGTAGGATCGAGAGACAAGAGGAGGCCAAAGCGAAGGGGCAAATGACCATAAGGGGGCATAGTAGATCGTCCCTGACCCCCTAGGTTTGATGTGGAGGCTTTGAAAGGTTCTCGCAGGGCAAAAAAATATATACCGTTTTTTTAGTTTTTTTGCGTGGAGTGCGCTCGGTTCGCGAACCGGGAAGCGTTCTGGGGAGCGTACTTTCTTGAAAATTAGTGAAAAAAGTTAGAGTACAATAATAATTGTGAGTGATCAGATGTAGGGTAGCTCTGAGAAGAGCTTTTGGGTTTATGGTACATTTAGGTACTTATAAGTAGGTACCAATGCACATTCTTAAATTCAGAGTGAAAACTCTGTTGCCCTCATCTGAGAAGTGAACTCCATCTCCTCTGTAGATATCTTGCATGTAGTAACGCAAGTTATTGTTGTACAGGGAGCCCATTCCATGGTCTCTCATGTAAGCTGAAACAGATTTGTTTACATGCTTCCTCGATTTCTCAATTTGTGGACAAAATTGGTTCGACCACCTCCATTTCTGTCTTTGGCATATATTTGAATATACCAAGGCAGTCTGAGGAAAAAGTGCCATCAATTGCTCAAAGGTGTCCTTTAAAAGCATTTCCAGACCTACCCCAGTCAAAGTGCCCAAATCATTACCTCCACAGTGCACAATTAACAGGTCAGGTTTTGGCAAATGCATAAAGGTTTTCACCAATGGTATCAATTGGTGACATTTTAATCCTCTGTGGCCAAACCACTTAATTTCCACATCTTGTAAATTGAGGTTAGGTAAATTCCTGTTTTCAGCGTACCTTTGAGCCCAGTGAATATAACTATGACCAACAATCCAGACAGAAAACATGGCGAGAGAAGGTTCTGCTGCAGTCAGATGAAGTGTGGCAATGAAATGGCAGTTGAAAAAATGAGAGTGTAAAATGAAAAAAACTGAGGAGTTTCTGTGTTAATGAAGCAGTAAGAGTGATTGGTGGATTTTGATTGCTGAAAACAGAAAGTTAGTGTGCATGGATGAGTTCGTTGAAAGATGTATTTTGAGTGGCGAAGAAAAAATCATTAAATGAAAGAATGCTCTGGATATGCAGGTGCACTGAGAGTTCAGAGTTCAATTGCAACATTGTTGTGTGAGAGGTCTTGCAAGAGGTGGTTGCTATGCAGAAAAAGCAGAGAGGGGGCAGAGGGGGGAAGGGTTTTGCTTTGAAAAAAAGTGAGGGAAGAGTTTTGATTGGGTGACATGAGAGATCTGTGTGAGGAATTACAGCATTTCTGTGCTTTTGATAGCTGCAGACTCTGGAGTGCATACCTTTTGCTCTGCTGAAGACAAATTGGTGTGTTTCTGAGACTGTTTTGAAACTCAAAGTACTTGCTAAGGTGAGAAAAAATTTCTTTAATTTAGATAGAAAATAGTGTGCTTTAAGGAGAAAATTATGAAGAAAGTTGTGTTTTTCAAATGTTGCTTTGTCTCAAGTGTTTCACAAATAGATTTTGTTTGTTTGAGAAATTGTAATTGGAGAAAATGTGAAGTATTAGTACTGACAGGGCTTTTATGTGCATAGGAGCTGTGGAGTGTTTTCAAATTATGACTTGTAAATCGTTTTTGAGAAAAAGCAATGGTTTTAATATTGATGAGAAGGACATAATGGTGTCTGCTTCTTTATAAGGTAATTGAGAGTCTTTCCCATTTCAATGTAAGAAGTTTGTCTGTGGAGCAAATTGCTTGTAAATATGCTCCCACCTGTGCATGGCAAATTTAAATTTTGAATGTTTCCGTTACATAGGCATGTTAAAGGTGACTGAAACATGCTGCAAAGGCAATCAAAAAATGCTTTTATGTGTCTTAAGGACATTTTAAGTCATTTCCCCATGTGCAGTGTTTTCAAATTATGAGTTGAAAATCGTTTTTGAGGTAAAGGAATGTTTTCAAAATTTATGTGCGCCATATGACCCCAAATTTTTTTTTCAGGGGTGCAGCAGGGTGTTCTTGAGATACCCCTGCACCGTCGGAAAAATTCGTAATTTGCGATGAGGTAATTGCTAATCGCAAATTGCACCTTCATTCCTATGGGCCTCCTGCTGCATGGAAATGAATGGGTAATCTTGCTGAAATGCAAAGTCGAATCTGTATTTAAAAGGGTCTGCACCTCTGTACGGGTGTTCGCTATGTGAAGCACGAAAGTTTCACGGGCCGAACTCAAGGCCACCTCTCTCTGAGACAAAAGAGCTCTTATTCTTGCCATGCTGTTGAAATGTGCTCCCAAGGTTGGTATTTGTGGCCAGATTGAAAACTCCCTATGTTCATGTGTGGGAGGAAATAGAACATTTCTGCAGCAAATAACCCGTTCATTTACTGTTACGATAAAATGAATACTTTTAATTAACCCAGAACAATCTTCATTATTGAGCATCAAATAACTACCATTTTCCAAGAACTTGAACGTGGGGATGATAGCAGGAACTGGCGTGCCTTGCAACACGCAAGCCATATTTGGTCGGTGTTTGTTGCATGAACCGTGTAACTGTCTGTGCCTACACATTAGTGAATGATCTGGCGTCTCAGTGCATTCCTCTCCATTCAGATAAAGTTCTTGATCATCTTTGAAAATCTGTATGTGTATGGAAGCGACCAGACTTGATGAAGAAAACCACTACCTAAAGGTTAATAACGACCTATTGGTATATATTTCATACAATTTGAAAACTTATATAAAGCAAAAGGCAGCGTTATTAAACCGTGGATAAGGCACGTTGCCAAAGCAGTCAACCTTTTGGATTTATACTGGAAATGTTAAAGGAAGAATTACGGAGTAGGGCCTGTAAATCTTTAATAGACAACGAGTAAAATTACTCCAACCATCGTATTCCTCTAACTCCGGGATAGTAGGGGTGTTTAATTTTTTAGAAGTAGCCAATCCAAAGCATTTGGTCTGGGAAATTGTTTCATTCACAAACAACATATGTTTTGGGATGAGACATGCACGGTGGAAAGCCTCAGTGCCTTGTACCTGCCAGGTTCGTGAACCCCAAACTGATGTAGATCCTGGATATTTTTACTCTGTATTACGTTAGCATGGTCTCATTACTGGTTTAAACGCCATTTTTCCTTTTTTGTAAGTTCTGCACACGACACTTAGTTGTTGCTTTAGCTTTCAGCCTACCTGCGTCAAGATCTATGCCTGCTTCAAGCAGGCGCAGGGTTTTGATGTAGCTTTGTCCTATCTGATTGTAAATGCGGCACACCGTGGGTGGCAGAGCAGCGGTGCACGTTAACTGGTGCATCCCTGGGGATGTGCTAGTTAATATAAATCTGCCCCTTTACATTTAATTATGTGCAGGGGACACAGAGTAGGTGAGGTTTATCCAAGGTTAAGAAGAGATGAGTCCTGTTCAGTGAAAAATTGAAGATAGGCTTCAGTATATTATATACTTAAGTAGTGTGTTAAGTTTTTGATGACTGTTATTAATTTACTGTTGGGTAATAGTGGTTAATAACATTTTTTATTATATTTTACCACAGATTCAACTGCACATTATTTCAAGATTTTAGGATGCCTAGCAAAGAAAGAGTAAGAAAGGCTGGAAAACGTCAAAGACAGCAGGAGCATGGAATATTGCAGCAGTCCTCTAACAAAAAGATTTGTCAAGTCACCAAGAAAGCACCGGGTAAGAGTCGAAAAACAGTCATAAGAAATATGTCTAGTAAAAAAAATATTACTACAGAAAATGTTTCACTCCAGAAAAGGAGACCGAATTCAAATGGTAAGGAAAGGCCAATGAGAAATGTTACTGCTAGAGTAAGAGATAACTCTATGCATGAAAGTAGAAGGAAACAACAGTTTACGGATATTCGTAAACGAATGTTCCGCAACAGGATAATTGGGAATTTGTTAAAAAATATTAAGAAAGGTCAGCAGAAAGTGGTTTTTTATAAGAGAAAAAAAATAGTTGAGAAAGTTATTGATCAGGCCTTTGAAATTAAACGTAAGTTATTTATTTTGACAATCAATAGAATTAGGAAGCTAAACAAGGTAATTTATGATTTCAAAAGAAATAGTAGATGGAAGAGAATAGTTAATCGTAGTAATTTTTGTGAAGTTTTTTCTGGAGAATGGATGCATAGTTCAAGCTCTGAGGCATTTTTTAATGAGGAGAGTTATTTCCAGGATAATGATTTGGTGCATGCAGTTGACACCAGTGGTCGAGCTTATGAAGTGAAAGATGGTTGTCCAGTTGAAAAAGAAAAACTTGTGAGAACAGAGATAGAAGAGGTGTTAGGTAATGAGGTTTTAGGGAGACGTCCTAAGGGTCCTGTGTACACCTGGAAGTGTAGTAGTATTTGCAGTGTACGACAGGATTCCATCAATTTGCTTTGTGATTTTATACGGTCATTTAGTAAGAAAAGTTTGAAGCAGAAAATGAAGTTGTTGCAAGAATTAGATCCTTGCAGAGTGAGAGAAGTGATAGGTTTGCATGGTCATTCACTGGCTTGTCTTTCCAGGAGAGTATGCCAGAGTGTTTTTCATCATTTCAGGATGCTAGCAGTGCATCATAATAAAGTGAGGAAATTAGTTAGAATGTTGTATTATGCTAAGAGTCCAGCAATTATGCTAAAACAATTATGCGCTGCTCTTTTGCATGGTTCTGAAATAGATGTGAAAAATATATGTGAAGAAATTGAGTTTTGTTACTTTGGAAGTAAAGAGGAGAATGTTGAAATTGACCAAGAAGAAGAGAGTAATGTGGAAGATAGTGTACAGGTTTCCAGTACAGATAATTTCCAGAGGGAAATTGCGACGTTTGAGGTGAAATCAAGTGAGAGGCCAAATTTCACTTGTGTGTGTTGTCGACGCACTTATTATAAGAATCAAACTAAGTTAGTGGATTTATATGGAAAAAGTGAAAGGGAAAATAATAGTGAATGGAAGGATTTTACAACATACTTGATGGTAGAAAATTGTTTTGATTTGGGATTGGATCAACGTGTGTGTACTTATTGTTGTAACAAATTAAATCAAAACCAGATGCCTGCTAGAGCAGTTCATAATAATCTGGAATTGGTTGAAATTCCTTCTGAATTGAAGGATTTAAATACTTATGAATCTATTTTGATTCAAAGTATCCATCCCTTTCAGGCTATTGTAAGAATGGAGCCAAAGACAGGGAAATTGCCTCCATCAGATTTACAGAGAGGATTAAAGGGAAGAGTTGTTTATTTGCCTCTAGATTTGAAGAAAAACATTAACACAATTGGAGTAGAAAAAGTGGAAGAGGAACCTCTGGTTATCTTAGTTAATGGGGTTCCGACAAAGAATAAGAAAATATGGCAAGATTTAGTAGATGTTAGGAAAGTCAAAAGGGCAACATTGTATTTGAAAAAATATAATAAATACTATAAAAATGTATATGTTGCAGAAGAGGAAGTAAGTGAGGAAGAGGATAGCGATTTGTGTGCTGGTCAAATTGAGAAAGTAGAACCCTGTACTAGTGAGGAAATATATGAACATTATAGTGTTCATCCTTTGCATTCCAAGGAAGTCATGGGGAATGCTATTGAGTTGTTTCAAATGAAACAAGCGAAAGGGAGTCCCATTAGTGTTTGGGAGGAAAGTTTGGAAGCTCGGTGTTTCCCACAGCTTTTTCCAACAGGTCAGGGAGGAAGATATGATGAGCGACCTCATCAAATTCCTGCTTCTGAATACCGGACTTTGCGATTGTATGCAGGAGATCCTAGGTTTCGACAATGCATTCCTTATTTGTTTCATCTCCTGTTTGAAAGTGATCTGTCTGGACTGTCATATGCAGTGAACCACATCTTGAAAAGTGGTATACACATGCAAAACATCTCGGCAAGTGACTTTATGGATAAAGTCAATGTCCAAGACAGTATTTTGGATTCTCACCTGATTAATCTCATGGCGTGTCAGCGTGGTACTAATGAGTACTGGTACCGTCGTCATGGTGATTTAAAATGTATGCTGAGGAACTTAGGAACTCCCACATGGTTCCTCACTTTGAGCTGTGCTGAGTATGGCTGGGAAGACTTACTTGAATTTCTACGAGAGGCAAATGCTAACGTAGAAAACATCGAATTCAAGACACCCGGAGAACTGTGCTCTTTGGATCCAGTCAATGTATGTAGGTACTTCAATCATAGATTTGAAGGTATGATGTCTTTCATCATGAATAAGAAGAATCCACCTCTTGGAGAGGTGTTGGATTTCTTCTGGAGGAAGGAGTACCAAGCAAGAGGTGCTCCTCATATACATATGTTGCTGTGGATCAAGGATGCACCTAAATTTGGAACGGATGCAGACGACTCAGTGATGAGTTTCATAGAACAGTATTCTACGTGTGCTGTTCCAAACGCAAAGGAGAAAAAAAGCCTAAGAGAAAAAGTTCTACGTTTCCAAAGCCATCGATGTGGAAAGTACTGTCGTCGTAAATTCCGGAACAAAGACAAGTTCTACACCAAATGTCGTTTCGGCTTTCCACGATCGGTGATTTCTAAAGGAAGAGTGAACAGTTTGATGTCTTCGCTGCGACATAATGTGATGAAGAAATCACCTAAAAACACATACAATTTGAAGAGGAACGAAGAGTCTAAGTACATCAACGACTACAACCCGGTGATTTTGTCCATGTGGAATGCTAACATGGATATACAGTTTGTGGCTGATAACTGTATGGCTGTGGCTAGGTATGTGACATCTTACATCACCAAAAAAGAGAAGACAGAATTGAAGGATATGTGGGAGGACATTTCCCATGAAAAGAGCCTCAGCAAGAAGTTGTACAGTTTCAGTCTGAAGATGTTGTCGCATCGAGAAATCGGAGCTTACGAATGTTCTGACCGGTTGTCTTCAGCAAGTCTCTATGCCAAGTCCAGGAGTATCGTTTGGGCGAGTGTTGGTCTTGCTGCAACGCGTAATCGAGTTCTGAAACCTGTGCGGGAAATTGAGTATTTGGCGGAAAAGGAGCCAAACAGTACCGACATTTTGAAGAGCAACATGTTGGATACATATTATCCAAATCGAAGCAGTCACCTCGAGAATGTTTGTCTGTATGAGGTTCTGCAAAATTACATATTCAAGAGGAACATCAAAGAAGATACTGAGAAAGGAGTGTATGCTGTAATAGGAAGTGAGGGATGTCTGGTCAAGCAAAGAAAATGCCACTTGATAAACCATCGAAAATTGAGTGGCGAATCTCCTGAAAAAAAGGAGTTTTTCTATTTAGCACTTTTGCAACTTTTTAAGCCTTGGCGTGCAGAAGAGGAACTGCTTGGAGATTTCCTCTGTTACGAAGACTCTTTCAATGCTGCCAAGGAGACCATAGAATGTCCTGCTTTTCTCAATTATGTAGAAATGTTGAATGTGGAAATTGAGCAGGAAGCAACGATTGCAGCCGAGATTGCCAGAGACAGTTCTCAGGACAGTCAGAGTTCTGCTTCATTGAGTCAGGATCCACTAGGAGGACCTCTTATCGAAAATGAAGCTGCCACTGCTATGAATGAAGTGGAAAGAGCCATGGCACATGCTCAGGAGGATGCGGTTAACTTAGAAGAGTTGGAAAGACAACTCAACGTTGAGCAGAGGAAAATATATGACGAACTTACCATGCAAATTGATCATGGATTAAGTCATGATAAGAAAGAGTGCTCATGTACGTCGTTGAAGCCTGTCCGACTGTACGTGAGTGGAGAAGCGGGAACTGGAAAAAGTTTCCTTATTAAAGCAATTTCATGTTATTTGCAGGAAAGGACAGAGTCATCGCTGTCTTGTGTTGTCACCGCTCCAACTGGACTGGCAGCACATAACATTAAAGGGATTACTTTACATCGTTTACTGATGCTGCCAGTGGAGCATGACAACAAATTAGAATATCACAAGCTATCTGGAGATGCTTGTTTTGAAGTTTCAAGAGTCTTGAGGAAAATGAAACTTCTTATCATTGACGAAGTAAGCATGGTTTCCAATGTTATGCTTGCCTTTGTGCATTTGAGAATGCAAGAAGTTCTCAAAACAGAGTATGATGTGTTATTTGGTGGCAAACACATCATTGTTTTTGGAGATCTTCTGCAGCTGACACCAGTGAAAGGGCAACCTGTGTTCAAAATGCTCACGCATGAAGATACCAGGAAGTGCTTAGGGAGTATTGGCAACGTCAATATATGGTTAAACTTCAATTATGCTGAACTGCATGAAAATATGCGTCAGGCAAAGGATGAAGTTTACAAGACTATTCTACAAGATGTTAGAATTGGAAAAGTGACCGAGCATGGGAAAGAAGCTTTACATGCACGATTACTGACAAATTTATATCCAGACGAAGATGTTGTGCCTGAGAATATTTTTCAGAAAGTTACTGAGAAAAAATCTGGAATATGTTTGATGCCAACTCTTGCAGAATGTGCCAAATTCAACAACAAAATGTTGCATTTAGAAAAGCAAGAGATTGTGAAATTGGAAGCTATTGACAGAGTAGAGCATATGGGATCAACAATTATTTTGTCTGAGAATCTGAAAACAAAATTGGATTCATTAGAGAAGAGTATATCTAAAACTGCGGGTTTTGAAAAGACTCTGAATGTGTGCTTGAACTGCCGTATAATTTTAAGAAGGAATTTACATGTTGAAAGAGGTCTGGTAAATGGATCAATGGGTAATGTTGTTGATTTTGTGAAATACAGAAATAGAGATGGAATTGAATTTTTAAAAATTAAATTTGATGGCATTGAGGAAGTACAGCTAATTGCTCGTTGTTCTGCTAGATTTTTGCTTGTAAAAGACTTATATGTTCGTCGTAAGCAGTTTCCTGTTTGCTTGGCATATGCGGTGACAATCCATAAATCGCAAGGTTTAAGTGTAGACTGTGCATTGGTGAATATTGGCAGTTCTGTGTTCAAGGAGGGTATGGCATATGTGGCATTGTCACGAGTTAGGACTTTATCGGGATTGTACTTGATTGAGTGTGATGTCACAAACATTTGTGCGGATCTAGATTGTGTTAAGGAATACAATAGGTTGAGAAGAGAGTATGCGCCACATTTGCCTCAGTATCCTTTGTTTGAGAAACGTGTGGTAGGCCGGAAACGAAGAAATGTGACCAATACTGGGGAGGTTGTAGCAAAAAGACGAAAAGTTGATGAACCTGAAATTATAAGCAGAAACAAAAAGGATTCTGTTGAAGATGTTGTTGGTTTTCAATTTGAAAACAGTTCTGGTGTCAACTGCTATGCTAATGTAGTGGTTAATGTTGTCTTTTCTCTAGAAACTTTAAAAGAACAGATTGTGGTCAATTCGGATCAAAGATTTTGCAGTTTGTTAAATTCTGTGTTAGAGAAATGTAGCACTGATAGAACAAACATAGCAAGTGTGTCTGAAATTCGAAATCTGTTAGACAGATGTTCAGGCCAAACACAATTCTCTCAAAATAGTCAGCAAGATTGTCAGGAGTTTTTAATGTATATGCTTGATGTATTGCATGATGAAGGTGTAGATGTAGATCACCTGTTTGGGCTTTCTTATCAATGGCAGCATGACTGCGAGAACTGAAGGGTATCAGCTACTACTAGTGTAGACTCAGAAAGATTTATATATTTAACTTTGCCAGACAGTAAATCAGTCTCTTTTAATAAGCTAGTAAAAGCAGCTGATCACAACATGGAGTGTAGCCAATGTAAATCTGAAATGATGTCCACTTTATTTATACGAACATATGGCCAGTATGTCATTTTAATGTTCCAACGATGTAGGCCTGATGGAACAAAATTGACAACTTTAATTAAAAATTTTGTGGCTTCACAGTTGTCAATATCAGGAAGGACTTTTGTAACTGTAGCAATTATATATCATGATGGTCCTTCAATAACATCAGGACATTATACAGCTTATTTAAAGTGTAGAAATGGCTGGTCATTCTGCAATGATTCTGTTTTAATTTTCAAAAAAAAATTGCCATATGACCTTAAAAACTCTTACCTGGTGTTTTTAAAACCAAAATTTTAGGGAAAGAATCTCGGGATGTGCTCTGAGGAATTTCAAGAAGTTCTTATGGCTCCTACACTATTTGGCCTTGAGGATAAGTGTAGTACAGAGACATAACTTCTAACCATAAGACTGGACGTCATGGAAAAATAACTGCACTTTGAATGAGTTCAGAAAAACTATTTCTTTTTATAAGCTAATTGAAGCAGCGAATCAAAACATGGAGTAGAGGGAATGTAAGTCTGCAATGCTGTCTACTGTTTTACATTGCTTTGTGATTAAAAGTGATGTAGAGAATTAAATAATTGTACTAGTCATAAAGGTAGTGTAAGTCTGCTTCATAGTAAGCAGTATCAGTGTGATAGGAAATGTAGAACATGATTGAGCAAGAAGGGGAAGATATTACTAGTCCAGGATTGTGTAAATGATCTTCAACATTTTAATTCTGAAAGTTGCGGAAATGCGAAAAGACGGGATTGGCTTACAAGAAATCCAAGAGTTATACATGGCTCTGACACGATTTGGCCTTGTGGAATCGTGTGGTAGAGAGCAAGAAGTCATTTATTGTATGTAACATGTTTTTGAAAACGATGGAAGTTTTCTTTCAGAAAGTGGCGGGTTGAAAGTAATAACAGCACAACAGAGTGTAAGCTGTTCATAGGACATCCTTGGCCGTCATGGAAAGTAAGTTAACTTTAAGGAGTTCTGAATTCTGATTTGTAATGTATGGGTTTTTTAAACACAATCATTTTGATTGTGTTTTTTTTTCCCCGCTGTTATATGATGAATACCTTCAAGTCACTGTTTTAGTGAAATTTGATACATTCTGAGAACAGCAAAAATAAACCATTTAACATGTATAATTAATTCTGTTCTGTTTGCATTTATGATGTACATGTAGAACTGTGTAGGAGGCATGGAGAAGGTGAGGCTTCTGTCAGTGTCAAAGTTGTTGCATACAGTGCTCATATTCTACGTAGTCTTTTATATTTCATTACTTTCACTGTTTCTGACAGATCTAAAAAATTTTTTTTTAAAAGAACAGTAAGTATAAGGGAAGGAAACAGACAGTTATGTTAAAAGAAACACAGCTATAGGGAATAAACTAGGGATACTGTTACCCGCAATCCTCTGCTGATGATGTCACTGAGCATGTCATGAATGATGTAATATGTGACATCATCAGCAGTGGATTACGGGTAATAGTATCTCTAGTTTACTCCCCTATAGCTGTCTTTCTTTTAACATAACTGTCTGTTTCCTTCCCTTATACTTACTGTTCTTTTTTATAAAAAAAATTTTTGGGTTCGCTTCCGGTTCGCGTACCGGGGAGCGAACTGGGAAGCGAACTAAGAGAAATAGAGGTTGGCACAGTTGCAAATATTGTACCAATTTTTTTATAACGGGGAGGTAGTTCTGAAAAGAACTTTTTTTTAAATTGTTTTTGTTGTTTTATATTTTTTTTATTATTTTTCTGAACATTTTTTTTACTTTTTTTGAATTTTTCTGAACAGTTTTATATTTTTTTTGTTTTTTTTTCGGAGGGGGCAACGAAAACGATTCATTGTAAAGGGCTCAACAGGAGGAAGAAAACAAAAAAAAGAATTTATTGTTTGGGGAGTTTCGGACAAACATGAGCATGATTGTTAATAGCTCTTTTGATCAGAGTGATGCTACTTTCTGCGTAGCAAATGATTCCACTGCAATGTACGCAGACTTGTTTTACTTCACGAAATCTCGTTTGTATATTTGGCACCATCTCCCTGCCCTCTGGTCCCGTTACTTCCGGTACAACAGATCTTCTGGCCATAATAGGGAGATTATCTAGGTCGTCCTGTTCCTCTTCTTCCTCTTCTTGCTGAATTATAACTTTAGCAGGTGGTCCACTCTTCCTTGGATGTGGTGGAGGTGGTGGGGAAGCACCAGCTGAAGCTAGTAAAGAAGCCATTGCTCACTGGTAACAAAGGGTCTTTCTCTCACAATGATGAAAGTCAGAGTGAGGAAAGAAGGAGGGATTTTCACCATTTGGGAAAAAAAATAGTTCTCAACCAATGAAAAGTGTTCATTTTAGATCATATGACCTAGTCTTACATCATTAGGAAACCGAAAGTGAAATGAACCAATGAAAAGTGTTATTACCAAGTCACATGACCTGCTGTGTTTACGTTACGCGCTTTGCAGGGCCTCCCGGTTTGCTTCCAGAAACCTGTGCTTTGCGACTCGGTAAGCGTACGAGTTCGCTAACGTAGCACGTCATATGACGTATCACGCGACAACGCGAAACGTCATGCGGACGGGAGGCGTCACGATGTTGTTTTCTAACGCGGCAGTTGCGGTAAAGAAACGTTTACCGGCTCGCGGTCTATTTCGCGGCATCAAGGTCAGCTAACGGGAAGCTTCCCGATTCGCGAAGCGGGAACGAAGAAAAAATAAATATTTAAAAAAAAAAATTATTCATAAACATATAAAATATATTTTTGGATTTAAAGAAGAATACATTTTACAGCTACAGATATTAGCTGTTAAAAAACCAATGAAATTCACAGAAAAAACCATAGGTTATAGACCATATATAGTTAGGAATTAGCATTTACAAAACCTTGAAAATTCACTGAAAAAACCATAGGTTATAGACCATATATAGTTAGGAATTAGCATTTAAAAAACCTTATTTTACTCACACAAAACCATTGAAATTCCATATATAGTTAGTTGCACTAACTATATATCGCGCACCCGTAATCCACTGCTGATGATGTCACATATTACATCATTCATGACATGGTCAGTGACATCACTGATGACATCACTGATGACATCTCAAATGACATCACTGATGATATCTCATTTGACATCAATGGTCACATCAATGATGATATCATTAATGTGACAATACAATGCATCTCCTCACACTTTAATATAACCTCTGTTACACCCAGTGTTAAATACAGAGTATAATTTTTGAAACCATTGACACACCAATACTAGTTACTACATACCCACTCACTGATTCCTACGTCTACACACACATTCACTCATTCACCCATACAATCATTCATACATACAATCACTCATCTTTACAACACTATCATATGCACTCATACACCTATACAGACACTCACACTCTGCCACTCATCCATGGAGTTACTCACACACCTAGTCAGTCCTGTAAAGAATCAATCACAGTTCCATTTTCTAATCTACACAGTTAAACATAGAGTACCTTACATTTTAAAACATATACTAACACATACTTACTCTCTTATAGAATCACTGATACAAGTACACATTGATCTGCACAGAGTCACACACCTCCCAGCCAGTCATACACACACTCAGTCTCCCATACAAATACTTGTGCAACCAATCAATAACCCATATAGCTACTTATATAGCTACTGATCAACACATGCAGCAGCTTGCACAACAACAGACATGCTGATGCACACTTTCAGACAGTTTAGTCACTAACCCGTGCATTTAGTAAGACGCATTTAATCACTCACTCATACAGTCAATCACGCACCTACTAAAACCTTCATTGAGACACTTATACATCCACTCATTCTTCAATATGTAAAACATATTTAAACTTTACAGAAACACATAATCACTGGATGTTGTCATCAGTGATGTCATTTGAGATGTCATCAGTGATGTCATCAGTGATGTCACTGACCATGTCATGAATGATGTAATATGTGACATCATCAGCAGTGGATTACGGGTGCGCGATATATAGTTAGTGCAACTAACTATATATGGAATTTCAATGGTTTTGTGTGAGTAAAATAAGGTTTTTTAAATGCTAATTCCTAACTATATATGGTCTATAACCTATGGTTTTTTCAGTGAATTTTCAAGGTTTTGTAAATGCTAATTCCTAACTATATATGGTCTATAACCTATGGTTTTTTCTGTGAATATATATATATATACGCTAAAAAAACCGTAAGAAATTCATAGAAAAAAAACATAGGTTTCAGGGACCATAGAAATTTGCCTGTTATAGTTAGTTGAGCAAACTATTCCTCACATGCTCGCAATGCACTGCTGATGATGTCACATATTATATCACTCATGACATGGTGAGTGACATCACTGATGACATCTGAAATGACATCACTGATTACATCACTCATGACATCATCCAGTGAATGTGTGTTTCTGTAAAGGTTAAATATGTTTTATATATATTACCTACTGGCGGTCGCCAGTAGGTATATATAGTTAGGACTTTTTTCCTATGGGATTTTTGAAAATTCTATGTCGAATAACTTTGGCGTTTGATGACGGAATTGGCTGAAATTTTCAGGAAAATGGCACATTTTGTTTCTGAGCAGCCCTTGAAAATTTTGGGGGCAGTTTCGTCAAGGGGGGGCAGAGAAAAAAGGGGGTCCCAAAACGTGTTTTTCCCATGCAATTTTCCATAGGGCCGGTTGGCCTCACTTTTAGCTCGAACGGCTGAATGGATTTTCACGAAACTTGGCAAAATTGTAGGGACTGGTAGCCCGATGTGCCTTTGCTAGGTCTCAATATATGTGCTCCAGTGGATTTTGAGAAATTAACGTTCAAAAAAATATATATATCTGTAAGCGCGCTCCGGGCAGCGCACCGGTTCGCGTCCCTGACGCGTAACGGAACTTCGCGAAGCGAATCTGATTGGCTCTCCGGTGTCTGTCAACATTCTAAACAGTCCGGAGCGGCCGCCATCTTGTATCTTGGTAGGATCGAGAGACAAGAGGAGGCCAAAACAAAGGGGGAAATGACCATAAGGGGGCATAGTAGATCCTCCCTGACCCCCTAGGTTTGATGTGGAGGCTTTAAAAGGGCCCCGCGGGGCAAAAAAAAATAAAATGTTTTTGTTTTTTTTTGCGTGAGGAGCGCCCGGTACGCGCACCGGGAAGCGGTCTGGGGAGCGTACTATAAGGAAAAAAGAATGATAGACTATGATATTTTGAAATATTGTATGTTTATTGATTGTTCTTTTTGTTGTTTTTTTTTTGTTTTTTTTTATTTCAGTAGCAGTATTTATGATTATTAAATATAAATTTATTTTTGTGATTGTGCACAGTATACTATAAGTCTGACTTTACATTATAATCAATTTGGTACTAGTTTATGAATTACATATAAAAATGATTAAAGACTCAAACAATTTTTTATTATTAAATATAATTTTATTTTTCTGATTCTTTTTAAAAATGTAATAGAACGTCTAACATTTGACAACCGATATGTCTTCTTTTTGACTGAACATAACTTCCCACATTGACCGTCCTCATATTGAAGTAAGAAATCCACAGATTCTACACATTGTAGAAGTTCATGGTCTCGTGATTCATCCATGAATTCCAAGTCAATGGGTTCAATGATTTCCTCATTGTTATGTTATGTTATGTTATGTTAAGGGGGTGCTTGTAAAGCGCACTGTCACCGTGAGTTTCATGGCGCTTGTTCATCTCTAGGACAATTTCAAAGGAAACGTTCTGTTCTCCTTCCATTTTTGTGCTGAAATTTGCATAAAAAATAAATATATCAGTAGAGATAGGGCACTGTTGGGTTTAAGTTCAGACAGGTACTTTTCAGGCGTGAAGTAGTACTATTAAAAAGTGCCTGTGAAAAAGCCTAAGTAAATTCATAATTATACCGTAGAAACCTAAATCAATCCATAATTATAATAAAGAAGCCTTTCTCAATGTCTAACTCTTATAGAGGGATAGTATATAACTATCTGAAAATGTTTTCAAATTTATAAAATAACATCTTACCTTTTAAAAACAAGTTTAAGTTGTCAGTGAAAATGATCTTGCAATGTAGTTCAGGAAGTAGTAGTCAAAATGGCTCTTTCTTTATATATATTCAGGTACATAACCAATCAAATGTCAGGTAAAAAAAGTAGAAAATGAAAGTAACATTTTAATTGGTTGTCAATTCCAACACTTCAGATGTGTTTTGTGAAGTAATTTACCTCAGGGTATTTAGAGAGGTCTACAGGCTAAATGGCTAAATGGAATTCCAATCAAATTTGTGAAAATGGTAGGGATTGGTATGTAGTATGAGCTAATCTATATTTGGTGAAAGTGTCTCCGGTGGTTTTTCTGTATATTACTTTCCCACCTTTTTTGAGCGAGCTCTTCCCGGTGCGCGCCCCGGTACGCGAACCGGCAGCGTTACGGGAGTCCTCCATTTTGTGTTTCGGTAGAATTGAGATACAAGATGGAGGGCAAATAATGTTC
Source organism: Lissotriton helveticus (assembly GCF_964261635.1). Classification (NCBI taxonomy): domain Eukaryota; kingdom Metazoa; phylum Chordata; class Amphibia; order Caudata; family Salamandridae; genus Lissotriton; species Lissotriton helveticus. Next base: position 4,504,404 of record NC_136061.1, on the reverse strand, counting down.
AGAATGGGTAGAAGGGGGCACGGTAGACGTATCCTGACCCCCTAGGTTTTCTGAGGGTGGCTGAGGAGGCCCATATGTGCGAAAAAAAAACATTTTTTTTCAAATTTTCGCGCGGTTAGCATCCGGTGCGCGTACCGGGTAGCGCTCCGGGGAGCGTACTTTGGTGAAAATTATAAGTTAGAGTAAAATAATAATTGTGAGTGATCAGATGTAGGGTAGCTCTGAAAAGAGCTTTTGGGTCCTGTGGCTGATGTAGGTACCTACAAGTAGGTACCAATGCACAGTCTTAAATTGAGGATGAAAATTCTGTTCCCCTCATCTGAGAAGTGAACTCCATCTGCTCTGTAGATATCTTGCATGTAGTAACGCAAGTTATTGTTGTAGATGGAGCCCATTCCATGGTCTTTCATGTAAGCTGAAACAGACTTATTTACATGCTTCCTCGATTTCTCAATTTGTGGACAAAATTGGTTGGACCACTTCCATTTCTGTCTTTGGCATATATTTGAATATACCAAGGCAGTTTGAGGAAATAGTGCCATCAATTGCTCAAAGGTGTCCTTTAAAAGCATTTCCAGACCTACCCCAGTCAAAGTGCCCAAGTCATTTCCTCCACAGTGCACAATTAACAGGTCAGGTTTTGGCAAATGGAAAAAGGTTTTCACCAATGGTATCAATTGGTGAAATCTTAATCCTCTGTGGCCAATCCAGTTGATTTCCACATTTTGTAAATTGAGGTTGTGTAAATTTCTGTTATCAGCATACCTTTGAGCCCAGTGGATATAACTATGTCCATCAATCCAGACAGAAAACATAGTGAGAGGAGGTTCTGCTGCAGTCAGATGAAGTGTGGTAATGAAATGGCAGTTGAATCAGTAGGAGTATGTAATGAAAAAAACTGTGGAGTTTCTGTGGTAATTAATCAGTAGCAGTGATTAGTGGATTTTGATTGCTGAAAACAGAAAGTTAGGGTGCATGGATGAGTTCTTTGAAAGATGTAATTTGAATGGTCAAGAAAAAATCATTTTATGAAAGATTGCACTGGATACGCAGGTGTACTGAGAGTTCAGAGTTCAATTGAAACATTGTTGTGTGAAGTTGCAAACATGAGAGGTCTTTCAGGAGGTGGTTGCTATGCAAAAAAGGCAGAAAGGGCAGAGGGGGGAAGGGTGTTGATTTGAAAAAAGTGAGGGAAGAGTTTTGATTGGGTGACATGAGAGATATGTGTGATGAATTACAGCATTTCTGTGCTTTTTTTGGCTGCAGCCTCTGAAGTGCATACCCTTTGCTCTTCTGAAGACAAATTGGTGTGTGCCTGAGTCTGTTTTGAAACTCAAAAAGTATTTGCTAAGGTGAGAAAAAATTCATTTAATTTAGATAGAGAATAGTATGCTTTAAGGAGAACATTATGAAGAAAGTTGTGTATTTAAAATGTTGCTTTGTTTCATAGGTTGCTTGGGGCATATTTACAAGGCCTTTGAGTCCCTTTGATGTTATTTTCCCCATTTTAATTTAATTCATTTCCCCGTGGTGCAAGGTCCTTGTAAATACGCCCCCATGTGTGCTTGGCAAATTTAGATTTTGTTTCTTTGAGTTACATAGCCATGTAAAAAAGTGATGGAAAAATGGTGCAAGGGCCTTCAAAATACGCTTTCATGTGTGTTAGGGCATTTTAAGTCACTTCCCCTTGAATGTAGTTGAATAACTGCTTTAGTTGATGTGTTTAAAAACGTTTATTGAAGTCATTTAAGTTTCTTGATCTGTACTGCTAAAGTTTTATAGGCTGCTTGGGGCATATTTACAAGGCCTTTGAGTCCCTTTGATGTTATTTTCTCCATTTTAATTTAAGTCATTTCCCCGTGGTGCAAGGTCCTTGTAAATACGCCCCAATGTGTGCTTGTCAAATTTAGATTTTGTTTCTTTGAGTTACATAGCCATGTTAAAAGTGATGGAAAAATAGTGCAAGGGCCTTCAAAATACGCTTTCATGTGTGTTAGGGCATTTTAAGTCACTTCCCCTTGAATGTAGTTGAATAACTGCTTTAGTTGATGTGTTTAAAAACGTTTATTGAAGTCATTTAAGTTTCTTGATATGTACTGCTAGAGTTTCATAGGCTGCTTGGGGCATATTTAAAAGGCCTTTCGAGTCCCTTTGATGTTATTTTCCCCATTTTAATTTAAGTTATTTCCCTATGGTGTAAGGTCCTTGTAAATACGCCCCCATGTGTGCTTGGCTAATTTAAGTACTGATAGGATGTGCTTCTACATAGGACCTGTGTTGTGTTTTCAAATTATGACCAGAAAATCGTTTTTTTTTTTTTAAACGCTTTTCACATTTATGAGAAGGTCATATTTTGTATGCTTCTTTAAATGAATATTGAACTGAGAAATATTAAACTGAGGCTTCTGTAAGTGTCAAAGGAGGTGAGTAATGTACACTGCCCTGTTGGATACAGTCCACATCCTCTGCGTACTCTTGGATATGCTAGACTAAATCTGCTCAATGAGATAACTAAGCTGAGGAAACACAGGTTATGTGATTCTGAAATGAGGAAAAGAAATTCCACATTTTTCAATTACATCACCTGTGTTTCCTAACTTTACGAATCACATTGTGCAGATGAGGTTTAGGCCTGTCCACGTACACAGAAGAGGTCTGGCCTTTGTTCAAGAGTGAAGTGGACATGACTCACTTCATTGGTAGGCCTGCACATGCATTATCTCCTCTGTACTCTTCAACAAGCCTAAATTTCATCTGCAACCCTGAGTAGGCCTCACCTCAAACAAACCTCTGGATAGGCCACACCTTATCGCCATCCTAAATCCATCATTTAAAATGTTAGGGGCAGATTTATGATGGTCGTGTGCCTCTTTTGCGCCACTGTGCGTCACTTTTGTGACGCTGCGGAGGTGCAAAAGATTTGCTATGTTGCGACATATTTACAACTTGATGCATCTAGGCAGATGTGTCATGCTGTAAAGTCCTGTGTCACATGAAACCGATGCAGCAGTTATGCAAAAGATGCACCATGTTGCAAGACAGGCCTCACTTCATCTCCAACAAGATACCGTCAGTTTAAACTGTAAACATTTAGGACTGTGTAGGGGGCATGGAGAAACTGAATCTTCTGTAAATGTCAAAATTGTTGTATATAGTGCTCAACTTCTGTGTACTCTTTGATATGCTAGACTCCATCTGCACAATGAGATACCTAAGCAAAGGAAACACAGGTGATGTGATTGTGAAATGAGGAAAAGAAATTCCACATTTTTCAATTACATCACCTGTGTTTCCTAACTTTACAAATCACATTGTGCAGATGAGGTTTAGGCCTGTCCACGGACACAGAAGAGGTCTGGCCTTTGTTCAAGAGTGAAGTGGACATGACTCACTTCATTGGTAGGCCTGCACATGTATTATCTCCTCTGTACTCTTCAACAAGCCTAAATTTCATCTGCAACCCTGAGTAGGCCTCACCTCAAACAAACCTCTGGATAGGCCACAGCTGATCGTCATCCTGAATCAATCATTTACAATGTTAGGGACAGATTTATGATGGCCGTGTGCCTCTTTTGCGCCACTGTGCGTCACTTTTGTGACGCAGCGGCAGTGCAAAAGATTTGCTATGTTGCGACATATTTACAACGTGATGCATCTAGTCAGATGTGTCATGCTGTAAAGTCCTGTGCCACATGAAACCGATGCAGCAGTGATACAAAAGATGCACCATGTTGCAAGACAGGCCTCACTTCTTCTCCAACACGATACCGTCAGTTTAAACTGTAAACATTTAGGACTGTGTAGGGGGCATGGAGAAGCTGAATCTTCTGTAAATGTCAAAATTGTTGTATACAGTGCTCAACTTCTGTGTACTCTTTGATATGCTAGACTCCATCTGCACAATGAGATACCTAAGCAAAGGAAACACAGGTTATGTGATTCTGAAATGAGGAAAAGAAATTCCACATTTTTCAATGACATCACCTGTGTTTCCTAACTTTACGAATCATATTGTGCAGATGAGGTTTAGGCCTGTCCACGGACACAGAAGAGGTCGGGCCTTTGTTCAAGAGTGAAGCGGACATGACTCACTTCATTGGTAGGCCTGCACATGTATTATCTCCTCTGTACTCTTCAACAAGCCTAAATTTCATCTGCAACCCTGAGTAGGCCTCACCTCAAACAAACCTCTAGATAGGCCACACCTTATCGTCATCCTGAATCAATCATTTAAAATGTTAGCGGCAGATTTATGATGACCGTGTGCCTCTTTTGCGCCACTGTGCGTCACTTTTGTGACGCAGCGGCGGTGCAAAAGATTTGCTATGTTGCGACATATTTACAACTTGATGCATCTAGTCAGATGTGTCATGCTGTAAAGTCCTGTGCCACATGAAACCGATGCAGCAGTGATGCAAAAGATGCACCATGTTGCAAGACAGGCCTCACTTCTTCTCCAACAAGATACCGTCAGTTTAAACTGTAAACATTTAGGACTGTGTAGGGGGCATGGAGAAGCTGAATCTTCTGTAAATGTCAAAATTGTTGTATACAATGCTCAACTTCTGTGTACTCTTTGATATGCTAGTCTCCATCTGCACTATGAGATACCTAGGCAAAGGAAACACAGGTGATGTGATTGTGAAATGAGGAAAAGAAATTCCACATTTTTCAATTACATCACCTGTGTTTCCTAACTTTACGAATCACATTGTGCAGATGAGGTTTAGGCCTGTCCACGGACACAGAAGAAGTCTGGCCTTTGTTCAAGAGTGAAGTGGACATGACTCACTTCATTGGTAGGCCTGCACATGTATTATCTCCTCTGTACTCTTCAACAAGCCTAAATTTCATCTGCAACCCTGAGTAGGCCTCACCTCAAACAAACCTCTGGATAGGCCACACCTTATCGTCATCCTGAATCAATCATTTAAAATGTTAGGGACAGATTTATGATAGCCGTGTGCCTCTTTTGCGCCACTGTGCGTCACTTTTGTGACGCAGCGGCGGTGCAAAAGATTTGCTATGTTGCGACATATTTACAACTTGATGCATCTAGGCAGATGTGTCATGCTGTAAAGTCCTGTGCCACATGAAACCGATGCAGCAGTGATGCAAAAGATGCACCATGTTGCAAGACAGGCCTCACTTCTTCTCCAACAAGATACCGTCAGTTTAAACTGTAAACATTTAGGACTGCGTAGGGGGCATAGAGAAGATGAATCTTCTGTAAATGTCAAAATTGTTGTATACAGTGCTCAACTTCTGTGTACTCTTTGATATTCTAGACTCCATCTGCACAATGAGATACCTAAGCAAAGGAAACACAGGTGATGTGATTGTGAAATGAGGAAAATAAATTCCACATTTTTCAATTACATCACCTGTGTTTCCAAACTTTACAAATCACATTGTGCAGATGAGGTTTAGGCCTGTCCACGGACACAGAAGAGGTCTGGCCTTTGTTCAAGAGTGAAGTGGACATGACTCACTTCATTGGTAGGCCTGCACATGTATTATCTCCTCTGTACTCTTCAACAAGCCTAAATTTCATCTGCAACCCTGAGTAGGCCTCACCTCAAACAAACCTCTAGATAGGCCACACCTTATCGTCATCCTGAATCAATCATTCAAAATGTTAGGGACAGATTTATGATAGCCGTGTGCCTCTTTTGCGCCGCTGTGCGTAACTTTTTTGACGCAGTTGCGGTGCAAAGATTTGCTATGTTGCGACATATTTACAACTCGATGCATCTAGGCAGATGTGTCATGCTGTAAAGTCCTGTGCCACATGAAACCGATGCAGCAGTGATGCAAAAGATGCACCATGTTGCAAGACAGGCCTCACTTCATCTCCAACAAGATACCGTCAGTTTAAACTGTAAACATTTAGGACTGTGTAGGGGGCATGGAGAAGCTGAATCTTCTGTAAATGTTAAAATTGTTGTATACAGTGCTCAACTTCTGTGTACTCTTTGATATGCTAGACTCCATCTGCACAATGACATACCTAAGCAAAGGAAACACAGGTGATGTGATTGTGAAATGAGGAAAAGAAATTCCACATTTTTCAATTACATCACATGTGTTTCCTAACTTTACGAATCACATTGTGCAGATGAGGTTTAGGCCTGTCCACGGACACAGAAGAGGTCTGGCCTTTGTTCAAGAGTGAAGTGGACATGACTCACTTCATTGGTAGGCCTGCACATGTATTATCTCCTCTGTACTCTTCAACAAGCCTAAATTTCATCTGCAACCCTGAGTAGGCCTCACCTCAAACAAACCTCTGGATATGCCACAGCTTATCGTCATCCTGAATCAATCATTTAAAATGTTAGGGGCAGATTTATGATGGCCGTGTGCCTCTTTTGCGCCACTGTGCGTCACTTTTGTGACGCAGCGGCGGTGCAAAAGATTTGCTATGTTGCGACATATTTACAACTTGATGCATCTAGGCAAATGTGTCATGCTGTAAAGTCCTGTGCCACATGAAACTGATGCAGCAGTGATGCAAAAGATGCACCATGTTGCAAGACAGGCCTCACTTCATCTCCAACAAGATACCGTCAGTTTAAACTGTAAACATTTAGGACTGTGTAGGGGGCATGGAGAAGCTGAATCTTCTGTAAATGTCAAAATTGTTGTATACAGTGCTCAACTTCTGTGTACTCTTTGATATGCTAGACTCCATCTGCACTATGAGATACCTAAGCAAAGGAAACACAGGTGATGTGATTGTGAAATGAGGAAAAGAAATTCCACATTTTTCAATTACATCACCTGTGTTTCCTAACTTTACGAATCACATTGTGCAGATGAGGTTTAGGCCTGTCCACGGACACAGAAGAGGTCTGGCCTTTGTTCAAGAGTGAAGTGGACATGACTCCCTTCATTGGTAGGCCTGCACATGTATTATCTCCTCTGTACTCTTCAACAAGCCTAAATTTCATCTGCAACCCTGAGTAGGCCTCACCTCAAACAAACCTCTGGATAGGCCACACCTTATCGTCATCCTGAATCAATCATTTAAAATGTTAGGGACAGATTTATGATAGCCGTGTGCCTCTTTTGCGCCACAGTGCGTCACTTTTGTGACGCAGCGGCGGTGCAAAAGATTTGCTATGTTGCAACATATTTACAACTTGATGCATCTAGGCAGATGTGTCATGCTGTAAAGTCCTGTGCCACATGAAACCGATGCAGCAGTGATGCAAAAGATGCACCATGTTGCAAGACAGGCCTCACTTCTTCTCCAACAAGATACCGTCAGTTTAAACTGTAAACATTTAGGACTGGGTAGGGGGCATGGAGAAGATGAATCTTCTGTAAATGTCAAAATTGTTGTATACAATGCTCAACTTCTGTGTACTCTTTGATATGCTAGACTCCATCTGCACAATGAGATACCTAAGCAAAGGAAACACAGGTGATGTGATTGTGAAATGAGGAAAAGAAATTCCACATTTTTCAATTACATCACCTGTGTTTCCTAACTTTACGAATCACATTGTGCAGATGAGGTTTAGGCCTGTCCACGGACACAGAAGAGGTCTGGCCTTTGTTCAAGAGTGAAGTGGACATGACTCACTTCATTGGTAGGCCTGCACATGTATTATCTCCTCTGTACTCTTCAACAAGCCAAGATTTCATCTGCAACCCTGAGTAGGCCTCACCTCAAACAAACCTCTGGATAGGCCACACCTTATCGTCATCCTGAATAAATCATTTAAAATGTTAGGGACAGATTTATGATAGCCGTGTGCCTCTTTTGCGCCGCTGTGCGTCACTTTTGTGACGCAGCGGCGGTGCAAAAGATTTGCTATGTTGCGACATATTTACAACTTGATGCATCTAGGCAGATGTGTCATGCTGTAAAGTCCTGTGCCACATGAAACCGATGCAGCAGTGATGCAAAAGATGCACCATGTTGCAAGACAGGCCTCACTTCATCTCCAACAAGATACCGTCAGTTTAAACTGTAAACATTTAGGACTGTGTAGGGGGCATGGAGAAGCTGAATCTTCTGTAAATGTCAAAATTGTTGTATACAGTGCTCAACTTCTGTGTACTCTTTGATATGCTAGACTCCATCTGCACAATGACATACCTAAGCAAAGGAAACACAGGTAATGTGATTGTGAAATGAGGAAAAGAAATTCCACATTTTTCAATTACATCACCTGTGTTTCCTAACTTTACGAATCACATTGTGCAGATGAGGTTTAGGCCTTTCCACGGACACAGAAGAGGTCTGGCCTTTGTTCAAGAGTGAAGTGGACATGACTCACTTCATTGGTAGGCCTGCACATGTATTATCTCCTCTGTACTCTTCAACAAGCCTAAATTTCATCTGCAACCCTGAGTAGGCCTCACCTCAAACAAACCTCTGGATAGGCCACACCTTATCATCATCCTGAATCAATCATTTAAAATGTTAGGGACAGATTTATGATAGCCGTGTGCCTCTTTTGCGCCACTGTGCGTCACTTTTGTGACGCAGCAGCGGTGCAAAAGATTTGCTATGTTGCGACATATTTACAACTTGATGCATCTAGGCAGATGTGTCATGCTGTAAAGTCCTGTGCCACATGAAACCGATGCAGCAGTGATGCAAAAGATGCACCATGTTGCAAGACAGGCCTCACTTCATCTCCAACAAGATACCGTCAGTTTAAACTGTAAACATTTAGGACTGTGTAGGGGGCATGGAGAAGCTGAATCTTCTGTAAATGTCAAACTTTTTGTATACAGTGCTCAACTTCTGTGTACTCTTTGATATGCTAGACTCCATCTGCACTATGAGATACCTAAGCAAAGGAAACACAGGTGATGTGATTGTGAAATGAGGAAAAGAAATTCCACATTTTTCAATTACATCACCTGTGTTTCCTAACTTTACGAATCACATTGTGCAGATGAGGTTTAGGCCTGTCCACGGACACAGAAGAGGTCTGGCCTTTGTTCAAGAGTGAAGTGGACATGACTCACTTCATTGGTAGGCCTGCACATGTATTATCTCCTCTGTACTCTTCAACAAGCCTAAATTTCATCTGCAACCCTGAGTAGGCCTCACCTCAAACAAACCTCTGGATAGGCCACACCTTATCGTCATCCTGAATCAATCATTTAAAATGTTAGGGACAGATTTATGATAGCCGTGTGCCTCTTTTATGCCGCTATGCGTCACTTTTGTGACGCAGCGGCGGTGCAAAAGATTTGCTATGTTGCGACATATTTACAACTTGATGCATCTAGGGCAGAAGTGTCATGCTGTAAAGTCCTGTGCCACATGAAACCGATGCAGCAGTGATGCAAAAGATGCACCATGTTGCAAGACAGGCCTCACTTCATCTCCAACAAGATACCGTCAGTTTAAACTGTAAACATTTAGGACTGTGTAGGGCGCATGGAGAAGCTGAATCTTCTGTAAATGTCAAAATTGTTGTATACAGTGCTCAACTTCTGTGTACTCTTTGATATGCTAAACTCCATCTGCACAATGAGATACCTAAGCAAAGGAAACACAGGTTATGTGATTCTGAAATGAGGAAAAGAAATTCCACATTTTTCAATGACATCACCTGTGTTTCCTAACTTTACGAATCACATTGTGCAGATGAGGTTTAGGCCTGTCCACGGACACAGAAGAGGTCTGGCCTTTTTTCAAGAGTGAAGCGGACATGACTCACTTCATTGGTAGGCCTGCACATGTATTATCTCCTCTGTACTCTTCAACAAGCCTAAATTTCATCTGCAACCCTGAGTAGGCCTCACCTCAAACAAACCTCTAGATAGGCCACACCTTATCGTCATCCTGAATCAATCATTTAAAATGTTAGGGGCAGATTTATGATGGCCGTGTGCCTCTGTTGCGCCACTGTGCGTCACTTTTGTGACGCAGCGGCGGTGCAAAAGATTTGCTATGTTGCGACATATTTACAACTTGATGCATCTAGGCAAATGTGTCATGCTGTAAAGTCCTGTGCCACATGAAACTGATGCAGCAGTGATGCAAAAGATGCACCATGTTGCAAGACAGGCCTCACTTCATCGCCAACAAGATGCCGTCAGTTTAAACTGTAAACATTTAGGACTGTGTAGGGGGCATGGAGAAGCTGAATCTTCTGTAAATGTCAAAATTGTTGTATACAGTGCTCAACTTCTGTGTATTCTTTGATATGCTAGACTCCATCTGCACTATGAGATACCTAAGCAAAGGAAACACAGGTGATGTGATTGTGAAATGAGGAAAAGAAATTCCACATTTTTCAATTACATCACCTGTGTTTCCTAACTTTACGAATCACATTGTGCAGATGAGGTTTAGGCCTGTCCACGGACACAGAAGAGGTCTGGCCTTTGTTCAAGAGTGAAGTGGACATGACTCACTTCATTGGTAGGCCTGCACAGGTATTATCTCCTCTGTACTCTTCAACAAGCCTAAATTTCATCTGCAACCCTGAGTAGGCCTCACCTCAAACAAACCTCTGGATAGGCCACACCTTATCGTCATCCTGAATCAATCATTTAAAATGTTAGGGACAGATTTATGATAGCCGTGTGCCTCTTTTGCGCCACAGTGCGTCACTTTTGTGACGCAGCGGCGGTGCAAAAGATTTGCTATGTTGCGACATATTTACAACTTGATGCATCTAGGCAGATGTGTCATGCTGTAAAGTCCTGTGCCACATGAAACCGATACAGCAGTGATGCAAAAGATGCACCATGTTGCAAGACAGGCCTCACTTCTTCTCCAACAAGATACCGTCAGTTTAAACTGTAAACATTTAGGACTGGGTAGGGGGCATGGAGAAGATGAATCTTCTGTAAATGTCAAAATTGTTGTATACAGTGCTCAACTTCTGTGTACTCTTTGATATGCTAGACTCCATCTGCACAATGAGATACCTAAGCAAAGGAAACACAGGTGATGTGATTGTGAAATGAGGAAAAGAAATTCCACATTTTTCAATTACATCACCTGTGTTTCCTAACTTTACGAATCACATTGTGCAGATGAGGTTTAGGCCTGTCCACGGACACAGAAGAGGTCTGGCCTTTGTTCAAGAGTGAAGTGGACATGACTCACTTCATTGGTAGGCCTGCACATGTATTATCTCCTCTGTACTCTTCAACAAGCCTAAATTTCATCTGCAACCCTGAGTAGGCCTCACCTCAAACAAACCTCTGGATAGGCCACACCTTATCATCATCCTGAATCAATCATTTAAAATGTTAGGGACAGATTTATGATAGCCGTGTGCCTCTTTTATGCCGCTATGCGTCACTTTTGTGACGCAGCGGCGGTGCAAAAGATTTGCTATGTTGCGACATATTTACAACTTGATGCATCTAGGGCAGATGTGTCATGCTGTAAAGTCCTGTGCCACATGAAACCGATGCAGCAGTGATGCAAAAGATGCACCATGTTGCAAGACAGGCCTCACTTCATCGCCAACAAGATACCGTCAGTTTAAACTGTAAACATTTAGGACTGTGTAGGGCGCATGGAGAAGCTGAATCTTCTGTAAATGTCAAAATTGTTGTATACAGTGCTCAACTTCTGTGTACTCTTTGATATGCTAAACTCCATCTGCACAATGAGATACCTAAGCAAAGGAAACACAGGTTATGTGATTCTGAAATGAGGAAAAGAAATTCCACATTTTTCAATGACATCACCTGTGTTTCCTAACTTTACGAATCACATTGTGCAGATGAGGTTTAGGCCTGTCCACGGACACAGAAGAGGTCTGGCCTTTTTTCAAGAGTGAAGTGGACATGACTCACTTCATTGGTAGGCCTGCACATGTATTATCTCCTCTGTACTCTTCAACAAGCCTAAATTTCATCTGCAACCCTGAGTAGGCCTCACCTCAAACAAACCTCTGGATAGGCCACACCTTATCGTCATCCTGAATCAATCATTTAAAATGTTAGGGACAGATTTATGATAGCCGTGTGCCTCTTTTGCGCCGCTGTGCGTCACTTTTGTGACGCAGCGGCGGTGCAAAAGATTTGCTATGTTGCGACATATTTACAACTTGATGCATCTAGGCCGATGTGTCATGCTGTAAAGTCCTGTGCCACATGAAACCGATGCAGCAGTGATGCAAAAGATGCACCATGTTGCAAGACAGGCCTCACTTCATCTCCAACAAGATACCGTCAGTTTAAACTGTAAACATTTAGGACTGTGTAGGGGGCATGGAGAAGCTGAATCTTCTGTAAATGTCAAACCTTTTGTATACAGTGCTCAACTTCTGTGTACTCTTTGATATGCTAGACTCCATCTGCACTATGAGATACCTAAGCAAAGGAAACACAGGTGATGTGATTGTGAAATGAGGAAAAGAAATTCCACATTTTTCAATTACATCACCTGTGTTTCCTAACTTTACGAATCACATTGTGCAGATGAGGTTTAGGCCTGTCCACGGACACAGAAGAGGTCTGGCCTTTGTTCAAGAGTGAAGTGGACATGACTCACTTCATTGGTAGGCCTGCACATGTATTATCTCCTCTGTACTCTTCAACAAGCCTAAATTTCATCTGCAACCCTGAGTAGGCCTCACCTCAAACAAACCTCTGGATAGGCCACACCTTATCGTCATCCTGAATCAATCATTTAAATGTTAGGGACAGATTTATGATAGCCGTGTGCCTCTTTTGCGCCACAGTGCGTCACTTTTGTGAAGCAGCGGCGGTGCAAAAGATTTGCTATGTTGCAACATATTTACAACTTGATGCATCTAGGCAAATGTGTCATGCTGTAAAGTCCTGTGCCACATGAAACCGATGCAGCAGTGATGCAAAAGATGCACCATGTTGCAAGACAGGCCTCACTTCTTCTCCAACAAGATACCGTCAGTTTAAACTGTAAACATTTAGGACTGGGTAGGGGGCATGGAGAAGATGAATCTTCTGTAAATGTCAAAATTGTTGTATACAGTGCTCAACTTCTGTGTACTCTTTGATATGCTAGACTCCATCTGCACAATGAGATACCTAAGCAAAGGAAACACAGGTGATGTGATTGTGAAATGAGGAAAAGAAATTCCACATTTTTCAATTACATCACCTGTGTTTCCTAACTTTACGAATCACATTGTGCAGATGAGGTTTAGGCCTTTCCATGGACACAGAAGAGGTCTGGCCTTTGTTCAAGAGTGAAGTGGACATGACTCACTTCATTGGTAGGCCTGCACATGTATTATCTCCTCTGTACTCTTCAACAAGCCTAAATTTCATCTGCAACCCTGAGTAGGCCTCACCTCAAACAAACCTCTGGATAGGCCACACCTTATCGTCATCCTGAATCAATCATTTAAAATGTTAGGGACAGATTTATGATAGCCGTGTGCCTCTTTTATGCCGCTGTGCGTCACTTTTGTGACGCAGCGGCGGTGCAAAAGATTTGCTATGTTGCGACATATTTACAACTTGATGCATCTAGGGCAGATGTGTCATGCTGTAAAGTCCTGTGCCACATGAAACCGATGCAGCAGTGATGCAAAAGATGCACCATGTTGCAAGACAGGCCTCACTTCATCTCCAACAAGATACCGTCAGTTTTAACTGTAAACATTTAGGACTGTGTAGGGGGCATGGAGAAGCTGAATCTTCTGTAAATGTCAAAATTGTTGTATACAGTGCTCAACTTCTGTGTACTCTTTGATATGCTAAACTCCATCTGCACAATGAGATACCTAAGCAAAGGAAACACAGGTTATGTGATTCTGAAATGAGGAAAAGAAATTCCACATTTTTCAATGACCTCACCTGTGTTTCCTAACTTTACAAATCACATTGTGCAGATGAGGTTTAGGCCTGTCCACGGACACAGAAGAGGTCTGGCCTTTGTTCAAGAGTGAAGCGGACATGACTCACTTCATTGGTAGGCCTGCACATGTATTATCTCCTCTGTACTCTTCAACAAGCCTAAATTTCATCTGCAACCCTGAGTAGGCCTCACCTCAAACAAACCTCTAGATAGGCCACACCTTATCGTCATCCTGAATCAATCATTTAAAATGTTAGGGGCAGATTTATGATGGCCGTGTGCCTCTTTTGCGCCACTGTGCGTCACTTTTGTGACGCAGCGGCGGTGCAAAAGATTTGCTATGTTGCGACATATTTACAACTTGATGCATCTAGGCAAATGTGTCATGCTGTAAAGTCCTGTGCCACATGAAACTGATGCAGCAGTGATGCAAAAGATGCACCATGTTGCAAGACAGGCCTCACTTCATCTCCAACAAGATACCGTCAGTTTAAACTGTAAACATTTAGGACTGTGTAGGGGGCATGGAGAAGCTGAATCTTCTGTAAATGTCAAAATTGTTGTATACAGTGCTCAACTTCTGTGTACTCTTTGGTATGCTAGACTCCATCTGCACTATGAGATACCTAAGCTAAGGAAACACAGGTGATGTGATTATGAAATGAGGAAAAGAAATTCCACATTTTTCAATTACATCACCTGTGTTTCCTAACTTTACGAATCACATTGTGCAGATGAGGTTTAGGCCTGTCCACGGACACAGAAGAGGTCTGGCCTTTGTTCAAGAGTGAAGTGGACATGACTCAATTCATTGGTAGGCCTGCACATGTATTATCTCCTCTGTACTCTTCAACAAGCCTAAATTTCATCTGCAACCCTGAGTAGGCCTCACCTCAAACAAACCTCTGGATAGGCCACACCTTATCGTCATCCTGAATCAATCATTTAAAATGTTAGGGACAGATTTATGATAGCCGTGTGCCTCTTTTGCGCCACTGTGCGTCACTTTTGTGACGCAGCAGCGGTGCAAAAGATTTGCTATGTTGCGACATATTTACAACTTGATGCATCTAGGCAGATGTGTCATGCTGTAAAGTCCTGTGCCACATGAAACCGATGCAGCAGTGATGCAAAAGATGCACCATGTTGCAAGACAGGCCTCACTTCTTCTCCAACAAGATACCGTCAGTTTAAACTGTAAACATTTAGGACTGTGTAGTGGGCATGGAGAAGATGAATCTTCTGTAAATGTCAAAATTGTTGTATACAGTGCTCAACTTCTGTGTACTCTTTGATATGCTAGACTCCATCTGCACAATGAGATACCTAAGCAAAGGAAACACAGGTGATGTGATTGTGAAATGAGGAAAAGAAATTCCACATTTTTCAATTACATCACCTATGTTTCCTAACTTTACGAATCACATTGTGCAGATGAGGTTTAGGCCTGTCCACGGACACAGAAGAGGTCTGGCCTTTGTTCAAGAGTGAAGTGGACATGACTCACTTCATTGGTAGGCCTGCACATGTATTATCTCCTCTGTACTCTTCAACAAGCCTAAATTTCATCTGCAACCCTGAGTAGGCCTCACCTCAAACAAACCTCTGGATAGGCCACATCCTTATCGTCATCCTGAATCAATCATTTAAAATGTTAGGGACAGATTTATGATAGCCGTGTGCCTCTTTTGCGCCGCTGTGCGTCACTTTTGTGACGCAGCGGCGGTGCAAAAGATTTGCTATGTTGCGACATATTTACAACTTGATGCATCTAGGCAGATGTGTCATGCTGTAAAGTCCTGTGCCACATGAAACCGATGCAGCAGTGATGCAAAAGATGCACCATGTTGCAAGACAGGCCTCACTTCATCTCCAACAAGATACCGTCAGTTTAAACTGTAAACATTTAGGACTGTGTAGGGGGCATGGAGAAGCTGAAGCTTCTGTAAATGTCAAACTTTTTGTATACAGTGCTCAACTTCTGTGTACTCTTTGATATGCTAGACTCCATCTGCACTATGAGATACCTAAGCAAAGGAAACACAGGTGATGTGATTGTGAAATGAGGAAAAGAAATTCCACATTTTTCAATTACATCACCTGTGTTTCCTAACTTTACGAATCACATTGTGCAGATGAGGTTTAGGCCTGTCCACGGACACAGAAGAGGTCTGGCCTTTGTTCAAGAGTGAAGTGGACATGACTCACTTCATTGGTAGGCCTGCACATGTATTATCTCCTCTGTACTCTTCAACAAGCCTAAATTTCATCTGCAACCCTGAGTAGGCCTCACCTCAAACAAACCTCTGGATAGGCCACACCTTATCGTCATCCTGAATCAATCATTTAAAATGTTAGAGACAGATTTATGATAGCCGTGTGCCTCTTTTGCGCCACAGTGCGTCACTTTTGTGACGCAGCGGCGGTGCAAAAGATTTGCTATGTTGCAACATATTTACAACTTGATGCATCTAGGCAGATGTGTCATGCTGTAAAGTTCTGTGCCACATGAAACCGATGCAGCAGTGATGCAAAAGATGCACCATGTTGCAAGACAGGTCTCACTTCTTCTCCAACAAGATACCGTCAGTTTAAACTGTAAACTTTTAGGACTGGGTAGGGGGCATGGAGAAGATGAATCTTCTGTAAATGTCAAAATTGTTGTATACAGTGCTCAACTTCTGTGTACTCTTTGATATGCTAGTCTCCATCTGCACAATGAGATACCTAAGCAAAGGAAACACAGGTGATGTGATTGTGAAATGAGGAAAAGAAATTCCACATTTTTCAATTACATCACCTGTGTTTCCTAACTTTATGAATCACATTGTGCAGATGAGGTTTAGGCCTGTCCACGGACACAGAAGAGGTCTGGCCTTTGTTCAAGGGTGAAGTGGACATGACTCACTTCATTGGTAGGCCTGCACATGTATTATCTCCTCTGTACTCTTCAACAAGCCAAGATTTCATCTGCAACCCTGAGTAGGCCTCACCTCAAACAAACCTCTGGATAGGCCACACCTTATCGTCATCCTGAATAAATCATTTAAAATGTTAGGGACAGATTTATGATAGCCGTGTGCCTCTTTTGCGCCGCTGTGCGTCACTTTTGTGACGCAGCGGCGGTGCAAAAGATTTGCTATGTTGCGACATATTTACAACTTGATGCATCTAGGCAGATGTGTCATGCTGTAAAGTCCTGTGCCACATGAAACCGATGCAGCAGTGATGCAAAAGATGCACCATGTTGCAAGACAGGCCTCACTTCATCTTCAACAAGATACCGTCAGTTTAAACTGTAAACATTTAGGACTGTGTAGGGGGCATGGAGAAGCTGAATCTTCTGTAAATGTCAAAATTGTTGTATACAGTGCTCAACTTCTGTGTACTCTTTGATATGCTAGACTCCATCTGCACAATGACATACCTAAGCAAAGGAAACACAGGTAATGTGATTGTGAAATGAGGAAAAGAAATTCCACATTTTTCAATTACATCACCTGTGTTTCCTAACTTTACGAATCACATTGTGCAGATGAGGTTTAGGCCTTTCCACGGACACAGAAGAGGTCTGGCCTTTGTTCAAGAGTGAAGTGGACATGACTCACTTCATTGGTAGGCCTGCACATGTATTATCTCCTCTGTACTCTTCAACAAGCCTAAATTTCATCTGCAACCCTGAGTAGGCCTCACCTCAAACAAACCTCTAGATAGGCCACACCTTATCGTCATCCTGAATCAATCATTCAAAATGTTAGGACAGATTTATGATAGCCGTGTGCCTCTTTTGCGCCGCTGTGCGTAACTTTTTTGACGCAGTTGCGGTGCAAAGATTTGCTATGTTGCGACATATTTACAACTTGATGCATCTAGGCAGATGTGTCATGCTGTAAAGTCCTGTGCCACATGAAACCGATGCAGCAGTGATGCAAAAGATGCACCATGTTGCAAGACAGGCCTCACTTCATCTCCAACAAGATACCGTCAGTTTAAACTGTAAACATTTAGGACTGTGTAGGGGGCATGGAGAAGCTGAATCTTCTGTAAATGTTAAAATTGTTGTATACAGTGCTCAACTTCTGTGTACTCTTTGATATGCTAGACTCCATCTGCACAATGACATACCTAAGCAAAGGAAACACAGGTGATGTGATTGTGAAATGAGGAAAAGAAATTCCACATTTTTCAATTACATCACATGTGTTTCCTAACTTTACGAATCACATTGTGCAGATGAGGTTTAGGCCTGTCCACGGACACAGAAGAGGTCTGGCCTTTGTTCAAGAGTGAAGTGGACATGACTCACTTCATTGGTAGGCCTGCACATGTATTATCTCCTCTGTACTCTTCAACAAGCCTAAATTTCATCTGCAACCCTGAGTAGGCCTCACCTCAAACAAACCTCTGGATATGCCACAGCTTATCGTCATCCTGAATCAATCATTTAAAATGTTAGGGGCAGATTTATGATGGCCGTGTGCCTCTTTTGCGCCACTGTGCGTCACTTTTGTGACGCAGCGGCGGTGCAAAAGATTTGCTATGTTGCGACATATTTACAACTTGATGCATCTAGGCAAATGTGTCATGCTGTAAAGTCCTGTGCCACATGAAACTGATGCAGCAGTGATGCAAAAGATGCACCATGTTGCAAGACAGGCCTCACTTCATCTCCAACAAGATACCGTCAGTTTAAACTGTAAACATTTAGGACTGTGTAGGGGGCATGGAGAAGCTGAATCTTCTGTAAATGTCAAAATTGTTGTATACAGTGCTCAACTTCTGTGTACTCTTTGATATGCTAGACTCCATCTGCACTATGAGATACCTAAGCAAAGGAAACACAGGTGATGTGATTGTGAAATGAGGAAAAGAAATTCCACATTTTTCAATTACATCACCTGTGTTTCCTAACTTTACGAATCACATTGTGCAGATGAGGTTTAGGCCTGTCCACGGACACAGAAGAGGTCTGGCCTTTGTTCAAGAGTGAAGTGGACATGACTCACTTCATTGGTAGGCCTGCACATGTATTATCTCCTCTGTACTCTTCAACAAGCCTAAATTTCATCTGCAACCCTGAGTAGGCCTCACCTCAAACAAACCTCTGGATAGGCCACACCTTATCGTCATCCTGAATCAATCATTTAAAATGTTAGGGACAGATTTATGATAGCCGTGTGCCTCTTTTGCGCCACTGTGCGTTACTTTTGTGACGCAGCAGCGGTGCAAAAGATTTGCTATGTTGCGACATATTTACAACTTGATGCATCTAGGCAGATGTGTCATGCTGTAAAGTCCTGTGCCACATGAAACCGATGCAGCAGTGATGCAAAAGATGCACCTTGTTGCAAGACAGGCCTCACTTCATCTCCAACAAGATACCGTCAGTTTAAACTGTAAACATTTAGGACTGTGTAGGGGGCATGGAGAAGCTGAATCTTCTGTAAATGTCAAACTTTTTGTATACAGTGCTCAACTTCTGTGTACTCTTTGATATGCTAGACTCCATCTGCACTATGAGATACCTAAGCAAAGGAAACACAGGTGATGTGATTGTGAAATGAGGAAAAGAAATTCCACATTTTTCAATTACATCACCTGTGTTTCCTAACTTTACGAATCACATTGTGCAGATGAGGTTTAGGCCTGTCCACGGACACAGAAGAGGTCTGGCCTTTGTTCAAGAGTGAAGTGGACATGACTCCCTTCATTGGTAGGCCTGCACATGTATTATCTCCTCTGTACTCTTCAACAAGCCTAAATTTCATCTGCAACCCTGAGTAGGCCTCACCTCAAACAAACCTCTGGATAGGCCACACCTTATCGTCATCCTGAATCAATCATTTAAAATGTTAGGGACAGATTTATGATAGCCGTGTGCCTCTTTTGCGCCACAGTGCGTCACTTTTGTGACGCAGCGGCGGTGCAAAAGATTTGCTATGTTGCAACATATTTACAACTTGATGCATCTAGGCAGATGTGTCATGCTGTAAAGTCCTGTGCCACATGAAACCGATGCAGCAGTGATGCAAAAGATGCACCATGTTGCAAGACAGGCCTCACTTCTTCTCCAACAAGATACCGTCAGTTTAAACTGTAAACATTTAGGACTGGGTAGGGGGCATGGAGAAGATGAATCTTCTGTAAATGTCAAAATTGTTGTATACAATGCTCAACTTCTGTGTACTCTTTGATATGCTAGACTCCATCTGCACAATTAGATACCTAAGCAAAGGAAACACAGGTGATGTGATTGTGAAATGAGGAAAAGAAATTCCACATTTTTCAATTACATCACCTGTGTTTCCTAACTTTACGAATCACATTGTGCAGATGAGGTTTAGGCCTGTCCACGGACACAGAAGAGGTCTGGCCTTTGTTCAAGAGTGAAGTGGACATGACTCACTTCATTGGTAGGCCTGCACATGTATTATCTCCTCTGTACTCTTCAACAAGCCAAGATTTCATCTGCAACCCTGAGTAGGCCTCACCTCAAACAAACCTCTGGATAGGCCACACCTTATCGTCATCCTGAATAAATCATTTAAAATGTTAGGGACAGATTTATGATAGCCGTGTGCCTCTTTTGCGCCGCTGTGCGTCACTTTTGTGATGCAGCGGCGGTGCAAAAGATTTGCTATGTTGCGACATATTTACAACTTGATGCATCTAGGCAGATGTGTCATGCTGTAAAGTCCTGTGCCACATGAAACCGATGCAGCAGTGATGCAAAAGATGCACCATGTTGCAAGACAGGCCTCACTTCATCTCCAACAAGATACCGTCAGTTTAAACTGTAAACATTTAGGACTGTGTAGGGGGCATGGAGAAGCTGAATCTTCTGTAAATGTCAAAATTGTTGTATACAGTGCTCAACTTCTGTGTACTCTTTGATATGCTAGACTCCATCTGCACTATGAGATACCTAAGCAAAGGAAACACAGGTGATGTGATTGTGAAATGAGGAAAAGAAATTCCACATTTTTCAATTACATCACCTGTGTTTCCTAACTTTACGAATCACATTGTGCAGATGAGGTTTAGGCCTGTCCACGGACACAGAAGAGGTCTGGCCTTTGTTCAAGAGTGAAGTGGACATGACTCACTTCATTGGTAGGCCTGCACATGTATTATCTCCTCTGTACTCTTCAACAAGCCTAAATTTCATCTGCAACCCTGAGTAGGCCTCACCTCAAACAAACCTCTGGATAGGCCACACCTTATCGTCATCCTGAATCAATCATTTAAAATGTTAGGGACAGATTTATGATAGCCGTGTGCCTCTTTTATGCCGCTATGCGTCACTTTTGTGACGCAGCGGCGGTGCAAAAGATTTGCTATGTTGCGACATATTTACAACTTGATGCATCTAGGGCAGAAGTGTCATGCTGTAAAGTCCTGTGCCACATGAAACCGATGCAGCAGTGATGCAAAAGATGCACCATGTTGCAAGACAGGCCTCACTTCATCTCCAACAAGATACCGTCAGTTTAAACTGTAAACATTTAGGACTGTGTAGGGCGCATGGAGAAGCTGAATCTTCTGTAAATGTCAAAATTGTTGTATACAGTGCTCAACTTCTGTGTACTCTTTGATATGCTAAACTCCATCTGCACAATGAGATACCTAAGCAAAGGAAACACAGGTTATGTGATTCTGAAATGAGGAAAAGAAATTCCACATTTTTCAATGACATCACCTGTGTTTCCTAACTTTACGAATCACATTGTGCAGATGAGGTTTAGGCCTGTCCACGGACACAGAAGAGGTCTGGCCTTTTTTCAAGAGTGAAGCGGACATGACTCACTTCATTGGTAGGCCTGCACATGTATTATCTCCTCTGTACTCTTCAACAAGCCTAAATTTCATCTGCAACCCTGAGTAGGCCTCACCTCAAACAAACCTCTAGATAGGCCACACCTTATCGTCATCCTGAATCAATCATTTAAAATGTTAGGGGCAGATTTATGATGGCCGTGTGCCTCTGTTGCGCCACTGTGCGTCACTTTTGTGACGCAGCGGCGGTGCAAAAGATTTGCTATGTTGTGACATATTTACAACTTGATGCATCTAGGCAAATGTGTCATGCTGTAAAGTCCTGTGCCACATGAAACTGATGCAGCAGTGATGCAAAAGATGCACCATGTTGCAAGACAGGCCTCACTTCATCTCCAACAAGATGCCGTCAGTTTAAACTGTAAACATTTAGGACTGTGTAGGGGGCATGGAGAAGCTGAATCTTCTGTAAATGTCAAAATTGTTGTATACAGTGCTCAACTTCTGTGTATTCTTTGATATGCTAGACTCCATCTGCACTATGAGATACCTAAGCAAAGGAAACACAGGTGATGTGATTGTGAAATGAGGAAAAGAAATTCCACATTTTTCAATTACATCACCTGTGTTTCCTAACTTTACGAATCACATTGTGCAGATGAGGTTTAGGCCTGTCCACGGACACAGAAGAGGTCTGGCCTTTGTTCAAGAGTGAAGTGGACATGACTCACTTCATTGGTAGGCCTGCACAGGTATTATCTCCTCTGTACTCTTCAACAAGCCTAAATTTCATCTGCAACCCTGAGTAGGCCTCACCTCAAACAAACCTCTGGATAGGCCACACCTTATCGTCATCCTGAATCAATCATTTAAAATGTTAGGGACAGATTTATGATAGCCGTGTGCCTCTTTTGCGCCACAGTGCGTCACTTTTGTGACGCAGCGGCGGTGCAAAAGATTTGCTATGTTGCGACATATTTACAACTTGATGCATCTAGGCAGATGTGTCATGCTGTAAAGTCCTGTGCCACATGAAACCGATACAGCAGTGATGCAAAAGATGCACCATGTTGCAAGACAGGCCTCACTTCTTCTCCAACAAGATACCGTCAGTTTAAACTGTAAACATTTAGGACTGGGTAGGGGGCATGGAGAAGATGAATCTTCTGTAAATGTCAAAATTGTTGTATACAGTGCTCAACTTCTGTGTACTCTTTGATATGCTAGACTCCATCTGCACAATGAGATACCTAAGCAAAGGAAACACAGGTGATGTGATTGTGAAATGAGGAAAAGAAATTCCACATTTTTCAATTACATCACCTGTGTTTCCTAACTTTACGAATCACATTGTGCAGATGAGGTTTAGGCCTGTCCACGGACACAGAAGAGGTCTGGCCTTTGTTCAAGAGTGAAGTGGACATGACTCCCTTCATTGGTAGGCCTGCACATGTATTATCTCCTCTGTACTCTTCAACAAGCCTAAATTTCATCTGCAACCCTGAGTAGGCCTCACCTCAAACAAACCTCTGGATAGGCCACACCTTATCGTCATCCTGAATCAATCATTTAAAATGTTAGGGACAGATTTATGATAGCCGTGTGCCTCTTTTGCGCCACAGTGCGTCACTTTTGTGACGCAGCGGCGGTGCAAAAGATTTGCTATGTTGCAACATATTTACAACTTGATGCATCTAGGCAGATGTGTCATGCTGTAAAGTCCTGTGCCACATGAAACCGATGCAGCAGTGATGCAAAAGATGCACCATGTTGCAAGACAGGCCTCACTTCTTCTCCAACAAGATACCGTCAGTTTAAACTGTAAACATTTAGGACTGGGTAGGGGGCATGGAGAAGATGAATCTTCTGTAAATGTCAAAATTGTTGTATACAATGCTCAACTTCTGTGTACTCTTTGATATGCTAGACTCCATCTGCACAATTAGATACCTAAGCAAAGGAAACACAGGTGATGTGATTGTGAAATGAGGAAAAGAAATTCCACATTTTTCAATTACATCACCTGTGTTTCCTAACTTTACGAATCACATTGTGCAGATGAGGTTTAGGCCTGTCCACGGACACAGAAGAGGTCTGGCCTTTGTTCAAGAGTGAAGTGGACATGACTCACTTCATTGGTAGGCCTGCACATGTATTATCTCCTCTGTACTCTTCAACAAGCCAAGATTTCATCTGCAACCCTGAGTAGGCCTCACCTCAAACAAACCTCTGGATAGGCCACACCTTATCGTCATCCTGAATAAATCATTTAAAATGTTAGGGACAGATTTATGATAGCCGTGTGCCTCTTTTGCGCCGCTGTGCGTCACTTTTGTGATGCAGCGGCGGTGCAAAAGATTTGCTATGTTGCGACATATTTACAACTTGATGCATCTAGGCAGATGTGTCATGCTGTAAAGTCCTGTGCCACATGAAACCGATGCAGCAGTGATGCAAAAGATGCACCATGTTGCAAGACAGGCCTCACTTCATCTCCAACAAGATACCGTCAGTTTAAACTGTAAACATTTAGGACTGTGTAGGGGGCATGGAGAAGCTGAATCTTCTGTAAATGTCAAAATTGTTGTATACAGTGCTCAACTTCTGTGTACTCTTTGATATGCTAGACTCCATCTGCACTATGAGATACCTAAGCAAAGGAAACACAGGTGATGTGATTGTGAAATGAGGAAAAGAAATTCCACATTTTTCAATTACATCACCTGTGTTTCCTAACTTTACGAATCACATTGTGCAGATGAGGTTTAGGCCTGTCCACGGACACAGAAGAGGTCTGGCCTTTGTTCAAGAGTGAAGTGGACATGACTCACTTCATTGGTAGGCCTGCACATGTATTATCTCCTCTGTACTCTTCAACAAGCCTAAATTTCATCTGCAACCCTGAGTAGGCCTCACCTCAAACAAACCTCTGGATAGGCCACACCTTATCGTCATCCTGAATCAATCATTTAAAATGTTAGGGACAGATTTATGATAGCCGTGTGCCTCTTTTATGCCGCTATGCGTCACTTTTGTGACGCAGCGGCGGTGCAAAAGATTTGCTATGTTGCGACATATTTACAACTTGATGCATCTAGGGCAGAAGTGTCATGCTGTAAAGTCCTGTGCCACATGAAACCGATGCAGCAGTGATGCAAAAGATGCACCATGTTGCAAGACAGGCCTCACTTCATCTCCAACAAGATACCGTCAGTTTAAACTGTAAACATTTAGGACTGTGTAGGGCGCATGGAGAAGCTGAATCTTCTGTAAATGTCAAAATTGTTGTATACAGTGCTCAACTTCTGTGTACTCTTTGATATGCTAAACTCCATCTGCACAATGAGATACCTAAGCAAAGGAAACACAGGTTATGTGATTCTGAAATGAGGAAAAGAAATTCCACATTTTTCAATGACATCACCTGTGTTTCCTAACTTTACGAATCACATTGTGCAGATGAGGTTTAGGCCTGTCCACGGACACAGAAGAGGTCTGGCCTTTTTTCAAGAGTGAAGCGGACATGACTCACTTCATTGGTAGGCCTGCACATGTATTATCTCCTCTGTACTCTTCAACAAGCCTAAATTTCATCTGCAACCCTGAGTAGGCCTCACCTCAAACAAACC
This sequence comes from Lissotriton helveticus, assembly GCF_964261635.1. Classification (NCBI taxonomy): domain Eukaryota; kingdom Metazoa; phylum Chordata; class Amphibia; order Caudata; family Salamandridae; genus Lissotriton; species Lissotriton helveticus. The sequence continues at coordinate 4,479,213 of NC_136061.1, read as the reverse complement.
TCTAGATAGGCCACACCTTATCGTCATCCTGAATCAATCATTTAAAATGTTAGGGGCAGATTTATGATGGCCGTGTGCCTCTGTTGCGCCACTGTGCGTCACTTTTGTGACGCAGCGGCGGTGCAAAAGATTTGCTATGTTGTGACATATTTACAACTTGATGCATCTAGGCAAATGTGTCATGCTGTAAAGTCCTGTGCCACATGAAACTGATGCAGCAGTGATGCAAAAGATGCACCATGTTGCAAGACAGGCCTCACTTCATCTCCAACAAGATGCCGTCAGTTTAAACTGTAAACATTTAGGACTGTGTAGGGGGCATGGAGAAGCTGAATCTTCTGTAAATGTCAAAATTGTTGTATACAGTGCTCAACTTCTGTGTACTCTTTGATATGCTAAACTCCATCTGCACAATGAGATACCTAAGCAAAGGAAACACAGGTTATGTGATTCTGAAATGAGGAAAAGAAATTCCACATTTTTCAATGACATCACCTGTGTTTCCTAACTTTACGAATCACATTGTGCAGATGAGGTTTAGGCCTGTCCACGGACACAGAAGAGGTCTGGCCTTTTTTCAAGAGTGAAGTGGACATGACTCACTTCATTGGTAGGCCTGCACATGTATTATCTCCTCTGTACTCTTCAACAAGCCTAAATTTCATCTGCAACCCTGAGTAGGCCTCACCTCAAACAAACCTCTGGATAGGCCACACCTTATCGTCATCCTGAATCAATCATTTAAAATGTTAGGGACAGATTTATGATAGCCATGTGCCTCTTTTGCGCCGCTGTGCGTCACTTTTGTGACGCAGCGGCGGTGCAAAAGATTTGCTATGTTGCGACATATTTACAACTTGATGCATCTAGGCCGATGTGTCATGCTGTAAAGTCCTGTGCCACATGAAACCGATGCAGCAGTGATGCAAAAGATGCACCATGTTGCAAGACAGGCCTCACTTCATCTCCAACAAGATACCGTCAGTTTAAACTGTAAACATTTAGGACTGTGTAGGGGGCATGGAGAAGCTGAATCTTCTGTAAATGTCAAACCTTTTGTATACAGTGCTCAACTTCTGTGTACTCTTTGATATGCTAGACTCCATCTGCACTATGAGATACCTAAGCAAAGGAAACACAGGTGATGTGATTGTGAAATGAGGAAAAGAAATTCCACATTTTTCAATTACATCACCTGTGTTTCCTAACTTTACGAATCACATTGTGCAGATGAGGTTTAGGCCTGTCCACGGACACAGAAGAGGTCTGGCCTTTGTTCAAGAGTGAAGTGGACATGACTCACTTCATTGGTAGGCCTGCACATGTATTATCTCCTCTGTACTCTTCAACAAGCCTAAATTTCATCTGCAACCCTGAGTAGGCCTCACCTCAAACAAACCTCTGGATAGGCCCCACCTTATCGTCATCCTGAATCAATCATTTAAATGTTAGGGACAGATTTATGATAGCCGTGTGCCTCTTTTGCGCCACAGTGCGTCACTTTTGTGAAGCAGCGGCGGTGCAAAAGATTTGCTATGTTGCAACATATTTACAACTTGATGCATCTAGGCAAATGTGTCATGCTGTAAAGTCCTGTGCCACATGAAACCGATGCAGCAGTGATGCAAAAGATGCACCATGTTGCAAGACAGGCCTCACTTCTTCTCCAACAAGATACCGTCAGTTTAAACTGTAAACATTTAGGACTGGGTAGGGGGCATGGAGAAGATGAATCTTCTGTAAATGTCAAAATTGTTGTATACAGTGCTCAACTTCTGTGTACTCTTTGATATGCTAGACTCCATCTGCACAATGAGATACCTAAGCAAAGGAAACACAGGTGATGTGATTGTGAAATGAGGAAAAGAAATTCCACATTTTTCAATTACATCACCTGTGTTTCCTAACTTTACGAATCACATTGTGCAGATGAGGTTTAGGCCTTTCCATGGACACAGAAGAGGTCTGGCCTTTGTTCAAGAGTGAAGTGGACATGACTCACTTCATTGGTAGGCCTGCACATGTATTATCTCCTCTGTACTCTTCAACAAGCCTAAATTGCATCTGCAACCCTGAGTAGGGGTCACCTCAAACAAACCTCTGGATAGGCCACACCTTATCGTCATCCTGAATCAATCATTTAAAATGTTAGGGACAGATTTATGATAGCCGTGTGCCTCTTTTATGCCGCTGTGCGTCACTTTTGTGACGCAGCGGCGGTGCAAAAGATTTGCTATGTTGCGACATATTTACAACTTGATGCATCTAGGGCAGATGTGTCATGCTGTAAAGTCCTGTGCCACATGAAACCGATGCAGCAGTGATGCAAAAGATGCACCATGTTGCAAGACAGGCCTCACTTCATCTCCAACAAGATACCGTCAGTTTTAACTGTAAACATTTAGGACTGTGTAGGGGGCATGGAGAAGCTGAATCTTCTGTAAATGTCAAAATTGTTGTATACAGTGCTCAACTTCTGTGTACTCTTTGATATGCTAAACTCCATCTGCACAATGAGATACCTAAGCAAAGGAAACACAGGTTATGTGATTCTGAAATGAGGAAAAGAAATTCCACATTTTTCAATGACATCACCTGTGTTTCCTAACTTTACAAATCACATTGTGCAGATGAGGTTTAGGCCTGTCCACGGACACAGAAGAGGTCTGGCCTTTGTTCAAGAGTGAAGCGGACATGACTCACTTCATTGGTAGGCCTGCACATGTATTATCTCCTCTGTACTCTTCAACAAGCCTAAATTTCATCTGCAACCCTGAGTAGGCCTCACCTCAAACAAACCTCTAGATAGGCCATACCTTATCGTCATCCTGAATCAATCATTTAAAATGTTAGGGGCAGATTTATGATGGCCGTGTGCCTCTTTTGCGCCACTGTGCGTCACTTTTGTGACGCAGCGGCGGTGCAAAAGATTTGCTATGTTGCGACATATTTACAACTTGATGCATCTAGGCAAATGTGTCATGCTGTAAAGTCCTGTGCCACATGAAACTGATGCAGCAGTGATGCAAAAGATGCACCATGTTGCAAGACAGGCCTCACTTCATCTCCAACAAGATACCGTCAGTTTAAACTGTAAACATTTAGGACTGTGTAGGGGGCATGGAGAAGCTGAATCTTCTGTAAATGTCAAAATTGTTGTATACAGTGCTCAACTTCTGTGTACTCTTTGATATGCTAGACTCCATCTGCACTATGAGATACCTAAGCTAAGGAAACACAGGTGATGTGATTATGAAATGAGGAAAAGAAATTCCGCATTTTTCAATTACATCACCTGTGTTTCCTAACTTTACGAATCACATTGTGCAGATGAGGTTTAGGCCTGTCCACGGACACAGAAGAGGTCTGGCCTTTGTTCAAGAGTGAAGTGGACATGACTCAATTCATTGGTAGGCCTGCACATGTATTATCTCCTCTGTACTCTTCAACAAGCCTAAATTTCATCTGCAACCCTGAGTAGGCCTCACCTCAAACAAACCTCTGGATAGGCCACACCTTATCGTCATCCTGAATCAATCATTTAAAATGTTAGGGACAGATTTATGATAGCCGTGTGCCTCTTTTGCGCCACTGTGCGTCACTTTTGTGACGCAGCAGCGGTGCAAAAGATTTGCTATGTTGCGACATATTTACAACTTGATGCATCTAGGCAGATGTGTCATGCTGTAAAGTCCTGTGCCACATGAAACCGATGCAGCAGTGATGCAAAAGATGCACCATGTTGCAAGACAGGCCTCACTTCTTCTCCAACAAGATACCGTCAGTTTAAACTGTAAACATTTAGGACTGTGTAGTGGGCATGGAGAAGATGAATCTTCTGTAAATGTCAAAATTGTTGTATACAGTGCTCAACTTCTGTGTACTCTTTGATATGCTAGACTCCATCTGCACAATGAGATACCTAAGCAAAGGAAACACAGGTGATGTGATTGTGAAATGAGGAAAAGAAATTCCACATTTTTCAATTACATCACCTGTGTTTCCTAACTTTACGAATCACATTGTGCAGATGAGGTTTAGGCCTGTCCACAGACACAGAAGAGGTCTGGCCTTTGTTCAAGAGTGAAGTGGACATGACTCACTTCATTGGTAGGCCTGCACATGTATTATCTCCTCTGTACTCTTCAACAAGCCTAAATTTCATCTGCAACCCTGAGTAGGCCTCACCTCAAACAAACCTCTGGATAGGCCACACCTTATCGTCATCCTGAATCAATCATTTAAAATGTTAGGGACAGATTTATGATAGCCGTGTGCCTCTTTTATGCCGCTGTGCGTCACTTTTGTGACGCAGCGGCGGTGCAAAAGATTTGCTATGTTGCGACATATTTACAACTTGATGCATCTAGGGCAGATGTGTCATGCTGTAAAGTCCTGTGCCACATGAAACCGATGCAGCAGTGATGCAAAAGATGCACCATGTTGCAAGACAGGCCTCACTTCATCTCCAACAAGATACCGTCAGTTTAAACTGTAAACATTTAGGACTGTGTAGGGGGCATGGAGAAGCTGAATCTTCTGTAAATGTCAAAATTGTTGTATACAGTGCTCAACTTCTGTGTACTCTTTGATATGCTAAACTCCATCTGCACAATGAGATACCTAAGCAAAGGAAACACAGGTTATGTGATTCTGAAATGAGGAAAAGAAATTCCACATTTTTCAATGACATCACCTGTGTTTCCTAACTTTACGAATCACATTGTGCAGATGAGGTTTAGGCCTGTCCACGGACACAGAAGAGGTCTGGCCTTTGTTCAAGAGTGAAGTGGACATGACTCACTTCATTGGTAGGCCTGCACATGTATTATCTCCTCTGTACTCTTCAACAAGCCTAAATTTCATCTGCAACCCTGAGTAGGCCTCACCTCAAACAAACCTCTGGATAGGCCACACCTTATCGTCATCCTGAATCAATCATTTAAAATGTTAGGGACAGATTTATGATAGCCGTGTGCCTCTTTTGCGCCACAGTGCGTCACTTTTGTGACGCAGCGGCGGTGCAAAAGATTTGCTATGTTGCAACATATTTACAACTTGATGCATCTAGGCAGATGTGTCATGCTGTAAAGTCCTGTGCCACATGAAACCGATGCAGCAGTGATGCAAAAGATGCACCATGTTGCAAGACAGGCCTCACTTCTTCTCCAACAAGATACCGTCAGTTTAAACTGTAAACATTTAGGACTGGGTAGGGGGCATGGAGAAGATGAATCTTCTGTAAATGTCAAAATTGTTGTATACAGTGCTCAACTTCTGTGTACTCTTTGATATGCTAGACTCCATCTGCACAATGAGATACCTAAGCAAAGGAAACACAGGTGATGTGATTGTGAAATGAGGAAAAGAAATTCCACATTTTTCAATTACATCACCTGTGTTTCCTAACTTTACGAATCACATTGTGCAGATGAGGTTTAGGCCTGTCCACGGACACAGAAGAGGTCTGGCCTTTGTTCAAGGGTGAAGTGGACATTACTCACTTCATTGGTAGGCCTGCACATGTATTATCTCCTCTGTACTCTTCAACAAGCCAAGATTTCATCTGCAACCCTGAGTAGGCCTCACCTCAAACAAACCTCTGGATAGGCCACACCTTATCGTCATCCTGAATAAATCATTTAAAATGTTAGGGACAGATTTATGATAGCCGTGTGCCTCTTTTGCGCCGCTGTGCGTCACTTTTGTGACGCAGCGGCGGTGCAAAAGATTTGCTATGCTGCGACATATTTACAACTTGATGCATCTAGGCAGATGTGTCATGCTGTAAAGTCCTGTGCCACATGAAACCGATGCAGCAGTGATGCAAAAGATGCACCATGTTGCAAGACAGGCCTCACTTCATCTCCAACAAGATACCGTCAGTTTAAACTGTAAACATTTAGGACTGTGTAGGGGGCATGGAGAAGCTGAATCTTCTGTAAATGTCAAAATTGTTGTATACAGTGCTCAACTTCTGTGTACTCTTTGATATGCTAGACTCCATCTGCACAATGACATACCTAAGCAAAGGAAACACAGGTAATGTGATTGTGAAATGAGGAAAAGAAATTCCACATTTTTCAATTACATCACCTGTGTTTCCTAACTTTACGAATCACATTGTGCAGATGAGGTTTAGGCCTTTCCACGGACACAGAAGAGGTCTGGCCTTTGTACAAGAGTGAAGTGGACATGACTCACTTCATTGGTAGGCCTGCACATGTATTATCTCCTCTGTACTCTTCAACAAGTCTAAATTTCATCTGCAACCCTGAGTAGGCCTCACCTCAAACAAACCTCTGGATAGGCCACACCTTATCGTCATCCTGAATCAATCATTTAAAATGTTAGGGACAGATTTATGATAGCCGTGTGCCTCTTTTATGCCGCTGTGCGTCACTTTTGTGACGCAGCGGCGGTGCAAAAGATTTGCTATGTTGCGACATATTTACAACTTGATGCATCTAGGGCAGATGTGTCATGCTGTAAAGTCCTGTGCCACATGAAACCGATGCAGCAGTGATGCAAAAGATGCACCATGTTGCAAGACAGGCCTCACTTCATCTCCAACAAGATACCGTCAGTTTAAACTGTAAACATTTAGGACTGTGTAGGGGGCATGGAGAAGCTGAATCTTCTGTAAATGTCAAAATTGTTGTATACAGTGCTCAACTTCTGTGTACTCTTTGATATGCTAAACTCCATCTGCACAATGAGATACCTAAGCAAAGGAAACACAGGTTATGTGATTCTGAAATGAGGAAAAGAAATTCCACATTTTTCAATGACATCACCTGTGTTTCCTAACTTTACGAATCACATTGTGCAGATGAGGTTTAGGCCTGTCCACGGACACAGAAGAGGTCTGGCCTTTTTTCAAGAGTGAAGCGGACATGAATCACTTCATTGGTAGGCCTGCACATGTATTATCTCCTCTGTACTCTTCAACAAGCCTAAATTTCATCTGCAACCCTGAGTAGGCCTCACCTCAAACAAACCTCTAGATAGGCCACACCTTATCGTCATCCTGAATCAATCATTCAAAATGTTAGGGGCAGATTTATGATGGCCGTGTGCCTCTTTTGCGCCACTGTGCGTCACTTTTGTGACGCAGCGGCGGTGCAAAAGATTTGCTATGTTGCGACATATTTACAACTTGATGCATCTAGGCAAATGTGTCATGCTGTAAAGTCCTGTGCCACATGAAACTGATGCAGCAGTGATGCAAAAGATGCACCATGTTGCAAGACAGGCCTCACTTCATCTCCAACAAGATACCGTCAGTTTAAACTGTAAACATTTAGGACTGTGTAGGGGGCATGGAGAAGCTGAATCTTCTGTAAATGTCAAAATTGTTGTATACAGTGCTCAACTTCTGTGTACACTTTGATATGCTAGACTCCATCTGCACTATGAGATACCTAAGCAAAGGAAACACAGGTGATGTGATTGTGAAATGAGGAAAAGAAATTCCACATTTTTCAATTACATAACCTGTGTTTCCTAACTTTACGAATCACATTGTGCAGATGAGGTTTAGGCCTGTCCACGGACACAGAAGAGGTCTGGCCTTTGTTCAAGAGTGAAGTGGACATGACTCACTTCATTGGTAGGCCTGCACATGTATTATCTCCTCTGTACTCTTCAACAAGCCTAAATTTCATCTGCAACCCTGAGTAGGCCTCACCTCAAACAAACCTCTGGATAGGCCACACCTTATCGTCATCCTGAATCAATCATTTAAAATGTTAGGGACAGATTTATGATAGCCGTGTGCCTCTTTTGCGCCGCTGTGCGTCACTTTTGTGACGCAGCGGCGGTGCAAAAAATTTGCTATGTTGCGACATATTTACAACTTGATGCATCTAGGCAGATGTGTCATGCTGTAAAGTCCTGTGCCACATGAAACCGATGCAGCAGTGATGCAAAAGATGCACCATGTTGCAAGACAGGCCTCACTTCATCTCCAACAAGATACCGTCAGTTTAAACTGTAAACATTTAGGACTGTGTAGGGGGCATGGAGAAGCTGAATCTTCTGTAAATGTCAAAATTGTTGTATACAGTGCTCAACTTCTGTGTACTCTTTGATATGCTAGACTCCATCTGCACAATGACATACCTAAGCAAAGGAAACACAGGTAATGTGATTGTGAAATGAGGAAAAGAAATTCCACATTTTTCAATTACATAACCTGTGTTTCCTAACTTTACGAATCACATTGTGCAGATGAGGTTTAGGCCTGTCCACGGACACAGAAGAGGTCTGGCCTTTGTTCAAGAGTGAAGTGGACATGACTCACTTCATTGGTAGGCCTGCACATGTATTATCTCCTCTGTACTCTTCAACAAGCCTAAATTTCATCTGCAACCCTGAGTAGGCCTCACCTCAAACAAACCTCTGGATAGGCCACACCTTATCGTCATCCTGAATCAATCATTTAAAATGTTAGGGACAGATTTATGATAGCCGTGTGCCTCTTTTGCGCCGCTGTGCGTCACTTTTGTGACGCAGCGGCGGTGCAAAAAATTTGCTATGTTGCGACATATTTACAACTTGATGCATCTAGGCAGATGTGTCATGCTGTAAAGTCCTGTGCCACATGAAACCGATGCAGCAGTGATGCAAAAGATGCACCATGTTGCAAGACAGGCCTCACTTCATCTCCAACAAGATACCGTCAGTTTAAACTGTAAACATTTAGGACTGTGTAGGGGGCATGGAGAAGCTGAATCTTCTGTAAATGTCAAAATTGTTGTATACAGTGCTCAACTTCTGTGTACTCTTTGATATGCTAGACTCCATCTGCACAATGACATACCTAAGCAAAGGAAACACAGGTAATGTGATTGTGAAATGAGGAAAAGAAATTCCACATTTTTCAATTACATCACCTGTGTTTCCTAACTTTACGAATCACATTGTGCAGATGAGGTTTAGGCCTTTCCACGGACACAGAAGAGGTCTGGCCTTTGTTCAAGAGTGAAGTGGACATGACTCACTTCATTGGTAGGCCTGCACATGTATTATCTCCTCTGTACTCTTCAACAAGCCTAAATTTCATCTGCAACCCTGAGTAGGCCTCACCTCAAACAAACCTCTGGATAGGCCACACCTTATCGTCATCCTGAATCAATCATTTAAAATGTTAGGGACAGATTTATGATAGTCGTGTGCCTCTTTTGCGCCGCTGTGCGTCACTTTTGTGACGCAGCGGCGGTGCAAAAGATTTGCTATGTTGCGACATATTTACAACTTGATGCATCTAGGGCAGATGTGTCATGCTGTAAAGTCCTGTGCCACATGAAACCGATGCAGCAGTGATGCAAAAGATGCACCATGTTGTAAGACAGGCCTCACTTCATCTCCAACAAGATAACGTCAGTTTAAACTGTAAACATTTAGGACTGTGTAGGGGGCATGGAGAAGCTGAATCTTCTGTAAATGTCAAAATTGTTGTATACAGTGCTCAACTTCTGTGTACTCTTTGATATGCTAAACTCCATCTGCACAATGAGATACCTAAGCAAAGGAAACACAGGTTATGTGATTCTGAAATGAGGAAAAGAAATTCCACATTTTTTAATGACATCACCTGTGTTTCCTATATTTACGACTCACATTGTGCAGATGAGGTTTAGGCCTGTCCACGGATACAGAAGAGGTCTGGCCTTTGTTCAAGAGTGAAGCGGACAAAGCGCCGGGACACTCTTTTTGAGTAGCCGTGCGCTATACAAAGAACCTATATAACATAACATAACATAACATAACATAACATAACATGACTCACTTCATTGGTAGGCCTGCACATGTATTATCTCCTCTGTACTCTTCAACAAGCCTAAATTTCATCTGCAACCCTGAGTAGGCCTCACCTCAAACAAACCTCTGGATAGGCCACACCTTATCGTCATCCTGAATCAATCATTTAAAATGTTAGGGACAGATTTATGATAGCCGTGTGCCTCTTTTGCGCCACTGTGCGTCACTTTTGTGACGCAGCAGCGGTGCAAAAGATTTGCTATGTTTCGACATATTTACAACTTGATGCATCTAGGCAGATGTGTCATGCTGTAAAGTCCTGTGCCACATGAAACCGATGCAGCAGTGATGCAAAAGATGCACCATGTTGCAAGACAGGCCTCACTTCTTCTCCAACAAGATACCGTCAGTTTAAACTGTAAACATTTAGGACTGTGTAGGGGGCATGGAGAAGATGAATCTTCTGTAAATGTCAAAATTGTTGTATACAGTGCTCAACTTCTGTGTACTCTTTGATATGCTAGACTCCATCTGCACAATGAGATACCTAAGCAAAGGAAACACAGGTGATGTGATTGTGAAATGAGGAAAAGAAATTCCACATTTTTCAATTACATCACCTGTGTTTCCTAACTTTAGGAATCACATTGTGCAGATGAGGTTTAGGCCTGTCCACGGACACAGAAGAGGTCTGGCCTTTGTTCAAGAGTGAAGTGGACATGACTCACTTCATTGGTATGCCTGCACATGTATTATCTCCTCTGTACTCTTCAACAAGCCTAAATTTCATCTGCAACCCTGAGTAGGCCTCACCTCAAACAAACCTCTGGATAGGCCACACCTTATCGTCATCCTGAATCAATCATTTAAAATGTTAGGGACAGATTTATGATAGCCGTGTGCCTCTTTTGCGCCGCTCTGCGTCACTTTTGTGACGCAGCGGCGGTGCAAAAGATTTGCTATGTTGCGACATATTTACAACTTGATGCATCTAGGCAGATGTGTCATGCTGTAAAGTCCTGTGCCACATGAAACCGATGCAGCAGTGATGCAAAAGATGCACCATGTTGCAAGACAGGCCTCACTTTATCTCCAACAAGATACCGTCAGTTTAAACTGTAAACATTTAGGACTGTGTAGGGGGCATGGAGAAGCTGAATCTTCTGAAAATGTCAAAATTTTTGTATACAGTGCTCAACTTCTGTGTACTCTTTGATATGCTAGACTCCATCTGCACTATGAGATACCTAAGCAAAGGAAACACAGGTGATGTGATTGTGAAATGAGGAAAAGAAATTCCACATTTTTCAATTACATCACCTGTGTTTCCTAACTTTACGAATCACATTGTGCAGATGAGGTTTAGGCCTGTCCACGGACACAGAAGAGGTCTGGCCTTTGTTCAAGAGTGAAGTGGACATGACTCACTTCATTGGTAGGCCTGCACATGTATTATCTCCTCTGTACTCTTCAACAAGCCTAAATTTCATCTGCAACCCTGAGTAGGCCTCACCTCAAACAAACCTCTGGATAGGCCACACCTTATCGTCATCCTGAATCAATCATTTAAAATGTTAGGGACAGATTTATGATAGCCGTGTGCCTCTTTTGCGCCGCTGTGCGTCACTTTTGTGACGCAGCGGCGGTGCAAAAAATTTGCTATGTTGCGACATATTTACAACTTGATGCATCTAGGCAGATGTGTCATGCTGTAAAGTCCTGTGCCACATGAAACCGATGCAGCAGTGATGCAAAAGATGCACCATGTTGCAAGACAGGCCTCACTTCATCTCCAACAAGATACCGTCAGTTTAAACTGTAAACATTTAGGACTGTGTAGGGGGCATGGAGAAGCTGAATCTTCTGTAAATGTCAAAATTGTTGTATACAGTGCTCAACTTCTGTGTACTCTTTGATATGCTAGACTCCATCTGCACAATGACATACCTAAGCAAAGGAAACACAGGTAATGTGATTGTGAAATGAGGAAAAGAAATTCCACATTTTTCAATTACATAACCTGTGTTTCCTAACTTTACGAATCACATTGTGCAGATGAGGTTTAGGCCTGTCCACGGACACAGAAGAGGTCTGGCCTTTGTTCAAGAGTGAAGTGGACATGACTCACTTCATTGGTAGGCCTGCACATGTATTATCTCCTCTGTACTCTTCAACAAGCCTAAATTTCATCTGCAACCCTGAGTAGGCCTCACCTCAAACAAACCTCTGGATAGGCCACACCTTATCGTCATCCTGAATCAATCATTTAAAATGTTAGGGACAGATTTATGATAGCCGTGTGCCTCTTTTGCGCCGCTGTGCGTCACTTTTGTGACGCAGCGGCGGTGCAAAAAATTTGCTATGTTGCGACATATTTACAACTTGATGCATCTAGGCAGATGTGTCATGCTGTAAAGTCCTGTGCCACATGAAACCGATGCAGCAGTGATGCAAAAGATGCACCATGTTGCAAGACAGGCCTCACTTCATCTCCAACAAGATACCGTCAGTTTAAACTGTAAACATTTAGGACTGTGTAGGGGGCATGGAGAAGCTGAATCTTCTGTAAATGTCAAAATTGTTGTATACAGTGCTCAACTTCTGTGTACTCTTTGATATGCTAGACTCCATCTGCACAATGACATACCTAAGCAAAGGAAACACAGGTAATGTGATTGTGAAATGAGGAAAAGAAATTCCACATTTTTCAATTACATCACCTGTGTTTCCTAACTTTACGAATCACATTGTGCAGATGAGGTTTAGGCCTTTCCACGGACACAGAAGAGGTCTGGCCTTTGTTCAAGAGTGAAGTGGACATGACTCACTTCATTGGTAGGCCTGCACATGTATTATCTCCTCTGTACTCTTCAACAAGCCTAAATTTCATCTGCAACCCTGAGTAGGCCTCACCTCAAACAAACCTCTGGATAGGCCACACCTTATCGTCATCCTGAATCAATCATTTAAAATGTTAGGGACAGATTTATGATAGTCGTGTGCCTCTTTTGCGCCGCTGTGCGTCACTTTTGTGACGCAGCGGCGGTGCAAAAGATTTGCTATGTTGCGACATATTTACAACTTGATGCATCTAGGGCAGATGTGTCATGCTGTAAAGTCCTGTGCCACATGAAACCGATGCAGCAGTGATGCAAAAGATGCACCATGTTGTAAGACAGGCCTCACTTCATCTCCAACAAGATAACGTCAGTTTAAACTGTAAACATTTAGGACTGTGTAGGGGGCATGGAGAAGCTGAATCTTCTGTAAATGTCAAAATTGTTGTATACAGTGCTCAACTTCTGTGTACTCTTTGATATGCTAAACTCCATCTGCACAATGAGATACCTAAGCAAAGGAAACACAGGTTATGTGATTCTGAAATGAGGAAAAGAAATTCCACATTTTTTAATGACATCACCTGTGTTTCCTATATTTACGACTCACATTGTGCAGATGAGGTTTAGGCCTGTCCACGGATACAGAAGAGGTCTGGCCTTTGTTCAAGAGTGAAGCGGACAAAGCGCCGGGACACTCTTTTTGAGTAGCCGTGCGCTATACAAAGAACCTATATAACATAACATAACATAACATAACATAACATAACATGACTCACTTCATTGGTAGGCCTGCACATGTATTATCTCCTCTGTACTCTTCAACAAGCCTAAATTTCATCTGCAACCCTGAGTAGGCCTCACCTCAAACAAACCTCTGGATAGGCCACACCTTATCGTCATCCTGAATCAATCATTTAAAATGTTAGGGACAGATTTATGATAGCCGTGTGCCTCTTTTGCGCCACTGTGCGTCACTTTTGTGACGCAGCAGCGGTGCAAAAGATTTGCTATGTTTCGACATATTTACAACTTGATGCATCTAGGCAGATGTGTCATGCTGTAAAGTCCTGTGCCACATGAAACCGATGCAGCAGTGATGCAAAAGATGCACCATGTTGCAAGACAGGCCTCACTTCTTCTCCAACAAGATACCGTCAGTTTAAACTGTAAACATTTAGGACTGTGTAGGGGGCATGGAGAAGATGAATCTTCTGTAAATGTCAAAATTGTTGTATACAGTGCTCAACTTCTGTGTACTCTTTGATATGCTAGACTCCATCTGCACAATGAGATACCTAAGCAAAGGAAACACAGGTGATGTGATTGTGAAATGAGGAAAAGAAATTCCACATTTTTCAATTACATCACCTGTGTTTCCTAACTTTAGGAATCACATTGTGCAGATGAGGTTTAGGCCTGTCCACGGACACAGAAGAGGTCTGGCCTTTGTTCAAGAGTGAAGTGGACATGACTCACTTCATTGGTATGCCTGCACATGTATTATCTCCTCTGTACTCTTCAACAAGCCTAAATTTCATCTGCAACCCTGAGTAGGCCTCACCTCAAACAAACCTCTGGATAGGCCACACCTTATCGTCATCCTGAATCAATCATTTAAAATGTTAGGGACAGATTTATGATAGCCGTGTGCCTCTTTTGCGCCGCTCTGCGTCACTTTTGTGACGCAGCGGCGGTGCAAAAGATTTGCTATGTTGCGACATATTTACAACTTGATGCATCTAGGCAGATGTGTCATGCTGTAAAGTCCTGTGCCACATGAAACCGATGCAGCAGTGATGCAAAAGATGCACCATGTTGCAAGACAGGCCTCACTTTATCTCCAACAAGATACCGTCAGTTTAAACTGTAAACATTTAGGACTGTGTAGGGGGCATGGAGAAGCTGAATCTTCTGAAAATGTCAAAATTTTTGTATACAGTGCTCAACTTCTGTGTACTCTTTGATATGCTAGACTCCATCTGCACTATGAGATACCTAAGCAAAGGAAACACAGGTGATGTGATTGTGAAATGAGGAAAAGAAATTCCACATTTTTCAATTACATCACCTGTGTTTCCTAACTTTACGAATCACATTGTGCAGATGAGGTTTAGGCCTGTCCACGGACACAGAAGAGGTCTGGCCTTTGTTCAAGAGTGAAGTGGACATGACTCACTTCATTGGTAGGCCTGCACATGTATTATCTCCTCTGTACTCTTCAACAAGCCTAAATTTCATCTGCAACCCTGAGTAGGCCTCACCTCAAACAAACCTCTGGATAGGCCACACCTTATCGTCATCCTGAATAAATCATTTAAAATGTTAGGGACAGATTTATGATAGCTGTGTGCCTCTTTTGCGCCACAGTGCGTCACTTTTGTGACGCAGCGGTTGTGCAAAAGATTTGCTATGTTGCAACATATTTACAACTTGATGCATCTAGGCAGATGTGTCATGCTGTAAAGTCCTGTGCCACATGAAACCGATACAGCAGTGATGCAAAAGATGCACCATGTTGCAAGACAGGCCTCACTTCTTCTCCAACAAGATACCGTCAGTTTAAACTGTAAACATTTAGGACTGGGTAGGGGGCATGGAGAAGATGAATCTTCTGTAAATGTCAAAATTGTTGTATACAGTGCTCAACTTCTGTGTACTCTTTGATATGCTAGACTCCATCTGCACAATGAGATACCTAAGCAAAGGAAACACAGGTGATGTGATTGTGAAATGAGGAAAAGAAATTCCACATTTTTCAATTACATCACCTGTGTTTCCTAACTTTATGAATCACATTGTGCAGATGAGGTTTAGGCCTGTCCACGGACATAGAAGAGGTCTGGCCTTTGTTCAAGGGTGAAGTGGACATGACTCACTTCATTGGTAGGCATGCACATGTATTATCTCCTCTGTACTCTTCAACAAGCCAAGATTTCATCTGCAACCCTGAGTAGGCCTCACCTCAAACAAACCTCTGGATAGGCCACACCTTATCGTCATCCTGAATAAATCATTTAAAATGTTAGGGACAGATTTATGATAGCCGTGTGCCTCTTTTGCGCCGCTGTGCGTCACTTTTGTGACGCAGCGGCGGTGCAAAAGATTTGCTATGTTGCGACATATTTACAACTTGATGCATCTAGGCAGATGTGTCATGCTGTAAAGTCCTGTGCCACATGAAACCGATGCAGCAGTGATGCAAAAGATGCACCATGTTGCAAGACAGGCCTCACTTCATCTCCAACAAGATACCGTCAGTTTAAACTGTAAACATTTAGGACTGTGTAGGGGGCATGGAGAAGCTGAATCTTCTGTAAATGTCAAAATTGTTGTATACAGTGCTCAACTTCTGTGTACTCTTTGATATGCTAGACTCCATCTGCACAATGAGATACCTAAGCAAAGGAAACACAGGTGATGTGATTGTGAAATGAGGAAAAGAAATTCCACATTTTTCAATTACATCACCTGTGTTTCCTAACTTTACGAATCACATTGTGCAGATGAGGTTTAGGCCTTTCCACGGACACAGAAGAGGTCTGGCCTTTGTTCAAGAGTGAAGTGGACATGACTCACTTCATTGGTAGGCCTGCACATGTATTATCTCCTCTGTACTCTTCAACAAGCCTAAATTTCATCTGCAACCCTGAGTAGGCCTCACCTCAAACAAACCTCTGGATAGGCCACACCTTATCGTCATCCTGAATCAATCATTTAAAATGTTAGGGACAGATTTATGATAGCCGTGTGCCTCTTTTGCGCCGCTGTGCGTCACTTTTGTGACGCAGCGGCGGTGCCAAAGATTTGCTATGTTGCGACATATTTACAACTTGATGCATCTAGGGCAGATGTGTCATGCTGTAAAGTCCTGTGCCACATGAAACCGATGCAGCAGTGATGCAAAAGATGCACCATGTTGCAAGACAGGCCTCACTTCATCTCCAACAAGATAACGTCAGTTTAAACTGTAAACATTTAGGACTGTGTAGGGGGCATGGAGAAGCTGAATCTTCTGTAAATGTCAAAATTGTTGTATACAGTGCTCAACTTCTGTGTACTCTTTGATATGCTAAACTCCATCTGCACAATGAGATACCTAAGCAAAGGAAACACAGGTTATGTGATTCTGAAATGAGGAAAAGAAATTCCACATTTTTCAATGACATCACCTGTGTTTCCTAACTTTACGACTCACATTGTGCAGATGAGGTTTAGGCCTGTCCACGGATACAGAAGAGGTCTGGCCTTTGTTCAAGAGTGAAGCGGACAAAGCGCCGGGACACTCTTTTTGAGTAGCCGTGCGCTATACAAAGAACCTATATAACATAACATAACATAACATAACATGACTCACTTCATTGGTAGGCCTGCACATGTATTATCTCCTCTGTACTCTTCAACAAGCCTAAATTTCATCTGCAACCCTGAGTAGGCCTCACCTCAAACAAACCTCTAGATAGGCCACACCTTATCGTCATCCTGAATCAATCATTTAAAATGTTAGGGGCAGATTTATGATGGCCGTGTGCCTCTTTTGCGCCACTGTGCGTCACTTTTGTGACGCAGCGGCGGTGCAAAAGATTTGCTATGTTGCGACATATTTACAACTTGATGCATCTAGGCAAATGTGTCATGCTGTAAAGTCCTGTGCCACATGAAACTGATGCAGCAGTGATGCAAAAGATGCACCATGTTGCAAGACAGGCCTCACTTCATCTCCAACAAGATACCGTCAGTTTAAAATGTAAACATTTAGGACTGTGTAGGGGGCATGGAGAAGCTGAATCTTCTGTAAATGTCAAAATTGTTGTATACAGTGCTCAACTTCTGTGTACTCTTTGATATGCTAGACTCCATCTGCACTATGAGATACCTAAGCAAAGGAAACACAGGTGATGTGATTGTGAAATGAGGAAAAGAAATTCCACATTTTTCAATTACATCACCTGTGTTTCCTAACTTTACGAATCACATTGTGCAGATGAGGTTTAGGCCTGTCCACGGACACAGAAGAGGTCTGGCCTTTGTTCAAGAGTGAAGTGGACATGACTCACTTCATTGGTAGGCTTGCACATGTATTATCTCCTCTGTACTCTTCAACAAGCCTAAATTTAATCTGCAACCCTGAGTAGGCCTCACCTCAAACAAACCTCTGGATAGGCCACACCTTATCGTCATCCTGAATCAATCATTTAAAATGTTAGGGACAGATTTATGATAGCCGTGTGCCTCTTTTGCGCCACTGTGCGTCACTTTTGTGACGCAGCAGCGGTGCAAAAGATTTGCTATGTTTCGACATATTTACAACTTGATGCATCTAGGCAGATGTGTCATGCTGTAAAGTCCTGTGCCACATGAAACCGATGCAGCAGTGATGCAAAAGATGCACCATGTTGCAAGACAGGCCTCACTTCTTCTCCAACAAGATACCGTCAGTTTAAACTGTAAACATTTAGGACTGTGTAGGGGGCATGGAGAAGATGAATCTTCTGTAAATGTCAAAATTGTTGTATACAGTGCTCAACTTCTGTGTACTCTTTGATATGCTAGACTCCATCTGCACAATGAGATACCTAAGCAAAGGAAACACAGGTGATGTGATTGTGAAATGAGGAAAAGAAATTCCACATTTTTCAATTACATCACCTGTGTTTCCTAACTTTAGGAATCACATTGTGCAGATGAGGTGTAGGCCTGTCCACGGACACAGAAGAGGTCTGGCCTTTGTTCAAGAGTGAAGTGGACATGACTCACTTCATTGGTATGCCTGCACATGTATTATCTCCTCTGTACTCTTCAACAAGCCTAAATTTCATCTGCAACCCTGAGTAGGCCTCACCTCAAACAAACCTCTGGATAGGCCACACCTTATCGTCATCCTGAATCAATCATTTAAAATGTTAGGGACAGATTTATGATAGCCGTGTGCCTCTTTTGCGCCACTGTGCGTCACTTTTGTGACGCAGCGGCGGTGCAAAAGATTTGCTATGTTGCGACATATTTACAACTTGATGCATCTAGGCAGATGTGTCATGCTGTAAAGTCCTGTGCCACATGAAACCGATGCAGCAGTGATGCAAAAGATGCACCATGTTGCAAGACAGGCCTCACTTTATCTCCAACAAGATACCGTCAGTTTAAACTGTAAACATTTAGGACTGTGTAGGGGGCATGGAGAAGCTGAATCTTCTGAAAATGTCAAAATTTTTGTATACAGTGCTCAACTTCTGTGTACTCTTTGATATGCTAGACTCCATCTGCACTATGAGATACCTAAGCAAAGGAAACACAGGTGATGTGATTGTGAAATGAGGAAAAGAAATTCCACATTTTTCAATTACATCACCTGTGTTTCCTAACTTTACGAATCACATTGTGCAGATGAGGTTTAGGCCTGTCCACGGACACAGAAGAGGTCTGGCCTTTGTTCAAGAGTGAAGTGGACATGACTCACTTCATTGGTAGGCCTGCACATGTATTATCTCCTCTGTACTCTTCAACAAGCCTAAATTTCATCTGCAACCCTGAGTAGGCCTCACCTCAAACAAACCTCTGGATAGGCCACACCTTATCGTCATCCTGAATAAATCATTTAAAATGTTAGGGACAGATTTATGATAGCCGTGTGCCTCTTTTGCGCCACAGTGCGTCACTTTTGTGACGCAGCGGCGGTGCAAAAGATTTGCTATGTTGCAACATATTTACAACTTGATGCATCTAGGCAGATGTGTCATGCTGTAAAGTCCTGTGCCACATGAAACCGATGCAGCAGTGATGCAAAAGATGCACCATGTTGCAAGACAGGCCTCACTTCTTCTACAACAAGATACCGTCAGTTTAAACTGTAAACATTTAGGACTGGGTAGGGGGCATGGAGAAGATGAATCTTCTGTAAATGTCAAAATTGTTGTATACAGTGCTCAACTTCTGTGTACTCTTTGATATGCTAGACTCCATCTGCACAATGAGATACCTAAGCAAAGGAAACACAGGTGATGTGATTGTGAAATGAGGAAAAGAAATTCCACATTTTTCAATTACATCACCTGTGTTTCCTAACTTTACGAATCACATTGTGCAGATGAGGTTTAGGCCTGTCCACGGACACAGAAGAGGTCTGGCCTTTGTTCAAGGGTGAAGTGGACATGACTCACTTCATTGGTAGGCCTGCACATGTATTATCTCCTCTGTACTCTTCAACAAGCCAAGATTTCATCTGCAACCCTGAGTAGGCCTCACCTCAAACAAACCTCTGGATAGGCCACACCTTATCGTCATCCTGAATCAATCATTTAAAATGTTAGGGACAGATTTATGATAGCCGTGTGCCTCTTTTATGCCGCTGTGCGTCACTTTTGTGACGCAGCGGCGGTGCAAAAGATTTGCTATGTTGCGACATATTTACAACTTGATGCATCTAGGGCAGATGTGTCATGCTGTAAAGTCCTGTGCCACATGAAACCGATGCAGCAGTGATGCAAAAGATGCACCATGTTGCAAGACAGGCCTCACTTCATCTCCAACAAGATACCGTCAGTTTAAACTGTAAACATTTAGGACTGTGTAGGGGGCATGGAGAAGCTGAATCTTCTGTAAATGTCAAAATTGTTGTATACAGTGCTCAACTTCTGTGTACTCTTTGATATGCTAAACTCCATCTGCACAATGAGATACCTAAGCAAAGGAAACACAGGTTATGTGATTCTGAAATGAGGAAAAGAAATTCCACATTTTTCAATGACATCACCTGTGTTTCCTAACTTTACGAATCACATTGTGCAGATGAGGTTTAGGCCTGTCCACGGACACAGAAGAGGTCTGGCCTTTTTTCAAGAGTGAAGCGGACATGAATCACTTCATTGGTAGGCCTGCACATGTATTATCTCCTCTGTACTCTTCAACAAGCCTAAATTTCATCTGCAACCCTGAGTAGGCCTCACCTCAAACAAACCTCTAGATAGGCCACACCTTATCGTCATCCTGAATCAATCATTTAAAATGTTAGGGGCAGATTTATGATGGCCGTGTGCCTCTTTTGCGCCACTGTGCGTCACTTTTGTGACGCAGCGGCGGTGCAAAAGATTTGCTATGTTGCGACATATTTACAACTTGATGCATCTAGGCAAATGTGTCATGCTGTAAAGTCCTGTGCCACATGAAACTGATGCAGCAGTGATGCAAAAGATGCACCATGTTGCAAGACAGGCCTCACTTCATCTCCAACAAGATACCGTCAGTTTAAACTGTAAACATTTTGGACTGTGTAGGGGGCATGGAGAAGCTGAATCTTCTGTAAATGTCAAAATTGTTGTATACAGTGCTCAACTTCTGTGTACTCTTTGATATGCTAGACTCCATCTGCACTATGAGATACCTAAGCAAAGGAAACACAGGTGATGTGATTGTGAAATGAGGAAAAGAAATTCCACATTTTTCAATTACATAACCTGTGTTTCCTAACTTTACGAATCACATTGTGCAGATGAGGTTTAGGCCTGTCCACGGACACAGAAGAGGTCTGGCCTTTGTTCAAGAGTGAAGTGGACATGACTCACTTCATTGGTAGGCCTGCACATGTATTATCTCCTCTGTACTCTTCAACAAGCCTAAATTTCATCTGCAACACTGAGTAGGCCTCACCTCAAACAAACCTCTGGATAGGCCACACCTTATCGTCATCCTGAATCAATCATTTAAAATGTTAGGGACAGATTTATGATAGCCGTGTGCCTCTTTTGCGCCACAGTGCGTCACTTTTGTGACGCAGCGGCGGTGCAAAAGATTTGCTATGTTGCAACATATTTACAACTTGATGCATCTAGGCAGATGTGTCATGCTGTAAAGTCCTGTGCCACATGAAACCGATGCAGCAGTGATGCAAAAGATGCACCATGTTGCAAGACAGGCCTCACTTCTTCTCCAACAAGATACCGTCAGTTTAAACTGTAAACATTTAGGACTGTGTAGGGGGCATGGAGAAGATGAATCTTCTGTAAATGTCAAAATTGTTGTATACAGTGCTCAACTTCTGTGTACTCTTTGATATGCTAGACTCCATCTGCACAATGACATACCTAAGCAAAGGAAACACAGGTAATGTGATTGTGAAATGAGGAAAAGAAATTCCACATTTTTCAATTACATCACCTGTGTTTCCTAACTTTACGAATCACATTGTGCAGATGAGGTTTAGGCCTGTCCACGGACACAGAAGAGGTCTGGACTTTGTTCAAGAGTGAAGTGGACATGACTCACTTCATTGGTAGGCCTGCACATGTATTATCTCCTCTGTACTCTTCAACAAGCCAAGATTTCATCTGCAACCCTGAGTAGGCCTCACCTCAAACAAACCTCTGGATAGGCCACACCTTATCGTCATCCTGAATAAATCATTTAAAATGTTAGGGACAGATTTATGATAGCCGTGTGCCTCTTTTGCGCCACAGTGCGTCACTTTTGTGACGCAGCGGCGGTGCAAAAGATTTGCTATGTTGCAACATATTTACAACTTGATGCATCTAGGCAGATGTGTCATGCTGTAAAGTCCTGTGCCACATGAAACCGATGCAGCAGTGATGCAAAAGATGCACCATGTTGCAAGACAGGCCTCACTTCTTCTCCAACAAGATACCGTCAGTTTAAACTGTAAACATTTAGGACTGTGTAGGGGGCATGGAGAAGATGAATCTTCTGTAAATGTCAAAATTGTTGTATACAGTGCTCAACTTCTGTGTACTCTTTGATATGCTAGACTCCATCTGCACAATGACATACCTAAGCAAAGGAAACACAGGTAATGTGATTGTGAAATGAGGAAAAGAAATTCCACATTTTTCAATTACATCACCTGTGTTTCCTAACTTTATGAATCACATTGTGCAGATGAGGTTTAGGCCTTTCCACGGACACAGAAGAGGTCTGGCCTTTGTTCAAGAGTGAAGTGGACATGACTCACTTCATTGGTAGGCCTGCACATGTATTATCTCCTCTGTACTCTTCAACAAGCCTAAATTTCATCTGCAACCCTGAGTAGGCCTCACCTCAAACAAACCTCTGGATAGGCCACACCTTATCGTCATCCTGAATCAATCATTTAAAATGTTAGGGACAGATTTATGATAGGCGTGTGCCTCTTTTGCGCCGCTGTGCGTCACTTTTGTGACGCAGCGGCGGTGCAAAAGATTTGCTATGTTGCGACATATTTACAACTTGATGCATCTAGGGCAGATGTGTCATGCTGTAAAGTCCTGTGCCACATGAAACCGATGCAGCAGTGATGCAAAAGATGCACCATGTTGCAAGACAGGCCTCACTTCATCTCCAACAAGATACCGTCAGTTTAAACTGTAAACATTTAGGACTGTGTAGGGGGCATGGAGAAGCTGAATCTTCTGTAAATGTCAAAATTGTTGTATACAGTGCTCAACTTCTGTGTACTCTTTGATATGCTAAACTCCATCTGCACAATGAGATACCTAAGCAAAGGAAACACAGGTTATGTGATTCTGAAATGAGGAAAAGAAATTCCACATTTTTCAATGACATCACCTGTGTTTCCTAACTTTACGACTCACATTGTGCAGATGAGGTTTAGGCCTGTCCACGGATACAGAAGAGGTCTGGCCTTTGTTCAAGAGTGAAGCGGACAAAGCGCAGGGACACTCTTTTTGAGTAGCCGTGCGCTATACAAAGAACCTATATAACATAACATAACATAACATAACATGACTCACTTCATTGGTAGGCCTGCACATGTATTATCTCCTCTGTACTCTTCAACAAGCCTAAATTTCATCTGCAACCCTGAGTAGGCCTCACCTCAAACAAACCTCTAGATAGGCCACACCTTATCGTCATCCTGAATCAATCATTTAAAATGTTAGGGGCAGATTTATGATGGCCGTGTGCCTCTTTTGCGCCACTGTGCGTCACTTTTGTGACGCAGCGGCGGTGCAAAAGATTTGCTATGTTGCGACATATTTACAACTTGATGCATCTAGGCAAATGTGTCATGCTGTAAAGTCCTGTGCCACATGCAACTGATGCAGCAGTGATGCAAAAGATGCACCATGTTGCAAGACAGGCCTCACTTCATCTCCAACAAGATACCGTCAGTTTAAACTGTAAACATTTAGGACTGTGTAGGGGGCATGGAGAAGCTGAATCTTCTGTAAATGTCAAAATTGTTGTATACAGTGCTCAACCTCTGTGTACTCTTTGATATGCTAGACTCCATCTGCACTATGAGATACCTAAGCAAAGGAAACACAGGTGATGTGATTGTGAAATGAGGAAAAGAAATTCCACATTTTTCAATTACATCACCTGTGTTTCCTAACTTTACGAATCACATTGTGCAGATGAGGTTTAGGCCTGTCCACGGACACAGAAGAGGTCTGGCCTTTGTTCAAGAGTGAAGTGGACATGACTCACTTCATTGGTAGGCCTGCACATGTATTATCTCCTCTGTACTCTTCAACAAGCCTAAATTTCATCTGCAACCCTGAGTAGGCCTCACCTCAAACAAACCTCTGGATAGGCCACACCTTATCGTCATCCTGAATCAATCATTTAAAATGTTAGGGACAGATTTATGATAGCCGTGTGCCTCTTTTGCGCCACTGTGCGTCACTTTTGTGACGCAGCAGCGGTGCAAAAGATTTGCTATGTTGCGACATATTTACAACTTGATGCATCTAGGCAGATGTGTCATGCTGTAAAGTCCTGTGCCACATGAAACCGATGCAGCAGTGATGCAAAAGATGCACCATGTTGCAAGACAGGCCTCATTTCTTCTCCAACAAGATACCGTCAGTTTAAACTGTAAACATTTAGGACTGTGTAGGGGGCATGGAGAAGATGAATCTTCTGTAAATGTCAAAATTGTTGTATACAGTGCTCAACTTCTGTGTACTCTTTGATATGCTAGACTCCATCTGCACAATGAGATACCTAAGCAAAGGAAACACAGGTGATGTGATTGTGAAATGAGGAAAAGAAATTCCACATTTTTCAATTACATCACCTGTGTTTCCTAACTTTACGAATCACATTGTGCAGATGAGGTTTAGGCCTGTCCACGGACACATAAGAGGTCTGGCCTTTGTTCAAGAGTGAAGTGGACATGACTCACTTCATTGGTATGCCTGCACATGTATTATCTCCTCTGTACTCTTCAACAAGCCTAAATTTCATCTGCAACCCTGAGTAGGCCTCACCTCAAACAAACCTCTGGATAGGCCACACCTTATCGTCATCCTGAATCAATCATTTAAAATGTTAGGGACAGATTTATGATAGCCGTGTGCCTCTTTTGCGCCGCTCTGCGTCACTTTTGTGACGCAGCGGCGGTGCAAAAGATTTGCTATGTTGCGACATATTTACAACTTGATGCATCTAGGCAGATGTGTCATGCTGTAAAGTCCTGTGCCACATGAAACCGATGCAGCAGTGATGCAAAAGATGCACCATGTTACAAGACAGGCCTCACTTTATCTCCAACAAGATACCATCAGTTTAAACTGTAAACATTTAGGACTGTGTAGGGGGCATGGAGAAGCTGAATCTTCTGAAAATGTCAAAATTTTTGTATACAGTGCTCAACTTCTGTGTACTCTTTAATATGCTAGACTCCATCTGCACTATGAGATACCTAAGCAAAGGAAACACAGGTGATGTGATTGTGAAATGAGGAAAAGAAATTCCACATTTTTCAATTACATCACCTGTGTTTCCTAACTTTACGAATCACATTGTGCAGATGAGGTTTAGGCCTGTCCACGGACACAGAAGAGGTCTGGCCTTTGTTCAAGAGTGAAGTGGACATGACTCACTTCATTGGTAGGCCTGCACATGTATTATCTCCTCTGTACTCTTCAACAAGCCTAAATTTCATCTGCAACCCTGAGTAGGCCTGACCTCAAACAAACCTCTGGATAGGCCACACCTTATCGTCATCCTGAATAAATCATTTAAAATGTTAGGGACAGATTTATGATAGCCGTGTGCCTCTTTTGCGCCGCTGTGCGTCACTGTGCAAAAGATTTGCTATGTTGCGACATATTTACAACTTGATGCATCTAGGCAGATGTGTCATGCTGTAAAGTCCTGTGCCACATGAAACCGATGCAGCAGTGATGCAAAAGATGCACCATGTTGCAAGACAGGCCTCACTTCATCTCCAACAAGATACCGTCAGTTTAAACTGTAAACATTTAGGACTGTGTAGGGGGCATGGAGAAGCTGAATCTTCTGTAAATGTCAAAATTGTTGTATACAGTGCTCAACTTCTGTGTACTCTTTGATATGCTAGACTTCATCTGCACTATGAGATACCTAAGCAAAGGAAACACAAGTGATGTGATTGTGAAATGAGGAAAAGAAATTCCACATTTTTCAATTACATCACCTATGTTTCCCAACTTTACGAATCACATTGTGCAGATGAGGTTTAGGCCTGTCCACGGACACAGAAGAGGTATGGCCTTTGTTCAAGAGTGAAGTGGACATGACTCACTTCATTGGTAGGCCTGCACATGTATTATCTCCTCTGTACTCTTCAACAAGCCTAAATTTCATCTGCAACCCAGAGTAGGCCTCACCTCAAACAAGCCTCTGGATAGGCCACACCTTATCGTCATCCTGAATCAATCATTTAAAATGTTAGGGACAGATTTATGATAGCCGTGTGCCTCTTTTGCGCCGCTGTGCGTCACTTTTGTGACGCAGCGGCGGTGCAACAGATTTGCTATGTTGCGACATATTTACAACTTGATGCATCTAGGCAGATGTGTCATGCTGTAAAGTCCTGTGCCACATGAAACCTGCGTCAGATTTCATGTGAGCGTTTTGTTGTAGAGTGGCCAGTCATTTGCATGAAAGCCCTGTAAAACTAACACAGAAAAATTAAGAAGATTTCACTGAGTCACATTTATGGCATTGCTGAATCAAATCCTTACGCCTGTTTGAAACAGCATCGCTGGACATGGTTAAATAATATCTGCAAAATGTTACTCTTGTTAAACAATTTTATAATTATAGTCTCTGAGATTTGTCTCTTACTCTGCAACATCTCATTGTTGTTCTCTTTCTTTAAAGATAACGACAACATCAAGCATGAGTGATAATGAGCAATCTGTTGATCTCGATATTATCATTGAAATTGTGATTGAAACATCAGTGGAAGTAGATCCCTTGGATGATTTAAATCCTGAGGATGATGAAGAACATGATGAGGATGCTGATTTGTCAGAATTGTATGACATAGGGTGGGAAGCTGACCTGCTTGAGCCTATGGAACTATAAACATTTATTTTTAAAAGTTACTGGAAATGAAAAGTAAACATGTAAAACGTTTCATTTAAAATTAAACACAACTTCAAAAACAGCTTGTGTGTAGTGTCTTTAATAAAATAGTCAAATATGCTCATAAAATTAGTTCAGATTCACATATAAAAGAGCACAGGTCAAATGTAGAAGCATTCCATTTCTTTGCTACTATTTGTGACTACTAAATTTGCCAATGCACTAAAAATTATTGTATGTAAAATTGACAAGTAGTGTGTTAAATTTTTGACGACTGTTATTTATTTACTGTTTGGTAATAGTGGTTAATAACATTTTTTATTATATTTTACCACAGATTCAACTGCAGATCATTTCAAAATTAGAGAATGCCGTCTAAGGTAAGAAGCCGAAAGGCTACAAAACGTCAAAGACAGCAGATTACTAAATGCTTGCAGCAGTCCTCTACAATAAAATCTCGTCAAGTCACCAAGAAAGCTCCGGGTAAGAGAACGAAATCATTCCTTAGAAACATTTGTAGAAAAAAAAGTTTAACTACAGAACATGTTTTAGTCCAGAAAAAGAGAGCCAATTTAAACGGAAAGGAAAGGCCAATCATAAATGTTACTGCTAGAGCAGGAGATAACTCTGTGCAAGGTAGTAGAAGGAAAAATCAGTTTAGGGACATTCGTAGACGAATGTTCCGCAACAGGATAATTGGCAACTTGTTAAAAAATATTAAGAAAGGTCAACAGAAAGTGGTTTTTTATAAGAGAAAAAAAAAAGTTGAGAAAATTATTGATCAGGCATTCGAAATTAAGCGAAAGTTATTTATTTTGATAATCAATAGAATTAGGAAACTAAACAAGGCAATTTATGATTTCAAATCAAATAGTAGATGGAAGAGAACAGTTAATCGTAGTAATTTTTGTAAAGTTTTTACAGGAGAATGGATGCATAGTTCAAGTTGTGAGGCATCTTTTTAATGAGGAGAGTTATTTCCAGGATAATGATTTGGTGCATGCAGTTGACACCAGTGGTCGAGCATATGAGGTGAAAGATGGATGTGTGGTTGAAAAAGAAAAACTTGTGACAACAGAGGCAGAAGAGGTGTTAGGTGATGAAGTTTTAGGGAGACGTCCTAAGGGTCCAGTGTACACCTGGAAGTGTAGTAGTATTTGCAGTGTGCGACAGGAATCAATTGATTTTTTTTGTAATTTTTTACGTATATATAGTAAGAAAAGTCTCAAACAAAAAATTAAGTTGTTGCAAGACTTAGATCCTTGCAGATTAAGAGAACTGACAGGTTTGCATGGTCATTCATTGGCTTGTCTTTCCAGGAGAATATGCCAGAGTGTTTTTCATCATTTCAGGATGCTAGCAGTGCATCATAATAAAGTGAGGAAATTAGTTAGAATGTTGTATTATGCTAAGAGTCCAGCAATTATGCTTAAACAATTATGCACTGCTCTTTTGCATGGTTCTGAAGTAGATATTTGTGAAGAAATTGAGTTTTGTTACTTTGCAAGTAAAGAGGAGAATGTTGAAATTGACCCAGAAGAAGAAGGTAATGTGGAAGATAGTGTACAGGTTTCCAGTACAGATAATTTTCAGAAGGAAATTGCCACGTTTCAGGTGAAATCAAGTGAGAGGCCTAATTTCACTTGTGTGTGTTGTCGACGCACTTATTATAAGAATCAGACTAAGTTAGTGGATTTATATGCGAAAAGTGAAAGGGAAAATAATAGTGAATGGAAGGATTTCTCAACATACTTGATGGTAGAAAATTGTTTTGATTTGGGATCGGATCAACGTGTGTGTACTTATTGTTGTAACAAATTAAATCAAAACCGGATGCCTGCTAGAGCGGTTCATAATAATCTGGAATTGGTTGAGATTCCTTCTGAATTGAAGGATTTAAATACTTATGAATCTATTTTGATTCAAAGTATCCATCCCTTTCAGGCGATTGTAAGAATGGAGCCAAAGACAGGGAAATTGCCTCCATCAGATTTACAGAGAGGATTAAAGGGAAGAGTTGTTTATTTGCCTCTAGATTTGAAGAAAAACATTAATACAATTGGAGTAGAGAAAGTGGAAGAGGAACCTCTGGTTATCTTAGTTAATGGGGTTCCGACAAAGAGTAAGAAAATATGACAAGATTTAGTGGATGTTAGGAAAGTCAAAAAAGCAACATTGTATTTGAAGAAAAACAATAAGTACTACAAGAATGTATATGTTGCAGAAAAGGACGTAAGTGAAGAAGAGGATAGCGATTTGTGTGCTGGTCAAATTGAGAAAGTAGAAGCCTCTAAAAATGAAGAAATATATGAACATCATAGTGTTCATCCTTTGCATTCCAAGGAAGTCATGGGGAATGCTATTTAGTTGTTTCAAATGAAACAAGCCAAAGGAAGTCCTATTAGTGTTTGGGAGGAAAGTTTGGAAGCTCGGTGTTTCCCACAGCTATTTCCAACAGGTCAAGGAGGAAGATATGATGAGCGACCTGATCAAATTCCTGCTTCTGAATACCGGACTTTACGATTGTATGCAGAAGATCCTAGGTTTCGTCAATGCATTCCCTATTTGTTTCATCTACTGTTTGAAAGCGATCTGTCTGGACTGTCATATGCAGTGAACCACATCTTGAAAAGTGATGTACAGATGCAAAACATCTCGGCAAGTGACTTTATGGATAAAGTCAATGTCCAAGACAGTATTTTGGATTCTCACCTGATTAATCTCATGGCGTTTCAGCGTGGTACTAATGAGTACTGGTACCGTCGTCATGGTGATTTAAAATGTATGCTGAGGAACTTAGGAACTCCCACATGGTTCCTCACTCTCAGCTGTGCCGAGTATGGCTGGGAAGACTCACTTGAATTTCTACGAGACGCAAATGGAAATGGAATTATTGAAAATATCGAATTCAAGACACCCGGAGAACTGTGCTCTTTGGATCCAGTGAATGTATGCAGGTACTTCAATCATAGATTTGAAGCTATGATGTCTTTCATCATGAACAAGAAAAATCCACCTCTTGGAGAGGTGTTGGATTTCTTCTGGAGAAAGGAGTACCAAGCAAGAGGTGCTCCTCATATACATATGCTGCTGTGGATCAAAGATGCACCCACATTTGGAACAGATCCGGATGACTTAGTGATAAGTTTCATAGAACAGTATTCTACATGTGCTGTTCCAAAGGCAAAGGAAGACAAAAGCCTAAGAGAACAAGTTTTACGCTTCCAAAGCCATCGTTGCGGAAAGTACTGTCGTCGTAAATTCAGAAACAAGGACAAGTTCTACACACAATGTCGTTTCGCCTTTCCACGACCGGTGATTTCTAAAGGAAGAGTGAACAGTTTGATGTCTTCGCTGCGACATAATGTGATGAAGAAATCACCCAAAAATACGTACAAATTGAAAAGGAACGAAGAGTCCAAGTACATCAACGACTACAACCCAGTGATTTTGTCCATGTGGAATGCTAACATGGATATACAGTTTGTGGCTGATAACTGTATGGCTGTGGCTCGGTATGTGACATCTTACATCACCAAAAAAGAAAAGACAGAATTGAAGGATATGTGGGAGGACATTTCCCATGAAAAGAGCCTCAGTAAGAAGTTGTACAGTTTCAGTCTGAAGATGTTGTCGCATCGAGAAATCGGAGCTTACGAATGTTCTGACCGGTTGTCTTCAGCAAGTCTCTATGCCAAATCCAGGAGTATCATTTGGGCGAGTCTTGGTCTTGCTGCAACGCGTAATTGAGTTCTGAAACCTGTACGGGAAATTGAGTATTTGGCGGAAAAGGAGCCAAACAGTACAGATATTTTGAAGACCAACATGTTGGATACATATTATCCAAATAGAAGCAGTCACCTCGAGAATGTTTGTCTGTATGAGGTTCTACAAAATTACATATTCAAAAGGAACATCAAAGAAGATATTGATAAAGGAGTGTATGCTGTAATTGGAAGTGAGGGATGTCTGGTCAAGCAAAGAAAATGCCACTTGGTAAACCATCGAAAATTGAGTGGCGAATCTCCTGAAAGAAAAGAGTTTTTCTATTTAGCACTTTTGCAACTTTTCAAGCCTTGGCATGCAGAAGAGGAACTGCTTGGAGATTTCCTCTGTTACGAAGACTCTTTCAATGCCGCCAAGGAGACCATAGAATGTCCTGTTTTTCCTAAATATCTAGAAATGTTGAATGCGGAAATCGAGCAGGAAGGAACGATTGCAGCCGAGATTGCTAGAGACAGTTCTCAGGACAGTCAGAGTTCTGTTTCATTGAGTCAGGATCCACTAGGAGGACCAGTTATCGAAAATGAAGCTGCCACTGCCATGATTGAAGTGCAAAGAGCCATGGCACATGCTCAGGAGGATGCGGTTAACTTAGAAGACTTGGAAAGACAACTCAACGTTGAGCAGAGGAAAATATATGATGAAGTTACCAACCAAATTGATCATGGATTAAGTCATGAGAAGAAAGAGTGCTCATGTACGCCGTTGAAGCCTGTCCGACTGTACGTGAGTGGAGAAGTGGGAACTGGAAAAAGTTTCCTCATTAAAGCAATTTCATGTTATTTGCAGAAAAGGACTGAGTCATCGCTGTCTTGTGTTGTCACCGCTCCAACTGGACTGGCAGCACATAACATTAAAGGTATTACTTTGCATCGTCTACTGATGCTGCCAGTGGAGCATGATAACAAATTACAATACCACAAGTTATCTGGAGATGCTTGTTGTGAAGTTTCAAGAGTCTTGAGGAAAATGAAACTTCTTATCATTGACGAAGTAAGCATGGTTTCCAATGTCATGCTTGCCTTTGTGCATTTGAGAATGCAAGAAGTTCTCAAAACAGAGTATGATGTGTTATTTGGTGGCAAACACATCATTGTTTTCGGTGATCTTCTGCAGCTGACACCAGTGAAAGGAAAACCTGTGTTCAAAATGCTCACGCATGAAGATACCAGGAAGTGCCTAGGGAGCATTGGCAACGTCAATATATGGTTAAACTTCAATTATGCTGAACTGCGTGAAAATATGCGTCAGGCGAAGGATGAAGATTACAAGAATATTCTACAAGATGTTAGAATCGGAAAAGTGACCGAGCTTGGGAAAGAAGCTTTACATACACGATTACTGTCAAATTTGTATCCAGAACAAGACGTTGTGCCTGAGAATATTTTTCGGAAAATTACTGAGAAGAAATCTGGAATATGTTTGATGCCAACTCTTGCAGAATGTGCCATCTTCAACAACAAAATGTTGCATTTAGAAAACCAAGAGATTGTGAAACTGGAAGCTATTGACAGAGTAGAGCATATGGGATCAACAATTATTTTCTCTGAGAATTTGAAATCAAAATTGGATTCATTAGAGAAGACTATATCTAAAACTGCAGGTTTTGAAAAGACTCTGAATGTGTGCTTAAATTGCCGTATAATTTTAAGAAGGAATTTACATGTTGAAAGAGATCTGGTAAATGGATCAATCGGTAATGTTGTTGATTTTGTGAAATACAGAAATAGAGATGGAATTGAATTTTTAAAAATTAAATTTGATGGCATTGAGGAAGTACAGCTAATTGGTTGTTGCTCTGCTAGGTTTTTGCTTGTAAAAGACTTATATGTTCGCCGTAAGCAGTTTCCTGTTTGCTTGGCATATGCGGTGACAATCCATAAATCAAAAGGTTTAAGTGTAGACAGTGCATTGGTGAATATTGGCAGTTCTGTGTTCAAGGAGGGTATGGCATATGTGGCATTGTCACGAGTCAGAACTTTATCGGGATTGTACTTGATTGAGTGTGATGTCACAAACATTTGTGCGGATCTAGATTGTGTTAAGGAATACAATAGGTTAAGAAGAGAGTATGCGCCACATTTGCCTCAATATCCTTTGTTTGAGAAACGTGTGGTAGGCCGGAAACGAAGAAATGTGACCAATAGTAGGGAGGTTGTAGCAAAAAGATGAAAAGTCGATGAACCTGAAATTATAAGCAGAAAGAAAAAGGATTCTGTTGAAGATGTTGTTGGTTTTCAAATTGAAAATAGTTCTGGTGTCAACTGCTATGCTAATGTAGTGGTTAATGTTGTCTTTTCTCTAGAAACTTTAAAACAACAGATTGTGATCAATTCGGATCAAAGTTTTTCCTGCTTGCTGAATTCTGTGTTAGAGAAATGTAGCACTGATAGAACAAAAAAAGAAAGTGTGTCTGAAATTCGAAATCTGTTAGACAAATGTTCAGGTCAAACGCAATTCTCTCAAAATATTCAGCAAGATTGTCAGGAGTTTTTAATGTATATTCTTGATGTATTGCAAGATGAAGGTGTAGATGTAGATCATCTGTTTGGCCTTTCTTATCAATGGCAGCATGACTGCGAGAACTGTAGGGTATCAAGTACTACTAGTGTAGACTCAGAAATATTTATATATTTAACTTTGCCAGACAGTAAATCAGTGTCCTTTAATAAGCTAGTAAAATCAGCCGATCACAACATGGAGTGTAGCCAATGTAAGTCAGCAATGCTGTCCACATTATTTATACGAACATATGGCCAGTATGTCATTTTAATGTTCCAACGATGTAGGCCTGATGGAACAAAATTGACAACTTTTATTAAAAATGTTGTGGCTTCGCAGTTGTCAATATCAGGAAGGACGTTTGTAACTGCAGAAATTATATATCATGATGGTCCTTCAACAACATCAGGACATTACACAGCTTATTTAAAGTCTAAAAACGGCTGGTCATTCTGCAATGATTCTGTTTTAACTTTAAAAAAAAAAGTGCCTTTTGACCTTAAAAATTCTTACCTGGTGTTTTTAAAACCAAAATTTTTGGGAAAGAATCTCGGGATCTGCTCTGAGGAATTTCAAGAGGTTCTAATGGCTCCTACACTATTTGGCCTTGAGGATAAGTGTAGTACAGAGAAAAAAGTTAAATGTGGAAATGTGGAACATGAGTGAGCAAGAAGGATGAGATATCACTAGTACAGGATTGTGAAAGTGATCTTGAACGTTTTCTTTCTAAAAGTTGCGGAAAAAGAAAATAACGGGATTTGCTTAGAAGAATTCCAAGAGTTATAAATGGCTCTTACACGATTTGGCCTTGAGGAAATGTGCGGTAGAGAGCGAGAAGTCATTTATTGTATGTAACATATTTGTCAAAACGATGGAGCTTTTCTTTCAGAAAGTGGCGGGCTGAAAATAATAGCAGCACAACAGAGTATAAGCTGTTCATAGGACATCCTTTGACGTCATGGAAAGTAAGTTACTTTTAAGGAGTTCTGATTTCTGATTGGTTATGTTATATGGGTTTTTTAAACACAATCATTTTGATTGTGGTTTTTTTCCCCGCTGTTATATGATGAATACCTTCAACTCACTGTTTTTAGTGAAATTTGATACATTCTGAGAACAGCAAAAATAAACCATTTAACATGTATATTTAATTCTGTACTTTTTGTATTTATGATATACATTGAGAACTGTGCAGGAGGCATGGAGAAACTGAGGCTTCTGTAAGTGTCAAGGGAGGTGAGTAATGTACATTGCTCGTTTGCATACAGTCCTCATCTTCTCCGTACTCTTGGATATGCTAGACTACATCTGCACAATGAGATACCTAAGCTGAGGGAATACAGGTGATGTGATTGTGGAATGAGCAAAAAAAATTGCACATTTTTCAATTACACTACCTGTGTTTCCTAACATTACAAATCACATTGTGCAGATGAGGTTTAGGCTTGTCCAGGGACACAGAAGAGGTCTGGCCTTTGTTCAAGAGTGCAGTGGACATGACTCACTTCATTGGTAGGCCTGCACATGTATTATCTCCTCTGTACTCTTCAACAAGCCTACATTTCATCTGCAACCCTGAGTAGGCCTCACCTCAAACAAACCTCTGGATAGTCCACACCTTATCGTCATCCTGAATCAATCATTTAAAATGTTAGGGGCAGATTTATGATGGCCGTGCGCCTCTTTTGTGCCGCTGTTGCGTCACTTTTGTGATGCAGCAGTGATACAAAAGATGCACCGTGTTGCAAGATAGGCCTCACTTCATCTCCAACAAGATACCGTCAGTTTAAACTGTAAACATTTAGGACTGTGTAGGGGGCATGGAGAAGCTGAATCTTCTGTAAATGTCAAAATTGTTCCATACAGTGCTCACCTTCTGCGTAGTCTTTGATATGCTAGACTCCATCTGCACAATGAGATACCTAAGCAAAGGAAACACAGGTGATGTGATTGTGAAATGAGGAAAAGAATTCCACATTTTTCAATTACATCACCTGTGTTTCCTAACATTATGAATCACATTGTGCAGATGAGGTTTAGGCCTGTCCAGGGACACAGAAGAGGTCTGGCCTTTGTTCAAGAGTGCAGTGGACATGACTCACTTCATTGGTAGGCCTGCACATTTATTATCTCCTCTGTACTCTTCAACAAACGTAAATTTCATCTGCAACCCTGAGTAGGCCTCACCTCAAACAAACCTCTGGATAGTCCACACCTTATCGTCATCCTGAATCAATCATTTAAAATGTTAGGGACAGATTTATGATAGCCGTGTGTCTCTTTTGCGCCGCTGTGCGTCACTTTTGTGACGCAGCGCCGGTGCAAAAGATGCACCATGTTGCAAGATTGGCCTCACTTCATCTGCAACAAGATACCGTCAGTTTAAAATGTATATATTTAGGACTGTGTAGGGGGCATGGAGAAGCTGAGGCTTCTGTAAGTGTCAAAGTTGTTGCATACAGTGCTCACCTTCTGCGTACTCATTCATATACTAGACTACTTCTGCACAATGAGATACCTAAGCAAAGGAAACACAAGTGATGTGATTGTGGATTGAGCAAAAAAAATTGCACGTTTTTCAAATACATTACCTGTGTTTCCTAACATTACGAATCACATTGTGTAGATGCCTCACTCAGTCTGTATCTGACACTCTTTCCTTCACTTCCTCTGTCTCCTCTCTCTCTCACTCTCTTTTCATTATTCACCCTTTCCTTATATAGTTTACCTTACTCACTTTCTTTTAGTAGCTTACACAACTTCAATTTAGTTTACTCTTCTATCCTTCTTTTCTTTCACTGAAAGTATCTTATTTTTTTCTTTCTAAGTAATTTACTCTATTTAAATTTCTTTTTGTCTCTGACTGTCTATCACCGTTTCTTTCTCTTTTTTTTCTGCATGTTTCTCTCTAACTTTATTTCTTTGTAAAATTGGATGATTGTCAATCTTTTCCCTTGTCTTTTCTAATTTTTAAATACATGTTTTAATATTTTTCAAATTTTTATTGTTTCTTTCACGGATTGAAAGTATAAAAATAACAAGTAACTAAGTTAACGACAATTATAAGGTAAGTGTTTTGTACTCTTTTCATTACATTTCTATCACATTTAACTTCTATTAGTTCCACTGCTTCATTTCTTTAACCCTCAGTTTCCTGCCTTTGCTACTTCCCTCATTCTTTTCTCTATTACTTACTTACTCTACTCCTTCCACTCCTTTTCTCAGTCCCTCTGTTCTCATAGTTCCTCATTCTTCTTCACTCACTCCGTCTCTATTACTCTCACTGTCTCTGACTGATCACTCTTTCACTACTTGTTCATTACGCTTTCTCCCTGTAGTTCAAGCACACTAAGGGGCATATTATCAACACACGCAATAAA
This sequence comes from Lissotriton helveticus, assembly GCF_964261635.1. NCBI lineage: Eukaryota > Metazoa > Chordata > Amphibia > Caudata > Salamandridae > Lissotriton > Lissotriton helveticus. The sequence continues at coordinate 4,442,639 of NC_136061.1, read as the reverse complement.
ATTATCGCTGCTTTTATCGGCAGAAAACTGCCGCAAATGCGGCTTTAGCGGCAGTTTTCTGCCACAAAAGCGGCTTTAGCGGCAGATTTCTGCCGATAAAAGCAGCGATAATTTTATCGCCTATGTTGATAATATCCCCCTATGTTATTCACATTTCTTTGCTGTTTCAATCATTCCTTTTCTGTTACTTCTTCTTTTCTGCTTTCTGTGTTTTCTCTCTGTTATTCCATATGTTTTAATCTTATTTTGAACATTCACTCACATTCTCTAAGAAACTCTTGTTTATTATTCTTCTACTCTCCTTTTTTTCTTTCACTTCCTTATCTATTTTGTTTTTCACAATTATACCCTCTTCCATCTTTTCTTCGGTAAATAGATCTATTAAACAGTATCTCTGGTTTACTCCCTATAGCTGTCTTTCTTTTAACATTACTCTCTGTTTCCTTCCCTTATACTTACTCTTCTTTTTGTTTAATTATTGTTTTTTGTTCGCTTCCGGTTCGCGTACCGGCGAGCGAACCGGGAAGCGAACCAAAGGAAATAGAGGTTGCCAGAGTGCTAAACATTCTAGCAATTTTTTTATTAAGGGGAGGTAGTTCTGAAAAGAACTTTTTTTTTTATTGTTTTTGTTGTTTTATATTTTTTATTATTTTTCTGATTTTTTTTTACTTTTTTAGTATTTTTTGACCGATTTTATATTATTTTTTTGTTTTTTTTTGGGGGGGGAACCAAAATGATTTATTATAAAGGGCTCAACAGGAGCAAAAAAAAAAAGATAATGTATTTTCTGTATGTTTTGGACAGTTGTGATTGTCAATTGCAGCATTTATTAAATTTACGCTACTCTCTCTGTAGCAAATCAATTTTTCGCAATAAATGCATACAAATTTCACTTCCCCAAACTTCAGCTGAATATTTGGGACCGTCTCCCTCGCCTCTGGTCCCGTCAGTGCCTGTTGATGAGATGTACTGGCCACAGGATGGGGGTTATCGAGCAGGTCACGTACTTGCGCAGCACTGTAGTTGTTAGGGTGCCACCTCTCCATATGGCGATGCATCGTATAATTGCCATAACTATATTTTTTATCTGTCCCTCTGGACAGATCATTTTTACATATAAGGCAAGTTACGTAGCGGGCATTCACTTTTTTTTGGCCTCGGGGATATTTAAAAAATTGTCAAATAAAATTCTCTTTCACTCGGGACCTCCTAGGCTCTTCTGGCAAAAAATGCCCCTCTTCTTCCTCTTCCTCTTGTTCCTCTTGTTCCTCCTCTTGCTCAACCATAACCTGAAGAGGTGGTCCTCTCTTCCTATGAGGTGGTGGTGGTGGTGGGGGTGCACCAGCTGAAGCTATAACACTTGCCATCGCTAAGTGATGAAAAAGGTCTTCCTCTCACAAAGATGAAAGTCAGAGTGAGGAAACAGGGATGGGTTTCCATCATTTGGGCAAAAAAATAGTTCTAAACCAATGAAAAGTGTTATTTTTAGGTCACATGACCTAGCCTTACATCATTAGGAAACTGAAAGTGAAATGAACCAATGAAAAGTGTTATTTACAGGTCACATGACTTGTTACGCTTACATTACGCGATCCGCGCCGCGTCCTGAATCGCTTCCGGGAAGCTGCGCTTCGCGCACCGGAGCACTTCCGGGTGCGCTAACGCGGCGCATCATATGACGCATTACGCGACAACGCGATACGTCGCGCTTACGCGACACGTCACGATGTTGTTTTCTAACGCGCCAGTTGCGCAAACGGAACGTTTACCGGTTCGCGGACCGAGTCGCGGCACCAAATTGAGCTAACGGGAAGCTGCCCGGTTCGCGGACCGGGAGCGAATCAAAAAAAATTATTTAAAAAAATACATTAAAAAATTGTATTGAAAACATATAAAATATATTTTTCGATTTAAAGAAGAATACATTTTAAAGCTTTTGATATTTGCTATTAAAAAAACATTGAAATTCACTGAAAAAACCATAGGTTATAGACCATATATAGTTAGGAATTAGCATTTACAAAACCTTGAAAATTCACTGAAAAAACCATAGGTTATAGACCATATATAGTTAGGAATTAGCATTTACAAAACCTTATTTTACTCACACAAAACCATTGAAATTCCATATATAGTTAGTTGCACTAACTATATATCGCGCACCCGCAATCCACTGCTGATGATGTCACATATTACATAATTCATGACATGGTCAATTACATCACTGATGACATCACTGATGACATCTCAAATGACATCACTGATAACAACATCCAGTGATTTTATGTTTCTGTAAAGTTTAAATATGTCTTACATATTGAAGAATGAGTGGATGTATAAGTGTCTGGATGAAGGATTTAGTAGGTGCATGACTGACTGTATGAGTGAGTGATCAAATGTGTCTCACTGAGTGCATGGGTTAGTGACTAAACTGTCTTAATTTGTGCATCATTATGTCTGTTGTTCTGTAAACTGCTGCATGTGTTGATCAGTAGCTATATGAGTAACTATATGGGTTATTGATTGGTTGACCAAGTATTTTTATGGGAGACTGAGTGAGTGTGTGGGTGGCTGGGAGGTGTATGACTCTGTGCATAGATGTGTGAGCAGTTGATTCACTAGATGTATGGGTTCAAAAGTGCATGTGGAAACAGCTGTATGGGCGGTTGACTGTGTGCATGAGTGCTACATGTCAAAGTAAGTACATATGTAAAACACAGTACATGTGAGAGTTGACATATATAAATAACTGTGCATAAGAGCCAGTGAATGTGTGAGTGGCTGTATGGATCATTGTGAACTTGTATCAGGGATAGTATAAGAGAGTAAATATGTGTTAGTATATGTTTGAATAAGTAAGGTGTGTATAACTGTATAGTTGAGGAAATGGAGGTGTGATTGATTCTTTGCATGACTGACTAGGTGTGTGAGTAACTCCATGGATGAATGACAGTCTGTGAGTGTCTGTTTACACTGAGTGTATCTAAGGTTATATTAGAGTCTGAAGAGGTTCATCATATTATCACATGAATGATGTCAACAGTGATGTGATCAGTAATGTCAAATGAGATGTCATCAGTGATGTGATCAGTAATGTCAAATGAGATGCCAGCACTGTACCTACTGCCTAAGCTACATAAAGATCTTTGGAAACCACCTGGGAGACCGATTGTCTCCTCAGTGGGTAGTTTATTAGAAAAAACTTCAAGGTACATCGATCACTTTTTGCAACCGCTAGTCCAGTCCTTACCATCTTATATCAAGGATACATCTGACTTCCTCAGAAAAATTAACAACTTTACATGGAATTCTGATTACTGGATGATCAGTTTTGATGTTGTCAGTTTGTATACAAGCATTCCCCAAAATTTGGGTTTAGAGGCATGCAGACACTTTCTTAAGGAACGATCTATTTCCCACTGGGGCCACACTAACATGATATTGCATATGATGCAGATATGTCTTGAAAATAATTTTTTCATATTTGATAAAAAAATGTACAGACAGATACGGGGGACGGCGATGGGTACTTGCTTTGCCCCCAGCTTTGCTGGTCTTTTCATGGGCTGGTGGGAGGAGCAAGTGGTGAGTAACATCTCCCACTTTAGTACCCACGCCGTCCTCTGGCTGCGTTATATAGATGACATCTTCTGTGTCTGTAAGGGCACCCGTGAACAAGCTCATGAATTTGAAACGATCATCAATAATAATGGTCTTAATTTAAAATTTACGAGCTACATGAGTAAGACACAGTTGGAATTTTTGGATGTCAATCTTGTGGTTAGGGATGGAGTTCTAAAAAGCTCCTTATTCCGCAAAAAAACAGCTGGGAATAGTCTCCTACACGCTGAAAGTTGTCACCCTGTTACACTTATAAGAAGCATACCTCTGGGAGAGTTGACCAGGGCCAAACGAAATTGCAGCACAGAGCTGCACTATGAAAAGGAAAAAGAACTCATGATAGCAAGATTTCGTAAAAGGGGATATTCCAATGAAATCATTAAACAGGCAGAAAGAAAGGTAGATCAAAAAGATAGAAAAGAACTTCTGATCCCTAAAGAACGTCCTGTGGACGATAAAATTCGATTCATAACTCGGTATGACAGTCAGTCCTGGGAAGTGAGACGGAGTTTACGGAAGTTTTGGGATATCCTGAAATTGGATAAAGATTTATGTGAGGCCATACATGAGGCACCATCATTGACTTATATGAAGGCAAAATCACTAAAGGACACCCTGAGTACCACATTAATCAGAGAACGTCCCAAAGCAGATGCTATACAAGGATTTTTTCCTTGTAAACGGTGCAAAGCATGCAAGACCAGCAGAAACTGTAAATCAGTAAAGATGTCATCAGTGATGTCATCAGTGATGTCACTGACCATGTCATGAATGATGTAATATGTGACATGATCAGCAGTGGATTGCGGGTGCGCGATATATAGTTAGTACAACTAACTATATATGGAATTTCAATGGTTTTGTGTGAGTAAAATAAGTTTTTTTAAATGCTAATTCCTAACTATATATGGTCTATAACCTATGGTTTTTTCAGTGAATTTTCAAGGTTTTGTAAATGCTAATTCCTAACTATATATGGTCTATAACCTATGGTTTTTTCAGTGAATTTCATTGGTTTTTTAAAAGCTAATATCTATAGCTGTAAAGTGTATTCTTCTTTAAATCCAAAAATATATTTTATATGTTTATTAATAATTTTTTTTAAATATTTTTTTTGTTTCGCTTCCGGTCCGCGAACCGGGAAGCTTCCCGTTAGCTCAATTTAATTCCGCGACCCGGTCCGCGAACCGGTAAGAAATCAACATAGTGACGGTATCGCGTTGCCGCGTAATGCGTCTTATGACGTACTGCGTTAGCGCACCCGGAAGTGCCCCGGGGCGCGGACCGAGGCGCGAAACGCAGCTCCCCGGAAGCGATCCGCGGCGCGAAAGCGCGACGTATCGCGTTGCCGCGAAATGCGTCTTGTGACGTATCGCATTAGCGCACCCGGAAGTGTCCCGGGGCGCGGACCGGGGCGCGAAGCTTAGCGACCCGGAAGCTAACCGGGGAGCGTTCCGCAGCGCGTAACATGAGCGTGAGAGGTCATGTGACTTGTTAATAAAACTTTTCATTGGTTCATTTCACTTTTGGTTTCATAATGATGGAAGGCTAGGTCAGGTGACTTAAAAATAACACTTTTCATTGGTTGAGAAGTATTGTTTTTCCCAAATGATGAAAACCCCTCCTTCTTTCCTCACTCTGACTTTCATCATTGTGAGAGGAAGACCTATTTTGCTTGTTGGAAGACCTATTTTGCTTGTGTGAAAATGGCTTCATTGGTTGCTTCAGCTGGTGCACCCCCACCACCACCACCACCTCCTCATGGGAAGAGAGGACCACCTCCCCAGGTCCTTACCAACACTGAGGAGGAAGAGGAAGAAATGGATGAGGAGGGAGAAGAACCACAATTTTTAGAAGAGTTGCCCCGGGTTTCCAGAAAGAAAGCCAGTTTCATCTGGCAGTTTTTTTCGATGCCTCGTGGCCAAAAAAAGGTCAACGCAAGGTATGTCACCTGCCTGATATGCAAGGAACAATTGTCCAGAGGGACGGACAAAAAATATAGCTTTGGAAATCACACAATGCACAGGCACATGACGAGGAAACATCCCCTAAATTACAGCCGGGCAGAATTAAGGGATATGCACGACAATCCAAGACCAACTCCTGTGGCCAGACCAACAATACCAGTTTCTCTAACACCAGAAGAGGCACGGGAAACTGTGCCAAATATTCAAGAAAATTTTGGGCACATGATTCACTTATGTATGCACTGTCGTGCATTATTAGCTTGTGGCAACATGAGCATCAATGCACTCAACCTGGCATATGAACACCATGATTGCCCTAACCGCCCCCAGTAATTTTTTTTTGCTCCTGTTGAGCCATTTTCAACGCCTGTTTTTTGTTGTTTCCTCCCCCCAAAAAAACCCCCCAAAAAATATAAAATCGTTCAAAAAATACAAAAAAAACCAAAAAATGTTCAAAAAAATAAAAAAATATATAAAACAACAAAAATATAAAAAAAAAGTTCTTTTCAGAACTACCTTCCCTTTCCAAAAAAATTGCTAGAATGTTTAGCACTCTGGCAAGCTCTATTTCTTTTGGTTCGCTTCCGGGTTAGCTTCCCGGTACGCGGACCGGGAGCTAACCAAAAAAATAAAAAAAATAAAAAAAGTGTAAGTATAAGGAAAGGAAACAGAGAGTGATGTTAAAAGAAAGACAGCTATAGGGAGTAAAGAAGAGATACTGTTTAATAGATCTATTTACCGAAGAAAAGACAGAAGAGGGTATAATTGTGAAAAACAAAATAGATAAGGAAGTGAAAGAAAAAAAAAGAGAGTATAACATTAACAAAGAAGAGTTTCTTGGAGAATGTGAGTGAATGTTCAAAATAAGATTAAAACATGAGGAATAACAGAGAGAAAAAATAGAAAACAGAAAACAAAAAATAACAGAAAAAGATTAATTGAAACAGCAAAGAAATGTAATTAACATAGAGCCATATCATCAACATAGGCAATAAAAGTTTTGCAGCTTTTATTGGCAGAAATGTGTCGCTAAAGCTGCTTTTGTGGCAGAAAACTGCCACTAAAACCACTTTTGCACCAGTTTTCTGCCAATAAAAAGAGCAATAATTTTATTGGCTGTGTTCATAATATTCCCCTTAGTGTGCTTCAACTACACAGAGAAAGCATTATGAACAAGTAGTGATAGACTGATCAGTCAAAGACACTAAGAGTAATAGAGACGCAGTGAGTGAACAAGAGTGAGGAACTATGAGAAGAGAGGGACTGAGAAAAAGAGTGGAAGGAGTTGAGTAAGTAGGTAATAGAGAAAGGAATGAGGGAAGTAGCAAAGGCAGGAAACTGAGGGTTAAAGAAATGAAGCAGTGGAACTAATAGTAGTTAAATGTGATATAAATGTAACGAAAACAGTACAAAATATTTACCTTATAATTGTCGTTAAATTACTCACTTTTTGTTTTTATACTTTCAATCTGTGAAAGAGAGAACAAACATTTGAAAAATATTAAAACATGTATTTAAAAATTTGAAAAGACAAGGGAAAAGATTGAAGGACAAACAGTTTTTCAAAAACTTTGACACTTACAGAAGCTTCTGCTTCTCCAGGCCCCCTACACAGTCCTAAAGATATACATTTTAAACTAACAGTATCTTGATGCAGATGAAGTGAGGCCTATCTTAAAACATGGTGCATCTTTTGCATTGCTGTTGTTTCAGAAAAGTGTCGCAACACACTAAAATTTTAAATAATTGCTTCAGGATGCCAATAAGATGTCTACTATCCAGAGGTTTGTTTCAGGTGAGGCCTACTCAGGGTTGCAGATGAAATTTCGAGTTGTTGAAGAGAATAGAGGACATAATACATGTGAAGGTCTACCAATGAAGTGAGTCATGTCCACTGCACTCTTCAACAAAGTCCAAACCTCCTATGTTTCCCTGGACAGACCTAAACTTGATCTGCACAATGTGATTCGTAATGATAGGAAACACAGGTGATGTAATTGAAATACATGCAATTTATTTTGCTCATTTCACAATCACATCACTTGTGTTTCCTTTGCTTAGGTATCTCATTGTGCAGATGTAGTCTAGCATATGAAAGAATACGCAGAAGTGCAGCACTGCATGCAACAACTTTGACACTTACAGAAGCCTCACCTTCTCCATGCCTCCTACACAGTTCTACATATACATCATAAATGCAAACAGTACAGAATTAATTATACATGTTAAATGGTTTATTTTTGCTGTTCTCAGAATGTATCAAAATTCACTAAAAACAGTGACTTGAAGGTATTCATCATGTAACAGCGGGGAAAAAAAAACACAATCAAAATGATTGTGTTTAAAAAACCCATACAACATCAGAAATCAAAATTCAGAACTCCTTAAAGTTAACTTACTTTCCATGACGTCCAAGGATGTCCTATGAACAGCTTACACTCTTTTGTGCTGTTATTACTTTCAGCCCGCCACTTTCTGAAAGAAAATCTCCATCGTTTTTAAAAACACGTTACATGCAATAAATGACTTCTTGCTCTCTACCACAATTTTCCACAAGGCCAAATCTGGTCAGAGCCATTTATAACTCTTGGATTTCTTGTAAGCCAATCCCGTCATTTGGCATTTCCGCAACTTTCAGAATTAAAATGTTGAAGATCATTTTCACAATCCTGGAATAGTAATATCTTCCCCTTCTTGCTCAGTCATGTTCTACTTTTCCTATGACACTGATACAAGCAGACTTACACTACCTCTATGACTACTACAATTATTTAATTCTCTACATCACTTTTAATCACAAAGCAATGTAAAACAGTAGACAGCATTGCAGACTTACATTCCCTCTACTCCATGTTTTGATTGGCTGCTTCAATTAGCTTATAAAAAGAAACAGTTTTTCTGAACTCATTCAAAGTGCACGTATTTCTCCATAATGTCCAGTCCTATGGTTAGAAGTTATGTCTCTGAACTATACTTATCCTCAAGGCCAAATTGTGTAGGAGCCATTAGAACTTCTTGAAATTCCACAGAGCACATCCCGAGATTATTTCCCTAAAATTTTGGTTTTAAAAACACCAGGTAAGAGTTTTTAAGGTCATACGGCAATTTTTTTTTGAAAATTAAAACAGAATCATTGCAGAATGACCAGCCATTTCTAGACTTTAAATAAGCTGGGTAATGTCCTGATGTTATTGAAGGGCCGTCATGATATATAATTGCTGCAGTTACAAAAGTCCTTCCTGATATTGACAACTGCGAAGCTACAACATTTTTTATTAAAGTTGTCAATTTTGTTCCATCAGGCCTACATCGTTGGAACATTAAAATGACATACTGGCCATATGTTCGTATAAATAATGTGGACATCATTTCAGATTTACATTGGCTACACTCCATGTTGTGATCAGCTGCTTTTACTAGCTTATTAAAGGAGACTGATTTACTGTCTGGCAAAGTTAAATATATAAATCTTTCTGAGTCTACACTAGTAGTACTTGATACCATACAGTTCTCGCAGTCATGCTGCCATTGATAAGAAAGCCCAAACAGCTGATCTACATCTACACCTTCAGCATGTAATACATCAAGCATATACATTAAAAACTCCTGACAATCTTGCTGAATATTTTGAGAGAATTGTGTTTGGCCTGAACATCTGTCTAACAGATTTCGAATTTCAGACACACTTTCTATGTTTCTTCTATCAGTGGTACATTTCTGTAACACAGAATTTAACAAACTGCAAAATCTTTGATCAGAATTGACCACAATCTCTTCTTTTACATTTTTTAGAGAAAACAAAACATTAACCACTACATTAGCATAGCAGTTGACACCAGAACTGTTTTCAAACTGAAAACCAACAACATCTTCAACAGAATCCTTTTTGTTTCTGCTTGTAATTTTAGGTTCATTGACTTTTTGTCTTTTTGCTACAACCTCCCCAGTATTGTTCTCATTTCTACGTTTCCGGCCTACCACACGTTTCTCAAACAAAGGATACTGAGGCAAATGTGGCGCATACTCTCTTCTTAACCTATTGTATTCCTTAACACAATCTAGATCCGCACAAATGTTTGTGACATCACACTCAATCAAGTACAATCCCGATAAAGTTCTAACTCGTGACAATGCCACATATGCCATACCCTCCTTGAACACAGAACTGCCAATATTCACCAATGCACTGTCTACACTTAAACCTTGCGATTTATGAATTGTCACCGCATATGCCAAGCAAACAGGAAACTGCTTACGGCGAACATATAAGTCTTTTACAAGCAAAAATCTAGCAGAACAACGAGCAATTAGCTGTACTTCCTCAATGCCATCAAATTTAATTTTTAAAAATTCAATTCCATCTCTATTTCTGTATTTCACAAAATCAACAACATTACCCATTGATCCATTTACCAGACCTCTTTCAACATGTAAATTCCTTCTTAAAATTATACGGCAGTTCAAGCACACATTCAGAGTCTTTTCAAAACCTGCAGTTTTAAATATACTCTTCTCTAATGAATCCAATTTTGTTTTCAGATTCTCAGACAAAATAATTGTTGATCCCATATGCTCTACTCTATCAATAGCTTCCAGTTTCACAATCTCTTGCTTTTCTAAATGCAACATTTTGTTGTTAAATTTGGCACATTCTGCAAGAGTTGGCATCAAACATATTCCAGATTTCTTCTCAGTAATTTTCTGAAAAATATTCTCAGGCACAACATCTTGTTCTGGATATAAATTTGACAGTAATCGTGCATGTAAAGCTTCTTTCCCATGCTCGGTCACTTTTCCAATTCTAACATCTTGTAGAATAGTCTTGTAAACTTCATCCTTCGCCTGACGCATATTTTCATGCAGTTCAGCATAATTGAAGTTTAACCATATATTGACGTTGCCAATGCTGCCTAGGCACTTCCTGGTATCTTCATGCGTGAGCATTTTGAACACAGGTTGCCCTTTCACTGGTGTCAGCTGCAGAAGATCTCCGAAAACAATGATGTGTTTGCCACCAAATAACACATCATACTCTGTTTTGAGAACTTCTTGCATCCTCAAATGCACAAAGGCAAGCATGACATTGGAAACCATGCTTACTTCGTCAATGATAAGAAGTTTCATTTTCCTCAAGATTCTTGAAACTTCAAAACAAGCATCTCCAGATAGCTTGTGATATTGTAATTTGTTGTCATGCTCCACTGGCAGCATCAGTAAACGATGTAAAGTAATCCCTTTAATATTATGTGCTGCCAGTCCAGTTGGAGCAGTGACAACACAAGACAGCGATGACTCTGTCCTTTCCTGCAAATAGCATGAAATTGCTTTAATGAGGAAACTTTTTCCAGTTCCCGCTTCTCCACTCACGTACAGTCGGACAGGCTTCAACGAAGTACATGAGCACTCTTTCTTATCATGACTTAATCCATGATCAATTTGCATGGTAACTTCGTCATATATTTTCCTCTGCTCAACGTTGAGTTGTCTTTCCAACTCTTCTAAGTTAACCGCATCCTCTTGAGCATGTGCCATGGCTCTTTCCACTTCATTCATAGCAGTGGCAGCTTCATTTTCGATAACAGGTCCTCCTAGTGGATCCTGACTCAATGAAGCAGAACTCTGACTGTCCTGAGAACTGTCTCTGGCAATCTTGGCTGCAATCGTTGCTTCCTGCTCAATTTCCGCATTCAACATTTCTACATATTTGGGAAAAGCAGGACATTCTATGGTCTCCTTGGCGGCATTGAAAGAGTCTTCGTAACAGAGGAAATCTCCAAGCAGTTCCTCTTCTGCACGCCAAGGCTTGAAAAGTTGCAAAAGTGCTAAATAGAAAAACTCCTTTTTTTCAGGAGATTCACCACTCAATTTTCGATGGTTTACCAAGTGGCATTTTCTTTGCTTGACCAGACATCCCTCACTTCCTATTACAGCATACACTCCTTTCTCAGTATCTTCTTTGATGTTCCTCTTGAATATGTAATTTTGCAGAACCTCATACAGACAAACATTCTCGAGGTGACTGCTTCGATTTGGATAATATGTATCCAACATGTTTGTCTTCAAAATGTCGGTACTGTTTGGCTCCTTTTCCGCCAAATACTCAATTTCCCGCACAGGTTTGAGAACTCGATTACGCGTTGCTGCAAGACCAAGACTCGCCCAAACGATACTCCTGGACTTGGCATAGAGACTTGCTGAAGACAACCGGTCAGAACATTCGTACGCTCCGATTTCTCGATGCGACAACATCTTCAGACTGAAACTGTACAACTTCTTGCTGAGGCTCTTTTCATGGGAAATGTCCTCCCACATATCCTTCAATTCTGTCTTCTCTTTTTTGGTGATGTAAGACGTCACATACCGAGCCACAGCCATACAGTTATCAGCCACAAACTGTATATCCATGTTAGCATTCCACATGGACAAAATCACCGGGTTGTAGTCGTTGATGTACTTGGACTCTTGGTTCCTCTTCAAATTGTAAGTGTTTTTAGGTGATTTCTTCATGACATTGTGTCGCAGCGAAGACATCAAACTGTTTACTCTTCCTTTAGAAATCACCGGTCGTGGAAAGCCGAAACGACATTTAGTGTACAACTTGTCCTTGTTTCGGAATTTACGACGGCAGTACTTTCCACATCGATGGCTTTGGAAACGCAGAACTTTTTCTCTTAGGCTTTTCTTCTCCTTTGCGTTTGGAACAGCACACGTAGAATACTGTTGGATGAAACTCATCACTGAGTCTTCTGGATCCGTTCCAAATGTAGGTGCATCCTTGATCCACAGCAACATATGTATATGAGGAGAACCTCTTGCTTGGTACTCCTTTCTCCAGAAGAAATCCAACACCTCTCCAAGAGGTGGATTCTTCTTATTCATGATGAAAGACATCATAGCTTCAAATCTATGATTGAAGTACCTACATACATTGACTGGATCCAAAGAGCACAGTTCTCCAGGTGTCTTGAATTCGATGTTATCTACGTTAGCATTTGCCTCTCGTAGAAATTCAAGTAAGTCTTCCCAGCCATACTCGGCACAGCTCAGAGTGAGGAACCATGTGGGAGTACCTAAGTTCCTCAGCATACATTTTAAATCACCATGACGACGGTACCAGTACTCATTAGTACCACGCTGACACGCCATGAGATTAATCAGGTGAGAATCCAAAATACTGTCTTGGACATTGACTTTATCCATAAAGTCACTTGCCGAGATGTTTTGCATGTGCATACCACTTTTCAAGATGTGGTTCACTGCATATGACAGTCCAGACAGATTGCTTTCAAACAGGAGATGAAACAAATAAGGAATGCATTGTCGAAACCTAGCATCTCCTGCATACAATGGCAAAGTCCGGTATTCAGAAGCAGGAATTTGATGAGGTCGCTCATCATATCTTCCTCCCTGACCTGTTGGAAAAAGCTGTGGGAAACACCGAGCTTCCAAACTTTCCTCCCAAACACTAATGGGACTCCCTTTGGCTTGTTTCATTTGAAACAACTCAATAGCATTCCCCATGACTTCCTTGGAATGCAAAGGATGAACACTATAATGTTCATATATTTCTTCACTAGTAGAGGGTTCTACTTTCTCAATTTGACCAGCACACAAATCGCTATCCTCTTCCTCACTTACTTCCTCTTCTGCAACATATACATTCTTATAGTATTTATTATTTTTTTTCAAATACAATGTTGCCTTTTTAACTTTCCTAACATCTACTAAATCTTGCCATATTTTCTTATTCTTTGTCGGAACCCCATTAACTAAGATAACCAGAGGTTCCTCTTCCACTTTTTCTACTCCAATTGTGTTAATGTTTTTCTTCAAATCTAGAGGCAAATAAACAACTCTTCCCTTTAATCCTCTCTGTAAATCTGATGGAGGCAATTTCCCTGTCTTTGGCTCCATTCTTACAATAGCCTGAAAGGGATGGATACCTTGAATCAAAATAGATTCATAAGTATTTAAATCCTTCAATTCAGAAGGAATCTCAACCAATTCCAGATTATTATGAACTGCTCTAGCAGGCATCTGGTTTTGATTTAATTTGCAACAACAATAAGTACACACACGTTGATCCAATCCCAAATCAAAACAATTTTCTACCATCAAGTATGTTGCAAAATCCTTTCATTCACTATTATTTTCCCTTTCACTTTTTGCATATAAATCCACTAACTTAGTCTGATTCTTATAATAAGTGCGTCGACAACACACACAAGTGAAATTAGGCCTCTCACTTGATTTCACCTCAAATGTCGCAATTTCCCTCTGAAAATTATCTATACTGGAAACCTGTACACTATCTTCCACATGACCCTCTTCTTCTTGCTCAATTTCAACATTCTCCTCTTTACTTCCAAAGTAACAAAACTCAATTTCTTCACATATATTCTTCACATCTATTTCAGAACCATGCAAAAGAGCAGCGCATAATTGTTTAAGCATAATTGCTGGACTCTTAGCATAATACAACATTCTAACTAATTTCCTCACTTTGTTATGATGCACTGCTAGCATCCTGAAATGATGAAAAACACTCTGGCATACTCTCCTGGAAAGACAAGCCAGTGAATGACCATGCAAACCTGTCACTTCTCTTACTCTGCAAGGATCTAATTCTTGCAACAACCTTATTTTCTGCTTCAAACTTTTCTTATTAAATGACCGTACAAAATCACAAAGCAAATTGATGGAATCCTGTCGCACACTGCAAATACTACTACACTTCCAGGTGTACACAGGACCCTTAGCACGTCTTCCTAAAACCTCATTACCTAACACCTCTTCTGCCTCTGTTGTCACAAGTTTTTCTTTTTCAACTGGACAACCATCTTTCACTTCATAAGCACGACCACTGGTGTCAACTGCATGCACCAAATCATTATCCTGGAAATAACTCTCCTCATTAAAAAATGCCTCACAGCTTGAAGTATGCATCCATTCTCCAGAAAAAACTTCACAAAAATTACTACGATTAACTATTCTCTTCCATCTACTATTTCTTTTGAAATCATAAATTGCCTTGTTTAGCTTCCTAATTCTATTGATTATCAAAATAAATAAATTACGTTTAATTTCAAATGCCTGATCAATAACTTTCTCAACTTTTTTTTTTCTCTTATAAAAAAACAGTTTCTGTTGACCTTTCTTAATATTTTTTAACAAATTGCCAATTATCCTTTTGCGGAACATTCGTTTACGAATCTCCCTAAACTGTTGTTTCCTTCTACTATCATGCACAGAGTTATCTCTTGCTCTACCAGTAACATTTTTCATTGGCCTTTCCTTTCCATTTGATTTCCTTCTCGTTTTATGGACTGAAACATTTTCTGTAGTAATATTTTTTTTACTACACATATTTCTTATGAATTGTTTTGTGCTCTTACCCGGTGCTTTCTTCGTGACTTGACAAATCTTTTTGTTAGAGGACTGCTGCTTATTTTTTTTCACCTGCTGTCTTTGACGTTTTGCAGCCTTTCTCTGTCTTTCTATTGTAGGCATGGTGAAAT
This sequence comes from Lissotriton helveticus, assembly GCF_964261635.1. Lineage (NCBI taxonomy): Eukaryota > Metazoa > Chordata > Amphibia > Caudata > Salamandridae > Lissotriton > Lissotriton helveticus. The sequence continues at coordinate 4,427,533 of NC_136061.1, read as the reverse complement.
CTTGAAATGATCTGCAGTTGAATCTGTGGTAAAATATAATAAAAAATGTTATTAACCATTATTACCAAACAGTAAAACAATAACAGTGATCAAAAACTTAACACACTACTTGACATTTTAAATAGAAGATTTTTTAGTCCTTGCAAATTTACAATACAGAAATACCAGAAAAGAAATGACATTTATATTTATGTTACCTATGCTATTTTATATGTGAATCTGATCTAATTTTATGAGCATATTTTAATATTTTATTGAAGACACTACACATAACCTGCTTTTGAAGGTGTCTTTATTTTTAAATTAAACGGTTTACCTTTTTACTTTTTATTAATTATAAATTTTAAAAATAAATGTTTATATTTCCATAGGCTCAAGCAGGTCAGCTTCCCATCCTATATCATATAATTCGGACAAATCTGCATCCTCATCACGCTCTTCTTCATCCTCAGGATTTAAATCATCCAAGGGATCAACATCCACTGATGTTTCAATTACAAGTTCAATGATGAGGTCAAAATCAACTGATTGCAGATTGTCGCTCATGTTGAGGTTGTCTTTATCTTTAAAGAAAGATAACAACAATGAGATGTTGCAGAGTAAGAGACAAATCTCAGAGATTATAATAGTAAAATTGTTTAACAAGAGTAAAATTTTGCAGCTATTATTTAGCCATGTCCAGCGATGCTGAGCAGGTGAAGCCTATGTCTAATTTTTCACTGAACAGGACTCATCTCTTCTTAACCTTGGATAAGCCTCACCAACTCTGTGTCCCCTGCACATACTTAAATGTAAAGGGGCAGATTTATGTTAAATGGCACATCCCCAGGCATGCACCAGTTAACGTGCACCACTACTCTGCCACCCATGGTGTGCCGCATTTACAATCAGATAGGAGAAACCTGCGTCAAAACCCTGCCCCTGCTTTAAGCAGGCATAGGTCTTGACGCAACATTGTGGAGATGGTGCACCCTTGAGCGTTGCTGGAGCTGCATCGCACTTGCGATACAACTCCAGCAATGCGCCACCTTAACGGCACAGATGCGTCACGCATCTGTGCCGTTTTTGCCCCATGCTGCGCCGCATTGTAAATGCAGCACACCATGGGTGGCGGAACAGCGGCGCAGGCTGACTGGCACATCCCTGGTGATGCGCCAGTCATCATAAATCTATCCCTAAGCTTCTTATCTTGTTAGAGATGAACTGCCATATGTATCATCAAAATATTTTGCATTTCCTAAATAGCGAATTTTAAGGAATAAATAGCGATTCTTTACCATTCCTAATTTGCGATGAGCAAATTGCTAATTGCAAGTTACCCATTCATTTCCATGGGCTAGGAGGCTCATAGGAATGAAGGTTTAATTTGCGATTAGCAATTTGCTCATCACAAATTAGGAATTTTTCCAAGGGTGCAGGGGTGTCTCAAGAACACCCTGCTGCACCCCTGAAAAAGAAATTTGGGGGCATATGGCACACATACATGCCCTAAGGGCATGTGTTGGCGTCATATGTGACCTTTTGTTTTTTTAAAAAAAAGCTTTTTGAAAAGAATTCACAAATTACCACCAATTTACCACAATAGTTTACAAATCCTTAATGTCATTTTTTACATATTTTTTGTTTGATACATTGCATTTAAGTAGTCTCAAAAAAATGTGCAAATCCTTCAGTGCAATTGCAAAATAAGGAATAGCAAATTTTGCTACTCCTTATTTTGCATCAAACTTGTTTGATACATACCATTTGTCTAATTAACATTCGCAAAGGCCGAAATTCGTAGAATTTTGATCTTTGCGAATGCTAATTAGCTTGATACATATGGCCCCAAGTGAGGCCTGTCTTGCGACATGGTGCATCTTTTGCATCACTGCTGCATCGGTTTCATGTGGTACGTTTTTTTTACACCATGACATATCTGCCTAAATGCATCAATTTGTAATGTTGTCGCCTCATAGCAAATCTTTTGCACCGCCGCTGCATCATAAAAGTGACGCACAGTGGCAGAAAAGAGGCATACACCTATCATAAATCTGTCCCTAGCATTTTAAATGATTAATCCAGGATGACGATAAAGTGTGGCCTATCCAGAGGTTTGTTTAAGGTGAGGCCTACTCAGGATTGCAGATTAAAGTTACGCTTGATGAAGAATACAGAGGAGATAATACATGTAAAGGCCTACCAATGAAGTAAGTAATGTGCACTTTATTGCGCCAGTCATCATAAATGTATCCCTAAGCTTCTTATCTTGTTACAGATGAACCACCATATGTACCATCAAACTATTTTGCATTTCCTAAATAGCAAATTTTAAGGAATAAATAGCAATTCTTTACCATTCCTAATGTGCAATGAGCAAATTGCTAATTGCAAATTACCCATTCATTTCCATGGGCTAGGAGGCTTATAGGAATGAAGGTTGCAATTTGCGATTAGCAATTAGCTCATCACAAAATAGGAATTTTTTCAAGCGTGCAGGGGTATCTCAAGAACACCCTGCTGCACCCCTGAAAAAGAAATTTGGGGGCATATGGCACACATACATGCCTTAAGGACATGTATGGGCGTCATATGGGACCTTTTGTTTTTTAGAAAAAAATGCTTTTTGAAAAGAATTCGCAAATTACCACAAACTAGAAGTTGGTGGTAGTTTCCAAATCCTTAATATCATTTTTTACATATTTTTTGTTTGATACATTGCATTTAAGGAATCGTAAAATTTGCAAATCCTTCAGTGCAATCGCAAAATAAGGAATAGCAAATTTTGAATTAAGGACATTTTAAGTCATTTCCACATGTGCAGTGTTTTGAAATTATGATTTGAAAATCGTTTTTGGGGAAAAGTAATGGTTTGCAAATTTATGACAAGGACATAATGGTGTATGCTTCTCTATAAGGCATTTCAGTGTCTCTGATGTCATTTTTCCCATATTACATTATAAGACCTTTCCCCATGGAGCACATTCCTTGTAAATATGCTCCCACCTGAGCATGGCGAATTTAGATTTTGACTGTTTGAGTCACATAACCATGTTAAAAGTGACCCAAAAAAATTGCAAACGTTTTAAAAAAACACATTCATGTGTCTTAAGGACATTTTAAGTCATTTCCCCATGGACAGTGTTTTCTAAGTGGCGCAAAAGAGGCATACACCTATCATAAATCTGTCCCTAGCATTTTAAATGATTAATTCAGGATGACAATAAGATGTGGCCTATCCAGAGGTTTGTTTAAGGTGAGGCCTACTCAGGATTGCAGATTAAAGTTACGCTTGATGAAGAATACAGAGGACATAATACATGTAAAGCTCTACCAATGAAGTAAGTGATGTCAACTTCATTGCGCCACTCATCATAAATGTATCCCTAAGCTTCTTATCTTTTTAGACATCAACCGCCATATGTATCATATAACTATTTTGCATTTCCAAAATAGCGAATTTTAAGGAATAAATTGCGATTCTTTACCATTCCAAATTTGCGATGAGCAAATTGCTAATTGCAAATTACCCATTCATTTCCATGGGCTAGGAGGCTCATATAAATGAAGGTGCAATTTGCGATTAACAATTTGCTCATCGCAAATTAGGAATTTTTCCAAAGCTGCAGGGGTGTCTCAATAACACCCTGCTGCACCCCTGAAAAAGAAATTTGGGGGCATATGGCGCACATACATTTTAACAACATTCCTTTACCTCAAAAACGATTTTCAAATCATAATTTCAAAACACTGCACATGGGAAAATTACTTAAAATGTCCTTAAGACACATAAAAGCGTTTTTTGATTGCCTTAGCAGCATGTTTGTATCACTTTTAACATGGCTATGTAACACAAACATTCAAAATCTAAATTTGCCATGCACAGGTGGGAGCATATTTACAAGCAATTTGCGCCACAGAGAAAGGTCTTACACTAAAATGGGAAAAATAACATCAGGGACAGTCAATTGCCTTATAAAGAAGCATACACCATTATGTCCTTGTCATAAATTTAAAAACAATTCCTTTTCCCCAAAAACGATTTTCAAATCATAATTTCAAAACACTGCACATGGGAAAATGACTTAAAATGTCCTTAAGACACATGAAAGCGTTTTTTGATTGCCTTTCCAGCATGGTTGGGTCACTTTTAACATGGCTATGTAACACAAACATTTAAAATCTAAATTTACCATGCACAGGTGGGAGCATATTTACAAGCAATTTGCGCCACAGAGAAAAGTCTTACATTAAAATGGGAAAAATAACATCAGGGACAGTCAATTGCCTTATAAAGAAGCATACACCATTATGTCCTTGTCATAAATTTAAAAACAATTCCTTTACCTCAAAAACGATTTTCAAATCATAATTTCAAAACACTGCACATGGGAAAATTACTTAAAATGTCCTTAAGACACATAAAAGCGTTTTTTGATTGCCTTTCCTGCATGGTTGGGTCACTTTTAACATGGCTATGTAACACAAACATTCAAAATCTAAATTTTCCATGCACAGGTGGGAGCATATTTACAAGCAATTTGCGCCACATAATTCATAATTTTCTCCTTAAAGCACACTATTCTCTATCTAAATTAAAGAAATATTTTCTCACCTTAGCAAATACTTTGAGTTTGAAAACAGTCTCAGAAACACACCAATTTGTCTTCAGCAGAGCAAAAGGTATGCACTCCAGAGTCTTCAGCTATCAAAAGCACAGAAATGCTGTAATTCTTCACACATATCTCTCATGTCACCCAATCAAAACTCTTCCCTCACTTTTTTTCAAATGAAAACCCTTCCCCCCTCTGCCCTTTCTGTCTTTTCTGCATGGCAACCACCTCTTGGAAGACTTCTGGTGTTTGCAAGTTCACACAACTTTGTTGCAATTGAACTCTGAACTCTCAGTGCACCTGCATATCCAGTGCATTCTTTCATTTAATGATTTTTTATTGACCATTCAAAATACATCTTTCAAAGAACTCATCCATGCACACTAACTTTCTGTTTTCAGCAATCAAAATCCACCAATCACTGTTACTGCTTCATGAACACAGAAACTCCACAGTTTTTTTCATTTTAAACTCTCATTTTTTCAACTGCCATTTCATTGCCACACTTCATCTGACTGCAGGAGAACCTTCTCTCACCATGTTTTCTGTCTGGATTGTTGGACATAGTTATATTCACTGGGCTCAAAGGTACGTTGAAAACAGGAAATTACCTAACCTCAATTTACAAGATGTGGAAATTAAGTGGTTTGGCCACAGAGGATTAAAATGTCACCAATTGATACCATTGGTGAAAACCTTTATGCATTTGCCCAAACCTGACCTGTTAATTGTGCACTGTGGAGGTAATGACTTGGGCACTTTGACTGGTGTAGGTCTGGAAATGCTTTTAAAGGACACCTTTGAGCAATTAATGGCACTTTTTCCTCAGACTGCCTTGGTATATTCAAATATATGCCAAAGACAGAAATGGAGGTGGTCAAACCAATTTTGTCCACAAATTGAGAAGTCAAGGAAGCATGTAAACAAATCTGTTTCAGCTTACATGAGAGACCATGGAATGGGCTCCCTGTACAACAATAACTTGCGTTACTACATGCAAGATATCTACAGAGGAGATGGAGTTCACTTCTCAGATGAGGGCAACAGAGTTTTCACTCTGAATTTAAGAATGTGCATTGGTACCTACTTATAAGTACCTAAATGTACCATAAACCCAAAAGCTCTTCTCAGAGCTACCCTACATCTGATCACTCACAATTATTATTTTACTCTAACATTTTTCACTAATTTCCAACAAAGTACGCTCCCTGGGGCGCTACCCGGTACGCGAACCGGGAGCTAACCTCGCGAATTTTTTTTTTTAAATGTTTTTTTTTCGCACATATAAGCCTCCTCAGCCACCCTCAGAAAACCTAGGGGGTCAAGATAACTCTACCGTGCCCCCTTCTACCCATTCTGAACATTATTTGCCCTCCATCTTGTATCTTAATTAGACCGAAACACAAAATGGTGGACTCCCGGAACGCTTAAGGTTCGCGAACCGGGGCGCTCAACGGTTCGCGTACCGGGTCGCTCTCTGGGAAGCGCACCATCAAAAAAGGTGGGAAAGTAGTTCACAGAAAAGCCACTGGAGACAATTTCACCAAATATAGATTAGCTCACACTACATACCAATCCCTACCATTTTCACAAATTTGATTGGAATTCCATTTAGTCATTTAGCCTGTAGACCTCTCTAAATACCCTGAGGTAAATTACTTCACAAAACACATCTGAAGTGTTGGAATTGACAACCAATGAAAATGTTACTTTCATTTTCTATTTTTTTTACCTGACATTTCATTGGTTATATACCTGAATATATATAAAGGAAGAGAAGAAAACACAGCCATTTTGACTACTACTTCTTGCTGTACATTTCAATAGTATTTTCACTAATTCCTTCAACTTCTTTCTAAAGGTAAGTTTTTATTTTTAAAACTGAAGTATATTGTGCACTATAAGTTAATATGGTAAACTTTTTCTGATAGATATATACTATCCCTCTGTAGTAGTTATAGATTTAGAGAGACTTCTCTGTTATAGTTATGGATGGAGTTAGGCTTCTCTTGTATAATTATGAATTTACTTACGTTAAATCACATACACTTTTTTATATTCCTACTTCCACTCTGATACTATACACTGCCCAAAGATAAATTCACTGATAAAAAATGCCTATCTAAAATTATTCCCAACATTGCCCTATCTCTACTAATATATATTTTTTTAATCCAAATTTCAGGCAAAATGGAAGGCGAAAACCAAGTTTCTTTTGAAATGGACCTGCAAGAGAGCAGCCAAGAATTGATTGATACAATTGATCAAATTGACATTGAATTTTTCGATGAAACTTGGGACAATGAACTACTGCAATGTGTACAAGCAGTAGATAACCTCCTTGCAAATGAGGACATTTTACACCCTCAGAGACTACAATGTATATTCCATGATAATTATGAAATTTCTGACAATGAAATGTTAGAAAGTTTAATAAATTATGAAACACAATCACAATAAAAAAATGCTTAAAAAATAAAGAAAATAAAAAATAATCAACAAAAACAACAATCAATTAACATACAGCATTTGAAAAGTCTATCATTCATTTTTCATTGCAGTACGCTGCCCAGAACGCTTCCCGGTTCGCGGACCGGGCGCTCCCCACGCAAAAAAAACAAAAAAATGTTTTTGTTTTTTTTGCCCCGCGGGGCCCTTTTAAAACCTCCACATTAAACCTAGGGGGTCAGGGAGGATCTAGTATGCCCCCTTATGGTCATTTTCGCCTTTGTTTTGGCCTCCTCTTGTCTCTCAATCCTACCGAGAGACAAGATGGCGGCCGCTCCGGACTGTTTAGAATGTTGACAGACACCGGAGAGCCAATCAGCTACGCGAAGTTCCGGTACGCTTAAGGTCCGCGGACCGGAGCGCTGCCCGGAGCGCGCTTACAGATATATATCTTTTTTTAAACGTTAATTTCTCAAAATCCACTGGAGCACATATATTGAGACCTAGAAAAGGCACATCGGGCTACCAGTCCCTACAATTTTGCCAAGTTTCATGGAAATCCATTCAGCCGTTCGGGCTAAAAGTGAGGCCAACCGCCCTATGGAAAACTCAATGTTAAAAACACGTTTTGGGACCCCCCTTTTTTCTCGGCCCCCCCTTGACGAAACCCCCCCAAATTTCCAAGGGCTGCTCAGAAACAAAATGTTCCATTTTCCAGAAAATTTCAGCCAATTCCGTCCACAAACGCCAAAGTTATTAGACATAGAATTTTCAAAAATCCCATAGGGAAAAAATCCTAACTATATATACCTACTGGCGACCGCCAGTAGGTAATATATATATATATATATATATATATATATATATTAGAAACAAAACGATCCTTCCAAGCATGAGCGCGCTCTTGCTCGGTGTTGCAAAATAGGCAAAAAAATGAAGATGGTGTTGGAACCTGATGGCAAATACATGCCGATAAATCAATACATCACCTGCACATCAAAAAATGTGGTGTATGTGTGTGAATGCAAATGTGGCATGAAATATATAGGATCTACCACATGCATGCTAAAGAAGAGAATATTGGAACACATCCGTGCTGTTAAGAACTCAAATATGTTGTATGCCACCGCAAAACACTTGAGTATATGCCAAAATGGGGACTGGCGAGCCATGACCTTCTACGGATTGAAAATGCTGAACAAATCTGAGAGAGGGGGAGACACAGTGCGCCTCCTTCGACAAATGGAATCTCGTCTGATCATTCGATTCCGCACGAAACAGCCGCGTGGAATGAACTTTGGGGAAGATCTCCACATACACCTTGAGTGAACATGAACTGCAGTGTAACCCTAATATGCGACAGGGTACTATACCCGACACCTCAAAAGACTTTGAACTTTTGAAAATTCAAAAATTCTAAAATATCTAAAATATCAGTTACATTTTTATAAAATTAATGAAGTTTAATGCGCCCTTAAGTGGAATTATATTGTGGACGTTAAGTACTATACTTTTGTAAACAGAACGCACTAGTCCTTTTTCTACTGTTTTTAATTATGTTTGCTTTAAAACTACAAATCCCATAATGCCACTTTGAGGCTCATGTGGGCCAGTATATAAGGAGAAAGCAAAGAGGGACTTACTGACCGTGAGAAAAGCCGTGAGGCTGAAACGCGTCGGTGGAGTGTTGGTGAAATAAATAACTTTCAATAAGTATCCGGTTGTGCCGCCCTTCTTGTACTTTAAAATATATATATATATATATATATATATATATTCACTGAAAAAACCATAGGTTATAGACCATATATAGTTAGGAATTAGCATTTACAAAACCTTGAAAATTCACTGAAAAAACCATAGGTTATAGACCATATATAGTTAGGAATTCGCATTTACAAAACCTTATTTTACTCACACAAAACCATTGAAATTCCATATATAGTTAGTTGCACTAACTATATATCGCGCACCCGCAATCCACTGCTGATGATGTCACATATTACATCATTCATGACATGGTCAGTGACATCACTGATGACATCACTGATGACATCTCAAATGACATCACTGATGACATCTCAAATGACATCACTGATGACATCTCATTTGACATTACTGATCACATCACTGATGATATCATTCATGTGATAATACGATGAACCTCTTCAGACTCTAATATAACCTTAGATACAATCAGTGTAAACAGACACTCACAGACTGTCACTCATCCATGGAGTTACTCACACACCTAGTCAGTCATGCAAAGAATCAATCACACCTCCATTTCCTCAACTATACAGTTATACAAACTTTACTTATTCAAACATATACTAACACATATTTACTCTCTTATACAATCCCTGATACAAGTTCACAATGATCCATACAGCCACTCACACATTCACTGGCTCTTATGCACAGTTATTTATATATGTCAACTATCACATGTACTGTGTTTTACATATGTACTTACTTTGACATGTAGCACTGAGATATCCATTCACTCACCAATACACTCATGCACACAGTCAACCGCCCATACAGCTGTTTCCACATGCACTTTTGAAACCATACATCTAGTGAATCAACTGCTCACACATCTATGCACAGAGTCATACACCTCCCAGCCACCCACACACACACTCAGTCTCCCATACAAATACTTGGGCAACCAATCAATACCCCATATAGTTACTCATATAGCTACTTATCAACACATGCAACAGTTTACAGAACAACAGACATAATGATGCACAAATTAAGACAGTTTAGTCACTAACTCATGCACTCAGTGAGACACATTTAATCACTCACTCATACAGTCAGTCATGCACCTACTAAATCCTTCATCCAAACACTTATACATCCACTCATTCTTCAATATGTAAGACATATTTTAACTTTACAGAAACATACAGTCACTGGATGTTGTCATCAGTGATGTCATCAGTGATGTCATTTGAGATGTCATCAGTGATGTCATCAGTGATGTCACTGACCATGTCATGAATGATGTAATATGTGACATCATCAGCAGTGGATTGCGGGTGCGCGATATATAGTTAGTGCAACTAACTATATATGGAATTTCAATGGTTTTGTGTGAGTAAAATAAGGTTTTGTAAATGCGAATTCCTAACTATATATGGTCTATAACCTATGGTTTTTTCAGTGAATTTTCAAGGTTTTGTAAATGCTAATTCCTAACTATATATGGTCTATAACCTATGGTTTTTTCAGTGAATTTTCAAGGTTTTGTAAATGCTAATTCCTAACTATATATGGTCTATAACCTATGGTTTTTTCAGTGAATATATATATATACATACATATATAAACATATATCATCTGTATATCTATATAAATACAAACATAAATGCATGCATACATATACTTATATGCATACAGATGCATGTTATTTACATGAAAGTTGAAAAAACACTAATAAAAGCAAAGCTAAAAAGCCACCTCATTACAAACAGAATGGCTTTAACTTAAACGAGGGCGAGATCTATTGCATTTTCAATGCTTGTTTACTTTGGTTCCATCAAGAAGGCATTCAGATGTGTCACACATTTGCCATAAATTCTGAATGTTAGCACTCTAGTTGCACATTAGATCACTGTAGTAAAGCTACTGCTCACCAGGGACGTCTGCTGCTGGTATTCAAAGTGCATGTTTCAGTCTGCATGTCAGAATTTTTTTAATGAAATTGAAGAGGGTTTGAGAAGTCACTCAAAATGTGCCCTAATTTTTCTTTCTGCAGCACTAATCATAATTCATATGGCAAAATATACCCCCTCATTTTGTTCCTTTTTAAATTAAATGTTTTAAGAGTTACCACTTTATTCCAATCAAGATGGCTTCAGGTGTGCCATACCTTTGTAATAAGTAGGACTGTTAGCGCTCTAGTTGTTCTTTAGAACTCTCTGGGACATTCTGTCATTGGGCTATACTTGGGCTACATCTGGGTGATATTTGGGCTACATTTGGGCTCTTTTGTCTCTGGTGGCCATTTTGGGAGACTGCATGTCAGAATTTTTTAATGAAATAGAAGAGGATTTGAAAAGTCACTCAAAATGTGCCCTAATTTTTCTTTCTGCAGCACTAATAATACCTTCTATTGCATAATATACCCCCTCATTTTGTTCCTTTTTAAATTAAATGTTTTAAGAGTTACCACTTTATTCCCATCACGATGGCTCCAGGTGTGCCATACCTTTGTAATAAGTAGGACTGTTAGCGCTCTAGTTGTTCTTTAGAACACTCTAGGAGGCTGCAGTAGAACACAAAGGAATCAACTGACAGTCTCTGTCCTTGTTGGATGTACATGTTTTACTGAGAATGTCAGACTTCATTTTCACATGTCTGAGAAAGATAATGTGAATTTACAGAAAATATGCTTTCAGTTTAGCTTATAGATCCCCTTCCAAACCACTGTGGGAAAATCATGAGATATTAGTTTTCTTTCAAACAATATTCATGATATCACAGCAGAAGGTTTTTTCACATGGTAAAATCACCTTAGAACCCACCACAATTCCTAAAACGAGTATGGTACCATCAACAAATGATGTATAATGTAACTAAAGTCCTAAAACCCTCTATTAACTACAATGCTTTTTAATGAGGTGCTATCATGTATATTGGTCCCAAGATGGCTGCCAACACTTCTTGGATGAAGTGCTGACAGCCAATCAGATCAGATGTGTGGTTAGGCTCCGCCCAGATATATATCTTTTTTTGAACCTAAATTACTCAAAATCCACTGGAGCACATATATTGAGACCTACAAAAGGCACATCGGGCTACCAGTCCCTACAATTTTGCCAAGTTTCGTGCAAATCCATTCAGCCGTTTGGGCTAAAAGTGAGGCTAACCGCCCTATGGTAAACTCAATGTTAAAAACACGTTTTGGGACCCCCCTTTTTTCTCGGCCCCCCCTTGACGAACCCCCCCCAAATTTCCAGGGGCTGCTCAGAAACAAAATGTTCCATTTTCCAGAAAATTTCAGCCAATTCCGTCCACAAACGCCAAAGTTATTAGACATAGAATTTTCAAAAAACCCATAGAGAAAAAATCCTAACTATATATACCTACTGGCGACCGCCAGTAGGTAATATATATATATATATATATATATATATATATATATGCCAAGGTGTATTGAAGAATGAATGCATTTACAAGTGCCTAAAGGAATTATTTCGTATGTGCATGACTGACTGTAAAGGTGAGTGATTGAACATGTCTTACTGAATGCATGGGTTAGTGACTAAACAGTGTGAAAGTCTGTATTAGTCACTCCGTTGGTTTGTATGCAACTGCATGGGTTGCTAAATAGTTACTTGAGTTTCTATGTAGGTTTTTGATTTGTTACGTGAGTATTTGTTTGGCTCCCTGAGTGTCTGTGTGGGTGGGTGCGTGGGGGGTTTATGAGTCTGTGCATAGATGTCTGAGAGGGTGATTCAGTGGTTGTATGGATTAAAATGTGCATCTGGGAAGGACTGTATGGGTGAGTTAGTATGTGTATGGGTATGTTGGTGAGTGATGAATGTCTCAGTGGTATATCTGTGACTAACTACATATGTTTTAAGCCACTATATGTGAGTGTTGGAGTATATAAATGAGGATACGTAAGACTAACTTATTTGAAGAGTGCGTGTATAAATAAGTGTCTGCTTCTATTAGTGATTATATAAGACAGTAAATATGTGTTAGTTTCTGTATAAATAAGTGATGTGGTATGTCTAAAAATAACGACCTTTGTGTGTATTTCTGTATACATGAGTAAATGGGTATGTGATTGATTCTTTGCTTTACTGACTAGGTGTGTGAGTAACTCTATGGATGAGTGGCAGAGTGTGCCTGCATGCATAGATGTATGAGTGCATATTATTGTCCTATATTGATGAGTAACTACAAGTATAAGTGACTGGATGTGTGTGCAGACCTAGGAAATAGTGACTGGTATGTATCATATGGCATTCTTGTGTGTACAGTTTCAAAAATAGTAGTCTGCATTTTAGAATGCGTGTATCAAAGTTTATATTAGAGCATCAGTATGTGCATCATTTTATCACGTGGATGATGTCATGAGTGATGTCATCAATGATGTAATTTCAGATGTCATCAGTGATGTGATCAGTGATATCACTGACCATGTCATGAGCGTTGTAATATGTGAAGTCATGAGCAGTGCATTGCGGGCACGCAAGTTATAGTTAGCTCAACTAACTATAACGGGCGAATTTCTCTGGTTTTATATGAGTCAAATGTTCAACTAACTATAATGTCCCTGAAACCTATGGTTTTTTTTCTATAAATTTCTAAGGTTTTTTAAATGCTAATTCCTAACTTTAATGTCTGTAAAACCTGTGTTTTCTTCAGTAAATTACAAAGGTTTTTTAAATGCTAATTTCTAATTATAATTTTCATTGAGCATATCTTTTTTTCTGTCTTTTTTAATTATCATCCATTTCTGAACCTGGTAAAAACTGCAAATATCACCACTCTTCCATCAATACCTTCCGCCAACAAAATCACCACAAACAAGAGCCAGAACTAACGCTAATGATATACAAACTAGGCGTCCCCTCCAAAAAAAAAAAAAACACCACTTTCCCATATTTTCAACAACCAGCCAAATCTGCACTGCTACCTAAAAACAGGCGATAGCCCAACTTACCAGTAAAAAATTAATATCAACCTTTAACTTGTGTAAGAAGGTCGACTATCTACTACGTGAATTAGAACTAACGCATACCCACATATAAAGACTAACACGTGATAGAGGTACTAATCATGCAGCTCCAACATCCAACAAGGCCACAACACCCTGCGCCACCACCACCAGAACCTCCGCCCTTGACAACTCCACCCTACTATCAGCAAGGCAGCGCAAAACAGGACAACGGACCTTCCCAAAATACCATATCCCGTCAACCGCACAATAGCTGAATGTTCGGAGATGTGGCAACCAACTATGTGTGAAGAAGGCAAGTCGCCCATCAAAAATAATTCACAACATCCCAAGTGTACCGGTGATGTGCTGCTGAGAACTCACTATACAAACCACAAACCTCTCCATGTGGAGATATAGTATTGGTACGTGTAGTGTACGGCAAAGTGGACGCAACCATATTACCTCAGATACTGGGAAAGATCTTGGTCATGTCGATGTGTTGTCCCCCCCCCTTGAAGCGGAAGTGGAGTGGTCTGGTCCACAGTATGCAACTCAAGCGTAAGAATATAAATAAATAGGCCACGCCCTGGGCGTGGTTCACTTGTGCGAAGACAAAAGAATCTGGCAGAGCGGCAGCCCTCACCCTTGCACGTGGCTGCCGCAATGACCGCGGGCCTCCTCGAAACAAGCCCCCTGCAAATCCAGTGCCACAACACCGCATAATTATGTCTGTATCGACTACAGCATTCAATCTACACTGTGGAGAGCAGGGTTCACAACTTGAATTCAGATTTGAATCTACACTACTGACAGCATTGAATTAGCCTTGATTTTATAAATGCAGGGAGAATTACACTCTATGTCCTCGGAATTGGTCAAGAAGAAGTAACAAATAGCATTGCTCGATCTCTATGCAAACTACTGCCTTTGATCTACACTGCGGACAGCAGGACTCAAAATTCTGATGCATTGGCGATTACAGATGAGGAAGTCCAGTTTGCAAGATACGTTGCTCCCACTGCGGCCCACCAAGACCACCACTCATCGCAGCATGCGCACATGCTGTGTGCTTCAGGTGCTACTAACTCACTGCACCAGACGTCATCTCCATGTGGTCAAGACATTATTCCCAGTGCCGACCTCCGAGACCACCTATCATCGCAGTGTGCGCACACGCCGAGTACTCCAGGTGCCACTAACTGTGCAGCTCAACTCAATGCCACGTGGCTGTGTGCCCATCCTGTGGCTGTGTGCCCATCCTGACAACTGCCTGCGCCCTACACTGGAGGTACACTGTTCACAATTCAAGATTAGTAGCGACCCAAATTGTGTTAGAGACTATAATGGGTTAAGACGACTAAATGATCCCAATCTGTACTTGGTTAACTTGTGGGAAGACCAACGACTCTGCAAGAGCGGCGGCCCTCACCCAGACACGTGCCACCCCCCATGACCTTTGGCCTCCTCAACACAGGCCCCCTGCGAACCCAGCGGCACAGCACCGCAGACTTATGTCTTTATCGACTACTGCCTTCAATCTACACTGCAGACAGCAGGGTTCACAATTCAGATACAGTGGTGATTGCAGATGACGCAGTCCAGTTTGCAAGAAATGTTGCTCCCAGTGCGACACACCCGGACCACGCATCATCGCAAGTTGCGCACACACTGTGTGCTTCAGGTGCTACTAACTCACTGCACCATAAGTCATCGCCACACAGAATTCATTAGACAAAAGACATTAATCCCTGTGCTGCCTGCCGGGACCATGCATCACCGCAGTGTGCGCACACGTTGAGTGCTCCAGGTGCTTCTAATTGTACAGCTCAACTCAACGCCACGTGACTGTGCGACCATCCTGACCGCTGGCTCCTCCTTACACTGGGGTTACACAGTCCACAAATCAAGATTAGTAGCGACGCAAATTGTGTAAGAGACTATAATGGGTTAAGAAGACCAAATGCTCCCAATCTGTGCAGCTCAAGTCAGCGTCACCTGCCTGTGGACCTTTGCTGACCGCTGCCTCTGGCCTGCACTGTGGAAGACCGGCGACATGTAGTGCCAACTAACCCTGTTCAACGCAAGCCAATCCCACATGTGTAACTGGTTCCTAAGTCCTGAATGGCAGTGACCCCAACTTCGTGGCAGCGACCAGAGCACCAGACTCCCTTCAATCAATAAAGGATATTTGCATATGGAAGGCCAGCAAACTAAACCTCTACAACACAGGCCGGTGGGGCCACCAACGTATGCACATGGCTATGAGCCCTTGCTCACCGCTACCTCTGACCTACACTGTGAAAGACCTGCCACTAACCATCTTCAACACAAGCCGATCCTGAGTCCTGAATAGCAGTGACCCCCGACTCCGTGAGACAACTACAGTAGCAGACTCCCTTCAATCAGTGAGGCATATTGCCATATGGAAGGCTGGCGACATGTGCTGCCAACTAACTCTGTTCCACACAAGACAATCCCACATGTGTAACTGGCTCCTGAATCCTAAATGGCAGCGACCCCAACTTCGTGGCACCGACCACACCACTAAACTCCCTTCAATCAGTAAATGGTATTTGCATATGAAAAGCCAACGAAACGTGGTGCCACTAAACCTCTACTACGCAGGCTGGAGGGGCCACCAACGTATGCACGAGATTGAATGTACAGCGTAATAAACCTACAGTTAGACAATATGTTGAAGGTCCATTGCAGAATGAGGGGATATCCCCCTATCTGGACTTTGTAACAATCCCACGGCACAGGTTTATTTTGCTAAGGATTCGGCTCAATTATATCCCTTGCATGTTGGGCCACCCTGCTAGTATCTTTTCTTCGAACGATCTCCTGTGTTGCCCCTGTGATGGCACTTCACGACAGTCTGATTTGCACATCTTTTTTTCTGTAAATGTTATTGTATCCAACGGAAAAAGTTCTTAATTCCACTTTTACGTAAGCACAATTTTAGACAATGTTGTGTGTGGCTCTGTATTTTTTATGTATGCTGCCTGATCCGCTAACCTGTTACAGTGTTGCCTCTTTTTTATGTATGTGTCTCAAATCCAGGAAATCATTGATTGACTGATACTGATGAATTGCTTCTTTTAACATTTTTAATAGTGAGGTTTACAACTTTTATGATTAACTTGTATGAATCGAATAAAGTAATTTTGATGATGATGGTGTCAGGTTTTGCCGTTGTTTATCCTCGGGATTGTATTGATGCTCAAAAGGGGCCCACCTCTAGATCATCCCTAGTCCGGCTATAGTTCACAGACTTTAAAGGAGATCAAGCGGGGGAAAAAAAAAGAAGTCCGGAGGGGAACAGCTGGGCTGGTGAAACTGGAGACCTGCAATACATACAAAGCACGAAATAAGTGGTATATCCCCTGAGTTACCAACTCGCTATGCTATGCACATTATGAGCAACACCTCACCTGTAAGGCAAACAGGAAAGACCGTAGTGAGAGTGAATTAGAACAGGCTTCTTCTCATTCCCTAGGTATGCCTATAGTAACAGAGAAAAAAGAGAATATAATTATTGGCTTCCCTTCTACCCTTTAGCCGTTACGGAAGGTATGCTAGATCAACCTACCCCAAATCAGGACTGAGGAAGACCATGAAGCCCATAGAACCAGAAAGACCTCTAATTCACTCTTCTCCAAAATTAATAGACGAAAGTAAAAGATGAACCCACTGGTTAATTCACCAATAGTTCTTGATATCCCCTCCGGGGTGTGGATCGATAATTGGGAATCAGGAGTCCAGAGTATGGCATACCAACATTACACACACCCTTCACGGCTCATGCACACCTACGTACATAGATCTGTGAAAATTTTATACTCAGATGACCGAGTACAAAAAGCAGCCCAGAACAGTACAAGAGAAAACCAATGTTAGTTGCAGATCCTTCTCTGCAACCGCAACTCAGAGAAAACGCTATCCTTGACGGTGAAATGGCAAGAACCCCTATGTGTCCCGAACAGACGGAAAACAAACCCCACAGCGAAGACCTGAAACGAGGGTTCCGATTACCAGTTGCGGGCGCTTCCTAAGCCCCACCGTGTAATCCAACGATGTTCACAGGTACCGGAGACTGAAGAACAGCGGGTGACTTCAGGATCACACCCGGATGAAAACGAGAGGCGATAACCCCGCACGCCACCTCGGGCGCTTCCAAAGCCCCGCCAAGTAATCCAAAGGTTAGCAGCCACAAGAACACGGAACGATTCCGTCAAGCCAAGTACAAAGAATAATCGGCAACGCGTCCTCTGTTGGTGCCGTATTATCCTGTTTCCTGTTGCCCGGCGTCATACTGCAGCGCCACCTCAGGCATCATGGGAACTGTAGTTTTTAGACCCTGCAAAGTCCGTTTTTTCCGCAGGCAGTGATTTACCAGCGGCCGGGGAATCCTGACAGGACGCCCCCCCCTACCACAAGGTTCACTGACTGCCACCAGGTTTGCCAGGATGCGCTCTGTGGAACTTGCGCACCAATCTGGGGGCGTGCACCGCAGCCACAGGCTCCCAGGAGTCCTCCTCAGGCCCTTATCCTTTCCAGGACACCAGATATTGGAGCCTACCACGTACTCTCCGGGAGTCCAGGATGCATCTCACCTCATATTCCACATCACCACACACTCTCACAGGGGTAGCGGCACGCCCACTAGGACACCCAGCCGGTTTGAGTAGGGAAACATGGAACACCGGGTGTATCCTGAAATGCACAGGAAGGCGCAGTTTTACAGCTACAGGGTTAATGTGTCTGATCACTTGGTAAGGGCCAATGAACCTGGGGTTGAATACGCTATACTTGCGGAAACGGATGTTGCGAGTAGATAACCACACCCAGTCACCTTTGCTGTATTCTGGACATGACCGGCGATGTTTATCAGCCTGAGCCTTATATTTCTGTTTCGCTCTTTCCAGGTTATTTCGTGCTTGTATCATGGTTTTCCGTAGCTGCACCAATCTGGAACGCAAGTTAGGAATTCTAATCTCAGGGGAAGGGGCACTCAAAGGGGCAAACCGTGGGTGAAAACCATACGTACAAAAAAACGGGGTGTACGACGTAGAGGTATGTATTGCATCGTTGTACGCTACCTGAGCTGTCAATAGCCTGTCAACCCATGCCTCGGTGGTGGTGTCCACAAAACAACGTAAGTATTGCTTGAGGGTTTGATTTAACCTTTCGGTCTGGCCATCCGTTTGGGGATGAAAGCTGGTGGATAATGATGAGGTAATGCCTAGCTTTCCACACCATGCCTTCCAAAACTGTGCAGTGAACTGTGCCCCCCTGTCGGACACTATGACCCTGGGGAGCCCATGTAACCTGACCACGTGTATGAGCAACATATGGGCTAATTGGCAAGCAGTAGGTACCCCTTTACTCGCGATGAAGTGGCCCATCTTAGTTAGATAATCTACGACTACGATGATCGCGGTCATGCCTTGATCTTTGGGGAGTCCCACTACAAAGTCTACGGAGAAGCTTTCCCAGGGACTCACAGGAGTTGGCATGGTTTGCAGAAGTCCTTGTGTAGGACGATGATCGCTCTTGGCCTGAGAACAAACGGTACACCTCTTTACCCATGCAAGCACATCAGGGCGGATGGTTGGCCACCAGAAAGTTCGAAGCATTTTCTCCAGTGTCTTCGTTCCTCCCGTATGTCCGGCACATGGAAGATCGTGACACCACTGGAAGGCCTGTTTCCGTAATGCGAGTGTAGGAAGGAGCAGCTGTGGGCCTTTCCTTGGCAACCCTTGTTGGAGTCTCCACTCCGGATGTAGTCGAATCCATGTTTTCCAGGCAAAGCTTTGTATGCCCCTCTTGATCTTGTGAAGAAAATCCTCCGTGTGTACCACTCCCACCACCTTTAGGGGTTCAATGATGCTTTTTTCTGGTGTGAAGCGCACCACCTGGTTGTTCTCCTGACGGGTCAGTGCATCCGCCTTCCTGTTTTCACAACCTGGACGAAAAGTGACCAAAAAATTATATTCAGCAAAAAATAACATCCAGCGGAGTTGTCTGGGGGTTAGGTGACGGGCTGCTCGCATAAACTGCAGGTTCCGGTGGTCTGTATATACTGTTATTTGCTGAGAAGCACCCATTAACCAATGCCTCCATTCGACGAATGCATCCTTTATGGCTAATAGTTCTTTCTCTGCTATGGTGTAGTTGCACTCTGCAGAGTTTAATTTGCGGGACATGAAGGCAATGGGGTGCAGATGGCCTGTATTCTCGTTTCGTTGTGAGAGGACTGCCCCTATTGCAAGTTCTGAGGCGTCGGCTTCTACCACAAAAGGGAGCTTTGGATCGGCATGAGTTAATACGGGTGCTGAGGTGAACGCAGCTTTCAATTGATCAAAGGCTGTTTATTCTGTAATTCCCCACTCAAAGGGTATGTTTTTTCTAGTTAACCTAGTGAGCGGAGTCACCTTTTCAGAGAAGTGGGAGATGAATCTCCTGTAGAAATTCGCAAATCCGAGGAGGCTTTGAATGTCTTTGACGCTGTTAGGTGTAGGCCACTCCACGATTGCTCGTACCTTCCTCTCTGCCATCACCTGTCCTGAAGGAGTGAGCATGACCCCTAGGAATTCTACGGAAGTCACATGGAATTCACACTTTGTCAGCTTACAGTACAGATGATGCTGTTGTAGTACTTGGAGAACCTAACACACATGTCCTTGGTGTTCCTGGTCGCTGTTTGAATAGATAAGGATGTCATCTATGTAGACCACTACAAAGATGTCTAGGAATTCCCTTAAAACCTCGTTCAGGAAAAATTGGAAGGAGGCCGGAGCGTTACAAAGCCCAAAGGGCATCACGAGATATTCGAAGAGCCCGTACCGCGTCTTAAAAGCTGTTTTCCACTCGTCGCCTCTTCGCATGCGTACCAAGTGATAGGCTCCTCTGAGGTCCAATTTTGTGTATATGTTGGCTGCTCGTACTTGCTCCAAAAGCACAGGTATCAGGGGACCGGGTACTGATTTTTGATGGTTATGGCATTCAATGCCCTGTAGTCGATGCAGCAGCGTAGCTCCCCATTAGCTTTAGGTATGAAGAAGAGTGGGAAGGCCGCGGGAGACCTTGAAGGTCGAATGAATCCCAACTTAAGGAGAGTGTCCAAGTACTCCCGAAGATGCTCCGTTTCAGGTTGAGAGAGAGCGTATATTCTCCCGCAAGGGATCACAGACCCTGGCACCAACTCAATCCGGCAATCGTATTCCCGATGTGGTGGGAGCACCTCGGCCTTGCTCTTGCTGAAGACTTCCCCGTACTCCTGGTAACACCTGGGTAGTGACACTTCTTTTTCTGCGGCAGTAGAAACGCAATGTGTGAGAGCCAGGACCTCAGCAGGTCGGACGTGTTCCCCGATGCATTGTTCTTGACAGTACAGGGAGAGGAACTCCAAAGACCTTTCCGTCCACCGAATGGTTGGTTCATGTTTCTTTAACCAGGGGAGTCCCCGGATCACCCCATATTGAGGTGCATAAATAAGGTTAAACGATAAATGTTCTCTATGGTAACCCCCATACCAGAGCTCATACTCCGGTGTATGTTGAGTGATCGGACCAGATTCCAGAACATGTCCGTCCACCGCGAACACCGCTTCCGGGACTTGTTTTGTAACAGGAGTCACTCCCAGTCTTCGAGCTTCCTCTATATCCATGAAACAGCCGGTAGCACCCGAATCGACCATAGCTCGGATGTTCTTTGGGGTTTGATCTATCCACAATTCCATTTCCAAGAAAAATAGATGGTTTCCCATGGGTATGTCTTCTGTCACTGAAGGGATGAACTGGATGCTTGAGTCGCTCCCTTCCACTAAACTCAAGCTTTGGAGTTTTCCGACTCCTTTTCCACGGAGGACGCAGCCATTTGCCCGGTACGATAACGACCTCCTTTAGGTTTGACTGGGCATTCGCGCAAGAAATGTCCTTTTTTGCCACAGTAAAGACAAAGCCCATTCTTGCGCCGATGTTCTCTTTCATTGGGTGTCAGAGACGCCCTGACTGCCCCTATTTCCATCGGTTCCGTCTTTCCTTCTGGTTTGTCACCACTGGCCTGTTTCTCTCCCAGGACTAACGGTCTGTCTCTTCTTCCTTGTTCTCCCTTCCGTTCTCTTAACCGGTGATCCAATCTCATGGCCAAATTGATAAGGGCAGCACACGTGGTAGGTTGGGGGTCAACCTGTGCAATGACGTCCTTCAGGTTTTCTGTGAGTCCCTGGTAAAACAAGACCGTTTGCTTTGCTTCAGGCCAATCGGTTTCGGACACTAATCTCCGAAAGTGATTCAAGTATGTGACTAGATCTGACGATCCCTGTTTGAGTAAGAGCAGTTCTTTATCTGCCGAAAATGTTTCAGCTCTCCTGTCAAACGTCTGTTCGAATTCAGCTCGAAACAAATCCCAATCATACAGAATGGGGTTATTACTCCTGACAATAGGGACAGCCCACTGCACTGCTTCTCCACCCAAATAAGAAATCAAAAATGAGACCCTTGCTTGATTTGTCAGAAAGCTTTTGGGTTAAACTTTACATGTGAAATGTAACATAACCTGGGTCATAAAAACCTGTACCTTTTTTCTGTCCCCTAAGAAACGTTCAGGGGGGCCAACGGGACTGGAGAAGGCATTTCCACCACTACCGAAGCAGGCGGAGGGCTACCCGCATCAAAAGGGTTTCTCTGTAATGCGTCGACCCTAGCTTGCAGAGCAGCCGTTTCTTGACGAGAAGCAGCGAGCTCTGTCTGTACCCGGCCTAAGGCATCTAACACATCATCTAGTGAGGCCATCCCAGCTTCAATACAATCAGGGGGACAAAAACTCGTGGGCCGATTATTCTGTCAGGTTTTGCCGTTGTTTATCCTCGGGATTGTATTGATGCTCAAAAGGGGCCCACCTCTAGATCATCCCTAGTCCGGCTATAGTTCACAGACTTTAAAGGAGATCAAGCGGGGGAAAAAAAAAGAAGTCCGGAGGGGAACAGCTGGGCTGGTGAAACTGGAGACCTGCAATACATACAAAGCACGAAATAAGTGGTATATCCCCTGAGTTACCAACTCGCTATGCTATGCACATTATGAGCAACACCTCACCTGTAAGGCAAACAGGAAAGACCGTAGTGAGAGTGAATTAGAACAGGCTTCTTCTCATTCCCTAGGTATGCCTATAGTAACAGAGAAAAAAGAGAATATAATTATTGGCTTCCCTTCTACCCTTTAGCCGTTACGGAAGGTATGCTAGATCAACCTACCCCAAATCAGGACTGAGGAAGACCATGAAGCCCATAGAACCAGAAAGACCTCTAATTCACTCTTCTCCAAAATTAATAGACGAAAGTAAAAGATGAACCCACTGGTTAGTTCACCAATAGTTCTTGATATCCCCTCCGAGGTGTGGATCGATAATTGGGAATCAGGAGTCCAGAGTATGGCATACCAACATTACACACACCCTTCACGGCTCATGCACACCTACGTACATAGATCTGTGAAAATGTTATACTCAGATGACCGAGTACAAAAAGCAGCCCAGAACAGTACAAAAGAAAACCAATGTTAGTTGCAGATCCTTCTCTGCAACCGCAACTCAGAGAAAACGCTATCCTTGACGGTGAAATGGCAAGAACCCCTATGTGTCCCGAACAGACGGAAAACAAACCCCACAGCGAAGACCTGAAACGAGGGTTCCGATTACCAGTTGCGGGCGCTTCCTAAGCCCCACCGTGTAATCCAACGATGTTCACAGGTACCAGAGACTGAAGAACAGCGGGTGACTTCAGGATCACACCCGGATGAAAACGAGAGGCGATAACCCCGCACGCCACCTCGGGCGCTTCCAAAGCCCCGCCAAGTAATCCAAAGGTTAGCAGCCACAAGAACACGGAACGATTCCGTCAAGCCAAGTACAAAGAATAATCGGCAACGCGTCCTCTGTTGGTGCCGTGTTATCCTGTTTCCTGTTGCCCGGCGTCATACTGCAGCGCCACCTCAGGCATCATGGGAACTGTAGTTTTTAGACCCTGCAAAGTCCGTTTTTTCCGCAGGCAGTGATTTACCAGCGGCCGGGGAATCCTGACAGATGGTATGCACCTGGCCCTTCCTCACTGCTACCTCTAACCTACACTGTGGAAGACCGTCGACACATAGACCACTAACCATCTTTAACATAAGGGTACATATCTAACTGTGTCCTGAGTACTAAATAGCACTGACCACAACTCCGTAAGTCAACTACAGCACCAGACTCCCTTCAATCACAATCAAATTTCCATATGCAAGGCCGGCGATACTTAGTCCCACTAACCCTCTGTAACACCAGCCGATCCCTCATGTGTAACTGAGTCCTAAATAGCACTGACTCTAACTTCCTGGCAGTGACCATAGCACCTCATTCCCTTTGATTAGTGAAGAGTATTTAAAGATTGAAATCTGCCGACAAGTGGTGCCACTGTACCTGCACTACGCAGGCCGTGGGTCCACCAACGTATGCACAAGGCTGTAGACCCTTCCTCATCGCTACATCTGACCTGCACTAGAGTCAGCAGTCTTCACAATTCAGATACAGTCCCGATTCCACATGACACAGTACAGTACGCAAGACACATTGCTCCCAGTGCGACCTGTCCACATCAAACATCATCACAGGCTCCTACACTCTCAATGCTTCTGGTAGCTCTAACCCTATTTAACACAAACAAATCCCACTTGCCTAACTGTGTCCTGAGTCTGTGACCCCAACTTCGTGTCAGCGACCACAGCACCTCACTCCCTACGATTAGTGAGGAATTTTTACAGATTGAAGTCTGCCGACAAGTGGTACGACTGAACCTACACAACGCATGTCACGGATCTTCAGGCTCCTCAGGATCAGGACGATGCTCAAGGGGGTCCACCTCCCGATTTCCACGCACTCTGACTAATCTCCAAATATCACAGAGCACAGGAGTAATCAAGCAAGGGAAAAAGGTTTAGGGTGGGAACAGCGTTGGAAGAGGGATACCTGTAACAAAAGAAACAACACAATTTACAAACTGTAATCACCTAACTACTCTCATATGATTCTCGCTAGGCGTGACTCCTTACCCAATATATATACCAGGAGATGAACCCTTCTTCTCTTCTCACGACAAGATACGTCTCTTACCATGGAATAGGTCCCGTCTATGATACAAAACACTGGATTATTATGTGAAGTATGATTAACCCTATGTAACCAGATCAAACCCTTCCCATACGTACCAGCATTCATCCACCCTAGAAACAATAGAAGGTAGTCTCCAACCGCTACGTAAAATAGAATTTTATTTCTTCCGAAACATATCAGACTCAAACTTCAGAGGCTCCACTGAATTACCAGAACATTAGCCCATCCGGTCAGGAAAAGGGGTGAAGACTATAACCCAACATGCTCTGTACTTCAGCAAGGCTTTAGAGCAAATTGGATGCAAATAAAGAAACAAAGAGTAAAGGAATAAGTTGTGAATCAGATCATCGGTTCCAGATGAATCTGATCGTACCAGAACTGGATGTCCTCGCCTCTCTACTAAGAAGCAATCGTCACAGCTTTCCTGCAGGAATAGATAAACCAGCCCAGGGAGGGGGCAATCCTCGCGTCTCCCTGAGTATCACTGAGATTATGAACGGAGCTGTCGAGGAGAAACAAATGCATCAGGGCTCGGGAGGGTACAATCCTCGCGTCTCCCTCAATAGTCCAGACAACGAAAGGAGAGTGCCAAGGGTAACCACTCATCCAAGCGATTACCAGGAAACAAAGTCGTCAGGACTCAGGAGGGGGCAATCTGCGCTTCTCCCGGTCCCGCCGAGAGAAACAGAATCGAACACAGAAGGCGTTCCCGCTTGTTGAGCGGAACACGCATCCAACGGAAAGTGGCAGCGATAGCTCGCGTGTCCATGTGTCTCGTCCGAGAGCACAAGTCCGGTGGACAGAACGCTCCACGGGAAATCTGGATGTCCATCAACTCCAAAACAACCAGGAAACAAGAATCACGTGCAACGCTCCCAGAGTGTCACGTGACTTTAAGCACTTTTGGTTCCTCCCAGAAGGATGGCCTTATGGAAGTTGTAGTCCAGTCCATTGTACTTCAGTTTAGGTAGGCACATAAGTCATACCCTGACAGTACGCCCCCCTTTCAAGTGCCTCCTAGTGTCAGGCTATCCTGGATTATGGGAGAAAAACAAACAAACCTCCCGAGGAGCATGAACCTCGGTACTAGGTTCCCATGAGTCGTCCTCTGACTGATACCCCTCTGACTGATACCCCTCCCAAGAAATCAGAAACCACAGCCGTCCCTGGCGGTAACGGGAATCCAAGATATGACGCACCTCTTACTCCAGGTGACCATCTCTCAACACCGGTGGTGCCGCATTCCGACGCGCACTCCTCGCGGGTCTCAGCAGGCTGCAATGGAACACAGGATGTATCCTTAAGGAAGCTGGCAACTTCAATTTGTAGGCCACTGGATTGATCCTTCGAAGTATGGGATAGAGACCAATGTATCGAGGGTGGAAGATACTGCGTTAACGAAAGCGTATGTTCTTCGTAGAGAGCCAGACTTTATTGCCCACCTGATACATAGGACCGTCTTGCCTGTGAAGATCTGCCCATTTCTTGTAAGAAGTTTTAGCTCGGTCCAGCGTCGTACGGATTCATTGATGTGTTCTCAAGAAGGATTGCACGTGAGCAGAGACCGAGGGATGGTTCTGTACTTCACTCGGGATCACCAGAGGTAGCGTGTTGGCATGGAAACCAGAGTTTGCCGGAAACTGTGTTTCGCCGGTCGAGCTGTGCCAGGCATTGTTGTAGGACAGTTCCGCCAACCATAGCAGAGATAACCAGGATTGTGCAGCCTCTTCCGAGTAACTTCTTAGATACTTCTTGAGGGTCTGATTTAATCGTTCAGTTTTTCCGTCCATTTGAGGATGTAAGCTGGTGAACAGAGTGTCTTCAACATGGAGAGCCTTGCACCACATGTGCCAGAGTCGAGACACGAACTGAGGACCTCTATTGGAAATTATGACCCTTGGGATACCGTGAAGTCTTACCACATGGGTGAGCAACAGCTGAGCAGTTTGACTTGCAGAAGGTAGGTTCTTACAGGGGATACAATGACCCATTTTGGTCAAAGTTTCGATCACTACCAGGATCGCGTTGCATCCCTGATCTTTGGGTAATCCTACAACGAAATCCAGACTGATGGTGTGCCATGGTTGAGATGGTGTGGGTAGAGTCATGAGCTTTCCTTTACTCTTGGTTTGTTCTCCCTTGGCCCGGGCATATGTCTCGCATTGTCCCACCCAAAGATCAATGTCCTTGGCCATGCCATTCCACCAGAAGTTACGTTTCACTAGATGCAAGGTTTTTGTGTTTCCGGAATGGCCTGCTAGTATGGCATCATGACACCAGTTAAATGCCTGTAAATGAAGAGAGTGTGTAGGCAAGTACAGTCTATTGTCATACAGAGGGACACCATGTGTCAATGTTCGGTTTCTGTTTTGTTCTGCCCAGACTTGCCACTGGGCCTGTGAACGATGACTGGTGACTTGAACCAGGAAATGTTCCACTGTGACTGTGCAAAGAACCTTTGTTGGAGGAATGATTGCTCGCTGCTCTTCTTGTTGGGTGGTGCTTTTTTCTCCTAGCCGGGATAGTGAATCCGCCTTTCAGTTGTCCGAACCAGGATGAAAGGTGATCACAAATTCGTAGTCCGCGAAAAAAAGCATCCAACGCATTTGGCGTTATGATAAATGGGAGCGGTCTTCATGAACTGAAGATTGTGAAGATTGGAGTAAACCGTAATGGGATGCTGCGCACCCCAAAGATAGTGTCTCCACTCCTGAAAGGCTTTTTTGATGGCCAGTAGTTCTTTTTCTGCCACAGTGTAATTCTGTTCAGCCGCATTCAGTTTCTTAGACAGAAACACCACCTGATGCATTTGCCCAGTAGAATGTCTCTGTGGGATAGTACCGCCCCTACCGCCAGATTCGAAGCATCTGCCTCGACCCACAACCACCCACAACCTATCCCCCGAAGAAAATGGAACAAAATCACCACAGACCAACTCCTCACATCGCTCAACCAAAACCCACCCGCCCTTTCATCGGACCCAAACCAAGCTGCCATCAAATTCAAACAATGGATCACTCACAGCGCTGACGAACTAGCACCCTTGAAAAACCATCTCACCAATCAAAACAATAAAAAGGCCCCATGGTTCAATGATGACCTTAAGAAATCCAAAAAGCTATGCTGCACGCTTGAGAAGAATTGGAGAAAAAACCCAACCTTCGACAACATGACCACACTCAAGGAAGCCACCCGCAAACACCACCAGCTGATCCGATCCACGAAGAAATCAGCATTCAAGAACCGACTTGACAACAACGCCCATAACAGCAAGGAACTATTCAACATCGTCAAAGAATTCACCAACCCCACTGCATCCTCAAACGACATCAGTCCCTCCCAAGACCTCTGCGACTCGTTATCCTCCTTCTTCTACAACAAAATTGCCGACATACACAACAGCTTCGAAAACCGCTCCAACAGACAACCCTCTCCACCCCCCTCAGAACCTAAACAGACCTCTAACTACCTCAGCGCCTGGAACCCAATGACTACTGAAGACACCATCCGCCTAATGAACTCCATCCACTCTGGATCGCCAACCGACCCATGTCCCCACCATATCTTCAATAAAGCAGACTCCATCATCGCACCCTATCTCCGTGATATCATCATCTGCTCCTTCATCTCTGCCACCTTCCCAGAAAGCTGGAAACATGCCGAAGTCAGCGCCCTCCTGAAAAAACCCACAGCAGACCCATCTGAACTTAAAAACTACCGCCCCATATCCCTCCTCCCATTCCCGGCCAAAGTCATCGAGAAAGCAGTCAATAGCCAACTCGCCGCGATCGGGGAATCCAACAACTTCCTCGATCCCTCTCAGTCCGGCTTTCGAGCCAAACACAGCACTGAAACCGCCCTCATCGCAGCAACTGACGACATCCGAACATTACTGGACAAGGGAGAAACAGTGGCCCTCATCCTACTCGACCTTTCCGCCGCCTTCGACACAGTATGTCATAGCACACTCATACAGCGCCTCAACAACGTCGGAATACAAGGATAAGCCTTAGATTGGATCATCTCGTTCCTCGCCGAAAGAACTCAGAGAGTCCACCTCCCCCATTCAAATCAGAAGCCACCGAAGTCATCTGTGGTGTTCCACAAGGATCTTCACTCAGCCCCACCCTCTTCAACGTATACATGAGTCCCCTCGCATCCATCGCGCGCCAACACAACCTCAACATCATCTCCTACGCAGACGACACCCAGCTCATCCTCTCCCTCACCAAAGGCCCAAACACCGCCAAAACCAACCTACACAAAGGAATGAAAGAAGTAGCCGAATGGATGAAGAACAGCCGTTTAAAACTTAACTCGGACAAAACGGAAGTCCTCATCTTAGGATCATCCCCCTCTGCCTGGGATGACTCATGGTGGCCACCGGCCCTAGGTACAGCACCCATACCTACAGATCACGCACGTAACCTGGGCTTCATCCTAGACTCCTCCCTCTCGATGACCAGACAAGTCAACGCCGTCTCATCTTCATGCTTCAACATCCTATGCATGCTCAAAAAAATCTTCCGCTGGATCCCCACCGAAACAAGAAAGACAGTCACCCACGCACTGGTCACCAGCCAATTGGATTATGGAAATACCCTCTACGCCGGGACCACAGCCAAACCACAGAAAAAACTCCAACGCATCCAAAACGCCTCAGCTAGACTCATACTGGACATTCCCCGTCATGCTCACATTTCCGGTCACCTGAAGGATCTCCACTGGCTCCCCGTCAACAAGAGAATAACGTTCCGTCTCCTCACCCACGCACACAAGGCCCTTTACAAACTAGGACCCGAATGCCTCAACACACGACTGTCCTTCTACTCACCCACCCGCCAACTACGATTGTCCAATAAAGCCCTCGCCGCTATTCCGCGCATCCACAGATCCACCATGGGAGGAAGATCCTTCTCCTACTTAGCGGCCAAGTCCTGGAATTCTCTCCCCACTCACCTCCGACTTACACAGAACCACCTCTCCTTCAGAAAGCAACTAAAAACCTGGCTATTCGATAAGTAATGCACCCACCCTCCCTCAAGCGCCTTGAGACCCTCTGGGTGAGTAGTGCGCTATACAAATTCCTTAACTTGAACTTGAACTTGCCTCTACGATGAAGGGTATATCCAGTTGTGGATGTCTCAGGATGGGAGCAGTACTGAATGCTTTTTTCAGTTGTTCAAAGGCCTCCATGGCTTCTGATGTCCCCTCAAAACAAATGCCTTTCTGTAACAATCTAGTGACTGGTGATGCCAACTGCAAAAACTGTGAGATAAATCTCCTGTAGTAGTTGGAAACCCCAGGAAACACTGCACATCTTTCACACATGTAGGAACAGGCCAGTGCTGAACCGCCTTGACTTTTCTTTCAGCCATTCGGAAACCTCTAGGATTTAGGATGACTCCCAAGAACTCCACCTTAGTAACACTAAACTCACATTTACTGAGTTTGCATTAAAGACTGTTGTCAAGTAGTTTCCTGAGGATCATGATGACGTGACTCATATGCTGTGCTCGTGAAACCGAATAGACCAGGATGTCATCTATGTAAACTACGATGAATTAGTCCATGTATTCCTTCAGCACATCATTGAGGAAGTATTGGAAAGCCGCCGGAGCGTTGCACAACCCGAACGGCATGACCAGATACTCCTACAACCAATATCTAGTCTTGAACGCCGTCTTCCACTCATCGCCCTCGCGTATTCTTACCAAGTGGTAGGCCCCTCTGAGGTCCAACCAAGTATATATGTTGGCCTACCTTACTTGGTCCAGCAAGACCGGGATGAGTGGAAAAGGATATCGATTCCGCACCGTGTTTCTATTCAAGAGGCGATAATCGATACAGGTCCTCAATTCACCATTTGCTTTAGCTGTAAAGAACAAAGACGAGGCAGAGGGAGAACGGGAAGGGCGAATGACACCTAGGGTACTGAAATGTTCTAGATATTCTTGTAGGCGTCTGGTTTCTGGCTCTGATAGAGCGTAAACCCTGCATGACGGTAGAATCGGCCCATCTACCAGATCAATGCGACAATCTTATTCACGGTTTGGGGGCAGGTTTTCAGCCTTGATCTCACAGAACACTTCCTTATATTCCCTGTATTCTGATGGCAATTCCACTTCTTTTTCGGCAGCGGTGGCTACCTGAAAAATGCTTGCTAAGGCTAGGTATGGGACTCCGTTTTCTGCAGGCAAAAGGTTTGGCATTCGATGGATAGAAATCGGATGGTTTTGAGTCTCCAATCCATCATGGGATTATGTTGCCAAAGCCATGGCATACCCAAAATCACTTCATAGTGGGGTGCCTCGATGATGTTCAATCCTACAGATTCCACATGGTCTTGTGAACCAACCCCACTGCCTCTGTGTGCTCTGTCGTTGGGCCAGAATTTAACGGGGTGCCATCAACCGCCAACACAGTTTCAGGTTTGAGGTTGGTGACTCTCACCAATCCCAAACAACGTACCAACCCTTCATCGATGAAGTTTCCTGGAATCTATCATGCTCCACACAGGGTATTGTTGTTCTCCTGTCCGTAGAACCATGGACAAAACAATATATGTCTCTGTATTCTTTGAATCAGTGACCGCCAAGGAAGTCAGTCGCCACTCTTTCTCTTCCGATCCTTTTCCCAATTCACCATTCTCTTTTAGTATGGGATTCTCTACAACTGTGAGTGCAACCTTTTTTCCAGCATAGAAGGTATTGTGTTTCTTTGGTTTCAGAGTACACTCCCTAACATAGTGTCCCTTCTTGCCGCAATACATGCAAAGGCCCTGAGTCCTACGACTTTCCATCTCTGCTTGGGATACAGGAGCCCTAATTGCCCCTATGTCCATGGGTTCTGGTGTGTTTTCACTGGAGCCAGGGGATGAACGATTTTCAGGTTCCATTCCTCCCTGAGCTCTTTCTCCTCTCCTACGGTCACCTCCCCTCTCTGCTAGGCGGTGATCCAACCTTAAGGTCAGATTGATCAAGTAAAGACAAGTGGTAGGTTGCGGATCTATTTGAGCCAGCACGTCCTTGATCATACAGTGCCATTCTCTTCTCCTCTGGCCAGGCGGTCTCCACCACTAACCGGTTGAAAGTGGTCATGTAGGTAATCAAGTCTTTTTCACCCTGTCTTAACTCTAGGGGCTCTCTGTCGGCACTGAGAGTAGTAGCCCTTCGATCAAACACTTGGGCAGCTAAGGGGGGTTGAATGACGGCGCTGTCCCGCTGGGGCCACGGGACATGGCGCGAGGGCAGGCAGCAGCACTGGCGGCCGGAAGCGCCTCGGGGCATCGAAGGAATGGCGCCAATGCCGCGCTCGTCAAGGGATTCCCTCAGGCACCTTAGGGGGCACAGCACAGCGCTTGGCACCAAACCAGGTGAGCGCTTGGAGGGGATTTCACAGCGCTACGGGGCGGGGTCAGTCACGCCTCCATGTGGCAATCCAGCGCTCATTGCAGGCAGGGCAGGCAGTCTCAGATACAGCGCTGGACAGGGGACAGGACATAGCGCTTTTCACACAATTCAGCAGGGACTGCAGGCAGGTTGGGGTGCAAAGCAAGTCAGTCAGGGGGAGACAGGTAGGGCAAGATGGGCCCAGATGGAGGCAGGAAGTGCGCAGGGTAGCACAGTCCAGTACCTGGTCGATCCCCCAGCAGTCTCTGGTCAAAGGCAAGTAGTCTTCTCGGCGCTTGGATGGTTCTGCGCCCTTAAGTGATGTTTCTTGAAGAGGGGGGGGGTTGAGTTGGAGGCTTGCTGAGTTTTCCTCAGGTCACTGCAGATGGACCCTGGGGTTCCCTACCACTGGGCCAGATCAGGGGGCTTGTCTAGGATACCTCACTCAACTTAAGAGGCAGCACCTAAATCCTGTCACTCCCAGTGGCATAAGTTCCTGACTAGGCCCTCCCGCCTAAATCTCCTGCGTGGGTTCCCCAGGTCAGTGATGCCCCAACTGACTAGAAAAAGTTCCCTCCCTTGCTTAAGTATGCCCAGGTCAGGTGACCACTCTCTAAGGCGGCAAAAATAAGCTCCGCCTTTCTTCTGGAAGGTTCCAGGAGCTTCCCCACTCTACCTATGGACAGGGGATGGGAGGCTGGCATTGCAACAATGTATGGGGATCCAGCCAGCTCCTGGCAGCTAGGGTGCTACACTAAAAGACCACGCTGCAGTAGCAGGGGCCAGTGGCAGCCATGTTTGTAGTAGAGAGCACCTGCACCCTAACACAGATTAGCCATGAAAAGGTGCCCGAAGACCTAAGGGCCACCAAAAAGAAGGTGGGAAAAATGAGGCAAGGGCGAAAAAAACAGGGATAGACCACCCTAGGGCTGACAGGTCTAACAATCATCCTGACCAGGAGGAGGAGTTTTCGTGGGTACTTGATTCTGTCATGGATCTTCGGACTCCTCAGGATCAGGACGATGCTCAAAGGGAACCACCTCCTGATTTCCCCGCACTCTGACTAATCTCAAAATATCACAGAGCACAGGAGTAATCAAGCACATACTGGAGGTACCTGGTGGACGAGTTGGCCCCCAGGGAACCTCTGGATTGAAGATGAATTAATTCCCCAACTTAATTGGTGAAGCACCGCATTTCGCGGGTCCCTCGCCAGTGTCTTGACGGCGGCCATATTGGGTGAGGGGTGAGTTACAGCGCGGTCTAGTCCTCACTTAGGAGGCGTGACCAACATAAATTGGAGGCAAATCTTAGGCGCGGTCTTAATTAGCCTAGCGCACTCCTTGGCAGCGCTTCGTTACTGGCAGCTCTTCCTAATTTTAATACTCCCGTTTTTTGTCTCTTTGTTATTTTGTGTTAGCGCAATTATTTCAAAACAACAACAAGAGCAGACCAGGTCTTGGAATAGTGTGTCACTATGCCACTACCTCTGAAACAGTAAGATGCACATGTGTATAAATGTTGTTGGAAGTTGTTAGACACACAAGGCTAGGAAGAAGTCCCATCAGACCACCCTGCTGGTGGAGTTTACGTCATGTGGGACTTGCTGATCAGTCATTCCCACACTCAGCCATATAGTGCTGTAGTGGAAAAGAATGTCAGCGATCCAGCCATGATGGTTTGTCATGAAGTGGACTGAGTAAAGTGCAGTGCTCAAAGATAATGTGATAAATTTAAAAATGGCTACGCTGGCCCAGAGAGAAGGTGCATACTGGAGTCAGTGTGTCAATAGTTAAAAACACGCCAGGTAGGAAAATTGCACTACCCTATGGCGTTTGTGAAAATCGGTCGACATGTTTCAGCTTAAGGGGCAATTCCCCAGCTTTCTTCAGGACCTCAGGTTTATGATCGCTACTGCCACTGTAACCACAAGTGATGTTTAGTGATTAACACTTTAAATAAGTTTCCTAGTAGACAGGACAAATACATATCTACCAGGAACTAGAACGCTTAGACGTCCACTGGCGGAGGAAAAGTGTATCTTCTTCCTATCAAAACAGAAAAGAATTTTCGTTGTTGCACAACAACATTAAATAACAGACACACAACCGCCTGAATACAGAGTATGCGCATAGAACAACACAAGCATGAATTAATTTTACATTCTGCATATATAAACTAGAGCATACTAGCTCAATCACTCAGAGGCATTTCCTCACGGTGATACTCACCCAGCTTTGTGTGGGTGAAGGCCTCACCTCACCCGGCAACCGCTCGGGAGCATGAGGCCCCGCTCTGCAGTGTAGAAAAGGGATAAAGTGAGTGCATAACTCTACTGTATCTTAGCCAATTGCTACTACACTATTAACCCAACGAACGTGTGATAGGTGCCCATATGCCAAACACAAGCCCACACACATCCACCCCGATGTACCTTTGCACAACGCACATGCTGCGAGATACATAATATCACATAACCCAATGTGGACCCTTAAAAACACCCCTAGACATTTGAGAGTTGGTTTATGGGTTCCATAGTAAAACAAGGCTTATTACAACAGCTTGTTTGTGACCTCACTAAATGCTTCTCTAAAACCTCTTTTATAGATTTGACATGGGGAACAGATATTGGCCCACAGGGGACCAGCTCGGTAGCCCAAATATACCGGTTCCCATACTGGCAAAAATTGGTATCCTAACTTACTGCTCATAGGTATCAAGAAATATACCAGAGAAATACATGTATGGAACATCTAGACTCAAGCTTCTTGTTTGTTCCAAAAAAGCTAACTATGATGCGGGTAGTCTGGAAGGACGCTCACCTGTCCGTCGGTACCCCTGTCATGACACCAAGCGGATGTAGAGGTGCTGATAGGCGCGTATTGAGCCCTTAAGTAACCACCGACGAGTGGTGATTAACACGGAAGAGAATAACAAGGCATGCGCGGAAAGAAACACTGTACCGTTGCGCATGCGCAGACAGGTCCCGAACTGCCGGAAAATGTTAGTTAATGTTAAATACATCGAACATATTCCTCTATGCGCTATAGTGGAAACATGTGGATGTATTGGATATGTTGAATCGCGTAGGCATCAAAAACCTCACAAAATGATGCGCACAGTCTAATGTCTGGCCCGAAGCTACCGCGCATAGCCAGTGCGGGGAACACTATTCCCTGTGTCATGCGCCCAATACCAAACTATAAGAATGGGCTCTCTAATTGATTTGAATATTAAAATCAAAAGATGTATCTGGCGTATATCACCAGCCATGAGACACATCCTCAGTCGAGTAATCAGAATGGTATATTACATCCAATTTGATTTCTTATCATCGTGAAGAGGTGCACACTAGATCGAGGGGATCATCAATGTCTGTATTTTATTTTAGTATACAATGTGTATCTTATCCAGGGACCCAACGCATCCAGGTGCTCATAGGGGGAGAGCCCTGAGTGTATCAGTGGCTCAATTACAAGAGTCAAGATCGGAGTAGTCTGAAGGGGAATGAGGTTATTAAGAGTCACTCAGTGATGAGAGAAGACTGAGCCTTATATCAGCTATTTGTGTTTAGTAAGCTGTTATCATAAAGTTATAGCACATATCCATGGGATGTGAAATAGTTCAGGTTGCAATGGAGAGAGGATGTGGATGCGGCTGGAAGGGCAGAAAAGCACCACACTCAATTAGGTTGGGTGAGCTAAGGGACGATACAAACATTGTTTGCCATCAATTAATAGACCCGCAACTTAGAAGTTGCTCATAATATTCAAAGACACAATTGGAGGGAGGGTCAAAGGGAATATTTATAGACCTGTCTGCTCATTCCCTTGGTCAAGTACAAAACAACAACAAGAGCAGACCAGGTCTTGGAATAGTGTGTCACTATGCCACTACCTCTGAAACAGTAAGATGCACATGTGTATAAATGTTGTTGGAAGTTGTTAGACACACAAGGCTAGGAAGAAGTCCCATCAGACCACCCTGCTGGTGGAGTTTACGTCATGTGGGACTTGCTGATCAGTCATTCCCACACTCAGCCATATAGTGCTGTAGTGGAAAAGAATGTCAGCGATCCAGCCATGATGGTTTGTCATGAAGTGGACTGAGTAAAGTGCAGTGCTCAAAGATAATGTGATAAATTTAAAAATGGCTACGCTGGCCCAGAGAGAAGGTGCATACTGGAGTCAGTGTGTCAATAGTTAAAAACACACCAGGTAGGAAAATTGCACTACCCTATGGCGTTTGTGAAAATCGGTCGACATGTTTCAGCTTAAGGGGCAATTCCCCAGCTTTCTTCAGGACCTCAGGTTTATGATCGCTACTGCCACTGTAACCACAAGTGATGTTTAGTGATTAACACTTTAAATAAGTTTCCTAGTAGACAGGACAAATACATATCTACCAGGAACTAGAACGCTTAGACGTCCACTGGCGGAGGAAAAGTGTATCTTCTTCCTATCAAAACAGAAAAGAATTTTCGTTGTTGCACAACAACATTAAATAACAGACACACAACCGCCTGAATACAGAGTATGCGCATAGAACAACACAAGCATGAATTAATTTTACATTCTGCATATATAAACTAGAGCATACTAGCTCAATCACTCAGAGGCATTTCCTCACGGTGATACTCACCCAGCTTTGTGTGGGTGAAGGCCTCACCTCACCCGGCAACCGCTCGGGAGCATGAGGCCCCGCTCTGCAGTGTAGAAAAGGGATAAAGTGAGTGCATAACTCTACTGTATCTTAGCCAATTGCTACTACACTATTAACCCAACGAACGTGTGATAGGTGCCCACATGCCAAACACAAGCCCACACACATCCACCCCGATGTACCTTTGCACAACGCACATGCTGCGAGATACATAATATCACATAACCCAATGTGGACCCTTAAAAACACCCCTAGACATTTGAGAGTTGGTTTATGGGTTCCATAGTAAAACAAGGCTTATTATAACAGCTTGTTTGTGACCTCACTAAATGCTTCTCTAAAACCTCTTTTATAGATTTGACATGGGGAACAGATATTGGCCCACAGGGGACCAGCTCGGTAGCCCAAATATACCGGTTCCCATACTGGCAAAAATTGGTATCCTAACTTACTGCTCATAGGTATCAAGAAATATACCAGAGAAATACATGTATGGAACGTCTAGACTCAAGCTTCTTGTTTGTTCCAAAAAAGCTAACTATGATGCGGGTGGTCTGGAAGGACGCTCACCTGTCCGTCGGTACCCCTGTCATGACACCAAGCGGATGTAGAGGTGCTGATAGGCGCGTATTGAGCCCTTAAGTAACCACCGACGAGTGGTGATTAACACGGAAGAGAATAACAAGGCATGCGCGGAAAGAAACACTGTACCGTTGCGCATGCGCAGACAGGTCCCGAACTGCCGGAAAATGTTAGTTAATGTTAAATACATCGAACATATTCCTCTATGCGCTATAGTGGAAACATGTGGATGTATTGGATATGTTGAATCGCGTAGGCATCAGAAACCTCACAAAATGATGCGCACAGTCTAATGTCTGGCCCGAAGCTACCGCGCATAGCCAGTGCGGGGAACACTATTCCCTGTGTCATGCGCCCAATACCAAACTATAAGAATGGGCTCTCTAATTGATTTGAATATTAAAATCAAAAGATGTATCTGGCGTATATCACCAGCCATGAGACACATCCTCAGTCGAGTAATCAGAATGGTATATTACATCCAATTTGATTTCTTATCATCGTGAAGAGGTGCACACTAGATCGAGGGGATCATGAATGTCTGTATTTTATTTTAGTATACAATGTGTATCTTATCCAGGGACCCAACGCATCCAGGTGCTCATAGGGGGAGAGCCCTGAGTGTATCAGTGGCTCAATTACAAGAGTCAAGACCGGAGTAGTCTGAAGGGGAATGAGGTTATTAAGAGTCACTCAGTGATGAGAGAAGACTGAGCCTTATATCAGCTATTTGTGTTTAGTAAGCTGTTATCATAAAGTTATAGCACATATCCATGGGATGTGAAATAGTTCAGGTTGCAATGGAGAGAGGATGTGGATGCGGCTGGAAGGGCAGAAAAGCACCACACTCAATTAGGTTGGGTGAGCTAAGGGACGATACAAACATTGTTTGCCATCAATTAATAGACCCGCAACTTAGAAGTTGCTCATAATAATCAAAGACACAATTGGAGGGAGGGTCAAAGGGAATATTTATAGACCTGTCTGCTCATTCCCTTGGTCAAGTACAAAACAACAACAAGAGCAGACCAGGTCTTGGAATAGTGTGTCACTATGCCACTACCTCTGAAACAGTAAGATGCACATGTGTATAAATGTTGTTGGAAGTTGTTAGACACACAAGGCTAGGAAGAAGTCCCATCAGACCACCCTGCTGGTGGAGTTTACGTCATGTGGGACTTGCTGATCAGTCATTCCCACACTCAGCCATATAGTGCTGTAGTGGAAAAGAATGTCAGCGATCCAGCCATGATGGTTTGTCATGAAGTGGACTGAGTAAAGTGCAGTGCTCAAAGATAATGTGATAAATTTAAAAATGGCTACGCTGGCCCAGAGAGAAGGTGCATACTGGAGTCAGTGTGTCAATAGTTAAAAACACGCCAGGTAGGAAAATTGCACTACCCTATGGCGTTTGTGAAAATCGGTCGACATGTTTCAGCTTAAGGGGCAATTCCCCAGCTTTCTTCAGGACCTCAGGTTTATGATCGCTACTGCCACTGTAACCACAAGTGATGTTTAGTGATTAACACTTTAAATAAGTTTCCTAGTAGACAGGACAAATACATATCTACCAGGAACTAGAACGCTTAGACGTCCACTGGCGGAGGAAAAGTGTATCTTCTTCCTATCAAAACAGAAAAGAATTTTCGTTGTTGCACAACAACATTAAATAACAGACACACAACCGCCTGAATACAGAGTATGCGCATAGAACAACACAAGCATGAATTAATTTTACATTCTGCATATATAAACTAGAGCATACTAGCTCAATCACTCAGAGGCATTTCCTCGCCAGTGATACTCACCCAGCTTTGTGTGGGTGAAGGCCTCACCTCACCCGGCAACCGCTCGGGAGCATGAGGCCCCGCTCTGCAGTGTAGAAAAGGGATAAAGTGAGTGCATAACTCTACTGTATCTTAGCCAATTGCTACTACACTATTAACCCAACGAACGTGTGATAGGTGCCCACATGCCAAACACAAGCCCACACACATCCACCCCGATGTACCTTTGCACAACGCACATGCTGCGAGATACATAATATCACATAACCCAATGTGGACCCTTAAAAACACCCCTAGACATTTGAGAGTTGGTTTATGGGTTCCATAGTAAAACAAGGCTTATTATAACAGCTTGTTTGTGACCTCACTAAATGCTTCTCTAAAACCTCTTTTATAGATTTGACATGGGGAACAGATATTGGCCCACAGGGGACCAGCTCGGTAGCCCAAATATACCGGTTCCCATACTGGCAAAAATTGGTATCCTAACTTACTGCTCATAGGTATCAAGAAATATACCAGAGAAATACATGTATGGAACGTCTAGACTCAAGCTTCTTGTTTGTTCCAAAAAAGCTAACTATGATGCGGGTGGTCTGGAAGGACGCTCACCTGTCCGTCGGTACCCCTGTCATGACACCAAGCGGATGTAGAGGTGCTGATAGGCGCGTATTGAGCCCTTAAGTAACCACCGACGAGTGGTGATTAACACGGAAGAGAATAACAAGGCATGCGCGGAAAGAAACACTGTACCGTTGCGCATGCGCAGACAGGCCCCGAACTGCCGGAAAATGTTAGTTAATGTTAAATACATCGAACATATTCCTCTATGCGCTATAGTGGAAACATGTGGATGTATTGGATATGTTGAATCGCGTAGGCATCAAAAACCTCACAAAATGATGCGCACAGTCTAATGTCTGGCCCGAAGCTACCGCGCATAGCCAGTGCGGGGAACACTATTCCCTGTGTCATGCGCCCAATACCAAACTATAAGAATGGGCTCTCTAATTGATTTGAATATTAAAATCAAAAGATGTATCTGGCGTATATCACCAGCCATGAGACACATCCTCAGTCGAGTAATCAGAATGGTATATTACATCCAATTTGATTTCTTATCATCGTGAAGAGGTGCACACTAGATCGAGGGGATCATCAATGTTTGTATTTTATTTTAGTATACAATGTGTATCTTATCCAGGGACCCAACGCATCCAGGTGCTAATAGGGGGAGAGCCCTGAGTGTATCAGTGGCTCAATTACAAGAGTCAAGACCGGAGTAGTCTGAAGGGGAATGAGGTTATTAAGAGTCACTCAGTGATGAGAGAAGACTGAGCCTTATATCAGCTATTTGTGTTTAGTAAGCTGTTATCATAAAGTTATAGCACATATCCATGGGATGTGAAATAGTTCAGGTTGCAATGGAGAGAGGATGTGGATGCGGCTGGAAGGGCAGAAAAGCACCACACTCAATTAGGTTGGGTGAGCTAAGGGACGATACAAACATTGTTTGCCATCAATTAATAGACCCGCAACTTAGAAGTTGCTCATAATAATCAAAGACACAATTGGAGGGAGGGTCAAAGGGAATATTTATAGACCTGTCTGCTCATTCCCTTGGTCAAGTACAAAACAACAACAAGAGCAGACCAGGTCTTGGAATAGTGTGTCACTATGCCACTACCTCTGAAACAGTAAGATGCACATGTGTATAAATGTTGTTGGAAGTTGTTAGACACACAAGGCTAGGAAGAAGTCCCATTAGACCACCCTGCTGGTGGAGTTTACGTCATGTGGGACTTGCTGATCAGTCATTCCCACACTCAGCCATATAGTGCTGTAGTGGAAAAGAATGTCAGCGATCCAGCCATGATGGTTTGTCATGAAGTGGACTGAGTAAAGTGCAGTGCTCAAAGATAATGTGATAAATTTAAAAATGGCTACGCTGGCCCAGAGAGAAGGTGCATACTGGAGTCAGTGTGTCAATAGTTAAAAACACGCCAGGTAGGAAAATTGCACTACCCTATGGCGTTTGTGAAAATCGGTCGACATGTTTCAGCTTAAGGGGCAATTCCCCAGCTTTCTTCAGGACCTCAGGTTTATGATCGCTACTGCCACTGTAACCACAAGTGATGTTTAGTGATTAACACTTTAAATAAGTTTCCTAGTAGACAGGACAAATACATATCTACCAGGAACTAGAACGCTTAGACGTCCACTGGCGGAGGAAAAGTGTATCTTCTTCCTATCAAAACAGAAAAGAATTTTCGTTGTTGCACAACAACATTAAATAACAGACACACAACCGCCTGAATACAGAGTATGCGCATAGAACAACACAAGCATGAATTAATTTTACATTCTGCATATATAAACTAGAGCATACTAGCTCAATCACTCAGAGGCATTTCCTCACGGTGATACTCACCCAGCTTTGTGTGGGTGAAGGCCTCACCTCACCCGGCAACCGCTCGGGAGCATGAGGCCCCGCTCTGCAGTGTAGAAAAGGGATAAAGTGAGTGCATAACTCTACTGTATCTTAGCCAATTGCTACTACACTATTAACCCAACGAACGTGTGATAGGTGCCCACATTCCAAACACAAGCCCACACACATCCACCCCGATGTACCTTTGCACAACGCACATGCTGCGAGATACATAATATCACATAACCCAATGTGGACCCTTAAAAACACCCCTAGACATTTGAGAGTTGGTTTATGGGTTCCATAGTAAAACAAGGCTTATTATAACAGCTTGTTTGTGACCTCACTAAATGCTTCTCTAAAACCTCTTTTATAGATTTGACATGGGGAACAGATATTGGCCCACAGGGGACCAGCTCGGTAGCCCAAATATACCGGTTCCCATACTGGCAAAAATTGGTATCCTAACTTACTGCTCATAGGTATCAAGAAATATACCAGAGAAATACATGTATGGAACGTCTAGACTCAAGCTTCTTGTTTGTTCCAAAAAAGCTAACTATGATGCGGGTGGTCTGGAAGGACGCTCACCTGTCCGTCAGTACCCCTGTCATGACACCAAGCGGATGTAGAGGTGCTGATAGGCGCGTATTGAGCCCTTAAGTAACCACCGACGAGTGGTGATTAACACGGAAGAGAATAACAAGGCATGCGCGGAAAGAAACACTGTACCGTTGCGCATGCGCAGACAGGTCCCGAACTGCCGGAAAATGTTAGTTAATGTTAAATACATCGAACATATTCCTCTATGCGCTATAGTGGAAACATGTGGATGTATTGGATATGTTGAATCGCGTAGGCATCAAAAACCTCACAAAATGATGCGCACAGTCTAATGTCTGGCCCGAAGCTACCGCGCATAGCCAGTGCGGGGAACACTATTCCCTGTGTCATGCGCCCAATACCAAACTATAAGAATGGGCTCTCTAATTGATTTGAATATTAAAATCAAAAGATGTATCTGGCGTATATCACCAGCCATGAGACACATCCTCAGTCGAGTAATCAGAATGGTATATTACATCCAATTTGATTTCTTATCATCGTGAAGAGGTGCACACTAGATCGAGGGGATCATCAATGTCTGTATTTTATTTTAGTATACAATGTGTATCTTATCCAGGGACCCAACGCATCCAGGTGCTCATAGGGGGAGAGACCTGAGTGTATCAGTGGCTCAATTACAAGAGTCAAGACCGGAGTAGTCTGAAGGGGAATGAGGTTATTAGGAGTCACTCAGTGATGAGAGAAGACTGAGCCTTATATCAGCTATTTGTGTTTAGTAAGCTGTTATCATAAAGTTATAGCACATATCCATGGGATGTGAAATAGTTCAGGTTGCAATGGAGAGAGGATGTGGATGCGGCTGGAAGGGCAGAAAAGCACCACACTCAATTAGGTTGGGTGAGCTAAGGGACGATACAAACATTGTTTGCCATCAATTAATAGACCCGCAACTTAGAA
Source organism: Lissotriton helveticus (assembly GCF_964261635.1). NCBI lineage: Eukaryota > Metazoa > Chordata > Amphibia > Caudata > Salamandridae > Lissotriton > Lissotriton helveticus. The sequence continues at coordinate 4,384,277 of NC_136061.1, read as the reverse complement.
GTTGCTCATATTTCCCCTGTTTTTAATATCAGCCGGCCACGCTTACCTGCACGCTGCCACTCCTACTTGCACAATAATTGGTGAAGCACCGCATTTCGCGGGTCCCTCGCCAGTGTCTTGACGGCGGCCATATTGGGTGAGGGGTGAGTTACAGCGCGGTCTAGTCCTCACTTAGGAGGCGCGACCAACATAAATTGGAGCCATGCATACGCGCAGCGTCATCGCGCAGCGGGATCGCCGGACTTCCGCCGGAGTTACGCCTGAGTTCAGCCCGTCTGCGCCCGTCCGCGCTGAGGACGGGCTGCAGGTCGGGCTGGACCCGGCTTCCACCTCACTATCTTTCTCTGAGGCAAGTAGGCAATATTCTAAGGCTAATTTTCTTTCATTTAAACCATGTTCTCTATTCTGTTCACATCGCTTCTCGCCTGAGGGGATACTGCACTCCCCGTGTTGTAGCGTGTGTTCCGCTTCCTTTAACTTTTTATCCAGCGATCCGATTATTTCTTTGCCCCCTCAAACACGACCAGTTACTTCTTCAAGAACTGGGTTTCTTATTAATGCACGCTCACTCATCAAGCACAACGTGGCCTTTCACGACTTTGTGGATGCGCGACAGCCGGATTGGGTGTTCATTACGGAGACCTGGGCCTCTGATACCTCCGGTCACGATCTGCTGATGTCCATTCCTGATGGCTATTCCCTGCATAGGCAGGATAGACTGCTCTGCAGAGGAGGAGGAATTGCTATTCTTTCTAAATCCTCCTTTCCATGCAACATTAAACTACTATCCATGCCTCAAGATCACTTTGAAGCTCTCTATTTCGGTATCACGTGTGCCTCATCGGCCTCTTTTACAGGGATCCTGATGTATAGGCATCCGGGTCCTAGATCTGGTTTCTCTTCGGATTTACTGAGAATTCTTGAACCCTATTTTGGTAAGCCCTGTCTTACCATCTTGGGCGATTTGAATTTTCATCTTGATGACACCAATTCAAAAGATACTTTATCTTTGGTTGAGTCACTTGGAGCCTGTGACTTTCATCAACTTGTGAATAGTCCCACTCATACGGCTGGTCATATACTTGATGGGGTATTCTCTAATGACCCTAGACTCTCGACTGGCCCCCCTCTGCCATTGGTCTCGACGGACCACTTCGCAGTTCCGTTGGAATTTGTTCTTCCTGCCCCTTGTTCTGGTACCCAGACTATTTCCTCACGCACTCTTAGGAGAAACTTTAGGAACATTACTGATGAGGCTCTTGCCTCTCTTGTTTCTTCTACTGATTCTCTTGCCCGAAAAAATGCAGGTGAGGCAGCTCAGGATCTGATGGACTCCATCTCCAGTGCTGGTGACAAACTTGCCCCTGCTTCTCTACGTTATGTAGCCCGGCGGAAGCCTACTGCACCTTGGTTCTCCCACCAGCCGAGACTCTTGAGGCAGGGATGTAGGAGCACTGAGAGAAGTTGGAGGAAATCATGGGATTCCAGGGACCGAGAGGCTCATAAGTCTGCATTACGGGAGTATAAACAGAGAGTGGTCATGGAGGAGCAGGAATACTTTTCCAATCTTACCAGCTCTCTTACATCTTCTAGGGAGCTGTTTAAAATCGCCGACTCACTATGCTCCCTCCAACTCCCTGATCCTGTTGTTAGTTCGCAGGAATTATGCAATAATATCTCTGACTTCTTCCATAAGAAGATCTTTGATATCCATGTCTCTTTGGAAGCCGAGTGCCATTCATTGGATCATAATATTCTTCCTGCCATATCCAATCTTGATTCCTTTTGTAAAGATCCTCCTAACTCATTCCTAACGGAGTTTCCCCCTTTGTCTCTGGAGGGATTGAATCTTTTACTGGACAGGACTAAATCCGCTTCCCCCATGGATCCTCTACCTCTTAAAAAACTTAAAGAGTGTAGAAGTAGTCTTCTTCCTCCCATGCTCATGGCTATGAATAAATCTATTACCCAGGGCTCTTTTCCAACGGTATGGAAGAAGGCTATTGTGAAGCCCCTCCTCAAAAAACCGTCCCTCGACCCTGGCCTTCTTAAAAACTTTAGGCCTATCTCCCTTCTCCCTGCTCCTGCAAAAATTTTGGAGGCACATCTCAACCTCCACCTGTCCTCCTTTCTTGATCAGTCTGAATACCTAGACAATACACAACATGGATTCCGAAAACATCACAGCACGGAGTCCGCTCTCCCTCTTGTGGCCGACAACATCCGGCGCAAAGTGGACTCCGGCCAAACTACTGTCTTGGTCCTGCTTGATCTCTCGGCTGCATTCGATACCCTGTCTCCCGCCATTTTAACATCTCGGCTTAGGGAGGCAGGGGTTGATGGATCAGCCCTGAGTCTTTTGAATTCTTTTCTTCTGGAAAGGGAGCAGAGAGTAATGCTTGGGAACTACCTCTCCCCTGCCAAGTCTTTGCAATGTGGGGTGCCACAAGGGTCGGCCTTGAGCCCGACCCTGTTTAACATCTATGTGGCCCCCCTTGCTAGACTAGTAAGATCGCAGGGGATGGAGGTAGTATCCTACGCTGATGACACCCAAATTATGGTGTCTCTGGCTCATTCCTCTGTTGCAACATCCGCCTCCAGCTTTAGGGTATGTATGCAGTATGTGGCAGACTGGATGACTATTAATTCCCTGAAGATCAACGGCGAAAAAACAGAGGTACTGGTCTTTGGAAAGAACCAGGACGTTTGGTCGAGTGAGTGGTGGCCTTCCTCTCTTGGCACCTGCCCCACTCCTTCCCAATCAGCCAGAAATCTTGGTGTGATATTTGACACCTTGCTCTCCATGTCCCTTCAAGTTAACAGGACTGTGGCCACCTGCTGGGGTGTGATTAGGACTCTTAATAGAATCCGCGGATATCTTTCTCCCCAGGCGCGTAAACAAGTTGCAGTCGCTCTTGTTGGCTCCAGGTTAGACTATTGTAACTCTCTGTATATGGAGTCTAACAAGAGCCACATACATCGACTGCAAATTGTGCAGAATGCGGCTGCACGTTTTGTTTTGGCCCTTCCCAAGTCATCATCTGTCACCAAGGCCAGAAAAGACCTTCATTGGCTTCCGGTGCAGCATAGAATTTCTTTCAAAATCCTATGTATGACATATAGAGCACTGGCGGAGGGATCAACGAGTGCGATTAGTTCTTTACTCGCTCGTTATGTTCCAACTAGAGGCCTTCGATCCGCCGGGCTTCTCCAACTTGTTGTGCCTCGTGTTAGGCTGACTAGATGGGGAGCTAGGGCCTTTTCAGTTGTGGCCCCTCAGCTTTGGAATTCCATTCCAATTGAGATAAAAAGGTTGCCATCAATTGATTTGTTTAAAAAGGAACTTAATGTGAGAAGTTGGCCTGGTATATGATGCTCACTAGTTCTAGTGATCACCTTGTACCATGCCAAGCAACCCTTATGGTGCAGGTTGTAAAGTCAACCTTATAGACAAGCTATCCTAGGGGTAGCATGGACTAAGCAGTCTTAGGCTAAACTCTGTAAAGGCATGTGAAGCAAGCTGTTTTACCATACACAATCCCTTGAATACCAAATGAAAGGACACCACACAGATATATATTGAAAATATATATAGATTTATTTCTCAAAAGATACCCTATACTCTTTATGAGCACAGAAGCACAAGCGTTAAAACAAAACACAGTTTAAATACACAAAAGTTGCACGAATATGGATGAGCCCTAGGGGCCACCTAAACCATATACTAAAATAGTGGTATAAGGACCACTATGAGGAAAGTGAAGAGGCCTAGGGCCTGGGGAATCGCTGGAGCTGATCGGGACTAGCAGTGAAGAAGTCGGGAAAGGCCCGCGGGACTCGGGTGCAGTGCGGAAAGTGCACGCAGTACCAATGCAATGTCAATGGTGCGTAAAAAGTACAAAGTTAGTTAAAAAGGAACCTTCCGAGTGACCTAGAAGGATGAAACTTAAGACACAGGCCCTAGAGGTGTGTACCAGTGTGGGAACACCGGCAGAGCTGAGTTACCTCACCCACAGGAAGCGGGTGCACAGGGTCGAAGTAGTGTCGGGTTTCGTCACGCTGGTCGATGGTGCTTGGAGCTGAAGATGCTGCAGGCGACTCGAGGTGAAGAGTTCCGGTGGATCCAAGGGTGGATCTGAAGTTGTGAAGACCTGAAAGCAGAGGGGACAATGTTCAAAGTCACTAGCCAGTGACTACCGTGGAACCAGAGTGGAACCAGGCGATGTCTGGTGCAAACAGGCGTCGATGTGTAGCTTCTCTCTGCAGCCACGTGGACACGAGGGGTTGAGGACATCCAGGAGTCGGTCACGAGCTGTCCCACGCAGGCTTCTCGCTGTTGGCGGTATCGGCAACTGGATGGAAGCAAACAAGCCTTGGCTAATGCAAGCCACGCAGGAATCGAAAAAGGCTTGTCACTCAGACCAGCAAGGTCAGAGCGGGTGCTCCTTTTTAAAGGAGCAAGGGCAAGTCTGGAGCAACCAGACCTGCAGTGGAAATTGAAGGTTTCGTCGCCAAGATGGCCGCTAGTCACGTGGCAAGTGGCCGGGATGGCGCGTCAAGTGGCACAATGCAAAAGGGCCCCACGCAGATTGTGGAGATGCTGGGGGGCTGATCTTTGGTGCAAAGGCTGCTCGAGGTTAGGGCTTCTCAAACCCCAAAGCACAGCATCGAGGGTGCCTCTGATGCTGCGCAGTCAGCTTTTCAGGGGTCTTCCAAGATGTCCGGTCCCACGTCTCTCGGTGCCTCCACGGGTCCCTTCTTTGTAGGGACTGTGGATCGGGCGGTGAGAAGTCTGGGAGTCTGGGTCTTGTCAGGCTCTGGGCTCGGGCTCTGGCAGGAGGCGGCGGCAAAGCAGACGTCGAGTTGCTGGTTGGTGCCTGTGTTCACAGGGTGGTCACTCCTTGGCCACAAGGGAGATTCTCTTCCGTCTTCTGAGCAGCAGAATGTCGAAGTCCAGTCTTCTTCTGTATTTCAAGTTGATTCAGGATGATCTGAAGTCTCAGGACACAGCTCCCACTCTTATTCAAATCTGGGGGGCCGGATCACCTACTAGGTCCCTCCTCTGGGTGGAACCAGGAAGGGGAGTGTTTACACCCCCTTTCCTTTGTCCAGTTTCGCGCCAGGACTGGGGCAGGAAAGCCCCAGCACCGGTTTGAACTGGCCTATGCACAGGGACACCTTGTGTGCCCCAAGCATGTCTGATTCTATTCAGCCCTGTCCTACCCAATACACAAAATCCTGTCTGGGGTGGTGCTAGCACCTCCCAAGGCAGGAAACCCTTTGTCCAAGCTGCCCTCGCTGGAAGGACTCCCAGCAACAGGAGGTCAGACTTGTGTCTGTGGAGGCAGCATCCATTTTGAGATGCTAAGGCTCTGTTTAACTTTAACCGGGGTTCAGGTTAGGTACATGTCGTGTCCCTCTAGAAGGGTGGAATGCTACCCCCGTCGCCAGAACTGGCGAGGGGGTAGTATTCCAATTCGTATGACACCTTACTCGACATGTTTTGATAAAGCCAAACCCAAGATAGCATTTAACCGCGAGGATTATAATGCACTTAAGAGTATATGGTATGGCAGTATCATGAAACAGCTAAAGGACATGGTTCCGAAAGCTGCAGACAGGCTCAGCTCATGCCAGAGCACCATCTCACATATTTCCAAGCACTCTGCCTCCAGGATTGATGAGGCCTTCCATAGGAGTGGCTGATAGGAACATATGTGTCCATTTTAGGTTAGGTATAGGGATACTACACCTAAGTAAGCGGTGGTTACACCGACTTACCCCAACTGAGTGATCAGCCAGTTGTGTCAAATATGGAGGCCAGGCCAGGGGTGGCACAATACGTGCTGCAGCCCCTGGTAGGCCTTGGAAGCACCTATGCCCTGGGTACCTGGGTACACTGTTACAGGGGCCAATAAGGTGAGGCAATTCCAATTGTGTATGTACCTAAGGTACATGGAGTCCATTTTAAGGAGAGAGCAATTAGCCTGGGGCCCTGAATAGAAGGATCCCAGGCCAACTATGTCAAAAACCAGCTAAACACCAGGCAAAAAGTTTGGGGGTAACCATAGTCAGATATCCACCTTCCTACACTTAAAACCTGGTTCTTTAGGAGGGCCTACCTATGATTGAATGCTCCATGGGGTGACAAGCTGTTATTTTGATGTAGGCGCCTTGACGCCCATTGGGCAAAGTTTGCGCATAATAAGAATATCTTCATTCATTCATTCATTCATTCAAAACAGGCCACATGGTGTGTTAGCACACATATCACCTTAAGCCCCGCCCCCTACCTTCACTATTGTGCAAACGCGCCCCATGGCGCTTTTTAAGTTGGGTCATTAAGTACCCTTGAATCCTGAGGTCACCTGGCGGCCAACTAGCCCACCAGGTACCTCCAGTAAGCGCCACAGAGCTGCTTTGCAGAGAGTTGTAAAAAGGGGTGTGGCCTCAGAACACCTCTCTGCAATGCAGCTCCCTGGCGCATACTAGAGGTACCTGGTGGGCTAGTTGTCCCTCAAGGGACCTCTGGATTGAAGATGAATTAATTCCCCAACTTAAAATGCGCCACAGGGCGTGTTTGCACACATATCACCTCAGGCCCCACCCCCTATCTTCACTACTGTGCACACGCGCCCCGTGACACGTTTTAAGTTGGGGGATTAAGTCCCCTTGAATCCTGAGGTCCCCTGGTGGCCAACTAGCCCACCAGGTACCTCCAGTAAGCGCCACAGAGCTGCGTTGCAGAGAGGTATAAAAATGAGCGTGTCCTCAGAACAACTTTCTGCAAATCAGTTCCCTGGCGTATAATGGAGGTACCTGGTAGGCTAGTTGGTAGAGTGGATTAGTGTTGATAAATATGAAGTAGTCGATCCGCGAATCCCCCGAAACTGCTTGTTGACCAGATGAGATCGGTCAATTTAGTTATTGCAATTGTTGTTTACATAAGTTTCGACCGTTCTTTAAAAATATTTTATTTGTTTGACACCATTCATCAATGTTTGTCTCTTTCTTATATCTTTCCTGTTCAGCACCCAGGGGCAGGCAGACAGGGGCGCAGTTGGTGGGAGAAGAACACCATCAAGAGGACACCAAAGCGGGCTCTTCTGCTGGCCCTAGTAAGTCTTCTTGTTTTTTATATTAATTCTTATTCCATTACTTATACTGCACCATATTTTTCCCGAACTGTTGTTTCCATTTCCTAATGCTATTTTTTACCAACAAACATCCTTCGATCTGTACTATTTCGAAAATCTTGTTATCCCTGCCTCTGCTTTAATGACTCTCTGTACTACTACTATTAGTCTGTCTGTACTGTAGTAGTTAAGCTTGCCCAGTTGGCCACTCTTTATTTAAAAGGTTGTAAATAAAACTCAGATTCACCAGTAGCTCTAGCCATTGAGTCCAGTCCTTTGGGTCGTCCTCTTGTACTACTTCTAGTCTTATTGATCTTGATTATTTGTTAATCTTGAGGCTTTGACAAAATTCCCACCAACAAATGCCCAACCAGATTTATTACTATTTTGATATGATTGGACATACTATTACTGTTGTAGGGATTTTGCACAAACAGATCTTTGCCCAAGAAAATAGGATGTTGGTGATGGGAGGTTGGACCTTCCTCACACACCTCAATCAGAAGTTCAGAACCCACCACAATCCCATGCCCGACTAGTTATAGTAGTGTCTTATCTTGTCTAGTCATAACCCTCCCCCCAAGATACCCAACAAGTAGACAACCCAGAACATAACACACCCAACCTCTCAGTCGTGAAAGCAATGCACATGCACACCATTCCTTTCGCTCGCTCACTCGTGTAAGTCCACACCAAATACCACCAAGTATATGTACATTGTTCTATAGTGCAGCACCAACAGGAAAATCAATAACATTAAAATAATAAACATTGTTCCATTTACAGTTGGGAAGTAAATCATGATAACTGAACAGTGGTGGAAGCACCACCACCCCCTAGGTAGGAGGAATATAGTTTATATAACTTTATGAATGAAGATCTCTGAGTAAATTCTGGGGACCCCTCACCTTAGAAGAACCTAGTACTGGTAGTTGTTGTAATGCGAAAAATGAAATGGTGCGACGTATATTGCAAGCGTTTCTCAGCCGTGCCAAAAAGTGTAGCATTTTTGGATAAGCAATATGGACTAACAGTACACCAGAACTTCATTAAAAAGTGGCTTGTTCATGTTTTGGTTGACCGCTTGTACGCAGCGCTTAGACAGTAGCAGTATGAGGTCATGTGGGCTCAAAGGTGTCATACAACACGCTGCAAGGTAACGTCACATGTGCAAAAATAAAAGACACAAAGGTAAAAAGGTTGCATGGCTCGGGCTAACTAAGCAAAGGCTAGAATGACCCAAGGGACCATATATACCTATTAGTGTCTACTCTACTACTACCTGATTTGTACTAGTGATGTATGTTGTATACTATTAACTCATTTTTTAATCTTGCTACTGACCAATAGGGGGAGGTGTATAAACGTCTAAAAAATGTGTTATGTTTTCTAGGCGCACTACCGACCACCATTGCCGGGGCCAGCGGTGAAGGTGATGCGGAGGGAGAGGATGCGGCAGTTGCCGATGCCAATGGAGCTGTAGGGGGAGTGCTTGCACCAGTTTTGGACGGTGGTAAGTTAGATTCATAATCCTTAACTATTGACATTACACTCACGGCAAGGGGGTGCTGTATGTATACTGTACTGTTGAGACTTAGGACCCCATTAGGATGGTGGGCCGGTGGTAGTCACCGCCTGCCCAGCAGGGGCAAACCTCCTGCAATCCCTGTAGAAAAGACCCTCCGCTATATTACAATGACAAGGGGGGTTCCGCGGCAGATAGAAACCGTCTGCTGATTTTCCGCAAAATCGACATGTCGACTGGACGGAAAAGGGTTCAATATGGTGGCAGTGTCTGAAACACACCGGCAGCCATATAATCTGCATTTTGGAATGCCTGCCACGGAAAGGCATGCAGAGTATGCTTGGGGGGCCCATTGCAGGCCCTCATGGAGGGTACATATGGTATCCCCCCGCATTTCAAAGCACAACGTGGCAGGCTCCGCGCGGGGCCTTTCACGTTGTGCTTGGAAAAGCACAACATGTACACAATGTACACATGTACACAATGTTAAAAATACGGGATGCGCCCGCCACAGTGGTGGGCGCATCCTAATTGCCCCCACGGGACCCCCGCCCTTATGGCAGGCAGTCCCTTTTAGCGAATGATGCCCTAAGTAAGTAAGAGTTGTTGTGAACGTTTGAAGAGTGAAGAAAGACACCCTTTAATTGGCATTAGTAAAGGCATTAGGGGCGGGATTATTGAGTAACCAATTAAGCATGGGCTGAAAATTCGTTCCGCTCGCGGAATTTGCAGATTTTCTGCGATTTCGCGATCCGCGAATCTCGCGAAATTGCGGTAAAATCCGTGAATCAGCGGGGACGAATTTTCAGCCATGCACTAACATGGTTACAGCAGCAGGTGCAAAAGTTGAAGCAAATTTTTTGTACACTTTTACAAAAGGGTTACAAAGAAATTAACTTCAACTTGGGCACCTGCTGCTGTAAGCCTGTAAGTGCTTCCTGGCGCCTCGTTGCCTACTTGCAACTATTCTCTGACCCTGCTCTGACCCTTGAAGCAGGGTCAGAGAATAGTTACAAGTAGGCTATGAGGCGCCTGTCATGAAAATTAAACCTCGACAGGAAGCACTGACAGATATAAAAACAAGCATTTGCAATGCAATTGGTCTCGCATTAGGAAAGTTTGAGCTATTGGTCTTGTAAATGACAATTTTTTTTTATTTATGTGTTGGTTTTGAAAATAGCTAAATTAATAGCTTTGTCATTTACAATGCCAATAATAATAATAATATGAAACTTATAACGCGCTCAGCTTACCCGGAGGCATCCCGGCGCGACAGACCAACGAAGGGGAGACTCAAAAAGAATCACTACTGTGGAAACAAATAGGTTTTAAGAAGTTTCCTAAAAAGTAGGATCTTGGGCTCTGAGCGAATCTCAAGGGGCAAAGAATTCCACAAATTTGCCACCTGCACCGAGAAACGCCTGCCCCCAGTGCGAGCTCTCCTAACTCTCGCTGATTGCAGCAGATGTTTTTGGTCCGAGCGCAGAAGGCGTGGGGGTTTATAAGGACGGGCCATATTAAAAAGAATGGGGGGGCCTTTGCCGTGTAGAATTTTATGGGCCGTGCACAGCGCCTTAAATTTCACCCGCTCCTTCACAGGGAGCCAGTGAAGCGCTTTGAGGGCCGGGGTGGCAGACTGCCTTCTGGGGATATCCATCAAGACTCTGGCAGCTGCGTTTTGCACCTGTTGGAGGGTTTTAAAGGTCGCTTCGGGGGCGCCGAGAAACAGGGCATTCCCGTAGTCGAGCCTCGATAGGATTAAACCACGTATCAAAAGCTTCTTAGCTGGATCCGGAAGCAGTGGTAGCACCTTTCGGGCTGACTTCAGTAGACCGAAGCAGACCCCCGCTGTCTTCCTTGCGTGGGTCCTAAAAGACAGATCTTCCTCCAACCATACTCCCAGGGACTTGATCTCCTTCTTGGGGGATGGTGGATCGCCAAGAGACCGGGGCCAACAGCTAGCAATAATGGAGGGACTGGAGTTACCCAGGAGCATCAGCTCGGTCTTTCCTCCATTAAGCTTTAGAGCAGAGTTGGACATCCAACGGTAAACGTTGGCCAGACAGTCATGTAGCACATTGGGTTGTTCCGCCAGCTGAGTGAGGCCAACCACCAGCTGAGTATCATCAGCATAGCTGATGATCTTCAGCCCCGAAGGGGCTACCACTCTTTCAAGTGGAGTCATGTATGTATTAAATAAGGTAGGGCTCAACGATGAGCCCTGCGGGACTCCACATTGAAGAGGGAATAGGGAAGACTGCTCTGCCCCTTCCCAGACTTGGTAGAAACGGTTAGAAAGAAAAGATCCCAACCATTTCAGAGCCGTCCCTGAGACACCTACCTCTGACAGGCGTTGGAGGAGCACCTGATGACTCACGGTGTCAAAGGCAGCACTCAAGTCCAGGAGGATCACTGCCACTGATCCTCCTGTATCAAGAGTGCTCCTTGCTTCCTCCACTACTGCCAGCAGGGCTGCGTCTGTTCCCTGGCCGGGACGGAATCCAGTCTGGGAGTCTCCCAACAGGCGGTTGGACTCTAGATGGTAGGAAAGCTGGCGGTTAACCAGCTTCTCGGCGATTTTAGAGAACCCCGGCAAAAGCGAAATTGGCCTGAAGTTGGTCAAGTTGGAGGGGTCCAAACCTGGTTTTTTCAATAAGGCTTTTACCACTGCCCTTTTCCATCTCTGTGGCACTATGCCATGAGAGAGAGAAAGATTGATGAGGTCGGTCAGCGGAGTTGCCAGAGTGTTAGCCACCAGTTTGAGATGTTTCATAGGCACTGGATCACTCGGCGATCCACTCTTCATCTCCAACAAGACCTTTGTAACCTCCTCTTCCGAGAAGGGGCCAAAGGAAACAAGTTCGGTCAAACAACTTGTTGGGCTAGCAGCCGGCTCAGAGATTTGAGGCATAGCGGGCAGAGAGGATAGTATTTTATCTATTTTAGAGTGGAAGAAACTGGCCAGTTCCTCACATTTGTCTTTAGGATTAATATGCACGACTGGCGGGACCGGGGCTTTCAAAAGTTCTTTAAAAATTTTAAACGATTCTCTAGGAGAATTACTTGCCCTCTCAATCCTATCACTAAAGAAGTTCTTTTTTGCACCCTTCAATGCACTTTTGTATTTCCTCATCTCTCTTTTATAGTTAGCCCGGCTTTCTTCCGTCTGCTCTCTCCTCCAGGCACGTTCAAGCCTTTTGCAAGAAGTTCTGCAACTCCTAAGTTCCGGGGTGTACCAGGGGGCAGAGCCAATTCTTCTCTCCCTGATAAGCCTCCTTTTTTTAGGAATCAGTAAGTCGAGAGAGTTCGTGAGCCATTCTCCCAGGTGTTGATCAGCAATGTTAGGGTCATCTACAGGATCGGGGCAAGTTATAGCTAGCTCTTCCCCCCAGCTATCCACCGGCAGCTTCGACCAGAGTCGTTCCACAGTATATTGTCCAGGTACGGGATCTCTCCGGTTCCTCAACAACCAGCTGAACGGAATAAGATGGTGATCCGTCCAGGGAAGGGCCAACATCTGGAGGGCTTGCAGGTTGATAGTATTAGCGAGAACAGCATCAAGCTGATGACCTCTGTTATGAGTAGCTCCCGAGTGAGCGAGATGAAGATCAAGCGCACCAAGCGAGCTCAGTAAATCTCTTGCTACTGCGTCGTTGGGGTCATCAAAATGAAGATTAAAATCCCCAAGAAGTACAAAATTACTCGAGGCAGCAGCTAATGGAATAATGGCCTCAATAAGAGAGTCAACAAAATTCCCCAGCATAGCAGGAGGCCGATACACAAGGAGGCCAGAGATGGAGACGGAAGAAGATATACCGAGGGAAAAGTGACAGCTTTCAGTATTACGAATACCGCAGTCTACAGCCTTGCATACAAATGTGTCTCTATACACAATGGCCACTCCACCCCCTCTCCCATCCGGCCTATCAAGATGGAAAATGAGATATCCCGGCGGGAGAGCATTGACAATGTCAGGACCAGAACACGCAGTCAGCCACGTTTCTGTCAGGAATAACGCATCCAGACAGTGGTCCAAAAGGAGGGAGTGTATTTCCACAGCGTGACAAGGCAGTGATCTGCAATTAAGCAAAGCCATAGTGAGTGAATTAGGGTTCACACAGCTATTCGACGGACGACACCCGAGACAGTGTTTGAAGGTAGTGCCCTCAACCCAGTAGTCCCGGCAGCTAGGGTGTTTAGGCGCGCGAAGCGAAAGCAGGGAATCCCGAGAATACCTGTAGGAGGAGGCCAGAGGTCTAGATGGATTGAGCAGAGTAGCATGCCCTGTGCCCGTATGGGCCCGGACGGGCACAGACGGGCTTGACTCTGGCGAAACTCCGGCGATGTTCCGGCATCCCCGCTGCGCGTCTCCGCTGCGCGTGGACATGGCTGATTTTAAGCCCTAGTCGCCTCCAAGAGAGAGGACTAGCGCGAGCAACCTCTTCCCCAACAAAAGATGGCCGCCAGCAAAAGCGAGAGCGAGGGACCCGCAAAGAGCGGTGAGTTCACCGATTAGAGTGCGTGTGAGAGGGTCTAATTACAAGTAGGCATAGGCCAGCTAAGATAAAAACAGGGGAAACAATTTAAAATCAAATAAACACAAATACCAAAACGGGTTTTTAAAAGCTCAAGAGAGCAGCAATCAGGTTCGCGCAGAGAGTAAAAGCGCTGCGTGTGGTGCGCTAATGGTCAAGGGCGAACTGACCTCAATTGCCTGAATTTAAGCCCTAGTCGCCTCCTAGAGAGAGGACTAGCGCGAGCAACCTCTTCCCCAACAAAAGATGGCCGCCAGCAAAAGCGAGAGCGAGGGACCCGCAAAGAGCGGTGAGTTCACCGATTAGAGTGCGTGTGAGAGGGTCTAATTACAAGTAGGCATAGGCCAGCTAAGATAAAAACAGGGGAAACAATTTAAAATCAAATAAACACAAATACCAAAACGGGTTTTTAAAAGCTCAAGAGAGCAGCAATCAGGTTCGCGCAGAGAGTAAAAGCGCTGCGTGTGGTGCGCTAATGGTCAAGGGCGAACTGACCTCAATTGCCTGAATTTAAGCCCTAGTCGCCTCCTAGAGAGAGGACTAGCGCGAGCAACCTCTTCCCCAACAAAAGATGGCCGCCAGCAAAAGCGAGAGCGAGGGACCCGCAAAGAGCGGTGAGTTTACCGATTAGAGTGCGTGTGAGAGGGTCTAATTACAAGTAGGCATGGGCCAGCTAAGATAAAAACAGGGGAAACAATTTAAAATCAAATAAACACAAATACCAAAACGGGTTTTTAAAAGCTCAAGAGAGCAGCAATCAGGTTCGCGCAGAGAGTAAAAGCGCTGCGTGTGGTGCGCTAATGGTCAATAGTTATAACTTTCGCAAATGAGACACCTATAGCATTTGTAATGCTACATGTTTTGTGTATACGTGACTTCGCTGTATTGATATTACAAATTACAATGGCTTTTAATTTTTTAAAATAATTAATACTTAAAGAAAAGTGATTATAATTTATAATGGCAATAGCTTAAACTTTTGTAAATAACTTTTGTGAAGATTATGTTCAGTGTATTTTATTGTGACGAAAATCCAAGAACAGAAGTGAAATATTAACATCTTTGTGTGACATTTGTAATAAAGTTTGAAACATTGGGAGAACATATTTGAACCAGTTGTTGTTGAATGGTTGCGCAGATTGATGCGGGGTGGCGCTGAGTGGTGCTGTGGTGGTGCTGAGTGGTGCTGTGGTGGTGCTGAGTGATACTGGGATGGTGCTGAGTGATGCTGGGGTGGTGCTGAGTGGTGCTGTGGTGGTGCTGAGTGATGCTGTGGTGGTGCTAAGTGGTGCTGTGGTGGTGCTGAGTGATAATGTGGTGGTGCTGAGTGATGCTGTCGTGGTGCTGAGTGATGCTGTGGTGGCGCTGAGTTGTGCTGTGGTGGTGCTGAGTGATGCTGGTGTGGTGCTGAGTGGTGCTGTGGTGGTGCTGAGTGATGCTGTGGTGGCGCTGAGTGGTGATGTGGTGGTGCTGAGTGATAATGTGGTGGTTCTGAGTGATGCTGGGGTAGCGCTGAGTGATGATGTGGTGATGCAGAGGGCAGAAAGGCACAAAAAGCAGTCTAACAAAGGGCAGAAGGGCAGAAAAACAAGGGAAAAACGAGTCTAACAGAGGGCAGAAGGGCACAAAAAACAGTCTAACAGAGGACAGAAGGGCAGAAAAACAAGGGAAAAACAAGTGTAACGGGGCAGAAAGCCACAAAAACGAGTCTAACAGAGGGCAGAAGGGCACAAAAAAAGAGTCTAACAGAGGGCAGAAGGGCACAAAAACAAGGGAATAACAGAGGGCAGAAGGGCACAAAAAACGAGTCTAACAGAGGACAGAAGGGCAGAAAAACAAGGGAAAAATGAGTCTAACAGAGGGCAGAAAGGCACAAAAAACGAGTCTAACAGGGGGCAGAAGGGCAGAAAAACAAGAGAAAAACCAGTCTAACAGAGGGCAGAAGGGCACAAAAAAACGAGTCTAACAGGGGGCAGAATGAATCCCGCCCTGCGTGTTTGTCCACGAAGATGCCACCTTTTTGTGCAATACCTCTACTCAACTGGAGTACTTTCTACTGTCTAATAAGTAAGTGCTCCCATGTAGGCTAAATGTATAGGGGTAGATTTACAATAACTGGCGCATCCCCAGGGATGCGCCAGTTATTGTGCACCGCAGCTCCGCCACCCATGGTGCGCCGCATTTACGATGCGGCGCACCATGTGGCAAAAACGGCACAGATGCGTGACGCAGCGCATTGCTGGAGCTGCGTTGCGCTTGCGAGGCAGCTCCAGCAATGCTCTGGGGGGGCCCTATCTCCCCAATGCTGCATCAAGCCTTGCGCCTGCTTCAAGCAGTCACAGGGTTTTGACGCAGCATTGGCCTAAAAGTGACTGAGTGAAATCTTGTAGATTTCACTCAGCCACTTTTAGGAGGCGTTCATGCGCAGGAACGCCATCCCCTGCGCCAGAACGCCTCCTGATGGCGCAGGGCTTTACAACATGACGCATCTCCCAGATGCGTCACGTTGTTAATACCCAGCACCATGGCGCATCTTTTGTGCTGCCGCTGCGTCACAAAAGGTCTCGGTAGAGGGTGGCAGTGGTGAACCAGAGGGTGGCAGTGATGAACCAGAGGATGACAGTGATGAACCAGAGGGTTGCAGGGGTGAACCAGAGGGTGACAGTGCTGAACAAGAGGGTGGCAGTGCTGAACCAGGGGGTGGCAGGGGTGAACCAGAGGGCGGAAGTGATGAACCAGATGGTGGCAGGGGTGAACCAGAGGGTGGCAGTGGTGAACCAGAGTGTGGTATGGGTGAACCAGAGGGTGGTAGTGGTGAACCAGAGAGTGGCAGTGCTGAACCAGAGGGTGGCAGTGCTGAACCAGAGGGTGACAGTGGTTAACCAGAGGGTGGCAGTGGTGAACCAGAGGGTGGCAGTGGTTAACCAGAGGGTGGCAGTGATGAACCAGAGGTGCTGTGATGAACCAGAGGGTGGCAGTCGTGAACCAGAGGGTGGCAGTGTTGAACCAGAGGGTGGCAGTGGTTAACCAGAGGGTGGCAGTGATGAACCAGAGGTGCTGTGATGAACCAGAGGGTGGCAGTCGTGAACCAGAGGGTGGCAGTGGTGAACCTGAGGGTGACAGTCCTGTACCAGAGGGTGGCAGGGGTGAACCAGAGGGTGCTGTGAAGAACCAGAGGGTGGCAGTGGTGAACCAGAGGGTGGCAGAGGCGAACCAGAGGGTGGCAGTGGTGAACCATAGGGTGGCAGTGCTGAACCAGAGGTGCTGTGATGAACCAGAGGGTGGCAGTCGTGAACCAGAGGGTGGCAGTGGTGAACCAGAGGGTGACAGTGCTGTACCAGAGGGTGGCAGGGGAGAACCAGAGGTGCTCTTATGAACCAGAGGGTGGCAGTCGTGAACCAGAGGTCAAATGGAGACAAGCACTGTTGAATGACTGAAACATTGATTCAGTCTATTCTTTTTTGACTAATATTGTGCATGTTATTGATTCATCTTTTCTCCACTTGATTTCTTCTTAATTGTTTTCTCCATTCCTTGATTGGAATTGTATCAAAAATATGGATACTGTGGTAATGTATATATGATATTGAACAAATGTGGATATCGTGCAAATGTACATATGAAATGCTTTGATTTGTGTTTTATGTAGTAGTGTTGTAATTTTGTATAGTCATTGTTTGAATAATTGTTTGTACATGGTATGTCTTTTCGTAAAAACTATCTTTCTAACTAAAAATAAATAATTCACAAGGTATAAATAAATAATACCATACAAATCTTCAATCAAAAGGTGATTTGTTACTCCAATTAAGGAGACGTTGTAAACTATATGTACGGCCAGCACTGCATTTTTTCAATTTATATATGGTCCAGCTGCCCGTACGTCCCAGGACCTAACTCCCTGTATATAACAGTGAACCAGAGGGTGGCAGTGGTGAACCAGAGGGTGACAGTGCTATATCAGAGGGTGGCAGGGGTGAACCAGAGGGTGCTGTGATGAACCAGAGGGTGGCAGTGGTGAACCAGAGGGTGGCAGGGGTGAACCAGAGGGTGGCAGTGGTGAACCAGAGGGTGGCAGTGCTGAACCAAAGGGTGACAGTGGTTAACCAGAGGGTGGCAGTGGTGAACCAGAGGTGCTGTGATGAACCAGAGGGTGGCAGTCGTGAACCGGAGGGTGGCAGTGGTGAACCAGAGGGTAACAGTGCTGAACCAGAGGGTGGCAGGGGTGAACCAGAGAGTGGCAGTGCTGAACCAGAGGGTGTAAGTGGTGAACCAGAGGGTGGCAGAGGTAAACCAGAGGGTGGCAGGGGTGAACTAGAGGGTGACAGTGGTGAACCAGAGGGTGGCAGTGATGAACCAGAGGGTGGCAGTGGTGAACCAGAGGGTGCTGTGCCCATACACGACCGCATGGGTAACTTCGCCATGCAAGCGGCCCGCGAACACGCAAAAAGCCCCGCAAACACGCAAAAAAAACACGTACACGCAAAAAACCCCACGATCACGCAAAAAAACAAAAATCCGCAAATTCGCACGAATTCGCGGATTTTGCGGATTGCAAATTCGATTTCGCGCAAATTTGCGTTCGCAAATTTCGCCCATACTTATAACCAATGGCCTCATCTCCGTTTTGAAAGTTTATGGAGAAGACTAAAAGTCAGATCAGATCACCTGGTGTTGAACTAAAAAGTGAAAGACGGGTGGAAGGAAGAAGGACGGGCGAGATTTAATATTTATGACTGACACAGAGAAGGATACGTGTGATGCAAGCATGCAAATTGCAAAGGTGGCTGATAGTAAAGAATCTGATGCATGGTTGGTTGAATGCCTGAAAAAAATCCTGCAAATGTTAAAGCCCAAGCAAGTGGGAGGATAGATACATACCACACATGTTATGTACTGTGCTTTATAGTGCTACCATGCCACTATGTGTATAATTATCTTGTCTAACTATTTTTCTACGGGTATATTTTATAATTGTCTTGTTTTTTCTTTTTGATATACAGCAACTCCTTCCAAAAATGATTGGAAGGAGTTGGCCGCCAAGGCACGGCGGCTGGTGGTCTTGGAAGAGGAGGAGGAGACTGCAGCACTTCAAGCCTCCAGCCACTGCCCTCCAGTGGTACGACGACACTGTCTGGCAGCCGCCCGCCGCCGCCTTACCATCTCTGGTGCCCCCCACTGTGGCTGCAACTGCTGCGCTCTAAAGTGCTGCATCGCCAAACTAGAAGAGGAAATGCGACGTGTCCTCCAGAGACAATCCCGCCGCACATAGACCCTCTCTATTGCCCCTTTTTTAATTATTGTTTTGGTGGGTGGGAATTGGGCATTGGGGTTTTGGGCATTTGGAATTTCTCATTACGGTTACGGACATTGGTTGGGGTTAGGGAGAATGGTGGGTCAGCTTTTGTGGGTTTTTATTTTTGTTAGGGTTATATTAAATCTATATATTTCTACTTTACATACAATGTTCTTAATGTTTTGTAGGTGAGGTTACTGTTTGTCAGGCTTCCACAGTCTGTCTCCTCGGGGCTGTGCTGAAGGTCCTATAACCTCCCTGATTAAATCCCTCCCACGTCTGATTTAACCATACAGACAATGAGAAACGATTCGACCCGGGAAGAAAAGGAAGGAAAGGATAGGGACGGCGGGGAGGGAGAGCTGTAATGACAAAACACAGGACAAATATTCACACTCTTTTCCTTTATATGACTCAAAAGTTATCGCTACATCTAGCATCAAACCCCCCACCTTTTTTACCTGTGAAGAAAGGAATGAAGTTTTGTAAACATAGAAGATATACCTTAGTGAGGTACCTGGGATATTTCTATTACTGCAAGGAAAAGAACAAAAGGCAATTGGAGTAATCACAAGACCACACTATACCATAGGCAAACTTATATCAGTACTTCAACATACCATTTCACTTTATAGCATGCACTTATATTGATATCCCCAATTGAAATGGTACCCCTCTGTCATCTCCTATGTAAAAAGAAGAAGAAAAACAACCCGTGTTCAAATTATATCCGCAAAATAACAGTTACAGTTAATAGATGCTTAACTTGAGTCTGTTAAAGAGCAATCTCTCTCTCTCTGACGTTTTGGAACAAATTGACCTTCTTTGTGAATGTCTATTAAGTCGTAGATCCACCTCTGGACCCCAGTACATGGGATTATGATTCCACTCTCAATATTTATTGTACTCACAGTACCCCAGGACTCTCTCACTGCCAGGTTCTCCTTCTCTCACGGACCTTAAATCCCTTGAGGGCAGCCGCTTACTCAGCCGAGAAAGCTCCGGTCCGGTTTCCTGGTAGCTGACGCTAAAAGCGTAAGAAACGGACCGTCTTTACCATTGTTGCGTTCTCCTTCGCTGATTCTCAAAGGCTCCTCACACCCTCCTGATTAACCTGACCACTAATTCCGTAAAACGGCACCCAGCTCGCTAATCCACAAAGTTTGGCCCAAAATAATCGCCAGTGCCGATAAGTCTCGCAATGTATTTAATGTCCGCGCCACGCTTCCTACGTCGGAAACGTAACGCGCCTCAAAGCATGCCGGGATTCGTAGTTCCTGGGCTGCTCGCTCCGTATTACGGACCTGCTCCGCTAAACCGTCACCAAATCCTGACACTGTTTTACATCACACTGTTTCCTTGCTGGTGCAGGTCCGCCCATAGCCAGTGTTTGATTTAAATAGTTGGCTGACTGTGTAAGACACAAACAGATAGATGTGACACCCTTCACTGATTGAGTTGTCCTACTAGTACTGTCAGTCTCTCTCTTCTAGTCCTTGCATTATTTATCTGGACTCAAAGGGGTGTGTGAATTGAAAACATGTCCATTATTAATTATGCCTCCCACAAGCTTCTCTTAACTTTGTTTGATGTTTAAATTAGGCACAGAGATGGCTGCATGATGATTTCCTTTTTCTAACATGCCATGATTGTGGTGGTGGTGGTAGTAGTAGTATTAGACACTGGTAGGGCAGCAGCATTTGCAAAAAAGAAAATGAGACTGTCAGTCGCCTTTGAGAGACTGTTCGAGGAGTAGTAGAATGAAGTACAGTACAGAACTTACCAAGCAACAGTAATATACAAAAATATTGTACAACAAAACATAATGGTGGTAAGGATAGACTACTAGACAGAGTTACAAACTATAGTTGTGTCGAGACACTTGACTAGGCCTACAGCGTAACAGTTAGTGCTGTGTATGAGGATGACAACAAATGCAATCAATTCCGGCAATTAATGCTGAGGTATATGTTCCTTTGTTAAAAATCACCTCTACAATATACTGCTCATGGGTGGGCAAGCAGAAGAAGATCATCGCTCTGCCTTGAAATTGAAGTACTGTTGCTTTCGCCACATCCGCCCCAGCAAGCGTGTGATTAATTAATGGTGTACATTTAATTTAGTCACACCTCAATAAGTCACACAGCCCGGGGGAAGAGGGTTAGGGTTTGTTGAATGGATGGGAAGGGGGTTTTGGGAAAAGTTTGACAGTGAAAAACAGTACACAAGGACAAACAACAAACGACAATCTTTGTAGACTACCATACCTAATCCATATCAATATGTTAAGGGAGAAAAAGGAAATGCATGCATGATGATGATTGATAAGGAGACCCGGATTACATACACTTCTTGTTCAGTTGTTCCTGGCTTAATACTTTTACAGATAGCAAATACAATTTTTCAATATTTGTAGGGATGAATCATAAACAGGGAGCAAACCTAATGATAATAACAATAACAAGAACACGCTGTTGTGAAGATTGTAGACAAAAAATTAATTAAATTATTTAAAAGAAGATGAAAGTTGATACTCTTACTGTGTTATCCTGGTCAAAAATAAGGACTGGATTTGCATCTCGGCATTCCTCTTGGTCCTCTCCTCCATCAATCTTGGGTGTCGCCACTCGCCACTGCCCGCCTGGAACAAAAATGTAGATTTATTGGTAAGGTAAGTGTGCATTGTAGTGTTTTCCCAAGTATAGGGCAATTGCCCGGCCTGTAATTGTAGATGGAAAAACAAAGGGCTATTGAGAAACAAAGTTGAAACAAATGCACAAGTTATGGTGTAGTGCAACAAGAACACTTTCCGAGGCGGCATGTATGCATCATCTCTACTCTAGTCTGTTTCCAGCATTGACCTTCAACAACAACCGGTCAGAGCAGGCCCACAGTGACGGCACGTTGCATAGCAAATCCTCCGTTTAGAGTACTGTTTTTTAAAGAGTTGTATAAAGCACATATCCATTCCAAACATAGCATTTTACAATTTAAGTTTGTGAATCAATGCACTGCAGTCATCCCACCGCTACACTCGACTCCACTTCTACACAGACATTTGGGTCTGCTGTGGTTGTTGTTGACGTGTTTACCTTTTATGCCATTCGTGAAACGTCCTGTTGACTTGTTATTGTTTCATCAATCAATCTTTGGTACTTGTACTGACTGACTGACTGTGAAGATCGGCCTGCAGTAGAAGTAAGATTTTGATATTACACAACAAGAGTAGAAATATTGTTAACTTGAGTCACTCTTTAGTGTGTACAGTAAGACTACTAGCACATTTTGACTTCCCTTTGTGCACAACAAAGAAACAACAAAAACACAAACACCAGTCGCTCTGAGTCAGGTGTCCAATGCATGCCATTTATTTTCATTACCTGTTCCTTCTCATCTTTAGTTAACAGGTCGTCTTTTTTGCTATCATCATCATGGACGGTGCTGTTGTCATACTCAGTGTGCAGATTGAGTCCCCTTCCTGTATTCAATCAAAAGAAATGTATCAAGCTGCAGTAGAATTATAAATTGCCGTGAGTTACATTTCGTGTGTACTGTAGAAAGATGATTAGTGCACAATGACAGAACTTTATGCACAACAGACAACAACAAAATCACTCACTCTGCGTCCAATGCATGGCTTCAATCATTACCTGTTCCATTAATGGGCAGTCTCTCTTGGCTCTGAAAGGAGGATAGCTATAGAAGTCATCTTGTTCCACTTCTTTTGGCGGGACTAGGAAAGTTTTTATTTTTTCTTTATTTTCCATCATCCAATCATCATGAGGGCAATGGATTCAGGCGGGAGATTCAGTATGATGGAGCGGAGGAGATGGATTCGGAGGTCTGTACTGCCAAAGGCAGACACCTGAAACTTGTATATTGAAATAAGAAGAGTAGAAGACGGTGGTAATGGATTTGCTGTGATTCAAAGTTTGTAACTGGAACGACAGACACAAATAAAGGAAGATAGTAAGTGCAAGCCTAATTGTCAGGGAAGTATAGCTCGTCCTCAAACTCTGGGGGTTCAGCCAGTAGTAGGTAATCATGATGTGACACACTACTTCTGTCACCTCAGCCGCTGTCCTCATCTTCCTCGCTTGCTTCATGTATTGTGTAATTCGGTGTTATGAAGTGTTGATTCATTTTGATCATTGTTAACCTCTCCACATTTTTGGGCGAGAGACTGGTCCTTCTCACTGTTACAATGGAACCAGCAGCACTTAAAACACGTTCAGAAGAGACACTCGCAACAGGGCAAGCCAGATAGCTTATCGCCAGCCTGCTGAGCAGTGGCCATTCAGCCCTTTTCCTATACCAATACTGCAATGGGTTTTGATCAATGTACACCTTTGTTGGATCGTCCAGATAGGCCTGGACCATCCGCTCAATAATAAGGGCTGCTGCTGCTAACCTTGTCAGGCTCTTTTCTCTGTGCATCAGCACTGTGCTTAATAATGGCTAACTGTAAATACCAATCGTGTAACGATTCTACTGGGCATAATGATCCAGTTATTGTTGCTGTTGTCGATAGTGATGGTGAGTGTTGTGAGCCAAGCGCACTGCCCTCAGCCTCCGAAGTTGCACTTGATGCCGCATGCCCTGCTGCAGTACTTCTTGTGGGTTGATCTTGCATGCTTTTAATTAGCAGCCATTCATTTTCCAACATACTCGCTGCCTCAGCTATCCAAGTTTTGTTGCGGGCAACATCCATCTCTGAAAAAGGAATGAATGTCTTCACCCCCAATTTTGCCCGTGGATCAAGAATTGTGGCAGAAATGTAATGTTCTTGTGACAAAATCCTATTTTACATCCTTGTATTTTCAGCTAAGTGACGGGCTAAGCTCTCCACCAAGTCATAGGCTTCCTTTTTGTCCTCTACACCTTTGTTTGATTCAGACACCTTCTTCAGCTGATGCTCTAGCATTTGCAATAATGGGATAGCTTGGCCCATTGTACAGTCCTCCTTGCTGACTTCACGTATGAAGACCTCAAAAGGACGAAGCATCTCAGTCAGTCATTTAACTAGGCACCATTGGTCCATCTGAAGGGTCATGCCTTTCGCAGTAGCATCCAGTCTTTGCATGACATATTCATTGAGTGCCCTGTACTGCTCAAACAGATAATCAAGCATGTAATACGTTGAGTTCCAACGTGTTGCCACCTCATGGATGAGTGCTTTGACTGGCATCTTAATTCACGTTGAATGATCCTCAGCTGCTTCCGAGCTTTAAAAGAATGGCTGAAATGAGTGCATATTCTTCGGCAGATGGTCAGTAAGTTGCTGACTATTGGTTCTTTTTTCAGAAAGTCTTGAACTATAATTTTTATGCAGTGCGCCAAACACGGAACCTTGAAATAGGAACCATACTCCATGGCCCTAAGTACATTACTGCCATTATCTGTGGCAACAAAACCAATACTAAGCCCTCTTGGGCGCAGCCATTCAAAAACCTTGCTGCAAAACTCTTGCCAAATGTTTACAGCAGTATGAGATTTCTCCATGGTGAAAATGGCTACAGTTGCATGTTTCCGAGTAGCTTTAAAAATCTCAGCTGTGTCAACAGCACCTCGTTCAGATAGCTTATCTCATACCCCCACAAAAGAGACCCAGTGTGCAGTGATGCACATGTGATCTGTGGCTTGGAAACTGGTCCACATGTCTGTGGTCAGGTGGATATTGTGAACAGCACTCTGCTGTAAAGCTTGTCCAACCAATTCCAGCACATCATGATGTAGTGCCGGAACAGCATTTCTTGCGAAATAGGAACAGCTTGGAACCTTCCAATTAGGGCAGATGGCTGACACAAATTCAAGAAACCCACCCCTTCCACAAATGAAAAAGGGAGAGGGTCCAGTGATAACATTTTAGCAAGCTTTGCATTGTACAACCATGCCGTTGGGTGGTTGCGTTGGAACTGCCCCTCCAACCTAAGCATGCTCTCAATGGTAGGCTGGATTACTTTCCTTTGTGGTGGCGTTGTTTTCATGCACCCACTTAGGCTCAACAACGCAGTTTGTCTCATTGCAGTACTCGGTCACCTTGGTGTCTCAGCCTGACTCTGAGTATTGCTCTTACTGCGGTGCCACTCAGATTTTACTGAGGAGGATGTGGTCGGTAACACTACACTACTGGGGACAGGGCTGGAAATGCCGCCCTCTTCTTCACCTTCCACCGCAATAATATTGTCCCCTGATTCTTCGTGAGCAACTTTAATGGGTTGAGTTTTTCTACTTTGTTTAAAGTGAAATAGGTGATTCTCCCACACAATAGTGTGATGTATTCTGAGATGACTTGCTTGACCTCCGGTACAATAGTTTGTACCAGCTTACCCGCCGACCACCTTGTCAACAAATTGAGCATATAGCAATGTTCTCCTCCTTGGTGCTAACAGAAAAGAAGTCCCAAACTGGGGAGGAGAACTTTCTGGCACTGCTGGAGGTGCCCCTTTAAATACCAGATGAAAGTAAAGTAAAGTCCACATTTGTAAAGCGCACAATCACCCGTAAGGGTCTCTAGGCGCTGGGGGCCGTCGGGAAGATTAAGCGAGCTATTGCCCAGAGTCACATGGTGCTGGGCTAACCTGCCGCCGGAGCCGGGGATCGAACCGTGGTCCCCAGATTCCAGCGCCAGTCGCCCTGGCCGCGGCGCCACACCTCTCCCAATGAACTGGAGGGTGTGCTTTGAATGTGACTCTGTGCAGCTACACTGTGAGTTTTACTACCACTGCATACTGAGATGGTTGAGCTGGATGTAGGTCTGTGCCGGGCCTTGGGAAATATGGCAGCTGGAGGCGGTGGTGTAACCTGTGTTGGTGGTATACGTGCTACATCCCGGTTAGTAGGAGCCTTCCTGGATAGGGTGAGAATGTCGGTTTACATCCCCTTTGGGGCGGGAGTGATGTGCGTGATGACTGGCTCATCTTCATCAACATCATCCCCCTCTTCTACATCTACCTACATAACTTTAAGTTTTTCTGGCACCTTCCTTTTCAGAACCATTGTCTTGTGGCGTGCATCACTCTCAGACTGAGCTGGTGGCTGCCAAGTGGCATCACGATCATCAGAAGCGGGGCTTGAAGAAGAAAATGATAGACTAAGCCTCCTTTTCCTTGCTGGTGGTCTGGAATGCAATAGATCTTCCGAAACAGTGGTTTCTCCACTTTGTCTGCAGGAAGCTCGATTTCCTGAAATGCCCCTACTTCAGGAGCAACAACTACTATTGTGGGCTGTTCTAGCGGCTGCTGCTGCTGTTCTAGCGGCTGCTGCTGTTCTTGCAGCTGCTGCTGCTGTTTTTGTGGCTGCTGCTCCTGTTCTTGCGGCTGCTGCTGCTGTTCTTGCAGCTGCTGCTGCTGTTCTTGCGGCTGCACACATATCTGCTGAGTTTCCACATGTGTTGATTGTGCACTACTTTGCTATAATGACATTTCAACATAGCTGCTCCTTAGTAGACTGGCTACCTCAGCGACACTCAAGGGCTTGGGCATAGGTTGGTGGGGTTGGACCGCTGGTGCGGAGGTGCTGCTCCCAGCTTGGTTCCCAGACAATGCTGCTGCAGGCGTAACTGTTTTGGACCCATAAAAAACATTGGGCGGCACACCAGTCGTGGTTAATGGCACTTCCTTTTTCTGTTCCTTCTTCTCACCGGCAACTTTCTTGGTACTGGACCTGGTACCTTTCTTTGGGGCCATCTTTTTAAAATGTCAGGCAGGACGCAGGTGCACATGTTGCAGAGATGTCTGTGATCACACGTGGATGTGATGTGGTGAGCAGCAGGACTTCTGTCTGGCAGTACAACGGGTGATGATGATGACACCTCCTCCTCTGTCTTTTTGTGCACCTGGAAGCAAATAAGTCAGGAGAGAATATCAGTGAAATGTTGCATTTGTTTGTGGGGTTCAGTTACTTACTGAACTAGTTGCAAACAAAAGATTTTGTCTAGCAATTTCTGAAAATTTGTCAACAAGGGCTATGTTATCCTAATCTGTACACACACTACACTCTCAGGAAAGATAGGAAAGAGAATAAGAACCACCAAAATAAAAATGTCATGGAAGTGGGGTGGACCCTATTTGCCATTAAATTATTTAAGCATCACATCATTCATGGAGCTGCTGCTGGCAAAGGGGTTGGATGGATGGAAGCAGTAAGCCAATAGGAAAACCATGCAGGCCGATGTGGCAAAAACATGACACTACTAACTCCCAACACAAAAAAGTCCACCAGCCACATGAACACTCACAAATCACGAGCAACAAGCAGGGCGCCTGTGAAACACCAGGAGCTGACTAAAGGCCTATAAAAGCCAGTCAAAGGATGCATGCTAAAGCACACTGCTCTGCCTTTTCAATGCAACAAAATGCAAATACGAAAATTCACAGGCCCCAAAAAAGTCGGCAGGGTGCATACATTGCACACCAACACACACCAGACACACATAACAAAGGCATGTTAAGACGCCCAACATCAGAAAGCTCATCCCAAAAAAAACACACTTCCCAACTCAATCCAATGCCATCCATGCCCTAAATGATGTCTAAATTCAACAGACCACTCAGAAACACTTGACTAATAAAGCTGTGGCTACCTCTCTGAGCCTACTGGGTGAAAGCAGGCCTCTTGGCAGACAAGGCCAGACAAGCTTGCAGGCCTAGGCTTCTAAATGGCAACCAGCCACAAGGCCAGGCCCAACAACAGAAAGCCCACCCCAAAAAGAGACATTTCGCCAACTCAATCCAAAGCCATCCAGGCCCTATATGATGCTTGAAAATGAAATACATTCAATAAACACCAAAGGAACAGTTGCTTCATCATGCACATACCCATGAGGCCATGACTAGCTTGGGCCTACTACTGACTACTAGTCTACTACCCACAACATTTTTAAAAAAAGGAATGATAGTTACCAAAATTAAATTGTAGTTGCAACAACTGCAATGCCCCCAAACAAACAGACACAACAACCACTTACTTGTAAAATATCCAATTAAGAAATCCTCAAATCCAATTGCAATGATGTAGCAGAAAAAAGAGTGATCTTTCCAGCTCAAAATCCAAAGGCAGAATGAGCAGGAGATGGACAAAGCACTGGGAGGAGCCTGCTGGACAGGAACACGATTATGGGGATACATTATATAAATAATGTTTTTCTCTTTCCCCTTCCAATACTCTTTATATGTAATTTTTTAATCTTGCTAACTATCTTCTATTAACTATTATTTGATTATCTGTATATGACTGTATATTGTATTTTTCCTCATGTTGTCAATAAAAACATTTTTTATTTTTTTTTTTAAAAAGGAAGTTGGTGATTTTGTGGCACTTCCTCCCTCTACCCACCTTTTTAAAAAAGGACTCCTTGCACAAAAAAGGACAGTCAATCTGAGGAGTTTTTGTTCATCCAAATAATCATTTGCAGTAGGTTTCATGCTGCTGGAGCTGAGATTCTTCTCCAAATTGAAAATTTTACATGTTCCAGTTCTCGAGCTTCACCTTAGTTCCGCCGGATGTCGATGGTGCGTCCAAAATGACGTGATCGCGTTCTCTTGCTCCCTGTCGCATTGGATATGACGTGTTTGGGGTCTCTCCTTCTTGTCGCGTTTGATATGACATGCTCACTGTAGTAAGTAAGAATGGAGATCTTACACGTAGATAGAAGGTAATAAGCAGGTTTAATGCAGGACAGAAGAAAACAGGTCTGTCACCTATCTGGCCAAAGCTCTAACTGCCACAGCATAGAATACAGACAAGCATCACAGATAGAATTCATAAACAATCTAGAAGGCTAACACTGAAGCAAAGCTAAGCAGTTTACAACATATCTCCCCCGCTTAGATAAAAAAAGAAATTAATAGAAAACAGATTACAACATATCTCCCCCCTTAGATAACAAAAGAAATTAAAG
The DNA here is from genome assembly GCF_964261635.1 of Lissotriton helveticus. Classification (NCBI taxonomy): domain Eukaryota; kingdom Metazoa; phylum Chordata; class Amphibia; order Caudata; family Salamandridae; genus Lissotriton; species Lissotriton helveticus. Next base: position 4,355,884 of record NC_136061.1, on the reverse strand, counting down.
AGCAAAAGAACCATCAATGAATGTAATCTTCCAAGTAAGCTGGAGGATGGCGGGAACGTGGACTCCTCAGACCGATACCTAAGGGAGCTAAGCGAACAAGAATAGAATCAACAGTAGAACTGGCAGCAAGGGTAGAACCAGCATCATCACACAATGAAGTAGAAGCATCACCACTACCCACCTCCCCACGTACAGCAGACGGAGAAGAAACATTAGAGTTACTATGAAAAGATAACATATAGCCATTGCAGTTCTTATCACACACATTTGAAGAATCCTCCTTAGAAACAGTTCCACGTTTTTGGTAGAGTGCCACTCTCCTGTAATTCCATTTTTCACCATTGTCAAGAATGACAAAGTGAGAAAAAACCTTCCTAACGGAAAAAGGACCTCTAAACTTAGTAAGGCCTTTAGAACAACGGCCAGGCTTAACCTTGACAAGATCACCAACTGAGATTGGTGAAGAAGTCAAGCCAGTTGGATAAGGTTTATCAAAACTTCTCAACCAAGAAGGAGTCAGCTTCGAAACAGGAGGATGACCACGCATCAACTCAAAAGGAGACTTTTCTCCATGTTTGTGAGGAGTTGAGCGATAGGCCCACACAAGTTCCTGAACACGCTCACTTGAGAAGCATCCACTCGCAACAAACATCTGAATCACACCTTTCACCTAACGGTTTACCCTCTCACACAAACCATTACTTTCGGGATTGTACAGACAGGTACGATGATGCTCAATACCACACTCACGAACAAAAGAAGTCATTTTGGCAGACGTCAATTGAGTACCGTTGTCAGTAATCAGCACTGAGGGAAAACCCTCATCAATAAAGACACTCTTTAGAAAAGCAATAGTGGAGTCAGTAGTAATCTCCCTCATAAAATGAACAGCCAACCATTTAGAAAAGCAATCAATTACGACAACAGCAAAACGCTGATTAGAAGGTAACTCATTCATTGGACCAATGAAATCAAGGCAGATACTGTGCCAAGGTAGATCCTTAAAGGAAATGCTACCAATAGAACGAGAGCCTACAACCTTAAGGCGTTTCTCACCTTCTTTACAAAAACTACACTTAATTACACAATCCACAGCATCGGAATCAATCAAGGGCCACCAGAAATTTTCTTTCACACGTCTTTGGGTGAGGGTCTGCCCCAAATGACCCTCGTGAGCCATATTAAGAATCTTACTCCTCAGGGAACTAGGAGGAATAAAACGATCACCCCTCATCAAAACATTCTCACCAGACAGAGATAATTCATTCAATACTCTAAGAAAGGGCCTAACTGGAGGCTCAACGGTACTCTCTCTTCTCGACCCTTTGACAACAAGATCCACCACTGCTTTTAAAACAGAATCCTCCTCCATGCCTTTTGACCACTCCTCAGCAGAAAAGGAACCTTCCCCCAAGAACAAGACATCTTGTAAGGAAGCAACAGCAGCATCATCCGGCACAACATCTAAAGAGTTTTGCATTTTGATAGACTGCACAGGAAGACGAGATAAGCAGTCAGCCTGGATGTTCTTCCAACCATGTACAAACTCCACATCAAATTGATAATCCTGTAGACGAGAAGCTAATCTGGCCAACCTGGGTGAGCCCTTACCAGTACCCCCAGGGGCTAAAACATTAAGCAGGGGCTTGTGATCGGTACGAAGAACAAATCTAGAACCCCACAAGTAAGTCCTAAAGTAACTTGCACCCCAAGCAGCCGCAAGTGTCTCTCGCTCTATTACAGAGTAATTTAATTCAGATGCAGACAATGGTCTGGATGCAAAAGCAATGGTTTTTTCCACCCCACCATGTTTTTGAAGAAGAACAGCACCCAGACCAATCCCACTCGCATCCACCATCAGAATAGAAGAACGACTGGTATCAAACGGAGTAAGTACATTGGCAGATTTGAGTTCGGCTTTGATCTCATTAAAGCAAGAATCCTGCTCTCCAGACCACGAAAACTTGACTCCCTTTTTTAACAAACATCTCATAGGAGCAGTTTTGGTTGAGAAATCCCTAACAAACTTAGCATAGAACTCGATTAACCCCATGAAAGATCTGAGTTGCTCCTTATCAGCTGGAGGAGGAGCTAATTCAATGGCTTCCAACAGGTTTTTATTTGGCCTAACGCCTTCAGCAGACAAGGAAAAGCCTAAGTATTCCACCTCTTTGACCAAGAACGCACATTTCTTTCTCCGCAAAGTGAGACCAGCTTCAGCAACTCTGCGCAAAACATTTTGTAAAACACTATTGTGCTCCTCTAACGAATCACCAAAAATCAGGATATCGTCCTGAAAGTATATTACTTTATCTAAACCCTTAAACACCTCAGTAACCATGCGCTGGAAAACACTTGCAGCAGAAATTAGCCCAAAGGATAAACGAGTGAATTGAAAAGTCCCTTCTCCAGTAACAAAGGCTGTCAGGTGTTTAGAAGCTTCTTCAAGACGAATCTGGTGATATGCATGTTTCAGATCTAACTTACTGAAAAATGTAGCTCCTTTGAGAGTGGAAATCAATTCCCCAATATTAGGCAACGGAAACACGTCAGCCACTACACACTTATTCAATGAGCGCAAATCCACACAGAACCTAATTTTGTTGTCAGATTTCTGAGAAATCACAACAGGGGAAATCCATGGATACGCTTCCACAGGCTCTATAATCCCCCCTTGCAACATTTCCTCCAGAACAGATTTTACCTCATTACGCAAAGCAAAAGTCAACCGTCGAGCTTTGTGTTGAACAGGAATACTGCCCTCTTTCAACACAATTCTATGAGAGTACCCCTGCAATTCACCTAATTGTTCTCTAAAAACATTGTTATAACTGGTGAGAATATCATCAACAGTGAGATTGTCTAGAACCATAACAGGTTCCTCAGCCCTTGGATTTACCACAATGTGTAAGTCATATTGATGAGAACGTCCCAAAATGGCAGGGCCATCTACAGATACATACACTTTACCCCAAGTGAATCTGTCTTTGAAAACAATCTTCCCGTCAAAGTAACCAAGAAGGTTAATTTTCTCTCCCTGGTAACCTGAAGGAAAGATGTCGCAATCATGGAGACACTTGTTACCCCACACAACTTTTAACAAAGACGCAGGAATGATGGTCCACTTTGAACCAGTGTCCACCATTAGATTGATACACTTGTCATCAATCATAAAATCAGCTTTTGGAATTCGCTCTCTTTTCTCAAGACAGGAACATACTGAATCACACAAAACAAGAATTTTGTTCACATCTCGCTTTAGCTCACCAAACTCATCCACTACAGTTACCCTTGAATTAGACTTGTTTTTGCACATCTTGGCAAAATGACCTAGCTTACCACACCGTAAGCATTCCTTGTTATTCGCAAAACAAAACTTTGCTTCAGATGAATGTGAATAACTACCACACCTTGAACACATTTTGGGATGAGGCCTATTAGAGGGTTGATGAGAAACATTTTTCTTTTGAAGAACATAACCTTTTTTCCTCACAATAGCAATAGCAGCCGCTTCACTGTCACTGTTATCACTACTTTTGTTTCCAAACCACTCTTCTGAAGTTCCTTCATGCATTTTTCACTCTCTTCAACTATTTCGGCTAATTCAATCGCTACTTTCAAAGTAGGGTTTTTAGCTGCCCATAAACGCTCTTGTATTTTACGATTATTAGCTTGTACTATAAGTTGATCCCTAATGAGCTCATCTGCCATTTGTCCAAAGTTACACTTAACAGACAATTCACGCAAGCGCGCAACAAAATCATCAATACTCTCATCTTCAAGTTGTTTGTTCTTATAAAATTTGTATCTCTGTAGGACTAAATTTTCTTCTTTTCCAAATCTCGTCTCCAACCTTGTAACCGCTTCTTTAAACTCGTCCAGAGGTGAGGATGAACCAGAGGGTAAAACTTGTGGCAAAAATTTAAATATACGTTGTCCCTCCTTCCCCAAAGTTGTCATGAGAAGAGCCTTTTTCCTTTTAGGCGAAAAATCTAATGCCTCTATATAATTGTTAAACATAGCAATCCAATCTTCCCAAGAAGTGGATGGGTTTCCAGGCTCGCTAAGGACTTGAGGAGGAAGAGCAACATTGACTGGCTGTGCCATTATCAGTACACTTATATGTAAATAGAGAACCACAAAATAAAATTGTAAAGTGGTTTGAGCAAAGTGTTGAATAAATGTTCAAAATAAGCACAACTGTCGCAACTGTCACAGTACAAGTTGTTTTGAATAAGTCATTAAAATAAGTTAATTCCAATAGCAAAGTTACCAACTTGTTGTAAACAACTTTAAAAGAAATAGCGCAAAAAGAAATACGCGCTTACTGTTGATTCAGTGAAGCAAGTATAATGAGAGGAGAAGTCCGATGAATGGCTGATGAAGCAAGAGAAAATGCACATTAAATTAAAAATACTGACGCGATATTTTACGAGACCATCGAAAGCCGATGTGCTTTCCGAAAGATGGCCGACAGCGTCAGGCGTCACACCCGCGTCAAACGTCACGCGTTTGGCCTTTCACACTGGCGTCAAACGTCACGCGTTTGACTTTACGCTAGTGACGTATCTTGTTAACTAGTTGCCAGGTTACTAGTTGCTAGGTGACAAGAAGAATGCCGTGCGTCAAATGCAATAGCTTGTGAGTTGCCGTGGTAACAAAAGGAAGTCTAACTCACCGCTAAGCAGTTGCTAAGACGACGCAGAGAGGTGACGTCAGTAGATTGAAACAACGGCAATGCCGATAGAGAAAACACTAAAATTAGTAGTTCCGCTTCGTTTTTCTCGGCACTGCTCGACGTCGGAAGTAAGAGAACGTCCTTTTCTCTCACCGCTTGTCACGTAGGGTTCACTGGGAAACAGAGCACTGTTCTTCTGTATAATTCAACTCTACTGCAATTCCTGGATATCGAAAAATGGCCAGAAGCATCCACAAGCCAAGTCGCCAAATGTAGTAAGTAAGAATGGAGATCTTACAAGTAGATAGAAGGTAATAAGCAGGTTTAATGCAGGACAGAAGAAAACAGGTCTGTCACCTATCTGGCCAAAGCTCTAACTGCCACAGCATAGAATACAGACAAGCATCACAGATAGAATTCATAAACAATCTAGAAGTCTAACACTGAAGCAAAGCTAAGCAGATTACAACACGTTCTCAGGCTCTCGCTCACGGTGGAGAATGACGTGTTCGGGTTCTCTTGCTCCTTGTCGCGTTCGATATGACGTGTCCGTGTCCTCACTCTCTCGCTTACGGTGGAGAATGACGTGTTCGAGATCTCATACTCTCGTGGTGCATGATAGCAAGACGAATGACGTGATCATGAGACAAATGACGTGATCGCGAGATAGCTAAAATGGCTACCAACAATCCAACATCTCGTGGAGAACACAACCGGATCGGGAAAACTTGTTGGTGAACGCAGGGATTCAGGTAAGGAGATCGCACGCGCGAGAATGTATTTTTACAGCACGAGCAAAAAAAATAAATTCCGGGACGATGCGGATTGCGGAAATTTTTACATTTTCACGCTCTCCGTGGAACGTGAAAATGTCAAATTATCGCAATTACCGCGAGCGGAACGGAATTTGACGCCCAGGCCTACACAAAAGTCATGTTAAAGTAAAACTTCAAGGTTGCAGTAATACACGTTGGAGTTTTTCTGTGCTTGTTCCATGATGGCAGGGTCGGCACCACTTCAACATTTCTGTTATTTTAATGACGTATCAACTGCTTCCTTTGGGTGTTAGATTTATTTCTAGGGTATATTATTTGCTTTTGATAACACGATACACACACACAAAGTCCTTAAACTTGAAACTTCCTGTTTATTGACTTTATAAGTTGGACAATCCGTGTGAATGAGTGAAATCAAAATTTGAAGGTAAAACCCCCGTCAAACCCCACTTAAGAAAAGTTCACACTGATATCAAGCGCTCGTGATGTATCATTCCGCCTCCCATAGATGACACTGCAATGCACGAGGGACTATTTTAAATCTCAAAACTATGGGGCATATTACCAACGATTAGCGATATTTATCGCTACCTAGGCTTAGCAATGATTTTTTTATCGCTAAGCATCGCCGGAAATTATCGCTGAGATAACGTGCTATTAGCAATGTTTATCTCCAAAGCGATAATTTTCCGGCGATAGCGTGAATATCGCTAAGAATACAGTGATATTCACGCATTAGCGACTAAATGTTCTTAGCCATGTTATCCACCTCCCATTGGATAACATGGCTAAGAACTGGTCTGGGCAGGTGTTAGTTTTTGGCGATTTTCCCGCTTAGCGCGGATATTGCATTCGCTAAGCCTGCCTTGCTAACAGGCGTTAGCGACGTTAGCGATTGCTTTCAGTCGCTAACGGGTTGGGAACGCCCACTTTGCATGTCATTAGCGATAATTTATTTATTTATTTATTTTGGCAATTTTTAGAGCGCGCAAATACCCTTGGGTGTCTCGGCGCTGTAGATGCAGAACTCTCATGGGGGGGGGTAGGGAAGTTTAGGCAGGGAACAGCCAGGTTTTTAGTTTCTTTCTGAAATTAAGAAGGGTCGGAGCACACTTGATGTGTAGAGGGAGTGTGTTCCACAAAATGGCTGTTGCCACTGAGAAGCGTTTGTCGCCCCAGTTGGCCCTTCTTGTACGGGGGACCATGAGTAAATGTGCTGAGGATGACCGCAAGGTTCTTGTGTGTTCAAGCGGTCGAAAGGCTCTTCTTAAGAATAGGGGTCCGTGATCATGGATAGCCTTATATGCTATGCATAATGCTTTAAATTTGATACGGCTCCTCACCGGCAGCCAGTGCAGCTGTCGGATGTAGGGGGAGACCGATGCAAACTTAGGGATGGATAGCAGTGTCCTGGCTGCTGCATTCTGCACTGGTTGCAGTTTATTGAGGACCTTTTGTTGTGCATTGAGAAACAGTGCGTTGCAGTAGTCAGTTTTGGAGAATACCAAAGTACTGACCAGGGTTTTGCCTGCATGAGGAGGAAGGTATGGGATTAATTTTTTTATCCTTTTTAGTGTGTAAAAGGAAGAAGAAACCACTGCATTAGCATGTTGCTGAAATGACAGCTTGTTATCGAAGATAACGCCCAGGTTGCGTACCTTCGTTACAGGTTCTGGTGGTTGTCCCATCTGGTGAGGCCACCATTGTGGGGACCAGGTGGGTTGAAGCCTCCCGAATGTCATCACTTCTGTCTTATCAGAATTGAGTTTAAGACAGTTGGATGACATCCAGGAGCTTATTGCCATCATTCCCATTTGGAAGTTGGCTGCCACCGAGATTCCATCGTTATGTATTGACAACACCAATTGGGTGTCGTCGGCATAAGTAGTCAGGGAGATTCCGCAGGATTTTATGACCCTCGCCAGGTCCGACACATAGATGTTGAATAGTGTCGGACTTAGCGAGGATCCCTGCGGTACTCCACATGGCAGGGAGAAGGTCTGGGATGTAAAATTGCCTAGCTTTACAGTTTGCGGACGGTTTGCCAGAAATGAGGCCAGGAGGTTTTTGGCTTTGTCTGTGATTCCTATGGCCTCGACACGGTCGATCAAGGTGGCATGGTCGACCGTGTCAAAGGCCGCAGATAGATCGAGGAGTATCAGTACTGCGGCTCCTCCGTTATCCATCGTAACCCTAATCTCATCTGCAGCTTTTAGTAAAGCCGTCTCCGTTCCGTGGCCTTGTCGAAACCCAAATTGGGTGTCATCTAGTAGATTGTTATGGTAAATATAGTGTGACAGCTGAGTGTTCATAATCTTTTCAAAGATTTTTGCAGGGAATGGGAGGCAGGCAATGGGCCTGTAGCTGGCAGGCAGGAGAGGGTCTAAGCTGGGTTTTTTGAGTAGGGGTTTGATTATTGCTTTTTTCCATATTGAGGGGTAGACACCTGATGCAAACATTGCATTGCATATGATGGTTAGAGGTGGAGCAATGACTTCCGGGATGAGGTTAAGGATACTTGGAGGGCAAGGGTCCAGAGGTGAACCAGATTTGGTTCGAGCGATCAGGGGAAGGGTGATTTCGCAGGTGGTAGGTTCAAAAGCTGCGAATAGGGGGCCAGTATCGGCGATCGATTGAGGGGGAGAGCGCACTACGTCAGGTGTAAACGTATTAAAAATGGCTCTGACCTTGTCCTCAAAGAATTTTGCCAATGAATCAGAGAGGGCTTGGGATCCCTCTGACTGGGGGGCAGGTGGGCTAGACAGGTAAGTTACTACTTGGAATAATTTCCCTAAGGAATTTTTTGCCTGATTAATTTGGTTTGTGTAATATGTGGTTTTCTCTGTTTTAATGATTTTTTTATAGTTAGAATTATCGCTAACATGAAGAGCGGGCCCCAAACCGCTCTCTATTGCCTACAATAGAGAGCGGTCATTTAGGTGTGTGTGTAAAAATGTGTGTAAGAGAGAAATGTCTGGGTCTGTTTAAAAACGAGGGCTGCAGTGCTGTGACAGTTGGTGTCTGAGCAGGCATCCCCAAGTCCCCCAAACCGGGAAGCATGGATGTCTAACACATTGGTGTACGGTGCAGAGGTTTTTTTAAAAGACTCTTTCTTTAGAATCAGATGTTGCAATTTGAAATGCGTCCCAGCCGCAGCTGGGGGCAGAAAACTAACCATTAGGCTCACAAGTCACTACATAGAAACACAAGAACAAAAGTCACAAGTCACAATGTGAAAACACAATGAACAAAAGGTCAATTATCCCGACAGAGTGCCATTGAGAACAGGAAAAACTAATCAGCCAGTACCAAGCTTCATACGAGCCTTAAATTATATAGTACATGTGTTGTTTATAAAACATCCGTCCATCCTTCCCATCCATAGTCCCAAACATAGGTGATTAGGCAAACAGGCCTGCTGGTTTAATTAACAAATATCAAATGATGGAGTGCTTATCTAATAAAAACAATGCAGTGGTCAGAAATGCACTCGATAATGACGCTCACATGGTCATACAGCGAGTCCCTAAAACTTCTGCCGGAGTTCTTCCCAAAACAGGCCGCAAGTTTAATTAACAGCTGTCAATGGGGGCAAAATGGCACAGAACAAAACATGGTAGTGGCCGGAAAACATTCTAAACAATGTCTGCCATAGAGGATGGCAACCTTCAAATTAGCCTGTCAGGACCCTAAAACTTCAGCCGAAGCTCATACCACAACAGGCCCGAGGCTTAATTAACAGATGTCAAAGGTTGAAATGTTGTCTAACAAAACAAGCCAATGGGCAGAAAACTTTCCCAATAATGACTCTCACTACAATGTTCTATTACCAATAATGATCTGCACGACAAGATTCTAAGCACTCCCAATCCATAAAAGTGGCGTCCTTCCAATTAACATGCCCGGACATGTATAAAAAGCATACTTCAGGGCGCCATCATAATCAGCCATTCAAACCATTTGGAACGACGTGCGTGGTTTGCTTTGCTGCCCAGGCCCACCAACCCCGAGGTTTTAAGGCCCCAATGGATCAGAGCAACTTATCATAGATTGACGCTGCATGTGACACCCTAAGGAAGGTAAATAAATAAGGGGATGGCTCAGTGATGCATGCTTATGGGTTATTTAATGTATTGGGGAATGCATTTAAATGAACAAAGTTGCATTTTAAAAGGGTTTTAGAGCTATATAGGACTGTCTTTATAGTGTTTTAATTATTGTTTAATGAGGGTGTGGGTAGGATCCTTAATGTAAATAATGAGGGAAGTAAAATATGGTTGTAATTTTAAGTTTTAACTATGTCTAGAAGCATTTTTGCATAGTTACCTACTGTTGGACTTGGCCCTTTTCCCCAAAACTTTTCGCTTTTCGCCCCCCTAATTTTAGGATGTCTCCCTCATGGTAAAGGTTACTGGATAGGCCATGTGAGGTATGAGATGCCCTGTTTACTGTGGAAATGTAATGCCATGGTGTGTGCACTCATTTTCCCCCCCATTGTGTAAAATGTACCCTGATGGAATGCTGCATTTAAAATGGATGTCATGGCTGTGCATTGTGCCACCTGACTGCAGTAGGTTAGCGGTCTAGATGTTAGGTACCCAGCAATCCCAGCATTTGGTGGGAAAGCCTGGCACCCAGGGTGCTCTACTCCTCCCCCTGAGCCTGTTTAAACCAGTTCCCCAGAGAATTCTAGAAGGCTCTGGCACTACCTGGAAGGTGGGGTGAGGCGGATATAAATAAGGGGGATGTGCCACCATGTGCTGAGACAGAGCTGGGACAGAAAACGTGAGGGGACCTGCTGCCAGGGGCTACCGCCTTTTGGGCCTGTGTGCTGGACCCTGCACCAATCTTTCACCCCGCTACTGTCCTCAGGGCTAGTGGAAGCCCCACTTCAGGAGTTCAGGCTGCTGTTCAGGAAGAGGGTCACGCTGCAGTGGAGGATGGTGTCAGCCTACCGCCCTGTTTTGATGAAGCCCCCACTGACTGTTGACCTGGCCCAGTAGTGCCTACTGCTCTGTCCCCTGGGACCTTGAAGAATGAGGTCCCTCCTAGGGCCCTGAAGCTGCCGGGACCTTGCACCATGCAAGCGCTGCGCCCAGAGGCATCTGAAAGGGAAGGAGCCCCTTGGACTGGACCCCCACCACCCAGGAGGTGAGAAGAGTTACCCTGGGGCTTGCTGCTGGGACTGCCCGCCCCCTTGTGCTGTGTGCCTGGATGCGCTGGCCTGCAGGAGACTGCCTCGTGTCCCCAGAGCGCCGTGAACAAGACTGCCCTGCTGTGCATGAGAAGCGCTGTGCCGCTGAAAACTGCTGTGTCTTGTGAGTGCTGCCCGCTAAGCGCTACACTGCCTGAGCCCCCCAGCGCTGTGGTAAAGGAACCATGCCCACCTGCACTCAAAGCTGTGCCTTCTAAGCACTGTGCAGCTGGAAGAGGCTGCTTTTGTGCCCTCCACGCTGTATTGGTCTAGGAACTGTGGGCCCTTTGAAGCGCTGGGCTCTTGAAGCGCTATGCCCACAGAGCGCCGTGCTGCAGAAGCTCTGAGTGGCCCAACAAAGGACTGACTGCCGGGAGAGCGCTGCAGGAGCCTACCCCGCGGTTTGGCACCCTTCTGCCATTCTCGATCAAAGCGGGAGCCTACCCTGTGTTTGCCTGCCAGAGGAGCGAGTGCCTAAAACTCAAAGGCGGGAGTCCACCCCGCACTCCGGAATTGCCGTGACTCACCGCCTCAGCCCAGGAGCAGGAAGGGGAAGACTGCCACAAGTGCACCCCCAGCAGGAGCCTACCCGACAATGGTGCCGTGACGTTGGAGGGAGCCTTCCCCTCATTCAGGTACCAATCACCGCCACAACCCTGAGGAAGGAGTTGCTCCCAATGTAGTGTAGTTCCTATATTCCCAATAGGCTCTGCACATTGGAATAACATAAACAGCAGTTTAGACGTAAGACTGAGGTCATCTAGGTCTCTACTGACTATGTTAGACTTAATTAGTTTTGCCAGCTAGCTCAGAGGTCACTAGAAACTTTCTTGAATGTTCAGGAAAGAGTTAACCGTCCTGATTTAGACAAGAAGGGATTAGTTTATGACAACCGCATAAACATGACAACTTTGCTCCCTCAGAATAAAGAGTGTATCTCTAGAGTCGTGTGAAAACAATAGACAGTTATTTCACTCAGTCCATCGTGCATACTTATTTTCACCAGAGTGCAGAGAAATAGAGAGACGGGCGTTTTCAATAAAAGGTGTTATTTATTGAGCAGTCTTCTTTCTCATGCAAGAGAAGTGAGTTGCCACAATTGCAATACTTATCATAAAGTAAAGTGCCTACAGTAAAAGGAGTATTATGAAATAATACTGTAAAAGCATTGATATGGTTTCTTGGCCATATGATACTTTAAAATGGATAAAATATATACATACATAAAATCATTGACTAACAAACTCAACTGGTGCTTCTAAGATATGCCTACCCCGGTGTACCTGACCTAAGCCTAATATGTGGGAAGGAGTAAGTAAGTTGCAGCTTAAGTTAAGTTAAGTTTTTGCAAAGAATCTGAATCAAGAATTCTCTTAAGGGTTTAGTCATCTCTGTACCTTGGTAATAGAATGAAGGAGGTCTTGTATCTGTCTCTAAGGACTCGATCTCCCAGCAACCCGCAAGTGTGACTGGAAACACGGAGCTGGATTTTCTCGGCAGGAGAAAAAGACAGCATCTTTCTCAGTGCGTCAAAAGCGAGGGGCGGCTTCCTCCGGCTTCCCGCATCAGCTGGCTTCGGGCAAGTAGATAGCCGCTCTGCTCCAAACCACCGTGTGTTTGCTTAAGGCAACGTTGGTATATTTATACCAGGAAGGTGTCAGGTTTGAGGTAAGGTTGGACATAAGACGTCCCTAAGAACTAACAGGTTTTGCTGGACTCTAGAAGCTCTTGTGCAAATCAAAACAAGAGCAGGGGGATTTCCCAGGCTGCTGGAGGCTTGGTTTGTTTAAAGAACGCGTTGTACTTTCTAGGAGTCATGGGGAGTAGCCTTGCCGTATTTGGACTGCATGGGCTATTACTAAATATGGATATGATTCTTATGCCTTTATAAGGATATTATTTTTTATAACCATATAAGGGCATATATCGGGAATATCGAATTAGGGTCCTAAATAGAAACACAACACCCACTCCACGTACTAATGTCCATCATTACTAAAAACTAAGCAATATTAAACATATAACGATGCATGTGTGTTTTCGAACCCACCCCAAAATACATAATTCGCATTTGAAATGGTGTATGGTAAATACACGAAAATGAGTATTGGTACTGTACGTTTTTCAAGCAGTGGTATCATTCAGTTAAATGTATATATATATCAGCTGAATGAATTGCGAAAATTACACATGAAATGGCTCTAAATACAGAAAAGAAGGTCAAGACCATTTCATCAAATATTTATACAAATGCTGTACATGTGCCAGAGGCTGAGGTAAAATATTGTCTCTAGAGTTCCTAAATTAGAAGCTCTGTTCTCTAAGAATAGTTCTACTTTAAGCAGATTACCATGTGCCAGAAAAAAGGTAAATATTTTGGAAGTGAAAAAAATAATAATTTCGCGTTCAGGGGAAAAAATAGTTCCAAATGTTTTCAGTAGTTTTGTTTTTCAAAAACTGAAGGCCGAATTCAGAGTTCAGGGAACAATGTGTGCTCGTTGTTTTAAAGGTTATTCTTGTTGACTGAAGAGAACATCATTTCAGACAGGCTTGCAAAAAATTGGTCTACAACATCAGGTGAAAGTTCGACCAACTTTTAAAAAGTTTAATTGTGCACATGTGAGAATGATTGCTATCATCGATGTCTGGATCAGCAATGCTCACAGAAGGTTGTACCTGTTTGGTGCTGCTTTCCTCTCCTACTTCACCGCCACCTACTCATAATGGTTAAGTCCCAACGAATGCCGTCATCAGAATAGGTAGCCGCTGGGGACAACACGATGCATGAGTCGTTACAGGACCTAGCAAAGTATCGATATCCATTGGTACTGCTGATGGTAGTGTAAGACAGACGTCCAACACGCATTCTTCTCCGCATAGCAGACATTGAAGCACAGGTAAGATGCAATTCTGCCAGATTGGTCTGAATGAAAGAAACCATGTTGTATTCAGATCTCTTAGCCGTGCTAATCCGATGCCTTTAGTGATTCGGTCTCGGTAGCGTATTGCTAAGATCGTTTCTTCCATCGTAGCTGGAGCTTTGTCTGTGGCTTGGCTTGCCATATCGGATCAGTAAGATAAAAAATAAAATTCCTGCTACGAGTCCCAAAAGAAGCGGCAGGCCGCCGAAAAGGGAATGAACAAAATTCGGGAAAATGCCCAGAACAGTTTCAAAGGGTGCTAACAGTCCCGAATTTTTTTTCTTAAATACATGTGCGATGCCACTGGTATCAGACATGTTTAAGATTTGACCTAACATTTCTACGAAATGCACGGGGCAATTTGTTGATAATAGGGAATGTATCTCTGCCGCTGTCCTTGCAACTTGCAGATCATACGTTTCTTTGGACGAGGTTAAAGGCACAGTTGTCTGTAAAAGAACTGACTTCATTCTGCTTAAAGTATCAATTCGAATAGAAGAGATATTCAAAGAAGGCCATATTGCCGCCTCCATGTCTGGATTGCTGTTTGGATACAATACTTGCATACAGCAAGTGACCATGGAAGTAACGCTCACGAGATAGGCTTTTCCTGGCACCATGCCACAACAGCTGTGGTCACTTATTAGAACGTAACTGCCGTTGGAAAGCTGTGTAAAAAATGGCTCTATCTGTGTTGCAGGAGTACCATGCAGGTGACATGAAAGGTTATATGATGAACCCTCGCAGGCTCCATGCAAGTTAATACCTTGACACAGAAGTGTACCGCTTAGTGATTTTTTACAATACAATTATTACCACTAAGAAATACCTCCTTTTTTCCTTCACTATAACATTTGTGTGTATAAGGTAAATTCCATGTTGACTTGATGTATCCTTTACCCAACCTTTCATACAGGCCTGCTGGTATATATTTTTGGCAATACTTAAACTGGAAAGTTGTTATCGGAATAGTAATTATTCCGTGTATTATCCATTCAATGACAGGTCTCTCTGACATTGTCAATGGTAATCTCTCAAGTTTTTCAATGCTCAGAATCGTATAGTCTGCTCCTTTTTGTGCCAAACTGATTTGTTTATCAGTAAGGTTAAAGATAGAGAATAATGACGTTATGTTGATTAGACGCCATGGCACGTAGCCTGAACGCAGATTTTGCAACGTCCAGCCAAGTTTTACAATAGAACGCAATTGGGACTGACCATGTTGTAACAGTAGCAAGTCCTGCTCTATTATATCAATAGGAGATGCTACAATGCTGTCCAGTAAATATATTCTGGAGGACAGAGTCGTTAACCCATTGTCCACTACAGAAAGTGATTTTCCCAAATTTATACAACCAATTTCTCGTATTTTTTTCAGCTGTTTCAATTTGTGTTACTTTCCAAGCCTCGTTGTAAGCAGCGTATATACCGGCGTACATGAATCGTTTTGGCGCTGTTTGCGTGGTCCCAGTATGAAATCACGCAAGTCATCACCATCTTTAAGTAAAGTCAAGTGTTGCTTAATTTCAGCCAGTGTGGATTTCTGTAGCCACTCAAGGCATAGTTTCCCTACACTGTATGTTGTAAATATCCCTGGATGTTGTCTCTGGGAGTATCTTGGGTCTGGCCTGTTCAGTTTTAACCCCTGTATTTTGTTCAGCAATCTATCTTGACAGTTATTTGTGTCTGTGGGCCAGATCAATCAATTTTTTCCAATCAGGATTTGTTCTGTTTTGGTGTAAAATATGGGATACGTCTATCTCAACATCTGTAGTGCTATTACTATCAGGTATTGGCTTCGGAATAGACGGTTTATTTAAGTCTTTTATCTTGGCTAAACCAAGACAGGTTGTTTGCTGAATTGTGTAATTCAGGAATATTATCTTTTCTCGGATCCTGCAGGCTCTAAATAATGCTTCTAGACCTTGTACCTGCCATTCTTTTGAACCCCAAATGGTTTTTGTTTCAATATTATTTTTCCAAAATTCAAAACCAAATGTAGACATTTTGTCATAACATTTTTCAGAATAAATCAAATTTAGTATTTGTCAACATTGTTTTCATTCCTGTCTTATTTAACATTTTAAAATAAAACGTTTCTGGATCAGTTGTGTTAAACCCTGAGAAGTATGGAAATTTCTCATAAAATGTTTTCGAGCTGCCTTTTGGCGGAGTTGCACAATGTTCCCATTGGTTATAATTAAAAACATTTTTAGGTTGAGCAGATTTATGCAAATAGTGATGACCATAATGATTATAGCAATACATTTCTTCATATTTTGCTGAACCCTGCAAATAATCTTGTTCAGTGAAATTTGCTGACATTACTAAATCTGACATCATATTATTCATATTTTCAAAGTCCCAATCATCAGAGAAAGTACTTGGTTTTACAAAGTCACTTAATGAAACCTTGAACTGGTGTGGATATTTCAGGAGCTCAATCGGGCCATAAATGTCAAAATGAGTTTTGTCCCATGCTACCCCACCGGGTATTGGATTGGCTGTGACATTCACTGGTGATAGTTCTCTTTTCTCGATGTGTGAGGATTTGTGAGGCTTTAGGACCAAGTTGATGTTCTGACTTGCTGTGTCAATTGTACTATATTTTCCTTCAATGAATTTTCCCAAACATAGAACCATGATGAGCCAAAGTAGGAGGAAAAGTACACCTAACACAATCCAAAATTCAATCCATGGTGAAATAAGATATGTTTCTTTTATTTGGTGAAAAAGTTCAGTGACTGTGTCTTTGATAGTTTTTGTTGCTGGCATTTCTTCATGCTCACTTGGATCTTCAGAAAAGTAATCGAAATTGATGAAGTAGCCAGATGCAGTTCTGTAAATTGTTGGAATTGCTTCCGGATTTTCATTTTTCTTTGGATCGTTCTTTGTTACATTAGTATAGTCTGAAGCTACATCATTGTAGAGAGGTGTTTCTTGACAAACTGTTGCAATTTGGGTTTCAAGAGGCACAAGTTCCATGGCTTTGTTGCATAGTCCTTTTTTATTCACTGCAGGTTTATCAAATGTGATTAGTCTCTCAGTTTGAACCTCTTGGATTGTAGCAAGATTTGGTCTTCTGCTATTTCTTGGGAGTCCACTGGGCCTACTACTTATTATTGGCCACATGATTGTGGTTTTACCAGGGCGATGGATACAACTCGGTTCTCCTTTTTACCAGCAAGGGGTGGTAGTACAACTGATCTTGTTCCGCTGACAGCTAAGACAGGTACTGCTTTTCTGTAAGAAGGCCCAAATTCCTTCTTCACCGCGATCTTCTCTCTGACTAGATCCCCAATCTTTGGAATACAGACAGGTCTTGCTGGGACAGGTGGTTTTTCTTCAGTGGCTGTTGGCTTTAACTTTATATTACTCAGACTTCTTCTTGTCTCATTTAAGTCCTGTAAAACAGCCAAACGGTCTTTGATATCAAAGGATTTTTTATTTACCACTGAAGTCTGACTATCTAAGTCCAGGATTTGCATTCTAGTACCGAACAATAGTTCGTACGGAGTGAAACCTTCTAGAGAATTTCTTGGCAGATTGTTAAGAATACGTTGGACACTTGTTAAATGTTTGACCCACCCATCACCCGAACCTAATTCCCTCGCCGTTATAGATTGCTTTATGTCACGTTTTTTTCATTCCACTACCGCATTACCCTCAGGATGGAAGAGAGAAGAGTACCGTGGAGTAGTGGAGAAGTGTGGCTCACTGGTTAGAGGAGGCAGACCTGGAAGCAGAGGTCAGCCCGGGACCAGGGTTCAATTCCCGGCTCGGCGGGGTCTTGAGTCCTAAAATGTCCATGGACTCGACAATTCTCGCTCCGGTGCCTACTCAATTCAGGGGTTCACACTCTGCGACTCTGGGCAATAGCTTGCTTAATCTCCACAACGGCCCCTCGTGGCAGGATTCCTGGTTTTCACCTTGCGGATACCCTGCCGGGGTTATCTAACAGGGGAATACCAGGACGGGTTCCCTAAGCAAGCGCTTAGAAACCGCTTGGTGATTTGCGCTATATAAATTCCTGTACATTTACATTTACCGCAATGCAATACCCATGCTGGCCATGGCCTCTTTGTAAACTCGAGAGCTAAACACAGGACCCTGGTCAGAATGTAGTATGCCAATTGCGTATGTGCCGATAAAGACTCGCAAATCTTTGTATAACAGTTCTGGCTTCAGCCGAGCGCTGGTGTCTGCATTTTTAAGTGTTTTTAGTCTTAATAATTATGGGAACGCATTTCTCCGGCAGGATTTTTGTGTATAGATAGTCTGATGCTTTCTAATAATGGTGTCCTGGTAGTAGTCTGGTCCGATTCATGACTGCGATCTCTGTTACAGTTTAGACAATCCTTTGCAAATTTGTAATTTTGCAGGCTCATCCCCGGCCACCAGTATTCTGATTGTAATTATTTTAGAGATTTCATGATCTCTTGGTGCCCTAGACCCTGTCCCATGTGCGCGCCTTCAATCAAGAAGACTCTCCTGTTTGTGTTTGGAATTACTCTATCCCCCTCTCCAGGGATTTGAGCAAAAGGAACGGAGTTTGCATCAATTATGTATGTATTATTGAGTGGATAGCCGAGAGGTAATGCTGCATAGTCGCCTTTTAAAGACGCTTTTACCACCAGCATGGTTACTCCGACTATTTGTTTTTTAGTATGCTTTTTTGTGACTACGGAAGCCGGTTGAACCGCTGCCGCTGTGGCTCTGTCAGCCAATGAATTCCCTGCAACATGAACGCCATCACGTTGATGACTCAGTGTATGTATCACATGAGTCTTTCGTGGTTCTTTCTGCAAAATAACTACTTGTTCCCAAAGCTTTTTATGCTTTATTGTGGCTCCTGTGTCATCTTTGTAACCATGTTTGATCCATGTCTGCATGTCATTATTGTAAGACCTGACACAGTAATGCGTATCGCACACTATTAGTGTGGGGAATTCGCGATCGGCATTTTCAAGCGCCATCTTTAACCCCTTCCACGCTCATGACGAGCTGGGCTCGTCATGAGGTAGCCTCCTCGCACGCTCATGACGAGCCCAGCTCGTCACGTAACATGCGATTTAAAAAAACTCAGCGTACGGGCGGAATTCCGCCCGCACGCATGCGGTTAAAGATCTTATTTCAGCTCGCTGAGCTGAGCAGTTTCTGAGTGATTCAGTTTTTGTGATTATTGGTCTGAATTTACCAAAGCGCCAGCGACCTTTAACAATCGCGCACGCTGCGTTGTAGGATTTGTTCTCTACATCGTAGTGTTGTGCAAATCTGTCCATGTAGATTACACATGTGTATTGGTCTAGAGGCAGAATTTCGATTGGCAGAGGACATTCTTCTTCATATTCTAGGCTTTCTAGTATTTTCATTTTCGGGTCAAAATAGTGCTTCACGTCTTCTGCAGCAAGAGAATTTTCCCATTGTATCCATTTTGGATCTAGTACCACAGCATTCAGATTGCGTGGGCTTGTTAGTGCCTCAAGGGCTGATTCTGCTGTTAAAACAGATATCCCTCTGCCTTGGGCTAGGGCTCTTTCTTTTGCTACAGCAGTTTGAACCGCTATTAGGATTTTTTCAGTTGAACTGAATTTCATATCAGCTTGTGTGTACAAATGTGATTTGTAAGCTATTGGTACCGTTTCTCCCTCATTAGTGGTCAGGTACGTGAATCCGCATCTTCCTGGGATGACTCGGATTACAAGGTTGCGTACGTTTTCGCGAGTTTGTAATTTTGTTTTAGCTAACATGTCTGTTTGCAATGATCTTAAAATTTCTGTATGTTTCTGAGTCCAATTGATTGTTTTGAAATCAGGTTTTATTAATTCATAGAGAGGTTTAACCCTCTCTGCATAATTTAGAATGTATGTTCTTCCGAAATTCAGGAAACCTAGTATTGATTGTAAGTTCTTCAGCGTTTTTGGTGCTTGGAGTACAGCACATTTCTCTAAGAAATTGTCTGCTAGGCTTTTGCCTTCACTTGATAATTCATATCCTAAAAACAGTTCAGTTAGATGAGCAATTCGTGACTTTTTTAAAGTTGAATTTGTACCCTTCAGCTGCGAACCCAAGTATTATGGTGTTCACTCTTTTCAAGTGTGTCTCCAGGTCATCATCTGTGAGATAGATGTCATCGACATAAGATAATGCCTCATCATCATATATTTGTAGTAACTCTGTTACCCTTGCTGAGAATAATCCTGGGCTATTCTTGAATCCCTGTGGGAGTCGACAGAAGTGTTTTTGTGACCCCATTATTGAGAAAGCAGTCAAATACCTGCTTTCAGGTGCTATGTTTTGACAAAAGAATCCATTAGAGATATCTGATGTCGTTTTATATTTTTTGCGCACAATGTTATTCATTAGTGCTGCACTACGTGAATTTTGTACTGCAATTGTTTTGCAACAGGAGTGTAAGTGTCTGTAGTCCAAAACTAGACGATATGAATAATCTGGCTTGGAGACAGGAAACAAAGGATTGTTCATTTGTGAGGTGCATGTTTCAATCACCCCCTGATATTCAAGTTGATCTAAGATCTCCCTGACTTCTTTTTTAGCTTCTTGTTTAACTCGGTACTGCCTTTGTGCAGTAGGTTCACTTTTTAACTGGATTTTGTGGGGAGGAGAATCCTCATCCCATCCTACATGATTTTTATATAATGCAGGGGCTTGGGTCACTGCCCATTTTCTTGCTAATGTGTATTTTTTATGAATTGGAATATGATTTTAGAAGACAGGCATAATCATTTCTTCGCCATGAGGGCACTCCCTGACAAACTCTGGTGGCCAGTCTTTTTCAGCTAACAGGATGTCATAGCCTTTAGATAAGTTATCCCAAAGGAGAGCCCTTATTTTCCTAGTTTTATCCCCCTCTATACGCAATGTTATCTGTATAATTTATGGGGTCTGCTAACTCTGGAGTCTGCAGTTTACACTTGAATGTATTCATTCGTGTCCACTGTCTCCAGAAGATTCATCAGGATCTTGCGAGCTATGGTCACTTCTGAAGCGCTGTCTAGCATTGTCTGGGCCCACTCTCCGTTTTTCAGTTGTGTCCTCAGTATCCTCAGCATGTTTTATTTTAATACAGGCTACCTTCTTTCTTGGAAATTGTAATTTTTTACTTTGATGAGCAGGTTCCTTGTCTTTGGACTTGACGTGCTCTTCCTTGTGTTCTGACCGTCGTCTTCTTTCCGATTTCTGTGAGAAATTCTGAAAAGATCGAGAGGGACGTGTATCAATGTCTTGATATCTGTCAGGTTTTCTCAATGTATCCCCATCTCTAAGGTTGTATCTTTTCTCAGAGGGCTCCCTTTGGGGAGACTTGTTTCCTCGGTCCGGAGATCTATTTCTCCGTTGAGGAGACCTTCCTCTGGACTGGAATCGCTTTTATTTGGGAGTGGATTGTTTGTTACCATCCCAACTCTTTTTTGGAGTATTCAGATTATTTTTAGCAAAGGTTTTTTCAGGATTTTCAATTAGCTGTGGTTTTAGTGGTTTCCCACCCAAACTATCTCTTCCTAGTTTTTCAAAGGATTTTTCTATGTTTCTCGCAAGTTCAAAAGGTTGTTCTGCTATATCTGTTTCTTTCAATTTCTGGCGGATTGCCCCAGATGCTGCTTCTCCTTTTATGTTGGCTAATAATATAGCCGAGACATGCTTAAAGTCTTTCAGTATTTTCATACCCAGAGTTAAAGCAGGTTAAAGCATTGGTGCCCGCCGCCTGTGACTGCAACGTAGGGCCCTGACTTTCGCCCCCCGGGACCAGGGTTTTGTTGTGGGGGGTTCCCCCCCAGGCCCGAACTGCTTTTGGCTGAACAGTGGGCAGGGGCAATGATTGAAGGGCCATGCCCAGTCTGCCAATGTTTGTATGCCTAATGGGCCCTCTGCTAGAGTGATGTTGCACCTAGGCTAACCTGCCTCCCTTGTAGGGTGTAGAGGGGACCGTCCCTGGGATCCCTGGGTACACGAGAAATGTTGTATGAATTTTAAGGGAATGTTGTGACCTAAGCCTACTGTTATGCAGTTGATGCCAATGGCCCCTTGATGATGCATCCTAACGTTCTACGCCATCTTTATGTGCGGTGTTCCCTGCCTCATGATTTGGGCCTAAGGCATGTCTAGGCCTGATGTTAATGCTAGGTGCCGCATGTTTCTTTTCGCAGGAGACACTGATGCAGGCCCTACTGTGTGTTATGCCTAATGCTTCTCTTTATGCAGAGTGCTGGCTGTTATATGCCTACTGATGTTTTATGCTAACTGAGGTTGCTTTATGTCTTCTTTTTCCCTACAGCCTGAAAACTAACGGACTCACCTTTCACTTGCTTTTCCCATTATCCCTGGAAATAATCCCGCTGGCATACATTGCCCTGGCGCTCGTTGGCGCCCCCTTGTGATTACTGTGTCTTACCTTTGCAGGTTGGACCTAATACAAAAGTTATTCTTTTTCCAACCAGATCTGGTGTTGTGTCTCTTTTTGTGCTGTGTCTGGTGTGTCGTCTGTGGGTACTGCGTTGATGCTTCACACATGTCCACAGGAGTTAGGTCTGCCCGCTCTGCTCCATGCTACCCCCTGTAGAATTGGCAACTCCATTTCTAACACCTACTGCTTTAGAATCCCCAGAGTCTGCAAAATGTAACCCCCAAAAAATGGAACAATAAATAAAAACTGTTCTCTGATGCTGTGGGTGAACTGTCTGATGATAGCTGGCCAAGGCTGTTATGCGTGAAGTCAAAACTGTAGCAAGTCCACGCTGTGGTCCAGGTCCCTAATAGTTGGAGTGCTGGTGAGGAATGGGTCTGGGGTGTAGGATTTAAAAAATAAAAAAAATAAAAGCATCCCGAGCCGCTTACCAAGGACGCTGCTAGGGGTTGTGAGGGCGGGGTGTGTGGCTTGTGGCCCCTGTTACTCAAATAAATGCCCTGAGCCTGCTTGCTGAAGATGCTGCTTGGGGGTCGTGAGGCTGGGTCCTGGGCGGGGTTGCGAGAGGTACCAGAGCACTTAGTGACCCTGTGAGGGCTCTGGGAATGCGCGGCGGGCATGCGAGGGGCTCGACGCCCAGTTAAAAAAATTGTAAGTCCCCCGGAGGCCTCTGTGCTCCATGCGGAGCTCTGGGGGCTTGTGCGGCAGGGGTGGGGGCTCCGGTGGTGCGTGGGGACACGGGCGCGAGACCCCAGTTGTTGATTAAAAATTGAAGCCCCCGGAGCCCCCTGTGCTCCATGCAGAGCTCCGGGGGCTTGTGTGGCAGGGGTGGGGGGTCCTGTGGCCCCTATGGCATGGGCGCAAGGCCCCAGTTGTTTTTGAAAAATTGCAGCCCTCACGGAGCCCGCTGAGCTCCATGCGAAGCTCCAGCGGCTTGTGTGGCAGCCGTGGGGGTCCTGTGGCCTTGGGGCAGTATGTGGCATGAGGCCCCATTATTAAAATAAAAGCCCCTAGAGCACCCTTGTGGAAGGTGCTGCTCTGGGGGCTGGGATGGATAGCTGCATTTCAAAGCAGCCCTCGAGGGTGCCGATGGTGGCTGCAGTGGTGCAGGGAGTTTCCCACTCCGTGGCTGATGCGGTAGGACCTGCTCCTTCAGTGGCGTCACCGAGACTCCCCTGACGTCAGTAAAGGGGCGAGTCCTTCCGCAGCAGCCACGGAGGGGAAGCTGCCGGTAGGGATTCCACAATGAAGCAGCATTGTTGTGGACTCACCAGGACTTTAAATGGAAGCTTTTTCAATATTATATGCAAGCCATAGTTGCTGCTTATTTATCTTATGCAACTAACAACCAATGACAATGCAATAGTCCTGCGTGTATCAAGAGAGAGAGAGAGGACTAGAAAGCCAGTCCGAGTCCCCGTAGTTTATATATGTTATCAAAAGAGTCTAGCTTAAATATGACTGTGAGAAGTTGGCCTGATGTGCAGTGTTCACTATTCTAGTGATCACTATATATCAGTCCAAACAACCCTTATTGATGATTGGTTGTAAGTCAACCTTATAGACCAGCTATCCTAGTAGCATGGATACGAGCAGTCTAAGGCTAAGACTCTAGAGGGCGTGTTAAGCCAGCTGTTTTACCATCACATTACCCCTTGAACACCCAGTGAAAGGACACCACACAAGTGTTATGAAAATAAACAGTGTATTTATTAGAATCACAACAACCCTGTACTCTTTATGAGGACAGGGTGCTAGGCACACAACAAAACTCTTACGAAAATACTTTTAAGTTAGCACGTTACACCAATGCCCGAGGGGCACGAAAAAACCATATACACTAAAAGTGGAATGCGAATTACTAGCAGGTAAGTAACAGTTCTAATAGGCTTTGGAATCGCTAGGACTGGACTAGGGAATCGTTAGATTACTACTAGGAGGCCCAGGGGACTCGGGTGCAGAGTGTGCACTCTCACGCGGGATGCGGGACAAAGTCTATGGAGGCTAGTAAAGGCAAAGTTAGTGTTCACGGGCGAACCCGACCTGGTAGGAAGAAAACGACAGTGGATCCTGACCCTAGGATAGTGAGGCTATGCTGGGACACCGAAGTGCCGAAGTTACCTAGCCCAGGGGCTGCAGCTGCATAGGTCTGAAAAGACGTCGGGGATCTCGTTGCCGGACCAGGAGCCTGGAAGGAAGAAGTTGCTGGCAGGCGACCAGTGAAGGAAAGTTCGATGGATCCAAGCCTGGATCAAGGAAGAAGAAAACCTGAAAGCAGAGGGGACCAAGTTCTTGAATCACTAGCCAGTGATTAAGTGGGCACCAGGATGGCACCGGGCGAAGTCACCGCAGTCAGGTGAGTGGGCGCTGCTGGGCTCTGCAGTCTCTCGGACCAGGAGGCGTTGTCGGCGACCAGGATGGAGGTGCGAGCTGTCCCACGAAGGATGAAGTCGTTGGCGTCGAAGTTACCCAGGATTGGGCAACAAGCCTTGGCTAATTCAAGCCCACGCGGTGGACTCAAAATGGCGTCTTGAGTGGACCAGGAGGGTCCAGGGTGCTCCTCTTCTGGGAGGGAGCAAGGGCCAGTCTGGAGCAACCAGACCAGCAGCAGAAATGTCGTCGGGCGTCGTCAGGAAGGCCACAAGCCAACGGGCTAGTAGCCAAACAACGCGGTGAGCAGCAGAAGGCAGAAGGTCCCCACGCCGATCGTGGAGATGCTGGGGGGCTGCTCTTCGGTGCTGGAGCTGCTCAGGGTGGGGGCTTCTCGGACCCCAAAGCACTCACCAGGAAATTACTCGGTGGGCTTGCTGTGCAGAAGTCGTGCAGTCTTGGCGATGGCCGGTCCCTCGAGGTCTCGTCGCACCCACGGTTCTCAGCTGTGCTGTAGAGGTGGGTAGAGGTCAGAGGTGCCAGGGAAGCCGGGTCTCGTCGAGCTGGGCAGTCGGATTCCGGAGGAAGGACGTGCAGCAGACCGCAGTGTTCTTAGATGGTGCCTGCGGATGCAGGGTGACTACTCCTTAGCCACAAGGGAGAATCTTGAGGAAGAAATCGTGAAGTCCTTTCGTGGAAAGTGGTATCTTGATTCCAAAGATGATCTGCTTTGGAAGGGGGCCAGTCTCTACCTTTATCCTGTAAAAAGGGGCTGGCACGCGACTAAGTCCTGCCCTATGGGTGGGACTAGGAGGGGGGTGGTTACACCCACTTCCTTGGCGGGCTTTTCCCCAGCACAGGGTCTGGAGTGACCCTGGAACTGGTTCCAGCCAGCCTATGCACAGTGAGCACCGGGGTGCCACGTGCAGTCACCTTCCTCTAAAGCCCTGCCTACCTACAATACACAAAACCCTGTCTGGGACGGTGCTGGCACCGCCCCTGGCAGGAAACCCTTTGTCCTTATCTCCTGCTCTGGGAGGACTCCCAGCAGCAGGAGGGCAGACTTGTGTCTCGGTGGCAGCATCCATTTTGTGGATGCTAAGGCTCTGTCTGACTTTTAACCGGGTTATAGGTTACAGGCATGTCGTGTCCCTCTAGAAGGGTGGAATGCTAACCCCGTCGCCAGAATTGGCGAGGGGTTAGTATTCCAATTCGTATGACACCTTACTCGACATGTTTTGATAAAGCGATACCAGAGTTGGCACATAACCGCGAGGATTATAATGCACTTAAGAGTATATGGTATGCGATATCATGGAAACGGCTAAGGGATGGATCCCGAAAGCCGCAGACAGGCTCAGCTCATGCCAGAGCACCATCTCACACGATTCCAAGCACTCTGCCTTCAGGATGGTTAAGGCCTGCTATAGGAGTGACTGATAGGAGATCTGTGTGTCCATTTTTTAGGGTTAGATATAGGTATACTATATCTAAAGCAAAGGGTGAGTACACCACCTTGCCCCAGCTGTCGTGCAGCCAGTTGTGTCAGTTTTAGTTAGTCAATCCAGGGGTGGCACAATACATGCTTCAGCCCCTGGGAGACTTCTGGGTGCACCTCAGCCCTGGGTACAGGGACTTGGAGAGGGCCCAGTGCCAATTCAGTACCTGGGTACAATTTGGATAGAGAGAACAGCTAGGCTGTGGGTCTGATTAGCAGGCCCACAGCCAGGGAAAGTCGTAAACCAGTGCAGCAAAAAGCAAAAATCTGGGTGATCATAGGATTGCAGACCCTACTCTCCTACAATGACCAATATTGTTAGGACTCTGATTAGATTTGTCATGGGCACCTCATTGGTGAGTTCATGAAGCCCTCACCCACCAACCTGGTTGGTGGCATGCTTCATCATCGGGCCCACCCAGTGACACCCATTCTATGTATATGATTATGTGGCGAAGTCGACTATTTGACTCTCCTCTTCTTACTTGTTTTGTCTATGTCTTCAATGTTAATGTTGTCGGTACAGGCATATATGAGAAGGGAATCCCCCCTCTCACACTTAGAGAAACACCTTAGTGAGTGTAACACATAGCCTAGATTACACTCCGTTTTAACCTGCACTACACTCTATTTTAAAAAGGTCCTGAGGAAAGCCAGATTTAGTTTAAGGCACTGGCTGAAACATGTCGACCAACTGATGGATGTAGGAGGTAGTAACTCGCCTCCCTTAAACAACCCAAAGCCTTATTTTAACCGCTGACGGGGGCCCAGTTATTAAAATTTAATTTACCCTCGGGTTCCTGGGACCCTCACCAAGCCGTTTTAACTCACACTTTATTTTAGACCTCACACTGCACTCTCAGTAAAATACCAGCTCCGCAGTAATCAGGCGTCGCAGCACACCCGGGACACGTTAGGTGTCACTGGGTGGGCCCGATGATGAAGCATGCCACCAACCAGGTTGGTGGGTGAGGGCTTCATGAACTCACCAACGAGGTGCCCATGACAAATCTAATCAGAGTCCTAACAATATTGGTCATATTTATGCTAGACTCTTTTGATAATATATAATGCAATAGTTCTACCTTATACAACTAACAACCAGTGACAAAGCCAATAGTCCTGATAATGTTACTCGTTGTATCATATAGCAGGACACATTGTCAGAAATTTACATGCAAAAATAAATAAATAAATATATATATTTTTTTTTTATCATGAATGGATGCCCATAGCTTAAGGGATTATGTATTATAAAGGCATCAGATACCCCAATTATTATTTCCTCTGCTTCCAGATTAAAATAAAATAAATAAGTACATGGCTCGGTAACTCCTGTCATTGATACACATTCTAGAGAAGGACATATGATTTTGTATTGCGGATGCTTTAAGCGTGCATCAAATACCCATATGTTTTATTTGCATGCTGTAAAAAATGTGTACAATGCCAAAAATGATAGATGTGTATTGGCGTTTTCTAAGATGTATGTAACAGGCTGTAAGGTCGTGTTTATGAGATGTAGCTTTAAAGCAAATGTTTTCTGTTTTTTTTATTTAACCCAGTCGCAGGACATCCCAGAACTAATCCTCACAGACGCTGAAATGCTTGCCCTACAGACAGGTATGTGTAATTAGAGGTGCATAGTTCTGAGTAGTTTTGTACACTGGGGTCTTAGAAGCTCTTTATTTCTAATGGTGTTCTCATGTATGTGTGATCTTATAGATAGTGACACCAAACGACAAAGGATTCTTGATGAGCTACAATTCCGCACGGGGGCTCAAGACGTGTCGTTGAGTGTGCAGGATAACACAGTTTTTACAGGAAAATTAAAAAGGCCCTGGTTCTTTAAATGATCTAAGACTTGTGAGTGTCTAGTCCCATCCAAAACCACATCTGTGAACTATAGGAACGTTCCTCAGAGAGGTCTTCTAAGGTGTGGTTTATACTATAAATGTGATTATTTTTTTCTTTACAGGCCCCTCAGAGTCACACCAGGGCACCGTGATTGTGCCAGAGACGACGCAGCGACCAAAAGAAAGGCCTGTGAAAACAAAATCTTCAGCATCTAAAAACAGCCATGTGACAATGAAAGGATCTGGGAAAAGACATCTAAAAGGTGTGTTTTTACAAAAGGGTGTGAAAAACAAACTCTCTCAAACAACGGGGCCACAGCCATGTAGTATCTTAGGTATTACTCCGGGTAGTGTAAGCAACTTATACAGGTTCCTTATTGTTTCTAATATGTATTTTTATGTTACCTTCTAGGAGCCGTTAAAAATAACTTTGGTGAAGATACACATAAAACTAAGAGAGCTACGAAACCGCTAAGGGACTCACAAAGACCGTTCTGAACACTATGCCTGCCGCAAAATGTGTGAGTAGGCATGTTCACCAGGATAAGCTCTGTTCTTATTACAAACATATCAAGCAGAGAACAGGGACAGCTCTGAAATGTCAAATCAATCCCCCACCAACATGCTGAACATCCCTTGCGCGGAGAGGAGGTCAACAGAGGAGTAGTGCTCACAACCCCCGACAATGTATGGCCTTGATAGACCTGGCACCATTGGCGTGGTTCTCTCGTCCATTTTTGCTGTTGCCTCATGTGTTTGTGCTGGTATTAGATGCTTTGGGCAATATGCAACTGCTATCCAGTGCCACAGTGTAAGTGCTCCCTATTGTAAAATTGATGTATTAATCAGTGGTTCCATGTTTTGCTATTTGATTTACTTGTCAGACCCTAGTCTAATGCACTGATAGTGCCCAGGGCATGTAAATCCAAATGCTGCTGGTGGGCTTGCAGCACTGGTTGTGCCACCCACAGCAGCAGCCTTGTAAAATGTATCTAAGGTCTGCCATTGCAGAGCCTGCGTGTAGTCTGGTACTGCCATGCTGACTGGGCAAGTGCACCCACTTGCCAGTCCCTAAACCTTCCCTTTTCTTTATATCAGTCACCCCTATGGTAGGCCCAAGGGCAGGGTGCATTTTAAGTATAAGGTAGGACAAGCTCTGATGTGTGTGGCATTTCCTAATAGTGAATTACAGCCATTTTCATTTTTCAATATTCAAGGCTACCTGTTCTCCATAGGCCAGAATGGTCTGTTAGATTATTACCTGTTTATAATCCTATCTGTCTCAGAGAACATGGTAGAAATCCAAGATTAGTATGCCTGAACTCAGAATGATAAAATACATTTTTTAGTGAAGTTGGTTTTAACATTCTGTGTTTGCAAATACCCCTTTTAGAAAGTAGGTATTTGCTTGCCTAACCTTTCAAGCCTGCCTCTGCTAGGTTGTGTATTCCTTCGTTTTGTGAGTGACAGGGCTGGGGGATTCCAAGATACAGGATGAGTCAGCCTAGTGGTGAATAGAGAGATCTCCATCTAGATGGGTTGAAGGAGTTGCACCTGAACCCTAAATAGGGCTGTGCCTGCCTTCCACAATGCTGGCTCCAACTCCTGCCCTGCACACTGAAAGAAGAGAAGGAGTCCTGTAAACAAAGTACTCCAGGACTGTACTTGCCTTCCACAATGCTGGCTCCCCCGCCTGTGGGGCGTCTGATGTGCCTGCCCTGCACTATGAAAGGAAAGGAGAAGTTGGGTAAACAGAGTGCTTCAGAACTGGTTTGAACTGGGCAAGGGCCCCTCTCCCCTCAGAGAACAAAGGATTTGTGGTATAAATATTGGTACCCTGATCCCATAAAATTAGATCACTTTGGACTACAAGAAGAAACCTTTACTGAGGAGAGGAACCTGAAGAAACTGAGGAGAGACTATTCCCAAGCTGAAGTGCTGCTTGGGATTTGGCCTGCAGTGGTTGCCTTACTGCCAAAGGAAGGAGAAAGGAACTTTGTGTACTTTGCTTTCATCTTGTGAAGGATCTCTAAGGGCTTGGAAAAGAGCTTGCCTCCTGCTGAAGTCTCAGGGACAACATACTTTACCACCCAGCTCTCCATAGTTCTTTAAAAGTGCCTGCTGCTGTTTTGGGCCTTCTGAGGGACTGCGTGTCGGAAGGAGCTGGAAGCGCGACTCATCGAGAAGAAGCGTGTCGCCATCGCTGTGCCTGCAGTCGCAACTCTGAAGGAGGGTGTCGCCGCTGGAACTGTCGCACTGCCGCAATGAAGAGGACGCGTGTCGCTGCTGCTACCGTCGCAACTACAACGGAGGGTGTCGCCGCTGTAGTTGTCGCATTTCACCTCATCAAGAAAAGAATCTCGCAACGAGATCGGAGCACGTTGCTGTCGCTGTGCCTGCCGTCGCATCTCCAAGGGAGAGTGTCGCCGCTGGAACTGTTGCACTGCATCACATCAAAGAAAAGCACCTCGCATCCCCGAGAAGCGCGCCACCGTCAGAGCTGCTGCCGTTACATCGTGGATGTCGCCGCTGTAGTTGTCGCATCGTGGAGAATCTTCACACATCGTGAGAGAAGAGTGTCGCAAGTGGATCTGCTCCCGTCGCATCGCGGAACAAGAGTGTCAGCGCTGCAGTCCACGCTTCGAACCGAGAACTTCTCGCATCCCTGAAAAGCGTGCCGCATTTGGAAGATCTGCACGTCTTTATTTCTTTGCACCTGAACTTTGCCGCATTTGCCTCACTGTGACATTGCTTGTCATGTCGCATCTCAAGAACTTAACTTAACTTAGCTAAATCTACCATCTTAAAGTAGTAGTATTGTGTATTTTTGTTGTTTATGGTCTTGTGGTAACTCTATATAAAGTATACTTATTTTTTATATAAAACCTTGTATGGTGCCCATCTATAGTGTTGTCACTGGGTTACTGTATGTGGTAACAAATGCTTAGCACACCGCCTCTGAGATAAGCCTGTCTGCTCGTGCCAAGCTACCAAGGGGGTAAAGGGGTTATTTTAGGAGTGTAATCCCCTTATCCTGACTAGAGGCAAGGGTCCCTATTTGTCACAAGTACCTACCTGTACCAACTAGAGACCCCCAAATCTAACAGCCCTGTTCTGTGTAAAAGTGACGCTGCATATCTGAACCCTCTCCAGGCCTCAAAACAGACTCTCATATCAAACAAACCATCCCTTAAGAAGAAGCAGCTGAACTCAGAACCCCAAACAAGTCCTTTAAACCTCAAGAAGAAGTTGTTGGCCACGGCGTCCCAAGCATCCCTTTTAGACCTCAGCAAGAAACCGATGGTCCCTGCTCCCCTAACTATGCCTATAGATCTCCTATTAAAAATGTTGCTAAGCGGGAGAACGAACCCTCTACCCCTGCCCTCTCTAAGGGCCCACCACCTGTGATACCGGTTGCGGAAGTTCTGTTACAACACCAAGTACCTAAAGTCAACCGTCTTTCAAGAAAATATCTTAGGAATAAGCAGGGTGTACAGGCCTTACAAGTAGAAACATTTGCAACAGCAGTAGTGGAATGCCCCATAGACCAACCCTTAAAACCTTCTGTAGTCGTTCCTGATGGGTTTAGGGGCAACGTGTATGAAAAATGGCAACCCTTAGGAGGGTTGTATATCAACAGCAAAGGCTGTCTCAATACGCTGGAAAGTATGGTAGACAGACTTGATAGCCCCTCAGAAGTAGCGCCCGAGGGGCCTTCTAGCACATACAATAGCATTTTACAGATGGCTGTTACACATTCACCCACCCACTGCCCTGACAATGCCGTAGCCGCGGGGACCACCAATTATTTCGACAGCCATTTACACTCCCATGCCTTATGTCCCCATCACCCCTTCGGAAGCATATGACCCAAACAGCCCTGCGTCCTGTGTAAACACCGTATCACCCCTGTTAATATACACCAATGACAGTACGGGCTGGGACGACTGGTCAATTCACAGTACGAATCTGGCATTTGGTGAGGCCACTTCCCTAACCGCCCGCAGTGTTCGCACTGGAATCCTGTTTCTGTGATCCCCCTATGGCCTTCAGTTACAAAAATGTGTTGGGGGTGCAGAACCGCGAGAGGCCCCTGCGGTCTTAAAGGTTGTTATACAACCAAGCCAGGTATTCATCCCACCCCTACACAATATGAATTTGTAAAACCAAAATCGGTACT
This sequence comes from Lissotriton helveticus, assembly GCF_964261635.1. Taxonomy (NCBI): domain Eukaryota; kingdom Metazoa; phylum Chordata; class Amphibia; order Caudata; family Salamandridae; genus Lissotriton; species Lissotriton helveticus. Next base: position 4,323,989 of record NC_136061.1, on the reverse strand, counting down.
GGATGCTCATGTAAAGGATATACAATTGGCGGTCAGAAAGCTAAAATACCAAGCGAACACAGCACTCTTAAAATTGGGCCTGGGAGTAGCGGTGACAGGGCTATGGTGGAGGTACAGCAGAAGATACTGCAAAGGGTTGACTTGTGTAAAAGGGTGATCCTTCAAACATGTCAGGAAGCGGTATCAGACAGATCGTGTATACAGACGCGACTAGGACAGCGCCAGCCCCTAAAGAAACACTATGCCCATGGTGCAAATAAAAGAGCTCAAACATCAAAATATAGCATTAAGGTCCAAACAGTACTGACAAAGTCCCCGCACTTCTTACGCTTAAGCAGGTGTAGAAAGTACATAGAGCCCCTCAAACAGCGTCATACCGTTTCACAAGCTACGCCTGAACCACATACTGCAGTGCCAGCCACCCACCAATACACAAGTTCAGGAGAGAACACCCCGAGGGGCGTGCATTTGAAGGGTGTTGGTGGTAGAGCACCAACACGCCCGGAACACAGAGAGGTGACGAGGGAGGGGTCTGTAGCAGAGGCCTCCATGAGTATGTCATACATAGGCACAACCCATACTGTTCAGATAGGCTGGGAACAGTTAACTAGAAAAGCATGGTACCGTAAAAAACAAAAGTGGGCTAATAGCGCTAAGCAGCACTGGGTTTTAATAAGTAAACATAAGAAAGCCAGAATATGCGCTACACAGATACTTAAAAGACCCCCAAGGCCCCTACTAAACCAGAATCGCTAAAAATGATATACCAGCGTACTCCCCCTCAAGTCAAATACCTCAAGATGAGTATTCAGAGGCTGTCTTTTTAGAGAGCATTAGAAGCTACAGGCGTGATGTAGAGAGATTTAATGCCACATAGCACTACGAAGAGTTTAGTTTTGCTAACCTTCACAGATAAGGTCCTCCGATGAGGGTGTTTTAGCTATACACCAGGCAGTGCAAACGCTCATAGAAAGGTTGTTAGCGATGTGGGTCTTAATGATTTTTTCATACTGCGCTTCCATGGGTAGGGTTTTGACAGTCGTTTGTTCACCAAACGGCAGTCCTGAGATGTGTTTGACGCCATGGAATTTTTAGAAAACCACCTGAGGATTTTACAGAGCAACGCTGAAATAGTCGCCTATGGCACTTTCTGAGTCATAGCCCTCATTGTACCGGGCCGTGAGGGGGTGTTTCCAGACCTATAAAGAACGTGCTATACAGCAAGTTAATAGGCAAAAAACAGCATTGGCTGCTTGACTTTAACAACGACACGACCAACACCTGTCTGGCGGCCAGCATCGTAGGGTTGCTGATGGGCCGCAACACCACCGACGATGCCATCATGTCTAGAGCAGCTGAAGCCCATGATGTTCTTGAAATACCGGGGAAGATGTGCGCATGCGCACCGGTTACAGCGTCAGGCCTGCACACATGCGCGTTGAGCAGGTAATCCGGCGCATGCGCGGTGCGTTAGCAGTACACACTGTGCCTCTCAGCGCGGTTGCGGGCTGAGGCATTCCGTACCTGCATCGGCCGAACAAAAGAGCCAGAACGTCCTTAAAAGATAAGTCTAAGCCTGGTAGATTCCGAGTACCGGGGCTACTGACTCACGACCGATACTGCATTTAAAGCAACAGGAGGTGGGTCCTCCTACCACTCTAATATGGCCGCCCGCATTTCTCACCTTTTTGGCATGTGTGATCTCGGCGGGCTTTTCCTCGCCTAATTGATCAATTAAACAATTAACATACCCCATAAATACTCGCCACCCGCAGCCTCCGACAGATCCACGGAAGCCGCAGACGAAGGAGGAAGCACGAGCGTGCGAGGGGCTCAGTAAGTACGGCATAGCCGTCTCAATAGGATGAACCTTGTATCCCAGCCAGCCCTCTATATGGTGATATTTGGTGAACATCTGATGGGATAGAATTACAATGCAGTCCCTCTTCTTCTTCCCCTCTGCAGTTGGGACCCCACCTTACCCTTCTGTCTTAAGCTGGCTCATGAGGCATTGACTCCTCCATTGATAAGTATGAATTTGAATACCTCCACCCTTGGCTATTAACATCCCCTTTGTGTAACTTTTCTGTGTGTGACTATGTGTCTTTCTCAGGATGTGCTTCGATATCCTTCACTGCTTACGCATGATGCCAACATTCCAAACTGGTATATATGTTTGTGTGTCTCTTTTTTCCCTTACAGGTGACTTAGAGTTAAGCGCACATTGGGATCGGCGCAATTATAATTAGTTTTTCTTATCTTGCAGGCATACTACATTATTAGTGTGGAAGCATAAATGTGTCGTAATTATTAATTGTAGTTACACACATAGTTTACCCTTTTTTTTCACTTTTTCTGTATATACACTTTTTCTACCTCTGTGGAGAAACACTAGTGAGTGACAGGGGGATCTTCCCCTAGGTCCTGACGAAGAGGCCCCGCGCCTCGAAACATGTTGACCCACATAGGAGAGAGAGCCCATTAATTTGCTCCATCTCTCCGCTTCACTTTTCTTTTAATAATACCAGCCAGTGTTTAATAAAATTTCTTTTTTCCACTAGGCCAGGTATTTTTTAACGACTCAATCTTATATCACTCCTGACCCCACTGACACTCACTCCTAACACATAGCACCTCCACCTAAAGGTGCTCCAGCGTATCCGCTTGTCGCAGCACTGCCCCGCCCCGCAGCGGGACGGGAAGACCCCAATGATGAAGCATGACACCAAGGGCCCTTTTGGTGTGTGAGGGGTATTTTAACAAAGAAGGTGTATTCCAATGACATCCGGATATACACCCACCCATTGTGAGGTGGCCCTTTTTGATTAACTTGAATCCCTGATAAGAGGAGGACGTGCCCACCTCGGGGCCCACCGGCATCACCTCTTCACTCCCCCCTTTTGATTTACTTGTTCTTGAAATACCTCCAGTCCGCATGGTCGGCTTTGACGACATAGGTCTTTTTGAGAACACCATCTAACTTCTGACGACACCGGGGAGTTTGAAGGAAAAACGTGCGTTGGTGATATCTTTAACACTTTCATTCAAACCAAATTCAAAGGGTATAGCATGTTGTCTGCAACTCCAAATCCTGCGACTCATTCTTTATTTTGCAAAATATGATTTGTGAAAAAGTACAAGTAGAACTCATCACTCAGGGTTCCAAGCTGATGTTGTGAACAGCATACCAGTTACAAATAAGATTTATAGACACCCTGAATTTCCTAACCATGAAATTGAGCAAGCTGCCAAAAGCCTTTGTTTTCTGAGGGTGTAAAGGTTATTTTCCACACTTTTCTAACATCTAGGCCTACCAGAATTATGTGGGCCCCATGCCACCGCCTGACAGTTACGGAGTTGAATATATGATGCCCGCCGAGAAAGAGAGCTTTCTACAATGGTTCTCTGAAAACCGTGAAAAATAGTTTCATTTCTAAACAAAGCTGAAAGCTTATTGTCAGGCGGATCTAATGATCCTGCGACAAACGTGCAACCTCTTCAGAGATGTGGTGGTGTCTATGACTAAAAAAGTCAGGGTCTTGAAACCTAAGATACCTCAAATAACAAAGGAGGTTGAGTATTTAGACCCTTCTGAAAACATCACTTTGGCACCCATGTGTATGTCCATCTACAAACACATGTTTTTAAGACCAAAAAGTATCGCTCTAGTGCCGCCAGACCTCTATAACAACAAACAGAAGTGTTATTCATCCCCAACTTTCCACTGGCTCATGTATGTCTCTGAGAAGGAAGACATACATATACAACACGCCTTACAGGGTGGTGAATACCATCTGAATCCCTATTACCTGGACGGTTACGCTGTAATTAAGGGCGTACCAACGGCCTTTGTATACAGCGTCTGCTTTTACCATGGCTGCCCTCAATGTTACAAGCCCACATGTTTAACAGACTGTTGGGAGCCTAATTTGAACACTTACACAGACGTACTCTGTTGAAGGCCCAGTATGTTGAAAAATGTGGCTTTGCTATGCTGGTTCTTTGGGAGCACGAGTGGTTAGAGATGTTGACAACCGACGATGAACTCTGCTCTTTCCTTCAGAGTCGTAATTTACCAGAACCCCTGGAACTCCTCTACTCCTTATTCGGTGGTCGTACAAATGCCATACAGCAGTACAGGGCCGCAGGTGATGGTGAGAAAATACACTACTAGGATTTCACAAGTCTGTACACAATTGTGAACAAAATGAAGTTATACCCCAAAGGACACCCCACCATCATATATAGATTTTAATATTTAATTAGGCCCATATTCGAAAACTTTGGGCTAGTTAAATGTGAAATCTATCCTCCAAGGCAGCTTTACTTTTCAGTGTTACCATACAAAGTCGATGGTAAACTGATGTTTCCCCTCTGCCGAACATCTGCTGTGTTTAAAGAGATTGGCGGTTGTAGACACACTAAATAACAAAGGATGCTCACAGGGACCTGGTGTAGCATCAAGGTAGAAGCTGCCTTAGAGAAAGGGTGCAAGATGTGTGGCATTTTAAGAGGACCATGAAACGCCTGTTTGCCCCATACATTAATCTGTTTCTCAGAGACAAACATGGGGCCTCAGGTTATCCCGAATGGTGTACTAGTCAGGATGCAAAGCAGAAATACATCGATGACTACTATGCTTACAAGGCTATCTATTTATCCCCCCAATTGATAGAGGTCAACCGTACCCCTCGACAGTTAGCCAAACTCTGCCTCAACTCCTTTTGGGTAAAATTCTCACAGCGTACAAACCTGTCAAATACGACCTTACTAAAAGATCCTTACGTATTGTTTAAGTACCTATTTGCCCCTTGTTACGAGATGTCCAGCTGTGAGTTTATCAATGACTATACTGCAGCTGTGTGTTGGAAATACACAATTGTGTACCCCACAACGTGTAAGAACAAACATCTTCATAGCGTGCTTCACGACAGCCCACGCTCGTCCAGAGCTTTACAGGGCTATGGAAAAACTCCAGGAACACTGCTTGTATAATGATACCGACTCTGTAAATTTTATGAGCAAACCAGGGGATGAAGACCCTCCTCTTGGGGATTATCTGGGTAATCTGACCAGTAAACTCAATAAAAATGAATATATAATAGAATACGCCGCATCCGGACCTAAGACATACATCTACCGCACAAACAAGAACAAAGTGTGTATTAAGGTCAAAGGTATAACCTTAAATGTCAGCAACACCCTAAAAATCTGTTTTGACAGTCTGAAGAATCTGGTGCACGAATAAGCTGCATCAGACAGTTGTGAGAATGCTAAAACCATAGTTGTGAACCAGCCCTGCATAGTCAGATCCAAAGAGAAGTGGGATATTACAACCCAGACCTTACATAAAACCGTGAGAGTTGTTTTTTTATAAAAGGTTCCTGACTGCTGACTATAGAACAATTCCTTGTGGTTATTAGACCCATTAGAGAGATAACCCCCACAGCATGGTCACCAGCGTAGAGCATCCATCTCCTGCATGCTAGCAGGACCCTCAAACTGTGGTAAGAGATACTTTATAAAAAAAAGCTCTTAAAAAATTCAGCCAGTGTTTTATCCCAAACCCTAATAATATTGTGTGGCTTTATTTGTGCTGGCAACCTCTTTATACAGCCGTGGCCTGTAGTTTTCCCCATATCATATTTATAGAAGGTATACCAGATGATCTCAACGATGATAAGTTAGTCCCACCGTCCCTTGTAAACATAATTGTTGATGACCTTATGCGTGAAGGGGGGGATCATCCAGCTTTAGAGAGATCTTTCACTCAATATTCACATCTGCGAAATCTAAGCATATGCTACATTGTGCAGAACTTACTTTAAAAGGGTAAGAACAGTGGTCTACAGCTCTCAACGCTTCATACCTTCTATTATTTACAAAATCCCTGTGACAAACAGCTAATATCCGTCATAGCGAAACAGATGTACCCTGGAAACACACACTTCTTCATGTAAATGTAAATGTAAATTGATACTTGTATAGCGCACTACTCACCCGCAAGGGTCTCAAGGCGCTTGTACGAATACCGCTGTGGAACCCATCCTGGCTTTCCCTGTGAGGTGTCTACTCCTGGGCACCCCCAAGGTGGAGGCCAGGCATCCTTAGCGTTGTGGGGGACGTTGTGGAGATTAAGCAAGCTATTGCCCAGAGTTGCAGAGTGGGACTCCATGATTGGAATAGGCACCGAGGCGAGAATTATCAGATCCGTGGAATTTTGAGCCCAAGACCCGCCGAGGCGGGGAATTGAACCCTGGTCCCGGGCTAGACCTCTGCATCAGGGTCTGCCGCTCTAACCATTGAGCCACACTTCTCCACTCTGCCGCTCTAACCATTGAGCCACACTTCTCGCTTCATGGAGGCCTTTAACGACGCTACAGCAAAACCCCATGGCTACCTGCTGGTCGACTTAAAAGTGAAACTCTAGAAGATTAGACTGAGGGCTGATATTTTTCCACCTGAGCTCCCAGTGGCTTACACCCCAAAGAATAAGTCCGGCCCTGTAAAGCTTTGATGCCTTTTAGAGACATTTACAGCCAGGCCCTTATAATACAAGGTTTTAAACATGTCTGAACGTCTCCGTCGCAATTCAGCTCTCCTAAAAATGCTTGTTACAGCCAGTCCCCAACACAGAAAGGCCATCCTGTGTGCGGCTTCTGACGACTTAGTGGCTGCTATTTCAGAAATAGCCCTGAACACACTAAAAGGCAATGTCCCAATATCAAGGAGTCAGTTACTGCTTTTGAAGAAGAAGCGTCATCTTATCAAGAAGCTCAGTAATAAAAGGGCCTCACTCATTACCAAGAAGAAACTGGTGAAACTGTCTGGGGGTTTTATAGGTTCATTGCTGGGCATAGCTATACCCCTAATTACAAGCCTCCTCACGGGCCGGTGATGGAGCATACCTCAAAGATGTATTTGGTTCCTAGACAGCAGCTGGAACATTTGGTCTCTTCTACGGACAACGCCCGAGATCTATGGCGAAATGATACTTTCTGACTGGATGCTAAAATTAAAGACATTTTGAACCGGACAGATTTAAATCCTTACGACAAAGCTAACCTTTACATCAACACCCTTAAAAATTTTCTAAGCAATTACAAGCAGTGGGATGGAAAAGCTGACTCTGTATACCCCAGAGACTGAACAACAACTCGAACCACCGACTGCTCCGCAACCCCAGCAGCCTCAATCGACCCCTGCAACACCCTTAGATATCTCTGTTGACGACCTCTTAAAAAATATAAGTCAGAGGCACAGAGGGGCTACGCAAATGCTGATGCGTAAACTATCAGCTTCTAAAGACTTAACATTTTGGAATGAACAAGGCGAATTTCTCTACAAGGGCTAGCCGTGTCGCACATGTATGATCTAGTCAAAGGTCTCACGCACCCCAAAATCCTAACGCCTCAAAATGCACCACGCGGTTGGGACCAGTTTCTGCAAGCCGCTGCTGAACTCAACATCCCTTCCACGCTCATGGGTAATAACGATCACCGATGCCTGTTGAAAATATGAAGGTCCCTCTACCCCCATTGCCTGCAAACTCTGATGCTCCACAGCTATCCCCCTCTTGGACTACCCCTGGAGTGGTGGGTGTACAGCAAAAAAAGACATTGTACAAAACCCACACATGGATTACACCCTAATGTTTCTACATACTTTTTTTTAATAACTGTGCCTATTACGTGTATAAACTTGTCTGTTTTTTTTTCACATATTTCTTCAGCAAAGTTTGTCAATGTAAATGAACACCCTACGTAACAGTTTGTAATACTGCTCAACCCTTCTCTGCCGTCTTTTAAAACATTTTTTTAATTATGCTGCATGTATAAGCAATGAAATACAGAGTCTGAATGCATGTTTTTTAAAAAACAATGTCTTTATTTTAGACGTTCATCATTAAACACACACAAGCCCTTAAAATTTTGACAAGCTACATATTTTGTTTTCACAGGTCTGACTGAGGCCCTTGTGTTTTCTTTTACATATTTTACAACTAGACTGTCGTTGTTAACAAGGTCCCTCGAATATAGATTTAAGAAATTTCTAAACGAAACACCGTCCGATATTTTACTGACAAAATAAATACTGTGTTTCCCGCATGTCATGGCTACCGTATCCTGTACCCTCACCTTATTATACACCACTCGCTCTGCAACTTTTTTCACAAACTTGTATATGGGCTGTGTATATATACTTTGTTGAGGGAACTCTGCTGTAATGGCAAGCACTGTAATCTTGTCATTCTTTATAAACACGGCCGCCCAGTGTGTTACACCCTTGTAATGCGGATCATTGTTAAGGACAAGGGTGCGTGGTCTTTATTCCCCTATTTCAGCCTGTAATCCATCGCTAGGGAAAACACCTAAAAAGTATTTCCTAGCGTATTTATGCCTGCTTAAGAAGTCACGTATCTGCACAGTGCCCATTTCACGGATGTTTTAAAGATAGTCAAACAAAATCTGTCTGGCGTGGTTGATCTGAATGATGTTGTTAAATACCGAGAATACCAAAATGTTCACATTCGCACACAGCGGATCACTGAACCTTATTTCAGCTTTTAGATTCACTTTTTTGGCCAGGTTGTAGTGACCGCCGTCTTCCATGTCGGGTGTCTGGTCGAATGCGAGCAGCGTGAATACATCCCCATAGCCTTCTCTTGACACGGCTACATCGCAGTCCCTTAGATGCCTCCCGGTAATCAAACCAACCCCTGATATTCCCTGATGTAGTTGAAGGTTATAAAACTGGGTGTGTAGGATTTTGAAGGAATCACATTGCCCTCGTGGACCAGCGCAGCGTAGTTGATGCTGTGGTGCTCAAAATTGAAGGGGTTTGAGGCACAGGTGCCGCTAAAAGCTGTATTGTCCTCAAAACTGACTATGTTGAGTTTGGGTAGTTGCCCCAGAAATTAATTCTGCTGCTGTGTTAAGCGGGTACCTGCAGGGATACTGAGGGGCATATTACCAAGGAATAGCGATATTTATCGCAAAATGCGCTTAGAGCCTTTTTATTTATCGCTGCCTATCGCTGGATTTGTTAGCGGAGAAAACATGATATTAGCAACGTTTTTCTCCATTGTGCTAAAATATCCAGCGATAGCGGCGAATACAGCGATATTCATGCATTAGCGACAAAATGCTCTTAGCCATGTTATCCACCTCCCATTGGATAACATGGCTAAGAACTGGTCTGGGCAGGTGTTAGTATTTGGAGATATTCGCGCCTAGCGCAAATATTTCCATCGCTACGCCTGCCTTGCTAATAGGCGATAGCGACGTTAGCGACTGCTTTCAGACAGTAACAAGTCGGGTACGCCCACTTTGCATGTCATTAGCGATAAACATCGCTGACATGCAAAGCGGGCCCCAAACTGCTCGCTATCGCCTAAAAGCTGTCGCTAACATCAGTCATTTAATAGGGCGATAGAATTATCGCCGCTTAGCATCCGAAAACATTGCCTATCACCATGCTTGATAATATTCCCCTGAATACCTTCTGAGCTATTCTTTCCAGAGCGTACTTGGCGTTTTATATTTGTAAATAAAATACATAATTATTTAGCTGACTGCGCATAACATTTTCCTACAAACCTCCCCATTTTCACCGCCCTCTGCAGCGGTTCTGAAATCTTGAGAGCCGCTAATGTCCTGCGATGCCTCATCATCTTTGACGCTTGTACCCGGCTGTTGCAGAACGACCTTCTCAGCAGCCGTACCCTCCTGAAGGTCCATGTCTTCATAGACGGGTGTGTTAGGAGGTGCTACAGCCTCTTTTCCACAGCTCATTATGAAGTGGGTGCATCCAGCTGTGCCTGCACTCTAGGGGTAAAAAATAAGAAAGACTGACATGCCATTAGTTGAAGAAATAAAATACATCCTTTTGTAACTGACTGTGCATAACATTTCTTACTAACCTCGCATTTTCACCTCCCTCTGCAGCATCTCTGAAATCTTGAGAGTTGTTAATGTCCTGCGATGCCCCATCATCTTCAACGCTTGTACCCAGCTGTTATTCAACAACCTTCTCAGGTGCTGTATGCTCCTGAAGATCCATATCTTCATAGACGGATGTGTTAGGAGGTGCTACAGCTTCTTTATCTTCCTCCATGTCCACATAACTGAGGCCAGCAAATACGCTGCCACTACACGTGCCTTCACTTTCGCTGCTCGCATCACAGCACGCATATGCACTCCTTGACATTGAGTTTTTGCACCCCGACAAAGGCTATTACCATAACCAGTAACGTTGCAGCCCATATCCTTAGGGGTTTCTTGTTGACCATTCTCGTCTATTACCAGGGATGTTAAGCTGCGGTATTATCTATTGTAAGTGGGCTGGGAGCCACCCAACCAGGGTCTTTTCACAAACGGGCTGTATCTCTTCATTTTGCTATGGGAACTTTTTTGTATTCAGGCGTCTGGTTGCTATACAAGGCTCTTGAGGATGCCTTATATGTATCCTAAACAGATCCTAAAAAGGGGGCGTGCCCCTCTACACCACAACAAGGATGTACAGGCACCATACGGCTCTGTTTCGCTGCTGTCTCCAAAAGCAGTCCCACCCTATGCCCGCGCCTTGGGCCAGATGGCCACCTACATACAGCCTGTGGGTTTGGGACCTGCCACTTTTAAGGACACCCAGACATGTCGCTTTTGCAGCCAGACCTGCCACTTTTAAGGACCAAGCGAAGGGGCTGGGGACTGGTGGGGGAACCTGTCACTTTTGGGGACACGAATGGTGATGAATGGTATCTGCATATACTACTTACCGTGTATCCTTTAGTTATTGAACCAGCAGGTCCTGGACCGGGACAGCTATATCTCTGCTTGGCCGGGCACAAAGGTGATACAGTGCTGTTTTTAAGGTACATGCCTCACATGATGGTGTACGTACCTTGCAGCACGCACAGCAGCATGGAGGGTAAGCTGTTGTGGGGGTTGGTGTGTCCTTTGTGATGGAACTTTGACCTCGGGTGTTCCCTTTTCAGTGCACAAGAGGGGGAAAGGGCGAGTTAGGTGCTAGAAAGAACATATGTTTGCATTGTCATGGATGGAACCCAAGGCATGTGGGACACTGTTGAGTCTCATCAGGGGAAGTTGTGGCAATGTTTATTTATTTGAGGGATTTTTTTTGGGGGTGGGATAGGCGATGATGCCTATTTTGGAGAGGCCATTGGAAAGTTTCCAATGCAAAGGCTTATTTCTACTGCAGTGGTGTGACACAAAAATGATGTAGCCCCTCAGCAGACTGTGGTGAGTCCAACCACTCCTCCCAAATTCTCCCATATCTGTTATTCATTAACATTAGGCTGAGTGGAGCCCCTCGTGAAGGGTTGAGGGCCCCCTGGAGCCTTGCAGCTAGAGGATGCAGTGGTCTTTTATGCACCTGGATGCCTACTCTATACAACATTATCGGCCTTAGGTGTGGGTCGGTAGCAAAGCTAATTACTGTTTCGTTGGGATCCCCGCACTTAATCCTGGCTACGATAAGTGTGCAGGCACCAGTTGCCCATGTTCACACCGCGGGTCAGTGGTGGAAGCAGGACTATATCTTCGCGCTCTGACTTGCGGTGACTCGTCCCAGTAGTCCATGTGTGCACATTGCTGTCGCTAGTTTGTGGCAGAAGGTAGACTTCAAACAGCAAAGCAGTTTCTAAATAGCGAAGGACCGGAATGTATTATTGAGCTGGGCACTAGTGCCTTCACTAGTGAGCTGGCTGAGGGGCACCTGATAACACAAGTGTGAACATCACTCTGGTGAAGATTAAGCAGAAGCATTAATACTCTGCCTTGGGTAACCTTCGTATGAAGGTATATAGTGCCTGTCACTGCACACCTGCCCAACTCTGCCCCATTCTACCCAGAGCCTGTTGCCTTCCACTGTCCGCCTGTGCCCCATTCTTGTACCTTGGGCTGCAATCTACTGTAACCTCCTTGCCGGCCACTGCCCATCAGCCCAGCTCTGCGCCACTCTTCTGATTGCCTGATACTGCCCACCTACATAACTCTGCCCAAAGATGTTTAAGTTTATGTTTATGAGATTTATAAAGCACGCAAATACCCATGGGTGTCTCTGCGCTAAGGACATTGGGCTTATACCAAAAAGCAGAAGGATTTATTGATTAAACAACCAGGTTTTTGTCATTTTCCTGAATGTTAGTAAAGACTCACAGGATCTGTTATTTAACCCCTTCGATGCTTATGACGGAACGGTTGAGCGCCGGTTGGGCTCTGCTTATGACGGGACCGTTCTGTCATGGCCCCACCAGTTTTTTAGAACCTTCAGCACAGCGCGAAAATTCGCGCCGCGCTGAAATGTGTCAATGGAAGAGAGTTCCAGAGTTTTGCAGTGGCGACAATGAAACGCTTGTCGCCCCAAGAGGCGGTTTTAGTACTTGGAATCCTAAGCAGTAGTGCAGTAGATGAGCAAAGGGCCCGATTCAGTATACAAGTTGCTAGCTCCTTGATTAGAAACTGAGGTCCAGAATTTCGTGAAGCCTTGTTGGTAATGCACAAGGCCTTGAACTTTATGCGTTTTTTCACAGGGAGCCAATGATACTTCTGAATGACATGAGAGATAGGCTTGTATTTGGGGGTTACTGATAGCATTCTGGCTGCCACGTTCTGGACTGATTGTAGTTTCGGAATGACCTTGTTTTGGGTGTTCACAAGAAGCCCATTACATTAGTCAATAGTAGACATGACTAGTGTGCTGACCAAAGTTTTCCCACAGTCAAGGGAAGAAATGGTAGAATTTTGTATCATTCGCAATTTATGAAATGAAGCTGATACAATCTAGTTGGACTGAGGAACAAAGGTCAGTCTGTCAATATCAATCAATCAATTAATCAATCAATCAGTAAATTTGTAAAGCGCATTACTTACCCATGAGGGTCTCAAGGTGCTGGGGGGAGGGGGTGCTGCTACTGTTCAAATGGCCAGGTCTTGAGGAGCTTCCTGAAAGTGAGCAGGTCCTGGATCTGCCGCAGTTGGGTGGGGAGGGTGTTCCAGGTCTTGGCGGCTAAGAAGGAGAAGGATCTACCGCCGGAGGTAGTTCGTTGGATGCGCGGGACTGCGGCGAAGGCAAGGCTGGCGGAGCGGAGTTGGCGGGCGGGGTTGTAGAAGTTGAGTCTGTTGTTCAAGTAGGCTGGTCCGGTGTTGTGAAGTGCTTTGTGTGCGTGGGTGAGGAGCTTGAAGGTGATCCTCTTGTTGACTGGGAGCCAGTGTCTCCTAGGTGGGAGGTGATGCCGCTGCGTTGGGGGATGTTGAGGATCGGCAGGCGGAGACGTTCTGGATGCACTGCAGCCGTTGTAGGTGTTTGGTCAAGATTTCTGCATAGAGTGCTGTTAGAAATGGGATTTCCGGTTGGCTAAGGCTGGCGCCAAAACCAGGCAGAAACCACCACTCTAGTCAGGGCAAGGGAGTTACACTCCAAAGATAACCCCTGCTCACCCTCTAGGTAATGTGACACGAGCAGTAAGGCTTATCCCGGAGGCAAGGTAAGTTAAGTATTTGCGCACGCACCCACCAACGACAACATCCCAGGCCCCCCACAAAAGCAACTCCACACAAGGTTATATATAAAAATAGCCTTTGTATTATAGCAAACACATTAGAATCATAATCACAGGATGTAAATTGTGCCATAGGCACGGGAAGAATTTACAGGGAATTATATACATGGGATAGGGCCACATGGACCATTTTCAGGGATAAGCACTTTTAGAACTAGCACTTGGTAGAATTAGCACTTTGTAGGGATAACGCTTAGCACATAGCATAACTGTAGCACCAAATAACAAATGTAGCACACAACCAGTAACCAAGTACCACCTATGTAATCCTAAACACTTTAGGCAAATATCATGCAGGGAACCATGAACACACTAGTATAACCCATACTACATAAAACAACCTCCTAAGCATAAACATATGTCTAGAGGTATCTGAACAGGGTTCGCAAAACCATCTACACACAGTACATTTCCTAGCACCCTAAGAAGCACATACATCACAATTAGCACAGAACTCACATCAAGGTCCAGGTTGCGCCACTGCGCCAAAACCTAAACGTAGCAGCTGCCCACTACTTGCTGGGCAGCTGGGGACAGAACAGGGCTTAAACGCTGCAGATGGCATTAAGTGCTGCGCAGCTGGGGACGGCCAAAGTAGGGATGAAGGAGTGCGACTCACTCCTGAGTCGAAAGTACATGTCCCTAGAAAGCAAAACCTAAACAATGCAGCTTCCCACTACTTGCTGGGCAGCTGGGAACTCAAAACTGCGACATGGGCCCTCACTGGCCCTCTGGAGCAAAGACTGCGCAAAAGGTTGGAGCCCTCCTGCTCTGGATATATATATATATATTGCGCATTTTGGAGCCCTCTGGCTCTGAAACAACTGTGCCCCCAAGAACAACGTTGGAGCCTCGTGGGCTCTAGAACAAATGCTGATGGCTAAAATCACACGGGGCTCTGGGGATACACGTGCCCCCTAGAACTGGGGGCTTGACCCTGCCCTGGCCCCAATCGTTGTAGCCATCTGAGGCTCGGGGAAATCATCAAAAACGTTGGGCGGCCAGCTGCCATCCGGGGCCGCCCTAAATGCACCCCTGACTCTGTGCCTTACACAGGCACCAACGCACGCAAGGAGTTCCCCCCTTCCGCCTTTGAACACTCACCGGCTGTTAGGGGGGGCTCCTCTTCACTCGCAGCGGGGGCAGGCACCGGCAATGTGCCTCGCGCCCCCTCCGCCTTCTGTCATCCACTGCTGGGGCCTGCAGGGCTATACCTCAGTCCTGGGAGCCCCGAACAGGCAAGCGCCATCCGTCTCTCACCGGCAGCTTCACGCAATCCCCCGAGGCTGCTGGGCGTGCGCTGGACTTCCTGCCGGAACGCAGGCCCCGCCCACGTCCCGGGCAAAGGCGCCTGACTTCCAGTAATTTCCGGCCCGGTCGCGGCAGCGATTTTCTTTGGCAACTAAATGAGGGGTGGGCACTAGGCATGAGCGGATTTTGCGGATCCTCAAATCTGCGGATTTTGCAGGTTTGCGGATCTGCGGATTTGCCCTGATGCATGAGTCACTGATTTTGAGCTTCAACTAGTTCCAGCGACCATGTGTGTGTACTATGCAATCGCCCCGAGGGGCGCAGGGGTCCCTTGGGTGAGCTGTCCATCATAGTGGGTCAATGGCTGGAAGACGGTGCACACCGCGAGTGTGTGGGCGGGACTTCCATGAGAGTGCACAATGCCTCTTGTGTGTAAAAGGTCTGAGACCGATCAGAGCAGTAGATGAAGAGACAGACCCTCCTGGTCACAGGAACAGCAAAGGGATTGCGCTTGTGAAAGTCAAGGATGCAAAGGCCTCTATCCAGCATCACAGCTGATTTTCAACGGTAGATTTGGGAAGAAGGCACACCTGCCCAGCCTCGATGACGCGCACGATTGTTTTTGGGCTGATGAATGAGTCACTGAATTCGAGCTTCAACTAGTTCCAGCGACCATGTGTGTGTTACTATGCATTCGCCCCGAAGGGCGCAGGGGTCCCTTGGGTGAGCTGAGCTGTACATCATAGTGGGTCAATGGCGGGAAGACGGTGCACACCGCGAGTGTGTGGGCGGGGCTTGCATGCGAGTGCACAATGCCTCTTGTGTGTATAAAAGGTCTGAGACCGATCAGAGTAGTAGATGACGAGACAGACCCTCTTGGTCACAGGAACAGCAAAGGGATTGCGCTCGTGAAAGTCAAGGATGCAAAGGCCTCTATCCAGCATCACAGCTGATTTTCGACGGTAGATTTGGGAAGAAAGCACACCAAAGGGCATGGTGTAACTATTTTACGATGGCGCCGGCAAGCTACGTTGTAATGGCATTTGTTGTAAAGGCATGCGTTGTAATGGATCCTGCATTGTAAAAGTTTGGTTGTAATAGTATGCGTTGTGAAAGTATGTGTTGTAACATCACACATCTGTCGGTGCTGTTCCCAGTGTGGTCGGCCACCAGGAGTTGTCCCAGGCGGACGGGGTGGGGCCGAGGATGAGGACTTCCGTCGTGTCCAAGTTCAGTTTTAGGCAGCTGCTCCTCATCCACTTGGCGACGGCCTTCATTCCCTTGTGGAGGTTGGTTTTGGCGGTGTGCGGGTCCTTGGTGAGGGAGAGGATGAACTGGGTGTCGTCGGCGTGGGAGATAATGTTCAGGTCGTGCTGGCAGGCCACTTGTGCGAGGGGGGGCATGTAGACGTTGAACAGGGTCGGGCTGAGGGACGAGCCCTGGGGTACGCCGCAGATGATGTCAGTGGCTTCGGATTGGAATGGTGGGAGACAGACTTTCTGTATTCTGCTGGAGAGGAAGGACGTGGTCCCGTCCAGGGCTTTTCCTGGATTCCGGCTTCTTGGAGGCGTGTTCTTAGTGTCCGGAGGCAGACCGTGTCGAAGGCAGCTGACAGGTACAGGAGGATGACGGCTGAAGTTTCGCCATTGTCAAGTTGGCGTCTGATATCGTCTGTGACGGCGATGAGGGCTGTCTCGGTGCTGTGGTTTCGTCTGAATCCGGACTGGGATGGGTCTAAGATGTTGTCTTCGAGGTGGCGGGTCAGCTGTATGTTGGCGATTTTCTTGATGACCTTCGCCGGGAAGGGGAGCAGGGAGATGGGCCGGAAGTTCTTGAGGTCCTTGGGGTCCGCTTTGGGCTTCTTGAGGAGGGCGTTGATTTTGGCGTGCTTCCAGCTTTCCGGGAATGTTGCTGAGTCGAAGGAGATGTTGATGACCTTCCGTAGTTGGGGGTCGATGGTTGCGTCTGCTTTGTTGAAGCCAAGGTGCGGGCAGGGGTAAGACAGAGATCCTGAGTGGATGGAGTTCACGACCTTGCGTGTCTCGTCGTCGTTGGTGTGGGCCCAGGAGGTCAGCTGGTTGGTGCAGGTGGTGTTTGGGGTGGTGGCTGTGGTGGTCTGAGCGGACGGGGTGTTGAAACTGTCGCGGATATCAGCGATCTTGCGATGGAAGAAGGTGGCCAGTGATTTGCACAGGTCTTGCGAGGGCGGGATGTCGTTTGTGTTGGCGCTGGGGTTGGTGAGTTCCTTTACTTTGTTGAAGAGCTCTTTGCTGTTGTTTGCGTTGGTATGCAGGCGGGTTTTGAAGGAGGATCTCTTGGCTGTTCTGATGAGGTGGTGATGTCTGCGGATGGCATCCTTGTGGGCTGCGTGGTTGTCTGGTGTGCGGTCATGGAGCCATTTCTTCTCCAGCTTCTGGCATGTCAGTTTGGAGGTCTGGAGATCTTCGGTGAACCAGGCGGCTTTCTTGCTGAGGTGGTTGATGGAGGGTTTCTTGAGCGGGGCGAAGATGTTGGCGCAGTCGTTGATCCACTGTCTGAGGTTACGGGAGGCGGCATCGAAGTCGGTGGGGTCAGTGGGTGGGTTCTGGCAGAGGGTGGAGGCCAGTTGGTCTTCGGTGACTTTGCTCCAACAGCGACAGGGCAGCTGTTGGATGTGGTGGTATTTGGCTGTTTTTTTGAAGGTGAAGTGGATGCAGCGGTGGTCGGTGCAGTGGAGATTGGTGGTGTTGTTGAAGGCGACGTGGGTGCTTGAGGAAAAGATGGGGTCGAGCGTGTGGCCGGCGACGTGAGTGGGTTCGGTAACGAGCTGTCTGAGGCAGAGGTTGGCGAGGTTGTCTATCAGGGTGGCGGAGTTGGCGTCTTTGTCGTTCTCGAGGTCGAAGTTTAGGTCCCCGAGAAGGATGTAGTCCATGGAGGCGAGTGCGTGGGTGCTGGTGAGGTCGGCGATGGAGTCGCTGAAGAGGGCCCAGGGACCAGGAGGTCTGTAGAGGAGTGTTCCTCTGAGGGTGGTGTTGGGGTCGGTGTTATGTTATGTTATGTTAATGGGTTTTATAAAGCGCACAGCTGCCCCAGCAAATGGGCGTCCCCGCTGGCCGCGTGGGGGCACAGACAACATAACAGTCTACAGGACTACACTAGAGGAAAGAGAAAAGTTTTAATAACTTTCCTAAAAGCAAGCAAGCAGTCTATGCCACGAATTTGCTCAGGCAATGAGTTCCACAACTTGGGGGAGAGGTGGCGGAAGGAGCGTCCGCCAGCACGGGAGAGCCTAACTCTAGGCACAGCCGCCAGATGTTGCCCCGCCGAGCGAAGCCGGCGGGAGGGGACATAGAAGGTGAGCAAATTGCGCAGAAGATCAGGACTAGCAGATTTCAGTATCTTAAAGGAAAGACACGGAGTCTTTAAATGAATCCGCTTTTCCACTGGGAGCCAGTGCAACCTATGGATAGTACTGGTGGCAGAGCAAAAGCGTGGAAGACCCAACAGGGCTCTGGCAGCAGCATTTTGCACACGCTGCATCCTGAGTATTTTTGTCTTATTCGCCCCCAAGAGGAGGGAGCTAGCGTAATCCAGGCGGGATAGAATAGTTGCCTGAAAAATCAGTTGTCGTATAGGTGGATCAAAGAACTTCATAACGGGCCGGAGGCCCCACAGAAGGCCAAATCAGGTGGCAGCAACTTGCCTTGTGTGGTCTTGAAAAGAAAGGGATGAATCCATCAGGACCCCAAGGTTTTTAACCACTCTCTTGAGCGTAGGGATTACACCCAAGGCAGTAGGCCACCATTACTCGTTCCACTGACTGGCATTTTTTCCAACCAACAGAATCTCAGTTTTGCTAGCATTTAGTTGCAGGCAATTGGCGGCCATCCATTCTGCTACCACAGTCATCCCATCTCTAAATCTAGAGGCAGTCGGAGAAGATCCTTCAGCCAAGGTGATAACAAGCTGCGTTTCATCAGCGTAGGAGTAAGCATGGGCGGATTTTGCGAATTGGCAATCCGTGAAATTGCGTATTTACGGATTCGCAATCCGCAAAATCCGCGAACTCTCGCGAATTTGCGGATTTTTTTTTTGTGTGTGTTCGCAAGGATTTCTGCCAGTTCGCGAGGATTTTGTACCAGTTCGCAAACGCGAACTTACTTTTCGGGTAGCAACAGTCGCGAACATGTTGTTTCTACATCTGGTTCATCACAGCACCCTCTGTTTCACCACTGCCACCCTCTGTTTCACCACTGCCACCCTCTGGCTCACCCATGCCACCCTCTGGCTCACCCATGCCACCCTCTAGTTCATCACTGTAGATTATGGGTGGAAAAGCACACCTGCCCTGCCTCAACTGACATAAATGAATTAGGGGCTGATTAATGTGTTACTGAATTTGAACTTCCTGGCTGGAACCTGCTTCCTTATCTGTAATTGCTTTCTCTGAGCCTGCTGTGAGGGTCAGAGCAGGGTCATAGAATAGTTGCAAGTAGGCAACTGAACTCTGAAGGGGCCCCTCAGGAAGCACTACAGGGAATGGTTACTAATGATAAGATTGAACTTTTGCACCTGCTGAGTGCTTTCAGTTTTGGAAAAATCCAAATATCCAGCAGCATCCACAAAAAGTAATCCTTCCAGGTCAAGATCCAAATCAAAGTGACCAGCACATGAAGAAAGCACTGAGAGGAGCCTGCTGGACAGGAACAGAAAGTTGGAGACTGTGGGGCACTTCCTCCCACCCCCCCCCAAAATGGACTCCTTGCAAAAAAAAAGTGCAGGCAAATGTCAACCTGAGGAGTTATTCTGATAAAAATCATGATTTTCAAGGTTTATGCTGCCTGCTGGTGGATTTCTTGTGCGAAATTGTAAATTTTGCAATCTCGCAATTGCGAGATTGTCGCAGCCCGCCGCATCTACGTTTTCGCAAGTGTTTACTCCCGCGAAATTGTATAGTATTCTAGTTGGCAAGTGCGAGCAAGCAAAAAAATCCGCTTCGCACGGATTTACGAATTTTCGGTAAGTTCGCGAGGGTTCGCGGATTGCGAATTTACCGAAAATCCGCAAAATCCGCGAGCGGAACGGATTTTACGCCCATGCTTACGTAGGAGACCATAGTAAGGTCCCATTGCTTAGGGACCACAGCCAAAGGCTGAACGTAAAGATTAAAGAGCGATGGGCTCAGTGCCGAACCCTGGGGGACCCCCTGATCGATGGAATGGATCTTAGAAAGGAATGGGGGGGCAGACACACGGAAAGATCTTTTAGTCAAAAAAGAACGAAACGATTCTAGAGCAGAGCTCGTTACCCCCACCTCTTCTAGCCTTCGAAGTAGGATGCCATGAGAAACCGTGTCAAAGGCGGCACTGAAATCTAGCAAAAACAGAGCCGCACTTTGACCAGCATCCATGATAGACCGCAGGCACTCAGTCGTGGCCAAAAGGGCTGTTTCCGTACTATGACCCGGACGGAACCCTTTCTGTGAGTCCAAGATGTTATTAGAGTTCACAAACTGAGTTAGCACGTTGTTAACATGTGCTTCTGCGATTTTGGCCACCCAAGGAAGAAGGGATATGGGTCCGAAATTCTCAGGTTTGGTTGGGTCCAGTGTAGATTTTTTTAGAATGGGCGAAACCCATGCCTGTTTCCATAAGGCCGGAACAGTTCCAGTTGAAAATGAGGAGTTGATAATTTTGCAAAGCGGGGCCCGAAAGATGGAAAGAGATTCCTTGAATTGCATTGGCCTCAAAGGGTCAGAGGGGGAGCCAGTTTTAATTTTCCTGCTTCACCTAATGAACTCTTCCTCCGACAGGGTCGGGATTATTGACAGGGTTGCACCGGACCCTGTGCTTCTGCGATTTTGGCCACCCAAGGAAGAAGGGATATGGGTCTGAAATTCTCAGGTTTGGTTGGGTCCAGTGTAGATTTTTTTAGAATGGGCGAAACCCATGCCTGTTTCCATAAGGCCGGAACAGTTCCAGTTGAAAATGAGGAGTTGATAATTTTGCAAAGCGGGGCCCGAAAGATGGAAAGAGATTCCTTGAATTGCATTGGCCTCAAAGGGTCAGAGGGGGAGCCAGTTTTAATTTTCCTGCTTCACCTAATGAACTCTTCCACCGACAGGGTCGGGATTATTGACAGGGTTGCACCGGACCCACTGACAGACAACAGTGAGGTGGAAAGGGTGGGAATTTGTGGAAAAGATTGATAGATGGTGCGAACCTTTTCCACGAAAAAGGATGCTAGCTCGTCGCATTGGCGCGCAGATGATATAACACATGCCGCAGCTTTCCTAGTCCTGAGATCTTTGAGAATCTTAAAGATGCATTTAGCTGGATTAGGACTTGACCTGATTTCATTCGCATAGTAGGCAGCACGAGCTTTACAGATAGCTCTGTGATAGTGTTTAATTTTAGCCAGATAACATAGCTTTTTCCCCGACTCATAGTCTTTTCTCCAGTCCCGTTCAGCTTGTTTGCATTCTTTTCTTAAAGTAATCAAGGAGTCGTCATACCAGGGGATAGAGGTGGAAGTCCATCCCTTAACCCATTTAGCGGGAATAAGGGTATCTAAGCCCATCTTAATCCAGTCGCAAAACAGACCATAGTCTAGGTCGGTGTCATGCGAAGGTCTCAGTGGGTTGGCATCGAGGAAAGTATGGAAATCTTCCAGCTTCAATTTGAGGTCTCTGAGTTAAGAGGCTGTGCAAGCGGAACAGACCACTCAACCAGCAAGTGATCGGTCCAGCCCATAGGTTTAGGTGTCTCCACTCTTAGGGATTGCAAATTAGAGAATAAGGGGTCTAGCAGGTGCCCAGCTTGATGCTTAGGGCCAGCTACCAATTAGTCCAGCTGTAGCGCCGCCAGATCTGCAAGTAAGCTACAAGTGGCACTGTTCTGGGTGTGGTCAAGGTGGAGATTTAAGTCTCCACAGATACTAAAGTTAGCTGAGCCTGCAACGAGCACGCTGGCCACATCCAAAAGAGCCTCCTTGGACTTGGCAGCCGGTCCCGGAGGACGATATACCAGGAGACCTGTGAAAGTACACTGAGAGCTTACAGAGACCCTGAAGCGAGCCGATTCACAGCCTGCAATAGTTTCTTTATTACATTGACAGGAGTAACAAGATTTAAAAGCAACAGCTAGGCCGCCCCCCCTGGAGTCCCTATTTATCGTACAGATAGAGTACCCTGGAGGTAGAGCAAGATTGGGTTCTGCTACCATGTCATCTTTTAGCCATGTTCCACACATTAAAAATAAATCAGGGGCTACCTCAGTAATCAAGTCATATATTTACGAGTAGTGTTTTACTAAAGATCTTACATTAAGTTGGAATATTTTTAATCGAGCCTGAGGTTTACTGATCTGTACACATAGTGGGGGGACCGGGGTAGGGATAGAGAAACTGCTACAAACAGGACATTCCCATTGTTTTACCCCTAAATAAGGTGCAAAAGCATTGCATATGGCAGACCCAGGGCTACTTGACAGGAGTTCTTCCCTACCAAAGGGAAAGTGGTCCAAGCTGTTTCCAGCCAGAATTCCTGGCAAGAGGTGACATACAGGCACGGACGGGCATAGACGGGCTTGCCTTTGGCGCGCAGGCGGCGCGCCCGCTGCGCGTCTGGGCTGACATATGCAATTTATGCGCAAGCTCCTCCCCCAGCTAGGCCTCTGCCTACGGTCTCACCGGGCTCCGGGACTCACACAAGATGGCGCCCGGCCCTCCACAACAAACAGCACAAAGAGCCGAGGTGGACCGGGGCAGGGGGAGCACACTACATGCAGAGGTAAGTGTGAAAGAGGAAATAATTGTTGCCGGAAAGCGCACAATATTAAAAGGTTTAAAAAGTGTAAACGAAGTAAAAAGCAGATAGCAGGTAGGGGATGTGAGCAGAAGAGTAATCAGTACCACAGAATAACTTGCAGTCTGTCCCAACACACGAGCGGAGAACGAGGAGCTGCCACCACCCTCGTACTACCGCATCGAGCCCCACACTGTCAGTCGATTTATGCACAAGCCCCTCTCCCAGCTAGACCGCTGCCTACGGTCCCGTTGGGGTCCGGGACTCACACAAGATGGCGCCCTGCCCTCCACAACAAACGGCACAAAGAGCGCGGTGGACCGGGGTAGGGGGAGCACACTACATGCAGAGGTAAGTGGCAAAGAGGAAATAATTGTTGCCAGAAAGCTCACAATATTAAAAGGTTTAAAAAGTGTAAACGAAGAAAAAAGCAGATAGCAGTTAGGGGATGTGAGCAGAAGAGTAATCAGTACCACAGAATAACTTGCAGTCTGTCCTAACACACGAGTGGAGAACGAGGAGTTGCCACCACCCTCGTACTACCGCTGTTGGTGTGGATCTGGAAGTGGAGGTGTTTTGGCTGAGTTGAGGGAGTCGTCCTCAACGGTGTGGACTTGGAGTGTGGACTTGTGGACGATGGTTATTCCTCCTCCGAATCTGTTGGCGCGGTCTCTGTGGGAGATCTTGTAGCCGTCTGGGATGGCTATGGCGATGTCAGGTGCCGAAGAGTTGTTCCACCAGGTCTCCGTCAGGAAGGCGATGTCTGGGGCAGAGGTGTCAAGCAAGTCCCAGAGCTCGATGGCGTGTTTGTGTGCGGAGCGGGTATTTAGGAGTATGTATTGAAAGTGGTTGGGTCCGGTCCTTGGAGGCTTGGTTGATCTGTCGCAGGTGAAGTTGCTGGAGTGGCAGGAGAAGGGCCCGTGGGTGCCTTTCGGGGCGGCCAGGAAGCAGCGGTGGTCTCGGATGGTGTTGAGAGCATGAAGGGTGTTGCCGTCGTATCGGGTCTGGTGTTGTGGAGTGCGCGAGGTCAAGGGGTCCTGGCGCTGGGCGCTGTTCAGGCGTGGACGGGCGCAGACGGGCTTGCCTTTGGTGTGCTTCCCCGCTGCGCCTTTGGTGCGCTCACACCCCGCTGCGCGCGTCCGCTGCGCGTCCGGGAGGTAGTTGCCATATGAGGCGAGGAGGGAGGGAGGAACAGCTAGGAGGTGGGAGCGGGTCGGCGAGTGGCGGGAACTGCGGGCACAGAAGGCAGGAGAGGGGGGTTGAGGGGGAGTAGGGATCAATCAATCAATCAGTGGTTTGTTAAAGCGCGACTACTCACCCGTAAGGGTCTCAAGGTGCTAGGGGTGGGGGGGGGTTGCAGGTTCCATTCCATCAAGGAGGGGGTCTGTCGAAGAGCCAGGTTTTGAGGTTTCTTGCAAAGATGGTGAGCGATGTTGTCTGTCTGAGGTGGAGCGGAAGGGCGTTCCATGCTTTGGCCGCGAAGAAGGAGAAGGAGCAACGAGGGAGAAACAGAGGTCGAGGGGAATACAATACTAACAATACAAAGTGCAGCAGTCACAACAACAGTTAAGAAAAAAAAAAATCGGAGGCTGATCTGGGCACCGGAGGCTCGAACCCCAGTCAGGGCAGCAGCTGCGGGGGAGAGCACGCACAGGTGCTGCTGAGGCGGCAGTGGAGCGACCCGGCCCTGGAGCAGGGTCGGAGGTCACCCTGTCCGTGAGTCAGCAGCCGCCTTATGTGGCGAGGAGGGAGGGAGGATCACCTGGGAGGCGGGAGTGGGGTGGCGAGGGGGCGTGGCCATGGGGGAAGCGGCGGGAACAGCGGGCACAGAAGGCAGGAGAGTGGGGGTGGGGGGTGTAGGGGTGCAACGAGGGAGAAACATAGGTCGAGGGGAATACAATACTAACAATACAAAGTGAAGCAGTCACAACAACAACAGTTAAGAAAAAAACAAACCGCAGTCTGATCTGGGCACCAGAGGCTCGAACACCAGTCAGGGTGGCAGCAACAGGGGAGAGTATGCACAGGTGGTGCTGAGGCGGCAGATGAGCGACCCGGCCCTGTAGCAGGGTCGGAGGTCATCATATATGATGCCCAGATTCCTAACCTTGGTGACTGGAATCCGGGGGGGCCCAATGAGGAAGGCTGCCAAGAGGAGGACCAGTTGGGGGATAGCTTGCCGAATGTCATAACCTCTGTTTTGACAGAGCTCAGCTTAAGGCATTTGCTGGCCATCTAACTGCTGATAGCCAGCATGCCCTTTTGAAAGTTGCCACCTACCTTTTTACCATCATTGTGTATAGTCAGCACCAATTGTGAATTGTCGGCATACAATGTAAAGCCCATCCCCTGTGCCTTCATGACTATAGCTAAGTCCGACACATATATGTTAAAAAGTGTCAGACTTAGGGATGAACCTTGCGGGATACCCCATGGGAGGGCCAGTTGAGCAGAGTGAAAATTCCCAAAATGTACCGACTGTGTGTGGTTGGTGAGAAAAGATGTCAGCAGGGCTCCTGCTTTATGTTGGACGCCCATTTTAGTGACACGGTCGATCAAGATGGTATGATTGACCGTGTCAAAAGCTACTTTGAGATCCAGCAATATAAGAACAGCCATCCCTCCCTGATCCAGATTGATTCTGATACCGTCCTCCCAGGCCTTAATAAGCGCAGACTCTCTTCCGTGGCCTACACGGAAGCGAAATTGAGTTTCATGTAGCAGATGATGGTCTTCAATATACTTGGAGAGTTGAGTGTTCAATACCTTTTCAAAGACTTTGGCTGGGAAAGGCAAGCTGGCTATTGGCCTGTAATTTGTAGTGTCAGTCGGGTCCAGGTTTGCCTTTTTTTAGCAGTGGTTTTATGATAGTGTTCTTCCAGGTTGTGGGGTATATGCCTGAAGCAAACATAGCATTACAGATGCTTGATACAGCAGGTGCCACCTGTTCAGTGACTGGTATTAGTACAGCCGGCGAACAAGGGTCGATAGCGGAGCCTGATTTAACAGAAGAAATTAGATTAGCAATCTGGTCAGGTGTGGTTTTTTCAAATTGTAATAAGGAGTAGTCAGTGGTACCACTTAAGGAAGACTGGTCGGCAATGTTGGTCTGGGATGAAAATTTAGAATAGATGTCAATTACTTTTTCAAAATGTAGTTCGCTAGAGAGTCACACAGTGACTGTGAAGGGGCTAGAATGCAGGAGGCTGTTTGACCTGATAGTTTGAAGACTACTTGCTAGAGCTGCTTATTAGAATCTTGCGGGGATTCAATCTGTGCAATATAATATTTACTTTGTTTCCTGCGCAATCAATCTATATATATATAAACGAATGTATGTCTGTCTGTCTGTCTGTTTGTCCTTTATGTATTAATACACCATTCATCCGATTGCCATGAAAGTTTGGGAAGTTGTTCAGGATACTCCCGCAAAGGTTACTGGCATAAATATATAAAAAATATCGCCCCCCCAGGTCCCTCATAGTCTTTCGAAAACTGATGTACAACAACAAATCGTGTATCCACAAGCACTCGAATAAATAAATAGAATTAAAACACCATTCATCCAATCGTTAATGAAAGTTTGGGAAGTTGTTGAGTACACTCCAGCGAAGGTTTCTGGCATAAAATTTTTTTAAATATTTGCCCCCCAGGGCCCTCATAATCTTTTGAATACTGATGTACGTACAAGACGGAAAAACAAAAAATCGTGTATCCACAAGCACTCGAATAAATAAATAGAATTAAAACACCATTCTTCCGATCGCCAGTAAAATTTGGGAAGTTGTTGAGTACACTCCCGCGAAGGTTTATGGCATAAATTTTTTTTTAATATCGGCCCCCCAGGGCCCTCATAATCTTTCAAATACTGATGTACGCACAAGACGGAAAAACAAAAAATCGTGTATCCATAAGCACTCGATTAAATAAATAGAATTAAAACAGCATTCATCCGATCACCAGGAAACTTTGGGAAGTTGTTGAGTACACTCCCGCAAAGGTTTCTGGCAGCACATTTTTTAAAATATCGGCCCCCCAGGGCCCTTATAATCTTTTGAATACCGATGTACACACCAGACGGAAAAACTGAAAAGTGTGTATCCACAAGCACTCGAATAAATAAATAGAATTAAAATGACATTTTGAAATGTTTTCCATATTAAAATGAATAAGTTTCAATAAAAATGACACAATGTAAATTGAATGTTATAATAACGAGTTTCCTTTAATTTCCTTTCTTCGGAGATCGCAGCAACGCGCGACGGGTAAGCTAGTAGTTTATTAATTAGTGAGGGCTTCTTTATAAAGGAGTTTCTCCTGACTATTGTAAGATTTACGCCATTGTCTTTCACAGTTTCTACACAGTTTCTTTTGTTCTCTAAGAGTTTCAGAGAACCAAGGGGCTGAAGGAGACTGCTGTTTTTTTGAGAAAGTTTTGTTTGGCACCAGCAAACTGAGTACATTGTGCAGCCAGTTGGCATAGTTTTCTGAAGCAAGGTTCTGCCCTGTGAAGACATCTGGTTGGGTTAAAGATAGATGTATCTTAAGAAGCTGATGGTCTATACTCTTCCAGGCTTTAAATACAACAGGCGTATTTATTGGGGTGCTCAGAGAGGACTTGTTGTCAATATGAATGTTAAATATAATCGCATTATGGTCAGTCCAAACTAAAGGGAGAATACTCATTAGGAGAATTGCTTAGGAATTGGAGAAGAGGCAGTCTAAAGTGTGACCAGCTATATGCGTGGCATTTGGAATTTGCTGTGATAGACCCACTGCTTCCAGGTCTGAAAGTAGTGTGTTGGTGTCCTTGTCAAGATGATTTTCGAAGTGAAAGTTAAAATCACCTAAAATCGTGAAAGTATGGTTTGCTGCCATAGGTTCTACCAGAATGCTTAGTGTAGGGAGAAACTCTGTCTGAGATCCTGGTGGACGGTAGAGTAAAATGTCCTTAAAGGTTTGGAAGGCGGTGAGCTGAATAGAGAAATACATAGCTTCACAAGTCAGGAAGGGTATATGATTTTTTTAGTAGTGAAATTGCTGCAATAAATTATCGCCAGTCCACTGCCTTTTTTGTCCGATCTATCTTGTGTTAAGGCTGTATAGCCCTCAGGGTGGCAACAATAAGATCAGGTCATGATGCAGGATCTGTCCAGGTTTCAGTTACAAAAAGGATGTCAAGATAGTGATCTATTAGCAGGTCTACTTTTTGCGCATTTATGAGTGCTGCGGTGATATTTTCACTGTTAATATATGGAGGCATTCAAGTTTGGTTGAATAGAAGGTTTAAAATTACAATGGAGACAGGCTTTGAAGGGTACACTGGGAGAGACATCTAAAACTATGCGGGAGCAAACATTGTTGGTTGCTGGGGGTAATTTTAAAAGTTCCATACCTGAATAACTTAGTTCCAGGCGCGGACGGGCACAGACGGGCTTGCCTTTGGAACGCCTTGGGTGCACCGCCGGCACGCCCGCTGAGTGTGCGCATGAGCGTGGACCTAAGTACTAGTGGGGGTGCCAAAGATGCAGTCTGGTGTGAGAGTTATTGCCTTCCACTGTCCAGATCTGCCTCATTCTACCAGGGGTGCAGTATAGCATCAGCCTTATTGTCTGGCACTGCTCGCCTGCCCAGGTCTGTCCCATTGATCTACTCAGGTCTGCAGTCTAGCATGAGTCTGGCTGCCTGGCACTGCCCACCTTTGCCTCATTCTACCAGGTCTGCAGTCAAGCATGCTGGCCGCCTGGCACTACCCACCTCTGCTTCATTCTACAAGGTCTGCAGTCTAGTGTGACTCTGACTACCTGCTATTGCCCACCTCTGCCTCATTCTATCGAGAGATGCAGCTCAGCATCTTGGCCTCCTAGCACTGCCCACCTCTGCCTCATTCTACTCAGGCCTGCATTCTAGTATGAGCCTGACCGCCTGGCACTGCCCACCTGCCCTCCACCCGCGGAGCCACCACTTCTGAGCTGAGCAGATGCTGCCACCGTTGTAACCCAGCTGTGCACCTTTGTTCAGCAAGCCCAGCTGTGTGTCGGAGCGGGCAGAACACGTAAACACCTCACACGCGCTGCATTAGCATGTTTATGCAAAATCCTCCACTACTAAGATAGCAATGCATTTCTTGGCCCAAACTATTGTTCTTAGGCCTTTTTTTCTTTTGGCTTGTTCTGTTATTTCGTGTGCTACTTTCTGTAAAGTTATCTGCAAGCCAGTGCTTGGTGTTGCAGCACTCTATGAAGAGGCTAAATGAATAACAAGTATTGTCATTGCCAATAGGTCTTGCTTTTGGGACCTCGTAGTGTTTAACCATGCAACAGTCGATGTTGTTGCACCAATGATATTGTGCTGCATAACTAATTACAAGGTCCCAAAAGCGAGACCTATTGGCTATGCCACTGCTTGTTTTTATAGTATTCGATATAACATTATATGTTGTTTGCACTTTTGCTGCTTTATTTTGCACACAGGAAATATAATTTGTGCACATTAATAATTGAGCATCTTTGGCATAGACAAGCTTAATGTCTGCTGCGATTAAGTTTGCGCAGCCTAGGAATGATTCTGGAGTTATACTTTTTCTTGAATTATCATTGATTATTTTTTAATATAAGATATTTTTCTTTGTACATGGTGAAATGTTTCTCCAATAAATAATCGCAGCTATAATGCCATTGCCTTAGTGAGCACCTTAATGGATTCTGTTCTGTACAAAGATAATGTTAACAAAATATTCCTCTGGCAGGGGGGTTAAAATCTGATGTTTTTTATGGCTTGGAATTAGAAGAGATTTTTGCTTTTTTTAGATATCATTCTGAGAGCGAGTAAAATCAAAATGTGATGATTTTAAATGCTATTATGAGAGAGAGTAAAGTGTGTTAGTAGCACATTTTCTATTGTAATGTTTTAATTTGATTGTGTTGCAGGGATTCTGCATAAACACAGAACTATGCGCAGGATTATAGGACCTTGGTGTATAGGGATTGGGTCTTCCTACCACCTGAGTATCCACGAACCAAGGACCAACTAGCTATAGTGTCTCACTTGATCTCCCACTCACTCACAGAGAAACAAATGATTAGATACCCAGAACACAACACTTCCAGATCTCTCAGGAATCACAGAAACAAGACACACCCTTTTGCTCACACTCTTGTACTTGTCCACAATAAGATCTGACAGAGACACAAAACAGTTTAAAATATTTATTTTAACTAACGTGCCCTAACATGCAGTATATGTGCCACAAAAGCAGGGAAATGCTTAGTACAAATATAGTGAGTATAACAGGTACTCCATAAGTCATGAAGGGAGATGTCATCATGGAAAGACAATAGAGACTCCCCTCCTTCCCCTTGCTATGGAGCAGTAATGTTATATGTTAGAAGATCTCTGAGCTTTGTCAGCAGACCCCATACCTTAGCCTACAGATGGTAGATCTACATCATAGATGTTGTCTTCCTCGAAAGGTGTTACCTATGTGTGTATCCCACTAAAAACTAAAGTACATTGTCAAACAACAGCTGCATCAGTATGTTTTGTCTAAGAGCTAAGGTCTGGCCAGAACTAAATACCAGTCAGTAATACTTTATTCGGTTAGAAATATAACCATAAAAGCTTAAAACATAATATTACATTTACATAAAAATGAATTACAATGCTTTCATATATTTCAAATACAAAAGCCCAATTCCCCTATCACAAACTCTGCAAAACATTCAGGCTAATGGATTGACACAGTATAAAAACAAAAAGAATAAATAAAGTTCGTAACAGGTTGGGATCTACATATTAATAATGTCAGTGTCTATACAATTTAAGAGAGTAAGTGAAAATGATTAGAAGTGGGGATGTTGTAACCACTCGAGACGAGGGCACTTCTGCTCGTCAAACAATTGTTCTCAGGTCTTTGACTTGGTAATGGAACGTATGACGTTCTAGGGTAGAAATCAATTAGGCCCCAAATAGATATAGGGCCATCCCCTATTTGTGGCTGCCTTGATTGGAGATGTGGGACAACGTGTTTATTTCTAAATCTTACCAGTACCAAATTACCAGCTATATCCTTTGACAGAGGTCCTAACCAGCCCACCCTTCTAACACTTTGTATACTTCCATCTATGCTGGTAGGGAGAGGTCTATTTTTAGTTAACCAAAAGGCAACCCTATTCCTAAGGTCCTGTTGTCTTTCGCTTTTCCCCTTGGTAAGTTCCGGTACTCCCGAGAGGACACAGACAAAGGGAGCAGCCTCCGGTGGCAAATCTAAATGATTGGTTTTAGGTGCGTTATTGTCATTATTGGCAGCTGTCCGCTTGTGTGATATAGAATCTTTGTTTGTCCCTGCTTTGGGGTAGGCACTCCATGCTACTGCGACTGCTTTCGGGGTAATTAAAGATGTTATATGAGCGGATACTGAATGTTTGTGGGGGATTTTACTTAGTGCGGTATTTTTAGGCACTTCTGTGGGGGCTGGTAACTGTGGTGACTGTGGTTGAAAGGGACCTGCCAAACTTTTTATATATGCCGAGTTGGCCTTAATTGCTTCCTCAACACCCGTGAGCCTTTCCCCTAAGGTGTTAATTTTTTCCATCAGAGGGGATATTATTAATTTGATCATGATTTCGATCTGGGCCAGTAAAGTAGCCTGGATAGGTACTTTGAGGGTGGCAGTGTTGGGAAGTGGGGAACTTGGATTTGGTTTTTGTGTCTTTACATGTTTTCCCCATTGTTTGGCCCCATCTCTCTTCCCTTTAGCAGAAAGGCTCTGAGGAGACAGTGTAGATTGGGAATTTACTTTTGTTCATACTAAAAGGGGAGTATCCTGGAAACTTTCAGTTGGTTGGAATGATCTAGTGCGCTGGGGACTAGTGGTTACTGTGGGACAGGTCGAAGCACTAGTTTGCATACTTCCTACTTCAACGGGAGCGTACTTGGATTTACAAAGTTTGTTTAGCTCCTCTAGGAGTAATGAATCTAGAGCTGCTTTTTCTGTCTGGGAAGAAAAGCATGTGTTCAAAGAACTACCCATGTCCATGGATCGTTCTATACTCTCAGGGTCGCTGGTAATGGGGGATGTCACCCTCTTTAAGTAGTTGTCCATAGTTCCCTGGCACAGGTCACTCTGGGTGGAAAAGTTTTTAGTGACCCCCTTGCAAGTCATGACTTAACTGTTTTGTGTGGATTTAAAAGGGGCGTCAACCACCAGAAATTTGGTCAAATGTCACGATGTAGTTGCACTTCGGAGGGACCTGTAAGGCACAGAACGCTAGATTGTCTTTACCTTCCTATGCCAAGGGGGGTGTCCCGGCCCGGCCCGGCCTCCTCTGGCCTTGGATGGCCGCTGATGGCCCCGCCCTTGTCCCGGGCTTAGCCCGGCACCGCCTGCGCGCATCCCGCAGGCCGGAAATGAGGCGTCGAATATATCCTCCCACGTGTCCAGGGGGTGGGGCTGCCGGTCCTCTGCTCGCAGCCTCCTGGGACAGGTAGTCCCACTGCGTCCCCCGCTCCTCCAAAACAACAACTGATGGCAGGAACGATGCGTCTCCCGCGAAGCGGAAGGCGCGAGAAGTATTTCAGGGATTTCCCGGTGCCCAGGGGGTGGGGCTGCCGGTCCTCTGCTGGCAGCCTCCTGGGACAGATAGTCCCGCTGCGTCCCCCGCTCTCCCCAAGCAACAACTGGTGGCAGGAACGATGCGTCTCCCGCGAAGCGGGAGGCGCGAGAAGTATTTCAGGGATTTCCCGGTGTCCAGGGGGTGGGGCTGCCGGTCCTCTGCTTGCAGCCTCCTGGGACAGGTAGTCCCGCTGCGTCCCCCGCTCTCCCCAAGCAACAACTGGTGGCAGGAACAATGCGTCTCCCGCGAAGCAGGAGTTGCGAGAAGTATTTCAGGGATTTCCCGGTGTCCAGGGGGTGGGGCTTCCGGTCCTCTGCTTGCAGCCTCCTGGGACAGATAGTCCTGCTGCGTCCCCCGCTCTCCCCAAGCAACAACTGGTGGCAGGAACGATGCGTCTCCCGCGAAGCGGGAGGCGCGAGAAGTATTTCAGGGATTTCCCGGTGTCCAGGGGGTGGGGCTGCCGGTCCTCTGCTCGCAGCCTCCTGGGACAGGTAGTCCCGCTGCGTCCCCCGCTCTCCCCAAGCAACAACTGGTGGCAGCAACGATGCGTCTCCCGTGAAGCGGGAGGCGCGAGAAGTATTTCAGGGATTTCCCAGTGTCCAGGGGGTGGGGGGCCGGTCCTCTGCTCGCAGCCTCCTGGGACAGATAGTCCCGCTGCGTCCCCCGCTCTCCCCAAGCAACAACTGGTGGCAGGAACGATGCATCTCCCGTGAAGCGGGAGGCACAAGAAGTATTTCAGGGATTTCCTGGTGTCCAGGGGTGGGGCTGCCGGTCCTCTGCTCGCAGCCTCCTGGGATAGGTAGTCCCGCTGCATCCCCGCTCTCCCCAAGCAACAACTGGTGGCAGGAATGATGCGTTTCCCGCGAAGCGGGAGGCGCGAGAAGTATGTCAGGGATTTCCCGGTGGCCAGGGGGTGGGGCTGCCGGTCCTCTGCTCGCAGCCTCCTGGGACAGGTAGTCCCGCTGCGTCCCCCGCTCTCCCCAAGCAACAACTGGTGGCAGGAACGATGCGTCTCCCGCGAAGCGGGAGGCGCGAGAAGTATTTCAGGGATTTCCCTGTGTCCAGGGGGTGGGGCTGCCGGTCCTCTGCTCACAGCCTCCTGGGACAGATAGTCACGCTGCGTCCCCCGCTCTCCCCAAGCAACAACTGGTGGCAGGAACGATGCGTCTCCCGTGAAGCGGGAGGCGCGAGAAGTATGTCAGGGATTTCCCGGTGGCCAGGGGGTGGGGCTGCCGGTCCTCTGCTCACAGCCTCCTGGGACAGGTAGTCCCGCTGCGTCCCCCGCTCTCCCCAAGCAATAACTGGTGGCAGGAACTATGCGTCTCCCTTGAAGCGGGAGGCGCGAGAAGTATTTCAGGGATTTCCTGGTGTCCAGGGGGTGGGTCTGCCGGTCCTCTGCTCACAGCCTCCTGGGACAGGTAGTCCCGCTGAGTCCCCCGCTCTCCCCAAGCAACAACTGGTGGCAGGAACGATGCGTCTCCCGTGAAGCGGGAGGCGCGAGAAGTATTTCAGGGATTTCCCGGTGGCCATGGGGTGGGGCTGCCGGTCCTCTGCTCGCAGCCTCCTGGGACAGGTAGCCCCGCTGCGTCCCCCACTCTCCCCAAGCAACAACTGGTGGCAGGAACGATGCGTCTCCCCACAACTCAATCCTAAATACCAAGAGACATTGTTTTTTTTAGTTTTTTTTTTTTACCTCATATTGCGGCATGATTGTGAATAATAAGGTGATCGGGGGAAAATTGATGGTCTGTTCGGGTTGTATACCTTCACTGCCCCGGAACTCTGCTAAGTATCCCAAGGGGAGTTTCCCAGCTTTTTCCCAAGACCTGTCAAAATCTCCACTTTACCTTTATCCAACACAATAATTCCAACGATCTGTGATGAGCTAGCCCTCGACCTACTCGGCAGAAATCCGGTCCTGCCAGGAAATTATTGTCTCCGCTTTAATCATTGGTAAACAAAAAAGAAAAAAGAAAAAAAAAAAAAAGAAAAAAAGAAGGAAAAAGGAAAAGAAAAGTAGAACTGACCGAGGCACAAGAAAAACGGTCTTAATTATCACTCAGGAGTAAAGAAATTTACCCATATCTCCCAATATTGCATTCTTTTTGTGCTATTCCCTTTCCTATCCAGCCTGCATACCCTAATTACATAGTTTAACCAGTCCTCATATAGTGGAGGTGTCGGTTTTATCCAGTTTATACAGATCTCTCTACGTGCCAATAATATCAGTGTAAACATTAGCTTTTCCTGAAGTTTACTTAATCTTATATTATTTGAAACGATCCCAAAAATAATTAAAGAAGTACTTACAGTTATTGGGGTTCTCATTAGAGCCGAGAGTGTCTTACCAATCTCTTGCCAGAAATGCGCAAGTCCCGGGCAATGTTGGAACATATGAATGTCATCAGCCTTTTCTTCGCCACATTTACTGCAGGCTTTTATTGATGCGCCTTTGAACCTGGATAATCTCTTTGGAGTCCAATACGCTCTATGCATTGAGAACAGATGATTTCTTTTTAAGGCAGCGGGTTTTACACACTCCCAGCATAGTTCCGAGGATTTTTTCCACACCATATTTAAATCAATTTCATCGTTGATAAACTCTCTTCTCCATATTTTTTCCGATATTGATTGATCTTCTTCTCCAGCTTCAATTAACGCCCAATACCATTTTGATATTTCTTTTGTTATTATGGCTTCCTTTGTCATTTCCTTTTCAAGGTTTCCTGGATCTGTTGTTTCTCTCGGAATGGTGTTAGCCCAACTCTTCAGTTGGTAGTATTTAAACTTCGACACTTTTCCTTCCGTTATTGTGTGTAGATGTTCCCATGATATTAATTCATTTTCACATAGGAGTTGTCCCCATTTTTCGAAACCTAATTGTCTAATTACACTGGATAATGCATCTTTGAGACATTCAGGTGTTCCAGGTGAGTCCCAAATTGGGGCCTTATTGCTATAATATGGGATCCTCAAAATACTTCTAAATTGCGTCCATAGTTTAACCGCATTAACTAATAACTTCAATTTTACTTTCTTAAAAAATGTTGGATGGCCAAATTTGAAAAGGAAA
Source organism: Lissotriton helveticus (assembly GCF_964261635.1). NCBI lineage: Eukaryota > Metazoa > Chordata > Amphibia > Caudata > Salamandridae > Lissotriton > Lissotriton helveticus. The sequence continues at coordinate 4,288,686 of NC_136061.1, read as the reverse complement.
TAGTCTTCTCCATTTGTGATATGTTGAAGGAAACTTGGGAAATTACCGTGCTTCATTAGCAGCGTTCTGAAGTTTTTAAACTGAAAGGCCCTGCAATATTCGATAATGTCTGAACTTGCAATGCCCCCTTGGTTTTTCCTTCTCCTGAGTTTGTTCCAAGCAATTCTTGTGCTTTTTTTCGACCAAATAAAACTGGATAATTCTCCTTGTATTTTCTTTAGGGCAGCTTTATTAAACTCCAACGGAATTGTATTAAAAAGATATGTGAATTGGGGATGATAGTCATTTTGACTGCGTTTGATTTACCCAAAAAATTTAGTGATAAACCAGACCATGTTTTAAGAAGACTTCTCATTTATTTTACTACTAATTATAAATTTAATTGTGGAATTTTATTCAGATCTTCAGTTAGCATGATACCTAAGTATCTTATTTTTTCCTTTGAAAAAGCAGGTTTTGTCGTACAATTCCAACTCATTGCCTCTGTTTTATTAATATTTATCGAGTAGCCTGAGACCCTGCCAAAGTCATTCATTATTTCCTTAATTGGCAATTCTGAATTGTTGTAATTATCTGTGACAACCATGAGGTCATCTGCATATAAGGCCACTTTCTTTTCCCAATTTTTGTATTTAAAAGGTGTTATCTGATTATGATTTCTAATTGAGCAGGCTAAAGGTTCAATATATAAATTAAAAAGTAATGGCGACAAGGGACAGCCTTGCCTCGTACCCCTCTGAATAGTGATGTTACTTGTCAAACTCCCGTTCACTATTATATTTGCTCTGGGGTTTGTGTAAATTTCCTTCACCATGTGACTAAAATTACTTCCCAAATTATTTTTTTCTATGATGTTGTTTAAGAATTGCCAGTTTACGCGATCAAAGGCTTTTGCAGCATCATAGGTAATGATCGTGAGGGGTAGCTGTTCTGATATAGCTATGTCTATTGTTGCTATTAATTCATGTGTTATTTCTTGAATTTGTCTGCCCTTTATGAAACCCTTCTGATCCCGATCGATCAGGTTCGGCATTAGCTTTGATAGTCTTTTCGCTATTATGTTCATAAATAGTTTATAGTCACAATTAGGTAAGGATATTGGTCTGTAAGACTCACAAATTTTTGGATTTTTCCCCGGTTTTAATATAAGACTTATTGTGGCGTCGTTCCATAAATCAGGGATTTTTTCATGTTCCATATATATCTTATTCATGACTTTTGTTAGGTGCTCGGTTAAAGGCTCTTTTAAAGCTATGTAAAATTCGTTGGGTAGGGCGTCAGGACCTGCCGCTTTACCCTTCTTTAGGCTTCCGATTACAGATCTAACTTCTTCAGATGTTATATCGCTATTTAAGGAAACGACTTCCTCTTCTGTTAGTTTTGGCATTGCTATTCCTTCTAGATATCCCTTAATTGTCTCCGTTGTTGGATTTATATCCTCTTTATATATTGATGAAAAAAAATCTGCAAATTCTTGTCTTATTTCGGAGTCGTCTTCACATATGGCTAATTGATCTTTGGTATACACAGATAATATAGTATTCCTTGTCTGGTCTGTTTTCAGCTTCCACGCTAACATTTTCCCGCAGCCTTCCCCATATTCGTGTTTAGCTAATTTACTGTTCTCCCATTTCTCTTGTACTATGTTCTCCAAGTAATCTGTTAAGGTCTCTTTTAACTTACATATCCTCTCCGTTAATTTTTCTTTGGAGATCGATGTTGAGCTGGCTCCCAGTTGGGATTCTGTTTCCTTAATTTCTGACTCCAATTTATTTATGTCGGTTTTCCTTCCCTTATTTTTATGTGCACCCAAACTAAGTAAGTGACCTCTCATCACTGCTTTATACGTGTCCCATTTTATTCTTTCGGAGGATTCTTCACCATTATCTATAAAGTAATTAGTTGTCATTCTTAGCAGTTGATTCACATTTTCATCCGATGTTAGGATTGATCGATCCAGGGTCCATCTAGTCGGAGTTAAACTTTGTGTTAATGAGAGTTTTAATTGGACAGCCGAGTGATCCGATAAGTGAGCTGGATGATGTTCAATGCATTTAACCTTTTCTCGAAGTGAGTTACTTATTAGAAAAAAATCTATCCTAGATTTATGTCCTAATTTTTTATTGTGAAAAGTAAACGGGTATGTTTTTTCCCCTTTTTGTTTCCACATATCGTCCATGTTTAGATCTCTTTTGAGTATCCCCAACCATTCCCTCATCTTTGGTGAATTCCTTTGTTTAGACGGAGGTTGCCTATCTATGGTCGGGTCTAGTATTAGATTATAGTCTCCTCCTAAGATTACTGGGACAGTGGATGTTATTAATTCTGAATATAATTTTTTGAGTGTCGCCGGGTCATCAATATTTGGGCCATAATATCCTACTATTATAAATATGGAGCCTAATATTCTAATTTTGGCCATTGCCCATCTTCCCTTTTTATCAACCTCTTCTGATTCCAGCTTAGCATTCAGTGATTTTTTTATGATAATTGCCACTCCTTTTATATTACAGTCTTGTGATGTATGAATGCTTGAGCCAATCCAATGTAAATTTTTCACAATTTGAGACCACTCTGATTTTATTAAATGAGTTTCTTGAAGGATAATTATCTCACTTTCTACCTCTTTCAAATACTCCAAGATTCTTCTTCTTCTCTTGGGAGTCCTCAAACCGTTAACATTCCATGAGAGTATTTTTATCGTCTTTTCTTTAGCCATTCCGTTTTTAGTAAAAAAAGAAAATTTGGTTAAAAAATTAAAGAGAAAAAAGGACCATCTTGTTCCCATCGAAAACCTTTGTTTACCAAGTTTGAGGTTATTTTTTTGTTTCTTTTCCCCTATTTTGCTCCCCACCCACTTATGGTTATATCTTTCATGTTTGCTGTACAGTGAAATCATTTCGACCCACCCTGAGGAAGCCTCCCCAAGAGACATTGTTGTTCAATCTTACACATAATGTTCAGTCAAAATCCCAGGAACATGCAGAGAGTGAACACATCCATATAAAATATTGCAAACAATAAAGACATGTAGTAACGTGCGCAAAGCAGCAGGCAGGCTGCAATGTGCTCATGCTAACTTAGTGAAGACGACAATGTCCTTATGGGCCACATGACACCCTCCCCTTGGCCATATGCTATGACAGAAATCAGAGGTAAGCAGAGGCAGAGTGTCTCAGTAGTATTGCAATTACAATATGAATTGAACAAAAAGCAAAAAAAATCTTATTGCAAGGTTATATTTTTCCAAACATTTTGCAATCAGGTACTCAAACACACATCCATTCTTATTTATCTCCGGAAACAGAAAAGTTGCTGGAAAAGCGGAATGCCATAAACTCCAGATTGTTGTCTGTTCCTTCCATTGTATAAAGGTATGCTATCAAGTTTAGTAGATCGAACAGGCACACATGCTCCTCATATCCAGAGCCTGTTAAGAGCATCTCAGGGCAACCTGCGTTAACTGCGATGAAACTCTGATCTATGAGGTGCTGCTCACGGGCACAGGTACTCACGTTTGTTGTTGGTCCAAGGAGAGGATTGCCCACTAGGCGCCTACCCATAGAACATTCCTGGTCATGGGCCATCAACAGACCCAATAACAGATCATAATCCTGGGCAGCTGAGTGGTATTGGAGAGGCAGAAGTCCAGGGCCCATTAAAAAGGTCACCAGAGGCAGTGTAACACAGGTTGCACTCAGGTGAAGTAGGCATAACGGAAGGTCAGCCAATAGTCGATGGCAAAACATTTTGCTGGGATAGAACCAAACAGCTGCAGCATTTGATCACTGTACAGTTGCAAATGGACCGGGTTTGGCAGCTCCACAGATCAAGCATCCATTGCAAAGCAAAAGTAGGAGAAAAAGCATGCCACAAATCAACAGGCACACCATAGGAGACCTTCCAAAGGTGCTGGCAAAATATAATGGATAAAGGCTGGGGTTACTCCAAAAATAGTTTGAAAGGAGGAAACAAGTCCAAATACCATGAGTTTATAAAAGTGGGCAACGCCCTCTGTATTAGACACATTAAATATTTGGTGTATTAATTCACCAAAATGTAGTGAAACAATAGTGGTTTAAGCCAGCCTAGCTTATTGTAATCTGTTTTCAAAGTTTGAATGTAAGACCAAAGCGAACTATCTACAATCCCATGAAGGGGTGGAAAAAGGACATTGTTGCAACAAGTAACACGTTGTCAAACCATTACTATATACGGGATGCCTTCCCGTAAGCTGGAACAATAGTAGTTCTTTAAATAAGCTAACTACTGTTAGAAAGCAAAGTTAGTGCAGGAATAATAGCACGGACAGGGATACCTTTAAAAAACAAGCCAGATTAAAATCCGAGACAGTGCCGGCTCTGTGTAGTTTAACTTGTTTACAGACTAGGGAGTCTCCTACTGTGGAGTTGCAATCCTCCCCTGAAAGGAAAACCTCATATATTGACATCTGTAGGTGAAAGGTAACAACCAAAATTCATGAATATAACTACTGCTGAGGGGCTCAACTGGATAGTGTTTCATACAAGCGGTAAACTGAAAGAGTGAGATAAGTAATGAAAAAACCCCATGGATGAGCCACACAACGGAATCAGTCTCTGCTACTGAAAATGGTAACTGTTCTAATTGTTCAATTTGTAACTGATACCCCAATCTTACTAATTAATTGGTACTACAACATCTTCCACCCAAAAAATACTGAGGTTATTAATAAACTTAAACAGGAGATTGATAATGTTGCTGTGAAATTCCAACCTTTGTGTATAATATGGGCAGGAGATTTTAATTGTACCATCTGCCCATATAGCTCACACAGAGTATGTGGGGTGGGTAATACAGAAAATCAATCTGTACCGCATTTTAAGCATACACCTCAGGGTGATGCCCTGAATTCTATTTTAGTGGTGAATGATTTCTGTATGGCGAATACCCTGATAATAACCCCTCAGTACAGTTTCCAACTTATCAGGGGGGAACTAGTGTGAGTATAATTGATTTTATATTAATTACTAGTAAATTCACATGGTTGGTTGATAGATTGAAGTTGAACCAAACCCTGTAAGTGACCATAATCCTCTGATTCTCTCTATGAATGTTACAGCACGAAAGCTATGGGGGATGTGTGCCCGATAAAATATAATCATGAGCAAGGAGTTCGGCTTAAATGGAATCTAGTGGACTCAAAGCAATTTGAGGGAGCCATTGGTAAAGAAAATCTAGGGAAATGTATGACTTGCCTAACTGTCGACTCCTCCCCTGACATAGTAATACAGTCCTTTGAACTTATCTGTGCCGATGTGGCAAAAAAATTAAATAAGTCAATTAGGAAACGGGATATCCCCGTTATTAGGTGGTTTAATGCAGAGTGTTCCAGGGCACAAAAAAATCTTAGGAAAGCTCTGCAAATAGTCCCCCGAAATAAGGCTGAGATCAAAATAGCGAGACAGTCTTATAAACAAGCCATTAACAGTAGGAAAAATGAATTAAGAAGTACAGCCTGGGAGGACTTACAGAAAGCTAGCTCCCTCAAGGACTCAAAGAGCTTCTGGGAGATTATAAACCACCCGCTTTTTACTAACAATGCAAAGGCCATTGATTCGAACATAAGAAGCGAGTTTTGGGAAGCCCATTTCCTAAAAATATTTAATCCACAGGGAATAACAATACAAGAGCAAAGGAATGAGACAGTTATTAATTGTAAAACTGCTCATGAATTAAGCCAAAGTATTTCCGTGAGGGATGTGGAACATGCCATATATAAGGGTATATCTCTGAAAGCGCCATGTCCAGACGGGGTACCCTTAGATTTGATCAAAAGTAATATTAACCTGTGGGCACCCTTGCTTTTGAATGTCTTTAAGGCGGCAATACTCAGTCAAATTCCATGGAAGGAAGCAGTTGTGGTACCCATTTTCAAAAAAGGAAATAGGAATGTCCCCACATGTTTCCGGCCAATTTCCCTAATAGATGCCACATGTAAGGTGATGGGGAGGGTGATTCTAGCACGTTTGGAGTCATAGGCTAATGCTTCCGGATTAATAGCGGATACCCAATATGGTTTTAGAAATGGGATGGGCACAAATGAACAGTGTCTTAATCTGTCCGTGATTATGGGGGGCCTCGATTCACCTGGCCTTCAAGGACCTGTCCAGCGCATTTGACACTGTATGTAGGGGTAATCTATGGATGATGATGGGGGAAATGGGCTTTGAAGAGCCCCTTATTACCCTATTACGCAGGCTACACAAATCCACCACTGTGGCTGTGCGCTTTGGTCCAGGAGGTGAGAAGACCAGGTCAATTGCCTCCACGGAAGGAGTGCGCCAGGGCTGCATCCTGGCCCCCTTCCTATTCCACGTATATATTAAAGGTCTAGAGTCATTCTTGACTAAACAGCAACTGGATTTCACAAGAGTAGGAGGTAGACCAGTCCCTCTGTTGGCCTATGCCGATGATACAGTATTGATGACCCTGACGGCCAATAGTTTACAAAAGGCCTCACCGCCTTCACTGATTTTATGTTAGGACTGGACCTCAAAGTAAATGATGGCAAATCTTTTATTATGGTTTGTGGTCCGGATAAAACTAAGACTAGGAAGTTCATTGTGAATGGAAAACTCATTGACAAGGTCCCCAATTTTACCTATTTAGGTAATGTTTGAACCACAAATTGAGTTGGGATTAACTAATTATGACAAGGGCCCAACAGACCAGCAGAATAACAGAGGGGCTGTTTTGTTTAACATGTAAATTGGGACACAAACCGGTCACAGAAATGATAATTTTGTATAAATCCAAATGTTTAACTGTAGCTACTTTCGGGGCCGGAATATGGGGCTATCATAAGAGTTATCAAATTCAGGTTTTAGAGAATACATTTTTAAAAAGGCTATTAATGATTCCGAGTAGCACTTCAACCTCTTTTTGTCACTCAGAGGTGGGCCTGGAATACGTGAAAGATAGGATAAACATTGCACCCCTTATCTTATGGGCACAAATCTGGTCTTCAGAGACTTTGACATTCACTAGGAGTATCCTTAAAGATAGTATGAACCTGGATAATGCAATGTTGCTCCCTTGGTTGCGTTATGTTAGGGATACTTTTTATAAGATTGGCCTAAAGGAATGTTACAATAATCCAGATACTATTGAGTCAGACATGAAAATGATTATAAAAAAAGCATATCATACTGAACTAAGGATGTCTAACCAGGGCAGGGGAACGTTAGTTGAGAGGGCATTAGGTCCCCAGCAATTTTACATGTCTTTTACTTCGCATGCACAATTGCGTTTTCTGTTGACCAGATTTCGACTGGGAACACTGCATTTTTTAGTGGCCTAACCAAAAGAGGCGGACTGGTGGGAGAGACTAGCCCCCTGTCCTTGTAATACCCTGACCAAACAGAGTACAATGCATTTTATGTTGTTCTGTTCCCTGTATAAATACCCTAGGGAACGTTTTAATAAACCTATATTGTATGGTATTAGGCCCTGCTCTTATCAAGAGGGATATGCGGCCATCTTTGGGGAAGCAGGCACGCTGGTCGGCGGTCCAGTGGTGCGGTGTCTCGCCTGCTAGCCTATAAGTTTAGAGGCCCTCTGCTCCGCGCAGCGGACGCACCTCCCCGCGCCAAAGGAGCGCCTAAGGTAAGCCCGTCTGTGCCCGTCAGCGTCCCGGAGGCGGACGGGTGCGGGCGGGACCATTACTTTTTTACCCTTTCCTTCGATTTTAGTCAGTATGCGTACTTACACCACCGCGGAGCTCATCTCTTTAACGGGTGATGTGGGCAACTGCAGTAGTATTTTCACAGGTAGACAGGCCTTCAAAAAGGGCTGCCCTGGTTGTGGCTGGCGTATGGCTAGTTCCACTATAGCACTTTCTTGTAATCTGCCCACCTATAATCCATGCTTACTCCTTAACACCAGTTCCGTAAGCAGGCACCTACTGGACATTTGTAACCTCCTGACAGAGGTTAATCCTCTGTGTCTCTTTCTCACGGAGACCTGGCTGGGAGAAAGCTCCGGCCCAGACATGGCGACAGCCATTCCTTCCAACTATGTCTTCTTTAGGAAAGATAGGCCTACGGGAAGGGGCGGAGGTGTAGCCTTGGTGGTGGACAAGCGCTTTTCCTGTGCCATCATTCCCACCGACAACATTCTGGGTTGTGAGTCCTTGGGGTTTACCCTGTCTCTGTCCCCTTAACAAGCATGTCTAGGGTTACTAATTTATAGACCACCGGGACCCGTAGGCACTTTCTTGGAGGAGCTTCAGGTTGCGGTCTCAGCACTTTGTCTAAAATCGGAACATTGTCTGCTGCTAGGGGATTTTAATATTCACATGGATTCATGAAGTGACGCTGATGTCACTAAGATTCTTGATATTACAGCTTGTTTAGGGCTGTCACCTTATGTCACTGCCCCCACACATAATAAGGGCCATATCCTAGACCAAGTGTTCTCGATCATGTCGGTTGGTATGTCCCGCCCTGGTACCGGTATTATGGTCTGACCATCATTTGATCCATTTTCAGATCCACTCGATGAATAAAACCATTTCCAGACCTTTTGAACATTCCCGGCAGACTGCTCGAGCTTTTCATCGAGTGTCTCCAGACATGTTGGCACATGCACTCTCAGGCCCTACAGAAGCTCTCCCCGGTGAGGCAACTGGGGCTGCGAGCTGCGTGTGTTCCTGCAAACGTGGTGTACCTTTGAAACAGCGTGATTTTACCATTTGCTAGCATCTCAGCGTTTTAAACAGAATTGTTTTAATTGATGTCCTTATTCTTGGGGGGCTTTATAGAATTAAGGGGAAATAATTTTGAGGCACACTGACACTCTTGACATTTTTCTAACGCCCACATTCGGCACTGCCGCTTTTGCCGAATCTCGGCGACGGTGGGCGCCATCTTGAGTGAGGCGGGGAGAGCGCTCAAGTCGCGCCATACTCCCGCCCCCTTAGAATATTTAATCTGCTTTTCCCTCGCGCTCGGTGCCCTACAGAAGCTCTCCCCGGTGAGGCAACTGGGGCTGCGAGCTGCGTGTGTTCCTGCAAACGTGGTGTACCTTTGAAACAGCGTGATTTTACCATTTGCTAGCATCTCAGCGTTTTAAACAGAATTGTTTTAATTGATGTCCTTATTCTTGGGGGGCTTTATAGAATTAAGGGGAAATAATTTTGAGGCACACTGACACTCTTGACATTTTTCTAACGCCCACATTCGGCACTGCCGCTTTTGCCGAATCTCGGCGACGGTGGGCGCCATCTTGAGTGAGGCGGGGAGAGCGCTCTAGTCGCGCCATACTCCCGCCCCCTTTTCTTCCTACATTATGTGTAGGCCGGTCAGACGGCGCAGCGGGCTGGCGCAGCGGGCGCCCCGGACGCGCGCCGAAGCCGCGCCTAAGCCAAGCCCGTCTGCGCCCGTCCGCGACCGGACTGCGCCGGGCGCAGGGCAGGCTGCCCTGTCGCCACATACTATCAGGTATGATAGCACTTACCTACTCTCCCTACGTCCTCTTCCTAACCTCCACTGTTCTGACTGCCCCCCTATTGACCCCCTTATCAGCCCCCTTTTATGTCCCCGCTGCAAGTGGACACCCCCTGCGACAACATATGACGTTATTGACTTGCCCTCCCCCTTAAAAAATTGTCCCACCCACTTCAAGGGAGGTCTTGTTAATGCCAGGTCCCTAGTCAGTCACTGCCAGGACATACATGACCTAATATTAAGCCATGAACTGGATGCTCTGTCCATTACCGAAAGCTGGCTAAATGATTCTTCCAACCCTGATCTGGCTATTGCCCTCCCTTCTGATTTCATTATCTTCAGGCGGGACAGACCTTCGGGTCGTGGTGGCGGGGTCGCACTCATCATTAAGGAAACTTTTCCCTGTCACACTTTTGATCTAGGCCACCTCAAGGATACTGAAGGCCTAGGCTTTTCCATTAAAATTAACGCCTCTTCTTCCTTCTCGGGGGGGCTCTTATACCGCCCTCCTGGAAACGCCACTCCTTTCCTCAATTCTTTGGATGAGGTCCTTGGAGCGCTTGTGCTACAGTACCCCAACTTTACACTATTAGGTGACATGAACCTACATTTGGAATCGCTTACTGACCCCCACAACATTTCCTTTTTACACTCCTTAAACATCTTTGGACTTTCCCAACACATCACTGCTGCCACTCATAGTGCTGGACACACCCTGGACGGCACCTGTTCTAATCTTTCAACCCTCTCCACGTCTTTTCCTTTACCGCAAATCTGGACTGATCATTGTTTTATCCCGTTTGATATTGTTATACCCCTTCCTACCCTACCCAGCATTAGGCGTCCTGCGGCCTCCTTCACAGTTAACTGGAAGAAGGTGACTGAACGCATAAAGCAGGAGTCAAAACCGTTACCTCTATCCCCTAAAGTAACTGGAGATGTTGAAATTGACTCTCGCAATTTTCATACCTGGATGAACCAAATTGTTTCGGCCAATTCCGAATCTAAAAACCATCAGGTAAAAGGCCCTAAGAAAAAACCCAATGCTCCTTGGTTCACTCAGATTTTATCCAAGAGCCATCTTTTCTGTCGGAGATTAGAAAGATAATGGAGACAAACATATGACAAGGCCTCTAGAACACGTTATGTACAACAGAGGAAATTATACCTTGCCGACATCAAAACAGCCAAAAAGGAATATTTCACTAAAGTCATAACTGAAGCCCATCAAAATCAAGAAACTATTTTTACAATAGTTAAGTCTTTCACTCTTCCGAAAGCCCTCATGACTGAAATACCTCCTTCAGAGAGCTTATGCAACCAAATCGCAGACTTTTTTGTTGATAAAATTGTCAACATCCAGAAAAATTTTCCCCCTTCTCCGACTGACCCCTTAGAGGTAACAGATAACTATCCCCCTCTCTCCAGCTTTAAACCTGTCTCCCTGCAACAAACTAGCAAGGCAATTCGAGCCTGTAAATCAGGAGCACCCACTGATTCCTGTCCTCCCATCATTTTACATCACCTGATTGAGGCAGTCAACCCCTGCATAAATGCTATAATTAATGAATCCTTCAAATCCGGTCTAGTACCGGACGATTCGAAGAAGGCCACTGTAAAACCCTTGTTGAAGAAGCGGAACAAATCGCCAACGGACCTCACCAACATGCGCCCCATCTCTTTACTTCCTGTCCTTAGTAAAATCACGGAGCAGTTAGTCCATGAGGAGCTTAAAACATTTGTAGAGGCCCATAACATCCTGCACCCTCAACAATCGGGTTTTCGCTCCGGTCACTCCACCGAAACAGCCCTGATCGAACTTGCTGATTCCATGAAGTTCCTGCAGGATGAGGGTAGGCTAGCTGTCCTCATCCTGCTAGACCTGACAGCAGCGTTCGACACTATCTCGCATGCCATCCTGATCAACAGAATGCGTGAGATTGGCGTGACAGACACAGCCTTGGCTTGGATTTCATCTTTCCTATCTAATAGGTCCCAGACTGTGTCCCTCGGTCCCTATCTATCCTGCGAAAAATCCATCACATCTGGAGTGCCCCAGGGTTCTATATTAAGCCCTCTTTTTTTCAACATCTACATGGCACCCCTCCTCGCTGTGATAGAATTACATGGGATTCTTGTCACGTCATATGCTGACGACACTCAATGGTCGTCACTATTGACAAACAGTGGACGGACGCAGACCTACGGTTCAAAAACTGTCTCTCCGATGTATTCAAATGGCTAAATACAAACCATCTAAGATGCAATAGTGCCAAGACAGAAATCATTCCACTGGGTAAAAATCTGTCTTTTTGTCCAAAAGACTGGTGGCCCTTAGGATCAGAGGCCCCTCCCAGTGCAGTATCTTCAGCTCGGAACCTAGGCGTGCAATTCGATTCATCCCTCTCCTTCGATGACCACGTAAGGATCACTGCTGGTCGCTGTTTTGGCCTAATTAAATCCCTTAAGAAATTCTTTGATTTCCTTCCCATTGCAGCTAGAAAGTCAGTCGCGGTAGCCTTAATTCTTTCCCGACTCGATTACTGCAATGGATTAATGGCCGGAGTGAAAAAATCTGCCCTCAGAAAGCTGCAGAGTATACAACATGCAGCGGCCAGACTGGTTTTACAACTCCCTAGAAGGTCATCAGCTTCAGCAGCATTAAAATCTCTGCACTGGTTACCGTTGCATAAAATAATTCTTTTTAAACTGCTCCTTACAGTTTTCAAATCCATGCAAAACACAGGGCCCCACTACTTTGCAAATCGCTTTAAGCGTTACAACCCCCCGCGTTGCTTGAGATCCTCTGGGACAAATCTTGTCATGATCCCCAGATTTAAATACAAGACTAAAGGTGGGAAATCTTTTACTGTCCTGGCAGCCAAGGCCTGGAACAACCTGCCAGTCAACCTTAGACTTATCGGAAATGAGAACAGTTTCAGAAAACTCCTTAAGACATGGGTCTACCAACAATCAGACACCTCTGTATTGGCTGCCATCTAGTTATCATCTAGTTATTATCTCTCATCACATCCCACTTTTCAGTTATCTTCCGCAGCTTGCTTAGCGCCATGATGCTCCCTTGGGAGCGAAGGTCAGCGCTTTATAAGTACACATAAATATCAAATAAATATCAAAATATCCCATCCTTGCCAGCTGTCAGGGAGCTTAGAGGCGGATCTGGACCTCCTGCATCTTTGGCTGGTCGATAGATTCGAAGAGTTAGCTCCAGAGATGGTCTCCCGTAAAGTAAGCAAGCGGGCTTCCGCCCCGTGGTTTACGGCTTCCCTAGCTGAAATGCGGCGAAGATGCAAGAAAGCCGAAAGGGCCTGGCGTCCCCATTATGATCTTACCGAAAAAATTGAATACAGAGAATCTATTAGACTTTATCATAGTAGCATCATATCAGAGAAAAAGGCCTACTTTGCTAGGAGAATTGAGGATGCGGCAAATACCAGTAAAGAAATTTTCCGCATAGTAAAAGAATTCATCTCACCCTCCCCTGTCCAGCCCATGCATTCTCATACTGAACCGTGGGTATGTCAACTTGCAAACTATTTTGCTACTAAAATTAGTAGGTGGTGGAGAAGCACGTCCACGTCTCTCTCTCCAACTACCTAGAACATAATAACATCTTACATGACACCCAGTCAGATTTCCGTGCCAATATGAGCACGGAGACCGCGCTGTTAGAAGTCACCGATGCCATCAGAGAGGTATTAGACGCGGGAGGTAAGGCCATGCTTGTAATGTTGGACTTGTCGGCGGCCTTCGACAACGTTCCCCACGGCGGTCTCCTTTTAATACTCAGAGAGATCGGGCTACGGGGAGCGGTGTTCAGCTGGTTTGAGTCATTTCTGGCTGACCGCCTTCAAACGGTCTGGGCCCCACCGTTCTCTGCTGATATGCCGCCACTGGAGGTGGGGGTGCCTCAGGGCTCCATCTTAAGCCGCACCCTCTTTAATATCTATATGGCCCCTTTGGCGGCACTGGCGGAGTCGTTTGGTGCCCAGATCGTGTCCTATGCTGATGACACCCAGCTCCTTTTTACTTGTAAGAAGGGTTACAATTTTGATGGCCTGCAGATCAGAGGCTGTCTGGGTGCGGTCTTCGAATGGTTTAAACACCATAGCCTCAAATGTAACTCTGATAAATCGGAGTTGCTTTTTTTCGGATGCCCACCCGATCCCAGATGGCAGTCTTGGTGGCCCCCAGATATGTATCCCCCGGCGGCTGCGTCCTCCAAGGCCAAGAATCTTGGAGTACAGATTGACGATGGCCTTACTCCGAAGCCCCAGATTCTTGGACTCGTAGGGAAGTGTTTCGGCATCCTGAAAATGCTGAGAAAATTCCTGCCGATCCTCTCCATTGAGCATACGAAGACCACTGTGCAGGCCCTGATAGGTTCCCGTTTGGACTACGCAAACGTACTCTACCTGGGCCTGCCAGAGTATCTTTTTTTGCGCCTTCAGATAGTCCAGAACTCTGCTGCGAGAGCTATTTACGGTCTCCATCGGAGAACCAGTGCGTCGGAGCTACTTAAAAGACTGCACTGGTTACCTATTAGAAAACGTATTGCTTATAAGGAGCTCACACTTGCTTTCAAAGCGCTCCATACATACAGAGAAATACATTAGGAAACGTCTGGCTTTCTATTTGCCTACTAGGACATTGAGATCGGCCTCCTTGGCCATGGCATCTGTTCCATCCATTAGACGGGAGAGAATTGGCGGTCGCTCCTTCCGTCACCTGGCACCTCTACTCTGGAATTCCCTGCATGTCTCCTTGAGGAAAAATGGCAAACTACTAGCCTTCAGGAAGGAGGTGAAGTCCTGGCTGTTTGCTCAATAACTTTTTCATCTGTTCATCTGCCCCTGACCTCTGCATCGGGTTTGTTAAAGCGCCGGGACACTCCTCGGAGTAGCTGAGCGCTATATAAATCCGATTTTAACATTAACATTAACATTAACATTAACATATGCCTATTTAAGGGCACCATCTACGGCTGTAATTTCTAGTGCAGTACTTAGTTTTATTAGAACTGCATTTATAATCAGGAAACGTTATGAAGTGTGAAAATGAATCTTATTTTATTCATTTTCTTAAGAATTTTCTTTTTAGAAAATTGTTCAAATGAGGCTGGGATAGTTATGATGATTTTAAAATTGATTCATTTTGCTGGTTTATTAAGATCTAAGGAAGGGAATATGTGAGAATTTTTAAATTGTTTATATATATTTTATTGTGTAAACTTTTATGATTCTAATGAATAGAATAAAGTTATTTAAATGAACGGTAACTGTTCTAATTGTTCAATTTGTAACAACGTGTACGTTGAGTCTTTTATTGACATTAATTTCTGTTCATCAGTCAAATTAAATGGCAAAAACAGTGCAGACGCATTCCGATAATAGCATGGCACTTTTCAACTTTTGAGTGTTTACAAGGTCCAAGCAAACGGCATTACTGAACGTAACTGATTTTGACCATGATACAAAACAGACACTTCATGTTGAAAAATGTCAATGATGGATGATATCCGAAGTATATCTATGGGGAGACAGTGTATTAATGCTGTCATTGACTACTGCAAGAACGTTTTCTAAATTGAATTTGTCAATTTGGCGCAGAAGAACTGCGGCTTTCATTTGCAACAGTTTCCAAAGATCTTTATATGCCAAATAAATAATATGTTTTGTTGAGGGGATACAGGACCTAAAAAGAAATCAGCCGGATCAATGTCACCTGACAAAACAGAAAGGTGTTACTTTACAGACGACATCGTGGAATGTTCCAACCATTGCTGACAGAATTTATCCACTGAGTATGTGGTAACTGTGGAAATGTACGAAACATGGATCAGGTCTACTGTGTGTAAACCCTTTTGTGGTATTTAAAAAACTGATTTTGCAGGCATTGGAGCTTGTTTGTCACATCAACCATCCCAAGGGATCAATAGTGGAAGAGTTGAGTGTGCCATTCTGAAAGATAACAGTTAAGTCCTCAATTGTGTAGTTGGTATGTGTTTACCGTGTGTCATAAGGAGCCAATAATAGAATAGTGAGAGTATTTAGATTTTTGTGTCAGAAAGATTGTAACCATAAAAATACATAAATGTAATCTGTTGGGTCTTTGAACTTCCCCGTAAAGGTGTTAGGTGATGCTCCCACTGGTTATGATTAAAAAATGGTCTCTGATTGTTGGTCTTGTCTAAAAAATGATGTCCATAATGTTGATAAAAGAATAAATCTCTGTAATTTTCCTCATTTAAATACAACTCTTCAGTGTCAAAAGCAGCATAATATTTCAAATCAGAGAACATCGAATGAACGGCATGAGCATTCCAGTCATCAGACTGTATGCCAGGCAAAACCACATCTCCTAATCAAACTTGGAAAACTTATGGAATGTTTAAAAGTTTAGGTGGGCTATGAATATTGTATGATACTTTATCCCAAACAATGCTATCAGCCGCAGGGAATACTGAAATGTTGACAAGGGCTGATCTCTTTTCATTAAATGGGATGATGTGTGAGGGACCAAAACTACGTCAACAAAGTTCACAGCAGAGTGTTCGGGTAAAGAGTGCCCATTAATGAGTAGGAAAAACACAGTCAAAAACCCAATCCACATGAAGAGTGTCATCATAAGCACCATCCAGAACTTTGTCCAGGTGGGACCAGATAAGTCTTTTTGAACAAGGAGATGAAAAGACTGGTATATGTAGGGAGCTCTGCCAGAGAAATGACAAGGAAGATGTTTCAGAAGAAAAGCTATTACTGGCTATATAATAACCACTGGACCCCGACTGATACAACCGGGGTTTTGCTGCATTTGATGGATCTGGAACGGTACGCTCAGGAATGTCCATTATGACCTCAACCGGAGGATACAACGTTGAAGAAGGAGCGAAAACTACACTCCAAAACCAGGGGCAATGTTGCATGTCACAAATTTCATGACTTCTGCTATGCGCATTATTCAAAATTAATCCATGTACTCCAAATCTTTGAATTTCATTCTCTTTTATTTTGTTTTTACCACACATGATTTGCATTTGCGTTTTTCAATTTTCTCATGCCATGGATATGCAAATCCATGCCTTGTTCCAGGCACACCAAAAAACGTAAAACATCCTTAGTTGCTAGTTGTTATGTTACCCAATGCATTTCGGGCTCAAATTAGCCCTTCGTCAGGGGTTCACTACAAAATAAAAAAACGTTGCTGTTACAATTTAGCCACAACTCACTGCATTACACATGGCCAACATTGTGCCAGATGTCAAATGCACCATTATATAGTGCTTACCCTCTAAACCTGGTGCTACAATGCTACCATGGTTTAACACAAACGATCCTTGAATCACCCTTGTTGTTCCATATGCTTGAACCTCCCTTCACCTAACTTAACGTACAGACTAAACTCCCCGGTTGACCTCATCCCTCCTCCTCGCTTTCATGCTGAAATCACCCCAATAATCCACCTCACTAGTTCATACCTTCGCAACTCCCTCCGGTGCTCGAACTTAACTCCACCATTTTTTCTCGATGGCTGCATTAAAATGCGCGCCATCATTACCAACTCATTTAACTGCTCGAAAGTTGCCCCACCCCTTTGACTACACCTGTTGTTTCGCATTCGATGAATGCTAATTGGATGACTCCTGCCTTCAATCCCCATAATGCACCTCGTCTTGATTTACCCAAACCAACCAAGTTCAGACCCCGTCACGTCCAACCAGTTCATTATGTGTCTGTACTGTTCACAATTCACCGGATGATTCGAACTTTGCCCTGCCCGCCCTGTTGTTCCAGTGAGCACGCAATTGGTAATATCGGATCAGATGGAGTGATAAGCATAAAATTTGGTGTGCACGGCATTTCTCGATAACTGTATTAAACTCAACTGGAGGAGAAGCATACTCAATATCCGCAGTAGTGGATGTGGAAGGTAAAACAGCCAATAAATCACTTGAAGTTTCCATCTGCCCTTCATTAAGTAGGGAATAGTCGAAGAAACAGAAGCTTGATTATTTAAGCAAATGGTCTTGGCGTGGAATTTTTGGAGGCATACTATTCAGTATCAGCCATATAGTTTAGCTAGACATTTTTGATTGAAATGTGACGATTCTCCTTACGACCAGTTAGCAGAGGCATAATCACAGTATGGGTGCCTTTCAAAACAAGGACTCTGGCTGGTGCATGGTATGATGGACCAAATTCCTTCTTGTTCTCCACCTTCTCTAGGACGAAATCTCCAGCTTGAGGAAGCCAGCAAAAAACTGGAATCAGCATCGCTACATCTCTGGAAGAGGGAAAACGGGCCTTTGCGTGTGAATCACAAGCCTTTTGTAGAGCCTGCAGCATCGCATAGTGGATATCTACGTCAAATGTTGAGGAAGCCACCACAACATCTAGACCATCAAGGTCTGGCCCAACATTTCAATGTCAAAGAGCATTTTGTATGTGGTCCGCCCAACCAGAGATCTTGTAGGGAGATTAGTTAGTGCACGTTGGACTCCATAGAGATGGGTCAGCCAACCCCTGCCAGTAGCTAAGACTCTATCCGTCCAAGATTGCTTTAAGTCACGGTTCATCCGCTCCACAAAAGAATCGCCGCCAGGCTGATATGGAGATGCATATTGCACCTGCACCTGCACCCCCAGAGACTTCATCGCATCCCAATAAGCCTTAGAGGCAAATGCCGGGCATTGGTCAGAATGGAAGATGTCCCGGGAAAACGTCCTGACAAAGACATGCAAATCTTTTATGACAGTAATAGCGTCAGCACTATGTTGCAGTGAAACCCAAAGGGATCTAGTGCATAAATCCACTGCAACCAAGATATGTTTAAAAGCAGTGTCAGGTGTCAAAGGACCACAGTGATCACGACACATACAACCAAAAGGGTTGATTTGAAATGTAAAGTTGAGTATGTGGTGGACGTGCAACAGTAGAAGGCTTAATATGTTGACAAATGTCACAAGAAAGAACATATTTACGTGCCTGTTGATATAAACCACACCACCAAAAAAGTTGCTGTAAAAGAGAAACTGGCGCAGTTACTCCGGCATGAGCAGAAGCCAGCAATGATCAAAACAAGTCTACGGTCCTTATTGGGAATCCGCCGATCCCCAATGGAAGGAATAGTTACATATGGAACTTGATCAGGAGGCAAGTGGTATGTGTAACATGAAGGGACACATTGGGGAAACTCTGCTCCTTCTTTTGTCGCAGCTATTGCTGCAAAAATATCATCATCAATTTTAGTCTCAGACCTAGTGATTGCTGCTACTGAACACGTGGCTACTGCAGATTTGGCTGCCTCATCTGCCAATGAATTACCAACAGCTTGTGTCCCACACGTTGATGGCCCAAAGTATGAATAACATTTGTAAGGCTCAAATGTTCCTTAAGAGCGGCCACTCAAACCCAAAATGTTTTATGCTTAATTGCGCTACCTTTGGAATCACGAAAATCATTTTGTGTGCAAAAGAACAAGTTGTCATTGAAGGATTGTTCACAGTAAGAAGGAATCGCACACTATTAGTGTAGGAACATCTGCATCGGAAAATGAAAGAGACAAAATCAAAGCACATAACTTGGCCAATTGAGCTGTGCAATATCTAAGAGATTATGTGTGCACTAAGGAGAATATAATATCCCCATTAACAACCGTACCTGCCACAATCGCGCAGGCTGCTGAATAAGCATGTTTGGAAACAATGGTTGGCTTCACAGTATCATTAGTGTAAATAATTCATTTGTACTGAGCACGCAGGAGTAAAGATAAAGGCGGAGTATGAACCTTTTCATATTGTAAAAACTCCTGTGTTTGGAAAGAATGATCAAAGATAAAGTTAACATCAGCCGATGTTAAAGAACTTGCCCAATGTATCCAACATGGATGCAAAGGTTTGGAATTTGGAACATCAGCCTTTGAAACTGCTTCTGAAGCAGATTACGGGGAGACGATAAAATGTGTTTACCCTGAACCAAAGAGCATTCCATAAGAATCTCCATCTGGACCACTTCAAGTGTAGATGGAGGTTGCAATTGAGCACATTTTCCAGAAAGTGGGGGCCAACCCTTTACCTTCATTATTGAGTTTGTAACCAAGAAAAAGTACCACCGAAAAGGTGATGTGAGACAAAATTGAATTTGTAACCAAAGTTTAGAAAATGTGTGATAATGCAGTCCACACGCAAGAGATGCGGGTGCAATTCATTGTCTGTCAAGTATATGTCATTGACGTACAAGAAGGCATCAGGGTTGATCTCATGCAAATGGGACACAATGCCTGCCACAAACACACCAGGGCTATTCTCATATCCCAAAGGTAATCTAGCATATCCCAAAGGCTATCTAGCTATAGGTGCTGATTGCCCAGTTAACTGAATGCGGTCAAATCACAGCTCTCAGGAGCCAAAGAGTTACTGAAAAATCCATTGGACATATCTACGGTGGTTTTGATTTTTTTGCGAACAATGTTATTCACTAACGCAGAGCTGTGTGTATTCTGAACCGCAAAGGTTTGAACTTGACTGTTTAAATGTCTGTAATCTAAGACTATGCAATATGAACCGTCCGGTTTCTATATCCGAAAAAGAGGGTTATTAATTGATGAAACACAGGTTCAATCACACCCTGATATTCTAATTGGGTCAAGATTTCACTTAGAGACGCTTTAGCGTCTTGTTTGATTGGATACTGATGGTTGGGGCACAGGTGTGTAGACTGCAAAGCAATCACATGAACCGGGGAACCCTCGTCCCAACCTGCCTGATTGTTATATAACTCCGGGGCTAAGGACATAGCCCATGTTGAGGCAAACGCCATTTTGTTAACATCAGGAACTTATTGCTAAAAACTAATAAGAATAACAAATTTCCCTTGAGGGGAAGCTAGGACAAAAGGGGGAGGACAATCAACCTTCACGAACAAAATATCATAAGAAGTGAGGTGTTCCCAAAACACTGCTTTAGTAGTTTGTTTAATATCACCTTCAATTTCAGAGGATTACTTTGTAAAGTCTATTTGGAGGAGCAATTAGAGTATCAGGTGTCTCTACTGTAATGAAAGTGTCAGTTGCTTTCGCCTCCAGACGCTGGTGGAGTGTCTGCCACACTATGTTAACCTCCGCCGCGCTGTCGAGTAGCGTTACAGCCCAACTTGTCGAGGAGGAGGGTTTTCACTGTGTGAGGCATACTTTGCAGTCAATGTGGCAACTTCTTCTGAAATGGGACACAATATCAAGGTGGTTCCCCTTGCTTGATGTTTACATCAAACTGGCGAAGTTGGTCACATTTTGCTAGTGCAGACTCGCCTTCTCTGTGATTCTGATGTCCCCCTCCACCAAATTGTTTATTTGATGATTCCTGAAAGGAACGAGGAAAACGAGGATCAGAAATCTGGAAGATCTTGGGCATCTTACTTTTAGAGCAGTTGCGCAAATCATATCTACGTTCAGAAGCATCAAGTGGTAGTGAGACAGCATGTGAACCAGGCTTCTGTTGTTGCTGCACTGATTTTTATAACTGACGTAGCTCTGCGAGTGTAACACGAAGATGATTTGGTTGTGGTGTAAAACCTGCCAAAAAGGGCCAAGTGGCCCCATCGACTGATAAGGGACCTAAACGGACAGGATGAGGAACAGCTTTCCTAATTGCTGATTGTTAGACCTTGTGAGAAGTTGGCCTGGCATATGCTGTCCACTATTCTAGTGGGTGCCTTGCGCCAGTCCAAATGACCCTTAATGATGGTAGGTTTATAGACAAACGATATAGAAATCTATCCTAGTGGTAGCCGTGGAGAGCATCCTTCAGGCTAAGTCCTGAAGGAATGTAAAACAGCTTGTTTTACCAGTCTATAATCTCATGAGTTACCAAATGAAGGAGATCCACACCAGGTGTATATAAAATATATATACATTTATTCTAAACACATCACTCTAGTCTCTTAATGAAACTAGAGGCAAAAGTACACAAAGTAAACTTATTTAACACACAGTAAATTAGCACAGTATATGTTTTGCCCTAGGGGCCTCACAAACCATATATTAAGAAGTGGTATAAGTACTGCTGTGAACATAGAGACAAGGCATAGGACCGCTGGGGCAACCAGGAACCACCCAAGGTAGGGATGCAGGAGCCCCACGGGGGACAAGTGCAGTGTCTAAACAGAGCCACGAATTACCATTGACTTTGATGCGATTCGATTTTTAAGGATTAAGGACACTTAGGAGTGAAGTAGGAACAAACCCCTTCAGTGCTGGACAGTTCGAGAGTCAAGCCCCACGGGAGCACCAAAGTACTTGTGTTACCTCACCCATGGACGCCGGGTGCATAGGTGTTTTTTTGTGTCGGGTTTCATCGTCGTTTACTATTGAGAGCTCCGAAGAAGTACTGCAGGCAACCAGATGAAAAGTGTCCAGATGGAACCAAGGGTGGATCGAAGATCTGAAGAACCTGAAAGCAGAGGGGACAAAGTCTGGGTCACTAGCCAGTGACCAGGGAGGCAACAAGAAAATGCCCCCCGATGTCGGGCGATTTCAGGTGCAGAAGGTGAATCTTCAGCCACGTGGACCAGGAGGCTTCGACAACAACCAGGAGCTGGAATCGAGCTGTGACATGTCGGATGTCGAGTGCTGCAGTATCCAGATTGGATCCAACAAGACTTGGCAACAGCAATCCATGCAGAATACAAAGATTGGCTTTGGAGCAGACCAGCAAGGGAGTCACCCTTAGGAGGGGAATCAGGGGAGGTCTGGAGCAACCAGGAAAGCCCAAGAAACAAAAGAGTTACCTTTGTGGGGACCTACCAGTCAACGGACCAGGGATCACAAAGGGGACCCAAGCAGAAATGCTAGAAGCGGGCCCACTGAACACTCGTGGAGTGTAGGCCCACAATCTTTGGTGCAGATGGTGCTCAGGGCTTGGACTACGAGTAGCCCAATGCACAACTTCAGGAGAGCTCGGGTAGTAGATGCACTAGCAAATATGCACGGTGTCCAGGTTTTCCAGTCCCAAATCTCTTGTGATGGCTACAGGTCTCCGCTTGAATGAGATCTCGTATTGGCTTCAGAGATGTCTGGAAGTCCATGTCCTGTGTTTTAGATTCTTCGGGATCCAGCGGGAGCCTCAAAAATGCAGACCAACAAGATGCTTGTTGGTGCCCGTTTGAACAGGGGAGTCACTCCTTGATTCTAAGGGAGATCCTTCCATCTCCTAGTCGAAATGGAATGTTCCAGGATATATGTTGCAGAATTTCATCCAGGATAATCTAAAGTCCTATGGACTGGGTTCCTATACTTATGCTAAGATTAGGGGTTGGACTAACTCTAAGGTCCCACCTAAGGGAGGACCTGGGAAAGGGGGGGGTTTCACCCCTTCCCCTTTGTCCAGTTTCACGCCAGAGCAGGGGCTGAGCACCCCTGCAACCGGTTTGACCGGGGTATGCACAGGGACACCTTGTGTGCCCCAAGCACTATCTGAAAAGCATTCACTGAATGCACCCACCCTGCCCCAATACACTAAAGCCTGTCTGTGGAGGTGGTTACATCTCCTTGGACAGGAAACCTATTGTTCAGGCCTCCCTTGCTGGAGTTTCGTCCATCAGCAGGTGGTTAGACTCGTGTCTGTGGCAGCAGCATCCATTTTGTGATGCAGGGGCTCTCTTAAATTATTACCGGTCAGGTAAGTGTGTACATGTCTTCTCCCTCTAGAAGGGTGGAATTCTGCCAGGACTGGCAGGGGGGTAGGATTTCAAAGTGTTTGACAAAAAACACAACATGTTTTCATGCAGCCTTTCCAAAGTTAGCATTTACCGCAAGGTTATAATGCAGTTAAGAGTATATGGTATGGCTGTATCACAGAGGGTGTCAGCTCATGCGTGGGCACCCTCTCACACAAAACCAAGCACTCTGCCTATAGGATTGTTAAGGCCTGCCATAGGAGTAACTTATAGGTTTATATGTGTCTGGGTGTGGTGCTGGGGCCAGGGCGACTGACGTTGGAATCTGGGGATCATGGTTCGATCCCCAGCGCCGGCGGCAGATTACCCCAGCACCATGTGACTCTGGGCAATAGCTTGCTTAATCTTCCCGACTGAAAAGGCAATATAAACCATTCATATGCAAATGTGATTGTTTGTTTAAAAAAACAATTGTCATGTGACCACTAAGGACATTGTTGTCTTCACTATGTTAGCATGAGCACGTTGCAGCCTGCCTGCTGCATTGCACATGTAACTACACATGTTTCTTTTTTGCTATATTTTCTTTGGATGCGTTCACATGAGAACTCCTCACTGTGTTCACTCTCTGCATGTTCCTGGGATTTTGACTGAACATTACGTGCGAGGTCGAACAACAATGCCTCATGCTATTTTGTTCAGGCCAGATCTTAGCGCTTAGACAAAACATACCGATGCAGCTGTTGTTTGGAGAACTTACTTTTCGTTTTTAGTGGGGTACACAAATATGTAGCACATCTGGAGAGGGACCTTTCCAGGGAGACGTATGAGACAGCATCTATGATGTAGATCTACCATCTGTGGGCTAAGGTATGGGGTTTGCTGACAAAGCCCAGAGATCTTCTAACATATATTAAACCTGCTCCGTAGCGAGAGCAGGGAGGTGAGGCTCTATTGTCTTTCCATGAGGACTTCTCCATTAATGATTTATGGATTAGCTGCCATGATGACTAAATTTGTACTATGCATTTTTCCTGCTTGTTGCAGTGCGTATACTGCATGTTAGGGTACGTTAGTTAAAATGTGTCTTGTTCTGGGGTGTCTAATCATTTTTTTCTCTAGGAGAGCGAGTGAGATACTATAGCTAGTCAGTCCTGAGCACGTGGGTACTAAGGTGGTAAGTAGACTCAGTCCCTATACACCAAGGTCCCATATTCCTGGGCATAGTTCTGTGTTTGTGCCGAATCCCTGTAACATGGCACCATCAATGTTTGATCAGGTACTTATTCATGAGACCCCTAAATAGTGCTTGTGTTTGTCGACAATTCCCTTTGACCTGTTTCAAGGGACGCCTATGGTGTGAAGACTTAGCCACCTAACCTATATTTGTATTTTATAGGTTTTTCAAGTTTAAAAGGTCTTATTTCTATCTCTAAATCTAGTTTTGCACTAGCATTCTCCTGGTTTATTCTTTTCCATTTTTATTTGCCAACTGGAAGAGGAGCTGGTACATGTGACTAAAGTGGCTCCTGATCTAAGGACGCACATAGAGGAAGGATGGATGCCTCCAAAAAGTCATTGACTTCCTCTCATACAGTGATATCCTTGGTGTGATGTTAGCCACTGTGGCCATTATCTTCTCCGTGGTCACTGCTGAACACACCGGGACATCGGGACACCCCAATAGTGAAGGCCAATAACCGGGATCTCAGCTACACACTCCTTGTCTCGCTCATTTTGGCCTTTCTCTGCTCTCTCCTATTTATTGGGCAGCCTGAAACCTTCACTTGCCTGATCCAACAGGCTGCATTTGGGATTATCTTTACTGTTGCTGTGTCTCGTGTTTTAGCGAAACTCATCACTGTAGTGATTGCCTTTAATGCCACCAGGCCTGGCAGCAAGTTGAGTCGATGGCTGGGACCCCGGATGTCTGGCTCTGTTGTCCTCTTGTGCACACTGGGAGAGGTGGCAATCTGTGTCTCTTGGCTGCTCACCTCTCCACCTCACCCTGGCTCTGACATGCACTCCGAGACTGGCAAGAAGATCCTGCTGTGTGACATGGGCTCTGTCATTGCCTTCTACACTTTGATTGGTTACATGGCCCTCTTGGCCTTTGCCAGCTTCACTGTGGCGTTCCTAGCCAGGAACCTCCCAGATAAATTCAACAAAGCCAAGTTCATCACATTCAGCATGCTGGTGTTCTGCAGCGTCTGGGTCTCCTTCATTCCCGGTTTACGTCGGCACGAAGGGCAGGTACATGGTGGCCGTGGAGGTCTTCGCCATCTTGACTTCTAGCGCTGGACTGCTGGGCTGCATATTTATTCCCAAATGTTACATCATTCTATTTAGGCCAAACATTAACACCAGAGAACATTTAACTTTATGTGGCCATTATTAGTTTCACACCGGAAGTTTGAAACTCACTCATAATTAAAAATTAAAATGTTGCATTTTCTAGGAGAGGGTTGGGGGCAGACCATTGAGTCAAACAAGTGTACCATCCTTTTAGACAGCCATTGGGCTCTCTGCAGGAAATCTTTAAAAAATGTCATAATAAAATGAGTTTTTTAGGGCAGCCAATGGGGATGGTTGTGAGTCCCTGCTGATGCAGCTCAAAGAGTAGGTATTTTCAGTTGGTTGAATGAGAATTGAAGACTGGAATGTACCTGAGCAGTTCAATCTGTGATTCCATTTGTTAATTGTTGTTTAAGTCTAGGTGTAGTTTCTCCCTCTGGAAACACCAGTCTTGCAGTCGATAAATATACACATTTTGTTTCTTGAGTAGCCTGTGTGAGGTGTCCTGGGTATTTCAAGGAGTTGCTTTTGAGGCAGTGGGTTTGTAAATGCAGCTTCACCCTTTTATTGCATCAAGTAACTCCACAAGGATTTATGTGCAAAGAGCAGCGTCTGTATGTGGTTCACTGCAGAGAAGACAATCTGGGAAGGATTATTCATCCTGTAATATGGTTCTGTGTCCTGGGATGCAGTCATATGTTCACACGTGACTGATTGTTGTAAAACATCACAGTTTATTTGCAATGCAAGTGCTTAAGAGCAGAGTATATGTTAATGAATTCATTCATTATATTAATTCAATTAGTTTTTGCTGTAATACTTCTTTAGTGATATGGATATTTCCAGACAATAATAAACTGTATATGGTGAGTCAGAACTATTTCTTACAATGTATTGCATCCCTAATATATAACATGTTTTAGCATACATTATCATCAATAGTTGAACAAAAATAAAAATAAAATATATGATAATATTTGTGGTATTTGGACAAAGGAGGGTATATGAAATAGCAGAGGTAACGCTTCCATTTGTGGTTAGAGGTAATTGATTAGGATTAGAGATACTGTTTAATCATTCTGAATAGTATAAGTGGGCATCCCTTTATATAGCATGGAACACGGTGGCACAATCCGTGCACTATCGACCTCTGACACCATCATCGATGCTACACATTTCCCAATGTCCTGTCTGCTTTCCTGTTATGCTTTAGCAGCAGCTGGGATCCTAACTGTTCTACTTTGGTGTTGGTGTCCTGTCCATACTTTCTTCAGGATATGGAGGTTGTGTCTGTGGGGTCACACTACTGGGTGTATGTGTAGGAAGAGCTGAGGTGTCACATGATGAACCAGACGGCTACCATAGATCATTGAAAGAGTTAGAATGGGAAGCTGGGAGGGAAGGAAGTTGCACTGTGTAGTGTTTATGCTCCAAACACTGACCAAACAGGCTTTTTTGAGTGAATGTCTGGTTCACTAGCACACTATATTGCAGGGCCGGTGATAATGGGGGGAGATTTTAACTCTATTGTTGATGTGTCCATGGATAGATCACACCCACCTTTACTTGACTCTCCTGTCCATAGATTAGCAAAGAGACGCCTGGATTGGCAGACTAAATGGGGCTTGGTAGATGTATGGCGCACACAACATCCACAGGCCAGAGAATACTCCTACTTTTCAGCAGTGCATGAATTGCATGTTAGATTGGATGCAGTTTTGTGCTCCTCGCAGATGGCTACCTCAATGGCGCACACGGAGTATCTCACACAGACGTTATCAGACCATAATCCACTGTTAGTTGACATTCATTGGATGACAGCGCGATCGGACATTCCAACATCGAGGCTTCGGCCTGAAACTTTGGAAGACCCGTTGTTCCAAAGTGCCATAAGAGAGGGAATAACACATTATTTTATCGAGAACACGAACACAGCAACCACGAGGGTGATAGAGTGGGATGCATTTAAAGTAGTGATGAGGGGGCTTTGCATCAGTAAACACATGGGGGTGAGGAAGAGCTTGCTACAGGCAGTAGAGAAAGCCGAGAGTAAGTTGAAGACAGCTGAATTAGCTCGACCGGGTAATCCTGATAAGCAGGAGGAGGTGCTGGAAGCTAGGGAGGCTGTGGCGGGGAAGGTGGAAAGACTGAGGATCTATGACTTCAAGGCCTACCTTACACGTGCGTATGAGGAAGGTGATAAGGTAGGATCACTGCTGGCATGGCTAGACAATCCAGTGTCACGGGGTTCACCGATTCTGGCTTTAACGGATCGAGGAGGTGACACAGTGTTTACGCAACGCGAGATTCTGCACAGGTTCTTAGCCTATTATGAGAAGCTGTATGAAAGCGCACTGGTAGCCACGGAGTCAGATATAGATACCTTCTTAGAGGGTGTACCCCTACCGCAGATGGAGGAGGAACAAGCGGAATGTTTAGGTCAGGAGATCACTTTGGAAGAGGTTCGATGCGCCATTAAACACATGGCCCGTAATAAGACGCTGGGTGTGGCTGGGCTGTCGATAGAATATTATCTGCAGTTTATTCACCTCTTGGCTCCCCGACTCCTGGTGGTTTATAATGAAGCAAGGGAGTTGGGTTGTCTCCCAAGTACCATGAGAGAAGTGCTTGTTATCCCGTTACTAAAGCCTGGGAAGGATAGCACAGATATTGCGGCTTATAGGCCACTGTCCATGTTGACCACAGATTATACATTTTTGAGCAGGATACTGGCGACCTGCCTGCTGCAACACATGACAGGTCTGGTCCATGATGACCAAGCAGGATTTATTCCGCAAAGGAATACAGCAAACAATATACGGAAGCTGATATGGATTATTGGACAGGTACACCCAGACGATATGAACCCGGTGGTGCTGTCGGTGGATATAGAAAAAGCCTTTGACAGTCTGGAATGGAGGTACTTGCATACAACACTGGGGCATTTTGGACTAGGAGAAGGCTTTGTGAACTGGACAAGGGTGCTATATAGTGATGAGGTGGTCAGATTGAAAGTGGGGGGGCTGATATTACATCAATATGGAGTTGCACGTGGTACGAGACAGGGATGTTCGCTCTCCCCATTGCTGTTTGCACTAGCAATAGAGCCCCTGGCAGCGAGAGCGAGACTGGGCAGCCACTATGAGGGTCTAACCTTCAGAGGAGACCAACAGTATATTTCGCTATACGCGGATGATCTGCTGATGTTTTTAGGTGACGCGAATGCAGCACTGGTTGGAGCAGCGACCCTGTTATTGGGGTTCGGGGACATTTCGGGACTCCGAGTAAATTGTGCCAAGACATGCCTGTTCCGGATAAGGCTCGGTGGGCGCCCACCGGAGAGACCGAGCGCGGCGCGTTGGGAGCCGACGTGTATGGTATACCTCGGTATGAATGTATACCATGAGATGGCGGACATTTTGGAGGGCAATATAGGACGCTGTGTGAGAGCCTTAAGGGTAGCGTGTCCTTCTGGTCCACGCTACCTTTGTCAGTGATGGGTCGCATCGCTACCGCGACTGCTGTACTATTTTAGGACCCTGCCTGTTTGGATACCGAACTTGGTCTTTAAGTCTTTGCGCTCCCTGATAACAGGCTTTTTATGGGGGGCAGGGAGGAGAAGGGTAGCACTGGCCACACTGATACGTCCGAAAGCTGAAGGGGGCCTAGCAGCTCCGGATTTTGAGCTATATTACTTAGCGATTCAGAAAAGGGGGTGGTGATGAACAGAGTGTCTGAATTAAACAGACCACTCTTACCCAGTCCAAAGATCAGGGCTTGATCCATCACCGTTATTTATCTCACTGCCCCATCCAAGCTCAGAACCTGGCTATATGCAAATTAGTCTGTCCCTGGCCCAGTGCATCATGGGAACAGGGCAGACCAAACTACCAAGCCAATTCTTCACCAGAAAGGAGACAAGCTACCGGGGACCGGTTTCTGGCATTTCAGCCTCTTCGGCCCGGCTTGCTTGAATCCTGATGGAGCAGTGAGAAAGGGACTCATGTCTGAGTATACCCTGCCACACCTATAGTGGCCAAAAACGATTCAGAAAAGGGGGTGGTGATGAACAGAGTGTCTGAATTAAACAGACCACTCTTACCCAGTCCAAAGATCAGGGCTTGATCTATCACCGTTATTTATCTCACTGCCCCATCCCAGCTCAGAACCTGGCTATATGCAAATTAGTCTGTCCCTGGCCCAGTGCATCATGGGAACAGGGCAGACCAAACTACCAAGCCAATTCTTCACCAGAAAGGAGACAAGCTACCAGGGACCGGTTTCTGGCATTTCAGCCTCTTCGGCCCGGCTTGCTTGAATCCTGATGGAGCAGTGAGAAAGGGACTCATGTCTGAGTATACCCTGCCACACCTATAGTGGCCAAAAACGATTCAGAAAAGGGGGTGGTGATGAACAGAGTGTCTGAATTAAACAGACCACTCTTACCCAGTCCAAAGATCAGGGCTTGATCCATCACCGTTATTTATCTCACTGCCCCATCCCAGCTCAGAACCTGGCTATATGCAAATTAGTCTGTCCCTGGCCCAGTGCATCATGGGAACAGGGCAGACCAAACTACCAAGCCAATTCTTCACCAGAAAGGAGACAAGCTACCAGGGACCGGTTTCTGGCATTTCAGCCTCTTCGGCCCGGCTTGCTTGAATCCTGATGGAGCAGTGAGAAAGGGACTCATGTCTGAGTATACCCTGCCACACCTATAGTGGCCAAAAACGATTCAGAAAAGGGGGTGGTGATGGACAGAGTGTCTGAATTAAACAGACCACTCTTACCCAGTCCAAAGATCAGGGCTTGATCCATCACCGTTATTTATCTCACTGCCCCATCCCAGCTCAGAACCTGGCTATATGCAAATTAGTCTGTCCCTGGCCCAGTGCATCATGGGAACAGGGCAGACCAAACTACCAAGCCAATTCTTCACCAGAAAGGAGACAAGCTACCGGGGACCGGTTTCTGGCATTTCAGCCTCTTCGGCCCGGCTTGCTTGAATCCTGATGGAGCAGTGAGAAAGGGACTCATGTCTGAGTATACCCTGCCACACCTATAGTGGCCAAAAACGATTCAGAAAAGGGGGTGGTGATGAACAGAGTGTCTGAATTAAACAGACCACTCTTACCCAGTCCAAAGATCAGGGCTTGATCCATCACCGTTATTTATCTCACTGCCCCATCCCAGCTCAGAACCTGGCTATATGCAAATTAGTCTGTCCCTGGCCCAGTGCATCATGGGAACAGGGCAGACCAAACTACCAAGCCAATTCTTCACCAGAAAGGAGACAAGCTACCGGGGACTGGTTTCTGGCATTTCAGCCTCTTCGGCCCGGCTTGCTTGAATCCTGATGGAGCAGTGAGAAAGGGACTCATGTCTGAGTATACCCTGCCACACCTATAGTGGCCAAAAACGATTCAGACCTGTTCCCATGATGCACTGGGCCAGGGACAGACTAATTTACATACAGCCAGGTTCTGAAACTGGGATGGTGCAATGAGCTAAAAAACGGTGTTGGATCTAGCCCTGATCTCTTGACTGGGTGAGAGTACTCTGCTTAATTCAGAGACTCTGTCCATCACCACCCCTTGTTGTAAATAATATTACTTAGCAGCACAACTCCAGGTGCTAACACTGGAGATAGCGAGGGAGTTTAGGGGCCCGATCATGTACCGCGAAATGGATACCGCGACATGTTTTGTCTTATATAATCTTACAGCAGAAATTAGACCCCGTCGATCTTACCCAGGAAGAGAAAACACTACGATTGTGTTGGAATCACAGCCAGCGCAAAGCGGGAGTACTACATCCTTATGCGCCAGAAATACCATTGGGGATGCTTACAGCGTTGCCACATGGGAGTGACTGGACGCCTTTGATGGATTGGGAGCAAGCTCGGATACAGATGGTTGGGGACTTGTATGAAGACGGGGAACTATTGTCATACGGGACCTTACAGGATAGATATGACCTTCCTAGGGGAAGCTTCTTGCTGCATGCGGCGGTGGCGCATGCAATACGACAGCAATGGCGAGAAGGACCAAGAGAACCCAAAACAATGAAGGCATGCCAATATGTAGTAATGGCGGCGGGAACTTTAAGGCGGTAACGTGTTGTACTCCAGAAAGTAGGAGTTGGGAAACCGATCCCAGAAACGACATGGGAGCACATAGTGCGTAGAGCTTGGAAGGGCACGAAGAATGCACGGTTCCAATTAGTGCATTTTTTCATATTGCACAGAGCGTACCTGACGCCTGGAAAAATTAAGAAATATTTCAATGTAGAGGAAGCAGTGTGTCCCAGATGTAGCATGGAGGAAGTGGAGCTGGAACGAATGCTTTGGGAGTGCCCGAAGATAGGGGATTATTGGAAGAGAGTGGGCATCATATTGAATAAGGTCACAGACAGGAATTTAACCTATGATATGGCGACTTGCATATTATACTGGTTTCCACACACACCCAAAATAAGGCTGACTAGTAAATTTGTGGATCTGGGAATGCTGCTAGCAAAAAGGGAAATAACGAGGCGCTGGAAAGCGAAAGAGGGACCTTGTAGCGGGAGATGGAAGGAAGAGATGCAAAAGTGGGCCAGCAGTGATAGTAATCTCAGATTCAAGCAGGCAAAACGTTCAAATAAAGAAAAGGGCTTAGACACAGCACGGGCCTGGGAAATGATGGTGCAAGCACTAGCTGATATTCGCCAGGAGTCAGACTAGGATAAGGCTACTAGAACTAGCAGAACCCAAGAAGGTACACGTTAGGAAGGACTACGCGGGTACACAGAAGCCAAATGCAGTTTGAATTGGATGATCATAGCGCGACACACCGGGGCGGTGGGGAGGGGGTGGAAGCGGGAGGGGTTCCAAGTATAATAAGTAGGAGGTTACAGGATAGTCTATGGAGCGATGCTATGTAAGAGGAGTAGGAGAAGGGGTTAAGATCATGAAAGGGCGTTAAGGGAGGTGGGAGGGAAATGATTGAAAGCGGATGCCATGGTACTTTGTAACTGTTTGTTCAGAAAATAATAAAAATTATTTTTAAAAAATCAATCATGTCGCAAGGAGGGCGCAATGAGAAGTGACGCATCTCTGCTTTCACGCCACGATGCGTCGCTTCTCATAAATAAGGCCCACAGTTCACATGAAGCTAGAAGTCAAGCCTCACCGGGAGCGCTATGGTTTTCTCTTTCTTTCCCTCACCTCCCATCGGCCCACATTTCAATCAATGACAAACTCCACAATACATGTTGCATCATACTCTCTAGGCTGGACAGGGAAACACGAGGAAGACAGTTGTCACTTATGGAACCGGTGTGGAGCTAAGATATTCTTGACATGTTTGCCCTGTGAAAAGCAAAAGCATATGACGTGTGAGAACATAGAAAAACATGGACAAGCAATGTGGAATTCCAGAGTGTAGATTGGAAGGGATGACAGTCTGCATGTGTGACTGAAGAGGCCTAGTGGATAGGCTGTCACACTGTTCTCATTCTCCTTTTAAACAACACAGTTTCACACCATTAATCAGCAAGCATGTGATCACATTACAAAATCGAAAAGCCCTCTCATTTTTTAAATCATACTGAGTAATAGTAACCAACACTTATGCCAATACTACCACTGAATTACCAACACTAAGACTTGAAACTTGATATTCAAAGGAACCCCTTCTCGGTTCTCACCTAAAATGATTTTCACAGACATGATGAGGCATCGCGTGACTTTGGCGTATCATTTTGTGTTGGGTAGACTAAATTGTTATATTTTTTTTTTCAGCACCTGGTAAAGCCTGACGAGCATTACCTAATGTTTTGGCAAGAAACAAGAGGTCACAACCTCCTTTATTGTTCTTTCACCCATACAACCTGGCAAACCCCAGTGTTTAAAGGAAGGAAACTGATGCTATATTTGTTAACATTGTAGTTAAGGGCTATGTATGTGGTCTACTTGGTGGGTGGGGTGGGTGCACATTGATATCAATTTGAGGCATGGAACTGTGTAATCAATATCAAAAGATAGATTTGAATGCTGGGAGCTCCATTGAAGAGAATTAATTGGCTTAACCCCTTCCAGGCTGATGACGAGCTCAGCTCGGCACACAGAGGCAGTCGGCTGTAAGGTTGTATTTTTAATGGTCATGTTCTGCAAAGGGAGATATATTGAGATAATGAACAAGATATGTATTTATACAGAAATTTGATATTTTTTCACCAAACCTTATACACTGTACTCTGATGATTGACAGGTAACTTTAATATTGGTAAGACACCATGAATACAGCAGAGAGGCTACCGTCGATGCCATTCCTCCGACTGAGACGTGAAGAGAAAACTAATTGTAAAACAATTATGACTTGACCGATCCGACCTAAAGCTACAACAAATTTCCCAAAACAGACGGAAGACCTACAGATGGCCATTCTGAAACACCTGGTACACAAAAGTTGATTGTCTTACAGTGTGTACGTCAACAACTTCTCTGTTCTGCGTCCCCTGCTTGCTGCTTGATGGTGACGTTCCTTGGACAAAAAAAGGAGTAACAGACTTGAAGCACAAGAACCCATATGGTAAACTGGATGAGACGGGGAATGTTGGGAGACACACCGACTGAAGCCCTCATAAGTGACGCATACCAAAATCAATACAGAAACAGAATTAACCAGTTGATAGGAATAGACACATACTGTCAAAAATAATTGATTGCATTCGTTTCTGTGGTGCTTTCTAACTGGCATTACGAGGGCATGATGAATCTGAAAGTTCCTCAAATCCTAGTATATTCAGAGGCCTTATGGATTTAATAGCATGCATAGACCATGAAATGGTAGCACAGTGCTGCAGGTCCGTTAGCAGATGAGTTATATGGGTTTCCCACTGAGGGAGCTCGAGAACAGTGAACTGACAGAACACCAGAACGCCATTGCCTCGAGGCGGACGCAGTCCTCACCGCTGCCACCGCCGCCGCTGCGAAAAAGTAAGCGGACTGCGGATTGCCGGCTGCCCGGTCCCTGGTTTTCATCTGCTGCTTGTCAGCTTAGATATCGGCTTCCTGCCTGCGCTGACGGGGCTGTTGTAGAGGCCGCTGGGTCCCCTCACGTGGCGGCGACTGCAGCTGACTGACCACGCATGCCAGGAGCAGCCACGGGTGCGAGCGCTGAACTAAGTGCGGAAATAACTACACCGCCGTAGTCAGAGCCGGAGCCTTGCCGGAGCCTTGCCGGAGCTTCGCCTCGCTTGGTCTCTCTCCACCAGATCTACCAGACCCACCAGATCTGAATCCGCCTCTGCAGTAGCACAGCCAATTGGCCATACGCCACACATGAGAGGAGCAGTAATTGCAGGTGAGTGTGAGCGCTGAGCTAAGCGCTGCGATAACAACACCACCGTAGTTTTGCATCACGGCACCAGGCCCCCCCACCAGCTCCACCCCTGACGACCTACGAAAAATACTGGGACAGGAGCCCTCGAGAGCCACGCTAGACTGTTCAGTGGAGTTCCATCTGTCATAGTCCTCCCTGTCATAGTCCTCCCTGTCCCAACGCTGTTGTTCCTATCCTTTGTAATCCTTTGTAATCCATGGACGAGTTGCAATACCCCAATGAGCATTGAGTTGGGAAGAAGCAGGGACAGAGCGCAGAGAGCACAGAGAGCACAAACGCCGAACACGGTGCAGCGGGGGTGGCAGACCAACGGCGGGGGCAGGCTCGGCGCTAGATACCATAGCTTAAACCAAGCCTAAACCGAGCTGCATCTAAAAGCTATTATGCGATCCAGCAAAGTGAGAAGGGCCCCAGGAGAAAAGACCAAGACCAATGCCCCAAAGGGGCCTGCAAAGCGAAGGAGGATTGATAAAACTAACGATAATAAGGCAAACAACCCCCCGAAAAATCCACTAATCTCGCCAATTGCTTCCTTATTTGAAAAATCTGCCTTAAGAAAAGACACAGCAATGAGTTTGCGATTTCAATTTCTGAAGGATCCAGGAACAGCCCTGTTCTCATCAACAAGGGACGTCGAAGGACTAGCGTCCCCCTTAGCCCCTGTTAGAATATTAGCAGCGAAAGACCAGAAAGAGGTAGACGCTAGAGACGCACCCTTTGCAGGGAAATTACACCTCCATCATTGCGACACATCAGTCTCCATAAATGGCCCGGATCAACAAGTCAATACAGACTATAAAAAAACTCACCTGATGCCAATAGAATAGTTACTACATCAGACAATGGTTCATTCAGCCACCGGGGATCTCAACATCATTACTACACCACCAACACCATTCATAAAAGCAATGGATCCAAGAGCAAGCCAGGATCACATGCAAGTTATGCATTCGAGCCTCGACGAGCTCTCTCACCTATGGCCTGAACTTAGCCAGACAGGTTTCAATGGCAAAGAGAATGATCGGTCGGGCAATATAAAGCGTACCCAGGTGGAGGGAGACACCCCAGCTGAAATCAAAAGCAGCGAACCGGACTTGCAATTTCCCAGTTTATGTAGCATAGAGAATCAACCGAGGCAACTGGGACACAGCGAAAACCATGTGTCAACATCAAATGAGAGAAATCTTAAATCAGCAAATACAGATACCAATTAACAGCTTAACAAAGACAACGGACCTTTGGCCTTCGCTGCGCCTTTATTACAAGCACTTCAAACATCCACAACTACATTAATAATGCAATCCGATAAGCTGGACATTCAAATAGACCTAATGAACGTAATAGCTTCTTACATAGCTG
Organism: Lissotriton helveticus; assembly: GCF_964261635.1. Lineage (NCBI taxonomy): Eukaryota > Metazoa > Chordata > Amphibia > Caudata > Salamandridae > Lissotriton > Lissotriton helveticus. Next base: position 4,252,467 of record NC_136061.1, on the reverse strand, counting down.
GTATCAATACAAAATTGTATAACTTAAATAATCTAATTATTAGAGCACAAGCTTCCAACCCGAATCGTCATGCACCTGTGGCCAAGTACTTGATAAGCTAAGTACATTACCTACAGTCTTAGACCAGATTCTCACATTAAACAAACGCTTCATTCATCCAGCCATAGAGCCAGACCAGTCCGGCAAAGTTAATAAATAGAGCTACGAACTTAACGAGGACAACTCCTCCTTTGAGAACGTTAGTAGAGAAGAACCCCCCAAGTCTGGAAAAATTCCAATTACTGAAGAAATCCACAAAGCAATTATAACTGATGCAACCAACAAAGGGGCATATTACCAACAACTAGCGATAATTTTTGTCTCTAACTTGTTTAGAGACAAAAATTATCGCCGCACATCGGCGATTTTTATCGCAGATAAACCTTGCTATTAGCAAGGTTTATCACAAATGCGATAAAAAACGGCCGCAATGCATAAATATCGCTGAAAAGTCAGCGATATTCATGCATTATCGAGCAAAATGCTCTTAGCCATGTTATCCACCTCCCATTGGATAACATGGCTAAGAACTGCTCAGGGCAGATGTTAGCTTTTGGAGATATTCGCGCTTAGCGCGAATATCTCCAAAAGTTGGTAATAGGAGATAGCGATGTTAGCGACTGTTTCCAGTCGCTAACATCTTGCCACGCCCACTTTGCATGTCATTAGTGATAAATATCACTGACATGCAAAGCGGGGCCCAAGATGGTCGCTATCTCCTATTAGCTGTCACTAACTGGTGTTAGCGACAGCTTGGTAATAGGGAGATCATTTTATCTCCGCTTTCTTGGCTTTTAAAGCCAAAAAAGCGGAGATAAACCCCCTTGATAATATGCCCCATAGTTCCTATAAAGCCAACAATAATAAAGCGACAAAGGAAAAAAGAACGGAAAGCAAGGAACAAAAAAAGTGAAGTTGGCTCACAGTCAAGACTCAGAATATATCCTATTTTTGCAAACTCTATTACAAAGGCACTAACAGAGGGCAGCATCATGGAATCCCGCATAGATGCAAGCGACAATGCTGACACACTCATCAATACAAAACAACGGGCCAACCACAGGAACTGAAATTTTTTTTTGAAAAATCATCTCACTGTGGAAAAGACAATGAATCCCACTTAGAACAGAACCCACACCAAGAAACCAACAAAGATACCATTACATCGCAAGTCACCACCTCAGTTGGGGCAAATAACAAGTAGGATCATCTACAAGCTCCAGGATCAAAAGGAAACTTCAATCTTCCACACCAGCATGACGTAAACCTCCCAGCTGGAGACAATGGGGCAGTAAACAATGCTACCAATCGAGTACAAACAGTTGCCCGAACAGAACCAGAGGAAAAGAGTTTTTTAGCTCCTACTTTTCAAGCAATGTCAGAAACCGGAACTCATAACTTAGCAGTTAAAGTTTGCCATGATTCTCAAAGATTGATACTCGAAACCCCGGTTGCCTTAAACCAAGGCAAACTAAGCATAAGTATAACGAACAAGGACATTAAACAACCAAAAGGAGAAACGAGTAAGGACATAAGGAAAGACCTAAACGAGCCTGTTGAAGTTCACCGTCAACTAATTTTTACTCCTGAATATAAGACACAGGGCAGCCATGATGCACTAAACAGGAGTAATATTTTAAAACTCATGGCCGAAATTAAAGATCTAAGCGACATAAAATCCATAGACCTGGAACTGGTACAATTTCAGAGAGAGTCAAAGTATATAAGCAATGAGCAAACATTGACCACTTGGAAAACCCCAGGGATTGTCCAATTAATAATAGGGTGCTCAGACCGGTTTCAATCATGGGGCATACAATTATCACAGCCCACTGCCCCGCGTTATCTGTTGCCATTAAAAAAACAAAATGGAACACGGTCTACCAGGAAATTTACTGACCTCGCTCTCCAGAAACCAGTCTACTCAATCCTACACAACACCAAAGGCAGAAGCAACTTAACTCTTACTCAGGGAGTAAAGGAAGAGGAAAAAATCGAGGAATTCCAACACTCAATGGATCACTGGAAGTGGCTTCCCAGTATGCTAAATGACAAGCATAGGTATTGACCAAATAAAGACAAGCCGAATCAAGATGCATACGGGGGAATACACGTAATATCATGGAACATCGCCGGAGCAAAAAGACTGTTGGAGGAAGGACAAGCATTAGACGAATGGGCAAATTGCGACATCATCGCTTTGCAAGAAACCTGGTTGCAAGAAGAAATCGTAAAGGCCGGTTTCACTCATTAAACCGTAGCTGCTAAAATCCAAAACCCACGGACGAGCCATCGGAGGCCTAGCAGTTTATGTGTCAACCACCCTAAACATTAATTCTGAGCAACTCAACTCCTCAGACCCAAGCCTTCAATTAATTAAATTATCAGGACAAAAGGCAACCAACAGCAAGACAACAATCCTGATTAATTATTACACACAACCGAACTCAGAAGTCAAAAAGAAAAAAACCGCTGTGCTGTGCAACGCAATAACGGGACTTCGCTCCACTGAGCCTTCATGGAACATAATACTAACTGGTGATTTTAATTCCAATTTTATACACTCCCTTGAGGAGGACGAAATATTAATTGCAGACAACATGTACTGGAGCGTCCCACAGCAGACATGCAGTGTGACGAGTACTCGTAAGGATCCGCTAGGCTTACTCCTTGTGACAGAACTAGAGTATCTAGGCATGCGTGTCCTGAATGGCTGGACCGACGAAGATCGTCCTCCGTAAAAAACTTACTACGGACCGCATTCCCAATCAACGCTGGATTTCACAATTGTATGCCTACCATTAATTCTTTTAGTAGATGCCTTCTACATTGAATACACGCCCTTGAGTGACCATGCGATGCAACACATTAAATGTATCCTCCGTACGGAAAGATTCCAACCATCACATATACTGGAGGGTCACCTAAGTACAATCAATCAAAAGCGCATTACCTGGTCTGATGCAAATAAAACGGTCTGGTTTTCAATAATAGAGGCCATGCTGAATGGTGTGGGTGACGAGTCAACAAATAATATCCAGGCATGGAATCTTTTTCTGGAGAAATTGATGTCAAAAATGAAATTACCGGGAAAACAGGCTAAAACATTTAGGCCCAACAGCAAACTACCGAAATCACTCCTAGAATTAAAGAGGAAATTGCGAAGAATTCAAAAGAAGCTAAAGACGCATGAAAAAGATGTGCAGCAATGGGCCACTTTTTATGCGCAAAGACGTTTATATAAAAAGATGGTCTGGGAACATAAAAGGAGGACTAATGAGAATTTTTGGACCAAATTGCTGTTTAGCTCAAAGCTTCCGAACTCAAATGAATTCTGGAAAATTGTAAACGAACTAACAAGACCTCGCAATGTATTGACCTCAAACATGCAGGAATCTGAATGGGTCGCCTTTCTATCCTCTAAATTTAAAGTACACCGAGCATTAGCTACCGGGAACACACAGCTTTCATCGCATCAACAAATAAGGACAATGGAAGAATACTGCAGCAGCCAGATACCAATTACCAGCCAGTCCAAATATCCAATTCCTGTTGCATCACACGGAAAAAAATCCGACGAGGAGATAATGATAATGGTCAAAAAGGGCAAAATTAACGGTGCCCCTGGGCCAAACGACATCTCGCAAGCTGCTTTCAAACATGCACCGGAATATTGGAGCCCACTGCTTGAGAAACTCTTTGATGACATCCAAACTCACAACCTAGTGCCGGAAAGCTGGTACGGTTCCATCACAACGCCATATACAAGGGCGGTGAGAGATCCAAGCCTTCTAACTCCAGATTAATTGCCCTGCAGGATGTCGAAGCCAAATACTTTGCATCGCTATTATTAATTGATCTGGTAAAGTGGTCAGGAGAGAGGGATTTGATCCCACTTAACCAAACAGGGTTCAGAGAAGGGATCGGAACTATATCAAATATTTTATCCATCTCAATGATTGCGGAAAAATGTAAGTGCATTAAACAAGACTTGAACTTGTGCTTCATTGACCTCCAAGATGCATTTGACATCGTGGATAGGAACCTATTATGGGTTAAATTGAGAACTTGGATGATTCCAGAGAGCATATTAAGCGGTCTGCTGCTATTTTACTCTGATACCTGGACGCAAGTAAAGCTAGGGGACGGGTCGCGATTATCGAGAAAAGTGCGTACAACATCTGGCTTAAAACAGGGATGCGTCCTGGCTTCTCATCTGTTTAATTTAATATATTCATTTCGGATCTCTCAGGAAATTTAAACGGATCTAACGCCCACCCGCCAAAACTAGGCGTCTTAAAATTGACACACCTGGCATATGCTGACGATATCGTCCTCATGAGTCAGACAAAGGTTGGCCTGTCAAGATTGCTATCGGTTCTATCAGCTTTTTTGTCTGAAAACAATTTGGTTCTTAACTTCTCAAAATCTAAAACAATGTTAATTACCAATCGGCACATAACATCACACAAAGTCTGGCTAGAAGGACAACAGCTGGAAAGGGTGACTAGTTATAAATACTTGGGATACTACATTGATGACAAGCTCACCTTAAAGGCCCAGAAAACGTATTTAACTCACAGATCAAGAGCACTAACATTTACACTTAGCACTCTATCGAAAAAGCTGAAAGGTCCTTCTTTTAAACCTTTACTTACGGTGATTGCCAACAAAGCTCTTCCAACCTGAGCCTATGCAAGCGTGGCAATGAATGGCAAGGATTCCGTTCTCCTAAACAGCTTAATCACCAAAACATATAAACAAGTACTACATTTGCCGAACTCTGCCTCACCAGCGCAAATTCGTCTAGAGTTTGGACTAAAGAATGAAAGCTTGGGACGGCTTTACTCATGCCTAAAGGAGTGGTATCGGATCAAAAAGAAAGCCGCGGATAACAATTTGAACAAATACCTATGGCAGGAACTAGAAACTAAAAAAAATCAGAAGCAAATAAATATCTGACTAGTGCGATGTAGATTACATGCACCGCTAATCTTTGGGATAAAAATTTGCCATTTTCATCATTCAAACTGGTACTAAACAAGGCCGCAAAATGTCATTCTCTGATCATGGACAAAGACATTTTCTCGCACCGCTCACATTCCTGGGCCTTGATTAATAGTTACAGATCTCTAACCCCAGCGGCTTACCTGGACGCAATATACTCTGACTTCATTAAAAGAAAGCTGATGGCACTGAGGTTCGGTAAATTCCCAACCTTGGCCGACGAGCCAGCCTGGAAACACACAGAATCCGTCTCTTGCCGCCTCTGTGGGTATGCAAAAGAAGATCTTATTCACATAATATGTCTCTGCAAACAGCTGACAACGGAGCGAAGGCTCTTTCTAAGGAACATATTCCTGGTAAGGAAACTACGCACTTGTAGGACTGCAGTATTTGGATGCCTGGACGCAACGTCACCACAAACAAACTGCAAGATTGTAAAGTTCTTGCTGACTTTCGAAAAAATGGTGAACGTAATGTAAATATTTAGGTTTTTTTTTATTTTTTTTTTATTACTTTCAGTTACTTGTCCAACTATAACGACTAGGTTTTAAATAGATGACTACTCTTAATGATCAAAATTTTTATTTAAGGTTGAGATGATAATGGAAATGTTGTTGTGGCTGTTCCTACTCAATGATCATATTTTTAACTCATGCTTGTGACCGATAATGAAAATTTTTGTTATGGTTTTAATTAACTGAACAATAAAATTTAAACTCAAACTCAATGTGCTGCAATCTTTAAGGGCACCTCTAAACTGATACAAAATGAACTCCTTGAGTGTATGCTAGAAATTATGAGAAGCCATATTGTCCAACACGTGCAAAAGACAGACTTTGTGACTATTCAGGCTGATGATACCACTGATGTGGCTAAAAAAACACAGTCCGTAATAGTCTTTTGGTACCTTGACAGTGACAGTAAAGTTGTGGAGAGGTTCTATGGTTTCACACATTTAAGAGTCTCTAGTGCAGTAACCATTAGTTCAGCTATACTTCGTGAGCTGAACTTGATTTTTCTAGAGCATCCTCGAAAACTAAAACGTACTGCATAAAGCTATTAAGGTGCATCAGTAATGAGTGGAAGCCTTGGTGGAGTACAGAAAAGAATTAGAGATGTGTACCCTTATGCCCATTATGTGCACTATAACGCCCACCAACTTGATCTTATTATGCAACAGGCAGTATCAAAGATCTCCGAGGCACAAATTTTCTTTTTGGATGTATGAGGCATGGTAGCATTCTTCTCACGTTCCCCCAAAAGAAAAGAAGTACTTCAGGAAATTGTGTCAAAAACGCATCCAAGGGGACCCACAACTCGTTGGAACTTTCACATACGTACAATCAACCTAATATTCCAACATAGGGATCATTTTGATAAATGTTTTGATGCCATAGAAGCCAATGTTGACTTTGAATTCAAAAGTCGGGATGAAACCTGTGGCTTTTCTAGAACTCTACTAGAAAGAGAGTTTCAGTTCTTTCTATTTTTATTTCATGAAATAATACCTTGTGTCAACATATTATACATCCGGTTACAAAAACGAGACATTGATACAGTCTTTGTGCAAAGAGCTACCAGTCTGTGTGTCAACAGCATGAGTAAAGTGAGAGAAGGGGATGACAATTGAGACAGCAGGCTGCCAAAGGATTCTACTCTCTCAAACCGCAGAAGGTCTGAATTGCAAAGGAGGTATGTGACATTATAATTGTGCACGCACAGGAACATTTTTCTTTTACAAAACATTTGGTGAGTGCCTCATTACTGCAAAGTGATCAGTTTGCAAAATATGATCAGTTCTTCCCTGAGCAAGCTCTGAATGAGGCTGTGGAAGCTAATCCTATGCTCAACAAAGAGGACCTGAAAACTGAGTTGACTGTACTGTACGGAAGGAGTGTATATCGGCAGGCCACTGGTGGCATTTCTTTGATAGCTTTAATTCAGAAACTTAATATGGAAAAGTCACTTACAGAGACAGTGGCTTTACTAAAAATAGTCATTACCACTCCTATGACAACAGCAGAGTCGGAACGATGTTTTTCCACTTTAAGCAGAATTAAGACATTCCTGAGGAAAACCATGATTAAGTAAAGACTGAGGGGCTTATTTACAAGCCCCTTGCGCCACCCGTACATCACTTTTCACGTGTTAAAAATGACGCAAAAGTGGCGCAAGTGGCTTGTAAATAAGCCCCTGAATGCATTAGCAATGCTCTCTATAGAGAGAAACCTCGTCAAAAGAATCCCAGACTTTAATGTTCAAGTTATTCAGAAGTTCGCTGCTTTTAAAGACAGACATGCTGATATTGTCTACAAAAAGTGAATAATACGTTGATTCTAAAAAAAAAATTGAAGGCTGCGTGTTTGTGACCTGTTTAGTTGTTTGTTTAATTGTTCGTTAAATTTAAAAAATCTGTGGGGTACTCAGCATTGTATCTCGAAGTCTCTTATGAAGCATGGTGCTTACACTGAATAAGATGATACCTATGTTGTTATATGACATCTCTTTATTAATGTAATAACTGCACTTTCACAATTAGATTATTAACCTTCTTGCTTTCTCAAATTTGCGTGAAAATGCACCATATGCCCACATTTTTTTTTATTTTCTAGGGGAGAAAACCGCCTCAAATTCCCCTTAGGTTGTTCAGGCTTGCTCGCTGCACTCGCTACACGCGGTGTACTCACACACAAATCTTAGGCTCTACCGATTTCAAATGTCACCAGCGGCCACTGTCGATGGCTCATCCCTCAGCAGCCACACTCTTCAATGCTGGCCAACATCGTCAGATCCCATGGTCTCAATATAATTTCCTTGCAGACAACACACAATTCATCCATTCACTCACTGCCGACTACACCACCATTAGAACCCGCTTCCACAGATGCATAACAAACATCATTGACTGGATGAACAACACTGCCTGCAGCTGAACACAGACAAGTCAAACGTGCTGATCTTTGCAACAGTATTTACAACAAGGGGTGGTGATGGACAGAGTCTCTGAATTAAGCAGAGTACTCTCACCCAGTCAAGAGATCAGGGCTAGATCCAACACCGTTTTTTAGCTCATTGCACCATCCCAGTTTCAGAACCTGGCTGTATGCAAATTAGTCTGTCCCTGGCCCAGTGCATCATGGGAACAGGGCAGACCAGACTACAAAAGCCAATTCTTACACAGGGACAGACTAATTTGCATATAGCCAGGTTCTGAGCTGGGATGGGGCAGTGAGATAAATAACGGTGATGGATCAAGCCCTGATCTTTGGACTGGGTAAGAGTGGTCTGCTTAATTCAGACACTCTGTTCATCACCACCCCCTTTTCTGTATCGTTTTTGGCCACTATAGGTGTGGCAGGGTATACTCAGACATGAGTCCCTTTCTCACTGCTCCATCAGGATTCAAGCAAGCCGGGCCGAAGAGGCTGAAATGCCAGAAACCGGTCCCCGGTAGTTTGTCTCCTTTCTGGTGAAGAATTGGCTTGGTAGTTTGGTCTGCCCTGTTCCCATGATGCACTGGGCCAGGGACAGACTAATTTGCATATAGCCAGGTTCTGAGCTGGGATGGGGCAGTGAGATAAATAACGGTGATGGATCAAGCCCTGATCTTTGGACTGGGTAAGAGTGGTATGCTTAATTCAGACACTCTGTTCATCACCACCCCCTTTTCTCTATCGTTTTTGGCCACTATAGGTGTGGCAGGGTATACTCAGACATGAGTCCCTTTCTCACTGCTCCATCAGGATTCAAGCAAGCCGGGCCGAAGAGGCTGAAATGCCAGAAACCGGTCCCCGGTAGCTTGTCTCCTTTCTGGTGAAGAATTGGCTTGGTAGTTTGGTCTGCCCTGTTTCCCCGATTCCACTTGGCCAGGGACAGACTAATTTGCATATAGCTAGGTTCTGAGCTGGGATGGGGCAGTGAGATAAATAACGGTGATGGATCAAGCCCTGATCTTTGGACTGGGTAAGAGTGGTCTGCTTAATTCAGACACTCTGTTCATCACCACCCCCTTTTCTGTATCGTTTTTGGCCACTATAGGTGTGGCAGGGTATACTCAGACATGAGTCCCTTTCTCACTGCTCCATCAGGATTCAAGCAAGCCGGGCCGAAGAGGCTGAAATGCCAGAAACCGGTCCCCGGTAGCTTGTCTCCTTTCTGGTGAAGAATTGGCTTGGTAGTTTGTTCTGCCCTGTTCCCATGATGCACTGGGCCAGGGACAGACTAATTTGCATATAGCCAGGTTCTGAGCTGGGATGGGGCAGTGAGATAAATAACGGTGATGGATCAAGCCCTGATCTTTGGATTGGGTAAGAGTGGTCTGCTTAATTCAGACACTCTCTTCATCACCACCCCCTTTTCTGTATCGTTTTTGGCCACTATAGGTGTGGCAGGGTATACTCAGACATGAGTCCCTTTCTCACTGCTCCATCAGGATTCAAGCAAGCCGGGCCGAAGAGGCTGAAATGCCAGAAACCGGTCCCCGGTAGCTTGTCTCCTTTCTGGTGAAGAATTGGCTTGGTAGTTTGGTCTGCCCTGTTCCCATGATGCACTGGGCCAGGGACAGACTAATTTGCATATAGCCAGGTTCTGAGCTGGGATGGGGCAGTGAGATAAATAACGGTGATGGATCAAGCCCTGATCTTTGGACTGGGTAAGAGTGGTCTGCTTAATTCAGACACTCTGTTCATCACCACCCCCTTTTCTGTATCGTTTTTGGCCACTATAGGTGTGGCAGGGTATACTCAGACATGAGTCCCTTTCTCACTGCTCCATCAGAATTCAAGCAAGCCGGGCCGAAGAGGCTGAAATGCCAGAAACCGGTCCCCGGTAGCTTGTCTCCTTTCTGGTGAAGAATTGGCTTGGTAGTTTGGTCTGCCCTGTTCCCATGATGCACTGGGCCAGGGACAGACTAATTTGCATATAGCCAGGTTCTGAGCTGGGATGGGGCAGTGAGATAAAAAATGGTGATGGATCAAGCCCTGATCTTTGGACTGGGTAAGTGTGGTCTGCTTAAATCAGACACTCTGTTCATCACCACCCCCTTTTCTGTATCGGTTTTGGCCACTATAGGTGTGGCTGGGTATACTCAGACATGAGTCCCTTTCTCACTGCTCCATCAGGATTCAAGCAAGCCGGGCCGAAGAGGCTGAAATGCCAGAAACCGGTCCCCGGTAGCTTGTCTCCTTTCTGGTGAAGAATTGGCTTGGTAGTTTGTTCTGCCCTGTTCCCATGATGCACTGGGCCAGGGACAGACTAATTTGCATATAGCCAGGTTCTGAGCTGGGATGGGGCAGTGAGATAAATAACGGTGATGGATCAAGCCCTGATCTTTGGATTGGGTAAGAGTGGTCTGCTTAATTCAGACACTCTGTTCATCACCACCCCCTTTTCTGTATCGTTTTTGGCCACTATAGGTGTGGCAGGGTATACTCAGACATGAGTCCCTTTCTCACTGCTCCATCAGGATTCAAGCAAGCCGGGCCGAAGAGGCTGAAATGCCAGAAACCGGTCCCCGGTTGCTTGTCTCCTTTCTGGTGAAGAATTGGCTTGGTAGTTTGGTCTGCCCTGTTCCCATGATGCACTGGGCCAGGGACAGACTAATTTGCATATAGCCAGGTTCTGAGCTGGGATGGGGCAGTGAGATAAATAACGGTGATGGATCAAGCCCTGATCTTTGGACTGGGTAAGAGTGGTCTGCTTAATTCAGACACTCTGTTCATCACCACCCCCTTTTCTGTATCGTTTTTGGCCACTATAGGTGTGGCAGGGTATACTCAGACATGAGTCCCTTTCTCACTGCTCCATCAGGATTCAAGCAAGCCGGGCCGAAGAGGCTGAAATGCCAGAAACCGGTCCCCGGTAGCTTGTCTCCTTTCTGGTGAAGAATTGGCTTGGTAGTTTGGTCTGCCCTGTTCCCATGATGCACTGGGCCAGGGACAGACTAATTTGCATATAGCCAGGTTCTGAGCTGGGATGGGGCAGTGAGATAAAAAATGGTGATGGATCAAGCCCTGATCTTTGGACTGGGTAAGTGTGGTCTGCTTAATTCAGACACTCTGTTCATCACCACCCCCTTTTCTGTATCGGTTTTGGCCACTATAGGTGTGGCTGGGTATACTCAGACATGAGTCCCTTTCTCACTGCTCCATCAGGATTCAAGCAAGCCGGGCCGAAGAGGCTGAAATGCCAGAAACCGGTCCCCGGTAGCTTGTCTCCTTTCTGGTGAAGAATTGGCTTGGTAGTTTGGTCTGCCCTGTTCCCATGATGCACTGGGCCAGGGACAGACTAATTTGCACATAGCCAGGTTCTGAGCTGGGATGGGGCAGTGAGATAAATAACGGTGATGGATCAAGCCCTGATCTTGGGACTGGGTAAGTGTGGTCTGCTTAATTCAGACACTCTGTTCATCACCACCCCCTTTTCTGTATCGTTTTTGGCCACTATAGGTGTGGCAGGGTATACTCAGACATGAGTCCCTTTCTCACTGCTCCATCAGGATTCAAGCAAGCCGGGCCAAAGAGGCTGAAATGCCAGAAACCGGTCCCCGGTAGCTTGTCTCCTTTCTGGTGAAGAATTGGCTTGGTAGTTTGGTCTGCCCTGTTCCCATGATGCACTGGGCCAGGGACAGACTAATTTGCATATAGCCAGGTTCTGAGCTGGGATGGGGCAGTGAGATAAATAACGGTGATGGATCAAGCCCTGATCTTTGGACTGGGTAAGAGTGGTCTGCTTAATTCAGACACTCTGTTCTTAACCACCCCCTTTTCTGTATCGTTTTTGGCCACTATAGGTGTGGCAGGGTATACTCAGACATGAGTCCCTTTCTCACTGCTCCATCAGGATTCAAGCAAGCCGGGCCGAAGAGGCTGAAATGCCAGAAACCGGTCCCCGGTAGCTTGTCTCCTTCCTGGTGAAGAATTGGCTTGGTAGTTTGGTCTGCCCTGTTCCCATGATGCACTGGGCCAGGGACAGACTAATTTGCATATAGCCAGGTTCTGAGCTGAGATGGGGCAGTGAGATAAATAACGGTGATGGATCAAGCCCTGATCTTTGGACTGGGTAAGAGTGGTCTGCTTAATTCAGACACTCTGTTCATCACCACCCCCTTTTCTCTATCGTTTTTGGCCACTATAGGTGTGGCAGGGTATACTCAGACATGAGTCCCTTTCTCACTGCTCCATCAGGATTCAAGCAAGCCGGGCCGAAGAGGCTGAAATGCCAGAAACCGGTCCCCGGTAGCTTGTCTCCTTTCTGGTGAAGAATTGGCTTGGTAGTTTGGTCTGCCCTGTTCCCATGATGCACTGGGCCAGGGACAGACTAATTTGCATATAGCCAGGTTCTGAGCTGGGATGGGGCAGTGAGATAAATAACGGTGATGGATCAAGCCCTGATCTTTGGACTGGGTAAGAGTGGTCTGCTTAATTCAGACACTCTGTTCATCACCACCCCCTTTTCTGTATCGTTTTTGGCCACTATAGGTGTGGCAGGGTATACTCAGACATGAGTCCCTTTCTCACTGCTCCATCAGGATTCAAGCAAGCCGGGCCGAAGAGGCTGAAATGCCAGAAACCGGTCCCCGGTAGCTTGTCTCCTTTCTGGTGAAGAATTGGCTTGGTAGTTTGGTCTGCCCTGTTCCCATGATGCACTGGGCCAGGGACAGACTAATTTGCATATAGCCAGGTTCTGAGCTGGGATGGGGCAGTGAGATACATAACGGTGATGGATCAAGCCCTGATCTTTGGACTGGGTAAGAGTGGTCTGCTTAATTCAGACACTCTGTTCATCACCACCCCCTTTTCTGTATCGTTTTTGGCCACTATAGGTGTGGCAGGGTATACTCAGACATGAGTCCCTTTCTCACTGCTCCATCAGGATTCAAGCAGGCCGGGCCGAAGAGGCTGAAATGCCAGAAACCGGTCCCCGGTAGCTTGTCTCCTTTCTGGTGAAGAATTGGCTTGGTAGTTTGGTCTGCCCTGTTCCCATGATGCACTGGGCCAGGGACAGACTAATTTGCATATAGCCAGGTTCTGAGCTTGGATGGGGCAGTGAGATAAATAACGGTGATGGATCAAGCCCTGATCTTTGGACTGGGTAAGAGTGGTCTGCTTAATTCAGACACTCTGTTCATCACCACCCCCTTTTCTGTATCGTTTTTGGCCACTATAGGTGTGGCAGGGTATACTCAGACATGAGTCCCTTTCTCACTGCTCCATCAGGATTCAAGCAAGCCGGGCCGAAGAGGCTGAAATGCCAGAAACCGGTCCCCGGTAGCTTGTCTCCTTTCTGCTGAAGAATTGGCTTTGTAGTTTGGTCTGACCTGTTCCCATGATGCACTGGGCCAGGGACAGACTAATTTGCATATAGCCAGGTTCTGAGCTGGGATGGGGCAGTGAGATAAATAACGGTGATGGATCAAGCCCTGATCTTTGGACTGGGTAAGAGTGGTCTGCTTAATTCAGACACTCTGTTCATCACCACCCCCTTTTCTGTATCGTTTTGGGCCACTATAGGTGTGGCAGGGTATACTCAGACATGAGTCCCTTTCTCACTGCTCCATCAGGATTCAAGCAGGCCGGGCCGAAGAGGCTGAAATGCCAGAAACCGGTCCCCGGTAGCTTGTCTCCCTTCTGGTGAAGAATTGGCTTTGTAGTTTGGTCTGCCCTGTTCCCATGATGCACTGGGCCAGGGACAGACTAATTTGCATATAGCCAGGTTCTGAGCTTGGATGGGGCAGTGAGATAAATAACGGTGATGGATCAAGCCCTGATCTTTGGACTGGGTAAGAGTGGTCTGCTTAATTCAGACACTCTGTTCATCACCACCCCCTTTTCTGTATCGTTTTTTGGCCACTATAGGTGTGGCAGGGTATACTCAGACATGAGTCCCTTTCTCACTGCTCCATCAGGATTCAAGCAAGCCGGGCCGAAGAGGCTGAAATGCCAGAAACCGGTCCCCGGTAGCTTGTCTCCTTTCTGGTGAAGAATTGGCTTGGTAGTTTGGTCTGCCCTGTTCCCATGATGCACTGGGCCAGGGACAGACTAATTTGCATATAGCCAGGTTCTGAGCTGGGATGGGGCAGTGAGATAAATAACGGTGATGGATCAAGCCCTGATCTTTGGACTGGGTAAGAGTGGTCTGCTTAATTCAGACACTCTGTTCATCACCACCCCCTTTTCTGTATCGTTTTTGGCCACTATAGGTGTGGCAGGGTATACTCAGACATGAGTCCCTTTCTCACTGCTCCATCAGGATTCAAGCAAGCCGGGCCGAAGAGGCTGAAATGCCAGAAACCGGTCCCCGGTAGCTTGTCTCCTTTCTGGTGAAGAATTGGCTTGGTAGTTTGGTCTGCCCTGTTCCCATGATGCACTAGGCCAGGGACAGACTAATTTGCATATAGCCAGGTTCTGAGCTGGGATGGGGCAGTGAGATAAAAAATGGTGATGGATCAAGCCCTGATCTTGGGACTGGGTAAGAGTGGTCTGCTTAATTCAGACACTCTGTTCATCACCACCCCCTTTTCTGTATTGATCTTTGCAACATAAGACTTATGACCCACACCCACCACCTACGAACATGCCATAAACCTAGGAATCATTATTGACAAGCTCACCATAAAATCACAGATCAATGCTGTCTCCTCCACCTGCATCCTCACTCTCCACATACTACGTAAGACCTACAAGTGGCTATCCCTACACATGATATGCACCGTGACTCAGGCCCTCATCACCAGCTGACTGGACTACAGCAATGCCCTCTATGTAGGAACCGCCACACACCTCCTACAGAGACTTCTGACCATACAGACCGCCACAGCAAAGACTCATCCTCGGTCTTCCCAGACAAACCCACATCGCACCTCACCTCAGGTAACTCCACTGGCTCCCCATACAGAAGTGATGCCAATTCAAGAAGCTGACCCACTCACACAAGGCGCTACATACCCAAGCACCAGCCTACATTAGCCACCACCTGAACTTCCACCAACAGTCTAGAGGACTATGCTCTGCCTCTCTTTCACTTGCCCACACTCTCTGTATCTACCGAAGTAGAAGTGGAGGACGATCCTTCTCCAGCATAGAAGCAAAGACCTGGAACAGTCTCCCCACACACCTCTGCACCAGCACCTCACTTCCAGAATTACAAATTACCCTCAAAACCTTGCTATTCAATGAAGCCTCTGGGCCCTGCAAACGCCTGGATACCCTACCGAGTGATCAGCCGCGTTTTTGTTTGATTGTAGGGCCGTCCTTACATGGAATATAGAGCACCCTGTTTTGTCTGCACCAAGGCACGCAGACTGCAATGGCATTGTGCATGGTCTTCGTGAGGGTTCTCTGAGGTGGCACAAATTGTGCTACAGCCCCAGTCGACCCCTTTCGGTACCCATGCCGTAGGTGCCAGGGGTACCATTTACTAGAGACTTACAGAGGTGGCTGAAGTTGTGCCAATCATGGTACCGTTTTGTGAAAGAGATTTGGCACTGGCAACCTGGTGAGCAGGGACCCAGGCAACTCACAGTTCGAAATCACATCAGGCATCAGGTAAAAAGTGGGGGCCAACTATGCAAAAAGAGGCACTTTGCTACAGTTTGGCTCAGCCATCCTTTTCTGTGGTGGCCCTGTGAATATCCCCCTCTCAAAAGCGGGTGTTAATAATAAACATGTATAAGTTACTCTTCATGCAGTTGCCAGTTTTTTTATGTTCATGTCACTAGTACATCTCACATTCCTTTCTTCTCCAAGACATTCTACATGATGTTGTTGATTCAACTCATTCTCTTGTTTCTTGTAAATGTCAAATCCCAAGCACCTTAGTTTGTCTTTTGATTTTCGATCCTTGCCCACCACAATGTTGGAGTAGGAGTGCGACGTGGTATTTGGCCATTTGGTCCTTTGCACTAATTTATTGGGAAGAGTAAGAAGAACAATTTCACTTGATGATATTTTTAATGGCGTTGGCATGCACTTTGGATCAATTAAAAAAAATATATATTTTGAAAAGTATTTGGTGACCAGTCTGCAAATATGTTGACTATTTGTAAGGTCAGTTAGTTGTCAGTTATACCAGTCGGCTCTAGATTTCCGCTTTCAGGAATATTCGATATCAGTATGGTGAGCACATTTACTATTGTTTCTTTTCTGTATCAAATTAGTTTGCAATTCTTCAGTAATAATAAAACATATGTGGGTTCCTTGTAGTATGTAGCCAGTCAGTACCTATATCACTTCATGGGTCATCATTTTAACCTCTTCGGCTAAAGTATCCATTGTGGAATGATCTCACTGCCCAGTTTTATTAAAATATATTTTATTTTCACTTCACTTATTTATACCCACCTTATGTCTTTCAGGTGGAGAAGCATTTACTGGGTGGCTTAAATTTAGTATGAGATCCGACTCTTCTGTATAACTTGCAGGAATATTATCCCAGCACAACAACCAGAGACCTTTATTTCACACTCTTTCTACTCTTCATTTTCCCTATTTTAGATTTAAGCCCACCCTTCCGTTGTATTTTCCCTTGGAAAATCAAGTAAACTTTTTTATTTTCCTCAAATTATATTAATTCCTCAGATGTCTTTGTACTATGGACACTTTCCTGTTTCGTATAAGTTGAGGGGTCAATATTGTCAACACTTTTATTTACAATTTCTTGATTATCCATAACTTTATCGATTTGAGCAGATGAACCTGCTACATTTTTTTTGCTATCCAAACTGCCTGTGCCCTTTATCTGAAATATTATATATTTTTTAGATTTTAAAAAATTAGAAGGGCTTTCAAGAGTGTATGATCCTTTGTCAGATTCAGAGGGGTTGGTCAGTTTAGCTTTATCGCCTTTAAAAAGCCCTCAGCTAAGTTCTAAAGGATGTTTTAATATTGCTGAAGACTTTATTGTCAGAGGGGCAGATTTATGTTAACTGGCGCATCCCCAGGGATGCGCCAGTTAATGAGCGCCACAGTGCGCCACAGATCCGCCACCCATGGTGCGCCACATTTTTAATGCGGCGCACCATGGGGCAAAAACGGCACAGATGCGTGACGCATCTGGGCTGTAAAGGCGGCGCATTGCTGGAGTTGCGTCGCAAGCGCGGCGCAGCTCCAGCAAGGCTCGGGGGTGCCCTATCTGACCAATGCTGTATCAAGACCTACGCCTGCTTCAAGCAGGCACAAGCTTTTGACGCAGCATTGGCCTGAAAGTGACTGAGTGAAATCTTATAGATTTCACTCAGCCACTTTTGCGAGGTGCACCTGCCCCGGAACGCCCACCCTGCACCGGAACGCCCACAAGCGGCGCAGGGCTTTACAACGTGACGCATCTGCCTAGATGCGTCATGTTGTAAATCATTCGTAGGGATGCGCCACGTTTACGCCGCCTTGCGTGACGCAACAGCGGCGTAAACGTGGCACAAGGGCCTCATAAATCTGCCCCAGAGTATTTAACTTCATGTTTCTTTGGTAACAAGACCCCCCCATGGGACTCCACCTGGTGGCCATCGGTGCGAGGACCAATACCAACAAACACCAACTCCTAACGAAATGTGGGGATGATCCTAGATGACGGCACAAGTCAACCCGTAAGCACCTCCATATGATACACACACTACATTCGATCTTTTAGTGGCTGCAGCGGAACACCAGGAGGACCATCATGCAAGCATTCATCACCAGCAGGCTCGATTACGGAAATGCACTTTGTGACGGAATCTCCAAGCAACTCCTACAAAGACTTCAGACCATCCAGAACGCCATTGAAAGACTCATACTGGACCACTAGCGCTGTACCCACATTGCACGTGCCCTCATGGAACTCTAGTGACTCCCCATTCACAAGTGCAGCCAATTCAAACTCCTCACACACACATACAAGGCCTTACCCAACATAGGACCAGCATACCTAAACAACCGCACACACTTTCACTACCCTGTGAATCACTCATGCTCTCCCTCACTATCACTCGCAGAGATCAGGAGGTCGCTTGTTCTCCTACATTGCACCCAACACATAGAACGACCTCCCTCAACACATAAAGGCCTGCTCCTCACTTCCTGAGACCTCCCTCAGCACATCAGGGCCTGCTCCCCACTTCCTGAGACCTCCCTCAGCACATCAGGGCCTGCTCCTCACTTCCTGAGACCTCCCTCAGCACATCAGGGCCTGCTCCTCACTTCCTGAGACCTCCCTCAGCACATCAGGGCCTGCTCCTCTCTTCCTGATGCATACCTCAACACAGGAAGGCCTGCTTCTCACTTCTTGAGACCTCCCTCAACACATCAGGGCCTGCTCCTCACGTCTTGAGACCTCACTCAACACATCAGGGCCTCTCCTCACTTCTTGAGACCTCCCTCAACACATCAGGGCCTCTCCTCACTTCTTGATACCTCCCTCAACACATCAGGGCCTCTCCTCACTTCTTGAGACCTACCTCAACACATCAGGGTCGCTCCTCACGTCTTGAGACCTCCCTCAACACAGCAGGGCCACTCCTCATTTCTTGAAACCTCCCTCAACACATCATGGTATCTCCTCACTTCTTGAGACCTCCCTCAACACATCAGGGCCTCTCCTCACTTCTTGAGACCTCCCTCAACACATCAGGGCCTCTCCTCACTTCTTGAGACCTACCTCAACACATCAGGGCCTCTCCTCACTTCTTGAGACCTCCCTCAACACATCAGGGCCTGCTCCTCACGTCTTGAGACCTCCTTCAACTCATCAGGCCCTCTCCTCACTTCTTGAGACCTCCCTCAACACATCAGGCCCTCTCCTCACTTCTTGAGACCTCCCTCAACACATCAGGCCCTCTCCTCACTTCTTGAGACCTCCCTCAACACATCATGGTATCTCCTCACTTCTTGAGACCTCACTCAACACATCAGGGCCGTTCCTCACTTCTTGAGACCTCCCTCAACACATCAGGGCATCTCCTCACTTCTTGAGTTCTGCAAGAGGCTGAAGCCCTGGCTGTTCGAATAATGTGGTCCAAGGGGACCAGGCAGGGGACCAGGCACCTACACACCGGCTCAAGTGCCTGGATACTTAGTGCACTCCACAAATCTGCATAAAATAAAATTAAACATTTCAGCAGATTCACAATAGATTCCAAAATATGTTGTACAGCGACCATCAAGACAGAGGTCCGAACCCAAGACTAGCCAATACTGCGTTTTCTATTCTTAAGCCTCTGCTTTAGGGGGACCTGCTGGACCCCATTGTACGCTACTATTTTCCCCTGAGGGGTTCTTATGTAGGGACACAGCCAAGGTCCACAATGACTGACAGAGCTGTCACCAGAGAAAAGAAGGACTTTTCCACTTAGTTACCTGTGGGGGGAAACAATATAAAGAGCAAGCACTTTAGGTGTAATAACTTTCAATACATTTAAATAACCACATGTATCCCTAATTTACAATAAACATGGACACTTCACTATTTTGCTTAATTCTTTATTAAATACACTTCAGCTAGAAGATCATTGCCTCAGGCGTGTTTAGACATAAACAATGAAACACACCAAGAACAAAAATAATAGGTGGATTATAACACAATATGAAATGACAGAAGCCCTACCAAAATGGCAGCAAAACAATCTCGGATAAAATACAAAGTGGAATGTGCCACCAATCCTGGATAGATTACATAACAGCACGGTAAAAGCGTTGCGCCCTCAGATCAGCCCTTTTTTCAAACACACTTAAAATCCTGAGTTGGGTCATTTCATCATATTCAAATTTCTCAGGGAGTTTGCTACGAGGAGAGAGGCAGCATCTGCTGCAAACAATGAGGAGAAAGAATTTAGAAGATTCTGGTTCAGATTGGACAGGCACTCATAGGGGCCAGACTGAGGCAGGGTGACTGAACTCCACTTACTCTTCTGTGTGCAGAACCCCATCTTTGTGTTTACCACTGACTGGTCATGTAAAAGAAGGTAGTGAAACTCTGCAACCTCATTCTCTTCCCTAAAATGATGGGGCATATTACCAACAAGTAGCGATAATTATCGCAAAATAGGCTTAGCGGTATTTTTTTATCGCTGTCTATCGCTGGATATGTTAGCGGAGAAAACATGCTATTAGCAAAGTTTTTCTCCATTGTGCTAAAATATCAAGCGATAGCGGCGAAATGCGTGAATATCTCTGAGAATACAGTGATATTCAAGCATTAGCGACGAAATGCTCTTAGCCATGTTATCCACCTCCCTTTGTATAACATGGCTAAGAACTGGTCTGAGCAGGCGTTGGTTTTTGGCGATAGCGGGAATATTTCCATCGCTACGCCTGCCTTGCTAATAGGCGATAGCGACGTTAGCGACTGCTTTCAGTCGCTAACAGGTTGGGTACGCCCACTTTGCATGTCATTAGCAAAAAATATCGCTAACATGCAAAGCGGGCCCCAAACCGCTCGCTATCGCCTAAAAGCTGTCGCTAACATCAGTTAGCGACAGTTTGCTAATAGAGCGATAGAATTATCGCCGCTTAGCAGCCGAAAACAGCCACTACACTGGCGATAATTGACTATCGCCACCCTTAGTAATATGCCCCGATATTTTACCAAGAGACCAGGAAGGGTCAAATGAGATCTAAAAACTTCACCTGCTACCCTAATTATGAAAATGTTTTTTCATTCGGAAAGTTTACACACTGTTGTCTTTTTAACTGGGTTTCATCCCTGAACACATTGATTTTTTTACTTTAAGTTCATCACATTTGCATGCGTTGCACTTCCTGATGATGAAGCGCCGATACTCATATCATGTGGTGGGGGCCGTTGTTTGCACCCTTTCAACTATTGGTTAAGAGTTCCGATCACATGACCGGTTTATAGCCTATTACACGTTGCTTTGTTGTACCGCGCACACTCGAAAGATTTCATGGAGACGCGGCGCCGTCCGTTTTCTCGTAAGTGCACGATCACTGTTTCCCTTAATCGCCTTTGGTATCTGAGTTTTGGGGTTTTTTCTTTCTTTTTGGTTAATGAATACTCATTTAGATTCTATAGGTTCAATCCATTTTGACTGTATATTTTGCACGCATGGCTCAGCACTTGGTGTATCTAAAATTGGCGCTCGGGTTCTTTAAGAACATCGGCGCTTCGTTTCTTTATCTCATTTATAGCACTTTCCATTCATTCCTTCATCACCTTGGTATTGATTGCGGCAACATGGGGGGTTTATCAGCACGTCCGATTTTCTATAACTTTTCTATAAGCATATGGAGTGACTAATATGGTCCTGTTTATCCCTTACTGCAGACCCCTGACGAAGGGTCACTGTCTTATGACCCGAAATGCATTGGGTGGATTGAAATTGATTTTCAACTGTTAATACTGCAACATAAGAATGTCATTATGCACGCAAAGAAGTTTTTGTTGATTCATTATGTTCTACTCAACAATTGAAACTTTCACATCGTGGAATTAAAATTCATGGAACTTTGAAAAGAAACCTCTGTGATTCGCAGTTTATTTTGCGCTCAGCCTAGAGGACAGGTTCTTCCTACCCTCAGCATTTGATATTGTACCGAATATTTGGTCACATCTCATGATTCAGCCGCAATGAGAAATGAGATGAAGGGAGTGACAAGTCTCTGTTCTAGAAGATAAGTTTAGTCCTAGACAGATTTCTGTCCTAAATTCTCATCCTAAACACTTTAAAGTTCTCCAATCACCCTGAAATGTTAAATAGACTCTAAAACCCCCTTTAAAACACATGCACACATTGTTCCCTAAATGCAGGGCGGTGAGAGGCAACTGCCTTCCATTATTTCTTCTGGCCCCCATCTGTCTCCTTTCCTCACTGCCGGAAGTCCGAGGGTGGATTTCCAGCTGTGGTGGGAGTGACAGGCAGGGCCGAGGGAGGCCTCTGTGGTTTAAGGTTCTCCTGCCTCAGCCTCCTCCTCCTTGGCTCCTGCCTCAGCCTCCTCCTCCTTGGCTCCTGCCTCAGCCTCCTCCTCCTTGGCTCCTGCCTCAGCCTCCTCCCCCTTGGCTCCTGCCTCAGCCTCCTCCCCCTTGGCTCCTGCCTCAGCCTCCTCCCCCTTGGCTCCTGCCTCAGCCTCCTCCCCCTTGGCTCCTGCCTCAGCCTCCTCCCCCTTGGCTCCTGCCTCAGCCTCCTCCCCCTTGGGTACCATCAGGCTGTGTTTGATGGTTTTCATTGTGTACTGGACCCTGAGGCAGATGGATGCTGTCAGCTCTGGCAGGATGAGGTGAAGGTCTTTAAACCTGTTCCCTATGAACACGTGGGCCGCGGCCGGGGGGCTGGCGATGGCTTCCAGCTGATCCCTGCTGTGTATCGCATCCAACACACCAACAACAAAGACCTCCACCCCGGCTTGGTGGAGCTCCTGGACCGGACCTCCAGGATCGCCATGTGGCCCCCTACCTGTGATGAGGATGATGACCCTGGCCACGTGGGCTCTGCCCCCCCATCTCTCGGCCAGCACCCTCTGTCTGACCCAGGTGAAGGCTTCCCCCGTGGTAGTGTAAGGATCTAACAGGTCAAAGTCTTGCAGGCGCAGTTCGCGGGTCAGGGAGTCGACGATGTCGGTGACCCTGAAGCCCAGCCTGGCTTCGCCATCATCAGTGTACGCGACCAGGGCGAAGCGCACGGAGTCCGGTGACTCATGGAAGCTCCTCACCACCGCTCCCATGAAGGACCACAGGTCGCTAGATTCATTATAAAATCCATCGAAATTAAAATAGATTAAAAACACGATGTCTGCCTTTATGTCCGTCTGACCAGAGCATTCTGTTAAAAGAAAAACAGAGACGTGTTAGATGTGAGATGACAAAATATGGCGAGGGAGACAGGGACGAGGCTGGGGGGGGGTCAGGATTCTGCCTCACAAATACCGTCCCATGAGACCAGTCACCACACGCCCTCTGCGCTTCAGTAGAATAAACACGCACCAGCATCCTTACTGCGCTGTTACCAAATACACACCAGCATCCATACTGAGCTGTTACCAAACACACTCTAGCATCCTTACTGCGCTGTTACCAAATACACTCTAGCATCCTTACTGCGCTGTTACCAAATACACACCAGCATCCTTACTGCGCTGTTACCAAATACACACCAGCATCCTTACTGCGCTGTTACCAAATACACACCAGCATCCTTACTGCGCTGTTACCAAATACACACCTGTGAAACAGTAAAGGTATTGGATCCTACATCTGACCAACCTGGATCTCAACTCAACAATAAGAAAAACCGAACAGGGTGGCTGGACAGGATTATTCGTGAAACAATTCACCAGACACACAGTCAATCTGTACCGTGTGACCACTGGATTTAATTTTCCAAACAAGTTTATTTTTCTTTTTTACATAATATTTCAAATAAATTGCAGAATCTGTTTCCCAGTCACTGTCCTGAAGAGAACCTTGAATACTTAGGTTCGAAACGCGTCGACAATACCACCCTGTGGCTACAACAAAGGGTGCCGCTAGGATGTAAATCATACCACCACTCTGTATCCTAGCCTTGCAACCCTATTTAACATTACACCACAGGCTTTCGTTGACAGGCAGGCTTGTTTTTGATCTCAACCCCGCCTGTCACTTGGTTTTTTCAATCTCTAGGACTGGTTCCCGTTTGTTCGCTTATGGATTAATCTCTGCACTGTATATAATTGCAATTTATTTGAATTATTATACATTTGTGATTGTCTTTTGGTGTGTCTAACCAATCTCTTGTTTGATTCTTTGTTGTAAATTTGTAAATGTGTGCATTTGTAGATACTGTATATATGAACCTTTTGAATTGACAGTGGTTTTGTTTGTGCTTGTGTTTCAAAAAATTGCTGATAAATGTAAAAAAGAAAAATAAACTTGTTTGGAAAATTAAATCCAGTGGTCACACGGTACAGATTGACTGTGTGTCTGGTGAATTGTTTCACGAATAATCCTGTCCAGCCACCCTGTTCTGTTTTTCCCACCAAATACACACCAGCATCCTTACTGCGCTGTTACCAAATACACACCAGCATCAATACTCCACTGTTACCAAATACACTCCAGCATGCATACTGCCCTATCATCAAATACACACTAACATCCATACAGCACGGTTAAAAAATACACGCAAAGATCGATACTGCGCTGTTACCATATACACTCTGGAATCCATTCTGTACTGTTACAAAATACACACCGGCATCCTTACTGCGCTGTTACCAAATACACACCAGCATCCTTACTGCGCTGTTACCAAATACACTGTAGCATCCATACTGCGCTGTTACCATATACACTCCAGCATCCACACTGCACTGTTACCAAATATACTCTAGCATCCATACTGCGCTGTTACCAAATACACACCAGCATCCTTACTGCGCTGTTACCAAATGCACTCCAGCATCCGTACCGCGCTGTTACCAAATACACACCAGCATCCGTACTGCGCTGTTACCAAATAAACACCAGCATCCACACTGCGCTGTCACCAAATACACACCAGCATCCGTACTGCGCTGTTACCAAATACACACCAGCATCCACACTGCGCTGTTACCAAATTCACGTCAGAATCCACACTCCGCTGTTACCAAACACACTCCAGCATCCGTACTGCGCTGTTACCGTATACATACCAGCATCCATACCTCACAGTTACCAAACACACGCTAGCATCCATACTGTGCTGTCACCAAATACACACAAAGATCCATACTGCCCTGTTACCAAATACACACCAGCATTGATACTGCACTGTTATCAAATACGCACCAAGATCCATACTGCACTGTTACCATATACACTCCAGCATCCATACTGCAATGTTACTAAATACACGCAAAGATCCATACTGCGCTGTTACCATACACACGCCAGTATCCATACTGCAATGTTATCAGATACACGCAGGGATCCATACTGCGCTGTTACCATATACACTCCAGCGTCAATACTGCGCTGTTACCATATTATACCAGCATCCATACTGTGCTTTTTCCACATACACACCAGCAACCATGCTGCGCTGTTACCAAATACACTCCAGTATCCATACTGCACTGTCACCATATACACGTCAGCTTCCACCATACTGCACTGTTACCATATACATACCAGCATCCATGCTGAACTGTTACCAAATACACACCAGCATCCGCACTGCGCTGTTACCAAATACACACCAGCATCCCCACTGCACTGTTACCAAATACACACCAGCATCTGCACTGCGCTGTTACCAAATACACACCAGCATCCGTACTGCGCTGTTACCAAATACACTCCAGCACCCACACTGCACTGTTACCAAATGCACTCCAGCATCCGTACTGCGCTGTTACCAAATACACACCAGCATCCGTACTGCGCTGTTACCAAATACACACCAGCATCCACACTGCGCTGTCACCAAATACACACCTGCATCCACACTGCGCTGTTACTAAATTCACGTCAGAATCCACACTCCGCTGTTACCAAACACACTCCAGCATCCGTACTGCGCTGTTACCGTATACATACCAGCATCCATACCTCACTGTTACCAAACACACGCTAGCATCCATACTGTGCTGTCACCAAATAAACGCCAGGATCCATACTGCACGGTTACCATATACACATCAGCCTCCACACTGCGCTGTTACCAAACACACATCAGCCTCCACACTGCGCTGTTACCAAACACACGTCAGTCTCCATACTGCGCTGTTACCAAACACACGCCAGCATACATATTACGCTCGTACAGATACACAGACAATTTGAGAACGTCAGTTTCTACATTTTAAATCCAGAAAGGATGTTTTCATGTGGAATCCTTTGGGCACTGTATGATACTAGCGTTTGTAGCCTGTTGCATTTAAACATTGAAGATTTACAAATAACTTTACAATTGTTCTACTTAAGCAGACTGAGGGCCTGATTACAATGTCAGGCGGACCTGAGGAAACACTGAGGGCCTGATTACAATGTCAGGCGGACCTGAGGAAACACTAAGGGCCTGATTACAATGTCAGACATGAGGAAACACTGAGGGTCTGATTACAATGTCAGACATGAGGAAACACTGAGGGTCTGATTACAATGTCAGGCGGACCTGAGGAAACACTAAGGGCCTGATTACAATGTCAGACATGAGGAAACACTGAGGGCCTGATTACAATGTCAGACATGAGGAAACACTGAGGGCCTGATTACAATGTCAGGCGACCTGAGGAAACACTGAAGGTTTGATTACAATGTCAGACATGAGGAAACACTGAGGGCCTGATTACAATGTCAGACCTGAGGAAACACTGAGGGCCGGATTACAATGTCAGACATGAGGAAACACTGAAGGCCTGATTACGATGTCAGACATGAGGAAACACTGAGGGCCTGATTACAATGTCAGACATGAGGAAACACTGAGGGACTGATTACAATGTCAGACCTGAGGAAACACTGAGGGCCTGATTACAATGTCAGGTGGACCTGAGGAAACACTAAGGGCCTGATTACGATGTCAGAGACACCTGAGGAAACACTGAAGGCCTGATTACGATGTCAGACATGAGGAAACACTGAGGGCCTGATTACGATGTCAGACATGAGGAAACACTGAGGGCCTGATTACAATGTCAGGCGGACCTGAGGAAACACTAAGGGCCTGATTACGATGTCAGACATGAGGAAACACTGAGGGACTGATTACAATGTCAGACATGAGGAAACACTGAGGGTTTGATTACAATGTCAGACCTGAGGAAACACTGAGGGCCTGATTACAATGTCAGACATGAGGAAACACTGAGGGCCTGATTAGAATGTCAGACTTGAGGAAACACTGAGGGTCTGATTACAATGTCAGACATGAGGAAACACTGAGGGCCTGATTACAATGTCAGACCTGAGGAAACACTGAGGGCCTGATTACAATGTCAGACATGAGGAAACACTGAGGGCCTGATTACAATGTCAGACATGAGGAAACACTGAGGGCCGGATTACAATGTTAGACATGAGGAAACACTGAGGGCCTGATTACAATGTCAGACCTGAGGAATCACTGAGGGCCCGATTACGATGTCAGACTTGAGGAAACACTGAGGGCCTGATTACAATGTCAGACATGAGGAAACACTGAGGGCCTGATTACAATGTCAGACATGAGGTAACACTGAGGATCTGATTACAATGTCAGACCTGAGGAAACACTGAGGGTCTGATTACAATGTCAGACCTGAGGAAACACTGAGGGCCGGAATACAATGTCAGACTTGAGGAAACACTGAGGGCCTGATTACAATGTCAGGCGACCTGAGGAAACACGGAGGGACTGATTACAATGTCAGACATGAGGAAACACTGAGGGTCTGATTACAATGTCAGACATGAGGAAACACTGAGGGACTGATTACAATGTCAGACATGAGGAAACACTGAGGGCCTGATTACAATGTCAGACCTGAGGAAACACTGAGGGCCTGATTACAATGTCAGACATGAGGAAACACTGAGGGCCTGATTACAATGTCAGACTTGAGGAAACACTGAGGGCCTGATTACAATGTCAGGCGACCTGAGGAAACACTGAGGGACTGATTACAATGTCATACATGAGGAAACACTGAGGGTCTGATTACAATGTCAGAGAGAGGAATCACTGAGGGCCTGATTACAATGTCAGACATGAGGAAACACTGAGGGACTGATTACAATGTCAGACATGAGGAAACACTGAGGGCCTGATTACAATGTCAGACTTGAGGAAACACTGAGGGCCTGATTACAATGTCAGGCGACCTGAGGAAACACTGAGGGACTGATTACAATGTCAGACATGAGGAAACACTGAGGGCCTGATTACAATGTCAGACATGAGGAAACACTGAGGGCCTGATTACAATGTCAGACATGAGGAAACACTGAGGGACTGATTACAATGTCAGACTTGAGGAAACACTGAGGGTCTGATTACAATGTCAGACATGAGGAAACACTGAGGGCCTGATTACAATGTCAGACATGAGGAAACACTGAGGGTCTGATTACAATATCAGAGAGAGGAATCACTGAGGGCCTGATTACAATGTCAGACATGAGGAAACACTGAGGGCCTGATTACAATGTCAGACCTGAGGAAACACTGAGGGCCGGATTACAATGTCAGACCTGAGGAAACACTGAGGGCCGGATTACAATGTCAGACCTGAGGAAACACTGAGGGCCTGATTACAATGTCAGACCTGAGGAAACACTGAGGGACTGATTACGATGTCAGACTTGAGGAAACACTGAGGGTCTGATTACAATGTCAGACATGAGGAAACACTGAGGGCCTGATTACAATGTCAGACATGAAGAAACACTGAGGGTCTGATTACAATGTCAGAGAGAGGAATCACTGAGGGACTGATTACAATGTCAGACCTGAGGAAACACTGAGGGCCTGATTACAATGTCAGGTGGACCTGAGGAAACACTAAGGGCCTGATTACGATGTCAGAGACACCTGAGGAAACACTGAAGGCCTGATTACGATGTCAGACATGAGGAAACACTGAGGGCCTGATTACGATGTCAGACATGAGGAAACACTGAGGGCCTGATTACAATGTCAGGCGGACCTGAGGAAACACTAAGGGCCTGATTACGATGTCAGACATGAGGAAACACTGAGGGACTGATTACAATGTCAGACATGAGGAAACACTGAGGGTTTGATTACAATGTCAGACCTGAGGAAACACTGAGGGCCTGATTACAATGTCAGAAATGAGGAAACACTGAGGGCCTGATTAGAATGTCAGACTTGAGGAAACACTGAGGGTCTGATTACAATGTCAGACATGAGGAAACACTGAGGGCCTGATTACAATGTCAGACCTGAGGAAACACTGAGGGCCTGATTACAATGTCA
This sequence comes from Lissotriton helveticus, assembly GCF_964261635.1. Taxonomy (NCBI): domain Eukaryota; kingdom Metazoa; phylum Chordata; class Amphibia; order Caudata; family Salamandridae; genus Lissotriton; species Lissotriton helveticus. Next base: position 4,223,555 of record NC_136061.1, on the reverse strand, counting down.
GACATGAGGAAACACTGAGGGCCTGATTACAATGTCAGACATGAGGAAACACTGAGGGCCGGATTACAATGTCAGACATGAGGAAACACTGAGGGCCTGATTACAATGTCAGACCTGAGGAATCACTGAGGGCCCGATTACGATGTCAGACTTGAGGAAACACTGAGGGCCTGATTACAATGTCAGACATGAGGAAACACTGAGGGCCTGATTACAATGTCAGACATGAGGTAACACTGAGGATCTGATTACAATGTCAGACCTGAGGAAACACTGAGGGTCTGATTACAATGTCAGACCTGAGGAAACACTGAGGGCCGGAATACAATGTCAGACTTGAGGAAACACTGAGGGCCTGATTACAATGTCAGGCGACCTGAGGAAACACGGAGGGACTGATTACAATGTCAGACATGAGGAAACACTGAGGGTCTGATTACAATGTCAGACATGAGGAAACACTGAGGGACTGATTACAATGTCAGACATGAGGAAACACTGAGGGCCTGATTACAATGTCAGACCTGAGGAAACACTGAGGGCCTGATTACAATGTCAGACATGAGGAAACACTGAGGGCCTGATTACAATGTCAGACTTGAGGAAACACTGAGGGCCTGATTACAATGTCAGGCGACCTGAGGAAACACTGAGGGACTGATTACAATGTCATACATGAGGAAACACTGAGGGTCTGATTACAATGTCAGAGAGAGGAATCACTGAGGGCCTGATTACAATGTCAGACATGAGGAAACACTGAGGGACTGATTACAATGTCAGACATGAGGAAACACTGAGGGCCTGATTACAATGTCAGACTTGAGGAAACACTGAGGGCCTGATTACAATGTCAGGCGACCTGAGGAAACACTGAGGGACTGATTACAATGTCAGACATGAGGAAACACTGAGGGCCTGATTACAATGTCAGACATGAGGAAACACTGAGGGCCTGATTACAATGTCAGACATGAGGAAACACTGAGGGACTGATTACAATGTCAGACTTGAGGAAACACTGAGGGTCTGATTACAATGTCAGACATGAGGAAACACTGAGGGCCTGATTACAATGTCAGACATGAGGAAACACTGAGGGTCTGATTACAATATCAGAGAGAGGAATCACTGAGGGCCTGATTACAATGTCAGACATGAGGAAACACTGAGGGCCTGATTACAATGTCAGACCTGAGGAAACACTGAGGGCCGGATTACAATGTCAGACCTGAGGAAACACTGAGGGCCGGATTACAATGTCAGACCTGAGGAAACACTGAGGGCCTGATTACAATGTCAGACCTGAGGAAACACTGAGGGACTGATTACGATGTCAGACTTGAGGAAACACTGAGGGTCTGATTACAATGTCAGACATGAGGAAACACTGAGGGCCTGATTACAATGTCAGACATGAAGAAACACTGAGGGTCTGATTACAATGTCAGAGAGAGGAATCACTGAGGGCCTGATTACAATGTCAGACATGAGGAAAAACTGAGGGCCTGATTACAATGTCAGACATGAGGAAACACTGAGGGACTGATTACAATGTCAGACTTGAGGAAACACTGAGGGTCTGATTACAATGTCAGACATGAGGAAACACTGAGGGCCTGATTACAATGTCAGACATGAGGAAACACTGAGGGTCTGATTACAATATCAGAGAGAGGAATCACTGAGGGCCTGATTACAATGTCAGACATGAGGAAACACTGAGGGCCTGATTACAATGTCAGACCTGAGGAAACACTGAGGGCCGGATTACAATGTCAGACCTGAGGAAACACTGAGGGCCGGATTACAATGTCAGACCTGAGGAAACACTGAGGGCCTGATTACAATGTCAGACCTGAGGAAACACTGAGGGACTGATTACGATGTCAGACTTGAGGAAACACTGAGGGTCTGATTACAATGTCAGACATGAGGAAACACTGAGGGCCTGATTACAATGTCAGACATGAAGAAACACTGAGGGTCTGATTACAATGTCAGAGAGAGGAATCACTGAGGGCCTGATTACAATGTCAGACATGAGGAAACACTGAGGGCCTGATTACGATGTTGGATGGACCAACATCGATCTGGAACTGGGACTGACTGACCTCCTGTTGGCGGTCCCAAACCAGCAATTAATGATAGTTTTTCCATCACCAGTTACCAGCTTTTAAAATGTCCCTGCCTATTTTTACAAGACACCTTCCCCTCGGGGCACCAAGGGTAGACTTTAGGGGTGACTTATAGGTAAAAATATGGTCGTTTAGTGCTTTGAAGTACCTTTACATCCAAAGTGGAATTTGCATGTAATTTTAAATTTGCAAAGCAGGGCTGACTCTTAAAATAAAAGCAGTCAACACAGCTGTGCACACGTAATGCATGGAATGTGTTGGGCCTCTAAACCTACCTGCCATACCATATACTAGGGATTTACAGGTAGGTTACCAGTGTCAATTGTAATTATACCTAATTACCATACACCTTTTAATCAGAGCACTGGCCCTGGGCCTGGTTAGCAGCGCCGGGGGCGCAGTCAGAGTCAGCGCCACCAGGAGCCGTCCAAAAAGGGGGAGGTGATCAGGGCAAAAAAAGATGACTTTCTCACAACTGTGCATGACATGAATAGAAGCAGGGCACTCCGTACATCACTTATATTGGATGACAAGAATAATTTAGTAAAGAAAGACACGTCACATATGTGGCAACAGATTGTGAAATAGCTGCTGTGTGCATTTCACTACAGCTAAGATTTCTACATGAGGTGAGGAAGGTGTTACTTGATGGACAGAAACATTGTGTATAAAGTTGATACGTTTTTGAAAAGTATGTAGAAGAAGGAGGCGGATATTAGATAAGATCTGTCGTTGTGATGCACTAAAATGAGAAAGTCGCGTGACTGTGTTTCCCCTCCTCCTCCAGCGGGATTCACCTGACATTGTGTGAGTTTATGTGATCCAAGGGCAGACTATTGCTCTTCTAAAAATAGAATGTTATGGGCGTCTTTTATACATATTGTAATGTGGAAAAGATGGTTGTACTGTCTGTAAATCTAGTGTATTACAATAACCTTGTTGAGATTAAATAAAAGATGGAAAGATATGTACATGTAAATGTATTTGAGCTTGTAAAGCGCACTGCTACCCGTCCGTAAGTTTCCTGGCGCTGTATAACTCTGGGGAACCCGTCCTGGCTTTCCCTGTGGGATGGTCCCTGCTGGGAGTCCCCAAGGTGGTGGCAGGCATCTCCAGAATGGATGGGGCCGTTGTGGAGATAAGGCAAGCTAATGCCCAGAGTTGCCGAGTGTGATCCCTGGTTAGAGTAAGCACCGAAGCGAGAATTATCGAGTCCGCTGACTCAAGTCCACGAACCTGCCGCGTCGGGAATTGAACCCTGGTCCCGGGCCGACTTCTGCTCCCGGGTCTGCCGCCTCTAACCAGTGAGCCACACATCCATATCAGCAATTCTCTTTCTCTCGAAAAGGGGGGCAGGATACATGAGTACTTGAGTCTAGAATGGACCTTTTATATCAAATAACTGAATGTTAAAATTGTCCAGTGAGGCAAAATAGTTGTGATTGAACCTATTGAAGCGTCGGAGTAGCTTTCATCCATAATATAGTGCGAACTGAGGACTCAAGCAGGATGTGTGGGGCTCTGAGGGGCTTGAGTAGTAGTATCTGGGTGGATTGGAGAGGTGTGGCGCAGCGGCCAGGGTGACTGACTCCGGAATCTGGGGATCACGGTTCGATCTCCGGCACCGGCGGCAGGTTAGCCCAGCACCATGTGACTCTGGGCAATAGCTCGCTTAATCTTCCCGACGGCCCCCAGCGCCTAGAGACCCTTACGGGTGATTGTGCGCTTTACAAATGTGGATTATTTGAACCTCTCACTGCAGAAATGAGTTCAGCAGTGTTTAAAGCTCTTTCATTTATGGTCTTCAAGATAATTCATGTTGAAATTGTCCTTGGTGATGTTATCAGACAACAATGTTAGAAATTCTTCAAACTTCCAGTTCTCATCGTCATCAGCTAAACCAGAACTGGGAACAAAAGTGTACTGATACAGTCACAGAACGTTCATAGTGGAGTAAAAGTATCTTTTTTGAAGTTTAAAGAAATGTTTAAAAACTATACAGACGGCAAGATAAAATCAACTCTAGATTACTAGTCTGGGTATACGGTGTGGCTTATCACAGATATAAATGTCTAATCCTGTGTGTTATAATATGCTGCAGAATTAGAGTGCTGGTTACTTTAAACCTTGAATGCAATACAACCTGTAACCGTAAATGCTGGTTTTCCCTGTCATTGTATGTTTTACCCCACTTTTCACAGATCTCTGCTGACATCTGCAGGGCACCTCGTCATAGCTTGACAGGTGCCCTGGTGACAGTACTTATGAAAGGCTCCCAGTGTAAGGGACGGTGATTCTAAAGCGTCTAAGGAGAGGAGATGTGATCTTGTGGCTAGCTTTATGACATTAAAACTTGGAAACATATGATCCTATCCAAGTTGTAGCACAAACGCTTTGTGATTCTGGCTGAATCAATTCCCTGTTCCTCCGATCATAAATGTGTGTGATGTAAAAATGTTTATTGCAAATGTGTAAAATCCAATAACTCGGATCCCAGTTAGATCCCCACTAGCTCTTTGTTTCAGCGCCTGTCAATTAGGGGTGGGCGGAACTCACAGATTCCCTTAACTAAATTCCGTGGGGTTACAGAAAAACTCCACAACATTATGCAGAATTTTACTAATGGGTGAAAAATGTCCAGCTCGCACTGTAATTTGCCGCTGGTAGCGTGAGCAGCGCCGGAAATCAGCACAAACGGCACAACGCGTTGAGCAGGAGCGCTCGCCATTCGAGGTGATTTTGCTGACACTCAGTAGAAAATGTACTCAAGCTGCAGAAAATCTTATCCACTCAAATGATAGCCCTCTGGCCACAACCGCTCACAAACGCTGGCAATCGCCCACGTTGGAAAATATCGCTAGGGGACGCTAAATCTCGTTCATGCTCGCCAGGTTGCATATTCTGGAGCCTCGAAGGAGTATACGTCTGCCATTAATTTGGACGGACCTCCGTGTTAAAAACAAAGGGGCATATTAGCAAGGGCACTATCGCCGCTTTTGCAGGACTTTTCCCACTAAAGCGGCGATAATTTTATCGCCCTATTAGCAAACTGTCGCTAACAGCAGTTAGCGACAACTTTTAGGTGATAGCGAGCGTTTTGGGGCCCGCTTTGCATGTCAGCGATATTTATCGCTAATGACATGCAAAGTGGGCGTACCCAACCTGTTAGCGACTGAAAGCAGTCATTAACACAGCTATCGCCTATTAGCAAGGCAGGCTGTGTAATTAAAAACGTCGCGCTAAGCGAGATTATCACCAGAACCTAACGCCTGTTCAGACCATGACTTAACCTGTATATCCAATGGGAGGTGGATATTCAAGTTAAGTTCCCATTAGCGTTAATGCCTGAATATTGCTGGATTTTCAGCGATATTCACGCATTGAGCCTCTATCGCCGGATATTTTATCGCATTAGAGATAAACGTTGCTAATAGCACGTTATCTCTGCAATAATATCTGGCAGTTAGTGATAAATATTGCTATTTGTTGCTAATATGCCCCTAACTCGGGAGTGGCCAAAATTCTGCCAGTTCTGAGAGCGGAACAAAATATTTTGGCTACCCCGAATGTAAATGCATTTCATAAAGTTATTCTATGATATAAGGGTTTGAGTGTATGTAAAGGTATCTAGTTATCTCATGGTATGCGCCCTCTTGGACCCATGTTGTACACCTCTGAGGCAGGGGTTTTCCTTTTTCCACCATTAGATATTCACTGTTTCTGTTATGCCATGTTATCTGTTTTCTGTTGGGGTGGATTATTTCAATTTCCTTTTTAATTTTTTTCTTTTCCACCTAGCTCAGATTTCTCTGAGATCTTTTGTTCTAGACGTTTCTTGCATTTCAATGGGTTTTCAGATCAATAAAAGGCCAGAGACCTGGCAAGAAAAGATATTGTACCCTAACAATACTCCTGTTAAAGTGTTTAAAGTTAAATTTCTGGTACCATATTTTTTAAACCAACAAACAAACTTTAAATGTTGAAATAAAGTTTATCTACCTGTGGGGAGACATAATGTCTCTCTCAGGTAGGGAATTAAACCCATCCAGGGAGAGGCATCCTCAGTTCCAGGCTTGTGTCTTGCACAGGTGAAGTCCTGTCCACTGGCTCCTCCTTGCTTGTTACGCTGGTAACACTGGGTCACTGCTGTGGGGGAGAAAAGAAGAGGGACTGATTTAAAGAGAGAGAGAGAGAAGGAGAGAGAGAGAGAGAGAGGGAGCGAGAGAGAGAGAGAGAAAGAGAGGGAGCGAGAGAGAGAGAAGGAGAGAGAGAGAGAGAGAGAGAGGGAAAGAGAGAGAGAGAGGGAAAGAGAGAGAGAGAGAGAAAGAGAGAGAGAGAGAGAAGGAGAGAGAGAGAGAGAGAGAGAGAGGGAAAGAGAGAGAGAGAGAGGGAAAGAGAGAGAGAGAGAGAGAGAGAGAGGGAGAGAGAGAGAGAGAGAGAAGGAGAGAGAGAGAGAGAGAGAGAGAGAGGGAAAGAGAGAGAGAGAGAGAGATAGGGAGAGAGAGAGAGAGAGAGAAGGAGAGAGAGAGAGAGAGAGAAGGAGAGAGAGAGAGAGAGAGAGAGAGAGAGGGAAAGAGAGAGAGAGAGAGAGATAGGGAGAGAGAGAGAGAGAGAGAAGGAGAGAGAGAGAGAGAGAGAAGGAGAGAGAGAGAGAGAGAGAGGGGGGGGAGAGAGAGAGAGAGAGAGAGAGATGAACTAAGAGAACTCAGAAGAAAGAGAGCTGCAGACAGAGAGGAAGGGGAAAGGTAAGACAGTAAAAGAAGAGTGGGAGCAAGAGACAGAGTCCAAGAAAAAGACAAAGAGTTGAGAGAAGGACTAGGAGAGCATGAAAGACACAGAGCAAGATAAAGACGAGTGAAATGCAGCTAGAGAGAAAAAACATGGAAATAGAAAGGGGAAGCAAGGGAAAGAAGGGTACAAGTGGAAAAAAAATCAAGAAATGCAGAGATGGCGAGGGAAGTGCAAGAGAGTTTGAGTAAGAGTGAAAAAGAGTGAAGGAAAAAGAAAGTATGTGAAATATTACTCTTGTAGTATTATTCCATTATAAATCCCATTACTCATAAATACTTTTGTAAATCAGCCTTGAATCCTGGCTATATGGTTTGGAGGGAAAGAGAGAAACTGAAAAAAAGGAGAGAGAAGAAGAAACTGCAGAGAGAGAACAAGAGAAGGGAGTAGAGCCAGAGACAGAAGAGAGAACAAAGGAAGATAGCAAGAGTGGAAGATATAGAGAAAGAGAGCATCAGACAGAGAGAGATAGAGAGAAGGAGGAAGGAAAATGAACGCGATGGAGGAATTCAGAAAGCGAGAGAGAGAAAGAGAGAGGGAAAGAGGCTGGGTCATCATTCGAGGCCAGCAATGCGGCTACGATTCTATAAAACTCACCGGCGACGAGGGGACGAGATGTGATGTTCACACCTCACAGCGACAGCGAAGCAGACAGAATTATATTCCAGTGTTTGCTTATGTATAAGTTGATATTCTGGAGTTATGAACCCTAGTAATACATTGAGAGGAGAGATGCCTGCTTGTCGTGCATCTTTGCCATAAGCCACTTCTTCCGCTGCAATAACTCTCTTCGTCTGGGCAGAATTTCTCTCTTTCAAAGCGGGCTTGATTCGCAAAGTTTACTCACACTTTTGAGTACATTTACACTCTGGAGTAAGTTAACTACTTTATGGTATTCACAAACTACAATTTTGTGATAACTTAGGGGCAGATCTACAAGAAAGTGCCGCAGCGCGGCACCGCGAGCCCTTTGGCTGCGCCGCACTGTGGCACTTCCGAGCACAGGGATGCGGGATATCTAAAAATATATGTCGCATTCCTGTGCTCTTCCCTGCGCTGGCGCACAAACAGCTGCCATGCGCCGGTGCAGACACCCTTGCACCATGGTGCAAGGATGCCTGCACCATGAGGAGATTGTTTTTGTGCTGGAAGGGGCCCTTCCCTCCACAAAAGCAATCACTGCAGGCATTTTCCTATTTCAATGGATGCTGTAGAATGCAGCACCATAGAAAGAGGAAAACACGAGCCGGAACGAAAACATTTCTCCTCTCTATACCTGGCTACGCCACCACTAGGGTGGCGTAGTAAGTCAAGTCAAACCACTTTATTCGATTAGTTAAAATCATAAAAGTATGCTATACATGTACAAAACGTTAAAAATATTTCTAAAAATATATTATACAAGATAAAAAACACAGTGCAATAGGCATTTAAAAATCGTTAACAATCAATTCCATGATTAAAGCCAGTGATCAGTATACATAGACATTATATTAAGAGGATTACATTTCTTGTGCAGCTTCCTGTCTGACCCTCCTGCTTCTAACAGATGCAGCAAGAAAGCTGGTGACACAAAACATGATTTCAGGGGATCCCAACAGTTGTAAAAACAGTAAAGTAGGTTTACACTGAATAAAATTCATCTTTTTCAGTAATGGAAGAATAAACCTTTTCCTAGCCTCATAGAAGAACGGACAAAAAATCATAAAATGCAAGGTATCTTGAGGAGAAAAATCATCACATTTGCACGGAGCAACGTCCTCGAGCCTACTCCAGCCCTGCAAATCCCATAATACCATATGTATTTGGTTGAACCGAAATTTTGTCAATAGCCATCTATGATAAGAATTAGTTACAATAGACAAATATGGGGACATCGCTAATGACAAGGTAACCAGTACATGGCCCCTGACTGAAGGTTTATCCAATTCTACAGCTTCCCGCAATGCCTCACTTAGTTTGATAAAATTAGTTTTTACCCACACTAAGTCAGCCTTACATAAAGATTCTGGATCGACAAAAATCTCAGGGCGCCCCATATAAACAGCTAACGTTTTTATATAGGACAACCACTGGATTTCCTTCATGTTATCTAGATTGATACAGTCCTTTAGAATCTTGTGGTTTAGGGAAAGGTTCGAATTCAACCAAATTTTGATCCATAGCAGGATAGGGGCTATTTTAATTATATCTGTTATATATCCTATTCCCAACTCAAGATGAACAGAGTGGGTAGCTGTGGGTTGTGGAAGGCCTAGAAGGGACCGTAAAAATTTGTTTTCTTCTGTTTGAATGGGGTCTGGTTTAATAGAACCCCATATTGCTGCCCCATACCTTGCGATTGATATGGTCTTGGCTTTATAAATTGCCAGGATCGCCTCATAAGGTTCCCCCCAATCTTTTAGCGAATCCTAAAACTGCAGCAGAAGAACTTATCACTGCGTTTACCTTTACTGAAAGCGGTGGGGACCATGTTCCCCTATCATCAAAAACTACTCCCAAATAGGTAAATACTTTTACTCTGGTGATTTCTTCACTGCCACAGTAAAAGGTCGTAACTTGATTTTTTGAGGCACCTAACGACATGCCATGGGATTTGCCATTATTTACCACCAGATACAGGCTTTTCATAAAATCCCCAAAAGAATCCAACAATCTTTGTAGGCCCAGCAGAGTCCTTGCTAAAAAGACAGTGTCGTCGGCATAGAGGAGCACCGGGATCGGTGTTCCTCCCATGCGCGGGATGTCAAGAGTGGCTGTTAACAAATTTACCTCCAACGAATTTATACACAACGTAAACAGCATGGGGGCCAAGATGCATCCCTGACGCACCCCTCTACCTGACTTAAAACTTGACGTGCATTTCCCCTCATTCGTCATCCTGATTGAGGCATTTAAGTCTTTATGCAACTCTGCCAAGAAATACACAAGGGACCGATCAAGGCCCATCTCCAGGAGCATCGTCCACAGCCTTGACCTATTAACTAGATCAAAGGCCTTGGACCGGTCCATAAAGGCCAGGAAAATAGAGCCCCTGGCCGCCTTCGTGTATTTAGCTATGATTAGGTGTAAGTTCAGACATGGTCCTCCGTGCTCCTCCCCGCTCTGAAGCCATACTGGGCATCGGACAGTATGTTGTTATCCGAAGCCCAAACTGTTATCTTTGCTAGAATGACCTCCCCAAGATTTTAATGGAGGAATCTAGCAAAGATATAGGCCTATAGCATCTGGGGTCACCCCTTTGACCCTTTTTGAACACAGGAATTATTATCGAGCGAGACCATGACTTAGGGAATCCTACACTCGGTGAGGTATTAAAGACATTAGTCAGGATATTTGCCCAGTACATGGGGTTTGCCTTGTACATGTCTGAAGGAACCCCGTCCGGGCCTGGTGCCTTTCGTCCTGCTGTGCCCTCAATTGCTTTAGCAACTTCGGCTAAATTAAACCTTACTGGCAAAACAGGAGGTTCAGAGGCTGGAGCCACAAAGATTTCCAGCTCAAGATGACTTCCAGAAATGTTTTCAAAGTGGCTCAACCAGTCCTTCTCTGCAATATTAAGTTCTAAGGCAGTATTTTGAGTACAAGGGGGTGTTAATAATAGACCAAAACGTGGCACTATCTTTTAGGGTTGTTTTATCCATCAGTTCCACCCATGCATCGTGTTTAATTTCATTTTTCCTTGCCTGAACTACTCTTGAATACTCTTTCCTAAGCTGGGCAACCAGAACTTTGTTCCTAGGTTGATCTTGAAGAGCCTTTTTAAGAAGGTTATGGGTTTTAATACATTTGTGGTCGAACCAACCCATTAACGGTTTATTTTTTGCTGCTCGACAATTGGTCGTGAGTTCTTTAGCCACTTGGGAGCAGATAACTTCATATGAGGTTATTACATCCTCCCCATTAGCGAGAGGATCTCCACAGATGTTTAATTCCCGGGCAGCTTTAGTAGTAATGTTATGGAAAAAATCCTCTGGCACAACCTTATACCAGTTTAACCTCCTCCCCTGATCTTTCGCTTTAACTTCAACTACAGCCTGTGGCGGAACAGTTTTATTTAAGAGAAGAAAAACATTTACTAACTCAATCACCACAGGATTGTGGTCACTAAAAGAAGAAAGTATAGCATTATACAAAATTACATATTTTAAAAGTCCGGAGGAGAGAAATATGTAGTCAATTATTGTTTCACAATCCCTACCTATATACGTGGCAACACGGGTACTTTTATCGAAAAACCCTGCTTCAAACAAGTCATTATTAGACAGGAGTTTCTCCAGTGCTTCCCCCTTGTGATTATGCTCGAAATGCTGCGGGGATGTGAAATCTGGTCCATCATTATCAATTAATAGACAGTTCTGACTGCATAGATGCACATTAAAATCACCCAACAAAACATATTGGCAAAAAGTGGTTTGCTTTACCTTATAGGTATTTAAAAAATCTGTCAACCAAACTAAATGTTCATTAGGGAAATCCCCTTGCTGCGAATTATAGCAGTTCACTAAAATTAATTTGTTATTATTAATCAGACATAATTCCAGAATAAGAAAATTATGGGAGGCACAATCTACCCTTTTAACTCTCCCCCTTATGTTCACAGAGACCAATAGCACAAGGCCCCTTCTATCTCTCCCTGCTGGCGATCTCAATGCAGGAACAAAATGCGAAGTCAAACCATCCACCCAAAAGTCACAGTCCTTGTCCCATGTCTCTTGGAGAGCAACGATGTCATATTGTTTAACAAAATTTAGCCAATTACTATCATCTTTTATCTTTTCCCCCACGGCGTTGCACACATTTACAGGGTTACAGTATGTATTGTGAGAAGTCAATGCAGTGTGTTCAGGTACCAAGGGAACCAAATCTAGGGGGGTCTCATCTCTCGGTCCCTCACAGGCCTCTTGTCAGTCGCACAACTCTAAACCAGAGAGAGCATCAAATCTGTTATGTGTTACAATATTAGGCCCATATTTAAAATAGTTGTCTCCACCAGATCCCTGCAATGAGCCTGGCGTCTGAGCCATGACTGGTGTATATGGTCTCAGTCTCGCACTATATGGGGGGGGCTCTAGTTAGATTATTATAGAAGAACCCAAGGGGGCGCACACAAATACTATTGTCATCGTGCGTCATAGAGGCTGCCCTTAGCAAAACTGTAGCCACGTGTTGTGGGTGTCTAAAATTTACAATTATGCAGTCCCCATTGCACGTCTTTCTAGAAGGGCCGATCCAATTAGCCCTTCTAGTTGTTATAATTTCAGAGGCAAATTTAATAGGAAAACCACACCTCCTATTCAACCACGACACAGTTTTATTTTTAAGGGAATCATGCGATTCCTCGGGTGACTGGGCTAAATGCAGATCATGGGGCGGGACATTTGTTAAAACCACTACATAAGGGGTACAATCCGGGGGAAGGTTTATAGATTTACTTCTCGAAACAGAATTGTTACTAGATGTACCATCAAGCCCTGTTGGTGGTCGTGTACCTACACTCACTACTGTAGTAGAGGCTGGAATAACTGGATCAGTCCTAGTTATATGCTGAGGGGATTGCTGCTGATTATCAGCCCTAGCTTCCTGCTCTACCCCACCTATTCCCTTCCCAGTCGTTTTTACAGTATCCACCGTGGCTAATTGTTTGGCTATCAGCCCTCCTAGCATCTTTACTTCGGCAGTAACACTGTCGAGTTTACGCACTAGGGGTAGGACATACTCTTCTAATTTTGCTTCAAACTTGGATTCCAAGGAGCGAAGTAATTGGGCAAAATGGTCTGGGCTTATTTTAATGTTAGCCACATTAATTTCTTCCAGTACTATAGTAGACTCAGCAGTGGTGTATTTTGTTGACGGCGAGGTATCTACCCTTCTTTTTGTGTGCTTCCCCCCCTTTTGCTTTGTTGTTTCCAGCAGGTTCTAACTGGTCTAGTGATAGGCAGAGCCACCCCATTGTCAACACTTGCTATATTTAAGACTTCTGAATGAGGCTCAGAGTGAACCTGGGCTACCGCCGTGGTAACCACAGCGGGACCCATTTCAGGAGTGGCAACCTCTGGGGGATCCTCCTAAGAGGTCAGAGAATCTTGAGCAAGGTCAGATGGGCTTCCTCTACCTAGGGAGGCCCGCCTATCAATATTGATTTTATTTACCATCTTCACCAGGTAATTATCAATAGGGCCTACCCCCGATGTAAATTTCTCATTTATGGCACTTGGCATCGTTTTTCCTATTTCCCGGATTGGATCTGCTTGGGGGAAATAAAGCAGTGTATGTGTCCAGAGCTGTACAGTGATGAAAACCCAGGCAAAATGTTTAGATTACCAAACACACTACCGTGTGAACACTTTACCAGAATGTCACTGTTCTGTATCTCCAGAGGAACCCACACAATTTAGACAGGGTATATGGCCCTGCCCTGTCTCTTCCTGTCTATGACTGTCATAGACTGTCCCGCCCTTGTCCCGGGCTTCTCCTCGGCTACTCCCGCGCGCGACTCGCGGGGCGATAGGGCGCTCCCGGTCTGCCCAAAGCCGTTTACCTCACGGCGTGACTGAGAGCCGATGCCCCTTCCTGCGGACAGCAAGTGGTGGTTCCAGATAGCAGGTAACACTCCCCCAGGGGGCTCCTGGGCGCTCTCCCCTTTCTAGCACTGCTGGTCGCACTGATGGCGTGTGTAGGAGGCGCCGCCCCGGTGCTGCTGGGAGATGCAGTCTTTCGGGAGACTCTCCGCGCACCCGGTCTGCCCAAAGCCGTTTCCCTCACGGCGTCACTGAAAGGAGCCAATGCCCCTTCACGCGGACAGCAAGTGGTGGTTCCAGATAGCAGGTAACACTCCCCCAGGGGGCTCCTGGGCGTTCTCCCCTTTCTAGCGCTGCTGGTCGCGCTGGTGGCGTGTGTAGGAGGCGCCGCCCTGGGGCTGCTGGGAGATGCCGTCTTTCGAGAGACTCTCGGCGCTCCCGGTCTGCCCAAAGCCGTTTCCCTCACGGCGTGACTGAAAGGAGCCGATGCCCCTTCTCGCGGACAGCAAGTGGTGGTTCCAGATAGCAGGTAACACTCCCCCAGGGGGCTCCTGGGCGCTCTCCCCTTTCTAGCGCTGCTGGTCGCGCTGATGGCGTGTGTAGGAGGCGCCGCCCAGGTGCTGCTGGGAGATGCAGTCTTTCGGGAGACTCTCGGAGCTCCCGGTCTGCCCAAAGCCGTTTCCCTCACGGCGTGACTGAAAGGAGCTGATACCCCTTCACGCGGACAGCAAGTGGTGGTTCCAGATAGCAGGTAACACTCCCCCAGGGGGCTCCTGGGCGCTCTCCCCTTTCTAGCGCTGCTGGTCACGCTGGTGGCGTGTGTAGGAGGCGCCGCCCCGGTGCTGCTGGGAGATGCAGTCTTTCGGGAGACTCTCGGCGCTCCCGGTCTGCCCAAAGCCGTTTCCCTCAAGGCGTGACTGAAAGGAGCCGATGCCCCTTCTCGCGGACAGCAAGTGGTGGTTCCAGATAGCAGGTAACACTCCCCCAGGGGGCTCCCGGGCGCTCTCCCCTTTCTAGCGCTGCTGGTCGCGCTGATGGCGTGTGTAGGAGGCGCCGCCCAGGTGCTGCTGGGAGATGCAGTCTTTCGGGAGACTCTCGGAGCTCCCGGTCTGCCCAAAGCCGTTTCCCTCACGGCGTGACTGAAAGGAGCTGATGCCCCTTCACGCGGACAGCAAGTGGTGGTTCCAAATAGCAGGTAACACTCCCCACTGACGCATATCCAGGGTTGCAATTTCTCGTAAATATGGAAATGTGTTTGGTTCCATTGGTGTTGCGTGAGAACACCCACAGCAACATCCATGGAACGCCCCTTTCACACAAAGTGCTGTGTGTGAAGAGGACAGGAAAAGCCATACAGGGTGGCTTATCCTGTCCTTGTAAATATAGGGCAAACAAATGCTCTGCCAGTGCGTCACAAAAAGTGACGTACTGGCAGCGCAAGCGGCTTGTTAATCTGCCCCTTACACTTTTGTAGTAACTCACATCTTTTTAGTATGTCTAGCACTACCAATGGCCAACGCCTGGTATTGCAACACTGTTCCATAGAAAATAATAGAGGAAGGGAAAAAACATCCTATAGGAAAAAATATTAAATTAAATTATTTAAAATAGCTAAAAATATAATGAAACATAAATTAATAGTAACATATAGAGAATAGTATATAATTGCTGCTTAATTATAAAATATTTTTGTTAAATACTGATAATTAAATACAAATTAAGTAAATAAGAATATGTACTAAAGTCCAGAAAACAAAAGAAATAGAGAAAAAAACTTAACATTTCTAAAGTTTGTTTGCAGAGCCGCTACTTTCAGCTTAAGAGCTTAAGGTACCAGCATCACCTTTATCAGTACATACAGACCATGCCTTAGGGATATATTTGAGCAATACACGCTCTGGTTGTTGATGTTTGGGCGGGGTTACTGGGTCTTCTATATCCCTAAAATGAACTCCTTGGCACGGACGCACTGGCGCGCCAATGGCAAGCCCTTCTGCAACCAGAATATGAGCAGCGCCAGCTACCCTGCCCATTCAGATCCACGTACCAGCTCCCCCTGTGCATCACCTCAGCTGCCTGTTATTTTTGCATTTTCACTGTGTTACCGCAACCCGTAATCGACTGCCCGCATAGCCTTAGCTGCTACATTGTATCCTATGAGCCATTAATATTGTATCCAGCCCGCACTCTATAATTCCAGTTGTATAGCCAGTAACACTGTTATTTCATTAGCCCCTACTGTAATCTTTGTTAAACCTGTTTATTTTTGTATTATCAGACCCCCTTTTCCGTTGCGCTTGTTTTTTGGGATTCTGTTATTTCTGCTATTTTGATACTCTTTTCCCACTCCCCCCACCTTCTGCTAGGCTTCCCGCCATTTTTCACCGCTCCTTTCCCTCCCTCTTCTTCTCCACCCCTGCACTCCTCCTTCCTCCCCGGACCTTCTTAATGGAAGCTAAAGTGCGTCCACTCGACATGTACGCAGACGGCATGCCGAAGGTGTGCCAAAGGCAAGCCCTTTGCTCCCATCTGGCCTGGACAGCATCTAGAGCTAGGAACCCTGGCTCTCCCACCACCCAAAGCTACACCATCACGTGCTCCGTACCCCACAACAACAACTTCTGACATGCCTCGCTTCAATCTAATGTAGGACTTTCAACCTGTTGACAATGCTTCTTCACTTGAAACACCGGAGCACCCACTCATATGGCAACCACTACCCCAAGACCACCACCACTCCAGAACATCTCCACTGCCTCCTGCTCAATCCAAGATCCCCCTGCAAATACACCACTGAGTTCTGGAAGACCATCTCCTCTCTCACTCTAGACATATTCCTCACCGAGACCTGGCTCAACCTCGCATTGGCTCCCTACACTGTCTGACGGCTACAAGATAACACACCAAGAAAGCATCAACAAGCACGGAGGTGAAATCACCTTCATCCACAAGAAAACTATCCACTGTACAACCACCACAGGCGACACCACCCCAATCATGGAGCATCTCGACTTTCAACTCCACACCAACCCAAAACCACCATCAGAGGCTCACTCGCCTACAGATCTCCAGGACCTAACATCAGCTTCTGCTACGCCATCCCATTTTCATCACCCTGCACACAATCGACTGCAAGCACTGCATCTTCCACAGAGACCTTGATTTCCACCTTGATGATCCTGACAACACAAACACCGTTAACCTCCTTGAGAGCATGAACACCCTCAAACTCACTCAACTAGTCACTAACCCCATGCACAACACAGGACACACACTCAACACCATTTATGCGGCCAATAGCAGAGTCAAGTACAGCCACATCACCAAACTCACCATCACAGGGCCATCCTTCACCCCCACCAAACTGCCTGGAACTTCTCATTGCAACTGGGACAAAGTATCATAGAACCAATGGACCAATGCTCTCAACTGCTATCACAGACACCTCAACCAACCTATATATAGCAGGCTGTCAAGAACTTTTCCACCTGGAACACCAATTGCGCCAACATATTCACCACATCAAGCTCACAAAATCTAAGAGGCCCTGAAAATAGGTTAGCTGGTATACCACATAACTCAGGACTGCAAAATGCAACTGCAAGCAACTTGAAAGAAGGTGGTGTATCAGCAAGAATGCCACAGGCAGAACATACTACAAAACATTGCTCAATCAATACTACCACCAACTACTGAAAAGAACAAAAAGGAGCGCCGTTGCTAGCTGCATTGATGAAAGTGTCAACCAAAGTATTTATTTATTTATTTATTTATTGCATTTCTAAAGCGCACTATCACCTGACAGGCATCTTGGCGCTCATAACTCAGTCTGACAACCTCCGCAGGACCTTACTGTAGCTAACCCCTAAGTCTTACGAAATAACCATGTTTTAAGATTCTTTCTAAATGCCAGGAGATCACTGATTTGTCTCAGCTCAAGAGGTAAGGTGTTCCAGAGCTTCGCAGCAGCGATCCCAAATGATCTACCCCTGCTCTGACTTTTTTAAATCGGGGGATTTTTATCAGTTTAGCCCCAGATGAGCGCAAAGTTCGAACAGGGTCGTACCACTCACATTTGCGCTGAAGGGAGGTAGGACCCCTTCCATGCAAGGCCCTAAAGACTAGGCAGAGTGATTTGAACTTGGTTCTTTGTTTCACAGGAAGCCAATGCAACTCCGCCAGGGCCACAGAAGCGGAGGACCGTCTCGACCAGCCTAGTACCAACTTAGCTGCGGTTGATTGCAGCCTCTGCATCCTGTCCAGTAAGTATTTTGGAGATTTAAGGAGCAGAGCATTACAGTAGTCTACTTGACTAGGTACGGTACTCCCTGCTATCAAGGAGCATGGGGGGGGGGGGAGGTAGCAAGGAAAGATCTTCCTAAGAGAGCGAATGATGGCAAAGCAACAGCCCACCACTTTCGTGACATGCGCCTCTAGGGTAAGATTGCAATCAAATGTCACACCCAGGTTGCGAACTGTCTTAACAGGCTGGCCAAGGTTGGGGGACTCTGGAGGCCAGAAGTTACTGGGCAGCACAGAGGGGATCCTTCCCATGGTGCAGTAAAGCACCTCTGTTTTAGCTACATTAAATTATAGCAAATTTTCCCTCAACCACTGTGACATGTCTCGGAGGCAGCTATGAAATCCCTCTAGAAGTAGTTGACTGCGCTCCCTCGAAGGAGAGAATTAATTGCGTGTCATCCGCTTAATTAACTATCTTGATGTTATAACGCTTGATGACCGCCATCAGGGGTCTCAAATAAATATTAAAAAGAATAGGGCTAATAGCCGAGCCCTGTGGCACGCCATGTGAGACACAAGTATGGGCGGATTGATAGGGGGTAAGAGACACTGCCTGCTGCCCACCTGATAAAAAAGAGTGGAACCACCTAAGGGCGCAACCCGTCACTCCCACCTCTCTCAGCCATCTCAGTAGGATTTCGGGGTTAACCGTATCGAAGGCGGAACTATCCAAAACCTTTCCTACTATTCACGGGGACTGGAGTTGAAATAGTAAATTAAACTATTCCACTATCCAGTGCCCCCCAACGCAAGTCGTTGTAACGACTTGCGTTGTAAAACCTGTGTTGTAAAGGCATGCGTGGTAAAAGCATGCGTTGTAAAGACATACATCCAGCTTGTCCATCATGGTCACCTGGGCCGTGTCGGTACCGTCAGCCGGCCGAAACCCAAACTGCTCCTCCTCCAGAAGCTTGAACTATTCAACATCATCAGGGAATACTTCAACCCGCAGCCTCCGAAAACATTTTCACCTGATGGCAGGAACTCTGCGACACACTAGTGTTCTTCTTCCATGACAGGATCTCTGACATCTACAAAAGCTTTCAGCCCCAACTTGCCACCACTGACCTCCTCAGCCTCATTGTACACACTGGGGCTAACCCTGACCACTTGCTAACTACCTCGGACAAGCTCGTCACTCAAAACACCACTACCACATCTTCAACCTTGTGAACAAGTCTACCAGCAACTTACGCACCACCATCCTCAACGCATCCATCACTGCCTGGACATCTGTTCATTTGAAAGGACTTAATACAGCCACCTTCTCAGATGAATGGAAACATGCTGAAGTCAAAACCCTTCTCAAGAAACCATCGGCCAACTCCAGCAAACTCAAAAACGTCTGCCTCATCTATCTGCTCCATTTTCCAGCCAAAATCCCCAAAAATGCCATCAACCACCAACTCACAGAACACCTGGAGAACAACAACCGTCTGGGCATTTCCCAGTCTGGATTCTGTACCAACCACAGCACCAAAACCAGTCTTATCTCTGCCAGTGAGAACATCAGAGCCCTCCTCGCCATGGAGGAATAGCGGCGTTGATCCTATTCAACATTTAAGCAGCATTCAACACTGTTTCACACCATACCCTTATCAAGAAACTCCACCACATTGGTGTTTAAGGACACACCCATAGATGGAGTGCCTCCTTCCTCACCAGAAAAACCCAGAGAATCCACCTCCCTCCCTAAACCTCTGAACACAGAAGCATAATTTGTGGCTTCCCTCAAGAATTATTCCTCAGCCCCACCCAATTCAACATTTAGATGGCTCACATGGCCGACATCGCCAGAACCAATGGACCAAAGATAATTTCCTATGCCAACAACATTCAGCTCATCCTCTCGCTATCAGAAGAACCCTCCACGACAAGAGTCAACTTCCACAGGTGTATGACCAGCATCGCAAATTAAATGAAAAACAACTGCCTAAAACTCAATACCAGAAAAAACAGAAGTGCTGATCTTCGGGAAAACACCTTCCCATGGAACGTCTGCTGGTGGTCTCCTGAACTAGGATGCTCACCCAGATCAACAGACCATGCCTGTAACATTGGCATCATTCTGGACACAAGCTCACCATGAAAGACCTGATCAACTGAGTCTCCTCCGCTTGCTTCCTAACTCTCCGCATGCTCCGCAAGATCTTCAAATGGCTCCAGTCAACACAAGACGAACTGTCACCCAAGCCCTAATCACCAGCCTGCTGGACTACAGCAGTGCACCCTACACAGGAATCACCTTGCACCTCCTGGAAAGACTACAGGCCATACAGAACTCTGCGGCCAGACTCATCCTCAAAATCACCAAGCATATCCATGTCACCCCCACCTCAGGAAGCTCCACTGGTTTCCCATTCACAAGAGATGTCACCTCAAGATACTGATCCACACATACAGAGCCCTGCATCATTAATGACCAGCATGCC
Organism: Lissotriton helveticus; assembly: GCF_964261635.1. Lineage (NCBI taxonomy): Eukaryota > Metazoa > Chordata > Amphibia > Caudata > Salamandridae > Lissotriton > Lissotriton helveticus. The sequence goes on along the minus strand of NC_136061.1, from coordinate 4,203,374 downwards.
TCAACCTTTGCCTGAACCTCTGCCAACCCTCTAGATATCTTCGCTCTGCCTCCCCACACTTTGCACACACCCATTGCATACGTCAAAGCCACAGTGTGTTTTGTTACTTCTCCTATCTTGCGGCTAGTTCCTGGAATAACCTTCCTCCAACCCTCCCCGCTGGAATTCAGGAAAGGAATTGCAACCTGGCTGTTTGACTCAGCCTCCGCAGCAAGAACCTCAGCACCTGGATACCCTTTTGGGTCATGTTTGATTGACTGACTGAGAGGAGAAGACTAGACTGAGGTACACTAAGGAGGAACTGTTAGAATTGGGGGTCCCTGGTGGGAAACAACCTTTACAACGCAACTTTTACAACGCACTACCATCACAACAAAACTTTTACAACGCAACATCCATTACATAGCATGTCATTACAACGCAACCATTACAATGCAGTCATTACAACGCATACCATTACAACGCATACAATTACCATCCAACACTTACCCTACTGTTGCACCCCCTGGAGTTAGAGTAGTAATTTTTACCCTTACACTATCCATGTTGCACCCCCTGGAGTTAGAATAGTAAATTTTACCCCTACACTATCCAACACTTACCCTACTGTTGCACCCCCTGGAGTTAGAATAGTACATTTTACCCCTACACTATCCAATACTTACCATACATGCAATATAATGTTATGCGTTGTAATGGTATGCGTTGTAAAGGTATTATGCGTTGTAATGGAATGCGTTGTAAAGGTAGTTTTTAAAAATTCGTTGTAATGGCATGCGTTGTAATGGAATGCGTTGTAATGGATGTTGCGTTGTAAAAAATGCATTGTAAAGGTGTGCGTTGTAAAAGTATGCGTTGTAACATCATACATCCGTCTCTGGTTGGCACAGGTGTACACTTGTGACAAACAGGGACCCTTTCCTCTAGTCAGGGCAAGGGACCCACTCCTCAGAATAACCCCTGCTCATCCTCTAGGTTGCGTGGCGCAAGCAGACAAGGCTAATATTCAGGGCGCTAAGTTAGTTAAGCATTTATGACCACATACAGTAAACACAATGACCCACCACAAATGGACACCAGGCGTAAGATTTGAATAATAAATACGTAGGCTTTATATAAAAATACTTAGTTATGCAGAGTTATCACAAGACCATATATAACGATTGAAAATGAGGCCACAAGATCTCAAAGGGGCAATTATTCTTTTAAAGTTCTTAAGGATAGGGTAAGCTGCTTCCACAAACTGCAGGGCACAAGCTCTGTTCTGTTCTGGCAGTGTTTCTCACTGCCGGGCGCTTCGTAGCGCTTCTGTAAGCTGTGTGCGGCGCTCCCGGTACAGCCTCGCCAACCCTCACGCGCCTCGCGGACACGTTAGTCCGAGGCGCGGCACTTGGTATGAGGCGTACGGCGCTAAGGATTCATACTGGGGGCGCGGCGTCGCACTCCTGTGCGAGGCGTACCTTGCTAACGTACACGACTTTCAATTTCTACGCGCCACGCGTACGAGGCGTACAGCGCTGTGGGGGAAAACAGAACGGTGTGGACCCCGAGTCCGTTGTAGACTCTCTGTCGAGTTTTGAGAGTAAGACTACCTTGTTTTGGATGTTGCAAGTACGGCACTCAAGTCCAACCGGCGTCTCAGGCGGGGACGAGTCGTACTCTCCTTGTACGTGCCGACGGGCAAGCGTACCCTCGGATCTTCAACGGCTGGCGGCTTCCTGCAGGTAAGTGCGGCCCAGGGCCTCCAATATGAACCGTACTGGGGGTCGCTACAGAGGGCGGCACGGCCTTCTTCAAGAGCTGGAGGGCAAAGCGGTGCGGCTGGGTACGTTGTAACGTACGGGCGGCCGTCCGGGGCATAGATCACGCTCCAAGTAGAATTTCAGCGGGAGGGGCGAGAGAGCACACAACGCGCTCCAAATAGCAGGTGGGGTGACAGGGGAGCAGGCGGCCTGGCCCGACGGGTAGAAAGCGACTCTGCAAGAGCGGGTCTCTCAGCGGGCAAGGGCGGCCAGGCTCCTGTGTGTCACGGCCCTAGGAGGGGACGAAGGTGCACAGGACTCAGCTCTGGTGGCAAGGAAGCACACGGCTCGGTTGAAGACGAGCGAAGGCACCATGAGCCCATTGGTCCTGGGGCCCAGTTCAGGGGGCAAGTTCAGATCAAGCCCTTGGAGATAGTTTCAAGCACAAATGAAGCAAAGTCTTTTCTTGTGTTTTCCTCTCCTTCCTCAGCAAGGCACCAACTGCAGGCCAGTCCTTCAGGTCAGGGACAGTCTCTCCTCCTTCAGCTTCTTTCTGGTCCTTCGAGTCGGGCAGAGGTTCTTCGTGGTAAAACAAGATCTACTTTCTTAGGAGCAGGGCTCTTGTATTTATACTCAGTTTCTTTTGTCTTTGCAGGCCCGGGGGCCTGAGCCTGGTTCAGCCCAGTTTTGGAACACTCTATTTACAGGAAGCTGCCTTCTTCTTTCAGGGTGCAGGGCAGGGACATCAGACGCTCCGCAAGAGGTGGAGCCAGCATTGTGGTGGCAGAGCACAGCCCTATTCAGAGTCAAGGGGCACTCCTCCCACCTAGCCTGGGGGTAATCCCTCCATTCACCACCTGGAAGCCCAGACTGTCCCCTGGAAATCCCCAGCCCTGTCACTCACACAAACCAGACAGCAGATACACATCCTAGCAGAGGCGGGCTGAAATGGTCAGGCAAGCAAATGCTAACTTTCTAAAAGTAGCATTTGCAAACACAGGATATTAAAATAAACTTTACTAAAAGAAGTATTTTATTATTCTGAGTTCATGCATACTAAACTTGACTTTCTACCGTGTTCCCTGAGCCTGCTGGGATTATAGATTGGAATAATTCCAGCAGCCCACTCTGGCCTATGAGAACAGGTAGCCTTACAATAGTGAAAAACGAAAATGGCTTTAATTCACTATTAGGACATGCCACACACATCAGGGCTTGTCCTACCTTATGCTTACAATGCACCCTGCCCTAGAGCCTACCATAGGTGTGACTCACATGAAGTAAAGGGAAGGTTTAGAGGCTGGCAAGTGTGTGCACTTGCCCAGCCAACATGACAGTACCAGACTGCATGCAGGTTCTGCAATGGCAGACCTTAGACACATTTTAAAAGGCTGCTTCTGTGGGTGGCGCAACCAGCGCTGCAGGCCCACTCGCAGTATTTGTATTTACAAGCCTGTGAGGAATCACACCTTCGCCTCCATAGTACACATTGGGACATTTACATTAAGGAAAAGGAGGCGAGTGATCGTCAAACCTAGACTGATCAACCATTGGTATACTGTAGGATAGGTAGTACACACCCTAAAATGGCCGCCGCTGTGGCCGTCGTCTATTTATCTTTACAGCGGCAAGCACAGCCTAGTTATTGTGTGGAAAGCGCGCTTTCCAAACTGCGCACTTCAACTGAGATTTTCATCAGAGAGCTTCGTTTTCCGCTACCTCTGACTAAAATGTAGTCCGGAGGTGGTTTAAAGTTCAGAGTAGTTGCGGAATTACCTTCCGCTTAGTATCTTAGTTCATTCACTCCTTTTCAGCGTGAATATCTGTTTAGGAGGCGAGAGTTTCCTGCATAGAAAGTTTCGTTAACCTTTTGACATTGGAGGACAGAGTAACCCCACGCTGTCGAGAGGAATCCTGAAGCGGGTCTTTAAGAGTAGTCGCTGGAGTTTCTTCTTTCATCGAACATCTTCCAAGTTTGAGAGTCAGAAAGAGAGCAGCGCTTGAACCTCATTACTGTAAGATATTTTGGAACCGTTACCCAATACCTTCCCGAACTCAGCAACTGTGATATCTCCCTCTTGCGCTTATCCCTTTAACTTTCCTTCCTTTCTTCTCCTTCCTTGTACGTTTTTACACGCTTCTCGAGTGGATTAATATCATTGTAAAAAGACCGGTCCTGTTTCCTGGGCATAGAGGAGAGAGCGGGGAGCACAGCTCACGTCCATGGGTTCTTCTTCATCCTTTTTCTTCCGACAATACCGCGCTATATGCCCTCACTCCCCACAATCGTAGCACTGGGGTCATGAAGTCGGTGGAAACTCAGGTCGAGGGAAACGAGGATGTGGGGCGTCTACTGGAGCTTTTATTACTTTCTTGTCTTGTTTTCCCGGGATGTTTCGGTTGGGTCTCTCTGGTTCCTTTATGGGGGGTCGTCCTTGGGCACGTGCATAACATGTGGCCATCTCTATAGCGTGTTCAAGCGTCAATCCAGCGTGTTGTTTTAGCCAACGCTGGGTTCCATACGGCAGGGCTTCCAGGAACTGTTCGAGGTATATCTTGTTCATGACCTCTTCCATACTCGAGTCTTGTGGTTTGAGCCACATATCAGCTGCTGCTTTTAACCTATAAAAGAGCATTTGGGGAGATTTCCGGGGGTCCCCCGTTCTTGTCGGAACTTAAGCCTATGAGTTTCCTCTTCAACACCCTGCCGGTCTAGGATGTACTGCTTTACCAGGGCGTAGACAACGGTGCGGTCTTTGTTTACCATTTGATATGCCGCTTGCGCCTCCCCTGTTAACAGAGGGGCAAGGTAGAATGGCCATCTATCCCCAGGCCAAGCGCTGGCTCTGGCAGCCCTCTCAAAGTTCAGAAAGAAGGCCAATGGATCAGCACCGGGAACATATTTTTGGAGCGGCACAACGGTTCCTGGAGGGGGTGCTGTGGTCTTTCCCTGCCCAAGAACTGCCATGAGATGGGTTTGTCCTTCTGCCAATTTCAGTAGGTTGTCAGCTTGATTCTGTATGGCCGTGGAGAATGTGGCGCGATCAGCTTCGGCTTCTGTGGACGTTTGCCCGATGGCCCACTTTAGCTTTTCCTGGCCCTCTTTCATCTGTTGAATAAGTTTCTCCATCCTGTATCAGTTTGCGGTTCTTCAGCCCTGGGCTCCTATCTGGCTCGCCACTTGTCAGGTATGTAGGAGGGGGGGTTCTGAGGTAAGTAACCCAAGAAGAACTCAAGCGTGTTGACTGGTGGTGCTTTTATTAGTAGCCAGTCAAATGAAAACAACCCTCGTTACTGGAGGGGAGATCCCCATTCGAAGATAAACAGTCTCTTTCAGTGGGGTGTTGCAAAAGTAATCAAACAATAGTCAAGGTCCAAAGTCCTTCTCGGGTCTTGCGTTGTGCTTTCAAGGATTGGGCCAGCGACCAGCAGGTATTCCGCAGTTAGACCATATAAAAAAGAAAAAAAGAAAAACCCAGAGGTTACTGTTGGTTCCAGGGTCTTGGGCTTGCTAGAGGGGGGAACGGGGAGTGAGGTATTCACCAGGGACTGTCACCAGTTGTGTAGGCAATACCAGTAGGACTGTGTGTGTGCTCGGGGAAACGAAAGACCAGAAACGTACACAGACACGGTCCCGTGACTACCCTCAAACCACCCCTAACCCGTCCCCGCCCATGAAGCAAACAGCCCTTTTAAACGGCCACGTACCTTGTCCAGCCACACTTCTGCAGAAGGGTGGCGGGCGGCTCGTAATAACGTTGGCCTCCTGGCATCTCCATTCCGCTGAGCTGTCCATCCTCTTCCTTCTCTCGATGGCGTACCTTCTCCTTGCTGTAGCTGCTTGGTTCCGGCGTCTCCTCACTCGTTCTCCGTCCGGCTCTCGCGCCAACGATTTCCTGGAGGCAGTCTTTGAGCGACGCCTCGGATCCTGATTGGTGAAAAGCTGATGATGTCATGCCAGGGGTTTCCTCCTCCGGGAACGCCCAGGCAACGTTAAAGGGACCGCACGAGTCCTGTGCACGGGGCGGAAATGGAGAATGCAACCCCGTGACACCTTGTTATTTATTTTGCAGATCTCACAAACTCCTCTGCACATAATAAACATCACAAACCACTGAAGAGAGGCAAATACTTTGTAGACAGCTGGTAGGAAGAGATTCTCATTTAAGTACATTTGTAGGAAACCCGTAAAGTAGTTGTATGTACATGATTTCTCCCACTGTGCATTAGGTACCCATGGCAAGGTGAGGAACACGTACAGAAGTATCCCACAACACTGTGAGGGTGGCAGCTGTTGACGGAGTGTCTCTTCTTTAATCCAATTTCCCTTTCCCCCCTGCTGGTGACGTTGCTTAGTATAGCGGCGGTACTGGTGATCTGCGGCTGATCTGCTTCTGCAAAGACTGAAGGGTTCTTGACAAAGCCCTGGCACTCCTGGTGCACTTTACTGGGGACTGACAGTAAATCAAATGAGCCAATCATGGAAATCAATTACAGGTACACTTTACATTGGGAGCACTTGCACTGCGGTACGGATTGGCCATGGCGCAGTGCCCTGAGCAGCGAACAACAGCAAAACATCTGAGGCACATCAGCAAAAAGTGGAAGGGAGACTCACGCCAAGGTGCCAGGTCTATCAGGAACTAATGGCAGTGAATCCGTCAATTGGCACCAAACATTGCAGCAATTAATATTTAAAAACAACAAGGGCTGGGCAAAGTGATTTACATGTTGAAGCTTTAAGAATCAAGCTGGATTCCACAGCGGATGTCAGGTTAGTGGGTGATCTCGATAATCAGAGAGAAGGAAGGAAGATAAATGTATATTTAATAAATGTCAGATCATTACTAAAATATAAAGTTGGAAATATGGAACCTCTTAAATGACAACATTTGGCACATTTTCTACTGAAACCTGGTTAATAAGAGCTCAGTCATTGCTGAGGGATACACTATTCTACATCTGGAAGGGAACATGGCTTGGGGGAGATTGCAATAATTCATCCTTCAGAGATGCAATGCTCTGTAAAATAAACTTGAAGGCTTGCAACTTATCAACGGATTGGTCTACTCAATGAAGATTGCTGACAAATTTCATATATCAGGTACCCAAATTCCATCCTGCTTTATCTGAGGTAGTATTGAACGCTATTGCTCCTTTTATAGTGTGTTAGATTTGGGGGTCTCTAGTTGGCACAGGTAGGTACTTCTGACAAATAGGGACCCTTGCCTCCAGTCAGGGTAAGGGGGTACACTCCTGGAATAACCCCTGCTCAACCCCTTTGGTAGCATGGCACAAGCAGACAGTCTTATCTCAGAGGCAGTGTGTAAGGCATTTGTGACCAAGTACAGTAACCCAGTGACAACACTACAAATGAACACCACACAAGGTTTATATAATAAATAAGTATTCTTTATATAGACTTAACACAAGACCATTAGACGACAGAAATCCACAATACTATACTTAAAAATTGTAGTTTTAGCTTAGTTCAGTTCAGTTCTTAAGTTGCAACACTTTGCGTCAATGTACCTTATGATGAGTTGCACTTCCACAAGTAATGTTGCAGCGATGGAAATGGGGCAAAGTTCCGGTGCAAAGAAATAAAGATGTGAAGATCTTCCATATGCAGCACGCTTCTCTGAGGATGCAAGGAGTCTCGGTTCGAAGCGTCTTTCTTCAGTGGCGACACCCTTATTCAGCGATGCGACGGCAACAGCCTTGGCTATGGCATTCTTCTCCGACGTTGCGAGAAGCTTCCACACAATGGGACAACTGCAGCGCCGGCATTCAAGATGCGACGGCAGCAGCTCTGACGGCAGCGCGCTTCTCCAGGGATGCGAGGTGCTTTTCTCGATGCGGTGCAATACGACAGCTACAGCGCCGACATCCACGATGCGATGGCATCAACAGCGACACGCTTCTCCCTCGTTGCGAGACTCTTCTCCTGATGCGGTACAATATGACAGCTACAATGGAGACACCCTCCCTTGGAGTTGCGATGCAGCAGCAGCGATGGTGACACGCTTTCTCTTCGGTGCGAGATGCTACTCCTGATGCGGTGCAATACGACAGCTACATCGCTGACATTCACGATACGGCGGCGGCGCACTTCTTCCTCGTGGAGTCGCGCTTCCAGGTCCTTGCGACACGCAGTCCCTCAGAAGGCCCAAAACAGCAGCAGGCACTTCCAAAGAACTCTGGGGAGCTGAGGCGTGAAATCTGTTGTCCCTAAGACTTCAGCAGGAGGCAAGCTCTTTTACCAGCCCTTGGAGATCCTTCACAAGGTGAAATTAAAGCTCTCAAAGTTCTTTCTTCTCTCTTTGGCAGTGTCCCAATATTTATACCCCAAAATCCTTTGTTCTCTGAGGGGAGAGGGGCCTTTGCCCAGTACAAACCAGTTCTGAAGCACTCTGTTTACAGGACTCCTTTTTTCCTTTCACAGTGCAGGGCAGACAGATCAGATGCCCCACAGGAGGTGGAGCCAGCATTGTGGAGGGAAAGCACAGCCTTGGAGCACTTTGTTGACATCATTCCTTCTCTTGTTTCACATTGCAGGGCAGAGGCATCAGTAGTTCTGCAGTTTAGTTGGATCTCGCTTGGGTTGTAGCACAGTTTAACTGCCTGTCGGCACGACCTAACCCCCTCCTGGTTCCATTTCACACATAGTAGTGTTCTCCTTATGTCCATTAAGCTGGGACAAATACATATTATGTGAGTTAGGTTTTCCGGTCCTGCCCCGCAGAGACGGCAGGTTTGATCTTTAAGGTTCCTTTCCCATGGCGCCAGATGAGGGAGGATCGGTAGTACACCTAGTCGGAATTTTAAGAATTTCTCCTTTGTCCTTTGCTTGAAGCCGTGGTCTAAGTATGCTTGTGGTTTGAGGGTTTTATAGTCGTTTAAGACTATCCAGCCATGGGCTCTTTTCGCCAGGGTTTCTTTGTCTTCAAGTAGCGATACTATTTTCGTTGTTTTTGTTACTTGCTTTTTAAAACTTTTGTGATCTACTGAGCTGTTCCAGAGGCCGGTCAGTTCTAGGCTTTCTAGTGATTGCATCAAGTACTCTCTAGCATGTGATCGTTCACGTCTTTGCAGTTCAGTCCAGAGGTGGTTGTTTAGGGTGCCTGGCTCTCCGTTTCTGATCTTGTGCCAACATTTTATAAAGCTGCCCCTTCTTTCCACCGTTTGCTTTTGTATCCCAAATTCGAGACGAATTTGTGCTGGTGAGACGTAATTAGGAAGCTGAAAGAGTGACCTGTATGTTTTGCCGATCACTTTGTCTAGTGTCTGTGCATCCTTTCCTAGGGTTGATTCGCTCCCGTATGTTAATGTTGGTTGGAGACGAGCTCTCAGTACTTGTAGGAAGGGATCGAGCGTGTGGTCTGGCAGAATCTTCTTAAGGGGTTTCATTGCAAGATAACTCATGGTTCCTTTTTGGTAAAGTGTCTCTAGTTGGGGTGTGAATGACCCTCTGGTGTCCACCAGAACACCCAGGTACTTGTAGCACGTCACTTGGTCCAATTTGTGGCCATCCAAGAACCAGCTGTTCTTCCTGGTCTTATTGTTGTTCACTGCCATGGTTCTTGTTTTTTTCAAGTTTATGGTTAGGCCGTTACGATGTGAAAATGAGCTGGTGGTGTTTATGAGATGTTGAAGGCCTGTTGGGGTGCGTCTTATTAGAACAAGGTCGTCTGCATAAAGGAGATTGGTCAGCGTGATGTCTCCCAACCGGGGCGCGTGCGAGTTTGTTTTATCCAATTTCTCTGGGAGGTCTGCCAGGTAAAGCTTGAATAAGGTGGGGGCTAGGACGCACCCTTGTTTTAGGCCATTGTAGGTGTTGATTCGCCTTGAGAGGTGTGTCCCTTTTCCCAGATTGATCCTGACCCAGGTGTTGGTGTGGAGTAGGATGAGTTGTTTCAAGAGTAGTTCTGGAATCCCCCATTTTTTAAGTTTTTGCCATAGTTTGCCCCGGTCCACATGGTCAAACGCTGAGCTATAGTCAATGAAGCATAGGAACAGTTGCGTTTTTCCTAGTTTTGCCGCATCTGTTAGTAACGACAGAGCCATGATGTTGGTGGTTGTTCCCTGCCCTCTACAGAATCCTGTTTGGGTTGGTGGGATTATGTGCTCTGTCTCCGCCCACTGTGTCAGTTATTCTAGTATTATGACGGCATAGAACTTTGCCTCTATGTCCAAAAGGGCTATCAGCCGATAGTTGCCTGGGTTGCTCCTGTCTCCTTGCTTATAAATTGGACTTATAATGGAGCCTTTCCAGGATTACAGGCATGCTTCTAGTTCCAGTATGCTAGTAAAAAGTGGAACTAGTGTGTTGCTCCAGAACTCGGTGTCGTGCTTAAATATTGACGGTGGAATCCCATTAGGACCCGGGGCTCCCTCCATTTTTCCCTTCTTTATTTGAGTTGTTAGCCGGGTCGCGGATATTTTGATGTCATAATCAGTGTTGAGTGTTGGGGTGCTGTTATCCTTTTCTCCCCTTGCCTTTTTTTCGTTGACTAGTGATCTTTTGCCTTCTGCTACGTTACTGAGCCCTTTTTCTACCTTTATTGCTGCTCTGTTCTCTTTGCTGTGGTCTCTTTTTTTTTGCTGATGAGGATGTGTTTGTATCTTCGTTTGGTTTGTTAAAATGTTTATGCAGGTAGTCTGCCCAGGCTGGCTCTGCTATGTATGAGCTTATCCCTTGGTGTCCTGGGTGTTGCAAGCTGTGAATTATTTTCCAAAAGTTGGCACTGTTCTTTAGTTTGGAATCGTGCTTTATTTTTGCCCATAGTTCGTCGTTCGCTTGCCTTTTGTTTTCCCAAATTGCTTTTTTTAAGCTTACTTTTAGACCATGTAGGGTGTGTTGTAGAGGTTCTTTTATATGCTTTATTCGTAGTTGTTTTAGGGTGTGCTTTATGTCCCTTTTAAGGCTTTTTATCTCCGGTGTAGATGTCTTTCTTAGTATGTTCATCGGGGTTTGCCTTTTGATGTCCTTGATTTGGTTGCGTATTTTATCCCGAGGGCCTTGGTGAACCCTTCCCAGGCCTCTATTTCATTTGCAGCCATGTGGCCTTGCTGTAGTATCACCTGCACGTCGGCGAACAGAACTTCGATGTTATTTTGTTTAAGTCTGATACGTTTGAAGTCTGTTGTGTACTCATTACCTATAGTTGCACTGGGTTTGTTGGGGTTCTCACTAGGGGTTTTTAAAACGATTTCTTGCGGCAGATGGTCGCTTTGTTCACTGGCGCCTAGTTGGAATGATCTAATGCTGTCGAAGAAAGAGAGGATTACAAATGCGTAGTCTAGGTAAGAGGAGGTTGTGGAAGTATAATAGGTCGATGCTGGAGGGGTATCTTCTTTAAACCAGCCGTTCAGTGCCCTCAGGTTTAGTTGCTCTAAATCTTTTAATAATTGCTTTGAGCACTTTGTTTGTTTGATCGCCTGCACTTGTGCTTGCGGTGGGATTCCCCAGGCTCTATTGAGTTCTTGTGCGAGTTCCTCGTCCTCTGTGCTTCCAAGCAGAAAGAGGTTAAAATCTCCTGCCAAGATTAGATCGTCGGCGTCCCCCTCATCCAAGATTCTTGCTGTTTCCCTAACCAGCTCTCTTGCTCCCCTCTGCTTGTGTTTCGGGTGTATATAAGAGTTAATTATTACAAGGTGGTGGTCGTGCTTCATTGGGTTGATTGTAATATCAGCCGCCTGTATCATGTTTGGGGCTATGGTTTTAATTTTGGTTTCCTTAATTGTTCCTATTGTGAGTACTGAGGCAAGGATCGTCAATCCTCCTGATCTGTGGCCAAACGATGAGGACCTGGTTGCTGGGACTGTTTGCGTCGTATATCCTTCCAGGGCTATCTCTTCTGTTTCCCAGGTTTCTTGCAGTAATATTATATCAAATGACCTCAGATATTTTGATGTTTCCTCATCTTCCAATTTGTCAGTCAGTCCGTTGATGTTCCAGATGCATATTCTAAGGGTGGTCATGTTTCCGAGTTCCCCGGCTTTGCTAGGCGCTCTTGTCACTGCTCACCTTTGTTTGTTATTGTACGTAGTATTGTAATTGAGTTCAAGGCTGGTGGTTTTGTTAGTCCCGCTTTCATGTGTAGAGGACTCCCTAGGTGGTCCGGTGTCTGACTGAGTGCTCCTGTCAATATTGATGTAGCTTTGGGACGTTGTTCTGTTGCGCTTTCGATTAAAAATGGTGTTGGGTAGAATGGTCTTCTTCCTGGTTCTAGTTTTATTCCCCACTGTGCAAATTTGTTCAGTTTTCCTAATATGCGATTGACCAGGTCGTTCGATGACCATGTTGTCTTAGTTGTTTCTGCTTTATTCTGTGCCAGAGCCGGTTGAAATTCAAGTTCGAGTAGGTCGGTTGAGGAAATGCCCTCCAGGCCTTCAAGTGAGCTGATCAATTTAATTATGTTCCCTCTGTTTAGGACGTCCATTCTGCATCTGGATTTGTACTCTGGGTGAAATAGTAGTATATCTGTCTTGTTGGATTGAGTAGCACATGGTTCTTTGGCTGCGGTTTGTGCGGGGTCTTTATCCTGTTGGAAAGTTGGTCACAGTTGTGTTCTATTTTGACTGTTGTTTCTCTTGGTTTGCAGTGAGCCTGATCCTGCTCGGTCACCAGCAAGCTATTGTTTTGTGGTGTGGGGATGCGGCCCCTGAATGTGCTAAGTTCATCAATCTTTTGCTTAGGGCTTATCCACGGTTGGGTCTTATGTGTGTTTATCTCCTCCTTATGCACAGATTGTTCAGTGTTTTTTTCTGATGCTTCTTTTGTATGTGGTTTGTTAGACATTCCAGAGGTCCTAGCAGGGGACCCGTTTGTTCCCGAGGACAGTCTGTTGCTATCAAAGGTGGGCTGTTTTGTCGCCTTGTACTGGGGTACAGGCTCTTCTTGTTCTTCTTGATGATCGAGCTCCCTTGGTTGCCTTTCCTGTTCTTGGATGTTGACTGTCGTTTTCCTGTTCCTACCTTTCCTTTTTTGTTTTCGACGAGCTCGTGAATTTGTAGGCTCTACTGTGCTGTCAGTTTCAGAAGGTAGAGAGGTTGCCGGAGGGTTTGTTGGTGCTCATTTTGCTTGTGAAGGACAGATCTTTCCATGTTGGGGCGGCTTGTTCTCTGGTTTTAGCAGTTTGCCATTTGGTTGCTGGTCATTGTTCTCATGTCCCTCCGTATGTGGTCCTGTTGGAGCTGATGCTATCTTTGGTTTCAGGTCGTCCAAGAGGTTTTCTAGCATGGTTGGTAGTGTTGATAATTTGTTTATTATTGGGGAACAGTCACATTCTGTTTTTGCTGAAAGTTCTACTGCTTCCTGTCCCCTTTTTATAAGGCCATTTAGATCACCTAGTTTCCGTTCGATCCCGGCGGTGAACTCGGCTAGTGTTTGTAGTACTGTTAGCTGCATGTCCAGTTTCTCTGATTGGTATTGAAGAGCTGTTGCAGAAAGTTGTATTGTATTTAATAGATTTGCCCAGAACGTGATGTGCAAGGTTTTACTCTCGTTCGCTGGTCTACTGGTACTTGAAGTGTTAGTGGGTTTTAAATTATAGGCTGCCACTAAATCTTGCCACTCCTGTGTTGATAGAAAGGTCATGTCGTTGGCTGTGGCGTAGTGATTCCCTTTTTTCTGGCTTTTGGGTGTGTTAGGTGTATTGGTGTGTTGGACGTTTGGAGGCCGTCTCGTGCGCCCATAAGCATTGATGGTGGTGTGCTTGTTAATTGCGATATCGTTCCCACTCCATCCTGTTTGCCCAGGGCTTTTTGCTGCGGCGATCCAGTTGGTGAGTTGCACCAGTCCGATTGTTCTTGCGGTATGGAAATCATAGAGGCGTTTAGTACCTTGTTTGGTCTTAGCCCACTTGGCGAGATGTCCTTTGCTGGGGAGCTTTCTATTATTGTCCTTTTAATCAGAATCTGCGTGCTTTGGGGGCTAATTAGAGCAGTGTTTGGTGGGCTGCTAGGCTTCGCAGGCCAATTTGTTATTGTGCGTGCTTTTTCCTCTTTTTCATCCTTGTTGGTTTTTTGCCCGCTTTCGATTGGTGCCTTCTGGTGGTAGGCTAGCTGGACGTCCGCTACCACCAGTTTTGGGACTCCCACTGCTTCCTCTGATTGTTGTGCTTGTAGGGGAGGATATTTTATCTTCCCAGGCTCCAGAGGAGTGGGTAGTAGTTCTAAGTCCCCGTTGTTTGTAAAGATTGCTGCTCCTGGGTTTTTTAAGAACGCAAATTTTGTGTATATTTTTGGTTGATAAGTGTGTAGAGATTTGCATGTTGAGTCTCTGTCTATAGTTATGAGATCTTCGGTTCTGGCTCTTTTTAGCACTTTGGATGTTTTGTTTAGTTTTGTTGCATTTATTGGGCCCCTTGTTTTTGTTGTAATGGTGCGTTCGGAAGACTCCGAGCCAGTAAACCAGAGGCAGCCCTTGTCGTCGATGGCTTCTTTGCTGGTGTTAGGTTCGTTTAAGCTTTCCTTTTCGCTTGCATTTATTATTTTGCAAGGATTGTCATCTGTAAGTGGTGGGGGAGCTCCAGTGTCTTTTATGACCCCCCTTTTCGGTCTAGCTGCTGGTTTTGTGAAGGACTTTCTCACTTTTCCTGATCTCATGATGGACCAGGGTCTGTGAGGTGGGGTTTGTTGCTGCTCTCTTTCGCTCCGGCCCTCCAGCCCCCCTGTGCAAGCCTCTGGATCCGCTGCGCAGGAGGGAGTGCCGGACTGGGGTTTGGCAGACCTTGACGCTACTTGTGTCAGTCTGGGGTGAGTCTTTGATCTCAGAATGCGGTGGATGAAGGGGAAGGGGGCTGCGAGACGGGGTGCCTGTTAAGTCCCTCTAGTCTTCCTCCTCAGACTTCCTCCTCATGTGTCTCTGTCTCTATCTCTGTCCCTGTCGTCACTGGAGGGGCGCGCGGGCTGGTGGGCTGGTGGCCAAGCCAGCGGTGCGTGTGCTGTGGTCGTGCTCTATAATCGCTTCCCCACTCACTCACTCACTCTCTCTCATGAGGCTCAGTGCTTGGGGGTTGGGCTCTGGGGTCTGGTCATGAGGCTCGGGGTTTGTGTTTACAGTCTCGACCTCAGCCCCTGCTTGCAGTCTCACCCCCTACCTCCGCCCTACCCAGAGGCAGCTCTCCCTCGCAGCTTCTTCCGTTGGCCTCCGTTGATGCCCTGCTGACCTGCTGACCTGCTGGCTCACCAACTCACCGATTCTCCTGGCCCCTCGATCCTCGCTCCTTGGTTCCTTCTTTCCCCAGCTCGGGCTCGGGCTCAGAGCCCCAGGATACCAGGATACCAGGATACTGGAGATACTGGAGCCCCAGGAAACCACCGTAGGGGGCTGCTGGGATGCTGTGGTCCTGCCGGTCCGCCGTAAGCTGGGGGCTCTGAGCTGGCCAGAGCGTCCGGCGTTTGTGCAAGGTCTCTGCAAGGTCTCTGCAAGGTCTCTGCTTCTCTGCTTCTCGGCCTCCCGTCAGCACAGTTGAAGGAGAGCAGGAGAGCAGAACCTCAAGGTGCGGGGGGGGCTTAGGCTTGGGCTTGGGGCGGAGGCGAAGGCTGGATACACCCGAGAGAACCCAAGGAAGCCTCTCACAGCTCCCACCGGGGCCCCTGCTCGCTCGGCGTCTGTATCCTTCTGCTCTGCTTCGATAGAGCCGCGCACCCTTCTGAGTTCAGGCATACTAAAATCGAATTTCTACCATTTTCCCTGAGTCAGTTAGGATTATAAAAATTTAATAATCTAACTGCCCCTACTAGCCTATGGAGAACAGGTAGCCTTGCAACGGTGAAAAACGAAAATGGCTGTAAATCACAACTAGGACATGCCACACACACCAGGGCATGTCCTACTTTATACTTACAATGCACTCTGCCCTTGGGCCTACCATAGGGGTCGCTGATATGAAGAAAAGGGAAGGTTTAGGGACTCGCAAGTGGGTGCACTTGCCCAGTCAGCATTACAGTACGAGACTCCACGCAGGCTCTGCAGTGGCAGACCTTACACACATTTTACCAGGCTGCTTCATGAACCCACGGATCTACTGATTCCACTTCACACCTTCATAAGTCACTGATCCCTGGTGCACACTGACATCCCTCCCTTGTTATGCACTTATCCCTGGTGCACACTGACATCTCTCCCTTGTTATGCACTGATCACTGGTGCACACTGACATCCCTCGGTTGTTATACACCACTGGTCCCTGGTGCACACTGACATCCCTCCCTTGTTATGCTCTGATCCCTGGTGCACACTGACATCCCTGACATTTTATGCACTGATCCCTGGCGCACGCAGACACCCCTGACATGTTATGCACTGATTCCTGGTGCACGCTGACATCCCTCCCTTGTTATGCACTGATTCCTGGTGCACGATGACATCTCTCCCTTGTTATGCACTGATCCCTGGTGCACGCTTACATCCCTCCCTTGTTATGCACTGATCCCTGGTGCATGCTGACATCCTTCTCTTGTTATGCACTGATCCCTGGTGCACACTGACATCCCTCCCTTGTTATGCACTGATCCCTGGTGCACACTGATATCCCTCCCTTGTTATGCACTGATCCCTGGTGCTCACTAACATCCCTCCCTTGGTTGCACTGATCCCTGTTGCATGCTGACATCCCTCCCTTGTTCTGCACTGATCCCTGGTGCACGCTGACATCCCCCCATTGTTATGCACTGATCCCTGGTGCACACTGACATCCCTCCCTTGTTATGCACTGATCCTTGGTGCACACGGACATCCCTCCCTTGTTATGCAATTATCCCTGGTGCTCGCTGACATTCCTCCCTTGTTATGCACTGATCCCTGGTGCACACTGACATCCCTCCCTTGGTTGCACTGATCCATGGTGCACGCTGACATCCCTCACTTGCTATGCACTGATCCGTAGTGCACGCTGACATCCCTCCCTTGTTATGCACTGATCCCTGGTGCACGCTGACATCCCTCACATTTTATGCACTGATCCCTGGTGCACACTGACATCCCTCCCTTGTTATGCACTGATCCCTGGTGCACCCTGACATCCCTCCCTTGTTATGCACTGATCCCTGGTGCACACTGACATTCCTGACATGTTATGCACTCATCCTTGGTGCACACCGGCTTCCCTCCCTTGTTATGCACACAGTATACACATACTCTACAATCACATACCTTTTTGAAATAGAATATGATTCTTTTCAGCTGGACGGAGGCATCGAGTGGTTTTCAGGAGAGAGGCTACAGAAGTCTGGAATGACTGGTCATCATTTTGAACGACATGTTGTAGACCAGCACAGCTCTTTGCATAAGACTGGAGATCAGCAGAGCTCCGTGCTTTGGGATTGTAGAATATTTCTCGCTCTACTGCAAGACAGAAGGACCAGGAGAGACAGAGTGGGTACAGACAGGAAGAATAAACAGCTGTGAGACTGAGCGAGGAGCAATGAAGCAAAGGTTCTCTTCAGCAAGACCAACATAGGTCCACATTGTTTACCAGTAATAACAACGAGCACTTAAGAGGCACTTTCCACCATCAATGCAAACATTTGTAAAGTGTTAGAAATGACTGACTCGATTGATGTAACAATAAAAGAGAATGACCATGATAATCAGGATCTATATGTGGACTACTAGACAGATGAAAAGCAATGCTGATTGGTCCAGGACATCTAATGTGTTCTACTATTCAGGTCTTGATATCACCCATATCGTAACAAGATCACAGAAGAAGCAGACAACGCCCAACTTCAAGATCAACACCAACCTTCTCCAGCATGACTATCAATCTGGTGTCAGACCGAGCTGCAGCGTGGAGACAACTAACCTCCATATCACAGACCGCATCCTTCAGATCACCAAAACAGATGACCCAACTAACCTACATATCACAGACAGTATCCTTCTGATTCCAAACAGATGACCCCTGCCTCCCGATATTACTGAACCTCTCAGCTGCCTTCAGCACTATTGGCCACCCCATCCTCATTGACACTGTTTAATCTTGAATGTGTTTCCATGGAGACGCCCTTTACTGATTCTCCACCTGCCTATCCAACGGATATGAGTTCAATCACATGGGCACCTGCAGGTCCCCAAAGATGAGGCTCACCTGTGAAGAGCCTCAGAGTCTCATATTGTTCTGCATCCTCTTCAGTCCCAAAATTGAGCCCTTCTGGCTCTACTCACAGATGACATCAAAAGTCTCCACTCCACTCATGACTCACAACTGTATTTGAAGGTCACACCTGGGAGAGACATCCAGTTCTAAACGTGCTTCTTGTACCTCGTCCAGACTTGGATGTATAGCACCTACCTGAAGATTAATCTGACCAAAATAAACATCCTGATGTTCCCCAAGAACAACATCCAACAACTAGCCATAGCTGCCTCAAAGACAAAGAACCTGGATGGATGTAAACACACATTTTCAGCTGAAGCTAGTTCACCCTCTTCACGGAGCACATTGCCAAAAAACTAAGGCGGCCTGTGAGCAGCTTTTTCTAATAAGTGAGGCCGCCTAGGAAGCAACTTTAGACCCGTCATTCATCTTCATACAGTGGTGCAGCAGGACGGCTAATGATGGACCTGAAGAACTATGACCAATGACCCCCACCCTGATGGATCTCCACTGATTGCACTTCACAGCCTTTAGCATCGTCAAAACCAGCTGTATCATCTACAAAGCCTTAACGACCGGCCCCCGTGCATGTCTAGCAAGCAACCACCATCTCTTGTGGACCTACAGCAAGGACACTATCAGACTGAAGACAAAGAGGTGGAACAATCAACAACAAGGCAACAGGCCTTCTCCATCAATGCATTCCAGGATATGAATAACAATCTTATAACAACCAGTAATGCTCACTCTTGCTTCAAATGAAAAAAGCGCTAACTATCCACCCCCTTAAAGAACTTTAGGTCGCAATGCAGTAGCAGTGTGCATTTGTTATTATTAAACAGCTGACTCTCCAATCACAATATAACTGTATCTTTGCCTTTGAACCTATAAAAATGCTCTGTTGCCTTTTAGCTATGTTAGCGCTCTATACATACCACATACATAGATACAAAACTTAGACAAGGTCACATATTTCATTTATATGAATAGACATCCGGAACAGAATAGTAATATTGCATAAACAATCCTTAGAGCTATAAGGGCCAATTAAAAATACTTTAAAACAGAAAATTAGTAATGGACGTAAATAATGAAAACAGATGAGCACTATTGCAAGTCAATTGTTTAGAAGCCCAATTTAGGGTTAGATTTACAAAGCCATTTTACAATCAAAAACTCTTACAATTCACAAAATCACAGGGTTTGCCACCCAAAACTTGCTATGTACTATAATTTTGTTGGAAAAACATAAGTTTTGTCCCATATATCAAATCACGATTGGGAAAGGTTGTAAAATGTGCATTCCTTCCTAGCTGTGATTTGGTATTGTACGTGATGGGATATAAATTCGATAAACATATATTATTGGCCTAATATATACAATATAACCGTATAACTTTTTGATTAGCATTGCATCATTTCGTTGTATTAATGTAGTATGAAATGATTCGCTTTTAGTTCACCTAAACCTATTGATATGACCGAAGCCATTTTGTTTCGTTTCTCTGTGAGCAAGTACTGTTTCCCTCAAATCACGTGATTTAGCCTTCTATACGAAACCACGATGGCCGGTTTCGCTGTCTGCTCCTCTTGCTAGTTTGTAGCTCAGGGAAACCCAAGGTCACACCTGCCCTTCTTGTGGGATGCGCACATTCTAGCAGATCCCGTTCCTGTACTCCCCGAGCTACAGATAGAAAGGGAGGCACCTTACTGACCTGCCCCTGGAATAGCTTAGGCCTAGCTACTAGCAATCAATTGTGCCTTATATGGGTTTTCCTGCTGGCCTGCTGACAACTTGTATTTCTCCAAGTAAGGTGAAATCGTGGGGTGTGTGAAACGTATATATGCTTTGTCTCATTTGTATGAAGTCAGTCTCCTCTGCGCACCTCTGAGGATCGTGTAGACTGAGGCTCCCTTGTCAGGGCTTGTATTGGCTGAATAAACGATTGAACCTTCTCCATCGCCGACTGAATTCTTATTAAAGATATTGGTATATTGGCCATTGGTGAGTATGGTCCATTAGTATAATATTTGAATCCTTCAGTTGCCGACTCCGCCGGGACTCCGCGATAGGGTCGTCCCCTCCTGTAAACAGGAGTGAAGGGACAAGGAGGAGTCTCGGCCGAGTGGGTGGACGGAAAGAGGATCCTGATTTGAAACACTCGTTTGTGGTATGAAAACAAGCAACTCTACTCTCGAGCCCAGTATCCCTCCCAGCTGCTGAAGACCCTACGCCGAAATCCTACGGGCTTAACCCGAGAGAAGAACAGACTGTGTCCGTCTGTTTAGGTGTCGGCAGTGGAGAATTCGCAATCGACCTGAGTGCACCAGGTGAGTGACTTTTTGATTGGATTGGATAAGGAACGCTTGGAAGAAGTGTTTTCTTTGGTAACGGTTAACTGTTTTTGTTGGTGGCCGGGGAATTTGGGGGTCTGATGTCGCAGCGAAGTGGCTGTATGGGTAGATACCTCACGGACTTGTTTGGTGAAAACTTGAGACCACACCTTGTGCCTTAGCGTTGTACAGAGTTACTTGCTCAGCTGAATCCTCTTCGGGAAAGCCCTGGGAGCAACTGGGTAAGCTAGGGTTCTGGAGCTACGTGCCAAGGCACCCGGCCCAACCAGAAGAGGACTATGGGATGGCCTGTAAGAGGGTTCGTGGTTCACCTGCCAGGTGATCTCAGAACAGTCTAGTGACTGTTTCTTTTTGTTGTTGAATTTTGTTGGTCCGGAATTCATTTTTTATCGATTCCCCGAACAAGAGTCGACGGGCTCTGTTCGTTTTTGAAGACGTCATTTGTATAGAATAAACACTGAGGAGTTATTGCCTTGCACTGTTTTACAGCACTTTATTGCAACGATTAAAAGAAAGTGAGAGAGTGAGTGATGAGAAGGACGTGTCCGAATGTGAATGGGTTTTGAAGTTTGTGAATAGAATCATGTGATTATTATAATGTCTTGTTTTAGCAAAATATGTTTTGGGTGCTGCTGTCGGCGAGGTACACGGCTCGAAGAAAGTCAGCCTGCCCCTCCCGAGGGCAGTCCCAGTTTTGATATGTATGTCAAACATGTTCTACAGCCAATTTTATTTAATTCCCTTTGGCACAAGTATACAAAAGATAATTCTGATTTACAATGGCCTCTAACGGGGTCATTTGATGAGAAGAAGATAAATTACATACAAAATAAATTGTTTATGAAGAAAAGCCATCAGTCGATGTTTGATTCCTTGAACCTATGGTTAAAGGAGGCAAAACGACGATGGATTAGAGAAGAGAAGTTGGGAAAGATTAAAACAGGACAGACAGTCACCCAGAAGGCCGTAGCTTACGATAAAGGGAAGGTGGAAGAGAACATTATACGGATGGATAGGCAGTTCCGTTTAGAAACGGATAAAAGTTATGTGGCGCGACCAGATACTGGAGATGAGATAGAAGACTTATTGGAAGCTCGACCACCTCCCCCTTATGCTCCGCAGGGTTTATACCCAGCCGTGCCTTTGGTACGAGCCGACCAACTGGAAGCAGCATCTGCCGCTGGAGCACCAGTGGGAACGGTCGCCACGGCCCCTGCTGATGGATCAGTACGGAGTACCTTACTTCCCCCTCCAACTCTACGACAGACTACCTCACCCTTAATATCCTTACAGCCGGACGCGGCTGTTCCCTCCCCTTCGCACCCTGTATTTCTCTCCCCTCCGGTTCAGACTGCCATGGATCCACAATGTATGGCTGGCCTGGATACCACGCCCAAGCTACCTAGCTCTGACTTGAGTAGTCAGCGAGCCTATACTCAGTCGTTGTTGGGTGCGGAAGAAAGGAGGGCCATAATAGTTCAGGCATCCTAGTGGATGCGGAACACTATTTACACCTTGGAAGACATTTGGAGCACTATAAAAAATTTTGAACCAGTTGCACAACAGCTGGCTCTAGAAAGTATGGTGATTCGACTGATTTCACTATGGGAACTGTTAGACGGGGACCCTGAGGGTCGGCCATCTACTGAGGGAGAGGTCCCCGATGAGGACCACCTCCGGCGATTGTACAGATATGTCACCTCCCTCCCCACAAACAGCCACCACACCAGGTTGAGTTCAATACTTTTATATAAGGTTTGTAGGGCACGGATATTGGCGATACAGGATATATCGGACCCGAGGGTCCTCTCACTTCTAGTCTCTGTAGGGAAAAAGGGGGTAGCGGGACAGTCTTGGTACCGGGTCGGTACAGGAGGTGGCAAGAGGTGAGCTCACAATCCTCGAGGCTGGCGAGTCTGCAAGTCGGGCCGCGGCAGCGCCAGCAGGCCAAGACGATGGTTTCACGAGGCAGAGGGCCGCGGCAGCGCCAGCAGGCCAAGACGATGGTTTTCACGAGGCAGAGGGCCGCGGCAGCGCCAGCAGGCCAAGACGATGGTTTCACGAGGCAGAGGGCCGCGGCAGCGCCAGCAGGCCAAGACGATGGTTTCACGAGGCAGAGGGCCGCGGCAGCGCCACCAGGCCAAGACGATGGTTTCACGAGGCAGAGGGCCGCGGCAGCGCCAGCAGGCCAGTCGCGGATGAGTTCTTCTCGGGTCTCTCGACTCCAGGATACAACTGCCTTCCTGGTCTGGCCCTGCCCCAGTTATAGGTCTGGTCCCCTTTGATGTCCGGACCCTCGCGCCTGGGGGCCGGGAGGTCCGGGATGAGGGAGTCCAGACACCCAGCAGGGGGGTGGAGCCAGCGCCCAGGGCGGCCTGGGGTGATCGACACCTGGCGGAGGAGAGCCGTTGACGATTCCTTCTCCCATTGACTCGCCAAGTGGTCACTCTGCCTCCTGGGAGGAGGTTGGTGCCTCGATGTCGGGGCCGGCCGGGCCCAGGGTTAGGGTCGAGTTGAGGCCACGCGGCCTCGTGCTGTAGTCCCCCAAAATGGCGGCTGGGCCGAGGCCCGGGTGCGGATGGTGACCCGGGCCAGCTGGGTCCGGAGCTGGTGTCTTGTGGTGGAGGGATTGCAGGTTACTTCGGGTGGTCGCCGGGGACTCTGGTTGGGGATTCAGGGAGAGCCAGGGTCCGGGTCCCGTTGCGGGGAGGGGGGACAGCCCGACCATGCGGCCTGTCCAACATGCGTCCCCCCCAGCTGAAGGCGGGGAGAGTCAGCCATCTTCCTGGGGACTCTCCTCGCTGAGGCGGAAAAAGCGTGACAGGCCGTCTGCGTTGGCGTGGTCCTGGCCTGGACGATGTTCCACCGTGAAGTCCATCCCCTGTAGGGAGATGGACCAGCGCAACAGCTTCGGGTTCTCCCCCCGCATTTGCATCAGCCATTGCAGGGGTCGGTGGTCTGTTTGCACCCGGAAGTGGGTGCCGAAGAGGTAGGGCCGGAGCTTCTTGAGTGCCCAGACTACGGCGAAGGCCTCCCTCTCAATGGTGCTCCAGCGCTGTTCTCGGGGCAGTAGGCGTCTGCTGATGAAGGCCACTGGTTGGTCGACCCCTTCGGGGTTGAGTTGGGAGAGGACGGCCCCCACACCATGATCGGAGGCGTCCGTCTGCACAATGAATTCCCGGCTGTAGTCGGGAGCCTGGAGCACGGGGGCCGTGCACATGGCGGTCTTCAATTTCTCGAAGGCCGATTGGCAGTCCGGGGTCCAGTTGACTGTTTTGGGGCTCTTCTTGGAGGTGAGCTCTGTGAGGGGCCCCACGATGCTGCCATAGTCCTTCACGAACCGCCGGTAGTATCCGGTGAGCCCCAGGAAGGCCCGGACCTCCGTTTGGGTCGTAGGGGGTTGCCAGGCCTGGATGGCAGCAATCTTGAGCTGGAGAGGGGCCACCAGCCCGCTTCCCACTTGGTGTCCCAGGTAGGTCACGGACCCTTGGCCAACCTGGCACTTGCTGGCCTTGATGGTGAGCCCGGCTTGGTGGAGGGCGTGTAGAACCTCCGGCAGGTGGCGGAGGTGGTCGGTCCACTGATGGCTGTACACAGCAATGTCGTCCAGGTAGGCGGCGCTGAAGTCTTCCAGGCCCGCCAGTACCTGGTTCACCAGCCGTTGGAACGTTGCCGGAGCGTTTTTCATGCCGAAGGGCATTACTTTAAAGTGGTAGTGCCCGTCCGGGGTAGAGAAGGCGGAACGTTCTTGGGCCCTAGGGGTGAGGGCGATCTGCCAGTAGCCCGCCGTTAGGTCGAAGATGCTCAGGTAGCGGGCGGCCCCCATCCGGTCAATTAGCTCATCTGCCCGGGGGATGGGGTGAGCGTCGGTCCTGGTAACTGCATTCAGCCCCCGATAGTCCACGCAGAACCGGAGCTCAGGGGCAACGCCCGGGGCGGCCGCCTTGGGAACCAGGACGACTGGGCTTGCCCAGGGGCTGTCTGAGGGTTCGATCACTCCTAGGGCCAGCATTTTGGACACCTCGGTCTGGATGCAGGCGCGCACCCGGTCTGGTACGCGGTACGCCCGGTGTCGAATAGGAGGGCTGTCCCCGGTGTCCACATCGTGAAGGCACCAGGGGGTGACTCCGGGTGTGAGGGAGAACAGGGAGGCGAACCGCCTCAGGAGGGCTTGACAGTCTTGGCGTTGCTCCGGGGACAGGGCCTCGGAGAGCTGGACCCCTTCCACTGAGCCATCCCGCTCGAGGGTCCTCAGTAAGTCCGGAAGGGGTTCGGAGTCTTCTTCCGTCCCGTTATCGGTAGCCATCAGGAGGCTGAGTTCGGATCGCACAAAATGGGGTTTGAGCCTGTTGGCATGGAGGACCCGTAGAGGGTTCCGGGCAGTCTCCATGTCGATTAAATAGGTGACGGGCCCCTTGCGTTCCATCACCTTGAAGGGTCCGGACCATTTGTCTTGGAGTGCACAGGGTTCAACCGGGGACATCACCCAGACCCGTTGTCCCGGTTTGAACTCAATGGAGGATGCGTGCTGATCGTACCATCTCTTCATGTCCTCCTGACTGGCCTCGAGATTGGCTTTGGCGGTTTCTCGGAACCGCCGGGTCTGGTTGCGAAGGGCCAGGAGATACCTGTAGATGTCTGGGGGAGTTTTCTGGGGAGGCTGCTCCCAACCTTCCTTGACTAGGCTGAGGGGGCCCCGGACGGGGTGCCCGTACAGGAGTTCAAATGGGCTGAAGCCGAGGGATTTCTGCGGG
This sequence comes from Lissotriton helveticus, assembly GCF_964261635.1. Lineage (NCBI taxonomy): Eukaryota > Metazoa > Chordata > Amphibia > Caudata > Salamandridae > Lissotriton > Lissotriton helveticus. The sequence goes on along the minus strand of NC_136061.1, from coordinate 4,178,414 downwards.
ACCTCCCGATAGGCAAACAGGAGGCATGGAAGTAGCACGTCCCACTGGCGTCGAAGGGGTTCCTCTAGGCCCATAATCATTCCCTTGAGGGTGCGGTTGAACCTCTCGACCAGTCCGTTTCCTTGCGGGTGATAGGGGGTCGTGAATTTGTAGGTGACCCCGCATTGTTGCCAGAGAGACTTCATATATCTGGAGATAAAGTTCGTGCCCCTGTCGCTGACGACCTCCCGGGGGAACCCCACCCGGGAGAAGATCCCCATCAGGGCTCGGCCCACCACGGGGGCCGTCACAGTCCGAAGAGGGATGGCCTCGGGATAGCGGGTGGCGTGGTCTACTAGGACCAGGATGAACCGGTGTCCTTGGGCTGTTCGGGGGTCGAGGGGCCCCACAATGTCTATTCCCACTCGTTCGAACGGGGTGGTGACGACAGGAAAGGGTTGTAAAGGTGCTTTGATTTTTCGGCCACTTTTTCCGCTGGCCTGGCAGGTGGGGCAGGCCCTGCAGTGGTTGGTGACATCCTTTCGCATTTGGGGCCAGAAAAAATGGGTCACCAGGCGGTCGTAGGTTTTATCCTGTCCCAGGTGTCCGGCAAGGGGGACATCGTGGGCTAAGTTCAGGAGAAAGTCTCGGAAGCGAAGGGGCACCACCAGTACCCGACTGGCTCCTAGTTCTGCAATTTTCTGCTCGCTGTAGAGCAGGTCTTGGTCCCAGTAGATCCAGTGGGCCCCCGAGGTATCCCCTGTGCTCTGGGCCAGGGCTTGCTGCCGGAGTCCTTCGAGAGAGGGACATGTTTTCTGTTCGGCCCGGAATTGTTCCTGAGTGGGGCCTCCCTCCTGACGCCATTGTGCCAGGTCAGGGACGTCCCGAAGCTGGTCGGATCCTTCTTCTGTTTGGGTCGAGGGACTGGCTTCTGGGGCGGCCTCCTCTGGGATGAGCGCGGAAGGAGGTTCCGGCCACTCGGGCTCTTCTAGACTGGGGACCGCGCGGGCGGTCATGGACCGGGTCGTGACGCAGACCCATTCGGGGAGGCCGAGCATCCCCAGGTGTTCTCTCCGTTCGACGGCTGCCCAGGGAGAGCTTTCGAGGTCGTTTCCTAGGAGGCAATCCACGGGGGCATCATCGCGGACAGTTACCTTTAACATCCCTGTTACTCCTCCCCACTCGAAGGGGACGCAGGCCATGCGACACAGACTTTGGGAGTTGTCTGCTGATCGGACAGGGCAAAGAATGTTCGGCAGGATTTGGTCTGGAGTGACAAGGTGGCGTCGGACTGCCGTTACACTGGCCCCGGTGTCGCGTAGGGCTTCTGCCCGGCGGCCATTAATGTTGACCCACTGGCTGTACTTCTGCGTGTTGGCGGGGAGGGGGGCCCGCGGAATCATCTCTCTCTCCCCCAAGCAGACCAGCGCCATGGCGGCTGGTGCCCACTCAGAGGGGTCGGTCTCGTACTCTTCTTGGTCGTCCGGGATTAGTTCTTCCCCTAGGGCGGCCGCTGCGACCTGGCGGGGGGTAGTGTTCGGATTCTTTGGGCAGTTGGGATCACTGGCGTAGAGGCCGGGTCGCTGGCATCTGTGGCACATAACGTTGGCCCGGAAACCGGCCCGGATGGCCGGGCTCCCTCGGCCGGCCGGGGTCGAGGGGTTGCTTGTGGGTGACAAGGGGCCGGGGTCTCTCCCCCGACCCTGGCCCCCTCCTCCTCCTCCCCGGGGGCGATGGGGCCCTGGGTACGGTCTGGATGATTCGCTGGGTCCGTTCCGGCCAACTCGGGTGCTTTCCCACCGGTCGGCTTCGGCGGCGAGTTGTCGAGGTTCGGTTAGTTTACTGTCCAAGAGGTGTTGCCGGAGTTCCACGAAGCAGTTGTTAGACAGGTGCTCCCATACGATAAGGTCAAAAAGTTGTTCGTAGGTGGTCACTTTGTTGCCCTTGATCCACCCTTCGAAGGCTCGACTAAAGAAGTTCACGTACTCCACCCAAGTCGTACCCGGAATCCGTTTGCAGTCGCGGAACCGCTGGCGGTACATCTCGGGTGTGAGCCCGTATCGAGTGAGGAGGGCGGCCTTCATGTGGTCGTAGGATGTCATCAGATGGTCCGGGAGTTGCAGCAGGGCGTCCCGCCCTTCGTTGACAAACCTCTCCCATAACCCGGCTCCCCAGTCGCTCCGGGGAATCCGGTGGGAGGTCATGGCCACCTCATAGGCTTTAAACCACTGCTGTATATCATCGTTCTTGTAGTATTCCCGGATGACATCTTTGGGGATGTGAACCTTGGGCTCGGTAGAGGCAGGCAGGGTCGGTCGTTCGGGGAACCCGAGTTCTTTATTCTGTTTCTGGATTTCCAGTTCCTTGAGATTGCGCTCATGTTCGTACGCTAGTTTCTTTTCCTCTAGCTCTCTCTGTTTTTGCTTCTCTTCTCGCTCCTCTCGGAGCCGTAAGTGTTCCAGAGTTATTTTTTGTTCCGCCAGTTTGAGTTCTCCATCCAAGCGAAGTCGGGCCAGTTCTAATTCGTGGAGTCTGCTTTTGTCTCTTTCTTGGATCTCTTCCAGGGAGAGACCCGCTCTTCTTTCTTCAATTGGTGCGGGGCCCGTTTCGGTTGTTCGTGTTCGGGGTACGGCCGTACCCGTTTCTGCCCAAGCTTCTAGGGCTCGTTTGAAGTCTTCCTTTGTGCTCAGACCTGTGGTTGGAAGGCCAAGTTCTATGCAATATTGCTTCAGTTCCCGGTGGTTGTAGTCTTCCAATTTTTCCATCTGGAATTTTTCCGTTGTTCCGCTCTCTGTTGTCATGGTGGTTGTGTGTCGTGGGGAGAGTGACTCTCTGTACTATTATGCGTAGGTTCGGATCGCGCCGCTGGCCACCAATGTTAGACGGGGACCCTGAGGGTCGGCCGTCTACTGAGGGAGAGGTCCCCGATGAGGACCACCTCCGGCGATTGTACAGATATGTCACCTCCCTCCCCACAAACAGCCACCACACCAGGTTGAGTTCAATACTTTTATATAAGGTTTGTAGGGCACGGATATTGGCGATACAGGATATATCGGACCCGAGGGTCCTCTCACTTCTAGTCTCTGTAGGGAAAAAGGGGGTAGCGGGACAGTCTTGGTACCGGGTCGGTACAGGAGGTGGCAAGAGGTGAGCTCACAATCCTCGAGGCTGGCGAGTCTGCAAGTCGGGCCGCGGCAGCACCAGCAGGCCAAGACGATGGTTTCACGAGGCAGAGGGCCGCGGCAGCGCCAGCAGGCCAAGACGATGGTTTTCACGAGGCAGAGGGCCGCGGCAGCGCCAGCAGGCCAAGACGATGGTTTCACGAGGCAGAGGGCCGCGGCAGCGCCAGCAGGCCAAGACGATGGTTTCACGAGGCAGAGGGCCGCGGCAGCGCCAGCAGGCCAAGACGATGGTTTCACGAGGCAGAGGGCCGCGGCAGCGCCAGCAGGCCAGTCGCGGATGAGTTCTTCTCGGGTCTCTCGACTCCAGGATACAACTGCCTTCCTGGTCTGGCCCTGCCCCAGTTATAGGTCTGGTCCCCTTTGATGTCCGGACCCTCGCGCCTGGGGGCCGGGAGGTCCGGGATGAGGGAGTCCAGACACCCAGCAGGGGGGTGGAGCCAGCGCCCAGGGCGGCCTGGGGTGATCGACACCTGGCGGAGGAGAGCCGTTGACGATTCCTTCTCCCATTGACTCGCCAAGTGGTCACTCTGCCTCCTGGGAGGAGGTTGGTGCCTCGATGTCGGGGCCGGCCGGGACCAGGGTTAGGGTCGAGTTGAGGCCACGCGGCCTCGTGCTGTAGTCCCCCAAAATGGCGGCTGGGCCGAGGCCGGGGTGCGGATGGTGACCCGGGCCAGCTGGGTCCGGAGCTGGTGTCTTGTGGTGGAGGGATTGCAGGTTACTTCGGGTGGTCGCCGGGGACTCTGGTTGGGGATTCAGGGAGAGCCAGGGTCTGGGTCCCGTTGCGGGGAGGGGGGACAGCCCGACCATGCGGCCTGTCCAACAGGAACAGTGTTTTGAGGAGGGACTCCCTCCTCAGATACTGCGTGATATAAGGGATTGAGCTCATAAATGTCAATTACAGGCTGATGAAGTATATCACAACGTAACAACTCTTCTACATTTTCACGAGCGAATGTACCGAAAGTGTGCTGATTGGGGAGCACAGCACCCCATGAGAGAGGTGCACCCCCTCTTCTATTCCGAACTACCGGAAATAAGAGATGCCAATAATGCAATAACTAGGGCTTGTGTGGATGCTAGGATTCAGGAACAATGGGTTTATACCCTTTGGAAACGAAGCGAGGTCCTCACACTAAAAGCTCAACTCCCCGACCCTCGTAAAAATCCTACTGCATACTATAAAGAATTGGCCGAGGCTGCTAATTCTGCCATCATGACTATACCTGATATAGAGTTATTTTTTGGTCTCTTGATCCTGGTAGACATCTGGCGACAAATACATGATACAGACCATGTTTCCGAATTAAGTGGGACGTGGGACCAATTAAAAAATTGGGACAAGGAGCGAAAGCCTGGAGAAAAACCTAGAGACGAAGTACTAGCAGTACCAGATAAAATTATTGAATATATGAAGACTCTCCTCCCTCCTCGAAAAGTTGATTGGGACAAATTAACAGCCTGTAAACAGAAGAAAGATGAGAGTGTGTCAGATTTCTTTACTAGATTTGAAAAGTCTTTATAGATTTCAGTGGACAGGACCTATCCACAGAAGGGGGGATACAGTTTTTGAGAACAGGTTTGTTACAATTTGCTCCCAGAAGTTATGTCCCGCCTCCAAGTGGCTAAGAGCACATGGACTATGGCCGCTCCATCTGTAATTCTCAGTATGGCCCAATATTATGAACATCGAGAAAATGAAAGCAAAGAAAAGTCAGAGAAGAAGACTAAGGACTTAAAGACTAGAGTACTGTTGCAGCAAGTCAGTAGAGGACAAGGTGCAGAACGGGGAGTGCGTGGCTCGTTTCAAAGGGATGCAGTAGCGGGAAGAGGTAGAGGAGGTCCCCCGAACATTGGTATAAATCAATGTTCCTATTGTAAGCAGGAAGGACATTGGAGGGCGGATTGCCCTCTGTTGCTGGCGAGGAATGGTCCTAATAAAGGACGGGGAAGGTGTCGAGGAAATATTGACCGAAACAGCATGCGAAGAGAGGATATGCAACATGAGGGTTCTCGAAAGAATTATTTTGATGATTCCCCAGAACGGACAGTATTACAACAAGACTTATAGGGATGATGTGTACGATGGACAAGACTATGCATGAGACAGCCATGGACAGAGCGGGGACCATATTACAGTACCAGTTGACCAGGAGGACCTTATGTACAAGGAGAACTGTTGGGAACATCGGGAACATTTCTAGTGGATACTGGGGCAATGAATAGTTTCGTTGCCCATACACTGGTCCCAGGGGCTGCTCTGTCTGGCCAAAATAATGTATCAGTAGGATTCTCTGGAATACCGGTGGTAAGCCCCGTTTCGAAACCCCTGCCTTTTACCATAGGCCCCATTTCCGTGCATACACCTTTTCTCTTGACTTCTAATTGTGGCGAAAACCTTTTGGGTTTGGACATTTTGAAAAAATTAAATGCACGGATTTATTCTTCTACTGATGGTGTTTACTTGACCATGCAGAAGCCACCTGTAAACACAGCTCAATATTTTGCTAAAAATGAGAACCTTCCCCCTAAGTTCTCTACAATCCCTCGGACACTGTGGGCTACAGGAGACACTGATGTCGGTCAGTTAAGAATAGCCCCCGTATCAATAACCTTGAAACCTAATGCCCAGCTGCCCCGCATTCCTCAGTATAAAATTTCACCAGAAGGTGAACAGGCCTTGTTGCACATTATTCGAGACCTCATTCAAAGGGGTGTAGTAGAAGAGACAGCTGCTAACATTTGTAACAGTCCTATTTTGCAGATTTTGAAGAAGACATCGATTGATGGTGCCCCGGATTATAAGAATACATATCGTTTTGTAATTGACCTCCGGGAAGTCAACAGAATAGTGGTCCCACAATACCCAGTGGTACCAGATATTACTGCAATATTAACAATGATTCCCCCTACTGCTAAATATTTTTCAGTAATTGATCTAAAGAACGCTTTCTTTAGCATTCTAATTCACCCTGATAGTAGACATATTTTCGGATTCTCATTAGCTGGCCAAAGCTTTAGATTTACACGCGCACCTCAAGGATATACAGAAGGTCCTAGCATATATAGCCAGACCTTGAAGGCAGTTCTTGATGAATTAATCTTGCCAGCAGGGAATACGATCATCCAGTATGTGTATGAAATTTTGGTGGCCTCCGATACAGAAGAAGGTTGTAAAGAAGCAACTGTTAAATTGTTGAAACATTTGGCTGACAAAGGAAATAAAGTCTCCCTTTCCAAATTCCAATATTGTCGACAGGAAGGGACCTACCTTGGCCACTTACTGTCGAAAGCGGGGAGACGATTGACTCCAGAACGAATATCTGTGATAACTAACATGTCTGTACCTCGTACTCAACGTGATGTTCGTGCTTTTCTTGGCATAACCTCTTACTGTCGCCAATGGATTCCTAACTATTCACTCCTCTCTAAGCCCTTGTTGTATTTGACGACCAAAGATGTGCATGAACCCCTACCCTGTACGGATAAATGTCAAGAAGCCTTTGAATCTTTAAAGTCTGCTCTTTGTTCTGCACCTGTCTTGGGTACTCCGGATTACCGGAAGCCTTTTTCACTTTATGTGCACGAGGTGGACGGCTGTTCGCTTTCAGTGTTAACGCAGGGTTTCGGCGGAAAGCAAAGACCCTGCGCATTCTTTTCATCAGACTTGGATACTGTTGCACGAGCTCCCCCGAGTTGTCTGAGGGCCACTGCTGCAGTAGCGGTTTCTATCCGACAATCAAAAGGAATAGTCCTGAACACGGACGTCATAGTCATGGTACCGCATGCTTTGGATATTCTTTTAAATAGAACTAAGACCCAGCACCTTACGAGTGCTCAGCTAACGGGATATGAGTTAACCTTGTTTGCCCCCCATATCACGATTAAAAGATGTGCTACTTTGAACTCAGCTACATTATTGCCTCTCCCTTCTAATGATGGAAAGGACGATATCCATGATTGTATATTTAGAACTGAGGAAGAAACCAAAGGGAGTGTAGATCTCACTGATACCCCTTTACCAGAACGCCAAGGAGAGCTGTAGGTAGATGGTTCTTGTTTTAAGTTACCAGATGGTACTGTGACAGCTGCATATGCTGTTACGACATTAAAGATGGTGGTGGAAACCACAAGGATTTCTCATCACTCACCTCAGGCAGCTGAACTAATTGCCTTGTTAAGAGCATGCGAGTTGAGTGAAGGGCTGAGGGTGAACATTTTTACAGACAGCCAGTACGCCTTGGGAGGCTGTGAAGGGAGAGGGGTTTCTTTACCACACATGGCCAGAAAATTCAACATGGTCCTTTAATTGATCAATTGTTATTTGCTTTGACACTACCAGAGAAAGTAGCCATCATTAAATGCAGCGCCCATAAGAAAGTCATTGATTCTACTGGAAGGGGAAATGCTTTTGCTGATTCGGTAGCTAAAGAATCGGCTCAAACTAGAATGACTCCCATGTTTCCTAGCACTTCGGCACGGTGGGTGGCGGAAAGATCCTTGTTTGATAATACTATCGAAGGTGTGGGAGAACTACAGAAGGAGGCCACTATAGATGAAGTGCAGAGATGGGAACAGGAAGTAGGACAATTGGAAAAAAATGAATGTTGGATAGATCGATCAGAAAAGCAGCAATGGTTACTTCCTAATTCATTGGTATATGCTGTAGTGACTATGGCCCATGGCCCAGCCCATATAGGTGCGAAAGGTATTTGTGCCGCGTTGGACCCAATCTGTAATAGCCCAAACATTCCCAAGACTGCAGCACACATAGTTAAATATTGCCCTGTGTGTCTACGTTACATTCCCAGGGGTAGAGAATCTGTCCTGAGTGGAAATATTGCACCACCACCTCTGCCTTTCGAAGTAATACAAATTGATTACATTCAAATGGAAAGAGTGAATAATTTGAAGTATGTATTGGTGGTGGTTTGCGCTGTTTAGTAAATGGGTTGAAGGCTACCCCACCAAAGAAGCCACTGCTGTTGCAACTGCCAAAGCCCTGATTAAGGAATATTTCCCCCGATATTGTTTGCCCCGGATTATGTGGTCCGACAAAGGGCCACATTTTAATGCTTTGTTAGTTCAAAGTGTCTGTGAAGGTTTGCAGATCAAACAAAAGATTCATGCCGCCAGACATCCCCAGTCAGCTGGTCTGGTCGAAAAGCATAATGGCACTTTGAAATTGAAAATGGCCAAGATATGTGTAAGTACTGGATTAAAGTGGCCCGATGCACTCCCATTAGCATTGTTGTCCCTAAGAACAACTCCTCACACCAGAACTGGTTTGTCACCTTACGAAGTGATCTTTGGCTGCCCCGCCAATGTGTGGGGGGTCCCCAGACCCCGATCCATTAGGGATATTGATTACCCTTTAATGACAGACTACTTGTATGCTTTGACTAAAGATCTGCGTTCTATTCATCAACAGGTATCGGACACATTGTAGCCACTACCGGAGGGTCTTGGACATCGTCTGGAGCCGGGCCAGTGGGTCTTGGGGAAGAACTATCAACAGAAGTCGAGTTTGGAACCGAAGTGGTCCGATCCCTATCAAATTATCTTGGCAACGAGGTCTGCGGTGAAAGTGCGTGGGAGAAAGCACTGGATCCACATCAGCCATCTGAAACGCCTGGCCTGGCCTGGCCTTTGCCCTTTGATTTACAAAAACGCGAGGAATTCCGAGCCAAGAAGGAGAGCTTTTCAGACGCCCAGGAAAGGGGGCAGCCAAGTGAAGTGTTGCCCACAGGTAAAAGGGCGGCGGCTCAACCAGCGAAGGCTGTTGTTTCCGGTGCATCACAGGTTTCGGATGCATCAGATGCTCTTGCAGCAGAATTGTTTTCTGACCAGGAGCAGCCTGGTCGTTGTAAATACGACCTGCGGCCCTGAAAACAGCACGGTACCCCAGTTTCTAATGGTAGGAGCTAGACAAAGACTTGAGTTGAGGAACATCGGATAGAATTACTGGGGTACTGAGCGAGGCACTGGACTGAACCCGTTGAGAGCTTGGAACATGGTGCTAAATAGCTCTGTTCAGAAAGAAAGACTGAGTTAAGGGCCGCGGTCGTTCAACTGGAAATAAAAGTTGTTTTTCTTTGATGAACGATAGGAGTCTACCTGTGAGGCTCTAAACGGACACAGGGAGAAGATCCCTTAGTGGGAAGAAGAACCCCTCTGGTGGTGTGCGTGCTTTGTGGACACAAGATTAGATTTTGAACTTTTAGAGAGAGACCGAGTTAGATTTTGGAATTTTAGAGAGCATGTTTCCTTTTGCTTGATTAGCAATGGAGGATGAACGACTACTTGCCCCTCGGCGGCATATTGATAATATGCAATTATTTTCCGGATGGCCAACCAGAGTGAAGGTGGCATTTGTTGCTTTTATTGTCATAATCACAATAATTATGATGGTGTGTTTGTGTATTTAGAATTCCAACACCCAGTACAGAAACTGCTAGGATCTACCCCTGATCCAGAGGAAAACCTCTTATATTCTTTACCTCTACATAAGCCTAGGCATAGAGAAACATATGCGAAACATGTTTTTATTGAAATGTTCCATCAGACCCATAGTACGACAAATAGAACAAATTCCTGGGTTTGTGGGTTGCTCCCGTCAGTAATGCATCGGCATGAATTGTTTATTTCCTTACCCTTGTCACACTTAGCTAGCTGTGAAGGCAAAAACGACAGGTGATGGACAGAATGCAGAACATTGTCATACATTCACCCCAGTACACTTAGCTAGCTGTGAAGCCTTGTTCCAAATATTGTCACTAATGTATTCTCATTATGTAGCTAATCTTAAGATATATACTGAAAAAGATTATGAGGCTATTCTGAAGTACATAGAGCAGCACCAGGGATTTGATGCCAAAGGCAATGGAGGATAGGGATCCTTGGACCCAGATGCTTGCATGAATGTATATACCAAATATAAAAATGCTACGTGGTTACAAGAAGAAATGCAGGATTTTGAGCTCTTCAACTCTACCATGTATTTTCAACATTTCAAAGAACGGAATGCCACAAATGACAAAGCCTTGCCAATTCCGATTATAAACACCACTTCCCCCTTTTGCATCCAGGGACGAGGTCATGTTAAAGTAGGGAGCAGTAAGTGTAATTATACCTACACCCTTCAGACGCATAGCACTCCTCCCGTGATCACTCCTCCTAATGTGTATTTTGTATGTGGGGAAAACGCATATACTTGGCTTCCCCGAGGATGGGCAGGACGGTGTTACCTTTCATTTCTGTACCCCCCAGTTTATACTGCCCCAGCTGATTATCATAAGACACATCGCTTAGTTAAAAGAGAGATAGAAACCAACCGAAGTATTAGGAGCTTTGATACTGATAGCACTGATCAAACTGATACCTCCTTACAACAGTTTGAGGATTTTGCTAAAGGTTTTTTTTTAATAGTCGTAGTAAAAGACGCCTGTCAAGAATAGTGGAAAATGTGGTGCAGACCACGACCAGGATTCTGACTAATCTTACTGTTGAGCTTTAGGCAACGAGGCTTGTTTCGCTTCAGATCCGGATGGTTCTTGATGTCATCCTTGCCGCTAGGGGAGGAGCCTGTCGCGAGATCGGCAGCTCTTGTTGTGTTTTCATTCCTGATTCGGCCCGACCATACATCTAGCCATTCAGAAATTACATTGGTTAGCTAGTGAAGCCCATGTCGATAATGGTACCTGGTCTCTTAGTGGATGGTTCTGGGGTCTTTTAGCTACCTGGGGTTGGAAAATATTTATGGTGCTTGCTGGAGCCTTTGGAGTCATATTTACTTGCTGCCTGTGTCTCCAATGTGGCCCGGCTTCCTGTTCTTTCTGTGCAGCAAAAATAACATCTGCTTTAAACTTTTCTCGTCAGGCCAAAGTCGAAAAGCAAATGATTCAGAAGGAGGTTTCAGATCTTATGCAGATCAATGAGGGAGTATTCGTGGAATGAATCGAGTTATATTGGCTATAGTAAGCCAAAAGGGCCGTCTGATGGGATATAAATTCGATAAACATATATTATTGGCCTAATATATACAATATAACCGTATAACTGTTTGATTAGCAATGCATCATTTTGTTGTATTAATGTAGTATGAAATGATTCACTTTTAGTTCACCTAAACCTATTGATATGACCGAAGCCATTTTGTTTCGTTTCTCTGTGTGCAAGTACTGTTTCTCTGAAATCACGTGATTTAGCCTTCTATACGAAACCACGATGGCCGGTTTCGCTGTCTGCTCGTCTTGCTAGTTTGTAGCTCAGGGAAACCCAAGGTCACACCTGCCCTTCTTGTGGGATGCGCACATTCTAGCAGATCCCGTTCCTGTACTCCCCAAGCTACAGATAGAAAGGGAGCCCCTTACTGACGTGCCCCCGGAATAGCTTAGGCCTAGCTACTAGCAATCAATTGTGCCTTATATGGGTTTTCCTGCTGGCCTGCTGACAACTTGTATTTCTGCAAGTAAGGTGCCATCGCGGGGTGTGTGAAACGTATATATACTTTGTCTCATTTGTATGAAGTCAGTCTCCTCTGCGCACCTCTGAGGGTCGTGTAGACTGAGGCTCCCCTGTCAGGGCTTGTATTTGCTGAATAAACGATTGAACCTTCTCCCTTGCAGACTGAATTCTTATTAAAGTTATTGGTATATGGGCTATTGGTGAGTATGGTCCATTAGTATAATATTTGAATCCTTCATACGCACAATAGTTTTTCACCGTAACTCCAGTCACAAACCATTGACCAGTTACCAAAACCTTAAAGGAGGTGGTAACTACTTTGCTAAGGGGAAAGCGTTCCGAGGGGACCACTTGCTCCTTGAAAGTAACGTCAGTCGATCACAGGGGTAACAGGCAATGCTCACGGGGACCACTGCTTGTTCACAACAATATCTTCTCAAATGTGATTTTTTTAAAGCAGTGTCAGTCCCTTTAATGTAAAAAGTTTCACAATGCAAATACAAGAATGGAGGTCTGCTGCGCCTTTCAGGCCTTCGCCCCTGTATTCACAGCTAATCTATATATATAAATAAAAATGTAAATGTTCGTTTGTTCAAAATCGCAAATCTCCGAAAGTTCTTCACCGATTGCTTTGAAATTTTGACACAACGTTGGATTCAAATAGGGGCGTGTTTATATATACACAACGTTGGATTCCAATACACGCGTGTCGAATACGCGTGTGTTTTTAATCGAAAGCCGGAACAGACACATACAAATTTTATTGTTCGTTTGTTCAAAATCTTAAATCTCAGAAAGTTATTCACCAATTGATTTGAAATTTTGACACAACGTTGGATTCGATTAAGTGCGTGTTTATATATATACAATGTGGGATTAGAGTACGTGCGTGTTTTTAATTGAAAGGCCGAACAGACCCTATTGATTTGATTGCTGTGCATAAACTACAAGGGACGCATAGAGACAATAGTCTACATATATTAGGATGGACAGTTGGTGTCAGGATGGCAGACCGGGAAGTGGGTGGAGGGAGTGGGAAGGAGTTGGTTCACTTTGCAACATTAAGAAAGGACGCATAGAGACAATAGTCTACATACATTAGGATGAACAGTTGTTGTCAGGATGGCAGACCGGGAAGTGGGTGGAGGGAGCAGGAAGGAGTTAGTTCACTTTGCAACATTAGGAAAGGACGCATAGAGACAATAGTCTACATACATTAGGATGAACAGTTGGTGTCAGGATGGCACACCGGGAAGTGGGTGGAGGGAGCGGGGAGGAGTTGGTTCACTTTGCAACATTAGCGCGTGTTTCAATATACACAACATGACAATAGTCACAAAAACATACTATGTGCCCACAAGCATTGTGAAATTAAACATATTAGAAACGTGTGCTTACTCTTTCTCTACCATTTAACCAGACTGAGCCACAGCAACGTGTGGCAGGGTACAGCTAGTGATGAATAAATGTAAATACAAGCATGGCGGTCTGCGTCTCCTTCTAGGCCTTCAACCCTGTATTCACAGCTAATGATTGGGGTCGCAAATTGCGACCTTCCCAATTAATATTCATCAGACAGGTCATTTTGCTACCTCCTGTGATTGTACATTTAAACATGCAACCCTTTTGTACATATGGTGCCTCACAAATTGCATTACCATTCGCAAACCAGTTGGTGTGTAAGTTGCATATCCCTGGTGTGTGAATGAGAACAGTATATCATATTCCACGTCCCTTCATCCAGTCCTTGCTACCTGCTCCCAACAAAAATATTTGTTTGTAGCTATATCTGAAGCAGAGCTGGGCCATAGAGTGGTCAGGTGTGTGAAGATCTGCTCACTGCTGCTTACCCAGACGGTAAAGAACGATGGTTACGAAGGTGCTCACGGCTGTCATCACTCCCAGGGTTATAGCTTGTCTCTTCAAGCCACGGAGCTCTGAGCCAACTGCAAATAAAATAATACATGATTACTTTTTACTAGGGCTATTTGCTCTTCAGTACTTGATGTACAACCTCATAGGGGAATTTATAATGGTGGGCCAGTGAAGATTTATTTATTTTTATTTATTTATTTGCAGAGTTTTATATATCTCTGGCTAGACCCGGAGGTATCAGAGCGCTTTACATGAGGATTAGTGAGTTCCAAATTACATCCGTTACTGGAGCCTAGTATAACATAGGAAAAAAGCAGTGTTTCCCTGTAACATGAGTTCCTTGAGAATAGAAGGTAGAAGGGGAGAAGTAAAAAAAAGGGGTTGAAATGCCGATCGGGTCAGGCAGACCAGCAAGTGGGAGAGAAATTCAGGGGAACCAAAAAGTCATAGAGAAAGTCAAAACAAGCCGGTTGGGGACCAGCAATCACCACATCCAATGTTGCAGTGACAGTACAAGATGAGAGGCATGAAGGAGACCCAAGGGAGGGTCGACTTAAGGTAAAGGACAAGCAGACGACACAGGGAGCAGTCCAGCAGCAAGAGAATCAGTCGAGTCACCAAGATGGAGGACCCGGGTCACGGGCACTGATAGCATTATCACAAAATGGCGGGATACACAAAAATCCAATAAAAAAACCACGAGGGGGCAGAATCAATGGAGAAGGACTGGATTGAGGGCAACCACAGGATCAAGGAGGGAGGAGTGCTGGAGAGCACCGATCTAAATCGGGTCATCAATGTGCACACGCTTGGGGCAACAGGGGCAGCAGTGTAGTCGTTCAGCATGCTGTAATGTCAGAGGAAGTCAGCTCGGGCACCTAGACTGCATCCCCGGAGGAGGGAGGCAGCAGCGGGGACCAGAAGGGCGCACCTCCTCAGAGTCAAAATTATGAAAACAACCTCGGGGCACCCGTTCGCAGTGACACAGTACTCCTGCTGCTTCACCCCTGCCAGGGGAAGCAGGACACATACGCTGTTCCAGAAGGGAAAGCAAGAGGTCAAGCAACTGCGATCAAGCCCGGAAGGCAGGAGACGGCTGGAGTGGTGATCACCTGCCCATCCCCTCAACAGCCATCCCGGCATCTCCACCGGGCAACAGCTGCGCGGAAATTGCTCCACCATCGGCCGATCTTCGCTGATGCGTCGGAAGGTGAGGGAAGAAGGAGACACAGCAGAGAGATGAGGAAACTGTACCCAATGTCCAGCTGGGTAGGTGTGGAGGTGAACCACAGCCAATCTCCTCTGTAGCTCCACCGGACATCAGTGATGTTGCTAGGGCTCTGTGGTCAGTAGATTATTCACGGTTCTTTAGAAGTTACAAATTCAATAGCAGGACTATGAGAATTGAAGGACCACAGTCCAGAAGAACCCCAGGTGTGTAAAAAGGTCCAAGGGGGGAGGGGTAGATTCAAGGGGATTAGAGCCAAAAAGGCAATCCCTAGCCAGGAAGCTCCAGCCCGAGCTCCTCACCAGTCAGCCATCTTGAAAGTCTCAAGATGTGTGAGCCAGCCCGAGTTAGTGTCTTTGAGTGTATGTCAGGACTAGCCAGTGACTCTGAATGTCTGATTGGTCCAGTAAATGATCCTGTGTGTGTGCCAGGCCCAGTCAATGACTGTGAGTGAGTACCAGGACAAGGCACTGATTCTTAGCATTTGCCACACCTGTTCAGAGAATCTTAGTTTGTGCTAGGGTAACCCGTGCACCCCATCTGTGCCAACATTGGTCAATGACTTTCAGATTCTACCAAGACCACCACAGATTGCTGTGTATACCAAAGCCTATTACTATCTATAAGTGTGTGCTGACCTAGACAGCAATTCTTTGTGTGTGACAGGTCTAGTTATCAACTTTCAATGTGTCTCACAACTGACCAGTACCTCTCAGAGAGTTTGCAGTCTGGCTGGTTACTCTCTGTTTGTGTCAAACCCAGGCACTGATTCTCTGCGTGTACCCGGCATATCCAGCAACTCTTAGTGTCCACCAATTGGAGCTTCTGAGTCTCTACAAGTACTATGGTCTTTGACTCAGCATATGCCAAGTTGATCCACTGACTTACAGTGTGCGACAACGCTAGCAGGTCAGTTCCAGTGTATCCATGGCAAGTCAGTAACTATCAGTGAGCATCATTCATGGCCAGTGACTCCCTTTGAGCACCAGGACCAGCCAGTGAGAGCCTTCATTAGTTTGTTGGCTCTCAGTGTATGTCAAGATGAGACACATACTATCAGTTAGACAACACTGGCCAGTGGCTTTTAGTGTATTCCAGGACTGTAGAGTGTAGGCAAGTTCCCCATTTGCATGGTTGCCCCCGACTTTTTGACTGATGTTGATGCACTTTGACTGAGAGTGTCCGGGGTTCCTGCCAACCAGGTGCCCAGGGCCTATGTTCTTACCCTAAACTTTGCTGTTGCAAAACCCAATTGGCAACTCTCTGGCCACATGTAAGCCCCATGTAATAGGTACCTTAGGTACCACGGGCACGGTGACCAGGGACGGCCTCTAAAGGCTGCAGCACTTATTGTGCCACCCATAGAGGCCCTCTACCTTTACACACACACACTGCCATTAGAGGCTGTGTATTTTGTTACAGAGCAAAGTGACGACTCCACATGACACACATCACATGTCTGCAATCCACTGCCCTGGCATAGATAAGCTACACTCTAGCTGGGTATAATATACCTGTGGTGAGGGTACAGGTGCATGAGACCTGTACCACTACTGTGTCTAAATCAATTCTCAAGACATGGTAAGTGCAGTATCGCCATAAAAACTATATGGTATACGAGTTTGTCATTACGAACTCCACAGCACCATAATGGCTTTATTGAAAACTGGGAAGTTTGGTATCAAACTTCTCAGTGCATTAAACCCACACTGATGCCAGTGTGGGATTTAATGAGAAATGCACTCAGAGGGCAGCTTAGAGGTGCCTCCTGAAAAATGTCCTAACTCTAGTGTCCTGGCTGAGTGCCCGCTCACCAGCTCCCACCACCAAACATATTTTTTGACCCCTGGGTCGAGAGGCTGCCACTTCTGGGGTCCTGAAAGAAAGGGCATCCTGTGGAGAGGTGTCAAACCGCCTCCCACAGGATGGGCAGGGTCTAAGAAAGGGAAACTTCAAAGGCTTGCCACCTTTGCAAGCTGATTAAACCATTTGTTACACCCAGAAACTGGTCCCCACCGGTGCGAACCACCCGCCCTTAGGCTGGAGAATCAGCGGGGAAACAAAGCTAGGAAGTGAGGTGTGCCCACCTTGATCAACCCCACACCTCAGGTGGGGGAGGCGAGGTGAAGCACAACTCTAAGTCCTGCCATCTTGAAGAGGGGGGACTCAACCAACCAGAGTGAGGCTTATGCCCCCTCCCGCCGGCGGGTGGCATACTAGGGGTGTGTATCCACCCCAAGGAAGGGACCCATTGGTTCCGACCTGTACCTATCTGAAATGTCCCTAAATTTTGTGTATAGGGGCAGCTGTGCACCTTTCCTCCTCAGTCCAGAGCCGACAAGAAGTACCAAAAATAAGGACCGAACAGACGCACTGAGAGAAGAAGAGGAGGACTCCAACTGACTTGGCCCCAGCCTTTCTCGGCCTCAGTGTCCTCCAGCAAAACCCTGGTGTGTCCTGCAGCCAGCAGCCTGCAAGAACCTGGAGGACCTGCCCTGCATTCGCAACCCAAAAGACCCTGGCTCCAGTGAGCACCAGACTTGGCGACTTCACAAATCCACACCACTCTGCACCCGGTGCCCTGAGGCCGAAGGAGGTCTCCCCAGCGATCCTAACTTGGGATCTGGTGATCCCTGAACAGCCACAAGATTCTAACCTGAGCCTGTAACTATTACTTGAAAGTTCCACTCAACCACGAGTGAAGGCGGCTCCCCTGACAGTCTCTATGACCAAAACTGTCTAAGAAGTATTACTGTGACAGTTCAACCGACTCCTTCAGCAACTCTCTGCAATCACAAGGTTTCAACTCCTAAAGATTGATGATCTCCTATCAGGAATCCCTGACCGAGTCTGCAGCTTCGACCAAGACTGAAGGTCCCCACTCAGAAACCTTGGATCCCTGACAACAGTATCCTGCACCCTGCCGCCTCTGTGCCGCTGGAGGTGTAGTTCTTGTGCTGGCCAATGGGCCCTTCAGTGTTGACCTTAACTCCAGGAGCTTTTGTTCAATCGGGCAAGAGGCCTGCTTGTCTGCAGTCCTGAACCTATGAGATTGCTTCGTCCGATGGCTAATACCCGGTTCCTGCACTCCGCACCCGGCCACCTCTGTGCCGCTGGTGGTGGAAACCTAGTGCCCATCTGACCAAAAACTACTTATGGACCCGCAACCTTAGTTCTGTTCTCCCAGGACTAAGAGTGTTTTGTGAGTAACACTGCAACACTGTATTTGTAAAAAAAAAAAACATGCATTACCTTATTTCTTTTCTTCTAGGAGATGTGCCAGCGTGATATCTAGGGCTACCTCGTTGAGTAAGAAAAGTAACTGAAACAGAATTACAACTGTTTTGTCATAATTCACAAACCTGCATCAAGATCAACTCAATGTCAAATGCATAATTGTGATGCCTGGCCTTTTAGAGTACGGTTCTGCTTATGATTTGGTTCCAGCAATAAATACCACAAAATAAATATTTTTAGACAAACAAAATTGGTCTGAGGTTAGACTTTGAGTGTGTGTAATCATTTCTTACCTAGGTGTGTACAATAAATGCTTAACACAACCCTCTGATAAAGCCTTACTGCTTGCCCACACTACCCCAAATAGAGAGTAGGGTATTATCTACTTTTTCCTCTGCCTACCTTTGTGGTTCCACTTGACCCTGTGCACACTACACCCTAATTTGGTATAGTATATACAAAGCCTGCCTCCTATATAGAGTAAATACCAGTGTATCATTATGGCCAGTGACACTCAGTGTGCACTAATACTGGTCACCTACTCTTGGCGTATTGCAGATAAGGGTGGGTGGAATTCACGGAGTTTCACCATGCGGAATTTCACAGAGTTTCATAAAAACTCCACAAGATTCTCCAGAGTTTCACTAGCGGGCGGATTTTGCATGTTGCGCTGCTGCTTGTGCTGATTGTTAGCCCTGGGAGCTTGTTCCGCTATGTAAAATCTGTACGAAAGGCACTACACGGTGTGCAAGAGGGTGCTGCTTCTTTCTGATGCTTGAGTATATTTTCTACTGGAGCGGCCGCATTCTCAACACAAATGGTTGCTATAATTGCCCACATTGAGAAATCTCACCGGGAGGCATTCTAGTGTTCGAAAATTACACTAGGGGTTCCAAATTCTAGGTCGCGCATGCACACGTGTAAGAATTACTACGTAGGGTTTTTTTTATTGAAGAAGGATGCGAGGAGCAGGAAGGAGAGCAGCCAGGCAGAGAAGGCAGGTGTCACGCAGGTAAGTGCCTTCTTTTTTAAATTTTAAATAATTTGGGAGGGTGAAGGGGTTGGCTAACTCCACTCCGGCAAGGAGTCAAAGTTTTGCCTACCTCTGCATTTTTAATGGAGTGTGGAGCAGGCAAATGTCTGCAAACTCCGCATGCGGAGCGGAGTTACCCGCCCAGGGTTACATTACTTTGGCGAGCCCCCCAAGAGAAAAACACAACCACATGTCGGTTTGCGGAGGTTTATGCCAAAACAAAAATAGTAGTTTGCACACTAACATGTCAAATCCTTCAAATGTTTCTATACTCAATGCTGTGATAGGGGCGTGCACTCCTGGAATGCGCTCCGTCCATGTGCGTGAAAGCATACCTTTGAACAACAGGGGACTCGTCAGGTTTCCCAACCCATGATGCACAATGGGTCAAATATATTCGAACATCAAACAATCCAATGAAGTTCAAACATTATTTTCCAGAAGTGATCCAATTTAGTCCATGAGTAATCCATAGTAATCCATGTATTCAACCAAGGGGCATATTCTCAAGAACGTTTGATAACCATCACAAAAGTAACTTAACGCCAGGATACCCTTTGGGTGACAGCTGCGCTCAATAAGCAATAAATACATACATAACGCAACATCCAACCACGCAGTCTATCGTGGGAAAATTACGCCGTGCTAACCAAGCATTATCAATACGGCAGTACCATGACATAGTCTCCAGATAACGCATCAAATGTCGACGTTAAAACCAAAGCCACGCCGCAAAAATGTGAAACACAAATGCAAATTTTTTTCTGATGAGGCCAATTGCGACACAAAATGCACCAAAACCAGCAACAGGCCTGCAAATCCCACGCGTCTGGCAGGAAAATGGACTATAAAAACTACAGAAACAACACATCAGAAACAATCCAAAGAGCATAGCAACATGGATGCACCCTGACCGAGCGCAGAGGCCAACGCGAACCCCACAACCCTTACAGACCACCAGCAAGGAACAACGGGTACAGCCAAGAAGAAGTGGGAGAAAAAGATGGGGTGCAATCCGCAGAAAAACTAGATCAGAGGTGACAGAACACTACCATCAACTGACCCACAAGTAGACCATATAGGATGCAGTCGGAGTGTCGAGGAGTCCAAGAGGCGCTGGCATGATGTATATATATGTATATAAATACTGTAAACATTTTTTTTAGCTGCAGGTTGTGAGTTTTCTGGTGTTATATGGTGGGAAATCACTAAACTAAATTTATGTAATAAATAAGGTTTTTTTATGAATAATTTCAAAATAAAAATAGTATTTGTATGAAAATTATGTTTGTATTTTATTTATAATAATATATGTAGGTATTTGTAATATGTATTTAACATTGTAACAAGTGTTATTTTTGTAATTTCTAATAATAAATATATTTTTGTTTTATTTTTCAACACTTTGTTTATAAAATTACTTTATTTTGTTGAAGATATTTTGTTTTCTTTGAATGTTGAAATAACTGAAGTGTGAATAGTATAGATCCAACACTTTCCCTACTGTTGTACTGACTAGAGTGGAAATAGTACGTTACTCCTCCGCTATCCAACAATTTATATTATTAGTTTATTTGAAATTATAATACTTTAATTAATATTTTTATATAATAATTAATAAAGGTTACTGAGGTTAAAGAATTTTGAGTTGTTTAATTTTTTATTTAATTATAACAGTTTGTTTTTTAAGGATTTTATGTTAGTTACATATATATATATATATATATATATATATATATATATATATATATATATATATATATATATATATATATATATGTATATATATCATATAAAACAAAAAATAATATAAAACAGATAAATATATATATATATATATATATATACATATCTGTTTTATATTATTAGTTTAATAACTTTTTTAAGCAGTTACATGTAAATTAGCCTATTAATATATTAATTAATATATATACTATTAAAAATGTGATTAACTTCTTTAAATTACGTTTATTTGTTATATTTATTACGTTATATATTAAATAATTTTGAACTTTTTAAAATTAATGTTGCTATTTATTATATTTTATATTTATTGTTTTATTGTATATATATTTAAAAATCGTTATTTAATAAGACTATTATAATGACATCAGTATTTTATTCTTCAATATTTTTTAACTTATATCAACAGTATAGGGTGGCAATATTTTTGTCACAAAATTTTGACGTGGGGGTATTTTGAGTATCGATATTTTGTCAGTAAACCAATTCTTTTGTTGATTCAAAGCCAGTGGAGGTCTCAAAGGTGACCGGATATGTAGCTTTGGCTGGAAATGTTCAGGATAAGTCTGGAAGAGGCGTTCTGAATGCGCTGCAATTTATTTTGGAGTTTTTGGGTTGTGCCGGTGTAGAGTTAGTTGCCGTAGTTGAACTTGCAGCTGGCGAGCACCCGGGGGACAGTTCTTCTGGACTCGATTGGGATCTATTTGAAGATATTTCTGAGTAGGCAGAGCATGTGGAAGCAAGAGGATGATGCAGCGTTGATATGGCAGTTCACACACAGCGAGGAGTCGAGGATGATGTCAAGGTTGCATGCATGGTTGGTGGGTGTGGGGGGTCCGAGAGCTGCTGGCCACCAAGAGTCATCCCAAGTGGAGGAGGTGGAGACCAGTATGAGGATGTCAATATTGAGTTGAGTTTGAGGCGGTTTTTCTTCATCCAGGCGGCAACCGGTTTCATCCCATTGTGGAAGGTGCTTTAGCGACTGTAAGTCCATCGGTGAGGGATAGCATCAGCTGTGTGTTGGTGGCGTAGGACACAATTATGAGTCTGTGCTTTATTACAATGGCTGCAAGGGGGGCCATGTAATACTTTGTGGTATTTTAGAAGAACAGTGAGAGTCTGACTCTCTGAGTTCAGCTGATGAGGAAGGAGTGTATCCACTCTAACTCTTTGCTGTGGATGCCGGCACCATAGAGTCATGTGCAGAGGCTGTGGTAGGAAATGGTGTTGAAGGCACCAGAAAGGTCCAGGAGGATGGAGGCTGTGGTCAAGGAGTGTGCGGATGTCGTCAGTTGTTGCGAGGAGTGCAGTCTCTGTGCTGTGGTTGCCCTTGGAGCCAGATTGGGAGGGGTCCAGGGTGTGGTTTGTTTAGATGAGTTTTTTGAGTTGGTCGTTTATGGCCTTTTGATGACTTTGGCTAGGAAGGAGAACAGAGAGATGGGTCTGTAGTTCTTGAGGTCCGTCAGCTGAAACCTTTGCAAAACATATACAATCCTAACAAAAATATCAAATTAACATGAGCGAACATTATGTCATGACAACATCTTTACACCAAGCTGGTTTGCACTTTAATCTTGAGGTGGCTTGATACTTGGTGTCATTATGGTTTTGTTGATGTAGAGAAGTGTTATTTGCTCCAGCAGATTTATCAAGGTTCGACCATAAGCATGTAGGCACCTTATCAACCTTGCTCAAACTCCACACATTCCCATCAGTAAGCTGTACAACCTGATGACCAACTCTGACTACTTTCATTGGTATAGAAAACTTAGATTCTCCAGCCTTTATCAATCTCCCCTTCTTCACTCGTACCCAATCACCAATATGAAATTGGGACATAGTATCACCCCGCTTAAGATATGACAGTTACCTTTTATTAGATAGCCAACGACACTTATCATTGGAAACTTTGGATTTGAATTTAGATTGATCAACTTTGTTTTTCATCTCTAACATCCACGACTGATTCAAATCACAAACAGCCTTTCTTCCCCTCATTTTCTCAAATGGAGACAGATCACCAACCACTCTAGGAGTAACCCTATAACTCCACACCAAGGGCCAGATGTAGGTAGAATAGATTTACCGATTCTTAATTACCGAAAATTACCGAATTTTACCGATTCGGTAATTAAGAATCGGTAAATCTGAGGGGTGGATATGTAGGTATTCCAGATGTGCTGGAATAACGATTCGGAAATATTCGGTATTTACCGATTCGGTAAATACTGAATCGGTAATGCCCATTCATTCCTATGGGCTTTGAAGTCCATAGGAATGAATGGGCATTACCGATTCGGTATTTAGCAGGGGGTGTCACTTTGACACCCTCTGGCCCCCCCAAAACAGGCTCGGTGCCATGTGGCAGGCATACATGCCCTAAGGGCAGGTCTGCCTGTCACATGGCATAGGTGTGCATGCACACCGGAATCGGTATTTTACCATCAAATTGGATTTGATGGTAAAATACCGATTCGGTAAGGCCTCTGGGACTCAGAAGAGTCCCACCTACATCTGGGTGCCTCAGATTCGGTAAATTTACCGAATCGGTAAAAAAATGCCCCCTACATACCTGTCACCCATTTACCGATCGGTAACGGCCAAAATCGTCCGTTACCGGTCGGTAAATGGCCTGAAACGGCCACCTACATCTGGCCCCAAATCTTTAAGAATCTGAGAACAATTTTGTCCAGAAGATAATGCCAAATGTACACCCTCTTTCAGAACTCTTATCCACCTTTCGACAATTCCATTACTCTGTGGATAATATACCGATGTTTTCAAATGAAAAATTCCATACTTATAAACTTCCATTTGAGTGGATGTTAACTGAGTACCATTGTCGGTAACCAAACACTTGGGAAACCCTTCCTTATTAAATACTTCATTTAAGAATTGAATGATTGTATGAGAATCAATATGATTCACTAATTTAATCTCTGGCCACTGAGATAATTGATCAATAAGAACAATTATATACATCGGACTATTGGGCAAACAAATCGGACCAGCTATGTCAAGAGAAACTCTTTCCCAAACACCCTCAGGCCTTGATACAGGAGACTTTTCATACTTAATCACTTTTTGCGACTTATCACTCATAGCACAATCTGTACACGATCTTACTTTTGACTCGATAAATCTGTCAATGGCTGGCCACCAAAATTCAGATCTTAATCTGTTTTTCATGCTCGACATCCCAGAATGTCCTACGTGTGCCAAACACAATACTTGTTCCCGCAAATCATTAGGCACAACTAATTGTACACCTCGAAATAACATGTCATCAATAACTGACAATTCATTGGCCACATATAAGTAAGGCAATAACTCTTTATCTAAATCTTTTTTTAACGGCCATTGAGTTGAAATATATTTGATAACTTCTTGAATTTCCTCATCGATAGCACAAGCATTCTTCCACTCATCCTGTTTGATAGACCCATTAGATACCATACAAACAGATATAACCTTTTCAGTATTCTCATCAGGAATACATGATTCACAATCTTCCTTGACAGGTAAACGGGATAGACAGTCTGCTAAAACATTCTTGACCCCAGGAATGTACTCTACATTAAAATGGAAATCTTGCCGTTTGTACTGCCATCTGGCAATCCTTGGTGTAGCTTTCCCGCAACCCTTTGTGGTAAACAACTCCACCAATGGACTATGATCTGTCCGAACCTTGAATACTGTGCCATATACATACTTTTGGAAATACTCTATACCCCACCAGCATGCTAGAGTTTCCTTTTCAAGTGTCGAATATTTGACCTCAGCATCTCGTAAAGGACTAGATGCAAATGCAATGGTTACTAATTTCCTTTTCTGATTTTGCATCAAAACTGAGACAATAACAATATTACTGGCATCAGTAATAATGACAGAACTACAACGTGTGTCAAATGTCACTAAAGCAGAGGTTGAAGATAATTCTTTTTTAAGATTTAAAAATTCTGTAGCACAATTGTCACACCAAACAAATTTTTGATTCTTTTTCATTAAACAACTCATATTACCAGTCTTATCCAAAAATAAAGGAATGAATTTGGCGTAATATTCAGCCAGACCCAAAAAGGATCTGAGCTGATCTTTAGTATGAGGTACAAAAGGGGGTGGTGATGGACGGAGCATCTGAACCGATCAAACACTCACACCCAATCAAAAGATCTGGGTTTAATCCATTGAGGCACAGGGTCAGACTGATTTGCATATAGCCATGTCTGAACTGGGGTGGCAGAGTGGGCTAAAGAACGGTGATGGATTAAACCCAGATCTTTTGACTGGGTGTGAGTGTTTGATTGATTCAGATGCTCCGTCCATCACCACCCCCTTTTGTACCGATCTTTAGTATGAGGCTCAGGAGCTTCTTGAATTGCTTTAATTAAATTCTGTTTGCCACTAATGTTATGACTTTAATATTCAACAGAGCTCCTTTCAAATTTGCATTTTTCTTTAGTAAGGGTCATTCCACAATTCCGCAATATGCTCAGTACTTTACATAATGTTTCAGAATGGTCTTGCTTATTGTTTCCAAAATCAAAATATCATCTTGGAAATACAATGTATTTTTTACATCTTTAAATAATTTGTGCATCACTCTTTGAAACACTGCTGAGCTGAAATCAGGCCAAATTGCATCCTTTTCGTACCTTAAAGCACACTCAGAAGTAATAAAAGACGTGTATGGTTAACTATCTTCATGCAAAGCAACCTGGTGATAGCCATTAGATAGGCCCAGAGTTGAAAATACAGTAGCCCCTTTCAAAACTGAAAACATCTCATTTATATGGGGCAATGGATGTCTATCAATCCACACACACACTCGTTCAAATCCCTCAAATCAATGCATTATCTGATTTTTCCATTAGGTTTGTGCACGACAACGACCGGAGAAAACCACTCGGATGACTCGATCTCTTCAATTATGTCCAAACTGCATAATCTATCAATTCTTCTTTAACCGCTTGGCTCATAGCTAGAGGGACATTTCGAACCTTATGAACCTTGGGTGTAACATTTTGCTTCAGAATAATCTTATGAACAAAATCTTTTAGTAAACCCAGCTTAGCTGCAAAAACTTCTGGATATAATTTTTCCCACTCAGTTACCTCATCATCTTGGACTTGAGCAATACAATCAGTGTAACCTAACACTTGTTTAGGATGGTTGGGATCTAAGGTGATGAGCAGATCCCTTTGTTGTGGCCATCCTAATAGACAAGAACCTTCTTTGGCAACGTACAAATTAGCAGTTATAGTAATGTCTTTAAAATTGATTCTCGCAACAAAATAACCCAAAACATCAATGGGTCTGTTCCCATAACCAATCAGTTTTATATCAGGAGGCACTAATTTAATATTAGGAAAATTCTTAAAGTAATTATCACCAATTAATGTGTGACGAGCACCAGAATCGGCCATCACTTCTATGTCTAAACCATCCACATTGATCACACACAATGGAGAATCTCTTATTATCATTGACCTCATAAATGCAAAGCATGAGTTCCTCATCTAAAGTTTCTGATTCTTGAGATTCCTCTCTGATTTGGGCAGGTTTATTGGAAATTCTATTCCTATTTTTGCACATTCTGGAATAATGGCCTTTATTTCTGCAGTATCTGCACATCTGACCCATAGCAGGACAAGATTTGTCGTTTGCCAAATGACCCGGTATTCCACATTTAAAACAAACATAATTACTCATTTTGGTATTCTGCACATTAAATTTTGTGTTCTCTCTACTCTTAATGACCTCTTTAGAAGATTTATCTTCTACCTTAACATCACCCATTTTTTTCTTTACAACTTGTACCTCAGAAGTGGGTTTTGCAGCCAATTCTTGCAAACCTATTTTCATGTCTTCAAATCTATGGCCAATGTCAAGTGCTTTCTCTAATGTAAGATCTTTTGCAGCTAAAAAATGTTCTTGCAACTTAGTATCTCCAATTTTATGAATTAGTTGGTCACGTAACATCTGGTCCTGAAAAGTACCATACATACATTTAGCAGCTAGAACCCTTAAGCCATTTAAAAATGAATCAACAGATTCATTGGGTAACTGTGCCCTACTTAAAAATGTATGCCTGGCCACTACCTTGTTGGTTTTCTTTATATATAATAAGTCTAATTGTGATATAGCTGTATCATACACATCTCCATCATCCTCACCTTCTCCTAGAACAACTGGTGGCAAAAGACTCAGGACTCGTCTACCGACGGCACCTAATGAATGTTTAAGAATTGCTAGTTTACATTTACTGGTATAATCTTCCCCTCCAATAGCTTCTAAATAAGCTAGAAATCCGTCTTTCTACTGTTTCCATTCAAGAACAGGATCACCAGCAGCAACCTCCCTGGTGGATCACCGACTGTACCAACTCTCTGGCTCCCCCTTATACAAATGTGGCATTATGGCCATTGGTGACATGTAGAACCATTGGCCAGGGTTCTACATGACTCAGATCCCATCCTCGTCGCCAGTGTAGAATTCCAATGAGGGTCAAACAAGATAATTTGTACAGTGTATTTATTAGCATAAATACAATAAACTATCACTTAACAGAGCCTGGGCCAACTGACTTCAAATGGAATCTGAGTCGTGTAGAACCCTGGCAAATGGTTCTACATGTCACCAATGGCCAGGATGCCACATATTTCTAAGGGGGAGCCAGAGAGTTGGTACAGTCGGTGATCCACCAGGGAGGTTGCTGCTGAGGTGTTGATGTTCATGATGGTTGGCGGTGGGGCTTTGCTGAGGGAGGTGGCAAGTTGGTCTTCAGGGATCATGTTCCAGTTCCTACGTGGGTTGTGGTGAGCACAGTGGTGTTTGGTATGTTTTCTGAAGAAGTGGACGCAATGGTGGTCTATCCAGTGTAGTTCAGAAGGGTGGTTGGTGGAGATGTCGTTGGCTGTGGAGAAGATGGGTTTAAACGTGTGTCCTGCTAAGTGAGTTGTTTCATTCTGATGGTTGCAAGGGTCTCTAGTAGGGAAGATGTGTTGTGGTCACCGTGATTGTCCAGGTGGAAATTGAGGTCAGCGAGGAGGATGAAGTCAGGGAACAGCCATTACAACAATGATTTTACCACGCCTTTCTTTACCACGCATACCATTACATCACATGCGCTATTACAACGCATGCGCTGTAATGACGGCCGCGGCGGGGGCAGCTATCAAAGTCGTTGTGAGGAAACGTAGGCTGTTTCCTCACAATGACGTGAACCAAGCAGGAAGGAGGAAGCAAGATCCGACGCTGGAGAGGAGCGAGGTAAGGGAGTTTGCGCATGGGGTTAGGGTTATTTTTGTAGTGTTTAGGGTAGTGTAAAAGTAGTGTGGTAATGTTTGTGTTGTGTGTGTCTTTAAAAAAAACATTTTAGTGTGTTGTAGTGTTGCCTTGTTTGTTTAGTGTAGTGTATTAGGGAGGGTAGTGTAGTAGTGTTTATGTAGTGTAGTGATTTAGGTTTTAGGGTAGTGTGGTGTTGTAGTGTTTGTTTAGTGTGGTGTATTAGGGTTTAGAATAGTGTAGTAGTGTTTTAGGTTTTAGGGTAGTGTAGTGTTGTAGTGTTTGTTTAGTGTAGTGTATTAGGGTTTAGGGTAGTGTAATAGCGGTATGTAGTGTAGTGATTTAGGTTTTAGGATAGTGTAATGTTGTAGTGTTTTTACATAGTGTAGTAGTCAAAGTCAAAAAGTCTTTATTTCGATATATTTCAATCATGAAAGACATTACATAAGACTTTTTTTTTTAAAAGGAAAAAGAAGACAAACAATTTTGCAAGTCTATAAAATCCAATAAGAAAATTTGGGGAAAATACGTCATTTGTAACTAGTAGGATCCATAATTCATCCCTATACAATAAACAATGGCCAGCTAAGGATCATAAAATCAATTCAATAAGAACAATAAATAGTTACAATACAAAGGATATGAAGATGAAATCATTAATTATATATAAATATTATTAAAATATGAACGGAAATTCATCACCAGGAACATTAATCATATACATATGCATTTACCAATTTCAGATTTTTGTTTTAAACAAGCCGATTACTGTAGGCTCATTTTACGGGCCCGAATTATCCACATCCAATGAAGAAATTTAGCTATTGCTATTACTACGGCTTGGGAGTTATCAGTACTCAGTATCCTGACTGCTTCAGTACCTGTTTTGAGTCCTAACTGAAGACAGATGGGTTTTAACCAGGATCTCCTGGGAACCTTTTACTCAGGACAGGCAAGGAGGACATGCCCAATACCCTCCCGATGACCAGGGCAGAAGGGACAGGAGAATCCCTGACCTCCTCGCCATTTGGAGGTGAAGGCATTTAAGGGCAGTGTCCCCACCCTAAATTGATGGTACTTCTTCCTATCCCCTGGAATGGTGATCCAATCCCAATATGCCTCCAAGACCGGGGAATCCTTGAAAGCTAAGAAATCAGCCGTAAGCGACAGCTCGGTACAGCGGCCGAATCTCGTTGTTTCAAGCATACTCCAGTACAGACCTTGAAAAGTCTTTTTTGGTGGGAAGAAATTGCCTGCTGGGTCATCCCACAATGCAGATAGCCCCATGGCCTTGTAAATAGCCTTAACCTCTCTCATCCATGTTATTTTCCTAGCTTTGTCAAGATCTCTTACCTCAATGAAGGCCTGCGCATACTGGGTGAGTTCGGGTGTAACCCATAATCTCCTCCAGTAGGCGACTGATATATATCTGGCCATATCATCGAGGCCATGAGATCCTAAATCATAATGGAGAGGGATTAATGGAGTGGAAGGCGGTAGGCCTGTAATATTACGGATAAATTTGTTTTTCGCCCCCACCAGTTTTCTCAGATTACTAAATCCCCAAAGTTCTGCCCCGTAAAGTACTGACGCTCCTACTTTGGCGTCATAAATCTTCAGAACCGGGGTAATGGGCCTAGTGTTGGATAGATAAAACTCCTTGGTGAGAGCTCCTGTCAATTGTGCGTGTTTTGTGAGTAGCTGGTTGGTATGCTGTTTCCAATCTAGTTTAGTTGATAGGGTTATGCCCGATAATTAAATACCTGGGTCTGTTCTAGTTGGACCCCATCCATAACCACCTTCCCTCTGACGGTTTTGCTCTTGTGCAGGATCATAAACTTAGTCTTAGACGTGTTGATGACAAGGCCATGATCCCTGCAAAAGACCTCAAAAACCCTAACAGCTTTTTGTAGTCCCTGCTGTGTTCGCGAAATCAACAATGTGTCGTCAGCAAACATCAACAGGGGGATCAGCTTACCATTAAGTTTGGGAGCATCGGTTGGTTGCAGCTCAAAGTAGCTGATCACCCTGTTGATATATAGCGAGAAGAGGGTAGGTGCTAGCACGCACCCTTGGCACACCCCCCTATCAATTGGGAAATTATCAGTTGTGCTTCCCTGTTGGTTCCAGCGAACCCGGGCATAGTTATTCTCATGCAGTCTAATTAAGAATGACAAGATCTCAAGTGGGATGCCCTGCTCTTGGAGGGCTGCCCACAACTTGGTCCGTGGCACCAGGTCGAACGCTGATTTAAGATCAACGAAAACTGCAAAGAGCATGCCCCCCCCCAGTAACACTACACGCCAATATATTAAAACAAATCTAAAAACTTGATCAATGGTACTTGTATGGCTGCGAAAGCCTGCCTGTAGAGGCGATAAGATGTCCATTTCATCTATCCAGGCCTGAATACGCTGCAGTAAAAGCCTTGCAACTACCTTTTGTATGCACGCAATCAAACTGATTGGCCTGTAATTTCCTGGATCCGAACATTCCCCCTTTTTAAAGATGGGAATGATCTCGGCTCCCTTCCAGGAGTCAGGTATTGGCAAGCCCATCGCAATACCGTTAGCTACCAAAGAGATATAAGTGGCCCAGAGATCCTTATCATACATAAAAAGATTGGCTGGGACGGAATCCATGCCTGGTGCCCTAGCTTTGGGTATTTTATCCAAGATTTTTATGGTATCCACTTTAGTAAAGGATGGGTGGTCAATACCCTCTTTTGTTTTTAGGGGGGCCTCACTCACTGCCCCCGACGTATCAAGAGCAGTGAACTGAGACGCAAAATAAGTAACCCAGGCATTTGGCGATACATAATTAATAGGGTCGCCCCTTTTAGCCCCTCTGCCCCATTTTACCATGTCCCAAAAGGAGCACATAGATCTTTCTTTAGAGGCACTAAGGAGCTCCTTCCAATATTCATTGTCCCAGTCTCTTTTCGCCTTATGTTGGGCTTTTTTGTAAATGACCCGGGCATCCTTAATCTTAGCTATCTCTTTAGTCTTTACTGCATCTGATAGGGCCTTATATGCAACTCTGCAGGATTTATCATACCATTGATCCTCTTTCCTAGCTGGTCTACATTGTTTTTTAGGCGCCCTCTTTACAAAAAAAGATCCTAATTTAGTAAAGAGTGAGTCATGGATCCGACTTGTGTTCAGTACTATCAACTCAACAGTGGAATTATCCCTTAAATCTGCTATGGCTTGGACTGTTAAGTCCCTTATGGCAGCTAAACCCTCTTCATTAGCAGCACAGTTTGCCCATCTAATCCGTCTCTGGTTGTTTGAGAGGGCTATTTCCACGCAATCACCAATGCCCTCGGATTTCGGTAGATTAAACAACCTAAATGCAAGGACTAATGGATTATGGTCGCTCTCCACCTGTTCTTCTATTCGCATATCAACCATAGTAGACCAATGTTCCTTATTCGTCAGGATATAATCGATTTGACTATGTGATATGCCATTATTGAAGGTGGATGCGCCCTGCTTATCAGAACCCATTCTTCCGTTAGTGGCACGCAACCCATGCTCCACATTGAGGACTTTAAGCTGTAATGCTGCCTCTGACCATTTTTTAATAGGTGGTATTACCAACTGAGGGATATTCCAGATGAAGTCCTCTTCCACTGTGAGGTCCACATCATAATTATCTAGTGGTTCAAAACAGCAGTTGAAATCTCCTGCAACAATAATATTGTATTCTAATGAACCATATTGGTCAAGGAGAATATCTAACTGTTCAATTGCTTCTGTTGATTTACCACCAGGAAGTCCCCTTGAGTAAACGTTAAACATAAGTAGATCCTTATAATTTAAACATTTAAGTTTAACTAACAAAATATCCGGACTGTTTGTTTTCAACTGGGTAACAGAATATCTGCTGTCCTGCTTGACCCATGTCAGCAGACCAC
Source organism: Lissotriton helveticus (assembly GCF_964261635.1). NCBI lineage: Eukaryota > Metazoa > Chordata > Amphibia > Caudata > Salamandridae > Lissotriton > Lissotriton helveticus. Next base: position 4,146,465 of record NC_136061.1, on the reverse strand, counting down.
CCTTTGATCTTCCCCTTAAACTGGGAATTGCAGGGGTGAAGAAGCTTAAATATCCTTGCTTATATTCCGGATTAACCTGCCAGGTTTCTTGTAAAAGTATTATATCTTTATTTTCCCAGAAGGCTTGCCAATCCGAAGATGTAACCTTGCTCCTCAACCCGGCCACATTCCATGAAACCAATGTGGTGAATGCTGGTAAATCAGTACCATCAGTTCTAGAATTAGGAGTGTTTCCACCCCCAGCTTGGCAATGTAGTGCTAAGCCCCCATCTAGGCTGGAAATCGGTACCTCCTGTATAAAAACGTTTTTGATGATATGGGCAGTATTTAGTACCATAGAGTCATTAGATTGATTTTTACCCTTAATCCCTTCGGGGAACTCTACAGTATTATCTATGCCCTGTGTGATGGACCGGGGCACACTAGTATCACTGGTGTAGGTTGAACTAAGTGGTGCAGAATCTTCATTTACTTTGGCCGAATTCAATTTTATAGAAGCACCAGTGGAATCCCCCCTAAGTCAGTCGCAGTCATTAAGGCCTGACAAGATGCCGTACCTGTTTCCTTGACTAATCCCCCATTCATTACTTGAGGCACCTGCACCCCACCTATTCCACGGGATATCCCACCTTAACCCTGGGGTCTTGGGGTATGTTACATTTTGTCGCTCCCCGTAAAAAATTTTTAAGGTAAGGGGAACAATGGTGCCATTCCTACGCTGCGGGGGCAAAATATTTGGCAAAAGATTAGGGAGGACTGCCGAATGGGAAAAATTCACCACCACACAATCCCCTTTGAATTTTTTTTGTTTATTCCCTATCCAGGCTGTTCTTCTGGCCAGTTGCTCTTTTCCTCCAGGTGCCAACTGCATATTACCTGACAACCAATGCAGCGCCTTACTAGAAAAGGAAGTAGGAGATTCTAGCTGTCCAGGTGTCAGGGGTGGAACATTTGCCAGCACCAATACCAACGGGGAAGCTTCTACCATAAACTGTGGACAATCCATTTCTTGATTGGGAACAGTTTGAACGATAGATGGCAGCGCCTCTTCTCTGACTAGTGTGTGGGTATCTACATTCTCTGGTACCTGTCCGGGTAGAATGGTTGCTGTCAAATTATTCTCTACCTCTACCGTGGTAAGACCATTCACCCCCGATAAAGCTGTAATGTTTGAGACCAAAGTTGCCACATTGCCCACCTCTCTATGTACATTAGTCTGGATATCACTGAGTTTTTTCACCTCCGCTGTAAGTTTGTCTATTTTTGCCACCATTGGTTTTATGATAGTTTTTATTTTAATCTCTATCATGTCTGCTATCCTGAGAAAAAGCTCTTCGTCAATGTTGTTTCGCTTGGGGTTAACCTCCATAGAATGCATATTCTTAGCCTTAGTTTTACACGGAGGTGAGACCCTTTTCTTTCTCATTCCTGAGCGTAACCCACCCCGCTTTGGTAATGACTTTTTACATTTTCTACCTGCCCCAGTATCCTGCTCTACGGTCGAAACATCTCCTTCCGAACCCTGAACATGTACCTCTGCCTCAAGACCATCATCACTTTCCAGATCAACCTCTATGTCATTTTCAAGTTCGACCACTAGGGGTGTACTATGGTCAAGTTCTCCACTAGGATGAGGATCAGCGTCAAAGACGTCGCTATCAATGGCCTCTAAGGATACATTCAACACACTTGGTTGCTGGGATGGACTTAAAGGTAAAAGAATTGGCGATTGACTAAGTCCAAGGGACTGACGTCTTTCGTTATTTATTTTAGAAACTACTTGAACCATATAGTTATCTATCGTATTTGACGCAATTGGGGCTAGTTTTTTCGGCATTTTATACAATAGCTACTTTGCACCTCACCTTAGGGTATAAAACAATATAAGAAACCCCGAATTAATGGACAAGAGGTACCAAAAAAAAAAAAAAAAAAAAAAAGATGAAAAGAAAACAATCAAAGTGACGTTGTACAACAACTCTCCTATTTCAAATTGCAACAGTATAGTCATATGTATAAATAGCCAAAATAATAACAGTCTTACGCCTGAAAAAAGATGTCTCGAGCCAGACACGAGCAAAGAAAATAGCCCAGTCCAGTCTCAGCCTGTCTCGGACTGTCTAAGACTGTCCGCCCTTTGTCCGGGCTTCGTCCGGCGTCCCGCACGCATCCCGCTTAGCGTCAGGGGTGTGTCTTTGTAGGAGGAGCAGGGGCGGGAAGAGACTCCAGGTGCGCTTCGGTGATCCTGCGCGGAACCCTGGGTCTCGCAGTCCCCGGCCCCTGTTAGAACAGCCTCACTCACGGTCAAAAAGCAATCTTTCGCCCTCTTTCTTCAGGGAACAGCAGGCAAGGAGAGAAAACCAAAGTCACGGATTTCGTGTATTTCGGATTGTAGTAGTCTTTATGTAGTATAGTGTTTTAGGTTTTAGGGTAGTGTAGTGTTTATGTAGTGTAGTGATTTAGGTTTTAGGGTAGTGCATGTGAAGTGATTTAGGGTTTCGTTTAGGGTAGTGTAGTAGTGTTTGTGTAGTGTAGTGTTTGTGTAATGTAGTGTTTTAGGGTTTGAGATAGTGTAGTATTTTAGAGTTTAGGGTAGAGTAGTGTTTTAAGGTTTAGGGTACTGTAGTGTAATAGTGTGTGTGTAGTGTACTGATTTAGGTTTTAGGGTAGTGTAGTAGTGTTTGTGTAGTGAATTAGGTTTTTGTTTAGGGGTAGGGTTGTAGTGTGATAGTGTTTTTGGGTTAGGGGTAGTGTAGGGGTGGCAGTAGTGTGTGGTGTAGGGGTAGTGCTGTAGTGTGGTAGTGTTTTTGGATTGGGGTAGTGTATGGGTGAGAGGAGGAGTGTGTTATGTAGGTGTAGGGGTAGGGATTTTACTTACCTTGCAAACTTTTACTGCGAGTACGGCTTTACCACGCATGCCTTTGCGTTGTAATGGCATGCATGGTAAAGGCATACTTGTTGTAAACGTATGCGATGTAATGGTATGCGATGTCATTGACATCTATACCCGCGTTGTAATGGCAAGCGTGGTATTAGTATGCGATGTATTGACATACATCCAGATGTAGTCTGTTGAGGCGAGAGTGTGGTGAGTGATGAAGTCGGCTATAGCTTTAGATGAAGTGGGGGGTGGGGTCCGGAAGGTCTGTAGATGAGGAACCCACAGAGGGTGGCATTTGGGTTGGAATGAATCTGGAAGTGGGAGTGTTCCATGTTGAGTGAGTGTCGTAGAGCTAGTTGTGAGGCGGAGGTTTTTTTTGTACACAATGGCGATGCTTCCTCCCAGCGGGTTGGCGCGTCCTTGTAGATGATTTTGTAGCCATCAGGAATGGCAGTTGAGATGTTCAGGGCTGAGTTTCCGTGAAGAAGGCGATGTCGGGGGAGTTGGAGTGGAGCAGTTCTCAAATCTCCATGGTGTGTCTGTTGAGGGAGCCCGTGTTAAGTAGCATGCAGCTGTGGTGGTCAGGTCCTGTTTATTTTGTGCACCATGCAGTTGCTGGGTCTAGTGAGCGGAGGCAGGAGAAGGTGTCGTTGTAGCAGGAGAATGAGCCTTGGGTGTCCTTCGGTGACGCAAGGTAGCATGCAATGGAATGTCCAGTGCTGAGTGTGTGGATAGTGCTGGCATTGTAGCGGTTAAAGGCATGAGGCCAAGGGTCTGTGGTGCTGGGTGTGGTCCAGGCACAGATAGGTGCAGACGGGCTTGCCTTTGGCACCCCGGCGGTGCACCCGCTGTGTGGCCCTGCAGCAGCCGCCATTAAGTAGTGTTAGGGAGGCCGAAGGGCTGGTCAGCTGTGATGTGGGAGGCAGGAACCAGCGCTGTAAAGGGACAGGGCTACAGGGAGTGATCAGCGGTGAGGGAGAGTATGGGCACACGGAGAAGGGAAAGGGGAAACAAAGTAAACCAGAGCAAAAATAACAGACAGAAAAATGACTATAAGACAGAACAGAGATTGAAAACTGAACAGAACATAAAATCATTACATAAAATAGAAACAGACAATTAAAAGACAGATCAAGGCTATGAAGGAAAACAACAGAACAGAAACAGCAGCACAGAAACAAGAGACAGACTCACCACTGAGGCACCACTGATGAGGCACCTGCAGGAGCCAACTGGTGGAGGAAGGTCTCGAACACTGGTCTGGAATGCAGAGGGCAGACAGCTACCAGGTGGAGCTGCTTGGCAGGGGGAGCAATGCACACTGACAAGGTCAGGGAGGTCACTCTTAAGGAGTGTTCAGGAGGGGGAAGGGCTGTCAGCTGGGAGGCAGGAATAGGCGCTTGAAGGGGCGGCCAAGTGGAGAAAGCAGTGGCAAGGGCGGGAAGGGGCACACAGAGTAGGGAAAGGGGAAAAATCAAACCAGCCCCCAAATACCGGACAGAAAAAAAGCTATAAGAAAGAACCTAATATGAAAACAGAACATAAAATAAAAACAGCAAATAAAAATACAGAAAAAGGCAATGAAGGAAAACAACATACCAGAAACAGCAGCACAGAAACAAGAGACATGCTCCCCTCTGGGCTACCAGGTATGAGGAGCAGGCAGGATCCTGTGGGCGGAGGAGGGCCTCGAACACTGAACCTGGAATGCAGAGAGTTACCAGGTGGAGCTGTGAGGTGGGGAGAGCAATGCACACTGATAAGGTTAATGGGGTCGATCATCTGAGTCTGAGGTAAAAGTATTGTTTGGGTGACATGCAGGTGATAAAGAAGAAGCCTAATGTTCCATTTCCGATTCATTGTCATCTAGGTCATTTGGAAATTATTCTAATTTGTGAGGGTCAAAATATTGCTTGGTTTTTCCCTGTTATGTTATAATCGTGGTTGCTGGTTCCAGGAGTCCATATCCAGGAGTCCATAGTTTATGTCTCTTTTCTTCAGTCTAAGATGGAGTGCTAAGAAGTATTTGTTCTTGATGTTAGTGAGGGCTGAAAAATCTGCAGTAATTATAATTTGCACTTTGTCATAGGTGTATGGCCCATGTTTCCTTGCTTCTGTGATAATTTGTTGTGCTTATTGATGGCGTGGACAGCAAGCCAGGATGTGATGAGGTTGAGTTGTAGAAGTAGAGTTTCTTGACCATACTTGGTGAGCACGTTATAATTCAAGTTGAGGAGAGAAGGTAATGTTTGTCAATGTGGGAAGGAAGGAAATTAAGAATTGCATGATGTCTTCTTTTTCCAAATGTTCAGGAAGACCAATACTACTGACATTGTCCCTTCTACTGTGGTTTTCTAGATCAATTATTTTTGTTGAAGATACCAGATGTCTTGACCGTGATTGAGAGTTTTATCAAGAGGTTTTTCAACTTCAATGAGGCACTCATCAATTATTTGCATGTGCAATTGAAATTGGTTAACTTCTCCCCTTAACGATTGTACTTGCAGGGTAGTTGCGACCTGGTCTACATGTTTCCTAATTAAGGTACATATGTTGCTTCCTATTATCATCACACTATCAGATTAGAAGAACATCTTTTTCAGCCAACATGACCAGGGGATCTAGAAGCAAGATGGCCATGAAAACTGTCTTGCTTACTGGGCCTCTCGACCAATTCATTACTAGAACTAATGAGGCCATTAATTTAAGCATTTCTCTATTGGAGCGGAGGGTGTCACAGGACTTGGCAATCGCTAGGAGGTCCTCCCTGGGCCCCTTAGCATCAGTACAATCGCCACTTCAGCTGACCACATCCATCCCGGTGTTACTGCAACCAAATGTCGTAGCTGAGGTCCATTCCATCCCGAAAACGGTCGACCTGTCAGCTACTAACATCACTTCTGATTTTGACTCCACAGGGAACCTTGAGAATTCCCCAAACCTCCAGTTATTGTTATCTCAAGATCAATGCCCCGAGATCCAGCTAATTGGGGCAAAGGAGGGTGCGGTTCCAAAACAGGTTAAAGACCTAAAGAAAGGTAATCTCATGAATCATCAATCTGCTATTACTAATAAGAAAGGGGCAACCATTATTCCACCACAGGGTGCCCCGAATGATTTCAACCCGTTAACTATTAACCTATTGGAACCCATATCAATTTCAGTGCCTACGGCCAAAGAAGGGGGGGTCTGCTCCTTAGGTGATGCCAATTCCCAGCTTTTAGCGAATATTAGGGAATTACTACACCATGACCTGAAACCCCTAGAACTGAGCATTATGTCAATAGAAAAACAACTTGCTATTCTTACCCAGAAGCCTTCGACTCAGCTTAGTTTGGCTCAAGCAAAACCTGGGGTGGGTATAACGATCCCTTCTAGATCAGGAGCCCTAGGGGCTCACCCAGATAGCGGAGTTAAGTGCTCTACGTCATCAAAAACTCAGCCCAATCTAACTAAGCTTAAAAAGCCAGAAACATCCTCTTCAACCCCCCTTGGGAGTGTGCGTATGACCGAAACTACGGCCATCCCTTCTTCTCAGCCCACTCCCACTCAGCCCACCCAGCCTGCCCCCAACAAGGGTCTGTCTCAACTATCAAACAAAAGGCCCACCACCCCTCTTTTGTCTCAGAATCCACCTTTGACTCGCCCCGATGAGGGAAAGAGGGGTTTCAGGTCTAAGCGCCCCGTTCACTTATCACCAGAAGTGTCCCTCTATACCATCATTCTTACTGGGGTCCCCGAGCTATCTACAAATAAGGAGGAGCCATCATGGTCCCTTTGGAACAAGGTCACACAGTGGCTTACAACAAACAGGTCCCTCCAATCTCCCCATAATAGTCGTATATCAGCAGTACGTAGAGTCCCGTGGATTGGGGACGAACCCAAAAATATGCAGGGAGACTGTATTATAGTGACCTGTGATGACCCAGACATGGTGGATTACATTTGTTCCTGGCCCGCTTTGGCCAAGAAGGGGGGGATTGATGCCCATTGCCTCTCCTCCTTCTATCCCTATGAACGTTGCTACCAGAACATGTTAGCACCTAATTGGGTACATCCTCCTGAGCGCCAGCACCCGATAGTTCCTAACTGGGTGCAACCACCTGTGCGCCCGCCCCCGACAGTTCCAACTTGGGCACAACCACCTGAGCGCCAGCATCCGATAGTCTCAAATTGAGTGCAACCACCCGAGCTGCAGCACCCGATAGTACCTAACTGGGCGCAACCCCTTGAGCGTCAGCCCCCGATAGCTCCCAACTGGGTGCAACCATCTGAGCGCCAACATCCGACAGTTCCAAACTGGGCGCAACCACCTGAGCGCACGTGGAACAATATAGGTTCTTGGTACCCACAGAAGAATAGGAGTAGAGAGTGGGGTCAGCGGCCGTGGCGCCCCAATAGCGACCACCTTACCGCGGGGGGGTGGCGGGGCATCCCCGTTAGTAACAGATTTGACTGCCTGGAAATGGTTGATTGACCATTGGCCACTCCATTTAGGGATAACTCAACCCAGGGGGACCAGGGTACAGATGTGACGCCAGGCAGTACTTCAGCTATCCTTCAAGTAACCCGTATAGCCCCAGATTTATCTAATGACCCAAATTCTATTACAAACATAGCAAGCACCCATACCTCATGCAGGATCCCTGACATTGAAGTAGTTATTTCAGTGGCTAATCAGGAGCCATTTGAAGTGCCTATAGGTGACAAGCAGTTTGCCCCTGACATATCGCCCGCCCCACAACGAAACAGGGTTACTCACACAGCAGTCATATTGGAGGGGCTTAATTTTGTTACCTAGAACATAGCAGGTATTTAAGGTAAATTGAATACCCCTTTCTGGGAGGAATTTATAGGGGCCGGTCATGACATTATTTGTCTTCAAGAAACGTGGTGCCAAGAACCAATTTACATAGAGGGCTATTCATCCTACTGCCTCAACGCATCTAACTCCCCTTCAGGTAGAGCTACGGGCGGCCTATTGATGTTAATCTCTAATAAGTTGATTAATTTCAAAACTAAAAGTTACTCCTTTATTGAACCACATAGCCAGGTGTTACGGTTGGAGGCCAATACATTTAGAGACCTAATCCTTGTTAACTTTTATAATAACATCTATGATGCCACTAGGGGAAACATTTTGTTTCCCCTGGAAACCGAACTCAAAAGTGTTTTGGCATCCTCCCGTAGAGTGGCAGTCATCTTGTGGGCTGGCGATTTTAACATTCAGCCATGCCCTTTAGCACCAGGTAACCCATGCGGTTTTAGGAGAGAGTTGGGCAATAATGGGGTGACAGACAGAGTGGACTCTCTTCACTTTCCACACTGTAACTATGGTAGTCTTTTAAATACCATGATAGCCAAATTTGACTTAGACCTGCTTAGATGTAACAGAAACAAGTACAATCATACTTGCTCTACATTCACAGGCAGGTATGCTAATACTAACATCGATCATATTTTGCTGTCAAATACCAGTGAATTTACCAATCTGAGGGTCAGGGAAGAATCCCTTAGCGATCATAATAGTATCTTTTTAACCCTATTGGGTTGGGGATTTAAGTCATCCAATAATGAATTCTGTTCTACCGATATAGTCCCCACGAGACCGAATGGCCCAAGGATCAAATGGGCCGGAACTGACCCTGCGAAAAAGCTTAAGGAGGTCGTGGAAAAATGTGGGAATGAGATTTTCTATTGTCTTGGAGAAGTCACCAACTCGGCAACCCTGCTGTCAAGTTACACCAGGATAAACATAGCTATAGAAGATGTATTTACAAAGAAGCAACATAAAACCAGAGTAGTTAGACTGGGATGGTTTGATAAACCCTGCACCCTGTCCCTACGTGAACTTAAAAAGGCATTATGTCTTAAACCACGCAATCACAATAATATTAAAATTTTGCGTGTCAAATACAAGGAGGCCCTCTCTAACAGGAAAAAGGTCCTGCAAGAAGAAGCCTGGGATAATCTTAATCAAGCAGCGGAAACCCAAAATAGTAAACTTTATTGGGAGACCATTAATAGCCCTTTTTTAAATACCGAGGGAATTCCAGAATTAACATCTTATGTAGCATGTAACGCATGGATTGAACATTTCTCTAATATTTTTAACCCGGAAGGGAAGCCCCTAGAAATTCCGGCCCGAGAGGTTTCAGCCTGGTTGCCCTTACCACTGGGAATTAATTTGGAGGAGGTTTATGAAGACCTGTCTGATAGTAAAGGAGGAAAGGCCCCTGGCCCCGATGGAGTACCTATAGACCTTCTCAAAGCCGAAATGAATCTGTGGGCACCCATCTTAGTGAGGGTCTTCAATGCTGCAGCTGAGGGATGCCCACCACCATTTTGGGACCAGTCGGTCATCATTCCCATATTTAAGAAAGGCAGCAAATCGGAGGCGGGTAATTATCGCCCCATCTCCTTATTGGATGCCTCAGTAAAGGTGATGAGTCGAATTATGCTGCAGAGGCTGGAAATCTGGGCAAATGAAAAGGATATCTTAACTAAGGTTCAATACGGTTTTAGAAAAGGTATGGGGACACTAGAACAGTGTGTAAATTTAGATCTTTTAATCAACAAATACACTGAAGTTAAAGAGGGGAACCTGTTTTTATGTTTTGCGGACCTGAGCAGTGCGTTTGACTTGGTTGACCACCGTATATTATGGCAGGTCCTGATAGAGGCAGGAGCACCAAAGGAGATTGTACATTTTTTGGCCAGGCTATACGAGAGACTGTCATGTAAGGTGCGCTACGGATCCCTAGGCGAATGTACCTCTTTCTTCAAAGTTTCAAGAGGCATCCGCCAGGGTTGTGTTCTGGCCCCTCTTTTATTTTCCCTTTTTATTAACCAAATCGATTCTATACTGTGCCAGACCCCTGCCGATGCACCATCGATTGGAGGTAAACCGGTGCCAATTTTATATTATGCGGATGACGCTGTGCTATTGTCCGTACACAGATTGGTTTACAGCGCCTCATTGACAGATTTATGATGTTTATAGAAAGTAGGAAGCTACTAGTAAATAAATCTAAAACCTTTGTAATGTCCTGTGGGATGAAAGCTAAGAAAACCCATTCCAGCTTTTTTATTGATAAGGACAAGATGCTACTAGTAAAAACTTTTTGTTATTTAGGAATCACTTTTGCTAATAATGGGTCATGGCAACCCGAGTTTGAAAACATCAGCCTAAAAACGAAGAGATCCACTAATAGCATCTTTAGATTTTCATTTAAACTTGGGGTGAGGAGCATCAAAGATATGATGAATATTTATAACGTAAAATGTGTGTCCTCAGCATTGTATGGTGCGGGGGTCTGGGGTCATTGTGTTGGCCCAAATGTGCAGAGAGACGAAAATAAGTTCCTCAGAAAACTGTTATGTGTACCACCCTCAGCATCAGTGGAACTGATCCACGAAGAAGTAGGAATTGAATATATTTCGGATCTAGCAGCACTGCGCCCCCTGCTGCTTTGGTGCTCAATCTGGGCCAAGACTGAAAACCAATTCACCCAGGAGATAATCCTTGATTGCCTCAGGATGGATTACTCCTCACGTATCCTCTGGCTTAAGTACATTCATCACTGGTTTTATCTCCTCTTCCAGTTTGACATTTTTCTTGATCCTAAATCTGTGGTTTCAATCCCAAAAAAAGACATTAAACAAAGGTTTTTGAGTCATAAGAAAGAAGGTCGCGCAAAGGTGTCTGGAAAACTGCAATCCGTGATGACCTACCGGGACTACAACCTACCTACTGGTTTCCAACCCTATCTCTCTGGTGTCACTCGTAACTCTCACCGGTTTGTCCTAACACGCTTACGATTAGGAATTGTTCATCATCTTGTTGCATTTCCCATAATGAATTTTAGATCGGATATTGCATGTCCTTGTGACAATGTTTCCCGCCAGAGTTGCTGCCATTTCCTATTGTTTTGCAAATTCTATCATTTTTTTAGGGTAGCATATCTAAAACCCGTCTTTTTAAAACATAATGTTCGTTCTACGAGGAATGCTTTACAGCTACTTACTTCCCTAGAGGATATGGATATTTGCTTCTTCGTAGCGACATATATATTAAAATGTACAGCTGCCAGGAAAGCCATAGTCTTATGATATCTCGGACTGTGTCCTGTCTTTACCATGGCCTCCTGTCTGTACATTTTATTAAATGTACAGCTGCCAGGAAAACCATAGTTTCATGATATTTCGGATTGTGCTCCGTTTTTACCTTGGTTTCCTGTCTGTATATTAGTTTATCTATTTATTTATTCATGGGCAATATATCATATGTATAGTGTATGCATTATGTATTATAAATGAATTTAGTCTTCTTGGCCAAACAGCTATTGAACAGTACAAATCTAACTCTGGTGACATCATGTTCTTTGAATCCCCTCTTACTATGTATATAATGGTTCTCTTTTGACCGTTTTTTAACTGTCATGCCCTTGATGCCTTTTTAGCAATGTATTTTATATACGTATGTGTTCTGCTTGTATGGTTTGTTTACAAATCGAATAAAGCTTTCGAACTGAGTTGTACAAGTAGAGTTTCTTGACCATACTTGGTGAGCACGTTATAATTCAAGTTGAGGAGAGAAGGTAATGTTTGTCAATGTGGGAAGGAAGGAAATTAAGAATTGCATGATGTCTTCTTTTTCCAAATGTTCAGGAAGACCAATACTACTGACATTGTCCCTTCTACTGTGGTTTTCTAGATCAATTATTTTTGTTGAAGATACCAGATGTCTTGACCGTGATTGAGAGTTTTATCAAGAGGTTTTTCAACTTCAATGAGGCACTCATCAATTATTTGCATGTGCAATTGAAATTGGTTAACTTCTCCCCTTAAAGATTGTACCTGCAGGGTAGTTGCAGAAACTCCATTATTTACCAAAGAATTGGATTTTTAATGTCTAACAATTCCTTAAATAGAGTATCCATTGCTGATGGTGGAAGATTCAGGGAGTCTGTCATAGTGGTTGAGGAATCTATGTCGACTGAAGTTGACGTTAAAGTCTCACTGCATGATAAATGAATGATGTGTTTGTGTTTGGATATGAAAGCATGAGTGGTCAAGTAAGTTGAATGTTCCTCTGTTTTGTGCAAGACACAGTTCAATGATATTAAAAAAAAAAATACAATTAATGTGAGGTTGAGTCTTAAGTATGAATATCCAGTAGTACCCAAACTAGGAAAGTATTTATCCCAGATGTAGCATGTAGTAACAAGCTGTAAACTCCTGAATGTTCCAGAAGATATATATATATATATATATATATTTACTTTCATTATTTAGAACTTTATTCAGAGGTACCGTTAAACACACCTTTTGAGGTTGATGAAATAATAAAGCATGCCACAAAGCTAACAAAAGAAAAGATCAATGTCTCTTAGATAAAAAAAGACAACCATTGCTCAGACCAGTGTGAGGGGTGAGAAAATACCAGGATTGGATAGAAGAGAGATACTTTTCAAATGTACAGTTTTTATTGCTTCAGATTGGGCGAGGCTTTAGGTGAGAGTGAGACCTAATAAGCGTTGAATGAAGGTAAAATACACTTGTCTTCACTCTAGTTAACCAAAGCACAACAAGAATTATGATCTAAGTCATTTAGTGATTGGTTATAATTGGCGTTTGAATCTGTACATGGGATTGCGTCTGAGCAGGGGCCTTTGGGAGCTCTGTGCGTCTGGTCACAAGCAGGCTGCAAGGAAGGTGCCGGAGTTCACAATGACGGGCGCGTCTCTGGGTGAAAGAACTGTTTGTCACAGGTTCTCCAGCACTTCTGATAGAGGAATCCAGCATCATGCTTCAGAGAAGTACATGGGGAGGTAAGAAAAAGGGACGCAGCCTTTTCTCCCTCCTGGAGCTTCAACTGAAAGCCACTATCTTCCCCGCCATCAAGCTCTGCAACCCGGTCAGAGTAGTCCCACCATGCTCCCTTGTGTTTTTTTAATGTAATTTTTGGGACTCAGGCTGAGACCTGAGTCCCAAGTTGGCTGTAATCACTTCCTATCAGATCTCACCATAGGATCTGTGTTAGGCTTTGCTCAAATATCTATATTTATTTTTTCTTTAATAACTCCAACACTACTGAACGGATTTACACCAAATTACAAAAAGAGATCTTTCTGGATCAAGCTTTCTGCCAAATTTTGGGGTTATTCCGTTTAACGGTTCTGACTGTAGTCATGTCTAAACTTCATATGGAAAACTGCATGGGATAATGTGTTTTGAGACCTTTAGGCCTCCCCGTCCCCCAAGCTTCACTGGTCACCCCCAAAACTTTCAAAACAGTTGAAGTGAATGGCAAACTAGTTTTGAAAATTTCGTGAAGATTTGTCAAACGGTGTCAAAGTTATTAGCAAAGCACAAAATGCTTCATCTATGGAAACTAGGAGGCACATTTACAAGTCCCTATTGCCACCACAACTTCACTTTTAGGATGTTCTGGTGGCTATAGGGGCCTCACGTTATTTGCAAGGCAGCATTCAGCTACTGAAAGGAAATAAGGCATGTAGTAAAAGCCTGAAAGGGGCGAGCAATGGGTGTTTGTGCAATACCCATTGATGTTGATGCTGCCCCCTAATCACAAGGGAGGCGAAAATAGGAGGCGGCGCCAAAACTAAGACCAGGGAAAGCCTGGCCTTAAACCGGCAAAATAAGGAGAAATGCTGTATTTCTTCTTGTTTTTGCTGTTTTGATGAGTATTGCCTTGTGCAGCACACATAGAAACATTAAATTGCCTATGATTATTTGTGTGCAGGAGGGTCCCCCTTCCTGCACATAAACAATCATCTAAAATCATCTAAAATATACAAGAATGTAAAATGTATTTTCTAATATATGTGTAGGAGCGCAATATGGTGACAAACAATATTTTTGACACAATATTTTTGTAAACAATATTATTTGCTACAATATTGTTTCAGAGACACCTACTGCTCCGTTTTTTTTAAAATAACACGTATTGAACTGATTATAATATCCTTAATGTTTGCAAAAATGCTCTCGCTCTCATATGAAAGAGCTAAGCACCAAGGATTTAAGTGGTTTGGGGGAAAGGTGAACATGTGACCATGCATTATAAGGTATAAAATACCCCCAGTCGTACATGTTAAGGATATGGTAAGCCCCAGCAGAGTTCAATAACCTTATAAAGGGGCTTGGCATGCAGCCTCATATCTCCATATGGTCATTTAATCTTTCGTTGACTTGCAATATCCTTATGATACACAGCAATGGATACTTTATCCCATGTGTAATAGAGTGGATGCAATATCCACCCCATTTGTGGTGTAATATCCACCAAAGTCTAAAAATAGACCACCTAGCTCAGATTTTCTAAAAAGTAACACAACGCAAGGGCAGCAGCTGTGATGCCTGGAATGCCTGGGTGCCTGTGTGGATGAGTGACAGTTGGTGGGGCTGGTGTAAGAGCTGAAGGGGCTGGAGGGAAGGCTAGCAACTGGAATATATACAGATGTACATATCTCTATGGAACCAATAAAGAAGTCTACTAAACTCCACCTGGCTACCTTTGTCAACCTGTGTAAGGGCACAACAGCATGGGTGCCCCTATTGGCGCAAGGCAGCACAAAGGGTGCAGCGCAAGGAGAGAGAGGAAATGCTCTATATCTTTGTTAGAGAGGTGTGGCGCAGCGGCCAGGGTGATTGATGCTGGAATCTGGGTATCACGGTTCGATTCCCGGCGGCAGATTAGCCCAGCACCATTTGACTCTGGGCAATAACTTGCTTAATCTTCCTGATGACCCCCAGCGCCTAGAGACCCTTACAGGTGATTGTTAGCGCTTTACAAATGTGGATTATTTGTTGATGTAGATACAGAGGCTTGCTGGCCCGCACTGCATGAAAGATTAGTAAATATGCCATTACACCACATTGATGCCTGGAAATGTATTATAAATGCCTGCCCTTAAAAAATACTTTTCCCTGTATTTGCAAAGGAGAAGGGGTCCCCTGGGAGCCCCTTCCCTTTTTAGAGTGCATTAACACCCTCTTGAAGAGGGTGGTTATTTGCGTGTGTTTTGCGCCCGCAATTGTGGACACAAAACATTCTTACATAGAGTTGCGCTCGCTATTAGGAAGACAACGTCCCTTCCTAATTATGAGTCGCAAAAACCTATTTTTTGGGTTTGCAAACTTTTTGCGCATGGAAACATGGTCGTACATCTGGCCCTTAAGCTTTACACCAGCTTGGAGGAGATCAGCACAAGTTCTGACTATTGCGACCAGGACTGTGGACTAAGAGTCTTCTAGTCTCCTATGATGGGGGAGGAAACATCAACCTTGAGAAAGAATAACACATGTCTGGAGCACCAGGTTCTGCCCTATCTAAGACCAGTGGGGCTTGTGAGGAGAAGGAGGCTGCCTGGTGGAAGCCAGGTCCAGTGAGGGCCCTACCCAGATGATCCCAGGAACGGAGTGTGAGACATGACATTCTGCTCTGTCAAGATCAGCGTGCTGAGCCGGTTGTGTGCCTTGTGTGCTGTGTGGTCCAGGAAGAGGGTCATTCCTCTAGGACAACCTGCAGCTGTAACTGCACAGTTACAGCTGAGTTCGAAGAGCATTGTATGCGCCTGAGTCTGGGAGCAGGTGAGTCTGGGAGCGCCTGAGTCTGGGAGCAGGTTAGTCTGGGAGGGCCTGAGTCTGGGAGCGCCCGAGTCTAGGAGCACCTGAGTCTGGGAGTGCCCGAGTCTGGGAGAGCCCGAGTCTGGGAGTACCTGAGTCTGGGAGCGCCTGAGTCTGGGAGCGCCCGAGTCTGGGAACGCCCGAGTCTGGGAGCACCCAAGACCTGCCTCCATATGGAGAAAAAGACTTACTGCAGGAGTGAAGGTGCACTGTGGATTGCTCTTGCTTCAACAGCAGCTTCCAGACTGCGGGTCCGTGCTGGGCGGGACAGGGGCACCGGGGGACTCTGAACTGCCATCCCAGCTATAGTGGGCAAGACTGACCACTGGACCCTCTGAAGGACGTATTCCAGCACGTGGACATGTTAATTTCTGCTGAAGCCATTGTAGAACTTTTAATACTTCTATCGAGGCCGCGCGTGGAGATGGCCACACAGGAATGGGGAATAACCACCATCCTTAGAAGGGGAAGTTGAATTTGAAACTGACCCAGGTAACTGCAGCACACCTACCTTAAGAAACTTGTGTATATTATTTATAATTGTGTTGCATTGTACGTTGTGTTTATTGATAAATCATCCTTTTACATAAAAGCGTGTATTTGACTAGAAAGTCATTTATTCTGGTTACTTGATGAATTTTGAGTCCACTTACCTCCCCCCCAAGAAGCCTTGGACTGCTCGGCCCACTCTACCCCTGAGAGCAGGGCCGGTGGCGCCTTGTGCAATCCTGTTTGTTGCACCCCTGAATGACCATATATGCCACGGATTCCCCGACTATCACCCTTAACATTGCCTCTGAAGTCTCCATAACCACTCTCCTGCTCAGATACATTTAACAAGGTTTATAGCGCCACTCATACCAGTGTAGGGTGTCAGAGCACTTTACATCAAATACACATTACACAGAGACAGTCAATCATATGTGTGTCAATCAGTGTATAGGAATGTTACATAAGCCAGAGGACTACAAGGTGTAGAAGTGACACGTCATCCATACTGATAGATTTTATAGTTTAAAAGTACTTGGTCTGGAGAAGCACCACCTCAGAATTTAAAACATACCACCACGGTTGGGGTTTATACTTAATATTAAGAATTGATTTTTTGGGGGGCCAAAATTTACCCTTTTTGCACCATTATAACAATGAAACACTGGGGGAAAAATCATAACGCTAAAATCTCTACCTTGCAGTCTGCATGCAGCTCTTTGATGACAGTTATTAGCTCACTTTTCTATATTAGGATTTTAACATATATACTGCAAGTAACAAAAGGGTCTATCTGACAAGAGCACTGACCTAGTTACATTATATATACTTTGTGGTCTGTATGATACACGTTCTTTGCAGCAGGCACATTAACCCTCTGCGCTACATTATGATGAGTCAAAACTTCCATTAGACAAACCTCCAATCTGACTCCACGAAGAACATTAATCACTGGAGTTATCTTGACGTTTTTATTGTTGTCTGTAAACTGCTGGATGCAAGGAACGCTGCAGCAGGTGCTTTTAAAACTATAATATACCTGCAAACACTGCTCCCCCTGAAGTCAAAACCCGGTGCAGCGGCACGAGTCGCACCACTCTAGAGCCAACCCTGGCTGAAAGTCAATTGTTGAAGTGGTACTTACCTCAGTTACTTGGAGCCCATAGTACTCCGGGTCCGGGACATCAGGAGTAAAAGGGCACACCCAGCATGGTGCGGCGTAGTAACTCCTGCTTTCCCCGTGGCCCTCGGAATAGGGTTCCGGCACCCTGCATGAGGGACTATTTTACATCCCATAGAGCACTGAATTGTCACACATTATGGGGCTTATTAAGATGGTGTAACAATCGCCACTGCTGAGCCAGTGGTGGTGACCGTTACGCCATCGTAACGTGAAACAACCCCACCATATTACGATGGAGGTGGGTATTGCGGCAGACGCACAGTCCGTCCGCCGCTTTTCCGCAGGATGGCAATTATTACAATTGCCGGCCGGGGGGATTTGGGGAACTAATATGGTGCAGGGAAATCCTGTGCATGTCCTTTTACCATTGCAGACGGTGCTGATGTCTGCAGCACCGTCGGCAATGGTAAAAGGGCAGGATGCGCTCACCAGTATAGCGGGCGCATCCTAATTGGACCAGTGGGACAGCCACATGTCTGGCAGTCGGTCCCATCACCGTTATGGTGGTGGGCAGACTGATATCCACCCACCATCATAATGAGCCACTAAATTCTCTCTCAGATTATTGTATACAGCATTAGGCTTTTTTGTTTTTTCCCCATAATTGTAGGCTTTTCTTGAATGTTTAAGTAGGGGTTCTAAATGCAAGCCTGGCCAATTGTCTTTCTTTTCTTCTTTTTTTTCTCATACCTGGTACAGTACATTAAATACATTAATTCATAGAAGAGCATTTCAACTGCAAAAATCAATTGTAAAACTGATTTGAGATCGAGGGATCATAAAAAGTACATTATATGATTGCATAATATGAGGATATGAGATAAGATAGGTCTTAGAGGACATATTCATATATATACAACACCACAGTTAATACCCTTTCATGGGATTTCTCTCCATGCCGCGAGGGGAGCCCAAACACAAAGGCCCCATTCCCTCATCTTTCTTCCCCTTCTTTTATAGAGAGCAGCTTCAATATTATGAATGTCTAGCAGCCTAACTAGCAACATTTGAAAAGTTGGTGCACTGCAGTATTATCCTTCCGTCCTGCTGCCACCAGGATCCGAAGGACTGCTAGACATATGAACACAAAGGCCTCCTTATCCCATTCAAGATCAGGATTATTACCAAAACCAGATATCATACGTGTAGGGGATAGATTACCAAGAATACCTAGCAGCTCTACAAACTTCTCAACTCTACACAGATTCCTCTCATTTTTTCACATTGAGAGAACACATGGATTAATTTGGCGGGTCCCTCCCAGCATCTTGGACACCTATCGTCCTCCTTTTTGCCCCATTGAAAAAGTTTGACCGGAGTAAAATACAAATTAAAGAAGACTTTATATTGTTGTGCCCTTAAATTGGTAGAGCGATATACTTTATTCGCTAGCTGGAGAGCTCTATCTAAATCAAAGTCAGGATCCACTAATTTCGTCGTCCATGATATTTGATATTTGATATTTATGAGCATTTGTAAAGCGCTGACGTTCGCTCCCAGGGGAGCATCATGGCGCTGGGCGAGCTGCAGAGAAATACCCGAGAGAGTGGAGTAAATGTAAAAGAGAACTAAATAGCCGCCAGGACAGAGGAGTCTGGTAATTTGTAGACCCATGTCTTGAGGAGTTTTCTAAAGTTGTTCTCATTGTCTATGGCTCTGAGATTGGCGGGTAGGGTGTTCCAGGCTTTAGCCGCCAGAACATTAAAGGATTTTCCGCCCTTGGTCATATATTTAAATCTGGGAATTTGAACCAAATTTGTCCCAGAGGATCTCAGGCAACGCGAGGGGTTATAGCGCGTAAATCGGTTAACAAAATAGCGGGGTCCTGTGTTTTGCATGGTTTTGAAGACTGTGAGGAGCAGTTTGAAAAGGATTCGTTTATGCAGTGGCATCCAGTGGAGCGAATTCAAGGCTGAAGACCCGGATGACCTTCTGGGAAGTTGTAAGACCAGTCTAGCTGCCGCATGTTGGATGCTCTGCAGCTTTCTGAGAGTAGATTTTTTCACTCCGGCCATAAGGCCATTGCAGTAGTCGAGTCGGGAGAGTATAAGGGCTACCGCGACTGACTTTCTGGCTGCAATTGGGAGGAAATCAAAAAATTTCTTCAGAGATTTTATTAATCCGAAACAGCGACCTGCGGTGATCTTAACGTGGTCATCAAAAGAGAGGGAAGAATCGAATTGTACGCCCAGATTTCTGGCTGATGTAACTGCACTAGGACGGGCCTCTGATCCTGTGGGCCACCAATCTTTCGTGCAGAAAGAGAGAGTCTTACCTAATGGAATAATCTCCGTCTTTGCACTGTTACATCTAAGATGATTAGTATTTAACCACTCAAAAACGTCTAAGAGGCAGTTTTTGAACCGGAGATCTGCGTCAGTCTGTTGTTTATCAAGGGTGACGACCAATTGAGTGTCGTCAGCGTAAGACGTGACCAAGATCCCATGTGATTCTATCACAGCTAAAAGGGGTGCCATATAGATGTTAAAAAATAAAGGGCTCAATATGGACCCCTGTGGCACTCCGGATGTAATGAGTTTTTCGCTGGATAGGTGAGGTCCTAATGACACAGTCTGAGACCTATTTGATAGAAATGATGAAATCCAGGCCAGAGCAGTGTCTGTCACGCCGATCTCTCGCATTCGATTAATTAGGATGACATGCGAGATAGTGTCGAATGCTGCTGTGAGATCCAGCAGGATGAGGACAGCTTGCTTGCCCTCATCCTGCAGGAATTTGATGGAGTCAGCAAGTTCGATCAAAGCTGTTTCGGTGGAGTGACCGGAGCGGAAACCCGATTGCTGAGGGTGCAGGATGTTGTGGGCTTCTGTAAAAGTTTTAAGCTCCTCATGCACTAGATGCTCCGTGACTTTGCCCAGAATGGGAAGTAAGGAGATGGGGCGCATGTTAGTCAAGTCTGTAGATGATTTGTTCTGTTTTTTCAACAGAGGTTTTACAGTGGCCTTCTTCCATTCGGCAGGTACAATTCCGGATTCAAGGGATTTATTAATAATACCATGAATGTAGGGATTGACTGTGTCAATCAGATGATGAAGAATGATGGGGGGACAGGAATCAGTGGGTGCTCCTGATTTACAGGCCCAGATTGCCTTGCTAGTCTGTTGCAAGGAGACTGATTTAAAACTGGAGAGAGGAGGGTAGTTAACTGTTACCTCTAAGGGAATTATCGAGGGTGGGGGAAAGTCTTTTTGAATGTTAACAATTTTGTCAATGAAGTAATCAGCAATTTGATTACACAAACTCTCTGAAGGAGGTATATCGATGGTGAGAGCTTTTGGATGAGTGAAAGACTTAACTATGGTGAAGATAGTTTTTTGATTTTGATGAGCTTCCATTATAAGATTGGTGAAATATTCCTTTTTTGCTGATTTTATGTCAGAGAGATATAATTTCCTCTGTTGGACATAGCGTGTTTTGGAGACCGTGTCATATGCTTGTCTCCAGTGTCTTTCCAGCCTCCGACATAAAAGATGACTGTCTGCAAGGGTCTGGGTGTACCAGGGGGCATTTGGTTTTTTCTTCTTAGGGCCCTTTCCTTGATTGTTTTTGGGTTCAGTATTAATCGCGACTATTTGGTTCATCCAGATATGGAAATTGCGGGAGTCTATATCAACATCTCCAGTTACGGTGGGGGGTGAGGGTAGTGGTTTTGACTCCAGCTTTATTCGTTCGGCCACTTTCTTCCAGTTGACTGTAAAGGTGGCTTGTGTGCGACTAGGGCTGGGTAAGATGGGAATAGAAGTCATAATGTCAAAAGGGATGAAGTAGTGGTCAGTCCAAATTTGAGGTAGCGGCGGGAAAGTGGAGAGAGTGGAGAGATTGGAGCAAATGCCATCAATGGTGTGCCCAGCAGTGTGAGTGGCCGTGTTAATGCGTTGGGAGAGTCCAAAGATGTTCAAGGACTGTAGGAAGGAGATGGAGTGAGGGTTAATGAGTGATTCCATATGTAGGTTCATATCGCCAAGGAGCGTGAAGTTAGGGTATTGTAGCATGAGTGCTCCAAGGGCCTCATCTAAAGAGTTAAGAAATGAAGTAGGGCTTCCCGGGGGACGATAAAGAAGCCCAACCGAGAGAGAAAATGAGGCAGTGATTTTAATTGAGAAACCCAAGCTCTCGACGTCCTTAAGGTGGCATAAATCAAAAGTATGACAGGGAAAAGTTTCCTTGATGATTAATGCTATCCCACCACCTCGACCTGAAGGTCTATCCCTCCTAAATATGGTAAAACCAGGGGGGAGGGCAATAGCAAGGTCGGGGTTGGAGGAGTCATTGAGCCAACTTTCGGTGATGAACAGGGCATCGAGATCTTGGATTAATATTAAATCGTGCACGTCTTGGCAATGGCAGGCTAGGGACCTGGCATTCACCAGACCTCCCTTAAAGAGGGTGGGGGGGATTTTTTGAGGAATGTGCGTGTCGGCGACGTCATTTATAAGCAGAAGGGGAGTCCATTCACAACAAGGACATACCAGGGGGCTGGAGAGGGGGTCGATATGGGGGCAGTCGCAACAGTGGGGAGCAGGTGGGGGGCGTAGGGACAGTAAATAGTTGTTATCATACCTGATGGCAGGTTTTAGCCCGACAGCATGCCCTGCGCCCAGCGCAGTCCGGTCGCGGACGGGCGCAGACGGGCTTGGCTTAGGCGCGGCTTCGGCGCGCATCCGGCGCGCCCGCTGCGCCAGCCCGCTGCGCCGTCTGGCCGGTTTACACATAATGTAGGGAGAAAAGGGGGCGGGAGTATGGCGCGACTAGAGCGCTCTCCCTGCCTCCCTCAAGATGGCGCCCACCGTCACCGGTAATCAGCAAAAGCGGCACGAACTGTGATCTTTTCAAAGTGTCAGCGGTGTCAGTGTGCCTAATAAAATATTTCCCCTTAACTTTTTGGCCAAGCCCCCCAAGTCTAGGAACAATAAAAAACAATTGGGTTAAAAACGATCAGAGCTATTTCACAGTTTTCAAGTTTACATAAATTGTCCACAAATTGCAGAGATTTAGCGCAGCTCGCAGCCCCAGTTGCCTCACTGGGGAGAGCTACTGTAGGGCACCGAGCGCGAGGAAAACGCGATTTAAATATTCCAGGGGGGCGGGAGTATGGCGCGACTAGAGCGCTCTCCCTGCCTCCCTCAAGATGGCGCCCACCGTCACCGGTAATCAGCAAAAGCGGCACGAACTGTGATCTTTTCAAAGTGTCAGCGGTGTCAGTGTGCCTAATAAAATATTTCCCCTTAACTTTTTGGCCAAGCCCCCCAAGTCTAGGAACAATAAAAAACAATTGGGTTAAAAACGATCAGAGCTATTTCACAGTTTTCAAGTTTACATAAATTGTCCACAAATTGCAGAGATTTAGCGCAGCTCGCAGCCCCAGTTGCCTCACTGGGATGATTCGACTTTATCCATGTCGTCTTGTATCGAGTCAATAAGGGCTTTATAAATTGTTTTAATTCGGTCTCCACCTCCTAGCAAATACTCAATTATTTTAATTTTACCACCTGGATTGATACGTGGTCTCATCCCATACATTGTTTGATGAATCTGGAGGTACTTAAACGCGTGGGTAGAAGGAATACCAAATTTGACTTGAATATCACTGAAAGTAAGTCATTTCCCCGTGCCTTTTTCAAAGATGTCCCCCATTGTTCTAGCTCCTCGTTGTTCCCATATTGCCCCAACCTATCACTACTCAATTGTGAAAAGATATTAGAATCCCACAACGGTGTGTAGTAGTTTATTTTAGGGATTTGTAATGCCTTTGGATATCTTTCCAAGTTTTCAAAATTCCATCCATAATTTTATATCTAGTTCTATTATAGTAACCCCTTTCTGTCCGACATAGCAGCAACCCCTGAGCATCTCTACCCACTAGTAGTTCAAAGATAGATGGGAGATCTGAGGAGTGAGTGGGGTCGGAAGAGGTTTTAAATAAAATAGCCATCTGACTCATTAAGCATGCCCACTGGTAGAATCTGATATTAGGGGCTACCAGGCCATCCCACTCTTGCGGGAGTGATAGATATCTTAGGGACCTTCTAATTTTACCGTAGACCATAAAAAATTGGGGAATACTGCTTCTATGCTTTTTATCCACCCCTCATCAAACAGAAGCAGGATTGAACGAAACAAATAGAGAATTTTTGGTAGCATAGTCATCTTCAACACATTTACTCGCCCAATTAAAGATAGATGAATATCGTCCATTCTTTTTAACTCCTGTTTATTGGAGGCCACCAGTGGAGTATAATTCTCTTCTATAATTATATTAACTGCTGGGGTTATCTTGATCCCAAGATAAACTGCTGAGTCAACCCACCTCCCATCCTGCCTTGCCATAAAACTAGTGCACACTATTTAGGGCTTATTTTCATTGAGGCGGTAACCGGAGTAATTGCCAAAATCCCTAGTCATGTCAGTGAGGGCTTTTATTGCCGTTTCTGGATTTGTGGTTATTACAGCCAAATCATCGGCATATGCTAATATTTTCGTCTTATAGCCCCTACATACCACTGGATTAATTGCTTCACAACATAAAATTCTACGAATCATGGGGTCTATATAAAGGGCGAAGAGTATTGGGGAGCATGGGCACCCCTGTCGAGTTCCACAGGATATTGAGATCTCTTCCGAGCTACCCCCCATCTGCTGGATCCGGGCCCTGGGTTTGTGATACATCTCTTTTTAATTGCCCTGATTATTTTAGGACCAAAACCCCTTCGTACCAATATCCCCCATAAAAACTGCCAGGTAACGCGATCAAATGCGTTCTCGGCATCGAGGAGGATCATCGCCATCCGATCTGCCTCAGCAGCATGCACGTCAAATAGAGTGATTACCCGGCTCACATGGTCCGTTGTTCCCCGACCTGGGATAAACCCATGCTACCAAGGGGACACCAGACCGGCGATGATCCCCCCCATTCTATTCGCTAGGACCTTGGCATAGATCCTTGTATCAGAATCCATGAGGGATATTGGTCGATAGGCTCCGGGTTCATCCTTAGGTTTAGCCTTTTTATGGAAGACCACGATGTTTGTTTCCTTCCATGAATTAGGGCTATCCATAGTATAAACTATCCCATTAAAGAAATCCACTAATAGAGGAGCTATAATATCTTGTTGAGACTTATATACTTCCAGCGGAATGCCGTCTGCACCTATGGCTTTTCCTATTGCTTGGTACCTCATAGCCTCTATTGCTTCCTCCCTTGATATCTCTTCCTCCAACCCAAGTCTATCCAGTTCGTTCAGTTTTGGCCCGAAATCGTGCCATACTATATTAGAGAAATCTGCCCTGGTCTCCTCTTCATACAGTGCCTGATAAAACATTTTAAAGATTTCTCGGATCTCTTCTGGCTTGGAGTAATTCTGGGTCCCCTCACGAATATTTTTGATGATATTTTGGCTACTCTTCTGTTTAATTCTGAGAGCCAATAATTTACCCGCCTGTTTCATAAAGTAAGCCCCTATCTGTTTGATATTGATCTGCCGCTCTTTGGGCTATCAACTGATTTCTCTCTGCTTTAATAACCATAACTTTCTGTTGTACTTCTGTCACTCCCGTTCCCTGGCTATAGCTCTAACCAATAGTTCTTCTGCGTCTGCTAATTGAGTCAAAAGAGTCTCATTATGGGCCTTGTCTTCCTTCCTGAGTCTGGCAGAAAAACTAATTACCTCCTCTCTTAAAGTCGCTTTAAATGAATCCCAAACCATGTTACGAGATGTAATATAGCGATTGGTATCAAAGAAGTTCTGGGCCCAATTCTTTAGGTGGTCAACAAATTTACTGTTAGCTAGTAACTTTCTTTCGAAAGTCCACCTTAATGCTGGTCTAATGAGGGTATCAAAATTGTATTGAAGGATCAATGGGTTGTGGTCTGATATTACTTTTGGCACCTTCCTAATTTCTACCCTATTAACCTCCACAACAGAAACAAAAAAAATATTCGAGATTAGAAACCTTTTTAGCAGGACAGGAGAAATATGTTTATCCAGGATTATTGGGCACCTTCTCGCCCCAGACATCCAGCAGCCCATGGGTTTTGATTAATGCAGTTATAGCGCGGAATACCCTGGGCTTCCATCCATGAAATGGGCTATTTATCCCTGATTCTGTAAAATCCGCAGAGATATTGAAGTCCCCACATACAACAAGGGGGGTAGGCCAATTCAACAATTCAGATTCGAGACCATCAAAACTTTCGGGATCATCCTGGTTCGATCCATATATGGTACACAATGTAAATCCCACCTCCATTTCAACCACCACCCAGCGACCATAGGCATCTGTCAAGTATTGTCTGATCCCCCCCACACCTGGTTTAGCCAGTATAGCAGCTCCTCTAATATTGGAGGTTTGAAAAGAGCTATCCAACAGCATGTATCCTGTTTTATTCAGCAGATGTTTCTTGACCCACGGTAGAGGGGTCTCTTGAAGACAAAGTACGTCAATTTGGCTAGATTTGATCAACTGACCCATCCTCTGTCTTTTACCCCAGTCATTCAGACCTCCGACATTAAAAGAGCAGTTTAAGCTCTGATATCTTTTCCCTCTTTTTCAAACACTTTCCATGAATCCCTCTAACCGAAACTTTATACCAGGTATAGTGAATCTTTTTTAACTTTTTCCCCCCTTTATTGACCCCTCCTCCCTTCCTCGTGCCCTCCCCCCATCCCCACCATCCTTCCCCCCCACCCTCCCCGCCCTAGCATACCCTTCCACCCCACTGGGGCACTCAGACAAAGGTCTGAGCATGTGATGTAAACTGCGCGAGTGGGCAGTGGCTAGCTTATGGTGGACCAATATTTTCACAGTGACCCTTACTTATAGATAAATAGCAGAGATTCACAGGTCTTGCCTCAAACCCGGAGGGGGGTTAGCACTACTCAGATTCTTCTAATTAGCGATTTCCACTCGCTATGCCCCCTACCCCGGTGCCTAACTATCCATATTACTAGGATTACAGACATAGACCTAGACCTTATTTCCGATTTCCAAACCCCATGTGCCCCCATTGCCCCCATCCTTCTCTAGTGCTTATCTGATATAAACCGCCTTCCATAATCATTGTACCACTTGCCCGACAAAAGGGCCGCCTCCTATTTGCCCATTGTATCCAGATATTCTTTGACCTTTATCTGTGATGAAAAATATATGACAGTGCCATTATTGATTACTTTTAGTTGCGCTGGGTTGATCAAGAACATCTGCACTTTTTTGTCCTGAAACGGTTTGATAAGCTGTCTTAGCCGCCGGCGTCTTTCAACTATCACATGGCAAAAGTCAGGGCGGACAAAGAAGGAGACCCCCCCAACTGATCTTTTGGCATCTGGCCTCCCCTTTTCGTAAAAGGAAGTTGCCAAAAAAGACGAGTAGGGCCCGTGGTCTTTCCCCGACCTTGGCCGGTGTCCGCGGTTTCAACGGGATGCGGTGTGCTCTTTGAATTTTGGCTGGCCAGTTCCACTCTGATAGTTCAGGAAACGCCCCTTTGAAGAGGTCGATTATATATTGTCTGGGGTCGGACCCTTCAAGACCATCTTGTATTCCCAATACACAAAGGTTGTTGCGCCTCTGCCTGTTTTCCGATTCCTCAAGTTTCCATTGAATGTCCCTGATCTGCGCAGTATGTTCCTCTGCCATGGACGTGGCCTTAGATGCATCTGCCTCAGTTCCAACAATCCTTTCCTCCACCCAAATTTGAAAAGGCTTTTGACAGCTTACTTACAAGGCCCTGCATTTTCCTCATCCCTGCTTGGGTCTTCCGACTATCTTGTCTAGTCTCTTCCCTATGAGCCAGGATGGCCTGATGTATAACATCTAGCGTTGATGGTCCACTTTCTGCAGCTGGGGTTACCTCTTTCAATTTCAATAGAGGGGTAATGGAGCAGTTATCCTGGGCTGGCACTCTTCTTCCACTAGACCGTCCACCCCTGTTCTGTGCCCCTCTCAGTATGGATTTAACGGCTGTTTGCGGGGTTTCGGCGTCATTTTCATCTTCTGAGTCTTGACCATTTGATTCTGCACTGCTCTCCCCTGGCGAAGTGCTATTTCTTTGATCAGACCACTCCGCTCCTTCAGATAGCGAGTAGAAACAGTCGCTAGGGTCCTTCTCCACTTTCCCCATCCTGCTCCTCTTGCTCTGATTCCCCCATTCCTTCTTCTTCTTTTGTTTATTTTTTTGATAGCCTGATTTAGATGTTACGGATGATTTAGATGATAAGCTTACTGCTGCATCTAGTATTTCCGGCTGCGGGTTGGACTGCAGGGGCGTATCAGTTTTAGTCTTACCAGGCTCATCCAAGCATTGGAGTTGATCCACAGATCCAACAAGTGCGAGGCTTTGAGATAGCTTACCACTACCCCTCTCCTGTCCCTCACCGACCTCCGAACTGTCCCATTCTTAGGAGAGGCACAGTACCCCGTTCTGTGGCTCTTTCAGATTCCTCATACACGGCTTTCACAGCGACAGACCTACACTCTGACCCAGGCGTTGTTGGAGGTACTGGAGGTACTGGAGATGCTTGAGATATTGGAGTGGGGATAATGGGGGTAGTGGTGGCAGTGGTGAGGGCAGTAGAGGGAGCAAGAACAGCTAGGGTTGCCCTCCTTGCTGTCTGCGCTTTTCTTGCTTTGTGCGCCGGTATCGTGACCTGAATCAGTATATGTAACAGTCTCAGTGGGTACCCTCGCCCTCTGCAGGAGTTCCACTACAGATGGGCCAGCTGTACTTTCCTTGAGAGGGGGCGCGGCTATCACTTTCCTTGGAGGTATTGGTGTCAGAAGAACTTGATCCGGGGAGAACAGCTTCTTCGAGCCCGGTGATCTTGGTGGGGGGGGCAGGGTCCCAAATGTCGCCCCCCCCTGCTGCCATCTCCGCTGCCTCTGCTGCTTCTGCAGCATCCTCCACGCGGGCCTTACGGGCCGTTGCCACCGCAGCAGCCCTTGCCGCAGCCGCTGAAAGTGCTTTTGTGGCATCTTGGCCTTCAGGGCTTCCCCGCTGGTACTAAGATTGACACTACTACTGCAACTAGTCGGAACAGCGGTCAATCCCACTGATAGAGAAAAGAGCTTTTGAAAAGATTTCTGAACTATGTCACGTAGTGTCCGGGTCACAACAGCAGTGATGCAGGCTTTCCACAGTCTCTGCCTCTGCCTCTGACGATGTGCCTGCCTTAGTCCTGCGAGCATCAGAAACATCAGAAGCGGAGC
This sequence comes from Lissotriton helveticus, assembly GCF_964261635.1. Taxonomy (NCBI): domain Eukaryota; kingdom Metazoa; phylum Chordata; class Amphibia; order Caudata; family Salamandridae; genus Lissotriton; species Lissotriton helveticus. The sequence goes on along the minus strand of NC_136061.1, from coordinate 4,118,038 downwards.
GCAGAGCAAAAGAGGCAAGGGAGCAGCGACGAATGAAGACACACTGATGAAAAAATGACTGAGTAGTGGTTTTCTCCCGGTAGCTTGGTGGCCAAGTTGCTGATGCAGGAGACAGAGCGGGAAACAGAGCGATGGAGCTACGGAGAGCAGATGAACGGATGGTTAATCCGAGGCGCTGCATATGGTAATGCAAAGCAGTTTTTTTTTCGGGAAGCAGTTTTAGAAGCTGCTCGGATTCCCTCCAGCACGCTGAGGTGAAAGAAGATGACGAGAGCTGCAGAGTGGGCGCAGGGAGACAGGATACAACGTAGGGTACAATTATACAGCAATTTTTCGGGAATAGTTCGGAAGTTTCTTCGGGGGCACCGGGGTGGCAGTTAGTAGGCGCTGCAAAGGTATTGCGAAGACTGCCAAAACGGCAGCTTGCGTCTCTGCCTCTTTCTTCGGGATAAGATCACACAGCGCGAAACAATCGCGGGCCCAACGAGAGCACAGGTCTTTAGGCTTTTCGGATCTCGTCTCATCTTGTCCTCAGAGTTTGCCGTAACCGTGTACATGTCTGCAACCCATAGAACAGAGCATGTTCTTTCGTGCCGTTGTTTGCACTCCTGATGTGCAGATATGCGGCTATGCTCCAGACGCCCCAGCTCTAACACGGCATGACATGGCAACACGGCAACACAACACGGCTCTTACATGGCTCTCACAAACGGGGGTCACATACAGTGATGTACAGTGATGAGTCAGGACGCCACTGCCACTATCTCGACAGTCGGACGACTAAGCAGCGGCTGCCATCTTCCCCCCCCCTGCCCTATTGTCTTTGCCAATATAGGCCAGTCCTATTGTCTTTGCCAATATAATACGCATTGGCAAGGACAATAGGCTTGGCCTATTGTCTTTACCAATGCTTGTTATATTTTTTCGATGGTTTTATTAACCATACAATAAATCATGTTCTGCCAGGGGCTCTTGGTTTGTTTTCAGACTGGTCAGGGACTCTCAATATGTGCTATATAAAGTTTTTGGCTTCCCAGGGCACGGGCAGAGACTCTCGGCTTCTTTACAAGGCCCCTGTGCTGCTGGGACATCACGTTTAGTGACGGTCCGGCGGCGCAGACTGCAGGGCCATATCTACAAGACCACATAAAACCCCCCTGTGTGGCACCCTTGGTATTTGACACACTCCCAGATTTATGAGATTTTATGAACCTGGAAATGCGTCAAAAGCCTCGGCCTCTCCAGGGGAGCTGTAAGGGAGTTGCCATAAGAATACCTTTTTTTCCGCTTGTTTTTCCCTTTTCTATTGTTGCTGCATTCTACAGCACACATACAAAGTGGGAAAAGCCCCTCATGATTGTTTTTGTGCAGGAAGATGTCCCTTCCTGCACAAAAACAATCATCCCTGCAACGGCGCCTGCGTTGCTACGGCGATGTGGCGAGCGCAAGGTAAGTCGTTTGATTTATTATTTAATTTGATTTTCCTTATTCCATTGTCAGTGACACCTCGCCCCCCCCCCCGCTGATCTTACCTGCACCAGCCACGCCTGGTACCAATATTTCCCCCTGGAGCTGCCTGACTCTCTCATTCTGTGTAAGGATTGCTCCCATAAGAATTGCGACCCTGCCAGACAGTAAGCTCAATACCCCTAAGTGCAGCGTGACTCTCTCATACTGCGTAAGGATGACCGCCGGTGTAAGTGTGCCCCCACCAGACCAAGGGCTAGATGTAGGTAATTCTATTTTACCAACTCATAAATACCGAATTTTACTGATTCGGTATTTATGAATCGGTAAAATAGAAGCAGGGAGATTTAGGTAAATCGGTAATTGAATTACCGAATCCGAAAAATCGGTATTTACCGAATCGGTAAATACCAATTCGGTAATGCCCATTGATTCCTATGGGCCTTGAAGTCCATAGGAATCAATGGGCAATACCGAATCGGTATTTACCGATTCGGTAAATAACGAATCCTGCAAGGGTGCAGGGGGTGTCACTTTGACACCCTCTAGCACCCCGAATTCAGGCATGTGTGCCATGTGGCACACAGACATGCCCTAAGGGCATGTCTGTCTGTCACATGGCATAGGTGTGCATGCACACATGTGCAAGCACACCTGGATTCGGTATTTTACCACCCAATTGGATTGGGTGGTAAAATACCGAATCTGAAAGGCCTTTGGGACTCAGAAGAGTCCCACCTACATCTAGAAGTTACCGAATCGGTAAAAATACCGAATCGGTAAAAATACCGAATCTGAAAGGCCTTTGGGACTCAGAAGAGTCCCACCTACATCTGCAAGTTACCGAATCGGTAAATATACCGATTCGGTATTTTACCGATTCAGTACATTTACCGATTCGGTAAATTTACCGAATCGGTAAAATAGGGCCCCTACATGCCAATTCCTAATTACCGGTCGGTAACGGCTGAAATCGGCCGTTACCGACCGGTAAATGGGCTCCTACATCTGGCCCCAAATGATAATTAACCCTAGGTGCAGCGTGTGTGTCTCTCGTACTGCATGAGAATTACCACGTATCCTACATTGCTGTATGATAACTACTCCTAGGCGCAACCTGACTCTCGCTCATACTCTAGAAATATGACCGGCACAGCAAATGTGACCACGCCAGGCAGTGGGATAATACCATTAGATGCAGAATAATTCTCTTGTTCTGTGTGAGGATTACCTTGGCAGGAAGGTTGGCTGTGCCAGTCTGTATGATAATTACCACTCCATGCAGCATGACTCTCACACACTATAAGGATTACCACCATTGGAAGTATGACCCTTCCATATGGTGTGATATTTAACACTAGGTGCAGTGTGATTGTCCCCTACTGTGCAAGGAGTACCACTGTGGCCTTGCTGGACAGTATGGTAATTGCCCATAGGGTCTGCGGGATGGCCTTATACCCTGTAAGGATTACCACCATGGCAAATGTGATCCTGCCAGGTGATATGATAATTAGCACTTGGTGCAGGGTGATTCTCCCATCCTGTTTGAGGATTTTCAATGTAAAAAGAAGGACCCAGCCAGACATTATGATAACTACCCTGAGGTGCAACACGACTCTCTCATACCCTGTAAGGGTTTCCCCCATTGGAGGTGTGGCCCAGCCAGACATCATGATAACTACCCCTAGGTGCAACACGACTCTCTCATACCCTGTAAGGGTTACCACCATTGGAGGTGTGGCCCAGCCAGACATCATGATAACTACCCCTAGGTGCAACACGACTCTCTCATACCCTGTAAGGGTTACCACCATTGGAGGTGTGGCCCAGCCAGACATCATGATAACTACCCCGAGGTGGAACACGACTCTCTCATACCCTGTAAGGGTTACCACCATTGGAGGTGTGGCCCAGCCAGACATCATGATAACTACCCCGAGGTGGAGCATGACTCTCATATAATCTGTAAGGATTGATGCCATAGGAAGAGTGGCCCTCTAGGTGCATGTGTCTGTGTCATACTGTGTAAGGATTACAATTTTTGGAAGTGCGACCCCCTAGGTGCATGTGGCTGTTCCATACTATGCAAGGATTACCGCTGTGGCAAATGTGACCCTCTAGGTGCAGCCTGACTGTGCCATACTATGCAAGAATTACGCTGTAGGAAGTGTGACCCCCTAGGTGTAGCCTGGCTGTGCCATACTGTGCAAGGATTACCTCTCTTGGAAGTGTGGCCCTCTATGTGCAATGTGGCTGTGTCGTACTGTGTAACGATTACTGCTGTGGCAAGTGTGACCCTGTAGGTGCAGTATGACTGTGTCATAATCTGTACGGATTACGGCTGTTGGAAGTGTAACCCTCTGGGTGCTACACAAACAAATTATGGATGGAATGCTGAATAAATCATACATTCACCCCCAGTCTAGAGATCTGGGTTAAATCCATTGTTCTTTTACTTACCCTGCCACCCCAGTTTAGACCCAGCCATATGCAAATCAGTCTTGAGCCTGTGCCTCATGGGAACAGTCCAGACCAACCTGCCAAGCCAGGTCCTCCCTGGACTGGAAACAAGCTTCCTGGGACCGGTTTCTGGATATTACCCTTCATCAGCCAGGCTAGCTTGAATCCAGTGGCACTGTGAGCAAGGGACCCATGTCTGGGCATACCCAGCGCACTTTGGGTGAAAAGTGCTACGCAAACAAATGATGGTATGGTAATATCCTCTAGGTGCAGCATGACTGTGTCATACTCTGTACGGATTACCGCTGTTGGAAGTGTGATCCTCTAGGTGCAGCGTGGCTTGTAATGATTACCACTCTAGGAAGTATTCCCTGCCAGCGGTATGATAACCACCTCTAGCTGAAAGCTGTCCCCATCTTACTGTATCACAATACCTTCTCGAAGGACGGCCTTGACAGACTGGATCAGAATTACCTGTGGGTGCAGGTTGATGGCTCCTTGGAGCACTGGTGGACGCCATTTCATCCTCAACAAATCCACTGGACTCTGTAAAGAGAAGAGTGTGAAGAAATCTGTTTTTATCTAATACAGACACAGGAATTGGTCTAGAAAGTGCTGATGCTGTTCTACATGCTGCACACAGTGGAGGATGGAGGGAGGTGCTAATTATCAGATACAATTTTGTTACTACTGTAGTTTGCGTGAGATGGAGAGCTGCTGAGAGTCAAGATAACCGGCAGCGTCACCAACACCTATCTTCAGTGATGCATAAGAGGGAGGTAGGAGGGAGAGACAAAGAAAGGCAGAGAGAGAGAGAGAGAGAGAGAGAGAGAGAGAGAGGGAAAATAGATATTCGTGCATGAGAAGGTGCTGGGAAAAGAGAAACAAAAGTCATGGACCGAATGCAGAAGAAATCTTAACATTCACCCCAGTCAAGAGATCTGGGTTAAATCCTCATTCATTTGCTCACCATGCCACCCCAGTTTATACCTGGCCATGCAAGTCAGTATTGATCCTGTGTCTCATGGGAACAGTCCAACCCAAACTGCCAAGCCAGGTCCTTCCTAGACCGGAAACAAGCATCCCAGGACCGGCTTTGGGGTTTGATAATTCCTTTTAAGTGTCTGATGGGCGGCCGACACAACAGTTTCGAGAAGTACCGATAAGGCTCTGAATTAGCCACCAGGAGTTCCATTGCGACAAATTCTGAGAGAGACAGACATTCACAAACCATATGAAGACAATCTCATCATTTAAAAAGTTTATGCTTGGGATATCGGTCAGCCTATAATACTTTAGAAATCTACCCACATGAGTGAAGAGTATATTTCCGGCATATACCTGGTGATTTGCTAAAGTTTTCTTTGGAAATCGGATTTCATTCTCAATGATATTCTGATGTCTCCCTAAGATAAGGAAATTAGTTAAAGGAACATCACCCTTTGACAACATGTCCCTCCCCTGGGAAGTGAGAGGTTATATCTGGAATGGTCCTGAAGACCTGAAGAAGGTGGTGGATACAGCTTCAATACCACCAAAACGCGCGTCGACCTAGTGCGGAATCTCATGCCCTGTATTGAGATTTGATCTTTGGCAGAGGTTATTCCTATGTCATATATAAAATCTACCGTGTACAGATTCTGTGTGAGTGCAGTTAGTGTGAGTATGGTTGTCATGGAATGATTGGTGTTAGATTCTTTTGCATCCAAGGAGGTTCTTGTTGTATATACTTGATTTCAATCCTTTTTTTGTTTGATTTTGTATGAATTTAGTTTGGACAATAATGTATTCTTGACTGTGATTCTTCTATCAGATATGTATATATAAATGTTATGAAATAATGTGATAAAAAGATGATATGTATTTTTCCGAAATATATGAAGAATGAAATAAGATAAAAAACAAAAAAAAACAAAAAAAGAAATGTTTTGAGAAAATAAAAGGTATAAAGAGACGTTCTTTGTTGTCACTTTTGTACTTTAGAAATTGATATTGAAAGAATTGGAATAATATCAACGATGAAGTATTGTGGTCATTGAGGGGAAATTCTGTATTATTGCGGTTCCACATTCCCCTCTTTTCCCTGACCGACATTAATCTCGAGGGGGTCCCATCTATCCTGCTTTTGATTCCTCATCAGGCAGGATAGCTTGAATCCAGTGACACAGTGAGCCAGGGACCCACTTCTGGGCATACTCAGCGCACTTAGGGTGAGAAAAAAAATGACACACAGTTGATGGATGGAATGCAGAACAAATCAAAACATTCACCCCCAGTCAAGAGATCTGGGTTAAATCCATAATTCTTTTGCTCACCATGCCACCCCAGTTTAGACCCAGCCATATGCAAATCTGTCTTGACCCTGTGCCTCATGGGAACAGTCCAGACCAAACTGCCAAGCCAGGCCCTCCCTTGACCAGAAACAAGCATCCTGAGACCGGTTTCTGGGTATTACCCTTCGTAAGCCCGGCTAGCTTGAATCCAGTGGCACTGTGAGCAAGGGACACTGTCTGGGCATACCCAGCGCACTTTGGGTGAAAAGTGCTAAGCAACCAAATTATGGTATGGTAATATCCTCTAAGTGCAGCATGACTGTGTCATACTCTGTACGGATTACCGCAGTTGGAAGTGTGACCCTCTAGGTGCAGAGTTACTGTGTCATACTGTACAAGTATTACCGCTGTAGAAAGTATGATTCTCTAGGTGCAGTGTGACTGTGTCAAGCTTTGTAATGATTACCACTCTAGGAAGTATTCCCTGCCAGACGGGATTGATAACCACCTCTAGCTGATAGCTGACCCCATCATACTGTATCACAATACCTCCTAGAAGGATGGCCTTGACAATCCTGATCGGAATTACCTGTGGGTGAAGGCTGATCCCTCCTCGGAGCACTGGTTGACGCCATTTGATCCTCAACAAATCGACAGGACTCTGTAAAGAGAAGAGTTTGAAGAAATGTGTTTTTATCTCATACAGACACAGGAAATGGCCAAGACAGTGCTGATGCAGCTCTACTTGCTGCACACAGTGGAGGAGGGAGGGAGGTGCTAATGATCAGATACAATGTTGTTACTGCTGCAGTTTGTGTGAGATGGAGAGCTGCTGAGAGTCAAGATAACAGGCCAGCATCACCAACACCTGTCTTCAGTGATGCATAAGAGGGATGTAGGAGGGAGAGACAAAGAAAGGCAGAGAGAGAGAAAGAGAGAGAGAGAGAGAGAGAGAGAGAGAGAGAGAGAGAGAGAGAGAGAGAGAGAGAGAGAGAGAGAGAGAGAGAGAGAGAGAGAGAGAAAGAAAAAAGAGATATTCGTGCATGGGAAGGTGCTGGGAAAAGAGAAACAAAAGACACACAGTTAATGGAACGAAGGCAGAAGAAATCTTAACATTCACCCCAGTCAAGAGGGCTGGGTTAAATCCATCATTCTGTTGCTCACCATGCCACCCCAGTTTAGACCTGGCCATCTGCAAATCAGTCTTGACCCTGCGCCTCATGGGAACAGTCCAGCCCAAACTGCCAAGCCAGGTCCTCCCTGGACTGGAAACAAACATCCTAGGATAGGTTTTGGGGTTTAACATTCATTTGTAATGCAATAGGTCTCACCTTTGAGAGAGTTTGAGCTATTAGCATTGTACATGATATTGCTTTTTATTTGTGTGTTTTGAAAACCTGCAAGCGATGTTTAAACACACACTTTGTACTTATAGTCCTTGCTTAATTTTGTAACACAGTAAGTGAGGGTAAGATAGACTATACAGGCTGGAAATAATGAAAAAGTTAATCACGATATATGTATGTTTGAGTAGAGCTTGCTATTTGGATTTGGCTGTTTGCCCAGTGCAGTGTTTATGTTTTTTTTTTCTCACTGACCTTGCCATGATTGCATGTCCCAGTTCCCAGGAATGTACCGCTTCCTTTTGGACTTTTTCGGGTGCACAAGGGACATGCTGACCCCGAACCCAATACCTCTGCACTCAGCATCCACACTGCTCAGACAACCGCACACACACGAAAGCCTAGCACGTACCCCAAACAAACCACGTCTGCACAGAAATAGCAAGTGCAAGCAGGCAGTACGCACTTTCTCTCACAGAACACATGTTTAGACACTCAGAGATGATGTACAGCACTTTCTCTTAGAGGCACAAAAAGCACACAGGCATTTTCCCTCAAGCACGCAATCCACGCACACTTAGGGGGATCTGCCCAAGAACTGCCGCTAACTAATGCTAACATTAGTTGGCAGCAATTTTCTTATCACCGCATCCCGCCAATAACTTTTGGCACGGTACCGACATATGTGCAATACTTTGCTCCCTGGCGATAGTTTCTCATTGCGGCGGGAATAGTCCACGTGCGTCATGGCAATAAAAATCTTGACGCCAATGTGAAAAAAGTGCCGGCCGGCCAGTCAGCGATCAGAAAATGCATTCTAATTAGCGTGATGCCTCTTTTTCACGTTTTGCTGCAAAATTAACTCTAAAACGCCCGCAAAGTTCTCAAAACCCAAAAAAAAACAAAAAGGAGAAGAATCATGGAGGAAACTAGACCCAGTAATGCAGGAGAGAACAAACCCCCGAACCCCTCGAAGAGCCAGGAGGACCGGCCAGAGACCCAGGGAACGAGGAAGAGGAAAATCAGGTTCAGCAAGCAGGAAAATGAGATCCTGATTGCAGAGGTGACAGACAAACAACGCCAGGTGTTTGTCAGCTCCATGGTGTCATTGGGGACGGAAAATGCAATATGGCAGTCCATTGTAGCCAAGGTAAATGCTGTAGCAGGCGTCAAGAGGACAGTGACCGATGGCAAGAAGCCGTGGCATGAGGCTAAGCACAAGACCAAGCAGAAACTGGCCAGGGAGCACTGCAGACTGGAGGTGGGAGTTCAGCTCCACAGGAGTAGCTGGATGTTTTTGAGGAACAGGTGTCCGTGGCCATCTGTGAGGAGTCGGTGGTTGGAGTCCAGGGACAGGATAGTGCTGCACATGACCAGCTACATCAGGGACAGGGTGAGTAACAACCAGGCACTGGGGGGTGGGGGGTGGTCACTAATGTCAGTTATGTCCAACTAAATATCCCTCGGTGTGCACCAAGACTGTCTGCAGATCGATGTCCACACACATTGGTCCCTGGGGGGATAGAGGCGTGTCACCATAGTTGTTGAATACATATAAAAACACATAATGGTGGTGTCACTGACCCGGAAATCTGCCTTTTAAAATATAGAAACAACATCATTTACTTTAGTCTAAGACATAAGGCCACATGAACACGCAAAGGGATGAATTGCCAGGAGAGTTTGCAGAGTGTGGCATTGGCCTCCAAGCCACAACACCACGCTCAGCCAAACTGTCAACACAGGGCTGCATCTCATTGTTGTCACTGATATGCAGCCCTGTGTTGACAATTTGGCTGAGCGTGGTGTTGTGGCTAGGAGGCTAATTCCACACTCTGCAAACTATCGAGGCAACATGCCCCTTTGCTTCTTCATGAGATTCAGCCCTTTGTTACCAAAGGAACAAATCATGTTTTGAGTCTCTGTAGCTTAACCACATGCGTCCCCCATGCATTGCAAATATGCAGCCTTGTGGCTCAAAGGTGCATATACCATATTGTCCAAATTCAACAAACTGGATGGCCGATGCGATGTACAACTATGAGCATAAGAGAAATACAATCCAACGTACAGTGTAAAGACTGTACACATCAGGTTTGTGTGTGTGCCACGCCGACTGACCCGTACAGTCCCTCTCAAGGTGCATGTCAAGTGAAGTATGACACAGAGCACGATTCACAATGTTGCACATATGCATGTCAACTTGCTATATGTCACCTTCACATGATACATCACAATGCAGTCATCCACATCACACTATCTACAAGTGTCATGTAGTAAAGAGTATTGTACAGAAATCACAGTCCTGGTGTTAGATGGCCATTAGACATTGACATGCATGGAAACCAGTCCTTGGGAAAGTCAACAGTAGCAGTGAACAAATGCATAGGCAGTCATGTGTGCAAACGTCCTTGGACAAACAAATATATCCTATCAGCCTGAGCAGATTTGCATGTATCATCCATGTGTCCATCAGCTGTGCATATTTCGAAGCATCCTTCCCCATGCCAAGGTAACTTGCTGTGATGTTGGGGTGGTGATATTGGCGCACCATCAATTACAAACTGTTAGAATCGGGGATCTCTGGTTGGCACAGGTAGGTACTTGTGACAAGCAGGGACTGTGAGAAGTTAGCCTGGCATATGACGTCCACTATTCTAGTGGGCACCTTACACTAGTCTAAACGACCCTTATGATGGTGGTTGTAAAGTCAACCTTATAGATCAGCTATCCTAGTGGTAGCATGGACCAGCAGCCTTAGGCTAAAACTTCAGAGAGCATGTGAAGCCAGTTGTTTTACCATATATAATCCCTTGAATACCAAATGAAAGGACACCACACAAGGTATATATCAAATATATATGTATTTATTTCTAACTCAACCCCTCTGCACTCTTTATGAGGTCAGAGATCGAAGTACATTACAAGTTACTCAATTAGCATACTTTAAGTTGCACAAATACAATTTTGCCCTAGGGGCCTCACGAACCATATACTAAGTAAGTGGTATAAGAACCACTGCTCAAACAGTGAATAGGTCTAGGGCCTAGGGAATCGCTGGGGCTACACTACAGTACCAAAAGTTAGGAAGTAGGAGACCCACGGGCGGCGCCTTCCGTGTCTAAACACAGGCGCGGGTTCCCATTGACTTACAATGGAGAACGAAGAAGTCACAAAGTTAAAGATTAAGGGCACTTCTGAGTGGACTACAATAAAACCCCTTTACGATAGGACACTTGGATAATCAACATCCATGGGAGCACCGGAGGATTCGAGTTACCTCACCCAGTATTATAATGCACTTAAGAGTATATGGTATGGCTATATTATTGGAACAGCTATAAGGACATGGTTCCGAAAGCTGCAGAAGGGCTCAGCTCATGCTAGAGCACCCTCTCACATAAAACCAAGCACTCTGCCTCCAGGATTGTCGAGGCCTGCCATAGGAATGACTTATAGGTGCATATGTGTCTATATATAAGGTTAGATATAGGAATACTATATCTAAGTAAGGGGTGATTACACCACCGTAATAAGGGAGTTTTGTAAAGCGCCTGGTTACGCTCAGAATCGTGTCCCCGCGCTAAGACAGAAAAACTCATGCAAGCAAGCCGCAGAGTCAGCTCGGTTTACCGTGTGTGGAGGTGTGTTTTTAGCTTTTTCCTGAAACCGGATTCAGATGGCTCTAGGCGAAGGTCCAGAGGTAGGGCATTCCAGCTTTTCGCCACCAAGTAGCGAAAAGCTCTCCCTCCCATACGGGCCTTTCTTGTCCTAGGGACCTTTAATAGGCCACCATGGGAGGAGCGCAGTGCGCGCAAAGGCTCATACCTGGTAACCAGTCTCTGGAGTGGTGCTGGTGCCTTCCCATTAAGGATTCGATGGCAGGTGCAAAGGGCCTTAAAGTCGACCCTACTCTTCACTGGATGCCAGTGAAGGGTTTGAAGGGCTGCTTTAGAGGCCGATCTTTTGGGAAACTTCAGAATGAGGCGGGCTGCCGCATTCTGCAACACCTGAAGGCGATTTATTACCTTACTGGTTGCTCCCAGGTACAGCAAGTTGCCGTAGTCCAGGCGCGATGTGATGAGGGCATGCACCAGCGTCATACGGGCAGACGTAGGAAGGAGATCTAAAACCTTCTGCAGATTTTTTAGGACGCTGAAGCAAACACCCACCACACGGCCTATCTGCGGTCCAAAGGACAGATCAGCATCAAGCCAAACTCCAAGGTTCCTAACTTCCCGACAGGGAGTAGGAGCCTCGCCTAGGCAAGAGGGCCACCACGCCGACGACCACACAGATGGGCTCCCCCCACCACGAGCACCTCGGTCTTACTGCCATTTAATTTGAGGCAGTTGGTGGACATCCAGGTTGCCAACTCCTGCATGCAGGTTCTGAATCTGTCCACCGCAACACCGGGCGCACGCGAAAGGGAGATAACCAACTGTCTATCGTCGGCGTAGGATACTATATGCAAACCATGACCCTCCACAATTGAGGCCACTGGGGAGACATATAAATTAAATAGGGTGGGGCTCAGGGATGAGCCCTGGGGCACACCCTGGCCCAGACAAATTTCCCTAGAATAACATTCGCCCTGGCGCACCTGAAAGCCTCTCCCCGTCAGGAAGGACTGGAACCATTCAAGTGCAGCACCCGATATTCCTCCTTTATTCAGACACTGTAGCAAGGTGGTATGAGCTACAGTGTTGAATGCTGCACTTAGGTCCAGTAAGATGAGGGCCATGGTCTGCCCTTCATTCACCCCCTGACGTAGGGTCTCCACAGCCATCAAAAGCGCTGATTCAGTTGAGTGATGGGGACGGAAACCAAACTGGGTGTCGTGCAGGAGGGCAGCCTTCTCCACGAAATCCATCAGTTGTGCGTTGACTGTTTTTTCTGCCACTTTGGCCAGATAGGGCAGAAGGGAGATAGGTCGGAGGTTCTCCAACTTTTCGAAGCTGATGTTAGATTTCTTCCTAAGAGGTAGAACCACCGCCTGCTTCCAGTCTCTAGGCACTGTCTTAGTCCTAAATGACATGTCCAGTAGGTGCCTGATGAATGGTTCCAATACTGGCAAGCTACCGTTTCGGCGTGGTGGGGTCCCGAGGGGAACCAGACTTGATAGATCTACAGATCTTTAGAAGGTCTTCTGGGGGCGACGTGACAAGGTTGGTCAATATGTGTCTATCCCCCCATTCCCTCGGGCTTTCCACGAACTCAGTTCCTGCCATGGGGTGGCTGGGAAATGCAGAGTAAATTTTAGCTACCTTCTCGGCAAAAAAGTTCGCGACCCTATCACAAGATTCCACAGAACAGTCATCTGGGGCAATAGCTGGTTTCCCACCCGAGAGAGTTTTGTAAAGCACAAAAATCTCCTTCATGGAGTTGCCGGCTTCAATGATTCTGGTGGCATAGTGTGCAGCTTTGGACTTCCTAATTAGTCCATGATAGATTCGCCTCTCGGTTAGATAGATCTCCCTAGTTTCCTTAGAAAAGGCCTCTCGCCACTGCCTTTCAGCTCCCTTCAGTGCTGCTTTCGCAACCCGTAGCTCCTCACTGCACCACAGGGCTGTTTTTTGAGTGCGGCCGCCCGATTTAGCGCGGGAGAGTCGGGCCGTGCAGTCAAGCGCCTCCATGATACGTTTGCAAAGGTTGGTATTAGCAGTGTCCGCATCATCCCCCCCAGGGCTCCCTCCTCTGATAAGTGCCGCACAAAATTTTGCCTGGGAGAAGGTGGCCCATCTCCGCTTAGAATGGTACAATGGTGCTGGCACCAATAATCTTGCCCCAGGAATGCGTACGGAGAATGGTACTAGATGGTGATCGACCAGGGGATAGGAATGGGAGTCATGGCTTCTATTTCCCCCCAGTTGCAGAATATGGGGTCTAGCAGGTGTCCCAGCTGGTGAGTGGGACCACCTACAATCTGATTCAATTGGAGGGCTCTTAGCGCCTGGCAGAGGTCCCTGGTAACATTGTCTGTGGGGTTATTCAGATGTAAATTAAGATCCCCCAGTACCAGGAATTTATCTCTGCGCAGCGCAGCCTCCATAATGCCTTCTACCAGACTCTCCCCAAACCGGGCCAAAGGGCCTGGGGGTCTATAGATCAGAAGGCCGTTCAGCGTATAGCCTTCTTTTACTTTGATGGTAAAGTTCCCCGCCTCACTATCCAAAATGGGGGAGTAATCCAGTTCACATCGTAGGCTTTGCCTGGCTACAATAGCGATACCCCCTCCTCTACCTGTGGGTCTATCCTGCCTAAGCATAGTATAGCCCTCTGGTAGTGCTTCTAAGGCATCAGGGGTAGAGCCTTCATCCAGCCATGTCTCAGTGAGAAACACAAGATCCCACTGTTTTTCAGTGAGTAGGTCATAGAGATCTAGTTTGTGCTTCCGCAGGGAACGTACGTTGAGCAGGCCACAGGCCAGGTTACGGTCTCCCGAGGCCACCTCTCTGCCTGGATCATAGGAGAAGTGGCAGTGTTCACAGACCATATTATCCTCCACTCGCAGTTTATGCAAACATGTGTTGGCAATGGTACCGCGGATCGCCATCAGCTCCTGCCTGCTCCACCGTATATGTCCCACCAGAGAAACATAGGGTCTGGCCCTGGACCGCATACGATCGCGGACGGGCGCAGATGGGCTTGACTTTCCCAAGCTGAGTGATCAGCCTGTGGTGTCAGTTTGGATGGCCAGTCAGGGGTGGCATAATACATGCTGCAGCCCCTGGTAGGCCTTGGATGCACCTATGCCCTGGGTACCTATGGTACACTATACAGGGGCTCACAGAGGTGACCCAATACTCAATCAGGTATGTACCTAAAGTTCATGGAGTCCATTTTACAGGGAGATCAGATAGCCTTGGGACCTGAATAGCAGGATCGCAGGCCAACCAAGTCAAAAACCAGCTAAATACTTGGCAAAAAGTTGGGGGTAACCATAGTCAGATATCCACCATTTCTACAGGGACTCACTCGTCTAGTAAGGGCAAAGGAATTACCCTCTCAAAATAACCCCTGCTCACCCTGTAGGTTGCGTGGCGCGAGCAGTCAAGGATTATCTCAGAGGCGATGTAAGTTAAGCAGTTGTGACCACACACAGTAATCAAGTGACAACACTACAAATGGACACCACACAGGTTTTATATAAAAAATAGTTAGCTTTTATATAGACTTAGCACAAGACCAAATAACGACAAAAATAACCCACAATACTATTAGCAATAAACAGTTCTTGTTAAAATGCTTGGTTTTAGAGTTCTCTACGGTTCGTACTCTTTGTCTGGTTCTCACGGCAATGAAAATATCACAAAGAGTCTAACAAGCGCAGCGGACTCCCCAGTCCGATGCGTACGGGACGTTTGTTCGAGTCATACAGTACCTTTACTTGGATGCGTCTGGCACGGACGATGCGTTGCAAAACGAAAGCGTTTCATGATCGGTTGTTGGCCAGTCACGTGTGAAATCCGACTCGTTGAAGTCGTCGCTACGAGGCGTTGAGCGTAGAGCCACGTTGATCGAGGCGAACTGTGCTTGATGCGGTGCATTCAGCTTACGTTGCGGCGTACGAGTCGTACTGTGGGAGCAGCGATGTTCGGTGTTTGATGCGGTGCGAGGCGGTATGACGAGAACGTGCGAAGCGAACCCCTCTCCAGGTTCGATCTGTAGACTCGAACTCAGCGGCAGCGACTTGTCGTTCCGACCAGGATGACTCGATGCGGCGAAGCATTGTACGATGCATTGTTGGCCAGTCACAGTGCGAGCTCCGGCTCATTGAAGTTCGTCAGGACGAGGCGTTGAGCGGAGATCCGCGTTGATTGAGGCAGATGGTGCGTAGTACGGTGCTTGGCGGGATGCAGGTCGATCGTACGAGGCGTACACAGCTCCCGGCCTCGGCAGATACTGAAAACAGCGTTTCCAGCAGCGATTTGCAAGGCAGATGAAGTCCACTGGTCCTGGGACTTCATTCAGGGGGAAAGCTCACTCCCAAGCCCTTGGAGATCTTTGCACAAGTTTGAAAATAAAGTCTTTGTAATCTTTCTCCTCTCCTTTAGCAGCAAGGCAACCACTGCAGGCCAACCCCCCAGGTCAGGGACAGTATTCCTCCTTCAGCTTTCCCAGTTCCTTCTCTTTGGGCAGAGGTTTCTTCTTGTCAAATCTGGATCTACTTTCTTGGGAGCAGGGTCCCAATACTTTTACCCCTAAATCCTTTGTTCCTCTGGGTTAGAGGGGCCTGTGCCCAGCCAAAACCAGTTCTTGGGCACTTTGCTGACATGACTCTGACTTTTCATTCAGGGAGCAGGCTCGAGACATCAGACACTCCACAGGAGGTGGAGCCAGCATTGTGGTGAAGAGGCACAGTCCTATTCAGAGTCCAGGTGCACTCCTCCCACTCATCTGGATGTAAATCTCTCTATTCACCACCAGGTTAACTAGCCCTGCCCTCTGGAATTCACCAGCCCTGTCACTCACAGAACCCAGACAGCAGATACACATCCTAGCAGAGGCGGGCTAAAATGGTTGCAAGCAAATACCTACTTTTTAAAAGTGATATTTGCAAACACAGAATCCTAAAATAAACTTTACTAAAAGAAGTATTTTATTATTCTCAGTTCAGGCATACTATACTCAAATTTCTACCGTGTTCCCTGAGTCTGTTAGGATCATAGAATGTAACAATTCTAAAAGCCCATTCTGGCCTATGAGAACAGGTAGCCTTGCAAAATTGAAAAATGAAAATGGTTTTAATTCACTATTAGGACATGCCACACACATCAGGGCCTGTCCTCCCTTATTCTTACAATGCACCCTGCCCTTGGGCCTACCATAGGGGTGACTGATATGAAGAAAAGAGAAGGTTTAGTCCACACTGCAGCACCCATATAAAACACTCTGTCCTATACTCACAAGGGTGAAGATAATAGGAGGCTAGTAAGAAATGTGTGCAAGGAAAAACATGATCCCTAACTTGCAAATATATATGAAATCTAATGTTCCCAGCGCCCTTGATGTATCCATGTGTACTGCATTGTGTATTACCATACTTGAGACACACATATAACAGCATCTCCCCTTCTTATTGCAGAGGGAGAAACATCATCTCCTGAGCCGCAGCCTGTCCCCCTCTTCAATGATAACGATAAAGACATCGCAACCATCACCCAGGACACCCTCTAAGAGGTGCTCAACTCCATTGCAAGTCCATCTCCGGAAGCGGGGACAACCAGCAGCATCGTGGAAGCCCCACCCTCACCCAAAACACACAGCAGCAAGCACCTACCCCCACAGCTGTCTCCCAGGACCTTGAGGACCCACTCCTAACATTTCAACGTCGTGCAGTAGAGGTCCAGCAGGGGATGGCTGGTCAGGGGTGGGTGGGGTTTGACAGCCTGGCAGCTAAACTAGATGGGGTTTTGGGTGTCACAGTCCCATTAGGGGCACCTAGAGTCCATCACAGGCACCCACAGTCTGCTCCATGCTCTCCAGCATTCCATGGCTGACATCGCTGGACTACTGACTCAGAGACAAGAACAACTGTCCAGTCAAAGTGGCTCCAGGGATGTCACCAAGGAGATGCAGGAAATGAGAAAGATCATGGAGAACATGGAGCAGATCCAGGCCTCACACTTAGCAGCCATGGCTGCATACCACAGAGACGTTTCTGGAGTCTTGCAAGCCCTGCAGCTCATCATCACCGCAGTGATGCCTCATCATGTGGAACAGATTAATGCTGCTGCTACTTCCCTATGATGTGTCCCTGCCTCACAGTGCTTCAGCCAATACACCATCACGCAGACGAGAGGCACATGGCAAATCAGAGGAGGAAGATGTGGATGAATCCACATTTCTGCAAAGAAGTCAGTGGCAGTATTCATTTGGGCCAAATTGATAGTTTCTACTTGTATCAGTGCTTACCATCATGCCTTGGAACACCATCGTCTACTGTCCTATGAATGACTCTGCCACACTCACCTTGGTCTTCAATAAGACCTGCCAATGTTGGCATTATTCCCAATGACACTCCGATCAGCCTGCTGACTGAACTTTACTTCTTCCTTGTCACAGACACAATCAAGCTTAATAGTTATAGGTAAACAATAAACACCCAGTCTCACTGCCTGCCCCCACATTAATCATCTCAACACACTCACAAACAACAATCACTGGCAAATCGCCTCCCCATCCACTGACCGTTACTAAGTCCGGGTAACAGCATTGTCTTTGTTCTGGGATCATCAAAACCGAAATAGGACTTGACTCCTCATCCTCATGACCTAATCATCTAAATGGAAACAGGACTTATCTCCTCAGCCCCAAGATAGAAAGCGAAACAGGACAACACCCCATCTCACAATTCATGGAAACAGACAGAGGACTACATAGCCATTCTTTATCTCTCCTAAGGAGTCGGCCATTTTAGACTAGTCCCCCCTCAGTGGCCCAAATCATAGTTTCTTCGGATACTGACTTCCCCTCCTGCACACATCAGATCAGCACCTCAGTGCATCCCCCCTATTTTAGCTTGACCTATCCCTGCCTATATTTAAGAATGCCCGTATTTTAGACTGACTCAACCAATCCACATCCCAAATACATGAGCCCTGACTCAACACTGTCCCCAGTCAGCTATGACGCTCTAGCCTACACTACAACACACTCCCCTCAGCTACACCACAGTTCACAACATGGAACACACTGGCAATCACACCTACAAAATCATTTACCCCCCAAACTCACTAAAAAATCTGCCAAACGCTTCAAACACAACTTTTTGAAGTCTCACCCAGAAACCCCCTTTGCTGACCCTTATTTTTCACTACACAAAGGGATCACGACCACCGATATCATTTTCTATACTAAACGTAGAGCGCAATAGAGGAAAGCCTTCCTAACCTTACTCGCGATTTCCTCCACGAAGAAGTCCGCACATGGTCTAGTGATTTCCATTGCACCATCACAACTCTTCCAAGCGACAGCAACAATCACCATTTACAACAACTGGACTATTCTTACGCAGTTCACAGACCGTAGTCTAAACTTATTCGATAACATATTCCCCATTATTAAAGAGCATGTCTCCAATCCACCTACTTCTGCCCAATTGACCCCCACTTCTAGCACCCAAGACATCACAACGCCAACCCCTTATGCCACCCTCCCACCCTCTACCCCCTTGCCTTCTAGGTGCTCAGAGCCTTACGCCTCCCTCAATCTTTCAACCCCACCCTACAACACATGTCTCCTCTCTTCATCCAATCGAACGACCATAGCCCCTCCCACCCCTAGTCCCCCCTCGTCCATCACCATCCTTCCCCCTACCTCCGCCCTGCCTCATAACGAGACTTCCTTTCTCCTCACCCCAGTATTGTATTCACTCACGCACCCACTATAGAAGTCGCTCCTCCACCGGTTCCAGTCAGAGGTCACTCCCTTTCTAACAGCTCTCCCACCCTAACTCTCCCTTCCCCTGCACCTTCCGTATTCCACTTGGTCACCTCAAACTCTGAACCACCCCCAATCCAGCCAACACCCCTGTGTTCACCAGGTGGTGTATATAGGGTCTCCCCACCACGGCCACTCTATGAACATCCCACCCCCCCAACCCACCCTTAGAACATACCCCACCTCCTATTACTCCTCCCACACCCCTCTCCTATCAAACGCTCCCACTAACCAGTTAGCTTCAGCTGCAACTCCCCTACTCACACACGCTACACTCTCTCCTATGTTTCCACCAAATCTTACACCAGAGCATACTACCCCCCTGGACACACCTACCACACCTCTTCATCCACCACCAACCACTCCAACTACCCAAACATCCATGCCACAGACGTGCCCAACCATCTACTCATCACCTACCCTTACTCTTACAACGCCTTCATCAGATTTCACACCGAACCGAGCCAAATCACCTCAACTCATACCAGGGTCTACCACCCCCACCACTACCGTTCCAAACACCACTTTGGACAAGATTATGTCCACCTTTCTCCAAATTAAAGAGGAACTTCATACTTTCAAAGAGTTGATTTCGAATAAACCCTGGCACCCCACACCCCCGCAGTACCCTTTCATCTAGCAAGCCCCCGACCCATCCTCCACTCTCACACAAACATAATCCTCCTTACTGGACCTCAATTCCCTCCCGTAATTCTGCCACCCGCCCTCTGAGAAGCATCAATCCACTTTCGGGGTACGACATACACTCCCTCCTACACTCTTATGTAAATGTAAATGTAAATGTGTTGGACTGGTAAAGCGCACAGCTGTCCGTGAGCGTCCCGGCGCTGAAGACCGCTTGGGAACCCGTCCTGGCTTTCCCTGTGAGATGGTCCCTTCTGGGTATCTCCAAGGAGAAACCAGGCATCCCCGGCATCTGTGGGGGGCCGTTGTAGAGATGAGGCAAGCTTAATGCCCAGAGTTGCCGAGTGTGATACCTGGTTAGAGTAGGCACCGAGGCGAGAATTGTCGAGTCCACTGACCCTGGTCCACGACCCTGCCGCGTCGGGAATTGAACCCTGGTCCCGGGCCGTTCTCTGCTTCCGGGTCTGCCGCATCTAACCAGTGAGCCACACCTCTCCATAATCCCACTCTCACAACCCACATAGCCACCACACACCTTCCCATCCCTACTATCCACCCCAACCCGCACAGGTCCCCCACACAAAACAATAGAGGTATTGTTTCCAATAATCTTAAAAAAGTCACCCTCACTCTGGACCCCTCCTCCTCCCTTGTCACTCCCCGGCTTAAATGCATACTCCTAAACTGTAGATCTGCCCCTAGACACGCATCTGACTTAGCCGACCACATTATCGCACTTGACCTGACCATACTCAACTGAAACCTGGTTAACAGAATCTTCTTTGCCACTCATTGACATTCTAGTACCCCCTAATTATCACATCATCAGATTGGATAGGACTGGCAAGACAGGGGGTGCAATCGCATGTATTCACCAGAGCAACCTCTTAGTAATTAGAGCCATTTCCCCTATATTCTCCTCCTGTGAACACATCTGCCTCGACATCAACAGCGAGGGTAATCCAGTATGCTCTCTGCATATTATCTACCACCCACCAGGGGACAACCTCACCTTCACTGAACACCTCATGGACATGATCACAATCAACTCTGGTCGACAAAACAGACAAATATTCCTTGGTGGTTTCAACCTCCACTGGAACGATCACAACGACTCTGTGGTCAATAGTCTCAAAAACTTCCTCAGCGCTCTAGACTCACTCAAATTTGCAACAGCCCTACTCACGATAAAGGCTCTATCCTGGATCTAATCATCTCCAAAGGCGACTCCATCCAACTCGACTCAATCCAACCCTGTGACTGGTCTGACCACCACATTATCACATTCTTCATCAACGAAAACGTGAAACTCAACCCGGCGCAATCCACCAAACTTAAGGTCTGGAAAAGAGACCTGAAGAAACTCAATTCTAACTCATTACTTTCTCAAAGTTACAATCTTCTCCTACTCCCTACCGGCACCTCCGACGTTCAGGTTCTCACCGACCACTACCTCAAGTCGATGACCTAGATAATCAATGAGGTTGCCCCCTTCAGTTCAAGAGAGTTTCCTCTAAAAACTCAAAACCATGGCACGACGGGCTGCTTAACGAAAATAGAAGAGCTATGAGACTGGCAGAACGCAATTGGAGATCAGTCCCTTCGGCTATGCAACTTAAAACACTAAAGAAAAAAGAAATGCTTACTTTAGAAAAATCAAACGTTCAAAAGCAGATTTCTTTAGCCACCAGCTAGACCAAGCAAGAAACCTTCCAAAAAAACTGTTTGAGTTAATCAAAACTCATTCCAAGGAAGAACCTCAATGACTACATAACACAATTAGCACACTACCGACCTGTGAAGAATTCTCTACTTTCTTTAATCTAAAGACAGATAACATCAGGAAAGATCTCCTCACTGATCTAAGCCTACACTCTATCCCCCTCAGCAAAACACCCCCTGATCTAAAAAACAAGGCTAAATGATCGTCCTTCGATACTTACACGGAAGAAACTATAGTTCAAGATTCTCAGTACCCTGAAGCCCTCCAATCACCTTACTGACCATCTACCCGCAAACGCTGTAAAGGACTTTATCCCATTGCAGTTGGGCGCCTGAAGCATAGGTGCTGTTAAAATGGCAGTCTTCAGGGCTTCAAAAGCCTTCTGACAGGTGTCAGTCCAGTTCACTTTCTTGGGCTGCTTCCTGAAAGTAAACTAGGTCAAGGGTAAACAATGTTGCCATACCCCTTGACAAACCTCCTATAGTACCCCGTGAGTCCTAAAAAGGCTCTCACCTGTGTCTGAGTCTTTATGAGTTCCCATGCCAGGATGGTATCAATCTTTGGTTGTAGGAGCGCCACCTGGCCGGTTCCTACCTGGTGACCCAAGTACACCACGGAGCCCTGGCCAATCTGGCACTTACTCGCCTTGATCATGAGGCCTGCCTTGCACAGTGCCATCAACACTTCCCAGAGGTGGTACAGATGTTCTTCCCAACTGGCGCTGAACACTGCAATGTCATCCAGGTAGGCGGTACTGAAATCCTCCAGTCCAGCCAACACCTGGTTGACCAACCTCTGAAAAGTGGCAGGGGCATCCTTGATCCCAAAGAGCATAACCCGCAATTGGTAGTGCCCATCTGGTGTGGAGAATACTGACCTCTCCTTAGCCCCATCAGTCAAGGCAATCTGCCAGTACCCAGACATCAAAGCAAACATACTGAGGTACCGTGCAGCCCCTAACCGATCAATGAGCTCAACAGCTCTGCGGATGAGGTGTGCCTCAGTCCTGGAGACTGAATTGAGCCCTCTGTAGTCCACACAGAACCGGAGTTCAGGTGTGGCACCCTGCATGGCAGTCTTTGGGACCAAGAGCACTGGGCTGGCCCAAGGACTCTTTGAGGACTCAATTACCCCTAAAGCAAACATTTTGGAGATTACCTGTCCTTATTGTAAGCCATAACCGTGTTAGTCACTCTGTAAGCCTTGTGCTTCACAGGAGGACTGTCTCCAGTTTCCACATCATGGACGCACCACTCAGTGACACCAGGAACCAAGGAAAATATATCAGAGAATTGCCCCAACAGTTGGTAACAATCTTGTTGCCGATCTGTGGCAGAGAGGCTAACACCATCCACTGACCCATCTTGCTCTGTTGCAGACAAGAGGTCAGGAAGAGGCTCAGTCTCCTCCTTCATTCCATCATCTGTCGCTAGGAGCATGCCCACTTTGGACCTTTCTAAGTGGGGCTTCAGGCGGTTAACATGCAGGACTCGCAAGGGGTTCCTGGGAGACCGCAAGTACACCAGATAGGTGACATCACTCTTGCGATCCACCACTTCATATGGACCGGTCCACCTGTCCTAGAGGGCACAAGGCTCTACAGGGGCCATGACCCAATCTTTCTGTCCAGGTTGAAGCTCAATCAGAGTGGCATTTTGATCCTACCACCCTTCATTTCTTCCTGGCTGGCTTCCAGATTTGCCTAAGCGAGATCCCTGAAATTCAGAGTCTGGTTCTTGAAGGCCAGCATGTAACTATATACATACTGGGGAGGTTTCCTGGGCGATTGCTCCCAGCCTTACTTGACCACACTCAAAGGTCCTCCTACTGGCCGACCATACAAAAGTTCAAAGGGGCTGAACCCTAGGGACTTTTGTGGCACCTCACGGTAGGCAAACAGAAGGCATGGTAAGAGGACGTCCCACTTATGCCTCATTGGTTCTTCAAAACCCATGATCATGCCTTCGACGGTCCGGTTGAATCTTTCAACCAGCCCATTACCTTATGGGTGGTAAGGAGTGGTGAACTTGTAGGTAACACCACACTCCTTCCACAAACACTTCATATAATTAGAAATGAAGTTTGTACCTCAGTCAGACACCACCTCTCTGTGGAACCCCAAACAGGAGAATATCCCCATCAGTGCACATCCGACTATGGGGGCCATCACTGGGTAGCATGGTCTACCAAGAACAGGATTAACCTGTTGCCCATGGCTGTCTTGGGGTCCAGTGGCCCCAGAATGTCAATGCCCACCTGTTCAAAGGGGGTACTGACTACAGGGAAAGGTTGGAGAGGGGCCTTGTGCCTCCTTCCACTTTTTCCACTTGCCTGGCAAGTTTGATAGGTCCTACAATGAGTATCTGAATTCTCCCGCATATGGGGCCAATAAAAGTGGGAGACAAGCCTTTCAAAGGTCTTGTTCTGCCCCAGATAACCAGCTAAATAAACATCATGAGCCAAACCCAGTAGGAAGGCTCTGAAGCGCTGAGGTACCACCAGCACAAGGGCTGACCTAGGCTCAGCAACCTTAGGCTCACTATACAAGAGAACATCCTCCCAGTAGATCCAATGTGATCCAGACTGCTGCTGCCTGCTGCCTTGTTTGTGGCCTGTTGCCTCAAACTCACAAGAGAAGGGCACTTCTGCTGCTCTTCACAAAATTCCTCCATGGAGGGACCCCCTTCTTGCTGCAATGGGTCAGCTCATGTAGGTACTCCAGTTCAGAAACTTGCTCTCCTGTAGATTACAGGGCATCCCCCTCAAGGTCTGCCTCCTCCTGGACCGTGGGTACAATGGGGGCTAGTTTCCCGCGCCCCGACCTCTTCTCTTTTAGGCAGGTTCCTGGGTCATACTTTTAGGCTCCAGGGTCTCTTGAACACCCTTAACTGCCATAGATCGAGGGGTCACATACACCCACTCAGGCAGACCCAACATCTCTGAATGCACCTTCTTCTCCACCTTAACCCAAGGGAAGCTTTCCAGATCATTGCCAAACAGACAAACAACAGGCATGACGTGCCTCACAGCTACTTGAAGAGTACCAGAGACCCCACCACTCAAAGGAAACTTGAGCCACTTTGCAACGGCTCTCTGTGTTGTCAGCGGCAACAACTGGGAGGAATGCATTGGGGACCACCTGCTCTTCAGACACCAAGTGACACTTGACAGCTGTCACACTTGCTCCTGTGTCTCTGAGAGCTTCCACTCTATGACCATTGATGGTCACCCACTGCCTGTATTTCTTAGTGTGACCAGGCAGCTGAGTTCTAGGGACCATCTCAAAATCTCCTAATGAGACAAGGGACATATCTGCGGGACCCCACCCACCTTGGGCACCCATCTCCTCCCCACCCAGGGCTACACTGGCCATCTGACGGGTGGTGCATGGGATGGCACATACTGACCCTTTTGGGGACACTGGGGATCATACCAACGGTGTCCCACCTGCTTACACTGAAAGCAGGTAACAGGCCCCTTATGAAAAGGTTTATCTGTCGGGGGTCCTGACTTCTTTTCAGGGGGAGGCTGGGAACGCTTACCTTCGTTCCCTTGGGAATAACTTTGGGGCCCTTTCTGGAACTCCCTCTGTTTACCCTTGTCCCCCCACTCTTCTACTGGGGACCTTGCCCACCTTTGGCTGAGTCTCCCACAAGACTCTTGTGGACCCTGGTACTGACCCAGAGGTCCGCCTCTTCAGCAAGTTTTCTAGGGTAAGTCAACTTGCTATCAATAAGCTGCTGGAGTAGCTCTGGAAAACAACTAGCAGACAAGTGCTCCCTAGCATTCAAATCACAGAACGCTTGAAAATTATCAACATTACTACCCCTGACCCAACCATTCATAGCACTGCAAAAGAAAGACACATATTCTACCCAAGTGGTTCCCTCCAACTTCTTACAATTCCTGAACCTCTGTCTATAGAGTTCTGGAGTTAAACCATACCTTGTCATCAGTGTTTCTTTCATGTGGGCATAAGACATCCTATGATCACTGGGCAAGTCTAAAAAAGTATCCCTACCTTCAGTTAAAAAGCAGCCCCACAACCCCGCTCCCCAATCCTTCTCAGGGACCCGGTTGGCCAACATTGCTATCTCATAGGCTGCAAACCACTGCCCAATATCTTCACTTTTGTGGGAATCTTTGATGACATCCTTGGGAATATGTACCCTGCCTTCTGAAGGCACAGATGGTACGCTGCCACCAGAGGGATTGATTTCTAAGCCTTTTGCCTTGATCTCTAATTCCCTCAACATCCTCTCATGTTCCATTCTCATTCTCTCTCTTTCCAAAGACAACCTGTTATTCTCTGTTTCTCTTTGACTGTCCATCTTAAGCTTAGCCAACTCCAACTTGAGTGTCCTATTTTTCTCCCTGTCTTCCAACTCTCTGGGGGACAGGTCTTTGGACGAGATACTGCTGCCAGGTGGAGAGAGTCCCCCTCCCCTGTCTAAAAACACTGGCCTCTCAATGGACCCATCTGCACCACAACTGGCTCCACCACAAGATAGGGGGCATTTCTTGCTTCTACCCAGGCCCTCAGCATCTTCTGGTTGTCATCCTTTTTAGACATACTTGGTGTAGCAACCTTCAATTTCCTGCACAGATGTTTGAGCTGTTTCACAGTGTAGGTATCCAACCTCTCGTCCTCAAATTCAAGATCCATAGATGGAACAAATGCTGGTTTACTCATGGTAGTAAAAATTGGGAGTTTTCAGGAAAAACTAACAGTCCAAGAAAAAAGATTCTAAAAAAAAGTATGTGGTCACGTGTGGTCTGCACTCACTAGTAGTGTACACCAATTACTGTATATGAAACACAAATGCAAAGTCGAAATCCTCACCGCTGACCACCAATGTTAGATCTGGGGGTCTCTAGTTGGCAATGGTATTCACCTTTGTCCAAATAGGGACCCTTACTTCTTAGTCAGGATAAGGGGATTACACTCCTTAATAACCCCTGCTCACCCCCTTGGTTGCTTGGCACGAGCAGACAGGCTTATCTCAGAGGCAGCGTGTTCAGCGTTTGTGAATATACAGTAATACAGAGGAAACCCTACAGATGGACACAACGCAGGTTGTTTCAAAAATTAGTATTCTTTATATAGACTTAAACACGAGACCACAAACAACAAAAATCCACAATACTACACTTAAGATTGCTTTAAAGATGATCAAAGTTACTTAGTTCAAGTTGATGATAAATGCGACAAAGTTCTCAACAAAGTACCTTGATGCGTAACCCAAAGTAAACAAAAGGCTTGCAAAAGGGGAGATGTGACGGGTCCGTGATCTGTGGGAGATGATGCTTCCTGCCTCAATGCTTGCACAGAGTAGGGGATGAGTTGTGATTCTTACCGGTGCGGAGGTGATGCTTAGGTTCTTGGCCTGTGGGCTCGTTGCTGTGCGCGAGATGGCGCCTCGATGCCATGATCCGGTTGTGATGCGAGAAGATGGCGCCCTTGATGCGGCGATGCAATGATGATGCGTAGACACCCTGGCAGCCTTGCGATGACTCTGTACTTTGTAGCCGCGACCCGCTTCTCTGGTGCTGCGATGATGACTCTCTCGATGATGTCACACTTCTACGGTGATGCGACAGCAGGCAGCTTCGATGAACACATGCTTCCAGGGAGATGCGTCAAAGGATCACTTCTCCGGCGATGCAACGATTTCAGCTGTGGCGGCAACATGCTTCCTCTCGATGTGTCGCGCTACCATCTTCCAGCGACACGCAAATGTCTGGAGTTGAGAATTCCCATCAAGGAAATTCAGAGGGGAGCTGGAGATGAAGTATTTTGTCCCTGAGACTTCAGCAGGAGGCAAGCACAGTTCAAGCCCGTAGCGAATAGTCTGAGGATGATGAAAGTCCTTAAAAAGTTCCTTCTCCTTTCCTTGGCAATGAAGCAACCACTGCAGGCCAACCTGGCAAACAGCACTATGGCAGAGGGGCAGTCAGGCAGTCAAACTCCTGCAGCTTCCTTGGTTCTTCTCTTTGACAAAAGTTTTCTTGTTCCAGAAGTGATCTAAAGTTCTTAGGACTGGGTCCCAATATTTATACCCGCAAATCATTTGTTCTCTGAAGGCAGAGAGGCCTCTGCCTAGTCCAAACCAGTTCCTGAGCACTTCGTTTACATGAGTCTTTCCTTCCTTTCACTTGTGCAGGACAGAGACATCAGCCTCCCCACAGGAGTTGGAGCCAGCACAGGGGAGGGGAGGTACAGCTCTTGAGCACTTAGTTGACAAGATTCCTTCTCTCCTTTCACAGTGCAGGGCAGAGACATCAGAAA
The DNA here is from genome assembly GCF_964261635.1 of Lissotriton helveticus. Lineage (NCBI taxonomy): Eukaryota > Metazoa > Chordata > Amphibia > Caudata > Salamandridae > Lissotriton > Lissotriton helveticus. The sequence continues at coordinate 4,090,393 of NC_136061.1, read as the reverse complement.
AGCCGCAGAAGGTGGAGCCAGTATTGTAGAGGGAAGGCCCAGCCCTATTCAGGTCCCAGGTACAACTCCTCCCTGCAGGTGAATGCAGATCTCTCTATTCACCACTGTGCTGCCCCAGCCTGTCTCCTGGAATCCCCCAGCCCTGTCACTCACAAACCCAGACAAGGAATACACAACCTAGTGTCGAGTACCTGACTGTCCAGAACCTTGACCTTCCGCAGGAGCAGATGCTAGTCCTCAAATCCCGCTCCCAGATGCCCAGGTCATATAGATCTAGACAGCCAAGAGGGGGGAAAGGGGAATTGGAATAAAGAGAAACACGCCACGTCTTCTTCCTGTCGATTTGGATTGCTTCTACTTTGGAATCTTCTTCCTGCAAAAGAGCATTAATGCAGCTACTGTATTTAGATTCTACTTCTATACTCTAACGGTAACTCTATATTTCTTTACCTTCTCTAACAGGGTGGCTAACTGTTCTCTTGTAATTGTTCACAGGTCCCAGTCTCACGTCTTCTTCTGTGAAACAAACTATGAAAACCATACAGTAAATATATATTTCTCCTACTCACTATATATCTACTTTACTCAGTAACTCAGAAACTTGTACCTTTATGAACCAGGTGAAACATGTTCTTGTCCGTCTCAATAGTAGAAACTTGTCATGAGAAAACGAAGCCTGGAGGTATTCAGCAGGATGACATGAAGAATGACTTCTCTAAAGGTGGTAAGTATCCTTATATATATATATAATGTACACCTACTTGAAGAACCTCTGGTTGAATGCCTTGCCAAATACTTTATATACTAATTTGAACAGTCTCTGCTAAGTCTTTATTTATAGTATTAAGCTCTTGCTATAACTTCTCCTTAATGGCTATATTGATAATCTTAATGGAAGTACGATATTATCCTCATATTGTCTTCCAAAGTCAATCATATGCTTCTCTCATTTAGAGTCCAAAAGAAAAGCATAACCAGTGTTATCCGGAAAATTCCCAACCTTTAACAGCATGGGCGTAAAATCTGTTCCGCTCGCGGATTTTCGGTAAATTCCCAATCCGCGAACTCTCGCGAACTTGCCGAAAATTCGTAAAATCCGTGCGAAGCAGATTTTTTGCTTGGTCGCACTTGCCAACTAGAATACTATACAATTTTCCGGGAGTAAACACTTGTGAACACGTGGATGCGGCGGGCAGCGACAATCTCGCAATTGCGAGATTGCAAAATTTGCAATTTCGCACAAGAAATCCACCAGCAGGCAGCATAAACCTTGAAAATTATGATTTTTATCAGAATAACTCCTCAGGTTGACATTTGCCTGCACTTTTTCTTTGCAGGGAGTCCATTTTGGGGGTGGGGGTGGGAGGAAGGAAGTGCCCCACAGTCTCCAACTTCCTGTTCCTGTCCACCAGGCTCCTCCCAGTGCTTTCTTCATGTGCTGGTCACTTTGATTTGGATCTTGACCTGGAAGGATTACTTTTTGTGGATGCTGCTGGATATTTGGATTTTTGCAACACTGAAAGCACTCAGCAGGTGCAAAAGTTCAATCTTATCATTAGTAACATTCCCTGTAGTGCTTCCTGAGGGGCCCCTTCAGAGTTCATTTGCCTACTTGCAACAATTCTATTACCCTGCTCTGACCCTCACAGCAGGCTCAGAGAATAGCTACAAGTATACAACAAAGGTCCTGTTAAAAAAATTACACTGCAACAGAAAGCAATTACAGACAAAACTGATAGCACTCAGCAGGTGCAAAAGTTCAATCTTATCATTAGTAACCATTCCCTGTAGTGCTTCCTGAGGGGCCCCTTCAGAGTTCAGTTGCCTACTTGCAACTATAGGCCACAAAGGTCCTGTGAAAAAAAATTGCACTGCAACAGAAAGCAAATTACAGATAAGTAAGCAGGTGCATGCCAGACTGGAAGTTTAAATTCAGTGACACATTAATCAACCCCAAATTAATTCATGTCAGTTGAAGCAGGGCAGGTGTGCTTGCTTTTTTTCACCCCCATAATCTACAGTGATAAACCAACCAGAGGGTGGCAGTGATGTACCAGAGGGTGGCATGGGTGTACCAGAGGGTGGCAGTGGTGAAACAGAGGGTGCTGTGAACCTGTGATGATGAACCAGATGTAGAAACAACATAGTCGCGGTCGTTGCGAGCCGACAAGTAAGTTCGCGATTGCGAACTGGCACAGAACCCTCGCGAACTAGCAGAAATCCTTGAACACAAAAAAAAGGAAAATCCGCAAATTCGCGAGAGTTCACAGATTTTGCGGATTGCGAATCCGTAAATACGCAAGTTCGCGGATTGCCAATTCGCAAAATCCGCCCATGCTTAGTTGAAGTAAGTCTCTCTGTGAACTCCTCTGTCACTCGCTTTATCTCTCTATTTTCTTGTTTACTTCAGCAAACACTGTATAGAAAAGTAACTCACCGCAGTTGTAGAGTAAACACTGCGCGCGAGTTCAAGGAATACTCACGAACCACACGACTCAGAAACGACGCCAGAGAAAGACATCCGTTTCCCTTCAGGAATTCAGTTGAAGTGCGCAGTTCCGCTGATGCGGAACCGCAAACTCAGCTGTGTTAGCTGCCGGTCAAAAACACTAGACCGGCAACCTACCAGCAACTTTTAGGCAGCCATATTAGAAGTTCGCAACAACAGCGAACTTAGCCCTTCGGTGCAAAATTTAAACCCATCGTTTAGAGGGGCAAACGGAGGGTTTAATGTAACGACCCTGGTGACTCTGTATTGCGGCAGACATCAGTTGGGGGTCTAATACCAAGGATCCTAGACCAGTCCTGGCACCTAGCAGAGGCAGGCCTGGACAGTTAGGCAAGAAAATACCTACTTTCTAAAAGTGGTATTTTCAAACACAGAATATTAAAACCAACTTTACTAAAATATGTATTTTATTATTCTAAATTCAGGCATACTAAATTCGAATTTCTAACTTGTTCCCTGAGTCAGTTAGGATTATAAGAATGTAATATTCTAATGCCCATTCTAGCCTATGGAGAACAGTTAGCCTTCAATGGTGAAAAACGAAAATGGCTGTAATTCACTATTAGGACATGCCACACACATCAGAACATGTCCTACCTTATACTTACAATGCACCATGCCCTTGGGCCTACCATTGGGGTGTCTAATATGAAGCAAAGGGAAGGTTTAGGGACTGGCAAGTGGGTGCACTTGCCAAGTCGACATGGCAGCACTAGACTGCACACAGGCCTTGCAATTGCAGGCCTGAGACACACTTTACAAGCTACTTCTGTGGGTGGCATAACCAGTGCTGCAAGCCCACCAGCAGCATTTGATTTACAAGCCCTGGGCACACAAGTGCACTATACTAGGGGCTGACAGGTAAATCAAATAACCCAATCATGGAATCACCAATTAGTACATCAATTTAACATAGGAAGCACTTGCACTGTGGCACTGAATATGAGTGGCACAGTGTCCAAAGCAAAAGGGGAGATGCGTCGGTTCAGTGATCCGGGGGAGATGATGCGTCCTGCCTCAATGCTTGCGCAGAGTAGGGGATACGTCGTAATCCTTACCAGTGCGGAAGTGATGCGTAGATTCTCAGCCTGCGGGCCCGTTGCGGTGCGCAAGATGGCGCCTCGATGCGATGCAATGATCCGGTGGCGATGCGAGAAGATGGCGCCCTTGATGCGGCGATGCGATGACGATGCGTAGACGCTATGGCAGCCTTGCAACGACTCTGTACTTTGAAGCCGCGACAGGCCCTGTGCCACGCTTCTCTGTTAGCGCACACCACACAGGCACATGTATATGACACCTTTCCAGACAGGCCTAAATCCATCAGTTTTTTTGCTCAGCATGCCATTCCAGTTTGAACCCAGCCATATGCAGATCAGTCTTGACCTGGTGCCCCATGGGAACAGTCCAGCCCGAACTGGGGTGGCTTGGTGAGCAAAATAACGATGGATTAAACCCAGATCTGTGACTGGGGGTGAATGTTTTGCCATTGAGCAACATTCCGTCCATTATCTTTTGTATTTTGCTGTTCACCCTATGTGGGAAGGATATGCCCAGACGTGGGTCCTGTGCTCACCATGCCACTGGAGTCAAGCTATCCTGGCTGATGACAGCTGATAGCCAGAAACCGGTCCTAGGATGCTTGATTCCGGTCCAGGGAAGACATGGCTTGGAAGTTTGGGCTGGACTGTTGCCATGAGGCACAGGGTCAAGACTGATTGGCATACGGCCATGTCTGAACTGTGTGACTTGGTGAGTAAAATAACGATGGATTAAACCCAGATCTGTGACTGGGGGTGAATGTATTGCCATTGTGCAACATTCCGTCCATCATATTGTATGTATTTCTGTTCACCCTATGTGGGAAGGGTATGCCCAGACGTGGGTCCTGTGCTCACTAGGCCACTGGAGTCAAGCTATCCTGGCTGATGACGGCTGATAGCCAGAAACCGGTCCTAGGGTGCTTGATTCCGGTCCAGGGAAGACATGCCTCGGCAGTTAGGGCTGGACTGTTCCCATGAGGCACAGGGTCAAGGCTGATTAGAATTTGGCCATGTCCAAATTGGGGTGGTGTGGTGAGCAAAAAAACGTTGGATTTAGGCCCAGTTCTCTGTACTGAGGTGAATGTATGACATTGTTCTGCATTCTGTCCATCAACTGTTGTTTTTGCATTTGTCACCCCGAGTGGGACGGGTATGCTCAGAAATGAGTCCCGTTCTCTCCACGTCACTGGAGTCAAGCTATCCTGGCTGATGATGGCTGATAGCCAGAAACTGGCCCTAAGATGCTTGTTTCCGGTCTAGGGAAGACATGGCTTTGCAGTTCGGGCTGGACTGTTCCAATGAGGCACAGGGTCAAGACTGATTTGCATATGGCTGGGTTCAAACTGGAATGGCATGGTGAGCAAAACAACAATGGATTTAGGCCCAGATCTCTGTACTGGGGTGGATGTATGACATTGTTCTGCATTCTGTCCATTAACTGTTGATTTTGCATTTGTCACCCCGAGTGGGACGGGTATGCTCAGACTTGAGTTCCGTGCTCTCCACACCACTGGAGTCAAGCTATCCTGGCTGATGAGGGCTGAAAGCCAGAAACTGGCCCTAAGATGCTTGTTTCCAGTCCAGGGAGGACCTGGCGTGGCAGTGCCGGCTGGACTGTTCCCATGGGGCAGAGGGTCACGACTGATTTGCATATGGCTCGGTTCAAACTGGAATGGCATGGTGAGCAACAAAAATATGGATTTAGGCCCAGATCTCTGTACTGGGGTGGATGTTTGACATTGTTCTGCATTCTGTCCATCAACTATTGTTTTTGCATTTGCCATGGAAAGGCTGGCGGGTGTTGGGCCCCCTCAGTGTGGGGGAGGGTGTAGGTACACTGGGGGGTACCCCTAAATTCCAATGCACAAGATGGCAGGCACTGCGGGGTGCCTACCACATTGTGCATGGAAATACACATTGTGCCATACTGGCAGGCGCATCCTTATTGAACGGGTGGGACCGCCGCACGTTTGGTAGGCGGTCCCAGCACCGCTATGATGGCGGGTGGACTGATGTCCGCCCCGCCATTATAATGAGCCCGTAGGAATGCATACTGTGTAAATATAAGGAAGAAACCTTGGTACTTATGTTCTGTGTTTGCCCGAAGATCTAGAAAGAAAGGAAACTAATGCTGAAAGGAACTTTTTGAGATCTGAACACTCAATCCTGTAGGCAAATGGTAATCACGTGGCTTAGTGGCTCCTCTGTACCCCTTATTGCCGGGGAGTACATTTTGTAAAAGCAAATATTAAAGCAATGGAACAACTGTCGTGAGGCACTTTTAATAAAGAAATAATAGTGGGGACGATAATTGTAGAATATGTTAGAACAAAGTAACATTGGCTAATTTGCACAAGGTTCTTGCACTTTAAACCCTGGGGCCACATTACGAATAAAGGAAAACATGTTAACATTCCAGATAAGAAATTTAAAGAATAGTTTATATAAACAACAAGCATTGAAAGTATCACCAATACATTTGCAGAAGGCTCCAGCACTTTAAATCCTGGGACTATATTAGGCATGAAGGAAAAACTGGTATCTCTCCAGTCAAGAGATGTAAAGAACAATTAATTTAAATAACAAGCACTGAAGGCTGACCTACGTGGGGGATAATTAAAAAAAAAAGTAAATCAGTGGTTTAATGGTTATAGGTAATAATGTTTTTAACATTTGTTTTCATATGACTTTTTAAAGATTTTGTATGTATTCTCTTTTGCATGAAAATAATTTGATAAATCAGTCTAGGACAATGTTTTAGAGTGAACGCAAAGACATTGGTAGTGTTCTCGATACTCAACGAAAGAATGTCAGCGTAATGGTTTATTGACTACACACTTTAATCAACACTATACACTCACTCAAATATTCAGTCACCCCCTCAGTGTGGAGTAGACTGTGTGTGTTTCAGACTTATCTGCATTAGTCCTAATGTTGAGAACATTATGTTCACATGCAATGAAAACCACAGAGTGACACAAAGACATTCCATCAGTGTACAAGGAAATGAAAACCACAAACCTCCTGATGACAATCTCAGAGGAACCTCCCAGTGGCACAGCAAATACTTCACCGAGTGCAGTCTCTGAGTGTCTGAATGTGATCAGAGTTTGCAAAGAATAGAGCAGCAGACAGTGGTGTCACAAGCCCTTCCAGAGTTTTGCTTAGGCCAACAATTATTAATTTGTCATTCAGCACCGAAATCAAGGCCCTCATTTATGAAAAGTGTTGCGTCGCTGTGCGAAAACAGCGATGCAACACTTTTCAGTGTGCCCTCCTTGCGACACCATGGATGCTCCATATATACTGTACAGTGGTCCATGTTGCATCGATTTGCAGACACGTCAGTATTCTTGATGTATCTGTAGGCTTTATTTTTATTTTATTTTAAAGGTTTCATATAGCGTGACTAGACCCGGAGGTATCAGAGCGCTTTACATGAGTATCAGACCCTGGGTCCTTGTGCAAGCCCCATGTGAAAAGGCCTGCGTCACCCCATACACCGACTGAGAGGCAGGCTTAAAGATTTGACGCCGTGGCACCCTAGAAGTGTCACAATTAAATCTCATAGATTTCACAGCGACACTTCTACAAGCCTTTGTACGTGCTGGAACGCCCCCCTGCGTACATTATAACTGTTGCAGGTATAATGTAGAGCACATGTTTACAAAGTGACACATCTCCTTAGATGCATCACTCTGTAAACAAAGCGCGGTGTTGTGCATTTGTACGCTGCTGCATATAAATGCCCAAAATGTGCTGCGCTGGATTGTGGAGAAGAGTGCAGAACCGTATTCCCTAAGACTGGTGTGCTACTGGTTCATCATGCTGCACAAGATGGCTGATTTGCATAGTGCATAGCCTCAAAACACAGTGCAAAGGTATGTGTGTGCTGCCTAGCATCGGATTTATACTAGAAGCATACTTTGCATAGTGCACAGCCTCAAAACACTGTGCAAAGGTGTGTGTGTGCTGCCTTCTATACTAGAAGCATACTTCAGAACTGCAAATTCAAATACCAAGTCATACTCAGAAGGATGCAACACATGCAATGAATTGTTTTTTGGGGAAATTAGCACATTTCCATTTGTTTACACCTTATTCAGTAGGAGGGAGTTGATAAAATTCCTAATGCAGCTATTTCAGTAGAGTGGGCTTTGCATAAAAACCAGTGGGTGTTTGTGCTTCAGTAACACCCCCTGACACAAAGCAAAGAAGAGCAATGTGTTTTTTGCTGTGGAAAAGGCGCACCTTTCCAGCACAAAACACCTTTTGTTCTGGATAATAAATACCAGGCACTGATGTGAACCCTCAGTGAATCGGGGATTGGTGCTCTCCAGAGAGAACACGATTGCAGCTCTGCTTCTGATTCCTTCTTTACCTTCAACAATACTTAGAAAATTATAGAACACAAGCCTCAATACCCAGTTGGGCACTGTCACCACTCACAGATCCAAGACCCCGCTCCATACCACCTCCATTTGCATCCAACACTTCTTTATCATTCATGAGCATAAAGCCACTGCAACCTTTATCCTTCCTCACCCTCACTATGTCTAGAATCTTTATGACCACTTTGAATGGCTACTCTTCTTGAGTTCCAACTTTCATAATTAGATAGCACCAGATGCCACCTATTCACCTCCTTCTCTTCAAAAGGACGACAGAAACAACTGAATCCTCTGCCAGGCTTGATTTTGACCCAATCACCAGAAAAGATCCTCTGACTACCAGTGCTATCCTGTTGGGTACTGTTAGTATTGGGGGTCTCTAGTTGGCACCGGTAGGTACTTGTGAAGAGTAGGGACCCTCTCCTCCAGTCAGGGTAAGGGGGTACACTCCCAAGATAACCCCCGCTCACCCCCTTGGTAACTTGGCTCAAGCAGTTAGGCCTATCTCAGAGGCAGTGTGCAAAGCATTTGTGAACACATACAGTAATCAAGTGACAGCACAACAAATAGGCACCACACAGGTATTATATCAAAAATAGTTTGCTGTTATATAAGACTTGGCACAAGACCAAATAACAACAAAAATAATCCACAATACTATTAGCAACAAAGAGTTCTTGTTAAAATGCTTGGTTTTAGAGTTCTGTGCGATTCGTACTCTTTGTCCGGTACTCACTGCAATGACAATAACACAAAGAGTCTAACAAGTACAGTGGATGCTTCTGTCCGATGCGTTCAGGATGTTGTGCGAGTCAAACACAGTACCTTTACATGATGCGTCCGGCACGGACGATGCGTTGCAAAAAGAAGGCGATGCACGATGCATTGTCCTCCAGTCACGGTGCGAGCTCCGGGTCATTAATGTCGTCTGTACGAGTCGTTGAGCGGAGAGCCGCGTTGATTGAGGCGGGCGGTGCTTGATGCGGAGCGTTCAGCTCACGTTGCAGCGTACGAGCCGTACTACGGGAGCTGCGATGTTCAGTCTTGGATGCGGTGCAAGGCGGTGCGACGCGGACGTGCGAAGCAAATCCCTCTCTGGGTGCGATCGGTAGACTCGTACTCAGCAGCAGTGTACGTGTCGTTCCGACCAGGATGATTCGATACGGCAAAGCATTGTACGTTGTATGGTCGGCCAGTCACGGTGCGAGCTACGGCTTGTGAACGTCGTTTGTACGAGTTATCGAGCAAAAAGCCGCGTTGATTGAGGTGAAAGGTGCTTGATACGGTGCTCGGCAGGATGTGAGTCGATCGTACGAGGCGTACACAGCTCCCGGCCTCGGCAACTATGGAAAACAGCGTTTCCCAAAGCTCTCTTCGAGGCGGATGAAGTCCACTAGTCCTGGGACTTCGTTCAAGGGGGCAAGCTCGCTTCCAAGCCCTTGGAGATTTTTTGGCACAAATTGAAAATAAAGTCTTTCAGTCTTTCTCCTCTCCTTCAGCAGCAAGGCAACCAATGGAGGCCAATCCCCCAGGTCAGGGACAGTATTCCTCCTTCAGCTTTCCCAGTTCCTTCTCTTCAGGCAGAGGTTCCTTCTTGTCAAATCTGGATCTAATTTCTTGGGAGCAGGGTCACAATACTTATACTCCTAAATCATTTGTTCCTCTAGGGTTGAGGGGCCTGTGCCCAGCCAAAACCAGTTCTTGAGCACTTTGTTGACATGACTCTGACTTTTCATTCAGGGAGCAGGCTAGAGACATCAGACACTCCACATGAGGTGGAGCCAGCATTGTGGTGGAAAGGCACAGTCCTATTCAGAGTCCAGGTGCACTCTTCCCACCCATCTGGATGTATATCTCTCTATTCACCACCAGGCTACCTGGCTCTGCCCTCTGGAATTCCCCAGCCCTGTCACTCACAGAAACCAGACAGCAGATACACATCCTAGCAGAGGCAAGCTGAAATGGTTAGGCAAGCAAATACCTACTTTCTAAAAGTGGTATTTGCAAACACAGAATCTTAAAATAAACTTTACTAAAAGATGTATTTTATTATTCAGGCATACTAAACACGAATTTCTACTGTGTTCCCTGAGTCTTTTAGGATTATAGAATGTAACAATTCTACAGCCCATTCTGGCCTATGAGAACAGGTAGCCTTGCAATAGTGAAAAACGAAAATGGCTGTAATTCACTTTTTAGACATGCCACACACATCAGGGCTTTTCCTACCTTGCACTTACCATGCACCCTGCCCTTGGGCCTACCATAGGGGTGACACATATGAAACAAAGGGCAGGTTTAGGGAATGGCAAGTGGGTGCTCTTGCCCAGTCAGCATGACAGCACGAGGCTGCATGCAGGCTCTGCCATGGCAGACCTTATACACATTTTACAAGGCTGCTTATGCGGGTGGCACAACCAGTGCTGCAAGCCCACCAGCAGCATCTGGATTTACAAGCCCTGGGCACTCCGGGTGCACTCTACTGGGGTCTGACAGTGAACCAAATAAGCCAATCATGGAATCCAATCAATATAGCAATTTACACAGGGAGCACTTGCACTGTGGCACTGGTTGGCAGAGGCACAGTGCCCTGAGCAGCTAACACAAGCAAAAACAGATGAGGCACAGCAACAAAAAAGTGGAAGGGAGACCCACGCCAAGGTGCCAGGTCTAACAGGTACCACTTGGCCTGCCACCTTTCCCTTCTATCAAATCTTTCATCCATGAAAGACAATGTTTGGAAACAGGCTTCCTCCCCCTCATCATGCAAAAGGAACCTTACCAGTAGCAGAATTCTCAGTTGTACAATAAGTCCAAACCAATTCAGAAACCATCATTTCCACATTCTGTCTGTCTGTCGTCTGTCTGTCTGTCTGTCTGTCTGTCTGGCAGGCAGGTAGACAGACAGACAGACTCTGATAGAGTCTGTCTGTCTGCCTGCCTGCCTGCCTGCCTGCCAGACAGACAGACAAATGTCTGTCTGTCTGTCCGTCCATCCGTCCATCCGTCTATCTATCTATCTATCTATCTATCTATCTATCTATCTATCTATCTATCTATCTATCTATCTATCTATCTATCTATCTATCTATCTATCTATCTATCTATCTATCTATCTATCTATCTATCTATCTATCTATCTATCTATCTATCTATCTATCTATCTATCTATCTATCTATCTATCTATCTATCTGTCTATCTGTCTATCTGTCTATCTGTCTATCTGTCTATCTGTCTGTCTGTCTGTCTGTCTGTCTGTCTGTCTGTCTATCTGTCTATCTGTCTATCTGTCTATCTATCTATCTATCTATCTATCTATCTATCTATCTATCTATCTATCTATCTATCTATCTATCTATCTATCTATCTATCTATCTATCTATCTATCTATCTATCTATCTATCTATCTATCTGTCTATCTATCTATCTGTCTATCTATCTTTCTATCTATCTATCTATCTATCTATCTATCTATGTGTCTGTCTGTCTGTCTGTCTGTCTTTCTATCATGCGGTTCAGCTTTTTCACAATTACATTGGCACAGGGAGAACAAAGCAGTATATAAATGCCTCCCCACACATGACAACAACAAGTATTTTAACTTGCCAGAAACCAGCTGTGTACCATTGTCGGTGATGAGTTCTATCGGGTACCCTGCCTCCCTGAAATCCTTGCATAATGCCTATACGGTTGACACATGGTGATTCCATTCAATAATCTGCCAAACAACCACCAGGAATGTACATCCACCATAACCATGATAAATGACTTTCCTGTGCAGCTGACGAGTGTGGGCAGTATCTGCAGCCCGGGGGGACTGAACGCCCGCTGCTTTCCCGCCACCCGCCGCCGCACCTTCAAAATCCTCGGTGCGGTCGCTGTGAGGCGCGTGGGACTACAAACCCCATAATTCCCGGCATGTCCACATCGCGCTAGGAGGCGCTTTAAATCTGGGACAGCCCCTGTGGAGTGGGGAGACTTTCCTGTGCAGCTGACGAGTGTGGGCAGTATCTGCAGCACGTTTAATTGATGCATGATAGTCCCTCCTAGCAGTCTTGTAGATTTCCTGATCATCTCTATTGTAGTGTCGACACCACCTTCGCTCCAATACTCTCACTTCTCCTAGTATTTCTTTTAAAGAGCTTGTAAACCAGGGAGCAGATTTTTCCCTTGTCTAGATCTAGTCTTTGTCCCTCGGGGTTTCATATTTTCTCCGATATTCCTCATCCACCCCTCATAACTCTGGTTGTCAATAATCGCGTTCCCCAGCAATGATGGTTTGCTCTCCTTCACCCATCTGTTAAGATCTGGATGCTCTATAATGGTATACAACCTTTACAACCAAATTTTTACCACTCACTACCATTACAACGCGGTCATTACAACGCAAACCATTACAACGCATTGCACTGGGGGGCGCTCTAGGATAGGGAATAGGTTAATTTACTATCCAATAACCTTCCCTAGTGTCCACGGGGACTGGAGTTGGAATAGTAAATTAAACTATTCACTATCCAGCACCCCAAAGCGCTATGCGTTGTAATGGTATGCGTGGTAAAAACCGCGTTGTAATGGTATGCGTGGTAAAAGTATGCGTTGTAACGTCATACATCCTCTATAATTTTCCCCCAGCGTGGGATAGGTGTCCTATTCCCTGGTATAGCCGTCTTCATAGGCTTATTGTCATTCACCTTAATGCTGAAAGCAATGAATTTGTGATCCGACCAAGTGTGAGTCAGAGGGGATTCTACCTTCATCGTGTCCAGGTTTGAGCTGATGCAATCTAAAATATGCCCTACCTTATGTGTGGGTTCCACTGTTTGTATCATCAATCCCAAAACATGCAGCATCTCTTTAAAACACAACACGTTGGGATCACTGGTATTGTCCAGGTGCAGATTTAAATCTCCCAATAGAGTAAAATTGGCAAATCTAAGAGTTAAGTCAGGACTTCATCCACACTTTCTAGAAATTGAGTCGGTTGTTCAGGGGGTCGGTATATCAGTACCTCCGCAAAGGTGAATGAATCATGGACCTGAAAACTAAAACCGAGACATTCTGCTCCTTTAATGTCTGATAGTTCTGTAGTGGTGCATTTAAGGGTGTCTCGATAGATAATTGCCAACCCCCCCCCCCCTCGCTGTGAGGGTCTATCTAACCTCTGGATTAGAAAGCCTGGAGGCAAAGCCTGTACTATATCAGGATTGAACCAATCTCTGAGCCATGTTTCTGTAACCAATAGACAGTCCAGGTCCTTTTCTAAGATGAGAGCATGTATATGAAGTGCATTCTTGCACATGGAGCGCGCATTTATGAGGCCCCCAGTTAGAGTCCTACGTGTCCCCTTCTCAGTCGGTCTTTGGTAAGGTTCTATCACCTGTTTACATCCAGGACAGCTTATAGGGCCTTCCCACTTATCTACATTGAGGGCCTGGTGACAGTATTTATGTTGATTATTCAATGATAATATAAGGGATTTAGACAGCTGATCTTTAGTAACTCCCTGGGCAGTATGTCTGGCCCCCGGCCCGACCTTGGCGCGGACAGGGCGCAGACGGGCGCAGACGGGCACAGACGGGCTGGACTTTGGCTTGACTTCGGCGCGACAGCGGCGCGCCCGCTGCACGCGTCCGCTGCGCGGAGGAGTAACCATCTTCCTTTATTGTCCCGTCTGCAGCGCTAGAGCGCTGGGACTTGTAGTTCCCCCAATATGGCCGCCACACAAATTATTCGGGCGTCTCCGACCACAACACCTTAATCGGTTGCGTTTAATCGGAGGGGTTAGTGCAGGCTATTGGAGACCCATTCTTGTGTCAGAACGCCCCCCCTGCATACATTATACCTGGAGCAGGTATAATGTGGTGCAGGAGTTTAAAAAAGGGATGCATCTACCTAGATGTGGCACTTTGTAAATATGGCGCATTTTTTATGCAGCTGGTGCGTCACAGAAAGTAACGCACTGGCGGCACAAAAGTGAAGCAAGGGCCCGTACATGAACCCCTATGTTTACAACTGCGAAGTTTAGGCAGTCAAGGCAGAGAACTATACACATACAAAGAGAAGCTTGTCCTATCTTTTTATGTGCAGACTTATCTACCCTGATGGCAGACGTGGAAGCTGGCAAGGAGGTCCCAAGGCAGGAGACTTCTTTGCCTCACTAGCTCATTTTGCCAGAAGCAGACTTAGCAGATGGGCCTATCGAGGTTCTTTCCAGTCAACATGCATGTTTTTGCATAACTTATAATAATGCAGAATAACAAATGATTTGTACAAAACGAGTTATGTTATATCACATAGGGCCCCATTGGCTAATATTGAGCTTGTAAATACAGTTAGTTCTTGGCCCTCCTAAGGTGGTGTGACTCGCCTGCGTGGATATGATATTCTTGTCTGATTTTCTGCTCCTTCCAAGCCAAGACCACAAACAGAGATTCTGAGATTGTACTTGGTGAAATATATGCTGATGCCGCTAGAAAAAGAGTACTCAAAGTACGGCCCGTGGGCCGTCAGGGGCCCGGTAAGCCTTCCTTGGCGGCCCGCGGACCTTAAAGACATCGTACCTGTGTTCTTTTTTCTTTTTTTTTAAGTGTCAGTAAACACTGCCGGTACTGCTCTGTGGGGGCCGGGTGATTCCAGCTACAGTCGGAGTGGAGCTGCAGGGGTTCTAAGAAGAGGTGAAAAAAGCCTCATTACCATGTAAATGGTCTTTTAAAGACTTGTGAAGCACTGGGGTGCGGCTGTGTATGTGTCCGGGAAGCAGTGTCAGCCCGGGCTGACACACACACACACGGGGTGGTGACAGAGGACATCAGGGACTGTGAGCCCGGTGAGGTGACAGAGGGAGGGTAGCAGGGAGTGAGAGCCGGGTGAGGTGACAGAGGGAGGGTAGCAGGGAGTGAGAGCCGGGTGAGGTGACAGAGGACAGCAGGGACTGAGAGCCCGGTGAGGTGGGAGGGCAGCAGGGAGTGAGAGCCGGGTGAGGTGACACAGGGCAGCAGGGAGTGAGAGACGGGTGAGGTGACACAGGGCAGCAGGAAGTGAGAGCCCGGTAAGGTGGGAGGGCAGCAGGGAGTGAGAGACAGGTGAGGTGGGAGGGCAGCAGGGAGTGAGAGCCGGGTGAGGTGGGAGGGCAGCAGGGAGTGAGAGCCGGGTGAGGTGGGAGGGCAGCAGGGAGTGGGAGCCAGATAGAGATAGAGATAGAGACAGATTGAGACATATAGAGTCTGAGACAGATAGAGACAGAGAGAGACAGAGAGAGAGAGAGGGAGAGAGAGGGAGTTAGAAGGTGGGAGGGAGATAGAGGGAGACAGAGAGAGGAAGACAGAGAGAGAGGGAGACAGAGAGAGGGCGACAGAGAGGGAGACAGACAGAGGGAGTGAGACAGAGAGGGAGAGAGAGATATGTTGGCTCAGTGGACGAAGGCATCCGCTGCAGGGGCCTGTGTTCAACCTCATGGTCACAGTTTTTTTCCCCTAGCTCCTCCCCCTCCCTCCACTGACCCCGCCCCCAGCAGTGCGGCCCTCACCCACAAACCACACTGACAATTCGGCCTCCAAGAGAAATTTTGTGAGTACCCCTGCGCTAGAAGGTTCCTGTGTGATCGCCATCAGAAGGTTTATCTTGATGCTGATGAAAGATCTTTACAACACTTGCAATTTTGCCTTTTTGTAAATTCTTCAGCACAGTAGTATGTTCAAGTGAGCATCAAAGCCATACAGAGCCCTATTGATTAAAGAAATGATCCAAACTTTAGCAGAGAGACATAAATAAATGTTATCCATCTCTAGCGGCGTGAGGATTAATATCAGAACTACTCATAGCCAGTATGCGACTTGTTAGGATAAGTGGCTGTTTAAGCTCTCCTGAACAACCCTTCCCAGCATGCCCCACTGCAGCCCACTCTGTAAGACTCACAGACAAAAACAGAAAGGGCCTGGTTCACAAAGGGTCTCCGTACTCGTGGCGAAGTCCCCGCACTCTGCCTTGAAGCCCATAGGAATCAATGAGCAATACCGAATCGGTATTTACCAATTCGGTAAATACCGATTTTTGCAAGGGTGCAGGGGGTGTCACTTTGACACCCTCTAGCACCCCAAATACAGGCACGTCTAACATGTGGCACACATACATGCCCTAAGGGCATGTCTGTGTGTCAAATTGCACAGGTGTGCATGCACAGATGTGCATGCACACCTGGATTCGGTATTTTACCACCCAATAGGATTGGGTGGTAAAATACCGACTCTTAAGGGCCTGTAGCACTTTCTGAAGTGCCACCTACATCTCATTTACAGAATCGGTAAATTTACAGATTCGGTATTTTACCGATTATGTATATTTACCAAATCGGTAAATTTACCGATTCTGTATATTTACCGAATCGGTAAATTTACCGATTCTGTAAATGACATGTCCCCTACATGCCAAATCCTAAATACCGGTTGGTAACGGCCAAAATCGGCCGTTACCGACCGGTATTTTGGCTCCTACATCTGGCCCTTAGATTCTATTAATGACACAGAAGCAAAAAGTATGACTTCCTTACTGAAATCTGTAATAACAAAGAATATAACGTACACAACAGCACCTTCCAAAATGGCTTCTTAACAGTCCAACAAAAAACATGAACAGAGACATGAAGGAGCTTATTTATGAGCCATTGCGTCACTTTTGCGCCGCCGGTGCATCACTTTTTGTGACGCAGCAGCAGGGTAAATAATGCGCTATGGTGCTTCATATTTACAAAATGATGTATTTAGGTAGATGCGTCACTTTGTAAACCTTTGCGCCACATTATACCGGCGCTAGGTATAATGTATGCAGGGTGGGCATTTTAACGCAAGTAAGCCACCACTTCTAGGATGCAAATGCGTCAATATCTTCCACCTGCCTCATAGCAGGCGTAAGACTGACGCAGGCACATTTCACATGGGACTTGCCCATTTGTAATGACCCTTTGCTGGAGTTGCGTCACTTTTGTGACACACTCCAGCAATGCGTCATTTTTACGCCTACATATACCTCAGAATGCTGACGTAGCTGTAACTCCTTGCGGCATGATGTGTCATACTGTAAATATGATGCATCACTGATATCGCAAAGAGGGCGCAATGAAAAGTGACGTATCACTGTTTTCTCACAGCGATGCGTCACTTTTCATAAATGAGGCCCAAAATGCTTCTGCTGACCATGACCTCATAATGACTCCAGTGACATCATCCGCAGAGCTATGAATACTACAGTCCCAGGCAGCACTTCCACTTCTTTGTGTATAAGAACAATCCAAAAACATTAAAACTGGAACTTTCTGAGCATGAAGGTTAATTGCTAGGTAGAGTGGCTTGGGGGTGTGGAATGTGAAATGTGGGTAATGCACATTCTAGTCCCATACATCGTGAGATTCCATCGCATCCCTTGGGAAACAAGAGAGACAGATACGCATGCCACTCTCAGCTGTAACATTTGTAGCTCCTCAGGTTTGGAGAATGAATCTAAGAAGCCAACTCAGCTTCCAGTACTCATTGATGGAACCAGAACATTAACATGGCAATGGGTGACTTTCACCTGAGGAACAACCACGGGTGTAGAGGAGATACATCTTTTCCTCTGTTGTCATCTGATGGTGGAAGAAGACTGAATTATATAAATTAAAATCTAATTTAATCGACCATCCTATGAAACATTCTGGTAATGATTTTACCTAATTTTTGTGGACCTCCGCCATCTGTGCAGTGTCTCCAAGAAGCCAGGGGAGCACCAACAATCACGTGTCAGTAGAGACGAGCAAGGAATGCAACTAGCAGGAAGTATCATCACTCTTCTGAGTGTCGGCTTACACAAGGTCACTCAATATGATCCTGTGTTAGGGCTAGGTTTGAAAGGTCAATACAAGAAGGCTAATGTACTAGCTGCGACATATGACAATTCAAATGAACACATCTTCATGAATATTCATGGAGTAACTTGCGGTGTCTTTCAACTTTTATGCACAGCATTTTATTTGCAAAGCATTGATGGAAATCGCTTTGCTTTGCTATATTGAGTTGAATTTCATCAGATGCTCTGAGTAACCTGAGGTGAGTTACAGGTTACGCTTTGCACAGCATGATTTTAAGTGTTGGATGTGAACAATTCTGTGCTTGTCTCTCTTATTTTTTTACACAATTGGATTAACTTTTCAAATATTAGTTCCTCTCCTTCAATAATATGGGTGTACATTTGGGGAATTCAAAGTTTAATTCAGCAATTATTTTATTTTTATAACCACGTTTGTTATGAAGAATGATCAGTGTACTAGTCCAGGTGCCGCTCGTGGTGTTACGGAGGATGAGAGCTTCTGGGGCAGTGTTGCATACCTGGCGGGACTGCGAGGGCCAGCAGCAGCCTTTGCCACCTGACGCTGTGTGCCTCTTCCCGCCCTCCCACGCCGGACTTTAAATAGCGGCTCGCGGCCCCCGCTCCGCGGGAGCCGCTCGTGGTGTTACTGAGGACGCGAGCTTCTGGGGCAGTGTTGCATACCTGTACGGACTGCGAGGACCAGCAGCCTTTGCCGCCTGATGCTGTGTGCCTCTTCCCGCCCTCTCACGCCGGACTTTAAATAGCTGCTCACGGCCCCCGCTCCACGGGCGCCGCTTGTGGTGTTACTGAGGATGAGAGCTTCTGAGGCAGTGTTGCATACCTGGCACGACTGCGAGGACCAGCAGCCTTTGCCGCCTGATGCTGTGTGCCTCTTCCCGCCCCTCCCACACGCCGTATATCTTTGACTACGCAACCCACTTCGTACGCACACGGGCGCGCGCCGGGCGAAGCCCGGGCCATGGGTGGGCCCGTTTAAGCCCGTTGTAGCCCGGAGGAGACAGACCGTAGCATCCCTCTTTCATCCGGTGTAATCCTCACTACAACCGTCCAGAAGACTTGTAAGTACTAATTTTGCTGAGGGGCTGCAATACTAACATGGCCGCGCGCGAAAGCAGGAGCAGAACTGTCATTTCGAGTGGGAGACTAACAGGAACACTTGATCATTTTATAACCAGAGCTAACTCTGTTATTGACCAGGGGATAACTTTAATGGAGCGCCGAGTTTCTCAAGACCTAGCCATTGCCAAAAGATCTTCCATGGGCCATTTCGCAAATGCTCGTACACCAGAACCTGTCAGGCGAGCAAACGTTGATGATGTTCCTCTGGTTGTTCATAGTCCACCGATCTCTCAGGACCAGGGCCATATATCTTTATCTGAGCAGCCTCAGTTATCAGAAGTAACAGAGACTACCATTGCGTCAACTACGGCTAGCTCTCCTGAGAGACCCAATACTCGACAGGTACGAGAAAGATGTGAGGGGGCAATGCCCAAGAGGAAGCGGGGTGCCGCCACTGGTGCTGGAGGTAGAAAGCCTAAACTTGCAAAAGGAAACAGCAATAATAACCTAAAATCCAAACGCAAGGGGTCAGAAGCCTCAACTCTACAGACATACTTGCTCCACCTTCTGTGTCTGCAGCTTGTTTCAGAGCTTCTTCACAAGGCCCGGCCATTTCCAGTGGTGAAATAGTGGCAGTGGAGGATCACCTTCTCGCAAAATCGGGTGTCCTATTAAGGTCTTTCCTCAAACCACTAGAAGCGAGATTTATGCGTTTGAGCAGCAGCTCTGCAAGATTGAACAAGTGTCGCTGGAAACTGTGGACAGATTGAAGGAAAATATGTCAAATTTGTGTATTGCACAATCGAATACTGTACAGGGGGCGAATGTTTTAGACAAATCCACCCCCCTAGCAATAACCCCTACTCCTAAAGTACCTACTGTAAAACAGTCCGCACCGGTGGTCACACTTACTAATGCTCTGAGGGAGGGTACTTCAGCACAGTCTAAAGAGGGTGGTCAGGCTTTTCCCGCTAGGGACTCCTCTAGGGAATGTAGAATCGATTTGCCCTCTGAATCAAGCCCCTATTTGGTAGTCCTGACAGGGGTCCCCGAAATATCTAATCCGACTTTGGAATCGTTCATGTCCCTAAAAAATATAGTATCTGACTGGCTCAATAAAAACAGACCACTTCCCCCCCATATTACCAGCGAAATACTAATGGTGTGCAGGCTGTTATAGGTGGGGCACAGGCCAAAAACCATAAATGGTGATTGCGTGTTGGTAAACTTCAAGGACCCACCGACTGTGGAGCATATTTGCAATTGGAGATACCATAGGTCCAGGGGCTATTATTCAACCACTTCCATTGTCATATTTCTATCCCCCAAACTACTTGCAAGATTCTGAAGGTTAAAAGGTGAATGGACCTTAGTAGAGCATCTACGTAGGGGTAGGACTGAGAGGGGTTTGCACGCGCAACCACTCGCATCAAGCCAAATATCTACCCAAAATAGATACAGTAGCCCGGAAATGGTCGTTTGACTTCAGCACACACGGGTGGAAACTCATGTCACCACCTAAACAAGGAGTAAGTGTGGGGGGTGTGGTTGAGCTAACCAGTAGTAATTCGGCTAGTGGTAATCCAGATCCTCTCCCCTCTATTCAGGGGATTACCATAGGAAATGGTGATGATCAACTCGGGAGTACTTCGCTAGCCCGCTCATTGGAGCTCCATCAGGCATTCGTTAACGAAGGTGCCCCAATGGGGAGCGGTGTCATCAGCGCGGTTGCTAGTAAATCAAAATCTTTGACAATATTGTCCTGGAACGTGACAGGCCTACCCAATAAGTTGTCTTGCCCTGAGTGGGGTTCTTTTGTAGATAAAACTGACATCTGCCTCTTTCAAGAGACCTGCGAAAGAACAAATAAGAGTGGGATTTGCTGCATTCCACTTAACCGCTCATTGGAGGGTGGGAGGGCAACTGTCAGGGGGCCTTACCACCTGGGTCGGGCTTCACCTGGGTTGTATGGCCGAGACTGTGACCACCCACTCGGGCGATGTCCAGTGTGTAGTCCTAAAGTGGCCCAATTCCTTTAAGCTTGCTATCATGAATGTTTATTCGCGACCACTAAGCGTAGCCAGCGAGTCAACCACCATTGAAGAGCTGTCGAATTTTTTGTATTCTTTTGCTAGCGATACCTATCTCCTGATAGCAGGCGATTTGAATTGCCACTATGAGCCCCTACCGGGGTTGAATGAAGGTGCTCTCATGGCGGAGGATGACTATTGGGCCATACTCCCAAGTCAATCCCCATTTCCCAGGACATGGTCCCCTTTAGCGATCCAAATGAAGGCCCTAACTTTAAACCACTCTATTAGGGCCTGTAACAGTCGCACTCACTCTGATACTCCATCAAGGTGTACGTTCAATAAAAAGGGGCAAGAGTCACGCCTGGACTATATTATGGTCGAGACGCGGCTGTGGTCCAAGGTTATTGATTTTGAGGTTATTACTAAGGTCGATAGCGACCATAACGCTCTGAGCCTGGAGATGGTTTTTCCCAGCCGAAGAGCCAATGTATCGACAGACCAGGAAGATTTAACAGATAGAGCAATATTGTCAAATGATAGATGTAGGGTTAAGTGGGAAAAGATAGTGGCGTCCCCAGATGAACTATCCAAATTATATAATTCAATTCTTCCCCTGTTCGTGGAGGTTGATCTTTTAAATTCACAACAACCGCCTCCCGATTTGGAAAATGCAGGTCTTGCATACGATCCTAGTCTCCACTTTAGTCGCTGTTTTTAATACACAGGTGTCCAAACGGAGAAAAAGGGCCCCGCATCTTCATGGTTCAATGCTGCATGTCGAACGACAAAGTCAGAGCTGGTGCAGGCCCTAAAGCTTGGCAGTAACAAACCTCTTATTCGTGCTAAGAAATTGCATTACAAAGAAGCAACGATAGAGAGAACCTAGACCTGCCCTTTGATTTGGAAGAGATTGAGATAGCAGTCTCCCATCAGGCAAGGCTGCGGGACCCGACCAACTTCCAGCAGAGTTCTTTAAGACTTTCTGGGGTATACTTAGGCTGGATTTACTTATTACAATGCAGCAGGCTCAGACGGGGGCATCTATACCAGCATCGTGGGCCGGGGCAGACATTGTGGTTATTTTAAAGAAAGCTAAACCAGCTGATGAACCAGGTTCATACAGGCCAATAACTCTGATAAATGCGGACACAAAGATCTTTTCTAAAATGCGGGCCCTTAGGTTTGCTAAAAAGATTGAGAGCTTAGTAAGTATTAACCAGCACGGTTGTATACCTGGGAGAGGCACCACTCATCATACAAGGAAGGTTATCACGTTATTTATATGTCTGGTTTAATGGGAGGCGCAGAAATTGAAGGTCAAGATCCTCTGGGAACTGTGGCTATTTATGCATTGGTCTTGGGCACCGAGGCAGAGAATGTCTTTCTAAAAAGCACCGATTCTACTTATTTCATAAGAACTAAATTTAAGACTGTGCTGGCAGCGTATAATGTCTGGAAGGCTTTTACCAAAAAGTTTGGATTAGGGAAATATAATAGGTATACTAGGGTGCTTTTATAATGATACACTTCCTCGTGATATATTTTCAGATGTGGTCTTTTCAGAATGGGGCAGACATGGAATAATTAAACTGGGAGATATAATGGGGACACAGGGTATGCTACAATTTTCTGAAATTCGGGTAAAATATGATTTAGACCAAAGGCACTTTTTTAAATTTTTAAAAATTAGAAGCTTCATGGCGGCAAAGAAAGGGGGCCCGATGGGGTTTAACACAAATCCAGTTCTGGAGGTGATTCAGGGAGGAGTAGGGTGTACAATTAAAAGACTTTACGCAGAACTGCTGAGGTGGAAACCAGATGACTTAGAGAAGCTTGAGCAGAAATGGATGCTTAAGTTGGGTATAGGTAAAGACATTTTTCATTTGTCACTAGAGTTGTGGCAGAAAATGTTATGTACAGCTTCACTCCAGGCGCAACATTGTAAAACACTATATTCTTTATACTATACCCCGGCAAGGATAGCGCAGTGGGGTGGAAGCACGGGTATCACCTGTCCCAGATGCAGTTCAGATCAGGCGGACCTAGTACATATGTTTGCATCATGCACTCATTTACAAGCAACGCGGGAAGGCATAGAGGTATTCTTGAAAAGATCTTTAGGAATAGAAATTGAATTAACACCGCCAATAATTATCTCTGGATTAGTGGATACAGACATGCAGCCGGAATATGTCTACTTTCTCTTTGTCGCCATGGCAATATTACGTTTAACAATCGCAGCTGCATGGCTTGATAAAATCCCCCCAACTTACCATGATTGGTTAGATAGACTTTTATCGGCAGATAATTTAGAAATAGCGATATATGCTAGGAGAGGGAGAAGGGGGAAGATCTTAGGGTTGCAAATATGGGGTCCCGTAACCAAATGGAGGGAAGAAGAATCTGGGCAAAACCCATGAAATCCACCGATTATTTAGTAGTTTTTTTTCCCCTGTGCTCTTTGTACTTTTAATTTCTTTGCCTAATTGTTTGCAATCTTAGTAGTATTGTTAAAGAGTTGTGATATCTATGTAATATTTTTATTTTTTTATTTTTTGTTTTTTGTTATGTCTGCAAATATGTAAAAGATGTGTCATGCTCTGTACCAAAAGAGGGGGTGGGGGAAAAATGGGGGTAAATAACCAATAAAAAATTAAAACAAAAAAACAAAGAAGCAATGAAATACGCCAAGCAAGAGTGGGATCTTGATAAGTGGATTAACTTATCTTGTGCCCTAGACCAAAGGGATGCTCGCAGATTTTGGTCAATAGTCAGCACAGGCTGTGGAAAACCAAAATCTGCCATTGAACCAAACATCGAGGCAAATGTCTGGGAAGACCACTTCAAGGCCCTATACTCAGCAGAGCCAGGTATGGAAATGATGCCGATACCTATGGCTCTAAACGACCAGCATGACGACCGAGAGTTTACCTTGGAGGAAGTATGTCATGCAATTGCCAAACTCACAGTGGGAAAAGCACCGGGTCTTGACAAATTGCCGGGAGACCTGTTCAGACATCAACTTGTGATCGGGGCCCGTACCTTCGCATTGTTTTCAATGCAGTCCTGCGGGGCATGGAGCTTCCCTGTACTTGGCTGAGAGCAGAGATAGAGCCTATTTTTAAGAAGGGCTCTCCTCTGCTCCCGGCCATGACAGGCCTACCAGCCTCATCGATGTCCCGCAAAAAATGTTTCCGCCGATCATCCTAGATCGCATACAGGACTGGATGGAGGAGCACGCTGTCCTCAGTCCGTACCAAGCGGGGTTCAGAAGGAACACTTCCACCATGCATCAAATCTCCCGCCTAATATTACTATTCTGGAAAACTGCGAAGATAGAGGGTGGCAGCCTCTACTTGGTGTTTGTGGACCTTCGTTCTGCTTTCGACTTAGTGGGAAACTGTGGACCCTGCTTCAAAATTTGGGTGTACATCAACAACTCCTGAAAGTCCTGATGAGGTTGCATGAGGGGAACTTCGCGCAGGTCAGATGCGGGAGGAATTGGGCGCTGTCATCAAGGTTCCCTGTTGGCAGGGGGGTAGGGCAGGGGTGCATATTGGCACCTACCCTGTTCTGCCTCTACGTTAACGGTGTAATTTCACATCTGGACAGTGTCCCCAATAACGATGCGCCTAGGTTGGCAGGGAGCAGGGTGCCGGCGATTATGTTCGCAGACGACACCCTGTTGCTTTCTAAGTCTCCAATGAGGAT
The DNA here is from genome assembly GCF_964261635.1 of Lissotriton helveticus. Classification (NCBI taxonomy): domain Eukaryota; kingdom Metazoa; phylum Chordata; class Amphibia; order Caudata; family Salamandridae; genus Lissotriton; species Lissotriton helveticus. The sequence goes on along the minus strand of NC_136061.1, from coordinate 4,065,788 downwards.
TCAGCGTTTGTTGGGCGGCTTTGAGGATTTCTGTAGATGCCGTGGTTTGGAGATAAATGCTGATAAAGCGAAATTCATGATCTTCAACCCTCCGGCATCTACTCGTCCGAATCCTAGATTGGGCACAGTGAGATTAGAAAGGGTAACAACCTTTGAGTATTTGGGGGTAACCATTAAGGAAAATTTGTCATGGGGCCCCCAACAAGTAAAATCACAAATGAAACTGGCCCAGCTTGCAGGGGGTATTCTCAAACTCTCCAATACGTCTACATGTAAACCTATTAAAACACCGTTGGAGATCTATAAGACCCAGGCGAGGGCCGCAATTTTGTATGGTGGGGAGTTGTGGGGGCATTCATGCAGGCCTGAAATTGTCAAAACTGAAAATTTATTTATTAGACTGTTACTGGCACTCCCACAAAGTACCCCGCTACTACCTTTAAGGTTGGATTTGGGTCTGAGACCTATTGAAGTTGAACTAGCACTTAAACCCCTTAGGTTCTGGCGTAGGCTCTGGATAACGCCAGAATTGTTGACCTACAGGCTAGAACTGGAGGAAATACTACTCAGTGATAGTGCAGTTAAAATACCCTGGCTTAGGTTCCTAAAACAGGAATTTTTAAGACTGGGATTGCCTGATATGTGGTATGACCCAGAAAGGAGCTGCCAGGAGGTCCCGCGAAAGTTGCTTACTAAGATCTTTGTGGATGAGAAACTTACTGCTGTCCTGTCCGCCCCCAATGTTGGCACCCTTTTTACTCCTTTGAGGATTTTTGGGATGTTATATATCCTATTGCATCGAGGAAACTTTATCTACAATGGAGATACGGTACTCTACCCTTAAGAGCTTTTACAAGTAAATGGTCAATTACTTCCATTAAGACTTGTCCAGGGTGTAGCTGTGACATAGAAGATGAACTTCATGTATTGTTCTTTTGTCCGGAATACAGTAAACCCAGGAAGTATTGGCAAGTACCTCTCTATAAAAATGTGGGTTTTGCACGGTGTAAATATGCTTTTCGAATTTAAACAATAGATACGTCCAGGCATATAATATTTGCAGTTTCACAGTTCTTGCTGGCCATGTGGTCTAAACGGAGGCGTTTGATTGCTATTGAATGTTAAAGTTTTTGTACACGGCAAGATTGTTTTACTGTAATCACATGTCACTCTAGTATGAACGATTTTATTTCTAAGGTTATTATCCCAATGAATTGTGCCACCACCTTTGTAACCGTGCTACCGCTCTCTACCTGTTTTTATCCTGTATTCTTTCATAGCAAAAGCCGAAATAAAGATTCCTTGATGATGACTTGCTCATTTTGTTTTTATTGCAAAACTGAATGTGATGTCTGCAGAGCAAAAGAAAACAATTCTATTATATTTGAATGGCCCCCAGGGTTTGCAAATGTACAATCAACTGACCAAGTCAGCTGTTGTTGGTGACATAACTGTTTGTAAGTCTGCATTCATTGAGTTAGACAATTATTTCGCACCTAAAGTTTATATAGATAATACTAGGTAGGAATTTATCCAGAGGAAGCAGGGAAAACATGAACCAGTTGGTGAACATATCACTGAGTGAAATGAATATCAGGCTGGTTTTGTGCATGGCACTGGTTTACCAGTCATCAGTACAGAAGAGTGGAATTACAGCCATGAGGAAGAGGCAATTTTACAAAACATTTTGAGCTATGTGGAGGATGGTTGGTCTTAAAAACTATCATTTGGATGAGCTTGTAAGACCATTCCAAGAAGGCAAGCTGAGTTGTCAGACGGATTCCTCCCCTGCCTTCCGCGGGAGTACTAGCTAACGCCCTGACTCTTTTTAATTATATTCAGCCAGCACAGCGCTCGCTTAGCGCTTCGTTTTTAATTATCCTTACCTGCTTCCAGGGACCCCTCCCTGCCACAGCCTTCCCGCGCAGCCGAGCTTGACGCTGCAGCGGACCCAGGACTCCCCGTTCGCCGCCTTCAGCGGCCGCTCCCCCGGCCACGCCCACTCTTACTGGACACGCCCCTCTGCAGCCCTATTTACCATGTGCTTCCACCGTTCGCGCAGCGGACGGGCGCAGCGGGCGCGCCTAAGGCAAGCCCGTCTGCGCCCGTCCGCGACCGGCCGGGACCAGGGGCCACAGGTCCTGCCCAATTCGTGTCATACACCTCCGCCCAACTATCTGCAATCACGACTCCCTCCACTGTCCCTCTTCCGTTAGCTGCGCGCATTGCTTCACTTGGCATTTCTGCACCTTCCTGTCCAACTTTATCCCCTTCCCTTTTACCCTCCACTCCCCCTCCAACGATTTATCAAGCATCCCCTTCCTTTCCACTGTCATCCCCTGTAGCCTCGGCACTTCTGTTAAACACCCGGTCAGCTATTAAGCATCAGATTGAACTCTTTAATCTTCTCTCCACTGATTCCCCTGATTACCTCTTCCTCACGGAGACATGGTTTTCTCCTGATTATCTCCCCGACCTTCTTACTATCCTCCCTGACACATATTACGTCCTCCGTGTGGACCGACCGGCCAGCAAAACCGGCGGTGGAGTGGCTATGATCATTCGGTCTACGCTGAAGTTTCAGCTTCTTGACCTCTCTCCCATTCCCAACGTGGATTTCCTGGTCGCTCGGTCCACCAATCTCACTGACCCCCTTACCTTTGTCCTTGTCTACCGGCCCCCTTTGCCAATGCCCCAATTTGTTCCCCTTTTTCAAGATATTTTAGCCACTTTATCAGTTAACAACTCGGCAGTCGTCCTATTAGGCGACTTCAACTACTGGCCGGACGATCCTCGAGAAAGCCCAACTTCTAAAGATTTTTCTGCAACGCTTTGCTCTTTAAACTTCTCACCTCACGTTTTCTCACCCACTCACGCTAAGGGTCATACCTTGGACCAAATCTGGTCCCTGCGTTGCCCCCTCTCTGTTCTTTCCATTCTTCCCTGTCTCTGGTCAGATCATTTCTTAATCTCTTTTAACATTCCTTTCTCCTCTCATCCCAAAGTCCCTTACCCCAAAAACTTGACAGCACGTTGCTGGAACAAGACAGATCTCTCCCTCCTCTCTTCTTCTCTGACCTCCACCACACCTGACTTGACCGACCTTTCCCTGGAAGATCAAGCTGATGCGGTTGGTGCTTGGTTATCCTCCTCCTGTGATCTTGTCGCCCCTCTTAAAAACATCAAATCTGGTCGGCCCCATGAGGCCCACCGGTGGTTCACTAGTGAACTCAAAGAGTTAAAACTCAATCTCAGGCGATCAGAACGCCAATGGAGGCATCACTATTGTCCTCTTCTTCGCACTAAGTATAAGTCACTACTTAACGACTACAAAAAAGCTATCATCTTGACAAAAAAGGAATACTTCTCTGAAAAAGTCGCTCGCTCTTCCAACAAATCTCGAGAGATTTTTTCACTCGTGAAACAACTGGCCACGTCCGACCGTACCAACGCTAATGTCGCCCCTTCCCTCTCATTCTGTCTCTCCCTCAATAATCACTTTATTGACAAAATCTCTGCAATTAAAGCCAACATTCCTGCAGTCTCTCAAACTCTGGTCATCCCGCCTCTCCCCCCCTCACCTTCTTCGTTAGATCTCTTTCCCCCCATTACTACTGCACAATTCTTTGCTTTGCTGGCCAAGGTCAAATCGGGATCGCCAGCTGACGTTGCGCCGGCCCGGATCCTTCAAACCCTTTTTTCTCACTCCCCTGGACCCCCTCTCACACTCCTTAATTCATCCCTGGCCCTAGGATCTGCTCCTTCCTCTTTCAAAATAGCTTCTGTTTTTCCCATAATAAAAAAACCTGGTCTAGACCCTTCTTCACCCTCTAATTTTAGGCCTATTTCTCTCCCCCCCTACCTGGGGAAGATTGTGGAAAGCCACGTCACCTCCTGCCTCTCCTCATACATCGAGAGGCATGGCCTCCTGGCCTCTCACCAGGCGGGCTTCCGCCCGGGTCATTCTACCGAGACGGTCGTCACTGCTGTCCTGGACGAACTTAAGGGAAGGGCTGATTCCAACTTCCCCCAGGCGCTGGTGCTCCTCGACTTGTCGGCTGCGTTTGACACGGTTGATCATGCCATCCTTCTCGACCGTGTCAGCGCAGCCGGCATTAGGGGGTTAGCACTATCCTGGCTGAAGTCCTTCCTTCAGGGTAGGTCCCAGGCAGTCCAGCTTGCTGGCTTTTCCGCCCCTCCCCGCCCTCTGGTGTGTGGGGTCCCCCAAGGTTCCTCCCTTTCCCCTCTTCTTTTCAATCTCTACATCTTTCCTCTTGTTTTTTCTCTCCGTGAGCTGGGGGTCTCCGTGTATAACTACGCTGATGACCTCCAGCTCATCTTCGATCTCTCCACTCCCGACTCTTGTTTAAGCATGGGCGGATCTAGCGGATCTCGCGTACGCGAACTTGCGGATTTACGGATTCGCAATCCGCGAAGATCCACGAACTCTAGCGGATTTGCGGATTTTTCCGTTTTTTGTGTTGGCGCGTGTTCGCGCCGATTTTGGGACAAGTTCGCAATTGCGAACTTACTTTTCGGCTCGCAACGGCCGCGACTATGTTGTTTCTACGTCTGGTTTATCATCACAGGTTCACAGCACCCTCTGTTTCACCACTGCCACCCTCTGGGACACCCATGCCACCCTCTGGTACATCCTCACTGGCACCTATTAGGTTTATTTATCACTGTAGATTATGGTGGTTGAAAAAAGCAAGCACACCTGCCCTTCTTCAACTGCCATCAATTAATTTGTGTTTCATTAATGTGTCAGTAATTTTGAAAGTTCCAGTCTGGCTGGCACCTGCTTCCTTCCTTATCTGTAATTTGCTTTTTGTTGCAGTGAAATTTTTTTTTCACAGGACCTTTATGGTGCTATTCTATGAGCCTGCTGTTTGGGTCATAGCAGGGTCATAGAATAGTTGCAAACTCTGGAGGGGCCCATCAGGAAGCACTACCTTGAATGTTACTAATGTTAAGTTTGAACTTTTGCACCTGCTCATTGCTTTCAGTTTAGCTAAAATCGTTTTTTCTGCAATTTCGCACGTTTTTTGGGGCGCGAATCCGTGCGAGATCGATTTCGGAAGCCGCGAATACGTGCGAATACAAAATTGTTTTTGTTGCGACGTGTATGTTCGCGTGATCTTGCGCGTGTTCGCGAGGCGCTTCTAGCTATACGTTTGCCAAGTTACCCTATCGGTCGTACACGGGCGCGGCCATCTTGTTGGCGTGACGTAATTCTGTTTCCGCCCGCTATGTGTAATCTCGCAAAGTGTGCTGCTCGCTAGTACAATTTCGCGCGTACTCGCAAGGAAAATCTCGCGCGAACTTACCCACGCGGTCGTGAACGGGCGCGGCCATCTTGTTTCTCATTCATTGCTATGGTTCTGGGCATGCTTTCTCTATCCTCTCTCAATCTCTGCCATCCTTTGCTTGTTTGAAGTTTTTTTGATCTAATTTTACTTATTATCTATCCCTCTATTTTTCTACCTCTATATTTTTGTGTTTTCTGCAGCTTTTAGTTACTTTTAAACTACTTTTTTAAACTCTTTTCTTTTCTTCTTCACTATTCTATTTCTTCTTTATCATTTAAGTTTATTTCTGCCCAGACCATGGTAAAGGGAGCCGGGAAGCACCCTGAGAAGGGGAAGGGTCCCGCACCCCGTGGTCCCGAGGGAGATCTTCAGCGCGGAGGAAGTGGCGGCACTGATCTTCCACGTCCAGCGCCGCCTCCCCAAGACGATCCTGGGAGGCGGCAAGATCGCGACCGGCTATGGCATCCGGGAGCGTCGCAAGCGGTGGGAGAAGGTGTGCCGGGCCATGTACAAGATCTCTGGGGTCCGGCGCACATATAACCAGGCCACCCACCGTTGGACCGATGTCATGGACCGGGAGCGGGACTTGCTGGACGCGCTCGGCGTAGAGGTCCCCGGGCTTGGTGAGTAGTAGTAGTAGTACATTTACTACTCTGTTTTATCCTGCTCTGTTATTTGCAAATCTTTGTTCTTTACCAAGAGCAATAATGCTGCCGATTACATTGAGGTAAATTATATTTCAAAATCTTCTATGCATTTCAGGTGCACTGCTCTCCTTCTCAGTAGCCTTGCTTGCTACTATGCTTCTTTGTTTTGTATGTTGTGTTCAGAAGCATTTCATTGGCCTGAGAAATTATGTATGAGTGTACTGTAAAGAAAAGAACTGCGTAATGCTAGACAGTAAGGGTCATATTTTCAATTACCGGCGCATCCCTGCAAAGTAGCAGGGATGCGGCAGTAATTGTGTGCCATGCCACCACCACCCATTGGCCCAAAACGTCACAGAAGCCTTATGCATCTGTGCCGTAAAGGCAGCGCATTGCTGGAGTTGCGTGCCAACGATGGCGCAGCTCCAGCAATGCTCTGGGGTACCCTATCTCCCCAATGCTGCATCAAGCCGTACGTCGGCTTCAAGCGCGCAGGGTTTGAGTCATGCATCATTGTCCTAAAAGTGACTGATTGACATCTTGTAGATTTCCCTCAGCCACTTTTAGGATTCGTTCCTGCGCAGGTACGCCCTCCCTTGCGCCGGAACGCCCCCTGATGGCGCAGGGCTTTACAACGTGATGCATCGCCCATATGCCCATATGTGTTTTTTTTTAATATATACGCCGCACCAACACCATGGCGAGTCTTTTGTTCTGCCGCTGCGTCAGAAAAGGCACGCAACAATGGAGGAAAATCAGCCGCAACTTCCGCAAGGGACTTCTAAATCAGCCCCAACAGACTGAAGTCCAGTCCTTCCTTTAGACAGTCACATGGCTATAAGAAGAAATAGTGGCGGTGGTGGCGGGTGGATTGATAGTTTGAGTATTCACTGATCTGCAAGCAGGATGGACTTTGTCTGTCACGTGTGGCGCACTGCTGCCTGCAGTGCCAGGCCTAGGCAAACCTCTTTAGTAGTCTGTTTATTGAGTTACATAGGAACTTTCTAAGTCAACGTTCCGCAAATCAGGCAATACGAATAACGTAGTATACCACATGAGATAGATCCCGTGGAATAGTTGTCTATCTATTTGCTATTTTTGCAAAATATGTTGTTATTGTTCTTTTGAAATGTTTGATTTGGTTGAAAAATCTCATCCATGTTTTCTGGTTTTTCTTTCTTTCATGTTGTACATCAGCTCCCCCCAAGGGCAAGAGGACACAGGAGGAGGGTGCTGAGGATGCAGGCCAGGATTGGGCAGGCGAGGGCTCCTTTGCTGGCCCCAGTAAGTTTACATTTTAATAAACAGTACCTATTTTTTCCTAGCGTTCCTCATTCGATTTTTTCTAAATCGTCTTTGATCTTCTTGTAGACTGGATATAAATTCTTATCCTGCCTCGAATATGACTCCCTGTGGTATTACTAGACTATTCTTATTAGTCTGTCTGTGTAGCTAACTAAGATTGAACATTTGGCAATTCCATTGGACTCCCATTATATTCAGCAATACCTCTATGCACTGTCTCCTTACTGACTAGATAGTGTGGCAGAGTCATTCAGCTCCCGAAGTCACCGATTATAGATCCCCAATGATCTCTAGATTATCGTACGCAGGACAAGAGAGTAGTACGGAGTCACAGCACAGTCAAGAAGTGTCAGAGGCACTCATGCTTGCAAAAATTCCAAAACCTTTAGCTCATCCACTCTAGTCTAGAGGAACAAAAACCACAGAGTCTATTTAAGTTTAAAAGCTTTATTAAAAGTAAACACATTTATTAAAATCTACTTTGTCATAAAACTATTTAACTGTAAACGGAAAAGTGGTTAGTGCTGACGATTAATTGGACACATTTCTTGTGGTCGAGCCGAACTCTCACCTAGTTTGAACTTGATCCTGGTCGTGTTCTTAGGACTCAGGAGTCAAGCTTCTGTCTGTTAGGAGAAAAAGTGGTGCGTGTTAAAAATCAAAAGCAAGCATTCATCAGTTGTGCATAAAAGTGCAGCAAGACAACAGCCTTCCCTGGAAAATGGGACATTTTTACTATGGAGTAGACAGTCACAAATTATTACATTGTATTCTGTTTTTTTAACATTTCTCCTAGACCAAATATTATATAGTAGTGAGTGGTGTATTCTAACATTCTTAAATGTACTTTGTAGGTGTAACATCTGGTGACGGGGCCAGCGCGGAGGTGGCTGTGTTGGACCAGGACTCGGAGGCCTCTGGGGAGGAGGCGGCGGTAGAAGAGCTGGCGGACGTTCCTGTGGGGGATCAAACGGTGGTGGCGGAAACAGGTAAGCTATATATTCCTTACTTATTGAGATTGAAGACTGCATAGTGTGCTTTCTGCACGGGTGTATTACAATTACAAATCAACCAGGTAGTAGCCTCCTCGAAATGTACTTCGACTTAGCTGTGAAGTTTTTGGTGAGAAGAATCCCAATAAGTTCTTAGACGAACGTGATGGATGGGATGAACGAAAAGCGAAAGAAGGGTGTAAGTAAGTGGGACGCGAACTTGTATGATGGCTGGCAAAGAAGAACGATATGTGTTTGCTTGGCCCCCGAGGTGGCTGGGAAGGAAAGAATATGGTATGGTGCATGGCTGGGTCAATGATGAAGCAAGGATGGGTGGAAGGACAGCAGCCTGGGTGGGTGAAACAGAAACTGTATGTGTGCGTATACTTTGACTGAATGGATGCCTGGAGCATGGTATTCTCTGACTCTTAGATAGCACATGTGTATCTAGAGAGAGTAGATGGTCGCCAGGTGAAGTAAGTGTTACCTTGAAGAGCATGTACCACCGCACCCGCACGTCCGTTCCAGTGCAGGGAAGGCAAGGAAAAGAAATTGTAAATGTGTCCAATACTACCATGAATAGTAGCAGTACTTTGTATTGCGTTTGCATTCACAGCATATATCTGGTTATTACGGTGGACACTCCGTACCTCTCTTAATAACTTTAGTTTACTTGTAGTACGTCATTCATGTGTGGGTGTATCACTGTTCACTCAATATTAAGCAAAGCACCTAAAGTCATCTCATCTGTCATTAAATACGTCCCATGTGAAGTGATAGATAATCAAATTAGTTAGCTTCTTCAGTTTCCTTTTCTAGTACTCATTTGCACTGTAGGGTGAAAGGTAAATTAATTAAGCAGTAGCCCTTGTAACAGAGTATTCTCAGTGCCACCCGTAATAGAAAAGTAATAGCTTCACCACCTGCATGTACTGGACCGGTACAGTAACGCAAGTCTGTCTCACTCATCATGGTGTGCAACTTTTTTTCTCGGGTGCAAGTTCACTGTGCTGTGTCCATGTCATTCTGCCGGCTTGCATAAGATAACGTACCCATTTCCCTAAACAAGAGAGAAGAAGAAGAATAAGACTGGTGTACTGTCATAGTCGACTGTAATGGAAGTCCATAGTGGTCGTAGAATTAGTTCATTAAACTACCACTACTGTTAGAGCAAGGATGCAGAAGTGGGAGGTTACATAGATACTGTCCTCAATAGTTATGTACTGTGCTTTCAATTTGCTACTTGTACTCTGTGACCCAACTTTCGGCTCAATCACTTTGTGTTATTAATAAGGAGCATTGGTTACAGACTATGTCTTTCTTTCTTCATATAGTTGCTCCTTCCAAATCAACAACAAGGAGGGAGCAGGCTAGATTGGCCCGGCAACGGAGGTTGGAGGCCACAGTCGCCGAATATCGGCGGCTGGTGGCCCTGGAGGAGGAGGAGGACACGCAGTCGAGCGGGGCAACATCCTCGACTGTGACCACTGCATCCTCCTCCGTGACTAAGCCAGCGGGACCGAGCCGGGCTAAGAAAGACGACCGCCACCGCCAAGCAACCGAAATACCAGCTGCCCCCCACAGGAGCTGCAAGGAACGCCAACGCCGCCTACAAGTCCGCATGTCCAACCTGGAGCAGGAGGTCCTGAGGTATAAGAACTTGGTTAAGGGCCTCCGCTCCGAGCTTGCCACCCTCCGCAAGGAGTATGATGCCCATGCCGCATCATGCACCAGCACCAGCACCCTCCAGTAGTGGAGTGTCCCTTGCCCTTTTTTTATAGACTTTTGGGGGGTGGGATTTGGGAGTTGGGATCGTTTTGGGACGTTTCAGAGACAATCGTTGGGGTTAGGGTGGGTGAGGGAGATTATTTTGTTAGGGCTAAATAAATATATTTTTCAACTTTATCTGACCATACCTGTTTTTTACTGCTTTTCAGTCTGGTGGGTGGGGGGCGGGGGTGTAACAGTAACTTTGTTTTCCTGAACAGTCGTAGGACTTTAGTAGTACAACCGTCAATCTCTTGTCTACTCCGAAATAATACTCCATTATACTACCTCCCACCAAACGCTTATCTTACCTGTAATTTGTGTTAGAAATTAGGGCTAGGCCCAGGGCTGGCTCCAGGTGAAATGGGGATTAACGTTGTCAATCCTGGGCGGGTGACATTTCCTCATTGCGGTGGTACTAGTGGTGTGACACAGTGGCAGTTGCATGCCTATGGAAAAAAAGAAATCGAAACCTTGTTTGTCCTCCTTACTGTAGCATTACAACGGTTACGGTACGATCGAGAAAATAGCAGGTGACAGTACACTAGAACAGTGCCATAATGTAGCCTAACAAATGGTAAAGTATTTGCTTGCAAGTATAACTAGTACTTGCGTTGAATTTATTTGACATTGGCTACTACTACTAGAAGATATAGTACTGAAGCTGAGTAAGTCTAGAAGATATCCTCGTATTCCTTCACCAGCCTGTTGCTGCTATGACCTTATCCTCCCCAGCAAGTGTGTGGAATTATTGATGTCATTTTAGTCAGACATCAAGCAAAACAACACAGCCCGGGGAAAGAGGGTTAGGGTTTGTAAAATGGATGGGAATGGGGGTTTCTTTTTGGGTAGGTTTTGTTGAGAGAAGAAAAAAAAAGCAGAGCATGGACAAACAATAATTGAAGATACAGACAATCTTTGGTTACAAACTAAAGGTAAGCACATGCAGTCACACTCATAGAATAAAAGACAACAATGGATACTGTATCTGTATTGCGTATGTTGTTGGAGTTGTCCTGTTGAATTTGGTAAGTAAGTTGCATGCAGCAAACAATTCCTCTTATTGGCGGCACTCCTCCATTCCAGCTGACGCTTCGTCCATCAATGTGGTGACCACTGACAGAAGACACCCTGTCCACTGCCTGCCTGGCGGATGTTGACTGAAACCCGGCCTGTAATTATTGAACGGAAAACAGGAAGTGCTATTACAATACCACTGATAAATAAATAAAAGGTATGTACGCTGTGTGGTTCAAAAAGTGACACTTTGATTTCCCTAATAGACAGTACAATATTTTTGAAATTGCGTGCTCTGTCTGAGTCACCTTTTTAAGGATCAATAAGTATGGCCAAAATATTATAGCGGATCTTTCCCCTCAAGGTAGGTGTACTACTGTGTTTTAGAACAAAATTTGACCTTCCCAGCAATGTTCCCACCAAGACCCTTACTAAAGCCAGTCGCAAAAATGTAGAAGAACCCCAATCATATCTCCAAAAACGATGCCTAGCAGAAAAATGGTTACAAAACGTACTTTGAAAGTAACAGTAGGCCCAAATACAGACCGTGGATTGTATTCAAACCACTTGCAAGCAAGCAAAAGTATCCATAGCCAGCATCGCTCCAACAGTGCTCTACAACAACAGAACCGCGTTGCAATAGAACCCCCCGAAACACATGCAATCCTGCTGCTAGGGCTAACCCTAACGAACCCTAACTTACAAAAAGTGCCAAAACTGGTGTTTCCTTATGGATTTTGTCCAACAAACTTCTAGCCGGTATTAGACCTTCCCAGGAATGCCCCAGGCAAGACCCGCCAACCCACCCGCAAAAAAACACCCGACACAACACCCCCAAACAGCGAAAAAGCTAAATCTCATACTTACAATGTCTCTCGGCCTTCGGTCCAAACGCGGCGCTGTGCAGCTAGGTCGTCATCATCATCAATCATCATAACTCCTGTTTTCCACCAAGGATTTCCTGAAAAGCAAATGCAATCAAGATTAGACTGTCGCAGCAGTGCTTCGACAGAGACCCCGGCCGCAACCCACCCACGAACAGCAGGAAGCCCCCCAAAACGCTACATTGAGCAAGATGTCTGAAGAAATGGCAAAAAAAAGGCTGTTCCTTATGGATTTTGTCCAAAACACTTCTAGCCGGTATTAGACCTTCCCAGGAATGCCCCAGGCAAGACCCGCCAACCCACCCGCAAAAAACCACCCGACAACACCCCCAAACAGCGAAAAAGCTAAATCTCATACTTACAATATCCCTCGGCCTTCGTTCCAAATGCGGCGCTGTTCAGCTAGGTCATCATCATCAATCATCATAACTCCTGTTTTCCACCACGGATTTCCTGAAAAGCAAATGCAATCAAGATTAGACTGTCGCAGCAGTGCTTCGACAGAGACCCCGGCCGCAACCCACCCACGAACAGCAGGAAGCCCCCCAAAACGCTACATTGAGCAAGATGTCTGAAGAAATGGCAAAAAAAAGGCTGTTCCTTATGGATTTTGTCCAAAACACTTCTATCCGGTATTAGACCTTCCCAGGAATGCCCCAGGCAAGACCCGCCAACCCACCCGCAAAAAACCACCCGACAACACCCCCAAACAGCGAAAAAGCTAAATCTCATACTTACAATATCTCTCGGCCTTCGTTCCAAATGCGGCGCTGTTCAGCTAGGTCATCATCATCAATCATCATAACTCCTGTTTTCCACCACGGATTTCCTGAAAAGCAAATGCAATCAAGATTAGACTGTCGCAGCAGTGCTTCGACAGACACCAAAAATTACACACAAATACCCGGAACCCCGCCAAAGAGCACCTCAAAGGCAAGCAAGTCAGCAAAAACGGCAAGAAATTTCCACCTCATATTTGGTCCAAAACACTTTTGTCCATTATTAGAGCTTCACAGCAATGGGCCCAAATCCGTCAACTCACCCGCAAAGAAGTACAACACCCCCACAAGTGCTGAGTCTTTCTTCATTGGGCGTAATCCAGCACTCTGCTTTGAGGGAAATCGCAGTCTGGAGGAGGAGGATAGAGGAGCATGTTCTTCAGAACTTGTGAACCTGAGGAATGTAGACTGCGGCACCTTCAAATCAATAAGCAAACAAGTGAAGACAGTTCTGATGATGGTCTTGTTTTTGGGATTAGGTGATTAAAGTTTGAATTAAATTAACTGTGCAAAACAAAGAAAGAGAGACACAAAGCACACAGGAATAAAAGTGAATAAGGACGAAAAAGAAAGTTCTTGATTGATTGTCTCATTTTCAGGGCTCGGTGTCAGGGAATAAGAACAAGATTTCGTCATCATACTCTGCGAATTCAGGCTGGATGAGGTCAGTGGCACCGAACAGAGAAAAAATCCCCTCATCTACGTTGCTGTCCTCCTCGTCTTCATGCGGCGTGCTTTCTCGTACTTTGTAATCTGGTGGTATGAGGTGCTGATTCATCTTGATCATTGTCAGCCGCTCCACATTTTTGGGCGAGAGGCGGCTCCGTTTGGGAGTTACAATGCCACCAGCAGCACTGAAAACACGTTCAGAAGACACACTTGCGAGTGGGCAAGACAAATAGTTTATAGCCAGGTTGAAGAGCTGTGGCCACAATTGTTTTTTGCCATGCCAATACTGCAATGGCTCATCATTAAGGAAGACCTCTGTTGAGTCATTCAGATAGTCCTGCACCATCGACTCAAGGTCATCAACTGTTCCTCCACTTTGCTTACTTTTTGCTGTGCCTGTGACATTTTTTCGAGAACCATACCCCATCAAACTTAGCCAATCCTCCTCCCCAGCCACTGTTAGTGTTGTCATTGTGTGTGGTGCAGATGATCCAGTTGCCGGTGTCTTTAACGGCTGAGAGGTCACTTGTGCCCCAGCCACAGGTGCAGAAGTGGATTCTTGTGACTGCGGATGGCCTGCTGATGCTGATGCTGATGTACTGGCTTCTCCTTCAATAACCTGCCGTTCTTTTTCAAACCTCTTGGCTGACCAGGTTAACCAATGTTTGTACTTTTGAACATCTGCATCAGCGAAAGGAAAGAATGCGTTGTCTGCCAGCGCCTTTTTGTAGCGTGGATCCAGAATAGTAGCACAAATGTAATGCTGATCTGAGTTGATGTTTTGAAGACGTTCATCACCACGTAGGCGATGTAATAATTTCTCAGACAAAATGAAATGTTTTTTTTTTTTTCATCTTTTTCAAACTCAGAAGAAACCGCCATCAGTTGGTGCTCCAGTATGCACAACAATGGGATAGCTTTTCCCAAATTACAGTCCTCCTGGCTGACTGCACGCGTGAAGAACTCAAAAGGACGAAGCATGTCTGTCAGGCTTTTAACTATGTCCCATTGCGCCTTACTCATCCGCAGGTCCTCCTTCTGAGATGTAGCCTCTGTCAAGAAATAGTGATCGAGTACCGTATACTGCTCATACAGACGCTCAAGCATGTAGAAGGTTGAGTTCCAACGTGTTGCCACCTCCTGGATGAGTGCTTTCACTGGCATTCTACGTTGAAGTAGCAGTCTCCGCAGATGCTTCCGGGCCTTAAAAGAATGGCTGAAATGGTTGCACATTTTGCGGCAGGTGGCCATTACCTCGAACGCTGGACTCTCTTTATCACTCAAGAATTTTTGAACTACCAGGTTGATACAGTGCGCCAAACACGGCACTCTAACATGGTCACCAATGAACATGGCCTTAACTACATTGGCGCCATTATCCGTGGAAACATAACCAATCTTGCGTTTTAGGGGGTATAGCATTGTCAAGACCTTTTTGTTAAACTCTTCCAAAAGGTTTTCTGCTGTGTGACTTTTCTCCAAGCCAAACATGGCTAGTGTTGCATGTTTCCGAGCAGCTTTGAAAACTTGGTCCGGGTCAACACCTGCGTTTAGCTTTGCTTTAACACCTGAAAAAGAGACCCAGTGTGCAGTGATGCACATGTAATCATCGCCTGGGCCACTGGTCCACATGTCTGTTGTCAGATGTATTGTGTGAACAGCACTCTTCTGCAAAGCTGCCCCAATCGCCTGCAGCACATCTTCATGTAGTGCTGGAACCGCAACTCTGGCAAAATAGAACCGGCTCGGAACCTTCCATTTAGGGCAGAGCGTTGCCACTAATTCAAGAAAACCTACCGCTTCTACAAAAGAAAAAGGTAGAAGGTCCACAGCTAGCATTTTAGCCAGCTTAGTGTTATACAGACGCGTCAGTGGGTGGTTGCGTTCATATGGCACGTCTGAAGTAAGCATTGTTCTAATGTTGCCCTGGACCAAGCATTTACGGGCTGATAATGACTTCGTTGACCCAATTTTGCTCGCTGGTGAACTTTTGTGCGTTGGTGTCTCACTCGCTCCAACACTCTTAGTGTGCCTCACATTGGGTGTGCTGCTGACAGGGGTACTGGGTGTAAGGGAAGTGTTTGACACGTCTTCTTCCTGCTCGTCATCATCAGATGAAACATCAACGTTTCCTTGAATTTGGCCTTTCTTGATCGCATCTAGGTGCGCAAACCATCTGACAGTGTGCTTTCTCTCAAGATGACCTCTCTGGCCGCCGGTACCATAGTTGGTACCTGACTTACCACGACTAACTGCAAGCTTACAAAGGGTACAAATGGCAAACTTTGGATTTTTTGGACAAACAGTAAAGAAGTCCCAAACTGGGGACTTGAAGTGTCTGTGGGACATGGAGGAGGCGGCGATACTGGTGGTGGTGGTCATGAAGCTAATGCCAGATGAAGTGGAGGATGTGGATTGCCCAACTTTTGTACGTTTTGCACTTTCACCGCCACTAATTAAGGTCGAGGTTGACGGAGGTCTCTTCTTGCCAGAAAGAAATATGGAAGCGGGACGAGTTGGTGTACTACTTAACTCCAATGATTGTGGTGTTTCCACTGCCTCCTCATCGACAACATCATCATCACGCTCAGCAGCTCTTCGGGCTAGGGTCAAAATGTCTGTTTGCTGCATGCCCGCTGGGGCTGCAGTGACCTTTATGATGACTGGGTCGTCGTTGGCAGAGTCTTCATCAGCAGCAGTATCCGCCACTTCTTGTTGAGACTCATCACACTCCATAACTCTGAGACTTTGGACGAGCTTCCTTTTACGCTTAACTACCTTTGTTTGTTCCCAAGTTTGATCCGTATCATCAGAAGGAGGTGTGCTTGAAGAGGATGTAGACACCACCCTTGATCTCTTCCTTGCTAGGGGTGTGGAAGACAATGAAGGATCATCAGGAGGAGTGGCTTCCTCAAATGATACCTCGCCTTGATTGTCGATTTCCTGATGTGCCCCTACTTCGGGAGGAACAACTATTGTGGGCACTTGTTGTGACCCTCCATGCACCTCTGCTTGCGCATCTCCTTGCGCTGCCTCTCCTTCCACATGTACTTGGGCTTGTACTTGCACATGTGATTGTTGTTGCGGCTGTGATTGTTCAACACTCGTCAGATGAGCTACAACAACCTGTGTTGATTGAGGGACATTGCTGCTGCTTTCTTGCGATGAGCCAACATCACTGGTCGATGGTGATTAAAGAAGTATACTGGCTGCCTCTGCAGCACTCAAGGGCTTGGACTTAAGTTGGCGTGGTGGTGGTGGTGGCACTGAGCCCAATGGAGCGGGGGTGCTGCTGCCAGGTTGGTCCCCAGCAGATCCCGCTGCAGCTGCTGCAGGCATACTTTTTTTTTTACTCCCAAAAAAAGGGGCGGGCGGCACACCAGTGTCCTTGGTAACTTGCTTCTTCTGCTCCTTACTGGCACCTTTCTTGCTAGAGGAGCTACGGGTTACTTTTTTTGGGGCCATCTTCTTCAGAGCAGGTCAGCAGGCAGCAGTTGCACGAGTTGCAGAGGGTTCTGTGTCCAGACGTGACGTCGCGTGACGTTATGCTGCACACACCGCTGCAGGACTTCTTCCTGGCACTGGTGGTTCTATTGAGTCTTCTTGTGCACCTAAAAGCAATGGAAGACAGAGGAACATCAGTTCAGTTATACACCCCAAAAAATCGACAAAACACAGAAAAATGAGCACAATCCCATGCCATCCATGATGTTTACATTGAAGACACCCCACAGAAAGACTAGGGACATGCAAGTATGCAACACTCACTACCCCTGGGCATAAGGGATGAAAAGTAGGCAAAATAAGTGCAGGCCTCAGACACTGCCTCTCCTCAAAATGGCCCCCTTACACCCCAAGCACATGTTGCCTGTACCAGCCAGCACTCAAGATGGCCACCACCACCACCCACATGGCCAGTCCACATCAACAGTACACCCCCAAAAAACAGAAAAACAGCCAGAAATCACCACAATCCAATGCCATCCATGATGTTTACATCAAAGAGAGTGAGACCACACCACAGGCACACTCAGTCCATGCACCACCACCACCCCTGGGCAAGCAAAAGGCCACACCAGCAGCCCCCCCAAAACGACAAAAAACAATAAAATAAGCACAATCCCAGCCCATCCATGGCCTCAATTATGTTTAAATTCAAGAAGACACCCCACAGAAAGACTAGGCCCATGCAACACTCACCACCCCTGGGCAAAGGGCCACACCAGCAGGCCCAAAAAAACGACAAAAAACAATAAAACCTGCACAATCCCAGCCCATCCATGGCCTCAATGGTGTTTAAATTCAAGAAGACACCCCACAGAAAGACTAGGCCCATGCAACACTCACCACCCCTGGGCAAAGGGCCACACCAGCAGGCCCAAAAAAACGACAAAAAACAATAAAATCTGCACAATCCCAGCCC
The DNA here is from genome assembly GCF_964261635.1 of Lissotriton helveticus. NCBI lineage: Eukaryota > Metazoa > Chordata > Amphibia > Caudata > Salamandridae > Lissotriton > Lissotriton helveticus. The sequence goes on along the minus strand of NC_136061.1, from coordinate 4,047,993 downwards.
ATCCATGGCCTCAATGGTGTTTAAATTCAAGAAGACACCCCACAGAAAGACTAGGCCCATGCAACACTCACCACCCCTGGGCAAAGGGCCACACCAGCAGGCCCAAAAAAACGACAAAAAACAATAAAATCTGCACAATCCCAGCCCATCCATGGCCTCAATGGTGTTTAAATTCAAGAAGACACCCCTCAGAAACACTAGGCCCATGCAACACTCACTACCCCTGGGCATAAGGGATGAAAAGTAGGCAAAATAAGTGCAGGCCTCAGACACTGCCTCTCCTCAAAATGGCCCCCTTACACCCCAAGCACATGTTGCCTGTACCAGCCAGCACTCAAGATGGCCACCACCACCACCCACATGGCCAGTCCACATCAACAGTACACCCCCAAAAAACAGAAAAACAGCCAGAAATCACCACAATCCAATGCCATCCATGATGTTTACATCAAAGAGAGTGAGACCACACCACAGGCACACTCAGTCCATGCACCACCACCACCCCTGGGCAAGCAAAAGGCCACACCAGCAGCCCCCCAAAAACGACAAAAAACAATAAAATAAGCACAATCCCAGCCCATCCATGGCCTCAATTATGTTTAAATTCAAGAAGACACCCCACAGAAAGACTAGGCCCATGCAACACTCACCACCCCTGGGCAAAGGGCCACACCAGCAGGCCCAAAAAAACGACAAAAAACAATAAAATCTTCACAATCCCAGCCCATCCATGGCCTCAATGGTGTTTAAATTCAAGAAGACACCCCACAGAAAGACTAGGCCCATGCAACACTCACCACCCCTGGGCAAAGGGCCACACCAGCAGGCCCAAAAAAACGACAAAAAACAATAAAATCTGCACAATCCCAGCCCATCCATGGCCTCAATGGTGTTTAAATTCAAGAAGACACCCCTCAGAAACACTAGGCCCATGCAACACTCACTACCCCTGGGCATAAGGGATGAAAAGTAGGCAAAATAAGTGCAGGCCTCAGACACTGCCTCTCCTCAAAATGGCCCCCTTACACCCCAAGCACATGTTGCCTGTACCAGCCAGCACTCAAGATGGCCACCACCACCACCCACATGGCCAGTCCACATAAACAGTACACCCCCAAAAAACAGAAAAACAGCCAGAAATCACCACAATCCAATGCCATCCATGATGTTTACATCAAAGAGAGTGAGACCACACCACAGGCACACTCAGTCCATGCACCACCACCACCCCTGGGCAAGCAAAAGGCCACACCAGCAGCCCCCCAAAAACGACAAAAAACAATAAAATAAGCACAATCCCAACCCATCCATGGCCTCAATTATGTTTAAATTCAAGAAGACACCCCACAGAAAGACTAGGCCCATGCAACACTCACCACCCCTGGGCAAAGGGCCACACCAGCAGGCCCAAAAAAACGACAAAAAACAATAAAATCTGCACAATCCCAGCCCATCCATGGCCTCAATGGTGTTTAAATTCAAGAAGACACCCCTCAGAAACACTAGGCCCATGCAACACTCACTACCCCTGGGCATAAGGGATGAAAAGTAGGCAAAATAAGTGCAGGCCTCAGACACTGCCTCTCCTCAAAATGGCCCCCTTACACCCCAAGCACATGTTGCCTGTACCAGCCAGCACTCAAGATGGCCACCACCACCACCCACATGGCCAGTCCACATCAACAGTACACCCCCAAAAAACAGAAAAACAGCCAGAAATCACCACAATCCAATGCCATCCATGATGTTTACATCAAAGAGAGTGAGACCACACCACAGGCACACTCAGTCCATGCACCACCACCACCCCTGGGCAAGCAAAAGGCCACACCAGCAGCCCCCCAAAAACGACAAAAAACAATAAAATAAGCACAATCCCAGCCCATCCATGGCCTCAATTATGTTTAAATTCAAGAAGACACCCCACAGAAAGACTAGGCCCATGCAACACTCACCACCCCTGGGCAAAGGGCCACACCAGCAGGCCCAAAAAAACGACAAAAAGCAATAAAATCTGCACAATCCCAGCCCATCCATGGCCTCAATGGTGTTTAAATTCAAGAAGACACCCCTCAGAAACACTAGGCCCATGCAACACTCACTACCCCTGGGCATAAGGGATGAAAAGTAGGCAAAATAAGTGCAGGCCTCAGACACTGCCTCTCCTCAAAATGGCCCCCTTACACCCCAAGCACATGTTGCCTGTACCAGCCAGCACTCAAGATGGCCACCACCACCACCCACATGGCCAGTCCACATCAACAGTACACCCCCAAAAAACTGAAAAACAGCCAGAAATGACCACAATCCAATGCCATCCATGATGTTTACATCAAAGAGAGTGAGACCACACCACAGGCACACTCAGTCCATGCACCACCACCACCCCTGGGCAAGCAAAAGGCCACACCAGCAGCCCCCCAAAAACGACAAAAAACAATAAAATCTGCACAATCCCAGCCCATCCATGGCCTCAATTATGTTTAAATTCAAGAAGACACCCCACAGAAAGACTAGGCCCATGCAACACTCACTCACCACCCCTGGGCAAAGGGCCACACCAGCAGGCCCAAAAAAACGACAAAAAACAATAAAATCTGCACAATCCCAGCCCATCCATGGCCTCAATGGTGTTTAAATTCAACAAAACAGTTGTATCATGCACCCATAACCAACCCTGGTCCTACTGGATACTGTGGCTACCCACAATATAATTTATTTAATTTTCTGAAAAAGTTCAAAAATTGTACTTGCAGCAACTGTAATGCCCCAAACAAACTTACTTGTGAAAGTTGATTTCTAATCCAAAAGTGATCCAAAGACAGTCAAAAAGGCCTCAAATCCAAATATCCAGCAGCACCCACAAAAAGTAATCCTTCCAGCTCCAGATCCAAATGAAAGTGACCAGGAGATGGACAAAGCACTGGGAGGAGCCTGCTGGACAGGAACAGGAAGTTGGAGACTGTGGGGCACTTCCTTCCTCCCCCCCCCCCAAAATGGACTCCTTGCAAAAAAAAAGGCCATGCAAATGTCAACCTGAGGAGTGATTCTGATAAAAATCATAATTTTCTGAAGGTTTATCCTGTTTGCTGGTGATTTTCTTGTGCGAAATTGCAAAATCTCTATTTCGCAAGTGCGAGATTGTTCCTTTCCGCCGCAACTACGTGTTCGCGAGGTGTGCTGTGCAAGGTGGCAAGCCGCGAGTACGTATTCGCGGGCGACAAACTCCTGCGGGAACACGCAGCAAGATCTAAAATGGCGCGTCACTCGCAAAGAAAAACAACTCGGCAAACGCTAAAATGACGGAAAGTGAACGCCGTGCACCACGCCGCGCGCCGCAACCAAGCAAAAAATCCGCCGCGAGCGGATTCACGGATTTTCGACAAATTCGCGAGAGTTCGCGGATTGCGAATTTGCCGAAAATCCGAAAAATCCGCGAGCGGAGCGGATTTTACGCCCATGCTTACTCTTGTTCCTTTTTCAGTTCCACTTTAACTTTTATTTCGGACTGGATGATCACGAACCACCTCAAATTAAACCCCGACAAGACGGAGCTTGTCCTCACTGGTGGTCCCTCTAATCCCTGGTCCCCTTCTTACTGGCCCCTCTCTCTTGGCACTCCCCCTACTCCAGTTCCCACTGTCCGTACTTTAGGCCTCAAGGTCAGCAGTGACCTTTCCATTCATTCCCAAGTTAGTGCTGTAATCTCATCCTGTTTCCTATCCCTCCGCCTCATTCGTAAGATATCCCGCTTCTTTTCCACTGACGCCCTCAAATTCATCATTTCAGCCGTCATTACCTCCCGTCTAGACTACGGGAATGCCCTCTATTCCGGCATCCCCGGCTACGAAATGCGCCGGCTTCAGGCCATCCGAACCAGGCCGCCCGGCTCATCTTTCATCTTCCCAAATTTTCCCACATCACGCCTGTCCTCAAGTCCCTTCACTGGCTTCCTGTACGCTTTTGTTCTTCTTTCAAATTAGCTTGCCTAGCCTTTTTAGCCTTCACCCACTCTGCCCCTCTGTTTATTGTTTCTTTGATCACTCCCTACACCCCCTCTCGCACTCTTCGCTCGTCCTCTCAACTTCTTCTTCAAGTCCCCCGCTACCGTAAAGCTCGCATTGGCGGCACCCGTTTCTCGGTGCTGGCCCCTCAGTATTGGAATAGCCTTCCATTCTCTATCCGATCAATTCCCACCTACCCGGCTTTCCGAAAAGCACTAAAAACCTTTCTTTTTCTTCAGGCCTTCCCTGGTTAGTCCCATTGTCTGCAGTGCCGAACCCGTTTTTTTTCCCTTCCCTTCCCTTTCCCCCCCCTCCCCTCCCCCTTACCCCCCAGCGCCAGGAAGCCGTTTGGCCACAGTGCGCTTAACTAAGTTCTTTTTTCATTTCATTTCATTTTTTCAGTTGTTAATGGATAATATAGTGATAACGAGAGAGTAGGGTGTTGTTTTTCCTGAAATCCTGTGGAAGGAGGGTACTAGCTTGAGCATTTTGGTATCCTGATAACTAAATGAGGTGCTAAAATGTTGTTCTGGTGGCCTTGCATAAACTTGAGCATAGAGAGAGGAAATAGAGAGTATCCAGTGTCTCACGGCAGACGAAACCTTAACAACTCTTAAACCCCCTTTGTTTCAGGAACTAAATGAGGTTTAAAATGTTGTTTTGGGGCCTGGTATAGACTTTAGTGTTAAGAGAGGACCAAACAAATATCCAGCATGTCCCACGGCAGACCACACCTTAAAAACTCTCATATCCCCTTTATTTCAGGGACGGAATCTTGGGAGTGTATGCCTATAGACATTATCATAGTTTTACTGGAGGCTGATAGTAAAGGTTGTTGGCCGAGCTGATACTCACTCCATTTTAGAATTTGTAGATCACATTTGTACCAATCAAGTTATTCCAGCCCCTTTTTTGAGTGATAACTATTTTCAAAAAGGTCTGATTTGAAACATGGAACTAGGCCCTCACTGCTAGTGGAAATGCTGGGCTGATGGAAAAAACTAATCCAGTTGTTAAAGAAAGCCAACATCTTTTCTCCTTTTGTGCTCATGAGAGGACGCAATCCTAGAAGGATGAGAAATTCTAGGTGTTTGAATCTGGGGTCGAGATGGTCTATGAAGGTGGTGAGAAGCAAAATAAAAAGATGCATTTGATACATATACACTTTAGTTTGATTCCAGAAATAATGTCAAACCACTGACTATACAACTGGGACAGTGTGTTTGTGTGAAAAAACACAGTAAAGTTTACAAGGGGAAAAGTCAATTTATGAGGCCAAGGAAGTTGTTGAGGCCTTACAGAATGCTGTGAGTGAGTGCTGGGAAGGTATCGAACCTCAATCGCATTGGAATATGATATGTGTTCGAAGATGTATTGTCATGAAGTAGAATATGAATATTGATGATGAAGAATAAAATGTTCATGAACTTGTGGAAATGAGAATGCTGTGTCATTGGACGCTCACTCGGAGAAGTCACTGAATAGATCACCGGAGAGCAGTGTAAGAGTTGTGGATCAGGATGAGCTTTGTAGGTGAGAAGAGGTGAAAAACCAGAACTCTGAGGGGGGTGAGAATTCAAACAGAAGATGTGGGAAACCTCCTAAGTGATTGGAGGATTATGCATATGAAGAGGATGAAATGAAATAGTGGTTTCCTGCTGCTTAAAAAGGTATACTCTTATTTTTATAAAATATAATAGTGCCCCAATGCTCACGCATTGTTGCTGAAGATAAATTTGTGAATTTATATATCCACTTTTTTCTTTTTTATGTATGTACTCCACATTTATATGGTTGATGAATATAATCACTTTTAATGTGTTATTTTTTCTTCACTGTCTCTTTTAATTCTTGGTAAGAAATCTTTGTTTTCTTTATTGTAGGAAAGAGGGTGTGCAGTGTGGTTTTAATGGGTGAAATATGGTCTGTCGGTGTTTAACATTCCCATTCCACACAACTTGAGGTTCTGGATGAGCCGTTGGGCAACAGGAGAGAGAGAGATGCTGCAGTCAACTGTAATTTATATAGCTCCAGCTGCGGCTTGTTCCTCCGAGCAAAGGGGCAACACCCTCTCAAATCATTCCAGAGAGGAAGAGTGTCTGTCAATCTGAGCAAATGTCTGCCTACAGACACTCTTCTTGTTCAGGGCAGGCAGCCAGGAGCTAGACAAACACACAGGGCCAGATGTAGGTAGGCGTTTACCCTCCGGTAACGGCCGAAAACCGGTAAAATCGGCCGTTACCGACCGGAATCCAGGAAATGAGATGTAGGAGGCCATTAATTACCGATTATTGAAAACCCGAGTCGGAAACATACCGACTCGGTAATAATGACCCGGTAAAAATACCGTGTCGGAATCTACCGTATACATAAATACCGAGTTCGTATTTTCCGACTCGGAAAATAAGAAACGGTAATATTTGCCCTTGGAGATGTAGGTAAGCCCAAAAATACCGAATCTGCTGAAAAACTGTATTTTTTAGTCGGTATTTACCATGGATTGAAAGCAGGTGGTAACCAAGGGAGGGCTATAACAAAAGTCCCAAAATGCACCTCAGGACCCATGATGGCGGCTTTTTACATCATAGCAAGACGGCAGAGACTACAGGCAGCAGGACAGAGAGAATGGCTAAGGGAGGAACAAGTGTACAGGCAGAGGATAACACTGTTCCAACTGACAGAGCCTGAAATACTGCAGAGGTACAGGCTACACCCAGACACCATCAAGCAATTGATCAGGGACCTACACCCACTCCTGGACCACCCAACACCCAGGGCCCATGCCATCCCACCTCATGTCCAGGTGCTATGTAGCTTACACCTGCTGGCCTCAGGGAGCTACCAGAGTGTGATAGCTGTAGTGGGTGGCGTGTCCCAGGGCTGCCTGTCCCGCTTCTTCAGGAGGTTTCTTGACGCCATGATGCAGAGGATGGGGCATTATATTTCATTCCCTGTTACACCGGCAGAATTAGCTAAAACCAAGACAGACTTTTATCAACTGGCACACTTCCCTCACGTGATAGGCTGCATCGATGGCACCCACGTCCCACTCTGTCCACCTGCAGCCACAGAGCACATATACAGGAATCGCAAATCGACGCACTCCATCAACGTCCAGGTCATATGTAATGCAGGGAACCTCATCACTGACATCGTAGCCAAGTTCCCCGGAAGTACCCATGATTCTTACATATTCCAGAATAGTGGAATATACACACGCCTACTTGCCGGAGAATTTGGAAATGGATACCTGCTAGGTAAATCACAATGACACACCCTGACATTCACATCAGATCTACTTTTCATGTACTTGCAATTAATGTCTATCTTTCTCCCCCTAGGCGACAGTGCATATGCCCTGCGGTCCTTTGTGCTCACTCCCTACCTCAACCCATCCACCAGGAGTGAAAGGCGATACAACGTGGCTCACAGATCCACACGAAATGTTGTTGAGCGCACATTTGGACTCCTTAAGAGCAGGTTTTGCTGCCTCCACAAGAGTGGAGGTGCACGGCAGTACACCCCAATCATCTGCTGCAAAATAATAGCGACCTGTGCAATGTTACATAATCTCGCCACCAAGCAAGGCACTGAGGTGGAGCTCACATATCATGAGGACATTGATGACGACCCAGAGGAGGCAGAGCCCCAAGCTACAGTGGCAGCAGCAGCTACAGATGGGAGACTGAGACGGGAAGAGGTTACACAACAATATTTCTGAGTGAGTAAAGAGACACAGGCATGAATGTAACTTTGTGTAAGTAGTTTAATATTCACTACGCCACAGCATTGCTAGCTCACATTCGGCTCACTATATCAAACACTCCATGAGTGTGTTGTCACGGTTAACACCACCGTGACTACAGCCTTGGGTGGAGGGCAAAGTCATTGTTTGTGGCCACGGGCCACAGGGCGGGGCTGCTGTGGCTGTGAATCAATGTTCTCACTCTGGCCTGTCACACTTCCCCGACGCCTGCCACTCCTCCGTAAGTCATGCACAGGAGTGCTTGCACCACTCCTGCTGGTGGACCCCTCGCTTTCGGCAGCACAAGTGTCACCTCCAGTGCCAGTCTGATGCACGAGCACGAGCTCCATAGCAGAGGTCATCCTGGCCATACCTTCAGTTAAATTGTTGCAGCACTGCACTATAGCATCCTGCATCGTCACTGACCGTCTGCACAGCACAGTGGTAGCAGTGGCAAACCAGTTCAGGGCCTTGGTTTGCTGTCGCACATCCACACGGGCCTTGCGTCTCTCTAAATGGTCCCTGTCCAATTTGTCACACAGGACAGTCATGCACTGTGTAATATCAGATATTCCTGACGCCATAGATTGCATGCTTTCTGCCATTTCCCCTATGCCCTTGCCTACTGCTTCCAGTTTTGTATTTGTTGTGCGTGCCTGCCTCTGAACCCCCATCATTGCTTTTGCCTGCAGGCGCTGCACCTTCACCATGGTGGCCTCCAGTCCGCAGAAGACACCCTGAACTTGACACACATCCTCTACCTCCCGTGGCCGTCGCCCTCGGACACTGGCCCGCGTGACTCTGGGACTGGGCTGCTGCTCGGTGTTGCCTCTGTCCTGTGTGTCACCCTCCACCTCCTCCTCCGATGATGTTTGCAGTATTCTGCGAGGGGGCACATCATGGCTCCTGACTCTTCCCAGCACTGGGGATGGTGATGTGGGGGTGGGTGATTGTTCAGCCGCTCCTGTGTCCTGACTACCAAATAGGAGAGGGGATTGTGGATTTTCTGCAGTTGCCTCCTCAGGTATCGGGCTGCCTGCTCTTGGTCCTTACCTCCGTGAGATGTGCTCGGTCCGGCTCCTTCCCTCCTCTTCTCTCTAACCTCTGCTGTGCTGCGCATTGACTCTCCTGTGGACAGACATGGACATTGTGTCAGTGATGTTGTTCACCTGTGTCATGAGATTAAATACACTTCTATTGCACTTCTGCCTGTCTCTCATTTGCCTATGCTAGTTGTCTGTTGCTCCCCTTGCTGCAATGCACGCTGACTGCTCTGAGGTATCTACACATGACTACATTTCCCAGGATGCATTGCAGGACATTAGTTAAACCTGTTGTGGAGTCTGATTTGTCCTGTGAGGGGAATAGGTAAATGGGTAAATGATAATGTTCTTGCTTCTTACCTGGTTTCTTTGCTCCTCTTGCTGAGCTGTCAGCGTCTCCGATGCCGTGAATGCATTCCTTCTCAAGGGTGGATGCCACCATCTCCTCGATGTAGGTGAGTCTGGGGGCTCTGTTTCTTCCTCCCCCTGTTGCAGCACTTTCCTTGCGGTGGGCAGCAAGTTTTTTCTTGGTGATAATGCGGATGTCATACCACCGTTTTTTTAGGTCTTCAAGGTCACGGTGGGTGACACCAATGGCATTTACCTTGCCTTGTATGTCCAACCAGGTGCTGCGTTTGATTGATTCTGCAACATGCAGAGTTTGCTTTCCGAATATTTTGCCATAATGTCTAACAATCTCGGAAATTAGCACCTGCAGGTCCTCCTGGCTGAATTTCTGCTTCCTTTTGCGCTCTGCAGCATCTCTCTGTGCCTCCTGGCTCTCCATCTTGCAGTGTTGTTTGTCTCAGGAAAGGCTGCTCCACACTCTGTCCTCCTGCTCTCCTGACTGTTGGTTTCTGCACCTGCATGGGCGTGGCCTGTCCCAGGTACTGGGGTGTGGTGCTTGGATCTGATTGGTTAGTTCCCCAGTGGCTTTGGATTTGGGTGTGGTTGGAGTACCTGATTGGTTCACAGGCACACATGTTTTTCAGTTTCAAAATCTTCGACGGATATTACCGACACGGTAAATACCGGGTCGGTTTTTACCGACTCTGTATTTTCCGGGTCGGGAGTTGCCATTCATTCCTATGGGCCAAGGCACCGGTGGATCAGTTTGGGGTTTTCCGTCTCGGATTTTACCGTGTAGGTATATTCCGAGTCGGAAAATACCGATTCCGATTACCGACAGATACCGAGTCGGTATTTGTTACCGGCATTTTTACCTACATCTCATTTTCCTACTCGGTAATACAGAGTCTGTGTGAAACGGTATTTAAGGGGTGGTAAAATTTGTATTACCTACATCTGGCCCTAAATGCCTAAGCTGAACTTTGCCAAGCTGAGGATTTCACACCCCTGAGGATGAGACCTCATCAGTCAAAAATGCCTCAAGGCCCTTGCCCTCACGATGAGGGAGAGGTTCACTGATTGACTTAGGCTTGGGCATTCAGTTTTAAGCAGAGTATCAATCAATGACATCTCTTAACAGAGTGGGTAGGGTCAGCAAGTCTCACTGAACCCCTCCATTCTGTGAGGAGTGAGGAACTGCTGCCCTCCCTTATTGACTGACCATATGTCAGCCAATGAGAGAAGGCAGAAGTGCCAACCCTCCTCGGACCTCTGAAATTTTCCTCTCCGGGAGCTGCTGGGCAAATACATTTCATCTTATGAATGTTTGGTGCGTGCATGTATGTATAAATAAAGGTGAATCCATGGGTGTGAGTGAGTGAGTGTATGTTTGTGTCGTCCACCTGCCCCACCCTGCCAAAATGACTGGCACTCACTGTGTAACACCTCAAATTTGTGGAACAAATCCAAGAAGTTAACTCATTTTTAAGTATTTATTCATGGGCCCAGCACAGAATACTCCACAAGTAGTGATGGGCTCAGCAGAGCAAACACCATAAGTAGTGATGGGCCTGGCACAGCAAATTGCACGAGTAGTAGGCCATGAAAATGGTTCCAAGCTGGCTTTCATAACGCTTTTCGTTGTGTTCCGTTTGGTTTTAGGTGCATTATCAGAACTATCCGGATTAGCGCTGCACTCAGCACCTCACGCGGCCACCTCAGCGGCTGCCATCTTGCCTCGACCATCGTTATGAAAGCCAGCGCTGCAGGGGCTACTGCTAAGACTGTTTTAGTTAGCGCTGATACCGGTGTTGAAAAAACGGCCTGTGAAAATAGCAAAACTCAGATTCAGACTGGGCAGAAAGCAATATCATATGTACAAGGAGCTCCCCAACCCCAGAGCCTGAGTCAGAGTCAGTGCCAGGTCCTGGAGATGCCCATAAAACAAAAGACTGTACCACCAATTTTTGATAAGAAGCGCGGGGCAAAAGTAAAAACGGTTCCTAAACCAGACTCGGCATTTGTTGGTGAATATGCGGGGCGAGCTACTGGGGGGCCCCCTAGTGTGCAATCTCTGCCACTGTTAGTGTTACTCCTGGAGGGCCTATGGATAGACAGAGTGGTCATGATAGAAATGAAGTCCCGGCAGCGAGTGGAGAGAACGCAGTGCCAATAATAGTAACAACAATGATTGCGGCTGAGGAGGACGGCAATTCATTACAAGGATCTAACTGCGAGCCCCCTCTCCAGGCTATTGATAAGGGTACAGAATCTGAGTATGCTGGATCTGACGGCAAATTTTATTCAATGTCAGACTTAACGACAGTCTTGGATAAGGAACATGAACTGGACAGCTCAAGTAATTTAGGAGAGTGGGGTGACCTCCCTGATGATAATGATATGGATGAGTATGAGCAATCTGTATCTCATGATACTGTAAGGAAAATCGGGCAGACTTGTGAAGGTTTGCAGCATGATCAGCACGACCAGGAGCCGCCTTTAATCCAGCTTAACTTAGATGAGGACTTTGAAGGGGACTCAATTACTCTAGGTCTGATATATAAAACTATCATGGCTCATCGTAGTGAAACAAAAGCTGAGGGGATACGCACTCAGGGAGCCGTAAGGAAACTTCAGAGCACCTTACGACTAGGGATGAGCGCAAAATCCGCTACGCTCGCGGATTTTGCGAATTTTCGGTAAATCCGCGATCCGCGAACTCTCGCGAATTTACCGAAAATTCGCAATCCGCGAGCAACGGATTCCGAGGCCAAAAGTTCAAGCCTTCCTGGCCTGTTGTTGTAACTAATTTACGATGGCGCCGGCAAGCTGCCAGCGCCATCGTAAAATAGTTACTAAATTAGCTTCAACAGGAAGCTCGAATAGATAAAATCAAGCAGGCGCTCGTGCATCTGCTTTATTTTATCTATTCGAGCTTCCTGTTGAAGCTAATTTAGTAACTATTTTAGGATGGCACTGGCAGCTTGCCGGCGCCATCGTAAATTAGTTACAACAGGCACAAAACGGTGGCGTCTTCTTGAATAAATATGAAGGGCAGGGTTCATTCTGGCACGACGGTCCTGGCACAAAAATTAAACCTCAACCGCAAGCACTTTCAGATATCGATTAAGCATGTGCCCTAGTTGAAGCTTAAATTCAGTGACTCATTCATTGGCCCAAAAACAATTGTGAGCGTTGTCAAGGCTAGGCAGATGTGCCTTCTTCCCTAATATACCATCGCAAATCAGCTGTGATGCTGGACAGAGGCCTTTGCATCCTTGACTTTCACGAGCGCAATCCTCGTGCTGTTCCTGTGGCCAGGAGCTTCTGTATCTTCATCTGTTGCTCTGATCGGTCTCTGACCTTTGCTTTAATGCACACAAGAGGCATGTGCACTCGCATGGAAGCCCCGTCCGTTTGGCCCCGCCCACACACTCGCGGTGTGCACCGTCTTCCCGCCATTTACCCACTATGATGGACAGCTCACTCAAGGGACCCCTGCGCCCTTCGGCGCGATTGCATAGTAACACACACCTGGTCGCTGTAGACAACTCTCTGGCACTTTAGGCAGCTGTAGTGTAGTAAAAGCACTATACATCTACCCAACGAGGTAGCACTTACTGATTATCTAGTAGAAAGTACTCTAGTTGAGTAGAGGTATGGCACAAAACGGTGGCGTCTTCTTGAATAAATATGAAGGGCAGGGTTCAATCTGGCACAATGATCCTGACATGGAAGCCCCGCCCCAAATCCGCCGATCCGCAAAATCCGCGGATTTTGCGGATCCACGATCCGTGAATACGCAAATCCGCGAATCGTGGATCCGCAAAATCTGCCCATGCTTACTTACGACGCCTTTTGAAGACTTGTGCAAAAGTTACCACTCAGGTGGTCGAAGTAGAGGAAAGAGTCTCCTCTGTTGAGGACTCTCTAGTGAAGCAACAAACAGCTATAGAAACTTTGGAAAAATCTAAATCTGACCTAGACTGGTAGTTAACGCATTTAGAGAACAGTGTGCGGCGTAATAATGTACGCGTACTAGGTATAGCTGAAACAAGAGAAGGAACAGATCCGCGTAAGTTCATCGTTCAGTTGTTTAAAGAAGCCTTCCCAGAATTGAGTGTATGTAATTGGGAAATGGAAGTGATACGTGCACATAGGAATCCTTTCGCGATGCGCCAACATGGGAAAGAACGCCAGGATGACCAGAATTCATATCCCAGGGCAATATTAATATGTTTGAACAACTATTTGTTACGTGAAGCACTCTACGATTTGGCACGCCCTGGAAAAAAACGGAGTGGCATGGGATGTGAGTTTTTTATTCGCCCTGACTTTTGCCCTGCTACTGTGAATGAACGATGGCAAATGCGGAAATTGATTGCGCCTTTTCAAGAGAAGGGGGCTCAGGTCTTCTTGCTTAATCCCTCTAAATTAAAGGTAATTTTTAAAGGCCAAACGAGGTATTTTACTTCTGCTAAGCCTGCACAGGACTATTTAACGGACTTGGAGAAGAGTGCCAAAAAGTGGAAGCATTATACATGTTGTACCTGTAGTGGGCACGCTACCCTTGGGGTGGGGTGCACTCTGTCTGCTTTACTTTATAGTGAGGGCTGAATCACCATGTGGTTGTTTGCAGTTTTCTCTTTTGATTGTCCTCCTCTCTTTCCCAAGAAGATAGTGTCATGGTTTTTTTTTGTTGATCATAGTCAGACAATCTGTCTTGTTTTCTTCTTTATTAAATAGGCAATGATAAAATTGCGCTAGTATGAGAAGGTGTAAATTGCATATGCAATGTGTCATGATGCTTGAATCTATGTGAATGCAAAGTTTATAATATTAGTTGGATAAAGACAGGATAGAAGATGGTATGTTAATTCTCCCTATTTTCTTACTCGGTTCGATGAGATATGATTAGTCAAATATGGGAAAGAGGGGCACATGATGGTGGCGGGGAGTGTCAATGGGGGGCTGGTGTTTGTCAAAGCACCCGACATCGCTGACAACATAGTCCTTAAGCCTCATTTTGGGTGGGAGGGTTGGGGGAAGGGAGGGGAGGGGGTTTTGGAGCGGAGTTGGGGGGGTTCTGTTGGGAGGGCAGGGTAAAAATATAAAATAATACATGAATATTGGTCGGAAATGAGTTATTATGTTGAAAGTATGCTTTGTTTTCCGTCGGTACATGGAGCTAGTTTAGTGAAGATTGATAAAGTTAAATGGCTGGTAGGGGTATTAGGATAGGCACCCTGAATGTTAAGGGGCTGAACTCAATAGATCAAAGACGCCGGGTTGCACAGGAATTACGTGCCCTTTACTGTGATATAATTCGTCTCTAAGAGACTCATATTGTATGGTCAATACGCCGATTGCTTGAAGAGTTGGGATTTTATCTTATTGCTTGTACTAAGTACTCAGGTACGTCGAGAGGGGTGGCAATTATGGGAAAGAGGCATATAGGCAAAACAGTTAAAACTTTAGCTGACGATTTAGGAAGATGGGCAATCGCAGAATGTGTTGTAGGTCTGGTAACCTTTACGGTGTGTGCTGTTTATGGGGCAAATCTTGATGAAGCATCGACTTTAGAGTTTTTGAATGTTGGGTTAGCTACTTGGCCTACACCACTGATTTTTTGTGGAGACTTAAATATAAATTTAGCCCCGAATATTCTATGTAATAAAGAAGTTAAGTATAGTGGCCGGAAGCAACAGGTGTTTAAGGCGTTGCAGGCATTAATGATGGCACATGGGGTGGTGGACGCATGGGCTTTTTTAAGGGGTGAGGCTCCGGGGTATACATTGTTTTCCTTTACCCATCGTAAGTTAGTTCGGCTTGATTATTTTCTAACTCCTCAGTCATTGTTGAAATCGGCCATCATCCAGGTTTATCCTAGAATTACGTCCGATCACGGACCGGTGGTTCTCTCCATAGCGGATATAGTAACTCCTATTAGACCAAGGGTGTTTTCTTTCGACCGCAAGCTATTATTGGAGCAGCAATTTCTTGAATACATGAAACAGTGGATTGTAACATTTTTTAATATCAATCGGGGGACTAGCAGTGTGGGCAATGTCTGGGACTGTTTCAAAGCTGCATTTAGGCGGGAGGCCCTGAGCTTTGGTTTATACAATCAAAAACAACAGGCGGCAAAACTACAAGAGCTGTATCTAGAGTTAATAAAGGCTGAGGAATTATTGGTGCAGGGTATACGTTCTCGGGGGAATATAGAGGATCAGATGACGTTAGTGGCTAGACTTAAGGCAAGGCTCAACCTGAAATGGTCGCAGGAAAGTGCAAAAAAATGTTTCGTTAAACAACAAAACCAGTATGAGTATGGGGAGGCAAGTGGCAGATGCCTTGCTCAGAAATTAAGGTTAAGGGAAGTAACACAGCGGATAGATAATATAAGAGACTCAAGAGTTAATCTGGCAGATAACGAAACTGGCATACTAGAGGTGTTTAGGCAATTCTATGAATCACTATATCAAGGAGATGAGTATGATACGGATAAGTCTGCTACTCTCATCAGTCAATATAGTACTACAGATCTTTCTGATGATGAGAGAGAAAGTCTAGAGGCACCTATCTTATTAGAAGAACTAGAATTGGCAGTTAATGGATTATTAAGCGGCAAGGCTGCAGGACCAGATAAGTTACCCCTGGAAATGTATAAGACCTTTTTTTCTGTTCTAAAAACCGATCTCCTTTCGACGATGAGACGGGTGCACCTCCGGGGAGCTGGAGTGAGGCATTTATAGTAGTCTTTCATAATAAAGGAAAACCTGCGAACCTCTCTGGGTCCTACCGCCCAATTTCGCTTTTGAATGCGGATGGGAAAATCTATTCGAAGATCTTGGCGAATAGGCTGTCCGGTGTAATTTCTAATTTAGTCTCTACCATACAACACGGGTTTATCCCGCAGCGAGGAATGGCGGATCATGTCCGCCGAGTGATTACTTTATTTGATTTTGTTAGTGTTACTCAGGAGCCATTATGTTTAATTTTATTAGATGCCGAAAAGGCTTTTGACCGGGTCTCATGGTGCTTTTTATGGGACGTAATGAGGCGAAGGGGGTTTGGCCCTGATTTTATAACATCACTTCAGACGCTTTATTTCCAACCTAATGCCCGTATTAGTACCATGGGACTCGTGTCTGATCTGGTTCAAATGCAGAGCGGCACCAGACAGGGTTGCCCCTGTTCCCCTCTTTTATTTTCATTATATATTGAGCCCTTTTTAAGAATGCTGGAATCTAGTTCTAGGATCTTTCCGGTAGTCACACAAAATTATTATTTCAAAGTCCTTGCTTATGCGGACGATGTTGCAATTGTCACGCCATGCCCTGCAGTTGCAATGGAGGATAGCGAATGTTTAGCTGCGAAGTTTGGGGCAGTTGCTGGCAATAAGTTGAATGCAGCCAAAACCCAGCTACTATGTGCTAATCTGCCAAAATACTCTGATTTGCGGGTTTGTAAAGAGGTTATTTATTTGGGGATCAAGCTAAGGGTCTCTCTAGTGGCTCTGGTTAAGTCTAATTGGGAGGATCTAATATTAGGAGTGCGGAAACAGCTGGATCATGCGGAATGTCTACATCTTTCGTTAGTTGGTCGCTGTAGTCTATTAAAAATGATGATATTGCCACAAATATTAGATTTTTTCAGGTGTGTTCCTTTAGAAATTTCTCTAGCAAGCCTGGCACAGCTTCAGACTCTCTGTATGCGTTGTATGTGGGCTGGGGGTAAGGCTCGCCGTGCCGGCCGCTATATGATCTTACCAAGAAACTTAGGAGGCTGGTCGGTTCCTGGTTTCACTTTATATTATTATGCCAGTATGCGTCAAGGCATGAATGTTTTGTTAACAGGGATAGGTCCTTCAAATTTGGCAGAGAGTCCGTCAATCTGTCAGATGCTATTAGGTGTAAAGGCTAAAAATTGTTTATTCTTATATCAGGAATGGAGTTATTACAAACGTACACGTTTTAAGGTTATGATCGCTGCATACAAGATTTGGAGAACACTACGGAGAATGTTTGGTATAGAGAAAATCTCCTGGTATACACCATTAACATCTCCTATATTTTTGCCAGTTGACTTATGGGATCGGGTGGTGTATGTATGGTGGAAAAAAGGATTAAGGTTGCTGGGGGATTTTTATAGAGATGGCTCTCTTAAATCCTTTGAGCAACTTCGGGAGCAATACCATCTTCCCAGGGAGGATTTTGCAAAGTATTTGCAAATCAGGAATTTTCTATCTCAGAAAGCAATAAATCTTCAAGCGAATTCTTTAATTGAAGATAATATAAAAAAGGCAAAAATAGGAGTGCTATATGGTCATATGTTAGGAACTAAGGCGAAAGATTTAGATCAACAAAATACTAAATGGGGGAATAAACTAGGGAGACAGGATATATGGATAGAAATTTCTCTGGAGATGGCTATGAATGTATTTCTTTCGGCAAAGCTATCTGCACAGCATTATAAATCCATTTTTAACTTATACTACACACCCGATAAGATCTCCAAATGGCAGGGCGATATTATAGGGAAATGCTTTTGTTGCGGATATCCATCTGCGGATGACCTTGATATTTTTTTTGGGTGTCCGCGACTAACAACTTTATTATCTAAGATCGAGAATTATTTATCTGCCATCTTGGGTAGGCCATTACAATTAAGTGCTACACAGATACTATTAGGTGTAGAAATGAGTTTAAGAGTGCCAGATCTATTACAACATCATGTAAAATTAATATTTCTAGTTACAGCAGTTTATCGGCTTGTAATAGCTTCCTGGTGGTTACAACAGGAACCGCCTTCTTTCGAATTATGGAGGGCACGCTTTTTTGCAGTTCATAATATGGAGTATAGTCTATATGCCCTTAAGGGGCATAGGAAAAAGAAGCTTGGTCAACAAATCTGGGGCAAAATCACTACCCATTTGGAAGCTGTTATTTGATTGGTGGCTTTATCAATTATTTCTCCATGTTGAGTGTACCGATATTAGCTGTATTAATTGACTATTTTACTGTATGGTTAATCTTGATTTTGTTTTAAGGCATGTTTATGTATGCATTGCTATTGATTTTTCGGTGCTCTATTTATCTAGCTCCTGGTTTACGTTTATGTATGTTATGATTTTTAATAGTGTATATGTATTCTGTAAATTACGACTCTTTTCCTGACTAATTCATTCCTTTGAAATTACTTTATTCGAAACAAGTTTCATAAAAGTACAACACACAATATCCAAAATAAACTATACATAAAAATAATTTCAGACAATTGGCATAAATTTTACATAGAAATAATTTCAGACAGTGGGCAAAAGTTTTGACCTGATGAACCATGCATTCGCCACATATTTAGCCACCCCACAAATCATGTGCATTGAAGTGACATTAATTTGGATGATACGCATGGCTAATCTATGTTCCCTCACCCCTAAATTCCTACAAACAGGTTTCAACCACCTATCTCTTGGTTTTTTGTAGGCTACACATGCAAATAGGAAGTGGCCCAATGATTCTTTCGGGCAGGGACAACCTGGACATTTGATCTCTGTTCCACTATATCCCTTCCAGCCTTCTTTGAATGTGTTGAGGGGTAAAATACCGTATCTGAACTTCAGAAACAGTGTTCTATCGTGAGGGACCTGGATAAAGTCCAGAAAGGGCTCTAACTTTCTAAGGGGCTTATGGTCAAGGAAGGTGCTAGTTAAATGGCCCCAATTTGGGTTCCTAAGTTCTTTTGCTACAACCCAATCCCAATATAGTTTTTTAACAATTGTTTTTGGGGGTGGCATTTGTGAAATCCAACTCTCCTCCAGACCTATAGATTTCACAAGCCTCTTTAAATTGTTCAGCCATTTAATTTTATTGGCTACATTCAGACTAATCAACTCATCCAAAACCTTAGCATAGTTAGAGAGTTCTGGGGTCCTTCTGAGACGAACCCAAAATAACAGCGGGCGGATTTGCACCAGATCAGCTATCGATTTTTTTCCCAGGTCTAAAAATAAAGGTTTCAAGGGGGACGATAAAGGTAGCGAAACCATGTCTCTAATGAACTTATTTTCCGCCACTATTAAAACTTTTGTGTTTTCCGCACCCCAAAGTTCTGAACCATAGACTGCCGCCGCCAGTGCTTTCCCTTCATAAACTGCCAGGGTAGGGGCTATGGGTCTACTAATGGATCGTCGCTGGTTCTTAAGAATAACTCCTGCAACCCTTTTGAGGTTTAAGACCATTTTAGTGATATGGGCAGACCAACTCAAATTGTTACAAAGTCTTACTCCGAGGTAATCAAATTCTTGTACCACCTCCAACGCGGTGCCATTCAACAAGAGGTTAACCTTCCTGTGTTTCTTTTTAGTAGTTAGCACCATCAACTTTGTTTTTGAAGTATTTATTGTCAACCCCCTGTCTTTACAAAAACTGCAGAAACGATCAAGCAGTTTCTGCAGACCCATAGGGGATTTAGACATGAGAAGGGTATCATCGGCAAAGAGGAGAGTGGGAGTTTTCTCTCCTGCAAGGACGGGGGCATCAGCCGGGTCCTCCCTCAAATGGTCTACCACCCCATTAATAAAGAGGGAGAACAAGGTTGGAGCCATCACACACCCTTGTCTCACTCCCCTATTTACCGGAATCTTGTCAGTCAGTTGGCCCTGGGATCCCCAGCGGATCCTGGCATAATTCCCTTCATGGAGTTTAATAATGAATTGTAGAAGGTAACTAGGAAACCCCATATCGGATAAGACCGACCAAAGCTTAGTCCGTGGAATAACGTCAAATGCTGTCTTCAAGTCTATAAAAGCCAGGTATAGACTGCCCTTGGTAATTAACACTGACTTCCAACAGACTGCACAAAATCTGAAGACCTGATCTATTGCACCTATATAGCTTCTGAACCCGGCCTGGAAATGGGACAAGATGCCTTTATCCACAAGCCAAGATTCTGTGCGATTTATGATCACCCTTCCCACCACCTTCTGAATAGTGTCTATCAGACTTATCGGTCTGTAATTAGAGGGGTCATCCCTTTCGCCCTTTTTGTAAATAGTTATCACCTCAGCGCCTTTCCAGGAATCTGGAACAGGGTAACCAGCCTGGATCAAGTTCATCAGACACAAAATATACTTAGCCCACACATTTGGTTCATATTTTAACATGTCCCCTGGGAGACCATCTTGGCCTGGGGCCTTCCCGGGCAATAGTTTAGAGATAGCATCTAATACTTCTCTCTGCGAAAATGGATCTGTATTGTGAATCAAAATTCCACATGGCATATTTCCAGGGGTAGTAGCTGGTTGCGATAACGAGCTATCGAAATTATCCTCACAGTACAGTTTTAAAAAATGGGAGTACCATTCATGCTCCGTAATATGATTTAAAATAGGTCCTGCTCCCTTGCTATCTAAAACATTAATTAATTTCCAAAAAGTAACAGCATTTTCCCCACATGCTGCTTCCTTAAGCTGTTGCCAATGCTCTTCCTCCCAAGCTCGTTTTGCTGATTTTATACTTCTTGAATAATCTTTCCTAGCCGCCCGGACGGCCACAGAATCCTTGCTTCGTATTGCTTTAGTAATTGCTTTCCTTTTAATTCTGCAATTACTCGTGTACCATGGATTACTTGTGGTTTTAATATCATTAAGACGTGATTTTGCCATTGGCTTCTTACAAAAGTGGGCTCCCAGTTTACTTATTAAGTTACTATAGGATACCAACAAACTGGGACCGACTAAATTAACTGGGGAGAAGGCTAAAGCTGTCAATCTGCTAGTTTCTTTGGATACTAAATCCGTAATATTTTGGAGCTTCCCCTCATCACATTTGACGACATTCCATTTTAGCTTCCGATTATTATTTACAGGGAAGATTTCTTTGGTTAGCATCTCAGTTACCCGACTGAGATCACGGCCACTTACCCACCTAAGCTGCATACATAAGGGGTTGTGGTCACTATAGGAAGACTCCCTAACCACCATGTCAATTACGTCGGGCCAGGAATGTTCATCTAAAAGAATATAGTCGATACGAGAGGGGCACCCCAGCCTATTAAAGGTCATCGCACCTGCGCGATCTGATTTTGTACGGCCATTTAAAGCCCAAAGATTATGATCTAACACCAGGGCATTCAACTGAATAACTCTCGATGACCATTTCTTAATTGAACTAAGATTTAGCGGGGGTATGCTTTGTCGACCTTCCACTACTTTCGATCCCAATACTTCTTCCACATCTAGAGGTTCGAATGTACAGTTAAAATCCCCCCCGACCAGTATTTTAGATCTGGTCGGGAGTTTTGACAACTCCACATCAAATAATTCCAATATTGGGGAAGTAAGCCCTCCCTGAAGACCTCTAGCGTAAATACAGAAGATTTCGTAGGTATAGCCCCCTACACTGTTCTTTAGAGTAACGTGCAGGATGTCATTAGAAACGTACTTGTTAGAAATAGCACAACAATTCAGAGATGTTTTCACCCAAATATGTAACCCACCAGAAGGGCGGCCTCTTCCCAATGAGACAGCTGGAACATAAAATGTAGAGTAACCATTCATATATTCGGGGGATAGGCACCACGTTTCTTGAAACATACAAATATCAAAATTGTTAATAAAAATGTTCCAATCAGGATTTGCTAAGTTTTTCTTTAAACCTGCAATATTCCATGATAGAATATTGATAAAGGGACCCGGAGACTTAGGTTCCAATTGACCTGTAGAAACTATATCCTGCATACAGTTACCAACTACAACCGGAGATTCAATAATATCTGTACCAACACTGGTGGAGCCTGTAATAACCACTCTGCCCACAGGTGGAGTAACTTCAACTCCGGGTAAAGCCTGCACCACCCGACTACCCAATCGATCAATGGGCTGGTTAGTAAGTCAATCGACTTCCTCCAGACCATTGAAACGATTATAACATTGGATAGGGTAATCCAACTGCGGGCCCAACCAACCCTCCTTACGCCTATTACCACCATGGTAAGTTCTACCTCTTCCTCTGCGCACTTCTTGCCAGTCTCCATTTCCAGCCCCTCCCCAATTGTAGGAGCGATGATTCCCCTGGGTTTCAAATCTCCTCCAACCATTTTCATGCGGGGTGGTCCTTAGCCAACTCCATCTATTATCATGATTCCCCGCGGGCATATAAAAGTTTGACAAGGGTTTAACAAGGATCTCGGAGTCATTGTTACGGCTAAGCCCAGAGCAAATCAACTCTACAATACAAGGGTCTTCAAATGTGATCACCACACAATCTCCTTTGAGGTGTTTCTTTTTCTCTCCCACCCACGGTGCTCTCTCTACCATAAGAATATTTTTGTTGATATTGGGTGGGGTTGGGAGATTCCTGTCCAACCAATGACAAACTTTGTTTTTAAGGGCCCAGAAAGTTTCGGGGATGTCTGTGGTAAGCTCAGGGACACCCGTTAATACTATCACAAATGGGCAGGCGTCAGACGGTAAACTAATATTCAGCCGTATCCTTGGTGTCTTCACAGCGGGTGGGTGCTGGATAATGCTTGGTGCGGTTGAACTGGCTATTCCCGGAGGTTTATAAGCATCTACAACGACTTGTTTAGTGGTCACTTTACCAACCTTCTGTACGGATGTAACGGTTGGACAAGTCTTGGTTTGCTGGGTGGGTGCTATTGGAGGGTTCTTAGCCAATGGGTGTGGGCTTCCCGTTGTACCGGGGGTATTCTTCTGGATTTCTTGAGTTACTTTTACCCCCCTACAATTTAGCTCCTTTGATATAATTCCCAATTGATTTTCTATACTCTGGAGTCTAACTTCCAGGGGCAAAAGCAAGGACCTAATAAGGGTCGCTAGGGAGTCAAAAAAAGGCGCATCCACATCCTCTTCACTCTCTACAGACTCATCAGGACTACCATTATCAAGAATACTAGCCAAACTAGTGTCGGATACAGTTACATCTGGTAACTCTAGGGGTAGGGGGTGCGATGCTCTAGATTGCCTAACAGAAGTTACTGGGGCATCCACACTTAATCCTCCCTCCTGTGTACCATTTCCCACACCGGCTGTGTTCCCCATACTGTTTAAAGTATTTTGATTAGCTACAATATCACTAAGCACCTCTGTAACAGATGGTATTGGAGAGGGTGTTTTCCCCACAACAGTGAACCCTTCTAACTCCGGGGGGTCTGTATGTATAATAGCTGAAGTAACCATAGGAGTAATGAGGGTTACAGTCTCAATTGTGGGTACTGGTAATGTAGATACCGGAGATATATTTATACTTTGAGGCTGGGTCATAGACAATACAGGGGTCACATGAGTAGTTAGTAGATGGGGCGTATCTGATAAACGCAATTGTTTATTCGGAGTACAAGCCTGAGCTATATTACCCAATGATGATCTTTTGGCCTGGAGCAGATCTTGGGAAACCCTCCGTTCCATCAATATAATACCCTCATCAATTAGGGTGTTCGTGCGAAGGATAAAACTATCCAAGGTATTAGTGAGTTTTTTGGTTTTTGTGTTTTTTATCCCCGCCACCGCCTGGCTTCTGGTTTTCCGTGTTGACATTGTATAACACCAGCAATTAAATAACACGGGGTACTCAAGTTAGATGGTAAAAGGGAGTAACTAAATTAACAAACCCTATAAGTAGAATATTACTACGATAAAACTGATCCACACAGTAGTACTATAAACCAAACAATGACATCCCATACAAAAGATGGCACATCAAAGACAACTACAATTTTATAACACTTGCGAGGGGGTATGGCCAGTCCAGTCCTCTCGGTCCTCGGAGGGCCACAGAGGGCCCGCCCTTTGCCCGGGCTTAGCCCCGGGCTATGTCCCGCGCGCGTCCCGCGTGCGCGCTCACCTCTACACTTAAATAGGAGGGTTGGGGGCGGGAAGAGACACCAGGTGCGCTGGGTTGTAGAAGCGCTGAGCAACCTGGGTCTCGCAGTCCCGGCCCCGGCAGCGTCCGCTAATGTCCTGGGTCCTAGTTGATCAGGAGCAGGGTGCAGGGCAGCAGTTTAAAAGCGTTCTTGATAAAAATAAAGTTCCACAGGATAGTCCCCAAGGCTGCGAGCGACTAATTCATGTATTTGCAAAAACAAATAAAAAAAAAAAAGAAAATGGTTACAAGCATGGCAAGTCCTTCAAGGTGAACAAGTATAAAACAGACACAACTAGACTGGTGAGCATTGAGACTGCAATACCAGAATCGTAGAAGGTGAAAGACAGCAGCCAGTGGTGTCTGGGGCACAAATATATCACACAAGCCTTCCAGATCAAGGTCAAGTCCTCAAGGGAAGATGGGGATTTCCCTGGAAACTTAAGAACTAGCAGAGACAGTAGGCAGCTACTTCACAACCGCTTTGTTGTATGGCTCTCCTACTAGTAGTTATTGCCCATCGCTTTCTGCTGTCTGCATCTGTGTTGTTTTCTCCCTCACCTTTCTTGTTTCCTTCCCCCGCAGTGTCCATCTTGTTTGGCTTGCTTGCACTTTCATCAGCTGTATCACTATACCAGATGCGCTCTGAACTTACCCGGCTGGTACACTTCCCCGATGCCTGCTCTCATAATATCCGTCCGGCTCCCTCACTGCACAATCTTGACCCTTCCATTTCCGGGGCCTCCTGGGTTGTCAGAGGTGTACCGGTACTCTTGGCTCGTTACGAGCACCTCCTTATTTCAAACCTGGTAACTTCTGGACTAGGGTAGGGTTACAGCTGGTATTAACTAATGTATATTTTCTTTTATCTATTTGGTACAGGAAGGATGTGTACCAATAAATGTTGGTCTGAAGAGTCATCAACCACCAATGGTACGAAGCATCAAAGACCCCTAAGTGTTTTCTAACCCTTATCCCAATTCCCCCCAATCAAGATGTTGTGCCCCAAGTTCCAGTCACTCAGAAGCGTTCACTGTTGGAGGGTGGAATCGTGTAAATAAGCATTGGAATCCACTGAATGTCTCCTTTTTAAACTTGAATCTCACACCAACCCCAATGGACTACTGATTTACAGGCCGAGGGACCTTAAATGTAATTTCCTAGATGCTTTAGGTGACTTCCTGGGGCCATACATGCAGTGTTCTAATTTCACAAGCCTGAGAGCGCACACAGACCTATTGGAATTTAGTAACGCCCTGAAGACCAGGATGCTTCCTAACTAGTAGTTGTCATTCCTGTTCTTTCCTTGGACAGCGTTTGTCGTAGCACCAGGATACTGTCTGTTAACCGTGCGCCCTATAAATTCCCTTAATAAATATAAATAAATAGGTGACTTTAACACTTCTGTCCTCCTCGATAGCCACTACCAGAGCTAACTCATTGCTGTGGTTTGGTCTAAAGCCAATGGCAAAGAATCCAGAATTACCACTCACCTTCACAAACTCAGAGAGTGCGATGCTCAGAAGCTTATCGAGAACTTTTGCAGAGAAGGGTAAGCGAGATAAAAGACGATAGTTCTTCAGCTCATTGGTTCCAGCGAAGGTTTCTTAAGTCATGGGAGAATGGAAGCCTTTTTCCACTCAGAAGGGAAGTGACCTGAGTTGATGATGGTATTGAATAATGTAGTAAGCGGAGGAGCATCCGTCCCTACTACAATGTGTTTGGTTTTAGGCGGGCAGGGATTGGACGGAGCTCATTAAATTGTTTGTCCTATAAGTTCTGCTACTTCTTCCAATGTAAGAGGCGTACACTTACAGAATTCATTTTTATCAGGAGCTACCGAGTTTGACCCCAAGGCCGGGGTTATGGCCACACACCTGGAGTTCAATTTACCATGTATTTCATCCTTTTTTTTTTTATTCTGCTAGCTTGTCACAAAGTGGTTGGCTGGGGCAGTGTGAAACTGGTGGTTGGGTTAGAGAGCACTTGAACTTTTTTTAAAAGTTCTCTCATGGAGTTCTTAGCTGAATAGATTTTTTCTGAGAAGTAGTTTGATTTTTTCAAAATAGATCAGTGTTTTGTGTTCTTGGATGTATTGATTATATCTGATCTTTTCTTCAGTGTGATAATTCCTTATCCATACTTTCTGCTGTCTTTTGCAATTCAGTTTTATTCCCTGAGTTTGAGAGAGAACCAGGGTGCTGTGGGCCTAGCTCTATTGCTAGTTTTGGGGGAACCAGCTTGGTAACTCCCGCCCTAATCAAGTCAGAATAGTTTCATACTGCTCCATTTATGTCATGAATGACTTAGGGCTGAGGCACATCGGACATATTAGTCAATTCTGCTTTATTGATTTTGTTCCAGGCTTGAACCTTCTTTCTTTGCATAATTTTATTAGTAACCAGAATTAGAGGTGGGAGCTCTGGGATAAAATCAACAGCCTTAACTCTGACCAGATGAACTGTAAAATAGCTTTTATCTGGAAACCTGGATTGTTTGAAAAAATTCCATTGAGCACATGTCCTGCTACGTGTGTCGCGTTGAGCACATGCCCTGCTACGTGTGTCGCTGTATTCACCAACTGAATAAGGTTGAAACCACTCAGAATATCAATCAGTTGCTCCGATTCTTTATTGTTGCAATTTTCAGGTAGAAATTAACGTCACCTATTTATTTATATTTATTTAGGGTACGTATAGGGCGCCCTGTGACCAGACAGTATCCTGGCCTAAGGCAAACGCTTTCCACGGAAAGAACAGGAATGAAAGATTACTGTGAGAAACTACAACTTTGGAAGCAACCTGGGGGCAGATTTACAATGAAAGTGACTCAGTGCGTATCACTTTCAAAGCACAGGGATGCGACATATTTACAACCATATGTCTCTTCTCTGTGGTTACCCCTGCGCTGGCGTACGAACTGCTCCCATGCACCGGCGCAAGCACCCTTGTACCATGGATTAAGGATGCCTGCGTCGTGAGGTGAAAGGTTCCCTTCCTGCACAACAACAATCTGAATTGTCGTTTTTCAACTTGTACGTGTGCTGCGTTATTACACATAGTAGTTGAAAAACTGCGGGCCATATTATCAAGAACGGCGATAACATTATTGCTGCTTTAGCGTCAGGAAACTGTCGTTAAAGTGGCGATAAGGGGCTTGATAATATGCCCTTGTGAATTCCCATAGAAACCCAGGTTTGATGTCCTACACACCTGAACCCTGGCTTCCATGGGAATTTACAAGGGCATGTTATCAAGCCCCTTATCGCCGCTTTAGTGGCAGTTTCCTTTCGCTTTCACCGTTCTTGATAATATGGCCCTGCATTTTTTCACTGAGTGTTTGTGTGCAGGAAGGGAACCCTTCCTGAACAAAACCAATCATTAGAGGTGATTTACTCTTTCCTTTGTGTGCTGCAGAACGCAGTACGCATAGAAAGAGGGAAAAAACGAGGAGAAATTAAAACATTTCTCCTCGTTGCGCCTCTTTACGCCTCCCCTGGGGAGGCTCAGCATTCACACGCATTTCTAGATTTACAATTTTACATAAATCTGAAAATTTATCTG
The DNA here is from genome assembly GCF_964261635.1 of Lissotriton helveticus. NCBI lineage: Eukaryota > Metazoa > Chordata > Amphibia > Caudata > Salamandridae > Lissotriton > Lissotriton helveticus. Next base: position 4,020,405 of record NC_136061.1, on the reverse strand, counting down.
GTTCCATGGCTGTTGCGTGGGAACACGTACAGCGGCATCCATGGAACACCCCTTTCACGCAAAGTGCTGTGTTTAAAGGGGCCATTTTTACAAGGACGGGAAAAGTCACGCAGGGTGGCTTTTGCTGTCCTTGTAAATATGGAGCAGCAATATGCGACACCGGTACGTCACAAAAAGTGACGCACAGGTGGCGCAAGGGGCTTCTAAATCTGCCCCAAAGTCTTCAGGGCTTTTCTAAAGTTCAACAGGTCTGTGTGCACTCTCAGGCTTGTTAAATGATATCACTTCAAGCCTGGCTCCAGGATGTCGCCTAAAGCATCTCCCGTCCCATCACTCACACTCCCAGCATGCTCTAAGGCTTCAACAACTTCCTTGGGTATAAAGCTGACTTTCCCCCTGCACACTTTACTGTTTTTTTTCACACAAAACCACTGTCCCAGTTGCATTGTCAGAGGTCTGACATTATTTCTGGAATCATACTAAAGTTTACATGTATCAAAGGCATCTTTTTATTTTGCTTCTCGCCCGCTCTAAATATCATTCCTCGGCCCCATATTTAAACAATCGCCTAGGATTACTCTTCCTTTTAGGATTGCGTCCTCTCATAAGCACAAAAGGAGAAAAGATGTTGGCTTCCTTCACAACCGCATTCGTTTTTTCCATCATCCCATTTGCACTAGGAGTAAGGGCTTAGTACCATGTTTCAAACCAGACCTTTCGAAACAATAAGTTATCACTCAAAAGAGGGACTGGAATACCATGATTGTTCAAAATGTGGGGGCACATTATCGCCGGTTTAGTGGCCGTTTTTGGCAGCTAAGCGGCGAGAATTCTATCGCTATATTAGCAAGATGTTGCTAACGGATGTTAGCAACAGCTTTTAGGCGATAGCGAGCAGTTTGGGGCCCGCTTTGCATGTCAGCGATATTTATCGCTAATGTAAATGTAAATGTAGCCGTACTTGTAAAGCGCACTGATACTCCTGAGTGTCCTGGCGCTGTACTCATACCGCTAGGGAACCCTTCCTGGTTTTTCCCCATGAAATGTCCACTCCTGAGTATCCCCAGGGTGCAACCAGGCATCCCTAGCGATGTAGGGGCGTTGTGGAGACTAAGCAAGCTATTGCACAGAGTTGCAGCGTGGGACCCATGCTTAGAGTAGGCACTGAGGCGAGAAATCAGGTCCGAGGAATTATGAGCCCAAGATCCGCCAAGACCAGCCAAGGCAGGAATTGAACCCTGGTCCCGGGCCAGACCTCTGCATCAGGGTCTGCCGCTCTAACCATTGAGCCACACTTCTCCTTAATGACGTGCAAAGTGGGCGTACCCAACCAGTTAGCGACTGAAAACAGTCGCTAACGTCGCTATCGCCTATTAGCAAGGCAGGCATAGCGATGGAAATATTTGCGCTAAGCACAAATATCTCCAAATGCTAACACCTGCCCAGACCAGTTCTTAGCCATGTTATCCAATGGGAGGTGGATAACATGGCTAGGAATATTCCGTCGCTAATGCGTGAATATCGCTGTATTCTCAGCGATATTCATGCATTTGGCCGCTATCGCTGGATATTTTAGCACAATGGAGAAAAACTTTGCTAATAGCATGTTTTCTCCGCTAACATATCCAGTGATAGGCAGCAATAAGAAGAGAAGCTCAGAAGAGTGATGATACTTCCTGCTAGTTGCATTCCTTGCTCGTCTCTGCTGACACGTTATTGTTGGTGCTCCCCTGGCTTCTTGGAGACACTGCACAGGTGGCGGAGGTCCACAAAAATGAGGTAAGATCATTACCATAATGTTTCCTCCAATGGTGGATTAAATTAGGTTTACATCTATATAATTCAGTCTTCTTCAACCATCAGATGACAACAGAGGAGATAACGTATCTCTTCTACACACATGGTTGTTCCTCAGGTGATACTCACCCATCGCCAAGTTCTTGTTCTGGTTCCATCAATGATTACTGGAAGCTGAGTTGGCTTCTTAGCTTCATTTTCCAAACCTGAGGAACTACAAATGTTGGAGCTGTGATTGACATGCATATCTGTCTCTCTTGTTTCCGAACTGCTCCTCTGGCATCTGAGGATGTGTGGGACTGGAATGTGCATTACCACATTTCGCATTCCACACATCCAAGCCACTCTACCTAGCAATTAACCTTCATGCTCAGAAAGTTCCAGTTTTATTGTTTTTGGATTGTTCTTATACACAAATAAGAGGAAGTGCTGCCTGGGAATTCAGTATTCATAGCACTGCGGTTGATGTCTCTGGAGTCATTATGAGGTCATTGTCAGCAGAAGCATTGCATATCTCTGTTCATGTTTTTCGTTGGACTGTTAGGAAGCCATGTTGGAATGTGCTTTTGTGTATGTTATATTCTTTGTTACTAAAGATTTCTATAAAGAAGCCATACATTTTGCCTCTGTGTCAATAATAAAATCTAAACTTCCACGATAGCGGGTGGGATTTCACATTACCATCAAACACCTCCAGCTTTCCTACACGCTTGTCAACGCCGGCTCCTTTCACAACCACTAGACTGATTCAGCTGAACCCACAGAATACAGAAGCCTTCATAATATTTTTCTATCAGAGTTGGTATTCTGACTAGCTTCGAGCTTCCAGACCTGTTGTGGCATCTTAAGATATCCTGTTGCTAGGTGCTTTAGACTTATATGATGTGGACTCAGCTGCTGTTCATTAGAATTGTGTGTTAGTCAGTTGAAGCTTGCTACTACTCATGATAAGAGGGCTTATATGGATGGGATCTATTTGATGAATAAACATATTCTCCTTTTCATCAAACCTGCTTTTGATCATCATTACTACATTTTGGCGATGAGGATGGGATACTACACCTGTGCTTAGGATTTTCAATACATCTTCTACTCATCAGTCTTTTGCTGACATTGTATTTCAATTGAATGCCATTCCCACCATCTGCCTTAATGATGCTCCAATGTTCCGTTCGTCAGGATGTGCTACTAAGTTTAGCTAAATAATCTCACATTTTTTAACCTAAATATCCAGTTTAACTACTTTTGCTGATTACAATACATGGGTGGATGACATTATTCAACCAAGATGACACTCCCCTAATGACTCAGTATCTGAGCTAGGTCTTTCTCAAGGATACGACTCATTGTACCAGCCACTCTTTAAACTCTATTTTATGTCTTGTTCTGCCATCATGTGGATACTCATTATACATTTATAAGGACCTCACTTAGGGGTCCATTAGGAGGGCAGGCGGACTACAGTTCGCCGGTCACCCTAGCGGTGCTGAGACCGGCCGCCAGTGATGCAGCTGTACTGCACCGCCAATAAGGATGCAATCGCCACCGTGGCTGTCGCATTCTGCATATACATCATCCTAGTGGGCTGTGCTGTGAGCACAACCCGCCACAATGTTGTGAATGCATGTTGTGCACCGCGCGGTGCCTGCCACCTTGTGTATGCCATTTTAGGGGGGTACAATGGGTACCCCCCAAATGCACCCCTCCATATATAAACCGCAATCCACTCAGCGTCCTCCTCCCGAATTCGCACATGAATTTGGGAGGAGGACGCCGAGTGGATTGCGGTTTATATACAATAGTTCTTTCAGGAGTGCACGTACCCGTGCTGTACCTGGATTAAACCGGGGACTCACTGCTGCTTCAATTACGTGATTTCACGTCGGAACAGTTTGACTTGAACATTACTCTATGTGTTCGATCTACTCGGCGCCCAGTATTTAATATGCCACCTTATAGTTGGTTTACTCACCTACTATACTTCCTACGCTTGATTATCCCTTTTGGTTACCCCGCCGGGTTGGAAGTATCACCGGAGGAAGGCCCAATGAGGTGTTAGAATCCAGCCACAGAGCCCTGAAGAGTTGTTGAACATTGTTTTCTACAACGAAACACGTGTAGGCTGGCTGTTTGTACAAAGTATAGCATCTACCTGACTAATAAACAGACAAGATCAAGTACAACGACTTCACCACCTGGACTATACTATATGTTTCCTACGAGTATTGTGATCATTGAATCAACTAACATATATGTGTACGCGGGTTCCTTTCCTATGACTAATTGTGTAGTTTTGCTATACAGATTAAGGGGTTTGTGAGGGAGTCCCCTTCCTGCTGCACCATCTGATTAAGCTTTATCACTTTAAACTTTGCGTTAATACGGCTTGTGCGCCATTCTTCCTGGACACTAAAACCCGTCTATGGTAATTTAACCCCTACGCTATCCAGCGCTTTCCCTACTGTTGCACTCACTGGAGTGGGAATAGTAATGTTTACCCCTACACTATCCAGCGCTTTCCCTACTGTTGCACTCTCTGGAGTGGAATGGTAATTTTACCCCTACGCTATCCAGCGCTTTCCCGACTGTTGCACTCTCTGGAGTGGGAATAGTAATTTTTACCCCTACGCTATCCAGCGATTTCCCTACTGTTGCACTCTCTGGAGTGGGAATCGTAATTTCTACCCCTACGCTATCCAACGCTTTCCCTACTGTTGCACTCTCTGGAGTGGGAATAGTACTGTTTATCCCTACGCTATCCAGCGCATTCCCTACTGTTGCACTCACTGGAGTGGGAATGTAATGTTTACCCATACGCTATCCAGCGCTTTCTCTACTGTTGCACTCACTGGTTTGGGAATAGTACTGTTTACCCCTACACTATATAACGCTTTCCCTACTGTTGCACTCTCTGGAGTGGGAATAGTAATTTTTACCCCTACGCTATCCAGCGATTTCCCTACTGTTGCACTCTCTGTAGTGGGAATAGTAATTTTTACCCCTACGCTGTCCAACACTTTCTCTACTGTTGCACTCTCTGGAGTCGGAATAGTAATTTTTACCCCTACGCTATACAGCGCTTTCCCTACCGTTTCACTCTCTGGAGTGTAAATAGTAATTTTTACCCTTGCGCTATCCAGCGATTTCCCTACTGTTGCACTCTCTGGAGTTGGAATTGTGATTTTTCCCCCTACACTATCCAACGCTTTCCCTACTGTTGCACTCTCTGGAGTGGGAATAGTAATTTTTACTCCTACGCTATCAAACGCTTTCCCTACTGTTGCAATATGTGGAGTAAGTATATATATTAATTTATATGTAGATGTTTAATTAATTTTAAAATGATATGTATTAGTTATTATTTTTTAAATATGTTTTAAAGTTTATATCTATAATTTAGTAAATTATATTTATTTTTACATTATTATTAATAAAACATTTTAAAAAACAATATTTTTAACATCTATATTTTTGATAACGATATTTTTATTCTCGATATTTTTGTACTTACCTTTATGTAGATAGGACTTCAATAGTTTTGACGTCGATATTTCTGTGTCAATATTTTTGTAGGTCGATTTTCTGTCTTTCAATATTTTGTCATACAATAGTTATGGCATCGGATCTGGTCTTCAACTAAAACCACATTTAATTATGGTGTATTAAGTGATAGCCTTAAACTAGATCATGCACTAGAGATCAGGTGGTTAAAGTACATAAAAGTCTTTATGAATGACTAGGGCCAGCCAGAATATTACCACAATCCTCCTACATAGGGGTCGATTCCGATACGGGAAAAAAAACGTCTGTACGATTTGTATCCAGAGCCCTCTCCGTACGAATCGTACCCGTCCGTCCGAGTCACGTAGTACGATCCGTATTCCGTGAATCCGTCCGAATCGTCGAGATCCGTACGTATTGCAAGGCTGAAACCGTGAACTGTACGGCTCGTACACATGCCGTATGACCTGACGAGTACGATCCGGACCGGGGTATGAGGACGCGATTCGTACGGTCCACGTCAGGTAAGGGCGAGTCGTACGAAAAAGCACACAAACACATAAACACCGTACGGTCCATACACCCCATGATCACAGGGGTACGGTGCGTACCCCTGCGATCATGTGGTGTACGCACAATACCCCATGTACGATGGGTGTACGCACCATACCCCATGTACGCTGGGTATACGCACCGAACCCCATGTACGATGGGTGTGCGCACCGTACCCCATGTACGATGGGTACACCCATCATACATGGGGTATGGTGCGTACACCCAATGGTCGCAGGGGTACGCACCATACCCCTGCGATCATGGGGGGTAGGCACCGTACCCGGGGGGCCGTTCCGTACCTGTTTCAGCGCAAACTCTGCTTTTATGGCTGTTTTTAGCTCCCATAGTAAAAGGGTTGTACGGTGCGTGCCCGACACTTATCGTACTTGCTGGGTCATAAAAACTAGCCACAAACTGTACAGATGATGCGTACAGTGGGTTCCGAGGGAGAATCGTACGGCGATTAGAGTCGTACGGTCTCTGTACGACTCGTACGGAGTACGGCTCCTGGTACGTATCGTATTTCACCGTATGTAGGGGGGACGTTGCAGGGTACGATTCGTATGGGAATAACGCTCCGAACGGCTATTCGGAGCGGTTTTTCCCAAATCGGAATCGGCCCCTATGTGTTCCATCTCTAGAAAGGCTTTCAAAAACGATGCATGACCCACTTAGAGGCAAATAGATTTGCCAGCGAGGCATCAAAAGCAAAGGTTCAAAATAACCAAATGATGCGAACTACCATCGGCATACAACCATACTTAGTTAATATACTAAGTGGGTACAATAGATTTGTTCTTACACGTCTTAGACTCGATGTATTCCACCGTTTGGTAAGTTTTCCGACTATAAACGATTGGCCCAAAATCTTACCAAACTGCCCCTGCGACAGAGTCTTCCTGCAAACATCAATCCATATAGTCCTATTTTGTCAATTTTATTTGGAACAGAGGAGGAGGTGCATTAAACATATACTAAAATTATGGGATGTGAGGTAATGTCACCCGACCTATCTTGCATTGCCATTTTTAGATAATTATTGTTTTGCGAGATATATAGCCCTATTTTTTAAGTGCACGATCAAGTGTAGGAAACACTTATGAATTTTGTTCCATTTAAAGTAGACTGTTAGGTCTTAGTTTTTAACAGTTATTAGATTTTTAAACACTGTGTTTGTGTAAATTAAATTTAAACAAAAAACTGTATACTAATGTGATATATATGTATAAATCTGTGCTTTTATGGTTTTTTGTTTTATGATTTGACAACTAAAAAAAGCTAATTTTTGATTTGATTTGTATTGGGAAATCTTTATGCTCAAAACTTTGACCTGAATAAATACTTCATGGGTTTAAATACGATCTTAGCCGGTTGGGAGGCATTCCCGTAGATTATAGGCAGTGACTACTGAGCTAGATCGCTCACATACCCCCCTCCACGGCGCTGGAACCATTAAACAGGCAGAGGCTCTTTGCAATTGGGTGGACGAATGGGCGTTATGTGATCTGTGGCGCCTGAAAAATTTAGCTCACAAGGTGTACTCCTTCTACTCTCCAGTCGACTAATTATATACCTCCCCACGATAGAGCTTTGAGGGACGACCGGTGTACCGACGGAGAATGCGGTGCATCCACTACCTGAGCTCGTGCAAGGTGAGGTGGGGTTTTTCCTTCCCAGCAAGTGGGACGGGAAGACGATTACACATATACTACTCAGGTGATATGGTTTACTTTTAATTGAGCAGTCGCACTGTTTTTACTGATTTAGGAGTGTGAGGGTGTATATTAAAATTGTTGTTTTCCCCGATCAGGACCTAATTTTAGAGCCTCCTTCTCTTTCCTTTTTTCACAACACACACTTTTCAAAGCACTGCTACTCAGTTCCCCACTAGGCACGCCATTTCTTCACATCTGTATAATTGTTTTGGGACACTCCTGGGCATGGTATATCATCTGCGAAGTCAGGTGTGTTTACCCCTGAATGTGATATATACAAGAGATCCCAGATGATGAAGGGCGGTCACGATGGTGGACTGATGGGAACTCGTTTTTGTTAAACTTTTCCTTATTGTTTCGTTGTTTATTTGGGTACATGATTATATTGGTTTTATATTTGTGTGGACTCACTGCTAATTGAGGTTGGTGTCAATTCTAATCAGGGGGTTTAGCAGTCAGGGTCCTTAAAACATACCCCTGGGATCTTCTTTGTGTTTAGTTACTCAACAGGGTATCAATGATTCCTTCTGTACATACTATAGCATACTATACGGCAAGCCAGCCCCACTAGACAATACACTAATAGATGCATTTTTGGTGGACCTACCCTATCCACAGATCCCTGCAGGAGCACAGGCCAGTTTAGCAGGCCCCATTATAAGAGCTGAAATAAAGAACACCATCATTGGACTGCCACGTAATAAGACACCGGGACTGGACAGCCTACCAGCAGAGTTCTTCAATACTTATTCCGAAATCTTAATCCCACAATTAGAAGCCCTTTACAGCAGTTCACTGGAATTAGGCCACCTCACTTACACTGCCATGCAAGCTCTAATAGTAACACTTCCCAAGCCAGGGATGGACGTCACAGATATCACAGGGTATCGCCCACTTTCACTTCTGGCAACTGAATACAAAATACAAAGTAAAATACTGGCTAACAGGCTCCTCCCCTATTTAAATAAATTAATATACATAGATCAATGCAGATTCATACCTGCACGCAGCACGTCCCTAAACATCAGAAGACTCCACCACATAATGGCAACCAATCCAGACCATTTTGCAAATGCTGGCTGCATAGCACTCGATCTTCGACAAGTGTTTCGGGTTACCCCCGGGATACATTCCCTGGCTACGGCTATTAAACGAAGCCCCCACGGCTAGAGTCCGGACAGATGGCCATATATACGAGTGCATACCCAATATACAAAGGCACACACCAGGGATGTCCCCTATCCCCATTGTTGTTTGTGTTAGCGCTGGAGCCACTGTTGCTCCGGCTGCATCAAGAAGCTAATCACATTGGGATACCATTAGGCAACTCAATACATTTGATATCTGCATATGCAGATGATATAATTGTCTACGCGCAAGACCTCCTGGGCGAATTAGACCCTATAACTAGAATTTTTGCATCGTTTGAAAACATATTTGGCCTTGCTATAAACAACTCAAAATCAAATGCCTTATTTTTTCAAAACCTCACACACCCTGAAACGATCAACTTTAGTCTGCCAGTTGCGCAAACCACTTTCAAATACTTGGGCATCCACATATACCGATCCCACGCAGATATGTTGGAGGGTAATCTCAATAGGGCAATACGGAGATTACGCTTGAAAATCGATTTCTGGACTTTGCTCTCACTCTCGACAATGGGTTGTGTGGCAGTGTCAAAGATGGTGGTCCTCCCTCGACTCATATATTACTTTACAAACCTGCCGATCATAGTACCGCTGGCCATTTTTCACACACTGGATACAGCACTTTTGGACCTAATCTGGGGGGTGGGCAGAAGAAGAGTTAGTCTAAAAAATTACAGCTGGAAATGCGCAGAGGGGGACTGGGGGTACCAGACCTCAAAGCATATTATATTATACAATTGCAGTGGTTGTCCTACTGGACTGCAGGTCGCAATCTACAGGAGACCGGATATACAGTGCAAAACATTGATCAGGGAACCCTATACATTCTGCTGATGTACCACCCGTACTGCGGACGGCACTGCTATGCTGGAGGAAAGTGTTACAATACATGTCCCGCTGCCCCCGCTGAGGTACTGGGTTTTTCAGAACCGGTACAGGACCGGTAACCCAGCGGTGTCAGGGTACACCCAAAGACATCGAGTCCTTTCCTGATTCAGATCACAGAAACTCAGAGTCTTCTAGGTGAAGTCAAGGATCGATTTTATTGGCTGCAACCAAGGTAACAAGCGTCCTAGAAGTACAACACACGGGAAGTATATTCTCAGGAGACTGCTCAAATTCACCAAGTCAGGTTTCTCCTTTTATACGAAATATTGTGCTTTAGGCAAACATTCTTCACATTTTACTATACTATTGAAATGTTTCTATTACAAAGAAAAAACAGAGTCATGATGACAAGGCCATAGTTCAGTTTGTCCAGCCCATAACAAAGTACCTGGCAAGGCCCAGCATTTCCATCAGATACCGGTGGACCCCCAATAAAAACGGGCACCTCCCCATCATAAAGCAAGTAAGAGAAAAGAGCAGGGACAGGTGTGAGCAAGATCCGGCAGGGTGTGTGTGTGCTGAAAAGGTTTTATGGCCTGTTGAGCCTTGATGCTATCTCATTCGGCCACTGGGAGAGGAACTGACCAAACAGGTTCGGCCTGGGGCAATGGTTTCAGCTTGCCCAGCCTGCCTAGGTCAGAGAAAAGTCAATCAAGGTGTATGTGTCCTTTGGAATTGAATTTAGCTGTATTATAAGCCTATGTAAAGGGCAACTCATAAAATGGCTGCCGTATACAAAATGGAAGCCAAGGGTTCAGAACGAAAATGACGATTTCGAGGTGAAATCGTCACTCGAATAAGACGAAAATGCTTGTACATGGTGTACTCGTCATTCTCGGTCTTTTGATACTAAATTCGTCCTCTTACGATGAAGTTTTATTCTCGAGTCCAGAATTATTACACGAGTCCAGGATTTTCAGAACCACAATCCCTCCTTTTGCCCTTACATAGGCAATTAATCTATCCTCATGCTAATCTGAGTCCAGATCTATATTCCTAAAGTCATTGAGATGTTGCTGTAACATCATTCTAGTACTTAGTTCGTCTCTTGATACAGGTTTCCTTACACACGATGTGACACAGAGGCCACATATTGCAGGAGCACACTGCACGCACAGACAGAACAGGAAAAGAATGGCTAAGACCATCCCAATGACCATCAGAATTTTCCATCCCCAACCGGATATCAGTTCCCAGAACCATCCCATTAATGACCAATCTCCTTTATCCACATGAATAGATTCCGAAACCTTATGCAGTTTTGAGATGGCCTGGTACACCGTTGGAGCGTTATCTGGGATAAAAACACAGCAACTAGATTGGATCAATCTACATACCCCACCTCGGTCTGCAAGTATGACATCTAATGCGACTCTGTTCTGAAGGGTCATAAGACGATCCGACTGGAGCTCAGCAGTCTAGTTACTAAGGGCACCAGCAGTTTCTATTATGGTGGACTCAACTACCCTTGTCAATTGCCTTATGTTCCTGCTGTTAGCCATGGATCCCCAGAACGGCAGAAAACCCTTTGCGAAGTCCCTAAACTCTTGTCCTGTAGTGTCTTCTTTGCTCAAGACACCTCTAACTATCCTTGTCTTGTGGTAATCTGCCGCTGCTGTGTAGGTGGGAGGCAACAGGAACAAAACAAAACATGAGCCCGAAAAGTCAGGGGGCAACCATGTATAGGCTCTATCATGGCAGATGAAATATGTACCCTTAGCTGCTAAAAACGCAGGGGAAGTCTGAGACCCAAAAACATACGTTTCAGTACAGACACTCTTCCCTAACTGAGCTCCGGGATTCATGCCAGTACCTTGCAGACACAGGTGACCCTGATGGGGTACAACCCAAATCGGGGAAGATATCTTAGCTTGCTGTTTCTCACTCAGAGTAGCTCCATATCCGGTCACGTTCCATCCTATATAGGCAAGTGTCTCATCCTCGGGGGTAGTTTTATAAGAAATATCATCCTTAATCATGTCAACTATACCCTTGACTAGAGCACTATTCTTAGGATTGTCTTTTACAGAACGTAGGGGGTGGACTTCACGTGCATATATGAACGTTGTTCTGTATGCCCACACAGAACAATTGTGGCTGAATGGCAGGACCAGATAAGGGATACCTTTATCCGTTGTGTGAGGCATAAGACCGCACACCCAACAGTTAGTTGTGTTCATTACAAGTTGGTGTTGGTGCAAGAGCTGAACAAAGGAGTTATTTATAAACTCTAATCTCCTGGCTGATTCGTGTTCAGGAAGGGGTTCAAAAGAAAGTGAGGAAACTGTAGAAGGGGGAGGTATAGGCGATGCAGTGGGTGTAAATGTTACTCGAAAAAAGAACAAAACATAACTTATTAAAAATATCATCATACTGAATAACATAAAAATGCACAATATCAAAAAGCTTTTCCTTGTCATTATTTTACAGATCCTTGTTTTAAAGTTCACTCTCTTGGCAGGTCTCTCCATCTCGGGAAACTCCATCCTCTCTAAAGTGCTGCCCGCGATGGGAGGTTGATTCTGCTAAGGAATGCTTCTGTCAGTCCAGGGCAACTCCCTTGGACCAACCAGAACTGTCGACCTAACGTCGTCAGCTGCACCCCAAAGACTTTGGGCAATCGCGGCCCTAGCAGCGGAACTCGGATGGCGGTTCAAGAAACAAAAATAAGCAAGTTTCTCAGATGGGAGAGCTGCACTTTCAAAAATAGCGGGATAACATTTTTTTTTATTTGTCCATAGGTCTCGGTCTCAAATTATACTGTTGTTTTCCTGGTATAGTATTGTCTTGGAACAAGAGTTCAGGTTCTGTAGTATTCAATGGAATTGACGGTGATACAGCTGGTTGCAAAAGTTCATCACTCTCTTGTTCAGTAAGTGTTCCTTTTACTCGTGCATCACTGAAAGGCAGAAAACGTGGCACAGTTTCAGTTTCTGAGTCGGCGACACCTTTCTGGACCCACTGGTCATATGGCAGAGGCATAGGGATCCGTTTGCAATGGATCCCGTGAATCCAGTTGGCCTTCCCCTCGGATCACTGAAATAATATCGACTACCAAAATATCGACTACCCAAAATATCGACGAGAAAATATCTACAACCAAAATATCGAGTTTGTATGTACAAACAGGTAAGTACAAAAATATCGAGTACAAAATATCGTTAACAAAAATATAGTTGTAAAAAATATCAACTTTAATAAAAACAATGTTTAATTACATTAATATAAAAAATTAATTACTAAAATATAATTAACAATACTTAAAATAACTTTTAATAATTAAATAATTAATTAAAGTAAAAAAATAATATTTTTTTTATCATATTTCCTAAAACATATATATATATAGTAACAAAATTTAATTAAATAATAGCCAATATTATTAACGTACAAATACAAAAGAGTAAAAATTACTATTCCCACTGCAAAGAGTGCAACAGTGGATATATGACGTTACAACGCAACTTTTACAACGCACTACCATTACAACGTAAGTATTGGTAAGTATATAATATTTTTTTTTTATTTAAATTATTTAAAATTATTTAAATATAATTTAATTTAATTTAATGTCATTAAATTAAATTAATGTAAATTTAATTTTACTTTATTTTTACACTGTACCCCTGTACCCCTGTACCCCAAAACTGACCCTGAACCCTAAAAAAACCATTTACCCAAAAACCCAAAACTGACCCTGAACCCTAAAAATACCCCTTTACCCAAAAACTAAAAACTGACCCTGAACCCTAAAAATACCCCTTTACCCAAAAACTAAAAACTGACCCTGAACCCTAAAAATACCCCTTTACCCAAAAACCCAAAACTGACCCTGAACCCTAAAAATACCCCTTTACCCAAAAACTAAAAACTGACCCTGAACCCTAAAAATATCCCTTTACCCAAAAACTAAAAACTGACCCTGAACCCTTAAAATACCCCTTTACCAAAAACTAAAAACTGACCCTGAACCCTAAAAATACCCCTTTACCCAAAAACTAAAAACTGACCCTGAACCCTTAAAATACCCCTTTACCCAAAAACTAAAAACTGACCCTGAACCCTAAAAATACCCCTTTACCCAAAAACTAAAAACTTACCCTGAACCCTTAAAATACCCCTTTACCCAAAAACTAAAAACTGACCCTGAACCCTAAAAATACCCCTTTACCCAAAAACTAAAAACTGACCCTGAACCCTAAAAATACCCCTTTACCCAAAAACTAAAAACTGACCCTGAACCCTAAAAATACCCCTTTACCCAAAAACTAAAAACTGACCCTGAACCCTAAAAATACCCCTTTAATTTAACATAATTAGCAATTAATCAATTAAATTAAATTAATTACCAATTAGATTTTAATTAATTAACAAATATTATTTAATTACCAATTAATTAAATATTACTACCAATTAATACATTTACATATTTAATAAATAATAATTAAATTACTTCCCACCCTATTCCCCTATAAACCCACAACCCGCTACAGGAAATACATTATTTTAATTTACATAATTAGCAATTAATCAATTAAATTAAATTAATTACCAATTAAATTTTAAATAATTAACATATAATATTTAATTACCAATTAATTAATTATTACTACCAATTAATAAATTTACATATTTAATTAATTATAATTAAATTACTTCCCACCCTATTCCCCTATAAACCCACAACCCGCTACAGAATAAAATTACACAATAATTTTAAAAAAATCATTAATTAAAAATAATTATAACATAAAATGACACTTTTCACACATATTATAACATAAAAACACTATAAATAATTACATATTATATAAAAAATGATATTTTTTACTTTCGATATTATTTACAGTCGATATTACTTCACTTACCTTAAAAACGATATTTTGGCTGTCGATATTCTGTCCTGTCGATATTTTCTCCAAACGATATTTAAAACTCGATATTCTGTCCAAACGATATTTTGGAGTCGATAATATGTCTGTGCACCCTTCCCCTCCACTCGAACTGCTGATCTTGTGGAAAGAAGGACGAGGTGCGGTCCGGTCCACCTGGGCTGGTCGTTTTTAGTTCTCTGGAAGTTTTTGATGAGGACCCAGGATCCAGGGTCGATTGCGTGACCTGGAGTCTCAGAGACCGGAGGCAGGGTGTCGTGAACCTGTTGATGCAAAACACGCAATTTAGCCGTCAATTCGTACAGATAATCAAGCAAAACAGGGTGTTCCAGTTCGCTGAACTAAGTGGGCCTTGGCACTCCCCATATGTTGGCCGGGCGGCCAAAAACAATCTCATAGGGACTAAGTTTCACTCGTGAATGCACAGTCATTCTGGTGGATAGGAGTGCTAAGGGTAGAGCGTCAGGCCATTTAAGACCTGTTCTCGCTTGAATTTTGGCCAATTTAAGTTTTAACGTGCCGTTGTAGCATTCTACTAATCCAGCTGATTGGGGGTGATTTGCAGCGTGGAACTTCTGTTGAATGCCTAGCCCTTCACATACTCTCTTCATCACTCGACCCACAAATTCACTTCCATTATCACTCCAGACCATTCTAGGCATTCCAAATCTGGGGAAGAACTCTTTTCACAAGGGCTTTAGCTGTGGATAAGGCAGTGTTGTCTTTTAGGGGGTAAATGTAAATGTGCTGGATTTGTAAAGCGCACGGCTGCCCGTGAGCGTCCCGGCGCTTGCTTAGGGAACCCGTCCTGGTATTCCCCTGTGAGAAACCCCGGCAGGGTGTCCACAAGGTGAAAGTCAGGCATCCCGCCACGAGGGGCCGTAGTGGAGATTAAGCAAGCTATTGGCCAGAGTCGCAGAGTGTGACCCCGTGAGTTGAGTAGGCACCAGAGCGAGAATTGTCGAGTCCGTGGATTTTTTTTAATTTTTTTTAGCCCGAGACCCGCCGAGGCGGGGAATCGAACCCTGGTCCACGGTCGATCTCAGCTTCCAGGTCTGCCGCCTCTAACCACTGAGCCACGCTTCTCCACATGGGTAGGCTTCTACCCATCTTGAGAAGGCACAAACAACAACGAGTACGTATTTTAAATTGTTGCACCTCTCCATGTATATGAAATCTAGCTGCAAAACCTCAAACGGATACGTAGGAGGTGCAAAATGACCAGCTGGAGTTGGGGTTCCCCTACCAGGATTGTGTTTCAGACACACCATGCAATTCTTGACAACATTCTCTGCACACTTGGGAATTCCTGAATTTTGCCATACTGGAGCCAGCAACTTACAAATCCCTTTCACACTGATATGAGCCATTCCATGGGCCATTGTAACTACTGCAAGCACATATGCATCGGGTAACAACCATCTCTGATGCTCTGACAATTCAACTCAACAACCATTTGCATCCATTTTACCCGTACTTTCTCTCCACGTGCTCAACTCTTTCTCTGTAGCCTCAGCTTGAATAGATTTCACACTCTCTATCGTGTCTTCACACATTCCAACATCACCAACCCATCTTGCAGTGCCTGCAACATACATTCGACTCATCACATTCCTTGCAGTTTCTTTCGCGATTTCGCCAGCAAATGCATTTCCACGACCAACATCATCAGTCACCTTCTTGTGAGCACTACATTTCACAACCGCCATTTGCACAGGCAAGGTCAGTGATTCAAGAAGCTCATTCACCAACTGACCATGCTGAATCTTAGCTCCATGCGAAGTCAGGAACCCACGTTCTTTCCACAATCGTCCAAAACTATGAGCCACACCAAACGCATACAGGCTGTCGGTATATATATAGTCACTTTCATTCCTTTTGACAACACACACGCTCTTGTAAGTGCAATCAACTCTGCTGCTTGAGCTAAATTATGTGGGACACGTGCAGCTTCAACAATTGTATGCAAAGTCGTGACAGCATATGCTGCAGTCGTGTCACCATTCGGGAGCTTGAAGCATGAACCATCCACCCACAATGTACCATCACATTCAGCAAGAGGAGTGTCCCTAAGATCTATTCTCCCTTTCGTTTCTTCTTCTGTTCTAAGAAAACAATCATGCTATTCTGAAGCATCTAATTCCTCTACAATTGGCAACAACGTAGCTAGGTTTAAAGTGTTGCACCTTTTTATGTGCACATGACTCGCTAACAATGTTAATTCGTAACCTGACAATCGAGCACTAGTTAAGTGCTGTGTCTTGGTTCTATTTAACAACGTGTCTACTGCATGTGGGACCATCACGACTAGCGTATTATTCATTACTAGGCCAGCAGACTGTCAAATAGAAACAGCTGCTGCCGCTGTGGCTCTTAAACAACTTGGCAATGCTCTAGCTACTGGATCCAAAGTCGATGAAAAATACGCGCATGGACGTTGTTTGTCCCCAAACAACTGAGTCAACACTGACAATGCACAACCTTCCTTCTTATGGACATACAATGTAAAGGGCTTACTGTAGTTGGGGGTACCTAACACAGGAGCCGAACATAATGCTGTGCGCAATTCGGAAAAACTTTTCTGACACTCTTCAGACCAAGGAACGGGATTGGGTGTATCTTTACACGTTAATGCCACCAAAGGTTTGGCTAATAACGAAAAATTTGGAATCCACTGTCTACAGTACGATGTAATGCCCAAGAAAGCACGCACTTCTCTCTGTGTTCTTGGCACACTCAATTTCGCTATCGCCTGTATTCTTTCTGGGGTCAGTTTCCTTCCCTCCTTCGATAAGAGGTGACCTAAGTAGGTCACTTCTTGTCGACAATATTGTAATTTGGAAAGTGACACCTTGTGATGCAAATCGCACAAATGACGCAACAATGACAATGTGGCTTTCTTACATATTTCCTCAGTATCTGCAGCAACAAGCAAATCATCAACGTACTGTACAAGAGTAGCACCTTCAGGTAAAACAATCGTATCAAGCTGTGTTTTTAGAGCTTGACTATATATTGATGGACTTTCACAGTAGCCCTGAGGAGCGCGTTTAAAGCGGAAGCTGCGTCCTCCTAAACTGAAGGAAAAAATATCCCTGCTCTCCTCAGCAATCGGGATGCTGAAGAAAGCATTCTTCAAGTCAATCACCGAAAACCAGGTGGCAGAAGCTGGAATCATAGTCAATAATGCAGTAATGTTGGGGACAACTGGAAATTGTGGCACAACTATTTAATTCAACTCTCTAAGATCAATCACAAATCTGTACACAGGTGGCTGAGAGGGATCAGTTCGTTTTAAAACAGGCAGAACAGGACTATTGCAAATGTTGCCTCTGGTCTCTTCAATCACATCTTTTTCAATTAGCTCATAAACGATCGCTAGCAAAGCTTTCTCACCTTCACTAGAAATTCTATATTGGGGAATTCGTGGCATTTTAACATTGGCTTTCAATGTTACAACATATGGTGGTATTTCTAAAAGACCCACATCATTAGGACCAGTAGCCCAAAGAATATCAGGAAGAAATAACAATTCTGTTGGAAGTTTATCCCTTGACAAATACATTGGAGAAACCACTTTCTTACCCAGTGTAAGTTGTACTCCAGAAGGAGAACAGTACAAAGTCGCATACAATCTTTTTAACAGATCTAGTCCCAACAAGTTTTCACCACAATCTGTTGTCAGAATAAGGGGTGCTTCTAACTCACAAGGACCAACAGAAAGAGTCAAAGGGTCAGAAATCGGATTTCTAACTGGGGCGCCAGAAAAACCTACAGAAACATTCGTTTCGCCAGACAAAGGTGCGCCAGGGAGTTTGGAGTGCATAATAGAACTCTTTGTAGCACCAGTATCCAACAGAAAAGGTTCTGACACACCTGATGTAATCACCTCAACGTAAGGTCCACTCTGATCTACTGGAACTGAAACAACTCCCTCTCTTTGTCTATGGCTGTCCTAGCAATCATTACCTTCCATATTCTCATCTTCTGTATAGTAATCATCAGCGTAGTACTGAGCTGTCCTACCAGATGTATTATTCTGCTGATCGAACCTATTCATAGAATTTTGGGGTGGAAGGGGACGAGCGTTCTGGGGAAAATTTCCACGTCCTCTGCCTCTAGGCGCTTGCTGAACACCTCGACCTCTTACACCAGAAGCACCATTCGCGCGCTGTAACAAAATAGGACAACTATACTTGAAGTGACCCTCTTCCTTGCAATACGAACACTGATTGGGGCCTACAGGGACACGTGGCTGAGCATACTCGACTCTTTGCGAGTTCCTCTGATACTGTTGAGGCTGCTGATAATTATTCTGATAGTTATTCTGACCACCATTAGTCTGACCACCACCACCACGTGGCGGATATGCTTGCTGTAACAAAACCTTCCTTTTCAGCTCTTTGGTTTTCTTTTCTGCTCTATCTTTCTCGTCTTTGTCTCTATTTTCGTAATATTGTGCAGTAGCCAATATCTGTGCTGAAGCGGAAACTGCCCAAGAACTTTCTGAATCTTTTAACTTTTTACACAACTCTGGAAGCAGATTGTGCACGAATTTATCGACGAATAAACGCTGACCACCTTCTGTGCTCATATCTTGACCACTGTGGTCGACAAAAGTTTCTTCAAACCTGGTGAAGAAATCTGACACCGTTTCATCTTTCTTCTGCTTACATGCAGACAACTTATCCCAGTTTACACGCATCGCAGGCATTATAGTTTTCATATAAGTAATGATCCTACCAGGAAGTTCTGCTACTAAAGGCTCAGGTTTAGAACCACCAATTTGTAGGGCATCTGCAGCAGTAATATTAGCCCATGAGTCACCTAACTCTTGATCATGATCTGTATGACGAATCTTACCCCATAAAGGCTGTGGAACAACATTCCCAAATAACATATCGATATCGGCTAAATTCATTATACATGACCCAGCAGTCTGTGATAACTCTTTGTAATACCCTGCAGGATTTTTACGGGGATCAGGTAATGTCTGTTTAAGGGCCAACACTTCAGCTCGCTTCCATGGCACATGTACCCACACACGCTGAAAATGAGGCTGAATAGGTGGGTTAGCTTGTAGGTCACCTTCCCTCCACTGTGGGGGAACTTCTCTCATGGGGTACTGCCGCGCCTTTTTCCTACCAGGTGCGCCACGCTCACATAGCGATCGAGACGTGCCCCCCTTACTCCGATACGACAACAATATCTCAACTGCTCTCTCCACATCGGGACCTACAATCATGCCCTCTGCGAAATCGAACCGCACACGACACAACTCGGGCGGGTTGCATTCCAGATCGTTGTCTTCCAAATCCTCACAGAGGAAAACACACATTTGTTCAAAAACGTATCTCTGCTTCGGTGCTTCCCATTGACGGAAGACTTCCATGACAGACTCTACATCATACCTTACAGTGTCGATAACCCATTTATGCGCTAAACGATTAAGTAAATCTCTCTCTCGATAGTCAGGCAGTTGACTCCGCAACTGTCTTCGTTCCGTGTTAGGGGTCGTGTTAGGCGACCCGAGAAAAGGTGAGAAAAGATTAGTAACAGTGTTAGCCATTCTCTGTCGAACTGAAGGAGAAACTGACGGAAGAACGGGCAGAAAAACAGGGTGAGATAAGGCAGGTGCAGAGACAATAGCAGAGGGAACATACAGAGAAATAGAAGGTGCACTAGGCAAAATCGTAGAGGGAGCATCAGGAGAAGTAGAAGGTGCACTAGGCAAAGTCGTAGAAAGCACAGGTGAAGCAGATGTGGTCGGTGGGCCTTGAGGAGGCTGCACCGAAGGAACAGGAGCCAGCTGAAGAACAGCTGGTGGTTGCTATAGAGGAGCAGGAGGCAATGCAATCACAGGTTGCGCAACTAAGGGTTGCGGAGGTGCTGTAGCATTCTGCGCATAGGGGGGTGGTGAACTTATTAAATGCGTCATTAATGGATCTTTTCCAAGCTCTTTTGCTACATCTTGCTTAGGACGCGGCAAAACTGGATAGCACTTATCTATCACCATTTTACGTTGCCTGTGCAACTGCTCACTCATCTGTTCTTCTTCATTGTCTTTAAACTGCATAGCAGCTTGTATTACCGAAATACCCCTTTCTCTCTTATTTTTCTTCTCTAATTTAATTTCCTTTTGTTTGGCTTCCTTACGCCATAGGCGGAAAGAGTCAAACATCGCCGGCCGGGCTTTCTTATTGAAAAGTTTAACTTCAAGGTTATCTAGGATTTCTGTGTCAAAGCTACCATATTGGGGCCATTTTAAAACACCATCTTTTCTGGTGTATTTGATCCACACTTCATTGTATGTGATGGGGCCTACTCCATGTTTCACATATAACTCGTAGGTTGGAGTTCCAACCGGAGGAACCGGACATGAGTCCTCCAATCGGGAATCCCTATTATTACAACCAAGACAAAACAAATTTCCAAGTCTAAGACCAGGCATCTTCGCTCTCTAGTCTAGCTCCAAACTTCAAAGGATTATCGATTACGATATTTCTCGTGAATACACGAGTCCTTCGGCTTTGGCACTTGCAAGTTCCAAAAAAAAAATCCCAAAGGATACCCAAGACTAAGACCAACTAAGGACTGGGAGACGCTCCACTTATACTTAACTGAGATATCGATGACGTCACCAGAAGACTCGTCTTATCGTTTCGCTCTACCAAACTTCAAGGGTCCAAATCAGGGTGATAGCCAGGGCAGCAGACCTTTGTAGCCGTCGGGAAGCGGGGAACCTCGCAGCAAAGACCTTCGGACCATGTCGACATGCAGGGGTCGATGAAGTGGTTGGCCGTCCTCCAGAATTTTCACACGAAGCTCCTCACGAACCTCTGGCTGGACTGGTACCGCTGGTATCGCCCCGCGTTGGGCGCCAGCTGAGGTACTGGGTTTTTCAGAACCGGTACAGGACCGGTAACCCAGCAGTGTCAGGGCACACCCAAAGACCTCGAGTCCTTTCCTGATTCAGACCACAGAAACTCAGAGTCTTCTAGGTGAAGTCAAGGATCGATTTTATTGGCTGCAACCAAGGTAACAAGCGTCCTAGAAGTACAACACACGGGAAGTATATTCTCAGGAGACTGCTCAAATTCACCAAGTCAGGTTTCTCCTTTTATACGAAATATTGTGCTTTAGGCAAACATTCTTCACATTTTACTATACTATTGAAATGTTTCTATTACAAAGAAAAAACAGAGTCATGATGACAAGGCCATAGTTCAGTTTGTCCAGCCCATAACAAATTACCTGGCAAGGCCCAGCATTTCCATCAGATACCGGTGGACCCCCAATAAAAACGGGCACCTCCCCATCATAAAGCAAGTGAGAGAAAAGAGCAGGGACAGGTGTGAGCAAGATCCGGCAGGGTGTGTGTGTGCTGAAAAGGTTTTATGGCCTGTTGAGCCTTGATGCTATCTCATTCGGCCACTGGGAGAGGAACTGACCAAACAGGTTCGGCCTGGGGCAATGATTTCAGCTTGCCCAGCCTGCCTAGGTCAGAGAAAAGTCAATCAAGGTGTACGTGTCCTTTGGAATCTAATTTAGCTGTATTATAAGCCTATGTAAAGGGCAACTCATAAAATGGCTGCCGTATACAAAATGGAAGCCAAGGGTTCAGAACGAAAATGACGATTTCGAGGTGAAATCGTCACTCGAATAAGACGAAAATGCTTGTACATGGTGTACTCGTCATTCTCGGTCTTTTGATACTAAATTTGTCCTGTTACGATGAAGTTTTATTCTCGAGTCCAGAATTATTACACGAGTCCAGGATTTTCAGAACCACACCACTACGCAAATAACATACCACTACTTGGGATACCACTACCCACCGGCAGGCTTACAAGGCACAGGATGAGGGCATGGTCGGATGAGGGTGTGGACAAAGTTGGGGCACTTTTTAACACCAAGATTTTAATGGCTAATGAAAATTTTGTACGGGGTACCAAATCATCTATACAAGCTACATGCGCCAATCCTGCACTATGTGAAAAAACACTGGGCAATCCAGAGAGAGGAGCCCTGATCGCATGAATTAATCAAATCGCTGTACTACATGGGACAGGGAAGTCATCTCATCAAATGGTTATATGTGGGAACACGGGAACACGCTGTGGTGTCTCTTGATGCCTTACAATCAATCAATCAATCATGGGTTTGTTGAGTGGGACTACTCACCCATAAGGGTCTCAATGCGCACGGGGGTGGAGGTGCAGGGTTCAGTCCATCAAGGAGGTGTTCTATCGAAGAGCCATGTTTTGAGGTCCCTCGTGAAGTTGGGGAGTAAGGTTGTTTGACTGAGGTGGAGTGGGAGGGCGTTCCAGGCTCTGGCTGCAAGGAAGGAGAAAGAGCAACCTACTGATCTCGAATTCCTGGTGCGTGGGACCACGTCGTAGAGGAGCTGGGCTGATCATAGGGCCCTTTGGGGTGCGTGGAATGTGAATTGGCTGTTCAGATATGCTGGTCCGTTATTGTGGAGGGCCTTGTGTGCATGGGTGAGGATCTTGAAGGTTATTCTTGCCTCAATGGGGAGCCAGTGGAGTGTGTGCAAGTGCTAGGTGATGTGGCAGTGACGTGGCAGGTTGCGGACTAGCCTGGCGGCAGCGTTCTGGATGTTTTGAAGTTTGCAGGTGAGGTTTTTGTTGATTCCGACGTAGAGTGTGCTGCTGTAGTCGAGTCAGCTGGTGATGAGAGCGTGTGTGATCGTTTTTATGTGTTTGAGGGGGATCCATTTGAAGGTCTTGCATAGGAGGCATAGGGTGTGGAAGCAGGAGGATGTAATAGAGTTGATCTGGTGGTCCATTTTGAGTTTGGAGTCCAGGATATCTCCGAGGGTCCGTGCGTGGTCCGTGGGGGTGGGCAGGCTTCCTAGGGCGGGTGGCCACCAGGTGTCGTTCCATGCATTGGGATGTGGGCCCATGATGAGTACTTCTGTTTTGTCCATGTTGAGTTGTAGGCAGCTGTTCTTCTTCCATTTGGAGAATGCTTCCATGCCTTCTTTTTTTTTTTAAACATCTTTTTATTTCATTAAACGTTGAGATAATACAGTGAAAGGCTGTGAGGCCACATGATTATCAACACTCATACCAAAGGGAGTGTATACATAAGACACATAGGTTACTGTAGTGTGTATTACTCGAGGGGAATGAGATCAGTGTCCAAATTAGTCCTGCGCAATTCAACAGTTGGAGACACATACAATTCACCACGGGAGACATTCCATTTAGTACATTTACAGTCCAACTTTTTGGGGCAGTCCCTATGTTTAAAAACATTCTTTTCTGCAATCATCGCAGTATCCATATCATTGGCCCATTTTTGATATGTCTGTAAATCCCCGGTCCCCCACAATTGATCAATCTTCGTCTTGGCGAGGGCAAACCCCAGTGACGCCCATGTGTGCTCAGTATGTGTCAAATCAATGGCTTCCCAAACATTAAGGGCCCGATTCACAGAACTAACTTAAGACAAAATCCTAAACTTACTACCATTTTGGTATTCACAGAAGGAACTTACTCATTTCGGTATACACAGAAGTTAGGAGTCCTAACTTTTAGGACTCCTAAATGCCTTCTGTGAATATCGAAAGTCTTAAAGTTAGGACTCCTAAACTGAGAAAAATCCTAACTTTAAGACTTTCGGTATTCACAGAAGACATTTAAAAGTCCTAAAGTTAGTAGTCCTGTCAGAGATCTGTGGGGGCCCTGGAGTGGATTGACTTCATCAGCTTCAGTGTGTCTTCGGTGGTGAGGTTGTCCAGCTGTTAATCGTTGGCTTCAAGGTGTCGTGGTGGTAGGTGTGGGTTCTGTGTGTTGGCTATCTTTATCGAAATTGTTGTAGATGTTCTTGATTTTTTGGTGGAAGAAGGTGCTGAGTCTGTCGCAAAGGTCTTGTGAGGGAGGAATTTCCTGTAGACTCCTTTATGATGCCGAAGAGTTATTTGCTGTTGTGCATGTGTGTGGAGATTCTGTCTTCGATCGCTTTCTTTCTTGTATTCCTGA
Source organism: Lissotriton helveticus (assembly GCF_964261635.1). Taxonomy (NCBI): domain Eukaryota; kingdom Metazoa; phylum Chordata; class Amphibia; order Caudata; family Salamandridae; genus Lissotriton; species Lissotriton helveticus. The sequence continues at coordinate 3,995,899 of NC_136061.1, read as the reverse complement.
TGAGTTGGTGGTATGCGTTGGTGGCGGCTCTGAAGTTGCTGTGGGCCTCTAGATTTGAAATGTCTCCAGGCCTTTCTGAGGTGGCGGCATGTGCGTCTGGACTCTCAGAGTTCGCTGGCTTTCCTGGCATGCTTGTTGTTGATATTCTTGGGGGGCTAAGGTGGAGGCGCAGTCGGAGATCCATCTGTGCACGTTCAGGCTGTGGTGTTGAGGTCGTCGTTGTCTGTAGTGGTTGGGGTGGAGTTGAAGAGTTTGGTGGTGAGCTGGTCATTGGTGATTTTGGTCCAATTTCTTCATAGGAGCAGGTGATGGGTTTTGTGGATGGTGGGTGTACTGAATGTGAAATGGATGCAGCGATGGTCTGTCCACGGGAGTTCGATGGTGTGGCTGAAAGTGATGGACTTTCCTGATGTGAAGATAGGGTCAAGGGTGTGTCCTGCTAAGTGCGTGGGTTCAGACACAATCTGGCAGAGTCCATTGTTGTGGAGGCTGTTCAAGAGGGATGTGGTGTTGGGGTCTTGTTGGTTGTCAAGGTGCAAGTTGAGGTCTTCCAGCAAGGTGTAGTTGGAGGACGCGATGGCCTGCGGGGGTGATGCTGTCCGTGATGGCATTTGTAAATGGTCCGCAGGGTCCGGGGGTCGGTAGATGAGGGTTCCCCGGAGGGTGGTGGCAGGGCTGACCTGTATCTTGAAGTGTAGATGTTCCATCAGGTCTGTGGGTTCATCGGAAAGTGTGCTCAGACAGAGGGTAGAATTGTGGACAATGGTGATTCCACCCCCCCAGGGCGGGTCGGACGGTCCTTCCAGAAGATCATGTATCAATGGTGATGTCAGGTCCCGACGTGGTGTTGGTCCAGGTTTTAGTAAGGAACACAACGTCCAGGGTGGTGTTGTCAAGGAGTTCCCAGATTTCGGTGGCGTGTTTGTGGAAGGATCTAACGTTGAGGAGGATACATTGCAGGTTCTTTAGTGTGGTTGCGTTGTTGTGGGTGGGTTGTGCTGTGTCCGTGGTCTTGGCGGTGCTGCAGGAGTAGCGGCAGCGGTGACAGCTGAAGGCTCCGTAGGTGTCGGCTGGTGAAATTAGCTTGCAGTTGATGTTGCGACCTGGATTGAGTGTGTAGAGTGCAGCTGGGGTGAAGCGTTGATGGTTCGAATGTCAAGGGTTCCTGGCGCTGGTCGTGCTCGGGTCGTGGATGGGTGCAGACGGACTTGCCTTTGGGGCGCTTTCGGCACCCAAATGGGTGGAGGATGCAGGGTGGGAGATAACAGACAGGGAATGGTTGGACATACTGAAACACCCTAAAAAAGTGACCAGGAATGCAAAGTTTACATTTATACAATGCATAATATTACAAAGGGCTTACCTTACACCACGCCGCCTTCAACAGATGTACCTAAAGATCCAGTACCACTGCCCTAGATGCCACTTGGCGGAAGCAGATTTAGCTCACATGTTATGGGCATGTACGCGCTTGAGGGGGTTGAGAGGTCCGCCATTACGTAGAAACAACTACACACTTGAGTATCGAGGACTCACTGCAGGAGTAACTGAGTCAGAAACAATTTCCCTTTGGGTTGTTTAAAGCACACTCTCATAAATCAAACACCACTGTCATACTCATTCAAACACAACACCTGCAATCGTAGCTGGAGCCAAAATTTAATATAAAATAAAGTATTAAATAAATCATTAATTAATGTTCACAGAATTTAAAAATACAACATATACAATGAATCAAGTTTCAACACAGCATCTTAAAATATTCTTCAATGGGTTTAAGAAAAACTAGGAGAATACAATTGATCAAAAAATGTAAACACATGAAGAGCACCGAGTGCATTATTAGAAAATCATAACAGGTTCAACACTCATTAATGTTCATTATACCACTCAGAACCAGTTCGACTTGGTACTAAAAACAAGTAGTGATGCGTTTCAGTGGTATAGAATGGTCCGGCCACCATCTTCATGCTTTGAAATACAATACGGTGTCTCCCAACACTTTCATCAGAAATGGTGATGAAGAATTTATAAAAGGGGATCTGTCTCCTCCCAAACAGTATATCATCTCTTTCACGAAATCAATAGTCATAGATATACTGGAAACCATGAAGAACTCTCACTTCTATCCTTTAGAGGGGCCAATGGATATGTAACCCCTGACAATTCAAGCGCTGGTTAAAATTCTATTTAAAAATAGTCCCCAAATGTTTTCACAGGGCTTCTGTTATGGCCACTGTGAGAAGTTGGCCTGATATATGATGCTCACTAGTTCTAGTGATCACCTTGTATCAGTCCAAACAACCCTGATGGTGATTGGTTGTAAGTCAACCTTATAGACCAGCTATCCTAATGGTAGCATGGACAAAGCAGTCTTAGGCTAAACTCTTTTGGCATGTGAAGCCAGCTGTTTTACCACAATATAACCCCTTGAATAACAGATGAAAGGACACCGCCGATTTTTTTGATTTTCGGCAAATTCGCAATCCGCGAACTCTCGCCAATTTGTCGAAAATCCGTGAATTCGCTCGCGGCGGATTTTTTGCTTGGTGATACAATATTGCGGCGCGCGGCGTGGTGCACGGCGTTCACTTTCCGTCATTAAGCGTTTGCAGAGTTGTTTTTCTCGATCATATTTTGCGAGTTCTGCGCCATTTTGGATCTTGCTGCGGGATCCCGCGGGAGTTTGGCGCCCGCGAATACGTAATCGTGGCTTGCCACCTTGCACAGCACGCCTCGCGAGAGTTCGCAATTGCGAACACGTAGTTGCGGCGGACAGGAACAATCTCGCACTCGCGAAATAGAGATTTTGCAATTCTGCACAAGAAATCCACCAGCAAACAGGATAAACCTTCAGAAAATTATGATTTTTATCAGAATCACTCCTCAGGTTGACATTTGCATGGCCATTTTTTTTGCAAGGAGTCCATTTTTGGGGGGGGGGAGGAAGTGCCCCACAGTCTCCAACTTCCTGTTCCTGTCCAGCAGGCTCCTCCCAGTGCTTTCTTCATGTGCTGGTCAGTTTCATTTGGACCTTGACCTGGAAGGATTACTTTTTGTGGGTGCTGCTGGATATTTGGATTTGAGGCCTTTTTGACTTTCTTTGGATCACTTTTGGATTAGAAATCAACTTTCACAAGTAAGTTTGTTTGGGGCATTACAGTTGCTGCAACTACAATTTTGGAACTTTTTCAGAACATTAAATAAAATATATTGTGGGTAGCCACAGTATCCAGTAGAACCAGGGTTGGTTATGGGTGCATGATACAACTGTTTTGTTGAATTTAAACACCATTGAGGCCATGGATGGGCTGGGATTGTGCTGATTTTGGTTGTTTTTGTCGTTTTTTGGGGCTGCTGGTGGGGCCCTTTGCCCAGGGGTGGTGAGTGTTGCATGGGCCTAGTCTTTCTGTGGGGTGTCTTCTTGAATTTAAACATCATTGAGGCCATGTATGGGCTGGGATTGTGCTGATTTTTGTGTTTTTTGTCGTTTTTTTGGGGCTGCTGGTGTGGCCTTTTGCCCAGGGGTAGTGGTGCATGGACTGAGTGTGCCTGTGGTGTGGTTTCACTCTCTTTAATGTAAACATCCTGGATGGCATTGGATTGTGGTGATTTGTGGGTGTTTTTCTGTTTTTTTGGGGTGGACTGGCCATGTGGACTGGCCATGTGGGTGGTGGTGCTGGTGGCCTTCTTGAGTGCTGGCTGGTACAGGCAACATGTGCTTGGGGTGCAAGGGGCCATTTTGAAGAGAGGCAGTGTCTGAGGCCTGCACTTATTTTGCCTACTTTTCATCCATTATGCCCAGGGGTAGTGAGTGTTGCATGGGCCTAGTCTTTCTGTGGGGTGTCTTCTTGAATTTAAACATCATTGAGGCCATGGATGGGCTGGGATTGTGCTGATTTTTGTGTTTTTTGTCGTTTTTTTGGGGCTGCAGGTGTGGCCTTTTGCCCAGGGGTAGTGGTGCATTGTCTGAGTGTGCCTGTGGTGTGGTCTCACTCTCTTTAATGTAAACATCATGGATGGCATTGGATTGTGGTGATTTCTGGCTGTTTTTCTGTTTTTTGGGGGTGTACTGTTGATGTGGACTGGCCATGTGGGTCGTGGTGGTGGCCATCTTGAGTGCTGGCTGGTACAGGCAACATGTGCTTGGGGTGCAAGGGGCCATTTTGAAGAGAGGCAGTGTCTGAGGCCTGCACTTATTTTGCCTACTTTTCATCCATTATCCCCAGGGGTAGTGAGTGTTGCATGGGCCTAGTCTTTCTGTGGGGTGTCTTCTTGAATTTAAACACCATTGAGGCCATGGATGGGCTGGGATTGTGCTGAATTTTGTGTTTTTTGTCGTTTTTTGGGGCTGCTGGTGGGGCCCTTTGCCCAGGGGTGGTGAGTGTTGCATGGGCCTAGTCTTTCTGTGGGGTGTCCTCTTGAATTTAAACACCATTGAGGCCATGGATGGGCTGGGATTGTGCTGTTTTTTGTGTTGTTTGTCGTTTTTTTTGGGCTGCTGGTGTGGCCTTTTGCCCAGGGGTAGTGGTGCATGGACTGAGTGTGCCTGTGGGGTCTCACTCTCTTTAATGTAAACATCCTGGATGGCATTGGATTGTGGTGATTTTTGGGTGTTTTTCGTTTTTTTTGGGGTGTACTGTTGATGTGGACTGGCCATGTGGGTGGTGGTGGTGGCCATCTTGAGTGCTAGCTGGTACAGGCAACATGTGCTTGGGGTGCAAGGGGCTATTTTGAAGGGAGGCAGTGTCTGAGGCCTGCACTTATTTTGCCTACTTTTCATCCATTATGCCCAGGGGTAGTGAGTGTTGCATGGGCCTAGTCTTTCTGTGGGGTGTCTTGAATGTAAACATCATGGATGACATGGGATTGTGCTGATTCTTCTGTGTTTTTCGATTTTTTGGGGTGTATAACTGAACTGATGTTCCTCTGTCTTCCATTGCTTTTAGGTGCACAAGACTCAAGAGAACCACCAGTGCCAGGAAGAAGTCCTGCAGCGGTGTGTGTGTGCAGCATAACGTCACGCGACGTCACGGCTGGACACAGACAACTCTGCAACTCGTGCAACTGCTGCCTGCTGTTCTGACCTGCTCTGAAGAAGATGGCCCCAAAAAAAGTTACCCGTAGCTCCTCTAGCAAGAAAGTTGCCAGTAAGGAGCAGAAGAAGCAAGTTACCAAGGAGACTGGTGTGCCGGCCGCCCCTTTTTTTGGGAGTAAAAAAAAAAGTATGCCTGCATCAGCAGCGGGATCTGCTGGGGACCAAGCTGGGAGCAGCACCCCCGCTCCATTGGACTCAGTGCCACCACCACCACCACGCCAACTTAAGTCCAAGCCCTTCACTGCTGCAGAGGCACTTAGTCTAGTTGTTCAATCACCATCGACCAGTGATGTTGGCTCATCGCAAGAAAGTAGCAGCAATGTCCCTCAATCAACACAGGTTGTTGTAACTCATCTGACGAGTGTTGAACAACCACAGCCGCAACAAAAACCACATGTACAAGTAAAAGCCCAAGTACATGTGGAAGGAGAGGCAGCGCAAGGAGATGCGCAAGCAGAGGTGCATGGAGGGTCACAAGTGCCCACAATAGTTGTTCCTCCCGAAGTAGGGGCACATCAGGAAATCGACAATCAAGGCGAGGTATCATTTGAGGAAGCCACTCCTCCTGATGATCCTTCATTGTCTTCCACACCCCTAGCAAGGAAGAGATCAAGGGTGGTGTCTACATCTTCTTCAAGCACACCTCCTTCTGATGATACGGATCAAAATTGGGAACCAGCACCACTGCCGTCTGAGAGTGAGGCACACCATGATCTGACAAAGGTAGTTAAGCGCAAAAGGAAGCTCGTCCAAAGTCTCAGAGTTATGGAGTGTGATGATGAGGCTCAACAAGAAGTGGCGGATACTGCTGCTGATGAAGACTCTGACAACGACGACCCAGTCATCATAAAGGTCACTGCAGCCCCAGCGGGCATGCAGCAAACAGACATTTTGACCCTAGCCCGAAAAGCTGCTGAGCGTGATGATGATGATGTTGTCGACGAGGAGGCAGTGGAAACACTACAATCATTGGAGTTAAGTAGTACACCAACTCGTACTGCTTCCATATTTCTTTCTCACAAGAAGGGACCTCCATCCACCTCGACCTTAATTAGTGGCGGTGAAAGTGCACAACGTACAAAAGTTGGGCAATCCACATCCTCCACTTCATCTGGCATTAACAGCATGACCCCCACCACCAGTATCGCCGCCTCCTCCGGCCCCCACAGACACTTCAAGTCCCCAGTTTCTTTACTGTTTGCCCAAAAAGGGAAAAGTTCGCCATTTGTACCATTTGTAAGGTTGCAGTTAGTCGTGGTAAGTTTGGTACCAACTACGGTACCGGAGGCCAGAGAGGTCATCTTAGGAGACAGCACACTGTCCAATGGTTTGAGCACCTAAAGGCGATCAAGGAAGCCCGAATTGGATGTCAAGAAAACGTTGATGTTTCATCTGATGATGACGAAGAGGAAGAAGACGTGTCAAACACTTCACTTACACCCAGTACCCCTGTCAGCAGCACACCCCATGTGAGGCACACTAAGAGTGTTGGAGCGAGTGAGACACCAACGCGAAAAGGTTCACCAGCGAGCATAATTGGGTCAAAGAAGTCATTATCAGCCCGTAAATGCTTGGTCCAGGGCAACATTAGAACCATGTTTTGTTCAGACGCGCCATATGAACGCAACCACCCACTGACGTGTCTGTATAACACTAAGCTGGCTAAAATGCTAGCTGTGGACCTTCTCCCTTTTTCTTTTGTAGAAGCGGTAGGTTTTCTTGAATTAGTGGCAACGCTCTGCCCTAAATGGAAAATTCCTAGCCGGTTCTATTTTGCCAGAGTTGCGGTTCCAGCACTACATGAAGATGTGCTGCAGGCGATTGTGGCAGCTTTGCAGAAGAGTGCTGTTCACACAATACATCTGACAACAGACATGTGGACCAGTGGCGCAGGCGCTGATTACATGTGCATCACTGCACACTGGGTCTCTTTTTCAGGGGTTAAAGCAAAGCTAAACGCAGGTGTTGACCCGGACAAAGTTTTTAAAGCTGCTCGGAAACATGCAACACTAGCCATGTTTGGCTTGGAGAAAAGTCACACAGCACGAAACATTTTGGACGAGTTTAACAAAAAGGTCTTTCACTGGCTGTCCCCAAAAAAACGCCAGATTGGTTATGTTTCCACGGATAATGGCGCCAATGTAGTTAAGGCCATGGCGCTGGGTGACTATTTCAGAGTGCCGTGTTTGGCGCACTGTATCAACCTGGTAGTTCATAAATTCTTGAGTGATAAAGACAGTCCAGCGTGCGAGGTAATGGCCACCTGCCAAAAAATGTGCAACCATTACAGCCATTCTTCTAAGGCCCGGAAGCATCTGAGGAGCCTGCTACATGAACGTCGAATGCCAGTGAAAGCGCTCATCCAGGAGGTGGCAACACCTTGGAACTCAACCTTCTACATGGTTGAGCGTCTGTATGAGCAGTATACGGTACTCGATCACTATTTCTTAACACTGGATACAGCTCAGAAGGACCTGAGGATGGATGCGGCGCACTGGGAAATAGTTAAAAGCCTGACAGAAATGCTTCGTCCTTTTGAGGTCTTCACACGTGCAGTCAGCAAGGAGGACTGTAATTTGGGAAAAGCTATCCCATTGTTGTGCATGCTGGAGCACCAACTGAAGGCGGTGTCTTCTGAGTTAGAAAAAGATGAAAAAAACAAAGACCCTTTTGTTTTGTCGGAGAAATTATTAGAGCGCCTACGTGGTGATGAACGTCTTAAAATGATCAACTCAGAAAAGCATTACATTTGTGCTACTATTCTGGATCCACGCTACAAAAAGGCGCTGGCAGGCCAAGCATTCTTTCCTTTTGCTGATGAAGATGTTAAAAAGTACAGACGTTGGCTAGCCTGTTGTAAATAAAACAACGGTATTATTAAGCATTAGCTGAAGCCATAATGCATCAGTCCAAATATCTAGTATAGGGATTCCATTTTGTATTTCGAGTCCGCCATTTGTCATGCCCTACATTGCCATGTGCTCAATGTTCTGATTGTCCTACCTCTCTGCCAGTTACACTGTGGATTCTACCTAGCAACAGTTATTATTAGTCCTTCTTGAGAGTGTAGCGCATGCTCAGCAGAAGTAACAGTTGTTCCTTATTAGCATAGCCCTCCCATGTTCTAGAAATACTGTTAGCTCCACCCATTGATATATTTGGAAATGTCCTTACGTGGTTGTAAACTCTGTCTAAGCTGTAAGCTGAACCCCTTCCACTGTGTATAAAAGGGGCCATGTGCTTGTATTCAGTGTGCTACTCTGTACAATACTGTAGAAGTGTTGTGGAGGTTGTATCACCACCTTTAAAGGTTTATTAAACTAGGTTTTTGTATTTCCAGTTTCCTTGACAACTTCATTTGTAAGTCTAAGGACTTTGTACACAGAAGGGCGAACCCTTTTGGTACCTTTGGGCCTTGCTGAGGCCTGAACTCATCAATTGGCGCCCGTCACGTGGGGCTCATTGGTGACTCGGAGGCTCGAAGGACTGGTCGTGACGAAGGAATGGAACTCTGCCGGGGAAGTGATCACTGCCAGCGGCGTCTTTAGTCCTGGCATCCTGAGGTATTTATTCCTTCCTTCCGATCTGACCATCTGGGTGGCGCCGGTCTTCGACTGAGACCTCTTCTGTCGGTTTGCTGTGGATAAGCTGTTTGAGCAAATTGTGGAACTTGGCAAGTGGAATCTAGACGCTCGTGCTTGGTAAGGACCAATGTATGGTAATTACTGTGAGTGTTTATGGTAGCCAGTGATTAGCAAGGCAGTTTTAGGATACGCTTGCTGTGGCTTATGGATATGGATATGAATATGGAGATGTTTGGATGATCGATCATATTATGATTATGAATATGGGTATATATGCGTTGCAACACATATAGGTAGGCAATGTGGAGATTTTTCTCCAACATATGGTTGTGAGCGGCGCAACGATTAAGTGCCATTTTTCTGTATAATATTGCGTATTTCGCACTATTTCTAGCATGCCTGCTTTTAGCGCACTACGTAAGTGGTGCTGCCGTGGAAACTGGTTAAGTCTTGAAGAATCGCAGCCGGCTCCCCCAGAAGGGATGCCGAATAGGGACATGTATATTAAGTTTGGTCTTTCCCCTATAATGTACAGCACATTGTGGAGGAAGTATACCAAGAAGGATCCTGAGTTGAGATGGCCTTTGTATGGTTCGTTTGATGTGCGCAAAATTGAGTATGTGGAACAGTGCCTGTGTAAGCGCCGAGCGAGACAAGATATGTTTGAGAGTGTGCGAATGTGGGTGAAAGAAGTACGTGAGCGTGAGAAACGTGAACATGCGCTGATTGAGAAAGAGCAGAGGAAGACTGTGCGTGAGAAGGCGCAAGAAATGAGACAACGTGAACAAAAAGACGCGGCAGAAAAACGGGAAAAGGAACGTAGATTGCAGATATCTGGCCAATATCCCATTAGTCGGCCTCTTTATCCAGTCCTTAATAATTCTGATGATGATTTTTCACTACTAGATCGTTCTCCGCCTCCGTATGCTGGCCCGTCTGCTCCGAAAGGGGAAGATGAGGATTCTGGATCATTTAAAGATAAGGTAGACACGCGGTCTAAGCTAACATCTGATCATATGGCGGAGCTCCGACAAATTTCTTATCGTATTCTTAAGGGTACAATTCCTCTTGCTGAAATATTGTTGTCTCTTGAAAAATGGCCGGACAGGGAAAACATTTATTTTCTTGAAACCTTTTCTGATGAAGTAGTTGGGGCTTTTCGAAAATATTCTCCTGTTCTTGAACCTGATGACATAATACAAGATAAGAAAGAATTGCGTAAAGGTCTCTTTTCTCCTTCCCAGGCAGCTGATGCAGTTCGACGGTTATTCGTATTGCGGGATGAGGCGTCTCGGTTACGAGAAGAAAAACGACAAAAGACGGTGGACGACAAAGAGACGGGTTTGAGTGGCGACGGGAAACAACCATCTATCTTTTCTTCAGATAAGGTCGATATTGTGCATGTTAAACCTATGCGAGAGGCAGCGCCTTTGTATGTTCCTCCTAAAGGAGCGGGTACTAGTTCAGATAAAGATTCAGCTGATGCCCGAGGGTATTTTATCTATAATTGGGTATATACTCCTTGGAATAGAGCGGATGTTATGGCCTTAAAGAAAGCGTTACCTGACCCACGGAAAAATCCTGCTGCCTTTTATGAGGAAGTTGAGGGGGGCTTTGAATTCTTGTACTATGACATTAGCTGACGTTGATTTATTCTTTGGTCTTATATTACCCCCTGACATGTGGAGATCAGTACGGAAAATTGATGATTTAGTGACGTTTACAGCTAAATGGGAAGACATTGAGGAGGAGGACAGAGCTAGGAAACCTGCGCAGAAACCACCCCAGCTCATTCTAGACCTCCCTGCTGCTATTTTGATTAAATTAAAGACGATTATTCCCCCTAAAAAGATTGACTGGACTATGTTAGCATCTTGCAAGCAAAAGACAGATGAATCAGTTTCTGACTTCTTTACGCGATTTGAAGAAACTTTTCACGATTTCAGTGGTCAGTCTCTGACGGATGACACGGGTCGACATCTGTTTGTAGACAAATATGTTTCGAATTTATTACCGGGAGTAGCAGCTCGGTTGAAAGCAAGTGAAAGCTCCTGGACGACTTCGACTCCGGCATCCCTCCTGACAATGGCTCAGTATTACGAGCGTCAGGAATTAGAAGCAAAAAGTAATGAAGATAAGAAATCTAAGGATTTGAAAACAAAAGTTATGTTATCACAAGTGTATGGACCACCCCAGAGAGGAAATAATAGAGATGGTCGGGGTTTTTATGATTCTACATATAACCGCACAGACTTGGCTAAAGATCAATGTGCATATTGTAAGCAACGAGGCCACTGGGCCAATGAGTGTCCTTTAGCGTGAGAACACAGGGCTATGGGACGGGGTAGAGGTTTTGGGAGAAATCGTGGGGGTTTTTCTGGACCACGAGGTAACCTAAATGACAGGGCTAGATTCGAATCCAGGGAGCAACAACAAGGAGGGTCTAATACCTTTGATAGACGAAATCAGTATCAGATGTCTGACTATGTGCACCCCGCAAGTCGTGATTCCCAATATGCATAGGATTGCGTAGGATGGGGGGAGGAATCAGTTGAAGTACCAGTAGATCAGAGGGGTCCTTATGTTACAGCACATGTTTTGGGTTCTACTGATCAGTTTTTGGTTGATACAGGGGCTACTCGTAGCGCTTTGTCTAAACAATTGGTTCCGAGGGCTCCCCTGTCTGGCTTAACGATCACATCTGTAGGGTTCGATGGAACACCTTCTCTTAGCCCATTATCTCAACCCCTTGCATTTCATGTCGACAAATTTACAGCACCATGTCCATTCTTGCTTTCCTCAAACACGCCTGACAACATTGTGGGTCTAGACATGCTGAAACATTTTAGAGCCACAATCCGCTGCTCCCCTGAAGGAGTACGCGTGATTTTAAATGACAATTACCCTGCAAAAGAGAGAGTGAGTATGGTCGCTGAAAGTGCTGCATTAGCCTCTTTACCTCACACGTTGTGGGCTACTTCAGACATTGATGTGTGACAGATGGTCATTCCTCCGGTTCACATTAGTGTGAAGGAGGGATCTGTGTTACCACGCCTGCCTCAATATAGGATTTCACAGGAGGGTGAGGAGGCGCTCATACAGATTGTGCAGGATCTCATCCGAGTGGGGGTGGTGGAAGAAGTCCCATACAATGTTTGTAACAGTCCTATTTTACCAATCTTGAAGAAAGACACTGATACTAGGGTAAATCGATTTATTATTGATTTGCGGGAGGTGAACAAGATAGTGGTGCCCCAATACCCTGTTGTTTCTGACATCACGACACTCCTTACCTTGGTCCCACCAACAGCGACAACATTCTCGGTTGTCGACCTGAAGAACGCCTTCTTTTCGATCCCTATTCACCCTGATAGCCGTTACCTTTTCGGCTTCACTTTGAATAATCGATCGTATAGATTTTGTAGAATTCCACAGGGCTATACTGAGAGCCCTAGTATCTACAGTCAGGCATTGAAAAGACAGTTGGATTCCTTTGTTTTGCTTGAGGGGGTAGTGCTTATTCAATATGTCGATGACATTTTGTTGGCTGCTGACACCCCTGAGCAATGTGAGACTTGTACGTTGTCCTTGCTTTCCTTTTTGGCTTCTCACAATCATAAGGTATCTAAGAAGAAATTGCAATTCTGTAGACCTAAGGTGACCTACCTAGGCCACCTTTTGTCTAAGGAGGGGCATGCACTTACATCAGATCATATCCAAGCCATCCTGGACACACCAACACCTTCTACACAGAAAGATGTTCGAGCATTTTTGGGTCTTACGTCCTTTTGTAGGCAGTGGATACTGGGGTTTTCACATATAGTCAAACCACTGTTAGCGCTATTGACAAAAGACACTCCAATTCCCCTTCCTTGGACAGATGAATGTGAAAACGCTTTCCAACAGTTACGTCAGGCCCTTTGTTCAGCACCAGTGTTAGGCACTCCTGATTACACGAAACTTTTCACATTATATGTACATGAGAGAGATGGATGTGCGTCATCTGTGTTAGTACAGATGCACGGGGACAGACAGAGTCCGTGTGCATATTTCTCGGCATTGCTCGATCCTGTCGCTCGGGCATTGCCGGGGTGTTTTCGTTCGGTCGCAGCGACAGCTGTGTCAATACGTCAGAGTGAGGGAATAGTGTTATCTCACAAGCTGTTAGTGTTGGTTCCCCATGCTGTTGATTCCCTTTTGAATCAAACAAAGACGCAGCATTTAACAAGTGCCCGTCTGACCGGATATGAACTAACGTTGCTGGCTCCCCGTATCACATTGAGGAGATGTGCTACGTTAAATCCAGCAACATTGTTACCATTCCTGACGACTCAGCCTGAGGCACAAGAAGCACATGATTGTATTTTTGTGACTGAGGAACAGACAAAGGGTCGTATCGATCTCCAGGATACGCCTTTCTCAGATGTAGATGGAGAATTATGGGTGGATGGCTCCTGCCTGAAGCTACCGGATGGTACGACTTCGGCAGCATATGCCATCACTACTTTGTATACCATCGTGGAAACAGCACGCATACCACAGAAATCAGCCCAGGCAGCGGAGCTGATAGCATTGACACGAGCATGTGAGCTTAGTGCAGAGTTGTGTGTGAATATTTATACAGATGGCCGCTATGCTTTCGGAGTAGCGCACGACTTTGGCCTGCTCTGGAAGGAAAGAGGTTTTCTGACATCACACGGAACACAAATTATGTATGGAGAATTGGTGCACAATCTTTTGACTGCCCTGACATTTCCTAAGAAGATAGCTATAGTGAAATGCAGTGCACATAAGAAAGTTATTGACAAAGTAGGGCAAGGAAATGCTTTCGCTGACCAAGTAGCACGAGAAACTCCAATGAGACCTGACTCCACTTCAATGTATGTTGTGAAGTCACAAGCAGAACGATGGCATGATGCTAGGAAAGAAGTGAGGGAAATACAGAGAGTTGCTTCTGATAAAGAACGAGAGCAATGGTCTGAAAATGGAGAACTGGATGATGAAGGTTGTTGGCGCAACAAACAAATGGATAGGTGGAAGTTGCCCACAGCTTTTGTCCAACCTATGGTTCAAATGGCACATGGGCTAGCACATGTTGGAGCTTCAGCGATTGTGAAATTGCTTGCGCAAGTTTGGGAGCATCCAGAGATTGCTAGCACGGCCAAGAGAGTGGTACAGACCTGTATGATCTGTCTTAAATACAACCCAGGGAAAGGAACACGGACTCCAGCAGGAGGATTTGAAATACCTACTGCACCTTTTGAAGTCCTGCAAATGGACTATATCCAACTTGAACGCTGTAATAATCTAAAGTACGTCTTGGTGGTGGTGTGTGCTTTTAGTAAATGGATTGAAGCCTACCCTACTAAGGACAATACTGCAATGACTACAGCAAAGGTGCTACTGAAGGAGTTCTTCCCTAGGTATGATGTTTGTAGACTATTATGGAGTGATAACGGGCCTCATTTTATAGAAGACGTTATCAAGTACGTTCTGAGAGGTCTGGGGATAAAACAGAAGTTTCATGCAGTGTTCCATCCACAGTCGGCTGGCTTGGTGGAACGCTACAATGGAACACTGAAGCTTAAACTAGCAAAGATCCAGGCTTCCACTTCTCTGACTTGGCCCGACGCTTTGCCTTTGGCATTGTTGTCAATAAGATCAGTACCACACTCCCGAACCGGCCTTACACCGTATGAAGTGGTGTTTGGTCGTCCCATGAATATTTGGGGAGTGCCCAAACCAAGTTCCGTATATGATGTACCTTGTGTATTGATGAATGACTATCTGGCACAATTAACTGATAACTTGGTTTCTATTCATCAACAGGTTCGAGAAGCACTCCCTGACCGGTCCACAGGTGAGGGTCATAGTCTCCGACCCGGTGACTTCGTCCTCATCAAGGCGTTCGAGAGGACAAGTGGCCTGGAGCCCCGATGGTGCGGTCCCGAGCAGGTTCTGCTCGCAACAAGAACGGCCGTCCAAGTGACCAACCGGAAGAATTGGATTCATTCCCTTCATTGTCACAGAGTGCAACCCGGATTGGTGGAGCCTGCCGTGTTGATTGACCATCGAGAAATCCTGACTACAGAGAAAGGCCCTGCTGTGGTACCTGATGAGCAAGAGGAGTTCTTCCCGGACCCGACGACTTCTGGAGTAAGAAAATACAACCTTCGACCCAGGAAGAAGTTTGCTGCTGTTTAGACTGCTGTCAGAACGGCCTCTTGGTTGGTGCAACGGAGAGCCGATGAGGCAAGGGGGGGGGGGGGGGGGATCAGCCTTGCATTAGAGTAGTGACACCCGTCTTGGCCCGTTGGTGAAGAAAACAACAGCCGCCTTGGGGGAAGAGTTCTGACAGCCTTTTTTTTAGTTTCAGGAAGATTTGCGAGACATTTGTTCAACATGGAGAGAATGAAAGTGATCTGCGCCTTTGAATTTATTGCTAGTGTGGCAGTTGTTGGCATTATCACGTGGTTTGTTGAGGATGTAATTCCTGCCCGTGATCTATATGTGGTTTCTACACCGGTGCCAGAGGAGCATTTCTTTTATACGCTCCCCTATCAGGAATCAAAACACCGCTTGTCCTTTGTAAATAACACCTTCATTCAGATGCTACATCATACCCACACTGCTACAAATGAAACAAATTGCTGGATATGTGGTATGATGCCAGCGCACCAGAAGAAGGGGGGAACACCGTTTATACCTCTCCCTTTCTCTCACAATGGTTCTTGTCGTGCCTGGTATACTCTTCTATTTGCCACAAGAAAGCCTGCTGTTGGAAGATTACTTTTTAGATTAAATAAAGAATGTCACCAGAATAAAGAAGGCTATCCACAAGCCAATGGAACTATATGGGAGTGGGAAGAATATCGACCGGACAATGAGTCTACTCCCTACATTTTTACGAACACTAAAGACACTGTCGAAAGTGAAAAATTTGTGATCTCAGTTGCACAAGCACAAGCGGACTTATGCGTACAAAGTGTTGGGTACATCCCTGTAGGTGTTAGTGATTGTATTAAAGTCTTAAATATAGATGGTCTGAATAATAGCACATTTTTAGCATCCCATAATACATATTTTGTATGCGGTAATAGAGGATATTATCGATTACCAGCTGGCTGGTCAGGAGTATGCTATGTATCGTTTTTATTACCACCAGTGTTTTTAGCACCTGCCACTTATCATAAAAACTTGAAATTGTTGAATAATGCCACTGTGAATAGATACAAACGTACTTTATCTATCGATGATGTGGACCAGACCAACACTAGTTTGCAGCAATATGTAGATTTTAACCTAGGTTTATTCTTCTTTGTTGGAGCTGCCCTAAACAGTAGAAAGATAAGAAGATTAACTAGAGTTGTAGAGGCAGTGACCAACCAAACTGCTGCAGCACTAGGAAACGTAACTGAAGAGTTGCAAATTACTAGAATTGTTGCCCTGCAAAACAGAATGGTGTTAGATGTCATATTAGCAGCAAAAGGAGGAGCTTGTAGACTTATTGGAAGTAGCTGTTGTGTCTTCATCCCAGACAACTCGCCTTCTGTTTATAATGCCATAAATAAACTGCATAAAATAGCTGCTGACATACATGTAGATAATGGTACATGGACCTTCTCTAGTTGGTTTTGGACCTTATTTACTACATGGGGTTGGAAGATCCTCACTGGCCTTTGTATAATAGTAGTCATTCTTTTTACTTGCTGTATGAGTATTCAATGTGGTCCTATGATATGTTCTCTTTGCATTACTTCTTGTATACCCAATAAGAAAGCTGTTTCCGAAGATGCTTATCAAAAGAGTCTAACTAAAGAGATTTCTAACATTATGAGCATTGACATTCAAGATGAGTTTGATGACTACCCTATGAAATGGAATGGCTTCAGCTAACGCTGAAAGGGTCGTCTGTTGTAAATAAAACAACTGTATTATTAAGAATTAGCTGAAGCCATAATGCATCAGTCCAAATATCTAGTATAGGGATTCCATTTTGTATTTCGAGTCCGCCATTTGTCATGCCCTACATTGCCATGTGCTCAATGTTCTGATTGTCCTACCTCTCTGCCAGTTACACTGTGGATTCTACCTAGCAACAGTTATTATTAGTCCTTCTTGAGAGTGTAGCGCATGCTCAGCAGAAGTAACAGTTGTTCCTTATTAGCATAGCCCTCCCATGTTCTAGAAATACTGTTAGCTCCACCCATTGATATATTTGGAAATGTCCTTACGTGGTTGTAACCTCTGTCTAAGCTGTAAGCTGAACCCCTTCCACTGTGTATAAAAGGGGCCATGTGCTTGTATTCAGTGTGCTACTCTGTACAATACTGTAGAAGTGTTGTGGAGGTTGTATCACCACCTTTAAAGGTTTATTAAACTATGTTTTTGTATTTCCAGTTTCCTTGCCAACTTCATTTGTAAGTCTAAGGACTTTGTACACAGAAGGGCGAACCCTTTTGGTACCTTTGGGCCTTGCTGAGGCCTGAACTCATCAAGCCTGGTCAGCCAAGAGGTTTGAAAAAGAACGGCAGGATATTGAAGGAGAAGGCAGTACATCAGCATCAGCATCAGCAGGCCATCCCCAGTCAAAAGAATCCACTTCTGCACCTGTGGCTGTGGCACAAGTGACCTCTCAGCCGTTAAAGACACCGGCAACCGGATCATCTGCACCACACACAAGAGCAACATTGGCTGCTGAAGAGGATTGGCTAACTTTGCTTGGGTATGGTTCTCAAAAAAAGGTCACAAGCACAGCAAAAAGAAAGCAAAGTGGAGGAACCGTTGAGGACCTTGAGTCGATGGTGCAGGACTATCTGAATGACTCAACAGAGGTCTTTCTTAATGATGAGCCATTGCAGTATTGGCATGGGAAAAAACAATTGTGGCCACAGCTCTCCAACCTGGCTATAAACTACTTGTCTTGCCCACTCGCAAGTGTGTCTTCTGAACGTGTTTTCAGTGCTGCTGGTGGCATTGTAACTCCCAAACGGAGCCGCCTCTCGCCCAAAAATGTGGAGAGGCTGACAATGATCAAGATGAAACTAATACACAGCTCCTCCCATTGGAAGGGGACACCCTGTTGCACAGCTTTTGTTTATGACATGAAAAGTCTTACTGAGTATTCATAAAGTTAATCCTTCCTCATTGTGGGGTTCCAAAGAATATTTTATTTATCATTAAATTTTCTCATTTAAGCATAGGTTTCCAGTGGTGTATTCAAGTCCAATAACACTCCTTCCCCAATGCATTTCGGGCTAATCCTTAAGCCCTTCCTCAGGGGATAACTCTACGAAAAAAAGGAACATAACAATGTGTCACTATGTGTCCTGTTTGCTGTGCTTACGTTATGCAATATCCCTGTTCATGCAGTGATGCTATCACGTTAAAAAAGTGCCCGAATGTGAAAGTGAAAAAATTGCGGAGCCATGCATGTGTCAGGATGTTCAAGGATCAGACTCCGAGTCACCGGAAAAGCCATTAAAAAACCATTCAAAAATTGAAAGACTAACCATGCGTGTTAACGTAGCCCAATGACCAAGTCACCTCACTGTGTATTAAAGAATGTGATAAACAAAAAGGTGCACACAATCTCGGATGCAATAAAGTGAGCGGAATACTCACAGTCCGTCAATCTAGATAGTAGCGCTGTTTCTGTAACGGAACAGCGCGCGTTAAAACGACAAACTAGAATATGTTGAACTCGTGAGAGTAAATCAACATAGTCTCGTATAACGAGTACTTACAAAGTGCTCTGGTTAGAAAACGTGCTTCCGCGTTCAGCGTTGAAGTCGGGAACCCCGCGGGTGCTCTCGCTCAGTGTCGTTTTTACCGGCGTGTGAGTTGGTGTGAAAAGTGAAAACGGACTGTATGACTCGAGTGAACTGAAAGTAAACAAAAGAACGCGGCGGCCATATTACAAGGGTGCTATGTTGAGTGTGTGAATATGTAAACATCAGTGAACATTGCAAATCAAGTTAAGGCACATTCAAAAACATGTAATACATCAAACGTTATAAGTCACAGATAACACAAAAATTCCATTCGATCATTAAGACCGTGTGGCAGCATCGATGCCATGTAGCGAATCCAAAAGTTCTCTCTTTTGAGTAGTGTCTGTTTGTTGTTGTGAGTGGGGATAATCTGTTCAAGAATAACAAATTTTAGTTGGGCTATAGAATGTTTTTGTTCCACAAAATGTGCGGCCACAGTAGATTTCAAATTTCTGGTTCTGATGTTACTTTTATGCTCAAGTAAACGAGTTCTAATCTTCCTCTCTGTGTGTCCAATATAGCATTTGCCACATGGACACTTGAGCATATAAATTAGATTAGCTGAATTGCAAGTGGCATTCACTCTCAATTTCACAGGGTGACCCTTCATTGGGTGATTGATGGTATTTCCTGTAATGCAGTTATTACAATTGCTGCAATTGTAACATGGACGTAAGCCTCTGTATGTCGTAGCTTCACGCTCGTTGGTGGATTTTTTTAGGATTTCCTTCAGATTGCGTCCTCTGGTATATGCAAACATTGGTGGTTGATCAAAAATGCCCCTAAAGTCTGGTTCAAAGTTCAGTAGCGCCCAATGTTTACGTATGATGTTCTTGTAACAGTTACTTAAGATGCTGTATTTCGAAACCACTACCATCCTGGTGTTTACTGTTTTGACTGTGGGTTGTAATAATTCCTGTCTTTGCATGTCTCCTACTCGGTTGACTGCTACATCAAGAGTTTGTTGTGGGTACCCTCGAGCTTTGAATCTTTCCACCATTTTAGTGATTTCTTGTTGGCACACGCTCTCTGAAGATACTATTCTTTTCACCCGCATCAGTTGGGATAAGGGTAAGTTACGTTTCAGCCCAGGTCTATGGAAACTCTGGTGATGTAATAGTGAATTCCTATCAGTAGGCTTTCGAAAAATTGTGGTGTTCCACTTTCTGTTGTCACATAGTATCTCCACGTCCAGAAAGTGTATACATTTTCTATCCATGTTCCAAGTGAATTGTAATCGTTGGTTGATGCCATTCCATGTATTTAGAAATTCAGTCAGTTCACATTCTGTACCTCTCCAAAGGATGAAAATATCATCAATGAATCTCAAAAAGATTTTACCATGTCTTAACCAAGTTTCATGTTTGAGGATATATTCTTCTTCGAATGTTTTCATCACAATGTTCACGTAGGACGGCGCGGCACAATTGCCCATGGCAGTCCCATTTAGTTGGTGAAACCATTGGTCAAACACTGTGAAATAACTATGAAAGAGTGTAAAAATCATTAGTTCCATGATCAGTGTTTTCATGTCTAAGTCCAGATCAGAATTAGCCAATTCCTGTTCAATTGCAGTTATACCCATGTCATGAGGTATTGATGTGTAGAGCGAACATACGTCCACTGTACACATGAGTAAGTCTTCTTCTTGAGACATGTTGATCACTTCTTCCAATTTCACTAGAAAATCTGTTGTGTCCCTAATATGAGACCTGGTGTTTACTACAAAGGGTTGCAAGTATCTGTCCAAAAATTTGCCAATGTGTTCATGTATAGATCCCTTGGTGGACACTATTGGTCTAAATGGTGGTCTAGTTGGATGTTTGTGCATCTTCGGCAACATATACAACGTGGGAGGTTTCGGATTCTCAGGTGTTAAGTATCGTCGTGTTCGATCATTGATGGTACCCTTCTCAAATGCTTTAGTGATGATATCCAGTAATGTTATCAAGAACTCGTTGGTTGGATCGGCCCTCAAAGGTGCATAGGTGTTACTGTCACTCGTGTGAGCTAACACTTCATCATGATAAAATTTAGCATCCATGATGACTAACGCGCCACCTTTATCTGCTGTCTGACATACAATGTCTGGGTTATTAGCAATCTTTCGAAGTGTGTTTCTTTCTGCAGTTGTCAAATTTTCACGTTTTGCTTTGGTTTGAAACGGCAATCTCGACAAATCTTTTTTCACCATGCTTTCGAATACATCAATGATTTTGTGACTCACTGGAGCCAGGAATGTACTGCGTGGTCGAAGCCCTCTTAACATATCATCTTCTTTGTCTGTGATGGTAACTACGTTTTCGAAATAGTGTCGGAGTCTGATGTTTCTGACCAATTTGAACGTGCTTACCTCAAGCTCTAACGTGTTGGTTTTGGTTGTGGGTACAAACGTTTGACCCTTTTGTAATACTCGTAGTTCTTCCTGTGACAACTGTGTGGAAGAGATATTTATCACCAAATTGTCATTCACATTTATCTCCGACGATAAGGTTTCTTGACCTTTGGCTGTTCTTTTGCCACCTCTGCGGGTTTTTCCCCTCCTGGATCTGTGGTTTGAATTTGGCCCTCCTCTAAAAAATGAACCGTGGATGTTGAAGTGCCCGGTTGCTCCGTGGGTGTTGCCTCAGTTGTAGTCTTCGTTGTTCTCGTTGTTCTATTGTCCCCATCCGAGGAGGATGTCTCATTCTCCGAATAAGGATTATAAGCTCGATTAGGACGTCGGCGGGCGTACACTTCTGCCCAAGTGTACACCTCGCCGAGCTTATAATCAATGGTGTCCCTTTTGTACTTTCGTAGTTTCCGTTCTTGGGTTTCACGTCTGTGTTTCTCTAGTTGAGTGTTGACGTCTTCCAGCAATGTTGCCAATTCCGTGGGATCCATGGCTTCGTCCAATTCCGCCCTGATGGTTTGTATGTCTTTGGTTAATTCTTCTAATGATTTGGACAGTTCCTCCACTATCAAGAGTATTAAATCCAGCGAACATTTGTTGAGGATAGCGAACCATCTCTCAACAAACTTCGCATTGTTTTTACACAAAAGGGGTTTTAAGGGAACCCGAAGGCCCCTCGGGATTCGCTGGGCGCGATGGTACCGCACCAGTGTGGATGCATGTAATTTCTGGTTACATTCCTTTTTTAGCAGGTAGAGTAGTTGTTTCAGATTGCTTTCCGGGTTACGGGTGCTAGCAGCTGCTATGACCTCCTCTTGGATCATGCTGTAAATTTTATCTGCATCTCCAGCCGTAAAGGCGAAGGTGTCTGCTTTTAAATCCGTCATACTGGTGATGTTTTCGTAATTCATTTTGAACCTAATGGCGTGCCAAGTCCTTGGACAGAAAAGGGTTTGATAGAACTATAAACAAAGGGCTTGCACAGCGGTTGTTGACTCCTTATATTCAACAGTTGATTTTTGTGGCGTGCAAACAGGGTCTGGCGCTGTCTGTACCAACCAGCGTGAACTCAAAACTAATACACAGCTCCTCCCATTGGAAGGGGACACCCTGTTGCACAGCTTTTGTTTATGACATGAAAAGTCTTACTGAGTATTCATAAAGTTAATCCTTCCTCATTGTGGGGTTCCAAAGAATATTTTATTTATCATTAAATTTTCTCATTTAAGCATAGGTTTCCAGTGGTGTATTCAAGTCCAATAACACTCCTTCCCCAATGCATTTTGGGCTAATCCTTAAGCCCTTCCTCAGGGGATAACTCTACGAAAAAAAGGAACATAACAATGTGTCACTATGTGTCCTGTTTGCTGTGCTTACGTTATGCAATATCCCTGTTCATGCAGTGATGCTATCACGTTAAAAAAGTGCCCGAATATGAAAGTGAAAAAATTGCGGAGCCATGCATGTGTCAGGATGTTCAAGGATCAGACTCCGAGTCACCGGAAAAGCCATTAAAAAACCATTCAAAAATTGAAAGACTAACCATGCGTGTTAACGTAGCCCAATGACCAAGTCACCTCACTGTGTATTAAGGAATGTGATAAACAAAAAGGTGCACACAATCTCGGATGCAATAAAGTGAGCGGAATACTCACAGTCCGTCAATCTAGATAGTAGCGCTGTTTCTGTAACGGAACAGCGCGCGTTAAAACGACAAACTAGAATATGTTGAACTCGTGAGAGTAAATCAACATAGTCTCGTATAACGAGTACTTACAAAGTGCTCTGGTTAGAAAACGTGCTTCCGCGTTCAGCGTTGAAGTCGGGAACCCCGCGGGTGCTCTCACTCAGTGTCGTTTTTACCGGCGTGTGAGTTGGTGTGAAAAGTGAAAACGGACTGTATGACTCGAGTGAACTGAAAGTAAACAAAAGAACGCGGCGGCCATATTACAAGGGT
Organism: Lissotriton helveticus; assembly: GCF_964261635.1. NCBI lineage: Eukaryota > Metazoa > Chordata > Amphibia > Caudata > Salamandridae > Lissotriton > Lissotriton helveticus. Next base: position 3,973,095 of record NC_136061.1, on the reverse strand, counting down.
GCTATGTTGAGTGTGTGAATATGTAAACATCAGTGAACATTGCAAATCAAGTTAAGGCACATTCAAAAACATGTAATACATCAAACGTTATAAGTCACAGATAACACAAAAATTCCATTCGATCATTAAGACCGTGTGGCAGCATCGATGCCATGTAGCGAATCCAAAAGTTCTCTCTTTTGAGTAGTGTCTGTTTGTTGTTGTGAGTGGGGATAATCTGTTCAAGAATAACAAATTTTAGTTGGGCTATAGAATGTTTTTGTTCCACAAAATGTGCGGCCACAGTAGATTTCAAATTTCTGGTTCTGATGTTACTTTTATGCTCAAGTAAACGAGTTCTAATCTTCCTCTCTGTGTGTCCAATATAGCATTTGCCACATGGACACTTGAGCATATAAATTAGATTAGCTGAATTGCAAGTGGCATTCACTCTCAATTTCACAGGGTGACCCTTCATTGGGTGATTGATGGTATTTCCTGTAATGCAGTTACTGTTGCTGGTGGCATTGTAGCTCCCAAACGGAGCCGCCTCTCGCCCAAAAATGTGGAGCGGCTGACAATGATCAAGATGAATCAGCACCTGATACCACCAGATTACAAAGTACGAGAAAGCACGCCGCATGAAGACGAGGAGGACAGCAACGTAGATGAGGGAATTTGTTCTCTGTTCGGTGACGCTGACCTCATCCTGCCTGAATTCGCAGAGTATGATGACAAACTCTTATTCTTATCCCTGAAACCGAGCCCTGAAAATGAGACAATGAATCAATAACTTTATTTTTCGTCCTTATTCACTTTTATTCCTGTGTGTCTGTCTTTCTTTGTTTTGCACAGTTAATTTAATTCAAACTTTAATCACCTAATCACAAAAACAAGCCCATCAGCAGAACTGTCTTCACTTGTTTGCTTATTGATTTGAAGGTGCCGCAGTCTACATTCCTCAGGTTCACAAGTTCAGAAGAACATGCTCCTCTATCCTCCTCCTCCAGACTCCTATTTCCCTCAAAGCAGAGTGCTGGATTACGCCCAATGAAGAAAGACTCAGCACTTGTGGAGGTGTTCTACTTCTTTGAGGGTGAGTTGACGGCTCTGGGCCCATTGCTGTGAAGCTCTAATAACGGATAAAAGTGTTTTGGACCAAATATGAGGCGGAAATTTCTTGCCATTTTTGCTGACTTGCTTGCCTTTGAGGTGCTCTTTGGCGGGGTTCTGGGTGTTTGTGGGTGACTTTTGGGGTCTGGGAGCACTGCTGCGACAGTCTAATCTTGATTGCATTTGCTTTTCAGTAAATCCGTGGTGGAAAACAGGAGTGATGATGATGACCTAGCTGCACAGCGCGTTTGGACCGAAGGCCGAGAGATATTGTAAGTATGAGATTTTGCTTTTTGGCTGTTTGGGGGTGTGGTCGCGTGCTTTTTTGTGGGTGGGTTGGCGGGTCTGGGGCATTCCTGGGAAGGTCGAATACCGGATAGAAGTGGTTTGGACAAAATCCATGCAGAATTTTTTTTTGCTATTTCTTCTGACATCTTGCTCAATGTAGCGTTTTCGGGGGCCTGTTTGGGGGGCTTCCTGGTGTTTGTGGGTGGGTTTTGGTGTCTCTGTCGGAGCACTGCTGCGACAGTATAATCTTGATTGCATTTGCTTTTCAGGAAATCCGTGGTGGAAAACAGGAGTTATGATGATGACCTAGCTGCACAGCGCGTTTGGACCGAAGGCCGAGAGATATTGTAAGTATGAGATTTTGCTTTTTGGCTGTTTGGGGGTGTTGTTGCGTGCTTTTTTGCGGGTGGGTTGGCAGGTCTGGGGCATTCCTGGGAAGGTCTAATACCGGATAGAAGTGGTTTGGACAAAATCCATAAGGAAAAGCCTTTTGGCACTTTTTGTAACTTATGGTTCGTTAGGGTTAGCCCTAGCAGCAGGATTGCATGTGTTTCGGGGTGTTCTAGATTTTTGCAACTGGCTATGGATACTTTGCTTGCTTGCAAGTGGTTTGAATACAATCCACGGTGGGTAAGGGGGTATTTGGGCCTACTTTTACTTTCAAAGTAAGTTTTGTCACCATTTTTCTGCTAGGCCTCGTTTTTTGAGATCTGATTGGGGTTCTTTTACATTTTTGCGACTGGCTTTAGTAAGGGTCTTGGTGGGAGCATTGCTGGGAAGGTCTAATTTTGTTCTAAAACACTGTTTACAGTACACCTAGCTTGAGGGGAAAGATCCGCTAAATTAATTTGGCCATACTTATTTATCCTTCAAAAGGTGACTGAGACAGAGTACCCAATTTCAAAAATATTGTACTGTCTATTAGGAAAATCAAAGTGTGACTTTTTGCACCACACAGCGTACATACCTTATATTTATTTATCAGTGGTATTGTAATAGCACTTCCTGTTTTACGTTCAATAATTACAGGCCGGGTTTCAGTCAACATCCGCCAGGCAGGCAGTGGACAGGGTGTCTTCTGTCAGTGGTCACCAACATTGATGGACGAAGCGTCAGCTGGAATGGAGGAGTGCCGCTAATAAGAGGAATTGTTTGCTGCATGCAACTTACTTACCAAATTCAACAGGACAACTCCAACAACATACAGATGCAGTATCCATTGTTTTCTTCTATGAGTCTGACTGCATTTCTTGGATCTCTCTCTGCTTCTAAATTGATCCCTACAGCCATTCTATATGTTTTCATTCTGCTAATTGTTAAACCTAATTTAATGTAAGAAGTGTTTCTCTGAGTGCAGAGATAGGCTAGCCAAAACGCTGCAGCCCTGTACTGTCGCATTCTAGTACTACTTACTTGTCAGTAACAATGCATGCAGTAGGGCATGCACTTCCTTTATGTCACTTAAAAGATGTGTGGTTAGCTTTAGTTTGTACCCAAAGATTTCTTTATCTTCAATTATTGTTTGTCCATGCTGTGCTTTTTTTTTCTTCTCTCAACAAAACCTACCCAAAAAGAAACCCCCATTCCCATCCATTTTCCAAACCCTAACCCTCTTCCCCCGGGCTGTGTGGTTTTGCTTGATGTGTGACTAAATGACATCAATAATTCCACACACTTGCTGGGGAGGATAAGGTCATAGCAACAGGCTGTTGAAGGAATCCGAGGATATATTCTAGACTTACTCAGCTTCATTACTATTTCTTGTAGTAGTAGGAGCCAATGTCAAATAAATTCAACGCAAGTACTAGTTATACTTGCAATACTTTACCATTTGTTAGGCTACATTGTGGCACTGTTCTAGTGTACTGTCACCTGCTATATTCTCTATCGTACCGTAACCGTTGTAATGCTACAGTAAGGACAAACCAGGTTTCGTTTTCTTTTTTTCCATAGGCATGCAACTGCCACTGTGTCACACCACTAGTACCACCGCAATGAGGACATTTCATCCGCCCAGGATTGCCAACCTTAATCCCCATTTCCCATGGAGCCAGCCCTGGGCCTAGCCCTAATTTCAAACACAAATTACAGGTAAGATAAGCGTTTGGTGGGAGGTAGTATAATGGAGTATTAGGACTAGACGAGAGATTGACGGTAGTACTACTAAAGTCTAGGACTCTTCAGGAAAACAAACTTACTGTGAAACCCCCACCCACCAGACTCAAAAGCAGTAACAAACAGGTATGGTCACATAAAGTTTAAAAAAGTATATTTATGTAGCCCTAACAAAATAATCTCCCTCAAGACCCTCCCTAACCCCAACGATTGTCTTTCAAAAGTCCCAAAAAGAACCCAACTCCCAAATCCCACCCCCCAAAAGTCTCTAAAAAAAGGGCAAGGGACACTACACTACTGGAGGGTGCTGGTGAATTTAGCGGCCCGGGCATCATACTCCTTGCGGAGGGTGGCATGGTCGAAGCGGAGGCCCTCCACCAAGTTCTTATAGTTATGGACCTCCTGCTCCAGGTAGGACACTCTGAGTCCTAAGCAGCGCTGGCGTGCCTTGCAACTCCTGTGGGGGGCAGCTGGTGTCTTTGCTGCTTGGCGGTGGCGGTTGGCTTTGGTAGCCCGGCTCCGTACCGCTGGAGCACTGCGCTGGCTGGCAGCCCGTGGGGGCACGGAGGAGGATGCAGCTGTCCCAGTGGAGGATGTTGTGGTTCCACCGGTTGACTGCGTGTCCTCCTCCTCCAGGGCCACCAGCCGCCGATATTCGGCGACAGTGGCATCCAGCCTCCGTTGCCGGGCCATTCGAGCCTGCTCCCTCCGTGATGTCGATTTGGAAGGAGCAACTATATGAAGAAAGAAAGACATAGTCTGTAACCAATGCTCCTTAACATTAATAACACAAAGTGATTGAGCCGAAAGTTGTGTCACAGTACAAGTAGCAAATTGAAAGCACAGTACATAACTATTGAGGACAGTATCTATCTAACCTCCCACTTCTGCATCCTTGCTCTAACATTAGTGGGAGTTTAATGAACAAATTCTACGACCACTATGGACTTCCATTACAGTCGACTATGACAGTACACCAGTCTTATTCTTCTTCTTCTCTCTTGTTTAGGAAAATTGGTACGTTATCTTATGCAAGCCGACAGAATGCCAGCGCAGTAAACTTGCACCCGAGAAAAACAGACGCACACCATGATGAGTGAGACAGACTTGCGTTACTGTACCGGTCCAGTACATGCAGGTGGTGAAGCTATTACTTTTCTATTACGGGTGGCACTGAGAATACTCTGTTACAAGGGCTACTGCTTAATTAATTTACCTTTCACCCTACAGTGCAAATGAGTACTAGAAAAGGAAAATGAAGAAGCTAAATAATTTGATTATCTATCACTTCACATGGGATGTATTTGATGACATATGGGATGACTTTAGGTGCTTTGCTTATTATTGATTTAACAGTGATACACCCACACATGAATGACGTACTACTACTAAACTAAAGTTATTAAGAGAGGTACGGAGAGTCCACCGTAATAACCGGATATATGCTGTGCTTGCAGTTGCAATACAAACTACTGCTACTATTCATGGTAGTATTGGACAAATTTACAATTTCTTTTCCTTGCCAGTTGCCTTCCCTACACTGGAACTGACGTGCGGGTGCGGTGTTACATGCTCTTCAAGGTAACACTTAGTTCATCCAGTGACCATCTACTCTCTCTAGATACACATATGCTATCTAAGAGTCAGATAATACCATGCTCCAGGCATCCATCTATTCAAAGTATATGCACACATACAGTTTCTGTTTCACCCACCCAGGCTGTTCTCCTTCCACCCATCCTTGCTTCATCATTGACCCAGCCATGCACCATACCATATTCTTTCCTTCCCAGCCACCTCGGGGACCAAGCAAACACATATCATTCTTCTTTGCCAGCCGTCATAACATTTCTCGTCCTTCCACACTTACTTACACCCTTCTTTCGCTTTTCGTTCATCCCATCCATCAAGTTCATCTAAGATCTTATTGGGATTCTTCTCACCAAAAACTTCACAGCTAAGTCGAAGTACATTTAGAGGAGGCTACTACCTGGTTGATTTATTATACACCCGTGCAGAAAGCACACTATGCAGTCTTCAATCTCAATAAGTAAGGAATATATAGCTTACCTCTTCCCGCCACCACCGTGTGAACCCTCACCGGAACGTCCGGCACTTGCACCGCATCCTCCCCAGAGTCCTCGTCCAACACCACCACCACCGCGCTGGCCCCGCCACCAGATGTTACACCTACAAAGTACATTTAAGAATGTTAGAAATACACCACTCACTACTATATAATATTTGGTCTAGGAGGAATGAAGAAATGTTAAAAAAACGAAATACAATGTAATAATTTGTAACTGTATACTCTAAAGTAAAAATGTCCCTTTTTCCAGGGAAGGCTGTTGTCTTGCTGCACTTTTTGGCAAAACTGATGAATGCTTGCTTTTTATTTTTAACACACGCCACTTTTTCTCCTAACAGAAGCTTGACTTCTAAGAACACGATCAGGGTCCAGCTCAAGTTCAAACCAGGTGAGAGCTCAGCTCGACCACAAGAAATGTGTCCAATTAATCGTTAGCACTAAGCACTTTTGCATTTTCAGTTAAACTTTTACTTTTATGACAAAGTGTATTTTAATAAATGTGTTTAGTTTTAATAAAGCTTTTAAACTTAAATAGACTCTGTGGTTTTTGGTCCTCCAGACTAGAGTGGATGAGCTAAAGGTTTTGGAATTTTTGCAAGCATGAGTGCCTCTGACACTTCTTGACTGACTCCGTACTCTTGTCCTGCGTTGGATAATCTAATCATCATTGGGGATCAATCATCGGTGACTTTGGGAGCTAAATGACTCTGCCACACTATCTAGTCAGTAAGGAGATTGGGGGTTCTTCAAAGTCTGATATCACTGAGGTATGTGGAAAGAAAGTCTACCTGCGCCTATTATAATTGATAAACAATGCACTATTTAGTGTTCATAGTTCGGTTTGTGCAGATTTGTCCCTGCAACAGTAGTAGAATGGATTGTCCTCCTATCCAAACCAAAAGTAAAGTAGTATCTTATTCTTTCTTGGTGGTCATTCACCTTTTTATTGTTGGCAATTGTCAAAGCATAAACATTTAGAAGTCTTGAAAAGACATTATGGGCAATCCCAGAGGACTGCACTCAGTGCATAGAGCTATTGCTGACTAGAATGGGAGTCCAATGGAATTGCCAAATGTGCAATCTTAGTTAGCTACACAGACAGACTAATAAGAATAATCTAGTAATACCACAGGGAGTCATAGTCGAGGCAGGATAAGAATTTAGATCCACTCTACAAGAAGATCAAAGACAATTTAGAAAAAATCGAATGAGGAACGCTAGGAAAAAATAGGTACTCTATATTAAAATTAAAACTTACTGGGGCCAGCAAAGGAGCCCTCGCCTGCCCGATCCTGGCATGCATCCTCCTGAACAGCACCCTCCTCCTCCTGTGTCCTCTTGCCCTTGGGGGGAGCTGATGTACAACATGAAAGAAAGAAAGACCAGAAAACATGGATGAGATTTGTCAACCAAATCAAACATTTCAAAAGAACAATAACAAAATATTTTGGAGAAATAGCAAATAGATAGACAACTATTCCGTAGGATATATTGACCAATCTCATATGGTATACTACGTTATTCGTATTGCCTGATTTGCGGACCGTTGACTTTGAAAGTTCCTATGTAACTCACTAAACAGACTACTAAAAAGGTTTGCCTAGGCCTGGCAGGCAGCAGTCCGCAGCACGCGAAGTGACAGACAAAGTCCATCGTGCTTGCAGATCAGTGAATACTCAAACTATCAATCCACCGACCACCACCCTTATTTCTTCTTATAGCCATGTGTCTAAAGGAAGTACTGGACTTCAGTCTGTTGGGGCTGATTTAGAAGTCCCTTGCGGCTCATTTTCCTCCATTGTTGCGTGACTTTTGTGACGCAGCGGCAGAACAAAAGAGGCGCCATGGTGCGGCGTATATAAAAAAAAATGACGCATATGGGAGAAGCATCACGTTGTAAAGCCCTGCGCCATCAGGGGGCGTTCCGGCGCAAGGGAGGGCGTTCCTGCTCAGGAACGAATCCTAAAAGTGGCTGAGGGAAATCTACAAGATGTCAATCAGTCACTTTTAGGACAATGATGCGTGACTGAAACACTGCGCCTGCTTGAAGCCGACGTACGGCTTGATGCAGCATTGGGGAGATAGGGCACCCCAGAGCATTGCTGGAGCTGCGCCATTGTTGGCACGCAACTCCAGCAATGCGCCGCCTTTACGGCACAGATGCGTAAGGCTTCTGTGACGTTTTGGGCCCATGGGTGGTGGTGGTGGCATGGCGCACAATTACTGCCGCATCCCTGCTACTTTGCAGGGATGCGCCGGTATTTGAAAATATGACCCTTAGTGTCTAGCATTACGCAATTCTTTACACTACACTCATACATAATTTCTCAGGCCAATGAAATGAACACAAAATACAAAACAAATAAGCATAGTAGCAAGCAAGGCTACTGAGAAGGAGAGCAGTGCACCTGAAATGCATAGAAGATTTTGAAATATAATTTACCTACAATGTAATCGGCAGCATTATTGCTCTTGGTAAAGAACAAAGATTTGCAAATAACAGAGCCGGATAAAACAGAGTAGTGATGAAATAGCTAGAAATAGCTACTACTACTCACCAAGCCCGGGGACCTCTACGCCGAGCGCGTCCAGCAAGTCGCGTTCCCGGTCCATGACATCCGTCCAGCGGTGGGTGGCCTGGTTATAGGTGCGCCGGACCCCAGAGAGCTTAAACATGGCCCGGCACACCTTCTCCCACCGCTTCCGGCGCTCCCGGATGCCATAGCCGGTTGCGATCTTGCCGCCTCCCAGGATGGTCTTGGGGAGGCGGCGCTGGACGTGGAATATTAGTGCGGCCACCTCCTCCACGCTAAAGATCTCCCGTGGCATCACTAGCTCCCCCCTCAAACGCCCGCACTTTAGCCAGGCACGGGGTGCGGGACCCTTCCCCTTCTCAGGGTGCTTCCCGGCTCCCTTTACCATGGTCTGGGCAGAAATGAATGTAAATAATAAAGAAGAAATAGAATAGGGAAGAAGAAAAGGAAAGAGTTTAAAAAAGTAGTTTAAAATTAACAAAAAGTAGCAGAAAACACAAAAATATAGAGCTAGAAAAATAGAGGATAGATAATAAGTAAAATAGATCAAAAAAACTTCAAACAAGCAAAGGATGGCAGAGATTCAGAGAGGATACAGAAAGCATGCCCAGAACCATAGCAATGAATGAGAAACAAGATGGCCGCGCCCGTTCACGACCGCATGGGTAAGTTCGCGCGAGATTTTCCTCGTGATCATGCGCGAAATTGTACTAGCGAGCAGCACACTTTGCGAGATTACACATAGCGGCCGGAAACGGAATTACGTCACGCAAACAGGATGGCCACGCCCGTGTACGACCGCTAGGGTAACTACGCAAACGTATCGCTACAAGCGCCTTGCGAACATGCAAAAAATCACGCGAACATACACGCCGCAAAAAAAAAATAGTGTATTCGCACGCATTTGGGGCTTCTGAAATCGATCTTGCACGGATTCGCACCCCGCAAATGGCGCGAAATTGCAGAAAAACTATTTTTGCTAAACTGAAAGCAATCAGCAGGTGCAAAAGTTCAAACTTAACATTAGTAACCATTCACTCTAGTGCTTCCTGAGGGGCCCCTCCAGAGTTCAGTTGCCTATCTGCAACTATTCTATGACCCTGCTATGACCCAAACAGCAGGCTCATAGAATAGCTACAAGTAGACCATAAAGGTCCTGTGGAAAAAAATGTCACTGCAACAGAAAGGAAATTACAGATAAGGAAGGAAGCAGGTGCCAGCCAGACTGGAAGTTTCAAAATTACTGACACATTAATGACCCCCAAATTAATTCATGGCAGTTGAAGAAGGGCAGGTGTGCTTGCTTTCTCTGCAACCGAAAGCAAATTACAGATAAGGAAGGAAGCAGGTGCCAGCCAGACTGGAAGTTTCAAAATCACTGACACATTAATCAACCCCAAATTAATTCATGTCAGTTGAAGCAGGGCAGGTGTGCTTGCTTTTTTTTACCCCCATAATCTACAGTGATAAACAAACCTAATGGGTGGCAGTGAGGATGTACCAGAGGGTGGCATGGGTGTACCAGAGGGTGGCAGTGGTGAAACAGAGGGTGCTGTGAACCTGTGATGATAAACCAGACGTAGAAACAACATAGTCGCGGCCGTTGCGAGCCGACAAGTAAGTTCGCAATTGCGAACTGGTCCACAAATCCTCGCGAACGCTCGCGAACACAAAAAACTCAAAAATCCGCGAGAGTTCGCGGATTTTGCGGATTGCGAATCCGTAAATACGCAAATTCGCGTACGCGAGATCCGCTAGATCCGCCCATACTTACTGGTAGCACCAGGCTTGGGGTCTCTTGCCTCAGAGTATAGGAGTCCATCATCCCAATATACTTTATGGGTACCAGTAGCAGTCCCTGCAGCCTCAGCAGCAGCCTGCTGTCTGAGGGGTTCAAGGGAGGAACGGTCTAACTGGGCCTGCCTCAAGTCTGCCCTGGAAGGTCCCCCTGCCCCAAGAAACTCAACCTGTTCAGGCTCAAGCTCTTCTAGGACAGTTCCTTCTGGGGTCTTGGGGTCAGCCTCCTGAGAGGGTTAATCCTCAACCTGAGGCAGGGGGGAAGGCGCAGCCTTACCCCTACTGCTTTTTCTCTTGGATAGTGTCTGGTCCATTCTTCCAGGATCCAGCACTTGTTCAGCTGGGCATTTCTTGGCCTGTGACCTGGTCACAGCAAGGACATGTGAGGAGAGACCTAGCATTTCTACATGAGTCCTGTACTCCACATCTGACCACAGTGAGGATTCCAAATTATTGCCCAAAAGACAATCTACTTGGAGGTCTGAACTAACTACAATCCTTTTGAGGCCAGTTACCCCTCCCCAGGAGAAATTAACAACTGCCATACTGTGATTGGTAGTGACATTGCTAGCATTGGTCACTAGGTAGTCTGAACCTAGCATGATCTGGTCAGGGTCCACAAATGTTGGTGTCACCATAGTGACACTGGCACATGATATTGACCTATAAAGCACTCCACGCAGTAGGAGCAAAACATCTCCAAAAGAGAGTGGTCTTTTACCAGCCGGGCCGCTCTCTGCGGTCCGAATCGTTGTTTATGGCGGCCGTCCCTCGTATTAAGAGAGCTCGTTTGGGCGGCCGCTCTTTCAGTCTGCTGGCCCCACAGATGTGGAATTCGCTTCCACTCTCACTTCGGGGAGCGACCAGTCTTTTGGACTTTAGGAGAGATCTGAAAACCTGGCTGTTTACCCAGTAGGCCGCCCTAGCCGCTCCTCTTTGTTCTCTGTGTGTGTGGTGTTTTTCTTTTTTAATTGTGTTATGTTATTCGGAATCTGTTCCCCTTACTCAAAGCGCCGGGACACTCTTTTTGAGTATCCGTTGCGCTATATAAAAAACATAAATAACATAACATAACATAACATAACATGTGTCCCTGTAGGCCTGGGCCATCTTTCTATTTTTCAAAGGCGTTTGCCTGTGTTTGCCCAGAGTACTAGGACTTACGGTAGGGGTCATATCCATGTCCCCAGTACAAACAAGAACTGCCTGAGTTGGTATTCTAACTAAGTCAGAACCCACCTCAGTTCCCAGGGTTAACCCAACTATAGCCTTGGGAGGTACACTACCACTACTAACTGTACTAGGGGGTGCAGGTGTCTTAGGGACAGTAGTGGTAGGAGTTTGGCCTTTCTTGGTGCACTCACTAAACCAGTGAGTCTTACTTTTACAGTATTGGCACCATGGTTTCTTAGGACCATCATTCTTCTTCTTTTGGGAAGTTTGGGACCCACCCTCCTTAGGTTGTTGGGGCCCTGTTGAAGACTTCTGGTCATTTTGCTTATTCTCATTACCCTTCTGGTCTGCTTTCTTCTGGCCACCGCCATGATTCTGGTTCTGCTGCTTGACCCTTGTCCTGACCCATCTGTCTGCCTTCTTTCCCAATTTTTGGGGAGAGGTCAGATCTGAGTCAATCAAGTGCTGATGCAACAACTGGTTCTGACAATTATTTAAGATTTGTTCTCTCATAATTAGATTATACAATCCTGTGTAATCAGTAACTTTACTTCCCAGTTACCAGCCTTCCAAAGCCTTAGTGGCACAATCAACAAAGTCAGTCCAATCTTGAGCCTGAGTTTTCTGGGTGTCTCTGAACATCAGCCTGTACTGTTCAGTTGTTAAGCCAAACCCCTCAATCAGTGCAGTTTTCAAGACTTGGTAATCATTAGCATCCTCATCTCTAACAGTGAGGAGCGTGTCTCTACCTTTGCCTTCAAAGGAGAGCCACAATATAGCTGCCCACTGACCCTGGGGTACCTGCTGTACTTTGCAGGCCCTCTCCAGAGCAGTTATCCACTTGTGGATATCATCTCCTGTCTTATAGGAGGGCACTATTTTGCTCAGGTGTCTATTATCAAAACTCCTGTCTTTATCCTTAGGGATATTGCTGCCACCAGTGGGTGCTAACCCACTCAACTGTTGCTCTCTAGCAAAGGCAAGCTTCTCTTTGGCAAGGGCAAGTTCTTCCCTTTGGATCCTCAGATTAACTTCCTTCATCTTTGCTTCATGCTCTCTCCTCTGAGGGGAAGTCATTCTCCTCTGAGCAGATGCATGAGAGTGCACAGATCTATTGGAGTCCCTAGAAGGAGATCTATCTCTCCTAACCCCAAAGTTAGGCCTGCTAAGGGTCAGCACTGGGGGTCCCCCAGTTCCTTCCCTATGTAGGTCTAAGTTGGCCCTTGTAAGTCTGCTGACTAAAGGATGCCTATTGTCTGCCTCATCCCCTGATATTTCCTCTTCCTCCTCCTCCTCATCTACATTCTCTGTTTCAGGGAGGTCTGGATCACCACGAGTACCTTCTAAGGGGGGCATGCTCCCATCTGGATTAGAGGGGCCTGGGTTAGAGGCCTTTCTAGCATCATATGTCTCTAACAGAAAAGGAGTGGTAGGGTTAGAACCCTGTTTCAATTTCCTGAAGGTACACAATTGTCTCATCTCCTGGAAACTGAGAGCTGCATATCTGGAAAGGACCTGTGGAGGGTCACTAACCACTAGGGGAGTCTCTGAAGACTCTCCATGGGTAGACATGCTTTCTAGTGCGGTGTAAGTGATGCACCTACCTACACTATGGGTTTTCCTACTGTTCCCTTGTTAAGAGTTGTAGTCAGGGTGTGCTAGGCCCTTTTTACTACAACAGCTGGTTCAGTAGAACTCAGAGTATTTCTAAGCTTGTTATATGTACCTATAGTACCTATGTGATCTTTCAACTGATAGTTCAAGATTATATTTGGTAAAAACAACAGCAAGCTCAAATCCCAACCGCTGCACACCAATGTGAGAAGTTGGCCTGATATATGATGCTCACTAGTTCTAGTGATCACCTTGTACCAGTCCAAACAACCCTTATGGTGATTGGTTGTAAGTCAACCTTATAGACCAGCTATCCTAATGGTAGCATGGACAAAGCAGTCTTAGGCTAAACTCTTTTGGCATGTGAAGCCAGCTGTTTTACCACAATATAACCCCTTGAATACCAGATGCGAGGACACCACACAGGTTGTTATGAAAATAAACAGTATATTTATTAATAACAAACACCTCTGAACTCTTTATGAGGTTAGAGGGCTAAGCACATGACAATCTCTTAGGAAAAATACGATAAGTTGCACAAAATTACAATGGTGCCCTAGGGGCACGACAAACCATATACTAAGTAAGTGGAATGTGAAAGTCGATAAAGGAAATGGAGCTGTCCAGGGGCTGGAGGTTCGCTAGGACTACGCTATCTTCACCTTAGGTAAGTAATAGAAGGCCCACGGGATGCGTGTGCAGAGTGTGAACTCACACGCGAGATGCGTAACAACGTCTATGGACAGTACAGTTCAAGTTAAAGGTGAGTACGGACAATCCTGACTAGTTAGGACAAAAACAACTGTGGAACTGGACACTAGGACAGTTAAACTACCCTTGAGCACCAAAATACTCTCGTTACCTCACCCACGGGCTGCGGGTGCATAGGTGCCAAAGTGTGTCGGGTTGTCGCGTTGAAGTCAATGGAGCCCGGAAGAAAAGATGCTGCAGGCGACCAGGAGGAAGATGTCCGGTGCGATCCAAGGGTGGATCGGTGAAGAAGAGGACCTGAAAGCAGAGGGTACAACGTTTAAAGTCACTAGCCAGTGACTGGAGTGGAACCAGAAAGGAACCAGATATCGTCGTCGCGATCAGGTGAAGAGTGGACGCTTATCTCTGCAGCCACGTGGACCAGGAGGTGTCTTCGATGACCAGGATGGAGGCACGAGCTGTCCCACGCAGGCTCTCGCTGCCGGCGGTGTTGGATCCGGAATCGGCATCAACAGGCCTTGGCAAAGGCAACACACGTGGTGAGTTGAAACGGCATCTGGAGTGGACTAGGAGGGTCCAGGGTGCTCCTCTTTTGGAAGGGAGCAAGGGCCAGTCTGGAGCAACCAGACCAGCAGTGAAGATTTCAAAGTTTGTTGTCTAGGAGGCCACTAGCCAGCCGGCAAGTGACCAGACAACGCGTCAAGCAGCAACCAAGCAGAAGGGCCCCACGCAGATCTCGTGGATGCTGGAGGGTTGGTCTTCGGTGCAGGAACTGCTCGGGGTTGGGGCTTCTCAGTCCCCAAAGCACTTGGTCGAGTTTACCTCGGGAGTCGTGCTGAAAGCGAAGTGCAGGTTCCTTCAAGATGGCCGGTCCCACGTGTCTCGTCACACCCACGGATCTCAGCTGAGCTGCAGATGTAGGTTGAGGTAGGAGAGGTCTGGGAATCCGGGTCTCGTCGGGCTCTGAAGTCTGGATCCTCGAGGGAAGACGACAAAGTGAAGCCGCTGGACGCTTGATGGTGCCTGCTTGTGCAGGGTGGACACTCCTTGCCCACAAGGGAGATTCTTCAGTCTTCTGTGGAGCAGAACGTCGAAGTCCAGAGTTTCTTCTTGTAGAATGTGTTCAGGATAATCTAATTTGGAATGGGACCAGCTCCTACCTTTATTCTCCTAAAGGGGGCTGCACCACTGACTAGGTCCCTCCCCTGGGTGGGACCAGGAAGGGGGGTGGCTACACCCCCTATCCTTTGTTCGGTTTCGCGCCAGAGCTGGGGCAGGGATGCCCCAGAAACTGGTTTGAACCGGTGTATGCACAGGACACCTTGTGTGCCCCAGGCATGTCTCATTCCTTTCAGGCCTGTCCTACCCAATACACAAAATCCTGTCTGGGGTGGTGCTAGCACCTCCCAAGGCAGGAAACCCTTTGTCCAAGCCTCCCTCGCTGGAAGGACACCCAGCAGCAGGAGGTCAGACTTGTGTCTGTGGTGGTGGCATCCATTTTGTGATGCCAAGGCTCGAGTTAACTTTAACCGGGGTTCTCAGTTACATACATGTCGTGTCCCTCTAGAAGGGTGGAATGCTACCCCAGTCGCCAGAATTGGCGAGGGGGTAGTATTCCAATTCATATGACACCTTACTCGACATGTTTTGCTAATGTTATACCAGAGTTAGCATTTAACCGCGAGGATTATAATGCACTTAAGAGTATATGGTATAGCGTTATCATGGAACAGCTATTAGGACTTGGTTCCGCAAGCTGCAAACGGGCTCAACTCATGCCAGAGCACCATCTCACATAATTCCAAGCACTCTGCCTTCAGGATTGATAAGGCCTGCCATAGGAGTGACTGATAGGAATATATGTGTCCATTTTAGGTTTAGATATAGGTAACTATATCTAAAGCAAAGGGTGATTACACCACCTTGCCCCAGCTGTCGTGCAGCCAGTGGTGTCTGTTTTAGATGGCCAGCCAGGGGTGGCATAATACATGCTTCAGCCCCTTGTAGGCCCTGGGTACACCTATGCCCTGGGTACCTATAGTACACTGTACAGGGACTGATAAGGTGGCCCAGTACCAATTGGTAAATGCACTTAGGGTACATGGTTGTCAATTTAGAGAGAGAACAGCTAGGCTGTGGGTCTTTTTAGCAGGCCCACAGCCAGGGAAAGTCGTAAACCAGTGACGCAAAAAGCAAAAATCTGGGGTGACCATATGATTGCAGACCCCACTCTCCTACATCCACTATTCCTTATCAGAACGCCGGTTGCCGGGACTAAAAAGCCTCTAGACGTATTCCGGTCGTATTTGGTTTGAGGATCGCTGCTGGAGTGCATGCTGGATCTCAGGAGGCGGTCGGCCTCCCATAAAGTCCAACTTTGTTTCCTTGACCTTGCGGTTATTCTGGCAAAAAGGTCCATAACTATGAGATGGAAGTTGGCAAAACCTCCTTCAATATACACCTGGCACAGTGAAATGTTGCGTTGGGCTGAAAGTGCAGCTATCCGGCCGAAAGAGGCATGGGGGTTGCAAAGGAAGCAGATATCTATGGAATAGGATGTAATGTTGGAAGCCTTTAAAGGTGTAACCCCTGATCACACATCTTGTACCCCAAACACACAGTAGATTATTTCGGCGCCATGGCTCGCAAGAACACACTGTGTAGCTGACTGAGCTAGGGGAAACGACCACAATAGCCGGTAGTCTCATCCTAATGACATAGGGCCAGATGTAGGTCGGTCGGTAACGGCCAAAAATCGGTATTTCAGACATGGTATGTAGGGCCCTTAATTTTACAGAATCGGTAAATTTACAGATCGGTAAATTTACAGATTCTGTAAAATACCGAATCGGTATTTTTACCGATTCGGTAAATTTGAGATGTAGGTGGGACTCTTCTGAGTCCCACAAGCCTTACCGAATCGGTATTTTACCATCAAATCCAATTTGATGGTAAAATACCGATTCCGGTGGGCATGCACATGTGTGCATGCACACCTCTGCCATATGACAGGCAGACCTGCCCTTGGGGCATGTATGCCTGCCACATGGCACCCGAGCCTGTTTTGGGGGGCCATAGGGTGTCAAAGTGACACCCCCTGCACCCTTGTGAAATTCGGTATTTACTGATTCGGTAAATACCGAATCGGTAATGCCCATTCATTCCTATGGGCTTCAAAGCCCATAGGAATGAATGGGCATTACCGAACGGTATTTACCGAATCGGTAAATACCGATTTTCTCCGATTCAGTATTCCAGTACATCTGGAATACCTACATACCCACCCCTCAGATTTACCGATTCTTAATTACCGAATCGGTAAAATTCGGTAATTAAGAATCGGTAAATCAATCCTACCTACATCTGGCCCTTAGTATGGTAAAAACAATTCAATCTGGAACATAATGTTAGAATGTTGGTGGGAGAGGGATTGGGGTTTTACTTATTTCACATTAGTTAGGAGTTTATCCATATATAAACATCTGGATAAATTGGGTGTTCCAAATTACATGTTTACCTGGTGTGAGATTTACTGATCGTATTAATCAATCAATCAATCAATCTATTTGTAGTGCGTGCTATTTACCCGTGAGGGTCTCAAGGCACTGAGGGGGGGGGGGGTTAGAAGCTTCGCTACTGTTCGAAGAGCCATGTCTTGAGGAGTCTTCTGAAGGTGAGTAGGTCTTTGGTCTGCCGTAGGTGGGTAGGAAGGGTGTTCCAGGCCTTGGCGGCGAGGTACGAGAAGGATCTGCCGCCTGAGGTTGTAAATGTAAATGTATTGTAAATGTATTTGAGCTTGTAAAGCGCACTGCTATCCGTCCGTAGGTTTCCAGGCGCTGTATAACTCTGGGGAACCCGTCCTTGCTTTCCCTGTGGGATGGTCCCTGCTGGGTGTCCCTAAGGTGGAGCCAGGCATCCCCGGAATTGATGGGGCCATTGTGGAGATTAGGCAAGCTAATGCCCAGAGTTGCCGAGTGGAACCCCTGATTAGAGTAAGCACCGAAGCGAGAATTATCGAGTCCGCTGACCCAAGTCCACGACCCTGCCTCGTCTGGAATTGAACCCTGGTCCCTGCCCGAGTTCTGCTCCCGGGTCTGCCGCCTCTAACCAGTGAGCCAAACTACTCCACAACTTGTTCGTTGGATGCGGGGGACGGCAGCGAGGGCGAGGCTGGCAGAGCGGAGCTGGCGGCGAGGGGTGTGGAAGCTGAGTCTGCTGTTCAGGTAGACTGGTCCGACGTTGTGGAGTGCTTTGTGTGCGTGGGTGAGGAGTTTGAAGGTGATCCTCTTGTCGACGGGGAGCCAGTGTAGGTTTCTCAGGTGGGGGGTGATGTGGCTGCGGCGGGGGACGTTGATGATCAGTTGGGCAGAGGCATTTTGGATGCGCTGTAGTCGTCGTAGGTGTTTGGCTGGGATTCCGGCGTAGAGTGCGTTGCCATAGTCCAGCCTGCTGCTGACGAGAGCCTGTGTCACCGTTCTTCTTGTTTCGGTCGAGATCCACTTGCAGATCCTGCGGAGCATGCGGAGGGTGTTGTAGCAGAAGGAGGAGACGGCGTTGACCTGTTTGGACATGGAGAGGGAGGAGTCGAGGATGAATCCAAGATTGTGTGTGTGGTCGGTGGGTGTCGGTGCAGTCCCCAGGGTGGTTGGCCAGCAGGAATCGTCCCAGGCTGAGGGGTTGGGTCCGAGGATGAGGACCTCCGTCTTGTCTGAGTTCAGTTTCAGACGGCTGCTCCTCATCCAGTCGGCGATGGCCTTCATTCCGTTGTGGATGTTTGTTTTGGTGGTGCGTGGGTCCTTGGTTTGGTGAGGGAGAGGATGAGCTAAGTGTTGTCAGCGTAGGAGATGATGTTGAGGTTGTGTTGGCGGGCAACTTGTGCGAGGGGAGCCATGTAGATGTTGAACAGAGTCGGGCTGAGGGAGGAGCCCTGGGGGATGCCACAGATGATGTCGGTGGCTTCGGATCGGAAAGGTGGGAGGCGGACGCTCTGGGATCTCTCGGAGAGGAAGGATGTGGTCTAGTCGAGGGCCTTCTCTTGGATACCGGCTTCTTGGAGGCGTGTTTTTAGAGTGCGATGGCAGACCGTGTCGAGGGGGCCGAGAGGTCCAGGAGGATGAGGGCAGATGTTTCTCCATTGTCTAATTGGTGCCTGATGTCGTCTGTGGCGGCGATGAGGGCTGGCTCGGTGCTGTGGTTTTGTCTGAAACCGGATTGGGACAGGTCTAGGATGTTGTTGTCTTCGAGTTGGCGGGTCAGTTGCATGTTGACGATTTTCTCAATGACCTTCACAGGGAACGGGAGCAGGGAGATGGGCCGGAAGTTCTTGAGGTCCTTGGGGTCCGCCTTGGGCTTTTTGAGGAGGGCGTTAATTTTGACGTGCTTCCAGCTTTCTAGGAATGTCGCTGTTTCATAGGAGATGTTGATGATCTTCCGTAGTTGGGGTGCGATGGCTGCGACAGCCTTGTTAAATGTGTGGTGTGGGCACGGGTCTGTCGGTGATCCTGAGTGGATGGAGTTCATGACCATGCATGTCTTGACGTCGCTGACGTTGGACCAGGAGGTCAGACGGTTGGTGCTGTTGGTGTTCGGAGAGGGGTGGAATCTGGTGTGGTCGGGTCGGTCATGGTGTTGAAGCTTTCGTGGATGTCGGCGATCTTGAGTTGGAAGAAGATGGCCAGTGAGTCGCACAGTTCCTGTGAGGGCGGGATGTCGTTGGTGTTGGCGCTGAGGTTGGAGAGTTCTTTTACAATGCAGAAGAGCTCTTTGCTGTCGTGTGCCTTGTTATCCAGGCGGTCTTTGAAGGAGGATCTCTTGGCTGATCTGATGAGGTGGTGGTGTCTGCGGGTGGCGTCCTTCAGGGCTGCGTGGTTGTCTGGTGTGCGCTCGTGGAGCCATTTCTTCTCCAGTTTCCGGCGTGAGTGCTTGGAGGCCCGGAGCTCGTAGGTGAACCATGTGGCTCTCTTGCTGCCGTGTTTGTTGGAGGGTTTCTTCAGTGGGGCGAGGGTGTTGGCACAGTCGTTGATCCACTGTCTGAGGTTGCGGGCTGCGGCGTCTCGGTTGGTGGGGTCGGTGGGTGGGTTCTTGGAGAGGGTGGTGATCAGCTGATCTCCGGTGACTTTGCTCCAGCAGCGGCGAGACAGCTGTTGGGTGCGATAGTGCGTGGTTGGTTTTTTGAAGGTGAAGTGAATTCAGCGGTGGTTGGTCTAGTGGGGTTCGGTTGTGTGGTAGAAGGTGACATGGGTGCTTGTGGAGAAGATGGCGTCCTGCGTGTGGCCAGCGGCGTGGGTGGGCGCGGTGACGAGTTGTCTGAGGCCGAGGTTGGCGAGGTTGTCGATCAGCGTGGAGGAGTTGGCGTCATTGTTGTTCTCGAGGTGGAAGTTCAGGTCCCCGAGGAGGATGTAGTCCGTGGAGGCGAGTGCGTGGGTGCTGGCGAAGTCGGCGATGGAGTCGCTGAAGCGGGCCCGGGGTCCGGGGGGTCTGTAGATGAGAGTTCCTCTGAGAGTGGTGTTGGGGTTGGTGTGGATACGGAAGTGTAGGTGTTCGACAGTGTTGAGGGAGTCGTCTGCGTGGGTGGTGACCTTGAGGGTGGACTTGTGGACGATGGCTATTCCTCCTCTGATGCCACTGGCGCAGTCCCTGCGGGTGATCTTGTATCCGTCTGGGATAGCTACGGCGATGTCTGGTGCAGAGGAGTCGTTCCACCACGTCTCGGTCAGGAAGGCTACGTCCGGGCCTGTGGTTTTGAGCAGGTCCCAGAGCTCGATGGCGTGTTTGCGTGCGGAGCGGGTGTTGAGGAGTATGCAGCGGAGGTGGTTAGGTTTGGTTCTTGGTTCTTGGTGGTTTGATGGTTCTGTCGCACGTGAATCTGCAGCTGCGGCAGGAGAAGGGTCCATGGGTGTGTTTCGGGGCGGCCTGGTTGCAGCATTGGTGTCGGCCGGTGTTGAGAGCGTGGAGGGAGTCGGAGTCGTAGCTGAGTCTGGGTCGGGTGCGGTGGGGGCGCGGGGGCCAGTGGTTCTGGTGCTGGACGCGGTCCAGGCACGGACAGGCGCAGACGGGCTTGCCTTAGGTGTGCCAGCGGCGCGCTAGCGGCTTCCATATGAGGGGATGTGGGAGGGAGGAGCAGCAGGGAGGCGGGAGAGGGGCGGCAAATGGGATTGCAGGTGGGCGGGGCCGCAGGGACGCAGCGGCGGGAAAAACGGGCGGGGGCCGCGGGAGAACTGGGCACATGAAGGAAAAACAAGTTTAGGCAAGAAAACAAGTACAGACACAGAGGAATAAAAACAAATCCGGGCAATATAGCAAGTACAGGCACAGGGAAATAAAAACAAGTCGTATAAGTGGCTACTATACACTGCAGACAGGCAATTTTATATCAACAAGTTAGATATGTAAGAATGTAATAATAGAAATGTGATAATCCTTTGTATTGGGAGTTAATGGCAAACTAATAAAGTATGTTTAAAAAAAAGACACCTGGAGGAATCCAGAATGGGTTGACTTGCATGGCTCTCACTTGTTTGTTTTACCCAGAATCCATTACAAATGTCAACCCTTGACTGAAAACCAGATTTAACTCACATTATTGTAATGCAAAATTCTGGAACCTGTGGGGGGGCACAGACTACCTTCCACCCATCAGTCCCTTAAGTCTTCTGAAACAAATTGTACCTCACTTGTATGTTTAGACCCAGTGCCTGCAACAGAAAATGTCCCAAAACACACCATGGCTACATCAAATGTTTCCACTCAAACCTGACCCATTTTTTGCAGTGTGTAGATTTGCATTTTGATTCCAAGCTCAGCCGGTACCTTGGGAAACTTAGCAAACCTGTACATTTTTGAAAACTAGGCACCTAGGAAAATTCGGTATGGATTGACTAGTGTGGCTTGCTACTTGAGTGGACCTTGTTTGTGTCTGTTTCTCAAGACATTGTAAAAATGATCATCTTTGGTGTTTCATATTCGGCTCAAGGAGTATTCAATTGGCCACTAGAAAGAATGTTTTATATATTTCTGAGTCAGATGGCCAGTTTTGATTGTATTATAGGCACCTTTCTAGGAGTCTACTAATGCTGTAGGGTACTCTCAATTTTATTATCTGTTATTCCTTTGCTTTTCCTACTTCCCCTCATCATACTAATTATTTTCATATTTCTTATGTACCTTAGTCTATCCCATGATGTTTTTCACTCTCGAGCTCTACCTCCTTGCCAGTTTAAGTTCCTTGGGTTTAACTTCTTGTTCTTTTTCTTTCTACCCTCGATCCTTTGGAGATATCTCCTTTGCTTTCAGCTTCTCTTATCTCTGCTGACGATGCACAGATGTATTTGTGTATCGTCAGCACAGAGATGAAAAGAAGTTGATAACTTTAAAAAAAAAGGTAAAGTCTCACATTCAAAATTTAGAAATTAGCCTGAAGTAATCCTCATTTACTTAACTGCAAACACCATGACTCCTTAAAGCCCTCTAATATCAACATGTTGATGTGGATGATTTTCTTTAGTTTATCTAGTGAGGTTGATGCAAATTGTGTATTCAGTGTGTTTCTTAGACAGACTAAATACAAATTGGTCCTGAGTAATTTTAGTGCCTTATGCACTTGTGCGTTATATACACATTATACACTAACAATATTGATCCATGTATTTATTTATCAACAGTAGGTGGCTTCAATATCTTAAATAAGAGCTACATATATATCTGAAATGTATCTCTTTGTTTATTGATGCTAATTGTATTTGTTTGGAATCCATTTTGATACAAGTTAGCTTAATGTTTTACCAGGCCTGAGTAATATGAATGTCATTGTATTAAATATCTTGCCAGTGCTTTTTTTCTCTCCTCTGCAGGTGTCTTATTATCCCATTCATTAACCATTGCGCTGCTAGGCCTTCCCTCCTCCCCCTCAGTGCTGGGCCTTAATTTGTCTTTTTAGGATAGTTCACGCTTAGGCCTGCGTAACTTTTTTACACATAGGCGATCCATGCCAAATTGGTGTCCTTTTTTGCCAACATCCTGGGGGGTCTACAGGTTAGCAGGGTTTGTAGATTCCTCTTAAGGGGACTCGGAAATAAGCCGAAATACAGCAAAACATTTTTTCGGGGGTAAAATGGTAAAAAAGCGCTGTAGAAAAAAGTCAGTTTTTTCTCCTGCGAATGGCATGAACCAAAGTTGTGCTTTACTAAAATCACCTTCTTACCAGCTTTCAGAATGAGGCAGACTTGACTCCAAAAACAAGCTTTTTTTTAACCACAGTTTTGACATTTTACTGAGAGACAGTCCATTTTTCCAATTTTTTGTCTTTCAACCTCCTTCCAGTTTCCGGTGGAAAAAAACTGTTCATTTTTGTAAGCTACAGAAAATTGTACATTCAGGAAGGGGTCATTTGTGTAGTATCTTCAATTTTTGTCAAAGAAACTAAGGGGCATATTCACAAGCCCCTATTGCCACAGGAACGTCAGTTTTTACAACTTTTCTGTGGCGCTAGAGGCTTTGTATTATTTACAAAGCGGTGTTAAGTCAATTGATTTGGCTTAACCCCGCCTTGTAAATTAGGCACCTTTTCTCTCTTTACTTATCGTGAAAGGGGTGGGCAATAAGTGTTGTTGTTGGTGTTCTGCCGCAAAACCCATTGATTTTGATGCTGCCCCATATTTACAAGGGTGGCGTAAATATGCGGTAGCCTCAAAATTAAGACAAGGAAAAACCTGGTAATAACATGACGAAATGAGGGGAAATGCTTTACTTCTTCTTGTTTTTGCTGTTTCTATGTGTGCTGTATTGTGCAGCACATATAAAACGCCATGAATGATTGTTTATGTGCTGTAAGGTGTCCCTTCCTGCACATCAACAAACATTAACAAATATGACGATTTGCAACTTCTATATGTGCTGCACAATGCAGCAAACAAAGGAGTTAGAAATCACCATTTGTGATTGTTTATGTGCTGGAAGGGACACCTTCCTTCTCATAAACAAACATGCACCGCAATGCAGGCTCCCATGCACTTAAAGTGCTAGGGTGCCGGCATTAGCACTAGGCAGCTTAATTTAGCGCCAGCGCGAGAGGAAACGCAGTGGTGCACCACGTATTTGTAAATACAGCGCACCCCTGCATTTTCAGGATGGTGGAGCATGGCATTAGCAAATTCTGCTTAACACCATGCAGTGTCATTCTGTTGTACATATGCCCCTAAGTGTTGAAATAAATAAATATTCATTTGTGAGAACGTTTTCATTTGTAACCTCTGGTCATGATGGCCGATTTACAAAACCAATATCCCATTACTTCAGCTAGACCATTCTGGTTGTGGGGATATGTAGGGTGTGTGGGCTTTAAAACTCGAGGTACCCAGAGTTCATAACGGAGCTGCACCTTGCAATATTTTTTCATTGTGTATGGAGTATAGAGCAATTCAAATGGTAAAATATAAAAGTCCAAAACAGGTATCAAGGATACCTATGTATTATTTATTATTTATTTATTTTAGAGTTTTCTGTAGCGCGAATAAGACCCAGAATCGGGTATCAGATCGCTTTACAAAATCAGAGTAAGAATACAACTTTTACCAACAAGATCCGAGAGCGTATTAAAACATTTTTAAAAGTTTAGGCAAGAAGCAGAGTAAGAATAAAATTAGTTGCTGAACATAGCAGATATAGGGCCAGATGTAGGTCGGTCGGTAACGGCCGAAAATCAGTATTTTCGGCAGTTATCGACCGGTATATGGGTGACAGGTGTGTAGGGGGCATTATTTTAACGAATCGGTAAAATTACCGATTCGGTAATTTTACCGATTCGGTAAAATATAAAATCGGTAAATTTACCGATTCTGAGGTGCCGAGATGTAGGTGGGACTCTTCAGGGTCTCAGAGGCCTTACAGAATCGGTATTTTACCATCAAATCCAATTTGATGGTAAAATACCGATTCCGGTGTGCATGCACATGTGTGCATGCACACCTATGCCATGTGACAGGCAGACATGCCCTTAGGGCATGTCTGCCTGCCACATGGCACCCGAGCCTGTTTTGGGGGTGCCAGAGGGTGTCAAAGTGACACCCCCTGCACCCTTGTGCAAATCGGTATTTACCGATTCGGTAAATACCGAATCGGTAATGCCCATTCATTCCTATGGGCTTCAAAGCCCATAGGAATGAATGGGCATTACCGATTCGGTATTTACCGAATCGGTAAATACCGAATTCTTCAGAATCGGTATTCCAGCACATCTGGAATACCTACATATCCACCCCTTAGATTTACCGATTTTTAATTACCGAATCGGTAAAATTCGGCAAATTAAAAATCGTTAAATCTATTTTACCCACATCTGGGCCATAGTATCAAGACATTTTTAACAAGTTTTGGCAGGTAGCAGAAACGATGATAGAGACGGTTTATACATAGCAGTAGGAGCAAGTTAGCATACGAATAAGTCAGAGAGGCATAGATGTCAATATGGAGGAGTTGGAAACAAGTTTGAGGAAGTGTACGGGTACCGTGCCTTGTAAGTCCGTGAAAAAGCTGATGTGCTAGTAGGGCATCAAACGGTGAGGCATGTGCAGAGTTGAGGGAGGAATTTGCTCATCAGGAATGATTTTGCTTCCCTTTTGAATAAAGGTGTAGACAAGATTTTTCTGATGCACGGAGGTAGAGATCTCCAAATTCTTGGAACCGCTCCCGAGAACGCTCTTTCAGACGTTTTTCGAGAGAGTTTCAAGAGTAGGTTGTCTGAGCTCCTAGAGTGTCTGTTCCCTCCAGATAAAGTGAGTTTCTGGGATAGGTACTGGGGGGTGTTGTGGGGGAGAGCTTTATGAGTAAATCAGAACATCTTCAGGTGGATTCTGGCTTCGTAGGCTAGCCAGTTGAGCGCCTTGAGGTGTGGAGATATATGGTCGAATTTCCTAGATCCTGTTAAGAGTCTTGCTGCTGCATTCAGACACACTTTTAGAGGGGCTGTTGAGGTTTTGGGGAGCCCAGAGAGGGTAGTACAACCGTATTCCAACCTGGATATGACTAAAGCTTGAACTGCCACTTTGAGTTCAGGGCTCTCGATTAATGATTTCATTTTTCTGAGATAGCTGAGGTGAAAACTGGCATTTTTAGTCAGCAGGTTGATGTGTGTTTGCATGTTAAGGTTTTTATCCAGTGTAATTCCCAGCAATTTGGCAGAGTCCACCGGAATCAGCATGAAATTTAGGGCCATGATCATCTTGGTCCATTCCTTTATCTTCAGAGAGTTTTTAGGAGGAGAGATTAAGAGAAATTCAGTTTTTTGCATGTTTAGTTTGAGGAAGTTGGTCATTAGCCAGTTGACGGTCTTTTCAAAAGCTTGATTCATTATCTTTATCTCTTCAATGGACATGATCTTGATGCAGAGTTGAGTGTTGTCTGCGTACATGTAATAGGAGATGTTCGCCTGCTGTAGTAGATCAGTTAGTGGTTCTACATAAAGGTTAGATAACGTTTGGGGATAAGGTTGAGCCTTGAGGTACTCCTAGTAGATTGGCAGAAGCGGCAGAGTTTCCAGAAAAGATTTGAACCATCGAAGGACTGTGCCAGAAAAGCCCATCCTATTTTCCAGTCTTCTTAGAATTTTGTCATGATTGACCGCGTCGAAGGCTGATGAGATGTCGAGCAGGACTAGTAGATGTGTTTCATTACGGTCCAGAGCAAGGAGGGCATCATTAACTATATGCAGAATCGCTGTTTCTGTGTTATGCCCGGGTCTGAAGCCCGATTGGCAGTCGTTCAGTAGTTTGAAGTCCATGATGTGTTGGTTCAATTGTTGCTGAAAACATTTTTCGAGGACTTTGGCTAGCATGGGAATGTTGGTAATAGGTCGGGATTTATTAGTGTCGGAGGGGTTTGCTGTTATTTTTTTTAGGATATCTTTGACTTATCCAATTTTTAGGCAGCCTGGGATGTGACCTTGCACTAGTGCGGTTTAATGATTTTGGTCCAGAGGGGGGAGATGATGTGGTGGCTGTGGGGTAGCCAGTTTGAGGGGACAGGGTTATTAAAGTGGTTATTGGGTTTGATAGTAGCTAAGGTTTTAGTGATGTCACTGGGAACGTAGAGTTTGAAGGTGGACCAGTGAGAATTATTTGTAAGCAAAGGTAGAACAGGTTGATTAGGATATTCAACTTGGACAATCAATAAGGAAACTGAGTTAATTGCTGCTGAACTAAATTCGAGTTGGAGGGAGTTGGTTTTTGCTGTGAAAAATTAAGAAAATTCTTCACTACTGAACTGTGAATACGAAATTAGGAGAGCGGTTTTAGCCAATATGTTGGATTGTTATTTTAGTATTTCGAAGAGGTTCTGTGGTCTGTTTTTGGCATTGTCTAGTTCTGATTTGAAGAAGTCTTTTTTTGATTGTAGAATATTTTTGTTGTAGGAGTTTCTAGATTTCCTAAGTAGTTTGAGTTGGAGGGGGGAGGGATGTTGTCTCCATTTACTTTCAGTCAATATTAGTTTATGTCTCTCTTCATTCAGGGCTCCGATGAACCATGGGTTTTTGACCGGTATTCTTTTGAGTTTTGGTGGAGCTAAAGGTCAAAGACTTTGGTCATCGTGGATTTGTACTGAGCAGTAAGGTCATTGATGTCTGACATATTATTAGGAGGGGTGAGAACTTTCTCATAATGACTAGCAAGGATGTTCCAGTTAAGGTCTTTCGTATCTCTTATTGCCAGAGCTCACAGGAGGTTTCCTCCTCGCAGCCCTGTTATTGCTCTTACTTCTGTCCCTCTCCACAACATGCCATTCCCAGGGTTGGTCTTGCTTGGAGTTGGCAAGTGTGCTGGTGACGCTGGACATCTAAGATGGCCATCGGCATATCCGCCGTTTAGCAGTCTAGTTGTTTGCCTTTCTGTTCCAGGAGCTCAGGTGAAACGCGCACCAACGTTCTATGGCGCACTTCACCGAGATCCTTCCCTGGTTAAGACCCACCTTAAGTTTTGTCGCGAGTAGCTAGTGAGAAGGCGTCTTGGGAGGGGTCGGTTCATCGGCGTCGGGCAACTATTATTGGAAGACAGAAGGTTAGTGTTCCCTTACGCGCATGTCGCGTGAATGAGAGGAGTATGCGCAGGTCATAGGGAATAGAGTTTCTTCAATGTGAGAGTCTTGGGCCGGGAGCAGCGCATGACTAGAGGAGTAATGTTGTAGTGGAAGTTGGTTGCGCATGCCCAAAGGTTGTATTGTTGAAAATACTTCTTCTTTCTCCCGTATTAAAAATACGCGAGGGAGTTCTCAAGGTCTGAGTGGCTAATGAAGCCCAGGTTATTAGAAGTTGTTATTCGTAAAAATTTCGGTGAACAGAACCCGGCTGGGTGAATCCAATAGAGGCTTGGGTTAATTGGAGAATTAGAAGAGCATGTGAGAAGTATCACAGAGCTCTTTACGGTTGGTTTCTTAGGGAGTGTCAACTCCGTATTGTTTAGAAGCGCACGCATTGGATTTAGCTGAACCATTGTGACCTAGCTATGATTTAGTTTGCTACCAAGAATTTAAAGGTCACGTAATGAGGTAGTCTCAGTGGAGGTACATTTATACAGACATTAAGGGAGAGGAAAACACCAAAACAATATTCAAGTAAGTGAGAGATTGAAAAAACACCATAGAAAAGTAAAGACAAAGAGGCATGGTATTTACCTTGTTTAATCTCTTCAGAAGGTGTTGACAGAATTCAGTCTTCATCTAGAAAAGGAAGAGAAAGAAACTTCAATAAACACTTAAGGTCATAAAACATTACAAAGAAGAGAGACAAGCCCCCTCAACGTTCCTGGTAAGAATTAAGACAACTGTCTAAAAGTGTATAGATAAAAAGAGTTAAATAGAAAAATCAAGTGTATCAAACTGTGTTTATTTGCAGTCTACTAGAAGAAAGAAAGAAGAAGAGGAGGCAGGGAACTAAGAAGAAATACGGGCAGTCTCTTCTCTATCCCAAATCCCCTTTCCCCCCTTGGTACTTACCTGCTAGGTCATTGGTACAGATCTGAGAGGTATTGAGAGGAGAGTTGGGAAAAGGCATCATTCTGCTCCTGTGTGGTTACAAGATTATTAGTGTCCTGACACTTATCCAATGTTTAGGCTTGGGTAGTTGCAAATGAGTTTTCTTTCTGGCAGAGTGAATTTAGAAGAAAATAATGTGATGGTCTGACCAATCACAAGGGGTGATCGAGATAGCTTCAATTGTTTTTTCTTTGGCAGTGATCCAGTCAAGAGTAGCACCTTTGGAGTGAGTGGGCATTGAGAACACTTGGATCAGGGACTGGTCTGTTAGGTAGATTTTGATAACGTTGACCTGCTTGTCCAGGGGGTCTTCCCAATGGAGATTGAAGTCACCCAGGAATATGTCATTGGAACGAGGGGTCGAGTTAGTTGTAATGATTTCCATGAGTTGGTCTGTGAAAACAGCGTGCTTACCCGGGTGATGATAGAGAATATGTAGTTTGTGGGAGTTGTTATCCGAGGATTTTAAGTCGATCCCGAGTTATTCACAAGACTCCAAGGGTTCGGAATGGAACTTCAAGATAGTGATGTTGGATCGATGTATGTAGGCGATGACTCCGCCTATTTTTGGATTTCTGTCTAGATGATATTGCAGTTAGGAGGGACTAGAAGGTCTAGGCATGGCGAGGTGGATTCTGTTAGCCAAGTTTCCGTGAGGAAGGTTACCTCCATTTTCTCATTTAAAATGAGGTCGACAAAGTCAGAGGCGTGTTTTAGGGCTGAGCGGCAGTTTATTAGGAGACAGGAGATCTGGTTTGAGTCATTCTCTAGAGAAGGTTTGTGCATTTTGGAGGTAGGGCTAATAGTTTGGAGGTATTCAGGTTCATGGTTTGCTTTTCAGGAAATCCGTGGTGGAAAATAGGAGTTATGATGATGACCTAGCTGCACAGCGCGTTTGGACCGAAGGCCGAGAGATATTGTAAGTATGAGATTTTCCCAGGAATGCCCCAGACCTGCCAACCCACCCGCAAAAAAGCACGCAACAACACCCCCAAACAGCCAAAAAGCAAAATCTCATACTTACATACTTACAAAAATAGGTACTCTATATTAAAATTAAAACTTACTGGGGCCAGCAAAGGAGCCCTCGCCTGCCCGATCCTGGCATGCATCCTCCTGAACAGCACCCTCCTCCTCCTGTGTCCTCTTGCCCTTGGGGGGAGCTGATGTACAACATGAAAGAAAGAAAGACCAGAAAACATGGATGAGATTTGTCAACCAAATCAAACATTTCAAAAGAACAATAACAAAATATTTTGGAGAAATAGCAAATAGATAGACAACTATTCCGTAGGATATATTGACCAATCTCATATGGTATACTACGTTATTCGTATTGCCTGATTTGCGGACCGTTGACTTTGAAAGTTCCTATGTAACTCACTAAACAGACTACTAAAAAGGTTTGCCTAGGCCTGGCAGGCAGCAGTCCGCAGCACGCGAAGTGACAGACAAAGTCCATCGTGCTTGCAGATCAGTGAATACTCAAACTATCAATCCACCGACCACCACCCTTATTTCTTCTTATAGCCATGTGTCTAAAGGAAGTACTGGACTTCAGTCTGTTGGGGCTGATTTAGAAGTCCCTTGCGGCTCATTTTCCTCCATTGTTGCGTGACTTTTGTGACGCAGCGGCAGAACAAAAGAGGCGCCATGGTGCGGCGTATATAAAAAAAAAATGACGCATATGGGAGAAGCATCACGTTGTAAAGCCCTGCGCCATCAGGGGGCGTTCCGGCGCAAGGGAGGGCGTTCCTGCTCAGGAACGAATCCTAAAAGTGGCTGAGGGAAATCTACAAGATGTCAATCAGTCACTTTTAGGACAATGATGCGTGACTGAAACACTGCGCCTGCTTGAAGCCGACGTACGGCTTGATGCAGCATTGGGGAGATAGGGCACCCCAGAGCATTGCTGGAGCTGCGCCATTGTTGGCACGCAACTCCAGCAATGCGCCGCCTTTACGGCACAGATGCGTAAGGCTTCTGTGACGTTTTGGGCCCATGGGTGGTGGTGGTGGCATGGCGCACAATTACTGCCGCATCCCTGCTACTTTGCAGGGATGCGCCGGTATTTGAAAATATGACCCTTAGTGTCTAGCATTACGCAATTCTTTACACTACACTCATACATAATTTCTCAGGCCAATGAAATGAACACAAAATACAAAACAAATAAGCATAGTAGCAAGCAAGGCTACTGAGAAGGAGAGCAGTGCACCTGAAATGCATAGAAGATTTTGAAATATAATTTACCTACAATGTAATCGGCAGCATTATTGCTCTTGGTAAAGAACAAAGATTTGCAAATAACAGAGCCGGATAAAACAGAGTAGTGATGAAATAGCTAGAAATAGCTACTACTACTCACCAAGCCCGGGAACCTCTACGCCGAGCGCGTCCAGCAAGTCCCGTTCCCGGTCCATGACATCCGTCCAGCGGTGGGTGGCCTGGTTATAGGTGCGCCGGACCCCAGAGAGCTTAAACATGGCCCGGCACACCTTCTCCCACCGCTTCCGGCGCTCCCGGATGCCATAGCCGGTTGCGATCTTGCCGCCTCCCAGGATGGTCTTGGGGAGGCGGCGCTGGACGTGGAATATTAGTGCGGCCACCTCCTCCACGCTAAAGATCTCCCGTGGCATCACTAGCTCCCCCCTCAAACGCCCGCACTTTAGCCAGGCACGGGGTGCGGGACCCTTCCCCTTCTCAGGGTGCTTCCCGGCTCCCTTTACCATGGTCTGGGCAGAAATGAATGTAAATAATAAAGAAGAAATAGAATAGGGAAGAAGAAAAGGAAAGAGTTTAAAAAAGTAGTTTAAAATTAACAAAAAGTAGCAGAAAACACAAAAATATAGAGCTAGAAAAATAGAGGATAGATAATAAGTAAAATAGATCAAAAAAACTTCAAACAAGCAAAGGATGGCAGAGATTCAGAGAGGATACAGAAAGCATGCCCAGAACCATAGCAATGAATGAGAAACAAGATGGCCGCGCCCGTTCACGACCGCATGGGTAAGTTCGCGCGAGATTTTCCTCGTGATCATGCGCGAAATTGTACTAGCGAGCAGCACACTTTGCGAGATTACACATAGCGGCCGGAAACGGAATTACGTCACGCAAACAGGATGGCCACGCCCGTGTACGACCGCTAGGGTAACTACGCAAACGTATCGCTACAAGCGCCTTGCGAACATGCAAAAAATCACGCGAACATACACGCCGCAAAAAAAAAATAGTGTATTCGCACGCATTTGGGGCTTCTGAAATCGATCTTGCACGGATTCGCACCCCGCAAATGGCGCGAAATTGCAGAAAAACTATTTTTGCTAAACTGAAAGCAATCAGCAGGTGCAAAAGTTCAAACTTAACATTAGTAACCATTCACTCTAGTGCTTCCTGAGGGGCCCCTCCAGAGTTCAGTTGCCTATCTGCAACTATTCTATGACCCTGCTATGACCCAAACAGCAGGCTCATAGAATAGCTACAAGTAGACCATAAAGGTCCTGTGGAAAAAAATGTCACTGCAACAGAAAGGAAATTACAGATAAGGAAGGAAGCAGGTGCCAGCCAGACTGGAAGTTTCAAAATTACTGACACATTAATGACCCCCAAATTAATTCATGGCAGTTGAAGAAGGGCAGGTGTGCTTGCTTTCTCTGCAACCGAAAGCAAATTACAGATAAGGAAGGAAGCAGGTGCCAGCCAGACTGGAAGTTTCAAAATCACTGACACATTAATCAACCCCAAATTAATTCATGTCAGTTGAAGCAGGGCAGGTGTGCTTGCTTTTTTTCACCCCCATAATCTACAGTGATAAACAAACCTAATGGGTGGCAGTGAGGATGTACCAGAGGGTGGCATGGGTGTACCAGAGGGTGGCAGTGGTGAAACAGAGGGTGCTGTGAACCTGTGATGATAAACCAGACGTAGAAACAACATAGTCGCGGCCGTTGCGAGCCGACAAGTAAGTTCGCAATTGCGAACTGGTCCACAAATCCTCGCGAACGCTCGCGAACACAAAAAACTCAAAAATCCGCGAGAGTTCGCGGATTTTGCGGATTGCGAATCCGTAAATACGCAAATTCGCGTACGCGAGATCCGCTAGATCCGCCCATACTTACTGGTAGCACCAGGCTTGGGGTCTCTTGCCTCAGAGTATAGGAGTCCATCATCCCAATATACTTTATGGGTACCAGTAGCATTCCCTGCAGCCTCAGCAGCAGCCTGCTGTCTGAGGGGTTCAAGGGAGGAACGGTCTAACTGGGCCTGCCTCAAGTCTGCCCTGGAAGGTCCCCCTGCCCCAAGAAACTCAACCTGTTCAGGCTCAAGCTCTTCTAGGACAGTTCCTTCTGGGGTCTTGGGGTCAGCCTCCTGAGAGGGTTAATCCTCAACCTGAGGCAGGGGGGAAGGCGCAGCCTTACCCCTACTGCTCTTTCTCTTGGATAGTGTCTGGTCCATTCTTCCAGGATCCAGCACTTGTTCAGCTGGGCATTTCTTGGCCTTTGACCTGGTCACAGCAAGGACATGTGAGGAGAGACCTAGCATTTCTACATGAGTCCTGTACCCCACATCTGACCACAGTGAGGATTCCAAATTATTGCCCAAAAGACAATCTACTTGGAGGTCTGAACTAACTACAATCCTTTTGAGGCCAGTTACCCCTCCCCAGGAGAAATTAACAACTGCCATACTGTGATTGGTAGTGACATTGCTAGCATTGGTCACTAGGTAGTCTGAACCTAGCATGATCTGGTCAGGGTCCACAAATGTTGGTGTCACCATAGTGACACTGGCACATGTGTCCCTGTAGGCCTGGGCCATCTTTCTATTTTTCAAAGGCGTTTGCCTGTGTTTGCCCAGAGTACTAGGACTTACGGTAGGGGTCATATCCATGTCCCCAGTACAAACAAGAACTGCCTGAGTTGGTATTCTAACTAAGTCAGAACCCACCTCAGTTCCCAGGGTTAACCCAACTATAGCCTTGGGAGGTACACTACCACTACTAACTGTACTAGGGGGTGCAGGTGTCTTAGGGACAGTAGTGGTAGGAGTTTGGCTTTCTTGGTGCACTCACTAAACCAGTGAGTCTTACTTTTACAGTATTGGCACCATGGTTTCTTAGGACCATCATTCTTCTTCTTTTGGGAAGTTTGGGACCCACCCTCCTTAGGTTGTTGGGGCCCTGTTGAAGACTTCTGGTCATTTTGCTTATTCTCATTACCCTTCTGGTCTGCTTTCTTCTGGCCACCGCCATGATTCTGGTTCTGCTGCTTGACCCTTGTCCTGACCCATCTGTCTGCCTTCTTTCCCAATTTTTGGGGAGAGGTCAGATCTGAGTCAATCAAGTGCTGATGCAACAACTGGTTCTGACAATTATTTAAGATTTGTTCTCTCATAATTAGATTATACAATCCTGTGTAATCAGTAACTTTACTTCCCAGTTACCAGCCTTCCAAAGCCTTAGTGGCACAATCAACAAAGTCAGTCCAATCTTGAGCCTGAGTTTTCTGGGTGTCTCTGAACATCAGCCTGTACTGTTCAGTTGTTAAGCCAAACCCCTCAATCAGTGCAGTTTTCAAGACTTGGTAATCATTAGCATCCTCATCTCTAACAGTGAGGAGCTTGTCTCTACCTTTGCCTTCAAAGGAGAGCCACAATATAGCTGCCCACTGACTCTGGGGTACCTGCTGTACTTTGCAGGCCCTCTCCAGAGCAGTTATCCACTTGTGGATATCATCTCCTGTCTTATAGGAGGGCACTATTTTGCTCAGGTGTCTATTATCAAAACTCCTGTCTTTATCCTTAGGGATATTGCTGCCACCAGTGGGTGCTAACCCACTCAACTGTTGCTCTCTAGCAAAGGCAAGCTTCTCTTTGGCAAGGGCAAGTTCTTCCCTTTGGATCCTCAGATTAACTTCCTTCATCTTTGCTTCATGCTCTCTCCTCTGAGGGGGAGTCATTCTCCTCTGAGCAGAGGCATGAGAGTGCACAGATCTATTGGAGTCCCTAGAAGGAGATCTATCTCTCCTAACCCCAAAGTTAGGCCTGCTAAGGGTCAGCACTGGGGGTCCCCCAGTTCCTTCCCTATGTAGGTCTAAGTTGGCCCTTGTAAGTCTGCTGACTAAAGGATGCCTATTGTCTGCCTCATCCCCTGATAGTTCCTCTTCCACCTCCTCCTCATCTACATTCTCTGTTTCAGGGAGGTCTGGATCACCACGAGTACCTTCTAAGGGGGGCATGCTCCCATCTGGATTAGAGGGGCCTGGGTTAGAGGCCTTTCTAGCATCATATGTCTCTAACAGAAAAGGAGTGGTAGGGTTAGAACCCTGTTTCAATTTCCTGAAGGTACACAATTGTCTCATCTCCTGGAAACTGAGAGCTGCATATCTGGAAAGGACCTGTGGAGGGTCACTAACCACTAGGGGAGTCTCTGAAGACTCTCCATGGGTAGACATGCTTTCTAGTGCGGTGTAAGTGATGCACCTACCTACACTATGGGTTTTCCTACTGTTCCCTTGTTAAGAGTTGTAGTCAGGGTGTGCTAGGCCCTTTTTACTACAACAGCTGGTTCAGTAGAACTCAGAGTATTTCTAAGCTTGTTATATGTACCTATAGTACCTATGTGATCTTTCAACTGATAGTTCAAGATTATATTTGGTAAAAACAACAGCAAGCTCAAATCCCAACCGCTGCACACCAATGTGAGAAGTTGGCCTGATATATGATGCTCACTAGTTCTAGTGATCACCTTGTACCAGTCCAAACAACCCTTATGGTGATTGGTTGTAAGTCAACCTTATAGACCAGCTATCCTAATGGTAGCATGGACAAAGCAGTCTTAGGCTAAACTCTTTTGGCATGTGAAGCCAGCTGTTTTACCACAATATAACCCCTTGAATACCAGATGCGAGGACACCACACAGGTTGTTATGAAAATAAACAGTATATTTATTAATAACAAACACCTCTGAACTCTTTATGAGGTTAGAGGGCTAAGCACATGACAATCTCTTAGGAAAAATACGATAAGTTGCACAAAATTACAATGGTGCCCTAGGGGCACGACAAACCATATACTAAGTAAGTGGAATGTGAAAGTCGATAAAGGAAATGGAGCTGTCCAGGGGCTGGAGGTTCGCTAGGACTACGCTATCTTCACCTTAGGTAAGTAATAGAAGGCCCACGGGATGCGTGTGCAGAGTGTGAACTCACACGCGAGATGCGTAACAACGTCTATGGACAGTACAGTTCAAGTTAAAGGTGAGTACGGACAATCCTGACTAGTTAGGACAAAAACAACTGTGGAACTGGACACTAGGACAGTTAAACTACCCTTGAGCACCGAAATACTCTCGTTACCTCACCCACGGGCTGCGGGTGCATAGGTGCCAAAGTGTGTCGGGTTGTCGCGTTGAAGTCAATGGAGCCTGGAAGAAAAGATGCTGCAGGCGACCAGGAGGAAGATGTCCGGTGCGATCCAACGGTGGATCGGTGAAGAAGAGGACCTGAAAGCAGAGGGTACAATGTTTAAAGTCACTAGCCAGTGACTGGAGTGGAACCAGGAAGGAACCAGATATCGTCGTCGCGATCAGGTGAAGAGTGGACGCTTATCTCTGCAGCCACGTGGACCAGGAGGTGTCTTCGATGACCAGGATGGAGGCACGAGCTGTCCCACGCAGGCTCTCGCTGCCGGCGGTGTTGGATCCGGAATCGGCATTAACAGGCCTTGGCAAAGGCAACCCACGTGGTGAGTTGAAACTGCATCTGGAGTGGACCAGGAGGGTCCAGGGTGCTCCTCTTTTGGAAGGGAGCAAGGGCCAATCTGGAGCAACCAGACCAGCAGTGAAGATTTCAAAGTTTGTTGTCTAGGAGGCCACTAGCCAGCCGGCAAGTGACCAGACAACGTGTCAAGCAGCAACCAAGCAGAAGGGCCCCACGCAGATCTCATGGATGCTGGAGGGCTGGTCTTCGGTGCAGGAGCTGCTCGGGGTTGTGGCTTCTCAGTCCCCAAAGCACTTGGTCGAGTTTACCTCGGGAGTCGTGCTGAAAGCGAAGTGCAGGTTCCTTCAAGATGGCCGGTCCCACGTGTCTCGTCACACCCACGGATCTCAGCTGAGCTGCAGATGTAGGTTGAGGTAGGAGAGGTCTGGGAATCCGGGTCTCGTCGGGCTCTGAAGTCTGGATCCTCGAGGGAAGACGACAAAGTGAAGTTGCTGGACGCTTGATGGTGCCTGCTTGTGCAGGGTGGACACTCCTTGCCCACAAGGGAGATTCTTCAGTCTTCTGTGGAGCAGAACGTCGAAGTCCAGAGTTTCTTCTTGTAGAATGTGTTCAGGATAATCTAATTTGGAATGGGACCAGCTCCTACCTTTATTCTCCTAAAGGGGGCTGCACCACTGACTAGGTCCCTCCCCTGGGTGGGACCAGGAAGGGGGGTGGCTACACCCCCTATCCTGTGTTCGGTTTCGCGCCAGAGCTGGGGCAGGGATGCCCCAGAAACTGGTTTGAACCGGTGTATGCACAGGACACCTTGTGTGCCCCAGGCATGTCTCATTCCTTTCAGGCCTGTCCTACCCAATACACAAAATCCTGTCTGGGGTGGTGCTAGCACCTCCCAAGGCAGGAAACCCTTTGTCCAAGCCTCCCTCGCTGGAAGGACACCCAGCAGCAGGAGGTCAGACTTGTGTCTGTGGTGGTAGCATCCATTTTGTGATGCCAAGGCTCGAGTTAACTTTAACCGGGGTTCTCAGTTACATACATGTCGTGTCCCTCTAGAAGGGTGGAATGCTACCCCCGTTGCCAGAATTGGCGAGGGGGTAGTATTCCAATTCATATGACACCTTACTCGACATGTTTTGCTAATGTTATACCAGAGTTAGCATTTAACCGCGTATATGGTATAGCGTTATCATGGAACAGCTATTAGGACTTGGTTCCGCAAGCTGCAAACGGGCTCAACTCATGCCAGAGCACCATCTCACATAATTCCAAGCACTCTGCCTTCAGGATTGATAAGGCCTGCCATAGGAGTGACTGATAGGAATATATGTGTCCATTTTAGGTTTAGATATAGGTAACTATATCTAAAGCAAAGGGTGATTACACCACCTTGCCCCAGCTGTCGTGCAGCCAGTGGTGTCTGTTTTAGATGGCCAGCCAGGGGTGGCATAATACATGCTTCAGCCCCTTGTAGGCCCTGGGTACACCTATGCCCTGGGTACCTATAGTACACTGTACAGGGACTGATAAGGTGGCCCAGTACCAATTGGTAAATGCACTTAGGGTACATGGTTGTCAATTTAGAGAGAGAACAGCTAGGCTGTGGGTCTTTTTAGCAGGCCCACAGCCAGGGAAAGTCGTAAACCAGTGAAGCAAAAAGCAAAAATCTGGGGTGACCATAGGATTGCAGACCCCACTCTCCTACAGCCACTATTCCTTATCAGAACGCCGGTTGCCGGAACTAAAAAGCCTCTAGACGTATTCCGGTCGTATTTGGTTTGAGGATCACTGCTGGAGTGCATGCTGGATCTCAGGAGGCGGTCGGCCTCCCATAAAGTCCAACTTTGTTTCCTTGACCTTGCGGTTATTCTGGCAAAAAGGTCCATAACTATGAGATGGAAGTTGGCAAAACCTCCTTCAATATACACCTGGCACAGTGAAATGTTGCGTTGGGCTGAAAGTGCAGCTATCCGGCCGAAAGAGGCATGGGGGTTGCAAAGGAAGCAGATATCTATGGAATAGGATGTA
Organism: Lissotriton helveticus; assembly: GCF_964261635.1. Taxonomy (NCBI): domain Eukaryota; kingdom Metazoa; phylum Chordata; class Amphibia; order Caudata; family Salamandridae; genus Lissotriton; species Lissotriton helveticus. Next base: position 3,934,920 of record NC_136061.1, on the reverse strand, counting down.
ATGTTGGAAGCCTTTAAAGGTGTAACCCCTGATCACACATCTTGTACCCCAAACACACAGTAGATTATTTCGGCGCCATGGCTCGCAAGAACACACTGTGTAGCTGACTGAGCTAGGGGAAACGACCACAATAGCCGGTAGTCTCATCCTAATGACATAGGGCCAGATGTAGGTCGGTCGGTAACGGACAAAAATCGGTATTTCAGACATGGTATGTAGGGCCCTTAATTTTACAGAATCGGTAAATTTACAGATCGGTAAATTTACAGATTCTGTAAAATACCGAATCGGTATTTTTACCGATTCGGTAAATTTTAGATGTAGGTGGGACTCTTCTGAGTCCCACAAGCCTTACCGAATCGGTATTTTACCATCAAATCCAATTTGATGGTAAAATACCGATTCCGGTGGGCATGCACATGTGTGCATGAACACCTCCGCCATATGACAGGCAGACCTGCCCTTGGGGCATGTATGCCTGCCACATGGCAACCGAGCCTGTTTTGGGGGGCCATAGGGTGTCAAAGTGACACCCCCTGCACCCTTGTGAAATTCGGTATTTACTGATTCGGTAAATACCGAATCGGTAATGCCCATTCATTCCTATGGGCTTCAAAGCCCATAGGAATGAATGGGCATTACCGAACGGTATTTACCGAATCGGTAAATACCGATTTTCTCCGATTCGGTATTCCAGTACATCTGGAATACCTACATACCCACCCCTCAGATTTACCGATTCTTAATTACCGGAGCGGTAACATTCGGTAATTAAGAATCGGTAAATCAATCCTACCTACATCTGGCCCTTAGTATGGTAAAAACAATTCAATCTGGAACATAATGTTAGAATGTTGGTGGGAGAGGGATTGGGGTTTTACTTATTTCACATTAGTTAGGAGTTTATCCATATATAAACATCTGGATAAATTGGGTGTTCCAAATTACATGTTTACCTGGTGTGAGATTTACTGATCGTATTAATCAATCAATCAATCAATCTATTTGTAGTGCGTGCTATTTACCCGTGAGGGTCTCAAGGCACTGAGGGGGGGGGGGGTTAGAAGCTTCGCTACTGTTCGGAGAGCCAGGTCTTGAGGAGTCTTCTGAAGGTGAGTAGGTCTTTGGTCTGCCGTAGGTGGGTAGGAAGGGTGTTCCAGGCCTTGGCGGCGAGGTACGAGAAGGATCTGCCGCCTGAGGTTGTAAATGTAAATGTATTGTAAATGTATTTGAGCTTGTAAAGCGCACTGCTATCCGTCCGTAGGTTTCCAGGCGCTGTATAACTCTGGGGAACCCGTCCTTGCTTTCCCTGTGGGATGGTCCCTGCTGGGAGTCCCTAAGGTGGAGCCAGGCATCCCCGGAATTGATGGGGCCATTGTGGAGATTAGGCAAGCTAATGCCCAGAGTTGCCGAGTGGAACCCCTGATTAGAGTAAGCACCGAAGCGAGAATTATCGAGTCCGCTGACCCAAGTCCACGACCCTGCCTCGTCTGGAATTGAACCCTGGTCCCGGCCCGAGTTCTGCTCCCGGGTCTGCCGCCTCTAACCAGTGAGCCAAACTACTCCACAACTTGTTTGTTGGATGCGGGGGACGGCAGCGAGGGCGAGGCTGGCAGAGCGGAGCTGGCGGCGAGGGGTGTGGAAGCTGAGTCTGCTGTTCAGGTATACTGGTCTGACGTTGTGGAGTGCTTTGTGTGAGGAGTTTGAAGGTGATCCTCTTGTCGACTGGGAAGCCAGTGTAGGTTTCTCAGGTGGGGGGTGATGTGGCTGCGGCGGGGGACGTTGATGATCATTTGGGCAGAGGCATTTTGGATGCGCTGTAGTCGTCGTAGGTGTTTGGCTGGGATTCCGGCGTAGAGTGCGTTGCCATAGTCCAGCCTGCTGCTGACGAGAACCTGTGTCACCGTCTCCTTTTGTTTCGGTCGAGATCCACTTGCAGATCCTGCGGAGCATGCGGAGGGTGTTGTAGCAGGAGGAGGAGACGGCGTTGACCTCTTTGGACATGGAGAGGGGGGAGTCGAGGATGAATCCAAGATTGTGTGTGTGGTCGGTGGGTGTCGGTGCAGTCCCCAGGGTGGTTGGCCAGCAGGAATCGTCCCAGGCTGAGGGGTTGGGTCCGAGGATGAGGACCTCTGTCTTGTCTGAGTTCAGTTTCAGACGGCTGCTCCTCATCCAGTCGGCGATGGCCTTCATTCCGTCGTGGATGTTTGTTTTGGCGGTGCGTGGGTCCTTGGTTTGGTGAGGGAGAGGATGAGCTAAGTGTTGTCAGCGTAGGAGATGATGTTGAGGTTGTGTTGGCGGGCAACTTGTGCGAGGGGAGCCATGTAGATGTTGAACAGAGTCGGGCTGAGGGAGGAGCCCTGGGGGATGCCACAGATGATGTAGGTGGCTTCGGATCGGAAAGGTGGGAGGCGGACGCTCTGGGATCTGTCGGAGAGGAAGGATGTGGTCTAGTCGAGGGCCTTCTCTTGGATACCGGCTTCTTGGAGGCGTGTTTTTAGAGTGCGATGGCAGACCGTGTCGAGGGGGCCGAGAGGTCCAGGAGGATGAGGGCAGATGTTTCTCCATTGTCTAATTGGTGCCTGATGTCGTCTGTGGCGGCGATGAGGGCTGTCTCGGTGCTGTGGTTTTGTCTGAAACCGGATTGGGACAGGTCTAGGATGTTGTTGTCTTCGAGTTGGCGGGTCAGTTGCATGTTGACGATTTTCTCAATGACCTTCACAGGGAACGGGAGCAGGGAGATGGGCCGGAAGTTCTTGAGGTCCTTGGGGTCTGCCTTGGGCTTTTTGAGGAGGGCGTTGATTTTGACGTGCTTCCAGCTTTCTAGGAATGTCGCTGTTTCATAGGAGATGTTGATGATCTTCCGTAGTTGGGGTGCGATGGCTGCGACAGCCTTGTTAAATGTGTGGTGTGGGCAAGGTCTGTCGGTAATCCTGAGTGGATGGAGTTCATGACCATGCATGTCTTGACGTCGCTGACGTTGGACCAGGAGGTCAGACGGTTGGTGCTGTTGGTGTTCGGAGAGGGGTGGAGTCTGGTGTGGTCGGGTCGGTCATGGTGTTGAAGCTTTCGTGGATGTCGGCGATCTTGAGTTGGAAGAAGATGGCCTGTGAGTCGCACAGTTCCTGTGAGGGCGGGATGTCGTTGGTGTTGGCGCTGAGGTTGGAGAGTTCTTTTACAATGCAGAAGAGCTCTTTGCTGTCGTGTGCCATGTTATCCAGGCGGTCTTTGAAGGAGGATCTCTTGGCTGATCTGATGAGGTGGTGGTGTCTGCGGGTGGCGTCCTTGAGGGCTGCGTGGTTGTCTGGTGTGCGCTCGTGGAGCCATTTCTTCTCCAGTTTCCGGCGTGAGTGCTTGGAGGCCCGGAGCTCGTAGGTGAACCATGTGGCTCTCTTGCTGCCGTGGTTGTTGGAGGGTTTCTTCAGTGGGGCGAGGGTGTTGGCACAGTCGTTGATCCACTGTCTGAGGTTGCGGGCAGCGGCGTCTCGGTTGGTGGGGTCGGTGGGTGGGTTCTTGGAGAGGGTGGTGATCAGCTGATCTCCGGTGACTTTGCTCCAGCAGCGGCGAGACAGCTGTTGGGTGCGATAGTGCGTGGTTGGTTTTTTGAAGGTGAAGTGAATGCAGCGGTGGTTGGTCTAGTGGGGTTCGGTTGTGTGGTAGAAGGTGACATGGGTGCTTGTGGAGAAGATGGCGTCCTGCGTGTGGCCGGCGGCGTGGGTGGGCGCGGTGACGAGTTGTCTGAGGCCGAGGTTGGCGAGGTTGTCGATCAGCGTGGAGGAGTTGGCGTCGTTGTTGTTCTCGAGGTGGAAGTTCAGGTCCCCGAGGAGGATGTAGTCCGTGGAGGCGAGTGCGTGGGTGCTGGCGAAGTCGGCGATGGAGTCGCTGAAGCGGGCCCGGGGTCCGGGGGGTCTGTAGATGAGAGTTCCTCTGAGAGTGGTGTTGGGGTCGGTGTGGATACGGAAGTGTAGGTGTTCGACGGTGTTGAGGGAGTCGTCTGCGTGGGTGGTGACCTTGAGGGTGGACTTGTGGACGATGGCTATTCCTCCTCTGATGCCATTGGCGCAGTCCCTGCGGGTGATCTTGTATCCGTCTGGGATGGCTACGGCGATGTCTGGTGCAGAGGAGTCGTTCCACCACGTCTCGGTCAGGAAGGCTACGTCCGGGCCTGTGGTTTTGAGCAGGTCCCAGAGCTCGATGGCGTGTTTGCGTGCGGAGCGGGTGTTGAGGAGTATGCAGCGGAGGTGGTTAGGTTTGGTTCTTGGTGGTTTGATGGTTCTGTCGCAGGTGAATCTGCAGCTGCGGCAGGAGAAGGGTCCATGGGTGTGTTTCGGGGCGGCCTGGTTGCAGCATTGGTGTCGGCCGGTGTTGAGAGCGTGGAGGGAGTCGGAGTCGTAGCTGAGTCTGGGTCGGGTGCGGTGGGGGCGCGGGGGCCAGTGGTTCTGGTGCTGGACGCGGTCCAGGCACGGACAGGCGCAGACGGGCTTGCCTTAGGTGTGCCAGCGGCGCGCTAGCGGCTTCCATATGAGGGGATGTGGGAGGGAGGAGCAGCAGGGAGGCGGGAGAGGGGCGGCGAATGGGATTGCAGGTGGGCGGGGCCGCAGGGACGCAGCGGCGGGAAAAACGGGCGGGGGCCGCGGGAGAACTGGGCACATGAAGGAAAAACAAGTTTAGGCAAGAAAACAAGTACAGACACAGAGGAATAAAAACAAATCCGGGCAATATAGCAAGTACAGGCACAAGGGAATAAAAACAAGTCGTATAAGTGGCTACTATACACTGCAGACAGGCAATTTTATATCAACAAATTAGATATGTAAGAATGTAATAATAGAAATGTGATAATCCTTTGTATTGGGAGTTAATGGCAAACTAATAAAGTATGTTTAAAAAAAAGACACCTGGAGGAATCCAGAATGGGTTGACTTGCATGGCTCTCACTTGTTTGTTTTACCCAGAATCCATTACAAATGTCAAACCTTGACTGAAAACCAGATTTAACTCACATTATTGTAATGCAAAATTCTGGAACCTGTGGGGGGGCACAGACTACCTTCCACCCATCAGTCCCTTAAGTCTTCTGAAACAAATTGTACCTCACTTGTATGTTTAGACCCAGTGCCTGCAACAGAAAATGTCCCAAAACACACCATGGCTACATCAAATGTTTCCACTCAAACCTGACCCATTTTTTGCAGTGTGTAGATTTGCATTTTGATTCCAAGCTCAGCCGGTACCTTGGGAAACTTAGCAAACCTGTACATTTTTGAAAACTAGGCACCTAGGAAAATTCGGTATGGATTGACTAGTGTGGCTTGCTACTTGAGTGGACCTTGTTTGTGTCTGTTTCTCAAGACATTGTAAAAATGATCATCTTTGGTGTTTCATATTCGGCTCAAGGAGTATTCAATTGGCCACTAGAAAGAATGTTTTATATATTTCTGAGTCAGATGGCCAGTTTTGATTGTATTATAGGCACCTTTCTAGGAGTCTACTAATGCTGTAGGGTACTCTCAATTTTATTATCTGTTATTCCTTTGCTTTTCCTACTTCCCCTCATCATACTAATTATTTTCATATTTCTTATGTACCTTAGTCTATCCCATGATGTTTTTCACTCTCGAGCTCTACCTCCTTGCCAGTTTAAGTTCCTTGGGTTTAACTTCTTGTTCTTTTTCTTTCTACCCTCGATCCTTTGGAGATATCTCCTTTGCTTTCAGCTTCTCTTATCTCTGCTGACGATGCACAGATGTATTTGTGTATCGTCAGCACAGAGATGAAAAGAAGTTGATAACTTTAAAAAAAAAGGTAAAGTCTCACATTCAAAATTTAGAAATTAGCCTGAAGTAATCCTCATTTACTTAACTGCAAACACCATGACTCCTTAAAGCCCTCTAATATCAACATGTTGATGTGGATGATTTTCTTTAGTTTATCTAGTGAGGTTGATGCAAATTGTGTATTCAGTGTGTTTCTTAGACAGACTAAATACAAATTGGTCCTGAGTAATTTTAGTGCCTTATGCACTTGTGCGTTATATACACATTATACACTAACAATATTGATCCATGTATTTATTTATCAACAGTAGGTGGCTTCAATATCTTAAATAAGAGCTACATATATATCTGAAATGTATCTCTTTGTTTATTGATGCTAATTGTATTTGTTTGGAATCCATTTTGATACAAGTTAGCTTAATGTTTTACCAGGCCTGAGTAATATGAATGTCATTGTATTAAATATCTTGCCAGTGCTTTTTTTCTCTCCTCTGCAGGTGTCTTATTATCCCATTCATTAACCATTGCGCTGCTAGGCCTTCCCTCCTCCCCCTCAGTGCTGGGCCTTAATTTGTCTTTTTAGGATAGTTCACGCTTAGGCCTGCGTAACTTTTTTACACATAGGCGATCCATGCCAAATTGGTGTCCTTTTTTGCCAACATCCTGGGGGGTCTACAGGTTAGCAGGGTTTGTAGATTCCTCTTAAGGGGACTCGGAAATAAGCCGAAATACAGCAAAACATTTTTTCGGGGGTAAAATGGTAAAAAAGCGCTGTAGAAAAAAGTCAGTTTTTTCTCCTGCGAATGGCATGAACCAAAGTTGTGCTTTACTAAAATCACCTTCTTACCAGCTTTCAGAATGAGGCAGACTTGACTCCAAAAACAAGCTTTTTTTTAACCACAGTTTTGACATTTTACTGAGAGACAGTCCATTTTTCCAATGTTTTGTCTTTCAACCTCCTTCCAGTTTCCGGTGGAAAAAAACTGTTCATTTTTGTAAGCTAGAGAAAATTGTACATTCAGGAAGGGGTCATTTGTGTAGTATCTTCAATTTTTGTCAAAGAAACTAAGGGGCATATTCACAAGCCCCTATTGCCACAGGAACGTCAGTTTTTACAACTTTTCTGTGGCGCTAGAGGCTTTGTATTATTTACAAAGCGGTGTTAAGTCAATTGATTTGGCTTAACCCCGCCTTGTAAATTAGGCACCTTTTCTCTCTTTACTTATCGTGAAAGGGGTGGGCAATAAGTGTTGTTGTTGGTGTTCTGCCGCAAAACCCATTGATTTTGACGCTGCCCTATATTTACAAGGGTGGCGTAAATATGTGGTAGCCTCAAAATTAAGACAAGGAAAAACCTGGTAATAACATGACGAAATGAGGGGAAATGCTTTACTTCTTCTTGTTTTTGCTGTTTCTATGTGTGCTGTATTGTGCAGCACATATAAAACTCCATGAATGATTGTTTATGTGCTGTAAGGTGTCCCTTCCTGCACATCAACAAACATGAACAAATATGACGATTTGCAACTTCTATATGTGCTGCACAATGCAGCAAACAAAGGAGTTAGAAATCACCATTTGTGATTGTTTATGTGCTGGAAGGGACACCTTCCTTCTCATAAACAAACATGCACCGCAATGCAGGCTCCCATGCACTTAAAGTGCTAGGGTGCCGGCATTAGCACTAGGCAGCTTAATTTAGCGCCAGCGCGAGAGGAAACGCAGTGGTGCACCACGTATTTGTAAATACAGCGCACCCCTGCATTTTCAGAATGGTGGAGCATGGCATTAGCAAATTCTGCTTAACACCATGCAGTGTCATTCTGTTGTACATATGCCCCTAAGTGTTGAAATAAATAAATATTCATTTGTGAGAACGTTTTCATTTGTAACCTCTGGTCATGATGGCCGATTTACAAAACCAATATCCCATTACTTCAGCTAGACCATTCTGGTTGTGGGGATATGTAGGGTGTGTGGGCTTTAAAACTCGAGGTACCCAGAGTTCATAACGGAGCTGCACCTTGCAATATTTTTTCATTGTGTATGGAGTATAGAGCAATTCAAATGGTAAAATATAAAAGTCCAAAACAGGTATCAAGGATACCTATGTATTATTTATTATTTATTTATTTTAGAGTTTTCTGTAGCGCGAATAAGACCCAGAATCGGGTATCAGATCGCTTTACAAAATCAGAGTAAGAATACAACTTTTACCAACAAGATCCGAGAGCGTATTAAAACATTTTTAAAAGTTTAGGCAAGAACCAGAGTAAGAATAAAATTAGTAGCTGAACATAGCAGATATAGGGCCAGATGTAGGTCGGTCGGTAACGGCCGAAAATCAGTATTTTCGGCAGTTATCGACCGGTATATGGGTGACAGGTGTGTAGGGGGCATTATTTTAACGAATCGGTAAAATTACCGATTCGGTAATTTTACCGATTCGGTAAAATTAAAAATCGGTAAATTTACCGATTCTGAGGCACCGAGATGTAGGTGGGACTCTTCAGGGTCTCAGAGGCCTTACAGAATCGGTATTTTACCATCAAATCTAATTTGATGGTAAAATACCGATTCCGGTGTGCATGCACATGTGTGCATGCACACCTATGCCATGTGACAGGCAGACATGCCCTTAGGGCATGTCTGCCTGCCACATGGCACCCGAGCCTGTTTTGGGGGTGCCAGAGGGTGTCAAAGTGACACCCCCTGCACCCTTGTGCAAATCGGTATTTACCGATTCGGTAAATACCGAATCGGTAATGCCCATTCATTCCTATGGGCTTCAAAGCCCATAGGAATGAATGGGAATTACCGATTCGGTATTTACCGAATCGGTAAATACCGAATTCTTCAGAATCGGTATTCCAGCACATCTGGAATACCTACATATCCACCCCTTAGATTTACTGATTTTTAATTACCGAATCGGTAAAATTAGGCAATTAAAAATCGTTAAATCTATTTTACCCACATCTGGGCCATAGTATCAAGACATTTTTAACAAGTTTTGGCAGGTAGCAGAAACGGTGATAGAGATGGTTTATACATAGCAGTAGGAGCAAGTTAGCATACGAATAAGTCAGAGAGGCATAGATGTCAATATGGAGGAGTTTGGAAACAAGTTTGAGGAAGTGTATGGGTACCGTGCCTTGTAAGTCCGTGAAAAAGCCTGGTGTGCTAGTAGGGCACCAAACGGTGAGGCATGTGCAGAGTTGAGGGAGGAATTTGCTCATCAGGAATGATTTTGCTTCCCTTTTGAATAAAGGTGTAGACAAGATTTTTCTGATGCACGGAGGTAGAGATCTCCAAATTCTTGGAACCGCTCCCGAGAACGCTCTTTCAGACGTTTTTCGAGAGAGTTTCAAGAGTAGGTTGTCTGAGCTCCTAGAGTGTCTGTTCCCTCCAGATAAAGTGAGTTTCTGGGATAGGTACTGGGGGGTGTTGTGGTGGAGAGCTTTATGAGTAAATCAGAACATCTTCAGGTGGATTCTGGCTTCGTAGGCTAGCCAGTTGAGCGCCTTGAGGTGTGGAGATATATGGTCAAATTTCCTAGATCCTGTTAAGAGTCTTGCTGCTGCATTCAGACACACTTTTAGAGGGGCTGTTGAGGTTTTGGGGAGCCCAGAGAGGGTAGTACAACCGTATTCCAACCTGGATATGACTAAAGCTTGTACTGCCACTTTGAGTTCAGGGCTCTCGATTAATGGTTTCATTTTTCTGAGATAGCTGAGGTGAAAACTGGCATTTTTAGTCAGCAGGTTGATGTGTGTTTGCATGTTAAGGTTTTTATCCAGTGTAATTCCCAGCAATTTAACAGAGTCCACCGGAATCAGCATGAAATTTAGGGCCATGATCATCTTGGTCTATGCCTTTATCTTCAGAGAGTTTTTAGGAGGTAGATTAAGAGAAATTCAGTTTTTTGCATGTTTAGTTTGAGGAAGTTGGTCATTAGCCAGTTGACGGTCTTTTCAAAAGCTTGATTCATTATCTTTATCTCTTCAATGGACATGATCTTGATGCAGAGTTGAGTGTTGTCTGCGTACATGTAATAGGAGATGTTCGCCTGCTGTAGTAGATCAGTTAGTGGTTCTACATAAAGGTTAGATAACGTTTGGGGATAAGGTTGAGCCTTGAGGTACTCCTAGTAGATTGGCAGAAGTGGCAGAGTTTCCAGAAAAGATTTGAACCATCGAAGGACTGTGCCAGAAAAGCCCATCCTATTTTCCAGTCTTCTTAGAATTTTGTCATGATTGACCGCGTCGAAGGCTGATGAGATGTCGAGCAGGACTAGTAGATGTGTTTCATTACGGGCCAGAGCAAGGAGGGCATCATTAACTATATGCAGAATCGCTGTTTCTGTGTTATGCCCGGGTTTGAAGCCCGATTGGCAGTCGTTCATTAGTTTGAAGTCCATGATGTGTTGGTTCAATTGTTGCTGAAAACATTTTTCGAGGACTTTGTCTAGCATGGGAATGTTGGTAATAGGTCGGAATTTATTAGTGTCGGAGGGGTTTGCTGTTATTTCTTTTAGGATATCTTTGACTTATCCAATTTTTAGGCAGCCTGGGATGTGACCTTGCACTAGTGCGGTTTAATGATTTTGGTCCAGAGGGGGGAGATGATGTGGTGGATGTGGGGTAGCCAGTTTGAGGGGACAGGGTTATTAAAGTGGTTATTGGGTTTGATAGTAGCTAAGGTTTTAGTGATGTCACTGGGAACGTAGAGTTTGAAGGTGGACCAGTGAGAATTATTTGTAAGCAAAGGTAGAACAGGTTGATTAGGATATTCAACTTGGACAATCAATACGGAAAATGAGTTAATTGCTGCTGAACTAAATTCGAGTTGGAGGGAGTTGGTTTTTGCTGTGAAAAATTATGAAAATTCTTCACTACTGAACTGTGAATAGGAAATTAGGAGAGCGGTTTTAGCCAATATGTTGGATTGTTATTTTAGTATTTCGAAGAGGTTCTGTGGTCTGTTTTTGGCATTGTCTAGTTCTGATTTGAAGAAGTCTTTTTTTGATTGTAGAATATTTTTGTTGTAGGAGTTTCTAGATTTCCTAAGTAGTTTGAGTTGGAGGGGGGAGGGATGTTGTCTCCATTTACTTTCAGTCAATATTAGTTTATGTCTCTCTTCATTCAGGGCTCCGATGAACCATGGGTTTTTGACCGGTATTCTTTTCAGTTTTGGTGGAGCTAAAGTTCAAAGACTTTGGTCATCGTGGATTTGTACTGAGCAGTAAGGTCATTGATGTCTGACATATTATTAGGAGGGGTGAGAACTTTCTCACAATGACTAGCAAGGATGTTCCAGTTAAGGTCTTTCGTATCTCTTATTGCCAGAGCTCACAGGAGGTTTCCTCCTCGCAGCCCTGTTATTGCTCTTACTTCTGTCCCTCTCCACAACATGCCATTCCCAGGGTTGGTCTTGCTTGGAGTTGGCGAGTGTGCTGGTGACGCTGGACATCTAAGATGGCCATCGGCATATCCGCCGTTTAGCAGTCTAGTTGTTTGCCTTTCTGTTCCAGGAGCTCAGGTGAAACGCGCACCAACGCTCCATGGCGCACTTCACCGAGATCCTTCCCTGGTTAAGACCCACCTTAAGTTTTGTCGCGAGTAGCTAGTGAGAAGGCGTCTTGGGAGGGGTCGGTTCATCGGCGTCGGGCAACTATTATTGGAAGACAGAAGGTTAGTGTTCCCTTACGCGCATGTCGCGTGAATGAGAGGAGTATGCGCAGGTCATAGGGAATAGAGTTTCTTCAATGTGAGAGTCTTGGGCCGGGAGCAGCGCATGACTAGAGGAGTAATGTTGTAGTGGAAGTTGGTTGCGCATGCCCAAAGGTTGTATTGTTGAAAATACTTCTTCTTTCTCCCGTATTAAAAATACGCGAGGGAGTTCTCAAGGTCTGAGTGGCTTATGAAGCCCAGGTTATTAGAAGTTGTTATTCGTAAAAATTTCGGTGAACAGAACCCGGCTGGGTGAATCCAATAGAGGCTTGGGTTAATTGGAGAATTAGAAGAGCGTGTGAGAAGTATCACAGAGCTCTTTACGGTTGGTTTCTTAGGGAGTGTCAACTCCGTATTGTTTAGAAGCGCACGCATTGGATTTAGCTGAACCATTGTGACCTAGCTATGATTTAGTTTGCTACCAAGAATTTAAAGGTCACGTAATGAGGTAGTCTCAGTGGAGGTACATTTATACAGACATTAAGGGAGAGGAAAACACCAAAACAATATTCAAGTAAGTGAGAGATTGAAAAAACACCATAGAAAAGTAAAGACAAAGAGGCATGGTATTTACCTTGTTTAATCTCTTCAGAAGGTGTTGACAGAATTCAGTCTTCATCTAGAAAAGGAAGAGAAAGAAACTTCAATAAACACTTAAGGTCATAAAACATTACAAAGAAGAGAGACAAGCCCCCTCAATGTTCCTGGTAAGAATTAAGACAACTGTCTAAAAGTGTACAGATAAAAAGAGTTAAATAGAAAAATCAAGTGTATCAAACTGTGTTTATTTGCAGTCTACTAGAAGAAAGAAAGAAGAAGAGGAGGCAGGGAACTAAGAAGAAATACGGGCAGTCTCTTCTCTATCCCAAATCCCCTTTCCCCCCTTGGTACTTACCTGCTAGGTCATTGGTACAGATCTGAGAGGTATTGAGAGGAGAGTTGGGAAAAGGCATCATTCTGCTCCTGTGTGGTTACAAGATTATTAGTGTCCTGACACTTATCCAATGTTTAGGCTTGGGTAGTTGCAAATGAGTTTTCTTTCTGGCAGAGTGAATTTAGAAGAAAATAATGTGATGGTCTGACCAATCACAAGGGGTGATCGAGATAGCTTCAATTGTTTTTTCTTTGGCAGTGATCCAGTCAAGAGTAGCACCTTTGGAGTGAGTGGGCATTGAGAACACTTGGATCAGGGACTGGTCTGTTAGGTAGATTTTGATAACGTTGACCTGCTTGTCCAGGGGGTTTTCCCAATGGAGATTGAAGTCACCAAGGAATATGTCATTGGAACGAGGGGTCGAGTTAGTTGTAATGATTTCCATGAGTTGGTCTGTGAAAACAGCGTGCTTACCCGGGTGATGATAGAGAATATGTAGTTTGTGGGAGTTGTTATCTGAGGATTTTAAGTCGATCCCGAGTTATTCACAAGACTCCAAGGGTTCGGAATGGAACTTCAAGATAGTGATGTTGGATCGATGTATGTAGGCGATGACTCCGCCTATTTTTGGATTTCTGTCTAGATGATATTGCAGTTAGGAGGGACTAGAAGGTCTAGGCATGGTGAGGTGGATTCTGTGAGCCAAGTTTCCGTGAGGAAGGTTACCTCCATTTTCTCATTTAAAATGAGGTCGACAAAGTCAGAGGCGTGTTTTAGGGCTGAGCGGCAGTTTATTAGGAGACAGGAGATCTGGTTTGAGTCATTCTCTAGAGAAGGTGTGTGCATTTTGGAGGTAGGGCTAATAGTTTGGAGGTATTCAGGTTCATGGTTCTGTGTTTCGGTACGGAAGATCTGTATGGGTTGATGGGGACTGGGACAATAGGGAATTCTTCAATATCTGGGATGGGGTAAGTAGGGGTTTCATAGAGACTTAGCAAGGTTTGGATTTCCAAGTCTGTTAGATAGTTGGGGTGATTGTGTGTAAATAAGAGTCTATTCATCAAGGACTGTGGGATAGTGTTTATCATGTTGTTGGCTGCAGCTAGAGAGTTTTGAATATGATTGAATCTAAATAGGGAGTTTTCTGCAAGTTGTAAGATGTTTCTGATTTCTATGATAACATTTTGTAGGTTCCAGGTTTTAAGTTTCGTCTGTGTTTTGAGAGAATCTACTTCAGATTGGTAAGAGGAGGAAGGCCGGTTTGGTGTGCCAAGAGGGCGGGGGAAAGTATTGCTGGGGGGTTCGCTGCCTGTGAGGGTAGTGGAGTGTAAGAGTGATTGGAGAAGATGTAGTATAAAATGAATAGGGGGTGTTCGGTATGGGGGCTCTTTTACGATTCGCTAGGATAGAGTTGTCGTGGTCAAATCTCCGGTGGACGTGGAAGTGTTGTGGAGTGGGGAGGGGGATATGGTGATCGCGGTGGTGTTAGGATGTGTGACTGAGGTGTGATGTATTCCTATAGGTCCTGAATCGATCCCCCTATTCCTGACCCTATTCTGGTTAGTAAACTAACAAGTTAACTAGTAATCAGCCCATGAGGCAGAAAATCCCCATGATGCAGATACCGTTATCTGACGCAGTCACACTACGGCACAGGAACGTGTTATCTGATTAGGTCATAACGCTTGCGATCTAATTAGACAAGCGATATTCCTCCAGCCCCTGATAAGGCATACGGAGTTCTCATAACAAATCAAACCTATGACAACCTGGGCAAAACCCTGCGGCCATTGTTTTGATTTCACCGAGAACTTCAGTAAAAGAATGTGCTAACGAGCAAGTCGTATGACATCCTTATTGACGTATCTATGTCCATCCTTACGTCAATCTCGGCACCTTAAAGGTATAAATATTACCGATATTGCCCTATGCAAACACACGCGTGGTGACGAGACGGAGCAGCCATACTTGCCGAAGCGAAGAGCAGAGCAGACCCCGCTGGCGCAGCCCCGCCTTTCTGACGCGCTGAGAGAAGCTGCTTTCTCCTGCCGAGAAATCCAGCACCGGCGTTTCTGGGTAGCCCTCGCAGGCAGCCTGGAATATCGAGACCAGAGAGAGAGATACCATCCCTCATTCATCCTAACTTCCAGGTACAGAACTGAATAACCCCTCACAGAGAATTCTTTAGTTATTCACTTGGCAAAAACAAACTTAACTTAAACTGTAACTTTCTATTCCCGCCCACGTATTAGGCTTAGGTCAGGTACACGGGGTAGGCGTATTTAGAAACACCAGTTGAGTACGTTTAGTCAAATGTATATGTGTATGTAATATATTTTATTCCTTTTTAAACATCATATGGCTTAGAAACCATATCAATGTTTTTACAGTATTATTTTATACTATTGCTTTTAATGTATGCACTTTACTTAACTATAAGTATTGCAATAATATCGATCCATTTCTCTTGTATGAGAAAAGAGACTGATCAATAAATAACACCTTTTTATTGAACACGCCTTTCTCTTCCTTTTCTCTACATTCTGATGAGACTAAGAATGCACGTACTGACTGAGTAAAATAAATTGCCTTTTGTTCACACGACTCTCGAGATATACTCTTGATTAGGGGAGAGCAAAGTTGTCATGTTCTATGGTTGTCAGAAACTAAATCCCTTCTTGTCTAATCAGGGGAGTTAATTCTTTCCTGAACATTCGAGAAAGTTTCTAGTGAACTCTGAGCTAAGCTGGCAAACCCAAAACTTTAAGTCTAGTATCGACAGTAGTAGACCTAGTTAACGTCTGGTCTAGGCCTTTACTATTGTAGGTATTATTCCAATGCGCAGAGCCTATTGGGATGATAGGAACTACACTACAGAGGATGGTCAGAGATGGGGCGTTAAGCGCGGAGCGTTGTTGTTACTTCTAGTGATGGTTCTGTGTAGGGGTGTTCGTACAGAGACTTCTAATGGAGGTGAGTAGTTATTAATTCTTTCGAGTGATCTAGGTGAAGGTGAGCATTGGTAAGAATCTGGAGAAATAGGGTTAGAGGGAATGGTTGGGTCCTGGGGGAGGTGTTGGTGAGGGTTTTTAGTGAGGGAAATATTTTTCGAATAATCCTAGGTCCTTGTTGGCTGCTTGAATAAGAACTGTGCCATTTTTGTAGGAAGTTATATTTAGGTTGGCTCGAAGGTTTTGTGCAGGTGTCGTAATAATCCTGGTTCCGTAGGGAATATTTTTCTTGTCATGGATGGTTAATAACTTGGTGAAGGCAGTTCACCATTTGGCCATTTTTCTAGTGAAGAAAATATGGTCATTGATTATTACACCTTTCTTAGAGTTGATGGAGGGGTCCGGGAACTGTGTTTTGGGGTTATTTCTGAGAGGTTGTTTTTGAAGGTTTTAGAAGCATTTTTAGAAAGATTTGGGGGGTATTGAATATCATATGCGTTGTTTCCTGCAGGTATAATGTGTGGTCCAGCCATAATGTGAAATTGCTTGATCTAGGTGGAAGTGTCGGTTCGTACTCCTTTTGAGGAGTCTCTGGGGTGAAGTGTTTCCAGGGGAGAAGAGAGGGAGTAGAGCAGACCAGTGGGGAGGGAATTTGTTTGGCGATAAATTAGAGGAGACGATTGAGATGGGGGCTGCACAGAGAGTTTATTTAGTCTAAGTTGGCCGAAGAGCTAGAATGGCAGAGCATTTACAAGATGGCTGCTGTTTTTACACATTGTGGCTGATGGAGGTATTGCAAGCCTTTGTAGGCACAAAGCAGAAGTCCTCTGTTACTTTTCACTGTAGTGGGATTTGGGCTCCTGTGTCCTGGGAAAGAGGAGAAAAATTACCCAAACCATGGAGTGGCTGCCTGTTTGTAGGCAACCCACTAGGAGGGAATCGAGTCTCCTGTTTTGTATTTGTTTCTTGAGAGACCCTTCCATTTTATAAATGTTTTGTTGTTACGTGCTTGAGAGAGCTCCTCGTAGCTGCAGTGGCTCCGTACAGCAGAGAGAGCGGCAAGCTTACATAGCAGGGGACACGCCCCCCTGCACACCTTGACCTGAGGGGAGGAGGGCGAGCTTCTGATGAAGCCTCTTGGGGCTACAGATGTGGTGCACGGTCCGTAAAAGGGAAAAAGAAAAAGAGAAGGATGGCGGGTGGCCCGGAGGGCAAGCACTGCCAAAGCATCAAATCAGAAAGCCAATGTGAAGCTCGACAAATCACCAGCCCTTGGTGTTCAAGACCCTGATGTACAAAAGGGATGCAATAAAATCCAACAAAAACCCCCCTCGTTATTCAACTTCACAGCCGATTACATTCTCAGCTCGAAGCGCAGAGAGCACACAGCACACAGAACAGAGGGATGACTGTAGAGTCCGGGTCCTCCAAGGTCAAGTGGCGGCGGGCAGCCTCACATCATCCACAGAAACCTCAATGCACATAGTAAGTCGCAGCGCAGCAAATCTGCCCAACCGGTGAAACAAATGCAGCGGGTTGCTTGCCTCCCCACAGCAAAAGCAGCTCATCAGTGACTTCCAAGAACAAAAAGGTGAACAAAAAGGCTCACACTGTTGCTGAATGTCTGAAGGAGTCAATGCAATCTCCCGACTCGGCAGCTGTGCAGGATCATGAGCGGATGCTCAGCGGCAGTGCAGGGAGCCCTCCCGGCACAGCGACAGAGTGCGTCGCCGTGAAGGCAGCTCAAGACTGCGAAAGGAGCGAGGGGACTCGCCGCAGGTCCAAGCAATCGTCCACATCCTCCACTCGTCCCTCCTGTCTCCGAAAACACTCTATAAGCGAGGCAGTCTGTTCCCCCGGTGTCTGTTCACCCCACCTTGGCAGCAGCTGTGCCCCTCTCGCTGAGCATTTCCGAAATGGGCACAAGTTATAGAGTTTAGGGGCAGTGGTTATTTGCACATCTCCCAATTTATGGGTTTCATACAAGCATCTCAGTAGAAGGCATTTCTCAAAATGTCTTCTTTCTTACACACTGGCTACATTCGGAAGGCAGAAACACACAGAAAAAGTATAGGTAATAACACCTGTTCTCCTATTCTATATTCTCCTAAGTCTCCTGATAAAAATGGTGCCTCCCTTGTGTGTGTCGAGCTACTACCCGCAGCAGGAAAGGCACCAAAACTCAACATGAAGACATGAAATGTTTTTCCTGAAACCATACCCTCTTTGGCAAAGTGCCTAGCTGTGGATTTTGGGCCCTAGCTCAGCCAACACCTAGGGAGACCTAGAAAAACTACAATTTTGAACATTAGACACCTGGAGGAATCCAGAATGGGTTGGCTTGCTTGGTTCTCACTGGTTTGTTTAACACAGAATCCCTTACAAACGTCAAACTTTTACTGCAAAACACATTTATCTTACATTATTGTAATGCAAAGTTCTGAAACCTGTGAGGGGGCACAGACTACCATCCACCCAGCAGTCCCTTAAGTCTTCTGATACAAAAGGTACCTCACTTGTGTGGGTAGACCCAGTGCCTGCAACAGGAAATGTCCCAAAACGCAACATGGCTACATCAAATTTTTCCACTCAAAACTGACCCACTTTTTGCAGTGTTTCTCAGGTCATTGTTAAAATGATCATCTTTGATGTATCATATTCGGCGCAAGGAGTATTCAATTGGCCACTATGAAGAATGTGTTATATATTTCTGAGTCATGTGGCCAGTTTTCATAGTATTATGGGCACCTTACTTGGACTCTACTGACATTGTAGGGTGCTCTCTATTTTATTATCTGTTATTCCTTTGCTTTTCCTCCTTCCCCACATTATACTAATTATTTTTATATTTCTTATGTACCTTAGTCTATCCCGTGATGTATTTCACTCTCGAATGTCTACCTCCTTGCCAGTTTAAGTTCCTTGGGTTTAACTTCTTGTTATTTTTCTTTCTTCACTCGATCTATTTAGAGATATCTCCTTTGCTTTCAGATTCTCTTATCTCTGCTGACGATGCACAGATGTATTTGTGTATCGTCAGCACAGAGATAAAGAAAAGCTGATAACTTTTCTAAATTAGGTAAAATCTCACATTGAAAATTTAGAAATTAGCCAGAAGTAATCCTCATTTACTTAACTGCGAACACCATGACACCTTAAAGCCCTCTAATATAAATACGTTGATGTGGATGATTTTTTACTACTTATCTAGTGAGGTTGATGCAAATTGTGTATTCAGCGTGTTTCTTAGACAGACCAACTACAAATTGGTCCAGCGTAATTTTAGTGCCTTATGCACTTTTGCGTTAAATACACATTATACACTAATAATATTAATCCATGTATACATTTATCAACATTAGGTGGCTTCATTTATCTTAAGTAAAAGCCACATATATATCTGAAATGTATCTCTTTGTTTATTGATGCTAATTGCACTTGTTTGGAATCCATTTTGATACAAGTTAGCTTAATGTTTAAATGGGCCTGAGTAATGTGAATTTAATTGTATTAAATATCTTGCCAGTGCCTTTTTTTTCTCTCCTCTGCTGTTGTCTTATTATCCCATTCATTAACCGTTTTGCTGCTGGGCCTTCCCTCCTCCCCCTCAGTGCTGAGCCTTAAATTGGTGGTTCAGGATAGTTCAAGCCTCCTTAACTTTTTTTCACCCAGGCTATCCATGCCAAATTGGTGTCCTTTTTTGCCAACATCCAGGGGATTCTACATGTTAGCAGGGTTTGTAGATTCCTCTGGAGGGGACTGAGAAATAAGCCGAAATATAGCAAAACTTTTTTTGGGGGGGGAAGAAATGGTAAAAAAGTGCTGCAGAAAGAAAGTGTCTGTTTTTTCTCCTGCAAATGGCATGAACGGAAGTCGTGTGGTAATGAAATCACCATCTTATCAGCTTTGAGGATGAAGCAGACTTGAATCCAAAAACTATTTTATCACAGTTTTGACATTTTACTGAGAGACAGTCCATTTTTTCAAACCATGTAACAGTTTGTGGTGGAAATGGGTGTTAAACCCATAAAGGATCCCAAAAACTATACATTTTTGTAAACTAGAGGAAATTCTAAATCCATCAAGGGGTCATTTGTGTAGTTTAAACTAAGGGCCATATTCACAAGCCCCTATCGCCACAGGAACGTCACTTTTTTCGACGTTTCTGTGGCGATAGGGGCTCTGCCTTATTTACAAGGCGATGTTAAGGCATTTAATGTGGCTTAACCCCGCCTTGTGCTATTTCCTGCCCGATAAAAATCACCTTCTTACCAGCTTTCAGAATGAGGCAGACTTGACTCCAAAAACAAGCTTTTTTTAACCACAGTTTTGACATTTTACTGAGAGACAGTCCATTTTTCCAATGTTTTGTCTTTCAACCTCCTTCCAGTTTCCGGTGGAAAAAAACTGTTCATTTTTGTAAGCTAGAGAAAATTGTACATTCAGGAAGGGGTCATTTGTGTAGTATCTTCAATTTTTGTCAAAGAAACTAAGGGGCATATTCACAAGCCCCTATTGCCACAGGAACGTCAGTTTTTACAACTTTTCTGTGGCGCTAGAGGCTTTGTATTATTTACAAAGCGGTGTTAAGTCAATTGATTTGGCTTAACCCCGCCTTGTAAATTAGGCACCTTTTCTCTCTATACTTAGCCTGAAAGGGGTGGGCAATAAGTGTTGTTGTTGGTGTTCCGCCGCAACACCCATTGATTTTGACGCTGCCCTATATTTACAAGGGTGGCGTAAATACGCGGTAGCCTCAAAATTAAGAGAAGGGAATACCTGGTCTTAACATGACAAAATGAGGAGAAATGCTTTACTTCTCATTGTTTTTACTGTTTCTATGTGTGCTGTATTGTGCAGCACATATAGAAACAGCAAAACTCCATGAATGATTGTTTATGTGCTGTAAGGTGTCCCTTCCTGCACATCAACAAACATGAACAAATATGACGATTTGCAACTTCTATATGTGCTGCACAATGCAGCAAACAAAGGAGTTAGAAATCACCATTTGTGATTGTTTATGTGCTGGAAGGGACACCTTCCTTCTCATAAACAAACATGCACCGCAATGCAGGCTCCCATGCACTTAAAGTGCTAGGGTGCCGGCATTAGCACTAGGCAGCTTAATTTAGCGCCAGCGCGAGAGGAAACGCAGTGGTGCACCACGTATTTGTAAATACAGCGCACCCCTGCATTTTCAGGATGGTGGAGCATGGCATTAGCAAATTCTGCTTAACACCATGCAGTGTCATTCTGTTGTACATATGCCCCTAAGTGTTGAAATAAATAAATATTCATTTGTGAGAACGTTTTCATTTGTAAATTCTTGTCATGATGGCCGATTTACAAAACCAATATCCCATTACTTCAGCTAGACCATTCTGGTTGTGGGGATATGTAGGGTGTGTGGACTTTCCAAGAACTCGAGGTACCCAGAGTCCATATATGAGCTGCAACTTGCAATGGTTTTTCATTGTGTTCGGATTATAGAGCAATTCATCTGGTAAAATATAAAAGTGAAAAACAGGTGTCAAGGATACCTATGTATTATTTATTATTTATTCATTTTAGAGTTTTCTGTAGTGCGATCAAGACCCAGAATCCGGTATCAGAGCGCTTTACAAAATCAGAGTAAGAATACAACTTTTACCAACAAGATCCAAGAGCGTATCAACATTTTTTTTAAAGTTTAGGCAAGAAGCAGAGTAAGAATAAAACTAGTTGCTGAACATAGCAGATATAGTATGAAGAAATTTTTAACAAGTTTCGGCAGGTAGCGGAAACGGTGATAGAGATGGTTTATACATAGCAGTAGGAGCAAGATAGCATATGAATAAGTCAGAGAGGCATAGATGTCAATATGGAGGAGTTTGGAAACAAGTTTGAGGAAGTGTACGGGTACCGTGCCTTGTAAGTCCGTGAAAAGGCTGGTGTGCTAGTAGGGCACCAAACGGTGAGCATGTGCAGAGTTGAGGGAGGAATTTGCTCATCAGGAATGATTTTGCTTCCCTTTTGAATAAAGGTGTAGATAAGATTTTTCTGATGCACGGAGGTAGAGATTTCCAAATTCTTGGTGCCGCTCCCTAGAACGCTCTGTCGGACGTTTTTTTCTTACTGAAACAAGAGGGTTTCAAGAGCAGGTTGTCTGAGCTCCTAGAGTGTCTGTTTCCTCCAGATAAAGTGAGTTTCTGGGAAAGGTACTGGGGGGTGTTGTGGGGGAGAGCTTGCTTTATGAGTAATGCAGCCATCTTCAGGTGGATTCTGGCTTCGTAGGCTAGCCAGTTGAGCGCCTTGAGGTGTGAAGATATATGGTCGAATTTCCTAGATCCTATTAAGAGTCTTGCTGCTGCATTGAGACACACCATTAGAGGGGCTGTTGAGGTTTTGGGGAGCCCAGAGAGAGTAGTACAACCGTATTCCAACATCGATATGACTAAAGCTTGAACTGCCGTTTTGAGGTCAGGGCTCTCGGTAATTGGTTTCATTTTTCTCAGATAGCTGCGGTGAAATCTGGCATTTTTAGTCAACAGGTTGATGTGTGTTTGCATGTTAAGGTTTTTATCCACTTTAATTCCCAGCAATTTGGCGGAGTCCACCGGAATCAGCGTGCAATTTAGGGCCATGATCATCTTGATCCATTCCTTTATCTTCAGAGAGTTTTTAGGAGGAGAGATTCAGTTTTTTGCGTGTTTAGTTTGAGGAAGTTGGTCATTAGCCAGTTGACGGTCTTTTCAAAAGCTTGATTCATTATCTTTTTCTCTTCAATGGACATGATCTTGATGCAGAGTTGAGTGTTGTCTGCGTACATGTGATAGGAGATGTTCGCCTGCTGTAGCAGATCAGTTAGTGGTTCTACGTAAAGGCTGGATGAGATGCATTGACAGAGCTGCATGTGTCCATTGGTGGAATAGCGCAGGTGCTGTAAGGAAGGGATGAGATGCATGGATATTGCTACATGTGTCCCAGGGGTGGAGCAGCAGAGCTCCACCCCTGGGAGGTGGATATTGGGGAATCGCGATTCCTAACGTATGAACCATGTATATTTTATTTAGCGATACCTAATGGGTCACAAAGAGACCTTTTGCATGAATATTAATGAAGTAGGTCACAATTCAAGACCCATTAGGAATGGCAGCCATCACAGGGATGGTGGCTTGTTGAGGACTACTGATGGTATGCCTATTTTTCTTGTTGAAAGGTCGACATAGGAGGGATTTACCATTTGCGGTAAATACCTCACCCTGAGGTAATGCGAGAACTGTGGGCAGTGAAGGAGAGATTTCAACCATTCACCATCAGGGGTGACATGGATAAGCAGCAGAGCATGCTGAAGATCACTCAGGAGCTTGCGGCAGAGCCGTGCACGGCATTACGGGTGCCCCAGCAGCTACATTTCACAAACCCACTCTTTGGCTCTTGACACTTACCTATTGTAGAGTTCTGGAGACCTTTAACGCAGTGAGTGACGTCAGCAGGGCAAATACTGTAAATACCGGAGCAGGTGACAGTGCCCACCGAGAAACAGTTCTCACAAAGTAGGCAATTCACTGAAACGAAAAATAGTCCTTATTTTCTAGATTTTTTTTTCTTAAGAATAAAATGTAAATGATAAGATACAGAACATTTAAGATTCATAGTCAGAGGGAAGTCGAAAAGAAAAAGAACAAGAAAAATCACAATTATGCATTACTCCCCCCCTTTTAAACCTTCCTGGTTGAGCCTTGCCTCACAATAACCCACCCGCCCAACCCCACCCTACCCACCCCCGAGGTACTTGGCCTCGATCTGTTATGCTTAGTTTGGATTCTTACTTGTTTTTAATTGGCCCATTCTTCTCAATCCATCTGGTCAATGCTGCCCAGATGTTTAGGCACTTTGTTCGGGAGCATAGTCCCCTTCTTGGCTTTTCCCAGATTATAGTTTGCTAATAAAAGAGAGAGACATTGCTTGAACCCGGGGTATGCAAGACATAAATGGAGGATTGCCAAGCCGATGAACACTAGTTCTTCTCCAAGTTTCCCCTACGTGTTCTGGGCTACCCCAAGTCCTATCAAGGTTGGAGAGAGGACGCAGTCAACTCCTTAAAAAAGTTGGTAATCTCTAATTTGATTTTACTAAGGAGATCGCAGGAGGCAAAGATGTGAATCAGAGCTGCCTGAAATAAGGCACACCAGGGGCAAAAGGTTCCTCTCCCCGTCCTCCATTTGGCAATTCTTTTAGGGATATATTGAATCGAGAAGCATGTTTTGTAGTATTGAGCCTGGAGTCCGGCCGGAATTAAAATATTCCGTGCTAATTCAGCTGAGCGAAAAAATAGGGGGCATATTAACAAGGAACAGGGAAAATGAATGCTAGGGGAGCATAGTGTTAATTTTTTTTAACGCCCGCTATTGCTGGATAATATTGCCAGGTTACCTCATTATTAACAACGCTAACCGCCTAGGCGATAAAAAAATCCAGCGATGGCGGCATTTTGGGAGGTTATCACTGGTAATGCAGCGATAAAACTACATGGATAGGGATATCCTTGTTGACAGCCCATGGTGGACTAAGCCATGTAATCCACTTCCCTTTGGATTACATGGCTAAGTCTGCAAATTAGCAAAGGTAAAAAAAAGCAGCATTAACCGTGGTTGGTGCTGCTTTTTTTGTCTCTAACAGGGTTAGCGTGAAGCTTGATAATAGGAGAAATGTCGCTCAGCGACATTTCACCTATTATTTTGCTCTGGAACGCCCACTTTGCATCTCATTAGAGATGCAAAGGGAAGCGTAGTGAAAAGGGTGCTAACATGCAGTTTTGCATGTTAGCACCCTGTTGTTGGGCGATATTTTTATCTCGGCTTCTTTGGTTTTTAAAGCTAAAAAAAGCTGAGATAAAGCCCTTGTTAATATGCCCCTATCATCTTTCATTTGTGAGTTAAAAAGATTATAAACTACTTGTATAGATAGGTCTCCATTCCTTCTCAATTTATCAATTATATAATTATTAGCAAATCCGATTGGCCCCCACCTTTCTTATATAAAAAATCGCTAATTTGGAGGTATTTGTAAAAATCCCTCCGATCCAGCTCAAACCATTTTTTGGAATTATCGAAAGAGGCCAGACCTATTAGAGAGAAAAAAGCTCTGAGCTTGGTCAGCCCTGCGTCGCACCATCTTTGAAGGATTGGGCCTTTAAAAATGTCTGGTAAATTGGGATTATTGCAGAGTGGTGAATAGTAATATAGTAATAGTATTGAGCCGACCCATACCGATTAGTTTTCAAACTGACTTCCAAATTCTAAGCCCCCCTTGTAGAGTTTTAAAGCTAACTTTCTTATAGTGGCTGTCATTTAAGAATCGCCAAGCCCAGTCCCTCGCTTCCACCCCCATTATAAATACAAGGGGGGAGGTGTGGCACCGCGTCCAGGTCAACGATCTCCGGCGGCAGATTAGCCCAGCATGTGACTCTGGGCAATACGTTGCCTAATCTTCCCGACGGCCCCCAGCGCCTAGAGACCCTTACGGGTGATTGTTTGCGCTTTACAAATGTGGAATATTATTATTATAAGTGGGTCGGTACTTCTTCAAATGAGCTAACTTTGGCTTCTCTTTAGGCCTGGGCAGTAAATTTCGTTCCGTTCGCGGAATTTGGGTAATTTTGCGTTCCGCAGAGAACGCAAAATTGCCCAAAATTGTACGTTCCGCTACTTCGTGAAATTTTTTGCTTGTTCGCGTTCTTAAATGCGTGTTTGCGAGACATTTCCCCTCGAGCAGGCAAACAGCGGTTGCAAACAGTAAACAAGCATCCCGAACATGCAATTCCGCGTGTTTGCGGAATATCTGCATGTTCGTGGAGATTTTTTACTGTTCCGCTGAGATTTGCGTAACGCGATTAGGCGAATTCCACCCACCCCTACTTCTTTTGTATTAGATTTAAATTGTATAGAAGTGAAGTGGCCCAATAATATAGTCTTATACTTGGTAGAGCCAGTCCTCCCCTCTCACTAGGTAAAGAAAGATATGTATATGCCCTTCTTGGCTTAGCGGATGCCCAGATAAATCAGGAAAATAGATCTTCAATTTGTTTTAGACAATTGGTGGTAAACTCAAGGGGGATTGCACGTAAAAGATATAAAAATGTAGGGAAAAATAACATTTTAATGATGTTACATCTGCCGATGCTAGACAGATGTAAATTATGTATATCATTAACATAATTTTTTCTAGATTGTTCTAGATTTTTGTACATAATGTTTTTTATTGTAATATAAAACGTATCTTAAAAGAGGACATTTACAAACTATTTTGTTCCAAATTAGAAACTCTTACATTTTTTAAACTGTAACAATTCAACAAAGAATCACAGATAAAGAAAAGAGGTGTCCGCAGGGCATCAGTGGACACCTCCTTGGACCATGCCTCATTCCCTGTCACTAAGGCGACTGATGAGTTTCGGATCATAGCTGAAAGCTCTGCTCCCAATGGGTACACAAGTACAACAGGTGTAGTATTAACAGTCCCAGAATTTCAACAGGGCTGGCTTTAGCGCTAGTGGCACCCAGTGCGCCAATGTTTGTTGTCGCCCCCCAGTAACCACCTCTGCCACAGATTCACTCACTACCACCCTTTAACAGAGCCCCTCTAGTCTCCATAATCACTCTCAGGTTAATTGTGTTAGTATTAGCGCGCCGTTCATACCAGTGAAGGGTGTCAGAGCACTTTACATCACACACACAAAGATACAGAGACCATGAATCCTATGGGTTTAACTCAGTGTATAGGAAATGTTACCTGATTCAGAGGACTACAAGGTGTCATCCATACTGGCAGACAGTATAGTTTAAGAGTGCTTAGTCTGGAGAAGCTCAAACTCAGATTTTAAAAATCAACATCATGGTTTGGGGTTCTCTATTATGAAAATAAATGATGTCTACCCAAATGAACCCTTTTCTCAACATTAATGAAATGATATTGAAAGACACAGGGGTTTGTTTACAAGCCCTGCGTGCTGCCGGTACGTCAATTTTAATGACGCTACGGCATAACCATATCTACGAAGCCACCGAAAACCACACTGCGTGGCTTTTCATGGCCTCGTAGATATTGTGTGAGAGAACACAGCGTAAGTTGTTGCGTTACCTCACACAGTGATAGGGAGTCATGCCATGGAAGTTTTGAGGGGTGTTTCCACATAACACCCATGGCTTTTGACACATTCCCAGATTTATACTATGCTGTAAACCTGGGACTGCATTAAAAGCCTATGCCTCCCCAGGGGTGGCACAACAGTTGTCTTTGTGAAGGAAGGTGTCCCTTTCTGCACAAAATCAACCTGATTCCAATGCAGACACCCATGCACTATTGTGCCTGCGTTGTTGCTAAACAGCCATTTCTGCAACTGCAGAGTAAAAGAGGACACAAATGCACCATTTCTCATTGATGCAGTGCATTCCTGCCCTTTTCTTTAGACATAGGAGAGCGCTGCAGGAAGGCTTGTGGCGCCGCTCTATACCAATAATTAGTAAATGTTGCCCACAGTTCCTCCACCTGAAATCAGCGGCAGGTGCGGTTGCATCAGTCGCACCATCCTAGAGCTGGCCCTGACTTTCAAGCCCCACCCACTCCACTGTAATTCAGCACCGCAAACCTGCCGAAATATGACAGATGGAAAATGAATGAGAAATACCCGGATATAGGGATTTTGGTGCATAATGCATTATTCTGCATTTTTTGGGCCATTGTTAGGAACAGATTTTTGAATGGGCTGTAGATTAAACCCCTGGATCTTTGAATTATTTAAGGAGTGATAAATAGCCTGTGGCACTAATTACAAACAGGGATGTATATTTTCTAATTGAATTACGAGTTGTGCGATAATTACTGCACCCCCACTATTTCCCCAGATAGATTCTGGCAGGTTAGGCCTGTCCAAATATATATGGGGAAGAGAAGTCTGAAAAGATTTCAAGCCATGCAGATGTTTGCACTTTAAATATTGATACTACCCACCCAGCCTCACAGGTGAGAATGGAGTTGGGCAGCATGGAAGAGATAGCAAAGAGGCAGGGGGGAAATATTGTGTCTGAGTGGCAGAGAAAAGAGGATGGTGGGTGAGCAACTGCTCAGCACTCCACAAATGCTACCCATGGGTATCGAACAATATACATGACCGGTCACCCAGCATAATAAAAGTGAAATAGCCAATGAAACAATGAATAAAAAAGCGTTTATTGTTCAATTATTTAAAATCATTACAATATGCTAACTGTATAAAATAATTTTCTAAAAAAGAAGCGTAAATTATATTCCCTAAACTTTTTCCTCCAGTCAGTTAAACGTAAAACCTTCATAAAATGACATATTATGACTATGCAGTTTAAAAACAAAGTGCATTAATGTTTTTAAATTGGAGGTGTGTCTGCCTCTCTCCTCCATCCAGACCTACAGTTTCCTTTTTGCAGCTCAGCGTTTGCGTACAGTCCAGCGCGAATTAGGTCTGTAAATTTCCCCAGCCGTGCTACTGTTTGACTTGCTGTAGACAAAAAACACAAGTCCGAAATTTCGCAGTATCGGTTGAGGCCCTGAGCTCTGCAAATTGGGATGACCAAACGTTGCCTCTCTCTAGCTAACTTTGGGCAGCAACACAACAAGTGATACCAGGATTCCTGGTGGTAGTCACAAAGTCTGCATGCTACTGTTTTGTCCGGACGGGCCCAGCTTGGGTTGAACTCCACTATGGGTAGTGCCAGGAGCCTCATGTGAGTGATCTTTTTCCAGGTTTGAACGGAAAGAGCTTGTTCAAAGTAGGGCTGTGCTTTACCCACTTTATAAGAGTCATCCAGTGAGGAGAGGTTTGGGTGATGATGCAGACTAGCGAGATCTCTTGCGAATTATTTTTGCTTTACCTGTCAGTTCACTGCTCTTTTCCATGCTGCAGTTGAGATGTTCGTTTTGGCCAGGTTTTGCACCTCTATTTCCAGCAATTGATTGGCTACTGCCAGTTGCGCTTGCCATGGAGATCCGCTTTCTTCAAAGATTGTTTTAATTTGCGCTTTCAAAGCCGTTGCTGGTGCTCGCAGGTTGCTAATATAATATTTTATTGTGTCTCCCAGGCAAGAGATGTTGGGACGGGAAAGTCCCAGCTACAGCCTTACTCTAGCTCTCCTGTCCAGTCATGGGATACCCAGCACTTTCTTATATGCAGCAATTTGAAAACTCATATAGAAGTTGGTAAGGGCTCCGGGGAAAATTAAATGGCCATAGTTGACTGAGGGCAATATTTTTGCTTTTAAGACTTTCAAGATGGGGTCCGTCGATGGACAATGTAATTTTCGATTGAGGTTTCCCAGACTGCAGATGATTCTTGCCCCTTTACTTTTGAAGTGCTTCAGATGAACTGTTGTCTTTGCCCCCTCTGTTAGCCTGAGGCCCAGGTAGTTATAATTTTTGCAAGATATAATTTGCTGGTGACCCAGGCGCCATTGGGCTATGTGCTTTCGATGATACTTCCCAATGATAAGAATCTTAGTCTTCTCCTGGTTTACCAATAAGTTGTTCTTTTGATTAAACCTGTTAAGCGCGTCTAGGGCTTTCTGTAGGCCTATCCTAGTGTGGTCTAAAATTACAAGGTCGTCGGCATATTGAAGTATTTGGAGCCGCTTGTTCCCCAGCTTTGGAATGACTAAGTTTGCCCCCTCCAATGCTTGGCCCAGGTCGGATGTGTAGATGTTGAACAAAAGTGGTGCAAGAACACACCCCTGTTTGAGGCCGTTATTTGTTGGGACCTTATTGGTCATCGATGATTGGCTGTTCTTAATCCTTACCCAGGTCCCTTCGTGTAGAGACCTTATTGCCTTAAGCAACTTTTCAGGGATGCCCCAGTTGGTGATTTTACTCCATAGTATGCCATGGTTTACGCGGTCGAATGCTGCGCTATAGTCCACAAAGCAGCAAAACAAGTGAGGTTGAGCGGTCTGAGTCGCACGTTTGGACAAGTATCCCAGTGCTATGATGTTGTCTACTGTGGAACATTGTGGTCTGAATCCTGTTTGAAAAAAAGGCAAGATGTTGTGCTCCTCCGCCCAGCTTTCTAGTTCCTTCTACCGCACTCTAGCAAATGCCTTTGCTTCGATATCTAGCAAGGCCACGAGCAGGTAGTTTTCGGGTTTCGTGCGATCTCCCTTTTTGTATATGGGGCAGAGTACTGAGCCTTTCCACGATGATGGGATGGAGGCTGTTTCAAAGGCGTGCTTGAAAAGTAGGATTAGCTGTTCTGCCCAGAATCCGTGTGCCTCTTTAAACACCGCCGCTGGAACACCGTTGGGGCCCGGTGCGCTGTCTGTCCTCATTTTCTGGATCAACTTAATTATCTCTCTTGTGTTTATGAACAAGCTCTCAACCTCATCTTCGTTATCTAATGGATTTAGTTGTTCTTGCGGTATGCAGCGTTTAGAACGCAAGCATTACCACGGAATACCTTTACAACGCGGGCGTAACAACGAAAGTTGTTACCACGCATTGCACTGGGGGGCGCTCAAAGATAGTAAATGATTTAATTTACTATCCCAACACCTTCCCTACTATCCACGGGGACTGGTGTTGGAATAGTAAATTAAATTAATAAATTTTGCGCCCCCCAGCGCAATGCGTGGTATCAACTTTCGTTGTTACGAACGCGTTGTAAAGGTACGCGTTGTCAATGTATGCGTTCTAACGTCATACATCCTGTTCTTGCGTGACCCTCATTGCCTGCTCTGTAGTGTACAGTTGTTTTGCATACTTGACCCATTCCGTGGCTGCCACGCCACTTTCTTTACTTTGGTCAGTATGGCTTAATTGTCTGATGTGTCTCCAGAAGCGGACGTGGCCGTTTTCTTTAAGCATATGAAATATTTTCAACCACTCTGCCTCAATTTTTTTTTTGTTCGGATTTCCCATATTTTTTTCCTGTGTTCACGTCGAAGGACTTTTATTTCCACGCTGAGATGAGTTGTCACTCCTTTTCTTCTCACCTTCAGAGCTTTAGAGAGGCTCCGTTTCGTTTGCTCTAAATCCGTGGGGTTTGGCTGTTATAGGTGGATTTGCGGTTGAAGGCGTTTGGTTTTCAGGGGCCCACTAACCTGTCCTAGGACCGATTTTAATTCCAGAAGTAGTTCCTTCCAGTGTTCCGTGGGAGGAGCCGTTGTTTGGCACTGCTCTTTGCGGACGACCCACTACATGTGCACTGGACTTGTTTTTATGAACCACTTTATTCTGTTCAATGCTGTGTGGTGCTCTTCCTCGGCAGAGATACCCACTGTTCCGGGGTGTTTTGCGGTTTTCCCATTTATGTCTAATGTGACCCTCAGTGGTTTGTGATCGCTTTCCTCCCTGTCTCCCACCTCCAAGTCCTTAAAAAGTGTTGCAAATTTCTTTGCGATGAAGATGTAGTCAATTGTTGACTTGGTATTGAAGGTGGACAAGGGACACCATTGTGGGTCCACAGCTTTCATGGTAGCGTGGGTAGAGACCATATTATGCGCAGTCAACAGTTGAACTAAGGGAACCAATTCTGTTATGCTTGAAGTGTCCCTTGTGTCGTCGTCTAGCCCCCTGATGTTCAAGTCCCCTGCAATGATTGGGAAGTGAGATGCATGTTTGTTTATCAAGTGATCCATTTTTTAAGATATTAATTTTATTGCTTGCTTTTTTTGCCTTGTGGCAGGGTTTATGTAACAACTGAATATCAACAGACTGATTACGTTATTATTACTTTTGAGGCCAGAGATCAGGACTGCTTGGAGATTCACTGAGTTGGTTTCTATTGAGTTTACCTCTATTTTACGGTTGTGGTTGATGTAAATTGAAAGCCCACCTGCTGCTCTCCCGAAGATATTACTTTTTACTGCTGCGGTGTGAATCTCGTAAAACCCTGAAATAATTAAGGGTTCTGTAGCCCATGTCTCTTGTAGACAGAGTATGTCATTTTCTTGAAGATACAAGCTTGCTGCTTTACAGTTGAGCATTCTTTTCAATCCTGCAACATTCCATGATAAGATGGACAGTAGAGTGTTGTTCCCCCTTTTTTGGTACTTATCCCATTAGCTGGCTCCCTTGTCTTTGTTGGATGTGCCGTCGAGGGCTCGTGTCTCCCGGGCCAATCGTCATGTTTTGCCTTGCGATGTGATTTAGGTCCATGTGGAGCACTACCCTTTCCTCTGCAGATCTTATTATCTTGTAGGCCTTGTAGAGTCTCTGGACCATGGGCGCACTTGTCCCTGTTTGATTAACTGCCGTCCCTTTTAACACCGAGTAAACCTCCTTTATAGGGGAGTTTAGTGCTAGAACATGTGGGTATTTCTCAGGTATGGGAAATGCTATGTCAATTCCCCAGACGGCCATCATTGCTGTTTCAACAGTTGTGAGCCCCACTTGGGCGTGTCTGCTCAGGCCATATGAGGTTGATTCACCGTGGGTGTCGCTTGTTAGACTTAATAATTTAACCCAGACTAAATCTTCTGATTGAATTTCCGTAAAAGATGGTATATGCTTGAATAGCCTGAGTAAGTTGCCCCTGTTTAGAATATCGTGGTTACCTTTGATGTGGTATCTAGGGGCTAGAATCATCTTGTATGTTGTTTTACTAATTTGATTTACTTTGCCCTGATTTTTTAGTTCTCCTTCGCTGCTGGGTGCATTGCTACTAATGCCGTAGGTCCATTTGCCTAAGGCCGGCTGCTGGGCAGAACGTTGAAGTGGCAGTTCTACTTGGTCGCTTATTTTCAGCCCCCCAGGGGCGAGGTGGCCCTTAGTTGTACTAGCCCCAGACTCAGGTGCTTGATCCTTGCATGCTCCCTCTGGTTTTCTGTGTTCACTCAATTTGTTGTTTAACTCTGGGGAGGATGAGCTCCGCCAGCCATGCCGTGTGGGCTTTGAGCGCCCTCTGTATGGGGGATTAGCTGTTTGTAGCTACCCCTCAGATCTGTCTTCCCCGGGACGGGTGAAACTGTGCCTATTGAATTATTTGAATTGTTTGAAGGCTGACTTTTTGTAAAGATTGGAAAGAGGCGTCTTGATTCAGTATTACTTTGTGATTTTTGGGAATAAGATGGTAAAAGGAGGGCACGTTTTTTTGCTGTCTTAGCTTTTTTTCCTTTTCCTTAAGCTTTTTCTTGGCCCTCCTTGACAGAGGAATCTCCTTACTTCTCTGGTTGAGGTTAATGCCTTCTGATTGTTTTTCCAATGAGAGGTGGCTGCTGTTGGTTTGCGTCTGACTGGACTACTTGAGACTTTGTTAGATGTCGAGGAGTCTTGTGCTTCTAAGATTATTATTGAATCACCCGATTTTCCTCCTCCTGCTGTACCTGACTGATTTTCAAGTTTTAAGTCAGAACTGCAACTATCCTTGTCGATTGGGATTCCAGTTTGAGTTCTTAGAGCTTCCACCATCCCTTTAAGAATTTCTGGCAGTGTTGCCCATGTATCCATGAGTGCGGCGTACAAGCAGGTGCCCAGGCTGTTGATCTGGGTGTCACTCAGCTTTTTCTCCAGAAGATCTACCTTATTGTTCAGCTCCACTAAACGTAGCGCGATAGCTGCTAATAGATCAATTTGTAGCTCCATCTTCTTTGATTGCCAGAGCAAGGACCTGGCCATGTTTTGCACTGTTTCTCCGGGAGGGGATGATCCTTGTTCCTAAATGGCACTGCTCTCCTGATGTTTTTAGCTTTGGGGACTTGGTGTAAAGGAGGGTGTGCATCGGTCCTCGTTGGAGCTTCTATAAAAGGTTGGAGTCAGCTCCAATGTACTTTGTATCTTGGATTCTAGATTTTGGAGAAATATTGGGGATAGACAACCCAGATTTTGCGGCCTCTCTGACGCGCCAGAGCCTGGATTTAGTGACGATGGCCTCAGCACCGGGGAGAGAGGAATCAATTGATCCTAACAGTGTATTTGGGCAATTGTAACTTGCTCTGTCTTCTGGCAGCTTGGTGCTGGTGTGTCTCTTGCTGAATCAGGTATGTGGCCCAACCCTGAGCAGGAGCGAGAGCGCCGTCTTTCTAAACTTGTGGTTCCAGGGCTTTCGCATTGTGTTTGTGTGTTTGGCAGCTTATGATAGAGCTGATTTCCTGAGCTATTGTCCGTCCAGTCGCTGCTTATGCCTCCTTGTTACACGGGCATATCTGAAATGCTCTCTGGGTTGGGTGTAAGTTTAACTAGAAATTGTGTGATGAGTCCCCCTGATGGCGATTTCAAACAGGGCTTTTTTTCTTGGTCTGCGAGCTTTGAGCTCCGTAAAGTTCTGAGTGGAGCTTTGGGCTGATCTGTTGAGTTTGCATGGCCATTTTCTGATTGCTGGCTGCTTTTTGAGTGACTTCTTTTTATCTTTCCTCTTTCTAGGTAGTCTAAATCTACTACCGTGAGGGCTGGGTGCTCCTTGTAGCTTCCACTCCACACGGTCTTCTGTGTCTTCTGTGAGGCGGCTGGATTCAGCAGTGGGTCAGGCAGCGCTTGCATTCAGCCGGTCTGCGCTCTCTCATCTCTCGCTTGTCGTGTTTCCTTGGGGCACGTGGGGAGCCCCCTGGCCGTATCCCCAACCTGCTGATCTTGGCTCCTGCCGCAAGAGGAAGCTCCCAGCGTCTCCTGCCGCAAGAGGAGGCGCCCAGCGGCACCTGCCACAAAGTAAAGCTCCAAGCGGCTCCTGCCGCAAAAGAAAACGCCCTGTGCCGGCTGGCCCTGATCCTTCTCAGCCTGTCCGGGATGGATACAATGGGTTAATTCTCTTGCTGCATCAGATGTAATTTACGAATTTGATCCTAACTTGAAAACACAAGAATTTCTCCAATACGAGTATGAATGTCCTCTGCCGACCGAAATTCTGCCTCTCGAACATTACGGCTGTATAATATATACAGACAGATCAGCACAGCCTGCAGTTGGGGGTAAACAAGCTTATAGTGCTGCGTGCGCGATTGTTAAAGGTCGCTGGCACGAAGGTAAATTCAGACCTATGGTCACTAAAACTGAATCACTCGGAGACTGTACAGCTCAGCGAGATGAACTACAGGATTTCAAGATGGCGCTTGAGAATACCGATCTCGAAATCCCCACACTCATAGTGTGCGATTCGTATTACTGCATCCAGTCCTACAATGAATACTTGCAGAACTGGGTTCAAAATGGTTTTAAAGATGCGAAAGGTGGCACAATTAAACATAAAATACTTTGGGAACAAGTAGTTCTTTTGCGGAAAGAACTACAAAAGACTCACGTGATGCATACACTGAGTCATCAGCGTGATGGCGTTCACGTTACAGGGAATTCATTGGCTGATGAAGCCGAGAAGGCAGCTGTGCAAACGGCTTCCGTAGCTGCTATCACACGGTCAAAAACAAAAATAGACAGCGAGATAATGCAAGCTGTCACTGCTTCAGTAAAAAACAGTGGTAAGACACTCCCGAAAGGCTTTCCAGTAAAGTACTCATACAAAACTGATGCAAATAATGTTCCTTTTGCCGTAATCCCTGGAGTGGGGGCTAGGGCAATTCCAAACATGGAACATAGGTTAGGACTAATCTTAGCGGCACATGAAGTGCTCGCCTCTGCACATGCGGTTGTTTCCGCCACGGTATTGTTACTAAAACAGAGATATTGGTGGCCGCGCATGAGAAAACAGACTAGAAACTATGTTCTAGACTGTGAAATATGCCAAATATCCCAGCACTCTGCTGACGCCAAAACTGTTATTAAAGATCCGCGAGCCTTTTTCGGCACATTCGCAATTGGCACGCTACATTCTGACCAGGGTCCTGCGTTTAGCTCTCGAGCTTACAAAGAGGCCATGTCCAGCTTGGGCGTTGCATTGCGGTATTCTAGTCCCTTCCATCCTGAGGGTAATGCGGTAGTGGAGAAAAAAAACGTGACATACAGCAATCTATAACAGCAAAGGTATTAGGTTCGGGTGATGGGTGGGTCAAACATCTAATAAATGTCCAACGTAGTCTTAATAATCTG
Source organism: Lissotriton helveticus (assembly GCF_964261635.1). Classification (NCBI taxonomy): domain Eukaryota; kingdom Metazoa; phylum Chordata; class Amphibia; order Caudata; family Salamandridae; genus Lissotriton; species Lissotriton helveticus. The sequence goes on along the minus strand of NC_136061.1, from coordinate 3,899,609 downwards.
CCAAGACATTCTCTGGGTGGAATCACTCCGTATGAACTTTTGTTTGATATTAAAATGTTGATCGAAGACCTCGATCCTCAGACTTCAGTGGTAGAACTAAAAACCTTTGATAGCAAAGATCGTTTGGCTGTTTTACAGGACTTAAATGAAACAAGAAGAAATGTAAGTAACACAAAGCAAAAGCCAACGGCCACTGAAGAAAAACCACCTGTCCCAGCAAGACCTGTCTGGATTCCCAAGATTGGGGATCTGGTCAGAGAAAAGATCGCGGTGAAGAAGGAATTTGAGCCTTTCTACAGAAAAACAGTACATGTCTTAGCAATCTTCGGAACAAGATCAGTAGTACTACTGCCCCTTGCTGGTAAAAAGGAGAACAGAGTTGTATCAATCGACCTGGTAAAACCACAACCATGTGGCCAATAATAAGTAGTAGGCCCAGTGGACTCCCAAGATGTAGCAGAAGACCAAACCTTGCTACAATTCAAGAGGTTCAAACTGAGAGACTAATCACATTTGATAAACCTGCAGTGAATAAAGAAGGACTATGCAACAAAGCCATGGAACTAATGCCTCTTGAAACCCAAATTGCAACAGTTCGTCAAGAAACACCTGTCTACAATGATGTAGCCTCTGACTATACTAATATGACAAAGGAAGCAGCAACTACAAAGATTAATAACAATCATGATGCAATTCCAACAATTGACAGAACTGCCTCATTTTATTTTATCAATTACGATGACTTTTCTGAAGATCCTAGTGAACATGAAGAAAAGCCAGCAGACAAAATTTTCAAACAAAAAATAACAGAACTCTTTCATCAACTTGGAGAAACATATCTGATTTCACCATGGATTGAATTGTGGATTGTGTTGGGTGTACTTTTCCTCCTGCTCTGGCTCATTTTTCTTTTTAAGCTTGGGAAGAATGATTAATGGAAAATACAGTACAATGGACACAGCAAGTCAGAACATCAACTTGGTTCTAAAGCCTCATAGATCTTCTCTCATTGAAAAAAGAGAACTGTCATCAGTGAACATCACAGCCATTCCTATACCTGGTGGTGTAGCATGGGACGCTACTGATTATGACATCTATGGCCCGGTTGAACTCTTGAAGTTTCCACACCAGTTCAAGGTTTCTTTAAATGACTTTGTCTCACCGAGCACTTTCTCTGATGATTAGGACTTTGAAACTATTAATAACATGATGTCAGATTTAGAAATGTCAACAAAATTTACAGAACATGATTATTTAGAAGGTTCATCAGATTATGAAGAAATTTATTGCTTTAATCATTATGGGCACCACTATGTGCATGAATCTGCGAATCCTAGAAATGTTTTTACTTATAATCAATGGGAACATTGTCCAACACCTCCAAAAGGCAGCTCAAAAACATTTTATGATAAATTCCCATACTTCTCAGGGTTTAATACCACAGATCCAGAAACTTTTTATTTCAAAATTATGAATAAGACAGGAATGAAAACATGTTGCCAAATACTAAACTAATTTATTCTGCAAAATTGTATGCACAGTTGTCTACATTTGGTTTTGAATTTTGGAAAGATAACATTGAGACAAAAACGGTCTGGGGTACAAAAGAATGGCAGGTACAAGGTTTAGAATCATTATTCAGAGCCTGCATGATCCCAGAACAAATAATGTTCCTGAATGACACCATTCAACAAACAACCTGTCTTTGCCTAGCCAAGATAAAGGATTTACACAAACTGTCTATACCAAAGCCCATGCCTGATAGTAATAGCACTACAGATGAGGAGATAGACGTATCCCATATTTTACACCAAAACAGAACTAATCCTGATTGAAAAAAATGGTTGATCTGGCCAACAGACACAAATAAAAGTCAAGATAGATTCCTGAACAAAACACAGGGGTTCACACAGCACAGGCCAGACCCAAGATATTCCCAGAGACAACATCCAGGGATAATAACAACATACAGTGTAGGAAAACTATGCCTCGAATGGCTACAGAAATCCACACTACCTGAAATTAAGCAACACTTGACCTTACTTAAAGAAGGTGTTGACTTGCAAGATTTCTTATTGGGACCTCACAAACAGCGTCAAAAACGTTTCATATACGCCAGTCCAGCTTACAACGAAGCTTGGAAAGTAACGCAAATTGAAACTGCTGAAAAAATACAAGAAATTGATCGTATAAATTTGGAAAAAACACTGTCTGTAGTGGACAATGGGTAAACAACTCTGTCCTCCAGAATTTATTCTTTGGACAGCATTGTATCATCTGCTATTGATATAATAGAACAGGGCATGCTAATGTTACAACATGGTCAGTCCCAATTACGTTCTATTGTACAGTTAGGCTGGACGTTACAAAATCTCCGTTCAGGCTACGTGCCCTGGCGTCTAATCAACACAACGTCATTATTTTCTATCTTTAACCTTACAGATAAACAAATCTCTTTGGCACAAAGAGGAGCAGACTATACAGTGCTCAGCATTGAAAAACTAGAAAGATTACCATTGACAGTTTCCGAAAAGCCTGTCATTTAATGGATAATACATGGCACCATTACAATACCAATAACGACATTTCAGTTTCAATATTGCCCAAAGCACATACCAGCGGGCCTGTATGAAAAGTTGGGTAAAGAGTACATCAAGTCAAACTGGAATTTACCTTACACACATAGATGTTGAAGTGGGGATGAAAAAAGAGGTATTTCTTAGTGGTAACAATTGTAAAAACTCACTAAGTGGTACACTTCTGTGTCAAGGAATGAACTTGCATGGAGCTTGCGAGGGTTCATCAAATGACCTTTTTTGCCACCTGCACGGCACCCCAGCTACACAAATAGAACCTTTTTTCAGACAACTTTCTAACGGCAGTTACGTTATGTTAAGTGACCACAGCTGTTGAGGCATGTTGCCAGGAACGGCCTATCTCGTTAGTGTTACATCCAGGGTCACTTGCTGTATGCAAGTATTGTATCCAAACAGCAAACCAGAAAAGGAGGCAACGATATGGCCTTCATTGAATATCTCTTCTATTCAAATTGATACTTTAACCCCTTCCATGCTCATGACGAGCTCAGCTCGTCATGCAGTACACTGCTTGTGTGCTGATGACGAGCTGAGCTCGTCATGAACAATGGGATTCAAAGATCTGCAGCACAGCAGATAAATATGTGCAGCATCCATGTGGTTAAGCAGAATGAAAGCCATTCTTTTACAAAAAACTGTGCCTTTGACCTCGTCCAGAGAGACGTATGATCTGCATGTATACTTTTGTCTGGCTTACCTTTATCTCCTAATATTTTAAACTGACTGTGGAGCAAAGTGTTTTTATCTCCATTTTGACTTGCTGACTTGCAGTCTTGAAGTGTTTTTCTGAGACTACCTAATCACTCTGCTTGGGTTAAAATCCCCCCTTAATTGCTGATTGAGAGGAAGTCCAAACCTCTCTAAAAACCTGGCAATGGTCTGGTCCACTTGCCCAATGGAGGGAATCCTACACAGGCTTCACTAACATAGAAATATGTTGAACCACATCATTGCATGTATTCCCACTCTGTCCCCCTCAGGAATGAACTCATTCAAAATCAACTACCCACCTGACTTATCCAAAATGGAGAAAAGAAATCAAACACAATACTCTCAGGAGCAAACTGAAAACTCTCATATCTGACTCCTATTTCAGCCTCTCAAAAGGAGTCATTAAGGCCCATCTGATATTCTTCACGAAAAGAACAGCAAAATGGAGGAATACGTTTTACTCCCTCAAGGCAATCATTGCTACACAGAACATCCCCTACGGTCTAAAAATCATAATATCACCTCCCCTCTCAATCAAAGTAAAAGCTGACATCTCAATTTCTTAGAATGGCAATATCTTTATCTAAGCAATGGACAATGACCTGCTATTATTTGACTAACTTTTTAGTGACCTAAAAAGGCAAGTAGCAGCCTCAACTAAATCTACTAGTTACCCATATCATACCTCATCTACCATCCATTAATCTAAAATAACACACTCCGGGCCTATCAGCAAGAAATAGCAATATTTATGGCTAAATGCACTTCGCGACTTTTTTTATCGTTGCTTATCGTTGGATATTTTAGCTGAGAAAACATGCTATTAGCAAAATTTTTCTCCATTGTGCTAAAATATCCAGCGATGGCAGCGAAATGCGAAAATATCGCTGGAAATCCAGCAATATTCGCGCATTAACACCAATGGGGACTTAATCTGATAATCCACCCCCCCATTGACTATACAGGTAAGTAAATATTTTTTAGCAGGCGTTAGAATATAGCGATAATCGCACTTAGCCCGATTTTTTTAATCATTTCGCCTGCCTTGCTAATAGGCGATAGCTGTGTTAGCGACTGTTTTCAGTTGCAGATCAGCGTCTAAACATGCAACTGATGTAGCAGATGTGATCTTAGAGCATAATCTAGAAACCTGGCTCAACCCAACGGCAGCTCCAGTACTACGTCTAGAATTTACAGATACTTATTCACTGTAAATTCACTCCCTTTGAAGATACATCATCATTTAAACTCTTGGGAGCAGAAATCATGCTTGAAAGGTAACTTCTTGTGAAAACTCTCATCTATACTACCCACTGGCGAACAACACAGTCTTCTGAAGCAACTTATGGAAACGATTATAATAAAGTCAACATCACTCTCTAATAATATATTATTAGGTGATTCCAACCTGCATTGGAACAACGACGAACATCCCACAGGGGCTGCACTCAGTAACCTGCTCTAGGACATCAACATGAGTCAAGCTTGTAATGGACCTACCCACAACAAAGATGACATGCTTGACCTCATTATTGCTAAACCAGGATCAGTGAATGTGATAAACATCACTCAACAGACTGGTCTGACCACAACCAGGTTATTTTCCAAGTATCCACACAGGAAACTAAAATCAAGAGTCGAACAAAAAGGAAAATAATGTGGATAAGGGTTTACAGCCACGGACTGACCAAACATTGGCTCCTGAACTGGCGTATCTCTACAAAGCAGTATGAATAACATAGCTCAAACGGCAGCTCCAATACATTTGAAAAAACACTAAAGAAACCTTCAGTACCCCGCTTCAATCAATAAATGAACAAAGAAAGAAGACAAATATGACATGTGGTATGACTTTAGAGGAAGGACCCATACATCACCCATCTTGAACAATTGAGAAGGCAAAGAATCTTGTTCAAAAATGCTATCTGGAATACAAAAACAACAGTGTTCAGATGTCAACCAGACGCAGCGTAAAACTGCCCACAAAACTCTCTGATATAATAAAGCAACAATTGGGAAAACTTGCAGAACCCACAATTGCAAACCACTCAACTAACATATTAACACTTTCTCCACTTTCTTGAAAGAAAAAATCAAAACCATATGTACCTTTAACCCAGCCAAGCTAGTACCCAACCATAGGTACACAGCGACCCCAGTATCACAGCACATAGCAGGAATATTGACCAACACTCCCTCATGCTCACAAGAAACAACAGAGCCTCCTGGAACAGTTTCAGATCTCTGTCTGAGGGTGAAATCCAGAAAAACTATCTAGTTAATGAATTCTACCACATATTTTGGCAATCCCATTCCCTCCCACCTACAGAAAGAAATCCACCAATCAGTCACTTCCTTATGGACGGAAATTGTGAATACATATTTCCAACAAGGATCCCTCCCTGAATGCTTGAAGATGGATCAAGTATCTTCCCTACTAGAAAAAAGGGCACGACCAGAAATATTTAAACAACTTCCTTCCATTTACAAGTCTTTCTTTCCAGGCTAAATTGGTGGAAAAATGAGTCCATGATCAGTTATGCTGACATATGAAGAATCTGAACTTATTAGATAAACACCAATCAGGCTTCAGGCCTGAACACAATACTTAGGTCACCATTCTAAACATCCTAGATGATATACAAGCAACTCTAAACCAAAACTAATCCTGTCTAGTAATTCTGACAGCAACGTTTGATACATTTGCCGCAAATGCCTCAAAGAAACTATAAAATTCAGAATGGGCCTCTCAGGATCTATTCTTAGCCTGTTTGCGGCTTGCATCGGCCAATGGAACTACCTCCCTGGTGTGGGGCACGTCCATTGGCCGACTCCAGGGAGGGCTCCCTGAACCCTTCTTTTTTTTTCTTCCCTTGGATAGATGCCGAAGGCTTTCCACATCTCTCACTGCCTCAATCCCACCTGTCTGTGATGTCAGCGTGCCGTGAGTCACTCTGACATCACAGTTTTATCCACCGAAGCTGAGGACAGCCGCAGGTAAGGCCGCACTCAACTTCGTTAGAGAAAACAAGCCGAAAACAGACTCCCCACCCGCAGGCCATTGCCAGTAGTTAGTTTTGGTTAGGACCATGTTTCTATTCAAAAAGCATTTTATCTTTTGCCAATATATTTGGCTCCGTTTGATGAATCTTTGCAAAATGTTCAAAACTAATGGTTTGCTCAGGTCAGCTCTTGTCTTGAAAGTTTTGGGCTGATTTGTCAAGTGAGGGGCGAGAAAAGAGGGGGTCACAAAACTCATTTTCCCCATGTTCATTTCCATAAGAAATTTAGACAAAGCTACAGCCCGAACTGCTGAACTGAATTACACCAAATTTGGCAAAAAATGGTAGGTCTTGGTTCAGAAAGTTGTTTTTTTTAAATGGTGTAAATCAATTTAGTAGTTGCTGTGAAATTAAAAAAATAAAAATATCCATATCTGACCAACGAGGAGGATTTACGAACCCTCCTGAGCATGAGCTTCATTCTGATTGGCTGCCAACACTCCAAACCAGAATGTGTAGGCGGCCTTCTTGTGACTCGGTAACCGAATCACAAGAAAACAGTTAAAAGAAAATTGGACAGGGTAGAAACACCCTGACCCCCTAGGCCTGCTCAGGCGTTCCCACAAGGACTCTTAGGGCCAAACAAAATCATGTTTTATAAAACAAAATCGGATCAATTCATTCTGAGTGCGTGAATCCAGCCAAAAATGTTCTAAGAAATTAAGCACGGTCTCCCGTGCTTCATTTTCTATAAACCCATGGGTGGGCCAAATCCAGGGGCAATACCTAATTAAGTAGCGGCAGCCCTGGGGACAGCCAATTTCCTGGGGCATTGTTATTATAAGATGGAGGTCTCACGGGCTCCCTCAAGCCCCGGGGACCTCCACCTCCACAGGGCTATCATTTATTTAGGTCGGTGGGACCTCATGGTCCCCCAAAAGCCCCGGGGAACACCTCCTCCCCAGGGCTACATGATTTTAATGCGGGGGCCACGCGGTCCCACCCGCAGCCCTGGGGACCACCACCTAACTGGAGCTATTTTGAAAAATGAAGTGTCGGGTGGCTAGAGCCCCCTCCACCCTTCTCCAGGGACCACCACCTCCCCAGTGCACTCTTCATTAAAATGTGGCCCCCTGGGGACCACCACTTCACCGGGGCATTAAACAGTTGGGAGGGGCACCATAAGGCCCCCCTCCTGGAGACCTCCACGGCCCTGGGGACCACCACCCCCCTGGGCCGCCCCCTGCAATGTCCCGGTGTGCCCACCCCTGGGACACTGCCATTTGCTATGGCAGGGCAGGAGCATGGCTTCTGCCCTGCCATAGCAAACACTGCTTTGCTTCTTGGAAGCAAGTGCAGGAAACCAGCTCTCACTTCCATGAAGCAAAGCAGAATTGCTTTTGGACAAGGAGAGCTGCATATCAGCAGCTCCCCTTGCCCAAAAGCAATGCCGGCTCCTGCAGGAGGCAGGGATACACCTGGGACAACAGGGACATTGGGGCTCCTCCTATGGTCCCCAACGTGAGGGCCCCAAGGAATGGCTGGGCCCCGGGTGACAGGATCCCTGAGGCCCAAATCAGCCTTGAGAGGGGGGCTGCATGGCCCCTCTACCTGAAATAAATATTACAAATTGTTGGCCAAGCCTCAGGGGATATTTTCTCGGGGACAAAAATGGCCTGTGGGGAGGGGCAGCTCAGCCCCCTCCCTATGTATTAATGACATAAAAAACGGCCTGGCCCAGGCAGAGTGGGTCCTTGGGGCTGAAAATGGAAAAGGGAAGGGGCCAAATGGCCCTCTTCCTTAAAACAAATCATTTAATAAATGATCCAGCCTAGGGTCCCCAGGGCAGAAATCATCCTCGGTAGAGGGACCACCCGCCCCCTCCCATTTTATTTTAAAGAAAGAAAAAGTGGAACAGGCCCTGGGGGATGAAGTCCCCGGGCCTAAAATGGATCAAGGGAAGGGGGGGCACACAGCTCCCTTTCCTAAAATAGGGAAAGAAAAGGAGGGCACAACTTGCTAATGCCCCGACTCCTCTCTGCATGACTGTGCAAATATGCCTCCAGGCGTGATCTGGGTTGTGAGATGAAGTCCCCTTTCATGGTGAGGGTCCTTAGGGGCCAACTAGTCCATCTGTTAATTAGTGGGATTGCTGAGAGGTGGTACAAGGCCACGCCCCTTTTTACATCACTCTGCAAACGTACCTCTTAGCGCACTGCTGGTGGGGCGATGAGGTCCTCTTGTGTCCTGAGGACATTAGGACTGAAGTGGACTTCATCTCCTGAGCAGCAGTGTGCCAGGAGGCGTGTTTGCAGAGTGGTGTAAAAAGGGGGCGTGGCCTCAGACCACTCTCAGCAATCCAGCTGCGTGGGGCTTAGTGGTGGGCTAGATGGTGCCAAGGGACCCTCAGGAGGCAAGCGAAATTCATCCCTCTACCAAGAGCATACCAGGAGGCACATTTGCAGAGTGGTGGAAAAAGGGTGTGTGCCCTGTGCCCACCTATCAGCAATCTCACTATCTGGGGCATACTGGAGGTATCAGGTAGTCTAGTTGGCCCCTAAGGAACCCCAGCAGTGAAGGGGACTTTAATCCCTATCCAGGGGAGTGCCAGGGAGTGCGTTTGCAGAGTGGTGGGGAAAGGGGGATGTGGCTTGCTATAAGAACTTAGCAATCCTGCTGAGTGGGACTTACTGGAGATAACAGGAGGGGTAGTTGCCCCCCAAGGTTGTCCTAACAACCCCTTCTGTTACCTCCACTAAGTCCCACACAGGGAGATTGCTAAGATGCCTTTGGACGCTACCCCCTTTCTCCACCACTCTGCAAACGTGTCTCCTGGCACAGTACTGGTTGGTGGATGAAGTCCCTTTCATTCCTGTGGGACTTTGGGGGCCATGAAGCCCTCCTGGTACCTCATGTAAGTACTATGAAGCAGAATTCCTGAGCGCTAGTTGGAGGCCCAACCCCCTTTCTCCACCACTCTGCAAATTTGACTATTAGGTAAAAAAGCATTTGTAATTTAATAGTTCTTGCATTTGCGAGAGTTAGAGCTATTGGCATTGTAAATGTAAAAGTTTTTTACTAATGTTTTTGGGAGTGGAGTGGATGTACGTTGTGTGTAGTGGAATTATGTGGATAGAAAGTATGTAGTATTTATTTTATAGGAATTATGTGTTATGAAGAGTAATTATGTGTTATGGTAGTCTGTGTTGTGGAGTGATAAACTCGGGTTTAGTCTTCCTCTTTTACATAGAAGCTAAACTATGAACTCAATGAGACAAAAAAGAAGGAATCACTGAGGAGCACATCTAGACCTAGTCAGAGGTATGAGCAGGGCCACTGGAATTATGGGACTGGCTGCACCAACTTTCGCACAATTATACGTTTTCCTTATTAGCCACATAATCCATCATCTACTGCCTAATCTGCAGATTTAAACAAAACAAGCTTCTTTTCTGGCTCAAACAGTCCCAGAAATGCAGCAACAAGAGTTACAGGGTGGTGAAAGGTCCTTTGTAAATCTAGAATGGTCACCTGTACTTATTAATAAAGTGGGTGTTAAATTGTTACCAATTGTGTGCAAGCCACTGTTGCTTCTTTCTATACATCTCTTGCTTTTTCTGCATTACTGTTAGCTCTTGATGCACCTTTCTTTCTTTTTCTGCACTTCTCTTGCTTCTTTCTGCACCTCTGCTTCTTCTTTTTGCATCTCTGTTGCTTCATTCGGCACTTCTATTGCCTCTTTCTCCATTTCATTTGCCTGTTTCTGCAACTCTCTTGTCTTTTTCATTACTTCTCTTTCTTCTTCCTGCACCTCTGTTGCATCTTTCTGAACTTCTCTTGGCTCTTTCTGCACCCTTTGTGTCTCTTTCAGCACCTCTGTTGCTTTTTTCTGCACCCCTCCTGCCTCTTTCCACTCCTCACGTCCCCCTTTCTGCATGTCTGTTGCTTCTTTCTGCACTTCACTTGCCTCTTTCTCCACCCCTCTTCCCTCTTTCTGCATCTCTGTTGCTTCATTCAGCACTTCTATTGCCTCTTTCTGCACTTCTCTTTCTTCTTCCTGCACCTCTGTTGCATCTTTCTGAACTTCTCTTGGCTCTTTCTGCACCCTTTGCGCCTCTTTCAGCACCTCTGTTGCTTTTTTCTGCACTTCTATTCCTTCTTTCTGCACTCCTCCTGCCTACTTCTGCAACCCTCTTGCCTCTTTATGCACCTCTCCTACCTCATTCTGCACCCCTCTAGGCCCTTTTTGCACCTCTGCTGCTTTTTTCTGCACTTCTCCTGCTCCTTTATGGCTCCCTCTTTCTGCACCCCTGCTGCCTTTTTCTGAACCCCTGTTCCTTCTTTCTGCACTTCTTTTGTTTTCTTCTGCACCTCTCTTGCTTCTTTCCGCACCCATCTTGCCTCATTTTCCATCCCTGTTCCCCCTTGTTGCATCTTTGTTGCTTTTTTCTGCACTTCTCTAGCCTCTTTCTCTACCCCTGTTCCACCTTTTTGCATCTCTGTTGCTTCCTTCTGTACTTCTATTGCCTCTTTTTCCACTCCTCATTCCTCTTTCTGCACCTGCTCTCCTCTTGTCTCTTGCTATACCTCTGTTCCTTCTTTCTTTTGTTTCTTTCTGTAACTCTTGCTTCTTTCTGTATCCCTCTTGTCTCTTTCTTCTCCCCACTTTCCCCTTTCTGCATCTACATTGCTTCTTTCCGCACTTCTCTTGCTTCTTTCTCTACCTCCCTTGCTTCTTTTTGCACCCCTCGTGCCTCTTGATGCAGCCTTCTTCACTCTTTCTGCACTCCTCATGCCTCTTTCTGTATCTCTCTTGCTTCTTTCTGCATTTCTTTTGTTTCTTTCTGCACATCTCTTGTTTTTTCTGCACCCCTCTTGCATCTTTCTCCACCCTTCCTCCCCCTTTCTGCATATTTGTTGCTTCTTTCTGCACTTCTCTTGCCTCTTTCCGCACCTCTGTCCCTTCTTTCGGCAACCCTTTTGCCTCTTTCAATCAATCAATCAATACATTACTCCTCTTCCCTTTTTCTGCTCCCCTCTTGTCTCTTTTTGTACCTCTGTTGCTTCTTTCTGCACTTCTTTTGTTTCGTTCTGTACCTTTCCTGCTTCTTTCTGCACTCCTTGTGCCTCTGTATGCACCCCACTCCCCTCTTTCTAGACTCCTCTTGCACCTTTCTGCACTTCTGTTCTTTCTTTCTGCACCTCTGTTGCTTCTTTCTGCACTTCTCTTGCCTCTTTCTGCACCCTGCTAGCCTCTTTCTGCAACTCTGTTGCTTCTTTTTCCACTCCACTTGCCTTTTTCTGCATCCTTCTTCTCTCTTTCTGCACCTCACTGGCCTCTTTCCGCACCCATGTTCCCTTTTTCTGCACCTCTCTTGCTACTTTCTGCACTTCTCTTGCCACGTTCTGCACCCATGTTGCTTCATTCTGCAGTTCTCATGCTTCTCTCTTTACCTCTCTTACTTCATTCTGCACCCCTGTTGTCTCTTTCTGCACTTGTCTCCCTTCTTTCTGCACCTCTCTTTGCTTCTTTCTGAATCTCAATTGCCTCTTTCTGCAATTCTCTTGTCTCTTTCTGCACTTCTCTTGTCTCTTTCTGCACCCCTCTTGCCTCTTTCTGAAACCTTCTTGCCTCCTTCGGCACCTCTGTTGGTTCTTTCTGCACTGCTCTTGCTTCTTTCTGCAGCTCCTTTGCCTGTTTTTGCAACTCTCTTGTATCTTTCTGGACACCTCTTGCCTCTTTTTGCACCTTTTTTGCTTCTTTCTGCACCCTGTCTTGTAAATTTCTGCACCCCTCTTGCCTCTTTCTGCACTGTTCTTCCCTCTTTCTGTACCTCTCTAGCCTCTGTCTGCATCCCTTTTGCCTCTTTCTGCACCTCTGTTCCTTCTTTTCCCATTTCTCTTGCACATTTCTGCAGCACGTGTGCCTCTGTGTGCAACTCTCTTACTTCTTTCTGCTCCTCTCTTGCCTCTTTCTGCACCTATCTTGCCTCTTTCTGTACCTCTTTCACTTTTTTCTGCACTTTTCTTGCCTCTTGTATCTCTCTTGCCTATTTCTGTACCTCTTTTGGTTCTTTCTGCACATATCTGGCATATTTCTACACCCCTCTTGCCTTTTTCTGCACCTTTGTTGGTTCTTCCTGTACCTCTCTTGAATCTGTGTGCACCCCTGTTACCTCGTTGTACAGCTCTTTTGCCTGTTTCTGCAACTCTCTTCTCTCTTTCTGTACTTTTCTTGCCTCTTTCTGCATCCCTCTTGCCTCTTTCTGCACCTCTGTAGCTTCTTTCTATGCTTCTCTTGCTTCTTTCTATATCCCTCATTTCTGCATCCTTCTTCCCTTTTCCTGCAGGTGTCTTGGTTCTTTCTGCACTGCTCTTTCTGCACCCCACTTGCCTCCTTCTTCACCTCTGTTGGTTCTTTCCACACTGCTCTAGATTCTTTCTGTACCTCTGTTGTGTCTTTCTGTACTTCTCTTGCTTTTCTCTACACCTCTCTTGCTTCTTCCTGTATCACACTTGCCTATTTCTGCAAGTTGTTCCCTCTTTGTGCATCTCTCATGCCTCTTTCTGCATCTCTTTTGCTTGTTTCTGCTCTTCTTTTGCCCCTTTCTTTACCCCTCTTGCCTCTTTCTTTTGTTACTTACTGCACTGCTCTTGCTTCTTTCTTCACCCCTCCTGCCTCTTTCTGCATCTCTGTGCATATTTCTACACTGCTCTTGCTTCTTTTTATACCTCTCTTGCTTCTTTCTGCACCTCACTTGTAAATTTCTGCACCCCTCTTGCCTTTTCTGCACCTCTGTTGCTTTTTTCTGCTCCTCTCTTGCCTTCTTCTATACCTCTATTGCTTCTTTCTGCACCTCTTTGGCTTTTTTCTGTACCACACTTGCCTCTTTCTGCATCTTTCTTCCCTCTCTGTGCACCTATCTTGCCTCTTTCTGTACCTCTTGTCTCTTTCTGACCCCTTTAGCCTCATTCTGTACCTCTGCTGTTTCTTACTGCACTTCTCTTGCTTCTTTCTGCACCTCTCTTGCAAATTTCTGCACCCTTATTGCTTCTTTCGGAACCCCTCTACTCTCTTTCTGCACCCCTCTTCCCTCTTTCTGCACCTCTGTTGCTTCTTTTTATACTTCTCTTGCTTCTTTCTGTACATCTCTTGCTTCTTTCTACACCTCTCTTCTCTCTTTCTGCACCCTTCTTACCTCTTTCTGCACCTTTCTTGCCTCTTTTTGCACCTCTTTTGCCTCTTTCTTCGCACACAGGGCTACTTTTAAACTGACCTCAGGCTCAGCAGTCCACACATGCAAGTACAAAAAAGGTCTGCTGTCCTCTAAACTACCATGCCCCATTATATGCTAGGGACGGAGAGGTAATTTCAATCCTCCTGCCCTAATATGTAATAGGGCCCTACAGGTGAGGTCATGCCAATCACAGGGGTACCCCAACCCATATTGTACCTGTTAGATTTGGGGGTCTCTAGCACAGGTAGGTACTTGTGACAAATAAGCCCTCTTGCCACTAGTCAGGGTAAGAAGGTACACTCCTAAAATAACCCCTGCTCACCCCCTTGGTAGCTTGGCATGAGCAGACAGGCGTATCTCAGAGGCAGTGTCTAAAGCATTTGGGAACTCATACAGTAATACACTACAGATGGACACCACACAGTTGTATATTAAAAATAAGTATTCTTTACATAGATTTAACACAAAACCATATACAACAAAAATACACAATACTATACTTAAGAAGGTAGTTTTAGCTTAGTTCAATTTGGTTCTTAAGATGCAACACTTTGCGTCAATGTACCTTACGATGCGTTGCGCTTCAACAACAAGCAATCTTGCAGCGATGGAAAATGTGGCAAAGTTCCGGTGCAAAGAAATAAAGCCGTGAAGATCTTCCAGATGAGGCACGCTTCTCCGATGATGCGAGGAGTCTCGATTCATTGCTTCAAATGCAGCAGCGATTCCCTTATTCCGCGATGCAACAGCAACAGCTTCAGCTGCGAGAAGCTTCCGCACGATGCAACAACTACAGCGGCGACATCCGAGATGCAGCGGCAGCAGCTCTGACGGCGGCGCCCTTCTCCAGGGATGCGAGGCGCTTTCCTCGATGCGGTGCAATAGAACAGCTACAGCGCCGACATTCAGCAATGGCGGTAATGTTATTCCTCGTTGTGAGACACTTCTCTCGATGCGGTTCAATATGACAGCTACAGCAGCGACACCCTCCTTTGGAGTTGCTACGGCAGCAGCAGCGACGGCAACACGCTTCCTCTTTTTTGCGAGACGCTTCTCTCGATGCGGTACAATACGACAGCCACAGCAGCGACACCCTCCTTCGGAGTTGCGACGGCAGCAGCAGCGACAGCGACACTCTCCTTCCTCGTTGAGTCGCGCTTCCAGCTCCTTGTGACACGCAGTCCCTGAGAAGGCCCAAAACAGCAGCAGGCACTTCCAAAGAACTCTGGGGAGCTGGGGGTGAAGTCTGTTGTCCCTGGGACTTCAGCAAGAGGCAAGCTCTTTTCCAAGACCTTGGAGATCCTTCACAAGTTGAAAGTAAAGCACACAAAATTCTTTCTCCTCTCTTTGGCAGTCAGGCAACCACTGCAGGCCAACCCCCTAAGCAGCACTTCAGCTTAGGAATAGTCTCTCCTCAGTTTCTTCAGGTTCTTCTCCTCAGCAGTGGTGTCTTCTTGAAGTCCAAAAGTGATTTAATTTCTTGGGATCAGGGTCCCAATATTTATACCCCAAAATCCTTTGTTCTCTGAGGGCTGAGGGGCCTTTGCCTGATCCAAACCAGTTCTGGAGCACTCTGTTTACATGTCTCCTCCTTTCCTTTCACAGTGCAGGGCAGAAACATCACACACCCTTCAGGAGGTGGAGCCAGCATTGTGGAGGGAAAGCACAGCCCTGGAGCACTTTTTTAAAATCATTCCTTCTCTTTTTTCACAGTGAAGGGCAGAGACATCAGTTGCACCCCAAGGGGTGGAGCCAGCATTGTGGAAGGCAGACACAGTCCTATTCAGGTCCCAGGTGCAACTCCTCCCACACATATAGATGCAGATTTCTCTATTCATCACTGGGCTGACTCATTCTGTCTCTTGGAATCCCCCAGCCCTGTCACTTAAACTCCAGGCAAGGAATACACAACCTAGCAGAGGCAGGCTTTGTATAGTTAGACAAGAAAATACCTACTTTCTAAAAGTGCTATTTTCAAACACAGAATGTTAAAACCAACTTCACTAAAACCTGTATTTCATCATTCTGAGTTCAGGCATACTAAACTCAAATTTCTACCGTGTTCTCCGAGTCAGTTAGGATTATAGGAATGTATAATCTAACTGCCCATTCTGGCCTATGGAGAACAGGTAGCCTTGCAATAGTGAAAAACGAAAATTGCTGTAATTCACTATTAGGACATGCCACACATATCAGGGCTTGTCCTACCTTATACTTACATTGCACCCTGCCCTTGGGCCTACCATAGGGGTGTCTGATATGAAGAAAAGGGAATGTTTAGGGACTGGGAAGTGGGTGCACTTGCCCAGTCAGCATGACAGTACCAGACTGCACACAGGCTCTGCAATGGCAGACCTTAGACACATTTTACAAGGCTGCTTCTGTGGATGGTACAACCAGTGCTGCAGGCCCACCGGCAGCATTTAGATTTACACGCCCTGGGCACACTCACTGCACTACACTAGGGTCTGACAAGTAAACCAAATCAGGCAATCATGGAATCACTAATCAATACATTAATTTACAGTAGGGAGCATTTGCACTGTGGCACTGGACAGCAGTGGCACAGTGCCCAAAGCATCTAACACCAGCAAAAACACATGAGGCAATAGCAACAATGGAAGGTAGACCCATGCCATTGGTGCCAGGTCTAACACGTGTCCCCTCCAGCTGAAATGTGGGGAGGACTAACCTACCTCCAGGGAGTTCTCATCACTAAGGTAGAAAATTCTGGGCAGACCATCAGCATTGGCGTGTTCTGTACCAGGGCGGTGTTCCACCATAAAGTCCATACCCTGTAGGGAAATGGACCACCTCAACAGCTTTGGATTCTCACCCCTCATCTGCATCAACCATCTGAGGGGGCTGGGGTCTGTCTGAACCCGGAAGTGAGTCCCAAACATGTATGGTCTCAGCTTCTTCAGTGCCCAGACCACATCAAATGCCCCACGTTCAATAGCACTCCATCTTTATTACCGTGGTAGTAACCTCCTATTGATGAAGGCTACAGGTTGATCTAGGCCCTCCTCATTCATCTGTGACAAAACAGACCCCACACCATGCTCTAAGGCATCTGTCTGAATGATAAACTCTTTGGAGAAGTTGGGTGCCAGGAGCACAGGCGCTGTGCACATGGCAGCTTTCAGGGCCTCAAAAGCTTTCTGACAGGTGTCAGTCCAATTCACTTTCTTTGACTGCTTCCTGGAAGTTAGCTCTGTCAAGGGTGCAACAATGTTGCCATACCCCTTGACAAACCTCCTGTAATACCCTGTGAGTCCTTAAAAGGCCCTCACCTCTGTCTGAGTTTGGGGGCTCCCAAGCCAGGATGGTTTCAATCTTGTGTTGAAGGTGCGCCACCTGGCCGCTCCCAACTTAGTGTCCAAAGTACACCACGGAACCCTGCCCGATCTAGCACTTACTAGCCTTGATCGTGAGGCCTGCCTTCCGCAGCACCAACAACACCTCCCAGAGGTGGCACAGATGTTCTTCCCAGCTGGCGCTGAGAAATGCGATGTCATCCAGGTAGGCGGCCCTGAACTCATCCAGTCCAATCAACACCTGGTTGACCAACCTCTGAAAGGTGGCAGGGGCATTCTTCATTGAAAAAGGGCATAATACGGAACTGGAAATGCCTATCTGGTCTTGAGAATGCTGACCTCTCCTTTTCTCCATCAGTCAAGGCGATCTGCCAGTACCCAGGCATCAAGTCAAACATGCTGAGGTACCGTGCATCCCCTGGCCGATCATTGAGCTTATCAGCTCTGGGGTGGGTTGCGCTTCAGTCTTTGTGACTGAATTGAGCCCTCTGCAGTCCACACAGAACCGGAGTTCGGCTGTGGCACCCGGCGCAGCAGCCGTCAGGACCAAGACCACTGGGCTGGCCCAAGGACTGCTGGAGGACTCAATCACCCCAAGGGTAAGCATCTTTGAGACCTCCTCTTTGATGCAAGCCCTCACCCTGTCAGTTACCCTGTAAGTTTTGTGCTTCACAGGTAAGCTGTCTCCTGTATCCACATCATGGAAGCACCAATCTGTGATACCAGGAACCAGGGAGAACAGATCAGAAAACTGTCCCAGCAACTGGCGGCAGTCATTCTGTTGCTCATTGGTCAGGGTGGAAGAGAGGTTAACACCATCCACTGACCCATCTTGCTCTGTTGCTGACAGGAGATCAGGAAGAGGCTCAGTCTCCTTCTCCATTCCAGCATCTGTTGCTAAGAGCAGGCCCACTTCAAACCTCTCTAAGTGGGGCGTAAGGCGGTTGACATGCAGGACCCTTAAGGGTTCCTGGGAGACTGCAAGTCCACCAAATAGGTAACTGGACTCTTGCGCTCCACAACCTCAAATGGTCCGGTCCACTTACCTTGAAGCACGCAGGGCTCCACATGGGCCATGACCCACACTTTCTGGCCAGGTTGAAGCTCTACCAGAGTGGCATTCTGGTCATACCATCGCTTCATCTCCTCCTGGCTGGCTTCCAGATACGCCTCAGCGAAGTGCCTGAAATGCCTAGTCTGGTTCCTGATGGCCAACATGTACCTATATACATCCTGGGGAGGTTCACTGGGAGATTGCTCACAGCCTTCCTTGACCAGACTCAGAGGTCCTCTGACTTGGTGTCCATTAAAAAGCTCAAAGGGACTGAACCATAGAGATTTCTGTGGCACCTCACGGTATGCAAACAACAGGCATGGTAAAAGGACGTTCCACTTATGCCTCATAGGTTCCTCAAGACCTAGAATCATGCCTTTTAGGGTTCAGGAGAAAATTCCCATCAGTGCTTATCCCACCACGGGGGCTGTCACTGTCCTCAGAGGTATGGCTTCCGGGTACCGGGTGGCATTGTCCAGCAAGACCACCAAGACCAGGATGAACCTGTTGCCCATGGCTGTCCTGGGGTCCAGTGGCCCCACAATATCTATTCCCACCTGCTCAAAGGGGGTACTGACTAGGCCTGGGCGGTAAATTCCTTTCTGTTTGTGGAATTTGTGTAATTCCGCGTTCCAGGGAGAACGCAAAATTCTGCGTTCCGCGACGTTGCAAAATGTTTTGCTTGTTTGAGAAGCACGCAAGCAGCAACTGCAAACAGTAAAAAAGCATCACAAACAAGCAATTCCGCAGAGATTTGTGTAACGCAATTACGCAAATTCCGCCCATCCCTAGTACTGACCAAAGGGAATGGCTGGAGAGGAGCCTTCTTCTTCCTCCTGTGGTAGCAAGCCTCAGCCAGGCCTACTAGTGCAAGGGATTCACCCTTCTCTGCTTAGAGTCCTTAGACCAATAATAAGAATTTGGCACAGAAACTGGAATAGAAAAGACATAGTATATTAAACCTCATGAGGTGGAACTACATTCACACAACACCCTTCGGTAGAGTATGAGGTAGCACACTGACTACAAGGAGCTTGGTCCTTTTATACCCACACAGGGGCCGAAATGAAGGCGGTACAAGGCACAGAGTGTTGGTTTCAAATACATATAAGGTCATACAGAGAGTGTGCTAGCAACAAGTGGGAAGGGCTGACAGTTAGCTAATTCTGGAGGACACATTTTGACAGTTGCAAGTTGGAGAAAGCTGCATGCTCAACTGAGCATGTGCAAAGTAGAAGAGGATAAATATATCTTGTCTCTAGGCAGATTTCAAGAACAGTTAACAGGAAGGTAGGACAGAGCACATGGCAAACAAATTGGCCGACAGAAAAACAAAATGGATCCCGTAAAACGGACAAGATCGTCTCTAAATACAAGATGTCTTCTGCTAATGCTTAACCTAATCATTGCTAAATTACCACAGATGACCCTTTCAGCATTTGCTGAAAACATTTGTCTATCTGGGGTAATCTAGATCTGCATCCTGTATATTAATGTTCATCATTTCAGTAACTTAACTATTTAACATTTGTTGTTCTTTTGCAATATTTCTTTTGGCCGGTGTACAAGCAGTGAGGCACATGGAACAAATCATGGGACCACATTGTATACAAGTACGGCATGTAAATAGTATCACCAGTAGTATACACAGAATAGTCAGTAGTTTCCAGCCCCAAGTAACAAAAAGTGTCCATATCCGGGTTGAAAATGTCCATGTACCAGTCTCTGGGTCAATGTCTGCAGCAATCTTATGCAGCTTAGAGATTGCGTCATAAACTGAAGGTGAGTGGTTAGGTATAAAAACACAGCAACTGCTACCGATGACACGGCATGACCTCCTCGATCAGCCAAAATCACGTCGAGCACCATCCTATTTTGGAGTGCTACAATTCTTGCAATTTGCAGCTCTTCTGTAATGTTCCCAAGTGCCATAGCTGTCTGATTGGTGACAGCTTCCACTACATGAGTCAATCGTCTGATCTTTCTGCTATTCAATGCAGCATCCACAAGGAAAAACAAACCCAAATTGAAATCGACATATTGTTGCAGAGTGGTGTCTGTCTGGTCAATCTCATCAGTACTTGTTGTCCGTTTATATCTATTCTTAGACATATACAACTTCAGGTTAAGATGATATGATGCAGATGCTAAAAACACAGGGGGTAACAAAAATGATATGTAGCATACCCCGACCATCCAACAGGTAATTGATAATATCCTTTATTACCGCACACAAAATAGGTGTTATGCCACGAGGTGAAACTACTGTTATTCATAACATCAATATTCAGTATAGTAATACATTCACTTCAAACTACGGGTATTCTCCCAACACTGCCAATACATAAATCTGCTTTTGCTCTTGTTACAGATATCACAAAAAGTCCATTATGTTTAATAGTCCTCACATTTGTGAAGGCATATGGTGTTGAAATATTGTCCGGTTGGTATTCATCCCATTCCCATTTAGTCCCTTTAGCTTGAGGATAACCATTTTCATCTTGGTAACATTCTTTATTTAATTTAAAAATGATTCCACCTACTGAAGGCTTTCCATATGGGAAAACGATAGAGGAATAAAAGGTGTTCCTCATTTCTTCTGGGGTGCAGGTATCATCCCACATACCCAACAATTGGTAGTATTTGTAGCATTATGATAATGATGCAACATCTGAATTAATCTGTTATTCAGATAGGACTGTCGATGTTTCTGCTCATGCTAAGGAAGAGTGTAATAGTAGTGTTCCAGTGGAGCTGGACTAGTTGCAACAAAAAGCTGTCGAGCAGGAACTGCTTTCTCAATGAACTAAGTGGTTATTGCCAAAACCACCAGGGCAACAACAAACCCTACAGCACAAATAATCCTCTTGTTATTCATTTCAATGACAGCGATGATCAATATTTCTAAGAACCTGTTGAAAACAATTGTTGGAGCTCTTCTCCATTGGGTAGCCGTTGATTTCTTCACCACGGGCCAAGACGGGTGTCACTACACTAATGCAAGGCTGATTGCCTCATTGGCTCTCCGTTTCAAAAACCCAGGGCGGTAGCTCAACCAGTCTCGTTCAAAACTGCAGATTCTTTTCTCGGTCTCAAATTGTATCGCGATGCTCATAAATTGTGTGGTCCGGGAAGACTTCCATAGACTCGTCAGATGAGATAGCTTGACCTTTCTCTGTCTCCAGAATTTCTCGATGGTCGGTCAGCGCAGCAGGTTCCACCAAGGTGGGCGATACACGCTTGCAACGTGTGGTGTGGAACAAATTCTTTTTGTTTGTCACTCGAACTGCTGTCCTTGTAGCCAACAGCACCTGCTCCGGATATGTCGAAGACCTTGACCATTACATGGTCACCAGGGCGGAGATCATGTGCCTCACCTGTAGCTCTATCAGGAAGAGCTTCTCGAACCTGTTGATGAATAGAGGTCAAACTGTCAGTTAACTGTGCCAAATAATCATTCAACAGAACACAAGGTACATCATGTATGGGGCGTGGCTTAGGAACTCCCAAAATATTCATTGGTCTTCCAAATACCACCTCATACGGTGTAAGACCTGATCGTGAGTGTGGTACCGATCTTATGGATAACAGTGCCAAAGGCAGTGCATCTGGCCACTTTAGGGACGTGGAAGCCAGTATTTTTGCCAGCTTCAATTTTAAGGTAGCATTATACCTTTCCACCAATCCCGCTGATGGTGGGTGGAAGACTGTATGGAATTTCTGTTTGATCCCTAACCCTTTCAGGACATACTCAACAACTTGCCCAATAAAATGAGGTCCGTTGTCACTCCACAAAATTTTACAAACACCATACCTAGGAAGGAATTCCTTCAGAAACACCTTTGCTGTAGTGAGAGCAGTATTATCCTTCGTAAGGTATGCCTCTACTCATTTACTGAAGGCACATACCACCACTAGGACATATTTTAGATTATTGCAGTTTTCAAGTTAGATGTAATCCATCTGCAAAACTTCAAAAGGTGCGGTTGGTGTAGCAAACCCTGCTGTACGAGTTTGTGTCCCTTTTCCAGGATTGTACTGCCAACAGATCAAACAGGACTGTACTATTCTTTTAGCCATGCTGGCAATTTCAGGATGCTCCCAGACTTGTGTAAGCAATTTAGTTATTGCTAGAGCTCCAACTTGAGCCATCCCATGTGCCATTTGAACCATAGGTTGTAAATAGGCTGCAGGCAATTTCCATGTATTCATTTCTTTGTTACGCCAACAACCCTCATCATCTAACATTCCTTCTTTGGACCACTGCTCATTTTCCTCCTCAGAGGCAGATCTCTGTATATCCAATACTTCCTCTCTAGCATCATGCCAACGCTCAGCTTGTGATTTTACTATGTACATAGATGTAGTGCTTCGCTGTATTGCAGTTTCACGAGCTACACGATCTGCAAAGGCATTTCCTTGTCCTATTTGATCAGTGATCTTCTTGTGCGCGCTACACTTCATAATGGCAACTTTCTTCAGATATGTAAGTGCAGTCAAGAGATTATGTACTAATTCTCCGTGCATTATCTGCATCCCGTGGGATGTAAGAAAGCCTCTTTCCTTCCAGAGTAGTCCAAAATCATGAACCACTCCAAAAGCATGGCGGCTATCCATGTAGATGTTCACACATAAATCAGTACTAAGCTCACACGCTCATGTCAAAGCTATTAGTTCAGCTGCTTGAGCTGACTTCTGAGGTATGCGAGCTGTTTCCACTATTTTTTCAAGTGTGGTGATTGCATATGCAGCTGAGGTTGAGGCATCTGGTAACTTCAAACAGGACCCATCAACCCACAGCTCCCAATCTACATCTGGAAGGGGCGTACCTTGCAAATCGATGCAACTCTTTGTCTGTTTCTCAGTAAGGAATATACAATCGTGAGGATCCTTTGATTGAGACTGAGTCGCAGGATATGGCAACAAAGTGGCTGGGTTTAGTGTTGCATACCTCTTCAATGTAATATGAGGTGCTAACAGTGTCAATTCATATCCTGTCAGGCGAGCACTAGTTAAATGCTGTGTCTTGGTCTGATTCAAAAGGGCATCTACTGCATGGGGTACTAGCACAAACAGTTTGTGTGACAAAACTATCCCTTCGCTCTGACGTATGGACACAGCTGTCATTGCAACTGAATGAAAACATCCAGGCAACGCACGAGCAACAGGATCAAGCACTGCAGAAAAATATGCACAGGGACGCTGCTTGTCACCGTGTGTCTGTACTAAAACTGACAATGCACATCCATCTTTCTCGTGTACATAGAGTGTAAAGGCCTTCGTGTAATATGGTGTGCCTAACACTGGTGCTGAGCAAAGAGCTTGTCTTAACTGATGCCTAACACTGGTGCTGAGCAAAGAGCTTGTCTTAACTGATGAAACAGGGGTGCCAATACAGATATGAATAATTTTAATAAACCAATGTCCATCCAAATCCAGAAAAGAAATTCAAGAATGGGAATTTGCTACTCAACAGCCTTTTATTCAAAAAAAGTTTTCAAAAGATGTGTTTCAAGGTTCAATTCATAGTACAAAATGGGATATTTAGACAAACACGTGGGACGTAGAAGTATTAACCATGCATTCAATCATTCATTCAAAATTACAAGCATATCACAAACAACCATATTAAATTCACACACTCTATAAGGGAAAGAAATGTGAAATTTTATGAACACAATAAAACAACAACAAGCTTGTTGTTGTTTTATTGTGTTCATCGTATCGTGGCCCTGAAATATTTGAGCATGTCAAGACCCACAATGTTGTCTCGTGTATTTGGAGAAAGCAAACATGGACATGGAGCAGTAAACTTATCAACATGGAGTGCAAGTGGTTGTGACAATGGGCTAAGGGAGGATGTTCCATCGAAACCTATTGATGTAATAGTTAAGCCAGACAGGGGAGCCCTTGAAATCAAGTGTTTAGACAAGGCGCCATGAGTAGATCCTGATTCAACCAGAAACTGATCAGTAGAATCCAAAACATGTGCTGTAACATAGGGACCCCTCTGATCTACTGGAACTTCAACTGATTCCTTACCCCATCCTAGGTAACCTATGCATAAGCGGAATCTTGCAAATCAGACGGTTCATAGTCAGACATTCGATATTGGTTCTGTCTGTCAAAAGTATTAGACCCCTCTTGTCCACGTGTATTAACATCAAACCTAGCACGATCATTTGTGTTTCCTCTAGACCCTGAATATCCTGAACGATTTCTCATTTGTCCCCGACCACGTGAACCCTGCTGAGCACGCAGTACTGGACAGTCAGAAAGCCAATGTCTACATTTCTTGCAATGTGCACACTGATCAACAGACAAATTTGGACGAGTATAGGGAGGAAAGGACGAACCATGAGATCCACGTCCACCTCTATCATTACCTCTAAAAGGTGGGCCATAAGCCTGAGCCATCATTACCTTTGTTTTTAACTCTTTAGTTTTTTTTCATCCTCCTTACTTTTAGCTTCTAATTATTGTCGTTCATAATACTGAGCCATAGTTAAGAGAGAAATTGTTGTTGTTTTATTGTGTTCATAAAATTTCACATTTCTTTCCCTTATAGAGTGTGTGAATTTAATATGGTTGTTTGTGATATGCTTTTAATTTTGAATGAATGATTGAATGCATGGTTAATACTTCTACGTCCCACGTGTTTGTCTAAATACCCCATTTTGTACTATGAATTGAACTTTGAAATACATCTTTTAGATTTTTTTTTTTGAATAAAAGGCTATTGAGTAGCAAATTCCCATTCTTGAATTTCTTTTCTGGATTTGGATGGACATTGGTTTATTAAAATTATTCATATCAGTATTGGCACCCCTGTTTTGTTAGATAACTTTCCGGCTCAGCCTTACTGATTAGAGCCAGCCCTCATTTGTTCCTTGTTGTTAACTGATGAAAAGCATTTTGACATTCATCTGTCCAAGGAAGAGGACGAGGAAGAGTGCTAGCAAAGGTTTAACAATGTGTGAAAAACCCAATATCCATTGCCTACAAAATGAAGTCAAACCAATAAATGCACGGACATCTTTCTGCGTGGAAGGTACTGGAGTGTCTAGAATTGCATGAATGCGATCTGGTGTCAGTGCAGGTTGCTCTTTAGACAGAAGATCACGTAAATAGGTTACCTTTGGTCTATAATATTGCAATTTCTTCCGTGATACTTTACGGTTGTGTGTAGTAAGAAAAGAAAGTAAGGACAAAGTACATTTTTCACACTGCTCAGGTGTATCAGCTGCCAACAAGATGTCATCGACATATTGTATGAGAGACACTCCTTCAGGCAAAATAAAGGAATCGAGTTGTCTTTTGAAGGCTTGACTATAGATAGTCGGACTCTCAGTGAACCCTTGAGGAACTCTACAAAATCTGTATGTTCTATTATTTAAAGTGAACCCGAACCAATATCGGCTCTCAGGATGAATAGGAATCGAGAAGGAAGCGTTCTTCAAATCCACTACTACTGAAAATGTAGTTGCTGTTGGAGGGACCATGGTAAGCAGTGTCGTTATGTCAGACACTAAAGGGTACTGTGGTACTACAATCTTGTTGACTTCTCTCAAATCGATTATAAATCTAAGTGTCAGCATCTTTTTTCAAAATGGGAAGAATCGGACTATTGCAAATATTATAAGGAACTTCTTCCACAACCCCCACCTTAATCAAATACTGTAAAGTACATGTAAGTGCTTCTTCTCCTTCTCGAGAAATTTTATACTGAGGCAATCTCGGCAGTACAGCACCCTCCTTGACACTAATATGTACTGGTGGAATAACCATTTGTCCTACATCAGTGTCTGAAGTAGCCCACAAAGTACTAGGTATTGTGGAGTAGTGTGGCTCACTGGTTAGAGGCGGCAGGCCTGAGAGCAGAAGTCAGCCTGGGACCAGGGTTCAGTTCCCGACGCGGCAGGGTCGTGGACCTTGGTCAGCGGACTCGATAATTCTCGCTTCGGTGCTTACTCTAATCAGGGGTTCCACTCGGCAACTCTGGGCATTAGCTTGCCTAATCTCCACAACGGCCCCACCAATTCCGGGGATGCCTGGCTCCACCTTGGGGACTCCCAGCAAGGGACCATCCCACAGGGAAAGCCAGGACGGGTTCCCCAGAGTTATACAGCGCCGGGACGCCCCGTTGCTGGGGCAGCTGTGCGCTTTACAAGTATACTACATTTTTACATTTTTTACTAGGGAGTGAAGCTAGGGCAATGTCCTCTTTAACAATACAGGATCTCTCAAGCATGGGGTGGTTGTCATTTAATATAACCCGTACTCCTTCCGGAGAACATCGTATCGTGGCCCTGAAATATTTGAGCATGTCAAGACCCACGATGTTGTCTCGTGTATTTGGAGAAAGCAAACATGGACATGGAGCAGTAAACTTATCAACATGGAGTGCAAGTGGTTGTGACAATGGGCTAAGGGAGGATGTTCCTTCGAAACCTATTGATGTAATAGTTAAGCCAGACAGGGGAGCCCTTGGAATCAAGTGTTTAGACAAGGCGCCATGAGTAGCTCCTGATTCAACCAGAAACTGATCAGTAGAATCCAAAACATGTCCTGTAACATAGGGACCCCTGTGATCTACTGGAACTTCAACTGATTCCTTACCCCATCCTAGGCAATCCTATGCATAAGTAGAATCTTGCAAATCAGACGGTTCATAGTCGGACATTCGATATTGGTTCCGTCTGTCAAAAGTATTAGACCCCTCTTGTCCACGTGTATTAACATCAAACCTAGCACGATCATTTGTGTTTCCTCTAGGCCCTGAATATCCTGAACGATTTCTCATTTGTCCCCGACCACGTGAACCCTGCTGAGCACGCAGTACTGGACAGTCAGAAAGCCAATGTCTACATTTCTTGCAATGCGCACACTGAAAAACAGACAAATTCGGACGAGTATAGGGAGGAAAGGACGAACCATGAGATCCACGTCCACCTCTATCATTACCTCTAAAAGGTGGGCCATAAGCCTGAGCCATCATTACCTTTGTTTTTAACTCTTTAGTTTTTTTTCATCCTCCTTACTTTTAGCTTCTAATTCTTGTCGTTCATAATACTGAGCCATAGTTAAGAGAGAAACCGGAGAGGAGGTGGTCCATGAACTTTCACTCGCCTTTAGGCAACTAGCTATTTCTGGCAAAAGGTTTGTGACATATTTATCGACAAACAGATGACTACCAGTGTCATCTGCCAATGACTGACCACTAAAATCGTGGAATGCTTCTTCAAAGCGTGTGAAGAAGTCTGAAACGGATTCCTCTATCTTTTGCTTACAAGACGCTAACATAGTCCAATCTATCTTTTTAGGGGGAATAATCGTCTTTAATTTAACCAACATAGCTGCTGGAAGATCTAAAATTTGCTGACACAGTTTTTGTGCAGGTTCTCTATCTTTATCTAATTGTTCTATATCTGTCCACAATGCCTCAAATGCCACACGATCATCAACTTTGCGCACAGTTCTCCACATATCAGGTGGTAATATTATTCCAAAAAACAAATCAGTGTCAGACAAGGTCATAATACAAGAACTAATGGCACCCTCAATTTCTTCATAAAACACTGTCGGATTCTTTTCCGGGTCAGGCAATGCATTTTTAAGAGCCATGACATCTGCTCTATTCCAAGGAGTGTAAACCCAATTATAAATAAAGTACCCTTTCGCGTCGACAGAAATCTTATCTTTACTTGTACCTGTTACTTTAGGAGGAACATATAAAGGTACGGCTACCCGTGTGGGTTTCACATTTACAACATTCTTATCTGTTTCGAGCGTCGGAGCTCGTGCCATGTTGATTTGAGATGTTTGTGCAGCTGCGTCTGCTGCCTTTTTCTCCTCCCGCAAACGGACTGCTTCATCACGTAGTTTAACCAAGCGTCTGATCGTGTCAGCCACCTGGGAGAAGACAAAAGAACCTTCACGTAATTGCTTACAATCAGCTGCTATATCATCTGGCTCTACTTCCCCCGAATATTTCCTAAATCGCTCAAGAACCTCTGCAGCAAATATCTTGGTGAAATATTTTTGTTCCCTTTCCGATCAATTCTTAATAGTATCTAGAATTTCAGAAGCAGTATTAGTACTACGATTGGCTTTATGCGCTGCAGATCTAATCTGAGAGGAACGTTCGGTATTTAACATTGAGCGAGTGTCTCTGGCTTTATCCTGCTCCGTAGGAGAGTCCTCATCTGACTCATCAGGAGCAGAGGGAAAAGTATACGGAGGTGGACAACGATCTAATAAGAGAGAATCATCTTGGGGTTTATTAAGAAAAGGATAAAGAGGCCTACGAATAGCGTATTGGCCATTTGCCTGTAACTGATGCTCCCTATCTTCCCTTTCTTTAATTTCTTTATTTTTTATTTCTAATGCTTTCGCATGCACACTTTTACGCTGTTCTTTTTCAATCAAGGCCTGTTCACGCTTCATTCGCTCATGCACTTCCTTCTCTCACATTCACACACAGTCAAGCATATCTTGCCTAGCCTATCGCTTGAACATCCGTTGCTCCACATACTGAATCTTTCGCAAATCAAACGCCCCATGCATAGGCCAACGCAACTCAGGATCCTTGTGGGTGTGTTTATTCCACAATGTGCTGTACATTATGGACGAAATACCATACTTAATATACATGTCCCTATTAGGCGTCCCTTAAGGGGGGGCCGGTTGTGCTTCATCGAGGTTTGAAGTGGTACCGCTACAAAAGCAACACATCCTAAGAAGTGTGCTGGAAACAGGCATGCCACAAATAGTGCAAAATATGCAGTATTAGAACAAATAGCGCTTAAGGTACTCTTTGTACATTGCGCTGTTCAAACAATTTTAAATAGAGATAAAAATCTCCTCATTACCTGCCTATATGTGTTGCAGCACATATATATATATTCACTGAAAAAACCATAGGTTATAGACCATATATAGTTAGGAATTTGCATTTACAAAACCTTGAAAATTCACTGAAAAAACCATAGGTTATAGACCATATATAGTTAGGAATTAGCATTTAAAAAACCTTATTTTACTCACACAAAACCATTGAAATTCCATATATAGTTAGTTGCACTAACTATATATTGCGCACCCGCAATCCACTGCTGATGATGTCACATATTACATCATTCATGACATGGTCAGTGACATCACTGATGACAACATCCAGTGACTATGTTTCTGTAAAGTTAAAATATGTCTTACATATTGAAGAATGAGTGGATGTATAAGTGTCTGGACGAAGGATTTAGTAGGTGCATGACTGAATGTATGAGTGAGTGATTAAATGTGTCTCACTGAGTGCATGGGTTAGTGACTAAACTGTCTTAATTTGTGCATCATTATGTCTGTTGTTCTGTAAACTGCTGCATGTGTTGATCAGTAGCTATATGAGTAACTATATGGGTTATTGATTGATTGCCCAAGTATTTGCATGGGAGACTGAGTGTGTGTGTGGCTGGATGGGAGGTGTGTGACTCTGTACAGATCAATGTGTACTTGTATCAATGATTGTATAAGAGAGTAAGTATGTGTTAGTATATGGTTGAAAACGTAAGGTGCTCTATGTTTAACTGTATAGAGTAGAAAATGGAAGTGTGATTGATTCTTTACAGGACTGACTAGGTGTGTGAGTAACTCCATGGATGAGTGGCAGAGTGTGAGTGTCTGTATAGGTGTATGAGTGCATATGATTGTGTTGTAAACATGAGTGATTGTATGTATGAATGATTGTATGGGTGAATGAGTGAATGTGTGTGTAGACGTAGGAATCAGTGAGTACGTATGTAGTAACTAGTATTGGTGTGTCAATGGTTTCAAAAATTATACTCTGTTTTTAACACTGGGTGAAACAGAGGTTATATTAAAATGTGAGGAGATGCATTGTATTGTCACATGAATGATATCATCAGTGATGTGGTCATTGATGTCAAATGAGATGTCATCAGTGATGTCATTTGAGATGTCATCAGTGATGTCATCAGTGATGTCACTGACCATGTCATGAATGATGTAATATGTGACATCATCAGCAGTGGATTGCGGGTGCGCAATATATAGTTAGTGCAACTAACTATATATGGAATTTCAATGGTTTTGTGTGAGTAAAATAAGGTTTTTTAAATGCTAATTCCTAACTATATATGGTCTATAACCTATGGTTTTTTCAGTGAATTTTCAAGGTTTTGTAAATGCAAATTCCTAACTATATATGGTCTATAACCTATGGTTTTTTCAGTGAATTTCAATGGTTTTTTAATAGCAAATATCATAAGCTGTCGAATGTCAAGTACGTGGTAAGAATTTTTTTTTTCGTGTTTATGCACACTGATCTGCTTTGATTGCTGCCCCCCACCCCTCATTTCTATTAGGAGTACTCTCTCTTTGCAGATAGTGAAGGGTAGTTAACGCAGCCCTTTCCCCCTTTGTAATCCGTCGTGCCTGCTTCTCTCTCCATTTGATTGATTGTTCTCTTTGGTTCATTCTCTATTTACAAACAAGCACAGAGTCGCAATACTCTGTTTAGTCTTTGCAGATAGCGAAAAATCGTGTAAAAAAACAAAAGGAATCGAGCAAAATCAGTAGGCCACTAATGGGATCTCTTTTTGACCTCGCTAAAATAGAAACATTAGGAACAACCTGTTGAAAATAGCAATGCGTATGTACATAAGCGGCGTTCATTTGTGTTCACAGTACCCCTTGTTGATTGTTTCAATCGAGCATTGAATTGTTCGATGTTAATTCTCTTAAGGATCTTCTCTACCTGCAAACGAGGAAGAATAGGAATATTCTCTCTCCCTTTGCAGATAGTGAAGGGTAGGTAACGCAAGCCTTTAACACGTCGTACCTATTTCATTCCTCATTGATTGATTGATTGTCCGAACATTGACTGTTTGGGAATTAGTTCTTTTTGGAGGTATTCCCTGTTTGCAAATAAACGTAGGAAAATCTTTGCAAGTAGTGAAAGGGTACGTAATGCGGACCTTTCTCCCCCGTTGTAATCTATCATGCCTATCCCCACTGATTGATGCACCTGTTTCACCCGGACCATTTACTAGACATACGTCATCTGGCCCGACCAGAGAGCACCCCTAGTGAAAAGGACATATGCAATAATAACGAAGTGATCACTGTATCCTGTTAACAGAAACTTTAGCATGAAACAACCTGGAAAGAAAAGAATAGGAAAACGAAAATCAGTAGGCCACTGATGAACATGAACTTTTATTAAACAACGAACAAAGAAACGATAACATAACGTAATGATAAAACCTATTAATGTCCTAGAAACAAGAAAACGTTAAAATATGCCAGTGGTGAGAGACCAGAAAAACAGTAAGAGAAACCAAATCACCCCTCGCTGTCCCACCGCCTGCCACGCCAAAAAAATCGATAGACTAGGGAAAATGCAAGTCAGTAGAACATCCGCCCCCACTCTGGAAACTTCCAAGGTGGGGCAGGGTTCCGGCTACGCCCAGCCGGGAGCAGCCCATATAAGGCAGGTCCTGCTGCCACGCCTCGGCCAGGAGATCCTAACGTAGGGTGTAGCCGGAGGAGAGGCCGAGACCAACGGGACCCGGCCAGGGGATTGCCTTTACAACGCTGAACAGTTGCAGGGGGGGGGGAATGTCTCCTCGACCCTCCCCTCTCTCTCCCAGTCCGGCCGCGGTGGCCCTTGAGAGTTGCAGGTAGTCCCGCCACATGCTCTTCCGGTCCGGCCACCAACGGTCGGGGGGCCGAGGCCGACGGAATCCGGCTGCAGCCGATAAACCAAGAAACCCGTTCATGGGGCCAGAGCCAGGGGCGTCCGGCCGACATCCACCGGAAGCCCGGCCCGAAGACGGACGGGACACTTCTTTCTTTTATAATGGCTGCGACAACACTGGGGGGGGATGTCTTGCACATGCCTCCGACCCCCCCCTCGTCCTCATCGCCTGGTCCGGCCATAACAAATCTCAAGCGAGACGCCGTGGGGTGCACTGGGAGGGAGAGACGGTGCGAACAGGCCTCTCCCGCCTCCCCAGTGGAGGCTTCCCAGCTGCACCCTCAGCGGTCCAGGCGCCCGGAAAAGAGTTCTTCCACTGTGGCCATGCTGCAACGTCTCGCCCGGCAGGGTGGAGCCCGTCCGTTCATTTGACCCCGCGATCGCCAGTAGCTACCGAACTCTCAAAATGGCGGTCGACCTGGCAAGAGCGGGCCCAGCATAAAGAAATGGCCCGGTCACTGGTTGACTCCACCACCGTAGTCCTCCACGACCTTGAAGATTCTAGAGGAGCCGCGGGAGTCTCCCACCCCCGATGGGGAATGACTGCCATGATCACCCGTGGAGTGACAAAACTGTATCCGCGGGACGTCGGCGCCAGCCTCACTTTGAATTACTAGAATCCTGCAGACCTCACTTCCGGTGAAAGCACAGTGTGACCCGGTAGGAAAAATTGTTGCACCCCCTCCCCTTTTTGACTGATAGTTCAAACCACCGATCCTTTCCTTTGCCCTTTTAACGGAACTTTGGACTGCCTCCCCCTCTTTTACATTTTCTAGAGAAAACAAAACATTAACCACTACATTAGCATAGCAGTTGACACCAGAACTGTTTTCAAATTGAAAACCAACAACATCTTCAACAGAATCCTTTTTGTTTCTGCTGTGACCCTGCTCCAGCACAGGCATTGTCCCCAGCAGTAATTCTGCAATGCCGGTAAGAATAGCTGTGGTGCCTACTGGACTCACTCACCCCCGCGGCGCCCCACGCCGTTATTTGCTGGGCGGCAACTTGCTAGACATCACCTTCGTGACATCCAGATTTCAGCGCGTTCTGCTGCCTTGGAACTATTCGCACAACAGACCGCTACTGACAAGAATATTTCATTATTGGTGCTGTCAATTTCAATAAATCTATTACTGTTTTTGTTTTGTTGTATATATTTATATGTTATTAAAGTTTTATATTCCTACTACTTTGTTGGAGTGCTATATATTTTTTATGTGACACATAATTGTAAAAACTTTGATGTACAAAGAGTCATTCCTGGAATCTTCCGCTTCAGGCTCGGTCCCCTCCCCAATCACAATACAGGATGGTTTTCAGATAGTAGGAACACGTGTGGTGTGACGGATCTCATCGGGTGTGGGCCTTGATCTACTATAACTCCTTTGAAGAGGGGTGATTCTTTACAGCTGGGGCCATAAACTACATCTGCAGGGCTAGCTGATAGCCTGGACAATCGGACACAGAGGAAGAGGAGTGTCACAGGGTGCGGTAGTGAATAGGGCGAAAGGGAGGTGTCGGGCGGGCACAGTGTGATTCTCAGGGAAGAGCAGCGCAGATGGGGGGAGGTTTATTGCCCATGCATAAGACAGAGAGCGGGGGTGACCAGTGCCTGGGGAAGATGCTTGCGAGGGTGAGGAGCCATGCTACGAATCGACAGCGTGCAGAGAGTGGGTCTGGTCAAGACATCTAAAATGGCTGCCGTGCACGACAAAAGTGTGGCATTTCAAAAAAGGCAAGATGGCGCAGACAATGTTTTTCAACACTTCCTCATTTCCTTCGAATCGAACGTTAACAGACGTTGGGGCATATTACCAAAGTTAAGCGATATTTATCGCTAACGATGCTTACCAACCAATTTTTTACCACTAAGCATCGTCAGAAATTATCGAAGATAAACCTTACTATTATCAAGGTTTATCGCAAATGCGATAATAAACGGCCGCAATGCATGAATATCGCTAAAAACTCAGCGATATTCATGCATTACCGAGCTAATACTCTTAGCCATGTTATCCACCTCCCATTGGATAACATGGCTAAGAACTGCTCAGGGCAGGTGTTACTTTTTGGAGATATTCGCGCTTAGCGCGAATATCTCCAAAAGTTGGTAATAGGAGATAGATATCTTGCATGTTGTAATGCAAGTTATTGTGGTATATGGAACTCATACCATAATCTCTCAGGAAAGCAGAAACTGATCCTTTTGGGACCGCCTAAAAAGGCCTAGGGGGTGAGGAGTACTCTACTTTGCCCCCTTTTCACGTTCCGAACTATTTTATTTTACTCTCTTCTGTAATTACACAAAATACCAGCGATAAGATGCATCGGAGACACACAGTGAGAGAAAGGAGGCCGGAGATGAAGAAGACATGTCAAATACACATTGGAGATAATATAGTGGCAGAAGGGAAGTAAATATGAGTAAACTTACCATGTAACATAAAAATGTTGCACTCTATACTATAAGTCTCATTTTATACTACAATCACTTCGCTACAACCTCATAAATTAAAAATAAAAATAAATAATGTCTCAAACAATTTTTGATTTCTAAATATAAATTTATTCTTCAAAATTTTCTAAATTTGAAACAACTAGTAACATGTCCTCATCAGTAATTTCCTCTTCAATCATCTCATCTGGAATCTCCTCATTAAAAGTCTGCAATGATGATTCTTGTAACTCTATGGTCTCCAAACACTCGATAAATTCGCCATCAAGAGATTGATCAAAAAAATCATTCAAGTCATCTCCTCCTTCTGACAATATTTCATTATTGGTGCTGTCCATTTCAATCAATGTAGTGGAATCATTCAAGTCATCTCCTCGTGACAATATTTCATTATTGGTGCTCTCAATTTCAATCAATGTAGTGGAATCATTCAAGTCATCTCCTCCTTGTGACAATATTTCATTATTGGTCCTGTCCATTTCAATCAATCTAATGGAATCATACAAGCCATCTCCTCCTTGTGACAATATTTCATTATTGGTGCTCTCAATTTCAATCAATGTAGTGGAATCATTCAAGTCATCTCCTTGTGACAATATTTCATTCTTGGTGCTGTCCATTTCAATCAATCTAATGGAATCATACAAGTCATGTCCTCCTTGTGACAATATTTCATTATTGGTGCTCTCAATTTCAATCAATGTAGTGGACAATTCAAAAGAAATTGCCACGGTCTCTTCATTGTGAGCCATTTTATTTTGAAATTGCTTGCTGTAAATTGCAGAAAAAAATAATCACTTTCATTTATCGTTTTTAGTAATACATAATATAAAACTAACTTCATCAACTATTTAGTATAACAGAAGGACTGCAAATAAATAACAGAAAACATTTTTCAAATTATCTTCAAGTGTACAACATAGTTCCCCTTACAAATTAACAACTCACCTTTTTAAAAGTAGCAGAAGTGTTAGTACTGTGTAAATCAAACACCAGAAATTCACCACCAAAAATTCCTCACAAATGTACCTCAGACAGTAGTATCACAAAATGGCTGTGGTTTCCTCTCATTTGACATATATACATAACCAATTAACTTTCATCACACACAAATACAAAACCAAAGTAACATTTTAATTGGTTCTAAATTTCAACACTTTCAAATGTGTTTTCCCCATGCAATTTTCCATAGGACATTTACATACGTCTACAGCCTGAATGGCTGAACGGAATTACACCAAACTTGGCAAAATGGTACATCAAACCTAAGAGGTCAGGAAGGATCTACTATGACCCCTTATGGTCATTTCCCCCTTCGCTTTGGCCTCCTCTTGTCTCTCAATCCTACCGAGAGACAAGATGGCGGCCGCTACGGACTGTTTGGAATGTTGACAGACGCCGGAGAACCAATCAGCTTCGCAAAGCTCCGTAACGCGAAAAGTACGCGAAGCGGAGCGCTGTTACAGATATATATCTTTTTTTGAACGTTAATTTCTCAAAATCCACTGGAGCACATATATTGAGACCTAGCAAAGGCACATCGGGCTACCAGTCCCTAATATTTTGCCAAGTTTCGTGCAAATCCATTCAGGTGTTCGATTATTATTATTATTATTTTTTTTTGCCCCGCGGGGCCCTTTTAAAACCTCCACATCAAACCTAGGGGGTCAGCGAGGATCTACTATTCCCCCTTATGGTCATTTGCCCCTTCGCTTTGGCCTCCTCTTGTCTCTCGATCCTACCGAGAGACAAGATGGCGGCCGCTACGGACTGTTTGGAATGTTGACAGACGCCGGAGAACCAATCAGCTTCGCTTCACAAAGCTCCGTTGCGCGAAAAGTACGCGTCCTAGGACGCTGCCCGGTCCGCTGTTACAGATATATATCTTTTTTTAAACGTTAATTTCTCAAAATCCACTGGAGCACATATATTGAGACCTACAAAAGGCACATCGGGCTACCAGTCCCTACAATTTTGCCAAGTTTCGTGCAAATCCATTCAGCCGTTCGGGCTAAAAGTGAGGCCAACCGCCCTATGGAAAACTCAATGTTAAAAACACGTTTTGGGACCCCCCTTTTTTCTCGGCCCCCCCTTGACGAACCCCCCCCAAATTTTCAAGGGCTGCTCAGAAACAAAATGTGCCATTTTCCTGAAAATTTCAGCCAATTCCGTCCACAAACGCCAAAGTTATTAGACATAGAATTTTCAAAAAACCCATAGAGAAAAAATCCTAACTATATATACCTACTGGCGACCGCCAGTAGGTAATATATATACATATATAGAACAAAATTCACTATTTGGCCAATTTCATAAACAAATGCCACAGTAAGTGTTTCTAAACTACCTTACCAGTCAAAGGCGTCAAAACCTACAGCAAGTGCCGCAAAACGGCTCTTACCAATCAAATGGTGTCCAGGTTCCTTTTTTTTTTTTTATTAAGAATCAGGTGTATACAATCAAGAATTAAAACATTAGGAGCAGATATTACATCAAAGCACAAACAGTTTGTCTTAAAAGAGAAAGCACAGTTATCTCAATTCATCATAAACGCCACCAAATACAGCATTACTACACATTTATAACAGTTAAAATTAATAATTCAGAGCCTACATTCTAGCCGTCCTCCACCTTTTTAAGGGGGCCCAGATATTTTCACCCAATTTCCTCATATTCCTACCCCGACGGGAGTATAGAGAAGCTTCCATATTTTGTATACCAAGCAATCGTGATAGCCACATCTGGAATGTAGGCGCCTTCAAATCCTTCCAACAGGCAGCTAGGAGAATTTTAAAAACTGATATACCAATAAATATAAATGCTTCCTCCTCTTGTTTTAAACTTATTTTAAAATCAATCCCAAATATATTCAGGGTAGGGGATAGGGTGATTTTAATCCCTAGCAATCCCTCCCAAAATTTTTCAATCTCTCGTTCATAGCACTACATTCGGCAAACATATGAACTAAGTTTGCTGGCCCACAGGAGCATCTCGGGCACTTATCATCCTCTCTCTTCCCCCATTCAAATAACTTGGCCGGAGTAAAATAAATCTTATATAATGTTTTGTAATGTTGTGCCCTGAGATTTGAGGATCGAAACAGATTGTTAGCCGTCTGCAGTGTTCTATCAAGCTCCACATCCGGATCCCCCAGAGTATGAGCCCAGTAGGTTTCTATCTTTTCCATATCATCTTGGAGTGAGTCAGAAAGAACGTCATAAACCTTGCCGATCCTAGTCCCCCCCCAAAAAAGATAGTCAAAAATGTTTACTCTGCTCCTGGTTTAATCCGGGGTCTAATAGACATTAGGGTATGAAAAATGTGCATATATTTAAATCTGTGCTTAGCCTCTAATCCAAATTTCTGTTGAAGCTCAGAAAACCCCATTGGTACCACGTCTACTCATAAATCACCAATCCTACTAATACCTTGCTCCTCCAAGTATAACCACCCTCCATCAGAGCTCAGCTGGGGGAAGAGTCTTGAATTCCAGAGGGGAGTATACCAATTAATTTTAGGAATGCCTAATACCTTTTTCACCAGTTTCCAGACCGCCCAGGCACTATCCAAGACCTTATATCTTTTTTTATTATAATACTGAGGATCTGTATTACGGAGGAGGTGGCCGACTACTTCTTTCCCCAATAGTAATTCATAAATAGACGGGGGATAGGTACTTACAGAGTGGGGATTGGCCGAGCTAGTTGTTATACCCAGGAGTGTTGCCATTTGGCTAAATAAAGATGCTATGAAGTATAACCTGATATTAGGGGCCCCTAAGCCTCCTCTATCTTGGGGCAGAGCCAGGAATTTTAGAGATCTTCTTATCTTGCCGTACCCCCAAATAAAGTTGCTAAATGCCGCTTCAATAGAATCCAGCACCCTCTCCCCCGGTAAGAGTGGGATTGATCGAAATAAGCACAACAGTTTCGGTAGCATGTTCATTTTTAGAACATTAATTCTCCCTATAAGGGACAAATGGATAACATCGATCCTTTTTAACTCCAATATAATTGATTCAACCAATGGATCATAATTATCTTTAATTATGGAGTCCATTGAGGCACTAATGTTAACCCCCCCCCGATGTATTGCTGAATCTTTGTACCTGTTATCCTGCTTCACGATATTATTTGAGCACACTATCAAGGTCTTATTTTCATTAAGCTGGTACCCAGAGCAGCGGCCGAATTCTAATGTAATATCCTTCAGGGCAGCCATAGCTGTCACCAGGTCCGATGTTAAGACTGCCAAATCATCAGCATAGGCGAGCAATTTAGTTTCATATCCATTATGTACCACTGCCCTAATATCCCTGCATCCCAGGATCCTTGTTACCAACGGGTCAATATAAAGGGCAAAGAGGATTGGGGAGCAGGGGCATCCCTGATGGGTCCCGCGTGAGATATAGATGATATCCGATGATCCACCCATGAGTAAGCATGGGCGCAAAATCCGTTTCGCTCGCGGATTTTTCGGATTTTCGGTAAATCCGCGAACTCTCGCGGATGTGGCGAAAATCCGCAAATCCGCGCGCGGCGGGAAGGATTACTTTTTGTGGATGCTGCTGGAGATTTGGCTTTGAGGCCTTTTGGATTACTTTTTGATTAGAAATTTGATTTACAAGTAAGTTGATAAGTTGATGTTGTTTGTTTGTGGTGATTTTTGTGTGTGTTTTTCGACTTTTTGGGGTGGGTTTGGGGGCTGGCTATGTGTGGGAGGCCATTTTGAGGCATGGTCCTGCAGGTCCTGGCCATGTGGATGGGGTCAATCGGCCATTTTGAAGTCAGGCAGTGTGTTTTGTGCCCTATGCCCACCCAGTCTGCTCTGATTGCTTTCATTATGCCCAGGGGGCCTCGAACTCCCGCGGATTACCCGAAAATCGGATTTTTAAATTTTTTTTTGCCTGTGTTCGCACTGCTCGCGTCCCGCGCAGCAACAATCTCGCACTCGCGAAATTGTAAAAATTACAATTCTGCACATGAATTGAAAACTACCAGGCTTAGTTATGGGTGCATGCATGATACAACTGTTTTCTTTAATTTTAACATTATTCTGGCCAGGGCATGGATGGCATTGGATTGTTGTGATTTTTATGTGTTTTACGACTTTTTGGGGTGGTGTTGGTGGCTTGCTATGTGGGTGGGGGCCAGTTTATTGCCTGGTCCCGTGTGGGTGGGGGTCTAGGGGCCATTTTTAAGCCAGTTTGTGTGCTTTGTGCCATAGGCCTGCACCCAGTGTGCTGTGATTTTATCATGCCCAGGGGGCCCAGAATCCGTCTGTTCGCGGATTTTGCTGGTTATTCGCCACGTTCGCGTCGTGAAGCAACAATCTCGCACTCGCGAAATTGCAAAAATTGCAATTTCGCACCAGAAAACCACCAGCAGGCAGCATAAACCTTCTGAAACTTGATGGATGGCATTGGATTGTGGTGATTTGATTGGTGTTGTGTTTTTTGACTTTTTGGAGTAGGGGTTGGGGGCTGGCTATGTTGGTGGGGGCCATTTTGAGGCATGGTCCTGGCCATGTGGATGGGGGTCAAGCGGCCATTTTGAAGGCAGGCAGTGAGCTTTGTGCCATAGGCCTGCACCCATTTTGCCTTGCTTTTACCCATTGTGCCCAGGGGGAGTCAGTGGTACATGAAACTACAACCCTCTGTGTGTGTGCTATCTTGGATCAATGTTAAATTCCTGTTTCCCAAAAATTTAGCAATTCCTAATTTTGAAATTTCCATATTGTGTGGTGTGCACGTGTGTATTCATAAATGCCTACTTGCAAACTATTTATTGAAGCGCTACATATGCAACATATATTTACTGATGTTCCTCTGTCTTCGTTTGCTTTTAGGTGCACAAAGTCAATAACTCCGCATCATCGTTGAGCATGAGTGCCAGGAAGAAGTCCTGCTGCGGCCTGCTGTTCCGACATCTGAAGAAGATGGCTCCAAAAAGAGGTGCCCATAGCTCCTCTTGCAAGAAAGATGTCTCTACTAAGGAGAAGAAGAAGCAAGTGGCACCACTTACCAAGGAGACTGGTGGCTCGACCACTAAGTTTTTGTGGAAAAAACAAAAGTCCACCATGAGTGCTGCACAGGTAGCCTGTTTAGTGGTTGAATCACCAACGACCAGTGATGTTGGCTCATCGCAAGAAAGTAGCAGCACACCATCAACACAGGTTGTAACTCATCTCACAAGTACTATTCAACAACCAAAGCCGCAACAACAACTGCATGGGCTACTAGTACAAGCACAAGTACATGCGCAAGGAGCTATCCGAGAAGGAGCTGTCCGAGAAGGAGCTGTCCGAGAAGGAGCTGTCCGAGAAGGAGAAGGTCGAGAAGGAGCTGGTCGAGAAGGAGAAGGTCGAGAAGGAGAAGGTCGAGAAGGAGCTGGTCGAGAAGGAGAAGGTCGAGAAGGAGCTGGTCGAGAAGGAGAAGGTCGAGAAGGTCGAGAAGGAGAAGTTCGAGAAAGAGAAGGCCGAGAAGTAGAAGGCTGAGAAGGAGAAGGCCGAGAAGGAGAAGGCCGAGAAGGAGAAGGCCAAGAAGGAGAGGTCCATGGAGAGTTGCAAGTAGAGGTCAGTGAAGAGGCCCATGTAGCGGCGCATGGAGCGGTGCAAGTGCCCACAATGGTTCTTCTTCCAGGAGTAGGGGCACAGGAGGAAATTGACTTTGGAGCCGGGGTATCATGTCAGGAAGACGAAGGCACTCCTCCTGATGATTAATTTTCTCCCAGCTCCCCAGCAAGGAAAAGATCAAGGAGTGTGTGTAGTTCCTCTTCAAGCCCCGCTCCATCAGATTATCTGGATCTAGATTGGCAACCATCTCCGACGTCTGAGGGAGGCACACCACTCGCTGCGAAAGGTATCAAAAGTTAAAAGGAAGGGCCCCGGAAAGCTCATACTTATGGATCCGAACGCCGGACTTGATGAAGTGGTTCATTCTGATGTTGATGAACAGGATGACAGCAATGACCTAGTCATCACACACGTCATTCCAGCCACACCGGCCATGCAGCAGACAGACATTTATACCCTATCCGGACGTCATGCTGAGCGTGACCCTGGCGACGTGGCACTGGTAGCACCACCAACGCAGTCAAGTAGTACAACAAGTTCAACAAAACCTACAGCTCCCATATTTTCTCCCCAGAGG
Source organism: Lissotriton helveticus (assembly GCF_964261635.1). NCBI lineage: Eukaryota > Metazoa > Chordata > Amphibia > Caudata > Salamandridae > Lissotriton > Lissotriton helveticus. The sequence goes on along the minus strand of NC_136061.1, from coordinate 3,858,308 downwards.
GGGACTCCATCCAGCTCGACTCCCTCAAGTAGGGTTGCTGCAATAATTGCACAACCCAGTAGATGTCTGCAAGGCTCATCCACCCCTGCTTCATCTGGCATTGGCAGTATCATCTCGTGCGGCAAAACCAGAAGTTTCCAGTCCCCAGTTTGGAACTTTTTTAGTGTCCATGAAAAATATGATAACATAGCCGTTTGTGGCATTTGTAAGACTAGAGTTAGCCGTGGTAAGACTGGTATCAACTATGGAACCGGAGGCCAGATAGGTCATCTTCAAAGAAGGCACGCTGTTGTATGGTTTGCACACCTAGCAAACATCAAGGGAAAGCAATCCCAAAGGGCAAGTGGCCAAAATATACCCATACTAGGTGTTTCATCTGAAGATGACGGGGAGGTAGAAGAAGCGTCAGACATTTGTCCGGTTGCACCCAGTACCCCTGGCAGCACCACACCCTCTGGAACACATAGGAGGCACACTGAGAGTCTGGGAGACACACCAATGCGGAAAATGTCAACACTGAGCACAAGTGGGTCGAAGAAGGCATCAGCATCATCCAGTAAATTTGTCCAGCGCACCATTTCAGCCATGTTCTCCTCAGATGCGCAATTTCAACGCAACCACCCAATTGTACGCCTGTATAACACTAAGCTGGCTAAAATGCTAGCGGTGGACCTTCTCCCTTTTTCGTTTGTCGAAGGTGTGGGTTTTCTTGAACTCGTGGCAACACTGGCCCCTAAATGGAAGGTTCCTAGCCGGTTCTATTTTGCCAGGGTTGCTGTTCCAGCACTACATAAAGAGGTGCTTGAGTTGGTTGGGGCAGCTTTGCAGAAGAGTGCTGTTCACACTATACACCTGACAACAGACATGTGGACCAGTTGCCAAGCCCTTGATTACATGTGCATCACTGCACACTGGGTCTCTTTTTCAGGGGTTGCAAAACAGATAAATGCAGGTGGTGACTTGGCCGAGATTTTTAAGGGTGCTCGTAAGCATGCAACATTAGCCATGTTTGGCATGGAGAAAAGTCATACTGCAGCCAACATTTTGGATGACTTTAACAAAAAGGTCTCGCAATGGCTGCCCCCAAGAAATTGCAAGGTTGGTTATGTTTCTACTGATAATGGCAGCAATGTAGTTAAGGCCATGGAGAACGGTTACTATTTCAGAGTGCCGTGTTTGGCGCATTGTATGAACCTTGTCGTGCAAAAGTTCTTGAAAAAGGAACTTGCAGTCGACAAAATACTGACCATCTGCAGAAGAAAATGCACCCATTTCAACCATTCTTTTAAGGCCCGGAAGGAGCTGAGGCGCCAGCAAAATGTACGTAGAATGCCAGTGAAAGCACTTATCCAGGAGGTGGCAACACGTTGGAACTCAACCTTCTACATGCTTGAGCGTCTGCATGAGCTGTTTCCAGTAGTCAATGAGTATTTCTACAACCTGGGTGGCGATACGACAGAAATGATGCTAGCGGTGGAGCAATGGCAGCTAGTTAAAAGCCTGACAGACATGCCTCGTCCTTTTGAGGTCTTCACGCGTGACGTCAGCAGGGAGGACTGTTCTTTGAGCAAAGCTATCCCATTGTTGCTGAAGCTCAAGCACCAAGTCAAGGTGGTGTCTTCAGAATTAAAAGATGCTGGAAAGAATGAAGCATATGAGTTGGCGCAGAGATTATTACAACGCCTAGTTAGCAATAAACGGCTTGTAAATATCAAGAAACAACAGCACTACATTTGTGCTACTATTCTGGATCCAGGTTACAAAAAGCCATTGTTTGGCAAAGTAATAATTCCTTTTGAGACATCAGATGTTACAGAGTACAAAGGTTGGCTAGCTCAGTCAGCCATTCGTTTTGAAAGAGAGCGGAAGGAAACTGTAGGAGAAGACAGTACTACTAGTGAATCAGCAGGCCATCAGGCGTCCCAAAAAAACACTTCTGCATCTGTGCCTGTGGCAGAAGTGAGTGACTTTTCCTCTGAGCCGTTAACCACACCAGCAACCGTATCATCTGCACCAGGCCCAGGCGATATGTCTGAAGTGGATTGGCTAAGTGAGCTAGGGTTTCCTTGTCCCAGAAAGGACACAGAAGTGCAAAGTACAGGAATCCGGGAGGACATTCTTTCAATGGTGCAGGCCTATCTGGATGACTCAACAGCGGTCAATATTACTGAGGACCCATTGGCGTATTGGCATGGGAAAAGAAACATATGGCGAGAGCTCACCAACCTGGCTATCAATTACTTGTCTTGCCCACTCGCAAGCGTGTCTTCAGAACGTGTTTTTAGTTCTGCTGGTGGCATTGTGACTTGCAAAAGGTCCCGCCTCTTGCCCGCAAATGTGGAGCGGCTCACCATGATAAAGATGAACCAGCACTTCATACCACCAGATTACAAAGTACGAGAATGCACGCAGGAAGAAGAGGACACCGACCTACCTGAGGAAAGTTCTCCTCAGTTACCAGAAGTACTACCGACTCAATTTGCAGAGTTTGAGGATGAGCTCTGCTTCCCTGACAGCGAGTTCTGAAAATGAGTCAATGATTCATTAACTTTAACATTAGTCCTTATTCACTTTTATTCCTGTGTGTCTGTCTTTCTTTTTTTAGCAAGTGCTTCATCACATTCACAACAAAACTGTAATCAACCAATCAAACAACAAGCCCATCAGCAGAACTGTCTTGATTTTGATGCCGCAGCATTCCTCAGGTTCACAACAGTTAGTTGACAAGAACTCAGTCCTGGTCGTCTATCCTCCTCCTCCAGACTCACCCTATCCATTTCCCGTAATGCTGATGCCTGGAATCTGCACAATGAAGAAACTTACGTTGACGAGTCCCCTAAAGAGGGACTGTCTGGAAGTAGTGAGTCCTCATTTAAATACATTTTGCTAAGTGTGACTTTTTTGCGTTTGGGTTTACGGGTCTTGGCTGGGCCATTGCTGGCAAGGTCTATTAAGGGATGAAATTGGTTAGGCATTTACTTTGGAAAACATTTGGCCTATTACACGTGAACGTTTAGGCGTTATTATTGCTCGCTTGTCTGTCTTAGGGGTGCTGTCTGTGGGGCTTCTAGGATTTTGGGGTCTGTGAGCACCGCTGCCATATTTCTAATGTTGATTGCTTTTGTTTTGCAGAAAATCCACGCCGGGAAACTCCAGTTGGGGCCCTGCTGCAGAACGCTTTAGGACACTGTGAATTCCAAGTGGAGCCAGCCCTCAAACACAAATTACAGGTAAGATAAGCGTTTGGATGGGAGGTAGTATAATGGAGTATTAGGAGAGGCGAGAGAGTGACAGTGGTACTAGTAGTAAAGTCCTAGGACTCTTCAATTAACAAACTCTGTGACAGGCATTTACTTTGAAAAACATTTGGCCAATTACACGTGAACCAACACGATGACAGTGTTCAGTAAAACGAACTTACTGCAAAACCACCACCCACCAGGCTCAAAAGTAGTAAAAAAAAAGTTATGCTCAGATAAAGTTTGAAAAAGTATATTTTTATATCCCTAACAAAATAATCTCCCACAAGACCCTCCCTAACCCCAACAAATAAATAGTCCATCAAAAGTCCCCAAAAAACCCAACTCCCAATTCCCACCCCCCAAAAGTCACTAAAAAAAGGGCAAGGGACACTCTAGGGATGCGTGGTGTTGTTAACTTTGGCCTCCAGGGCATCATGCCTTAGGGCCAGGGCATCGTATTGCTCCCGGAGGGTGGCGTGATCTAAACGGAGGCCCTCCACCAAATTTTGGTACTCTTTCCATTTCCGGACCTCCGCCTCCAGGTCCGACACTCTGCGGATTGCTCAGCGCAAGCGAGCCTTTACAGTACTGTGAGGTGCAGCCTTTGCTGCTCGGCGGTGGCGTCTGCCAGCACGGCTCCGTTTGGCTGGAGCACTGCGCTGACCGGCAGAACGTGGGGTCACTGAGGAGGATGCAGATGTTATATTGGAAGTACTGGACTGCGTGTCGTCCCCCTTCAGTTCCACCAGCCGCCTATATTGGGCAACAGTTGCATCCAGCCTCTGTTGCCGGGCCAGTACAGCCAGCATACTCATTGTTGGTTTTGTTTTAGTATGACCAACTATATGAAGAAAGAAAGACATAATCTGTAACCAATGCTCTTTAAGAATATGATTAACACAAAATGATTCAGCAGGAAGTTTTGTCACAGTACAACTAGCAACTAGCCAGCGCAGTACAAAAGAAACTATTTAGGCCAATATCATGGGCGTCCGCAGGGATGGGCAAGAGAGGGCGCGATTGTCCCCCCCTGGATCGCAGGTCCATCCAGTGCTGGCCCAGTGACAAATTACAATATGGTAATTACAGCAGGCTGGGACCGACAGACAGATAGAGGCAGAGACAGAGAGAGAGGAAGACAGAAGGAGAGAGAGAGAGAGGGAGGGAGCCAGAGGGTGACAGAGGGAGGATGAGGGAGGGAGACAGAGAGAGAGGGAGGGGGAGAGAGAAAGAAAGATGTGTGTAATGTGTATGCCAGGTCTGGTGGCTCAGTGGACGAAGGCATCCGCTGCAGGGGCATGATTTCAATTTCATGGTCATATTTTTTTTTGTTGCTCTAGATACACCCCCCTCCCCCACCGACCCTGCCCCCTTCGGTGCGGCCCTTGGCCACAAACCACACTATCAATCATGTCAGGAGTAGGACTCAGGAGATGGTGATGATGTTGCACCCCCCCTGGAAACATTTGATAGTATGTTTGTAGTTTATCCAGTGACCGTCTACTCTCTGTAGATACACATCATATGCTATTTAAGAGTCAGATAGTACCATGATCCAGCTTACCTGTACCCGCCACCACCACTGTCTCCTTCCTCACAGTCTGTACTTCTTGGTCCGACTCCTCTTGCGCCGCCTCCTCCCCAGAGTGGTCCTCGGACTCGGAGTCGATCACTATTACCACATCCGAGCTGGCCCCGCCACCAGATGTTCCACCTACAAAGTAGATTTAAGAATGTTAGATTACACCACTCACTAGTAGTTGGTCTAAGTATGAATGAAGAATGTGAAAACAACAGAAAAAGTAATTGACTGTCTACTCTAGTCTAAAGTAAAAATGTCCCTCCTTCCAGGGAAGGCTGTTGTCTTGCTGCATTTTTTTGACATAATTGATGGATGCTTGCTTAATTTTAACACACACCATTTTTCTCTGAACAGACAGAAACTGGACTTCTAAGGACAAGAGCAACATCAACTTCAAACCAGGTGAAAGCTCGGCTCGACCACAAGAAATGTGTTCCATTACTCATCAACTCAGCACCAAGCACTTTTCCATTTCCAACTAACTTTATTTTAATATATGTGTTTACTTAAACTTTTAATAAAGCTTTTAAACTTGAATAGACTCTGTGGTTTTTGGTCCTCCAGACTAGAGTGACTGAGCGAAAGGTTTTGCAATTTTTGCAAGGAGGAGTCCATGCCGCTGACACTACCAGGTTTATACGGTGTGCCAAACACGCCACTCTAAAATATTATTACTCTGGTCTTTGGTGTCCATAGTTCGGTTTGTGGAGAATTGTCCCTGCAACAGTAGTATTATTGATTTTGCTCCTATCTAAACACTATCTCGAAAAAATTAAATTAGGAACGCTTGGACAACAATAGGTCCTCTATATTTAAATGAAAACTTACTGGGGCCAGCAAGGGAGCACTCGCCGCCCTGGCCTGCATCCTCCTCCTTTGGAGCCACTGCATCCGCTTTTTCTGTCCGCTTGCCCCTGGGCGGACCTGACGTACAACATGAAAGAATGAACAGAAAACATTGATGATTGCTGCTTGTCGATGTCCTTGTCAACCAAATCAAACATTTAGAAAGAACAAGAACCAACTATTTCAGTCAAAAAGAGGGCTACAAAGGAAGGACTGCACCTGAGCCTCTACTCTAGGGGCAGATTTACAAGCCCCTTGCAGCTCTTTTGCTCTGTTCTTGCGTCACTTTTGTGACGCAGCGCCACAACAAGAGAGGCGCCATGGTGTGGCGTATATTAACAACGTGACGCATATGGGAGATGCATCCCATTCTAAAGCCCTGCGCCATAAGGGAGCGTTCCAGCGCAAGGGAGGGTGTTCCTGCGTAGGAACGCATGCTAAAAGTGGCTATGGGGAATATATAAAATTTCAATCAGTCATTTAGGACAATGATGCGTCACTGAAACCCTGCGCCTGCATGAAGCAGACTTACGGCTTGACGCAGCATTGCTGGAGCTGTGCCATCGTTGCAACGCAACTCCATCAATGAGCCGCCTTTATGGCACCGATGCGTAACACTTCGGTGACGTTTTGGGACCATGGTGTGCCGCATTGTAAATACGGCGCACCATGGGTGGTGCTGGCGTGCCGCACACTTTGCAGGGATGCGCAGGTAATTGCTAATCTGACACTTAGGGGCATACTTACGAGTTCTGAGCTGGACACCTCCAGATGTGCACCAGAACAAATGCGTAACGCAAAACTAACCTTGCGTCACGGCAGATGCGCCGCAATTACAATGCGGCAAACCCTGGCGCAAGGGTAGGCAGATGCGTGACGCATCTCGTGACGAAAGAGGGGCGCATCTCTAGAGTCGCGTCGCGGGCGCGATGCAACTATAGCAATGCTCAGGGCTGCCCAATACTCAACATACCGCATCAGTCCTTACGCCTGCTTCAAGCAAGCAGGCATAAAGAATTGACGTAGCAGCGTCGCGGAAGTGCCTGCGTTAAATCTTGTAGATTTCACGCAGGCACTTTTGCGAGGCGCACAGCTGCCTGACCGCCACCCCCTACGCCCCACCCCCCCCCTTGCGTGGGAACGCACCCTTTGTGTCTAGCATTACGCAGTTCTGTAAAGTACACTCATACATTACTCAGCACAATTAAATGAACACAAAATAGAAAACAAATAAGCAGTGGCACCGCCACAGAGAAGGAGAACAGTGCACCTGAAATGCACAGAAGATTTTGAAATATTAATTTACCTCTCCTATGATATCAATGTAATCAGCAGCATTATTGCTCTTTGTAAAAAAGTTAAAGCAAACATTTGCAATATAACACAGTCACACAGAGCAGGAGAAAAAAAAGAGTAGTGAGTGATGAAAAAATTGCTACTACTACTCACCAAGCCCGGGGACCTCCACTCCCAGCAGGTCTAGCAGGTCACGCTCCCGGTCCAGAATATCGGTCCAGCGGTGGGTCACTTGATTGTAGGTCCGCTGGACCCCCGTGATGTCAAAAAGGGCCCGGCACACCTGCCCCCACCGCTTCCGTCGCTCCTGGCTGTTGGTATAACCAGCAGCGATCCTGCCGCCTGCCCCGATGGTCCTGGGGAGACGGCGCTGCACATAAAAAACGAGTGAGCCCACCTCCTCAGGGCTGAAGATCTCCCTGGGCACCACCATTTCCGCCCTCAAACGGCCACACGGGAGCCGGGCACGGGCTGCGGTGCCCGTCTTGGGCAGCTTGACAGCTGTCTTCACCATGTTCTGGGCAGGTGAAAAAGACAAAATGAAAAAGAATAAGAGTAGGGAAGAAGGAAATAAAAGTTTAAAAAAGTAGTTGAAAAGTAAACAAAAGTAGCCTAAAACACAAAAATATAGATCTAGAAAACTAGAGGGATAGAAAAAAAGTTAAATAGATCAAAAAAATATTAAAACAAGCAAAGGATGGCAGAGATATACAGAGGATAGAAACACCATGCCCAGACACATAGGAATGAATGAAAAACAAGATGGCGGCCCGAACACGTGCGTGTAAGTAAGTTCGCACGCGATTTCTCTCGCGAACTCGTGCGAACTTGCATTCGCAAGGCGCTCATTGCGCGAGATTACACATAGCGGGCGGAAACGGAAATACGTCACGCAAACAAAATGGCGGCGCCCATACTCAACCTTGGGGTAACTCGCACGAGTTCGCGGCTTCGCGAATAGGGCGAAATTACCGAAAAACGAGTTTTGCAAAAGCAAAACCAACGAGCAGGTGCAAAAGTTCGAGCTCATCATTTGTAACCATTTCCCTGTAGTGCTTCCTGAAGGGGCCCTCCAGAATCCGGTTGCCTACTTGCAACTATTGTGTGACCCTGCTCTGACAGACACAGAATAGTTACAAGTATGCCATTGCATCCTGTTATTGCAACAAAAAGGAAAGGGAGCAGACAAGCAGGTGCCAGCCTTCATTAATGTCAGTTGGGGCAGGGCAGGTGTTGTTGTTTGCAAAACTTAAAGCACTTAGCAGGTGTGCTTGGCTTTGCCACAATATTGTACACTCACTGGTCAATCAGAGGGTGCTGTGATGACACCGAGGGTGGCATGGGTGTGCCAGCCAGAGGGTGGCATGGGTGAACCAGAGTGCCAGTGTTGACAGAGGATGGCAGTGCTTTGCTTTGCCCCAATTATGTACACTGGTGAACCAGAGGGTGCTGTGATGACACAGAGGGTGACATGGGTGAGCCAGAGGGTGGCATGGGTGACCAAAGAGAGTGCCAGTGGTGACAGAGGGTGGCAGTGATGAAGAAAGCCTTGCAAACAGGCTGGGCACATAGAAACAACAAGTTCGCAAAACTGGCGACCCGACAAGTAAGTTCGCAATTTGCGAAATTGTACAAAACCCTCGCGAACTTGCAGAAACCCGTGCGAACACACACCCCCAAAAAAAATACGCAAATCCGTGAGAATTCGCGGATTTTGCGTATTGTCGCAATCCGCAAATACGCAAATTCGCGGATTGCGAATCCGCAAAATCCGCCCATGCTTACCCATGAGCTGTATCTTAGCAAACGGGTCGCTATACATAGCCTTAATGGCCTTTATAATGTTTGGGCCCAGGCCCCTTTGCTCCAATATCCCCCATAAATATAACCAAGTGACACGGTCGAAGGCCTTTTCGGCATCAAGAAGGATCATGGCGATCCAGCCCCCCGAGGCAGCAAATGCATCAAATAGCGTGATAACACGTCTTACATGGTCCGTTGTTCCATGACCCGAGATAAACCCATGCTGCCAGGGGGAGGCCAGACCGCCAATGACCCTCCCGAGCCTATTAGCCAGGACCTTAGCATATATATTTGTGTTTGCATTCATGAGGGATATTGGGTGATACGACCCAGGGGCATCTTTTGGTTTACCCTTTTTATGAAAGACTATAATATTCGTCTCCTTCCAAGAGCTTGGAATCACTCCTGACCAGATTACCCCATTAAAGAGATCCAATAGTATTGGTGCCAGAATTTCCGAGAGGCATTTGTATACTTCAGTTGGAATATTATCAGGCCCAACAGCCTTGCCCGCAGGTGAATTCTGGAGGGCCACTTTTATTTCATTCAGTTCTAGATCCCTATCCAGAACAGTCCTTTCCTGGAGGGTCAGATTTACGCCAAGATCATCAAACAAAGGATTGCGTAGATCACGCCCGGACTCTTCTTGATACAGATTCTGGTAGTACTCCTTGAAAACCCTTCTGATATCCCCAGGGTCTGTAAACTCATGATTATTCACCTGGATTTTGTCTACCTGATTATTACTAATACCTTGCCTAATCTTCACAGCGAGAAGCTTCCCGGCCTGTTCCCCTGACTCATACATTTTTTCCCTATATATCTGAAAATATCCACAGTTTTCTGTGCCTCTGCCTTATAAATTTCTGCCTTGAAGGCAATAATCCTACATGAGCTCTCGTTTGAATCTCTCCCCTCTATAATCTCCTTCAAGTGTTGTTCCTCTACCTGTACCTGCTGAGCGAGTAGAATATCATGTGCCTCTCGAGCCCTTTTCCTAAGGGTAGCAGAATAACTAATGGCCTCGCCTCTTAGAGCTGCTTTAAACGCATCCCAGACTGAGTTACGAGGGGCACTATATCTATTCGTATCAAAATACCACTGGGCCCAGTTTTTAAGATGACTAACAAATTCTAAATCCAGTAATAATTTCCTTTCAAATGTCCACCTAAAACTGGGGCTAATAACATTAACTATCTCGTATTCTAGGATTAAGGGGACCGGGAAATAAAGACGTAGTCTAGTTTAGTATACTTTTTGTAGGGGCAGTAGAAATAAGTATACCCCGGATTCCCAGGTTCCAGATAGCACCAAACATCCAGCAGATTATATGTGTTTGCTAAGGCTGATATAGCTCTAAACACTTTAGGTTTACGTCCAGCATAACCAGCCTTGTTGGTGAAATCTGCTGAGATATTAAAGTCCCCACAGACAATTAATGGGGATGGCCAAGATAGGAGTTCTACCTCCAGTTTGTCGAATATATCAGGTTCGTCCTGGTTGGATCCATAAACTGCACAAAGAGTGATCCCAATCTTTAATTCGATTATTACCCAACTTCCCCAGGGATCAGATAATACACGGGCGACACCTCCCAAGTTATTTTTAACCAATATAGCAATGCCCCGAACCATAGATGTTTGTGTGGTGCAACCAGTTAGTTCAAAGCCCTTAATATTTAATAGATGTTTCTTAGCCCAGGGGAGGTGCGTTTCCTGAAGACATATAATATCCAAGTGATTCATACCCACAAAATGACCAAGTTTCTGCCTCTTTAGTCCATCATTTAAACCCCCTATATTTATATAGCAAATCCTAAGCTTCCTCATCATTACTTAGTTTAGTTGTTATAACAGCGTGCTTTAAAACAATACCAAAAACTGCAATACACCTGAATCTAGAACATTTTACTTTTTTCCACCCCCTCCCACCTATCCCTCCCCACGAAGTGCCCGGAACCCCCTTCCACCCCACTACCCAACTTTGACCCCCCCACCTCCCCCTCCCAGCAACAGCCAACCCCTCCCTGAGAGCGCTCAGACATGAGTCTGTGCGTGTGATGAATATGTTCCTAGAAGGCAGTTAGGGCCAGATGTAGGTGGCCCAATACCGGTCGGTAACGGCCGAAAATCGGTAATTTCGGCCATTACCGACCGGTATTGGGCATTCGGGATGTAGGGGACCAAAAATGTAGCAGAATCGGTAAAGTCTCCGAATCGATAAAGTTTCCGAATCGATAACGTTACCGAATCGGTAAATTTACCGAATCGGTAAAGTTACCGAATCGGAAAATTTACCGAATCTGTAAATTTACCGATTCGGAAAATAAGAAATGGTAAAAATGAATTTCGAGATGTAGGTCCCCTTTTAAATACCGAATTTGCATGAAATTCGGTATTTAAGAGTCGGTATTTACCATGGTTTGAAAACAGGTGGTAACCAGGTGCAGGCTATAAAAAAGGCCCCAAAATGCACCACTTACACCAGAATGGCGGCATTCTATGTCATTGGGAGGCGGCTCCGGCTCCAGGCAGAAGGAGAGAGGGTCTGGAGGAGGGAAGAGCAGGTGTATAGGCAGAGGATCACACTATTCCAGCTCACTGAGCCTGAGATCCTACAGAGGTACAGGCTGGCCCCACAAACAATCCTGGACCTCATCAGGGACCTACAACCACTTTTGGACCATCCTACCCCAAGGGCGCACGTCCTCCCACCCCATGTGCAGGTGCTGTGTAGCCTACACCTGCTTGCATCTGGAAGCTACCAGAGTGTGGTTGCTGCGGTAGGTGGGGTGTCTCAGAGCTGTCTGTCCCATTTCTTTCAAAAATTCCTTGATGCCATGTTGCAGAGAATACAGCACGACATTAGCTTCCGTGCTACGCATTCAGAACTAATAAGGACAAAGACAGACTTCTATCAGATGGCGCAGTTCCCTAAGATCAATATGCCCACCTGCTGCCACAGAGTACATTTATCGGAACCGGAAGTCCACCCACACCATAAATGTACAGGTGATCTGTGATGCAAAATACGTGATCACTGACATAGTAGCCAAATTCCCAGGGAGTACCCACGACTCCTACATCTTCCAAAACAGTGGGATCTACGCATGCCTGACTGCGGGGGAATTCGGAGAAAGATACTTGCTAGGTGAGACACTGTGTGGTAATCACTTGAATCGTATTACAGGTGAATGTGTGTGAGCATGTGATTAATGTCAATTCTTCATTACTAATGGGGGACAGTGCATATGCCCTCCGGTCCTTCATCCTCACACCCTACCTCAACCCAACAACACCAAGTCAGAGGAGATACAACAGGGCACCAAAACAACTAGAAACATTGTGGAGCGCACCTTTGGCATGTGGAAGAGCAGGTTTCGCTGCCTCCATAAAAGTGGAGGGGCATGCCAGTACACACTAATCACCTGCTGCAAATTTATTGCAGCCTGTGCAATGCTGCACAACCTGGTGGTCAAGAAGGGCACAGAAGTGGAAATCTCAGATTATGAGGACCATGACGATGAGGAAGCAGTGCCTGAACCACACACATCTGGAGGAGCAACATCAACTGATGGCAGACACAGACGGGAAGAGGTCACACGCAACTATTTTAAGTAAGTAAGGAGACAAAGACAGGCGTAGTATGTAACAACACTAGTTTAATTTTGTAATGACGTTGGTTTTTTAAAGCACAAAAGTGCAACAAAAAGCATTTAACTGCAATTCTCTCAGTTCTGGTTAACTTCACCATGAACTGTGAAAGTTATTTCCTTGCTCGCTTCGAAGTAACACTTGTAGGTTGTTCAACCTGCTCACTGTCTTGCTGGCCTGTGGCCTCAGCATGGCGCCTGCCCCTCCTAGTTTCAGTTACAAGGGTGCTTCCAATGCTGCTCCTGCTCATGCTCTCCTCACTTATAGGCACATCCAGAGCAGCTGTGAGTGCAGTTTGTGCATTCAACAGCGCCTCAAGAGCACTGGTCATCCTGCCGATGCCCCTAGTGACCTCCTTTGTGTTTTGTGTCATGGCCTCCTGCATGTTGATGCTTCTCCTGCATAACAGGGATGTGGCAGTGGCCAGGCGGTTGATGGCTGTACTTTGGACATGTGCACGATGCCTTTCCTTGTGCCTTGCAGCAAAATCATTGTCCAGTTTGGTGCATATTAGCTGCACCGAGTTGTTGATTCCCCGCATCCCTGCTGCCATCTCCTTGTTGACCTTTACCAGCTCACTGATGCCCTCTCCTATCTCTCCAATGTTACTATTCAGGGACCTCAGCTGTCGTTGGCATGCCTGGATGGCTCTCCCCTGCATCCTTTGTATCCGCACCATGCTCCCCTCCAGACCAAGGAACACACTTGGACCCTCAACTGATGCATCTGCTGGTCTTTCCTGCACTCTGCGGCGTCTTGCAGTACTATGGCCCATCCCTGCACTGGAGTGTGTTGTGCCAGGGCTCACCGCTACAGGCAAGTTCTGTGGTCCGTAACCCTCCATGTCAGCTGCTACGGACTCCAAATCGGGGAGTGGAGCCACAACATGCCTCCTGCCTGGTTGTGATGGGGGTATCACATCATGCAGTGAAGCTGGCATTTCTGGTGATGACATCAGGAGAGGGGACTGAGATCTGCTAGGGGACGCCTGCAACTCTTGGGCCATTTCTGTGTCTTGGGCAGGTGGATGGCTACTTGATGCAACTTTGTCCTGTGGTACGTTGGGGGTACTTTGTCCTGCATCCTGACTCTCCTCCCTCTCAGGTGGTGTCCCTTCAGCCCCCTGCGAACGCCTGCGATACGTTTCACCTGTGGACATATGAGCGTACATTAGCTAAGCGCTACTGTCTCACAGTCACTACAATTAAATAATTATCACATAGGCCATGTTCTGTATGCAGTCATTACATGAACTAGTTGGTTGGTGTGCTGTATGACATGTCCTTACATTTCCTGTCTACATATCCCATCATGCATTGGCTCTGTATATTGCCAGCAGTACTGGACTTGGGTTCACTTGCCCACTAAGGGTACAGGTAAGGGTGTTGCTATTGGGGGGAATGCAGTGCATTTGTCTTACCTTTTTTGCTTGCAGCTCTGGCCGAGCAGTCTACTTCTCCCAGTCCGCAGACGCTGTCTGGTTCTAGGGTTGAGGCCGCCATCTCCTCCAGGTCAGTCAGGGGGTGTGCTGGGTTCTTGCCTCCACCTGTTTTTGATGCCTGCTTGTGTTGTTCTGCCATTTTCTTTTTGGTTTGGCTCCTCAGGTCATAACAACGTTTTTTAAGGTCCTCTGTGTCCCAGGTGGTCACCCCAACGGCATTTATTTTCTCCATAATGTCCAGCCAGATTTTTCTTTTGGCTGATTGAGCCACAGTGAGGGACTGCCTGCCAAACAATTTGTGGTGCACCTTCACCACCTCCTCCACAAGGACCTGCAGCTCCATGCTGCTGAATTTCAGTTTACTCCTCCTCTCAGGCTGCTCTTTTTCTTGGCTGCTTGTCATTTTTCACTTTTAAAAGTGCTCCAAACCCTTTTTGATGCTCCTGCACTCTGCTCAGCTCCAACTGCCTTTCCAGAAGCTTCTAATTAGTTGCAGCTGCCTGTGTAGCCACGTCCTGGTAGGTAGGGGGAGGGTGGTAGCACCTGATTGGCTGCCTACTTGAGTTTCACTTTTGAATCGGTATTTACCGATTCCGTTAATACCGAATCAGTATTCCCTATTCAATCCTATGGGCCTTTTGGCCCATAGGAATGAATAGGGAATACCGATTCGGTAAATACCGATTCGGTAAATACCGATTCGGTAAGTTCCGATTGTCCGATACCGAATTTTACCAATTTTTTTTTTTTTACCGATTTTTTTCCTACATCCCATTTTCCGATTCTAAAATACCGATTCGGTAAAATTTGGTATTTTAGAATCGGTAAAATCGGTTTACCTACATCTGGCCCTTAGTCCTATAAGTAAACCTTAACTTCACAACATTGTGGCCAAAACCAAAGACAAGGGGAATTCAAAAGAAAATAGAAGATAACAATTACTACCTGACATTTGATTTCCCCTCCCCTTATATGCACCTTTCAGCTGATCCTCCCTTAATGTGATTCCCCCGCATCACTCCTCCCCCAGCCCCCCTCAGCTCAAGCCTATATCCCCTCAATACCCAAACGCTACTTGCCCAGGGAGTCCAAATATTCCTTTGCCTTAATCTCTGACGCAAAATATCTAGTGGACCCTTGGTTAATGATTTTTAATTGTGCAGGATTAACTAGATAAGTTTGAATCTTTTTGTCGTGAAATGGTTTCAACAATTGTCTTAAACGCCAGCGTCTTTCCACCGTTACGTGGCAATAGTCTGGCCTCACAAAAAAGGACGTTTCTCCGCTTGATCTCCTGGCGTCTGGTCTAGCCTTGTCAGATATTGCCTGCCTCAAAAGATAGTTCCCAATAAACACCAGAATGGCTCGCGGTTTCTCGCCTTCTTTTGCTGGCGTTCGCTTCTTGAAGGGAATGCGGTGTGCTCTTTGGATTTCAGAGGACCAGTTCCACTCTGAGAGTTCTGGAAAGGCTTTTGAGAAGAGACTAATCACAAAATTCCTAGCGTCAGACCCCTCCAAGCCTTCTTGTACGCCCAAGATTCTTAAATTATTTCTTCTCTGTCTATTTTCAGCCTTTTCCAGCTTCAATTGCATGTCCCTAATTTGTGCATCATGTGCGTCCACCATTGTCACAGCTTTAGACACGTCGTCTTCTGCCCCATCACCCTTTCTTCCAAGTTTGCTACCCTATCTCCCATGTTGGAGAAGGCTTTTGAAAGCTTTCTTATCACTCCTTGCATTTTGCGCATTCCCGCCTGAGCTTTCCTGCTTTATTGACGTGCCTCGTCTCTATGAGATAGGATTGCCTGATGAATGGTCTTGAGTGTAGTAGGAGCCTCCGATCTTATGACAGCAGTTGGTTTATCACTGGAGCCTGAGAGTCTGGTACTTGTAGAATAGTCCCAAGAGAGGTCTCCCCCCCTTGTTTTCGTTCAATAAATGGCCCGACACCTTCTTTGATGTGAGGGGCAGCTCCTCATCGCTCTCCGCACTCCCCTCCAAATCAGATTCAAGGCTACTAGCCCCCTGTGACGTGCTTAGTGGATCATCAGCAAATTAACAGAAGAGATATCAGTCGAGGACCGGCACCACCTGGATTGTCAGATCAGTAAGAAAGGGAAAACGCAGTGGATGCCAAGACTCGGGTCTCCTCCAGCAGTGATCACGTCCAAAGCGAGATTCCAATCCTTCATCTCGACCAGTCCTTTGGGCATCCGAGTCGCCGATGAGCCCCACGTTGGAAGCGCCAATTTGTGGTAGCAAGCCTCAGCCAGGCCTACTAGTGCAAGGGATTCACCCTTCTCTGCTTAGAGTCCTTAGACCAATAATAAGAATTTGGCACAGAAACTGGAATAGAAAAGACAGAGTTTATTAAACCTCATGAGATGGAACTACATTCGCACACCTTCGGTAGAGTATGAGGTAGCGCACTAACTGGAAGGAGCTTGGTCCTTTTATACCCACACAGGGGCTGAAATGAAGGCAGTACAAGGCACAGACTGTTGGTTTCAAATACATATAAGTTCATACAGAGAGTGTGCTAGCAACAAGTGGGAAGGGCTGACTGTTAGCTAATTCTGGAGGATACATCTTGACAGTTACAAGTTGGAGACAGCTGCATGCTCAACTGAGCATGTGCAAAGCAGAAGAGGATAAATATATCTTGTCTCTAGGCAGATTTCAAGAGCAGTTAAGAGGAAGGTAGGACAGAGCACATGGCAAACAAAATGGTTGACAGAAATACAAATTGGATTCCGTAAAACAGACAAGATAGTCTTTAAATACAAGATGTCTTCTGCTAATGCTTAACCTAATCATTGCTAAATTACCACACTCCCACTCTTTCCACTTGCCTGGCAAGTCTGACATGTCCTGCAATGAGTGCCTGAACTCTTGCGCATTTGGGGCCAATGAAAGTGGGTGACAAGCCTCTCACAGGTCTTGTCCTGCCCCAAATGTCCTTCCAACGGCACATCATGAGCCAGGCTCAATAGGAAGGCTCTGAAACTCTGGGCTACCACCAGAACACGGGCTGACCCAGGCTCAGCAACCTTAGGCTCACTATACAGGAGACCATTCTCCCAGTAGATCCAATGTGATCCAGACTGATCACCTGCTGCTTGGCTTGCAGCCTGTCGCCGCAAGCCCTCAAGAGAAGGGTATTCTCTCTGCTCTTTGCAGAATTCTTACCTGGAGGGGCCTCCTTCTTGCTGCCAATTGGTCAGCTTAGGCATGTCCACTAGTTCAGTAACCTGTTCCCGTGCCCCCTGCCTCTACTCTCTAAGGCAGGTTCCTGGGCCTCCCTCTCCAGCTCCAGGTCCTCTTGAGCACCCTTATGTGCTGCCATTGACCGGGTGGTCACAAACGCCCAGTCAAGCAAACCCACCATCTCCAAGTGAGTACTCTTCTCCACTTTTCCCCAAAATTAGCTCTCTAAATCATTCCCCAATAGACAGTCAACCGGCATGGTGGGCCTCACAGCTACCTGAAGAGTACCAAAGAACCCCCACTCAAAGGGAACCTGAGCCATTGGACAATGGCTCTCTGTGTTGTCTGCAGCAACAACTCGGCAAAATGCATGCGGGACAATCTGCTCTTGAGACACCAGGTGACACCTGACAACTGTCACACTGGCTCCTGTATCTCTAAGAGGCCCCACCTTGTAGCCATTGATGGTCGCCCACTGTCCATATTTCTTAGTGTTTCTGGGCAGCTGGGTCCCTGTGACCACCTCACAGCCTCCTATAGAGACAAGGGACATCTCTGTGGGACCCCACCCACCTTAAACACCAATCTCCTCCCCCAGGGCTACACTTGCCATCTGCCGGGGCGAAGCACCAGTGGGTGCTGCTTTTCCAAATAGGCGACACCTGGGATCATTCGCCTTATGACCCAGGTCACCACACTTGTAACATTTTAGGGCTCCCTTGGGAACAGGACTACCTGTCGGGACTCCTTGTTTTCTCTCAGGTGTTAGACCTGGAACCATTGGCGTGGTTCTCCCTTCCATTTTTGCTGTTGCCTCATGTGTTATGCTGGTGTTAGATGCTTTGGGCACTGGGCCACTGCTGTCCAGTGCCACAGTCTGAGTGCTCCCTATTGTAAATTAATGTATTAATTTGTGATTCCATGATTGACTATTTGGTTTACTTGTCAGACCCTAGTACAGTGTACTGAATGTGCCCAGGGCGTGTAAATCCAAATGCTGCTTGTGGGCTTGCCGCATTTGGTTGTGCCACCCACAGAAACGGCCTTGTAAAATGTGTCTAATGTCTGCCATTGCAGAACCTGCATGCAGTCTGGTACTGTCATGCTGACTGGGCAAGTGCACCCACCTGTCAGTCCCTAAACCGTCCCTTTTCTTCATATTAGTCACCCCTATGGTAGGCCTAAGGGCAGGGTGCATTGTAAGTATAAGGTAGGACAGGCCCTGATGTGTGTGGCATGTCCTAATAGTGAATTACTTTTCCGTTTTTTACTATTGCAAGGCTACCTGTTCTCCATAGTTCAGAATGGGCTGTTTGAATTATTATATTTTATAATCCTAACAGACTCAGAGAACATGGTAGAAATTCAAGTTTAGTATGCCTGTACTCAGAATGATAAAGTACATCTTTTAGTAAAGTGGGCTTTAACATTCTGTGCTTGAAAATACCACTTTTAGAAAGTAGGTATTTGCTTGCCTAACCTTTCAAGTCAGCCTCTGCGAGGGTGTGTATTCCTTTGTCTGGGTTTGTGAGTGACAGGGCTGCGGGACTCCAAGAGACAGGATGAGTCAGCCCAGTGGTGAATAGAGGGATGTGCATCTATATGGGAGGGAGGAGTTGCACCTGTGACCTGAATAGGGCTGCGCCTTCCCTCTACAATGCCGGCTCCACCCCTTGTGGTAGGTCTGATGTCTCTGCCCTGCACACTGAAAGAAGAGAAGGGAGACTGTCAACAAAGTGCTCCAGGACTGTACTTGCCTTCCACAATGCTGGCTCCACCTCCTGTGGGGCTTCTGATGTGCCTGCCCTGCGCTGTGAAAGGAAAGGAGAGGTCTGGTAAACAGAGTGCTTCAGAACTGGTTTTGACTAGGCACAGGCCCCTCTCCCCTCAGAGAACAAAGGATTGTGGGGTATAAATATTGGGACCCTGAACCCATGAAATTAGATCACTTCTGGACTTACAAGACAAAACCTCTGCTGAGGAGAGGAACCTGAAGAAACTGAGGAGAGACTATTCCCAAGCTGAAGTGCTGTTTGAGGGATTGGCCTGCAGTGGTTGCCTGACTGCCAAAGAGAGGAGAAAGAACTTTGTGTAATTTACTTTCAACTTGTGAAAAGATCTCCAAGGGCTTGGAAGAGAGCTTTCCCCCTGACCGAAGTCTCAGGACCAGGAGACTTCACCAGCCTTTGTGAATTGCTGCTGGAAACACTGTTTCAGTGGCTACAGAGGCAAGGAGCTGTGACCGACTCTCACGACCAGCCCGGTGTCCTGTGGGCACTGCATCGAACACCGTCCTCCTCAAACAACGCAAGCTCTGAGCTCACTAACTCCGTCCTGATGCCGTCACCGAGCTGTTGCCTGCACTGCGACTGGTGGACACCGCGATGTGCAACGCCTTGCTACACCGACTCTTACCAGTCTGACCGATGCGGTCACTGCTGCTGACTTCGAGTTCTGTGAACGCACCGGAGTTGGGCACTGCCTCGCACGCTTTGCGACGCACCACCCGACTCGCACCGCTATCCTGAATTATCGACGGCAGCTCTCAAACTCCGGCTCTGTCGCCGCACGGCAAGCTGCAAGCACCGCATCGAAGCACCGTCTCGCCCTGCAATGCACGCCTTGGATCCACCGACTCTGTCAAGGGGCCGATGCCTGCACCGCATCGAGGGACAATGCATCCTGCAACGCATTCTTCTCTGCACCTCCACGAACACCAGAACCGGCTCGCACATCCGTGCCGGCCGCATAAAGTAAAAGGTACTGTGACTGAGTCTGTCGACATTTGAGTGGACCCGTACTGACACAGTCCGCTGGATTTGTTAGACTCGATGTTATTACAACAACGCTGTAGCCGGACGAGGCTATCGACTCGCACAGAACCTTGCATTAAGCCTTTTAACCAGAACTCTTGAAATCTAATAGTACTGTGGATTCTTTTTGTCGTTTATTGGTCTTGTGGTAACTCTATATAAAATATACTTATTTTTGATATACAACCTTGTGTGGTGTCCATTTGTAGTGTTGTCACTGTGTTACTGTGTGTGGTCACAAATGCTTAACTTACAATGCCTCTGAGAAAAAGCCTTGCTGTTCGGATCAAGCTACCAAGGAGGTGAGCTGGGGTTATTTTAGGAGTGTAATCCCCTTATCCTGACTAGAGGAGAGGGTCCCTATTTGTCACAAGTACCTACCTGTGCCAATTAGAGACCCCCAAGGAATGCCCCTGGAGATTTAGTAGATTATGAGGATGCAGAGCAGCAGCTTGGTGGACCACTGGGTCCTGCAAAGAGGGGTGCACCCTCCCCAGTGCGTAGAAGTGTTTCTGCCCGAGGTTTGTCCCCAGAAGAGTTGGCAGACAGGAATGAAAACAGGGTACACCAAATGGAGATGGCCAAGCTCAAATTGAATGGGCAATGTAGGAGAGTAGGGTCTGCTTCCTATGGTTACCCCCACTTTTTGCTGTGATTCTCTGTTTTTTTTTTACTTTAGTGTGGCTGTGGACCTGCTAATCAGGCCCACAGCCCAGCTGTTCTCTCTCTAAACTGATACTATGTACTTTAGGTTAAGCATGGGCGAAATCTGCAAAATCGCGGTCCGCGAAATAGTGCGAATGCGAATTCGCAATCCGCATAATTCGTGAATTCGTGCAAAATTGCGAATTTTTGTTTTTTTGCGTGTTTGCGAGGCTTTTTGCATGTTCGCGGGGCTTTTTGCGTGTTCGCGGGGTTTTTTGCGTGTTCGCAGGCCGCTTGCATGGCGAAGTTACCCATGCGGTTGTGTATGAGCACAGCACCCTCTGGTTCATCACTGCCACCCTCTGGTTCATCACTGCCATCCTCTGGTTCATCACAGCACCCTCTGGCACCACTGCCACCCTCTGGTTCACCACTGACACCCTCTGGTTCATCACTGCCACCCTCTGGTTCACCCCTGCCATCCTCAGGTTCAGCACTCACTACTGCCACCCTCTGGTTCATCACAGCCCCCTCTGGTTCACCCCTGCTGCCACCCTCTGGTTCAGCACTCACCACTGCCACCCTCTGGTTCATCACAGCACCCTCTAGTTCACCACTGCCACCTTCTGGTTCACCACTGACACCCTCTGGTTCACCACTGCCACCCTCTGGTTCATCACTGCCACCCTCTGGTTCACCCCTGCCACCCTGAGGTTCAGCACTCACTACTGCCAGCCTCTGGTTGATCACAGCACCCTCTAGTTCACCCCTGCTGCCACCCTCTGGTTCAGCACTCACCACTGCCACCCTCTGGTTCATCACAGCACCCTCTGGTTCACCACTGCCACCCTCTGGTTCACCACAGACACCCTCTGGTTCACCACTGCCACCCTCTGGTTCATCACTGCCACCCTCTGGTTCACCCCTGCCACCCTCAGGTTCAGCACTCACTACTGCCACCCTCTGGTTCATCGCAGCACCCTCTGGTTCACCCCTGCTGCCACCCTCTGGTTCAGCACTCACCCCTGCCACCCTCTGGTTCATCACAGCACCCTCTGGTTCACCACTGTCACCCTCTGGTTCACCACTACCACCCTCTTGTTCACCACTGCCACCCTCTGGTTCATCACTGCCACTCTCTGGTTCCTTACTGCCACCCTCTGGCTCGCCACTGCCACCCTCAGGATCATCACTGTCCCCCTCTGGTTCATCACTGCCACCCTCTTGTTCATCACATCACCCTCTGGTTCACCAGTGCCACACTTTGGTTCACCCCTGCCGCCCTCAGGTTCAGCACTCACTACTGCCACCGTCTGGTTCATCACAGCAGCCTCTGGTTCACCACTGCCACCCTATGGTACACCACTGACACCCTCTGTTTCACCACTGCCACCCTCTGGTTCATCACTGACACCCACTGGTTCACCCCTGCCACCCTCAGGTTCAGCAATCACTACTGCCACCCTCTGGTTCATCACAGCACCCTCTGGTTCACCCCTGCTGCCACCCTCAGGTTCAGCACTCACCACTGCCACCCTCTGGTTCATCACAGCACCCTCTGGTTCACCACTGCCACCCTCTGGTTCACCACTGCCACCCTCTGGTTCACCACTGCCACCCTCTGGTTCATCACTGCCACCCTCTGGTTCACCCCTGCCACCCTCAGGTTCAGTACTCACTACTGCCACTCTCTGGTTCATCACAGCACCCTCTGGTTCACCACTGTCACCCTCTGGTTCACCATTACCACCCTCTTGTTCACCACTGGCACCCTCTGGTTCATCACTGCCACCCTCTGGTTCATTACTGCCACCCTCTGGTTCGCCACTGCCACCCTCAGGATCATCACTGTCCCCCTCTGGTTCATCACTGCCACACTCTGGTTCAACACATCACCCTCTGGTTCACCAGTGCCACCCTCTGGTTCACCCCTGCTGCCACCCTCTGGATCAGCACTCACTGCTGAGACAATCTGGTTCATCACAGCACCCTCTGGTTCACCCCTGCTGCCACCCTCTGGTTCATCACATCACCCTCTGGTTCACCAGTACCACCCACTGGTTCACCACTGCCACCCTCAGGTTCAGCACTCACTACTGCCACCCTCAGGATCATCACTGCCACCCTCTAGTTCACCACTGCCACCCTCTGGTTCACCACTACCACCCTCTGGTTCATCTCAGCACCCTGTGGTTCACCACTGCCACCCTATGGTTCGCCACTGCCACCCTCTGGTTCACCCTGCCACCCTCAGGTTCAGCACTCACTACTGCCATTGTCTGGTTCATCACAGCACCCTCTGGTTAACCCCTGCTGCCACCCTCTGGTTCAGCACTCACCACTGCCACCGTCTTGTTCATCACAGCACCCTCTCGTTCACCACTGCCACCCTCAGGCTCAGCACTCACTACTGCCACCCTCAGGATCATCACTGCCACCCTCTGGTTCATCACTGCCACCCTCTAGTTCACCACTGCCACCCTCTGGTTCACCACTACCACCATCTGGTTCATCTCAGCACCCTGTGGTTCACCACTGCCACCCTATGGTACATCACTGCCACCCTCTGGTTCACCCCTGCCACCCTCAGGTTCAGCACTCACTACTGCCATTGTCTGGTTCATCACAGCACCCTCTGGTTCACCCCTGCTGCCACCCTCTGGTTCAGCACTCACCATTGCCACCCTCTGGTTCATCAGAGCACCCTCTGGTTCACCACTGCCAATCTGTGGATCATCACTGTCCCCCTCTGGTTCACCACTGCAGCCCTCTGGTTCACGCCTGCCACCCTCAGGTTCAGCACTCACCACTGCCACCCTCGGGTTCATCACAGCACTCTCTGGTTCACCACTGCCACCCTCTGGTTCATCACAGCACCCTCTGGTTCACCACTGCCACCCTCTGGATCATCACTGTCCCCCTCTGGTTCATCACTGCCACCCTCTGGTTCATCACATCACCCTCTGGTTCACCACTGCCACCCTCTGGTTCACCCCTGCAACCCTCAGGTTCAGCACTCACTACTGCCACCATCTGGTTCATCATAGCACCCTCTGGTTCACCCCTGCTGCCACCCTCTGGTTCAGCACTCACCACTCCCACCCTCTGGTTCATCACTGCACCCTCTGATTCACCACTGCCACCCTCTGGATCATCACGGTCCCCCTCTGGTTCATCACTGCCTCCCTCTGGTTCATCACATCACCCTCAAGTTCACCATTGCAACCCTCTGGTTCACCCCTGCCACCCTCAGGTTCAGCACTCACTACTGCCACGGTCTGGTTCATCACAGCACCCTCTGGTTCACCCCTGCTGCCACCCTCTGGTTCAGCACTCACCACTGCCACCCTCTGGTTCATCACAGCACCCTCTGGTTCACCACTGCCACCCTCTGGATCATCACTGTCCCCCTCTGGTTCATCACTGCCACCCTCTGGTTCATCACTTCACCCTCAGGTTGACCATTGCAACCCTCTGGTTCACACCTGCCACCCTCAGGTTCAGCACTCACTACTGCCACGGTCTGGTTCATCATAGCCCCCTCTGGTTCACCCCTGCTGCCACCCTCAGGTTCAGCACTCACCACTGCCACCCTCTGGTTCATCACAGCACCCTCTGGTTCACCACTGCCACCATCTGGTTCATCACTGCCACCCTCTGGTTCATTACTGCCACCCTCTGGTTCGCCACTGCCACCCTCAGGATCATCACTGTCCCCCTCTGGTTCATCACTGCCACACTCTGGTTCAACACATCACCCTCTGGTTCACCAGTGCCACCCTCTGGTTCACCCCTGCTGCTACCCTCTGGATCAGCACTCACTGCTGAGACCATCTGGTTCATCACAGCACCCTCTGGTTCACCCCTGCTGCCACCCTCTGGTTCATCACATCACCCTCTGGTTCACCAGTACCACCCACTGGTTCACCACTGCCACCCTCAGGTTCAGCACTCACTACTGCCACCCTCAGGATCATCACTGCCACCCTCTAGTTCACCACTGCCACCCTCTGGTTCACCACTACCACCCTCTGGTTCATCTCAGCACCCTGTGGTTCACCACTGCCACCCTATGGTTCACCACTGCCACCCTCTGGTTCACCCCTGCCACCCTCAGGTTCAGCACTCACTACTGCCATTGTCTGGTTCATCACAGCACCCTCTGGTTCACCCCTGCTGCCACCCTCTGGTTCAGCACTCACCACTGCCACCGTCTTGTTCATCACAACACCCTCTCGTTCACCACTGTCACCCTCAGGTTCAGCACTCACTACTGCCACCCTCAGGATCATCACTGCCACCCTCTGGTTGATCACTGCCACCCTCTAGTTCACCACTGCCACCCTCTGGTTCACCACTACCACCATCTGGTTCATCTCAGCACCCTGTGGTTCACCACTGCCACCCTATGATTCACCACTGCCACCCTCTGGTTCACCCCTGCCACCCTCAGGTTCAGCACTCACTACTGCCATTGTCTGGTTCATCACAGAACCCTCTGGTTCACCCCTGCTGCCACCCTCAGGTTCAGCACTCACCATTGCCACCCTCTGGTTCATCAGAGCACCCTCTGGTTCACCACTGCCACCCTCTGGATCATCACTGTCCCCCTCTGGTTCACCACTGCAACCCTCTAGTTCACCCCTGCCACCCTCAGGTTCAACACTCACCACTGCCACCCTCTGGTTCATCACAGCACCCTCTGGTTCACCACTGCCACCGTCTGGTTCATCACAGCACCCTCTGGTTCACCACTGCCACCCTCTGGATCATCACTGTCCCCCTCTGGTTCATCACTGCCACCCTCTGGTTCATCACATCAACCTCTGGTTCACCACTGCCACCCTCTGGTTCACCCCTGCCACCCTCAGGTTCAGCACTCACTACTGCCACCATCTGGTTCATCAGAGCACCCTCTGGTTCACCCCTGCTGCCACCCTCTGGTTCAGCACTCACCACTGCCACCCTCTGGTTCATCACAGCACCCTCTGATTCACCACTGCCACCCTGTGGATCATCACTGTCCCCCTCTGGTTCATCACTGCCACCCTCTGGTTCATCACATCACCCTCTGGTTCACCACTGCAACCCTCTGGTTCACCCCTGCCACCCTCAGGTTCAGCACTCACTACTGCCACCGTCTGGTTCATCACAGCACCCTCTGGTTCACCCCTGCTGCCACCCTCTGGTTCAGCACTCACCATTGCCACCCTCTGGTTCATCAGAGCACCCTCTGGTTCACCACTGCCAATCTGTGGATCATCACTGTCCCCCTCTGGTTCACCACTGCAGCCCTCTGGTTCACGCCTGCCACCCTCAGGTTCAGCACTCACCACTACCACACTCGGGTTCATCACAGCACTCTCTGGTTCACCACTGCCACCCTCTGGTTCATCACAGCACCCTCTGGTTCACCACTGCCACCCTCTGGATCATCACTGTCCCCCTCTGGTTCATCACTGCCACCCTCTGGTTCATCACATCACCCTCTGGTTCACCACTGCCACCCTCTGGTTCACCCCTGCCACCCTCAGGTTCAGCACTCACTACTGTCACCATCTGGTTCATCATAGCACCCTCTGGTTCACCCCTGCTGCCACCCTCTGGTTCAGCACTCACCACTCCCACCCTCTGGTTCATCACTGCACCCTCTGATTCACCACTGCCACCCTCTGGATCATCACTGTCCCCCTCTGGTCCATCACTGCCTCCCTCTGGTTCATCACATCACCCTCTGGTTCACCATTGCAACCCTCTGGTTCACCCCTGCCACCCTCAGGTTCAGCACTCACTACTGCCACGGTCTGGTTCATCACAGCACCCTCTGGTTCACCCCTGCTTCCACCCTCTGGTTCAGCACTCACCACTGCCACCCTCTGGTTCATCACAGCACCCTCTGGTTCACCACTGCCACCCTCTGGATCATCACTGTCCCCCTCTGGTTCATCACTGCCACCCTCTGGTTCATCACTTCACCCTCTGGTTCACCATTGCAACCCTCTGGTTCACCCCTGCCACCCTCAGGTTCAGCACTCACTACTGCCACGGTCTGGTTCATCATAGCACCCTCTGGTTCACCCCTGCTGCCACCCTCAGGTTCAGCACTCACCACTGCCACCCTCTGGTTCATCACAGCACCCTCTGGTTCACCACTGCCACCCTCTGGTTCACCACTGCCACCCTCTGGTTCATCACTGCCACCCTCTGGTTCACCCCTGCCACCCTCAGGTTCAGTACTCACTACTGCCACTCTCTGGTTCATCACAGCACCCTCTGGTTCACCACTGTCACCCTCTGGTTCACCATTACCACCCTCTTGTTCACCACTGGCACCCTCTGGTTCATCACTGCCACCCTCTGGTTCATTACTGCCACCCTCTGGATCGCCACTGCCACCCTCAGGATCATCACTGTCCCCCTCTGGTTCATCACTGCCACACTCTGGTTCAACACATCACCCTCTGGTTCACCAGTGCCACCCTCTGGTTCACCCCTGCTGCCACCCTCTGGATCAGCACTCACTGCTGAGACCATCTGGTTCATCACAGCACCCTCTGGTTCACCCCTGCTGCCACCCTCTGGTTCATCACATCACCCTCTGGTTCACCAGTACCACCCACTGGTTCACCACTGCCACCCTCAGGTTCAGCACTCACTACTGCCACCCTCAGGATCATCACTGCCACCCTCTAGTTCACCACTGCCACCCTCTGGTTCACCACTACCACCCTCTGGTTCATCTCAGCACCCTGTGGTTCACCACTGCCACCCTATGGTTCACCACTGCCACCCTCTGGTTCACCCCTGCCACCCTCAGGTTCAGCACTCACTACTGCCATTGTCTGGTTCATCACAGCACCCTCTGGTTCACCCCTGCTGCCACCCTCTGGTTCAGCACTCACCACTGCCACCGTCTTGTTCATCACAGCACCCTCTCGTTCACCACTGTCACCCTCAGGTTCAGCACTCACTACTGCCACCCTCAGGATCATCACTGCCACCCTCTGGTTCATCACTGCCACCCTCTAGTTCACCACTGCCACCCTCTGGTTCACCACTACCACCATCTGGTTCATCTCAGCACCCTGTGGTTCACCACTGCCACCCTATGATTCACCACTGCCACCCTCTGGTTCACCCCTGCCACCCTCAGGTTCAGCACTCACTACTGCCATTGTCTGGTTCATCACAGCACCCTCTGGTTCACCCCTGCTGCCACCCTCAGGTTCAGCACTCACCATTGCCACCCTCTGGTTCATCAGAGCACCCTCTGGTTCACCACTGCCACCCTCTGGATCATCACTGTCCCCCTCTGGTTCACCACTGCAACCCTCTAGTTCACCCCTGCCACCCTCAGGTTCAACACTCACCACTGCCATCCTCTGGTTCATCACAGCACCCTCTGGTTCACCACTGCCACCGTCTGGTTCATCACAGCACCCTCTGGTTCACCACTGCCACCCTCTGGATCATCACTGTCCCCCTCTGGTTCATCACTGCCACCCTCTGGTTCATCACATCAACCTCTGGTTCACCACTGCCACCCTCTGGTTCACCCCTGCCACCCTCAGGTTCAGCACTCACTACTGCCACCATCTGGTTCATCAGAGCACCCTCTGGTTCACCCCTGCTGCCACCCTCTGGTTCAGCACTCACCACTGCCACCCTCTGGTTCATCACAGCACCCTCTGATTCACCACTGCCACCCTGTGGATCATCACTGTCCCCCTCTGGTTCATCACTGCCACCCTCTGGTTCATCACATCACCCTCTGGTTCACCACTGCAACCCTCTGGTTCACCACTGCAGCCCTCTGGTTCACCCCTGCCACCCTCAGGTTCAGCACTCACTACTGCCACCATCTGGTTCATCATAGCACCCTCTGGTTCACCCCTGCTGCCACCCTCTGGTTCAGCACTCACCACTCCCACCCTCTGGTTCATCACTGCACCCTCTGATTCACCACTGCCACCCTCTGGATCATCACTGTCCCCCTCTGGTTCATCACTGCCTCTCTCTGGTTCATCATATCACCCTCTGGTTCACCATTGCAACCCTCTGGTTCACCCCTGCCACCCTCAGGTTCAGCACTCACTACTGCCACGGTCTGGTTCATCACAGCACCCTCTGGTTCACCCCTGCTGCCACCCTCTGGTTCAGCACTCACCACTGCCACCCTCTGGTTCATCACAGCACCCTCTGGTTCACCACTGCCACCCTCTGGATCATCACTGTCCCCCTCTGGTTCATCACTGCCACCCTCTGGTTCATCACTTCACCCTCAGGTTCACCATTGCAACCCTCTGGTTCACCCCTGCCACCCTCAGGTTCAGCACTCACTACTGCCATGGTCTGGTTCATCATAGCCCCCTCTGGTTCACCCCTGCTGCCACCCTCAGGTTCAGCACTCACCACTGCCACCCTCTGGTTCATCACAGCACCCTCTGCTTCACCACTGCCACCCTCTGGTTCACCACTGCCACCCTCTGGTTCATCACTGCCACCCTCTGGTTCACCCCTGCCACCCTCAGGTTCAGTACTCACTACTGCCACTCTCTGGTTCATCACAGCACCCTCTGGTTCACCACTGTCACCCTCTGGTTCACCATTACCACCCTCTTGTTCACCACTGGCACCCTCTGGATCATCACTGCCACCCTCTGGTTCATTACTGCCACCCTCTGGTTCGCCACTGCCACCCTCAGGATCATCACTGTCCCCCTCTGGTTCATCACTGCCACACTCTGGTTCAACACATCACCCTCTGGTTCACCAGTGCCATCCTCTGGTTCAACCCTGCTGCCACCCTCTGGATCAGCACTCACTGCTGAGACCATCTGGTTCATCACAGCACCCTCTGGTTCACCCCTGCTGCCACCCTCTGGTTCATCACATCACCCTCTGGTTCACCAGTACCACCCACTGGTTCACCACTGCCACCCTCAGGTTCAGCACTCACTACTGCCACCCTCAGGATCATCACTGCCACCCTCTAGTTCACCACTGCCACCCTCTGGTTCACCACTACCACCCTCTGGTTCATCTCAGCACCCTGTGGTTCACCACTGCCACCCTATGGTTCGCCACTGCCACCCTCTGGTTCACCCCTGCCACCCTCAGGTTCAGCACTCACTACTGCCATTGTCTGGTTCATCACAGCACCCTCTGGTTCACCCCTGCTGCCACCCTCTGGTTCAGCACTCACCACTGCCACCGTCTTGTTCATCACAGCACCCTCTCGTTCACCACTGCCACCCTCAGGTTCAGCACTCACTACTGCCACCCTCAGGATCATCACTGCCACCCTTTGGTTCATCACTGCCACCCTCTAGTTCACCACTGCCACCCTCTGGTTCACCACTACCACCATCTGGTTCATCTCAGCACCCTGTGGTTCACCACTGCCACCCTCTGGTTCACCCCTGCCACCCTCAGGTTCAGCACTCACTACTGCCATTGTCTGGTTCATCACAGCACCCTCTGGATCACCCCTGCTGCCACCCTCAGGTTCAGCACTCACCATTGCCACCCTCTGGTTCATCAGAGCACCCTCTGGTTCACCACTGCCACCCTCTGGATCATCACTGTCCCCCTCTGGTTCACCACTGCAACCCTCTAGTTCACCCCTGCCACCCTCAGGTTCAACACTCACCACTGCCACCCTCTGGTTCATCACAGCACCCTCTGGTTCACCACTGCCACCGCCTGGTTCATCACAGCACCCTCTGGTTCACCACTGCCACCCTCTGGATCATCACTGTCCCCCTCTGGTTCATCACTGCCACCCTCTGGTTCATCACATCAACCTCTGGTTCACCACTGCCACCCTCTGGTTCACCACTGCCACCCTCAGGTTCAGCAGTCACTACTGCCACCATCTGGTTCATCAGAGCACCCTCTGGTTCACCCCTGCTGCCACCCTCTGGTTCAGCACTCACCACTGCCACCCTCTGGTTCATCACAGCACCCTCTGATTCACCACTGCCACCCTCTGGATCATCACTGTCCCCCTCTGGTTCATCACTGCCACCCTCTGGTTCATCACATCACCCTCTGGTTCACCACTGCAACCCTCTGGTTCACCCCTGCCACCCTCAGGTTCAGCACTCACTACTGCCACCGTCTGGTTCATCACAGCACCCTCTGGTTCACCCCTGCTGCCACCATCTGGTTCAGCACTCACCATTGCCACCCTCTGGTTCATCAGAGCACCCTCTGGTTCACCACTGCCAATCTGTGGATCATCACTGTCCCCCTCTGGTTCACCACTGCAGCCCTCTGGTTCACGCCTGCCACCCTCAGGTTCAGCACTCACCACTGCCACCCTCGGGTTCATCACAGCACTCTCTGGTTCACCACTGCCACCCTCTGGTTCATCACAGCACCCTCTGGTTCACCACTGCCACCCTCTGGATCATCACTGTCCCCCTCTGGTTCATCACTGCCACCCTCTTGTTCATCACATCACCCTCTGGTTCACCACTGCCACCCTCTGGTTCACCCCTGCCACCCTCAGGTTCAGCACTCACTACTGCCACCATCTGGTTCATCATAGCACCCTCTGGTTCACCCCTGCTGCCACCCTCTGGTTCAGCACTGACCACTGCCACCCTCTGGTTCATCACTGCACCCTCTGATTCACCACTGCCACCCTCTGGATCATCACTGTCCCCTCTGGTTCATCACTGCCACCCTCTGGTTCATCACATCACCCTCTGGTTCACCATTGCAACCCTCTGGTTCACCCCTGCCACCCTCAGGTTCAGCACTCACTACTGCCACGGTCTGGTTCATCACAGCACCCTCTGGTTCACCCCTGCTGCCACCCTCTGGTTCATCACAGCACCCTCTGGTTCACCACTGCCACCCTCTGGATCATCACTGTCCCCCTCTGGTTCACCACTGCAACTCTCTGGTTCACCCCTGCCACCCTCAGGTTCAGCACTCACTACTGCCACCGCCTGGTTCATCACAGCACCCTCTGGTTCACCCCTGCTGCCACCCTCTGGTTCAGCACTCACCACTGCCACCCTCTGGTTCATCACAGCACCCTCTGATTCACCACTGCCACCCTCTGGATCATCACTTTCCCCCTCTGGTTCATCACTGCCACCCTCTGGTTCATCACATCACCCTCTGGTTCACCACTGCAACCCTCTGGTTCACCCATGCCACCCTCAGGTTCAGCACTCACTACTGCCACCATCTGGTTCATCACAGCACCCTCTGGTTCACCCCTGCTGCCACCCTCTGGTTCAGCACTCACCATTGCCACCCTCTGGTTCATCAGAGCACCCTCTGGTTCACCACTGCCAATCTGTGGATCATCACTTTCCCCCTCTGGTTCACCACTGCAGCCCTCTGGTTCACGCCTGCCACCCTCAGGTTCAGCACTCACCACTGCCACCCTCGGGTTCATCACAGCACTCTCTGGTTCACCACTGCCACCCTCTGGTTCATCACAGCACCCTCTGGTTCACCACTGCCACCCTCTGGATCATAACTGTCCCCCTCTGGTTCATCACTGCCACCCTCTGGTTCATCACATCACCCTCTGGTTCACCACTGCCACCCTCTGGTTCACCCCTGCCACCCTCAGGTTCAGCACTCACTACTGCCATCATCTGGTTCATCATAGCACCCTCTGGTTCACCCCTGCTGCCACCCTCTGGTTCAGCACTCACCACTGCCACCCTCTGGTTCATCACTGCACCCTCTGATTCACCACTGCCACCCTCTGGATCATCACTGCCCCCCTCTGGTTCATCACTGCCACCCTCCGGTTCATCGCATCACCCTCTGGTTCACCATTGCAACCCTCTGGTTCACCCCTGCCACCCTCAGGTTCAGCACTCACTACTGCCACGGTCTGGTTCATTGACAGCACCCTCTGGTTCAATCAATCAATCAATCAATCAGAGCATTTGTATAGCGCGCTACTCACCCAGAGGGTCTCAAGGCGCTGGGGGGGGGGGGTCCGCTACTGCTCGAACAGCCAGGTCTTGAGCTGCTTCCTGAAGGCGAGGTGGTCCTGGGTCAGGCGGAGGTGGGTCGGAAGGGAGTTCCAAGTCTTGGCAGCCAGGTAGGAGAAGGACCTTCCTCCTGTGGTGGCTTTTCGGATGCGGGGGACGGCGGCAAGGGCGTGGCTGGTCGATCAGAGCTGGCGTTTGGGAACGTAGAAGTTGAGGTGGCTGTTGAGGTATCCTGGTCCTTGGTTGTGTAGGGCTTTGTGTGCGTGGGTGAGGAGCCGGAAGGTGATTCTCTTGTTGACCGGGAGCCAGTGCAGGTCTCTCAGGTGTCCGGAGATGTGGCTGCGGCGGGGGATGTCCAGGATGAGTCGCGCTGAGGTGTTCTGGATCCGCTGGAGTCTCTTCTGGAGTTTGGCGGTGGTTCCGGCGTAGAGGGAGTTGCCGTAGTCCAGACGGCCGGTGACGAGGGCCTGGGTGACCGTCTTCCTGGTCTCGGTGGGGATCCATCGGAAGATCTTACGTAGCATGCGCAGGATGTTGAAGCACGACGAGGAGACGGCATTGACTTGTCTGGTCATGGAGAGGGAGGAGTCCAGGATGAAGCCCAGGTTGCGTGCGTGGTCTGTTGGTTTGGGTGCGCTGCCCAGGGCGGGGGGCCACCAGGAGTCGTCCCAGGCGGAGGGTGAGGATCCCAGGATGAGGACTTCCGTCTTGTCCGAGTTCAGTTTCAGGCGGCTGTTCGACATCCATTTGGCTACGTCTGTCATCCCTTCGTGCAGGTTGGCTCTGGCGGTGGCGGGGTCGTTAGTGAGGGAGAGGATCAGCTGGGTGTCGTCGGCGTAGGAGATGATGTTCAGGTTGTGCTGGCGTGCGATGGCTGCGAGGGGGCTCATGTAGACGTTGAAGAGTGTTGGGCTGAGCGAGGAGCCTTGAGGAACGCCGCAGATGACTTCGGTGGCTTCCGATTTGAACGGGGGAAGGCGGACTCTCTGTGTCCTTCCGGCGAGGAAGGAGGTGATCCACTCCAGTGCCTTCTCCTGGATTCCGACGTTGCTGAGGCGCTGTACTAGGGTACGGTGGCAGACAGTGTCGAAGGCCGCGGAGAGGTCCAGGAGGATGAGGGCCGCTGTTTCTCCGTTGTCGAGCAGGGCTTGAATGTCATCGGTGGCTGCGATCAGGGCGGTCTCGGTGCTGTGGTTGGCTCGGAAGCCAGACTGCGAGAGGTCGAGGGAACCGTTTGTCTCGAGGAAGGCGGCCAGTTGCTTGTTGACTGTCTTCTCGATGACTTTGGCCGGAAACGGGAGCAGCGAGATGGGGCGGTAGTTCTTGAGGTCGGTTGGGTCTGCTGATGGTTTCTTTAGTAGAGCGCTGAGTTCGGCGTGCTTCCAGCTCTCCGGGAAGGTGGCGATGTCGAAGGAGGTGTTGATGATGTCCCGCAGGTGGGGTGCGATGACAGCGTCGGCCTTGTTGAAGACGTGGTGAGGGCAGGGGTCTGTCGGAGATCCGGTGTGGATGGAGTTCATCGTGCGGATGGTGTCTTCGGTGCTGATCGGGGTCCAGGCGCGGAGGGTGGTGGTGGGGGGCGGTGGTTCGGTGGTGGCGTGCGTCGGTTGAGTGATGAAGCTGTTGTGTATGTCCGCGATCTTGTTGTGGAAGTAGGAGGCGAGGGAGTTGCAGAGGTCTTGTGAAGGGGTGATGTCGTTGTTTCCGGCGTTGTGGTTGGAGAGCTCTTTCACGATGTTGAAGAGTTCCTTGCTGTTGTGTGCGTTGTTGTCCAGTCGTTCCTTGAATGTGTTTTTCTTGGTGGCGTGGATCAGCTGGTGGTGTTTTCGGGTGGCGAGCTTGAGGGCAGTCATGTTGTCCGGTGTTGGGTCTCTGCGCCAGGTTTTCTCGAGTGCTCTGCAGTTCTTCTTGGAGCTCTTGAGTTCGTCGTTAAACCATGGGGCTTTCTTGCTGCCGGGTCTGCTCGGCGGGGTCTTCAGCGGGGCGAGGTCGTCTGCGCAGTCGCTGATCCATTTCGTGAGGTTGGTGGCTGCTTGGCTGGGGTTTGTTGTGCTGGTGGGAGGGTTCTTGTTCAGGGAAGTGGCGAGCTGGTCTGCAGTGATCTTGATCCAGCTTCTGCGGGGAGCCTGTTGCTGGTGATGGTGGAGCGTGGTCCTTCTGAAGCTGAAGTGGACGCAGCTGTGGTCCGTCCAGTGGAGTCCCGTGGCGTGGCTGAAGGCGATGTCCTTGCTGGAAGAGAAGATCGGGTCTAGTGTGTGTCCGGCGTAGTGGGTGGGGGTGGTCACCAGTTGCTTGAGTCCGAGGTTGGCGAGGTTGTCCAGCAGGGTGGTGGTGTTGCGGTCGTTGTTGTTCTCCAGGTGGAAGTTGAGGTCCCCGAGGAGGATGTAGTCGGCGGAGGGGAGGGCGTGCAGGCTGATGAAGTCGGCGATGTCTTCGCTGAATTGTGTGCGTGGTCCCGGGGGTCTGTAGATGAGGGTGCCTCTGAGGGTGGTCTTGGGGTTGACGTGGATCTGGAAGTGCAGGTGTTCGGCGGGTGCGAGAGTGTCGTCGGTGTTGGTCGTGATGCGGATGGTGTTCCTGTGGATGATGGCGATGCCTCCTCCGGTCTGGTTGGCGCGGTCTCTCCGGGAGATCTTGTAACCCTCTGGGATGGCGATGGCGATGTCGGGCGCTGAGGAGGCGTTCATCCAGGTTTCCGTGAGGAAGGCGACGTCTGGGTCTGTGGTGTCGAGCAGGTTCCAGAGCTCGACGGCGTGTCTGTGGATGGAGCGGGTGTTGAGCAGGATGCACTTCAGGTGGGTGCTGCTGGAGGTCGGCTTGGTGGGTGCTGGTTTGGCGTGGGTCCGGTTGCAGGTGAATTTGCAGGAGTGGCAGCTGAAGGGTCCGTGGGTGCGTCTCGGTGTGGCTCGGTAGCAACCCGGGGTTCGGCCGGTGTTGAGTGCGTTGAGTTCGGTGGCGTCGTAGGTCCGTCGGGTCGGCTTCCGTCGGTGGGGGCCAGGGGTCCTGGCACTGGGCGCGGTCCAGGCGCGGACGGGCTTACCTTTGGCGCACCTTCGGCGCTCAATCGGTGCTCCCGCTGCGCGCGTCCGCTGCGCGGTCGCTCAGGGGGCGTCATAAGTGAGGAGCCGGGAGGGCGGGTCAGCTGGGTGGCGGGAGCGGGGCGGCCAATGGGCAGGAGGGGGGTGGAGACACCGGGAGGCAGTGGCGGGAAGGAGGGCGGCTCGAGGGAGCGAACTGGAGGGGGAGGGCAGCACAGGGGTACAGAAGGCAAAAGGGGGAGGCAAGTGAGCGAAGGCGAGGGGGGACAGGTAGAAACCGGGGGAGACAGAAAAACAAGTGGAGGCAAGTTACACAACGGGGGGAAGGAGAAGATGCGAGTGGAGGCAAACATGAGAATTTACCAGGGGGGCTAGTGGATAGTACAAGCAGCAGGCGCACAGAAGACACAGGGGGGAAGCAGGCACGCCGCAGCAGACAGACAACGGCGAAACGAGGGTGTGCAAGGCAGTGCGCGGCACTCAGCAGGGCAGGGTCCTGGCCACGGCGGGCAGGAGCAGCGGAGGTGGGGCAACCTCACCTTGAACAGGTTCGAGCGGTCGCTGCTCACCTCTGTGCACAGTCCCCTTAAGTAAGGAGCCGGGAGGGCGGGTCAGCTGGGTGGCGGGAGCGGGGCGGCCAATGGGCAGGAGGGGGGTGGAGACACCGGGGGGCAGTGGCGGGAAGGAGGGCGGCTCGAGGGAGCAAACGGGAGGGGGAGGGCAGCACAGGGGTACAGAAGGCAAAAGGGGGAGGCAAGTGAGCGAAGGCGAGGGGGGACAGGTAGAAACCGGGGGGAGACAGAAAAACAAGTGGAGGCAAGTTACACAACGGGGGGAAGGAGAAGATGCGAGTGGA
Source organism: Lissotriton helveticus (assembly GCF_964261635.1). Taxonomy (NCBI): domain Eukaryota; kingdom Metazoa; phylum Chordata; class Amphibia; order Caudata; family Salamandridae; genus Lissotriton; species Lissotriton helveticus. Next base: position 3,821,914 of record NC_136061.1, on the reverse strand, counting down.
GGCAAACAGGAGAATTTACCAGGGGGGCTAGTGGATAGTACAAGCAGCAGGCGCACAGAAGACACAGGGGGGAAGCAGGCACGCCGCAGCAGACAGACAGCGGCGAAACGAGGGTGTGGTTCACCCCTGCTGCCACCCTCTGGTTCAGCACTCACCACTGCCACCCTCTGGTTCATCACAGCACCCTCTGGTTCACCACTGCCACCCTCTGGATCATCACTGTCCCCCTCTGGTTCACCACTGCAACCCTCTGGTTCACCCCTGCCACCCTCAGGTTCAGCACTCACTACTGCCACCGCCTGGTTCATCACAGCACCCTCTGGTTCACCCCTGCTGCCACCCTCTGGTTCAGCACTCACCACTGCCACCCTCTGGTTCATCACAGCACCCTCTGGTTCACCACTGCCACCCTCTGGATCATCACTGCCCCCCTCTGGTTCATCAGTGCCACCCTCTTGTTCATCACATCACCCTCTGGCTCACCAGTGCCACCCTCTGGTTCACCCCTGCCACCCTCTGGTTCAGCACTCACCATTGCCACCCTCTGGTTCATCACAGCACCCTCTGGTTCACCCCTGTTGCCACCCTCTGGTTCAGCACTCACCACTGCCACCCTCAGGTTCATCACAGCATCCTCTGGTTCACCACTGCCACCCTCTGGATCATCACTGTCCCCCTCTGGTTCACCACTGCAACCCTCTGGTTCACCCCTGCTACCCTCAGGATCAGCACTCACTACTGCCACCGTCTGGTTCATCACAGCACCCTCTGGTACACCCCTGCTGCCACCCTCTGGTTCAGCACTCACCACTGCCACCCTCTGGTTCATCACAGCACCCTCTGGTACACCACTGCCACCCTCTGGATCATCACTGTCCCCCTCTGGTTCATCACTGCCACCCTCTGGTTCATCACATCACCCTCTGGTTCACTAGTGCCACCCTCTGGTACACCACTACCACCCTCTTGTTCACCACTGTAGATTATGGGGGGAAAGCACACCTGCCCAGCCTCAACGGAGATGAATTAATTTGGGGCTGGTTAATGTGTCACTGAATTTGTGCTTCAAGTCTTGCACCTGTTCCTTAGCTGTAAGTGCTTCCTGTTGCGGTTAAGTTTTTTTACAGGAGCATTGTGCCATACTTGTAACTATTCTCTGACCCTGCTTTGAGGGTCAGAGCAGGGTCACAGAATAGTTGCAAGTAGGCAACTGAACTCTGGAGGGGCACCTCAGGAAGCACTACAGGGAATAGTTACAAATTAGCTTGAACTTTTGCACCTGCTAAGTGCTTTCAGTTTTCCAAAATTTGTTTTTCTGCCATTTCGCGAGATTCGCGGGGCGCGAATTCGTGCGAAATCAAACTTGCAATCCGCAAATTCTTGCTGATTTCTTTTTTTTTGCATGTTCGAGCGTTTTTTTGCTTATTTGCGGACCGCTTGCAGCGCACCGACCCCGAGGTTGCCCATGCGGTCGGGTAGGGGCGCGGCCATCTTCTTTGCGTGACGTGTTTCCATTTCCGGGCGCTCGTTGCATGCTTGCGTCGTATGCGGCCTGCGATTACGTGTTCGTGGGCGTTTTTGCATGCTCGCGGGGAAAATATCGCGCAAACTTACCCACGCGGTCCTCTATGGGAGCGGCCATCTTATTTTTCAATCACTGCTATGGTTTTGGGCATGCTACCTTTCTATCCATCTCACATCTTTGTAATCCTATGTTTTTCTGAACTTCTTATTTTTTTTTTTGCTTATTATCACTCTCTTCAATGTCCTATATCTATATTTTGTTTTTTTTTTACTTTTTGTTACTTTATTACCTACTTTATTTCTTTCGCTCTCTCTCTTATTTTTTTTCACACCTATTCTTCTTTCCTTCTTCTTGTTCCCAGGACCATGGCTAAGGGAGGCGACAAGGGCAAGGGGAAGGGCCCAGCACCTCGTACCCGGCTCCCTTGCGGGCATTTGAGGGGGGAGGAAATCCAGGCCAGGGAGATCTTCTCTGCGGTGGAGGTGGCCGCCTTGATGGTTTTTGTCCAAGTCCACCTCCCTAAGACCGTGGCAGCAGGTGGGCAGATTGCTTCCGGTTACGGCCTCCGGGAGCGTCGCCAGCTGTGGGAGAAGGTATGCCGGCGCATGTATAAGGAGTCTGGGGTCCGGCGCACCTACCAGCAAATGACGCACCGGTGGAGTGACATCTTGGACCAGGAGCCTGACATGCTCGACCTGCTCGGTGTGGAGATCCCTGGCCTTGGTAAGTAGCTATTTAATAACTACGTTTTTTTCCTTCTGCTCTGTTATATTGCTAATCTATTTTTTTCCTGAAGAGTACGAATGCTGCTGATCCTATTAGATGGTCTGCGAATCCTGCAATACTGTACTACTATCCTCCTAGTTGACCACATCAGATGCAATTGATGTTAATGTGTTTCCCCGACATAATTTTAGATTGAGTACAAAGAAATCAAATATTTCCAAAAAAACAATCATCCATGTTGTGTTTCTTTGTTTCATGATCACCAGGACCTCCCAGGGGCAAGGCGCCGGCGGTGACAGAGACTTCGGTGGCAGAAGGTGGACAGGAGCAGTCCCTTGCAGGCTCTTCTGCTTTCCCCAGTAAGTTGTTCTATTGTTATATTAATACTTATACTTCTCTAACTTTTACAGCTCCTATTCATTACAAACTGGCTCCTAATAATTCTATGTTTTACAAAATAGTCTTGGATCTTCTTCTAATGTAGACTACTTTCTACATTCTTATCCTGCCTCTACCATCACTCTCTGTGCTACTACTATTTACAATTATGAGTCGGTCTGTGTAGGTAGCTAAGCTTGCCCATTCGGCAAACGGTGTGAAACAAAACTCTGATACATCAATAGCTCTAGGCACTGAGTGCAGTCCTCTGGGTTGCCCATGCTGTCTATTCCAGTCTTCTTAATGTAAGTGCTTTGACAATTTCCAACAACAAAATGTCATTGTTTACACCAAGTAAAAGGTAGCAGTTGCTTTTTGATTTGAGAGGAGCACATCCCATACCGCTAGTTTTTCAGGGACTATTCTGCACACAAAGAAGTATGGACAAGATAAATATTAGGACATTGTTGATGATAGGTGCAGTTCGACTTTCGACATACCTCAGTCCGAACAGAAGTTGAACCCCCAATCCCCTGACCGACTATCTACAATGTCTGACCAATGATTGTACGACCCAGAAGAAGAGAAGAAGACTACCTCCGAATCCCGGCCTATCTGAGTTACTGAAGCATGACTGCCAAGTGCAGTAGTTCAAACCTTTCCGCTCACTCACTCGTAAACAAAAACCACACAGTGTTTGTTAGTTTTAAAGTTTTATTTTCAATTAAGAAATGAAAACATTATTTCTTTATTTTTAATAGCGTAGTATTCTGATGGATGAAGATGACGTTAAAGTTTAAACAACATTCCCATGAATGAAATTAGTATGACTCAAACTTAACAATAGTTAACAGACACATGAAATTATTAGAATAACTGTGCGGGAGCCCCCACCTTCTTTAAAGTACTTAAAGTACTGCTGGTGATGACTTACTAGTAGTTGGTGAATAGTGTGGCAGAAGGGCAATGGAATCTTCTTTCTGTAATGAGAAAAATGGTGCACGTTAAGCAAGCACTCATCAGTTGTCATAAGAAGAAGTGTAGCATTTAATGGAATAACCATATAAAAGGTTAACACCCTCCCTAAAACTGTTACTTTTTTTCAATCCCAGTAATAAAAAATGTGTTATGCAACATTTTCTTCCATTACGAGACAAAACAGGGGGTTGTGTATGGCATCTGAAAATATGACATGTTTTTCCTAGTCGTCACAACATCTGATGCGGCACCAGTGCTGGGGCCAGCAGTGCGGAGGGGTCCACTCTGTTTGCAGCGGCGCCAACAGGAGGAGCTGGGGGGGAAGACTCACCGGCAGCGGATGGTGGTAAGTTATTATACTCCTTACTTATTGACATTTTTTGGAGTAGGCTCGCAAAGGAGTGTATGATGTACTGTACAGTAGTACACAGTACACTAGTATAAGTACACTGTACTGCCAAGAACATTTACTAAAGTAGAACTACTTTTTGGGCTATCACGGAGAAGACAGTCAACCTTGACTTTTAATAGCATTAGCGGCGGTACTTCTCTGGTAACCAATGGCCCCCTCTATTTCACTTCAACTCAGCTGGCAAATTTTTATTGTGAAGCCAAGTCATATCAGATGTAGTTTTGGGATGTGAAGAACGAAAAGTTAAAGAAGGGTGAAACGAAGGACGAGCGAATCATTTATGACTGTAAAGAATGGTTTTGTTGAATGCAATTCAACATAAGAAAGAAGACGGCGGTTTCCAAAATATAATGAAAAGGGTGTTAGTTATGTTATGTTATGTTATGTTATGCTTGCTGTTATGTTAAGCTTTCTGCGTGTTCTATGCTCCCTCTGGAAACGATTGCAGGTTCTGAATCCCTCGCCTTCACTATTACTCTGGCCCCTCATCAAGCTTTGAAAGGGTTGCTGGTATATAGACCCCCTGGACCGGTGGGATCCTTTTTTGATGATCTTCAGGCAGCCATTTCTGGTTTAGCTCTGAGAGCTCAGCACTGTGTGCTGGCGGAAGATTTTAACTTCCACATGGATGTGGGGGAGGATCCGGATGCGAACAAATTATTCGATATCACGGCCCCCCTTGGTCTTGTTCCTTTTCTTTTTGGCCCCACACATGACAAGGGACATACCTTGGATCAGGTCTTTTCCACGGTCCCTCTAGCTGATATTGAGCTTCTCCCGGTGCTCTGGTCCGACCATAGGTTGGCCAGGTTCTCTGTATTGGGCAGGGAGAAACTGTCCAGTAATGCCCCTAGACAGCATGGATCTGCCTCGAGGGCATTTCACCGGGTGACTCCTGAGATGCTAGCTCTGTCTTCTATTGACCATCCGTGCCCCCTTTCAGGCGACCTAGAGGAGGACGTAGAGTCTCTGCAGGTGTGGCTGACGGATAGGCTGAATGACTTAGCCCCTGCGATGGCTCTCCGGGCCACGGCAAAGCGGGTTTCGGCTCCATGGTTCACTGAGGCACTGTCTGCCTCTCGTCGCCAGTGTAAGGTGACTGAGAGGGCGTGGCACTCCCAGTATGAACTGGAGGCCAGACTTGCATATAGGACGGCGGTCAAAGCCTATCATCGTGACATCCTCCGTGAGAAAAAGGACTACCTAGCTAGGAGGATAGAGGCAGCCTCCAATTCATGTAAGGAGATTTTTACTGTGGTGAGGGAGTTCACGGCCCCTAGATCCAATCTGCCTCAAATCGCTCCATCTGAGTCGTGGGTCTGTGATCTGGCCATGATTTTAACGGACAAGATTAAATTGATCCAGGACTCCTTCCCAGAGAGGATGGTTGAAGCGCCTTCCAGCACGGTGGTTGGGTTAGTTCCTTTACCTACTCTGGATTCCGTTTTTGCGGAGTTTCCACCGATCTCTAGCGCTACGTCTCTGGCACTTTTGGCCAATCTCAAATCGGGGTCGCCGTTAGACCCCTGTCCGGCCAAATTCCTGGCCAAGATGGCGGCTGTGGTCAACCCATTGGTTAACCCACTTCTGAACCTCTCTTTGAGGGAGGGGATGGTCCCACAGTCTTGGAAACGGGCAATGCTGATCCCCCTCCTTAAAAAGCCTGGCCTAGACCCTGAGGTGTTGGCCAATTATAGGCCCATCTCTCTCCTTCCGGCGCTGGCTAAAATCACGGAGCACGTGCATAGCGCACTCTCGGGCTTCTTAGAATCCAATGACCTGCTGCACCCCACACAATCTGGTTTCCGCCCTAATTTAAGTACGGAGACGGCACTCTTGGAGGTGTCAGAGGCCATTAAGGAGACTCTGGATTCAGGAGGCAAGGCCATGCTTGTCATGCTTGATCTGTCGGCGGCCTTCGACACCGTCCCCCATGAGGGTCTACTCGCCAGACTTTATAACATCGGTCTGAGGGGGGCGGTGCTCAGCTGGTTTACATCTTTTCTTGAGGGTCGTCGACAAACGGTCTGGGCCTCCTCGAGCTCCGCTGAGATGCCGCCATTGGGAGTCGGAGTTCTGCAGGGTTCTGTGTTGAGCCCAACTCTTTTTAACATCTTTATGACCCCTTTGGCGGCACTGGTGGAGTCCTTTGGGGCCCATATCGTTTCCTATGCTGATGGTACCCAGCTTCTTTTCACATGTAGGAAAGATCAGGTTTTTGACGGAGAGAGCATTCGGGGCTGTCTCGGGATGGTCTTTAATTGGTTTCAGCAGAACAGCCTCAAATGTAATTCTAATAAATCGGAGGTGCTGTTCTTTGGCTGCTCCTTAGATCCTGACTGGCAGGCTTGGTGGCCGGTGGATATGTTCCCTCCTGCACAGGCATCCCAGGTGGCAAAAAATCTGGGAGTCAAGATTGACAATGGTCTGACGCTGAGATCCCAGATCCTTGGTCTGACGGGCACTTGCTTTGGCATTCTTAAGATGCTTCGGAAGTTCTTGCCTCTGCTCACAGAAGAGCACAGGAAGATCACCGTGCAAGCCTTAATTGGCTCCAGATTGGACTATGCCAACGTCCTCTATCTGGGTCTTCCGGACTATCTTGTACAGCGGCTGCAGGTTGTGCAGAACTCTGCGGCACGCGCTATCTTTGGCCTCCACAGGCGAGCCAGAGTGTCCGGCCTTGTGCAGTCACTTCATTGGCTGCCCATCCAGAAGCGGATAACTTTCAAAGCGTTGACCCTGGCTCATAAAGCGCTTATTGGCTCTGAAGCAAAGTACTTGCAGCGCAGGCTTGTCTTCCACAGCCCGGCCCGATCTCTGCGATCTGTATCTCTGTTTTTGGCGGCAGTTCCCCGAGTAAAGAAGGCCAGTATCGGGGGGCGCTCCTTCAGATTGAGGGCACCACAGCTCTGGAACACTCTGCCTTTGGCCTTGTGCGGTACATCTAATCTTCTATCTTTCAGGAAGTGTCTTAAAACCTGGCTTTTTACCCTTTAGTGTGTTTTCTGTTTACTGTTCATGAAAGTTTTTATATGGTGTTATGTTTCTTCTCTGAGCTGCCAAAAATAAAGCGCCGGGACACTCCACTCGAGTAGCCGTGCGCTATAGAAATTAAATTTAACATACCATAACATAACATGGCCAGTGACAGTGCCAGCCCTATAGAATAATAAGTAAGTCCTATCCCCACCTGCATGTACTGCTTCAAGTACTGCGAGTCTGCATCATCATGGCATGTGTCTTTATTTCTTGGGTGAAAGCTGAGTGAGCTGCCATTATGGCGGCTACCACAAGTTCACGTACCAGTAATTTCTTTTGCAAAACAAGAGAAAAAAAGTAAAAAAAGGCCTTTTTTTTTAAACTCTCTGACTATGTATGTAGTAGTGAGTCCACCTATAGTGCTAGTGGAATTCCTGAAACTCCCAGTAATGTCACAGGCCTACAAAGATGGCGGAAAGATACATGCCAAAATGTTATACTGTGTTTGCTACTTGCTGGTGTTACTGAGTGTCAACCTTCCGTTGAATTATTTTGACTTTATGTTAAAGACTATTGACTACAGTATTTTTCTTTCTTTCTTCATAGATGCTACTCCCAAAAAGCTCACCCGTAAGGAGATGGCTGTCCGGGCCAGGGCCCGTAAGCTGGAGGCTATTTGTGCCCAGTATCGGCGGTTGTGGGCTCGGGAGCATGAGGAGACATCAACTTCTACATCCTCCTCCACTGCCCCTGGTTCCACCAGCCAGAAGCCTCCAGCCAAACGGAGCCGTGGCTCGACAGCCTCCCGCCGCCGCAGCACAGCAGCAACAACATCAGCGCCCCCCCCAGATCCTGGATGGTTCATGTGCGCCGGCTACGCAGAAGAGTGGACTACCTGGAGCGGTTGGCCGAAAAACATCAGTGCCAGCTCCGGGACCTCCGCAAAGAGCAGCGGGACATGCAGCAAAAGCTTGCCAAAGTACGCCTCCGGAGGAAATGACTGTCCCTTGCCCCTTTTTTAAAGATTGTTGGTGGGGGGTGGGAATTGGGTGTTTGGGAAAGGGGACTTTTGGACTTTTTGACATTGGTTGGGTTCGGGAGGGGGGGTGAGTTCGGGTAATTTATTTTATTATTGTTGTGCTGAAAACAACACGAATATATATTTTTTAATAATTATTTTTCTTACAAAAACACAGTATACGCGTTCATATATTATTTTGTGTGGGGGTTGGCGGTGGTTACTGGCCGTTTGTTTTCTTCAAACTTACCTGCATGAATGAAACATCTAGTCCTGAAATGTACCAAAATGCAAGTAACCGAGTTAGTAAATTTAGTAGCCCTACTACTGTACTTTACTAGTAGTACGGTCAGTCTCTGCTCTCCTCCCAACTTAGTCCTGCTAGCCCATTATACTACTACCTCTCCAATATGCTTATCTTACCTGTGGTTTGTGTTTGAGAATCGGGGTAGCCCCAGGGCTGGTAGCATTGCAAATGGTGATTAAGGTTGGTTGTTGACTTGAATCCTCGACGGATGCAATATCATTGTTGTGCTGGTAGCATTAGAAACAGTACAATAGATAGTACGGTACAGAACAGTGCCCTAAATTGTAGCCTAAGCAGTGCCAACGTAACGTAAGCATTAAGCATTTGATTGTTCACGTCGTGTAGGAGGAGGATGTTCTTTTTATCAATCCACGATGGCGCATGTGAACTTCTGGTTGCTTTGACCTTATCCTCCCCAGCAAGTGTGTGGAATTTATTGTTGTTGTCAGTCACACCTCAATGAAATACCCACAGCCCGAGGGAAGAGGGTTAGGGTTTGAAAAGTGGATGGGAATGGGGTTTTTTGGGAAAGTTTGATAGAGAGGAAAAAAAACACAGCATGGACAGTCAAACAACAAATGAAGAGAAACAAATCTTTGGATTTGAAGATATTGATAAATCTTTAAAGGAACATAAAGGAGGTGCACTACTGCATGCCAGAAGTTGTTTACTAAATGGATGGTTAGCTTACTGAAAAGTAGTACTACTACTTACTGCAACTTACTAGTAACTACGAAGAAACAAGTTGACAGTACAGGGCTGCAGTCATTACGCAATTTCACTTGCCTCTCTGCCCTCAGAGAGAATAAACACTTAGAACATTAAATTAGTGTTAAACATAGCAAAGACGTATCAAATAGCTGGAGGGATGAATTTGTTACAGAGTCACACTCGTAGAAGTAAGTTCAAGTTCACAAGAATATCATTTAAAAGATAAGGAGAATTTTGGATACTGTTACTGTTTTTTGTAGTTGTCCCGTTGAATTTGTGAAGTTGATGCATCCAGCCATTCCTCTTATTCGCGGTACTCCTTCATTCCATTGGATGCTCCGTCGACCAATCTTGGTGACCAGACACACTATCCACTGCCTGACTGATGCGGATTTGTGGATCGCTAATTGTAAGCCTGAGTAGTACATCGATGGCACAGGGTAAAAGCCTGCCTGTAATTGATGATGGAAAAACACAACAGTAAGTGTTAAAGACACCTCGGAGAAAAAAAAAATAGGGCACGCTGTGTAGTGCAAAAATTATACTGTCCCTTTCAGAGATGACAATCCCCAAAATCTAGAACACCCCACATTACCCTCCCAAAAACGTGCAGAGTATTGCTGCTACCTCGCAGAGGCCTAATTTCAAATCGTGCCAAAACGCACTCAGAAAGTATGCCCAAAACCCCCCTTTCCCACCATGGATTATCTTCAAACCACTTGCAATCAAAATTAGACATTCCAACAAGTGTTCCAAGACCCCACCCAGTCGTAAAAATCTAGAACCCCCGCCCAAACACATGCAATACAATACTGCTAACCCTAACGAGCCCTAAGTTAAGAATAGTGGGAAACGCTTTCTTTAACTAGGCCAAATCCCCCCTTTCCCACCATGGATTTTCTTCAAACCACTTGCAACCAAAATTACACATTCCCACGAGTGCTCTAAGACCCCAGAAGCCAGTTGCAAAAATCTAGAACACCCCCAAACACATGCAATACTGCTGCTAACCCTAACGAGCCCTAAGTTAAAAAAAAGTGCCAAAACGCTTTTCAGCATGGATTTTCTCCAAACCACTTTTATCCGGTATTAGACCTTCCCAGCAATGCCCCAAGACCCGCCAACCCACCCGCAAAAAAGCAGAACACCCCCAAACAGGCAAAAAGCAAAAATGGAAAATCTCATACTTAGAATATTTTCGGCCTTCTTTCAATTCTGTCCAAACGCGCTGTGCAGCTAGGTCATAACTCCACTTTTCCACCATGGATTTCCTGACAAACAAATGCAATCAACATTAGACTGTGCCAGCAGTGCTCCCAGACCCCAAGACCCACCCCAAAACACCAGGAACCCCCCAAACAGCACCCCAAAGACAAGCAAGTGAGCAAAAACGCAAAATCTTTTTCACCTCCAATTTTCTCCAAAACACTTTTATCCGGTATTAGACCTTCCCAGAAAGGCCCCCAGACCCGCCAACCCAGGGTAAAAAAAAGTAGAAGACCCCCAAACAGGCAAAAAGCAAAACCGGAAAAACTCACACATAGAAAAATGTAGGCCTCATTCCAAAATCACTCCAAGCGCGCTGTGCAGCGAGGACATAACTCCCGTTTTCCACCATGGATTTCCTGAAAAACAAATGCAATCAAAAATTAGACTGTTCCAGCAGTGCTCCCAGACCCTAAAACCCACCCCCAAACACCAGGAACCCACCCAAACAGCACCCCAAAGACAAGCAAGTGAGCAAAACCGCAAATACTTTTCACCTCTGATTTTCTCCAAAACACTTTTATCCGGTATTAGACATTCCCAGCAATGCCCCCAGACCCGTCAACCCAGGCGGCAACAAGTAGAAGACGCCCAAACAGCCAAAAAGCAAAAATACAAAAATGGGGAATTTTTAGGCAAATTTCCAAAATCACTCGGCGCGCTCTGCAGCTAGGCCCTAACTCCCCTTTGCCACCATGGATTTGCTTCAAACCTCTTGCAATCAAAACTATCCATACCCAGGGTTGCTCCAAGACCCCAAGACCCACCCCAAACACCAGGAACCCCCCCAAACAGCACCCCAAAAACAGGCGAGTGAGCAAAAACTGAAAAACTTTTTCACCACGGATTTAGTCCAAACCACTTTTATCCGGTATTAGACCTTCCCAGCAATGCCCCCAGACCTGACAACCCGGGCGAAAACCAGTTTCACACCCCCAAACATCCAAAAAGCAAAACCGTAAAAAGTGAGACTTAGCAAACTTCGGGCATACCTGGAATTCAGTCCAAATGCGCTGGGCAGCTAGGCCCTAACTCCCCTTTTCCACAATGGATTTCCTGAAAAACAAATGAAATCAACATTAGACTGTGCCAGCAGTGCTCCTAGACCCCAAAACCCACCCACAAAAACCTAGAAGCCCCCCAAACAGCACCCCAAAGACAAGCAAGTGAGCAAAAACGCAAAAACTTTTTGATCACGGATTTAGTCCAAACCACTTTTATCTGGTATTAGACCTTCCCAGCAATGCCCCCAGACCCGCCAACCCGGGCGAAAACCAGTTTCACACCCCCAAACAGCCAAAAAGCAAAACCGTAAAAAGTGAGACTTAGCAAACTTCGGGCATACCTGGAATTCAGTCCAAATGCGCTTGGCAGCTAGGCCCTAACTCCCCTTTTCCACCATGGATTTCCTGAAAAACAAATGCAATCAAAATTAGACTGCTCCAGCAGTGCTCCCAGACCCCAAAACCCACCCCCAAACACCAGGAACCCCCATAACAGCACCCCAAAGACAAGCAATTGAGCAAAAACGCAAATACTTTTTCACCTCTGATTTTCTCCAGACCACTTTTATCCGGTATTAGACATTCCCAGCAATGCCCCCTGACCCGTCAACCCAGGCGGAAACAAGTAGAAGACCCGCAAACAGCCAAAAAGCAAAAATACAAAAATGGGGACAGACATTTTTAGGCAAATTTCCAAAATCACTCCGCGCGCGCTCTGCAGCTAGGCCCTAACTCCGCTTTGCCACCATGGATTTGCTTCAAACTTTTTGCAATCAAAAGCATCCATACCCAGCGTTGCTCCAAGACCCCAAAACCCAATCCCAAACACCAGGAACCCCCCAAACAGCACCCCAAAAACAGGCGTGTGAGCAAAAACTGAAAAACTTTTCACCACGGATTTAGTCCAAACCTCTTTTATCCGGTATTAGACCTTCCCAGCAATGCCCCCAGACCCGCCAACCCGGTCAAAAACCAGTTTCACACCCCCAAACACCCAAAAATCAAAACCCTAAAAAGTGAGACTTAACAAACTTCGGGCATACCTGGAATTCAGTCCAAATGCGCTGGGCAGCTAGGCCCTAACTCCCCTTTTCCGCCATGGATTTCCTGAAAAACAAAGGCAATAAACATTAGACTGTGCCAGCAGTGCTCCTAAAGCCCAAAGCCCACCCACAAAAACCTAGAAACCCCCCAAACAGCACCCCAAAGACAAGCAAGGGAGCAAAAATGCAAAAACATTTTCGCCTCCGATTTTCTCCAAACCACTTTTATCCGATATTACACCTTCCCAGCAATGCCCCCAGACCCGCCAACCCAGGCGAAAACCAGTTTCACACCCCCAAACAGCCAAAAAGCAAAACCTGAAAAAGTGAGACAGCAAACTTCGGGCATATTTGGAATTTAGTCCAAATGCGCTGTGCAGCTAGGCCCTAACTCCCCTTTTCCACCATAGATTTCCTGAAAAACAAATGCAATCAACATTAGACTGTGCCAGCAGTACTCCCAGATCCCAAAACCCACCCCCAAACACCAGGAACTCCCCCAAACCGCACCCGAAAGACAAGCAAGTGAGCAAAAACGCAAACACTTTTTCACCTCCGATATTCTCCAAAACACTTTTATCCGATATTAGACCTTCCCAGCAATGCCCCCAGACCCGTCAACCCAGGCGAAAACAAGTAGAAGACCCCCAAAAAGCCAAAAAGTAAAAATACAAAAATGGGGACTTAGAAATTTTTAGGCACATTTCCAACATCACTCCGTGCGCGCTCTGCAGCTAGGCCCTAACTCCCCTTTGCCGCCATGGATTTGCTTCAAACCTCTTGCAATCAAAAGTATCCATACCCAGCATTGCTCCAAGACCCCCCAACCCACCCCCAAACACCAGGAACCCCCCAAACAGCACCCCAAAAACAGGCAAGTGAGCAAAAACTGAAAAACTTTTTCACCACAGATTTAGTCCAAACCACTTTTATCCGGTATTAGACCTTCCCAGCAATGCCCCCAGACCTGTCAACCCAGGCAAAAACAAGTAGAAGACCCCCAAACAGCCAAAAACCAAAAATACAAAAATGGGGACAAAAAATGTTAGGCAAATAAAAAAAATAACTCCAAGCGCGCTCTGCAGCTAGGCCCTAACTCCCCTTTGCCACCATGGATTTGCTTCAAACCTCTTGCAATCAAAAGTATCCATACCCAGCGTTGCTCCAAGACCCCAAAACCCACCCCCAAACACCAGGAACCCCCCCAAACAGCACCCCAAAAACAGGCGAGTGAGCAAAAATGGAAAAACGTTTTCACCACGGATTTAGTCTAAACCATTTTTATCCGGTATTAGACCTTCCCAGCAATGCCCCCAGACCCGTCAACCCAGGCGAAAACAAGTAGAAGACCCCCAAATAGCCAAAAAGCAAAAATACAAAAAAGGGGACTTAGAAATTTTTAGGCACATTTCCAAAATCACTCCGTGCGCGCTCTGCAGCTAGGCTCTAACTGCCCTTTGCCACCATGGATTTGCTTGAAACCTCTTGCAATCAAAAGTATCCATACCCAGAGTTGCTCCAAGACCCCAAAACCCACCCCAAACACCAGGAACACCCCCAAGCAGGCCCCCGAAAACACAAAAGTGAGTGAAAACTCTAAAAAGTGAATAACTTTTTCACCATGTATTTTATCCAAAACACTTTTATCCGGTATTAGACCTTCCGAGCTATGCCCCCAGACCCCTGCAGCCACCCGCCAAAAAGCAGAACTCCCCCAAACAGGCAAAAAGCAAAAATGGGCCTACCTTCAATTCAGTCCAAATACACTCTGAAGCTAGGCCCTAACTCCCCTTTTCCACCATGGATTTCCTGAAAAACAAGTGCAATCAACATTAGACTGTGCCAGCAGTGCTCCCAGACCCCCAAACCCACCCACAGAAACCTAGAAGCCCCCAAACACATGCAATACTGGTATATTCAAAACATGGCAAAATGCGCTGTTCACAAAACATTGCTGTTTTCAGCACTTCCACTACTTCAATCCTTTTGAAACTCACCTGGACAGTCACTTGTTCCAGCGATTCACAAGAATATCAGCAAGGCAGAACAAAATCGAACCACTGCGCTCTTTGAAGAAGAACAAGAAGGTCTACGACTAGTTATCACTTAGTTTTCACCCAAACACATGCGCCCGCCAAACACCCAAAGAGGCCAACATTCTGCCAATTCTGGACCAAAGAACACCAAAACCCCCTAAAACATTGCCAACATCATTATGAACGAGCCTGCATCAGGCCCGAGCCCGAGAATCAGCGTGAACCATGCTAACTTAATCCCAAAAACCCTAGTAAATCGCACTGACTGAACCCTAAACCGTAGGTATGCTTTGTCTGTCTGTGTCAAAGAGCCTAGGTATGCTACATCAGGAGGATGCTTCACTCAGTGGTGCCTGCCTTGACGGTCTGCATGGCCCTGCCGCAACCATGTCCCAAAAATCCTTTCCGCTCAAGAATTTGCGATTTTTCGATACTTTTGCGAGATTTGCGAAATACCGAAAACAGCAAATTTTGCAAACATAACGGATGTTTGGCCCAAGCATGAGGTAGTGCCATGCAGAGGGTCAAGGCAGGCACCACTGAGTGAAGCAACTTGATGTAGCATACCTAGGTTCTTTGTCAGACAGACAAAGCATATCTAATTGTATGCAGCAAGCCACATAGCCCCAATTTTACATGAACTGCTGTCCGGAGTGGACTCTGCCTGGCATAACAAAAACAGTACACTGCCTCGCCCTCGACCAATACATACCACAAATAGACAGACATGTAGTCCTGCTGTAGTAGTTGTTGTAGACTGGTTTACCCATTTGCCACTCAAGAATTGGCCATTGTTCTTCCGTAAATCGACGCTGATGATCCATCCATCCCAGTGAGTGACTGTAAAGAAAAAAGATATATTATTTAATCAATCATCATGGTATATTGGCAAGTGAGTCCGCTCCAAGGTCATTTTACATATTTAGTGAAATGCAATATAGTGGCCCCTGAATTTGAAGTACAATTTTAATCAAACAAGGTAAAAAAAACAGAGTTGTTGACATGAGGTACAATTACTGTGTGAAAGATTAAATAATAACTAAGACAAGACATATGAATCATCATTTCATGCACAAAAAACAAACAGCAATTGGTTTCATCAGAGCCAGACAGCCATTGCTGTCCACTGCATGCCATCTTCTCAATTATTCATTACCTGTTCTACTTTTTGTCCGCATCTTCTTCGGAAAGTGAGGGCCCACAGGGAAGCCTCTCCTGTCAATATCAGAAGTAACTCTGTCAGCAATCAGCAAGCATGGTAGTCAGTCAGTAATTTCAGTCCCACTTGAGGGGACTCTTCGTAATCCATCCTTCTGCCTTGAGGGAAATGGATAGGTGGAGTCTGGAGGAGGAGTGTAAAGGAGCATGATTGAGTTGTGAACTTGTGAACCATAGGAATGCAGACTGAGGCACCTTCAAATCAATAAGGAATATAAGATGAAGGCAGTGCTGCTGATGGACTTGTTGTGATTAGGTGATTAGAGTTTCGTTGTGGTAAAAGTTGCAAAACAAAGAAAGACACACAGGAATAAAAGTGAATAAGGACAAAAAAAAGGAAGTCATTTTCAGGGCTCGGTGTCAGGGAAGTAGAGCTTGTCCTCAAACTCCATGAATTGAGACGGGAGTAGGTCAGGTAACAGAGAAGAACTTCCATCACCTAAGTCGGCGTCCTCTTGTTCCTGCGTGCATTCACGTACTTTGTAATCTGGTGGTATCAAGTGCTGATTCATCTTGATCAGTGTTAACCTCTTCACATTTTTGGCCGAGAGGCGGGTCCTTTTTGAAGTTACAATGGCACCAGCAGCACTGAAAACATGTTCAGAAGACACGCTTGCTAGTGGGCAAGACAAATAATTTATAGCCAGGTTGGCGATCAGTGGCCATAGATCCATTTTCCTGTACCAATACAGCAATGGGTTCGTATTAGCAAAGACCTGTGTTGGCTCATCCAGATAGGCCTGCACCATCAACTCAAGGTTCTCCACGGTTGCTCCACTTTGCGTACCATCTGTGGCCTTCTCAGCACTGGAACAAAGAAACCCTTTATGAGTTAGCCAATCCGCTTCCGACATGGCTGGGCCTGGTGCAGGTGAGGATGATGATACGGTTGCTGCTGGTGTCATTAACGGCTGTGAGTGAAAGTGACTCCCTTCGCCCACAGATTCAGAAGTGGAAATTGACGCTGGATGGCATGCTGATTCAGTTGGACTTCTGACGGCTCCTTGAATTTTCTGCCAATCTTTTTCGAACCGACTGGCTGACACAGCTAGCCAATGTTTGTACTTTGAAACATCTGCTTCATCAAAAGAAATGAATGCTTTGCTGGCCACTGCCTTTTTGTACCGTGGATCCAGAATAGTGATACAAATGTAATGTTGTTCTGTATGTATGTTTTGAAGCCTTTCATTCGTTAACTAGGCAGCTTAATAAGTTCTCCGCCAACCGATATGCATCTTGCTTTCCAACATCATCTCTGAACGTTGAAGACACGACCTTCAGTTCGTGCTCTAGCATGACCAACAATGTAAATGTAGTTGTAAATGTAGTTGAGCTTATATAGCGCACAGCTACCCGCAGTGGGTTTCCCGGCGCTTGCTTAGGGAACCCTTCCTGGTATTCCCCTGTGAGATAGCAGGGTATCCACAAGGTGAAAGTCAGGCATCCCGCCGCGAGGGGCCGTTGTGGAGATTAAGCAAGCTATTGCCCAGAGTCGCAGAGTGTGAACCCGTGAGTCGAGGAGGCACCGGGGCGAGAATTATCGAGTCCGTGGAATTTTTAGCCCAAGACCCCGCCGAGGCGGGGAATTGAACCCTGGTCCAGGACCGATCTCAGCTTCCGGGTCTGCTGCCTCTAACCCCTGAGCCACACTTCTCCACACAATGGGATAGCTTTGCTCAAAGAACAGTCCTCCCTGCTGACTTAACACGTGAAGACCTCAAAAGGACGTAGCATGTCTGTCAGGCTTTTAACTAGCTTCCATTCCGCCAACTCTAGCCTCTTGTCTTAATGATCAGAACCTAGTTTAAAGACATAGTCATTGATTACCATGCACTGCTCAGACAGACGCTCAGGCATGTAAAAGGTTGAGTTCCAACGTGTTGCCACCTCCTGGATGAGTCCTTTGACTGGCACTTTACGTTCATGTGGAATGCTCCTCAGCTCCTTCCTGGCCTTAAAAGAATGGCTAAAATGTGTGCAGATTTTTTGGCAGGTGGTCAGTAACTTTTTGACTGTGTTTTCAGTTTTCAAGAAATCTTGCCCAACCAGGTTTATACAGTGTGCCAAACACGGCACTCTGAAATATTCACCTTGACGCATGGTCTTAACTATATTACTGCCATTATCCGTGGAAACATAACCAACTATGCGATTTCTTGGTTGCAGCCATTCAGAGACCTTACTGTTAAACTCCTCCAAAATGTTTTTTGCAGTATGAGTTTTCTCCATGGCAAACATGGCTAATATTGCATGTTTCTGAGTAGCTTGAAAAACTGTGTCCAGGTCAACAACTGCACTTGACTTGTCTCTAACCCCGGCCAAAGACCCTGCAAAAGAGACCCAGTGTGCAGTGATGCACATGTAATCAAGGGCTTGGCAACTGGTCCACATGTCTGATGTCAAGTGGATAGTGTGTACAGCACTCTTCTGCAAAGCTGCACCAATCACCTCCAGCACATCTTGATGTAGTGCTGGAATTGCAACTCTGGCAAAATAGCACCGGCTAGGAACCTTCCATTTAGGGAAGATTGTTGCCACTAATTCTAGAAACCCCACCCCTTCCACGAATGAAAAAGGGAGAAGGTCCAGTGCTAGCATTTTAGCCAGCTTTGCATTATACTGACGTACCGTTGAGTGGTTGCGTTCAAATGGCGCCTCCGACCACAACATTTGGCGAATGGTGGGCTGGATCGTTTTACGTGATGATGATGATGATGACATCTTCAAACCAGTTAGGCCCATTGATGTAGTTTTTCGCATAGGTGTCTCTCCCACACTCTTAGTGTGCCTCATAGATGTTGCAGGGGTAGAGGGTGTGGGCGATACCACTGCAGTGCCGCTGCCAACAAAACTGGGTGTACCAGAAAAAATGTCTGTCACTTCTTCACTTCCCCCCTGCACAATCAGCCTCTCGTCATCATCAGATGCAATATCAAGGGATACATTTGGATTTGTTTTTCTTTTGCCGATCTTCCTCATGTGTGCTTCCCAAATGATAGTGTGGTGTTGCTTGAGATGACCTCTCTGGCCTCCGGTACCATAGTTGGTACCAAGCTTACCCGACTAACTAATACTTTACAAATCGAACAAACAACCATGTTTTCCACCCTTTGGCTAACAGTAAAGAAGTCCCAAACTGGGGACTGGTGATGTCTGCTGAAGGTGGAGGTGCTACTTTGACTTTCAATGCCAGATGAAGTGGAGGATGGGCGTGGCTGAATTCGTTTGTGTTGTTCACTTATTGCACCACTACTTGAGGTCGAGCTGGATGGAGGTCCATGCCGGCCCTTCTGACTAAAAAAGATGGGAGCTGTAGGTCGTGGTGTTGGTGTTGTAGTTAACGGTGGTGGTACCAGTGCCACGCCGCCCATATCCCGCTCAGCAGCCATTCGCGCTCGGGTGAAAATGTCTGTCTACTGCATGCCTGCTGGGGCTGGAGTGATGAGTGTGATGACTGGGTCATCGTCAGACTGTTCATCAGCAGCAGAAGACAGCACTTCTTATTCGTCGTCATCACCCATAAGTGGAAGCTTTGCGGGAACCTTCCTTTTAGGCTTAGCTACCTTTGTCAGCTCATGGCGTGACTCACTCTCAGTCTGCATGGCTGGGTTCCAATCACGATCAAGGTCATCAGAAGAAAGGGGGCTTGAAGAAGAACTTGTAGCAGTACTAGTATCCCTCCTTGACCGTTTTTCTTGCTGGGGATCTGGAAGACAATGGATAATCATCATCAGGATGAGTGGATTCCTCGGATGATACCTCCTCTTGAATATCAATTTCCTGATGTGCCCCTGCTTCTGGAGGAACAAGTGTTGTAGGCAGTTGTGCCACTCCATGAACCTCTAGTTGCACCTCTCCATGCACCTGTCCATGCGCCTCTCCTTGTGGCTCTACTTGCGCCTCTCATTGCGGCACTACTTGCGCCTCTCCTTGCAGCTCTACTTCCGCCTCTACTTGCGCCTCTCCTTGCCCATGTACTTGCACTTGTACTAGTTGCATGTGTGGTTGTCGTTGCGGCTGTGGTTGTTGAACACTCGTCAGCTGAGGTACACCCGGCGTTAATTGGATGGTACTTTCTTGTGATCAGCCAACAACACTAGTCGATGGTGATTGAACAACCAAAAGTGGCTGCCGCAGCAGCACTCATGGTATTGGACCTAAGTTTGCGTGGTGGCACTGAGCCCAATGAAGCGGAGGTCCTGCTTCCAGCTTGGTCCCCCGCGGACACCGCTGCTGCTGCAGGCATAGTTTTTTTCCCACCAAAAAAGGTGTCGGTGGGCACACCAGTCTCCTTGGTAGGTGGTGCCACTTGCTTCTTCTGCTCCTTCTTACTGGCAGTGGCACTGGAAACATTTTTCGCTGAGGCGCTACGGCCAACTTTCTTTGGGGCCATCTTCTTCAGATGTCAGAACAGCAGGCCGCAGTTGCACGAGTTGCAGAGTTGTCTTGTCTGTGGCCACATGTGACGTCACGTGACGTTGTGCTGCACACACCGCTGCAGGAATTCTTCCTGGCACTGGTGGTTCTCTTGTGCACCTAAAAGCAATGGAAGACAGAGGAACATCAGCTATGCACCCCAAAAAGTCAAAAAACACAAACAAAATCACCACAATCCAATGCCATCCATGCCCTCAATGATGTTTACATTCAAGACACCCCACAGAAAAGCCCACTGCCTGGCTTCAAAATGGCCCCTTGACCCCCACCACATGGCCAGGCCCAGCCTGTAACAGTCCTCAACATGGCCCCCAACCACATGGCCATGCCCCATCAACACCCCAAAACATCAAAAAACACACATAAATCACCACAATCCAATGCCACCCATGCCCTCCATGATGTTTACATTCAAGACACCCCACAGAGAGACTAGGCCCATGCACCACTGAATAACTCTGGGCATAATGGATGAAAGCAAAGCACATTGGATGCAGGACTATGGCACAAAGCACACTGCCTGGCTTCAAAATGGCCCCTTGACCCCAACCACATGGCCAGACCCTGCCTGTACCAGTCCTCAAAATGGCCCCCACCCACATGGCCATGCCCCATCAACACCCCAAAAAATCGAAAAACACATACAAATCACCACAATCCAATGCCATCCATGCCCTCAATGATGTTTACTTGCAAGACACCCCACAGAAAGGCTAGGTCCATGCACCACTCACTACCCCTGGGCCTACTGGCTAGTGAGGCTTTACAGGCACCCCAAAATTAAAAAATAACAGTGAACTAAAAATCCATTTCATAAATGAGAATTAAGTTTAAAAAAAATCAGAGAAACAGCTGTATCATGCACCCATGACTAACCCTGGGCCTACTGGATACTGTGGCTAGCAACCCACCACAATATATATTTTGTTAAAGTTGTGAAAAAAGTTTTAGAACCGGAGTTGCCTCAACTGCAATGCCCCAAACAAACAACACCAACTTACTTGTAAAATCTCAAGTCCAAAAGTCATCCAAACTCCAAAGCCCAAAAAGTCCTCAAATACAAAAAAAATCCACCAGCAGCAAGAAAAAGTAATCCTTCCAGCTCCACAGGCAAATGAAAAGTGACCAGGACATGGGCAAAGCACTGGGAGGAGCCTGCTGGACAGGAACAGGAAGTTGGAGACTCTGGGACACTTCCTTCCTCCCGCCCCACTCCAAAAAGGGACTCCTGCACCAAAAAGTGCAGCCAAATGTCAATCATCATTTTCACAAGGTTTATGCTGCCTGCGGTGGATTTCTTGTGCAGAATTTGCAAGTTCGGGAACGCGAGATGTTCAAACCTCCCTCCGGAAGTCAGCTGCGCGCCGTCGCAGGCATTTATGATGTACTCGCGTTGTCAAACTCTCGCCGTGCAAGATGGCAAGCTGCGATGACGTAATTGCGTTCGAAAAACTTTCGCGCAATCAAGCAGCAATATCGAAAATGGCGCAGCACACGCAAAACCGGGAGAAAAACAACTCGGCAGGCTCAGAGTCAACGCTGGCGCGCGATATTGTATTTTTCAAGCGCGACCAAGCAAAATAATTCGTAGCTTGCGAATTTGCGGATTTTTGGGCAATTTCACGCGATTCGCGGATCGCGAAATCGTCAAAAATCCGAAAATTCGCCTGCAAAACGGATTTTACGCCCATACTTAGAAACTGGTCTGTGTGGGATGTAAAAGGTTGTGGGTTTCGAGGAATTCTCAAAGGATTGCATTTACATGCTTTTCTAGGGCCTTAATGAACACTGGAAGAAGGGATATGGGGTGGTAATTACCCAAGTCATCCGGGTCCATGTTTTTTTTTTTTAGTAGAGCCCTCACCATGGCATGTTTCCAGGGTGAGGGGACTAAATCAGAGGCCATAGACTGATTTATCATATCAAGCATTTGGGGGAGTATCCCTTTTCCTGCTTTGCAAAGTATGTGTGAGGGAGCTGAGTCAATGGGTGAGCCTGACTTTATTTGAAAATGGATTTCCAAATGCGGGAGATTTCTCTAGGGGTGTCGGCCGTTGAGTTAATTTTCTCTTTGTAGTACGCTGCCTGGGCAGATTGTAATTCATTTTGATAGTGATTAATGGATCCTCTGTATTTCTGTTTGCTGAGGACATATAGTCTTTCCTCCATATCCTCTCCAATAATTGTTTGCAGTCCTGTTTAATTGATCAAAGTTTGGGGGAGTACCAGGGAGCTTGTTTCTCCCTCACTTAATGGCAGGCTTTGGCTATTTCCAGCAATGTCTTGATCCATGAGGTGAAGTTGTCAGCGGATAAGGTAAGATTAAGATTGGGTTGTGGTTTTAGACTTTTCAGGGCTGTGGTCCAGGCTTCGACTGATAGTTTGGCCCATGGTCTAACTATCTTGGTGGTGAATTTTGTTTAACCAAGAAGAGTTGATGTTGTGAAACAACAATACAATGAACTTCCCAAAAAAACTGAGTACTTTGTTTTATTATTTCATCTGAGAAAATTCAAATAACTTTCGAAACCCTGTTTGGGAATTCACAAGTCAGGGCCTGGGGGACATACCCCACTGAATGGGGATGCAGCCAGGTTGAATCAGTACACACTCATGTTCAGAGAGTGATACCTCGGAACACAGCACACCTTTTACAAATTCTACACAGACTAACAGCTGTGCGCGCGCTATCAATTTTCATATAGGGTTGACGTAAAAAGGCATCAGGAAGTGATCAGTCCAGGGCAGGGGTGTGGGATTTATAGAGATCGCAGGTCACCCGGCCAATAATTTTACAAATACACGTACCAGGCCCATATATTTTTAATTTATCATATATACATTAATCGGGTGACCTTACACTCTACTACCAGTAACCCTGGTTCCTTTCCTATTTATTTCTCGTGTACCCGACTTACCAATCCACCGTTACGGGTACCTATGACCACAATGGATCAGGGAGCTAGCTGTGAAAGAAAGGCAGACCTCCAAATATCAACATTTATGATTCTTTGTATTCATAAAATAACCACAAACTACAGGGAAGTTTTAAAGGTTTTATCTAGAATTCAGATTCGGAAAGCATACAGTTTACAACTAAGAGGCAATCAATAATCAAGATAACAAACAGCACATAACCATAGAGAAAGTAAATCAGGGCAACCATTTATGAGTCTATAGGAAGATAAGGACAAAAAATATGCTAATCAAAATTTCAGAGATGAACGCGAGTTTGAATAACTATAGATGGGACAATCTTAGACACAACTAGGATTTCACTACTGGGAAATACTTCAAAGTTGGATAAGAGTTTTGGACAAATTCTGTACATCTATAGGTAGGGTAGAAAAATGGAACACGCTATAGTTCTAGGAACCTTACTTCAATCAACTTAGAGTAGGAAAATTATAAACCACATCTATATTTCATAAACGGTATGAAGAATTATGCTTAAAGGAAGGGTAACATAGGAACATGCTAGAAAACAGCAATAACGTATGAGCTTTCATTCAATAGCTTTGCAAAAGCATGGAAAAATCAATTATACGCAAAGGTGTGTCTTTATTAAAGCAAAAGACAGAAAATAGAAGGTGCAGTATAGAGTTTTCAGCACTATATATTTACCTAGAATGGTGTGAAGACCAACCCTGGCCACGGATCAGTCAAGGACAGGAAATACCCCAAGGAAGGACAGTCATCAATGGGACAGCAGATGCAGAATGGACACCCCAGAACAGGACAGGAAAACTAGATTAGGATCAGGACAGGACCCCCAAGGGACGACCAGCACCCGCAGTTTGGAAGCAACGCCTGCGCTCCACCCTCTCTGCAGCTATCGGCCAGAACCCCGATTGGGTTAGCGAACTTCCCAGCAAAGTGCTCCGCCAGCACTTAAGGTTTAGTAAACCTTCGAGTCTATGGTCTATTTCGGACAGAGTGCTCCGCAGCGCTCTGTATTCAGTCACCTATTGAGTGCGTTGGGTCAGTGACAGGTCAGCTATTCAGACAAGTCAGACAAATTCTCTAGCTAAACCTAGGCTAGTTATACTGTTTTCGGGTCAGTGTACCACCCCCCCAAATGTTGCAAGTGTCAGAATCCCCAATTTCGATTGGTCCCCAAGTTGGATAGGTCAACACACCAATCACATTAACTCTCTTCAAGCTCACAATTACATGCTCTGGAACTGCCTATTTGAATTTGGGGTTCTCATGAGATATTCGACAGAATACAATGAAAACATAACAATTGTATCAATTGCAGTACAGTTTGGCTTCTTCGGCTGGGTGAAGGTGCATCTTCCCAGGCACATCTTGCCCGCCACCTCTGGTTGGCAGTTGTTCAATGTCACCGGCCGAAGTCCGTCATGCGTAGTAGTGTACTTCAATATGGATTCCCGCGCATCCCATCAACCCTCAATACCGTGGTACATGAAAAGTAAGCGAAAACAAATCAAAACATAGAAATAAATGAATACACTGTATACCGTGAATAGCTACTCTACACCCCTTTACTTATAATATACTAATGCGTGAATGTTTTAGTGCAGACAGACAACAACATAAAACATATGCGCAAGCTTTTCCACGTTAGGATACAGACAGCCATTTTAAAAGCAAGTGCGCAAGCGCAAAGTTTTCCCACCAAAACTGCAAGTACGTCACGTCACGTGAGTGTGACTAACGCATGCGCAGAATGAAACCCGCCAAGCAGCGGCCATTTTAGGAACCAGAGTTATTGAGTTAGTAAACACATATGCAAGTGTCGCTAGGACACCCAAATGTCAGAATAAAGGGAAATTAGTAAGACGAACAGGTTGAATTACTTTATTACATGTTATTCAAGGTTCATGAGTACGAGCAAGTCGCGTAACATGCGAATTCTTGCTCCATCAATCCCCTCTTTGATGATATTTACTATCATCACAAACTAATGGAATCAGATGCCAACTTTTCTTTCACACTTTGTACATTTCAATTTCTTCCAACATTCGATTCAATTTTTCTTTAACATCTTTGGTAGGGTGAGAATATTTCACCCTTTTGTAAATCTGATTATTCTGTTCTTCTAATTCAATTTCATCCACACTCCGTTTCACACCTCTCTTATTCACAGTGTATTTCTTTTGGTGTTTGCGACATTTGCAGCAGACAAATATGAGGAATATGATGAAACCTATTACTCCAATTGGCATCAGTACCTTTAACAAAAATCCTTTACCTAAATTAGAAAACCAATGACCTACATTGGAGAGACCATCAGTAAGTCTCTTCCAGGCACTGTCAACCTCCAGTGGTTTAAGTTCCTTTTCCAAATTTGTAATGTTCCTTACATACTTTTTGATTTGTACACTTTTGTCCGGTATGTAAGTGCAACAATGTTGCGCTTTCAACATCCGGCAGACTCCGCCCTCTTTTGCTAATAAGGTGTCAAGAGCAAGTCTGTTCTGCAAAACCATAGATCTGATCGCAACCATTTCGGTATTGGCCAACAGAAATCCATGAGCTGTGTCAGTAGACAACAGATCCACTATTGTTGACAATTTGCAAATTCTGTGTGTGTTCAGAACCACTCCCACTCCAGGTATCAGTGCACTAAAAATACTACCTATTATTTCACCTACGCTTTCTCGTTTACTACGCACTAAGCCATTAGTGTTTTCACTGCTTCCAGCAATTTCATTCACATGGTATATTTTCGGGTAGACAATGCCAAAGTAGCAGCTTCCATACCAGTGATACGGCAATTTGAAATAAGCCTTGTTTCCACATATATAATAAATTCCGGGAAACACAGGCTCTGACCCATTTTTGAAACCCCAACCTCCAATTACCTTGTAATTGTGTTCACATTGACTGGAACCAATGAAAATGTTATTATAATAACTAGTCTTTTCGCGGTGAAGACAGAGTTTCCCTTTTCTTTCGAAATCCAGCAACAAAGCAGGACCACTCCCTCCATTTGAGGTGCTTTCCATGTTTTCATCCCATTTAGGAGTTTTCTGTCTTTTATCATTTGCCTTTCTTGGAAACTTTCCCTTCTTTTCTCTGCCATGTTTAAAAACATTTTCTCTTGTTCATGTAATGAACAGGTCAAGTTATCTCTGTGTGCTTCACCTAAATCTATGGTACCTATAGTCAGAAAGTATTCTCCCATATAACGTGTAACGTCACTTTCAGTATGTACAGGATTCAGATTTCCACGTATAGGAAGTTCAGAAAATATTACATCAGAGTTTGAGTAGTAGTACTGTAACAGTCCTCTTTTGTAAAATAAACTAGCTAAAATACTACAGGAAATTCCATAAGTCAAGGGCAGGTGATGATAAGTCACGCCTTCAGCTACAGAAGTAGGTAGCTTCATGCAGACATAGCAATCTTCTATCTCCATAGTTTCTACATAATGCACTAAAAGGTTAGCGAATACATTTAAATGTGTCTGGTTCTTAATTCCGTGATAATGTAGTCCTTCCTCATCTGGTGTTTCTAAGTCTGGTCTTGTTTGTCTGAGGCTAAGTGTTTTCTCACGGCTTTCTACACTTCGTGTTGTCAGTTCTTCAATGTCTTTTGTCACAGTCTGTGTAGGGTCAATATTAGTATTTTTGCTCACCATATAAGGAATAAAAACTGTTAGTCCTATCCAAATTATTAACACTATGGCTACACTACATATACATACATTGCAGCATGTTTTACAACAATTGCGTCTAGGCCTTCCATTCACATTTGAATCAGACATTTTCGCTTAGAAGAAGTTCTCAACCCCTCTTTGTAACTTTGCACAGGTAGCTTACACTGAGCAACTTCAGGTTGGTTCGTCTTCTTCAGCAGACTGATCAGCTGTCTGTTCTTCGTCACTTTCGTCAGTTATATCAAGATCCTCAAATTCCTCCAATATCAAATAAGTCCATTCAGGGTCTTGATACTTTTCGTTCAGTCTTTTTATTCTGTCACTTCTTCTTTTGGAGCTTTCTCCAGCCTGCTCTGCTATACGAGAACTTTTTCTTCTTTGCTCAAGTTTTTCTTCTACTGTTTTTAGTCTCAGTCTCTTAATATATCTTGGTTCGATATGTTTCTTTTTCTTGAGTCTTTTAGCTGGCACTGTGTTTTGGCTTTCTTCTAATGCTCTCTTAATTTCTTTTGTTTGTGGCACTACTTCTTCTACTTCTTCCCTTCCTGTCTGACTAGTCCCAGGTCTTTCTTCAGTTTCTTCTGCCTGGTCACTAAGCTGGCCTTGTTCAGGTGTATACTGGATTTGATTTTTGGGCGTTTCAATTTCTGTGTCCTGAACACGTTCGTCTAATTCTATCTGGTCCTGTTCAAGCACTTCGATCCCTTGATTTTCTTCTGCTTGAACTTTTGCACTAGTTCCTGTCTGTCCCTTTTCAATTTCAGGAGTTTGTGGAGGTGTGTCGATCACTTGTTCTGTCCCTATCTGATCTTCTTCTCCTTCAGATTTGACATGGATTTTCGATAATCTGATTGTCTTTTCCTATTCCTGTCTCGTCCTCACAATTCCACTCTCTGTCTGCGTAGGTTTGACTTCTTGTTCTGATTGGGTCGTCAGTTAGGTCGATTATGGGTATCCACTCATCTTGACTGGTGCTCGGTTGTTCTTCATCAGCTACTTCGGAACCTACGTCTGGAGACTCCTCAGCTGGGCAACCTTCAGCGTCAGTCTTCTTTTCGTCTCTTATTACCTTCTTGGTATGGCTGGCATGGATCCACTTCGGGACGCCGGCACACTTCACCGCTGTCGTGGTCACCAGTATCACTTGGCGTTGTTGTCCCCACTTCGGTGCAAGGCAATTTGAACGAGTATGCTTCTTGAGTACAACCCAATCGCTTGGAACCAAATTATGGACTGGAGTTGTTGGATTGGCGACGGCGTCTTCCCCAATCTGGCGATAGATAGAACGCACTTGGTTACCCAGTTGCTTGCAGTACTCAAGTACCAAATCATCAGAAATGCTTAACAGTTTGTATCCTGGTACCCATGCCTGTCTCATCACTCTTCCCATCAGGATTTCATGGGGGCTCAGGCCTGTTTTTCGGTCTGGAATACTTCGGATTCCCATCAGAACAAGAGGCAAAGCATCTATCCAGTTCATGCCAGTAGATTCACACATCTTTCCTAATCTCGATTTTATGGTGCCATTTATTTGTTCCACCACTCCAGAAGCCTCTGGACGATATGCACAGTGCAGCTTTTGTGTAATCTTGAATGCTTTACAGAGCTGATCGATCACCTCATTCTGGAAATGCCCACCTCTATCTGATTCAATTGTGACTGGAACCCCGTACCTAGGTGTTAGTTCCTGCAGTAACAAGTTGGCTACAGTTATGGCGTCATTCTTTTTGGCTGGGTAGGCTTCCACCCATTTTGAAAACAGGCAGACAATGACAAGAACGTATCTCATTCCTTTACAAATGGGCAAATGAATGAAGTCTATTTGCAATCATACAAAGGGACCTCCTGATTTCCCAATTTTCCCCAATTCAACTACTGTTCTTTTCCCAGCGTTGAATTGCTGACATGTTAAGCACCTCTGGCAGAGCGACTCTGCTACTTTCCTGAACTTCGGGTTGTACCATGTTTGTTGGAAAACCAGAACCATGGCATCCCTACCAACGTGTGAATCTCCATGTATCAATCTTGCCATTGAAGCAAGCAAGCGTCTAGGCGACACAGGCATACTGTCAGGGCCCACAATGATACCATCCTCACTTCTCTGTCGACAACCAAGCTTTCTCCATTTTTCCTTTTCCTTTGTTGGCGCAGCATGCTGCCAGTCTCTCAATTCTTCCCATGTAGGCACATCCTCAAACACCATAAGTTGGCAGCTGTTTCCATATCCCCCCAATTTAATGTTTACCGACATTCGATGTCTGGCACAATGTTGGGCCACTTCGTCAGCATATCGATTTCCTACTGTCACATGATCAGTGCCAGATTTGTGAGCAGCACACTTGACCACTGCCAATTCTTTTGGTAAATGGATTGCATCCAGTAATTCTTGTACAACTTTTCCATTTCTGATTGGAGTACCTGAAGAAGTCAGGAACTCTCTCTGTAGCCACAATTGGCCGAAGTCATGCACAACCCCAAAACAGTATTGACTGTCAGTATACACTGTTATTCTTTTGCTCTTCCCAATTTTACAGGCCCTTGTCAATGCAATCAATTCGGCTACTTGTGCAGACTTCACTCCAAATAAACAGGATGCTTCTATAGTGCCTTTTACCGTGACTACAGCATAAGCAGCACTTAGGCCTACAAGTTTGTGTCTTAGACATGAGCCATCCACAAACAGCTCGCTATCTTCTATGGGCAGGG
Organism: Lissotriton helveticus; assembly: GCF_964261635.1. NCBI lineage: Eukaryota > Metazoa > Chordata > Amphibia > Caudata > Salamandridae > Lissotriton > Lissotriton helveticus. Next base: position 3,792,539 of record NC_136061.1, on the reverse strand, counting down.
GTACTTCCTTGATGTCGGGGCGTGGTTTAGTACTGAATTCTGTTAGGTCAATGCAATCGTGCTCAACCTCTCCCTTTGCTTCGGCAAATATTGAGTCTGGTAACAGGGTAGCTGGATTCAGGATGTTACACCAAGTAATGACTAGATTTGCAGCACCTACGAGAATCCTCTCCTACTTAGTCAGCCGACTAGGTGTGAGATACTGTGTCTTCATTCTGGTCAGTAGGATTACAACTGCATGTGGAACATACACAGTTACAGGATGTCCCATAACAATGGATTCACTCTGTTCTAGACTCGTGCAAGTTGCAGCTACTGCTTTTAGACATCCGGGTAATCCAGCAGCCACTTGATCCAGAGTAGCAGAGAAATATGCCACTGGACGTCTAGTCAAACCATGGGCTTGGGTTAGGACCGACAATGCACAATTGTCTCGTGTATCACAAAACAATGAAAATTCCTTAGAATAGTCGGGCATGCCTAAAGCAGGGGCCGTGCACAAACATTCTCGTAATTTAGTAAATGCTGTCAAGCTCTCCTCATCCCACTCCACTGGGTCCTTTGCTCCTTTCTTTGTCATTTTGATCAAAGGTTTGGCTAGGACTGCAAATCCCACAATCCACTGCCTGCAGTAACCTACGACTCCAAGGAACAGTCTGACTTCTTTCTGAGTACGGGGTAACTGCATGTTTCGAATTATTCTGACTCTCTCTGAAGTAACCTTCCTGATGCCTTTTTCTATCTGGTGCCCCAGATATTTTACTGACTTGGTACAGAACTGAAGTTTATCAGGTGATACTTTATGTCCTCCTTCACCTAGGTGGTTCAGCAGGGCAATGGTGTCAATAACACAGTCTTTCTGACTCTTAGACGCCACCAAGAGGTTGTCTATATATTGCACCAAAACTGATTTTCCCGGTAAGACTAAAGATTCAAGGCACTTTTTCAGAATCTGATTAAAGATCGAGGGGCTTTTGGTGTACCCCTGGGGGACATGATTCCAAATGAACACGTGACTGTCGAAAGCAAATGAGAAAATAAATTTGCTGTCTGGATGCAATGGAATCGAAAAGAATGCATGACATAGGTCTATCACAGTGAACCATTCAGCATCCCATGGAATCTGATACAGGATCACTGCTGGGTTCGGAACAATAGGACAGCAAGGAACAACAATTTTGTTTACCTTTCTCCGGTCCTGCACTACCCTGTATTTGCCACTAGGTTTCTTGATTCCAATTATGGGTGAGTTACACGGGCTACTCATCACTTCTTGTATGATGTTGGCTTCTAGCAATCTTTTTATTTCAATGGCAACTCCTGCTCTCACTTCTGCACTCATTTTGTATGGCTTGGTATTGGGGTAAACTGCATTTTCCTTCATGGCTATTTTGATGGGGTCTACATTTGCCATTAGGTCTACATCCTTTCCAGTAAAGTCCCATACTTCTGGCTTCACTGTCTTTTGGAGTTCTTCAGGTAAGTCTTGTATAGTCAACTGCTTGATTTCTGAGTCAGGTTGTATTAACATTAATTTGTATATTCCATCTTCGTCTGGGGTTTGAATTTCGACACCCTTTGGTGTGCAAAAGATGGTACAGTTCATTTTGCACAACAAATCACGTCCCAGCAAGTTTACTGGACTGGTGTCACAAACTACAAATCTATGCATTTCTTTGAAATTGCCTATTGTGATCTCCATGGGCTCAGTAACTGGGGTACTAATCAATTGATTAGATACACCCACTACTTGGATTGCTTCTCCCGAGAGGGGTAGGTTTGGAACGTCTGCAGTTCTCACAGTAGAACGAGTAGCACCAGTGTCCAACAGAAAGGTGACATCATTGCCTTCTACCTTTCCTTCAATGTATGGCCCTGACTGGTCTACCGGCAAGGAGGCGCCAAGTATGCACTCCTCGTCCTCCCCTCTCAGGCCCCGTCAGTATTGATCGTCACAGAGAAAAGTATCATTCAACAGAAATTGCGAAGTTGCTGCATTTCTATCCTCATTTCCTCCCCAGATCTCTATGTCATCACCCTGCGGTGTTTTCCCTTTATAATTCGGTTTAGGTGCACGGGGCAACTGACTCACCTTTACCTGTTGCTGGGTCTTTCTTGGTCTTTCATTCTGCGTCTGTGGATTTAAATCAGTGTTTTGGAGGTTACCATTCTGTAAATACGGACACTCGTCTCTCCAGTGCCCGATTTCTCCACACTGGTGACAGGGAAATTTCTTTTTAGCTTCCTCTCGACTCATTTTCACTTTGGGTTTCCCTCCTCCCCCAGAACCTTGATTTTGGGAATTCTTATTCATTTTACCTAATTGCTTTTCCTGTTGTTCCGCTAGTTTTACTTGTGCCCACATAACCTTTTCCTTCAGAGCCTTTCGCTAATCTGCCATCTCGTCCTCGCAATATTTTGCGTATCGCAAGACTTCATCTATTTTCTTAGACTGCCAACAGATTTTATTGTCTTTGATCCATTGACAAATTTCAGGTCTTAAACCGTCTACAAACCTGTAAATGAAGTGGGTCATATCCTTCATCTCGATGTTATCTATACCACTGTACGTTTTAAACACCTGTAACAGTTTTTTATAAAAGGAATGCACAGTCTCATCTCTTTCCTGTGTAGTTCTATCTATTCTGGTCCAATCAGTTTCCTTTGCAGGCACCTTTCCCTTCAAGTGTAACATCACTTGCTGATATTTTTTCATTACCTCCTTAGAAGGTGCTCCTGAAACAGGATCCCTCGGGTATTCCTCACTAGGCCAACCAATGGCAATTTTACAATCTGTCCATAAATCTACGGGAACGACAATGTCGAAAAACCCATCCAGGTCTTTCCACAGGCATTTTTGTACTTTCACGAACCTTTCCACCTGCCTGTACCATTCCACTGGTTTCTCTCGCAGTTTTGGAAAGTCATTAGTAAAAGACACAATATCCTGTCTGGACCATGGAAAGTGCACATACTTCCCACCTGGCACTTCTCGCATGGGGTATAACTGTTCTGGCTTGTCTGCTTCTTTTAAAACGAACTCAGAAGTCGTCTGTTTGGACCTAACTTCTTCCTTATTCTTTGCCCATCTGGCTTTCCACTTCTCAACGTCTCCCCATTTTTGCAACACGGTCAACAATTCTTTGATCTGAACCTTCTTTCCTGACACATTCATATTCTCCAGATCCTTATCTGAGAAATCTGCTCTATAGGGTTTTTGCAATGGTTTTGATTTTGAAATATCTATCCCCATACTAGCTGCAGTGTCAGTTAACTTCTCATGGAGCACTTTAGTATTACGGGTAAGACTCTTGCAGATAAATAGCAGCTCTTCCTCGGAATAGGTATTTAATCTGTCTAACCCCACATTTCCGGCCGTCAGTTCTTCCATTTCAATTCTCAATTTGTAAATATCTAAGGGTTTTGACTGAGGAGTCTGTTTCTCTAATTCTCGACTCCATCTTTCAATCTCTTCAGGAGTTACTAATGTAACACTTTTTGTACCTGAAGTCGATTCCATTTGAATCTCTCTCGTATTGAAAGGATTATGTCTCTTCTGCAAACTCCTTCCTGAGTTCCTAATGGGTAAATCCATTAAAGAAGCTTCAGATTCACATTCACTCGTCTGATCATCTACAATTACGGGCTCTCTTCGGGGCTGTACTACAGTCGGGGTAATAATTGGGGCTTGTGGACTCACTTGTCTATCCCCATACAAAGGAACAACGGGTCCAATAGTTACTGGGATCATCAAGGCTTCGGGGCTTATATTTAACTGGGAGAGTTTCTGAATTATTTCGGTTCTCTGTTTGGCTAGTGCCTCTCGCTCTTTTTCCTGCAGCATTCTTTCCAAGCTTATTTCAGGGACTATTTGCGGACTTAATGTTGGGGCAGTTGGGTGCGTCATACTAGGCCCTTCACCATAATTAGGTTTTGGGAAACAGCTTCCTGTGTTTAAAGCTCTCAGTCCTCCCTCATAAGGAGGTCTTGAACCAAAATCTCTTTCACCTGAATATCTTGATTCTCCACTAAATGGTGGTCTTAGACAGGTGTCTCTGGCACTTATAAGTCCTAGGCCCTTGCTATAGGAAGGTATTTGACAGCTATCTCTTGGGTTTCCAGATCCACTCCCTTCCTGACACGGGGGACGTTGGGAGGTATCCCCTATACTAGATGATCTGGGTCCTTCATTATAAGGAGGCGGACTTTTCATAAACATGTCATCTAATAATTCATCATCCGACTCGACAAGGGGCACCCAATGTTTGCATTTCTCTGTCTTTTTCTCTCCCGCAGGACCACCCATTGGCATCATTGGAAACAATCCTTCCACAATCATATTCTGCCTCCACTGTTTCATCTTTTTATCACGGGTCTCTTGTTTTAACTTCGGATAACATTTTGTTAACCCCTTGTCCAATCGGGGCTTGTCTCTCTCAAAAGCCTCGATCTCCCATTCCTCTAATGCTTCGTACTGCGTTAATCTAGGTCTGGAATGTAAATCATTCATTCGGGTTCTCAAATTAAATAAAATCCTGCCATTGAATGTTCCTTCTAATGGGAAAGCCAAAATTCCGTCATCTTTTGTGTATTTTCCAACCATACACATGAGTGGTACCCTTTATCAAACATCATGAAAGATGCGGGAGTATTAGGTGGCGGTATGAAACACCTTCTCTAGTTTTGATAGGTTTGTCCTTTTTAAAGTAATTCTTCACTTTATTTACAAAGGACAATTTTCTCTTATTTCCGTACATAATGCTAGTGTTATGCCCTTTCCACTGGTCGTTTTCAAACCCCAAATGTCGTGGATCAGGTCTAGTATTCGGTCTATACGTGTGCCACATACGACTTCTGCGAGCGACTTTGTTTACAAATCACTCCCAATCCAAATGCTCCTTTTTATTTCGTGCAGCCAATCAAATGCACGAGTTAAAAAAAAAAACAATTTAGAGCAATGGGTGCGCGGCCTTTTCGCGAGACAAGTTCTCACGCTTCGGCACTCACCCCTCCTTTACAATTTCAGCTCCGCTACACACTACACACCCGCTGTCTCGACCAATACCAGCGCGGCACAGAGTGACGTCAGAGCAGCTCTGCAACTGACTCCCTCCCTCACAAGGTAACGGAAACTTAATTTCTCTCTTAGAGTGCAAGTGCTTTTGTTATTTAACAACGAATACACATTCGCCACTGTACTCGAGTGTCTAGAAGAAAAGATACGTTTTACTGCAAGTAAACTTCTTCCGTCTACTTTTCACACACTACGGATAGATCTCTTCCGCCTACCCTTCACTCAAGCATTAGGGAACCTGCTACTTCTTTGACTCATCCACTTCTTTTCGGGATATATACTAAGTCTAAAGTTTCACCAGCGAACCCCTTTGCTATCATTCAAGCTCCGACGAACCTGCTACTCCTTCCGGTGTGACCCTTACTAGGTTATATCACGATAGAAGTTTTGCCAGCGAACTCGTTGCTATCATTTATTCAAACATACATTTCAGAAAAAACCCTAATTAGTGCTTCCAGTTCTGCCTAACCTGGACCAATTTTCCTAGAGCCAGTGACCTCACTACGGCGTGGATTCTCTTACCACCCGCTATTCAATTCCCCGGGGATTCCAGACAAACATTAAACAGATACTAACGAGTGGGTTAATACATGTATCAGTATATCAGCAGAAAAAACAATTTAAAACATTTCATAATTTTCAAAGCAAAACATTTCACGTGATTGATCAATCTATTATCAATAATACATTTATACTTTTAGCAGCAAAATCTTTATAGCAGCATCCGACCTACCTAGCTTTCTTAACTAGTCCTACCTAACTTTAACTAGTCCCTAACCATAGCTCTGCTACCAGAAAATTACTGATAGAGATCACAGGTCACCCGGCCAATAATTTTACAAATACACGTACCAGGCCCATATATTTTTAATTTATGATATATACATTAATCGGGTGACCTTACACTCTACTACCAGTAACCCTGGTTCCTTTCCTATTTATTTCTCATGTACCCGACTTAGCAATCCACCGTTACGGGTACCTATGACCACAATGGATCAGGGAGCTAGCTGTGAAATAAAGGCAGACCTCCAAATATCAACATTTATGATTCTTTGTATTCATAAAATAACCACAAACTACTGGGAAGTTTTAAAGGTTTTATATAGAATTCAGATTCGGAAAGCATACAGTTTACAACTAAGAGGCAATCAATAATCAAGATAACAAGCAGCACATAACCATAGAGAAAGTAAATCAGGGCAACCATTTATGAGTCTATAGGAAGATAAGGACAAGAAATATGCGAATCAAATTTTCAGAGATGAACGCGAGTTTGAATAACTATAGATGGGACAATCTTAGACACAACTAGGATTTCACTACGGGGAAATACTTCAAAGTTGGATAAGAGTTTTGGACAAATCCTGTACATCTATAGGTAGGGTAGAGAAATGGAACACGCTATAGTTCTAGGAACCTTACTTCAATCAACTTAGAGAAGGAAAATTATAAACCACATCTATATTTCATAAACGGTATGAAGAATTATGCTTAAAGGAAGGGTAACATAGGAACATGCTAGAAAACAGCAATAACGTATGAGCTTTCATTCAATAGCTTTGCAAAAGCATGGAAAAATCAATTATACGCAAAGATGTGTCTTTATTAAAGCAAAAGACAGAAAAATAGAAGGTGCAGTATAGAGTTTTCAGCACTATATATTTACCTAGAATGATGTGAAGACCAACCCTGGCCTCGGATCAGTCAAGGACAGGAAATACCCCAAGGAAGGACAGTCATCAATGGGACAGCAGATGCAGAATGGACACCCCAGAACAGGACAGGAAAACCAGATTAGGATCAGGACAGGACCCCCAAGGGACGACCAGCACCCGCAGTTTAGAAGCAACGCCTGTGCTCCACCCTCTCTGCAGCTATCGGCCAGAACCCCGATTGGGTTAGCGAACTTCCCAGCAAAGTGCTCCGCCAGCACTTAATGTTTAGTAAACCTTCGAGTCTATGGTCTATTTCGGACAGAGTGCTCCGCAGCGCTCTGTATTCAGTCACCTATTGAGTGCGTTGGGTCAGTGACAGGTCAGCTATTCAGACAAGTCGGACAAATTCTCTAGCTAAACCTAGGCTAGTTATACTGTTTTCGGGTCAGTGTACCACCCCCCAAATGTTGCAAGTGTCAGAATCCCCAATTTCGATTGGTCCCCAAGTAGGATAGGTCAACACACCAATCACGTTAATTCTCTTCAAGCTCACATTTGCATGCTCTGGAACCGCCTATTTGAATTTGGGGTTCTCACGAGATATTCGACAGAATACAATGAAAACATAACAATTGTATCAATTGCAGTACAGTTCGGCTTCTTCGGCTGGGTGAAGGTGCATCTTCCCAGGCACATCTTGGCCGCCACCTCTGATTGGCAGTCGTTCAATGTCACCGGCCGAAGTCTGTCATGCGTAGTAGTGTACTTCAATATGGATTCCCGCGCATCCCATCAACCCTCAATACCGTGGTACATGAAATGTAAGCGAAAACAAATTAAAACATAGAAATAAATGAATACACTGTATACTGTGAATAGCTACTCTATACCCCTTTACTTATAATATACTAATGCGTGAATGTTTTAGTGCAGACAGACAACAACATAAAACATATGCGCAAGCTTTTCCACGTTAGGACACAGACAGCCATTTTAAAAGCAAGTGCGCAAGAGCGAACTTTTCCCACCAGAACTGCAAGTACGTCACGTCACGTGAGTGTGACTAACGCATGCGTAGAAAGAAACCTGCCAAGCAGCGGCCATTTTAGGAACCAGAGTTATTGAGTTAGTAAACACATATGCAAGCGTCGCTAGGACACCCAAATGTCAGAATAAAGGGAAATTAGTAAGACGAACAGGTTGAATTACGTTATTACATGTTATTCGAGGTTCATGAGTACGAGCAAGTTGCGTAACGTGCGAATTCTTGCTCCATCAGGATCACCTACCAAAAGTTCATTATTATTGGTGAAAACAGGATTGAGAGTGTGGCCCAGTTTATGGGTGCGACCTATGACTTTTTGGTGAAGCTGAGTCGCAAGTAAGTCCTTAGTTAGCTCTGATGCATCACCCATATCTAAGTTATTGAAATGCAGGTTAAATTCCCCAACAGCGTACAGTTTGAGGCGGTACCAACTAGTGTAGCTGCTATGTCTGTTAGCTACTATTTGCACATGCCAGAGTGAATTAATCCAGGTCCAAAAATTCATTACAAAAATTAGTTAATGAAGTTTCCCTGTTACGAGCGAACTTGGGGACGCTCACTGTCAAAATTGATATGATAAAATCATATGAAAAATGTAAAGCGACACTTCATGTCAGAAACACTGGGATATACAACTCACACCAGCTAACCTAGTGCTGGGTCCTAATAAACTCCTGGAGTACACATCTTTTACACCGAGTGGTAATACGCAGTCTAGTTTTACGGTGTCTTTATCAAGGGAGACCTTCTATGCAGGCCCGGACTGGCCATAGCGGGCACCGGGCAATCCCCCGGTGCGCCGCACGGGTGGGGGCCGTTTTTGTTACAGGGTCGTTTTTGCAGCATAGCTGTAAAATCGGCCCTGTACCAAAATCGGCCGAAAATCGGCCGAAAACCGGCGCCGGCACCTCCAACACCCCCGGAGGGGGGGCCAGCAGTGCACTTTGCCGGGGCCGGTTTTGTTTCCCAGTCCGGCCCTGCTTCTATGCCCCTATGGAGTCTAGCATCATGATTGGAATGGGGCAGCAGGTTCAGGTGCACATGTTCCAAAAACTCTAGGAAACCCTTTGAAACCCGATTATTGCTGTTTTTAACTACTGCACAAGCATTCACAAGTGCAATTACCTTGCAGGCACTAGGACCCTGATTTGAATGGTTCAGAAGGTGCAGTGACACAGGGGCCCAATGCTCTAGGAAACCCAATGAACACTAATTATTGCTATATTTTACTACTAAATAAGCAGTCATAAGTGCAATTACCTTATAGGCATTAGAGTAATGATTTGAATGGTGCAACAGGTGCAGGGGCACAGGGGCCAAGGGGTCTAGGAATCCCACTAAATGTCTATTATTGCTGTGTTTTACTACTACCCCCAACTCTGTACCAGCTCTGGCTGATATCTCCCTGCTCCCTACCAACTGATTGCCGTCCTATTGCTCCCTGTGGCGCAGTGCGTGCGCCACCTCCTCTACTGCTGCTGCACTTCCTGACCCATCCTCTATAACCTCTAGGGCTTCCTCCCTCGCAGGCTTCCTTTTATACTTTCCTAGGACACTGGAACACCTTAAATGTGCATGAAGCACCTTTTATCACAGTTATGTTATGTTATGTTATGTTATGTTATAGGTAGTTTTGTAGCGCGCTCTGCTACTGGGGAGTATCCTGGCGCGTTGCGGAGGTGACCAAACATAACACAGAGAGAAAGCCTAGGCCTGACAAACAAACAGATGGGTCTTGAGATCCTTTTTAAACTTGGGTAAACACTGGGCGGTACGCAAATGAAGAGGGAGAGCATTCCAAGCCTTCGCAGTTACCACAGAAATAGATTGGCCGCCCAGCCTAGCCCGCTTATAGCGGGGAAGAGTCAGTTTGGCCATCGAGGCCAACCTGAGACAGCGAGAAGGAGTGTAGAAAGAGAAGCGCTTCCTCAGGTAGCTGGGGCCTAGGTCATGGACAGCTCTAAATGACAGCACGAGAGATTTGAACATAATTCTCTGAGCTACAGGGAGCCAGTGGAGCGCGCGCATATGTGACCGAGCGCTCTGCCATTTCGGAATGCTAAACAAGAGGCGGACCACGGTGTTCTGGACAACCTGCAGTCGTTTGACCAGATACGCCGGGATACCACAAAACAATGCATTAGCATAATCCAATCTGGACAAGATGAGGGCACGCGCAACCGTTTCCCTAGCTTCTCTGGGCAGCAGAGGGAAGAATTTTCTTAAAGCCCTTAGCGTAGCAAAACATGTCCCTGACAGCTTCTTGATATGGTCCTCAAATCTGAGGTCTTCTCCGAACCAAATTCCGAGGTTCTTAGCCGGGCCTCCCATCACCTCGGGACTAGGAAAATCCGGGGGCCACAAATCATTCTTAAAGTTGGAGGGGAAGGACCCACAGATGAGAACCTCTGACTTGTCCTCGTTGCATTTAAGCTGGGCCATCGCCAGCCAATGAAACACCGAGGAAAGACAGAGGTGAACAGCCGTTGTATCCAGCTGGTCATCCGGCCAGGTAAAGAGCAGCTGGGTGTCATCGGCGTATCCGATGACCTTAGCCCCAAGCTGTTCGGCCAGGTATATCACAGGGGTGATGTAGGCGTTCAACATCAACGGGCTCAAAGTGGAGCCCTGAGGGACCCCCGTGCAGAGTGGTTTGGCCTTTGAGGCATACGGCGGCATCCATACTTGCTGCGTCCTATCAGAAAGGAAAGATGACAACCAAGCCAGTACCCTGCCGCCAATGCCAATCTCAGACAGTCGAGCAAGGAGGAGATTATGGGGGACGGTATCGAACGCGGCAGAGAGGTCTAAAAGAATCAGGACCGCTCTGCCGCCACCATCCAAGCACTCTCGAATGGCCTCCGTCACCTCCACCAAAGCTGTCTCTGTGCTAAAGGCCGCCCTGAACCCTGACTGCGCCGGGTGCAGGGCATTGGATCTCTCGATGAGCTGTCCAGTTGGCGAAAAGCCACCTTCTCACAGAACTTCATCAGGGCAGGTAGCAAAGATATAGGGCGATAATTTCCCGGTACCGTAGCCTCAAGCCCTGACTTCTTCAGTAAAGGGAGCAGCATAGCTTGCTTGCAGCATCCCGGGACCGTGGCAGAAGACAGTGAAAGGTTCACAATCTGGTTGACCTCAGTACATACAGTAGACGCCACTCCAGAGAGAACCCGGGCAGGGCAAGGGTCAGAAGGTGAGCCCGATTTCAGGGACTGAAGGAGAGCCTGGACATCAGGCTCCTCAGTATGGGCAACTTTTATAAAAAGCACTTAAAAGTTCTATAAAGTATTTCAGCAATTCATAAGAGCATGAGTTATATTGCACAAAATCCCCTTTTTTATGGCACTGGGTAGATTACATGATTTGGCCAGGATCACATGATGTTGAGCCGAGACTCGAACCAGGAACCCCAATTTGGCAGCTCTTTCCATTATTTAACACCTTTATGATGTAAATGTAAATACATGCTAGCCCATTTTGAACAGGATGCAGCATGCAAAGGTCAGGAGTGTGCTTGCGGCACCCAGACTATAGATCAACAGGGGCGTTATAGTATACATTATTCAGCAGCGCTGGCTACAGTGCAGCATAGCTGCAAGAATAAAAAAAACGCAGTCAAAGCTAGCTTTGTCATAAAGCTTTTTTTCCCTATACTTTCAGCAATTTGCGACATGGCAAAAAACCATTGGCAAAGCACGCATAGGCAAGACGTATTGGCTTTGTAAATGCTTGTTTTAAAACAGCAGATGCCTTTTTTAAGTACCAGGTTGATTACATTTCAGATCTGCATCCCACCTCAATAGGACCTAAAGAGAAGTTGGTGATGATTTAGAAATGTTCAAGAAAAAATAATAATTAGAAGGGGTATTCCTTAATAAAACAAAACAAGCATTGGTGTTAACTTTCTGCGCTTGTACAGGCGGTCACTGTATTGTATTGTATTGTAATTGCATTTATATAGTGCTTACTACCCCTGACGAGGCTTTGAGGTGCCTTTTCGGCGAGTAGCATGCTACTCCAGAACCCACAAATTATTAGTGTTGAATTAGTATCGTAAAATATGAAAGTACTTTGAGTGGTGAATATGTTAGTCAATTATTTGGATGGAGAAGGATAGCGGAGGGATTGAAGAGGGAAAAGGTTTGCATTTATATAGCGTTTTGAGCATAACATTGAGCCTTCAGGACGATGACAAAGAAGGAGCGGAGACTCAGGAGAGAGTACTCTACACTGCGACCTAACCCGGTGGCCCACAAGAGGGGGAGAACGCCCAGGGTCCCTGCGCCACGGCCCTGGACACGATAAAAGGGTTTCCAAAAATGTCTTCCAAGAAAATATCAAGCTTAAAAAATGCTGTAGCTGCATCCTGACCGGTGGTGAAGAAATCGGAGCTTTTCTGCAGTCTGGAGTCTTCTTTAGCGAGGAGCAGAATGAACTGCCCCGCCCCTGTACCTGGATGCTCAGACCGTTGAGGATTGATGGCGGCCTGAGGGTCGGAGAGAACTCGGCTGTCGGAGCGAATTCGGCAGTTACGCTTGCTCCTCGTCTCGGATGCTACAGGCTGTAAGGAGGAGGGGAGTGCATTGCCCCGGTCCCGTCTTAGTTTTCGCCCCCCGCTTCATTTCACTCGCAGCGCTGTTACCGCTGAAAGACCTGGGCTGTGCCGGGGGCGGGCTGGTCTGCTCTCCCTTGCTCAGGACGGCTGTCTGACCCAGACATCTCCCTTATGAGGCTCCAGCAGAAGGGAACTAAGGGCCAGATGTAGGTAGCCCAATACCGGTCGGTAACAGCCGAAAATACCGATTTTAGGCCATTTCCGACTGGTATTGAGCATTTGGGATGTAGAAGAGTGAAAATCGTCCGATTCGGTAAATTTACCGAATCGGTAAAGTTACTGAATCGGTAAACTTTCCGAATCGGAAAATATACAGAATCGGTAAATTTACCGATTCGCAACGGTTTGCGAATCGGTAAATCCGAATCGGTACATTTACCGAATCGGTAAAATACAGATTCTGTAAATAAGAAGTTGTAAAATTGAATATTGAGATGTAGGTAAGCTCTTAAATACCGAATTTGCTTGAAATTCGGTATTTAAGAGTCGGTATTTACCATGGTTTGAAATCAGGTGGTAACAAGGTACAGCCTATAAAAAAGGACCCAAAATGCAATACTTGTTTCACAATGGCGGCATTTAATGTCATTGCGAGATGGCTACGGCTACAGGAGGAAGGAGAGAGGGAATGGCAGAGAGAGGAGCAGGTCTACAGACAGAGGATCACCTTGTTCATGCTCACAGAGGCAGAGATACTCCAGAGGTACAGGTTGGACCCAGACAGCATCTTGGACCTCATCAGGGACCTCCAACCCCTGTTGGAGCACACCACCGCAAGGGCACACGTTATTCCACCCCACGTGCAGGTGCTGTGCAGCCTACACCTACTTGCGTCTGGGAGCTACCAGAGTGTGGTTGCTGCAGTTGGTGGGGTGACCCAGAGCAGCCTGTCAAGCTTTTTCCACAATTTCCTTGACGCCATGTTACAGAGGATGGACCATTTTTTATCATTCCCTGCAACCCATGCTTAACTGCTCCAAACAAAATCTGACTTCTATCAGATGGCGCGTTTCCCCAATATCATTGGCTGCATTGATGGCACCCACATTCCCATTTGTCCCCCTGCTTCCACAGAATACATATATAGGAATAGAAAGTCTACCCACACCATCAATGTGCAGGTGATTTGCAATGCTTAGTCTGCCATCACTGACCTTGTGGCAAAATTTCCTGGGAGTACCCACGACTCCTACATATTTCAAAACAGCGGAATATATGCACGGCTGACAGCAGGGGAATTTGGTGAAGGATACCTGCTAGGTAAGACACTGTACAACCCCATTAACACCTATTGCATAAAGATGTACATGTATGCATGTGAGTAATGTACTCCCATTTCCTTTTAGGAGACAGTGCATATGCCCTGCGCTCCTTCATACTCACCCCCTACCTCAAACCCTCAACACCCAGCCAAAGGAGATATAACAGGGCCCACAAGAGCACAAGAAATATTGTGGAGCGTACCTTTGGTATATGGAAGAGCAGGTTCAGGTGCCTCCATAAGAGTGGAGGTGCCCGGCAGTATACCCCCATCACCTGCTGTAAAATCATTGCTGCCTGTGCCATGTTGCACAACCTTGCTGTGAAGAAGGGCACAGAGGTGGAGTTGTCAGACTTTGAGGATCATGACAACGAGGTTGCTGAAACACAACCTGCTGGAGTGTCAACACCAAGTGATGGCAGATACAGACGTGAGGATATCACACGCAACTACTTCTGAGTAAGTAATGAGACTGAGACATATGTAGAATGCTCGAAATTTGGTTTAATTTTGAATAGATCTCGGTATATTAAAGAACAAAAGTGCACCAGAAAGAATTTCACTGCAATGCTCACAGTGACTAAAAACACACAGACAGGTGTTGTATGCACCCACCGTAGTTTTATATTGTCACTACGCAGGTATCCAAGGCACAAATGTGCAACAAACTTTTAACTTTCTAAATTGTATGTCCAATGTCACTAGCCCATACTATTAACTGTTCATTTGCGTCCACGCTTAGCACTGCCAGATGTATGTGGCTCACTCTGTTCGCTGGGCGTTTGGCCTGTAGCCTCACCTTGTCGCCTGCTGCTCCTCCTTGTCTCTACAACTAGGGGGCTTGACGTGCTTCTCCTACTGGTGCTACCTTCACTCTCCAGCACGTCAATAGCAGCAGTTTGTGCTGTTTGAGCATTGATTAGCGCCTCAAGCGCACCGGTCATTCGGCTATGCCCCTTGTCAGGTGATTACTGTTTTGAGTCAAGACCTCCTGACTGTTCATGCTACGCCTGCATAGCAGGGATGTGGCTGTGGTCAGGCGGTGAATTGCTTTGTCAGTTCTCTGTGCACGCTGCTTCTCCCTGCTCCTTGATGATATTTCTGTGTCCAGTTTTGTGCACAGTTGCTGCATGGATTGTGTCATGTCATGTATCCCTGTAGCCATGTTCTTGTTAACTTCCACCAGTTCCCTGATGCCCTTTCCAATTTCTTTCATATTGATATTGAGGTTGCGCATTTGTCGTTGACAGGACATGATGCCCTTACCCTGCATCCTCTGAATCCTGACCATGGATACCTCCAGCCCTTGGAACACACTGGACCCCTCCCCACGTGCATCTACCCTCCTTCCTTGGACTGTGCGGCGTCTTGTGGTACTAGGTACAGGCTCTGTGCTGGGCTGCAGTGTGGCAGAGATGTCAGCTCCAGGCAAGGTGTGTGGGTCTTCAACCACCATTTCACGGCATCTGTCTCCATTTCCATCAGTGGGGGAACAACATGCCTCCTGCTAGGTTGTGCTGCAGGTGTTTCAACATCCAGTGATGCTGGCATATCTGGTGACGACAATAACGTGGGGATGCCTGCAATTCTTCAGTGATTTCAGGGTCTTGGGAAGGTGGCTGCCCACTAGGTATACCTGTGTCCTGTGATGCACTGGGACCTGGCTCCTGACTTTCATCCCTCTCGGGTGCCGTGCCTTCTGTCTCCTGTGACTGCCTTCTGGATGTGTGACCTGTGAACATATGAGCGTATATCAGCTAGGCGCAAATGTCTCACAGCCACTACAATTAAAACTTTTGAAATTGCACAATGTACATGTTGCCTGCCCTCATTATGTCTGCAATCTTTTGCCTAACTTGGTGGCTACTGTGCTGTATGACATGGTCTTTCATTAACTGACTACATGTACCATGATGCATTGCTACTGTTTGGCGCAGACACACTGGGACTGGGGTAACTTAGCTTCAAGGGGTGAGGGAAGGATGAGGGTGTGAGGGGGATTGCTGTGCATGCATCTTACCTTTTCTACTTGCAGCTTTCGCCGAGCTGTCCACTTCTCCCAGTCCGTGGACGCATTCTGGCTCCAAGGTTGTGGCCACCATCTCCTCCAGGTCAGTGAAGGGGGGGTGCTGTGTTCTTTCCTCCACCTGTTTGCCAGGCCTGTTTGTGGTGGTCTGATAATTTGTTTTTGTGAGGCTCCTCAGGTCATAAAACCTCTTTTTTAAATCTTCTGTGACTCTGGTGGTCACTCCCACAGCATTGACTTTGTCAAGGATATCAAGCCAAATCTTCCTTTTTGCATATTCAGGCACAGAGAGGGACTGCCTTCCAAAAAGTTTGTGGTGCAGGGAGGGGGAGGGTGGTAGTACCTGATTGGCTGTTGTCTTAAGTTTCATTTTTGCTTGCTTTCCGATTCGGAATTTACCGATTCTGTATTTACCGAATCAGTATTTCCCATTCATTCCTATGGGCCTTTTGGCCCATAGGGACGAATGGGAAATACCGATTCGGTAAATACTGATACGGTAAATACCGAATCAGTAAATTCCGAAAGTCCGATACCGAATTATACCGATTCGGTAAATTATACCGAATTTTTCCCTACATCTCATTTACCGATTCGGTAAAATTTGGTATTTAAGAATCGGTAAATGACATTTACCTACATCTGGCCCTATGTCTTGAAGAGGGTTAAAGTGGCTGCCAGCGTGATTCTAGTTCCTTTTGAAAAGGAGAGCTCTCTTTGCTGGAGGCGACTGGTTGAATAAGGTGAGAACTAAAAAGGAGTGTTTTTTTTTCCTTTTTGACTTTGGGACGCGCCGAAACTTGGTTCTTCTGCCGTGAGGGAAACGGCCTCTATATTCATCCTGCCACTTTGTCCAGACCTCACCGGTCTTCCCTGGGGGCCATCTGCTTCGCTGTGCTGCACCGCGCCGCCGTGTGGGAAACGGCCAGGCGGGTGCAGCCTATATCATCCAGCAGGCATCGTGGGGGCGCTCAGTGAGGACGTCATCAGAGGGTGCTGAAGGCCCTCTTAGGCAGGGTGGCCCTCCCGCCCGTCCTTGCCCATCAGCGCCAGGCAGAGGCAGGGCAGGGCCAATCCACTGACGACCAGGACCCTGCGTGGAAAACTGAAGCTGAGGAAATTTACTGCGTCTGTGAGTGAATGGAGTTGTGGAATCTTATATTTGTCGTACCCCAGTATTGAGCGAATATTATTTTTAAATTGTATTTTGCATTTTTCTCCTATTTTTAATGAACAATACTTCTGAACTTACTATCCCGGATCCATGCTAACTTTTAATACTGTGTGCCCTGGAACAATTGTGTGTTATATTTGCACTGTTTAGCACATGCCACTTTATTTAAGGTCAAACGTAATTTGTATTCTAGCAGCAAGAGGGACTCGTTGTCCCAGGATCACCAGCGCCATCCACCCCCGCATCCTCCTACCGGGCGGATTGAAAATCACCTTGCATCTCCCGCTCCGCGGAGCGGACCCCTGACACCTTGCAGGGCGGTGGGCGAAGCAGCAAGAGGGACTCGTTGTCCCAGGATCACCAGCGCCATCCAGCCCCGCCCCCTTCCTACCGGATATAACCGGCATCCTTTCCGCCAAGCGGGACGCGCACGGGCGACGCCGGGCTAAGTCCGGGCAAAGGGCGGGCCGTCTGTGGCCGTCAAGGGCCACAAGAGGCCGGGCTGGGCATCCCCCCTGACATCTATAATGGGTAACAGAAAACAGCTATGCCTTGGGGATCATGAGGGGAAAAAAGCTAAGTATCCCAGGAAATCGGAATCAATAATTTCGTATCTAACTTCAGCAGTGGGGGTTTTATCGAAGAAATTGCGAATGCTGAGAAAGAACTTGGTCTGGGTGTCGTCCACGTTGACCCGGCATTAGTTTTAGATCATAGTCGGGTTATACCCCTGGAGCCGAACATCGTGATTACAAACCCCCCCCTGTAGTTGAGCCACAGTCAACTTTATCATCAACCTCATTGGATATACCTGGTTATCAGAAGGACACAACCCATTATGTTCCCCCACAGAAGTCGCACCGCAAGCGCAAGCCACATAAAAAATCTACTAGGAAGAAAAAAAACCTGGTCGAGGCTATCCCAATGGACCAAGGTCTTAGGGACCATGTTGGAAAAATTGTTGAGGACGTGTTTACATCGCGACTGGAACCTGCACAAGTGGCTATTGCCAAAGATATTGTGGACACACTTGATACCTGTGTAGCAGGGCTATTGTCTAAATGTGAAAAAATTGACTTGTTCATTAAACAGCACACAGGGGAAAAGGGGTGCTCTGTCCAGCCTCAAGTATCAACTGCTAATAGGCCTATGGTTGACGTTGTGAACATGGACCATGAAGCCACTAGGGCTAGAAGTTCTGTTAAGGCTGTAGACAATGTCGGGCATGCGCCTAAGAGGGATGGGTCGGGGAGTTTTACTTCTGGAGCTAGTATTGTGAGAAGTCCCGCACCAGAGAGTTTTAGGCAGGTCTCACAACAGGGCAGACACCTGGAGTTGCCCCCGGAGGCTGCCTCTCTGCTGGCTGTCTTTACAGGGGTTCCCCTGGTTAGGGCGGGTACCATTGAAACAACCCACGATCTTATGAAATCAGCTAGGCAGTGGTTCTCATAGTTTAGCAGTGGAGGAGCTGACATTACACAATCTGTTATTATGGCAAGGAGGGTCAGTTGGGTTGGGCGTTGTCCAAAAAACATCCCGGGGGATTGTGTGGTGGTGAATTTCAACAACCGGGCCAGTGCCAAAAGAGTATTCTGGGATGACTCAGACTTGGATAATAAGGGTATTAGACCACTCCCTTTTGGCTTTTTCTATCCACCAGTTAGGCCATATAGAAACCATCTGTCATACAACTGGGAACGACTCCCCCGTACCAGTATGTAGACGACATTAGGTCGGTCTATTGATAGCCCGCAGTTGAGACCTGCACAGGGGTTGTCATGGAGGGTGGAAAAGGCCCCTACAACTATAATACCAGTTTCCCCATCCCGCTGTCAACCTACGGGGGGATAGGTCTTTCCAATCGTTTCTCTCCTCTGTCTCAGATGGAGTTGAATGATTAACTACCCGCCAGATCTGTAAGGCAAGGGGTTGTGGTAGGAGTGACAAGTCAGACTGCTTCTGCCTCAATGGTTCTGTTCTGGGAGCTGAAACCATAGAAGCCTTTGTAGCAGTGTGTAAGCAGATTGCTAACAATCTAGAGGTAGATAGTAGAGTGCATACAAGGAAGGTCTATAAATGGTTTGGCAGTAATTGTTTGAGGGCCCATAGGGCTCTTCTCAAGGCTCTTAAGAAAAGGCCGAGGGATAGGGACTTAGTCACTTCCCTCCCTAAGGAGTATAAATATGCCATCAGTACGCGCAAAATTAAAGAGGAGGCGTGGGACAACCTTCAATCTAATGATGTGCTAAGGGACAGCAGGAAGTTCTGGTCTACCATAAATCAGCCATTTTTCTCAGAAAAGGAGAACTTTTTTTTTTGGGGATTATAAATTTTTATTGTCATTCATGCGCACATACACAGCAGTGTACCTACAACCATATGAGGCCGGCAGCGATACACAATCCGTAAAGCAGTAGGAAATTCGGCAGTAATGAGCACAATAGAAGTAGTCGGGAGTACCCAACACCATAACAGTAAAGTATTAGCCAGTGTACGACAGGCCTAATAGCAGGCTACTCAGCAACTAGGTGGTAGGCAGTGGATGCATAGTTCGTGGAATAGTACAAGTATTATCAGGGTCAATACAGCAGTGGAGAGGGTATCACATTAACAATCCGACACAAGGCGTAGCAACGTCTCCTGAAAGCAGTGGTATTGCAGCCTCGATGTATAGCAGCTTAGCCAAGAATCAAAGCAAGTAAACATCACAATTCATAAGATCTATCAAGTATGGACCCGTAGAGCAGCCGTTCCTGCACAGTCATACAGTTACGAGGAACTATTGGCCGGGCAACAACCCTTACATCCAGTAGGCCAACAGCAGTATGGACATCCAACATTCCACCCCCTCCGCCCCATTCCTATATATAGCACGTGTATCTATTCCGAGTCTGTTGCTGGGGGTACATCGACAGCATCAGCCCCCTCAACCCCTTGCGTTGCAGTTAAGAGAAGGTATGTCTGCAGAGGCCCCCAGATGTCAGCCGGCCTAGAGTGGAGAGGCAACAGTTCTGAGAATATTCCATATTGTTCCTGACAATATAACATGTCTTGTAACCAATCCTTAAATGTTGGGACCCGACCACGACCCCACCTACAGGCCAGATGTCTCCTCGCCAACAACAGTGCAACATTAGTGTATTTCCGAACCGTCCGTGCTATTTGTGCGGTATACCCCAGCAGGAACAACAGTGGATCTGAGTCCAAAGCTACCCCTATCATAAGGGAGATGCCCTCACGGACCTGCGACCAATACTCCTGTACTTGCGGACAGTTCCACGGCAAATGGAGGAAATCCGCCCCTCCCTGTCCGCATCTCTCGCACTTATCCGTGTCAGCCAAGCCGAATCTAACCTTCCGAACAGGCGTGTAATATAACCTATGGAGGAACTTGTAATGTATAATTTTAAAGAGACAGCTAGACATCACCGCGCCCGATAGGTCACAACAATACTCCCATTGGTCCTCTGTGATCTCCCTGCCAAGACCCAGTGACCAGTGCGCTCTAGCCGTACTCTCCACAACCGGTAGTTCTCTCCGGAGGCATTTATATATATTGGAAACTAGATGTGCACCATCAGTGCTCTTCAGCACAACCCTAAGCGGGGCTACGCTGGGGGGTTCCTGTGGGTATTCAGATAATAAGGCTTTCAAGCCTTCACGCAGCCGTAGAAAATAAAATAGTTCTAAGGGGTTATGCGTATATTCCCCAAAAAAACTGTCTCGAGACCGAAATATCCCATCTTGAAATAGATCGCCCCATGTCTTTATTTTCAACCGGTGACACATATGACGGAATCCCACCTCTTGGAAGAGCGGCATTTTCGGGTGATACGACAGTGGCAGTTGAGCTGTATACAGTAACGAGGTTTGTAACCGTCTCCCTATTCTATGCCAGGCGTCCATTGTACAAGTCACCGTATTGGTATGCAGGTCCAATTCCGAGACGGGGGCATGAACCACTCCAGCCAGTGGCAGGGGGTGCGCTATCCAGTCCTCCGCCGCACCTGTGGCATGAAGGCAGTAGGCTTCATCCAATAGTACAGATAGTGCACTTGGGCACTCAAATAATACACTTCAAAATCGGGGATGTCAAAACCTCCCACATTATAAGGTTGTGTCATAACCGCCCATCGGAGTCGCGCCTGCTTGCCCCCCCATACCAGTCGTATAAGTTCAGATCGCAAGGTTTTGAAAAAAAAAGCACCCGGATGATAGGGGATATTGAGGAATAGATATGGGAAACGCGGCAAGACCACCATTTTTATGAGGGAAACTCTAGCCGCCATGGACAGGGGTAATTTGATCCATGGGGTCACTGAATCTGCCAGTTTGGTTATGGCCACTCCATAGATCATTTGCAACGGGTCTCCCTTGTCTCTCGATATTTGTATCCCCAAGTAGCGCAGCTACGAAGAGCACCACTCCAGAGGATAATCTAGTGGGAATTCCGTCACAGCAGGTGTTAGAGGGAAAAGCTGGGGCTTACCCCAGTTAATAGAGATATAGGCCCCCAAAGGCGACAAACTCCCGTAGTAATGCGTTCAGGGTGGTCTGGGGTTCCTTAACGTATAACGTGACATCGTCAGCATATAGTGAAATAGATAGTTGCCGTTGAAAGCAATTAAAGGTGCTGACTTTGTGTAGCTGTCGAATGCGACAGGCTAGCGGCTCTATCACTATGGCGAAGAGTAAGGGGGAGAGGGGACATCCCTGGCGGGTACCCCTCGTTATTGCAAAGGTATCAGTCAGACGTCCATTCGCAAGCACTCTTGCCTTCGGAGCCGTATACAGCAAACACACCCAATCTATAAATATTGGGGGAAACCCCATCCTCTGCAACACCGCGAATAAGAACCCCCATTCCACAGAATCGAAGGCTTTCGATGCATCCAAAAATACAGCGGCGAGTGGTATCTCAGGACTCACTGTCTGGATCAGGGAGAAGACTGTTCGGAGGTTGTGTGAGGTAGATCTCGTGGGAACGAATCCCGACTGATCAGGCAATATGAGTGTGGTCATGAGCAGGGAAAGTCTCGCGGCGAGCACCTTAGCCAGGATTTTTGCATCGCTATTCAATAGCGATAATGGACGATACGAGTCACAGTGCTTGGCATCTTTACCCGGCTTGAGTAGAGACGTGATCACAACCTCTCTCATGGACTTCGGCAGTATACCCACCTCCGAGGCATCTTCAAACACCTCCCGCAGCACTGGTGCCATGATATCCACATAACATTTATAAAATTCTGCGGGTAGCCCATCGTGACCTGGCGCTTTCCCGTTGCTCAAGGACATTATGGCATCTCGCACCTCATCTAATTCAAGCGGTGCCCCTAGGAACTGTCTATGTGCGTCGCTTATCCAGCAGAGTGCAATATCCCCCAGAAAGCCATCCATATCAAAGTCCCCGGTCGCCCGTGATGTATAAAGTTGTTCATAATGTGTCTGGAGAGTGTTCAGTATACCTACTGAGTCTTTGCACACCTCCCCGTCAGCTGTAGTCAGTTCTAAAATGGTGTTTGAGCCTCGCGCCAGACGAACCGCCGTTGACAGTGCTCTACCCAGTCTCCCTCCCTCATTGTAAGCACGGGCTTTCCAGTGTTTTCCCTTGAACTGTACCTCCCTTTGCGCCTCTGCCTCGTATTCCGACAATTTAGCCCTGAATTCCTGCTGCACCATTCGTTCAGCTCCCTGCACCATGCTTCTCTCCAGTGCCCTCAAGTCTCCTTCCAGCCTGTGGAGCGTGCGTTGTATATCTCTAAGCACCCCAGAGCTCTTAGCAATGCACCACCCCCTCACTGTAACCTTGAAGGCCTCCCAAATGGTTTCCACACAATCCACAGTATCCTTGTTACGGGGAAAAAACTCTTCTATATCATCTCTAAGTTCCTCACGGAAGACCGTGTCTACTAGAATGTTAGGGTGCAGTCGCCAAGGTGGGCGTGGTTTATCAAAACCGGGCACATCTAAAGTCAGCGGAACCGGACAGTGGTCAGAATGCGTCCTGGGTAGGTGCCGAGCAGTCAGGACATGTGGTGCTAGATTCTCTGACACAAAGATATAATCGAGTCTGGCCCATGTTCCAGTGTAGGAGGTGAAGTGTGTGCCATCCAGCATGTCAGGGTGTAGGTGTCTCCAACAATCGACCAACCCCTCCTCTTCCACTATCCCCCGAAGGGTATCTCTTGCCCTGGGATGGTATGTCGAGCACCCATCCGCTCTATCCAACCTCGGGTTTAGGGCAACATTGAAGTCTCCACCCAAAATCAGATGACAAGAACCCACATCCATCACAATTCCCCAGAGCCCAGTGAAAAAATGGGGATCATCAATATTAGGTGCATAACAATTGGCAATGGTGATCGTCTCCCCACCTAGTCTCCCCCACAAAATCACATATCTCCCCTCCTTATCTATATGTTGACCCTGTAGTGTAAACGGGAGTGCTCAATGTATAAGGATGACAGTACCTCTGGCGTATGAGGAATAGTTTGAGAAGACCCTCACACCCGCCCATCTCTTACCGAATGCAGACGTAGCTGACGGGGGGTTGTGGGTTTCTTGTAGCATAACCACCTGTACATTATGTCTATCCCAATAGGCCATCAGCTGTCTGCATTTACGTGCATCCTTAAGCCCGCGTACATTCCACGATATAAAGGTACATTTGTTAACATCCCCAGCACCCATAATTGTCAACTTTGTCCGACTTTATGAAAACACAATACGTCAGCCATATCAACAGTATATTGCAATCATTCCTGGCACTACCAACGCTCCAGCGTTCCACTATGTCCGTTTGCTTGTGTATAGCGCACTCATCCAAGTCACGTAACCCCCAGGCATTCTCCCAATCCCTCCCAACCTCCCACAGAAGCATCCCCAACTTGCCAGTGTCTCCATCCACCCCACCCCACCCCAATTCCCTCAACAACCAAGGGTGATAACATACCCTATACCAACAGTAACAGCATGGGTAATACCCGCTAGGTAGCATTCCAGGTGGCAGCACATTTCCCCCTCTTCTCCTCCAGTTCCCTACGGTGGAGCTCACCCAACTAGTGAGAGAGAGGGGGGTACCCGGCGATACGAATCTAAATCAGCTTCCCCCGGGCCGAGCCCCCAACCCATCATAACTTAAGGAGGGAGAAGGGACAGCAGCCATTGCCACAGCCATGGATTAATCCACAAACCAGTACTCACATACAGGAACCAGATCGGCATCAAAAGTCTCAAAAGCTGCGTGGTCACTGTTCATCATCCTCCATATGGTCGTGTCTGCGATCAGGCTCAGCAACCCCATCCCCATTCTGGTGTGCCGTGGGCTTAAAATGTTTGATGAAATCTTCTACTTGTTGCGGCTTCGTAAAGAACTTCTGACGCCCCTGACATGTGATCCGCAGTCGAGCCGGATAGAGTAGAGCATAGTCCACTTGAAGATTGTGAAGTTTTGCTTTAACATGTAAAAACTTGCGCTGTTCCTCCTGCACCATGGGCGTGAAATCAGGATACATCGTAAAGTTGTTGCCATCAAAAGAGAGTGTTTTGGAGGTGCGAGACGCGCGTAAGGCAGTGTCTCTGTCTCTAAGGTTTAGCAGGCGGGCAATGATAGGTCTCGGTTTCATGCCCGGTTTGGGCACCGGGCCCAGGGATCTATGCGCTCTCTCCACTATAAACTGGGGCGAAAACGCTTCCGGGCCTACCGCTGCCAACAGGAGTTTTTCCACATATTCCTCCATTTTACCCACGTTTGTGGATTCCGGAACTCCTACTATGCGTATATTATTACGCCGGCTTCTCGACTCCAAATCCTCGTTCTTGGCGGCTATAGTGCGCAGTAGGTCATCCATCCGTGTAAGCCGTGTCGTGTGCTGACCTGAGGTATCCTCGATATCCGAAACACGCTGTTCCACCTCCTTCAATCTCCCCTCATGAACATCCAACTTGTAGACTACAGCATCCATCCGGGATGACATCCTGTCCACCTTGTCCGCGATGGTCGCGAATCCCTGGCGCATCTCACGGAGGATTTCCTGGACATCCGTGGAGGTGGTCACCTGGCTATCGGCAGAGCTGCCAGCCTCTATTTGCTTCTGTTGTTCCGGGCTGGTGCGAGTCGTTTTCTTCGTGGCGTCAAACATGAGCTTCGGTTGTCGCGCATCAGGCCGGCCATCTTCGCCACCGAACAATTCCAAGCGATACAGGTCGCGATGTGCCGGGCAACAGGCCTCTTCGTATGTGCAAGCACGTAGGTCAGACCCACTGCAGTATCCCCACCGCCCAGCCGAGCGCCAACAGGGATCGGCAACTGCGTAGGGTGTGGGCGTTTGGTTAAGGCAGGTTTCAGATGCTTCCTCTGGTCACAGGTCGTCCTTCCGATTCAGGCCCGGCAGCACCCCAGCAGTCCCACAACACTCCTGTCCCACCGTGCACCAACTATGAACAATACAATGAGGCAGCAGCTTTCCCAGGTCCAGTGCTCGCTATTCAGGAGTGCAGATCAATCGGCAGTATCCAGCATTCCTCCCAAATGGGTTGCATATAGGTAGGTGTGAGTTCTCCAGCACGTGGGATGCGATCAATAATCAATATAGTCCGCTAGTTTGCAAGATCACACCTCTTTTGAACGTGCCTAAATCAACGCAGCAGTTGCGCCTCCAAGGGTGGCGAAATACAGCTCCCCCCAAGCGTTAGGTACATCAGGTGTATGTAGTCGCCATTCCCGCCGCTGTAAGTCCTCGCCTCAGGGTATGCACAGTGCCAGTAGTAAGGGGGGGGAGGGGGGTGCCCCGTGCAGTATCAGAAGAGAAGTACTACTCTCCAGTAATGTCTGCAGCCCCGGACTCCCTCCAGCGCAACCCGCTCTTCGTATCTCGCAGGCGAAGAAGAAAAAAAAAAAAAAAAAAAACAATAAATGGCGGGCACCCCAGCCGGCAGCAAGTAGCTCCGCAGCTCCCACCAGCTCACGGTGTTATCGCTCAGTCAAGCGCGCCCGGTTAACTCCTCCACGCACTGAGGGCAGGTCAATTAAGGTCCTCCGGGGGCTTCGCAGGCAGTGGAAAACCCGCTCCCGAGATGGCCGCCTAACTCAATGGGTCTCAGCTGGGCAACGGCAGCGCTCGGCAGAGATTGCACTGTCCGAAGGTTCAATAGCGCTGCAAGTACCTTAGTGCACAATCGGATCAGGGCTGTATTATAACAGGACACGAATCTGCACCCGGTGCAAATCGCCGCTGCGAGGAAGGAACACAGAGGTTGTCCCCCGCTGCCGCCGCTCCGTAGCTCACCGGAGATTTCGCGCCATTCGGGGCCCAGTTGCCATCAGTAAAGCCTCGGCCTCGCGTCTTCCGGCAGGCCGTCCAGACATGCAGCGTCCTCCAGCAGTCAGGGTCGCCGGGAACGGGGGAGCTTCCACCGGCCTCAGGCAACCAGCAAACAGCTCCAAAGTTAAACCGGAGTCGTTGTGCAGTCCCCTTAACAGATGGGAGCAATTTCGGCCCTGTTGATCGCTGATATGAGGATTATTTAAGGATTAATGTCGCCAGGATGTGGGAGCCTCACGAGAAGGCGTCCATTCACAAGTGCGCCACCTAGCGCCCCCCCCCTCAGAAAAGGAGAACTTAGATATGGACTGTGTAATTCCTGGTGATAGTTGGCTCCAACACTTCAAGAATATTTATGATAAGGAGCAAAGGGAGTCACCATCAGTTAGCATGGCTACTGCTAGGTTTACTCACCCTGTCAAATTTGAGTTAGCCGAGGTAGAAAGGGCTATTAGAGACACGTCCAAACATAAGGCTCCAGGCCCCGATGGGGTACCTGCTGACCTTTATATTATGTATCCAAATGTTTGGGCAAAGATCCTGACCAATGTGTTTAATGCGTCATCTTTAGTAGGTTTCCCACCCTCTTGGGCCACCTCGGTCAAAGTCCCCATTTTTAAAAAGGGGAATAGAGGGGACCCCGCCTGCTATAGGCCAATCTCCCTGTTAGACTCTACTGTAAAAATCTTGGGCAGAGTCATTCTACAGAAACTGGGGATTGGCTATCGGGCAGGGTGGTGCTCTCTAACCTCCAGTATGGTTTTAGAGAACACAGGAGTACCATGGACCAATGTTTAAACTTGCACCTCCTCATAAGTAAATATACAATTGTAAAGGAGGGTCTTTTATACTTGGGGTTCATGGACTTATCATCGGCGTTCAATTTGGTTAATCGTTCAAAATTATGGCGAATCCTGCGGGAAATAGGTATAGATGCATCCTTGGTTAATTTTCTTAGTGATCTTCACCACAACCTCCCTGCCTCTGTCAGGGTCACACAGGAAGGCCGGTGCACAGGTCAATTTAGTTCAAGGAGGGGGGTCAGAAAAGGTTGCATACTGGCCCCACTCCTTTTTACGATTTATATCAACGCCCTCAAAAAATCCCTGGGCGTGGCTACCCTAGATACTCTGCGTATAAGGGGATCGGGAATCTCGGTCCTCCTGTACGCGGATGACGCTGTATTACTTGCACGCACAGGACTGGGCCTACAGAGGCTGTTAGATCACTACTGCAGCTTCATGCAGTTCCTTGACCTAAAAGTCAATATTAAAAAATCTCATGTAATCGTGGCCGGGGCTCGATGGAAGAATAGTAAGGTTAAAACCTTCACTTGCATGGGTGCAGAATTAACGAGGGTTCCGGTCTTCACCTATCTGGGAGTCCTCTTTGATGAGAAGGGCAATTGGGGACCCCAGCAGAAGCTGAAGAGCAATGTTGTTGCTAGATCTACAACAGCCCTTTTTAACTTCTCTAAGAGGTTGGGAGCAAGGCCCGTGGAGGCTATGCTCAAGATATACAAATCCAAGGGGGAACATCCTTTGCAACGCAACTTTTACCATGCAGTGCCTTTACGACGCATCTATTACAACGCATGTTATTACAACGCATAGCGCTCGGGGCGCTCTAGGATAGGGAATAGATTTAATTTACTATCCAACACCTTCCCTACTATCCACGGGGACAGGAGTTGGAATAGTAAATTAAACTATTCACTATCCAGCACCCCTTAACGCTATGCGTTGTAACAGCATGCATTGTAAAAACTGCGATGTAAAGGCATGCGTGGTAAAACCATGCGTTGTAATGTCATACATCCAAATCCAAGTGTTTAGCGATTGCCTCTTACGGGGCAGCCATATGGGGTTACGTACCTCTGAGTAAAATACATGTGGTAGAAAACAGGTTTCTTAGAACTCTTCTGACAGTACCCCAGTCGACTCCGACATTTTCCTTACATACTGAATTAGGTTTGGGCTACATCTCAGACCACCTAAAAGTGGCCCCATTGATTTGTTGGGCGAAAATGTGGCTTAATGCGGAGATTACCCTTAATCACCTGGTCCTAAAAGATTGTCTAGCCCTCGAGAAGGCAGATAGGATCCCATGGCTGCTGTACGTTAGAGTGGCGTGCGTCAGACTGGGACGACCTGAAATATATACATCCCCGGAGGGCATAAAGAAAGAGGATTTAGGTTGGATCAAACATAACTTCCGGAACTTGTTGGAGTCGGAAAGGGAGGAGCAGGAGCTAAGAAAACCAGGTGTGTGAAGCAAATATGCATCCCCATCTATTGAACCGTATCTTAAGATCGTTTCTAAGCCGTTTCACCGCTTTTTGTTGGTTAGATTTCGGTTCAACCTAATTCATCTCACCTTGGGTATATTTCCACAATGGGGAAAACCGGAAGATGCCGCACCATGCTCCTGTGATAGGTTCTCTAAACAAAACACACTCCATCTTGTAATGTTCTCTGAGCACTTTTCTGAGGCGCGTAAAAAAATTCTTAAACCCTATACTACGAGAAGCTGGATTTGTTCAAGTGAGGCCCGCTCTTTTATATCTGCAAATGCTGAGTAGTGTGCATGTTATCATCAGTGTAGCAAGCTTTTTGGTGGCTGCGGCCCAGGTAAATAATAAAAGACTTATTTGTACGTAACTGTATCGTAGGACTAATAGAGGGCTTATGGTTTTATTTAAGAAACCCAATGATGCACTTTAAAATGTAAATACTGTACCTTGAATTTTTCGGTATTGGATAAAGGGCACTTTAAGCAATCGCCTTAGGATACATTTGATGTTTGATTTTTGTATTGTAAATAGTGTATATATATGAACAGTAACAAATTAATGCTATTTATCTTTTTAACTATTTTAATATTTGGTGGATGTATGTACTGTTTCTTCTTTTATGATTTTAATTAATCGAAATAAAGATCTTTGACTGACTGACTGAGTTGGGTATAGATAACATTTTAGCGGACCGCAGCAAATCTGTAAAAGATTGTGGTGCTCCGCATCAGGTGCCACTGAACAATCAGATGTATCAAGAAAAACCAGCTTTGAACACTATCCCAGCACCTTTAAACAGATCACAGACTTCAAAAGAACAGGGTGGGGGTCAGGCTACCGGTCTAAACACCCCTGCGACATTAGGAACAGCCACCGTCAAACCAGTTAAAGGAATCAGACCTAATGAACGGAGTGGGGAAGGCCTTAAACTAGGGGACGATTGGCAGCGGGGGGGTAGATCATCGACTTTATTTAACAATGATACCAGATTAAAAGATAACACGCAAACACTTAGCTTCCCACCAGCAGCCACTCCATACACAATAATTTTAACAAACGTCCCTCGGCTACCTCCATCAACAACGGTATCCTGGCAAGCCCTTAGAAATAAAGCTTTCCATTGGTTGGGAAATAGGTCAGGCCTAACTAGCGCCCTTTTTAGGGAAGTTAAGATGGAGAGAAGAATATGCTGGGTGGGTGATAATAGAGCACTATATGAAGGCGATTGCATAGTTCTTTTGCTGGACTCACCAGCGTTGGTGAGGGAAACTTTAACAAGAACTCACCAAATGCTGGTATTCAAGTTTACTGATTGGGTTTTTTCTATCCACCGGTAATTACAAATTCGGGCATGTCCAGACACACATGGGGCGGTATAACTTACCTGTGTCAAATTGCTTTGAACTTCTAACTACTCTGGATGAGAATGGTTGACAACCAAAAAGAGTGCATTTTCATTTGGAGCAGTAATATTGCTCCTACTGAAATTATTGATCAACCTCCCCCAAATGTTCTGACCAACGATGAACGCATAGATGTAGGTGTGAGCATCTTAAATGTTCACGAAGTCGCAGAGGGGGTTTCTAGTAAAACTAACATCCAGCAGCTGGGGGCATGTAAAATTTTATTCTGGAATGTCGCAGGATTAAAAAGCAAAGTGACCGACATGGCCTGGCAGAACTTTACCTGTAAATTTGGCATCTTATGTCTACAAGAGACCTGGGTCACGGACTGCATAGACATTAATGGGTATAAAACATATCACACCCCGGCAGTAAAATCACTCAGCGGGAGGCCAAAAGGGGGGGCTATGAGTTTATATCTCAAATCTGTTGGGGCACATACCAGTAGGATGGTTAGTTCAGAAGCCTATTATCAAATTGTCCTGATACATATGTGAGGTTCCTGTACTCTAGCTGTGATCAACTTTTACAATAACGCGGAAAGTGCGCAGCTGGGTGACATACTCGAGAAATTAAGTGGGGACATTGCCAGCCTAAACTTAAATGGTCAATCAGAGATAATTCCCATCTGAGGTGGGGATTTTAAATTAAGCTTGTGCCCGCGAGCTGAAATAGGGAAGTGCAGCCTTACCTTAGATAAAGACGATCCACCAATCCACTTCCAACACACAGTAAAATGAGAACTACTTAACGAGATCATGTGTAAACATGATCTGGGATTTACTAACTGTTTGTGTGCACCGATAGTGGAGTTTGGACCCACCTTTATTGAAAGAGGTGCTAAGGAGAGGAGTTGGCCTAACGGCTAGGGCGCTCAACCTCGGACCTGGAGATCTGGGTTTGAGTCTCGGTAACGACGCCAAAACCTCCTGTGATTCTGGGCAAATCACTTAATCTCCCCGTGTCTAAAAAAAAATGAAAGTGTGTCCTCATGTAACGTAACTGGAAAATATGTAAAGTGCTCTGATACCTGATTCGGTTCGGGTCTAGTTTGCGCTATATAAAACTCTGCAAAAAAAAAAGAAAATCAACTATTAACTTTATTATTATGCCAAATCGCCATGCAACCCTTATAAAAGCATATGAAATCCACCAAAATGTCATGAGTGATCACTTGGCACTAAGCGTGAGTATAGCTACTCCAAACCTAGGGGCATATTATCAAGGGGGTTTATCTCTGCTTTTTTGGCATTAAAAGCCAAGAAAGCGGAGATAAAATTATCTCCCTATTACCTAGCTGTCGCTAACACCAGTTAGCGACAGCTAGTAGGAGATAGCGACCATCTTGGGCCCCGCTTTGCATATCAGTGATATTTATCACTAATGACATGCAAAGTGGGCGTGCCAAGATGTTAGCGACTGGAAAAAGTCGCTAACATCGCTATCTCCTATTACCAACTTTTGGAGATATTCGCGCTAAGCGCGAATATCTCCAAAAGCTAACACCTGCCCTGAGCAGTTCTTAGCCATGTTATCCAATGGGAGGTGGATAACATGGCTAAGAGCATTAGCTCAGTAATGCATGAATATCGCTGACTTTTCAGCGATATTCATGCATTGCGGCCGTTTGTTATCGCTTTTGCAATAAACCTTGGTAATACCAAGGTTTATCTGCGGTAAAAATCGCCGCAGCTCAGCGGTAACATTTTGTCTCTAACCAAGCAATAGCGATAATTATCGCTATTGCTTGGTAATATGCCCCTTAGCACCCGGCAAAGTACACAATAAAATCATGGGGGTTAAGAATATTGAGTTGGCCCAAAAAAACGGATATACTATCCGCTGGGCGAGTCAGGATTCGACGGAGTTAAATAAAGCCATCATTATTAAAGGATTAGACCAAATTCTCATTTGCCTAAACGACCACCCCACCCATGATGAAGTTTTAAACTCCTTTAATAGTATCACTGAGGTGGTTAAAACTGTATTAACTTCAGAGAGTAAAGGTCCCATAACCCCAGGAAGGGTTGGTTTAATAAAGAGTGCACTAAAAGTTACTCAGATCTAAAGAAAGCCCTGCATAGGGTGCTAAGGGATAACCAGGAGATTAGGACTTGCAGGAAGACATACAATGTAGCAAGGAAACACAGGATGGCCGAGTTAAAAGAAACGGCTTGGTAGAACCTTACTGAAGCAGCTGAGCGTAAAGATATTCGCAATTTTTGGATGGCAGTAAACGCCCCATTTCTTAACAGCAATACAGTTGCACCTTCAATTTGAGGAAAGAGTATGGGTTGACTTTTTTATTAGCGTTTACTCAACACAAAGGGTAAATGGAGCTACAACCCGAACCCATGATACTGGTGTGGAAGACCAGCCTTTTTTGCCCATCGAGTTTAATATTTCACTTCAAGATTTAAGACTGCGTTTAATAAAAGTAAGAGTGGTAAGGCTGCTGGC
The DNA here is from genome assembly GCF_964261635.1 of Lissotriton helveticus. Taxonomy (NCBI): domain Eukaryota; kingdom Metazoa; phylum Chordata; class Amphibia; order Caudata; family Salamandridae; genus Lissotriton; species Lissotriton helveticus. The sequence goes on along the minus strand of NC_136061.1, from coordinate 3,760,201 downwards.
CCCGTCGGGATACCTATTGATCTATATAAATCCAATTTAGAGGTCTGGGGACCAATCTTAACTGGAGTCCTACAAGCATGCTGCGCTAAAGGTTTTATAAACTCCTGGTCCGAATCAATCATCGTTCCTATTTTTAAAAAAGGTGACCGTGAAAATCCCGCATGCTACCGTCCAACATCATTGTTGGATTCCTTAATGAAGGTAGCAGGCAGGATGGTTCTAGACAGATTACAGACATGGATTAACGATGAGGGCATTTTAAGTGATGTTCAGTATGGTTTTAGAGTCGGGGTAGGAACAAACAAGCAGTTTTTAAACCTTAATAATTTAATAGGGTAATATACGCAGACCAAAAAAGGGAAAATCTATTTGGCCTTCGTAGACCTAACAGCTGCTTTCGATTGTGTTGAACATAATAAACTGTTAGGGGTTCTTAACTAACTAAAGGTTGATCCCGTTTTAGTTCAGTTTTTAAAGCAGTTATATTCCAGAGCTCCAGCAAAAGTCTGTTATGGAGTAGAGGGCGAGTGTACAGCCCCATACAAGGTAGAACGGGGCGTGAGGCAGGGGTGTGTCTTGGCACCTCTCCTGTTCTCAATATATACTAATGCCCTGGAGCAGGAGTTGGTGTCACACACCAGGGGCCCCCCGATAGTTAATGCGCGGCCAATATCATCTTTATTACATGCCGATGATGCGGTATTAATGGCCCGTACCCAGATCGGCTTGCAGAGGGCGCTTACCTTCTATACCTGTTTTATGGATAAGCTGGGCTTAAAACTAAATGCTAGGAAAAGCTTTGTAATGTCATGTGGGAGGGGAGAAATAACGAACAAAAGCTATCGGGCAGGAGGGGATAAGGTGGAAACAACCAATTCGTTCAGCTACTTGGGCATTTTATTTGATAGATCCGGCTCCTGAGCCCCAGCAGTTAAAGCCAGGAGCGTACTTTTTATGAAGTCTACTGCGGCCCTAGCAAACGTCTCAAAGAAACTGGGGAAAAGGCCACCAGAAATGTTCATAAAAATCTATCAAGAAAAATTCGTAAACATAGCAGTGTATGGGGCTGGAATATCGGTTTTTCAAAACAGTTTTTCAATCCAATGCATAGAAAACGCCTTTTTAAGATTTGTTTTATCAGTCCCAACAAGTGCCCAGGTTTTTAATTGTCATGCTGAATTAGGGCTGGCTTATATTTCCGATTTAATTAAGGCCCAACCTCCACTGCTTTGGCACAGAATCTGGTCTACAGAGAGTATGGGCCTTAATAGAGAAATAATAAAAGACGCAATGAGCCTAGAAAATGCCCATAAAATTACATGGCTAAACTATATTAAAAATGTTATGCACAATATTGGTTACCCGGAATATTACACATCTCCTGATATCATGAGGTCTATCAGTAAAAAAAAGCTTCGTACGAACCATTTGGAAGAAACTAGGAAAACCCTCTAGTTGGTCAAACCTACGGTGGCTTTACATCAAATCATCGTCATTACGTGTGATATTCGACCCTATCTGATACACGATACGGACAGGAATGGCAGATATCGATTGACCGGATCTAGGGGTATATTACCAACAACTAGCGATAATTTTTGTCTCTAACTTGTTTAGAGACAAAAATTATCGCCGCACATCGGCGATTTTTATCGCAGATAAACCTTGGTATTACCAAGGTTTATCGCAAATGCGATAAATAACTCCCGCAATGCATGAATATCGCTGAAAAGTCAGCGATATTCATGCATTATCGAGCAAATGCTCTTAGCCATGTTATCCACCTCCCACTGGATAACATGGCTAAGAACTGCTCAGGGCAGGTGTTAGCTTTTTTAGAGATATTCGCGCTTAGCGCGAATATCTCCAAAAGTTGGTAATAGGAGATAGCGATGTTAGCGACTGTTTCCAGTCGCTAACATCTTGGCACGCCCACTTTGCATGTCATTAGTGATAAATATCACTGACATGCAAAGCGGGGCCCAAGATGGTTGCTATCTCCTACTAGCTGTCGCTAACTGGTGTTAGCGACAGCTTGGTAATAGGGAGATAATTTTATCTCCGCTTTCTTGGCTTTTAAAGCCAAAAAGCGGAGATAAACCCCCTTGATAATATGCCCCTTAGATCGGTACCTTCCATCGTTTGATTTCCCTCCCTGTCATAAATGATTGGTCAAAGGACTTTGCTGCTGGCCTTGCGATAACATCTCTGTGCAGAGTACCATACACACAACTCTGTCCGGCAGGTTCTACGGCAGTGAAAGGCGCAGATGGTTAATACCTCCACTGAAACAGGGAGGGTGGGGGCAATGCCGCCCAGCCTTCATGCACTCACAGATGCTGGGTCATTGTTACTGTATTGGATCAATGGTGGGCGACTTAAAGAGTGTGGGGAGTGCCAGGAAATCTTGAAACAGTTAAACCGATGTATTCGAAGTGTGATGGCCCTACATATTGTGAACATGGATTAATTAGGCCAGCTCTGGCTGAGCAGGGAATTATTGCACTTTTTAAAGGTTTGATAAATCGCCTGCAACAACTATGTACAAATGAACGTTGTTTGTTTTTAATGATGATGATGTATTTTTATATGAATGCTTTAATGATTTTAAATCTTACAATCTAAGGAAGCTTGTTTCTGATTCTGATTCTGAGCCTTCAGGAGTTTATTTCCACTCTTGTGCCTAGCAATGAACAAACAGTCTAATTCTCCAATAACTCAAATGTACATGAAGTAAAAAAGAATAGCTTCCTTGTGCCTAATTAAGGAATCTCCGAATTCTGGCAATTGTAAGAAAGGTAAATTTACCTTTGTGAACCGGACTCATGGTGTCGTCCTTAAGTTTGACAATTGGTGAATTAATATTCTAAAGAAATGCTATCTTGCCTATTGCCTTACACAGAGAATTGCAATGATGAACTACATCCCACCCAACAGATCTTGGGCCGCAAAGTATCAGCCAATCAAATGTGTCCTGTTCTCAAACACGGCAGCACTTTTGGTTTTGTGGCTACTAATGGAAAAATCCTGGGGGTACCATTTACACTTCTGTGTGGCTGAGGACAAGGTGGTAACTTGTAATCATGTCAATGTGATCATACTTAACTTACATAAGAATTTAGTCCCATTTGTGCAGCCATAAGCAAGACACACCTTCTTTTTCAAAGGCATGCTGCCAGATAAGGGCTCCTGGTTTTATATTATTTTTTCAACCTTTCTGATTTGATCTATCCATATTCCAATTATTGGATTGTATCCTATTTATTTTGTAAAACTTAAGTCACAAACATTTACAAAACAGTAGAAACAAATCTACACATCTGCATTTATTAAGGAAATATCATCTCTATTAGCTAGCCCCTTAAGCGATCACAGCACAGTTGTTGGTCTGGCAGTTATGTTTGAAAGCCTCTGAACTTCGTTGTAAGGGGTTGTTGAACTGGCCACTGATCTGAATAGGTTCCTGTGCTGTTCCGGTCAATAAATGCATCGGTAGAGGGCGATTAGCTCTTATTAAATCGCAAAGTTGCCTTGGCTATAACCTTTTTTTTTTTTGAGGAAACATTCAGCGCATTACATTGATGCGCTGAATGTTTCCTCAAGGCGGTGATTTGCCCAGAATCAGGGGAGGTTGAGCAGAGGTTGAGCAGAGGTTGAGCAGAGGTTGAGCAAACGCGGGACTCAACCCTCATTTTGAGTCAGCTGCTCTAGTCTGCATAGTAAAGATGCTGCTTTGCAGTTAGTGCACTTGAAAACAACGCTTTTTAGGTATCGCCTATGCAGCACGCATGCGCTGCTTAGGGGAGGACCTCATGTAATCGATCTGCTTTTCTCCCCAAAACGTGCATGCGTTGCATTGCTTTCTATTGCAACGCGTGCCCGTTTGGCGATTTCCTTGCGGGATCCAGCGGCACCATATGCTTGCGCTCGCTCCTGCGAGGGAAATGCTGGGGAGTCAGCAGGGCGCACAAGGCCATCTGTCTGGTGTCAGGTTTCCTTGCCCCCTGCTGCTTTAATTCATTTCCTGAAGGGTTCGCTCATTCCAATGCCGCTTTTCTTTGCCCGACCTCGCTGGTTTACTTTCATTTGTTCGTCTTCTGATTCCAGGCGGCCAGGCGCAAACTTGGACCTCACTCGGAGGAACACCTGAGGGGAGGTGAGCCCTTGAGTTCGACAGCGGCTCTACCCCGCCCCAAATCCACTCCCACGGAAACAGTCAAGCGGGAGACTGCTGTAGCAAGCGCTGCAGCAGGAAAGCGGCAGCGAAGTTGCCTTCGGAAGTGACTGCTGGCTGTAGCAGAAAACAAAGACAAAGCACAGAGGAATCGAGTCAGGCAGGGCAAACTGGGTTTCAACTGGGGTTTCACTTGAAAACATGTTGAGTCTGCAGATGACAAAACTTAACAATTAGCAAACCTCTACGCACCGCAGGAACTTTATATAAAGAGAGTTAAAATACCTGCTCTGTCCGTGTGTTGTGCAGCAATCCATGCGCGCTTACCCCATGCCTGATGCTTGCCTTGCTTCTGTTGCCCACGCCAGTCTTGTGAGTGAAGGAAGCTTGTCTGTGTTTTGGAAGAATCTGGTGCAATGGCTGCCACTGTCACGTGTGCATTGGAGGTTCCACTGCTTCTGGGTGCAATACATGTGTTCTGCGTGTGAGGCGGGTTTGCACTGTTGATGCGGGGGCGCTACATATTCTGTCTGTCCAGGTGAATCTTGGACTAATGCTGACTGAAATGATGCACACCTGTAATGCAAGTGAAGCTTGCACCGCTGCTGCACGTGCTCTGCCCCTTCTGTGTGTGAGAGGAATCCCGCACTGCTGCAGCTTAGTCACTGTGTGTTGCATTTGTTTGAGGGCAGATTGCATTTCTCTTGCCCTTGCTGTACCGGTTTTGTGGTGCAAGCTTGCTCTGGAGATCTGTAGGTTGCACTTCTGTCTGTGTGTGAGTAACGCTTGTACTCCCAGTGGGGATTAACAGGAAAACGGATGCCGCTGCTTCCCAGGCTATGTCTGTTTTGTATAAGTGTGACTATTGCTGTACCTGATTTGTAAGTGTGAAGAAAGAGTGCACTGTTGTATCCCCTCTTTGTGTGTGAGGTAAGCTTTCACTGTCGTGCTTGTGATGTCAGTGCATATGTGTATGTGCGGTGTAAGCCTGAGCTGCTGTCTGTGACTGTAGTGCTTCGATGCCTGCCTTTGATCTGTGTGTGAGAGAATCTAATGCTGCCATTGCCCATCCTGCATATGTTAAGAGTGTGCAAGGAAAGTCTGCATTGTTGCTTTGTGTATTTGTGTGTGTGTAAGAGAAGCTTTCGCTTCTAATCCCCATGTGGTACTCATTCTACTTGTCGGATACTACACCGTTGTTGCCTATGCTGTATCATTTCTGTGGGCAAAGAATGATTTCTGCTTTTGTGTGTTTATTCTGCACTGCTCCTGGTACATGTTCTTTGTATACATGGGGAGTTTGCACAAGATGGATTAAAGTGCTTCGTGTTCCCATAAAATTCTCTCTTGGCAGCTTTAATGACTAATAATGTCACACCTAAAGTGTTTCTTTCTTAAATGTAAATATTTGTGCAGTGCTTAAATGCCAATGTCCCATCACAACTACCTTTCACCCATGTGACAGCAGGGTGAGGGATGTCTCACTGCCATGGAGAACTTTGGCTTCCAGCACTCTAGTGTCAGCATCTCTCATGGCTGTGATCCACAGTGTATAGATGCAACTGCCAGACAGACAGACAGACAGACAGACAGTTTATACAGGATAACTACTGTGTGCACAGTTACGCAATTGTCAAATGTAATTCAAATTGTGTATGTGAGTACGTGGCAGAAAAGAGCACAGGTTTCTGTACAGTAACAGCTCTGTGCACAGTAGCAATTCTCTGCACAGTAACGAGGGCTTATATGGAATGTCAAACATGCACTATAACAGTTGTTTAAAAAACCCACACAAGCATACATATAGACAGTGGAACAAGGCATAGATTCATCAAGTAAAAAAACACTCGCAAAGGGGCAGATTCTCAGGATCTGCCCCTTTGCGACCGGGATTTTTGCATTTGGGATGCATCATCCCAAATGCAAAAATCGCAATTTAAGAAATCGCAAAATTGCGATTACTTAAATTCCTATTGCATTTAAGGAATCTCAAATTGAGATTCCTTAAATGCAATGCATTAAAGTTTAAAAAATAGCGATTTCGCTAATAAGGCTCGCAAATTACCATGAAGTTGAACTTCATGGTAATTTGCAAAAACTTTGGAAAATGCACTAAAGTGGATTTTTCAAAGTTTCATGTTGCGCACACACATGCCCTAAGGGCATGTGTGTGCGCAACATATGTGCACAGATCAATTTCAGGGGTGCAACAGTGTGTCCTTTGGACACCCTGGCACCCTTGAAATCGCATTCTCAATTTGCGATTCGCTAATTGCGATTTGCAAATTGAGAATGTCTTCCCATTCATTCCTATGGGCCTTTAAGGAATTTTAAGAAATTGCTATTTTTTTAGTGATTTCTTCATGCATTGCATTTTGCTATAACTTAATAGCGAATCGTTATTTTTCGCTATTAAGGAATAGCAAAATGGGTTCTTGATGCATCTGGGGGCAAGAGAGTAAACTACATTGTGTGTAAAGTAACACATATGTATGTGTAGAGTAAACTTTTTATTTATTTATAAACTTTAAAATCAGTTACAAAGAAGTGCAGGCTTGAAGTGGTTTATGTGAAAGCCTACATACATGGAGTATACAATAACAAGGTTACTTTAATCAGGAACTCCATCTACACAACAGAGCTCTCACAACAGGAAACTCATGTGCTCCCGCTGCATTCCAAAGTGCTGGTCAAATCTTGCACCTCTCTTTGACGAAAATGTTGCCAAAACAATTAAAGAACTAAATACAGCTTTCTATCACTAAGATATTATACCAGTCTCAATGGTTAAATAGGATCTTTAACTATAGTGTTGTTTGAGATGCCAACGAATAAATGTCTCGCTAAAAGAAGGTATCTCCGGGATTCCCTTAAGACAGGTCAAGTCAAGTGAGCCCCTGATCAAGTATCTGTTGGCAACTAACCATCACCGCAGTCAAATCAACCCGAGCCGGGCAAAGTATTTGGGATGTGCGGCTAATTCACGTGCTACTCTCACGAAATATAGCTTGTTATTAGCACCTCCTAATCAGGCATATACAGAGGCCGCAGCACGGAAACTGCTACACTAACAGCCTTATTCATCAACGGGCCGTTTTGCGAGCCCCTAATAGCGATTCATAGCGAATCGCTATTAAGGACTCGCAAAACGGTATTCATGTAGGAATTGCTAAATAAATAGCGATTCCTACACATTCCTTATTTGCGAGTAGCAAATTGCTAATCGCAAATAAGGAATAACTCCCCATTCATTCCTATGGGCCAAAAGGCCCATACTCCCCATTCATTCCTATGGGCCAAAAGGCCCATAGGAATGAATGGGGAGTATTCCTTATTTGCGATTAGCAATTTGCTACTCGCAAATAAGATAGCGATTTAAAGGGTGCCAGGGGTGTCCAAAGGACACCCTGTAGCACCCCTTAAATGCAAATTGAAACTGGTGTTGCGCACACACATGTCCAAAGGACATGTGTGTGTGTGCAACATGCAACTTAGAAAAATGCTTTTAAAAGCATTTTTCTAAGTTTTTGCTATTTACCGAGAGGTCTGACCTCTCGGTAAATAGCGGCCCGAAATTGCGAATTTGCAATTTAAAAATGGTTGATGAATAGCATTTAAGGAATCTCAAATCGAGATTCCTTAAATGTAATTCCACGCAATTTAGCGAATTAGCAATTACCGATTTTTGCATTTGGGATGATGAATCCCAAATGCAAAAATTGCTCTCGCAATGGGCCAGATTCTCAGAATCTGGCCCTTTGCGAGCGCAATTCGGCTTGATGAATCAGGCTGTAAACTCCTGCATGACCCCCGTATGGACCTTTGATTTAAATAATTGATTTTAAAATATTATAGTATTGTTTAACAGAATTTACGAATGTATTATAAATGTGTATCAAACATTTTTTAGTGCTGAGATTTTTTTTTATCATGAAGTGCAATCTTTATTAATGATTTTAAGTAACTGTCCAAAATACAAATTAATCTAAAAAAAATCTATATGACATATACTAGCATTTTAGACAATGGCCATGCCAATCTCTTCTTAATTTGTCAATAGCCTTCGATAATGTTGATCTCCATCGGCACTCCCAGGGGCATATTACCAAAGGGGGGGGCGATAGGCAATTATCGCCGGTTTAGCAGCCGTGTTCGGCCGCTAAGTGGTGATAATTCTATTGCTCTATTAGCAAGCTGTCGCTAACTGATATTAGCGACAGCTTTTAGGCGATAGCGAGCGGTTTGGGGCCCGCTTTGCATGTCAGCGATATTTATTGCTAATGACATGAAAAGTGGGCGTACCCAACCTGTTAGCAACTGAAAGCAGTCGCTAACGTCGCTATCGCCTATTAGCAAGGAGGGCGTAGCGATGAAAATATTCCCGCTATCGCCAAAAACAAACGCCTGCTCAGACCACTTCTTAGCCATGTTATCCAATGGGAGGTGGATAACATGGCTAAGAGCATTTCGTCGCTAATGCATGAATATCGCTGTATTTTCAGCGATATTCACCCTATCGCCGGAAAAATTAGCGCTTTGGAGATAAACGTTGCTAATAGCACGTTATGTCAGCGATAATTTCCGGCAATGCTTAGCGATAAAAAAATTGTTGCTAAGCCAAGTTAGCGATAAATATCGCTACTGGTTGCTAATAGTTCAAGTTCAAGTTCAAGTTCAGAAATTTGTATAGCGCACTACTCACCCATAGGGTCTCAAGGCGCTTGTGGGAGGGGGTGCGTTATTTATCGAATAGCCAGGTTTTAAGTTCCTTTCTGAAGGAAATGTGGTTCTGTGTGAGGCGGAGGTGAGTGGGGAGAGAGTTCCAGGTCTTGGCCGCCAGGTAGGAGAAGGATCTTCCTCCCATGGTGGATCTGTGGATGCGCGGAATTGCGGCAAGCGCTTGGTTGGAGGATCTTAGTTGGCGGGTGGGTGTGTAGAAGGACAGTCGTGTGTTGAGGCATTCGGGTCCTAGTTTGTAGAGGGCCTTGTGAGCATGAGTGAGGAGACGGAACGTTATTCTCTTGTTGACGGGAAGCCAGTGGAGGTCTTTCAGGTGGCCGGTAATGTGAGCTTGGCGAGGGATGTCCAATATGAGTCTGGCCGATGCATTTTGGATGCGTTGGAGTTTTTTCTGTAATTTGGCTGTGGTTCCGGCGTAGAGGGTGTTTCCATAGTCCAGTCGGCTAGTGACCAGTGCGTGGGTGACCGTCTTTCTTGTTTCGGTGGGGATCCAACGGAAGATTTTTTTGAGCATACGGAGTACGTTGAAGCAAGAGGATGAAACTGCGTTAAGTTGTCTGGTCATCGAGAAGGAGGAGTCTAGGATGAAGCCCAGGTTGCGTGCGTGGTCTGTGGGTATGGGTGCTGTGCCCAGGGCCGATGGCCACCAAGAGTCGTCCCAGGCAGAGGGTGAAGATCCTAGGATGAGAACTTCCGTTTTGTCTGAGTTAAGTTTTAGGCGGCTGTTTTTCATCCATTCGGCTACTTCTTTCATGCCTTCATGAAGATTGGTTTTGGCGGTGTTAGGGTCTTTGGTGAGGGAAAGGATCAGCTGGGTGTCGTCAGCGTAGGAGATGATGTTGAGGTTGTGTTGTCGCGCGATGGATGCGAGGGGACTCATGTAAACGTTGAAGAGGGTGGGACTGAGTGATGATCCTTGTGGGACTCCGCAGATGACTTCTGTGGCCTCTGATTTGAATGGGGGAGTCGGACTCTCTGGGTTCTCCCGGCGAGGAACGAGATGATCCAGTCCAAGGCTTTTCCTTGTATTCCGATGTTGCTGAGGTGTTGTATGAGGGTGCTATGACAGACTGTGTCGAAGGCGGCGGAGAGGTCGAGTAGGATGAGGGCAGCTGTTTCTCCGTTGTCCAGTAGCGTTCGGATGTCATCTGTTGCTGCAATGAGAGCGGTTTCGGTGCTGTGTTTGGCTAGAAAGCCGGACTGTGAGGGGTCGAGGGAGTTGTTGGATTCAAGGAAGGCGGCGAGCTGGCTATTGACGGCTTTCTCAATGACTTTGGCAGGGAAAGGGAAGAGGGAAATGGGGCAGTAGTTCTTAAGTTCAGATGGGTCAGCTGTGGGTTTCTTCAGGAGGGCAGTGAGTTTGGCGTGTTTCCAGCTTTCTGGGAAGGTAGCGGAGTTGAAGGAGCAGTTGATGACATCACGGAGATGGGGTGCGACGATGGAGTCTGCTTTGTTGAAGATGTGGTGGGGATAGGGGTCGATTGGTGAGCCTGAATGGATGGATTTCATTAGGCGGATGGTGTCTTCAGTGGTGATTGGGTTCCAGGCGTTAAGGTTGTTAGGGAGCGGTTCGGCTTTGGAGGTGGGTGAGGTGGGCGGTTCTTTCGAAATGTTCTTAAAGCTGTTATGTATGTCGGCGATTTTGTTGTAGAAGAAAGAAGATAACAAGTCGCAGAGGTCTTGGGAGGGAGTAATGTCGTTTGAGGCTGCGGTGGGGTTGGTAAATTCTTTGACGATGTTGAATAGTTCCTTGCTGTTGTGGGCGTTGTTGTCGAGTCGATCCTTGAAAGCTGATTTCTTGGTGGATCGGATCAATTGGTGGTGTTTGCGGGTGGCTGCCTTGAGGGTGGTCAGGTTGTCAGTGGTTGGGTTTTTTCTCCATGTTTTTTCGAGAGTACGGCATAGTTTCTTGGAATTCTTAAGGTCATCGTTGAACCAGGGGGCCTTTTTGCTACCTTGTTTGATCTGCTGGTTTTTTAGGGGTGCTAATTCGTCAGCGCTGTGAGTGATCCATTGTTTGAGTTTTGTGGCAGGTTCGTTTGGGTCCGATGAGAGGGCTGGAGGGTTTTGGTTGAGCGATGTGATGAGTTGGTCGGTGGTGATTTTGTTCCAGTTTCTTCGAAGAATAGGTTGTGGGGGGTTGTGAGTCTTGGTAGTTTTGTAGCTGAAGTGAACACAGCTGTGGTCCGTCCAATGGAGAGCTGTGGTATGATTGAAGGAGATGTGTTTGCTGGAGGTGAAGATAGGGTCGAGCGTGTGTCCGGCTAAGTGGGTGGGGGTGTCAACAAGTTGTTTGAGTCCGAGATTGGCCAGCTTGTCCAGAAGGGTGGTGGTGTTGCAGTCGTTTTTCTTTTCTAGGTGGAAATTGAAGTCTCCCAGTAGAATGTAGTTTTCGGTGGGGAGGGCATGTGGGCCGATGAAGTCAGTGATGTCTTCGCTGAATTGTTTACGGGTTCCTGGTGGTCTGTAGATGAGGGTGCCTCTAAGTGTGGTCCTGGGGTCGGTGTGGATCTGGAAGTGGAGGTGTTCGGCGGTTGCAAGGTAGTCGTCGAAGCTGGTCGTGATTCTGATGGTATTCTTATGGACGATGGCGATGCCGCCTCCTGTTTGGTTGGTACGGTCTTTTCGGATGATCTTGTACGCGTCCGGGATGGTGATGGCGACGTCGGGTGCTGATGATGCGTTCATCCAGGTTTCTGTAAGGAAGGCGATTTCGGGTGACGCAGTGTCGAGTAGGTCCCAGAGTTCTGGGGCGTGTTTGTGGATCGAGCGGGTGTTTAGCAGGATGCATTTCAGGTGGTTTGAGTCAGAGCTGTTTTTGGGGGTTGTGGATTTGGTGTGGGTCTTGATACAGGCGAACTTGCAAGAGTGGCATGCGAAGGGACCGTGGGTACGCCCTGGGGCAGCTTCGTAGCATTGTGGTGTGCGTCCGGGGTTAAGGGCTAAGAGGGTGGCGGGGTCATACGTTATGCGGGAGGGTTGCGGTTTGCGGGGGTCTGGCGCTGGGCACGGTCCAGGCGCGGACGGGCGTTGACGGGCTTACCTTTGGCGCACCTTCAGCGCGCATTGGGGCGCGACCGCTGCGCGTGGACGCTGCGCGGGAAAGCATCTGTCATATGTGGATAGTGGGGGGGAGGGGCGAGGGAGGGTCAGCTGGGAGGCGGGAGCGAGGCTGAGAGGACGGGGCTCGGAATCACAATAACAACAAGATGGCAGCAAATTGAAACCGGGAACAGGAAGGGGCACACAGAGAAATAGAGGATCTGTAAACACTCTCTGAAGAAAGCGCTACAAATTTAAATGCATAAAAGCAAGCAATGCTTAATTAGGATCAAGGCTATAAAACTAAACAATGAGCCTGCGCAAATGATTCAACAATTAATATGAAGCACTCGATTAAGCTTCTACAAATATAGCGCTATGGCAAGCAAGCTTCTATCAGTATAGCGCTAGTGGGAGAGGGACGGTGAATCAAGCAGCGGGAGCGGGACTGCTAGGCCCAGAGGTGCTAGCGCCTGGTCATCGCGCGCACCTGGTGCCTCTTCCTGCCCCCACCTCCTCCTACTTAGCTCCGTCTTCAGATGCGAACGCGGGACGCGCGCGGACAGAAGCGCGGACGAAGACCGGACAAAGAACGGGCCCTCTGTGGCCCTCAGTGGCAGAAGTAGTCTGGGCTGGGCCCACTTATTAACATTGCATGATCAGTTTTTATTTCAATTTGGCATCCACTCATTTATTATAGACCTTGGTAATTGTTGCAATATTTGTGACTTAACAGACGCGCGCCATCGGCTTTGTTTTTTATTTGATATTAACTATTGAGGATATTTGAATTAGATTACTGGCATTGTATATAGTCTTACCCCTTACTATTGACATAACTTGCAACATGACTGCAAAAAAGCTTAGATCTGGGAGACTGTTGGGGGGAAGATCGACGGCTAAGACTAGATCCAACCCCCTCCGAAACAAGAATGTCTCAACTATTCAATTAAAGGGCCAAAATCAGTTATTTCAGCTGTGGGAGAAAACGGTGGATAAGGCGCCCCTGGAAAAGACTGTTTCTAACAAGGGCGCCGGTTCAACTCCCTTGCACAACCCACTGTTTAATCAACTACAGAAGGAAATGGAAACGGGAAATTTAAATTTAAGTTTATATTCTAGTTTGGGTGTCTTATCTTCTCCTTCTATATTCCCTGAGAATGACGAGCGTTTAGCCTCTACTTTGGATAACTCTAAAAAAACTAAGGCTCCTTTAACATTCGAAAATGTTTCGCACAACGGCTCATCAAACCTTTCTAAGCTGAGGGAGGTTACTAATGAGGATTTACAGCCCTTGGACATTGACCTACAGTTGTGTGAACGTTATCTGGTAGATGAACCTAGGAAACTACTAGATGTTATAAAGACCCCAATTGGCACTACCCCTTCTGGTCTTCATCTTTATAGTAGTACCCCCTCCCCCAATTCCCAAGATTTATCTTTTCAGACTAATATGTCAAAAAGTCCAATGCTCAATATAACGGGGATTGAGGTTATTAATGATCCTAGTTTAAAATCACCAGAGAAACCTATATCAGAACTCCTGATTTCCTTGGAACATTTGTTATCTTCAATTCTAACGTTACTGAGTAAATTTGTGGGTAGTTCGATTGTGTATTGGAATCTGTCACTCAAATTTTAAAGGCTTTATTATCAAAAACCTCAGAAAAGAGCTGCGGTCTTGATCCTTGCATTATAACACATCCTGAAAAAATTCCAGCTAATGCACCCTGTTTGTCAACTGAGAATACACCGGTTGTTTCTGTGATGAAGGAATTATGCCCTGTTTTCAAAACGTCTGCTTATAATTGTATAAGTGATTGGGATCCAGGTATTGTTATAGAGGAAAATAGAGTTGTATTGTCAGATGCAAATGTCGAAAAGGTACTATATCCCATCTTTGACCCAGACTTTAAGGGGTCGGAGTTAGAGGAAAAAGTGGGAAAACAAAAAAAGTGTAAAGGAAAAAAGAGGAAACCTCTCCGTAGATTCAAAAAGAGGAGGCAGAGACAAATATTTTTTGAGGACTCCCAAGCCTGTTATAATTCCTCTCCCGCTAAGGTTGAGATTGATAATGGAATCTTGAGGCATAACTCAAATATGTTGTCATCCGAATCTTTGGTGCCTCTTGTTAATACCGATGAAACTACTACTAGTTGTTTTAATCCAATTTCGAGAGAACTGGGCGTAGAAAAAGAAAGCCCATGGTCCACTTTCCAGCAGTGGAAGTAAGAAGTTCTGTTCCTGTGGTATCAACCTCTCTTAACCCTACTGCCCCTCCTTTCCATACACTGGCAGAAGGGGTAGTTTCTGGTCAAATTTTTTTTTATAAGAGGATGGAAACCCATACAGATTCACTGACCTTGGATTTTGTTCCACTATTTGACCTTGATTTGGGTTTGAATAGATCTTTTCTGTTGAAATGTTGTATGGATATAGAGGGCCTGAAACTAATCAAATCAAGTGATATTGATTTAGTAACCATACTAGGAACAGGGTCTATGTCTTTTATTAGGGTAAGGTTCTATTCAAATCTGATAGCAAATCTAATTCTAAATAAAGCAGAAACTTTCCAGAGTCAGGGGATTGATGTGGTGCCCTTTACAGCTATATGTGTTGATAACTACTATGAGAACGGCTATTATAGGGGCCTGGGCCAAGCGGGTTCCTCTAAGCCTTTCGAAGACTTAAAGATTCGTGTCTCAAAAACGAAAAGGCTAGTTTCACATGTTATCCCCCCTCCAATAACAATAAACAGGGGTATAACTAAGAATGAACAGCAATGGAACTGGTTACCTAGTGCCTTGTCGTCCAAGGTGACAGACAACCCAAAACTGTTTTCCCACCTTTAGCAGCTCCTTCACTGTTATTTCCTGGAATGCCGCTGGCATTAATAATAATTCTGAAAAACTATTGTATCTTCTTTCCTTAAATGCCAGTGTAATTTGCATCCAGGAAACATGGTGTATTGACAAACTGAATGCAGGGAGAGATTACTTCGTGTTGGAGGCGGCAGCAACCCCTTCTAGTAGGGGACATGCAAAAGGGGGAATTGCGTGCCTATTGTCCAATAGAATAAAGTGGAGTTTTTCATACTATGTAGACTCCAGTAACCTCTTCCAGGCAGTGACTCTCTCTAATCTAGATAATATGGGAGAAAGACCCCTGTTGGACTTGGGCCTTGTGGCAGGTTCACCCCTGAACTTTTTGCCTTGAATTGTAGTGATTTCTGGTCTTTGCGCACTTTGACACTGTGGCGCAGTGTAAAGTGCGTGCGCTCCCAGAGTGCGTGTGTGAGATTGGCCTGCCCTCCCATAGGAATGCATGGGGAATATCTGTGTCCCTGGTAGTTCCTGATGCGTGAGGTGTGCATGGTCAAGTTTGGTATGTGTGAACTCGTGGGAGTGAATGCTGCGAGATGGTGTATGCGGCATGTATGTGTCTAGAAGGGAATTGCTACTTCTAGACATTGATGTATGTGTGCAGTGAGGGTGCTGGAGCGTGATTGGCTGGAGCTGGCTGGAGCTGGCTGGCATGCCAGGCTCCAGGAAGTCTGAATGGGTCTGCCCGGTGGTGAGTGTGAGATTAGCATGAGTGATGTGTGGGAGGAGTGTACCTGTGTCCTGGATGGGCTGGGTTTTCCCCACACAATGCTGGCTCCGCCCCCCTGTGGTGTGTCTGATGACCCTAGCCTCCCCAGTGAATGAAATGGGTGGTTGGGCCATCAAGAGTGCTCCAGAACCAGCTGCGACTGGTTTCTCCCCCACCCTGCACCTACAGACAAAGGATTGCTCTGTATAAAAAGAGGCTGTGACCTCTTGGAAAAGGTTCTTGTTCCCAACTTGAATCTTGCCAGGGGCGTGCTGCTGCTTGGGCTCAGGGGAAGGCTTGCCTCCCTGAGCCCTGCCCAGCCCCTGGACTGCTAGGATGCTGGACTACTGAAGGACTTTGTTGCTGTATTTTCCTTCCTAGCGCTTGGGAGCGCTTTATTCTGCTTATAGCGCTGGCAGCGCTGTATTTCTGCCCTTCAGCGCTGGGAGCGCTGGAATCCCGTGGCTAGCGCTTAAGAGCGCTTTATTTTATCCTGCGGCGCTTGGGAGCGCCTTCTCTTCGTGGCTAGCTCTGCTAGCGCTTTGGGTGCCCAGCCGGTGCCCACCCGGCATCCTTTCACCCCGTGAGGTGACCGAGCGGCGCGGGTGCCACCCCGCTCATTGGCCGCCCGTATTTTGCCCGTTGTACTTTGATTTTAAACAAGCCGGTGCCCACCCGGCATTGCCCCGTGTGTTCACCGCCGCAGCACCGGGTCGAGAAGGAGAAGCTGCAGCGTCATCCCTAGGCCGCGCTGGGATTGGTCCAGCCGGCCGAGCCTCCTGATGATGCCTTCCTGGGGCCTCGCCGTGATTGGCTGCCGGCCCGGGATTCCCTAGTGACGATTTCCCCAGGCCGCGCCGTGATTGGCTGCCGGCCCGAGGAGATTCCCCTGTCCCGCCCCCGCCGGGGAGCGAGGCGGAAGCAGGCAGTGGTGCGAGCGTTGCGGGGCTCCCGTGACCAGGAGGGAGCCCCGGATACTGATTTGTCCAGGAGCCACGAAGGCTCCATATCGAGGCCCGGTCCCGAGATGGGGGACCGGGTGAGGCAGAGACCGGCGCGTCCAAAAACCCGGTGAGTGTATTACTGGGGAGGAGGGGTGTCAGGGCCCGCCCCTCCCCTTCAGAGCGAGCCCGGTTGCGTTAAGAGGCCCGTGAGGCCTCAAGTGATGTCCGAGTCCCCCGAGAGGGACTCCGCCTAACCCCCCACCTTGAGCCACGAGCCCGAGAGGCTCTGAGGTGCCATTCTGCTTTTTGAGCCCAGGAGAGGCTCATGGGGGCATATTGGATCAGAGCCTGAGAGGCTCCTTAAGGCGCCTCCATTGTTTTAACAGCCCACGAGGCTCAAGGGGGCATTCCTTTGTTCTCGATTCCCCAGGAGGGGGACTCCAACGATGCCCGCAATTGTGCCTACAGCCTAGAGAGGCTCAGGGCACCCCCAGTGTTCCCGGGTCCCCCGTGAGGGACCCCACCGCCCAGTGAGGCTACATCCTTTTGTTGAGAGCCCTGAGAGGCTCAGGGGGACAATTTAGTTCTGCAGAGCCTGCGAGGCTCCAGCGTTGGCCCCATCCTCATCTCCAGCTGCCCAGCACTTCATGGGCAGCTGCCACGTTTAGGACCCTGACATTGGGACACAGGGACTGCCACAGGTGGTGGCGAAGGTGGATTGTGCGCTATTGTGTTGCTGTTCCTTGCACCTCTGATTGTATGTTATGCTTCATGTGCTTTACCTTTACACCTCTGAATGGGTAGTTTATTCATCATGTGTGTTGTTGCTTTTACACCTCTGAATGTATTGTGATGCATCATGTGTTTCCTTCCTTAGACCCCTACAGGTATAGCGATACTTAGGTGGTTTCCTTCTTGCTAGTACAGGTGGTACTAGAGAGGCCCAGGTTCCTTGTGTGATCTCCTAGGATAGTGAGGATTGCATAGGTGGTGCTCACCTGGTACCAGTAGTGACTGGTTGTGTGTTACAAGTTCTATTTTTTGTGCTACATTAATTTTATTCTATGATCTAAGAAGTGCTAAGTTTTAAAAGTGCTGATACCCCTGACAGTGGTCCAAGTGGCCCTGTCCTGTACAAATAATCCCTTGTAAATTCTGCCCGTGCCTCTGGCACATTGTAAAGTGTGTGTTTTATCTAATGTGTTTTGGTGTAAAACAAAGGCTATTTTTTATATAACCTTGTGGGGAGTTTCCTTTGTGGTGGGCCTTTGGGTGTTGTTGCTGGGGTGCGTGCGCAAATACTTAACTTACATCGCCTCCAAGTTTAGCCTTGCTGCTCGCGCCACGTTACCTAGAGGGTGAGCAGGGGTTATCTTGGCGTGTAACTCCCTTGCCCTGACTTGGGTGTGGTGGTCTCTGACTGACTTTGGCGAAAGCCCTGGCCAGCCAGGGATCCCATTTCCAACAACCCCCCCTTGTGATAATAAATGCCTATATACCGCCAGATGATCTTTTTAATATTGTGTTGAAACAAGTTTTCACATTCATTAGACAAAATAAGGAGACAGTCCCTTCCTCCAATTTTTTGTTAGTTGGTGATTTAAATTGCAAAGTCTCCAATTATAGTCTGGAGCTTTTTAGAAATAAAGCAAAAAAGGAGGCTATGTTGATCCCCCAAGCCCTTTTTCCAGGTAATATAAAAACAAATAAACGGAGTAAATTGCTGCTCGAGGAATTGTACAGTACGGAGGGGCTTATAGCCAATGGTAGGCTTCCGTCCGAATCGCCTGCAAACTATACACATCGTTCCCCCAACAGTAAATCAATTTTGGACTACATAATTGTTGATCACTGTATTTTCTCTCTTTTAAGGGATTTGGTTGTTATAGAAACAACCCTCAGTGATCATAACGTTATTATGTTAACTCTTTTAGTAGATCCCCCTAATCCTGACCCTTGGGTGCTTAATGGTGACGTGGTCACTTTTAAAAAAACAGGAAGATGTTACTGGGACTTCAAAGCTATGAAGGGTTTGGAACCCATTCTTGAAGAAACTCTATCCAACCTAAATAATTGGCAGGGGTTGGAACTGTCCTCTTTTGAGGCTTTTATGAAGGAGATTATCTCTGCTGTAAAAAAATCCAACTTAATTAGGAAAAAAAATACCCTCCCTAAAGCAGTTGTTTCCCTTAATAAGGAAATAAACAAATTGGTGAGGGAACAATATATATGTGTAGCAGCAGAAAGATCCCAGAAAATATCTCTCCTTAAAAGAAGGAGAAGTAGGATAAAGAAAAAAATGAAAAAAGAAAAAGAGGACTTGTTATTGATTGGTTTGCGGGAAGCCGCTGTCCAAGGGAACTCTAGACAGTTTTGGACTCTCATCGGGGAGGGATGCGGCTCAAGAGTGCGGCCCCTTCCAATTCCTATTTCAGAACAAACCTGGGTCAACTATATCCTAATTTTGTATGCCAAGAATGACCTGCAAGTGGAACTTAGGGGAATTGGGGAAGATACTAACTCCACAATTGAATGCCCTTCAGAATTATCCATAGAATCGGCCATTAGGGATATGCGTCCATCAGGTGCTATGGGCCCGGATGAACTCCCGATATCAGTCCTGAAACAAGATCCAGTATCCTGGAGTAAAATTCTATTCCCTCTTTTCAGGTTCTGTTTCATTAAAAAATCTATCCCATCGTCTTGGAAGGGGAGCATCTTGGTGCCCATGTTTAAAAAGGGCGATAGAAACCTACCCATTAACTATCGTCAAATAGCCCTCCTAGACGCAATTGGGAAGGTTTTTTCTAAATGTTTATTATCCCTAATTAACAATTGGGTGGTTCTAAAACAAATTTTACCACTAGAACAAGTAGGCTTTCGTAAAGGGCATGGAACCCTGGATAATCTCTCTGCTCTTCAGATTATTACCGATAAATATATAAGGGTACGTGGCGGAAGAGTGTACGTGGCCTTTATAGACTTCTCCACAGCATTCGATAAGGTCGATCGCCCGCTGCTGTGGAGAAAGCTATCCGCCTTGGGAATGCCACCTCAATTGTTAGATATGATCCAGGCGCTACATACAGACACTTGGTGTCAGGTCCTGCAAGGAGGAGACAGGGGCCTTTCTAAGATTATCCCTTCATGTAATGGCCTTAAGCAAGGTTGTCTCCTTGCCCCACTGCTCTTTTCATTATATATTGCAGATTTACCCGCCTCACTTTCTTCTTGTGATGGTATAGCTCCTATTTTGGGCGGAAAGCACATCTCATGTATGTTATATGCGGATGATATTATAATAATGGATCTTATGCCTAAAGGTCTCGCTAAACGCCTCCATGCTCTACATCAGTATGCAGAAACTCATTACTTAAAAATTAATGCATCCAAGAGTAAAATTATGTGCATCTCAGGCTGGAAGAAACATAAGTTTGCGAACTTTATCTGGTCTGTGGGAGGTGAGAAACTTGAGGTGGTAAAGAGTTATATTTTCCTAGGAAAACTAATCTCAGACACTTTAAGTGATAAACCCCATACCGATAACAATGCCCGGAAGGCTTTATCCCAAGGGAGAAGCTTAAGTGCATTATACTCGGCAATGGGAAGAAGGCACTTTTCATATTTTTTGGAGGTCTTTAGGGCAAAAGTTTCCTCCACCCTTTTGTATGGATTAGAATTATTTGATATAAAGCATTGGGATTTTTTAAATATGGTGGAGGGAAAACTGCTAAGAAGCATAATCTCCATTAGTTCCGCCTGCTCAGTGGCTGCCTGCAGACTTGAGTTTGGCCTGCGCAGCAGTTGGGTGCAGGGCCTGGCAGCTGTAGTACGTTGGGTCGCAAGCATAGCCAGAGGAGAAGAGGGGACTCTGAGATTCCTCCTAAAGGCGGAACTATTGGGAAGTTTAAGAGAACACTTCTTAATTGTTAATAACTTTAGAAAGTCTGTATCGCTCCTGGAGTTGGAAGAGAGTACTCTCTTTTCCCTATCCGCATCCCAGGTAAAGTCTGTCTTGAAAGAGGCCTCTTGGGACCTATGTTATAGACTAGACAGTGCCTCAATCTCTGCTAAGAAGGGTGTTAATCCTCTCACTGACTCACTTGCAAGAAAGTTTGTGCAACCTTACGTTTCTTGGAATTTGCCTCATGGTGTCCAGAGATTCTGGTTACTTTTGAGGCAGGACTTGTTACCTCTAAATAATCTTTTGTTTAAATGGTACGGAGTCCCTGCAATTTGCAACGTTTGTCATCTGTCTATTCAAGACCGAACGCATGTACTCTTTATATGTCCAGTGTTGCGTCCGTATCGTTGTAAATGGTTAAAGCAAATTTGTTTGCAAATGGGCATTTTAAATGTTAATTCCTTTATGTTTGCCTTATATAACCCCCCAAATGAGAGATTCTGTTTCAACATTTTTAATTTTTTTAAATGTTTTTTAGATATTTACTGAAGAATGGCGTGTGCATCAAGGAGCCACTCTGTATTGCAATAATGGTTATAATTTTGTCTTTTTGCTTTTCTTTTGCTATGAATGGTGTTTTGTTTTATATGTTTTCTTTATGTGGACCTCTATGGAGTTCCAAAACATAATAAAGATTGAACTTGAACTTGAACTATTGCGCTATGGCAAGCAGCAGCTAGCGGACACGATTGCAAAGAGCAAAGCAATGAATGCAGCCAACGATACCACTAAGGAGCAGGGAGCGAGGGGAGCGACCGCTTCTGGAAGCGCCAGGACGCCCAAAAGTCTTTCAGGCCCTCTCATACATTACGGGGGAGTCCTGAGCTCGTTCTCCTCTTCTGCTCAGGTTTGGTAGCGTCACCTGCGAATTGACCCCGCTATGAGCCTTGTTCTCAGGGAGTCTGTTCTGGCGCCTAGGTGGTTCAATTACTGCATGAAACGACTCCGAGTGTTGAGAGCAGGGTCAGGTGTTGCTACACACCGACATGTATGATGCACAGATCAATTTCAAGATCTATTCAATTTATGTTATAATTACTCTAAAACAATGCCTCTTGACCGGGCATAAATCAATGTCCTCGCACCTTTTCAAGCTTTTAAGTTTAATTCAAGAGTTTAATCTTATCTGCAGACCACAAAAATGCTTATAAAGAATGGATGTTTGATGTAAATATTGACAGTGTCCTCATCGTCAGCCCAATGAAGTCAAATTGCCTGGCATGGGGCTTGAACCACATTTTGTCCATGTCTTCAAAAATTGAACATACAGCGAAAAAGCCGCACAAAAAATAGCCATTTATCCAACAAATCAGCTTCTTCGTTGTATTAGAGGCCCCGGTTGTAGCCAGGATTGATTGTGGGACTGCCATCCCGGTAAGCAATCAAATGTGCTCTTTAACCTCAATTACATCAGAATTGACTTGATGACTGCTCTATGAATTTAACCGTTTGCCCGTGTGACACCACCTCTGTACAATCCTCGATTCATGTATTTTTTTTTGCAAATTTTATAGTGCACCGCGTAGACGATGGATTGTTCCTCTTTGGAGAGTTCTGGGTATACGAGGTTGCCGCCCAGCACTTCTGGCGCAGCAGTTTCTGGAAAATGAACTATATGCCAAAACTACAGCATGTTTTCTTAAATTCTGTGTTAATCATCGTTCTAATCTCTGCTAAATTTTGCACATAGATATTTGTATATAAATATTTTATTCCTCTTTTTTAAACTGAATAATTGCCATGATTAACCTATAGCAGAATTAATTGATAAATACATTAGGTTCTTTGGGCCCCATTTATGAGGCCCTGCGTCACTTTTACGCCGCCGGCGTGTCACTTTTGGTGACACACCAGCAGCGTAAATATTGTGCCTTGTTGCACCATATTTACAAAGTGACGCATCTAGGTAGATGCGTCACTTTGTAAACCCTTGCGCCAAATTATACCTGCGCCCGGTATAATGTATGCAAGGGGGGCGTATTGACACAAGAAAGGGTCGTAGAAGTGACGCAGTGAAATCTATAAGATTTCACTGCGTTACTTCTAGGACACAAATGCGTCAATTTCTTACGCCTGCCTCACAGCAGGCGTAATACTGACGCAGGTCCTTTCACATGGGGCTTGCCCATGTACACTTTTGTGACACACTCCAGCAATGCGTCACTTTTGCGCCATACAGATATGTCAGAAATACTGACGTATCTGTAACTCCTTGCGCCATGATGCGTCATACTGTAAATATGAGGCATCATTGATGTCGCAAGGAGAGCGCAGTGAAAAGTGACGCATCGCTGTTTTCACGCAGCGATGCGTCACTTTTCATAAATGAGGCCCCCTGTATTTTACATGTCAAACAAACTGCAAATGTACTTTATTTCCTAAATGATTTTATACTTTGTAAAGATATTGTTTTTTATATATGTACTTTTATGTTTTTTTTTAATAAATTATGGAGACCGAATAAAGATGATATTGAATTGAATTGACTTGATGACCCAGTTCATCTCAGGCTCAAGAAGGTCTAAGCACATATCTCAGTTTTTTTTTGCAAGGTCAATGATTTACCTGGAATGATAAATAAACTACACAGGAATGGTCTGATATTTTGAAGCCTTTCACTGATTGTTAAGTTAGAGTTGCTCAATATGTTGTTTATTTTTTCTAAAGCTCTTTTACTTTAACTATGGATTTGTTTAAACGTGTTAGAAATTGCTAGTTACATGCCAGGCTTAAAATTCAAATATTGTATACAAATTCTGTTTAAAAGGTTGTCCGCGGTATCATCACTATTACACAACTGTTTTTTGTCTGTGCTGTTATCAGGCCGTGTGTTCATCTTTGGTGCTGGCTCTTCTCATGAAAGGTAGGGAGGAAAAGCTGCTGAATGGTAAAGTATGGACTGTCTTGTGCAGCAAGGACACAGAGGTTATATTCTCTCCTGGCCAGTTCATGCACCTTGGGTTTGGCTGCCAGCAGAGCATTTGCCAGAAGAATTAGATCCACCATATATATCATATGTCACGATCCACCATAGATATCATATGTCACGATCCACCATAGATATCATATGTCACGATCCACCATAGATATCATATGTCACGATCCACCATAGATATCATATGTCACGATCCACCATAGATATCATATGTCACGATCCACCATAGATATCATATGTCACGATCCACCATAGATATCATATGTCATGGTAATTCTGCTGCTGCTGCTTCCACCATCAGCTGAGAATTTTCCAAAGGTGGCTGCCAAAATTGTGGAAATGAAAATCTGCACGAAATGGTTAGTTTAGAGTTGTGTGATTGCAGACAATTGTGTTGTTTCTGAAGCTGTTGTTTTAGGCGAATCTACCAGCAGGTTTTTATACAGCATTTGGATAGTAGATGGAGGAAACAGCAATGCTCAATACTCCACAGTAACAGTCCCATGCATTCGCCATACCACCCCTCTGAAGCTGGAAATTCAACCAGTGGATCATTCTGTTTTTAGCACTTAATTCACTAAAAAGGATTTAGCGTTACCCCATATTGGCTGATTCGGAGTTGCGTGGTAAAATAAAATCTGCCAGTCCTCTGCTTCAGATATCCAATGCTCAAACACTGCCTGCACGTCATCCAGACCCGGATGCCCAGACCGTACCTAAAGCTCAATCACACGTAGACAGAACTCAGGTTATTTACTGGGAACAATAAACAGAACACAGCACACACCTAGCTCAATGACACGAACATTGAGAGCTTGGAACTGCAACTTTCACCGAATGCCAAGTCACTTGGACTCACTCTAGACACCAACCTCAGCCCCAAAGAATACATTTCCTCCCCCCCAAAAACAGACCTCCTAATAAAAGCTCACTTTTAAAGAAAGCTAACCCATTTCTTCCAGAAAGTAACTTCAGAACTGCCACAGTCTAGCATCTGGATGGTGGTAATGCCCTACGGTGGGCTCCCAGACTCCACAACGGCACCTCTTAGGTCAGTTCTACATGGTGCAGCTTGTGCCATCCAGTACAAAAGGGGTGGTGATGGACGGAGCATCTGAACCAATCAAAAACTCACACCAGTGCATGAAGGAATATGAACACATCACCCCCATCCTGATGGAACTCCATTGCCTGCCCTTAATGAGTAGCACCAAACCTTATGTTGCAGACAAGCTCATCAGCTCCGGGGTAAAAATAAAATTTTAAAAAGACAATACAGCAGGCCTTTTCCTTCTAAGCACCAAGGGCCTCTATTATCAAAACGATTGCATCACTATGACAAAACAGCGATGCAGTATTTCACTGTGCACTCCTTGCGACACGGTGGATTCACCGTATGTACGGCGCTCCATGTCGCAAGGATTTACAGATATGTCAGTATTACTAATGTATTTGTAGGCGCACAAGTAACGCAGTGCTGGGGTGTGTCTGAAAACAGACGCAACTCCAGCAATATGTCAGTTCACATGGGGAAGGCCCATGTGAAAGGGCCTGCGTCAGTCTTACGCCTGCTGTGAAGCAGGCGTAAGGTTCTGGCGCAGTGGCGTCCTAGTGGTGCAGTGAAATCTAATAGATTTTACTGCAACCCTTCTACCGGGCATATTATGGGGGAATGCCCACCCTGCATAAATTATACCTGACGCAGGTATAATGTAGCGCAAGGCTTTACAAAGTGACCGATCTGCTTAGATGCGTCACTTTGTAAATAGGGCGCAACATGGTGCATTTTTTACGCCACCAGTGAGAAACAAAAAGTGACGCACCGGTGGTACAAAGTTTCTCAGGCCCTGATAAATGAGGCCCCTAGAATCTGGAACGACATCCTAGTATGCCTCAGGACTGTCCCAACGCTGCTCAAATTTAGGAAAGAGTTGAAGACTTACCTCTTTTAATGAACCCTGCATCACAGTGAACTAACCATCAACAACCCAGTTTCTTCTCAACCTACTACTTGACTTTATGCTTATCTCTGGTCCTGTACAGGCTTTCCACTGCCTTTTGGCTAGGTTTGAGCAGTAGGAATACAATAAGCATACATACATTCATACATGACATGAAAGTAAAAATTATTTTATTTGAGAAGACTACACCAGTTGAAAATCTGTTGTCAAATTTACATCTGTTCAGTGGCGGCTCACACAGGTATGAGCGGTGGGGGCGGAGGGCAGGGGCAGGGTTGGGGTGAGAAGTGTTGGAAGTTTCCATACGATGGGATGAGCAATAATTAAATAAAGAAATAAATAAAACCACTTACTATGCGCTAACGATATTCTGATGATGAAACAATATTATAGCTTCGAATGTCTTTGTCCTGAAAATATTTTGCCCACAGTGTTTTAAACTCAATATTTAGGTGGTAAGCCAGATTGAGCTTATATAATATTAACTTCATTTCTCTATTCACATTATCAAGACAATTTCTCTTCTAAGAACATGCCTCATCTGCTAAAGTTCGTCTCCTCATGCTGTGGGCGTAACATTGCTGCAGTTTTGTGTCTGTGAGAACTTAGCCCTTAGCATGATGCAATGCTATTCACTCACTCATCTAGCCATCATCTAAAATAACATATTACATAGTGCATATTAATATGTAAGCAAAGGCAAAGCAACACAGACTCTGAATTCATGATTAAAGCATTAAAATATAACATTAGGCATTGATGCCTCTAGGTTATTTGCAAAAAATTATCAAATCAGCTTATATTGTATCGTGGTGTAGTGCGACATCATTCAGATAAGGATGAAACTGCAATAGTGAAGTATTCTGGGATTTGAAACTGAGCCAAATTGCTTTTACCAATGTTTATAAGATCACTAATAATTATCAAAAACAAAAAGTCTAAATTCAACAGCTTCATGTAAATAAAGTTTAACCGTGATAAATCGAAAAAAAGGTTAATTTGCATTAAAACATGCTTTAACACTGGGTTATGGAATTTTTCTTCTAAAATGTCTGTGCTTTCTGCTGCTAGCATGTGTTCCTAGTAAGCAAAGTGTTTAAACGCAAAGTGTGTTTAAGACTGCAGTACCACCTTCTGTCTACAGAGGCAGATCTGAGCAAAAATATAAACACACTTTACAAAACACAGGTCCCCACAAGGCAATTTTTCCAAAAGTTGTAAAAATTGACACAGATGTTCCTGAAGTAGTTTTTTATCATTTAGAAGACATTGCCTTTTGGGGACCTGAGTTCAGGTCCCCACAGTGCAATCAAGTCCCCACAGCATGAGTGTGTTGTCACACCCAAGTCCCCACAAGGATAGTATTACAAACCCGCACACACACACAGACACACACACACATACACCCGGACAGACACACACATTTTCTCTGTGTGTCTTAATCACATTCATGGGGTAAAGGCCACACATCAGAGACCTATCCCTCATTTGCACTTTAGGGTATCATCTGCTGAAATATAAGGTGTAAGAGCGACACCCCTAACGGTGTTCAAGGGACAGGGGAAGCTGATTATTAATTCCTCACTCCCCAAACATTTTCAAGGAAGGATTCCTTCAGATCAATAGACCCTAAACAAGACTAGGTGGTGGTGCGGTGATGTGACATATTGTAAAATGATGGGGCCCAAAGGACTGGGGGCCCCTGAAGTGTTGGAGCTTGTGCCCTGGGGTGATTCACTTCTACTGTACTGCTGAGGAGAGATCAGCATTTGGTCCCATAGCAGGTACATCCCCATTTTTCTTCACCCCACCTGCACATTAGTCAGAGTAATTCCCCATTTCTGCGTAAAACATGTTGAGTTGAAAGGAAACTGAAAAGACTCTTGAATGGTGTGGTGTGGCTCACTGGTTAGAGACGGCAGACCCGGGAGCAGAGGACGGCCCGGGACCAGGGGTCAATTCCCGACGCGGCAGGGTCTTGGACCAGGGTCGCCAGACTCGATAATTCTCGCCTCGGTGCCTACTCTAACTAGGGATCACACTCGGCAACTCTGGGCATTAGCTTGCCTCATCTCCGCAACGGCCCCCCACATATGCCCGGGATGCCTGGTTTCACCTTGGAGATACCCAGTAGGGACCATCTCACAGGGAAAGCCAGGACGAGTTCCCCAGCGGTCTACAGCGCAGAGATACTCCTTCGGGAGTCGATTCTAGCGCTTTAGAAACCCACAATCAATCAATCAATGAGATACAAAAATCTTAAAGAGAGTGGAGTGACAACCTTAAGAGACTCTTAGAAGGCAGTGATATGGAAACAAATTGATCACAAGGTTAGTAAACTTTCCAGACTACTGGACCAAAGAGAAACTTAAGAACTGAGAGAGTAATTCATTTATAAAACAGAGGCCAAGAAACACTGATTCACTGACGTCCTTGGGTTAGTTTAATTGTGGAATATGCAAATTCACAGCCAGTGATTATTCACATTAGTTAATACTTGTACATATGAGCTGAACGACTGAACAGAAAAGAAGATAATATTGTCTATGTAGAGAAATAAAGGAGAAGCTAATCAAAGAATAGTTGGGAGATACAAATGTGCAGTCATGAACATGTTATGAATGTAGCTGAGTTTAGTATCCTTCTTCCCCAGAATAAAAACTGAGATAAGCTTATTACAGAGCAGTGAGAGGCAAAGGAAGGTGCCCGTAGAACGGAACTCACTGAGATGACTTGAAGCTATCTCTTTGTTATAGTATGGTCTTATGTTACGGAGCAGGGCATAAGTCATGACAAAGAAGTGGAGGGAGTAAGCATGTTAGGCTGTGTGCACGTGACATCATGGCATGTGACATCACATATGGCATCACAGGAGTGACATCACAACCCATGACCTCAGAGGAACTGTCATCACAAGAAATTACATTAGCTCTTAACACCATACCCATATGTTTAGCAGGTTTATCATGAGTACATTTGAGTACATTATTAGATATAACAAATGAGATTTTGTGTCGAGTCTGACACAAGTTCTGGGCAGCATCTTACACATTTATTTTTTAAAACAGCAAATCTGTTTTGCTTCAGTTGTTGCAAACTCTGCATTTTGAGATATCTTGTGGGGTTAATGCACCTGCTGCATAGATCTTTACATATCCAGTAAATCTAAAAGAATAATAATAATAATAGTAAGATAACTCTGGAGGCCAACACATTTGCTGGAGAAATTTCTTGTCTATTTCCTGTTCTGAATCAAAGTAGCATGGAGATTTAATGTGCCGCCTGCAAAGTACACCATATAACATGCAATCAATCAATCAATCAATCATAGCATTTGTAAATCACGCTACTTACCCGAGAGGGTCTCAAGGCGCTGGGGGTGGGAGGTGCTGCTACTGCTCGAAGAGCCAGGTCTTGAAGAGTCTTCTGAAGGCCAGCGTGAGTCTGCCATAGGTGGGAGGGGAGGGTGTTCAAGGTCTTGGTGGCGAGGTGGGAGAAAGATCTGCCGCTGGAGGTCGCTCTTTGGATGCGGGGGACTGCGGCGAGGTCGGCGGAGCAGAGCTGGCGGGTGAGGGTATAGGAGCTGAGTGGCCTGTTGAGGTACGCTGGTCCGGTGTGGTGGAGTGCTTTGTGTGCGTGGGTGAGGAGCTTGAAGGTTATCCTCTTGGTGACGGGGAGCCAGTGCAGGTCTCTCAGGTGGGGCGTGATGTGGCTGCGGCGGGGGATGTCGAGGATCAGACGTGCGGAGGCGTTCTGGATGCGTTGCAGTCATCTTAGGAGTTTGGCCGAGGCTCCTGCGTAGAGTGCGTTTCCGTAGTCCAACCTGCTGCTGACGAGGGCCTGGGTGACTGTTCTTCTTGTTGCGGTGGGGATTCACTTTTACATCATGCGGAGCATGCGGAGGGTGTTGAAACAGGAGGAGGAGACGGCGTTGACCTGCTTAGTCATGGAGAGGGTGGAGTCGAGGATGACCCCTAGGTTTCGTGTGTGGTCAGTGGGTGTTGGAGCTGTTCCCAGTGCGGCCAGCCACCAGTAGCCGTCCCAGGCCGAAGTGTTGGAGCCAAAGATGAGGACCTCCGTCTTGTCCGAGTTCAGCTTCAGACGACTGGTCTTCATCCATTCGGTGACGGCCTTCATTCCTTTGTGTAGGTTGGTTTTGGTGGTGTGGGGTCTTTGGTGAGTGAGAGGATCAGTTGGGTGTCATTGGTGTAGGAGATAATGTTGAGATCGTGCTGTCGTGTGACATGGGCGAGAGGTACCATGTAGATGTTGAACAGCGTTGGGCTGAGGAATGAGCCCTGGGGTACGCCGCTTAAGATCTTGGTGGCCTCGGAGCAGAAGGGGGGAGGCGGAGTTATGTGTTCTGCCGGAGAGGAAGGAGGTGGTCCAGTACAGGGCCTTCTCTTGGATAGCGGCGTCGTGGAGGTGTGTTCGTAGTGTGCGGTGCCAGACCGTGTGGAAGGCAGCTGACAGATCCAGGAGGATGAGGGCCGCTCTTTCTCTGTTATCCAGAAGGGACCTGATTTCATCGGTGGCGGCGATGAGGGCGGTTTCGGTGCTGTGGTTGCTGCGGAACCCAGACTGGGACGGGTCCAAGATGCTGTTCTACTTGAGGTAGCGGGTCAGCGGTTTGTTGATGGTTTTCTCAATAACCTTTGCTGGGAATGGAAGCAGGGAGATTGGTCCGAAGTTCTTGAGTTCCTTGGGGTCCCCCTTGGGTTTCTTGAGTAAGGCGTTGATCTTGGCGTGCTTCCAGCTTTCCGGGAAGGTTGCTGGCTCGAAGGAGATGTTGATAACTTTCCAGAGATGGGATGCGATGGTTGTGCTGGCTTTGTTGAAGATGTGGTGTGGGTATGGTTCTGACGGTGATCCGGAGTGGATGGATTTCATGATCTTACAGGTTTCGTCGTCGTTGATGTTGGTCCAGGAGAATAGGCACTTTGTGTGGGTTTTGGTTGTGGGGGTGGAGGTCTCAGTGGTTATTGAGGTGGTCGTGGCATTGAAGCTGTTGTGAATGTCGGCAATCCTGTGGTGGAAGAAGGTGGTCAACGAGTCTCACAGTTCTTGCGAGGGTGGGATGTCGTTGGTATTGGAGCTGGGGTTGGAGAGTTCCTTCACGATGTTGAAGAGCTCTTTGCTATTGTGTGCGTTGTTGTCTAGGTGGTCTTTGAATGAGGCTCTTTTGGCGGCTCTGATGAGGTGGTGGTGTCTGCGGGTGGTGTATTTGTGGGCTGCGTAGCTGTCTGGTGTTCGTTCGTGGAGTCAGTTCTTTTTTCCAGTTTTTGGCATGTTCGTTTGGAGGCCTGGAGGTTTTCGGTGAAACAGCTGGCTTTCTTGCTGGTGTGACTGTTGGAGGGTTTCTTGAGGGGGGGCGAGGGTGTTGGCGCAGTCGTGGATCCATTGTCTGAGGTTGCGGGAGGCGGTGTCGGGGTCGGTGGTGTCAGCAGGTGGGCTCTGGGCAAGGGTGGTGGTTAGCTGGTCATCAGTGACCCCGCTCCAGCAGCGGCGAGGCATTGTCATGAGGATGATCCGTACATTTACACAGTGTTAAGTTGACATGAGCTTATTAGAAGTTTAAACACCATGTGTATCTCCACAAGCCTCCATCTCCGCACGCCTCCTTCTATCTTCACAACCCTCCATCTCCACATGCAACCATCTCCACATGTCTCCATCTCCACATGCCTCTATCTCCACATGCCTCCATGTCTCAACACATTCCTCCATGTATTTCCACATTCTCCATCTCCACATGCCTCCATCTCCACATGCCTCCTTGTATCTTCACAACCCTCCTTCTCCACATGCCTCAATGTATTTCCACATGCTTCTATGTATTTCCACATGCATCCATGTATCTCCACATGCCTCCATGTGTTTCCACATCCCTCCATGTATTTCCACATGCCTCCATGTATCTCCACATGCCTCCAACTCTACATGCCTCCATGTAGCTCACATGCCTCAATGTAGCTCCACATACCTCCATGTAGCTCCACATGCTTCCATGTATCTCCACATGCCTCCATGTCCACAAGCCACCATGTATCTCCACATGCCTCCATGTATCTCCACATGCCTCATCTCCACATGCCTCCATGTATCTCCACATGCCTCCATCTCCTTTTGCCTCCACGTATCCCCACATGCCTCATTCTCCACATGCCTCCATGTATCTCCACATGCCTCCATGTATCTCCACATGCCTCCATGCATCTCCACATGCCTCAGTGTATTTCCACATGCCTCCATGCATCTCCACATGCCTCCATGCATCACCACATGCCTCCATTTCCCCATGCCTCCACTTATCTCCACATGCCTCCATCTCCACATGCCTCCATCTTCACATGCCTCCATCTCCACATGCCTCCATCTCCACATGCCTCCATCTCCACATGCCTCCATGTATCTCCACATTCCTCAATTTCCACATGCCTCCATCTCCACATGCCTCCATGTATCTCCACATTCCTCCATTTCCACATGCCTCCATCTCCACATGCCTCCGTGTACCTCCACATTCCTCCATATCCACATTCCTCCATGTATCTCCACATGCCTCCAT
The DNA here is from genome assembly GCF_964261635.1 of Lissotriton helveticus. Lineage (NCBI taxonomy): Eukaryota > Metazoa > Chordata > Amphibia > Caudata > Salamandridae > Lissotriton > Lissotriton helveticus. The sequence continues at coordinate 3,728,282 of NC_136061.1, read as the reverse complement.
CTCCACATGCCTCCATCTCCAGATGCCTCCATGTATCTCCACATGTTTCCATCTTCACATGCCTCCATCTCTACATGCCTCCAAGTATTTTCTGAAGCCTCCATCTCCACATGCCTCCATGTATCTCCACAAGCCTAGATCTCCACATGCCTCCATGTATCTCCACATGCTAACATTTGCACATGCCTCCATCTCCACATACCTCCGTCTCCACATGCCTCCATCTCCACATGCCTCCATGTTTCTCTAAATGCCTCCATGTTTCTCCACATGCCTCCATGTTTCTCCACATGCCTCCATCTCCACTTGCCTCCTTGCATTTCCACCTGCCTCCATCTCACCATGCCTCCGTGTATCTCCACATGCCTCCATCTCCACATGACTCCATCTTCACATGCCTCCATATGTCTCCACATGCTTCGATCTCAAGATGCCTCCATGTATTTCCACATGCCTCCATCTCCACATGCCTCCATGTATCTCCACTGGGCTCCATCTGCACATGCCTCCATCTCCATATGCCTCCATGTATCTCCACATGCCTTCATCTCCACATGCCTCCATGTGTCTCCACATGCCTTCATCTCCACATACATCCATGTATCTCCACATGCCTCATCTCCACATGCCTCCATGCATCTCCACATGCCTCCATGTATTTCCATATGCCTCCATCTCCACATGCCTCCATGTATCTCCACATGCCTCATTGTATCTCCACATGCCTCCATACATCTCCACATGCCTCCATGTATCGCCACATGCCTCCATCTCCACATGCCTCCATGTATCTCTACATCCATCCATGTATCTCCACATGCCTCCATATCCACATGCCTCCATATGCCTCCATCTCCACAAGCCGCCATGTCTCTCCACATGCCTCCATGTATTCCCACGTGCCTCAGTCTCCACATGCCTCCATGTATCTACACATGCCTCCATCTCCACATGCCTCTATCTCCCCATGCCTCCATGTATCTACACATGCCTTCATCTCCACTTGTCTCCATATATATCCACATGCCTCCATATACCTCCACATGCCTCCATATATCTCCACATGCCTCCATAAATCTCCACATGCCTCCATGTATCTCCACATGCATCCATGTATCTCCACATACCTCCATGTATCTCCACATGCCTGTATCTGCACATGCCTCCATATATCTCCACATGGCTCCATGTATCTCCAAGTGCCTCCATATATTTCCACATGCCTCCATTTCCACATGTCTCCATATATCTCCACATGCCTCCATATATTTCCAGATGCATCCGTCTCCACATGCCTCCATATATCTCCACATGCCTCCATATCTCAAGATGCCTCCATCTCCACAAGCCTCCATGTATCTCCACATGCCTCCATCTCTGGATGCCTCTATGTATGTCCACATGCCTTCATCCCCACAAGCCTCCATGTATCTCCACATGCCTCCATCACCCCATGCCTCCATGTATCTCCACATACCTCCATCTCCCCATGCCTCAATGTATCTCACCAGGCCTCCAACTCCACATGCCTCCATATATCTCCACATGCCTCCATATATCTCCACATGCCTCCATCTCCACATGACTCCATGTATCTCCACATGCCTGTATCTCAACATGCCTCCATATATCTCCACATGCCTCCATCTCCACATGCCTCCATATATCTCAACATGCCTCCACATATCTCCACATGCCTCCATCTCCACATGCCTCCATATATCTCTACATGCCTCCATGTATCTCCACATGCCTGTATCTGCACATGCCTCCATAAATCTCCACATGCCTCCATGTATCTCCACATGCCTCCATATATCTCCACATGCCTCCATGTCTCAACACATTCCTCCATGTATTTCCACATTCTCCATCTCCACATGCCTCCATCTCCACACGCCTCCTTGTATCTTCACAACCCTCCTTCTCCACATGCCTCAATGTATTTCCACATGCTTCTATGTATTTCCACATGCATCCATGTATCCCCACATGCCTCCATGTGTTTCCACATCCCTCCATGTATTTCCACATGCCTCCATGTATCTCCACATGCCTCCAACTCTACATGCCTCCATGTAGCTCACATGCCTCAATGTAGCTCCACATACCTCCATGTAGCCCCATATGCTTCCATGTAGCTCCACATGCCTCCATGTAGCTCCAGATGCCTCCATGTATCTCAACAAGCCTCCATCTCCACATGTCTCCATGCATCTCCAGATGCCTCCATGTATCTCCACATGCTTCCATGTATCTCCACATGCCTCCATGTCCACAAGCCACCATGTATCTCCACATGCCTCCATGTATCTCCACATGCCTCCATCTCCTTTTGCCTCCATGTATCCCCACATGCCTCATTCTCCACATGCCTCCATGTATCTCCACATGCCTCCATGTATCTCCACATGCCTCCATGCATCTCCACATGCCTCAGTGTATTTCCACATGCCTCCATGCATCGCCACATGCCTCCATGCATCACCACATGCCTCCATTTCCCCCTGCCTCCATTTATCTCCACATGCCTCCATCTCCACATTCCTCCATCTCCACATGCCTCCATCTTCACATGCCTCCATCTCCACATGCCTCCATCTCCACATGCCTCCATCTCCACATGCCTCCATGTATCTCCACATTCCTCAATTTCCACATGCCTCCATCTCCACATGCCTCCATGTATCTCCACATTCCTCCATTTCCACATGCCTCCATCTCCACATGCCTCCGTGTACCTCCACATGCCTCCATATCCACATTCCTCCATGTATCTCCACATGCCTCCATCTCCAGATGCCTCCATCTCCAGATGCCTCCATGTATCTCCACATGTTTCCATCTTCACATGCCTCCATCTCTACATGCCTCCAAGTATTTTCTCAAACCTCCATCTCCACTTGCCTCCATGTATCGCCACAAGCCTCAATCTCCACATGCCTCCATGTATCTCCACATGCTTACATTTGCACATGCCTCCATCTCCACATACCTCCGTCTCCACATGCCTCCATCTCCACATGCCTCCATGTTTCTCCAAATGCCTCCATGTTTCTCCACATGCCTCCATGTTTCTCCGCATGCCTCCATCTCCACTTGCCTCCTTGCATTTCCACCTACCTCCATCTCACCATGCCTCCGTGTATCTCCACATGCCTCCATCTCCACATGACTCCATCTTCACATGTCTCCATATGTCTCCACATGCTTCGATCTCAAGATGCCTCCATGTATTTCCACATGCCTCCATCTCCACATGCCTCCATGTATCTCCACTAGGCTCCATCTGCACATGCCTCCATCTCCATATGCCTCCATGTATCTCCACATGCCTTCATCTCCACATGCCTCCATGTATCTCCACATGCCTTCATCTCCACATGCATCCATGTATCTCCACATGCCTCATCTCCACATGCCTCCATGCATCTCCACATGCCTCCATGTATTTCCATATGCCTCCATCTCCACATGCCTCCATGTATCTCCACATGCCTCATTGTATCTCTACATGCCTCCATACATCTCCACATGCCTCCATGTATCGCCACATGCCTCCATCTCCACATGCCTCCATGTATCTCTACATCCCTCAATGTATCTCCACATGCCTCCATATCCACATGCCTCCATATGCCTCCATCTCCACAAGCCGCCATGTCTCTCCACATGCCTCCATGTATTCCCACATGCCTCCATCTCCACATGCCTCCATGTATCTACACATGCCTCCATCTCCACATGCCTCTATCTCCCCATGCCTCCATGTATCTACACATGCCTTCATCTCCACTTGTCTCCATATATTTCCACATGCCTCCATATATCTCCACATGCCTCCATATATCTCCACATGCCTCCATAAATTTCCACATGCCTCCATGTATCTCCACATGCATCCATGTATCTCCACATACTTCCATGTATCTCCACATGCCTGTATCTGCACATGCCTCCATATATCTCCACATGGCTCCATGTATCTCCAAGTGCCTCCATATATTTCCACATGCCTCCATTCCCACATGTCTCCATATATCTCCACATGCCTCCATATATTTCCAGATGCATCCGTCTCCACATGCCTCCATATATCTCCACATGCCTCCATATCTCAAGATGCCTCCATCTCCACATGCCTCCATGTATCTCCACATGCCTCCATCTCCGGATGCCTCTATGTATGTCCACATGCCTCCATACCCACAAGCCTCCATGTATCTCCACATGCCTCCATCACCCCATGCCTCCATGTATCTCCATATACCTCCATCTCCCCATGCCTCAATGTATCTCAACAGGCCCCCATCTCCACATGCCTCCATATATATCCACATGCCTCCATCTCCACATGACTCCATGTATCTCCACATGCCTGTATCTCAACATGCCTCCATATATCTCCACATGCCTCCATCTCCACATGCCTCCATATATCTCCACATGCCTCCACATATCTCCACATGCCTCCATCTCCACATGCCTCCATATATCTCTACATGCCTCCATGTCCACATGCCTCCATGTATCTCCACATGCCTGTATCTGCACATGCCTCCATAAATCTCCACATGCCTCCATGTATCTCCACATGCCTCCATATATCTCCACATGCCTCCATATATCTCCACATGCCTCCATATATCTTCACATGCCTCAGTGTATCTCCACATGTCTCCATGTATCTCCACATGCCTCCATATATTTCCATTTGCCTCCATATATCTTCATATTGTTAGGTCTAGTCCTATTTCAGTGGCCATGGTTTGTCATCACATGTTCCTCCAGGATTTGGATAAAGGTTGGTCCTACCATCATTTCCCTGTATAAGGTTTTTTTTATCACATGCCAAATGCTGGGCATGTTATCTTTTTTTCCCTAAGAAACCCGTTTTTTCCTATGAGAGACATCATTCACTTGCTGCAGTCTTCCTGTATTGTCCAAGGGAGTTTGTCTTGGACTGGTCTCCATCTGCTGCCCAATATCTTCACGAGGCGAAGCCTGCAACAGCTCCTGGTAAGCAAGTGGGATTGTGGTGGCAGGGCATGGTCACTGTGATTTGGGTACTTTCTGGATTGGCATTTATATTGTAAGGCGTGTCCTTTATTTTTGTGTGCTTAGGTGCAGACGCGTGGAGGAGGGAGCAGTCCCCTTTATTTCCAACAGGGTGAAAGACGTGGTGTCTCCTCAAAATACCACCCTCTTTCCAGGTCCATCGGCACACTCATAGTTATTGGTCTGTGAGTGGCATATGGGCAGGGGGAGTGGATTGGTGCATGCTTCGTTCCTGCAGTGCATGGGCTGAGTGGGTGGAACCCAACAGAATAACAAGCCCACGATATATTGCACTGCCCGAGCAAGTATGGATGAGAATTCTGGGACTGCAATGGGCGGGGGTACGGGTGTTCCCACCATGCAAGATGTAATGGGAGCTTTGGCAGCTTTACAGGCGCAGGAGCAGGACTTGCGGCAGGAAAATGTAGGTTTGAAACAAGAGTTAGTGGGAGTGAGGGCCAGAGAGCAGTCGCACCTTAGAGGAGGACCGGTTATCCAGCCCGCAACGTTTCAGTATAGCCGTGGGACGGGATCTAGTGCAGCTGGAGGTGGGGTTCCTATAGCAGTCACGGTTAACTCCCCTGTCGCTGTACCTTTCGCTCCTCTGGAGAGGTTTACCGGGGATAGCGATAAATTCGCTACATTTATGAATCAGTGCCAACTGCATTTTATGTGCAAACCTAGTGCATTTCCTGATGACTCAGCTAAGGTGGCTTTCACGATTTCATATTTGGCTGGTACTGCTGCCCAGTGGTCTATCCCTTTAATTGATAGCGATGATCGCGTATTGTATGATTACTCAGCTTTTAAGGAGTTGATGCGGGGCTTGTTCGCCAAGCATGCTTTTATGCAAGCGAGTGACGCGGAACTCTTAAAGTTACGGCAGGGCAGGCAGGATTTACTATCATATATAGCCACATTTAACCGGTTAGTGTCTGAGACTCATTGGCCAACGGAGAAGAGGACTTCCTTGTTTTATCAGGGTCTTTGTGAAGAACTGAAAGACGTGGTGTCCCAGGTGGTAGATCCGCCTGAGGACTGCACGGCGTTCATTGATCTTGTGGTCAAATTAAATCATCGATTGACAGAGAGGCGTGGGGAACGGAGTTGTTTTCAGGTACCACCGGGAAGCTATGTTAAAACAGAAGCAAAGCCCGTAGAAGACAGTAAGGCAGCACCTGAACCTATGGAAATAAGAGGGACAAGAGGGCCTTTGACTCCGGAAGAAAAGAAAAGGAGGAGGGAGTTAAACTTATGTTTGTACTATGGACAGGGGGGCCATTTTGCCAGGGAATGTCCTGTGAAGCCGTCAGGGGTAGGGTATGGTAAGAGGGTAGCATTCGTTCAGGTGAAGGGATGCACAAGCCGTCAGGAGAAGAGACAGTATGATGTACTGGGAGTGGTAGATCAGGCACAGAGACATTTTATCATCAATGCCCATCTTTTGCTTTCTGTGCATAGCCGAGTCCCTGTGTCAGTATTACTGGACTCTGGTGCCACTGGCAATTTTATTGACATTTCTTTGGCTGAACAATTGCGGATACCTTGTCACCTTAAGGAACAGCCGGAACCTGTAAGGGCCATAGACAGAACAGAATTTACATCTGGGTGCATAACCCTTCAAACGGTTCCCCTGCGGTTATTGTGTGAAAATGGGCATTCTGAAGCAGTGGTGTTTGATTTGATTGACGCTCCTTCCTTTGGGTTGGTGTTGGGGGTGCCCTGGCTGCAAGAACACAATCCGAAGATCGATTGGGTACAGCGTTTGGTGACCTTGGATTCCGCTCATTGCCTGAAACATTGTTATGTTGAGGCTAGTGAACTGATACACCCTTTGTCCTGTGCAGTGGCCGAGGTGGGTTCTGTTCCTTTGCAGTACTCAGCGTTTGAGGACGTTTTCGATAAGGGACATGCTCAGGGTCTTCCCCCGCATCGGTCATTCGATTGCAAGATTGATTTGGTGCCGGGTATTCCATTACCCTGTAGTCGAATATATGCCTTATCGGAACCCGAGGAGCTGCATCTCAAGAATTACATAGATGAGATGTTGAAGTTGGGTTACATTCGTCCCTCCTCCTCGCCTGTGTCATCGGCAATCTTCTTCATTCCGAAGAAGGAGGGAACCCTGAGGGCCTGTGTGGACTATACGGCCTTGAATAAGGCCACAGTGAAGAACAAGTACCCTCTTCCTCTCATCCCTTTGTTATTGGACCAGCTCTGCAAAGCCACAGTGTTTACCAAATTGGATTTGCGGGGAGCTTACCATCTTATTCGGGTTCGACCTGGGGATGAGTGGAAGACGGCTTTTAAGACCAAACAGGGACTGTTCGAATATTGTGTGATGCCGTTTGGCTTATGCAATGCGCCAGCGGCATTCCAATTCTTTATTAATGAGGTCCTTAGAGAATACCTGGATAGAACCGTCATCGTCTATCTGGATGATATCCTCATTTATTCGGAAAAGGGCGCGGAACATCAAGCGCATGTGACACAAGTGCTACAGAAGTTACAGGAACATCATCTGTATGCGAAACTGGAAAAATGTCAGTTCAGCACCCCTGAGGTGGAGTTCTTGGGGTTTATTATCTCGGCGAGCGGTGTACGGATGGACCCAAAAAAGATACAGGCTATTGTATCATGGCCCGTACCATCCAATATGAAGCAAATTCAGGTGCTCCTGGGTTTCGCCAACTTTTATCGGCGCTTTATATCGCATTTCTCCGATATAGTGGCTCCCATGACTCGCCTTTTGCGGAAGGGGGTTCCCTTTGTTTGGTCTGCTGAGACTCAGGACGCTTTCCAACTGTTGCTTAAACACTTTACATCAGCACCTGTGTTGGTGCACCCTGATCCTGCTCTGCCGTTCTTTGTTGAAACAGACGCTTCCATGTGTGCAGTGGGGTGGGGTGTTATCCTATAGCGAGATGAAGGCACTGGCCATATGCATCCCATCGCCTTTTTCTCCAAAACATTGTTACCGGTGGAACGTAATTACTCGGTGGCGGAGAGAGAGTTGTTGGCCGTGAAGTTGGCTTTTGAGGAATGGCGTCACTATTTATGGGGCGCTCGGCATGTCATTACCATCTATACTGACCATAAAAACCTGGAATTCTTTAGATCTGCTAGGGCTTTAACACCTCGGCAGATGCGGTGGGTTCTATTTTTTAACGAATATGACTTTGTCATCACGTATAGACCCGCAGCTCAGCAGGTCAAATCCGACGCTCTTTCCCGGATCCATGTTGCTCCTGGGGACGTAAGTCTCTTGGGTGAAGTCAGGCCCATGATTGATGGGGATAGGATCATTGGGGTCGTAACAGCTGACGACTTCCCTAATCTGGTGAAAGAGCGGTTGTGTCAGATGGATTTGGTTCCTTGGTTGTCAGTGCCCCAGATAGTTACACAGGACGGGTTGTTGTATCATGGGAGTAGGTTGTTCATTCCCCCCGTCTTGCGGGAAATGGTTTTGGAGTGGTGCCATTCCTCTGCGTTGGTAGCGCATCCTGGGATAGGGAAAACAAAGGAGTTATGCATGAGATGGTTTTGGTGGGAGTCAATGGCGAAGGATATACAGACCTATGTGGCCGCTTGCCCAATCTGTGCCATTAATAAACCTTCACACTGTAAGCCCTCTGGTCTTTTGCAGCCTTTGGAGGTCCCTCCTTCTCCTTGGCATAACATAAGTATGGATTTTGTGACCGACTTACCATCTGTGTCTGGATTCACCGCCATCTTGGTGGTGGTGGATCTATTCACAAAAATGGCACATTTTCTTAATCTACCTAAAATTCCTACGGCCAAGGAGATGGCTTTGGTGTTTATGTCCTCAATTGTGAGAATACATGGCTTACGGTCTGTTATCATCTCTGACCGGGGGGCTCAGTTCGTGTCCCATTTTTGGACTGAGCTTTGCTCAGTACTTAAGACCGAAATAAGATTGTCCTCAGCATATCATCCGCAGTCGGACGGCCAGACCGAGCATACTAATCAGACCATGGAGCAATATTTGAGGTGTCTTGTTTCATCTTTGTCATGTGATTGGCTGACTGCTCTTCCCATTGCGGAGTTTGCTTATAATAACAGCTTGCATTCCGCATTGGGCATGACACCATTTTATTGTTCACTGGGGTACCATCCTAGGGCGGCAGCGATTCAGCCCACTGGGCATGTGCCAGCCATAGATGATGTGTGTAAGAAGTTGAGTGACATCTGGGGGTTGGCTCAAGAGAGGTTGTTGGAATCCAAGGTTGAGATTAAGCTTCAGGCAGACAAACATCGCGCCCCTGCTCCTGACTATAAGGTGGGAGATCGGGTCTGGTTAGCTTCCCGTAATTTGAGGTTGCAGGGTTCCCGCAAATTACAACCTCGGTATGTGGGTCCCTTTACTGTAATACAGGTGATCAACCCTGTGGCTATGAAGCTTCAGTTGCCGCAGGATTATAGGATCCATCCTGTGTTCCACACTTCTCTGCTGAAACCCTATATACCCTTGGTTCAGTTGTTGCCCCCTCCTCCTCCTTTGGTGGTAGAAGGACAGGTTGAGTTTGAGGTCCACGCTATTCTTGATTCCAGAAGAAGAAGGGGTCGCCTTTATTATCTGGTTGATTGGAAAGGATATGCCCCGGAGGATAGGACCTGGGAGCCGCTGGAGGGGTGCATGCGCTGCGTTTGGTTCGGATGTTCCACAGGCTGCATCCCTCGAAGCCTCGCCCGGTGGGGAGAGTCATCGGGGGGGTACTGTTAGGTCTAGTCCTATTTCAGTGGCCATGGTTTGTCATCACATGTTCCTCCAGGATTTGGATAAAGGTTGGTCCTACCTTCATTTCCCTGCTTGTTATTGCTTTTTGCATGGGTTCCTGGTTCCTGGTTGCTGATTGCTAGTTCTGTGTTTCCAGAATCTTTTTTGTTATTCCTCACGGGCTCGTGGGGATAACGTTGCCGCTATTTGTGAGACCCTTTTGTTTTACTACTCTTGTCTGGTCCCGGTAGTTTTTTCCCTCTCTTCCTTTTGCTTTAGTTAGTTAGAATTCCCCGCCCAGTTTACCACTGCCCTGGCGTTACTACGGTGCTCGTGTCAAGAAGCCGTGAGGTGAATGGGGGCTCCTGTTTACCTCCTGTAATTACCTTTTGCTCGTGTTGGGAGCGGTGATACTTCGGAGGAAGAGCGGTTCTGTTTGGGGCTTTTTATATCGTCTGCTTCGCGTTCCGCTCTTCCATCCGCTCCACATCGTTATGCGTGGATATGACGTTTTTTGGGTCATTCCGCAAGTACATTGCTTCTCGAGTACCATGTTTGCCGGTCAGCTTTCCTATCCCCATTTCTCCTCTAGCTCGTTTTGTCGTGTATAAGGTTTTTTTTATCACATGCCAAATGCTGGGCATGTTATCTTTTTTTCCCTAAGAAACCCGTTTTTTCCTATGAGAGACATCATTCACTTGCTGCAGTCTTCCTGTATTGTCCAAGGGAGTTTGTCTTGGACTGGTCTCCATCTGCTGCCCAATATCTTCACGAGGCGAAGCCTGCAACAGCTCCTGGTAAGCAAGTGGGATTGTGGTGGCAGGGCATGGTCACTGTGATTTGGGTACTTTCTGGATTGGCATTTATATTGTAAGGCGTGTCCTTTATTTTTGTGTGCTTAGGTGCAGACGCGTGGAGGAGGGAGCAGTCCCCTTTATTTCCAACAGGGTGGAAGACGTGGTGTCTCCTCAAAATACCACCCTCTTTCCAGGTCCATCGGCACACTCATAGTTATTGGTCTGTGAGTGGCATATGGGCAGGGGGAGTGGATTGGTGCATGCTTTGTTCCTGCAGTGCATGGGCTGAGTGGGTGGAACCCAACAGAATAACATGCCCACGATATATTGCACTGCCCGAGCAAGTATGGATGAGAATTCAGGGACTGCAATGGGCGGGGGTACGGGTGTTCCCACCATGCAAGATGTAATGGGAGCTTTGGCAGCTTTACAGGCGCAGGAGCAGGACTTGCGGCAGGAAAATGTAGGTTTGAAACAAGAGTTAGTGGGAGTGAGGGCCAGAGAGCAGTCGCACCTTAGAGGAGGACCGGTTATCCAGCCCGCAACGTTTCAGTATAGCCGTGGGACGGGATCTAGTGCAGCTGGAGGTGGGGTTCCTATAGCTGTCACGGTTAACTCCCCTGTCGCTGTACCTTTCGCTCCTCCGGAGAGGTTTACCGGGGATAGCGATAAATTCGCTACATTTATGAATCAGTGCCAACTGCATTTTATGTGCAAACCTAGTGCATTTTACCTGATGACTCAGCTAAGGTGGCTTTCACGATTTCATATTTGGCTGGTACTGCTGCCCAGTGGTCTATCCCTTTAATTGATAGCGATGATCGCGTATTGTATGATTACTCAGCTTTTAAGGAGTTGATGCGGGGCTTGTTCGCCAAGCATGCTTTTATGCAAGCGAGTGACGCGGAACTCTTAAAGTTACGGCAGGGCAGGCAGGATTTACTATCATATATAGCCACATTTAACCGGTTAGTGTCTGAGACTCATTGGCCAACGGAGAAGAGGACTTCCTTGTTTTATCAGGGTCTTTGTGAAGAACTGAAAGACGTGGTGTCCCAGGTGGTAGATCCGCCTGAGGACTGCACGGCGTTCATTGATCTTGTGGTCAAATTAAATCATCGATTGACAGAGAGGCGTGGGGAACGGAGTTGTTTTCAGGTACCACCGGGAAGCTATGTTAAAACAGAAGCAAAGCCCGTAGAAGACAGTAAGGCAGCACCTGAACCTATGGAAATAAGAGGGACAAGAGGGCCTTTGACTCCGGAAGAAAAGAAAAGGAGGAGGGAGTTAAACTTATGTTTGTACTATGGACAGGGGGGCCATTTTGCCAGGGAATGTCCTGTGAAGCCGTCAGGGGTAGGGTATGGTAAGAGGGTAGCATTCGTTCAGGTGGAGGGATGCACAAGCCGTCAGGAGAAGAGACAGTATGATGTACTGGGAGTGGTAGATCAGGCACAGAGACATTTTATCATCAATGCCCATCTTTTGCTTTCTGTGCATAGCCGAGTCCCTGTGTCAGTATTACTGGACTCTGGTGCCACTGGCAATTTTATTGACATTTCTTTGGCTGAACAATTGCGGATACCTTGTCACCTTAAGGAACAGCCGGAACCTGTAAGGGCCATAGACAGAACAGAATTGACATCTGGGTGCATAACCCGTCAAACGGTTCCCCTGCGGTTATTGTGTGAAAATGGGCATTCTGAAGCAGTGGTGTTTGATTTGATTGACGCTCCTTCCTTTGGGTTGGTGTTGGGGGTGCCCTGGCTGCAAGAACACAATCCAAAGATCGATTGGGTACAGCGTTTGGTGACCTTGGATTCCGCTCATTGCCTGAAACATTGTTATGTTGAGGCTAGTGAACGGATACACCCTTTGTCCTGTGCAGTGGCCGAGGTGGGTTCTGTTCCTTTGCAGTACTCAGCGTTTGAGGACGTTTTCGATAAGGGACATGCTCAGGGTCTTCCCCCGCATCGGTCATTCGATTGCAAGATTGATTTGGTGCCGGGTATTCCATTACCCTGTAGTCGAATATATGCCTTATCGGAACCCGAGGAGCTGCATCTCAAGAATTACATAGATGAGATGTTGAAGTTGGGTTACATTCGTCCCTCCTCCTCGCCTGTGTCATCGGCAATCTTCTTCATTCCGAAGAAGGAGGGAACCCTGAGGGCCTGTGTGGCCTATACGGCCTTGAATAAGGCCACAGTGAAGAACAAGTACCCTCTTCCTCTCATCCCTTTGTTATTGGACCAGCTCTGCAAAGCCACAGTGTTTACCAAATTGGATTTGCGGGGAGCTTACCATCTTATTCGGGTTCGACCTGGGGATGAGTGGAAGACGGCTTTTAAGACCAAACAGGGACTGTTCGAATATTGTGTGATGCCGTTTGGCTTATGCAATGCGCCAGTGGCATTCCAATTTTATTAATGAGGTCCTTAGAGAATACCTGGATAGAACCGTCATCGTCTATCTGGATGATATCCTCATTTATTCGGAAAAGGGCGCGGAACATCAAGCGCATGTGACACAAGTGCTACAGAAGTTACAGGAACATCATCAGTATGCGAAACTGGAAAAATGTCAGTTCAGCACCCCTGAGGTGGAGTTCTTGGGGTTTATTATCTCGGCGAGCGGTGTACGGATGGACCCAAAAAAGATACAGGCTATTGTATCATGGCCCGTACCATCCAATATGAAGCAAATTCAGGTGCTCCTGGGTTTCGCCAACTTTTATCGGCGCTTTATATTGCATTTCTCCGATATAGTGGCTCCCATGACTCGCCTTTTGCGGAAGGGGGTTCCCTTTGTTTGGTCTGCTGAGACTCAGGACGCTTTCCAACTGTTGCTTAAACACTTTACATCAGCACCTGTGTTGGTGCACCCTGATCCTGCTCTGCCGTTCTTTGTTGAAACTGACGCTTCCATGTGTGCAGTGGGTGGGGTGTTATCCCAGCGAGATGAAGGCGCTGGCCATATGCATCCCATCGCCTTTTTCTCCAAAACATTGTTACCGGCGGAACGTAATTACACGGTGGCGGAGAGAGAGTTGTTGGCCGTGAAGTTGGCTTTTGAGGAATGGCGTCACTATTTATGGGGCGCTCGGCATGTCATTACCATCTATACTGACCATAAAAACCTGGAATTCTTTAGATCTGCTAGGGCTTTAACACCTCGGCAGATGCGGTGGGTTCTATTTTTTAACGAATATGACTTTGTCATCACGTATAGACCCGCAGCTCAGCAAGTCAAATCCGACGCTCTTTCCCGGATCCATGTTGCTCCTGGGGACGTAAGTCTCTTGGGTGAAGTCAGGCCCATGATTGATGGGGATAGGATCATTGGGGTCATAACAGCTGACGACTTCCCTAATCTGGTGAAAGAGCGGTTGTGTCAGATGGATTTGGTTCCTTGGTTGTCAGTGCCCCAGATAGTTACACAGGACGGGTTGTTGTATCATGGGAGTAGGTTGTTCATTCCCCCCGTCTTGCGGGAAATGGTTTTGGAGTGGTGCCATTCCTCTGCGTTGGTAGCGCATCCTGGGATAGGGAAAACAAAGGAGTTATGCATGAGATGGTTTTGGTGGGAGTCAATGGCGAAGGATATACAGACCTATGTGGCCGCTTGCCCAATCTGTGCCATTAATAAACCTTCACACTGTAAGCCCTCTGGTCTTTTGCAGCCTTTGGAGGTCCCTCCTTCTCCTTGGCATAACATAAGTATGGATTTTGTGACCGACTTACCATCTGTGTCTGGATTCACCGCCATCTTGGTGGTGGTGGATCTATTCACAAAAATGGCACATTTTCTTCCTCTACCTAAAATTCCTACGGCCAAGGAGATGGCTTTGGTGTTTATGTCCTCAATTGTGAGAATACATGGCTTACCGTCTTTTATCATCTCTGACCGGGGGGCTCAGTTCGTGTCCCATTTTTGGACTGAGCTTTGCTCAGTACTTAAGACCGAAATAAGATTGTCCTCAGCATATCATCCGCAGTCGAACGGCCAGACCGAGCGTACTAATCAGACCATGGAGCAATATTTGAGGTGTCTTGTTTCATCTTTGTCATGTGATTGGCTGACTGCTCTTCCCATTGCGGAGTTTGCTTATAATAACAGCTTGCCATCCGCATTGGGCATGACACCATTTTATTGTTCACTGGGGTACCATCCTAGGGCGGCAGCGATTCAGCCCACTGGGCATGTGCCAGCCATAGATGATGTGTGTAAGAAGTTGAGTGACATCTGGGGGTTGGCTCAAGAGAGGTTGTTGGAATCCAAGGTTGAGATTAAGCTTCAGGCAGACAAACATCGCGCCCCTGCTCCTGACTATAAGGTGGGAGATCGGGTCTGGTTAGCTTCCCGTAATTTGAGGTTGCAGGGTTCCCGCAAATTACAACCTTGGTATGTGGGTCCCTTTACTGTAATACAGGTGATCAACCCAGTGGCTATGAAGCTTCAGTTGCCGCAGGATTATAGGATCCATCCTGTGTTCCACACTTCTCTGATGAAACCCTATATACCCTTGGTTCAGTTGTTGCCCCCTCCTCCTCCTTTGGTGGTAGAAGGACAGGTTGAGTTTGAGGTCCACGCTATTCTTGATTCCAGAAGAAGAAGGGGTCGCCTTTATTATCTGGTTGATTGGAAAGGATATGCCCCGGAGGATAGGACCTGGGAGCCGGCTGGAGGGGTGCATGCGCTGCGTTTGGTTCGGATGTTCCACAGGCTGCATCCCTCGAAGCCTCGCCCGGTGGGAAGAGTCATCGGGGGGGTACTGTTAGGTCTAGTCCTATTTCAGTGGCCATGGTTTGTCATCACATGTTCCTCCAGGATTTGGATAAAGGTTGGTCCTACCTTCATTTCCCTGCTTGTTATTGCTTTTTGCATGGGTTCCTGGTTCCTGGTTGCTGATTGCTAATTCTGTGTTTCCAGAATCTTTTTTGTTATTCCTCACGGGCTCGTGGGGATAACGTTGCCGCTATTTGTGAGACTCTTTTGTTTTACTACTCTTGTCTGGTCCCGGTAGTTTTTTCCCTCTCTTCCTTTTGCTTTAGTTAGTTAGAATTCCCCGCCCAGTTTACCACTGCCCTGGCGTTACTACGGTGCTCGTGTCAAGAAGCCGTGAGGTGAATGGGGGCTCCTGTTTACCTCCTGTAATTACCTTTTGCTCGTGTTGGGAGCGGTGATACTTCGGAGAAAGAGCGGTTCTGTTTGGGGCTTTTTTTATCGTCTGCTTCGCGTTCCGCTCTTCCATCCGCTCCACATCGTTATGCGCGGATATGACGTTTTTTGGGTCATTCCGCGAGTAGATTGCTTCTCGAGTACCATGTTTGCCGGTCAGCTTTCCTATCCCCATTTCTCCTCTAGCTCGTTTTGTCGAGTATAAGGTTTATTTTATCACATGCCAAATGCTGGGCATGTTATCTTTTTTTCCCTAAGAAACCCGTTTTTTCCTATGAGAGACATCATTCACTTGCTGCAGTCTTCCTGTATTGTCCAAGGGAGTTTGTCTTGGACTGGTCTCCATCTGCTGCCCAATATCTTCATGAGGCGAAGCCTGCAACAGCTCCTGGTAAGCAAGTGGGATTGTGGTGGCAGGGCATGGTCACTGTGATTTGGATACTTTCTGGATTGGCATTTATATTGTAAGGTGTGTCCTTTATTTTTGTGTGCTTAGGTGCAGACGCGTGGAGGAGGGAGCAGTCCCCTTTATTTCCAACAGGGTGGAAGACGTGGTGTCTCCTCAAAATACCACCCTCTTTCCAGGTCCATCGGCACACTCATAGTTATTGGTCTATGAGTGGCATATGGGCAGGGGGAGTGGATTGGTGCATGCTTCGTTCCTGCAGTGCATGGGCTGAGTGGGTGGAACCCAACACATATATCTCCACATGCCTCCATGTATCTCCACATGCATCCATGTATCTCCACATACCTCCATGTATCTCCACATGCCTGTATTTGCACATGCCTCCATATATCTCCACATGGCTCCATGTATCTCCAAGTGCCTCCATATATTTCCACATGCCTCCATTTCCACATGTCTCCATATATCTCCACATGCCTCCATATATTTCCAGATGCATCCGTCTCCACATGTCTCCATGTATCTCCACATGCCTCCATATATCTCCACATGCCTCCATATATCTCCACATGCCTCCATGTATCTCCACATGCATCCATGTATCTCCATATACCTCCATGTATCTCCACATGCCTGTATCTGCACATGCCTCCATATATCTCCACATGGCTCGATGTATCTCCAAGTGCCTCCATATATTTCCACATGCCTCCATTTCCACATGTCTCCATATATCTCCACATGCCTCCATATATTTCCAGATGCATCCATCTCCACATGCCTCCATATATCTCCACATGCCTCCATATCTCAAGATGTCTCCATCTCCACATGCATCCATGTATCTCCACATGCCTCCATCACCCCATGCCTCCATGTATCTTCACATACCTCCATCTCCCCATGCCTCCATGTATCTCAACAGGCCTCCATTTCCACATGCCTCCATATATCTCCACATGCCTCCATATATCTCCACATGCCGCCATCTCCACATGCCTCCATATATCTCTACATGCCTCCATCTCCACATGCCTCCATGTATCTCCACATGCCTGTATCTGCACATGCCTCCATGTATCTCCACAAGCCTCCAGGTATCTCCACATGCCTCCATAAATCTCCACATGCCTCCATGTATCTCAACATGCCTCCATATATCTTCACATGCCTCCATATATCTCCATATGCCTCCATATATCTTCACATGCCTCAGTGTATCTCCACATGCCTCCATATATCTCCACATGTCTCCATGTATCTCCACATGCCTCCATATATTTTCACATGCCTCCATGTATCTCCACATGCCTCCATAAATTTCCACATGCCTCCATGTATCTCCACATGCCTCCATAAATCTCTGCATGCCTCCATGTATCTCCACATGCCTCCATATATCTCCACCTGCCTCCAAATATCTCCACATGCCTCCATATTTCCACATGCCCCATATCTCCACATGCCTCCATAACTCCACATGCCTCCATCTCCACATGCCTCCATGTATCTCCACATGCCTCCATCTCCATATGCCTCCATGTATGTCCATATGCCTCCAACTCCACATGCCTCCATGCATCTCCACATGCCTCCATCACCCCATGCCTCCAAATAGCGCCACATACCTCCATCTCTCATGCCTCCGTGTATATCAACATGCTCCCATCTCCACATGCCTCCATATATCTCCACAAGCCTTCATGTATCTCCACATGTCTCCATCTCCACATGCCTCCATATATCTCCACATGCCTCCATCTCCACATACCTCCATGTATCTCCACATGCCAGTATCTCCACATGCCTCCATCTCCACATGCCTCCATATATCTCCACATGTCTCCATATATGTCCACATGCCTCTGTATATCTCCACATGCCTCCATATATCTCCACATGCCTCCATGTATCTCCACATTCCTCCATGTATCTCCACATGCCTGTATCTGCACATGCTTCCATATATCTCCACATGGCTCCATGTTTCTCCAAGTGCCTCCGTATAGTTCCACATGCCTTCATCTCCACATGGCTTCAAATATCTCCACATGCCTCCATATATTTCCAGATGCATCCATCTCCACATGCCTCCATATATCTCCACATGCCTCTATCTCCACATGCCTCCATGTATCTCCACATGCCTCCATCTCCTTTTGCCTCCATGTATCCCCACATGCCTCATTCTCCACATGCCTCCATGTATCTCCACATGCCTCTATCTCCACATGCCTCCATGTATCTCCACATGCCTCCATGCATCTCCACATGCCTCAGTGTATCTCCACATGCCTCCATGCATCTCCACATGCCTCCATGCATCACCACATGCCTCCATTTCCCCATGCCTCCATTTATCTCCACATGCCTCCATCTCCACATGCCTCCATCTCCACATGCCTCCATCTTCACATGCCTCCATCTACACATGCCTCCATCTCCACATGCCTGCATTTCCACATGCCTCCATGTATCTCCACATTCCTCAATTTCCACATGCCTCCATCTCCACATGCCTCCATGTATCTCCACATTCCTCCATTTCCACATGCCTCCATCTCCACATGCCACCATCTCCACATGCCTCCATCTCCAGATGCCTCCATGTATCTCCACATGTTTCCATTTCCACATGCCTCCATCTCTACATGGCTCCAAGTATTTCCACAAGCCTCCATCTCCACATGCCTCCATGTATCTCCACAAGCCTCAATCTCAACATGCCTCCATGTATCTCCACATGCTTACATTTGCACATGCCTCCATCTCCACATACCTCCGTCTCCACATACCTCCATCTCCACATGCCTCCATGTTTCTCCACATGCCTCCATGTTTCTCCACATGCCTCCATCTCCACTTGCCTCCTTGCATTTCCACCTGCCTCCATCTCACCATGCCTCCATGTATCTCCACATGCCTCCATCTCCACATGACTCCATCTTCACATGCCTCCATATGTCTCCACATGCTTTGATCTCAAGATGCCTCCATGTATTTCCACATGCCTCCATCTCCACATGCCTCCATGTATATCCACTGGACTCCATCTGCACGTGCCTCCATCTCCATATGCCTCCATGTATCTCCACATGCCTTCATCTCCACATGCCTCCATGTATCTCCACATGCCTTCATCTCCACATGCATCCATGTATCTCCACATGCCTCATCTCCACATGCCTCCATGCATCTCCACATGCCTCCATGTATTTCCATATGCCTCCATCTCCACATGCCTCCATGTATCTCCACATGCCTCCATCTCCACATGCCTCCATGTATCTCTACATCACTCCATGTATCTCCACTTGCCTCCATCTCCACATGCCTCCATCTCCATATGCATCCATCTCCCCATGCCGCCATGTCTCTCCACATGCCTCCATGTATTTCCACATGCCTCCATCTCCACATGCCTCCATGTATCTACACATGCCTCCATCTCCACATGCCTCCATCTCCACATGCCTCCATCTCCACATGCATCCATCTCCCCATGCCGCCATGTCTCTCCAAATGCCTCCATATATCTCCACATGCCTCCATATATCTCCACATGCCTCCATGTATCTCCAGATGCATCCATGTATCTCCACATACCTTCATGTATCTCCACATGCCTGTATCTGCACATGCCTCCATATATCTCCACATTGCTCCATGTATCTCCAAGTACCTCCATATATTTCCACATGCCTCCATTTCCACATGTCTCCATATATCTCCACATGCCTCCATATATTTCCAGATGCCTCCATATATCTCCACATGCCTCCATATATCTTCACATGCCTCAGTGTATCTCCACATGTGTCCATATATCTCCACATGCCTCCATATATCTCCATATGCCTCCATATATCTCCAAATGCCTTCATATATCTTTACATGCCTCCATATATCTTCACATGCCTCCATATATCTTCACATGCCTCAGTGCGTTGTTGAATGCGTTGTTTCTCGGTGCTCCCGAAGCGACTTTTAAAATTCTCCAACAAACACAAAACGCAGCTGCTAGAGTGTTGATGGATGTGCCCAGAAGACACTCTGCTGCCCCGGCCTTGAAAACGCTGCACTGGCTCCCAGTCAGGGAACGGGTGAAATTTAAAGCGCTGTGTATGGCCCACAAGATTCTACATGGCAAGGGCCCCCCCATTCTTTCCACCATGGTACGCCCCTATAAGCCCACACGGCCCTTGCGCTCGGATCAAGGACATCTTCTGCAGTCATTTAGAGTTAGGAAGGCTCGCTCTGGAGGCAGACGTTTCCCAGTGCAAGTGGCGTCTTCGTGGAATTCCCTGCCCCTTAAGATTCGTTCGGAGTCTAAGATCCTTCCTTTCAGGAAACTTCCCAAGACTCATTTGTTCCCCGTGTAGCCTTGAGCAGCTGTCTTTCTCTTCTTCTGTTTCGCGCCGGGATGCTCCTGGGTAACTGAGCGCGCTATAAATTTTGTAAAAAAAAAAAAGTGTATCTCCACATGCCTCCATATATCTCCACATGTCTCCATCTCCACATGCCTCCATGTATCTCCACATGCCTGTATTTCTACATGCCTCCATATATCTCCATATGCCTCCATCTCCACATGCCTCCATATATCTCCACATGCCTCCATATATCTCCACATGCCTCCATCTCCACATGCCTCCATGTATCTCCACATGCCTGTACCTGCACATGCCTCCATGTATCTCCACATGCCTCCAGGTATCTCCACATGCCTCCATAAATCTCCCCATGCCTCCATGTATCTCCACATGCCTCCATATATCTCCACATGCCTCCATATATCTCCACATGCCTCCATATGGTTCCATGATGAAATATCGATTACTAAAACATCGACCTACAAAAATATCGCCACAAATACATCATCTACAAAAATATCGTAACCATATACTTAAACAAGGATTTACACAAATATCGATATTTTTTTATCGACTACTCTTATATCGTTAACAATTATATCGACTACATAAATATCGACTACTACATTATCGACAATATTTAAAATAACATAACCTTCTACACTAATATCGACAACACTAATATCGACTACCTTTCTACTTATATTAATATAAAAAAAATATTGTCATTTTCTTTATAACCTTATATACACATTACCTTTCTGTTATTCACTTTTTCATAGTTATTTAAATTCAAAAAAAGCTTTTCTAACATATATGTATATACAATATGTATTATTTATTTATATATAATAAGAAAAAATACATTAGTAATATAAAGTATGTATGACGTTACAACACATACTTTTACAATGCATACCTTTACAACAAAAATTTTACAACGCAAAAACCATTACAACGCATGTATTTACAACGCATGTTTTTACAACACAGGTACCTTTACAACGCATACCATTACAACCATTAGTAAATATATAGTATTTTTTTTAATATAAATTAATTAAAATGAATAGATTTTAATTACATTTAATTTAATTTAATTTAATTTAATTTCATTTATTTAATTAATATATTAATTTTTTTTTACCCTGTACCCCTGTACCCCAAAAACACAAAACTGAGCCTGAACAATAAAAATACCCCTTTACCCAAAAACTAAAAACTGACCCTGAACCCTAAAGATACCCCTTTACCCAAAAACTGAAAACTGACCCTGAACCCTAAAAATTCCCCTTTAACCAAAAACTGAAAACTGACCCTGAACCCTAAAACTACCCCTTTACCCAAAAAGAGAAAACTGACCCTGAACCCAAAAATACCCCTCTACCCAAAAACTGAAAACTGACCCTGACCCCTAAAAATACCCCTTTACCCAAAAACTGAAAACTGACCCTGAACCCTAAAAATACCCCTTTACCCAAAAACTGAAAACTGACCCTGAACCCTAAAACTACCCCTTTTTCCCAAAACACAAAACTGACCCTGAACCCTAAAACCAAAATTTAAATTTCAAATTTCGAATGTTTTCTAAATTTTTACATAATTTTCACAATTTTATAATTTTTAACCCAAACTTTGTTTTTTTGTTTTTCGAATCATTCTTAGCATATATTATAAGAAATACACAAACATAAAATATTAACACTTGACTTATTTTAATATAATTTAAAAATTAATTTTCTAATTTCAAATTTCAAATTTAAATATTGAAATTTCAAATTTCGTATTTTTATAGCAATTTAATTTTTTATTAAACACTATATAAATAAAACCCACACTTAATTACAAAATTATTATATAATACATTCAATTTCAATTAAATATAATATTTTTTTGTATTTCAATTTATAATTTTTTTAATTAAATTTAAATTTTATGAAACATATTTTAATATACTACCCACCCTTATCCCCTATATCACCAACAAACCGCTACTAAATCTTTTTAAAAACCCATTAAATAAATAATTCTGTTATTTAAATTAAATTTCAAATTTCGCCATTCAAAATAAAAAATAAATTAAAATGTTCTAATTTTTTACCATTCTATACATATTATTTACACTACTTTTTAAAATTACTACCCACCCTTATCCCCTATAATACCAATAACCCGCTCCTAAAATATTTACAAACATTTAATTTTTTTTTACATTTTGATCCCTATAATAATAAAAATAGACATTTAATTAATAATATTTAAACATAAAACAAATTTTTCTACACTTATATAACACATTCAATTATTTTGTTGATATTATATTCAACGCTATTTCTCTAATCGATATTCTATACAACGATATTTTATTTTGACGATATTTTTGTCATTATACAAAATCGATATTTACAACAACAATATTTACTTCAACGATATTTTTTAAATTCGATATTCTTACCTCGATATTTATGCTAGTCGATATTATCCCGTCGATATTCCTGCTTTATACCCCTCCATATATCTTCACATACCACAGTGTATCTCCACATGCCTCCATATATCTCCACATGCCTCTATATATCTCCACATGCCTCCATATATCTTCACATGCCTCCATATATCTTCTCATGCCTTAGTGTATCTCCACATGCCACCATATATCTCCGCATGCCTCATCTCCACATGCCTCCATGTATCTCCACATGCCTGTATCTCCACATGCCTCCATATATCTCCACATGCCTCCATCTCCACATGCCTCCATATATCTACACATGCCTCCATATATCTACACATGCCTCCATATATCTCCACATGCCTCCGTATATCTCCACATGCCTCCACATATCTCCACAAGCCTTCATCTCCACATGCCTCCATCTCCACATGCCTCCATATATCTCCACATGCCTCCATATATCTCCACATGCCTCCATATGTCTCCACATGCCTCCATATATCTCCACATGCTTTAGTGTATCTCCACATGCCTCCATATATCTCCACATGCCTCAACATATCTCCACATGCCTCCATATATCTTCACATGCCTCAGTGTATCTCCACATGCCTCCATATATCTCCACATGTCTCCATGTAGTTCCTCATGCCTCCATCCTATGCCGTGAGCTGGCCTCAGCCGGTCAGTGTCCCGGGACCCCATGGATTCGGCGCAGGCCGCAGCGGCCGCCAGGTGATCAGCATGCCGGAGGAATAACCCTGACATCGTCAGGGAGCATTCTTTGGCCAAACCCAGTGCTCAGTGAGGGGGGGGGAGTGCTCAGCAGCAGTGGTGGCTGGTGACATTTGAAAGTGGGAGGACGTAAAAGTTGGCGATGAGTGTCGCGTGCCAGGGGGGTGGGAGGGTGGTGTTTGTTGAGGAAAAATAAGTGGTGATTCCCAAAAATGATTACCTGTGGGCAGCAGACTCGTGGTGCAGCTGATATTCACTTTTGAATTTAATTCAGTAGGCTCTGAAGAGTGGGGCTGAATGTGTACATACAATGCCAATACCCAAAGTCCCTCATGCCCAGGCTCGTCACCTAGACGGTAGACCCTGAACTCCGCACCCCATGGCTAACTCAGCATGGTTGCAAATGGACTCTAAAGGCTGAGGGGAAACCGCGTGCAGCAGCTGAAGAGCGTGGGCGCTGGCGCTCCAGTTCTACCTTAAGTCTGCTTGCTGCTTCCTACCTGTACTCTATGCCTGAACTGTGATGCCTGCTGCATACTGCCTGTCGGTGACTGCTGCATACTGCCTGTCGGTGACTGCTGCTTACTGCCTGTGCCCTCCCCTAAGCATGAGCTTTGATGCCTGCTGCTTCCTTCCTGGCTGTTCTCTGACGGCTGCTTCCTGCCGGTGACCTATGCAATGAGCTCTAATGCCCGCTGATGCCTGTGTTCTTCTGGCTTCTGCTTCATGCCTGTGCGGTATGCTGAGCTCTGATGCATCCTGCCTGCAGGGTGGCTGCCTGCTACTCTCTTACAGAGCTCTGAAACGCCCGGGCCATGCACACTAGTCACTATACCCCCCTCCCACTCTCGAGACAAGCGCCTCTTTCTTATCGTGCCTGGAGGAGCTGCTCCGTGGAGGAGGTGGGAACTTTCGGTTTCATTTCTCTGCTTCGACCCAGCTGGTATCCCTTTAAAATAGGTTGAGCTCATCAGGATTGCATGTTCGCCACTTTCGGGAAGTCAACAGTGTGTTGAACACGCTGAAATAAATCTAAAGTGTACCACTATCCACATGCCATCAGAGCTTAAATGTGACCTTTTTTCAACCACCCCTATCTCACAATATACATTAAAATGACCATTGATAACTATAACAAAAACATACAGAGTGCAGAAGCACATCGTCTCAGACTCTCTCCCAGTCGCGTGTGTGTGTGTGTGAGGGGGGGTGGGGTTTCTAAGGGGGGGTGGGGGGAAAGGGGGTTATTAATAAACTCAATTTTAAAAATCCTACCTGAGGTCTTGTGAACAGGTCCGCGCCGCCCGGGTCATTTTGCGACGACAGCCCCTCTCAGCCAATCCTGGTGCTGCCAGCAGTGCCAGGCTTGGCTTAGGGGCTTGGCTATTCTTCGCCCCTTGCACGCCCATTAGGAGCCCAATAGGCATGCGCAAACAAGTCAAAACACTAGTGCGCATGAGTGGGCACGGTGCGAAAATTCGCCCTCCGTCCCCACTCATGCGCACTTGTGTTGTGCTGCTGCCTTGTGCCCCACTGATCTGACAATCATGTTAATCAACATGACGCCAGACCGCCCACCCACTTCAGACTCTGAAGGGGTGGGTGGTCCGACGTCATGCTGATTAACATGATTGTCTCCCTCGGCTCTTTGAACTTAAGTAAACTGAATCAGTTTACTTAAGTTCAAAGAGCTGAGGGAGCTGCGGGCGGGGGGGCTAAGCCCCCACACCCCTGAGTCAGCAGTCGTGGGCGCCCTTCGATCAGCAGGGCGGAGTAGGATTTTAAAAGGATAATGTGACAGGGGACAAAGCTCGCAAAAGGCGCATCCCGTCTGCCATCTTGGTTGGCCACGTCCCCTTATCCCATATTCTTAAATAATTTTAGTAAGAGTAATAACCCGGTATTTGAAAAGCGAGAATTGATCACCCCTTGAGGGAGTAATATGAGCCTTCATCTCGACTAAACGCCAGGATGCTGCTGGCGGATCCACGCGAGCTGAACTACACGAGGTATTGTGGACTCCGCTGTTGTGCTGGTGACTGTGAGCAGCTGCTGGCGATGGCCTGGCCTTGACAACTCTTGTCTCATCAGATGCTGATGAGTGTTAGAGTCAGGCCCAAATGTCTCTTTGTTTGTCATTGAGCCATCTCAGGGAGGGGCCTGTGTGTCTCTCTCCCCCCCCCCCTGCTCCAGGCTTCAACACTCCCCCCCTTCAAACAGGAAACAGTTAAACCTTATTCTACACATAGACCTCTGTCTTCTGTCGCGGTGTCAGACTGCTGGCCTGATTTCAGGTGGGGCTTTGAGCAGGGTCGGATTGGTAACTTTTTTTAGCGTGAGTGGGCCAATTTTTTATCCCAATCCGCCCTGGCTTCGAGACCCCTTGTTAAGATAAGAGTCACGCTTCATGCCTCCCAACCTGCCTTTACATGGACATTTGAATCTTTAAATGTAATGTCTTGGGGTTTGCTGCAGAGTTTCTAAGGTGCGCTGGTCAATGGTTGCGCATCAAGACATATTTTTACAATAGCTACTCAGTAAATAATGTCCTTGTAATTATTTCTGGTATCTGGATATTCTAAAGATCTAGCCCCATTCCAGTCCTTCAGCAGTTACAGCGTCCTCCCCTGCTCTGTGCTACAGTGTACATTAGAGCGGAGATCGTTATTTCTAAGATCAGTGGAACCACTACAGTGCCAAGACGCCCTCCTGGGCCAACCGTAGCGCTAAATTAAGTATGTTTCGTCCATTAATTGACGCACATTGCGCAGGTTGCGAGAAGTTTGTTGTCTTGTATCTCACTTCTATGACTCCTGGTTTTGTGACAATATATTTTTTTTGACCCATCTTTCTCTTCAGACGCAGCCTCACATGAGCCATGGAGGACGAGGGGGCACATCTGGGGACTTCCTGCTACACACCCTGGAGGATCTCACCGAATCTGACTTCAAAAGGTTTAAATATAAATTACCAGAAATCAAGTTCAAAGGACAGAGAAACATCCCACGATGAAGCCTGGATGACGCAGACCGGATTGGCACCAGGGGCCTCATTTATGAGGCTGTGCGTCACTTTTACGCCGCCGGTGCCTCACTTTTTGTGACGCACCAGTGGCGTAAAAAATGCGCCTTGTTGCGCCATATTTACAAAGTGACGCATCTAGGTAGATGCGTCACTTTGTAAACCCCTGCGCCACATTATACCTGCGCCAGGTATAATGTATGCAAAGGGGGCGTTCTGACGCAAGACAGGATCATAGAAGTGACGCAGTGAAATCTATGAGATTTCACTGCGTCACTTTCAGGACGCCGTTGCGTGAAAATCTTGCGCCTGCCTCACAGCAGGCGTAAGACTGACGCAGCCCCTTTCACATGGGGCTGGCCCCATGTGAAAGGACGCATTGCTGGAGTTGCGTTACACTCCAGAAATGCGTCACTTTTGCGCCATACAGATACGTCAGAAATACTGACGTATCTGTAACTCCTTGTGCAATGATGCGTCATACTGTAAATATGACGCATCAGGTATGTCGCAAGGAGTGCGCACTGAGAAGTGACGCTTCGCTGCTTTCACGCAGCGATGCGTCACTTTTCATAAATGAGACCCCAGGAACCTCATTAAACAGTTCTATGGCTCGGACTCAGCCATTGATGTGACCATCGAAGTCTTCACCGAGGTCAGGCTGATGGAGGCGGTAGCCAGACTCAGAGGGAAGAGGAAGCGATATCAGAGGGGAGCGATTATTCACAATCACACCCCAGGCCCATCTTGTTGCCAAAGTAAAAGCATTTTCACTGGTTTTCTTATTTTGAGATTAATACAAAGGATTTTTCAAAGCCAACATTACTAGACAAGTCCACAAAAAAATTCCGTCAACATATACTTGGTCGGAGGTCAGCTGTAAGCGCCTCAGAGACTCTTCTTTGCTGCTGCATGTTGTTGTTTGTTGAGGCGTGTGCGGTGCGGCTGCCCCTCTGCACCCCCACTGACTCCACTGTCAATGAATGAACTCCTTGTAGTATGGTGAGAAGCGAGGAGTAAGAGCATGCAATCCAGGTGGACAGCTGTAAAGGGGACCCCCAGCCCTCTCATTCCTTTCCCCCATCCATGACGTGGGACAGACCACCAGGTGCCATCAGCAATGAGACTGCGGCTCCTCACTGCCCAGTGCTCTGGGTATTCATTCCAAGGTGGAAGTTGTTCTTAAAAGTGTCCCTGACTCTCTGGAGGATCTTGGACGAGCTTCCAAGGACTGACTGGGAGGAGCTGATGTGAAGCCTAGGGGGCATATTTACAAGCCCCTTGCACCACTTTTGCGCCACCGTTGCTTCACCTTTATGATGCAGCAGCAGCGCAAAATATGCGCTAAGGTGCGGGGTATTTACAACGTGACGCATCTGGGAGATGCCAAATGCAAAACAACAGGTGATGGACAGAATGCAGAACAACGTCATACATTCATCCCAGTACAGAGATCTGGGCCTAAATCCATCGTTTTTTTGCTCACCATGCCATTCCAGTTTGAACCCAGCTATATGCAAATCAGTCTTGACCCTGTGCCCCATGGTAACAGTCCAGCCTGAACTGCCAAGCCAGGTCCTCCCTGGACTGGAAACAAGCATCCAAGGACCGGTTTCGGGCTTTCAGCCCACTTTATCCTGGATAGCTTGATTCCAGTGGCATGGAGAGCACGGGACTCACGTCTGAGCATACCCGTCCCACTCGGGGTGACAAATGCAAAACAACAGGTGATGGACAGAATGCAGAACAATGTCATACATTCACCTCAGTACAGAGATCTGGGCCTAAATCCATCGTTTTTTTGCTCACCATGCCATTCCAGTTTGAACCCAGCCATATGCAAATCAGTCTTGACCCTGTTTCCCATGGAACTGCCAAGCCAGGTCCTTCAGGTCCAGGGAAGGCATGGCTTGGCTGTCCGGGCTGGACTGTTCCCATGAGGCACAGGGTCAGACTGATTTGCATATAGCCATGTCTGAACTGGGGTGGCAGAGTGGGCTAAAGAACGGTGATGGATTAAACCCAGATCTTTTGACTGGGTGTGAGTGTTTGATTGATTCAGATGCTCTGTCCATCACCACCCCCTTTTGTGCTGCTTTTGGCCGCCATAAGTGTGGCAGGGTATGCTCAGACGTGAGTCCCTTGCTCACTTTGCCACTGGATTCAAGCAAGCCGGGCTGAAGACGGCTGGAATGCCAGAAACTGGTCCTCGGAAGCTTGTTTCCGGTCCAGGGAAAACATGGCTTGGCAGTTCAGGCTGGACTGTTCCCATGAGGCACAGGGTCAGACTGATTTGCATATAGCCATGTCTGAACTGGGGTGGTGTGGAGTGCAAAAAAATTATGGATTTAGGCCCAGATCTCTGTACTGGGCTGAATGTATGATATTGTTCTGCATTCTGTCCATTAACTGTTGTTTTTGCATTTGTCACCCCGAGTGGGCTGGGTATGCTCAGACGTGAGTCCCATGCTCTCCACACCACTGGAGTCAAGCTATCCCGGTCCTAGGATGCTTGATTCCGATCCAGGAAAGACATGGCTTGGCAGTTCGGCCTGGACTGTTCCCATGAGGCACAGGGTCAAGGCTGATTTGCATATGGCCATGTCTGAACTGGGTCGGTGTGAAGTGCAAAAAAATTGCTGAAATTGTGTCATGATGCCACCTAGTATAATTACATGCCATTTTCTGCATAAATGTACTGTTAATGCGCCATCAGCAGCAGCTCCTCCTCTAGGGCGGAGGATCGTCGCCCCACTACTTTGAAGCAGTGGAAGAAAGGAAAAAATGGATAATAATTTTATGTTATTATCATTTTATTTGTTCCTTCTGCGGCAGCTTAGGGGAGGGCTGTGGCTGCTCTGCTCACAGGGCACTTTGGGCTGCCGTCTCGGGCCGGCCAAACAGTCATGCACACTTAGCATGTTCTCTACCCAGGATGTATTAAAGCCTGGGTGGAGAACATGCCAAAGCCCCCAGTCCCCGTCTGAGCACTGAAATACGGCCCTCAGACCAATCACAATGATGCACTTTGTGATGGGCTCTGGGGAGCCTGGCTGCTTGCTGTTCGGCTGACGTGAAAGAGAGCCGATGTGGGAGAGACGCGGCAAGGAGGTAAGTGTCTTTTTCTTTTTTTACACCCACTTGATCCTGTACACACCACCCCAGATCTGTGCCGGCCGCCACTGTGCACCATTCAGAGTAGAAATGTACCGCAAATGCCTGGGAACAAAAGAACATGAGCTGCTGTTGCCTGATTTTGTGTATTATTATTTAGCGAGGACCCATTTTGTACTAGAATGTAGTGCGAAATGACTGATTTGCATTTTGCATAATTACTAATAATTTCACGTAATTTTGCTGAAATGTTATGCAATTACACAAGATGAAAATATGAGAATTTCGCACTGCCCTGCATACAACCAGGCTGCATTTGCCACCAGAAAACTTTAAACTGATCTTCTACCAAATGGTCAATCTCTGCAGTAAAAATAAATGATGGTCTGCATTAATAATAAATATGACAACAATAATAGATTATAACTAAATATACTGTTTACATATGATAGGCGAAACAAAAAACAAGTTTAGGAAAAGGTGAAATTTACCACTAGCAGAACCCGTTGTCTCATGCCCTCAAACTACTCAATGTCTATGTAAAGAAAGTCCAGTTCACCTGTTTCCAAAATCTTCAGACCCATCTTCAGCTTTTCCCATTGTAAGAACTTCTGTTACATGCCACAATATTGCTACCAGGAAAACTTTGCGTGGATTGGGAAATTGTGTCCCATTAGACACAGCCCGATAAAGGACCATTTTCTGTACTGTAGTCCACACAAAACAATAGGGGGTCTCAATGTATAAGGACCAGCTTCACACATAACAAAGTAATAGGGAAGGAAAGGAAAGGAAAGGAAAGAAAAGGAGAGGAAAGGAGAGGAAAGGAAAGGAAAGGAAAGGAAAGAAAAGGAGAGGAAAGGAGAGGAAAGGAGAGGAAAGGAGAGGAAAGGAAAGGAAAGGAAAGGAAAGAAAAGGAAAGGAAAGGAAAGGAAAGGAAAGGAGAGGAAAGGAAAGGAAAGGAAAGGAAAGGAAGGGAAAGGAAAGGAAAGGAAAGGAAAGGAAAGGAAAGGAAAGGAAGGAAAGGAAAGAAAAGGAAAGGAAAGGAGAGAAAAGGAGAGGAAAGGAGAGGAAAGGAAAGGAAAGGAAAGGAAAGGAAAGGAAAGGAAAGGAAAGGAAAGGAAAGGAAAGGAAAGGAAAGGAAAGGAAAGGAAAGGAAAGGAAATGAAATGAAAGGAAAGGAAAGGAAAAGAGTGGAGTTTTCCATACTGGAGCCATTGGAGTTTAAGGTGGACATTCCTCTGCACATAAGCTAGCAGAAGGGTCCGTAGCAGATTTGTGATTCTTTTACCAATATGAAGGTGATTTTTTGCTTTTCCTTAACAAACTAGAGACTGGGGTTTGATAGAAAATTGTTAAAAATTCCTTAAATTCAGTGCAGAATTTCATGAGAAGAGAGGCATAGATATGCATAATATAAAAAGCATTTACAATGCAACAGTTTCGCCTTTGGAAAAGTTTGAGCTATTGGCATTGTGAATGACAAACTTTTTATTTATGTGTTGGTTTTGAAAACAGATAAATAAATGGCATTGTCATTTACAATGGCAATAGCTTAATCTCTCGGTCCTTGGTCCAGTTGAATAGAACTCCTGGGTGTAGTACTGAAATCGTCAACTTAGAAAGTAAATATACCAGAGGACTTTGTGTAGCTAAGCTACAACCCCCTCTGTGCTCGTTAGTGAAGACAGAGCTCAGAGAAAGCTGCTATTGTCTGGCCGCATGAGTGATTCCAAGATAGAAAAGTAAATAAACAGCACATACATAATAAAGTCACACACAGCTGAACATATAAACAGATTTAAAAGTAAATTCATGCATATAACTACAAGTGTTCTATATATTTAAAGACATACTCACCAACGTATGCACGTAAATCCATAATACACAAGGGAGTACATATATTTGGAAATAGATCATAACATTGCAATAAATAAAAATATGCACAGCATATACCAGAGCGTGAGTACATGCATATCAATGCAAAGAATGGAAAATTAAGTAAATGTAGACACTTAATTGAAAACATAATCAATACACATACAAACCTAAAAATTAATGGAAGAGCCACCTACGTATCCAGACAAATACGTACCTGATACATAAACACGTGGGTATATTCATGTACACCTGGATAAATCAGCGTTAAATACAGAAAATGCTTACATGCGCAGCACGTTAATACTAATGCGTGGGCCAATCCCTAGTGAAGCACACAAACACGCAATGACATTATATATATAGAGCTGGGTATAGGAGGAATGAATACATACAACATACATGCACACAGATAAAGCATGCATTAGGGAATATGCCCAGGCATGCGCACATAAACACATAATGGATACATAATTAAATGCATGCCTACTCATACACGTAAAAATAATATGCAAAAGCCACATATATAAATAAACAAACGGATGCAACGAAGACCCCTCTAGGTCTGTGACTCAGCCAAGCAGTGTGTCTTTTTTCAGTTCAGGTAGTTACAGTCTAAACATGAATACGGGTCGCTCGCAGTGAGTTCGGCGGAGTCGGACAGCACCTGCCAGGGGCGAGGGGGGATGTCAAGGCGGGCAGGGTGTTTGCAAACATCCGCCACCGGTTGCGTTCACCAAGTGTCATTCCAGGTTTTGCGTCTAACTTTCGATTATTTTTATTTACACCCGGGTTCTGGCTGACATGTAGATTGGGAAACCTGACCCGAAACCTTCCGAAGATGGATTTAGGAAGTGGATTTCGAATTTGAATCGCACAGTAGGTTTCGACAGCTTGAATTCTGTGTTTTTTCACATGAAGCCTTTGGGAGTACGCCTTGCATCCATCTACCCATGCCTAGCTATCAACCCACGCAACCCGTCCATCCATCCACCGATTCATTCATTTATCCACCTCACTCACTAGTTTTAGCATTTTTATCTGGATGACTGGGACATTACAATGATTGTTTACTTTATATTGTAACTTAGATTGAGAAGTTTTCCACAGCGCCTCTTACGGCGTGACAGCACAAACGCATTTAGCGCTACTTTAAAAAGTGCACGGGCGAACAATTACTTACAAAAACTATTGACACATTCAGGTAGAAGACAGTAGTAAGTCCATCTCCGCTGCGATTCGAAATATAAATAAACCGGGTAAGACTAGGGCGACCTGCTGTCCGAATATTTCTCACCTTCACGTGCAATATTCTAAACCAATTTAACGCTGGCTCAGTTTAAAAACGCCAGCTTTCGGGAGCACTGTGGGAGATGGCTTGCGTCAGGAAATGTGGGCGGTGCGTGCCCAAATTCACACAGAAGTGAAGAGTTTTTGCATGAGGCAAACGACACAGAGAAGTCGAGAAGCGACATAATGATAAAAGTAAGGACGGAGCTCCTTGTAATGAGACAAAGTTGACAGCAGGGAGGCTGGTGGGTGGTTTTAGAGCACCCGCATGTAATTCGCGGCATAGGCATGTTTGGCCTCAAAACCTAGTATGCAAATTTTCTACCGGTCCGAGGTCCTGTCGGCAGAATCTGGCAGAGGAACCTCCGCGAACCGCAGCCCACATTTACGGGTGTCTCCCCATAGCGCCTCTCAACAGCCCTCCGTTTCAAGCCACAGGTTCTCTGTGCGCACAGTCAGCTCCGAGGGCTTCCGGGTCCTGATGGAATGCACTCCATTGATATGCGGCCCGTGGCGCGGGCCTCCGCTTGCAGAGTCCGAGGGGAGAGGCTTCGGGGGAGGAGGCGGTTTGTTGTGTCAGCTCAGAGTAGGGAGCGGGTCAGGTCTGCGTCCTCACAGAAGAGCCGTCCGGCTGGTGTGAGGAAGGATGCCGCAGAAAGAAAAAAAAAATAAACACGCCCACCGCCGCGATGACAATCAGAAAAGGATGCAGAGGGAAGAAATCGCGGGAACGCCCACGAATCTGGTCCGGCCATGTCGGACAGATCTCTGTTCCAATGGCTAGCCTCCATTTATGGAGCTAGCCAATGGAACAGAGGGCGGATTCCCAAGCCACATACTATTCTCATTAGGTTTTCACCTGCGTGAAAAGCTGCGCAGTGCGCAGCTTTCACTTAGGCGAAACCTAAAAAGGAAGGGAGCAGGAAGGGAAATAACGGATGTGAAATGAACGAGATAAGAAGTGAGGCTATATTGGGTTGACAATTCAAAATGAAAAGGTTTCAACCCTTATAATGTTTTTACGTAAGACAGCAGATTAAAAGCTATAGTAATGAGAAGCCTCATACGATAGTCTGCTGGGTGTAAAGATCTGCAGGTCACAAGTGAAAATTGAGGCGCAGGCAATGGTAACTTTTATCACTCTATTCTTGTAAACATTAATAAGAATAGAAACATTGCTTCAGGCAGCATTACAACTTAATAGAAGCATAATTTAATAACTTTTCAAACAAACAAAAACAAATAAATAAGAGACATAACCAGGATGAAGGTTAAAAAGAACTCTGGCGCTGCCGAACAAAGAACTTTCCAGAGGAAAATGGGTTATAATGAGAGAAGTTTGACAAGTTAGACTTAGTTTGACAACTTTGTAGACTTAGTTTGACAACTCGGCAATCCTCGGAGAAATAAATATTTTTTAGATCTGTTCCAAGTTAAATAAGTACAGCAAAGAAAAGTATTTCAGACAATCAAATGTTATGATGTGAAATAAAAATGATGTATGAAAAAAAGTGAAAGAAATAGTATTTCTTATGAATATGAATCATAACTCATGCTTCCCGCTTTTTTAACGCTAAGCACCCAGACATAAACATATATGCATACACACGTGTTACAACAGCAACAAAGAATCTGGGGGCATATTATCAAGGGATTTATTTTAAAAGCCAAGAAAGCGGAGATAAAATTATCTCCCTATCAGCAACAGGGTGCTAACACGCAAATTCGCATGTTAGCACCCTTTTTTCTCTACGCTTCCCCTTGCATCTCTAATGAGATGCAAAGGGGGCGTTCCAGAGAAAAATAATAGGAGAAATGTTGTTAAGCGACATTTCTCCTATTATCAAGGGTTTCACTAAGCCTGTTAGTGATAAAAAAAGCAGCGCTAACCGCGGTTAGCGCTGCTTTTTTTACACCTGGTATTTTCCTGACTTAGCCATGATATCCTATGGAAGGTGGATATCATGGCTAAGTTTGTGAGCCCCTATCATCAAGCTAACGCCAAACTTCGAGAGATTATCATTGGTTTTCCTGCAATAATCTCTCATTTGTCAGTTAGCGCGAGGATTTTTATCACTTCTGAGATAAGCGTTGCTGATACCACGCTATCTCAGTGATAAAAATCCACGCTACCCGGCGATAATTATACTAGCGGTAAGAGCGCTTAGCGATAATTATCGCTGGAGCTTGATAATATGGCACTTGGGGGCATATTATCAAGGGGCTTTATCTCCGCTTTTTTGGCTTTAAAAGCCAAGAAAGCGGAGATAAAATTATCTCCCTATTACCTAGCTGTCGCTAACACCAGTTAGCGACAGCTAGTAGGAGATAGCAACCATCTTGGGCCCCGCTTTGCATGTCAGTGATATTTATCACTAATGACATGCAAAGTGGGCATGCCAAGATGTTAGCGACTGGAAACAGTCGCTAACATCGCTATCTCCTATTACCAACTTTTGGAGATAATCGCGCTAAGCGCGAATATCTCCAAAAGCTAACACCTGCCCTGAGCAGTTCTTAGCCATGTTATCCAATGGGAGGTGGATAACATGGCTAAGAGCATTAGCTCGGTAATGCATGAATATCGCTGACTTTTCAGCGATATTCATGCATTGCGGCCGTTTTTTATCGCATTTGCGATAAACCTTGCTAATAGCAAGGTTTATCTGCGATAAAAATCGCCGATTTGCAGCGATAATTTTTGTCTCTAAATAAGTTAGAGACAAAAATTATCTCTATTGGTTGGTAATATGCCCCATGGTTCTGAAAAGTATCCACTGAAGGTCAGCACTGCACTTGGAATATTCACCATGGAATCTCAGTCTAGGAGTGTTTGGGGTTGGGTGAAGTCAGTAACCCGAACCCAGTAGGGATGGTGCAGGCTGCTGACACATAGACTGGCACTTCAGTAGGTCCCAAGTGTATATAATTCTCATGCAAGTTTATCCTGAATGATCTCAAGGACTTCAGTCCTCTTGAAAAAAGATGCCGGGTGGTTCTCTCCGAAATACAATGTCCTCTTGATCCGGGTCTCTCTGGGCAGCAGGCTCCTCTGGCTCCGGACCTAAATTGACTCAAAAATTGCTCTGGCTTCGATAGGTGTCAATTTAGATGAGCAATGACTCTTCAATGTTCCTTCAACAGACAGTCGGCCATCTTCATGCTAGGCATGAGTCAAGGGGAAGGAAACACAGCTTGAGCCAGCAGCACTACACGATTAAAGTATTCAAAAGCTAAACCTTAAGTGCAAATATAAGAAAAGGTATTAATCGCCTAATAAACGCACCTCATATTAGTATACAAGTGTAGTGAGAATACAGTAATACAAGCAGAGCACAGGAAATGTTGGGGTGGTGCTTCTGCGCTTATCCCACACCCTAATACCAAAGGTGCGACGAGTTGGCTGTTTTCCCGTAAGATCTGAAGAAAGTGAATTTGGTGAAACGCGAATGTACTGAAGATCATTGAATCTACTTATTTCTAAAATATAGAACATTCATTCTCTTCTCAACACAGGTGCTTACTGTTTGAACCATATAGGTTTCCTTTTTATTGCTACACAACTGAGTGCTTTGGTTTTCCTTGTTATAAACCTTAAATGTACCAGTAAATTACCAGAAGCTGTATCACGAATTTCCATTTCTAGACAACAGCACATTCCCACTTTGACCAGCTACACCACACAGTAAAGGAGAAACTGATGACATTTTAAGACAATCTACATTTCCCAACAAAGTTGCAATCACTATAGTCCAATGAAAGCAAGCAATCTCAAGCCAAAAAGACCCTAGAAATATCAAACTTAGGGCCAGATGTACGACTATTCAATGTTGTGAGTCGCAAATTGCATCAAATTGCGACGCGCAATTTGCAACTCGCAATAATGAATGTACAACAGTGTCTCAGACACTGTTTGTGATTCCCAATGGGGTCGCAAATTTCAGGCCTCATTAATATTCATTAGGCTGTCTTAATTTGTGACCTCATTGGAAATGCCTCGTACACACAGGGATGGCGGCCTGCTAGGATGCATTTAAAAAAAGAAAAATTAAACTTTCCAGTTTCATTTTTTAAGTGCAGGCAGTGGTCCTTGGGACCACTAGTTGCTTTTAAAAATGTTTACGCACCCATTCACAAAGAGGAAGGAGTCAAAAACCATGTTTTGCGAGTTGTTAATAGGTTAGCGACGTGCAAAATATGGTTTGTACATCCGGCCGAATTCCTGATTGCGACCGCAAAAAACGGTTGTACATCTGCCTCTTAAACATCAAAACAATTTAAAAAAAACACTGACGGCCGGATGTAGGACCGTTTATTGCGGTCGCAAAGGAGCATTTGGCCCATTTGCGACGGCAAAAACCAGAAGCACACTGTACTAACCCTATTTTGTGAGTCGCTAATCTATTAGAGACTTGCAAAATAATGTTAGCAACTCGCTATTAGGGAGGACGTGCCAATAGCGAGTGCAAATGCCATGTCTGAGGGTTTTTCAATTGCATTTGCAGTCGCAAAAAACTCTCAGTTTACCACCTATGTCAAGTAGGTGGTAACCCATTCGCAAATGGGAAGGGGTCCCCAGGGGACCCTTTCCCCTTTGTGTATGGGTGCGCAAATATTTTTCAAGAGCTGGCAGTGGTCCCAGGAACCACTGCCTACCCTTTAAAAATTAAACTGAAAAGTTTCATTTTTCTATTTTAAATGCAGCTCATTTTCCTCTAAGGAAAACAGGCTGCAATTAAGAAACCAATCTGTTTATTAAGAGATTCACAGTTTGAAACACTGCTACATGTCTACAACCCTGGGGCCGGCAGCATACCAATAGTGAGTAGTATATACAGGTTGTGCATCAACAACCCAGGGGGCAGGCAGCGATCTTGAGTCTCACAGAGCATTTAATACAAAATAAAATGTATATAAACAATTAACGATAGAACACTCTCCCCCCTCCACTTCCATCAGTCCCCTCCACCCCACCATCCAGCGGTACTCATCCAAGAAGCGTGGCAAAGCATTCACTCTCCGCAATTAGCGAGGTGTGATCAACTATGTGCTATCAGTGGACTTGTCGGTAGTTCCCTCTCCACTGTACAAATATTGGGGACAGGTAACTTCCCTTGGTTCAGTTGAGAGGTTCTGAATGAATGGGGACCAAAGGTCACGGTAGTACTCCTCTTTGTGACCTGCCACCATTGACATGCATGTTGTGTCGTGTGACCGGTCAAACTACACTGTGGGGGCAATCTAGGTGGTCTAACTCTTGGGCACGTGGCCAGGGCCTAGCAATGAACACACGGACACCTGGGGTATGTTGGATGGTTACTTGCGCTGCCGCCAACTGGCGTACGCACGCACGTAGACCCTTTTTATTGGTTGGGTCACGTGTGTCTACGCTGTGCGTCGGCTGCGCTCCAGACGTAGATAAACTAGAACACAACATTCCTTTCCAACCACAAAAGAAAACACAGGCAAGGATGAAACAGTCACACAGTTCTGCATAAAGTGTTCAGGACACCATCGGGTGATATCAGCATACAGTCTAGTAATGGGTGTGTAAAAGACAGTCAAAATAGTGGAACAGTCTTACATGAAGTAGTCTCGGAGGCGGCGAGATGGCTCTGGATTCTGTCTCAGGTGGTAGTGACTTGGACCTCTGTTCGGCGTGGCACCAGCCCCACCCGGGGATGGTTGTTGACACTCACTGGCTCCCGAACGGCTTACATCCGGTTCCACGCCAGGGTCCTCGGGTGTGTTCGGACGAGGGTCTTCCTCTCTGGTGGAACCGGTGGAGTCGAGAGGTTCTTGTTCCTCACAGTTGTTGGAGTCTGCGGGTGAAGACGGAGGCTCTGGGCTGTTCACTTCGGGGTGTATTGGGGGCTCCACAGGGGAGGCCGCCGCGGCCTCCGGATGAAAGATTTTGAAGTGAGATGTGTTGCGAGTGACCACCTCTCTACCACGAGTCGCTATTACTCGAGTTCCTTTTATGTTGACGACCTTCCAGGGTCGGGCTTCATAAGTGAGTCTAAACTTCCCGCTGGTGACGCGATTCTTTAACAGTACCAGATCTCCACAAGTGATCTGCGGAGCTTTGGCTCTCCGGCGTAGGCTGGTCTGGGCATATGATTTCCGTCAGCGGGCTTCAATCTGTTTTTCATTGGAGGGTGCCGGTTTCCAGCTCGGGTGGTAAGGAATGGAGTCCACGACCACTCTCCCCATGAGAGCATGTCCTGGGGCGACTCCCGTGGTCGTGTGGGGTGTTTGCCGGTAGCTCCTTAGGAATGTGAATATGGCCAATTCCGCGGATTGCCCTTTTTCATGAGCTATTCTGATGACCTTGCTAAGGGTCCTCATGAAGCGTTCAGCTTATCCATTTGCTTGCGGCCAGCGTGGCGTTATCCGGCGGTGTCGTATTCCCAGGGTGCTCAGGTAATTGGCGAGTTCCTGCCCTTGAAAAGGCGGTCCATTGTCAGTCCGCAGTTCTTTGATCAGGCCATGGGTTGCTATGATTTTCTTCAACCTGGGGATGACCTCTGGTGCGCTGGTGGTTGCTATGATTTCCACTTCAGGATATTTGGAGTGGTCGTCAATGGCCACCATGGTGTGCCGTCCATCCAGAAGGCTGCCGAAGTCTAGGCTGACACATTCCCAGGGATGCTGGGGCCGGGGTTCCACCACTATAGGAGCTTCTCGTGGAGCGTCTCCGGTGACTTGGCAGGCTGCACACGATCTCACCGTGGCCTCGACAAGGTCATCCATTAGGGGAAACCATACCTTGGTCCTTAGCCGGGACTTTGTTTTCACCATTCCCTGGTGGCCTACATGGGCCAGTTGTACCATGCGAGCCGTGAGGGCAGACGGTATCACTAGTCGGTGGCCCCGCAGGAGACATCCGGTATCATCCTCGTTGAGCTCCTCCCGTACATGGTATAGACTTTCCAAAATGCGCTGTGCTTCTGGTCAATATCTTCCAGCTCTCCCGGGCTCGGCGCCAGTTTCCACTCCGGAGTGCTTCTCGGGCCTTTCGCAGGAAGTCATCTGCTCGAGTGGCTTACGCAATACTCTCCAGGGATACGGGGAGTGGGCAGGATCTGGCTGTGATGCACCTCAAGTATGCTTCAGTGTCCGCCGCGTCTTCCATTTCTTCCCTGGTCGCAGCTCTCGGGTGTCGGGAGAGATAGTCCGCCGGATTTTTCGCCCCTGGCTGGTATTCTACCCGGCAGTTATATTCTTGGAGTTGAAGCATCCATTTCTCTATGCGTGGGGGAGGTTTCGTAGAGGTGCCTGAGAAGAGGGCTACCAGTGGCTTGTGATCCGTAGCTACTGTGAAAGGCTTCCCATATACATACAGGTGGAAGTGTCGGCATCCCCAGTGAATGGCTATCGCCTCTTTCTCGATTTGTGAGTATCTTTGTTCAGTCTCGGTGAGCGAGTGACTTGCGAATGCCACCGGGGTCCACTCTTCATCCGCTCTCTGTCTTTGCATCAGGACTGCCCCCAGGCCCATAGGGCCTGCATCCACGGTGACTAGGGTTAGTTTCCGGGGGTCAAAAAAGGCCAAAGTGGTGGCATCTGAGAGGGCTTCCTTGATCCCCTGAAATGCCTTGGCTTGTTCCGGTACCCATCTCCACGGCGTACTATCATTAGTAAGGTCTCTCAATGGTAGAGTGAGGTTGGCCAGGTCCCGGATAAACCTCCCGCAGTAATTTCCCATCCCCAGGAAGCTGCGGACTTCAGTGACAGATGTGGGGGGAGCAGCGGCTTCAATGTCTTTCACCTTGTCGGGGTCGGGGTTGACCCCATCAGCTGAGAATGTGTATCCGAAGAATTGTAGTTTGCGTTTCAGGAACTCACACTTCTCGCTACGGAGGGTAAGGCCGGCCTCTCTGAGTCTTTTGAACACTTGCACTTGCCAGGCGTTGTGTTCCTGCACGGTGCGGGCATGTATCATGATATCGTCGCTGACGTTGATGACTCCCGGTATGTCAGCTATCAATTCCTGTATCACGTTTTGGAATACTTCCGCGGCGCTGGACACACCAAAACTGAGGCGAGTGTATCTCCTGAGTCCCACGTGCATGGAGAAAGTCGTTATGTTGCGTGACTCTTCATCAAGCACCAGCTGGTGATAGCCAGATCGGAGATCTAGCTTGGAGAACCAGCTTGCCTCCGCCATTTCTCCTATCAGATCATCAATTGTGGGGGTTATGTGTCGCTCCCTCTTGATAGCTGCGTTGGGGAGTCGCATGTTCACGCATATTCGGACGGCTCCTGGTTGTTTCGGTTTGCGAGTGACCACTATGGGTGACACCCACGGAGTGCGGCCTGTTACTAGGATAGCTTGTCTATAAGGTTGACTTTACAACTCCCATCAATAAGGGTTGTCTAGACTGGTGCAAGGTGCCGACTAGAATAATGGACAGCATATACCAGGCTAACTTCTCACAAAAGTGTTTTGTAGTTTCACTATTAACTTTGCAGATACAGTCCCAGTAATCGTAGTATGGAAAGAGGCCTTGGCTAAACGGCTAGCAATGGCTGAAATAGTTTCAGATGAAATGGGCATTTAATTGGTACTGCAGCACAGTGAGGTTTTTGCTTCGTGTCTTAAAATGTTTCTGTTAGGTGTGAAATAAACTCTTCATTTAGAAACAGGGTGGGAGCATGCCGCCTCACATCTCATCACTCAATTTGCCCCATTACATCATGATCTCTTTCTACTACTCTATATAGAGCTTATTGACCACTTCATACACAAACTATCACTCTCAATCTTACTTTCTATCTATTTTATACAGCTCTCACCCCTATCTATTAACAATACCACATATTGCCAATACCCAAATACACTACATACCAAACAATTCCACAAATAACACAATTCAAACTACATACTTTACCTTCAAACAACATACATCCACTCCCCTACAAACAAAAAACATACTTTAAAAAAATCCAATAGCTCTAACTTTCACAATTGCAAGACCAATTGCATTGCACATGCTTGTTTAATTCAAACTATTTGATAGAACTGAGGGGTATATTATCAAGGGGTTTTATCTCCGCTTTTTTGGCTTTAAAAGCCAAGAAAGCGGAGATAAAATTATCTCCCTATTACCAAGCTGTCGCTAACACCAGTTAGCAACAGCTAATAGGAGATAGCGACCATCATGGGCCCCACTTTGCATGTCAGTGATATTTATCACTAATGATATGCAAAGTGGGCGTGCCAAGATGTTAGCGACTGGAAACAGTCGCTAACATCGCTATCTCCTATTACCAACTTTTGGAGATATTTGCGCTAAGGGCGAATATCTCCAAAAGCTAACACCTGCCCTGAGCAGTTCTTAGCCATGTTATCCAATGGGAGGTGGATAACATGGCTAAGAGCATTTGCTCGATAATGCATGAATATCGCTGACTTTTCAGCGATATTCATGCATTGCGGGCGTTTTTTTTCGCATTTGCGATAAACCTTGCTAATAGCAATGTTTATCTGCGATAAAAATCGCCGATGTGCGGCGATAATTTTTGTCTCTAAACAAGTTAGAGACAAAAATTATCGCTAGTTGTTGATAATATACCCCTGAGTGACTTGGTGTTTGCTGCTCACCGCTGTTTCGTAAAGTAAATACCATAATAAAGAAAACAGTTAAATTAAAGCAATATTGAAGCAGAGTTAAGGTGTAACCTCAAAGAAGAGTGTGTCAGGAGAAGGGGATAGAAGATTAAGTTAGTGTTGTAAGTGGTGAATCTGAAAGGTAAAATAGAAAACTATTGTCAAATACATACTTTGGAAAACAGATCACTATTTTTGTTGCAGCACAAGAAATCTTTATGTGAGTGTACATCTTCAGTTTGTGAACAAAAACCTGTAAATCTATGTGAGACCCATGGTTTAGAGTGGAGCAATACTACCTGCAGAGGAGGTGGCTGCTTCTAAGTGGAGACATCCATTCTATGGAACACATTGCCAAAGAAAATTAGGATGTTGCTAAATTAAGTGAAGAGAAAAATCTAAGATTTTATTCTAGACAATGACGCATGTATAATTTTACGGCAGCAATAAGAGGAAATGACCAAATAAAAGCAGTATGGCATCACCGTCACTGTAAAGTAGTACGCAAACCAGCATTCATCCTCTCATAAAGCGTAATAAAGCAGTAACGAAGAATGCAAGAGGCAGTGCAAACTTGCAGTAGAAGAAATACAAATCCATCCAAATAATAAAAAAAGAAAGGGAACGAGATCAGGTTCTTACAGCATCGAAGTGTTGAACTCATGCCAAACCTGGCAAAGAGGATACATGAAAGAAGATGGCAAGCAATTCATAGAAAAAAATAGTGCCATCATAATTATCAAACTCGTAAGTTACAGTAATAAGCATACATATTTGGGAGCCTACTGGCACATTCAGACACTGTTCCACTTCTAACACTGAACCCAGGATCCTAGTGTAGCTAGTATATGTGCATGAGTACCAGAATAAACCAGAGTAACACAGGCATGTGGGTTCCATGTTGGAAACATCTCTGGCTTGTTGATGGGATGGAGGGAGGACAGACAGTGGAAGTGTAAGGGTGACATTCCTGAGAAGAGGAAACAGCTTTTCAATGAAGTGGAGACTGCTCCCACTTCAGTGTCTATCCCTGCTGTGGATGATCAGAACTGGTAACAGCACTGCTCTGAAGAGCATCACTCAAGATAACGGCTGACGGGATTCTTTATGAGCCTTTGCGTCACTTTTGCTCCACCGGTGCATCAGTTTGTGTGACCCACCAACAAATGTGCCTTGTTGCACCATATTTGCAAAGTGACGCATCTAGGTAGATGTGTCACTTTGTAAACCCCTGCGCTACATTACACCTGCACCAGGTATAATGTATGCAGGGTGGGTGTTCCCACATAAGTAAGCATCGTAGAACTGCGCCACTTCCAGGATGCAAATGCATCAATATCTTACGCCTGCCTCACAGCAGGCCTAAGACTGATGCAGACCCTTTCACAAAGCGCTTGCCCCATGTGAAAAGACACAGTGCTGGAGTTGCGTCACTTTTGTGACATATTCCAGCAATGCATCACTTTTGCATCCACAGATACGTCCGAAATACTGACGTACTGAAGCACTAAGAAGTGATGCTTTCACGCAGCGATACGTCACTTCTCATAAATGAGGCCCTGAGTCCTGAAGACTGTCAAAGAAGGACACCTAAAAAGTGAACTGACCCAAACCGATTCTGCCTGTCATATAGGGAACCACAGCTCCTATCTCCCACCTCAGTATAAAAATGGGAACTGCTGACCT
The DNA here is from genome assembly GCF_964261635.1 of Lissotriton helveticus. Taxonomy (NCBI): domain Eukaryota; kingdom Metazoa; phylum Chordata; class Amphibia; order Caudata; family Salamandridae; genus Lissotriton; species Lissotriton helveticus. The sequence goes on along the minus strand of NC_136061.1, from coordinate 3,683,934 downwards.
ACTAATTGGTCCAGTTCCACGTTCTTTTTAACTTTAATGCTTTGATTCCAGAGGTGAAAAGGCACTACCTGGAGTCTGATCTGGAAGAAAAGTTTCAGATTTGTCCCAAGAATCAAGGAGCCCTGCCTGAGCAAGAAAGAGTGTGCCGACCTCTCAGGAGGAACTGAGAGCTGGAAGGGGCAGAAGTAGTTGGTTCTGATGCAGAGGTCTTCCCAACAGAGATGCGGACTGTGTGATTGGAGTGGTCAGGGTCGTCGATCAATCTTTGCAATCATCTGAAGCAGTCTCAGTATTTCCGAATCACACTGGATGGCCACCTTGTGCTGTCCTTGTCATTACCACCAAGGCAATTGTGTCAAATGTGCCCGATTGGCCGTCTCAACTGAAGGTGGAATAGACACTTGCTTTGCGGCACCCACTCTGTGCCTGTGACCCGAGATGAAGTGACTGTCATTATCGTGCTGCGCAGCCCAACCACAAGGAAGTAAACACTGCAATTCTACATTACCTGGTAAGGTACACTCTGTGAGTATTAGACCTACTCGAAAGGGATTAGAAGGTAGTTGGTTCCGCTGTGCCGAAATTCGACAGTCCGGCAATCTATTGAGCCACTCTGACTGCTGGAATTCAACATGAGGGAAAATATTGTCTTTGCGGTTTCACGATATTTGCAATTAATGATGAGGGTCAGGCAAAAGATGTGCCAGTTAAATACTGCCTCTGTTTGTCAAGAGGCTGGGTCCCTCAATTGATTCTGCCTTAAGGCAGCACCTGCTCTTTACTGTCTAGGATTACATAGCTAATGTCTCTATATTCTCTGACTCTTAATGTGCTCCATGAAAGTTTTGGTTGTGCCGCTTTTTATCTAAACTTTTATTTATTGTAACTAATTTCTTTATTATTGTGTTGCTGTCTTGAATCTCATAGTAGCACGTGCAATTTACTGCCCTGGGCAAGAAAGACATATATGTATAACTTTATTTCTTCAAACTGCCTAATAAAACACTAGCTGCACCTCTTTTTATCAACACATTTTTTGGTGGTAATTAATTGATTTATGATAGTATTGTTTGCATTGAACTTTACCTCAACTAGCACTGTGGGCAATTGACCCCTTCAAAGCAAATTGCTGATTTTAAGTTTTATGTATTTTTATTCTGTATCTTTATTTGTTCTATTATGGCTTTTAGCCAAAATGAAGATGATGATGATGATTAATGTAAAGGAAAACTGAATAAAAAATTGCATAAAAGAGGGTGATTGGTTATGTGTGCACTGTTTTATAATGCCAGTTATGTTATGCTGCCTTTATTTTGTTGTCTCCAATTATTGCTACTGCCAAGAACAGATTAAAGAGAAAGGGAATATTGTACCTCTTTGTTTTATGCTTAAATCAGATCTGTCACAAATCATGCTATCCAGGAAAGCCATCAAGAATAGGCTTTTCTCTAGTGCCTCTGAGGTTACACCTCTTACTGCTTTGCATTTGGTGATTACATACCCATCCTAACACTTCCTTACTGTCCACTCTCTGTGTACAATGTATTCACAAGTTTGAAGCGTACTCTTCAGCCATCTCATAAGAGATGATACTCAACAGCAATAGACGGCACCACTATCCATATACCTCAGCATCAAAACCAATGACCGGGGAGGCGCACGGTGGCGGCAAACCAAAATGATCTCTCTGTGAATCAGCTCCATGACACTGAGGAACGGTTGGAGCCGAAGGGCTTTCCTTTTTCATCGGAGCGCAGAAACAATAATGGATTCTCCATTGGAAGCTGTGCAGAGTGCTGGGGCAAGTTTTTTTAAGACCTTAAATGGTCTTTTTGGACACTTTTTCTTTCTTTCCTTTCTGCCTCCTACAGCTTTGTATTGTGGCCGCCATTTTGTATGCTGAACACCTGCACTTTCCACAGCAGGCAACGATGCAGCAATGTTTCCTTTTGGGACATTTTCAACATGATCTCTGCTACTTCATGGTGAGATGGTCATAATTATCAATGGATGACTTTTCTCCCTTAAATACATTAACTTCTCCTTTTCAGTCAGGCTCTCTGAGGGTTTGTTGACGCAACCTCTAGCTAGTCTCTATTGCGTGTGGCCTTGGAGTTTTGTGCCTTGCAGTAGATTTTTCACAAGCTGCATTTTTACACTGTGTTCTGGCCATGGACCCTTCACATTCAAACAAGCCTCATGGAGTTTCTGGTTCCAACTCTGGTGGGCGAAAGACTCGGCTGGTAGAACCAACTAATGTGCCAAAAAAGATCCATCCTCCCCAACAAAATCACCTCTTCCTTTGATGTTGGAGGACATCATTGACGAATTGTGCAATATTAGACCCTTTATGACGGACCCTACTGCAACACTTCAGAGAATTGAAGATAAATGGTCCGATCCGGAATCCAGACATTCGGATGTGGAAGAAAAAATCTGTGACGCACATGATGTTGTTGCCAAAGTGGAATTTCTTTCTTGTGAAGTTATGCAAATGAAGAAAGCTACAGAAGATTTAGAAAAACGTAACAGGCGCAACAACCTACGAGTTTATGGAATTCCGGAAGTTTACGAAGGCTCGGATACTCTCTCTTTCTTGAAGGTTCACATTCCGTAAATAGTTGGCCTGTCGAAATCTACTGATCTAAATATTCAAAGGGCACACAGGATAGGCCCCTAGAACACATCTTTCTCAAATAAACCACAGGGAAGCATATTTTCAAGAATATTCTGATCTCATGGCAATCCTCAATGCAGCCAAGCAACAGAAACAGATGCTCTGCCCACAAAATCTTCTTCAGTCAAGATGTCTCCAAGCCTATTGCTAATCATTGAAAAGAGGTTTGAGACCTCAGACTATCACTGAGATTCATGAATGACCACTACGGCCACATTCATCCAAGTGACTTATAAGAACACAACTTTTACTTTCGAAGATACTGACGAGCTTATGAAATTCATTCAAGTTCATAAAGGAGAAGTTATGGAATTGAGCAAATCTTAATTGTTCTCTCATATGTTCTCTCTCTTGTTTTTTAGGTTCTCCCCTGCAACTTGTTGATGCTGGCGCCCTGTTCTGCCTTGTCCATCAATGTTGTTGTGTATGAACCACTCCGTTGCATTTTCTTCCCTATTGTTTGGTAAGGTCCCTTCGATTGTGTTGCTTATGTTTACCTTTATTGACTATAATTTTCAGTGTTCTTTCTTCCTGTATCAGTAAACCTATTCTTTCTCGGTGTCCCTCTCTGGAGTGGCCTCTATCCTTTTCTCCCCCTCCTCCATTAATGTTCTTTTTTTCAGTGATCATTATGAAAAAATTCTTTTGGCTTTTTGTCATCGTTTCTCTGTTTACACTCTCAGGGCGAAAGTGTTCCCCTTTTACTTCTCCCTTCTATCTCTTTTGTTTCCTCTCCTTCCCCCACTCTTTTCCTCTCCTCTTTTTACTCCATTGAATTGCAATCTATTTCTATCTCTACCTTTTTGAGTTATTTTACTATGTTCAACCTGGCATGTGTAATTGGACACATCAAACTAGCTGTTTTACTTTCTTTCCTCCTGCCAATTCCTGTATTCCTTTTTTTATTGGCCCGTGCATTTCCATCTCTTATCTTGTTCTGCCTTCTTTCGGTACTTGTGCCACCTATTGTCACTCTGCCTCTTGCATCTCTCTTACTACTCTTTCTTTAAGTTTCATGCATTTCTATGCTTAAATTTGAATAGGTTTTTTTGGTGAGTGTCCTTCGTATTATCTCATGGAATGTTAAAGGTATCCATTATCCAGTTAAAAACAGCACATTTTGTCTCACCTTGCTAAATTGAAATGTCATGTAGTGTTGTTGCAAGAAATGCACCTTAAATTGCAAGACTTACCTTCCTTGCGTAAACTATGGGTTGGAGATATTTTTTGTTCCCCAGCAGTGAATAACAAGAAAGGTATAGTCATTTTGTTTCATAATTCACTTAATATCCTTTTGCAAAATGAGGTCAAGAACACTAACGGTATATACCTTTTATTGAATATGAAAGTTAACAATACAAATCTTTCCATTTGTAATGTGTATGGTCTCAATGGTATTGATTTAGTATTTTGGAATGATTTCTCCACACTTCTCTCTTCCCATGCCTCCAAACATTTGATCTTGGGTGGTGATGGATCCCTTTTTAGACTGGAATCCATTCCCAGGAAAATGCAAAAGACCTTTTACAAGGCTATCACTTCCAGAGGATTGGTGGTACCTGGAAAACTTCCCATCCTGATGTCTTGGAATTCTCTTTTTCTCCCCTGTTCACAGGTTTCACTCCCACATAGACTATATATTTCCCACCCAATCATCTCTTCAATTCATGACTAAAGCAGAGATTGGCTTCATTCTCATTTCGGACCATGCCCCTGTCATTTTGGATATGGATCATCCAAAACCTTCACCTACTTCTTGCAGATGGCGTTTTAATAATGTCCTTTTGCTGGACTCATCGAACAATTTACACATCTTATGCAGGAATTTTTCAATAATAATCTCTCCTCCGCTTCACAATTTCATTTTATCTGGGATGCTTTCAAAGCTACCGCTAGAGTTTACATATTAGACTTTGCCTCTCGGAAAAAGAAGAAAGCACTTATGGAGGCAACATCCACTCTAAAGCAAATTAAGGCCCTAGAGCATGAATATTGTACCACAAATCGCCCAGATACACTGTCCAATCTCAATACAGAGAAAATGCGAAATAATAAGCAATCCTGGGACAATGCTTGTAACAATCTTCTTGAATTCAATGACAACATGTATGGTGGCCGGAATAAAGCAGGCAAATACCTAGCAAATTATCTTAAAATTTAAAAACAAAAATTCAAAATTGTTGTTATCACTGACAGCGCAGGAATCAGACACATTACAGATGCAAAGATTCTTGATTGTTTCACTGAATACTATACCCCCCTCTACACCTCTGAGTCGACTCCTTCCTCTGCTCAAATCATTTTCTAACCACCGGTGAACAGGGGGGTCTTTTACTCAGGTGAGGCTATGTCTGATCCCTAAAAAGACAAACACCCTTCTCTTTGTAAAACTTCCAGGCCTATCTCCTTGATTAACACAGATTGTAAGATCTTTGCTAAACTACTTGCCCTTTTAATTAATCAAGTAATCCCAGACCCTATTAATATATATCAATCAGGATTTATAAAAGGGCGGTCTATCACAGACAACTCTAGAACTTTCCTTAATATCATTCATTTAGCCTTCAAGGCAGAATCACCAATTGCTGCAATTCCATTAGAAGCTGAAAATGCATTTGACAGACTAAACTGGGAGTTCATTTTTGGCGCGTTGAAATGGCACAGCTTTAGCCCCCCTATTATCAGATACATACCAGTCATTATATTTTGCACTCTCCACCATTATTTGGTTGAACGGAAATCAATCTAAATACTTTCCAATCCTCAGAGGAACTAGACATGTGGGCCCTCTTTCCCCACTCTTATTTATGCCTGCCTTAGAACCCTTTTTGGAGAAACCTAGATGTTCCCCACAATATACGGTTCCCTAATTTAGACACACAGACATTAAGTTCACTGCATATGCAGCTGATAGTTTGCTATACCTCTCTAGTCCCACTACTTCTTTGCCAGCATTCTTCTCCTTGCTAAAGGAATACTCTTCAGTCTCTGGTTACAGACTGAATATAGACAAATCCGAGGTCATGCCATTGAATAAACATTGCTTTTCACATATGTTTCATGATACAGGATTTAAATGGAATCCCAGGAGTATCAAATGTTTAGGTATACTCTACGCTAATATTATTTAAAACACTGTTAAAATCAATCTTGCAGACATGCCTAAAAAACGTTCTGCATTCATTGATAGTTGGTCCCTACTTTTTTGTCCTGGTGGGATAGACTAGCTACAACTAAAATGATGTTGCTTCCAATCATCAATTTGTATCTGTCTATGCTCCTGGTCACTCTCCCACTCTCCTTTTTTAGCACTATCAACCTCTGCCTAACTAAATTCCTATGGAACAACCTTAAGGCTAGGATTTCACTGACTCATCTCCAGCAGCCCAAAGATTTAGGAGGGGTTTGTTTTTCTAATCTTAGACATTACCACTCTGCATTCATCCTGAAAAAAGTTTGGACCTTTTTATGTGAATCCTCCCATACACCTCTAATTGCTTGGCGTTCATTAGAGCAAGCACAATACACACCTTTCTTCTTCACTGCAGCTACTCGTTTCTCCCAAACCCCTAGAGGTTTCTCATCACCTACCTTCACGCATTCTACAACTGTTGTCACCTTATTTCTTAAAACACACCTTTCCTATTCAGACTGTCAGCACGCATAAAGATTTAAAACAGAGCTCTATTTTGGAAGGAATGGATTGATATAGGCATTATTACATTTGAGCACAGTTAAAGGATAGGCCGTTTATGGATAACACAAAGATCTAACAGATGTATGGTATATGCTCCCTACATGCTCCTCATTACCCCTTCTCAGATCATTTATAATTCATCTTTACCCTCAGAACTCTACCTCAGTCTCACTCAATCAAGCATCCAACCCCCCCCCCCCCCCCCACTTGATTTATCGACTCAACTAAAGGTATCCGCTATATACAGGATATTATCTTACACCACTGATTCTAGAACAACATCCAGTATAGAACTTCTCTGGGAAAAAGACTTGACACAGGAATTCTCATTTCAGACATATAGCTCTATCTGGCTGTAAATTCATATATCCTCACGCTCAGCTAGTGCAACACAGACTTTATACTAGTTCTATAATAGGCTTTTTCTCACCCCTACAGTGCTGCATAAGTTCAGATTGTTGAACTCCAAGAAATTAAGGTGGTGTTATCATGTAAACAGTGATTTACTTCACATGTTCTTTCTTTGCCCTCTGGTTAGTAGCTTGTGGTTACTCAGCTGAAAAAAATGTAGTGAAATGTTATCTACCAACGTTCCCTTTGACATTGTGCCCGTTTTTTTGGGTAGCTCCTCTTCTATATCGGATGCTCAGGGAAACGTAGGTAAATGTATTGATTTATTTCTAGCTATTCCTTCTCAGATCATTACCACTAACAGGAAGGATAGAACTAAAATTTCATATCAACCCTGGTTGAGCATGCTTTGTCTATGTGGGTAAAAAATCCTAGGACATCAGCAAGGAAAATGACCAATTTTTACATAACCAGTGGTGTAAAGAAGGAACAAAAAAATGAACTGTATATAAACATATATTTAATAAGTATGACTAAAAATCATATAGAATCTAACCTATATGATGGAATAAACAAATATAATTCATAAAAAGACAGACATAGGTATAAACAAATCAATACATATCTTATAAATCCTACACTTTACAAAACACAATACATTCATGTAAAACAATGGAATAAAAAGTACTGAAAATTTATAATCATTAAACAAACTCTTGCTTTGTCACCATCATAAACTAGAACGCGCACATGCTACTTCAATACCTCTTTTGATTAAAAAAAATTACTGTGATCACCATTAACCATATTTCTTTCCAGGTTGGCTATTTGATTTTCCTTGTATTCACATTGTCATACTCCTTCCTAATGTTATTATGTCTTATTACTTCTCAATATTAGGCATAATTGTTTAACTAACTCATGGTATTTCCCTCCCCCGCCCCTCACTTTCTTCCCCCGCTTTTAAAAGCCCAAAATGCTAAAATGCATTTATTCTAAGTACATATTTAGAAGGTTTAATTGTATTCTTCTTTTATAATAACTACACCTTAATTCAACATTTTCACTGATTGACCTATTTTTACATAATATTGTACAGATGTTTTTTGCTTACTAGTTCAATAAAGCATTCTAAACAAAAAAAAAACTAAAAATAACAATGGCTGATTGTGGTGTGACCAGCAATTAAGTCTGAGTAACTTCGAGCAGGTAGGAAAGAGATAGTTGGAGTATCGCTTACTAGAGTCTTATATTGGAGAAAGATAACTTGTTTACTGAGAAAAATGTTAAGCCATATGCTTGATAACAAGCGATGATAGGATTCCCATTGTTTTAATGTTAATTCAATATGGATTTGATTCCTTAATTATATTGATTTGTTCTCATATTTTGCAAGAGAGATTTTTTAATTAAACATGTCTAAAGTTAATGGTATATCATTTCATTGGTGAACTTGTGTATTTATGCTATCTGCATGTGGAAAAAAAAGCAATTACAGAATAAATGACACAATGGAGGGAGTGTCAAAATATCTAGATCAGCTATATTAACCTACTCGTATATCAGTCCAGATTATCAACTACCACAATAGTGTCAAGGTAAGCATATAAAGGAAGCATAAATCTATTATTCTTAACTCCACATCCACCTCTCTTGATGATACAAAGAGGAACAATATGAATTATTCCAGACTTGTACCAACGAAAGAAACTATTCATTAATAAATAAAGACTGAAATCACTAAAGAGATGGCTTCTTACAGAGGAGGATTTTGTTTTTTTGGACACAGCATCATTGCATATCTCTCGAGCTAAATGTTTTGTCAATCACCAATACCCTTCCAGTTTTATCAAAGTACTGTAGTGATATAATATATTGGCATTTTCATAAGGGTTCAGAATTGCCTATTGCAAACCATAATCTGGTCAGGAAAGTTATATTTGCACTGCCATCACAACTGAGTTCTCGTGTGTATCAAACGGGAAAGGTGGCACAAACTGAAGAAGTGTCTTTGCACAGAGATCATATGAATTCAGTTCTGCAGGTGTTTTAATACATCTGTAAATAGTTTTGCTCTCAAACAGAAACAATGCAATGCTCCTAATAGAAGATGTGGATCGTGATTCTCATGAACTGCTGTGCACTAGCATGGAGCAAGGATGTGGTTATGATTTCTGTTCATAACTCTTGTTGCAACAAAGTGTTCAACCAAAAAAGAGTGAAGGCTCTGTCTTACATTTACATTTAAGAGATGTGTAGGTGTTACTGCCATAGTAATCAGTTAGGACAGTGATCTCTCCACCCCCTCCTCCAATTAAATTGATCTTCAGAGACATTAATAAGAATAAAATGTGAAAAGAGGGAGGGGTAGTCTCTTGTTCATTGACAGTCAAAGTGAGGTCTGTGTGCCACATGAGATGTTTCCCGACTGCACCAACGTTAAGAATCATGTCAAATAAAGGGGTAATAATGTATTTACACCTTAACTGAAATGCAGATATAACGTGATCCAGTCTTCCCACCCAGAGTTCATTCACCAGCAGATTAAAGATTCAAAGTTGCACTTGATGCCAGAATGCAAACACAACCTGCATTTGGAAGCCCCAGAAGAATTTAACAGACTAGCTGAAGAATTTTTAATGTAAACACAAGTTCCGAAACTGTCCAGGGAGAGGTTTATTGTAAAGGTTTAATAATCATGTACATTCGGAAAGTCTCTACTGGTTAACCAAAGGCCTGCTTTGGCTGCATACTCTCATGTATTGTGATCGCGCTCCACTGACATGTTGATTTTTGGGAGCACACACCACATGTTGCTGACAGACTGTGTGTAGGTTTTGTGTGCTGCGTTTAGCATGCTTGTGCCTCGTAATAATACTCCAGAGCTCAGCAGGGCTGCATATTTTTAGTGCTGCAGACAATTTATCAACCTAGTTTTGTGCGGTGCTGTTAAATCTAGAAACAGGTTTACAGCACAACACACTGCCAGCACTCTTCACTGAATTGTGTTTCTGGGTACTCTGTGACATGGTTTGGTAGGACCTTCAGGGTAGGGCAGCATTAAACTTGGTGGTGAGCAGGGACAGACACCCAGGCAGCGGCTGTACTCTCATGTATCAGCTAAATAATAACTTTGAACGTCCACGTAAATAGAATATAAAATAACGCCTATTGAAGAAGTTATGTCTGTCTTACGAGTTCACCTGACAAATATACTGACCAGCTACAAAACAAGCAACAAATACTTGTTCTACTAACAGTGCTTGTTTGTTTTTTTAGTTGTTATGGGTAATAAATGAAAACCTACATACCTAAAGGAACTTGGTAAAGCAAAAAAATATATTACAAGTAAATAGGGGGAAGGAGTTGGCCTAATGGCTAGGGCGGTCGACCTCGAATCTGGGGAACCGCGTCCGCGTCTCTGCAATGACGCTGAACACACTGTGATTGTGTGCAAATCACCTAAGCTCCCCGTGCCTACCAAAAATGAATGTCATCATGTAACGTAACTGGTAATTTATAAAATAAAACCGTAAATTTCACGGACAGTCCGTAAATTTGACCTCACGTCCGTTGTCCGTGAGGATCCCTTTTACGGACGCCTTTTGTCCGTAATTCTGAGCCCTGCAGGGAACAGCACTGTTCCCTGCCAGAGGCCTCAACTCCCTAATGGGGCCGCCACAACCTCCTCCTCGGAGCACAAGAGCAGCCCCCACCTTTTCTTTCTTTTAGTTTGCCGCATGCACTGCAGTTTCTGTGTGATGCCGCTTGTTCCTGCCTGTTTCCTTCCCGAGTAAGTGTCACTTAAGAAAGAAAAGGTGACGCCCCTCAAAAAAAAAACCGAAAGTTTGCCGTTCCGCCAACGCACAGAAATCCCCAAAACCCTGTGAGCCGTCCGCCTTCAAGCCGTAAAATCCCAAAACATAGGACATGTAGCGACAGCGCTGAGAGAAAAAGCCAAAAAATCATTAAAACGCCAGCCAAGAGTCTGGAAGCATTAGAACAGACCTGTACACGCAACGCAGGAAGGTACCCAACTAAAAGCCCTGAAGAAAAGCCCGATAAATGAGATATGGGCTTGGAAACGCGTCCAGTTGAAATAGTGCTTACTAAGTTTTATGCCTTTGCGTGACCAGTCCTAGACTAGATGCAATCAGGATAACCCTAGGCCTGGTACTATAATTAGTTGGTAGGGTACCACCTAGAAGCTTGGTAAAAATATTTTTGGGTAATTGTGTTGTTTAATAGATAAATGTAATTCAATTGTTTTGTGTATTGTAAAAAGTGTTTATTGGATATGTGCAAATTTATGTTTCTGTACGGCAACGAGAAAAAAACTCAGACTGTTTTTAGAAACCTACAAAGTGATGCAACTTGTATTGGATATAAAAAAAATAATATATCACCCAAGGATCAATTAACTTAGGGTGATAATCTGCTCAAAATAAAAAAAGTGGCACAATTCAACAGTGACCGGGTCCCTTATTTTCAATTATTAAGATGTTGTCCTACCCGGCCACAGTGAAGGACACAACCCCACTCTTTTTTACAAGTCTCAAAATGAAACTAGCAACACTGGGGGGCGGGCACCGGCAATGTGCCCCGACGCCCCCCTCTCCACAATTGAACACCGGAGCCCCACTCACCGACTCAGCAGGACTCCTCTTGTTTTGGTGGCGTCAGCGCTCGGCGGGGCTCTCTCTCCTCATGGGAACCCCGCCTTCATCATGCGCCCGCTTCGCCCGCTCTTCATCCGGTCCCCCATCTCGGGACCGGGACTTGATGTGGAGCCTTCGTGGCTCCGGGGCAGCAGTCCCCTCTTCGGGCGCCGGCCAATCACAGCGCGGCGGGTGGGACTTCCTTCTAAAACCAGAAGTCCCACCCCTCGTCAGGCGGTGCCTGACTTCCTGTTTGCGGCGCGAGGTCCGAGGCGGTGACTTCTCGGGGCACAGAGAGGGGTAGGCACCCAGGAGGTATAAAACAAAAGTAGAAACGGGGTGGGCACCCATTAAGGTGCACATAAACAGGGTGGGCACCCGTAAGTAAGAATGAAATGAAAACAAAGATGCAGGGTGGGCACCTGCGCACTCGGGGCATACAAAGGGCAGGAGCGCTTCCCTCCAAGGGAAAACGACAGCGCTCTGCCCAGAAATGAAAAATAAAGCACTCTCAAGGTGCTGGGGGCACAAACAGCACCAGGCCCCTAAGGAATGACCCCTTAAGCCACCAGGGCCCCAGCAACAAGGTCCTCCTAGGTGCAGAGGACAGGAGGGACCAAAAGAAGTCCTCCAGCGCCCAGGCAAAGCAGAGGGGTCCCAGCACGAAGACCATCTGCAATCCAGGGGCTGGGCAGGGCCCAGGGAGGCAAGCCTTCCCCTGGGCCCCAGCAGCAGCACGCCCCTTGTAGATTCAAGTAGGAACACAAGAACATTTTACAGCAGATCACAGCCTCTTTTTATACACACAATTCCTTTGTCTCTAGGGTGCAGGGTGGGGGAAAACCAGACGCAGCTGGTTCTGGAGCACGTTGTTTTGCTCAGCCCCTCTCCATATTCACAGGACAGGCCAGGGACATCAGACTAACCACAGGGGGCAGAGCCAGCATTGTGAGGGGAAAGACCAGCCCTATTCAGGTCCCAGGTGCAGCCCCTCCCTGCCATCGACATGCAGATCTCCCCATTCACCACCGGGGCAGACCCATACTGACTCACGGAGCCAGGCACACCAGCCAGCTCCAGCCAATCACAAGCCAGACAGTCAAATCACATTCATTGCACAGGCAGGCCAACTTCTAGAAGTGGCACTTTCAGACTAGACACATTAACGCCTCACGCATCATCGCGCAGCATTTAATCACACGAGTCCGCACATACCAAACTCGACCCTGCACTCCCCACACATCAGGAACTATGATGGACACTCATATCCCCCATGCATTCTTATGGGAGGGCAGGCCAACCTCACACACGCACTCAGGGAGCGCACGCACTTTACACTGCGCAACAGTGCTTAAGTACGCAAAGACCAGAAATCACTATAATTATCTCAGAGTTCAGTGCAAAAAGTTCAGGGGTGAACCTGTCAGAAGTGCCAAGTCCAACACACCACCTCATTGCTACCCTACCAATCGAGTCTCACCAACTCTGCAACCTCAATTTCCACCTCAATGACACCAATGATGCAAACTCCATAGTCCTGGAGACCCTGAACAGCATTGACCTCAACCAATAGCACACCATCTACAGGCATCAAATCTCCTCCCTCTGCAGCTGGAGCAAGGTTACCAAAGCTCAGACGTTACATGCCCTCATCACCTCCCAACCTAAGGGATCAACAGACTCAACTAGGATGCCTAGAACTTCGCTGCCTAGATGACTGACAGAGCCGACAGGGTCACCCCACTGAAACCCACAAAACCCAACAAGAGTTCTGAACATGCCAGGTAAACTTCAGAACTCAGGATCTACAAAGCACAATTGCCACAAACTAGAGAAACAATGGCTCACCACCAAAAGCCCCACCGACAGAGTAGCTCACAAAATAGCACTCAGCAACTATCACCGGCACATCAAAGAAGCCAAGAAAGCAGTTATCACCACCCACATCTGCGGAGCACACTAAGGGATTCTCCAACCAGACAGCTATAGAGATCACCATCACCCCTCCTAAGAACTTCAGACTTCTTCCACAGAAAGATCACCAACATCTACAGTACTTTCAATATCCAACCTGTCATGTTCCATCCCGATGAAGTCAACCAAACAGGTAATACTATCCATATCATCACCACATAACCATTGCTGTCAGTCTTGACCACTTTAGCCAGCATGTATTTTGTCCACTCTGGGGCGTCCACTGACCCCTGCCCCCACCACCTCTACAACCTCACATCAAACCCAATCAGCACACAAATCAACAGCATCCTCAACACCACCAGCTCTACAGCAACCTTCCAGACAGATGGAAACTTGCAGATGTCAGACACCTCCTAAAGGAAGCCTCAGCTGACCCCAACGATCTCAAAAAGGATCGTCTGATCTACCTACTCCCCTACCTGACCAACGATCCAGAGAAGCCATCAACCAGCAGTTCATTGAATCCCTGGGAAAAAACACCTATAAACGCCTCTCAATCAGGAGTCCTTGACTTAGATAGCACTGAGACTGCGCTGATTATCTCTATATATTCTGTCAGAACATTCCTAGACTGTGCAAGAAACTGTGGAACTAAACCTCCTTAACATCTCCAGGGGCATTCAACACGGTCTTTCACAAAACGCTCACCAACAGAATCTACAATATAGGCATACAGCAAGACTCCCTCAAGTAAATCACCACCTTCCTTACAGGACACACACAGAGCATCCGACTGCCTCCTTGACCTCCGCACCCAAAGACATAATATGCAGCATGCCACAAGGATCATCCCTCAGCCCACCCTCTTCAACATCTTCATGAGCCCCATCGCAGACATTGTCAGATCACACAGACTCAACATAATCTCCTGCACAGACAACATGCAACTGACCCTCTTGCTCACTGGGGACTAAAACTTCTGTCATCACCAATGTAACCAAATGGATGAGAGACAATTGCCTGCAACTCATCTCCGACAAAACTGAAGTACTGCTTTTCAGGAAGAACACATCTGTATGAGACCACAGCTGATGGCCTGCAGAGCTCAGACCCACCCCCACATGGATCTACCATGCATGCAACTTCAGCATCATTCTCGACAGCCAACTGATCAGGAAACAAGTCAATGCAGTTGCCTCCTCCTGCTTCCACACACTTTGCATGCTCGAAAGACCATCGCTCTTACCCTTGTCACAAGCTACCTTGACTACTGCAATGCCCTCTATGCCGGCATCTCCACCGAGCTCCTCGCAAAACTCAACCAGGACCTTCTTTCATGAACTTTCATCACCACCCAACTGAGAGACCTCCACCTTCTACCCATTCAGAAAAGATCGATCAATGAATTACTCAAAAAGGTGTTTTTATAGCACACTACTCACCGGTCGGTGAGGGTCTCAAGGTGCTGAGGGGGAGTGTAGCTCCTGGTCAGCCGATAAGCCAGGTCTTGAGGCTCTTCCTGAAGGAGCATCTGATGTTGACAGGGCACTCATTCCAGGCTTTGGCTGCGACGTAAGAGAAGGCTCTTCCACCTGCTGTTGGTAGGCAGAGCAGAGATTTCTTTTTTGTGCATGTAAAGAGTCTTTCATTGAAGTATTTGGGTCTGATGTTGTGGATGGATTTGTAGGCATGGGTGAGGAGCTTTACAGTTTCTCTCTTCTCAATGGGGAGCCAGTGGAGGTCTCGCAGGTGTTGGGTCATATGCTCATGTCGTGGAGTGTCGAGGACTAGTCTGGCTGAGGTGTTCTGGATGGTCTGGAGTTTGTGTAGCAGGGATTTGTTGAATCCAGCGTATAGGGCGTTTCCATAGTCCAGTCTGATAGTTATGAGTCTTTCTGACGTTGGGGGGGATCCACTTGAAGGTCCTGCGGAGGATGTGGAGGGAGTTAAAACAGGTGGAGGCGATGTCATTGATCTGGCACGTCATGGTGAGGGAGGAGTCTAGAATGATGCTGAAGTTCTGGGAGTAGTCTGTTGGGGTGGGAGGGTTTCCGTGGGCATAGGACCACCAGGAGTTGTCCAAAGCAATACGGGAGGATCCGAGGATAAGGACCTCTGTCTTCTCAGAGTTGAGCTTTAGGCAGCTGTTGCTCAAACAGGCTGCAACATCTTTCATTCCTTCCTGGAAGCTGAGTCTGGAGTCTCCGGGGTTCATTGTGAGGGAGAGGATGAGCTGTGTTTTGTCAGTGTAGGATATTATGCCGAGCCCATGCTGTCTGAAGATGGTGGTGATGGGGGCCATGAAGATGTTGAAGAGTGTGGGGCTGAGTGATGATTCTTGGGGTACTCCGCAGTTGATCTCTATGGGTTCTGAGAGTATCATCATTTGGGTTCTACCGGCGAGGAAAGAGCAAATCCATTTCCCTGTATGCTGGTGTCATGGAGTATGCCTGCCAGAGTGCGGTGGGCGACTGTGTTTAAGGCTGCGAAGAGGTCTAGCAGGATGAGGGCCACGGTGTGGCCTTGGTTGAGTAGCATGCAGATGTCATCTGTGGCAGTGTCTGTGCTGTGGTTACTGTGGAATATGGACTGGGAGGGGTCAAGGATGCCGTCCTCTTCAATGAAAGTGGTCAGCTGGGCATCTCTGTGACTTTGGCTGCGAAGGGAAGGAGAGATATGGGCTGGTAGTTTTTCAGGTTCGTTGCGCAGCTGTGAGTTTCATGAACTGACGGGTATGAGGATGTCAGTTCAAGATCCTCATGCTCATCTACAAATCCCTCCTCAACCTAGGAGATGCCTACGTCAACCATCGACTTAACTTCCACCGACCCGCTAGACACCTGTGTTCGTCTTCACTCACCCTCACACCCTCGCATCTGTCACATCAGTGGCGACTCCTTCTCCTACATTGCTGCAAAGACTTGAAACATCCTTTCCCCCTAGATCTGTACACCCCTCTCTCTGGCAGACTTGAGAAAGAGACTGAAGACTTGGCTCTTTGATGGACACACAGAACCAGATTCCCCTAGGGGTGACACTGATGCGCTTTACAAATGCTGTTTGACTGATTGATTTTTTTATTTCCCAGAGGTATAACATGCTCAGTGCCTGTCTTCTTATTTGTTCCTCTCTCTGTTGTTTTAGCACCTGTTGTCAATGAAAACCCCAATGGATATAAATGCACAGAGTGCACCAACAACCAGTCCGCAGATACCTGCTCAACCGAAAAGGAGGTTCTGTGCACCGGACAGGAGAGGACATGCGTCCCCTTCTCTGGAACACTGGTCTTACCAGGTGACATACAGTTTGTTTGCAATTTTGAGATGTCAAAGCCATTACATGTCCAAAGCAAGTAGCTTTCCATTAAATTGAAAGGATTGTCCAATTCCTTCTGGAAGACTGGATAACACAAGCTGGGTTTCCATTCTCATAAATACCGTTTGAACATTGTAAAATAGGGAGGGATGGACCCAACTCACGTATATTAATGAAGCATAATCATGTGAAAAGTACGTGAGAATTATACGAGATTACTAATTACTGGTGGGGAAAGTAATTTTACAATTAGTGCTATTTCTTAGCACAAACATGCCCCCTTGCATCCAAAATGAGTGTGAGAATGTTGCTCCAAGAAATAGCGCTTAATGTCACAGAACATAAATGACGTGCGCAAGCAGCCACTCATGCTCGCTAAATGAGCTCCTGGGGTAGGATTTTTCTTCAACTTAATCCTGGCATTTACCGTTATCTTCTTAGCTCAATATGTCCCCCGTGCATCCAAAATTAGGATGCATTTTGGGCTAAGAAATAGCACTAAATGTTCTCTTGGGGTGGGATTTCCACCCAACTTACACCTGCCATTTAGCTGTATTTGCTTAGTGCAAAATGCACCCTCCCATCCAAAAAATAGGACACATGAGGGTCAGGGGTATTCACACAAAATATCTGAAAAAAATCGCAAAATGGACGTGAGAATGCATTTTCCATTATGAAATTGCATTAAAGCAGTCGAAAACTAATAGCAAGTGAGAGCTGCGGCTCAAGCTGGCGTAATGTGCTCTTACAGTAGGATTCACCTCCGCCTAATTACTGATACTTACATGAGCACGAGTGATCACAACATTTTCATTAATTCAACAGCAAAAGGTAATGCGGAAATACCAAAATTACTCTGATTACTCCAAAGTAGTTGAAATTTCCCACAATCTAAAAATAAGGCCCAGGAAAGTCAGGGGAATTCACACAAAATTTCAGAAAAATATATTGCCATACAAAAGTGTGTGTAGTATGATCCTTAAGGTGACGGCAGAGTGTGTCTCTGAAGCTGAGTATCTAGAATCAGAAATACAGACATGCCCTGAATCATATTTAGGAAATGAGATGTATTTAGGGGAGGAAATGTGGCATAAGGGCTACAGTTGCCAACCATGGATCTTGGGAACTAAGTTTGGGTCCTGGGGTCAGTTCCACATCCAGTAATTCTGCTCAAATAACTTAGGGCCTATTTAGATCTTGGCCAATGAGCTACCCAATCACAATGGTGGCAGATATCTTGTCTGCCGAAATTTAAATCTTACAGGACACAATGACATTTATATTTTGAATGACGGAATATCTGTCACCGTTGTGACTGAGTAACCCATTCCAAATGATAGAAAAAAAAGAGTCAACTCAAAGAAACAAAACCTTTACATTAAAGACTCTATAGAGAAAATACTATATTAATGACATTTACCCATTAAAACTTAGGAGCAGATTTCTAGGCCCCTTTTGTCACTAACTCTTAACAATATTAGTCAAGGCTTTGTGCTAAAAAATACACCTCTTTGAAGCTGGCATTGAAAAGGAGAATTGCTTTTAGCTCCTCCAACTTTTCCTTCTTTGCATGTGTGTTCCACACTACAGCACACATCAAAAGAGGGAACAAGTTTAAAGTTAGACTAAGCATTATATTTTATACTGAAAGGGTACCCTTCCTGTACAAAACCAATGCTTGGCATGGCGTAGATACCTTTACACTATGGACCCTGGGCTGCTATGGGAATTCACAAGGACATATTATTAAGCCCATTATCGCCATTAAAGCAACAATCATTTTATCGCTGTCTTGATAATATGCCCCCAGGCGTTTTCCCTGTAAAGCAACTCATTGCAGCAACTTTCTTTGCTGCATTGCATTCCATGGCATTTTTTAGTATGTTGACCCCTTTGTGTAATGTAACCTGGAGCTCTCTAATGCCCTTAGGCCAAGTTGTCACTATATAAAAATTGGAAAAAAAGTATTTGAGTTAATGTGTGATAATCATCATTTAAGAGCACTCTGGATGCAGGTGTGAGTTGACACAAGGTCCTGCTGTCTGCAGTATTTAGGCCCAAATGATAAGACAAACGCAACTGCAAGTAGCATAGAGGGCAGGGAAGTCCTCTGGAATAAGACATTGCAGGGACCTGTGGGAAGAAGAGTCTCTTCTAGGAATTCCATTCAAAGTTGGATGAATCATGAAATTTCCATTCTTGGAGGGAGACAAAGCACACAATGTAAAAGCTATGAAGGTGGTAGGGATGCTGCTGATGTACTGTAAGTTGTGGGAAGCCCCCAAGAGATAACATACAGGGCACCATTGACACATTGTTTAAGGGTGCCCCGCCAAGGTCACTGGGGTCGGCCTTCCAAACCCCTAGTTAGAAGGATTTGGTAAATGTGTCAATCTGAATTAGAATCTATTTGGAGTGCAACCTACACACAACCCATTGAGCAATACTGCGTAGGAAGTGATTACTGGCAATGATCACTCCCACAAGATGAGGTCAGGGACACGGTGGAGCTTCAAACCCAGTCTTTAATGAATAACACACTTAAAGTATCAATACGAACCAAGATATGTATTTTAAAACCTGTATTTAAAAATCCTACCCTAGTGCATGGAATATGAATGGTAACCATACAGAATATGAAAATTAATGCAGAAAAGCATGTTCTCTTCAGCAAGAACAACAAGAAAATCCCTACCACTGTTTTCGAGCTCTAGGATCCTATCACCCTCGTGCTATTTATAAGCGATATACGAAAGGTCAGAGATGGTCCACACAGCATACTAGTGTTTTTATTATGAAATAGCAAGTTAGTCATTCCCTATTGCAGCTTGAGAGAGGCTGGAGCACCAGCAGCAATCAGCTAAAGGCCACTTCTCCCTGCTGTGTCCTCAGAGTGAGGATGGTGCTGCAAACAGGAGTGACGTCTGGCCTAACAGCCCTGGTGCAAAATCCCTCTCTCGCTTATGGCCTATCTGAGCTTTTATAGTATCTGACTGCTGATCTTATCTTATATTTTGAGAACAATGATGGGACTAAGTGAGGAAAGTGGTTTATTACATGGTGTGGCTCTGTGGCGTTATTGTGTAGTAAAGTCACAAATCCATATCTGGTCCAGTATAGTTTGTTTGTAAAAGCTTATCTCAGTCCTGGGCAGCTGTGGCTTAGAGCAGTCAGGCTTTAACAAAGGAATAAGCGTGAAGCACTAAAAAGTATCAAAACAGTAAAATAGGAAGTTAATGCAACACAATAAAAATCTAACACCAATTTATAACAACCAGGTTGTATTTTTATCAATAAATCGACACTTCAACATAAAAATTCTACCAGAGGGTTCTGGAAATAGTATTTTCAAACAAACATTAATTTAAAGATGTTCCCTTAGTGCAACAAATCATTGGAAACTGCAGCAACCCATGGTTTAGGTTTAGGCATGAAAAGTGACCTGAATGCAGCTAGGTGGGCTCTCGTGGATACCAGCCATGGCAAGGCGCCAGCCACAGTGACCAATAGGATCATATACCTTGCAGTCAAAGCCGTCTCTAGTCCAATTCTAGGCTCAACGGTAGGCCTGGACATAACTCAGTGGAGTTTAGCAGAGTTAGCCAAAAATTCCCTTGAGTTCTGTGCGCGGCAGAGTTGCAGATTGTAGTGCGCCTTGAGATCATTTTTAGCGTTGGGAGCTTATCCTGAACTGTGAAATCACAGCGAACGGCACCACATGGTGTGCCAGAGGGCGCTGCTTCTTTCTGCTGCTTGGATAGATTTTCTACTTGAGTGGCAGCTTTCACACCATGAGTGGCAGCTTTCTCAACGCAAGTTTTAGTGAGCACCTCTTTTGAGTAATCACACCCGGGAGGTGGTCTAGTGCTTGATTTTCTTGCTTTCCATCTTTCCATTGGCAAGCTGCGTTCAAGAATAAACTCTGTCAGGCAGTGGTTTGTAGAGTTCTCTGGAAACTCTGCGCTCCAGTGGGCAAAGCTCAGTGAGCTCCACTGGTGGAGCGGAGTTTATTGTCCACCCCTCGTCTATGGATGAACTGCATTAGACTTCCATGGAGGGGTCCTGATGCAAGGGATGCAGGATGCTGAAGGTCCTATGGGTGAACTGCATTAGACTCCAATGGAGTGGTCCTGATGCAAGGGACGCAGGATGCTGAAGGTCCTATGGGTGAACTGCATTAGACTTCAATGGTGTGGTCCTGATGCAAGGGATGCAGGATGCTGAAGACGCTCAAAGATGCTGAGGATGTTGAGCCAGTGAGGGGGTCTTCCTGGTGACCACCGATCTGTCCATGAACATGGTGGGGCCACTTTGGCCACAGGGGTTGATGTCCGTGGATGTTGTTGTGATGTCTGACCAAATACCAGTTGTCACTGGTCTATGGTCAGCGATGCAAGCTGTTCGCCTTCACTGTCAATAATGTTTGCACCTCAATGACTTTCTCAGGTGCAACCTTTGAGGGTCGGGACTCGGTCTGCCAGGCTACACTTTGGAGGTGAGTGGTGTCAGGTGTTCTTAGCTTCCAACTCACCAAGGCAGGCGTCTTCAGCTTGTATGCACTTTGGCTGTACAGGGAGTCCATTTTATTACTCTTGGAGTCACCTTCTCTGTCAGGGGCGACTGTTCTTCAAGTGGGACACCTGTGGAAAAGTAAATTTTGCCATGTTCTGTGTCCCTACGTGTCCTCCATCTTATGTTATGTGTGCATGATTAATATGCATATGTATTCCCCATGTTCGATTAAAGACGCAATTATAGTTGTGTCCATCTCTAGTATGCCAGTTTCCAGTTCTCGTGAATACTATGAATATCAGGCCTATGTAAAGTTACGTTGCCACGTTTCTCAGTGTGCACGTTATTTCATTGAAAAGTCCCCGTTTCTAGGCCTCAAAAGGGCCTGGACACCAGATTCAGCTCCTGTCTCCTGAACCCTCGCTGAGGAGCGATACAGCCCCCACCTGTATCCTCGACCCTTCACTTACTTCCTGCCTCACAGTGCCCGGCTCAGCCTGGCTCTGCCTGTTAGTCTGCCAAGAGTATGTTATGATTCTAGTTATCAGTCCAGCCCTCCTTCTCTGCATTCCTAAGCTACTGAATCGCATCAATAGTTTCCGTCATTGTCTAGCCTTTACGTCTCCATGTAAGAGAAATACTGTATTAATGGTCATTTAATATTCTTCATCACGCACTACATGTAGAATAATGCATGCTCCAGTCTTAGAGTCTGTTAGCCTCTCCCCTCCTGACTCTTAGTTTATATCAACATGTCCTCTAAACATCAGATACTAGATAGGGTTTAGGTACATGTCGCCCTGACTCTCCAGACTTCAGTCTCTACTCCTAGCACAGAGTTCATAGCCCCCAGCTTCTCCTAGTAACACGTCATTGTCAGTTTGCGCGCACCATTTAGGTTAGAGGTTCCGGCTCCTTAGGTAGCCCCCTCCATGTTTCCGCCCCGTTTATGACATATTCTGTTACGTTTACATCACATGTCTATGTACACGCCTCTTGTGACACCTACTTTCACCCTTATCTTTCGCGACTGCTATTGACCACACCCACTGCTCCGCCTACTGTATTCATTGTAATGCAACTGTTTTAATATATATGCTTGTGTACTGTTATTAAATGTTAGCGCGCTCATCCCAGATGCAGCCCCGGCAGCTGCCGGGCCCTGCCATCCTATTCCTATGCAGGTTGTCCTGTTCCTGTCCTTTATGCTGTATTAAACCTGCAAACTCCCACTACCTCGAATCTTGACTCTTATTTATTGAGCTATCTGTTATTGCTATGTCCAGTAAAACCTAGATCCGGTATTATTTATTTATATACCACATAATGGCGCCCGAACAGGGACTTGCCCTTTCCCCACGCGCCGGTGAAGCCACGCCGGCCCCCTGACCCTCTGCAGCCGTGACGGAACCATACCGTGCACGTGCAGATATTTCTGCTTCAAGTATCCCTCAGGCCCACGGAGGAGACGGAGGTGGCGGTCCAGCATCCAGACGAGGCGGTGGAGGAACGCGGCGAGTCCCGACCAGAGCCCAAGCCGAGAGTCCAAGGTCCGAGGTATCCGGAGGCCCACCCGTAACAGAAGTCCGAAGTTCGTCCGTCCGGCGTCAAAGCAGTCCAGTCCAGTCTGAGGCCTTCCGTTCTTGCTGCCCGGTGAGTACCATTGCTGGGGTAGTATCTAGACAGGGTCAATCTAAATTGACTCTGGTCCGTGGGTTGGTGGTACACAGACCCAAAAACAAAGTGTCCACTTTGGTGGATGCGGGTCCTGACGTGTCTCTTTATGAGACCGGTAAGTTTCGTACTGTTTTAGCAGTACATCTAGTTTCTGTTCTAGTCAGTTCTGTTCTCGAGAAATTCATGTATTCTGTTTTCAGTATTCCAGGTAGTATTCTGTTCGAACTGTTATTTTAAATGTTCTTCATGTATTTTAATGTCGTGGTATGAAAGTGGTGTAGTAATCGTGTTCATTGTGTATTGTATTGTGTCTAGATTACAGTTCAGTCATGCCCTTATTTTCTAAACTACGTCAGTTAAAAACCAGAAAAGGTCTGCTAGAAGCAGCAGTTCCTGTCCCGCCTAGGGACAGTCCAGGTCATTTTATGTATCAGAAGCATGGCATAAGTGCCATATTATATCTAGATTTATGGGTAGAGTATACCAAACAGTTAGAAGAAAAGTATAGATGGCCCGTATCGGGTACATGGGATGCCGAGTGCATCATGCGAGTAGAAGAAGCATTATGGAAAAAGAAAGCCAGACAGTCACAGAAAGATGCCATCGAGCTATGGCGCAAAGAATCTCATAAAAGAACCGAAAAAGAAATCAGAAAGTCAGAATTAAGTAGAGAATCCTTAGAACAAGCCCAAGAAAGGGAATTAATCGAGATAGGTGAACGAGTCAAAACTGAACAGTCAGATAGACAGAGGCATGCCCTTATTAAGGGTATGTATCCTCTTCTTGCCGAGGGCTTGCCAAAAGCAACCCCGGAGGCATCCAGTAATTTTCCGCCACCATTAGTTCCGACCAAGCTACGTCACAAACCGACCGCAGCTGATATTTTTATTTCGTCCTACTTGGACGACACGGTTCCAGAATATGCAAATCCTGTTCCGCCAGTCCCTGTAAATAATGTAAATCCTGCTCCTCCAGACACCGGAGTACCTGCCACGGTACCCCCGGTTCAGCCCACATTACAATTTCCCACTCTGCCAGCACGAAGAGTATCAGTCGACGATTCCAGCATAGGGGCCGCAGGAGGAGGTCCTCCTGGTACCCCGCCACCACACCAACGTAGAACGTTGGCCGAGTTACATGAATGTGCGTTACAACGTACGCCCAAATTTAAGTCCGTTGCAGATATCCGACGAGCTCTTACTGAATGCCGCTATGATCCGGTTGCAGGTGATGATAGTACAGTAATATATTCCATCCGTGTAAGACGGGTGACCGGGTATTTAGACACCCTACCAGATATGAAAGGAGACTAGACAGAATATATCGTTTCATCCGTACAGGGGATGATCCAGAAAGTATTGGTGAAGCCATGTCTCAAAGGAAAGCTGAAATCCAGCTCATGCTATTAAAGTTTCTGATTAATTGTCTAATAAGAGAACAAGACTACCCGACTAAAGATCCGGCCGAAATGAGAATCCTGACAAGGTGGAGTGATAATATAGCCGAGGGTAAGCACAAGACTGTCAGTAGTATAGAGAGTATGTACAAGAGAATTCGTAAAGAAATAATAAAGTTACATGAACAACGTAAAGCAGCACAAGTAAGCGAGAAAGAGAACGACTCTTCTACTGAAGAGGTAGAGGACGAGAATCCCGTCAGAATAGCGTATGTAGGAAAATCTAGATTTCCAGACCGACATTCACGTCTAGACTACAAGAAAACTGTTCCTCATCCGGCACCAGAACAAGGTTCTCTAGAACAAGTATTTCAAGCTACCGATCACATTCTGAAATCACGAATCGGTTATAGTGAGTTAAGTACTATGCATGAACAAGAACTAGTCCGATCAGCAGTCCGATGGATTACTGATTCTACCACTTTTCCAGATGAAATAGTGGCACAAATGTTTCTGAAATTGCCCCCAGCCGAGCAGCGACTGGTGGGTATGTATATGATCCAACACCTCATTACTCTGTATGAGGGTCAACATTCAGATCCAGGTCCGTTACATGATGTCCTGAACGAGTTACTCCAGTATAGATGGAAAGGTTTAGGTACCGATTTAATTAGCGTCATTCTAGAACAGCGCCACAAATATAGAACGTTCCTGAACCCGCATTTTGTTCATGTCTCACCCCCAGAAAGTAAACCCTTTTACATAGATAGACAGAATCCATTACGAGAAGTACACCCAGTCAGGACAACAGATGGTGAAATGCAACGAGTGTTTGTTTACACTCCGATTACCAAGATGGAACTCTTAGAGATGAAGAAATTAATTCCCTGTCATGACAAAGATCCAGCAGGGTTCCACCGAGAATTAAAGGACATGCTCCGTATGGGAGAATACACGTATCCAGATATTATTAAAATGCTAAAGGTCCTGTTGCCCGCAGGGGTATACGAGAAACTCAAGGAAAAAGATTGGGAGGTGGGAGAGAAAAAGATCGATTGGGCAGTTCTAGAAGCTGAAGATAAGATACGAGTACCAGGTACCGGTCTTGGAGAGAAATGTAAAGAATTACCAGAACTGTTAATACAAGTTTTGCCCAGATTATTAGCAACTAAAAAGGAAGACTGGGATGCAATCTCAGCCTGTAAACAGAAACAAGACGAAGACACTAGTGATTTTTATTCTAGATTTGAAAAATGTTTTATTATAAACAGTGGCCTCAAGACAAGTAGCGAGTCATACCCTCATCTTTTTGTTACTAAATTAGTCGAGAATTCGAGTCCACAAGTTAAGAATCGAGTTTTGAAAGTCGAAAGTACATGGCAAGCTAATACCCCGTCCCAGATGTTACAGATGCTTCAGTACCACCAGAATAGAATCAGAGAAGAACAAGATCATGAAAGAAAACGTATGAAAGACACGAAAATGAAAGTACTAGTTGCACAATCTGTTCCTCAAGACAGTCAGAAGAGGGGTACGAATCAAGCCAGTCATCCTACAGTTCCCGTTAAAGGGACATGCAATTATTGTAAACAGCCAGGTCATTTCATAAACGAGTGTGCAGTTCTGAAACACAATATAGCTACTGGTAAGACTAAAGAAAGACCACGTCCGCCTAGACAAGAACAAGTTTCACAGACTTCTCAGTCACAGAATGCACAACAGACAGTTCCAGCACCGCAGCCTATTGCTGCAACACAGCATGTTACACAGCAGATGTACCAGTATGCACAGTCTGAGTATCCAGAGTATCAGCCATATTCATGAAACAGCCTAGAGAGGGAGGTAGGCTTGCCTCTCATCGAGATTCCTGTAGATCAAGAAGGTCCCTATGTTCATAGTCAAGTACTAGGGAAAGACAGAAAGTTTCTGATTGATACAGGGGCAAGTAGGACGACCATTAGTCACGCCGAAGTTCCAGGGGCTCCGCTCTCAGGCTCTAGAAATGTTTCCCTTGGTTTTTCAGGAAAGCCTATTGTAAACGAGATATCTAAGCCAGTTACTCTAGAAGTAGGTCCATTGTCCCGCACTACTGATCTGTTACTTACGAAGTCATGTCCAGAAAATCTGTTAGGTATTAAAACACTGAAAGAATTAGGTGCAGTTATTTGCTGCTCCCCAGAGGGAATACGATTGTTTCTACGTGACTTCAAGGGTCACTATGTATTACGAGATTTTGATCCGAGATTGTCCAATGTTCCACAGCATCTATGGGCGCAAGGTCCAACTGATGTTGGTTATATGCAAATCACACCCCATCGTGTGACTCTCAAGCCAGGTGTAGTGTTACCACGAATCAGACAGTACAGACTGCCACCTGAGGCTGTAGCAGCCTTATCCAAAATTATTGACGAGCTCATCGTTCAAGGAGTAGTTGTAGAAACTGACTCCAATGTATGTAATTCTCCGATCATTCCAGTCATGAAACGTACTGATCCAAAAGCACCGCCAGTATATCGATTAGTGATTGACCTTCGAGAACTTAATAAATGTATTATTCCCCAGTATCCAGTTGTCCCAGATATCTCTTCTCTATTGACAGCCATTGATTCCGAAGCCTCATTTTTTACAGTCATAGACCTCAAAAACGCGTTTTTCAGTGTCCCCATTCATCCAGACAGCCAGTTTCTTTTCGGATTTTGTTTAAATGGAAGGAGCTATATGTTCACACGAGCTCCTCAAGGTTTCACAGAAAGTCCTAGCATTTACAGTCAAGCACTTAAGAGACAACTAGACAACATTCACATGCCAACTGACACTGCCCTGCTCCAGTATGTCGATGATCTACTGATCACAGCCCGTTCTGAACGTGCTTGCGAGCGAGCATCACTTACAGTCTTATATTTCCTTGCCGAGATGGGGCACAAGGTGTCCCCTTCGAAGCTTCAATTCTGTGTCCAGCAAGTGATCTATTTAGGCCACTTACTGTCCAAGAGGGGTAGGCAGTTGACACCCGACCGTATCCAGTTAATAGCGAGTCTTCCTCAGCCCAAGACACAGAAGGAGGTACGTGCTTTTATCGGCCTTACTTCTTATTGCAGACAATGGATTCCTCAGTATGCATTTCTAGCTAAGCCACTGATACAGTTAACGACACAGGAGGAAGCCATATCGACTGTCCTCCCTTGGACATCTGAACATACACTTAGTTTCAATGAGTTAAAGAAAGCTTTATGCCAAGCTCCTGTTCTAGCTACATCGAACTACAGTAAGCCTTTTACACTTTTCGTCACAGAACGCGAAGGTACAGCATTATCTGTTCTCACACAAGATCAAGCAGGACAATACAAGCCATGTGCTTATTTTTCGAGCACACTAGATCCTGTAGCCCAGGCTTTGCCTGCGTGCCTCAAGTCAGTTGCAGCCACAGCTCTAGCTATCAGACAAAGTGATTCCATAGTATTAGGACATTCCTTGACAGTACAAGTCCCACACTCCGTGGAAGTTCTTTTAAACCGAACACAGATTCAGCACTTGACAATTGCATGTTTAACAGGTTATGAACTGACACTGTTCCAGCCACACATAGAAATCAGACGCTGCAACGTTCTAAATCCTGCTACACTGTTACCGTCAGTTAATTCGAATCCTGCCACACACGACTGTGTGGAAGTAGTTAACACTATGACAAAGCCAAGACAAGATCTGACAGATATTCCATTACCAGATCCCGACCTGACACTTTATGTGGATGGTTCATGTATGAGAACAAGTACAGGAGAACTAGTAGCCGCGTATGCAGTGACTACTGACACTGAAGTAATAGAAACACACCGTATTGACACCCTGTCTGCTCAAGCAGCAGAGCTAGTTGCTCTGACACAAGCCTGCATACACGCTAAGAACCTGAAAGTTAATGTTTACACAGATTCACGTTACGCATTCGGAGTTGTACACGACTTCGGAGTGCTCTGGCAGGAGAGAGGTTTCATGACTTCTCATGGAACCAAGATTCAGCATGGTCTCCTTATTCAGGCTCTGTTAGATGCCATACACTTACCGACATCTATTGCTATCATGAAGTGCAAAGCACATACGAAAGTTACTGACATTATTTCTCAAGGTAATGATCTAGCAGATCGCACAGCCAAGCTTACAGCACAGACTCCAGACATTCCAGTTAATCCGACACAGACACATACTCCAGCTCCGACTACCTGTATGACAGTTAAGGACCCTACTCAAGATGTCATAGATATTCAGTTACATGCTACTCCCGATGAAATCAAGAAATGGTCCGAACAAGGAGGGGTCCAGACAGATCAGGGATGGGTAACGAAGGGTAAAGCCACATGGTTTCTCCCCGACTCTATGGTTCAAGTCATTATCAATACCGCACATAGTCCAGCACATTTAGGAGAAAAAGCTATGTTAGACAGTATCCAGAACATTTGGTTCAACAAGCATTTACGAGCTGCAGCCAAACAGAAAGTCCGTACCTGTATGATATGTTGTCAGTTTAATCCAGGTAAAAGTGTCCCGGTGGAACAAGGTGGATTCCAGCCCCCTGACCACCCTTTTGAAGTCCTCCAGATGGATTATATTCAGATGGAGCGATGTCGAGGTTTTAAGTATGTCCTTGTAGTTGTATGCGCTTTGTCCAGGTGGACAGAGGCATATCCAGTCCCAGATTACACAGCCGCGACCACTGCCAAGCAGTTGGTTCGTGAATTCTTCCCCCGCTACGGACTCCCTAGAGTTGTATATTCTGACAACGGCCAGCCATTCTCATCTGAGCTTATGAAACATGTTTCCCTTTTGTTAGGGTACCAGTGGAAGTTCCATTGTGTACGCCATCCAGAAGCAGCCGGTCTCGTAGAGAGACATAATCAGACCCTGAAAATCCGCATTGCTAAAATATGTAAAGAGAAAGGTGTGGACTGGCTAGTAGCTCTGCCAGTCGCTTTATTTTATATGCGCATGGTCGCACACTCCAGATCAGGTCTGTCCCCGTATGAAGTCGTATTCGGCCGCCCCCCTAACATGTGGGGTACACCTAGACCTCGAAGTATTACCGATGTTTCAAGTAATATGCTGACAGATTACCTAGCTTCCTTAATGTCTGCCCTACACTCTTGTCGTTCACAGGTTGCTGCCGCATTTCCAGACAATACCGAGGTGGCACCGCATGACATCGTTCCCGGATGCATGGTTCTTGTCCGGAACTTTGATCGTTCAAGTCCGCTGGAGCCCCGCTGGAAGGAACCCCGACAGGTCCTCCTGGCCACCCGTACTGCCGTCAAGCTGGAAGGCAGGAAGGGCTGGGTCCACCTGTCACATGTGAAAAGATTTTTTGGATTGAAGCCTGTTTCAAAGAACATTACCGAGGATCTTAAGGACTGCCAAAGTACTATTCTTAAGGACTGTCCCGCAAAAGACAATGATATTGAACCCTCCCCGTTAGAGAAAACTCCGCAACAGGAGTATAAGCTCAAATTAAGGTCTAGTAAAATAAGTCAGCCAGTTTGATTGTCTAAGTCCTCCCCTAGGTGAAACGGTTAGACCGGTTTCTGACATGTATATAATAGACCCCCATAGTGAGAGAGTTAGTCAAAACTCAATCCGATGTATCGTTTTTCTAAGTTTCATATTGTTTTTCAGCCTTATGATTACCTGCACAGGTTATGCATTTTATTTGTATTTTCCAGTTTCTCATGTAAATAAGTCTGCTAATGCTACAGTAGAGCACACGTTTAGTGATCTGCCTCCTCATGAACTCTCTTATCGTCTCGCTATGCGAAATAATTCTTTTATCCGCATGTTACATTATTCACACCAGACCAGCAATGCCACTAATTGTTGGGTGTGTGGTCGACTCCCCCCATTCCAGACACCGAAGGGAGTTCTGCCACTCTTTCCTTATCCATTTTCACATAATGGTTCGTGTGGAGCATGGTCCACGTTAACATCATCCTCAACAGATATGTCTTTTCTTAACAGTACATGTTTTCCAGACAAGCAAGGTCTTCCCCACAGAACAGGGTTAGATCTAGAAAATGAAGTTTATAATTTAGGTAATTATTCTTCGAATTTTATGGTCCTGAATGTTCAGTCTGATACTACTCCAGACTTACCTGCTATGTCAGTACTACCAGTTAAAGGTGAATTATGTGTCCGAAAGAATGGTTCCGTACATGTAGGCCATAGTGATTGTACTACTATCGTCAAGTATAGTGACAGTGGGAAATCTATTTTCAAAGCTTCACGTCATTCTTATTTTGTTTGTGGCCAGACCGCATATGTTCGTCTGCCCCTCGATTGGGAGGGAACCTGTTACATTGCCTTCCTACTGCCACCAGTTTTTCTAGCCCCACCTGACTATCATAGGAATTCCCACCTAGTACATACTAGACACAAGAGAGACCTCCCGATTGTTGATTATACTGAAACTGCTCTAGAACAATACATAGATATCAATAAAGGTGTCTTCCCCTATTTAGGTACTGTTGTGAATAGTAAACTGATACGTAGATTAACCAGAACCCTTGAAGCAGTAGTGATTGAGACTACTTCTGCTCTAAGTAACTTAACCGAAGAGCAATCCTTTATGAGAATTGTCGTGCTCCAGAATCGTCTCGTCCTTGACGTCATACTGGCCGATAGGGGCGGGGCCTGTAGAGTCATCGGATCTAGTTGCTGCATTTTCATTCCTAATAACGCGCCGTCTGTTTATTCAGCTATAACCAGACTCCATAAAATTGCCCATATGTTACACCAAGATCCAGGCACCTGGACATGGTCCGGTTGGTTCTGGAATATAATTTCCGCCTGGGGATGGAAAGTATTGTCCTTTCTAGGTATTGCAGTAGCGATCATATTCAGTTGCTGCCTCTGTTTACAATGTGGCCCTGCGATTTGCGGCATTTGTGCTACCTCTTGTATTCCTAGTCCCAAGTCCCGTTCTAAATCCCGTTCCAAGAAAATTCGAGACGAGCAAATGATACTGTATGAAATGATAGATGGTATCATGAATATTGATGTTTCCTGATGGAAACGTAGTGACAAGGAGGGAATGTGGAAAAGTAAATTTTGCCATGTTCTGTGTCCCTACGTGTCCTCCATCTTATGTTATGTGTGCATGATTAATATGCATATGTATTCCCCATGTTCGATTAAAGACGCAATTATAGTTGTGTCCATCTCTAGTATGCCAGTTTCCAGTTCTCGTGAATACTATGAATATCAGGCCTATGTAAAGTTACGTTGCCACGTTTCTCAGTGTGCACGTTATTTCATTGAAAAGTCCCCGTTTCTAGGCCTCAAAAGGGCCTGGACACCAGATTCAGCTCCTGTCTCCTGAACCCTCGCTGAGGAGCGATACAGCCCCCACCTGTATCCTCGACCCTTCACTTACTTCCTGCCTCACAGTGCCCGGCTCAGCCTGGCTCTGCCTGTTAGTCTGCCAAGAGTATGTTATGATTCTAGTTATCAGTCCAGCCCTCCTTCTCTGCATTCCTAAGCTACTGAATCGCATCAATAGTTTCCGTCATTGTCTAGCCTTTACGTCTCCATGTAAGAGAAATACTGTATTAATGGTCATTTAATATTCTTCATCACGCACTACATGTAGAATAATGCATGCTCCAGTCTTAGAGTCTGTTAGCCTCTCCCCTCCTGACTCTTAGTTTATATCAACATGTCCTCTAAACATCAGATACTAGATAGGGTTTAGGTACATGTCGCCCTGACTCTCCAGACTTCAGTCTCTACTCCTAGCACAGAGTTCATAGCCCCCAGCTTCTCCTAGTAACACGTCATTGTCAGTTTGCGCGCACCATTTAGGTTAGAGGTTCCGGCTCCTTAGGTAGCCCCCTCCATGTTTCCGCCCCGTTTATGACATATTCTGTTACGTTTACATCACATGTCTATGTACACGCCTCTTGTTACACCTACTTTCACCCTTATCTTTCGCGACTGCTATTGACCACACCCACTGCTCCGCCTACTGTATTCATTGTAATGCAACTGTTTTAATATATATGCTTGTGTACTGTTATTAAATGTTAGCGCGCTCATCCCAGATCCAGCCCCGGCAGCTGCCGGGCCCTGCCATCCTATTCCTATGCAGGTTGTCCTGTTCCTGTCCTTTATGCTGTATTAAACCTGCAAACTCCCACTACCTCGAATCTTGACTCTTATTTATTGAGCTATCTGTTATTGCTATGTCCAGTAAAACCTAGATCCGGTATTATTTATTTATATACCACACACCACTGGCACAATCCTCTCTTTGCTTGCCCAAGGTGTGGCAGGTGCAGTCCAGTCTTTGGTGCAGCCTCTCTTTGCTGGGTCCAGGGAACAGAAGAACAGTCAATCAAAAAAAATAAAACAAATATCAAAATGTATTCAAATTTAATATTAATAATCATAAAAGTATACCAGCCAACATACATAAAAAAGTCACAAATAATATAATAAAACCTGGTACAAAAAATACAATCGTCTAGGTATCTAGAGATAAAAACATCAAGAGATAAAAACACTAGGATGAAACATAAAATGCATTATAATGACTTTCTCAAATAAGACGAGAGCATTCACAAGAGACAATCTGGTGAGAATGCAGAGCTCCCACTAAAAACCGTGTTACATAAAACAAATATTGCTTGTTGAAAAGAGCTGCAAATATAAAAATGCAGGTCCGGCTTGTCTGAAGAGCATAGGGAAGTAAAAGATGCCTAATAAATCTATGGCAAAGAGAATCTCTGAGAAATAAGTGCAAAGTATTACATACAGAAAACTTGTTGCTCACATATGCTTAGAGATCAGAGCTTTTGTACACGGCTTCATTCATAAACATCAGGTAATGAAAAATACCCAGACTATAAGGGGTCGGTAAGCATGGATGGTAAGTAGAGACCCCCAATTGCAAATTTGGTTCTATACTCTGTGCTGACTTGACCTGCACATCATTTACCACCAGCCCTATTACAATGGCGGGGGCCACAGCGGCGGATGGAAAGACCGTCTGCCCCTTTTCGGCAGGCAGGCAATTATTACGATTGTCTGCCGTGAGGTCCTGGGCCATAATATGGTAGCAGTGCCTAGCAGGCACCGCCCGCCATATTATAATGTTGGCGGATTTTGGCCTTTCCATGGCGGCGATGCCGCAATAGAGAAGCATGTGGTTTTTGGCTTTGGGTGTCCGTTGCAGGCCCCCATGTGTTGGGGGGTCGGGGGTGCACTTGGAGGGTACATAGGTACCTCCCTACATTGGCATGCACAAGGTGACAGGCACCGAGCGGTGCCTGTATGTTGTGCATGCCAATTCACAACATACATATTTGACATTGTTCCGGGTGCTGCACAAAGCACCGCCCACCACAATGTCAAAAATGCAGGATGCCATGGGGGCAGTCGCATCCTAAGGGGCACAGCAGGACTGCCACACCTCTGGCGGTCGGTCCTGTTTACCATTACGGTGGTGAGCAGACTTTGTCCACCCGCCATCATAATGGACCTCTAAGTGTTGTATGTGTATAGGAAGGATCTTTAGCAGCTTTTGTTCCAAATGCCGTGAAAAATCCTGAAGGCTAAAAATAGCCATCTTTAATTTTGACTGCGTGCCTCGTTATCAAGGAATGCCCACGAAGGCCTGAATCTAATACTATCCTAGGTAGGAAAAAGTATCCACTTTACTCAATTTGTGGATGCTGGCTGAAAACCCAAACACAATTCGCTGAGAAAGCGGCGATACTTCCAGCGCCCTATTAACAAGGGCATTGCAACGCCTGCCACAAGCCCACTTTGCATGTCAGCGAGAAACATCGCTAATGACATGCAAAGTGGGCGTTCCCACGTCCAACCACATGTAAAATGTGTTTGGAGGTGGTAACACCCTATTATCAAGGCAGGCATTGGGAGAAGGAGACCTGCGATAAACTCGTTTATCGCAGGTCCCCCAGCGCCTGCTCTGACCAGGCGTTAGGCATTGCTAACATGGGGGTGTGGATCATAAAGCTGAATCCAACCCCCCATATTATCAAGGCACACATTAGCGCATGAAAACAACGTTTGTTTTCATGCGCTAATGTGCCATATCGCCGACTATTGCAGGATTTACTATTGCCTACGTGTTGCGCGTTGATAATATCATGCTAACAAGGCGAGAAAATCCGGCGATAGCTGGCGATAGTGAAATGTGCGATGTGCGTTTTTTAACGCACATCTTGTTAATAGTGGTCTAGAAGCCGACAACCATAATGTGTGACTTCTTAGGTTGCCAGGTCTGTGCAGTCCATAACATTAATCAAATTATCTAAAAGGTGCTGGAGACACTTTGCCATGTGTGCAATTAAAACATATCATCCGCTTATGAAGAGCTGGGAGCAATCTGCCACCCACCTCCTGACATCTTACCCATGCTCATATAAAACCTGTACCAAACAATTGAGATCCCCAAAAAAATAAAAGGAGTCAGAATACAGCCTTGGAGAACACCTCTATTTAATGTCAAAGTGCTGTGTGCATTCTCCAGGGGGTCCATACCTTACAGATGCTAATAGGCCACCGTGGAAATTCCTCAGAAGCAGAAGAAGAACCGGGTCGACCCCGATGGAGCCCAGTGCATCCCAGAGCTTAGATGTTTTCACCCTGTCAAAGCCGAGCTGAGATTAATGAAAGCCATATACATTATTCCTACCTTGGCCCTTGTTTATTTATTACCTAACAGATGTAAATTCAGGTTCTTCTCCACAGTGCCTCTGCCCGGCCTGAACCCGTAGTGGATGTCCAAGAAAATGTTGTGCTCAATCAGTGAGTTTCTCAAGGATCAACCTCCCCCGAATTTGATCCTCTAAGTCTACTAGAGGGATTGGCTTGTAACAAGAAGGATCCACTCTATCCCCCTTTTTGAACACAGACACAATCACTGAGTGGTGCTTACGCATCGACGATTTAATGTGTTGTATTAGATAGGTGCCCACAGATGCATCGTGGACTGAAACAGATCCACGGCACCCCATATGGACCAGGGGCCTTGCCCACTGATAGAGAAAGAATATCACACTTACCTTGCTCCCAGAGCATCACTGGTTTTATGGCCCCTGGAAACACAATTCACTGAGGACTACCTATGGTCACAGTCATATATAGACAAAAAGTTATCATTCCAGGCCGGTGATGGATCTATAAGGGCCTGACGTGAGGCCAGCTCAGTGCTAAAAAAGGTTTACCACCCTCCAGTAGGCAGCACTTTAGATAGATAGCACGAGGCTGTCATGAACACATGCTGTGAGAGCCCATCGTGTGAAGGCTTACTTTTGCACTTAATTATTTTAATCTTTTAATATTTTTAATATTTTAAACTGACTGCATTGCCTATTATCTTACCTCACTTACTTGGTCTGCCGCTGCACTTCGACGATTGTTACGAAGGGAAGTAGGCTTCTCATGTCTCTACCTTACTTCCTGTGTGCCTCTATTTTCTGTGTGGTGAGGTTAGCATCCTATACTTTTCCAGTCCAACCTATTTAACACCATGGTGGGCCGGACACTCACCTGATATACGTCCGGAAGCTGTCAGGAATACTCACTGTCAGAACCACTCACTCAGGAGCTTACTTTTGCACTTAATTTTTTTGATCTTTTTATTATCTTAAACTGACTGCATTGCCTATTATCTTACCTCACTTCCTTGGTCTGCCGCAGCACTTTGCTGAGTGTTGTGGAGGAAGTGGGGTTGTCTTGTCTCTATCTTACTTCCTGAGTGCCTCCATTTTCTCTGTGGTGGGGTTAGCAGTCTAGTCTTTTCTGGCCCAGTCAATTTAACACCATCCTGCGTCAGATGCACAGTGAATGTGAGCAGCAGGCACGGCACAGGTGCACCAAATGCAAGCCTGTCTGTGGCCATTCACACCTGGACTGCGCCTTGCGCCAGGACCCCTGATTGTTTGATAAGGGACTCCACTAAGCATCTTATTAATATGAAAACCTGGCTTTTGGAGTTGGAGAGGCATGGAAAGTCCCCATGCCACACTATAAATCTGGAAACTGACTCATCTTATCATTTGCTTGTCTGCCCCATTTGCAATCATTAGCTACCCCCTCCTAAGCTAGCCATTCTGCTGCTCAAGATCTCTCTCCCACCTCTATTTCTTCAGAGAACGCCCTCTTCTGTTACGTCATTAATGCTAGATCCCTGATTAAAAATATGTTAGAGTTCTCTGACTTTGTATCCTCGTATAGGCCAGACTGGGTTTTCATTACTGAGACCTGGCCTAGGGACTGCTCCGGCCCTGACTTGGTCCGTGCAATCCCACAGGGATATGTTTTATCATGATTAGATCGGATAGGCAGGATTGAGGGACGGGGTAGGTATTTTATTCAAAGACTACCACACCTATTAAATTGAGCCATTAAAAACATCCTTAGATTGCTCTCCGCTAACAACCTTAATGTGGCTTTTTCTTCGGGCACTACCCATTTGTATGGAAAACTGCGGTGGTCAAATCATTATTTAAAAAAATGCTACTCTGCACGCCTTCAGAACTAAATATTACCAGTCCCTGCAAAGATGTTGGAGAAGTATTTAAATATCCTACTTGGAGCAATATCACCTGCTTGATAGCTCCCATCATGGGTTTAGGAGTAGCCATAGCCCGGACACTGCTTTAACTTCTGCAGTAAATTATATACGTATGCAAGTAGATGCTAAGTACACTTCTCTATTAATCTTTTTAGACCTAACCGCGGCCTTTGATACCTGTGGGGTCTCACAGGGTTCCTAATTGAGTCCAACCTTATTTAACATCTTGCCATTTAACATCTGGCCAAGGTTATTGAATCTTTTGGGCTGGAAGCCTTATCCTACGTGGATGATACAGAAATAATTATGTCAATTACAAACAGCATTGACACGTCCGCTGCAAACTTTAAAAGCTGCATGCATGCCTTGGCCGCCTGGATGGTAGACAACTACCTACGACTCAATAGAGACAAAACGGAAGTCCTGATTTTTGGCAGTCAACAATCAATATGGACCCACTCCTAGTGGCCTGAAATGCTCAGCCCTTGCCCCTGTCCTGCTGTATCAGCAAAGAACCT
The DNA here is from genome assembly GCF_964261635.1 of Lissotriton helveticus. NCBI lineage: Eukaryota > Metazoa > Chordata > Amphibia > Caudata > Salamandridae > Lissotriton > Lissotriton helveticus. Next base: position 3,646,633 of record NC_136061.1, on the reverse strand, counting down.
TAAGATCATACTTGATAGCTCACTCTCTTTTGAGCCCCAGATCAACAGAACAGTTTCTACCTGTTTTGGTATTATCAGGATTCTGAGGAAGATCTTTCCATGTCTTTCTCTCTCCTCTCGAAAGAAGGCAGCTGTTTTTTTGGTTAGTTTCAGATTGGATTATTGTAATTGTCTTTATCTGGACAGTAACAAGGGATCCATCCATAAACTGCAGCTGGTACAGAATGCAAACAAAAACAATGGCTCCTGTGGGTAAATACTTAACAAGTTACAGTAATATAAATGCACAATGGCAATATGAGTGATATGTTATGTTATGTTATGTTAAACTTATTTATTAGACGCACAGATGCTCCAGCAAAGGAGCGTCCTGGTGCCCGCCAGGTAGCAACACAACACAACAGGGCAGAGAAGAAAGAACAAGGGAACTAAGGAAACAAAAAGGTTTTTACAGCCCGCCGGAAGGAGAGCAAATCCCCAAGTGCACGAATCTCAAAGGGAAGGGAATTCCATAATGCGGCGGCACGCATTTGAAAGGAGCGGCCACCGGCCCGGCAACGCTTAAACCAGGGAACAACAGCAAGTTCCAGGTCGGAGGATCTTAAGGCACGGCCTGGAATATAACGGGACAGAAGGTTGGAGAGAATCAAGGCAGGGGATCCCTTAATGATCTTGTAAGCCACACAAAGGACCTTAAACTGGATCCTACGAGTGATCGGAAGCCAGTGCAACGTGCGAAATATACAAGAAGACGAAAGCCAAGTAGGTGGTATATGCACTGGAAGAATATATTAATTACCAGCAACAGTAGATACACATGTAAACAATTCACACATTTATATACATTTGTACAATTTCAAAACAGTGTAATCGTGTCCCAAGTGAATACATTTTAACAAAAAACTAAACATATTCCAACCAATAATAATGAAAAAAGTGACATGAGGTTCCTAACATGGATTTGTTTTTTGCAAAGGAAAAGAAGCGACCTGTACGTTAATTTTCCAAATAAATGCAAAAAGTTGCCCAATAGCGGCAACTTATTTTTAAGAACGGTCCGCTTCTTTTAAGAGTTGTCGACAACGTTTCGACCTTATGAGGATAAAAGGTCTCTTCAGGACTGAATGAATGTGGGGCACCTGCTAAGTTCTACTGCGATTTGCGTATGGTGATTGTGACACCGTGAGGAAGGTGAATAAAAGCAACTTACAGAGATCCCAGCAGGGACCCCTGTAATGACTGGATATGGCGTAAATGTAGCACATAGTCTCGCTGTCGTTTCTCGAACTAAGACTTGAGTTCAGAATAACCTCCAAGCACTCGATGGTGCTACAGGTGAGGCGATTTTCTTTAATAACGATGTGGCCAACTCGTCTCAATGCTCAGATAATGCTGGCTCTTGCACTAGCCGTGTGACTTCGGACAATCCTGAGGATACAACCGGCGTCTGCACAATGGCAGAGCTAGCCGAACGACTGTACGATGTGCGTCAGAATGCGTCAGACTTGTGCTGGATCTTTCTCAATTCCATTCATTCTCGACATAAAGTTGTAAGCTGCATCTGCTTCCTATAGAAAAGAGAATACTGTTCAAAGCCCTTTGCCTTGTCCATAAGGCTCTTCTTAATTTGGGTTCCGAGAGCATTAAAAGGCTCCTATAACCGGATGTCCCTACCAAACACCTGCGGTCTGCCAGCAAAAAACTGTCTGCTAGTTCCCAGGATCAGGAGGGCCAGGTGGGAGGGAAGAGCCTTTTCTGTCGCTGCTTCTAAACTCTGTTATACTCTCCCTCTATTGATTTCTTGCCAGGACTCACACCTACTGTTTTGTAAGGCCCTAAAAACCTTGCTCTTTACTCTTTAACAGCTAATCCCCATGCTTGCTACTTATGACCTCCGGTTCTATCCTTAGTGCCTTGATGCCTTTGGTCAAAGTTAGCGCTCTACAAGATCAGCACTGTCCCGCTGGTTTCTTGCCTCTAACAAGTCTTTCCACATCTCTTTCTTTTTATGTCATGCTTTCTGTCCCTGAGAGTTCTCCGATATGGAGCCCTGAGTGTTTTGAACTCATCTCTGTTCCTAGATTTCTTTTCAAGGGCCAATAACAACTCTTAGCATGCCCTTGAAAACCTCCTATCAAACCATCCACATAAATAAAGGTTGATGTGAACCCCGACTTGGTAATGGCCAATTGGATGTACCCAAACAAACAAGCATAAGCTGTCATAATACAGCCATCCAAGGAAGCCTCATCTAGACAGATCTGGGCCTCCCTCTGACACACAGACAGAAAATCTAAATTAATAGTCTCTGAAACAACCTTTACCCACTTCAGTCTGTTGCCATGAGTTTTAATGGAAACAAGCTCCCAGTAAAGGGTCGCATTGTCCACAGACTTCACATCCCAACAAACTTTAGCCATGATGGGGTTATTATCACTTAAAATGTTCGATTCAACTCCAAAGCTGAGGAGCAAAGAGAAAAATGCACCAGTTGATACAAGGATGTCATTAATAATGGATCTGCCCCCCCACCTTTAAATGTGGGTATGTCCTTGTCGACATTAGCCTCAATTCAGTTCAATAAATTGCCAAGATTAAAATTGAAGGTTAAATTCTTCAATAGGCCCCCTTGCCCAGTATGCATAAAGTCACTAAAGGCAGTATCATTGCCGGACGGGTCATATAAACAGCAGTCCAGGCATGGGTGCACATTAACATCGCTCATCGGGATCAACGCAATGTACAGTGAGGGACTGGACAAGGGGCGATCATGTAAGAACTTGTGGAGGTCTCTGATCACCTCATCTGATCCCCTTCCAAAGATAGTATTATAAATATTAATAACCACCATCCTGAGCTTGTTTCCAAAAGTCAAAAGAACACCAAAATGAAAAGGTGACGTTGATGCAATCCTTTCTATATCACCTCTCAGCTCCAGTTTCACCAAGGTAACAAGACCCTGTCTGGCTCTTCTCCTGGAGGAAACAATAGCTGGAGGAAGCAATAGCTTTGGAACTGAAAGAAGCAAACCCATCCAAACGAATCGACCCCTCGGTGTCCCACGTCTCCTGGAGGCTGATAGAATCAAAACTGTTTAGCATGAAAATCTAGTCATTATCCCCTTGTCACCGGCTATATTCCATCTTAGCACCATCAGGTTTTTTATCAGGGCAACTAGCTCCCTTTGGATCTGGGGGCCAATATCATGTCTCAACTAATCTAGATAACTAATGCCACTTTAGGTATCAAAACGTTTACTCAAGGCAAATTTAAACAACTGCCCACAGGGATTCGCCACCCCAGGTCCTGACCCCTGGTCTGAATAAATTCCCACCCTCTCCCTCCAGTTTAAGAGTTTTTAAAAAAAAACCCTAGGTGGTATGCAATATTCTTCTGGGGAGGCTGCAATTGGCCATGAAATCATTCCATATTGAGCCCAGCTTACCAGGATTACATATGTTCACCACAATACTGCCCCCTCTGCATGTTTTTGGGAGAATTCTTGATCCACCCAACTCTTTGTGTTAGAATGATCTCACCAAAGAGGCACTGCTAGATGTTAATTTAACCTTCCTTGACACCCAGTGTATAACCTTGTTTTTTAACTGATGATGACTTTCTCCTTCATGCTGGGTTGGGGAAACCTCAGCCAAAACCACAATGTATGGGGTGAATGCAGGAGAGAATCGGATGGTCACATCACAAGGGGACAGACCCAGAGTCGGTTTACCTACAAGACCAGTGACTTGCCTGGACTAAGCCTTAACTGGGAAGATACTCACATTGGTGGTGAGGGGAAAGCCAGGGGCTATCGCCACAGGCAATTGAAATACATATATTGAGGTGGTAGTACTAATGGGATTTGTAGCAGTGTACCCCGAGACCGTCACCCCTCTGTCATTCACTGCTATGGATACTGAAAGAGGCCTAAGATGACCCATCCCCTGGGATTGACTGTAGAGCAATAGGGACGTTGTGTCAAGAGAGTCAGTTTACTAAGAACATTAGCCGGACAACCCCGAATAAAGCAAACTGTTTCACCCATGTGGGTTACAATTTCCTCCAGCCCTGTAATTCTTGCATTAAGATCTTCAAGCATAATTGAATATTTGGAACCCAGAGTAGATAAAAATTAAGGCTTTGGCATCTGAAAGGAAATACAGCAGACGGGTGAGTTTCCTTTTTTAGAATATAGGAACTCAGAATTCCCCAAATGTTAAATCAATGGAGGTAGACACTAGCCAGTAAAAGTCAGTATAAATTTCAAAATTTGGGCTCCATGGTCAGAATAAAGGCCTCTTTTACCACTGACTGGATTCTGTCATGACTGCCTTTGTTTCTCTCTTAGTTGTTTCCATCTAATAACGGTCTGCTGCTCTGCATCTGTTGGCTGCTTTAGGGGAAGGAGGGTGTTACCTTTTGCCTAGGGTTATATGACTTTCCTCTTGCCATACACAGATATGTGCAATGTCCTACACTGTGGCCGTCCTGCCCCTACTGTGACTAGTATTTATACCTGTCTACATAGTCCACACAGATATTGACCCACAAATAGCACCGTGCCATAATATTGTGGACAATATATTTATAAATACAAAACGAATGTGGATGAAAATATTGAAAATAAGTATATCTGTTTTATATTTTTGAAGTATTGACTTTTAACATATTATTTACTTTAACATTGCTAGTTTATGGTGCTGTTTTATTGTATTTATGTTATGTTCAAAATTATTATCATAATAATGTATATTTATATGTGTTATAGGGTTTCCTTTGGTAATGAATAGTTGTGATTTTCACAACACAATAATTAATCCTAATTACTTACTATATTAATTATTTAATCCTTTGTTAATGTACTTATGTGTTTACATATTCATTTATTTTTTCAAATATAGTGAGAAGATTTAGTTCAGTTTCTAGAGTATACTCTGAAAATTTATGTCATGTTTTTAACACAACATATTCATAACTTGGCATTAATTGATTAATAAGTGAATTATGCATGTTTGTGAAAATATTGTTTCCATGTCCAACTGATTACGTTAAAATATTTAAAATGATTTAATGATTGGAATTGTTGTCAATTTGCTTGAATGTTTTATAATTTTAAAAATATTTATTTCATTTTTATTTTGGGATGTTGGTTTTCTTGTAGAACTGGGCGGGAAACATTTATTTTTTAGATAAATGCAAATATATATAAATTGAACCATTAATTATGTGTGGCATTTTTTAACTCTGTCTTTATTTATAATATAAACATTTTTAACTTATTGAATGTAATTATACGTGCGATATCAAATTCATCTTACATTGTTATTGTGGATTCTAGGGTGCTTCAAGGAATGGAAGGGAAGTTTTTCATTAAATCAGTAAATTTTGATCAAAAATTCAAAAATTGTTAATTTTTGCATTTGTTGAAAAAGAATGCTTGGAATATCATTACTAACATCATTTTTTAAAATTATTTTCTTCTTTTACTACAGATTTGCATGTTTTATAGGTGGGGTGAGGGATATAGTTTATTAAAAATTGTTTGTATAATGATTTTAACTGTTTTTCAAAATACTGTTATATTTGTCAATAGTTTTTTTAATTATGTTTTTCAAATGTTAATGCAAGTTATTTCCCAATGTTTGTTGGAGAAAGCTATGAATTGTACATCTTCACTCCCCTGCCCCCAACAAATGCCCTTTCCCAAATTTCTGCTACACTGGAGTTAGAATAGTAAATCTAACCCCATCCTCCCAATATTCCCACAGTTTCATTTAGATTCACGTTAGAATTGTTATAAAAGTAAACCCGACCCCTACCCCAAATATAACCAATTTCTCCTAATATTAGTTAGACTAGATTTAGAATAATAATTCTGCCCCTCCTAATCTAGGCATTTTTCCTGTTTCCTATGTATGATAAAATGATATTAGAATAGTAAATTGAACCTTTTATCTCCCAGTGTATGCACCTTACCCAGCGTGAGTTAAACTAGAATTAGTATAGTAAATATAACCTCTCCATTGACTGCACTTTCTCTAATGTTTCTTAGACTGGAGCTAGAATAGAAAAGCTGACACTCTCAACCCTTCAGGTTTATGATAGTAAATGTAGTGTTGTGAATCTATCTAGGACCCTAATTAGATATCCCCGATGCATGCCCTTATGTGGTTATAACCAAACATATCCTTATAAAGGCATAAGAATCATGTCCATATTTAGTCATAGCCAATGCAGTCCAAAAACGGCAAGGCTACTCCCATAGACTCCTAGAAAGTACAACGCGTTCTTTAAACAAACCAAGCCTTCAGCAGCCCGAGAAATCCCCCTGCTTTTGTTTTGATTTGAACAAGAACTCCTGGAGTCCAGAAAGAACTGTTAGTTCCTAGTGACGTCTTATGTCCAACCTTACGTCAAACCCAGCACCTTCCAGGTATAAATATACCAACGTTGCCTTAAGCAAAACACACGGTGGTTCGGAGCAGAGCGGCTATCTACTTGCCCGACGCCCAGCTGATGCGAGTGCCGAAGGAAGCCGACCCTCCCATTTGACACACTGAGAGAGACTCTGTCTTTTCTCCTGCCGAGAAATTCCAGCTCCGGTGTTTCCAGTCACCCTTGCGGGTTGCTGGGAGATCGAGTCCTGACAGAGAGATACAAGACCTCCTTCATTCTAGAACCAAGGTACGGAGCTGATTAAAACCTTAAGAGAATTCTTAACTTAAACTGCAACTTACTTACTCCTTCCGACATATTAGGCTTAGGTCAGGTACACTGGGGTAGGCGTATCTTAGAAGCACAAGTTGAGTACGTTAGTCAATGTTTTTATGTATGTATATATTTTATCCGTTTTAAAGTATCATATGGCTAAGAAACCATGTCAATGCTTTTACAGTATTATTTCATAATACTACTTTTACTGTACGCACTTTACCTTATGATAAGTATTACAATTGTGGCAACTCATTTCTCTTGCATGAGAAAGAAGACTGCTCAATAAATAACAACTTTTATTGAAAACGCCTGTCTCTCTATTTCTCTGCACTCTTGGTGAAATTAAGCATGCAAGATTGACTGAGTGAAATAGCTGTCTATTGTTTTCACACGACTCTAGAGATATACTCTTTATTCTAAGGGAGCAAAGTTGTCATGTTTATGCGGTTGTCAAAAACTAATCTCTTCTTGTCTATTCAGGAAAGTTAACCCCTTCCTGTTCACTCGAAAACGTTTCTAGTGACCTCTGAGCTAGCTGGTAAACCTAATTAAGTCTAACATAGTCAGTAGAGACCTAGATGACCTCAGTCCTCCAATGCGCAGAGCCTATTGGGAATATAGGAACTACACTACATGACGCCCAACGTTTGGTAAGGCGATAATCTAATGCAAGACATTAGAGTAACTCAGTCGTGCTTTTCACACAGACCCCTTTTTCCCATAAAAACTCCAAAAGACGTCTGGAGTGGGTAAAAGGTTAATATCCGCCGGAACTCAGTAGGAAGAGATTCCTATGTATTAGTTTTTGGTTTAGTCAACGTTGAAGGATTAATTGTTCCAAAATATTGTGCACCTAATCTTTGTTTCCTTGAAACTCGCTGTGCAACAAAAGACTTTCTGTTAGTAAAAAATAACAGAACGTGATGATGAAAGGGAGAGAGCTAGAATAGCAGCTCAACTACTAGCGGATGACACAAGTCTCCGAGATGAAGATCCGAATGCTATTATCATTCCGGTCAATGTAAGAAGAACTATAACTCTTAAACTTATAGAAAATGGACTATCACCAAGAGGTGGTACAGTAATATTCGTGGTAGAGGCCCATGAATATCGGCAGACAGAGGTATTCTATTCTTGGATACATTTTCCAGCAGCACACGCTGTGACACAAGATTTCCACTATTACAAATTAGAGGAACCTCCGGATGAATACGCTCCTTTCGAGGACGTTGAAATCCCACTAACATACCAAGAGCACCTGCTCTGGTTTAATGGCGCCCTACAACATCAAAATCACATTACCAGGCTCGGTCCACTAGGTAGACCAGGAGCAACATGGTCGGTTCTAGCCAGCTACACACCACATCCCAGCATTGAAAAAATGTCAAGCGAAGAACTTTTAGTTAAACTAAAAGAATTAACAAAGGCATATAGAGAATTAGTTCAATTGGCAATTGACGACACAAAATACCTGCAGAAATTGAAAGAAACAGATATAGCAGAACAACCTTTTGAACTTGCCAGAATCATAGAAAAATCCTATGAAGAACTAAGTAGATATAGTTTGGGTGGGAAACCGCTAAAACCCCAACTTACTGAAAATCCTGAAAAAACCTTTATTAAAAATAATCTCAAAACTACAAAAAAGAGTTGGGAGGGTAATAAACAATCCACTCCCAGAGAAAAACGGTTTCAGTCCAGAGGAAGGTCTCCTCAACGGAGAGATAGATCTCCAGACAGAGGAAGCAAGTCTCCCCAGAGGGAGCCCTCTGAGAAAAGATACAACCTTAGAGATAGGGAAAAATTGAGAAAAACTGACAGATATCAAGATATTGATACACGTCCCTCTCGATCTTTTCAGAATTCCTCACAGAAATCGGAAAGAAGAGGACGGTCAGAACACAAAGAAGAGCACGTCAAGTCCAAAGACAAGGAACCTGCTTATCAAAGTAAAACATTACAATATCCAAAGAAGAAGGTAGCCAGTATTAAAATAATCAAACATGCCGAGGATACAGAGGACACAGCTGAAAAACGGAGAGTGGGCCCAGACAATCCTAGACAGCGCAGCAGAAGTAACCATAGCTCACAAGATCCTGATGAACCTTCTGGAGACAGTGGACACGAATGAATACATTCATGTGGAAACTGTAGATACTAGAGTTAGCAAACCCCATAAAATATACAAAATACCTTTATGTATAGAGGGGGATAAAACTAGGAAAGTAAGGGGTCTCTTTTGGGATAACCTTTCAAAAGGCTATGACATCCTCTTAGCTGAGAAAGACTGGCCACCAGAGTTTGTCAGGGAGTGCCCTCATGGCGAAGAAATGATTATGCCTGCCTTCTCAAATCATATTCCAATTCATAAAAAATACACATTTTCAAAAAAATGGGCAGTGGCCCAAGCCCCTGCATTATATAAAAATCATGTAGGATGGGATAAGGATTCTCCTCCCCACAAAATCCAGTTAAAAAGTCAACCTACTGCACAAAGGCAGTATCCTGTTAAGCAAGAAGCTAAAAAACAAGTCAGGGAGATTTTAGATCAACTTGAATATCAGGGGGTGATTGAAACATGCACCTCACAAATGAACAATCCTTTGTTTCCTGTCTCCAAGCCAGACGATTCATATCGTCTAGTTTTGGACTACAAAACATTTGAAGTACAAAACTCACACAGTGCAGCGCTAATGAATAACATCGTGCGCAAAAAATATAAAACGACATTAGATATTTCAAATGGCTTCTTTTGTCAAAACATTGCACCTGAAAGCAGGTATTTGACCGCTTTCTCAACAATGGGGTCACATAAACAATTCTGTTGACTCCCACAGGGAATCAAGAATAGCCGAGGATTATTCTCAGCAAGGGTAACCGAGTTACTACAAATGTATGATGATGAGGCATTATCCTATGTCGATGACATCTATCTTACAGACGACGACCTGGAGACACACTTGAAAAGAGTGAACACCAAAATACTTGGATTCGCAGGTGAAGGGTACAAATTCAACTTTAAAAAGTCATGAATTGCTCATCTAACTATCCTGTTTTTAGGATATGAATTATCAAGTGAAGGCAAAAGCCTAGCAGACAACTTCTTAGAGAAGTGTGCTGTACTCCAAGCACCAAAAACGCGGAAGAATTTACAATCAATACTAGGTTTCCTGAATTTCGGAAGAACATACATTCTAAATTATGCGGAGAGGGTTAAACCACTCAATGAATTAATAAAACCTGATTTCAAACCAATTAATTGGACTCAGAAACACACAGAAATCTTAAGATCATTACAAACAGACATGTTAACTAAAACAAAATTGCAAACATGCGAAAACGTACGCAAACTTGTAATCCGAGTCATCCCAGGAAGATGCGGATTCACGTACCTGACCTCTAATGAGGGAGAAACGGTACCAATAGCTTATAAATCACACTTGTACACACAAGCTGAAATTAAATTCAGTTCTACTGAAAAAATTCTAACTGCGGTTCAAACTGCTGTAGCAAAAGAAAGAGCCCTAGCCCAAGGCAAGAGCATATCTGTTTTAAAAGCAGAATCAGCCCTTGAGGCAGTAACAAGAACACGCATTCCGAATGCTGTGGCATTAGATCCAAAATGGATACAATGGGAAAATTCATTTGCTGCAGAAGACGTGAAACACGCTTTTGATCCGAAAATGAAAAAAACTAGAAAATCTAGAATACAAACATGTGTATCCTCTGTCAATCGAAATTCTGCCTCTCGAACAGTACAACTGTGTAATCTACATGGAAAAATGTGCACAACACTACGATGTGGATAAAAAATCCTGCAATGCAGCATGCGCGATTGTTAAAGGTCGCGGGCGCTTTGGTAAATTCAGACCGATAATCACAAAAACTGAATCACTCAGAAACTGTACAGCTCAGCGAGCTGAAATAAGATCTTTAAAGATGGCGCTTGAAAATGCCGATCGCCAATTCCCGACACTAATAGTGTGCGATTCGCATTACTGCGTCCAGTCTTATAATAAGAACATGCAGACCTGGATTCAAAACGATTACAAAGATGACACAGGTGCCACAATAAAGCATAAAAAGCTATGGGAACAAGTAGTTATTTTGCAGAAAGAACTACGAAAGACTCACGTGATACATACACTGAGTCATCAACGTGATGGCGTTCACGTTGGAGGGAATTCATTGGCTGACAGAGCCACAGCGGCAGCGGTTCAACCGGCTTCCGTAGCCACAAAAAAGCGTTCTAAAAAACAAATAGATGGAGAAACTATGTTGGTAGCAAAAGCATTATTAAAAGGCGACTATGCAGCATTACCTCTCAACTATCCACTCAGTAATACATACATAATTGATGCGAACTCCGTTCCTTTTGCTCAAATCCCTGGAGTGGGGGACAGAGTAATTCCAAACACGAACCGGAGGGCTTACTTGATTCAAGAAGCGCACATGGGACAGGGTCTGAGGCACCAAGAGATCTTGAAATCTCTAATAGAATTACAATCAGAATACTGGTGGCCGGGGATGAGCTTGCAAATTTACAACTTTGCAATGGATTGTCAGAACTGCAACAGAGATCGCAGTTGTGAACCGGACCAGACTATTGCCAGGACACCGTTATTAGAAAGCATCAGGCTATCTATACGCAGAAATCCAGCCGGAGAAATGCGTTCCCATAATTATTAAGACTAAATTCACTAAAAATGTAGGCCCCAGCGCTCGGCTGACGCCAGAACTGTTATAAACGTTTTGCGAGTCTTTATCGGCACATACGCAATTGGCATGCCACATTCTGACCAGGGTCCCGTGTTTAGCTCTCGAGCTTACAAAGAGGCCATGGCCAGCATGGGCATTGCATTGCGGTACTCTTCTCCCTTCCATCCTGAGGGAAATGAGATAGTGGAAAGAAAAAAAACATGACATAAAGCAATCTATAACGGCGAGGGTATTAGGTTTGGGTGATGGGTGGGTCAAACATCTAACAAGTGTCCAAAGTAGTCTTAACAATCTGCCAAGAAATTCTCTAAAAGGTATCACTCCATACGTACTATTGTTTGGCACTAGAATGCAAATCCAGGACTTAGATTGTCAGACTTCAGTGGTGAATGAAAAAGCCTTTGATATCAAAGACCGTTTGGCTGTTTTACAGGACTTAAATGAAACAAGAAGAAGTCTAAGTAACATTAAGTTAAAGCCAACGACCACTGAAGAGAAACCACCTGTCCCAGCAAGACCTGTCTGGATTCCAAAGATTGGGGATCTGGTCAGAGAAAAGATCGTGGTGAAGAAGGAATTTGGGCCTTCTTACAGAAAAGCAGTACCTGTCTTAGCTGTCAGAGGAACAAGATCAATATTACTACCGCCCCTTGCTGGTAAAAAGGAGAACCGAGTTGTATCCATCGACCTGGTAAAACCACAATCATGTGGCCCATAATAAGTAGTAGGCCCTATGGACTCCCAACAAATAGCAGAGTACCATAATTTGCTACAATCCAAGAGGTTCAAACTGAGAGACTAATCACATTTGATAAACCTGCAGTGAATAAAAAAGGACTATTGCAACAATGCCATGGAACTTGTGCCTCTTGAAACCCAAATTGCAACAGTTCGTCAAGAAACACCTGTCTACAACGATGTAGCCTCAGACTATGTTAATGAAAAAAAGAAAAATGCAAAAACAAATGAAAATCCGGAAGCAATTTCAACAATTGACAGAACTGCGTCTGGCTACTTCATCAATTTCGATGACTTATCTGTTGATCCAAGCGAGCATGAAGAAACGCCAGCAACAAAAACTTTTAAGGAAAAAATGAACTCTTTCCTCAACTAAAAGAAATATATCTAATTTCACCATGGATTGAATTTTGGATTGTGTTTGGTGTACTTTTCCTCCTGCTTTGGCACATCATGGTTTTATGTTTGGGTAGATTTATTGATGGAAAATATATTACAATGGACACAGCAAGTCAGAACATCAACTTGGTCCTAAAGCCTCACAGATCCTCACACATCGAGAAAAGAGAAATATCATGAGTGAACATCACAGACAATCCAATAACCGGTGCGGTAGAATGGGACAAAATTGATTATGAAATCTATGGCCCGTTTGAGCTCTTGAAATATCCACATCAATTCAAGGTTTCATTAAGTGACTTTGTGACACCAAGTACTTTCTCTGATGATTGGGACTTTGAAAATATGAATAATATGATATCAGATTTAGTAATGTCAGCTAAATTCACAGAACAGGATTATTTACAGGGTTCATCAAATTATGAAGTATTGTATTGCTATAATCATTTTGGTCATCACTATTTGCATAAATCTGCACAACCTAGAATTTTTTTTACTTATAATCAATAGGAACATTGTCCAACTCCGTCAAAAGGCAGCTCGAAAACATTTTATGAGAAATTTCAATACTTCTCAGGATTTAACAACAGTGATCCAGAAAAGTTTTATTTTAAAATGTTAAATAAGGCAGGAATGAAAACAATGTTGACAAATACTATATTGATTTTTTCTGAAAAAGTTTATGAAAAAATGTCTACATTTGGTTTTGAATTTTGGAAAAACAACATTGAAACAAAAACCATCTGGGGTACAAAAGACTGGAAGGTACAAGGTCTAGAATCATTATTTAGAGCCTGCATGATCCCAGAACAGATAATATTCCTGAATGACACCATTCAACAAACAACCTGTCTTGGTTTAGACAAGATAAAAGACTTAAATAAACCGTCTATTCCAAAGCCCATACCTGATAATAATAGCACTACAGATGTGGAGATAGACGTATCACATATTTTACACCAAAACAGAACAAATCCTGATTGGAAAAAATGGTTGATCTGGCCCACAGACACAAATAACTGTCAAGATAGATTCCTGAACAAAACACAGGGGTTCAAACAGAACAGGCCAGACCCAAGATATTCCCAGAGACAACATCCAGGGATTGTTACAACATACAGTGTAGGGAAACTATGCCTTGAGTGGCTACAGAAATCCACACTGGCTGAAATTAAGCAACACTTGACTTTACTTAAAGATGGTGCTGACTTGCGAGATTTCAAACTGGGACCTCGCAAACAGTGTCAAAAACATTTCATATACGCCGGTATATACGCTGCTTACAACGAAACTTGGAAAGTAACACAAATTGAAACTGCTGAAAAAATACGAGAAATTGATCGTATTCATTTGGAAAAATCACTTTCTGTAGTGGACAATGGGTTAACGACTCTGTCCACCAGAATCTATTCACTGGACAGCATTGTATCATCTGCTATTGATATAATAAAGCAGGACTTGCTAATGTTACAACATGGTCAGTCCCAATTGTGTTCTATTGTACAGCTAGGCTGGACGTTGCAAAACCTGCGTTCAGGCTACGTGCCATGGAGTCTAATCAACACAACGTCATTATTTTCTATCTTTCCCCTTACTGATAAACAAATCAGTTTGGCGCAAAAAGGAGCAGACTATACGATTCTGAGCATTCAAAAACTTGAGAGATTACCATTGACAATGTCAGAGAAACCTGTCATTGAATGGATAATACACGGACAATTACAATTCCGATAACAACTTTCCAGTTTAAGTATTGCCAAAATTATATACCAGCAGGCCTGTATGAAAGGTTGGGTAAAGGATACATCAAACCAACCTGGAATTTACCTTATACACACAAATGTTGTAGTGAAGGGAAAAAAGAGGTATTTCTTAGTGGTAACAATTGTAAAAAATCTCTAAGCGGTCCACTTCTGTGTCATGGTATTAACTTGCATGGAGCCTGCGAAGGTTCATCAAATAAAATTTCATGTCACCTCCAGCAAAACAGATAGAGCCATTTTTCAGACAGCTTTCCAACGGCAGGTACGTTCTAATAAGTGACCACAGCTGTTGTGGCATGGTGCCAGGAAAAGCCTATCTCGGAACCGTTACTTCCAGGGTCATTTGCTGTATGCAAGTATTGTATCCACACAGCAATCCAGACATGGACGCGGCAATATGGCCTTCTTTGAATATCTCTTCTATTCGAATTGATACTTTAAGCAGAATGAAGTCTTATCTTTTACAGACAACTGTGCCTTTAACCTCGTCCAAAGAGAAGTATGATCTGCAAGTTGCAAGGACAGCGGCAGAGATACATTCCCTATTATCGACAAATTGCACCGTGCATTTAGTAGAAATGTTAAGTCAAATCTTAAACATGTCTGATACCAGTGGCATCGCACATGTATTGAAGACAATTTTTTCGGGACTGTTTTTCCGACTTTTGTGCATTCTTTACACGGCGGCCTGCCTCTTCTTTTGGGACTCGTAGCAGGAATTTTATTTTTGATCCTTCTGCTCCGATATGGCAAGCCAAGCCACAGACAAAACTCCAGCTACAATGGAAGAAATGATCCTAGCAATACGCTACCGAGACCGAATCACTAAAGTACTCGGATTAGCCCAGCTAAGAGATCTGAATACAACTTGGTTTCTTTCATTCAGACCAATCTGGCAATATTGCATCTTACCTGTGCTTCGATGTCTGCTATGCAGAGAACAATGCGTGTTGGACGTCTGTCTTACACTACCATCAGCAGTACCAATGGATATCGATACTTTGCTCGGTCCGGTAACGACTCATGCAACGTGTTGTCCCCAGCGGCTACCTACTCTGATGACGGCATTCGTTGAGACTTCACCATCACGAGTAGGTGGCGGTGAAGTACGAGAGGAAAGCAGCACCACACACGTACAACCTTCTGTGAGCATTGCTGATCCAGACATCGATGATAGCAACATTTCTGACATATGCACAATTTCAACTTTTTCGAACTTGGTCGAACTTTCACCTGATGTTGTATACCAATTTTTCGCAAGCCTGTCGGATATGATGTTCTCTCCTAACAGCGAGAATAACTTTTAAAAACAACGAACACGCAGCGTTCCCTGTACTCTGAATTCGGCCTTCAGTTTTTGATAAACAAAACTACTGAAAACATTTGGAACTATTTTTTCCCCTGAAAGCGAAATTATTTTTTCCACTTCCAAAATATTTACCTTTTTTTTTGGCACATGGTACTCTGCTTAAAGTAGAACTATTCTTAGAGAACAGAGTTTCTATTTTTAGAGACACTAGAGACAATATTTTACCACAGCCTCTAGCACATGTACAGTATTTTATAAATATGTGATGAAATGGTCTCGACTTTTTTTTCTGTATTCAGAGACATTTCTCAATTTATTCAGCCGATATTTATATATGCATTTCCTGAATGATAACACTGCTTGAAAAACGTACAGTATAAATACTCATTTTCGTGTATTTACCATATGCCATTTCAAATGCAATTTATGTATTTTGGGGTGGGTTGGAAAACACACATTCATTGTTATATGTTTAGTATTGCTTTATATTTAGTAATGATGGACATTAAACGTGGAGTGGGTGTTGTGAATATATCTAGGACCCTAATTAGATATCGCCGATTCATGCCCTTATGTGGTTATAACCAAACATATCCTTATATAGGCATAAGAATCATGTCCATATTTTGTCATAGCCAATGCAGTCCAAATACGGCAAGGCTACTCCCATAGACTCCTAGAAAGTACAATGCGTTCTTTAAACAAACCAAGCCTCCAGCAGCCCGGGAAATCCCCCTGCTTTTGTTTTGATTTGTCCAAGAACTCCTGGAGTCCAGAAAGAACTGTTAGTTCTTAGTGACGTCTTATGTCCAACCTTACGTCAAACCCGGCACCTTCCAGGTATAAATATACCAACGTTGCCTTAAGCAAACACACGGTGGTTTGGAGCAGAGCGGCTATCTACTTGCCCGACGCCCAGCTGATGCAAGTGCCAAATGAAGCCGACCCTCCCATTTGACGCACTGAGAGAGACGCTGTCTTTTCTCCTGGCGAGAAATTCCAGCTCCGGTGTTTCCAGTCACCCTTGCGGGTTGCTGGGAGATCGAGTCCTGAGAGACAGATACAAGACCTCCTTCATTCTAGAACCAAGGTACGGAGCTGATTAAAACCTTAAGAGAATTCTTGATTCAGATTCTTGGCAAAAAACAACTTAACTTAAACTGCAACTTACTTACTCCTTCCCACTTATTAGGCTTAGGTCAGGTACACCGGGGTAGGCGTATTTAGAAGCACCAGTTGAGTACGTTAGTCAATGTTTTTATGTATGTATATATTTTATCTGTTTTAAAGTATCATATGGCTAAGAAACCATATCAATGCTTTTACAGTATTATTTCATAATACTACTTTTACTGTACGCACTTTACTTCATGATAAGTATTACAATTGTGGCAACTCATTTCTCTTGCATAGCTGTCTGTTGTTTTCACACGACTCTAGAGATATACTCTTTATTCTGAGGCAGTTGTCATGTTTATGCGGTTGTCAGAAACGAATCCCTTCTTGTCTATTCATGAAAGTTAACCCCTTCCTGTTCACTCGAGAAAGTTTCTAGTGACCTCTGAGCTAGCTGGCAGACCTAATTAAGTCTAACATAGTCAGTAGAGACCTAGATGACCTCAGTCCTACATCTAAACTGCTGTTTATGTTATTCCAATGCGCAGAGCCTATTAGTAATATAGGAACTACACTACAGTAGCCCTTTCAATATATGCACTTTTCCCTATATTTGTTAGCCTGGAGTTGGAGTAGTAAATAAGCCCCCTGTTTCCCCATTTTTGCACTTTCCCAAATTTTTGTTGGAATGGAGTAAGAATAGGAAATCTGACCCCTCCATCCATGTATCACTTTCACCTTTTCATTATTTGTTGGACACAATTTAAATCATAACTCCACATGTTTCCTGCCCTCACAATGTATGCACTTACCCCAGTGTTTTATGATTGTAGGTTAAATACATGTTTCTGTTTCTCAATTTTTAATTATTATAGAGTAGGGTTTTATTACTACATTTTATTGCATCCTGGAAATTTCTGATACATTTGAATATATTCAAAATTATATATTTTTAATTATTGTACTTTTTTCATTAGTTTTGTATCAGGTTTGGTTTGAAAACAATTGTTGTGGTTTTAAGTAGTCTAAATATGATGTTTACATATTTTCAAATATTATTTATATTGGTTTAATAATTGCATGGCATTTCAACTCCAATGTTGTTTAGCCTATAGCAAAATACATTAGGACGCATACCGAAAGATCGCACGCCATTACAACGTGTAACGGTTTCTCGTTTTTGCTCGTAAACTCCCTGTAATGAGTTTAAAAGTGAGTTTTCCTCAGATAAGGGATAATAGGGCAAAATACTTCAATCAACCCGTGTGATTAATTTGGAAGCACTGAAGCCCCAACATTTATCTAGGGCGGTTTGGCAGGATGACTGAAAAAAACACAAGCCAATTTTATTTCAGTGCAGCTAGCAGAACTGCTAAACTTTGCGACCTCTGGATAATGGTCTTACGGTCCCAAGGGATACATGTTTATTTGTATAACTGCAGGACCACAAGAAGCCGACAAGCGGTACCAAAATAACAGTAGAAAAGCTGCCATTTAGCTGTCTCCTATACAGAACATTTAGCACAGAACAGATTTGTTCAGCAACCACACAACAGTCTTATTATTGAATAGAAATGTTTACACAGCTTAACCAATCCATTTATCACACACAAGTGAATAATTAGTCAAAAAAACGTAACCGCATTTCATGAATAGAAATCATTTGATAATTATGCAAATTGGAATTGCTCCTAAAATGTAACATCTGGTTTATTTGCTAATTGACATTAGAATAACTATACTGCATGTTTTGTTGACTAGTGTCTTTAAATACAGCATTATATTTGCCTCAAGCGACCAACAGAAGCTATCCTTTTTTGTGGGAATTGGTTTAACAGAAGACATATACTCCAGTTTAATGCAAGTTAACCAACAAAATAAATACATGATATATCATTGCACATTCTGACAGAATAACACCTCAATAAGTGACTAGAGTTTACTTGATGAGATGGGAGTGCGATAGCTCCGCAACGCCATGTCTACAGTTAACATTTAATTTATGGATTTATTTAAATTTTTATATGGCACTTTGACAACCGGACAGGTATTAATGTGCTTTACCCAGAACTGAAGAGTTTTACATGAACATGGGTTAGGAATGAGGGTAGAGGAGCCAGGGAGGAAGGGGAGAGCAGGGAAAGGGGTGGAACCGATGGGAAAAAAAGAGAAGCAGCTGAATGGACAGTAAACGAAAATATGGTGGGATATCTCTGACAGTAATGTGTGGAGACCAAGGTGGGGTCATCCTGTGTGGTTCGCGCATGAGAAAGATTACTGTTTGTTGCGGTATGATTTAAAAAGGTACGTTCTAAGGCCTTTTCTGAGTGAGAGTGTGTCATAAGGCCAACATACCCACTTAGCACAAGCCTTCTTTAAAAGGAGCAAAGGTTTTATTGGCACTAGAAGAATGCTGTTTGCTCTGGACGTCACAGAAGCATTACACTTTCAAGGTGCTCTACAAAACGCGAAGTAAAATGGAAATACCTACGGCTCAGTGACGATGAGAGATTCCAAGGGAGGGAGCCGTGCTTGGTACACTGCAGTGTCCAGATTTATTGTATTGTAATTGCATTTATATAGCGCATACTATCCCTGCCATGTGTGCATTTATTAGTAAAACTGGAGACTCAAGCTTCGGAGGCACAAAAACATACTTTATATGTAACCTAAACAAGTGATAGTTTATTAATATTACATGATAGAGAAAGAGCATTCCACAAGTAATGCTCCAAATTATACGAGTGAAGAACTGACCCACCAGCTCCATCCATCCATCAACCACCCATCACCAATTTCCACCAGCATTCCATCCCCCATCCACCCACCATGCACCCATCAACAATTTTGTCCATCCATCCATCACCCATCATGCACCCATCAACAATTTACACCATCCATCCATCCACCCACCCACCCTTCTACCCACCAACCCACCCACCACTCCACCCATCCATCCACCCATCCATCATGCACCCACCACCCAGACACCCATCCATCCACCCAACCAAATCCACCCACCCACACATCCTTCCACCCACCAACCCACCCATCCACCCATCCTACCACCCATCCATCCACCCATCCATCATGCATCCACCCATTCATCCATCCACCCATCCATCATGCACCCACCACTCAACCATATCCACCCATCCCATTCATCCTACCATCCACCCACCCACCCATCCATCTATCCACCCACTCATCCTTCCACCCACCCACCCACCCATCCATCCACCCACCCACCCATCCATCCACCCATCCATCATGCATCCATCACCCAGCCATCCACCCAATCATATCCATCCACCTTTCCACCCATCCATCATGCACCCAACCCCAGCCCCCATCCATCCACCCAACCATATCCATCCATCCATCCATCCATCCATCCATCCATCCATCATGCATCCATCACCAATTGTCGGCACCCACCCCCAGCCACCCATCCATCCACCCAAGCATATCCATCCATCCATCCATCACCCATCATGCACCCATCAACAATTTACACCATCCATCCATCCACCCACCCACCCTTCTACCCACCAACCCACCCACCACTCCACCCATCCATCCACCCATCCATCATGCACCCACCACCCAGCCATCCATCCATCCACCCAACCAAATCCACCCCCCCATCCTTCCACCCACCAACCCACCCATCCACCCATCCATCCACCCATCCATCCACCCATCCATCCACCCATCCATCCACCCATCCATCCACCCATCCACCCATCCATCCACCCATCCATCATGCATCCACCCATTCATCCATCCACCCATCCATCATGCACCCACCACCCAACCATATCCACCCATCCACCCATTCATCCTACCATCCATCCACCCACCCATCCACCCACCCATCCATCCATCCACCCACTCATCCTTCCACCCACCCACCCACCCACCCATCCATCCACCCACCCACCCACCCATCCATCCACCCATCCATTATGCGTCCACCACCCAGCCATCCACCCAATCATATCCATCCACCCATCCACCCATCCATCATGCACCCACCCCCAGCCACCCATCCATCCACCCAACCATATCCATCCATCCATCCATCCATCCATCCATCATGCATCCATCACCAATTGTCGGCACCCACCCACACAGTCATCCATCCACCCACGAAAAACGATGCAGAATGGCTAGGCCAATGCCAGTGTTAATTTATTACGTGATTCATGCACATTCTCTATTAATCTCGGGATCGCTGTGCTGCGTATGTCTCATGTTACACATTCTCTATTACTTGCGTGCTAATTCTCATTTTACACACTCTCTATTAATTGAGTGCTCATGTTGCGGTGTGAAATTGTCTGTTTACACACTTTGCACAATCTCTATTAATCTTGTGTTCGCTGTCACAGTAACTATTTCCGGACGCATGCTACAATGGCACAAATACTTATACATATCCCAGCGTTGTATATGTATTCGCGCCGTTGTAGCATGCGTCCCGAAAGCATGCGTTGTAATGGCGATCGCGATGTAAAAGTCGTGTTGCGATAGCAGCGCGAACTAATACATTCGTTGTAACGGGTGTTTTATTATTGTAATTCATGTCATTTCATTTCTAATGTATTATTTTTTATTGATACCATTATTTTTACTCTATTTTTAAGAATAATGTATTATTTATTGTTTTACATTTTACACACATGTAAAGTTGAAGAAAGAATATTTTTTGTGCCCCAATATTTTTGTCGTCCTTATAATGCCATGCAGCTGTTTTCTAACCTTTTCCACCCCACCTTGTTACTCACCAAATACAGCACTGTCTTCTGCCCCATTTAACCTGTAAATAGCATCTGTGTTGCTTTCCCTGCTCCTTTTGAGATTTGCACACATACAACATCATCAATAGAAGTCAGGCTGCACAGTCGAATCGTCGATAAAAAAATAAGAAGCAATTAAGATGACAGCGATGTGAGTCAGTTGCACTTGTGTTCCCATATAAGACCGGCCGGCCCAAGTGTGCATGCAAGCTTGTCCCTCAGGTTCTGATATGGGGTCAAATCAAGTACAAATATAACAATCCAAAGGAAAACTCAAATTCAAGGATTACCTGAGGTTGGTGGTTGTGGCCTTCGGCTTGTGATGTCGTGTTCAGGCTGACTTAGACCATTCTTGCATTCGCCCTACATGCCTGAGGTGTGAGAACTTGCTGTCGGGCATCAGCCGCCTTTGCTTAGGCACAGGTACAGTCCATCGGGTCTGGTGGTACACATTCAACCCTCAATTCCACAGGACTTCTTGGCTCCTACTGTTGCCTTGGGACTTTTTCCAGGACCCTTCGCCAGCACTCCTTCCAATCAGGCAAACAGCTCAAATGTATGAGGCTCAAGACTCAACAGGCATGGTAGTTGGGAAATGTGGAATCAGAAGTGTGGAGGGATTGGTAAAAAATTGTCTCCATCCTCTGACTGCCCTGTTTGCTGTCCCCATTCTCTTCTTGTGTTGCATACCAACAAGCCGATGCAGGCGAATGTGAGTCCCATGATCTTCAGATATATTTGAAGTCGGATCATATATGAATATGAAAAATAAAGGAAACAAGGGTGCATATTTATGAGGAAGTAAGAGAGTGCGGCGTTAGCCTCCTTGGATTAACACTGAGCTTCGCCACTTCCAAAACACAGGGGTGCAGCATATTCGCAAGGGTACGGTGCTGCCCTTCGTTTCCACCTGTGCTGGTGCTAATTTTAGCTGCTAAGTGCCAATGCAGACACCCTTGCACTTTGTTTTTGTGTAGGAAGGTGTTCCTTCCCGCACATAAATAATCTAAAATGTCAGTTTTTTAACGGATTGTTTATGCGCAGGAAGGGTCACCTTCCTGCACATAAACAATAAAGGCTGTTTTGCTGTTTCCATGTGAGCTGCACAATGCAGCTCACATGGAAACAGCAAAAATGAAGAGAAATTAAACATTTCTCCTCATTGTGTCAGGGTAAGACCAGGTTTTTCATGGTCTTAATTTTGGTGCTGCCTCACATTTATGTCACCATTGTTAATATGAGGCAGATTCAAAATCAATGGGTGTTGTGGTGGAAGACCTACCGCAACGCCCATTGCCCACCCCTTTCATGCTAAGTATAGCGGGAAGGGTGCCATAATTAGAAGGCAGCGTTAAGCAAGATTAAGTGGGTTTATGCTGCATTATGAATAAAAATGTGAAATGCTACCAAGACGGTCGCAACACTGTACACTGTCCACAAATGGTGAGGTGACCCTCTAGGTCATTGAATGCAGTTTAAAGACACTGTGTCGAAAATAAATCACATAAAGGCAAATGTACTTGTAAATGTAAATATTTACACGTAATTGATGAAATCAAAAAATATAGTTATTAGTGTCATTTTTTAGTTGTATTCACATGTGGATCAAAAATAGATTCCTTGAACATGAATCTTCAAAACATTTACATAAATACAGGTAATCAATTCTTAACGATGAGTTTTATGTGGGCCCGATGCATTTCGGGACCTGAAAGTCCCTTCTTCTGGGGCCAATCTACAAACAAAACAATAAGCATATGTCACTTTACATAATTGCGTGAATACGCAGCGAATGGAAAAACAGCAGAAAACTGCACATAAGTACATAAGGAACTGTAGCTCAATGATGGTATTATCATCAGAAGTTACCAATGAAGTAAAACAGCCATGTGTTAACCATATAGATGAAACCAATAAGCTCCACATATCCAAAAATGTAATAATGATAGTAGAGAAACACGGGAAAACGTTAATAGAACTCTTCACCTAAAGTCTGTGATTTAGAGAAAACAACATGTGTATAGGTAAACCCTAAGGTAACTGTAAAGTGAACCCTGTGCTATAAAGAATACCTGTCTGTCCCGTAAGGAGACCTTCTGTAACGCAAATAAGAATGGCACTCAATGGAGGAAACCAATGAAGTATAGCAGCTAAAAACTACTAAACACCTTCAATTATACCTTATGGGTACACATCTGTATAACCTCCGATGGGGTAGGCAATGGAGTCTTCAAAATCTATAGCGAATATCAACAATTTTCAGGTGATGCTGTAGGGGGCATGAAGTATATGGGTCACGATGAAAATATAACTATATGGCAAGACTGATAAACTAATGGTTTCTACCGGAGTCAAGTAAAACACTCACCGAGTAAGAAAAACAGGTGCAGTCCCCACTCTACTTCTAAGTCGATTGATTTGATAAAGCTCCCTGAAAAAAGGGAATAATCATCATTATTAGGCCTTCAGAGAACAAAGGCATTAATGTTGGGCTACGATTTTTAAAGAGGGGTTATTTAAAAACCAGTAAACTTACCGGTTCTTACCGCGAGAAGAAGCAACAGTCCGGGGGTCTTCTAAGAGGAGAAACGCTACTGGTCTCTACCTCAAGCGTTACTTAACCAGTGCTACCGAGGGGTGTTTGGAAATCAAAAGGGGACTCACGCCGCAATTGAAGCAGCGCCATCTTGGAATGGTGTAGGAACAGTAAGAAAGCGCTAAATACGGTAATAACGCTGGGATATGAATAAGAAAGAAACAGCGTCTGCGGGGAAAAAAACACATGCGCGGCAGAACAAGGCCAGCTCCATAATAGGATGATGATTAAACTGAATGACAATTAGTTGCGGTCATAGTAAAACAAACCGGTGAGAAGTCTGAAACTGATTGATGGAGAACACGCAGACCAGGAATGTGACATTAAGTACCATACAAATATAAGGTGATGATAGGAAAAAATACTGTGAATAAAAATGATAGGAAGGTAACATGCACAAAATGTGTGAAAAGAAAAAAATGATAAGAAGATGATAAGATGAAGAGTCATGACAGAATACATGGTTATCCCATAAAAAAACTGTTGATTTCGTAATTAAATCCAGTGATGATAAAATAACAGCATATGAACATTCGAAATACATACAAAAAACAGAGTTAATGAAACTGAAGGCAAACAATAAGCGACAGGATTGTAAATACAATCTACATATCACAAAGGATCATAAACATTACAAAAGTTTGGTACATGCGGTACTCAGTGTGTGTGCTAGACACATATCGTACAAATAATCAATATAAATGCATATACTACAGAAAACAGATCATATCGAGCCGATCATTACGACCCACTGGGTGCATAGTTCTTAGAAATTGAATCCAATGTATCTCCCTCTGCAGTAGTAACGTGTCTACATCTAGACCAGATCTAACCATGATTTGCTCAACCACTTGTACCCGCAGCTGGGATATCATGGGATGGGCTTCATCCCAATGTCTTGCCAAACTTGAGGTGGTGCTTTTAGTTCGAATGCGGCTCTTGTGCTCAGTGATTCGCACCTTAAGTTTACGTGTGGTCTTACCTATATAGGCCTTGCCGCAAGGGCATTTGATACAATATATTATGCTAGCCGAATTGCAATCTGTATTGTGCTTGAGGTGTATCTTCTTGCCTGATGTGGGATGTGTTAAAGTATTTCCAATGGTCACATTATTACAATGAGTACAGTTGTTGCAGAGTTTTGTCCCTGTAAAGAGTCGTGTCTTATCTGTGATAGTAGGTCTCGCTAAAAGTGAGCGTAGGTTAAGCTTTTTAGTGTAGGCAAACAGAGGTCTCTCATTAAAGATACCCTGAAAGTTATGAATAAGGCGCAGCCTCTATCGCCATCACAAAGTCAGAAAAATTGATGTTGTGGTGGCAATAGAGGCTTGTAAATATGCCCGAAGAGAGGTCATTGGAGTGCATCTTCACCATGCACCCATATTAGAGCCATTAGTGCCAGTCAGTTGGTTTGCATCCCACAGCAGATATCAACCAGGGAGTTGGGCATTGCCTGGGACGTCTATATGGATAGTTTTGGAGTACTCACTCGTCACCCTAAAGACCTAACCCCACATGCATCAAACTAAAAACTGGTCGCAAACAAGTATATTCGCAGAATCTGACACTTTGCGACTTAAACTCGCTAATTTGTGATTACTTAAATTGCGATTGCATTTAAGAATCGCAAATTGCGAGGCCTCAAATGCAATGCATGATGATATTTAAAATAGTGATTTTGCTATTAGGGGATGCTAATTATGTCAAATGAAACGTGATGGTAATTAGGAAAAACTTTGAAAAATGCACTAAAGTGCATTTATCCAAGTTCAAGATTGCACACACACATGCTCTCGGGGCATGTGTGTGCGCAACATGGGTTCACTTAGCACGTTTAAGGGTGCTACTGTTGTGAAGCATTTTAGAATCACACCACTGGAGTCAAGCTATCCTGGCTGAAGACGGCTGATAACCAGAAACCAGTCCTAGGATGCTTGATTCCGGTCCAGGAAAGACATGGCTTGGCAGTTCGGGCTGGACTGTTCCCATGAGGCACAGGGTCAAGGCTGATTTACATATGGCCATGCCTGACCTGGGGTGGTGTGGAGTGCAAAAAAACGATGGATTTAGGCCCAGATATCTGTACTGGGGTGAATGTATGACAATGTTCTGCATTATGTCCATCACCTGTTGTTTTTGCCTTTGTCGCCCCGAGTGGGATGGGTATGCTCAGACGTGAGTCCCATGCTCTCCACACCACTGGAGTCAAGCTATCCAGGCTGATGACGGCTGATTGCCAGAAACCGGTCCTTGGATGCTTGATTCCGGTCAAGGAAAGACATGGCTTGGCAGTTAGGACTGGACTGTTCCCATTAGGCACAGGGTCAAGGCTGATTTGCATATGGCCATGTCTGACCTGGGGTGGTGTGGAGTGCAAAAAAACGATGGATTTAGGCCCAGATCTCTGTACTGGGGTGAATGTATGACAATGTTCTGCATTCTGTCCATCACCTGTTGTTTTTGCACTTTAGAATCAAGCATAATTTACCGATTCATGCCCTTATATTGCTATATTTCACATTGCCCTTATATAGGCATGGAAATCATACCCATATTTATACATAACCAAACCAGTCCAAATACAGGCATGGCTACTTCCACTAATTCCAAAAAGCCACAACGATTTCTTGGAAAACTCGGCTTCAGCAGTCAGGGACATCCCCTTACTTGAATATGTAATGTAATGTAAATTGATACTTGTATAGCGCACTACTCACCCGCAAGGGTCTCAAGGCGCTTGTACGAATACCGCTGTGGAACCCATCCTGGCTTTCCTTGTGAGGTGTCCACTCCTGGGCACCCCCAAGGTGGAGGCCAGGCATCCTTAGCGTTGTGGGGGCCATTGTGGAGATTAAGCAAGCTATTGCCCAGAGTTGCAGAGTGGGACTCCATGATTGGAATAGGCACCGAGGCGAGAATTATCAGGTCCGTGGAATTTTTGAGCCCAAGACCCACCGAGGCGGGGAATTGAACCCTGGTCCCGGGCTAGACCTCTGCATCAGGGTCTGCCGCTCTAACCATTGAGCCACACTTCTCCACTCTATTGATTTGTCCTAGAAATCTAGGCATTTTCAAAGAACTACCATTCCCTTGGGGTTCTTTGGTGACGTTATTATGTCCGACTTTATGTCAAACTAGGCACCTTCAAGGTATAAATATGGCTACACTTGCCCTAGCAAACACATGGTGGTTTGAAGCAGCTCGTCTATCTACTTGCCCGACGCAGCTCACTACAGCAAGTGCCGAAGGAAGCAGACCCTCCAGCAGACGCACTGAAGGAGAGGCTGCCTTTCTCTTGCTGAGAATCCGGCTCCGGTGTTTACAAGCTCCCCTTGCGGGGTGTTGGGAAATTGAGTCCGAGACAGAGATACCAGACCTCCTTCATTCTAAAACCAAGGTACGGAGCTGATTAGACCCTAGGAGAAATCTTGGTTAGATTCTTGGCAAAGAAAAACTAAACCTATGCTACACCTCACTTACTTCTTCCCTCGTACTAGACTTAGGTTAGGTACATTGGGGTAGGCGTATTTTAGAAGCACCAATTCAGTACCTTTTTAGTCTTTATTATTTATGTATGTATTTATCTGTGGTCTACAAACCATACAATGCTTTTACAGTATTATTTCATAATGTTATGTTATGTTATGTTATGTTATGTTATATTGGTTTTTATAGAGCGCACGGCTACTCAAAAAGAGTGTCCCGGCACTTTTATTTATGGTAGGCTGCAAACATAACACATTTAAAAAGAGGATGAGAATAGCGAATAATAACAAAACAGACAGCAAAACAGGAGACCTACTGGGTGAATAGCCAAGTTTTAAGATCCTTTCTAAAGGCTAATAAACTAGTGGCTCCCCGAAGAGTAAGAGGCAGAGAGTTCCATAATTGGGGGGCCAGTAGTCCAAAGGAGCGGCCTCCCAGACGCGCTCTCTTCACTCGTGGGACCGTCGCCAAAAATAGAGATTCCGACCTCAGCGAGCGTACCGGTTGGTAGAAGGCAAGTCTCCTCTGGAGATACTTAGCTCCCGTCGCATGAAGGGCTTTATATGTCAGAGTTAAAGTCTTTAAGGCGATCCGCTTACGGATTGGAAGCCAGTGCAAGGTCTGGAGCAGAGCCGTGGCACTGGCCCGTCTGTTCAATCCATAAATTGCCCGCGCTGCTGCATTCTGCACAACTTGGAGCCGCTGTAGCAGGTACTCTGGCAGGCCCAGGTATAGAATGTTGGAATAATCCAACGTGGAGCCTATCAGGGCCTGCACAGTCAGCTTTCTGTGCTCCTCCGATAGTAAGGGAAGAAACCTCCGCAGCATCCTGAGGAGGCCGAAACACATTCCCGACACCCCCAGGATCTGGGCCTTCATGGACAATCCCCTGTCCATTTTAACACCCAAGTTCTTAGCCATCTGGGAGGAGGACATTGGGGGAAACATGTTAGTAGGCCACCAAACCCGCCAGTCTGGCTCCGTATCACACCCAAAGAATAATACTCTTCTTACTGTACGCATTATACTTTGCAACCAGTATTACGATTCTAGCAGTTCATTTTACTTGCATGAGAAAGAAGACTGTTCAATAAACCCTTTTATTGAAAATGCCCGTCTCTCTATTTCTCTGCACCTCTGATGAAACGAAGCATGCACGAATGACTGAGTAAAAAATCTATCTATTGTTTCCAAGACTCTGAAGATCAGTTTTATTCTTGGGGAAACAAAGTTGTCATGTTTATGCGGTTGTCAGAATCTAATCCCTTCTTGTGAATTCGAGAAAGTTTCTAGTGACCTCTGAGCTAGCTGGCACTCACAATTAAGTCTAATATATTCGTTAGAGACCTAGTCGACCTCAGTCCTACATCAAACCCATAGGATATATTATTCCAATACGCAGAGCCTATTGGGAATATAGGAACTACACTACATGGCGCCCAACATTAGGTAAGGTACTAATTTAACACTAGATACTAGAGTAACTTAGTCGTGCTTTTCACAGAGACCTCTTTTTTCCCGTAAAATACTCCAATAGACGTCTGGAGTGGGGAAAAGGATAAAATATCTGCCATTACTGAGTAGGACAAAAATCCAATGTATTAGTTTTTGGTTTGATTCAACGTTGAAGGATACAGTGTTCCAAAATATTGTGCACCTTATCTTTGTTTCCTTGAAACTTGCTCTGCAAACTTTCATTAAACAATGCTGAATAACGACGGCAATAACGCAACCGGTGGAGCTGCAGCTACAGCCCAACCGGGTTTAGACGTTACAGGTTTCCAACAAAATTACCCGGATGCTATAATCATCCCAGAAAACTTAAGGAAAACCATCACTATAAAGCTTATATCAAATGGCCTATCATCAAGGGTTGGTAGGGTAATTTTTGTCATAGAAGGCACATGAATATCGGCAGACAGAGGTATTCTATTCATGGATTGTCGTCCCTGAAGCAAATCCAGTAACGCATGTGTTTCACTTCTAAAAAGTAGAGAATAATCCAACGGAATACGTTCCTTTCGAGGACATTGAAATTCCATTAACTTACCAAGAGCATCAGCTCTGGTTTAAAGACGCCCTACAACATCAAAATCACATTACCAGGCTCGGTCCACTAGTTAGACCAGGAGCAACATGGCCGGTTCTAGCCAGCTACACAATACACCCTAACATTGAACAAGAAATGTCAGGTGCAGAACTATTAGTTCAACTAAAACAACTAATAAAAATACATAGACAATTGGTTCAATATGACATGCACACTCTAACAGTCCAGACTCCTATAAGAATTCCACAGCAAACCCCTCACTAGGAGAACACAAATAAAATTACACCACAGACTATACAATCAGTCATTGGTAAATTGCCCGCAAAAAGGGAACACATTCCATTCTGGATAGCTCAGAAAATTACTCAAATCAAGGCAGTATTTCCTGACAGTACACCTCTTGAGAAACACAGAATTTTAACAATCTGTTTATCAATGGGGATCGCTCCACACTTGGAGGACTGCAACACTTGGGGTACAGTATTTGCTGCAATCTACGCGAAAACACATTGTGTTCCGTCCATGTCGGTGATACCAGATACTGAACACCAACTAACAAGTAACACTCAGTCAAAGACCTGCTCAGATACGAGGGTTGAGAGATTGCGTGTGCTGGTTGCAAAATCAATAACGGGACACCCTTCAGATAGTTACAGTGTTCCCATCAGAGTTCCATCCTGTACCGCCCTTCATCATTTTGGAAAGCCACCATAAGTACACAGGGAAACCCAATGTACGATTTGGCACAGCGTGGTGGAAAACAATGCCCAATGAAATTATGACAGGTAGGTATCAGGATGTAACTAGTAAGCAGTGCTAAATAATGAAAATAAAAGAATTTTTCAAAAATGTGGTGATGTTAAAAAGGGGTAGAAGAAGGAAAATAGATTTATTAGCAACCTTTAACTCCCACTCTCTAAAAACAGTGCAAAAAGGTAGTGTCAGCAAATTACTACCTCGACAGTTTATATAGTCACGGTCGACATGTTTCTGCAGCTTTTACCTGTGCCCCGGGGTCACTTGCTGCTTCTTCAGGACCTATCCTGCTACTGCTTAATTAGTGCAAACTAAACAAGGAAACTTAAAATAAAGTAAATGTCACCTTAGATTCTCCTGATGAGAGGACCAGTGGATTTCACAAAACAGCACACACATAAAAAGAAAAAGAAAGAACAAGCCTATTAGCAAAGCTCTCGGGCGAGACTCGAATACAGAGCACAGTCTCGCAGTTAATGGTTTTTAATCCATCCCTTTCCACACTTATTTTGAGATATCAACTTTTCCCAAAAGAGCTCGATTACCACTTGTGTAAAAAAACACTCACCCCATATTATGGAGAATGTTGCCCCACCTCACCCGGCCTTAGCTCAGGTACTACGGAGCCCCGCTCTGTATGAATAACAAACATATAAAAAGAATCAATTGAAGGAAGTACTGTTAGGTCAAGGCAGGCCACTCGATATAGCGTGGTTCACAGAGGCGTCTATTTCTGTCTGCTGACTCACCTATCCGTCGGTACTCCAGACGTCCAACTGGGCTGTCTGTGGGAGGTACCGGCGGTCGGAGTCCGGTTACTTATATAAGCTATAGATCTTGTAAGCCTACATGCACATACCGGAGAACGGGGACGCGCCGCCGCGCTCCTTGCTGCTAGCGTCAACAGTCCTCTTCCGGGTATTCCCGAGGAGTGTTCCGATTGGCTGACGCGGAGCGTGACGCGGTCGCGTCGCGCCAGGAACTCTGGGCTCTGTGGTTTTGGAACCCCCGTGTATAGTCTGACTAATCAAATCTATTATCTAAAAGGTCTCTTAATCTCCAAATATTATTAACACGCAAAACCGGCGTCATCCCGCAAATTGTCGTGACGCCTTCGCGTGAATAACAAAAAATTCCTAAAAGTTTATACAACGTTTAAAACAGCATGGCGGCAACTTATAATTGACATAGATAGAAGCACCAACTTCATGTGTCATCAAGACCCCTTCTGTCTCATTTACAAGGTCTCAATCTGTGATGGATGTCCATATCATGTTTAGCCTCTCAGCACATCCGGGTAAGACACAGTCAGATCTTGCCTAGAATGGCCATTGTAATCGCGCTACTCCTGCGCTGTATCCATTGTAATGGACAACAAACTACTAAGCATACACGCACCCAGGCAGCGAACATATTTTCGTCTCCCTTAGTCAACATGCTGGAGGTGCTCTATCTAGAACATCCCCTCCAGTCTCATTCATCTCGTTCTTTAGTCTGAACAAAACATGTATAACACACGTCATACACGATGTCTACAATTGATAGGGCCCCCTCCGGTACCATATCGTAATATGGGAGTAATACTCATAACCCACTCGCCATATAATCATAAGGCACTAATACTCATGGGAAGCAACAGATAGACCTCACTCCGGGCATATCATTCATTCATGTGAAAGCACTGATTATCTGGTGCCTCTAGCTCTTGAGTGACATCCAAGGAATATCCTCATTCAATCCTTGCTTGTCTGTCCCCAATTTGTGTACCCATCGCTGTTCGCGCTGGAACAGGAAGCTCTTAGTGTCGGTGATATGGGCTGGTATCAAAGGCTGCTCTATCACAGTCCAATGCAGCTCAGACGACATATGCTTAGCTATTAAAAAGTGGTTCGTCAGTCTGGTCGACTGTCTTGAGCACCGAATGGAGCTTTTATGTTCACAAATGCGTGTCTTAATTTTGCGAGTAGTCATTCCCACGTATCTCTTATTGCATGGGCAGCTAATTAGGTACACTAAGTTGGAGCTGTTACAATTTGTGAACCTTCGCTGCTCCCACGGTCTCCCAGTCCCTATATCAATAGTTTGGGATTTTGTTGTATTCGGACAGGCTGCGCAGTTCCCACAGGGATGGTGTCCTGTGGCCGCAGGCATGTCCCATAATGTACCTAAAGCTCGTGGTATTTCCCCTTTGGGACGCGTGTGGACCAGTTTGTCCTTTAAACTCTGCCCTCTTTTAAAGGCGAACAATGGAGCTGGAATCGTGTCACCTCCAGTATTCAAAATGCACCAGCGTTTCTTTATTATTTTCTGGATAGCATTTGATTGCGTAGTGAACGTGCTCACACAGGTCATTCGATTTTGAATGGGTTTAGGTGGCAATATCTCCAATAGCCCCTCCCGGTTGTTGTTGGAGGCTCTCTTTTTTGATACCAGATATCCTGAAACAGATTCAAAATGAATACAGGGCATAGCCTGCTTTAAATCTCGGTATGAAGTTACTGAAAGATTTCAAACAGGTCTCAGCCATAATATTAGCTAATATTAAAGGTGAAGCAGCGTCAGTGACGATCCGCCAAAAAATAAGGGAAATTGACATAACTGAGCAACCATATGAACTGGCCAGAATAATAGAAAAATCCTATGAAGAACTAGGTAGAGATAGTTTGGGTGGGAAACCAGTTAAGCCCCAACTAACAGAAAGCCCTGAAAAGGTCTTTATTAAAAACACTCTCACTACTCCTAAAAAGAAGTGGGAAAACACTAAACAGACACTTCCCAAAGAGAAGCGTTCTCAATCCAGAGGGAGGTCTCCTCAAAAGGAGCCCTCTGAAAAGAGGTATAACCTCAGGAACAGGGATAATTTGAGAAAACCTGATGGATATCAAGCTACTGATACACGTTCCTCTCGTACCTTTCAGACTTCCTCTCAGAAATCGGAAAGAAGAGGACGGTCAGAACAAAAGGAAGAATGCGTGAAGTCCAAAGACGATCAATACGTTCCAACCCAATTCACCAAGAAGAAGGTAGCAGGTCTAAAAATCAGACATGCCGAGGATCTTGAGGACACAACTCAAGGGGCTCAGCATTGTCCAGCATTGTCTGGGGCTCAGACATTGCTGGACAGCGCAGCAGAAGTTACCATAGCTAGCAAGATCCTGAAGGATCATCTGGAGACAGAGGACTCAAGTTGAAATTGCAGATACCAGGGTTAGTGTAACCCATAAGTTATATGAAGTAACTCTCCGGAAGGAGGGGGATATACCTAGGAAAATAAAAGCACTCTTTTGGGAGTAGCTCTCTAAGGGTTATGACATTCTTGTAACTGAAAAAGTCTGACCACCAAAATTTGTCAGGGAGTGCCCACATTGCGAAGACATCATTATGCCAGCCTTCTCTAAACATATTCCAATTCACCTGAAATACACCTATGCCAGAAAATGGGTTGTAGCCCAGGCTCCAGCATTATATAAAAATCATGTAGGATGGGATGAGGATTCTCCTCACCATAAAATCCAGTTAAAAAATCAACCAACTGCTCTGAGGCAGTACTCAGTTAAGCAAGAAGCTAAAAAACAGGTCAGGGAGATCTTAGATCAACTTGAATACCAAGGGGTGATTGAAACATGCACCTCGTCCATGAACAATCCTTTGTTTCCTGTCTCCAAAGCAGACAATACATAGCGTCTAGTTTTGGACTACAGACATATAAACTCTTGTTGCAAAACATTTGCAGTACACAATGCACACAGTGCTGCACTAATGAATAACATTGTGCGTAAAAAATATAAAACCACAAAAGATATTTCAAACGGTTTCTTCTGTCAAAACATTGCACTTGAAAGCAGGTACTTGACCGCTTTCTCAATTATGGGGACACATCGTCACTTCTGTCGTCTCCCCAAGGGATTCAAGAATAGTTCAGGGTTATTTTCAGCCAGAGTAATAGAGTAACTACAAATGCATGATGTAAGTATGGGCGGAATTTGTGAATTTGCGGTCCGCGAATTTGCACGAAATTGAATTTGCGATCCGCATAATCCACGAATTCGTGCGAATTTGCAGATTTTTTTTTTGCATGTTCACGGGGTTTTTTGCGTATTCGCGGGCCGCTTGGAGCGCACTGACCGTGAAGTTACCAATGCGCGTTGCGTATTTCTGTTTCCGGGTGCTATTGGCAAGCTCGCGATGTGTGCGGTGCGCTATTACGAGTTTGCATGTGTTTTTGCGTGCTCGCGGGGGAAATATCGCGCAAACTTTACCACGCGGTCCTCAATGGGCGCGGCCATCTTCTTTTTCATTCATAGCTATGGTTCTGGGCATGGCTTTTCTAGCCTCTTTCAATCTTTGCAATCCTTTGGTTCTTTGAAATTTTTTTTTCTCTTTTTTGCTCATTATCTATCTCGCTATTTGTCTAGATCTATATTTTGGTTTTTTTCCAACTTTTTGTTACTTTAATACCTACTTTTTTTGTTTAGCTCTCTCTTTTATTTTATTTATTTTTTCCCCCTTTTCTTTTATTCTTTCGCCCAGGACCATGGCAAAGGGAGCCGGGAAAAGCAAGGGGAAGGGTCCCACACCCCGTACCCGGCTCCCATGCGGGCGATTGAGGGGGGAGGATGTAGTGGCCAGGGAGGTTTTTACCGCGGTGGAGGTGGCCCCCCCTTATATTTTTTGTTCTGCGCCACCTCCCTAAGACCGTGGCAGCAGGGGGCAGGCCCGGTCAAGGGTATGGCCTCCGGGAGCATCGCCAGCGGTGGGATAAGGTGTGCTAGGCCATGCGGAGGGAGTCGGGGGTCCGGCGCACCTATGACCAAGAGACGCACCGGTGGGTCGACGTCCTCGACCGGGAGCAGGACCTGCTCCACCTGCTAGGCATGGAGATCCCTGGCCTTGGTGAGTAGCTATTTAATAACTACTTTGTATTCTTCTGCTCTGTGTTTTATTGCTAATATATGTTTTTCCCGAAGAACAAGAATGCTGCCTATTCGATTACATTGCAGGTAAAATAGTGTTTAAATAACTTCTGTGATTGCAGGTGCTCGCCTCCTCAGTGGCGTTGCTACTACGCTTACTTGTTTGGCGACTTTGTGCTCATTTGGCCTGAATATGTATGAGTGTAGTACTTTACAGAACTGCGTAATGCTAAAGAGACCAGAGACTCAAGACTAGTCCTTCCTTTGTTCTCCTGCTGCCACTAAGAACAAGAGATAGTGATGGATTGATAGGTTGAGTATATTATGACTTTTTATTAGTAGTAGGACACCCCAAAAAAAAAAAAATTGCACATATAGTGAGCTAAAATTCAATGACATAAATGAGATTTAAGTTCAACAAAACTCACAGAAAGAGTTGTATTATGCACCCATGACTAACCCTGGGCCTACTGGATACTGTTGCTACCCACAATATATTTTTTTTAAAGTTGTGAAAAAGTTTTACAATTGTAGTTGCAGCAACTGCAATGCCCAAAACAAACAACACCAACTTACTTGTAAAATCTCAAATCCAAAAGTGATCCAAAAACTCCAAAGTCCAAAAAGTCCTCAAATACAAATATCCAGCAGCAGCCACAAAAAGTAATCCTTCTAGCTCAAGATTCAAATGAAAAGTGACCAGGAGAAGGACAAAGCACAGGGAGGAGCCTGCTGGACAGGAACAGGAAGTTGGAGACTCTGGGGCACTTCCTTCCTCCCACCCCCCCAAAAATGGACTCCTTGCACAAAAAAGTGCAGGCAAATGTCAATCTGAGGAGTTATTCTGATCAAAACCATGATTTTCAGAAAGTTTATGCTGCCTGCGGTGGATTTCTTGTGCAGAATTGCAATTTTTGCAAGTTCGGGAAAGCGAGCTGTTCAAATCTCCCGCCGGAAGTCAGCTGCGCGCCGCATCTACGTGTTCGGCATTGTTTAGTCCTGCGATGCGTGATCGCAGGCCCTTATGACGTACTCGCGTTGTAAAACTCTTGCTGTGCAAGATAGTGGACCGCGATGAAGTAATTGCGGTCTAAAAACTCTTGCGCGATCACGCAGCAAGATCCAAAATGGAGCAGCACACGCAAACCGGGAGAAAAAACAACTCGGCGGACTCAGAATCACAGTAAGTCAACGCCGCGCACGCGATGTTGTATTTTTCAAGTGCGACCAAGCAAAAAAAGACGCAAGCTTGCGAATTTACAGATTTTTGGGCAAATTCGTGGGATTCGCGGACCGCGAAATTGCCAAAAATCCACAAATTCCGCGAACAAAATGGATTTTACGCCCACGCTTAGTATGATGATGAGGCATTATCTTATGTCGATGACATATATCTAAAAGACGATGACTTGGCCAGGCACTTGAACAGAGTGAATACCATAATACTTGGCTTCGCATCTGAAGGGTATAAATTCAACTTTAAAAAATCAAGAATTTCCCACCTCAATTTACTTTTTCCCGGGTATGAGCTGTCAAGTGAAGGCAAAAGCCTGGCAGCCAACTTTTTTGAAAAGTGTGCGCTACTCCAACCTACAAAAACGCTGAAAAACTTACAGTCAATTCTAGGTTTCCTAAATTTTGGAAGAACTTACATTCTAAATTACGCAGAAAGGGTTAAACCTGTCTATGAATTAATCAAACCTGATTTCAAAACTACTAATTGGAATCAAAAACAGACAGAAATGTTGCGTTCAGTGCAAACAGACATGTTACCAACATCACATTTACAGACATGCATAAACGTACGCAACATTGTAATCTGAATAATCCCAGGAAGATACGGATTCACGTACTCAACCTTTAATGCAGGTGAAAAAGTACTAATTGCTTACAAATCACACTTGTACCCACAAGCTGAAATGAAATTCACTTCAACAGAAAAGATTCTGACAGCGGTTCAAACTGCAGTAGCAAAAGAGAGAGCTCTAGCACAGGGTAAACGCATAATGGTGGTTACTCCTGTACCTGCCTTAGAGTCAGTAACAAAAGCAAGCATTCCGAATGCAAAGGATTTACATCCAAGCTGGATACAATGGGTTAACTCTTTTGCTGCAACAGACGTTGAATACGTTTTTGACCCATACTTGAAAACACAATAATTTCTCCAATACGAACAAGAATGTCCTCTGCCCACTGAGATTCTGCCTCTAGAACATTACGGATGCATAATTTATACTGACGGATCAGCACAGCCTGGTATTGGGGGTAAACAAGCTTATAGTGCAGCGTGCGCGATTGTTAAAGGTCGCTGGCGCAATGGTAAATTCTGACCTATCGTCACGAAAACAGAATCTCTCGAAGGCTGTGCAGCTCAGCGAGCTGAACTACAGGTTTTCAAGATGACGCTTGAAAATACCGATCGCGAATTCCCCACACTCATAGTGTGCGATTCGTATTACTGCGTCAAGTCTTACAATGAATACTTGCAGAACTGGGTTCAAAATGGTTTCAAAGAGGCAAAAGGTGGCACAATCAAGCACAAGTTGCTTTTGGAACAAGTAGTTAAATTACAGAAAGAACTACAAAACACTCACGTGATCCATACACTGACTCATAAGCGTGATGGCATTCACATTGCAGGGAATTTATTGGCTGATGAAGCTGCGAAGGCAGCTGTGTAAACTGCTTCCGTAGCTGCAATCACTTGTTCTAAAACAAAAATAGACAACAAAATAATGCAGGCTGCAAATAATGTTCCTTTTGCTTGAATCCCTGGAGTGGGGGATAGAGTAATTCCAAACATGGAACATAAATTAGGACTAATCTTAGCAGCAGATGAAGGGCATGCCTCTGCACACGCAGGTGTTTCT
This sequence comes from Lissotriton helveticus, assembly GCF_964261635.1. Taxonomy (NCBI): domain Eukaryota; kingdom Metazoa; phylum Chordata; class Amphibia; order Caudata; family Salamandridae; genus Lissotriton; species Lissotriton helveticus. The sequence continues at coordinate 3,608,402 of NC_136061.1, read as the reverse complement.
GCCACAGTGTCATTATTAAAACAAAGATAATGGTGGCCACGCATGAGGAAACAGACCAGAAACTATGTTCTGGAATGTGAAATCTTCCCAAAAGATGAAGGTTTCAACAATGAAACGCCCTGCGCAGACGCCCCTTCTAATTTCAAATAAACCATTAGCATGTGTTTACCTAGACCACTGCGGTCCCTTACAAAGGGATGGCAATCATGGTCGCAGTGGATTCATGCTCCAGAATAATTTGGATATGGCCTCAGCGCTTGGCTGATGCCCGAACTGTTATAAAAGATTTGCGAGTCTTTATCGGCACATACGCAATTGGCACGCTACATTCTGACCAGGGTCCTGCGTTTAGCTCCAAAGCTTACAAGGAGGCCATGGCCAATCTGGCCATTGCATTGTGGTATTCAAGTCCATTCCATCCTGAGGGTAATTATGTAGTGTATAAAGAAAAAACCGGGACATAGAGCTATCTATAACAGCTAGGGTATTGGTTTGGGTGACGGGTGGGTCAAACATCTAATAAGTGTCCAACGTAGTTTAAACAATCTGCCAAGAAATTCTCTGGATGGAATCACTCCATATGAAATCCTTTTTGGTACTAGAATGTTTATTGAGGACCTCGATCATCACACTTCAGTGGTGGAACAAAAACCCTTTGATATCAAGAAATGGTTGGCTGTTTTGCAGGACTTAAATGAAAGAAGAAGAAGCCTGAGCAACATATTGCAAAAGCCCACTGAAGAAAAATCACTTGTCCCAGGAAGGCCTCTCTGGATTCCAAAGATTGGGGATCTAGTCAGAGAGAAGATCGCGGATAAGAAGGAATTTGGGCCTTCTTACAGAAAACTAGTACTAGTGCTAGCAATCCACGGATCAAGAACAGTGTTACTGCCGCCCCTTGCTGGACGAAAGGAGAATCGGTTCATGTCCATCGATCTGGTAAAACCACATCATGTGGCCGATAATAAGTAGTAGGAACCTGTGGACTCCAAAGATGTAGCAGACGACCAAATCTTGCTACTATCCAAGAGGTTTAAACTGAGAGACTCATAACCTTTGAAGGATCTGCAGTAAGAAAAGAAGGACTATGCAACAAAGCCATGGAACTTGTGCCTCTTGAGACCCAAATAACAGTTTGTCAAGACACTCCTGTCTACAATGATATAGCATCTGACTATACTAATATGACAAGGGATCAAGCAGTCCAGCGATTTCAAATAATCCTGATGCAATACCAACAATTGACAGAACTGCTTCTGGCTATTTCATCAACTTTGATACATTTTCTGAGGATCCCAGTGAGCTCGAAACAACGCCAGCAAATAAAACTTTTAAAGACCATGTAACAGAACTTTTTCAGCAACTTGAAAAGACTTATCTTATTTCACCATGGGTTGAATTTTGGATTGTGCTAGGCTTACTTTTTCTCCTACTTTGGCTAATCCTTTTCTTACCTTTGGGAATGCTGATAAAAAAAAGATATAGAAAAATGGACCCAGCAAGTAAGAAATTCAACTTGCTCCTGAAGCCACACAAATCATCTCATTGTGAACGAAGAGACTTGACATCAGTGAACATCACAGCTGTTCCTATACCTGGTGGTATAGCATGGGACAGAACTGATTAGGACATCTATGGTCCGGCAAAGTTGTTGAAGATTCCACATCAATTCAAGGGTGCCTTGAGTGACTTTGTTTCACCCAGCACATTTTCTGATGATTGGGACTTTGAGACTATTAATATTATGATGTCAGACCTAGAGATGTCTGCAAAATTAACAAAACATGAATACTTAGAAGGTTCATAAGAGTATGCACAAACGTATTGTTATAATCATTATGGTCATCATTACATGCACAAATCCGAAAACCCTAGAAATGTTTACACTTTCAATCAATGGGAACATTGTCCAATGCCACAAAAAGGTAGCTCAAAAACATTCTATGAAAAATGTCCATACTTCCCAGGTTTAAATACCACAAATGCGGAATTTTTTTACTTTAGAAATGTTAATAAGACAGGAATGAAAAGTATGTTGACCAATACTAAACAAATTTAATCTGCGGCCTTTTATGCTCTGTTGTCTACTTTAGGCTTTGACTTTTGGAAAAACAACATTGAGACAAAAACTGTCTAGGGAACAAAAGACCGGCAAGTACAGGAAATAGAAGCTTTATTTCAAGCCTGCATGATCCCTGAACAAATAATGTTTTTGAATCACACTGTGCAACAAACATCCTGTCTTGGCCTGGCCAAGATAACAGATTTGAACAAACCGCACATACTTATACCTACACCTGAAAGTAAGAACACTACAGAGGGGTTGGTCGACGTAAATAGTTTTAACTTAAAAACAGAACTGATCCTGATTGGAAAAAATGGTTAATCTGGCCCACAGACACAAACAACTGTCAAGATAGATTCCTGAACAAGACACAAGGGTTTACAGTAACTAGGCCAGACCCAAGATATGTCCAGAGACAACATCCAGGGATAGTAACAACATACAGTGTAGGAAAACTGTGCCTTGAGTTGCTGCAATAATCTACACTTACAGAGGTAAAACAACACTTATCTTTACTTAAAGATGGCAACGATTTAAGAGACTTCTTACAAGGTCCTGCAAAACAACGTTATAAACGTTTCATATACGCAGGTATATATGCCATTTATAATGAAGCTTGGAAAGCGACACAAGCAGAGACTGCAGAACGAATACGAGAAATTGTTCGTAATAATTTACAGAAAGCTCTCTATGTATTTGACAGTGGGTTAACAACCCTGTCATCCAGAATGTATTCTCTGGACAGCAAAGTATCCTCTGCCATAGACATAATGGAACAGGACTTGCTCATGCGACAGCATGGACAGTCACAATTACGTTCTATAATGCTTTTAGGCTGGACGTTACAAAATCTCCGTTCTGGATACGTGCCATGTGGTCTAATCAACACCACGTCATTGTTTTCTGTATTTAACCTTACAGATAAACAAATCACTCTGGCACAAAGAGGAGCAGACTATACGGTGCTGAGCATTGAAAAACTGGAAAGATTACCATTAACTGTTTCTGAGAAACCAGCAACGGAATGGATAATACATGGGACAATCACTCTGCCTATCACGATTGTCCACTTTTTATATTGTTTGCAACACATACCAGTGGGCTTTTATGAAAGGTTGGGTAAGGAATACATAAAGTCAACCTGGAAATGACCATACACACAACAAATGTTGGAGTTGGGTAAAAGAAGTATTTCTTAGTGGTACAAACTGCAAACGTGCACTAAGGGGTACACTTTTATGCCAGGGTATTAATTTACATGGAGCCTCCAATGGTTCTTCAACAACTTATCCTGCCACCTGCAAGGTTCCCCAGCAGCGGTGATGGATCCAATTTTTAGGCAGCTTTCCAATGGGAGCTACATAATGTTGAATGATCACAGCTGTTGTGGAATGGTGCCAGGAATAGCCTATCTTTTAACAGTGTCAGCCAGGGTCACTTGTTGTTTGCAAGTATTGTTTCCTAAAGCTAATACAGACGGGGAGTCACCGTTATGGCCTTCACTGAACATCTCTTCTATTCAAATTGATACTTTAAGCAGAATGAAAGCCATTCTTTTACAAAAAACTGTGCCACTGACCTCGTCCAAAGAGACGTATGAACTACAAGTTGCAAGGTTCTCTGCAGATATACATGCCCTTTTATCCACAAACTGCCCAATACATTTCGTAGACATGTTAGGTCGTATCTCAAAAATGTCTGATACCAGTGGTATTGTACATGTATTTAAGACGATTTTTTCAGGATTGTTAGAACCCTTTGAAGCAGTCCTAGGCATTTTTCCAAACTTCGTGCACACTGTGTTCGGCGGCCTGCCTCTCATTTTGGGACTTGTAGCAGGAATACTATTCTTGTTCCTTCTGCTCCGATATGGCAAGTCCGGTCAGCAACGACACCCAGATTACCATCGAGAACACTCTCCTGGCAATGAACTGTCATGAGCGCATGATACAGATCCTGGTCCTAGCTTGTCTAAGAGACCTGAATACCATGTGGTTCCTATCATTCCGACCAATCTGGGAAGATTGCATCTTACCTGTTCTTCGATGCCTGCTATGTGGAGAAGAATGTGTGTTGGACGTCTGTCTAACACTTCCATCAGCACTGCCAACGGATGTTGATACCCTGCTTGGTTCGGTATCTGCACATGCATTGTGTTGTCCCCAACGGCTACCAATCCTGATGACGGCATTCATTGAGATCTCAAAGACGCAATCTGCTGACGGTGAGATACGTGGATCGACAGGCACACAGGTACTACCTTCATCTTCATCTCCGATGAGCATTGCTAATGCGGCTAACGCTGACGTCGATGCTTCACATTTTTGTGCTATCGATTTACTTATTCAAGTGGTCCAACTTTCACCTACTGTGGTAGAAGATTTTTTTGCCAGCTTAGAAGATTTAATGTTTTCTCCAAACAACGAGAATGACTTTTGAAGTTAAGACACAGTGTTCTATGGGAATCTATATTCGACCTTCACTTTTCAAAACAAAACTTCCAGCTTTAAGAACTCTATTTTTTCTACGATTTGACTTTTTCCAAAATTGAGCTTTTTTTGGCATAAAGTAATCTGCTTAAAGTAGAACTATTCTTAGAAAACAAGAATTCTTTGAAACACTTCCAAAAGACAATATTTAACCTTGTCCACAACCTAAACAGTATATATATATGTATATATTCTGTCATGGAATGGTCTCGACTTTTCTTCTGTATTTAAAAGCCATTTCATGAATGTAATTTCATGATTCATTCTGATAGCATTTCCAAAGTCATACTATATGCTTTGAATGAAAATATTGCTTTTAAAATGCGTACAGCACAATGCTCTTCTTTCATGTACAACCATTTCAAATGCATTCTATGTATTTTGGGAGGGATTTTTTACACATCTTGCTTTACATATGTTTAAAGATGCTTAGAATTTAGTAATATGGAACATAACAAAGTGGAGTGGGTGTTGTGAAGTATTTTAGAATCAAGCATCATTTACTGATTCATGCCCTTATATAGCTATAATTCATATTGTCCTTATATAGGCATAGAAATCATACCCATATTTAGACATACCCAAACCAGTCCAAATACAGGCATGGCTACTTCCACTAATTCCAAAAAGCCACAACGATTTCTTGGAAAACTCGGCATCAGCAGTCAGGGACATCCCCTTACTTGAATATTGATTTGTCCTAGAAATCAAGGCATTTTCAAAAATCTACCAATCCCTTGGGGTTCTTTGGTGACGTTATTATGTCCAACTTTACGTCAAACTAGGCACCTTCAAGGTATAAATATGCCTACATTTGCCCTAGCAAACACTTTGGTGGTTTGGATCAGCTCGGCCAAGAGAAATCTTGGTTTAGATTCTTGGTAAAGAAAAACTAAACCTAGGCTACATCTCACTTACTTCTTCCCTTGTACTAGACATAGGTTAGGTACATTGGGGTAGGCATATTTTAGAAGCACCAGTTGAGTACATTTTATGCTTTATTATTTATGTATTTATTTATCTATGGTCTAGAAACCATACAATGCTTTTACAGTATTATTTTATAATACTCTTCTTACTGTACGCATTATACTTCTCAACTAGTATTATGATTGTAGCAGTAAATTTTACTTGCATGAGAAAGAAGACTGTTCAATAAACCCTTCTACTGAAAATGCCAGTCTCTCTATTTCTCTGCACCTCTGATGAAACGAAGCATGCACGATTTACTGAGTAAAATATCTATCTATTGTTTCCACGACTCTGAAGATCAGTTTTATTCTTGGGGAAACAAAGTTGTCATGTTTATGGGGTTGTCAGAAACTAATCCTTCTTGTGAATTCGAGAAAGTTTCTAGTGACCTCTGAGCTAGCTGGCACTCACAATTAAGTCTAACATATTCGATACTACACTGTAAGGTGTCAGCTTTCGCAATTGGAGAATACCTTTTGGGTACTAGCAAATTACGCATGCAATTACCATTTATTCCTATGTACTTCTAGGCCCATAGGAATGAATGGGATACAATTCCTTAATTGCGACTTGCAATTTGCGAGTCGCAATTAAGGAATTTGTTGGTCTCGTTAATTTATTTGCAATCCCTACATGCATAGCCAATAGTGAATCTTTAATTACGATTCCTTAATAATCACAATTAAAGATTCGCTATTGGCTATTTACATGGGGCTAGACTATTGCGCTGGATTGCCTGCGTCAGCCATGTACTCTTGGGAGAGCATATTAGATGGGCAGCTTAGAAGTAGGAGGTCCATTAGAAATAAAACTGACTCCCCACTACTAGGGTAAATAATCCTTCCATTCAAATCACCCTGAATATGAAAGGTGCAATTGCATTTTCAGGACCATTGTAAGGGAGGGATAGCAGAGCATGTTGACAGTGGTATCCATGCTTCAAAGGGGCCTACACAGCTCCTGCCAAATACAATACAATGAAATATCAGGGCAGGCCTTGCCATTCATGACAAAGAAGAATGGGTGGGTGGTAAACTCCGCTCTTCCGGTTTGTCTGAGGTCTTGGTTCTGGGATGCAGTAGGTGCTTGGGGTTTGTTCAAGGTAGGTCAGAGAGTGTCTGAGGAGCTTGGGGTTTCAAGCCGGAGGGACTGAGGAAATGGGAGCTTGTATATGGTGAGTCCAATGATTTTAGGTCTTCTTCCTAGACTCACTTGATACAAGCTCTCATATCCTAAGCCCCTCTTGGATCCCAGAAACCAGACCTGCACTCAACTGGACTAACCAGATACAAGTTCTCAGGTCCTAGCGCTAGAAACCCTCAACTTCTCAGACACTCTCTGGGCTACCTGGAACAAACTCTAAGGTCCTCATGCATTTCAGCAACCAAGTCTTTGTTAAAACATTGCCCAAGGTGACTCTCTTAGCTTTCCAGGCTCCATGTATAAGCCAAGAACTCCTCTTGAAAATAAAGAACATGTTGAGTCACCCCAAAAGAACCCTTTATTCCTAATTCATCAGAGAAAGAGTCCTCTTCACTTCTGTGTCTTATCTTTTCTTCTGCAGGTGAAGCTGCAGTAGTGTCCAGCGAGTTTGGCTGCATAACCAAAACTTTCTGCAGAAAAGGTGCTTTCAACCTTCAAGGTTTACAGCTGCTGAATTATGATGTTAAGTGTGCACCTGCCATCAAAGTTTGAGACTGCCTTCCGCACCATCAACATGCCCATGTGCCAGCAAAGTGTCTTATTGCATCCAGTACACATGTATATGTATGTGCTTGACCACGTAACATGCCACTGCATGCTTAGACATTAGCTGATTCTAGTGACACAGAGCTCCTTAAGCAACTTCACTGCCCTTGTCTCTTCTGTGCCTGCTCAGAGCAGCTCCTACCGAAAAGCCTGAGCCTGAGTCTGACACCTGTCACGTAACTAGATTGATTAATGCTCATGTATGTATGTGTGAGGTCTTATCCGGTGCCGACCTCACTGAAGGCGACAGCGTGCTGTAGGACAATCGAACCGAGGGCTGTGCAGGAACAGTATAGACCATAGACTAGCGGTTGCCTATTAAGTTTGTGGCTGAACCGCTCTCTGTGACGTACATGAGTCACAGGGATGTGATGATTGGTCAGTGTCATTCAGGCTCAGGGGCACTCATGGAATCACCAATGGCAGCTCTGAGAGTAGTGGGCGTCATAGAGCCTGCCCATGAGTGGCCCCTCCCTGACGCCACCTGAGCCTGAGTCTGACTCCTGTCACGTGACTGGAGGGATCTGCAATTAAGTAATCAGGCTTTAATGAGGGGGGAGCGAGTAACATTCACATTTGAGGTTCTAGAGGAAGTAGGCATTGCTGAGAGCGGTACTGAGGGATCTACCATAAAAGGGAATGGGCCGGAATCACATTTAAATTGGGAAAGGGACCCAGAGAGCTAATGGATAATGGGAGATACACAGTACCTATCTCTCAGATTGGGAAGTTGCGCCCTGGACCAGTGGATTGGATCATCCAAGGGGCTACCAACACATGGCTGGTGCTGGTGTCTTTGGCACGCTTGCTGCACGCATCCGCTGTGCGTCGGAAATGACATGCGGCTTACATAGGCAGCGGGTTTTAGAATGCTGACCGTCCAGCTCCAACCCGTCAAAGGCCAGAACAGGAAACCTCAATGCCACCAGCACCCTCCACAACAATCAGGCAAGCCCGTGATGGAACGGGGTGCGGACAGAAGGTGCCTAATAGCCGCACGGGGACTCCTTAAGGCAGCGTAAAGGTAAGAGCCGTAGCAATTGGCAATTATGATTTCAAAGTGCAAAGTGCAAAAGGTGTCTACAAATGCATGAACCGTGACAGGTGTTGCTGGTGTTGCCAAAGATCAGTACTTCCTTCTTGTCTATGTTTAGCTGCAGGCAGTTGTTCTTTATCCAGTCTGCAACGTTTGTCTTTCATCTGTGAATGTTGGTTCTGGTGGCGGTGGGTCTGCTGTGGTATTATTCAGACAGCTGCTGCATGGTTCAGTGTGCTGTGCTGTGGCTGAAATGATGTTCTTTGTCACCATCCTACCCACAACCATTACAGAAGTACATGTAATAACAGAGAGATGAGTGCATTCGTCATACTGGTGCCTTTATCTAGTGATGCTAAGTTTCACACTGTGTCACTTTCAGACCTGCATTACGCTTTCTTCGACACGCCATGGCTCTTATCTTTGCCGTAGAAGAGATCAATAGAAACCCTGAACTCTTACCAAACCTCACACTGGGCTACCAGATTTATGACTCTTGCACCAGTGAGATAAAAGCACTTTACAGCACTATAAATATATTATCAGCTAAAACAGAAGCAGTTCCAAACTATGGCTGTCGGAAGAAGGACAAACTGTGTGGGATCATTGGAGACTTCTCTTCAGCAACATCCATACCAATGGCTGAACTTGTGGGGATCTACAGGTATCCACAGGTAGGAGGTGTGATGACTATGTTAGTACTAACAGGAGTTTTCTTCTAAACTGAGATGAAACCTTCTAGCATCATAGGAGACACGCCGTTACAGACTGTACATATGCATATGTTGAAGATAGAGTAAATCAGATTCCATTGTAGAGTTGTTTTATTTCCTGAGGTCACAACTACCTTGATAGATGTGTCTATATAGATGCTATTTAATATGTCAACATGACTTCTTGAGGCCACTACACAGCAGGGTCGAGAAGCAAAGGAAAGCTCAAAAGTGTAAGAATTAACAAGTTTAGGTAAAGCTCGCCAAATACAAGGTGGGACACCCCAATACCTTAGTCCTCCATCATTGCTGATTCCATCTCAGTAGCTCATTGAAACATCAATCTTAAACATCTGTGCCCGGAAGTTCAGTGAAAGTAATGTTTCAATAATGTGACACCAAAATATCAAGCGGCAGGCTATATAAGGCAAGAATATTGTTTTTCAAAGTCTTTTATTCATTTGTGTGTTATAACTTAGAATTTAATCGTAAATGTATTTAATTATTTTTAGTGTATTTTTTGATTTGGTAATATAGTTTGAGTTTGTTTTATTTTATGTCTTTTTTGAAAAATATGGTCATACGTTTCTGCGTCTTAATTGATTAATTACATAATGTATTGTGTTAATTAATTGTTTTGTATAATTTGAATATTAGTTAATTATATTATCTTTAAGGCCTAATGCCTAGAGGGTCGACTACAAAGCTGGTGAACCGGGGTCGATTCCCGTCAGGGACACTCAATAGCATGGGATCCTGGGCAAATGTCCCTGTGCCTAACAAAATGAATGTGTCCATCTGTAACGCAGCTGGTGCTCATGTAAATCCCACTGATACCTTTGGGTCGAGTTTGCATTATGTAAAACTCAAAGTATATATAAGCTTCCCATAATGGGTCTAAGGATCTACTGCTTTGCCCTTGTGATAATGTGTCAAAACATTGACCACTGGAACGGAAAAGAGCATTAAAGAGATACCACTTTGGTTTGATACCTTTGAGAGCTCATCTATACCCCACTTCTAGTCCTGACATGTAGGGCTTGATTCCGAACTCGTTTAGAAGCACAATGAATGACTAGGGTCCAGAATGGTTACCATACAACTCGGGGAGTCCGACCGAACAAGTTTGATGCATGTGAATGCATCCAGATACAATTTGTTCGGGCTCACATTGACTTCAATGGGAGTCTATGTACCAAACGCGTACTCAGGCTTGCATTGACAAAAGGGGTGGGTGAGGATAATTGTGCACCCTGTTGTGGGTATCCCATGGTTCCAGCCACACTATGGTCCTAATTTGGTGGGCCCGACGTGAAGAGGGACCTGCTACCGGCCCCCAAAATTGATTCTATAAGCCTTTTCGATTCGGGCAAACCAAATCGGAAAGGCTGTCCGAATCGTTCATCGTATTTGCTGTCCCAAAAAACCTAGTCATTAGAGCTGTACAAATCAGCTCCGGAAGTCTCTATCTCTCTGATTCAGTCAGCACTAAGGCTTTCCAGGCATCGCACTTGGTCGTTCAGAACTGTGAACGATTTGGTTGGAAACAAGGGCTCCGGATCGGTTTAGGCAATTTTGAAACCGATTTAGAGCCCTTCTGACCGAGATCGGAATCAACCCCATAGTATATTTGGGAGTGCTTTTAAGTCCACAAACTATTGTGCATCTAAGCACTACAAAAAACAGATACCTTAGGATCAAGACCACGGGTTAAATGGGCCTGGAGAAAGCTATGGTGTCCTGTTATGAAAATCGCCTTTATTTTTCAAAAGCCTTTCTGTGAATAATTCTGATAGGGAAGCATAAAACATATTGCAATATTCATATTCACCTGCACTCTGCTAGCCAGCACTTGGAATAATTCTGAAGATTTTAAGGCTGAAAGCTCATCATTTATTGCCACTACTATTAATCCTGTTTTGTTTGGTGTTTTGTACATGTTGAGGATCTGTTTCCTATGGTTACATTCAAGGGGCCTCATTTACAAGCCCTGTGCACCGCCACTATATCACTTTTTTCCATGCAGCGGTGGCCATATTGCTCCTTATATACAAACTGACACATTACTCATGTGCTAGGTATAATGGTTGGAGGGTAGGCTTTCCAGCGCAAGAAGCCACGTTGAATTTGCGCAGTGAAATTTACAATTGCACTTTAGATTCCGGCCTGTGGAACCAAGTTTGTGGTATCCGGATCCGTAGACTTTCAAACACATACAGGAATCACAGGGTATCATCATCCTAAACAGGGCTGCTTACCCCATGATATTAAGAGAAAGCTTAGTCCAGAGTGTCAGGTGCTTGTTTGTCATTGGCTATTAATGTTTTGAGGTTGAGGTCCCTTTTGAGATACGGGGAGAGAGAGATGTGGATTCTCAAAGAGTGGAAGCTTAGATTACGGATTGGAAGTCTAACCAGTCATACCAGTACTCCCATATCCCTCGATATGACATTAGGGGGGGGCCTAATTTATTTGGAGACCAGAGGCAGAATGAACGTATATTTTTGAAAGGCTTCCCCAGCCATTGAAAGCGTGGAACCCAATATGTGTTTTCACAGTTCCTGTTAATATTTCAAAGGAAACCCATTGGGTTTTGCCTGAATACATATCACTAAGGGCATCCTCCAACTCTTCCAGCTCTAGTGCATGATCTAAATGGTACCTGTCAGAGGGCGAAAGAGTCAGCAGTAGGATGTCTTCAAGGATGGGGCAAGGGGATTTCCTCTCAGGCCTAAGACACATACTACAGAGGGACCACAAATGTGGACGCAATGGATGTAGCCTTTGTGCGGGTTGTGCCGTGTGGAGCAACCTTACTTGGAGCCACCCACAATACCAAATGCTGTTATCAGCAAGAACAGCAAGCAACTTTTCAGATTCATCTCCCCATTTCTGGGCTCTCTTAGGGTGGGAATCCAGTTTTTTGGCCTCATCCAGAGACAGTTGCCTGAGTGTGACTGTGTGAATAGTTCATGGTGAGTACATGGTGAGTACATTTAAATACAACCAAAAGCACAATAGTATCCAAAGTTGGGAGTAATTTCCCAAAAATGTCACTCTCATGTGGGCATGTGTATCTTGGACCAGTTAATTGATCCCTCTCTTTAGTTGCATACGTCCGCACATGTTGCACATTTAGCACAGGTGGGGCATTAGAAACCTCTCAGTGGTCTTCCTGTAATCTAACCACTTCTGGGCTGTTGTCTAATATCATGTGTTTTTAAAAAATGTCTTTGAATGTTCTTTTGCTCTTGTTTGCAGATCAGCTATGGTACTCTCGATCCTCTCCTCAGTGACAGATTGAGATTTCCGTCCTTCTTCCGAACTGTCCCGAATGAGGTCTCAGTGTACACAGGAATCACTCAGCTGCTCAAACACTTTGGATGGACCTGGGTGGGGATCCTGGCCTCGGACGATGACAGCGGAGAGAGAGCGATGCGAGACCTGAAGACGATGGTCACCCAGAGCGGAGGCTGCGTGGAGTTTTCCTATACGTTGCCCACAGACTTACCTTCCCTTAGTGCTAAAAGGATGAATCAAATTATTGATGCCATACAGAACTGCACTGCCCAGGTTATCATCATCTACAGCACCAGCGCATCAATGACAAGACAATTTTTTATGGTTCTTGGGGAAGGGTACCCCATAAAATGTGGATTGGAACCGTGAGCATGTCTTTTTCTGAAGCGAGGAACGGATTGGATGACCTGACTGTATTAAATGGGTCCCTGACTTTCTCTTTTAAGGAAGGACAGATTGTGGGATTTCGAGATTTCCTCTATGATGTGAATCCAATGAAGTTTCCAGATGACAATGCCCTGTGGGAGCTCTGGTTTTCAATATTTGGATGTGTCATTATCTCTAAAGCTGATTTGATCCATCCTCTTTCCCATATGTCCCTATATGTTCAGGAAATGAGACCCTCAGGGGCTACGACCTCCCCTCCATCAACGCCTCCAGTTATCGTTTCACCTACAGTGTGTACACGGCTGTCTACGCCTTGGCACATGCCTTAAATGACATGTATGTGTCTGAGTCCATATCAGGATCTGCAGCTGGGAGCCTCAAGCAGGTCTTCAAGCCCTGGAAGGTGATGGATTGTTGCATGCACTGTTCAAGGCACAATGTCTTGATTGCTCTCTCATTCCTTATCTTCTGCAGTTTTCCTCTCAAGTGAAGAGTTTACTTTTCTAGTTTTCTGACATTTTTAAGTTTCCTTGGAATTTTTCTGTTCATAATGTTCTGCCTCATTTGGGGATTTCAGAAATGCCTTATGCTTATTTCTAAGTCTGTGAATTCTTTTGGTAAATGATAGCAAGTTAAGTTTAACATGTTATCTCCAGCATTACATGAAGGTTTGTGAAGTTACTTTGTTCCCTTAATTTTTAACCTCAGTTCACCTTGTCTTTGACCTTTAGATCCAACGTTAACTCATTTAGGGCCAGATGTAGGTAGGCATTTACCGGTCGGTAACGGCCGAATTCGGCCGTTACCGACCGGTAAATGCAATTTGAGATGTAGGGCCCTGTATTTTACAGAATCGGTAAATTTACCGATCGGTAAATTTACCGATTCTGTAAAATACCGAGTCGGTATTTTTACCGATTCGGTAAAATTGATATGTAGGTGGGACTCTTCTGAGTCCCACAGGCATTAAAAAATCGGTATTTTACCATCAAATCCTATTTGATGGTAAAATACCGATTCCGGTGTGCATGCACATGTGTGCATGCACACCTGTGCCATATGACAGGCAGACCTGCCCTTAGGGCAGGTATGCCTGCCACATGGCACCCGAACCCGTTTTGGGGGTGCTAGAGGGTGTCAAAGTGACACCCCCTGCACCCTTGTGAAATTCGGTATTTACCGATTCGGTAATTACCGATTCGGTAATGCCCATTCATTCCTATGGGCTTCAAAGCCCATAGGAATGAATTGGCATTACCGGTCGGTATTTACCGAATCGGTAAATACCGAATTTTACCGATTCGGTAAATGCACATCTGTATTTACCTACATCTCGGTACTTCTATTTTACCACTTCTTAAATACCGAATCGGTATGATTCGGTATTTAAGAGGTGGTAAAATAAAATTACCTACATCTGGCCCTAAATGTCAACAACAGAAGGCATACAATCTCCAGTATAACATTTTGTGCTATTTTACTAATTATCCATTCAAACATTTAAAAGATGTAAAAACATTCCATGGCACATTCACTGACAAAATATTGATAGCAAAAATATAGATGACAAAAAAATAGATGAAAAAATATAGGATGAAAAAATGATGACTCCCTATGCCTAAACAGGTAAGTACAAAAATATTGAATCAAAAATATCGAAGTTAAAAATACTGGGAGTATGTTACTTCCCACCCTATTCCCCTATAAACCCACAACCCACTACGAAACTAGAAACACAAAATTCTAATAAAAAAGTAATAACTACTAACATTTGAATACATATAATAAACATAAAAACAATTCTTATAGAAAAAAACATACATCATACACATATAAAATATATACTACAATACATAACCTTAAAAAAAAAACAATATTTTTAACAACTATATTTTTGCAAATGGTATTAAACCCTTCGATATTTTTTAAATCAATATTACTTAGTAAAATTGATATTCTTGACCACAAGATTTTGCCTGTCGATATTCCTGACCCACAAAGTCTTTCACACAATATTTGTGCAATTCAATATTTTTTCCTCGATATTCTATCTTTGCACCATCAGATATCTCAAGTACAAGAGACTAACAACATACACAGATATCTACGGTGCAGCACAGTGACAGCATGTACAAGTAGCTTCCGCACTAGACATGTGCAGGTGTTTCATAGGTGGGACAGTAACAGCATACAAAAGTATAAAAAGTATCTCCTATGTGGGAGAGTAATGGCATGTGCGTGCATCTAGTGCACAAGACAGAAAGAGCATGCTCGGGTATTTTCTGTTTCTGTGTGGGATACAAACAGGACCCATAGGTAACTATTACATGGGACAGTAACAGTAAGTAACATCATTCTCAGATATCTCCTGTGTGTAATAGTAACACAATGCATTGGTAACTCCTGCATGGGACAGTAAAAACCTTCAAAGGTTTTCCCTGCTTTGGACAGTAAAGCATATTCAGAAGCCTCTTGTGCAAGGCAACAATAGTATGATAAACAAACAATTTACATCAGATATATCCTACATTTCCGTTCGTCAGAAGCTCACATATTACATTACATTACTCATGACATGGTCAGTTACATCACTAATGACATCTCAAATGACTTTGAGTGTTTGTAAAATGTTTATGAGTGTCAAATATATATACCAAGGTGTATTGATAAATCAGTGTATGTATGAGTCCCTGCATCAATGATTCAGTGGGTTGGTGCCTGACTGTATAAGTGAGTGATTAGGTGTTTCACTGAATGCATGAGTGAGAAACTGAGTTTTAAGAATGTCTGTATCAGTCTGTCAGATGGTGTCTAAGTGGCTGTATGGGTTGGAGAGTGGGTACATGAGTGGCTTTATGGGTGATTGATTGGTTGGCTGAGTACCTATATGGTTGAATGAGTACCTTTGTGGGTGGGTGAGTGGGTGTGTGACTGCCTGCATGGATGAGTGAGTGAGTGAGTCAGTGGCTATATGGCTTAGTGAGTATGTAAGTGAGTGGCTATATAGGTAACTAAATATGATGTGATGTGTGTTGGTTAGTAAATGAATGTATAAGTGGTATATGGGTGAGTAACTGGATATGTGAAAGGCAGTATAGGTAAATGTGTGGTAGTATATGAGTGACTATGTGTAAGTGAGAGATTGTGATACTGGCTGCATGTCTGAGTGTGTGCTTGTGTCAATGACTATATAGGTGAATAAGTATGTGTTAGTATATGTATGAATATGTGAGTGGTGTGTGTATAAGTGTATAGGTGAGTACATGGCTATATAATTGACTTTATAGGTGAGTGGGTAGGTGTGTGAGTGGCTCTATGAGTGACCGATAGTGTGTGAGTGGCTGTATGGGTGTATGAGTTGGTATATCAGGGGCTGAATTAGTGAGTGAGCTAGTATACGACTGTATGGGTGTCTGAGTGGATGTGTGTCTAAACTTATGAATCAGTAAGTGGGTCTGTAGAAACTGGTATGGGTGTGTCAATGGTTTTGGGAATGTTAGTGTGGAAGTGGAGTGGGTGTATGGAAGGATATAAGAGGGTGTGAGTGGGTGAGTCAGATATTCTGTGGATGATCTTATCAGTGAAGTCACTGACCATGTCATGACTTATGTAATATTGAAGTCATAAGCAGTGCATTATGGGGGCATGAGTTATAGTTAGCTCGGTTAACTATAACTGCTGAATTTCACTTGTTTTGTAGAAGTGAAATGTCAGCCTAACAATAACGTTTGTGTAACATTTGTTTTTTTTCAGTAAACTTCTACATTTTCTAAAATTCTATTACCTAACTATAATGTCCCTGTAACCTTTGCTTTATTCAGTGACTTTCTAAGAATTTTTGCTAATTCTTAACTATAACATCCCTGTAGCCTTTGGATTTTTCAGTGAATGTTTTATTAACTAGTAGCTGCGTTTGTAGAGTGGTGGTGAGAGGTGGCAGGGCCTCCGACCAGATTTCAGGAATTCTGTTATGTAGTGCTTACAGGAGGTATCAGGAGGGCTTCTTAGCCCCCAAGGTCCCTCAGGAGTAAAGTGGGCATCATTACCCCAACCAGAAGTATACCAGAGAAAGGGGGCGTGACCTCTGGAGGTTTTTTATAAATCCCGCTGTGCAGGACTTACTGGAGGTAACAGGAGGGGTAGTTGACCACGAGGATGTCCTTGGGGGCCAACTGCTCCTAATATTACCTCATGTAAGTCCCACACAGGAGGATTGCTAAAACCGGGTAGGAGACCATACCCACCTCTAACCCCTTCACTGCTTCTGACGGCCATCGGGCGTACTCCCTCCGTAGTGCTATGCACATCCATTGGCCGTCTCGGCCCCGCCCACTGCGCTAAATCGCTGCACCATGGTGGAATTTTCACCACGGTTAAGCGGTTAAGGATCACCACCAGGGCCAATTTGGCTATCAGATTGTTCCATTATTAGTTGTTGGAAGCTTTGCTCTTTGTGTAATGCTTTTATACATTTGTACAATGTAGGTTGGGTTCTGCCTAATGTGGATTGGAAGGCATTGTGCCTCCTTTCCACTGTGTTGTTTGTTTTGGCTTTCTGTCCCAAGGTGCTGTCATAGACATTCTACCATGGTATTTGTAATTTTGGCTGGCATCTGTGTCCTGAGCTATGCAGTCTGCCAACCCAAGTGTCTTCAAAATAGTCCAGCAGGGAACTGTGTTTGTCTTAATTTTTTCAGTAGAAAGGGATTTCTATTAGTAAATTGAAGAGGGTTGTTATGTCTGTGACAGGGATATAGGTTAGTGATATCATTTGTTTTAAATCAAAAGCAAATCCGATGTTTTTAGTATATTCTACCTTTGGGGCCCCATTACAAGTTTGGCAGACAGGGTTACTTTGTCACAAACGTGATGGATATCCCATCTACCGTATTACAAGTCCATTATATATTTTGGAACTTGTAATACAGCAGACAGGATATTCGTCATGTTTGTGATAGAGAATCTCATCCTCCAAACTCATAATCAGGCCCTCCGTACAGATCTTTGCAGGTGTCTCCCTATACTTTGATTATAATTACAGTAATACCTTTGTATGGCTGTGTGAGGGTAAGTGTTTAGTATGTATTGAATCATTCCTTGTTCAAAGTAGTAGAAATTTGTTTTGTGTTGAATATGAGGTCGTAGTAACTGCTGCTTTCTTTATTTAGTTTTAGGTCACATATGAAAGGAATATTTGTGTTTTGATAGTCACTGTGTACGGTGTATATCTGAGGGAATGTTTTGGGACATATTTTGAAGGTCTCATCCATCATCCATGTTTCACATTGTCTTAGTTTTAGTACATTATCCGCTGTAGACCACATATAGATTTGTTAAGTTGTCATATGAAGGAAAGGTACCTCATTGAGTGTCATTGTTAAGTGTTGATGTATGTCTTTCACTTGGTTCCATCTAGGCGTAGTTGGGGTATTGCTGATGGTGTGTCTATTTCAAACAATTAAACATTTTAAATTAGGGATAGGTGGTAGTTGGCCTGGTATGTGTTTGGGGTCTTTAGGTAATATGTCTGTCAGGATTTTGCATGTTGGTTCTCAGGATCTAGTGCTTGCCTCTCTTACATCCTACATTATATCTTTCACTTCTATTTCTGTTACATTTAGGGGGTGGTTGAGCTCTTTTAAATGAATTGCAACATCATCTTTTGTAGTTTCCCTCCCATAGCATGCATTAGAAAAATATTTTCCGTGCAATAGTTTTTGTTGATGCAGTTTCTTGGCTGTAGGTGTAACCATGCTTTCCTTTCTGAAAAGATATAACATTTGCAACGTTTGATATTGTATCTGAAAGTACTGTAAAAGTATCAATATAAAGAATATTAAATCATATTTGTGTTTATTACTTAAGGTTTATGCAATCCCCTTATTTTGTATGCTGACATGTATGTTGTGTATAGATGTGTCTCATGATTTTTTAGGTTTTTCTTAGGGGGCGTTCTTATTTGAATCAAGTACTTTCTTTTCTGTGGGTGAAAAATAAATTGTAAGTTGCACTTTAAATGTGAATATGATGTTTTGTTTGTTTTTGTTTGCTATGTGAGTGAGTTAATACTTTTTTATTAAATTGTATTAATTTATGTATACTTACTTCATTCTATCTTTTTTATGTTTTATTGATTGTTGTTTTTTCAGTCAGTGTATCACTGTTTCCAGGCGTGGGTTTTACTTTTACATCTATGTAAAAAGATAGAAGTTGGATTGTGTTTTATTGATTGTTGTTTTTTCAGTCAGTGTATCACTGTTTCCTGGCGTGGGTTTTACTTTTACATCTATGTAAAAAGATAGAAGTTGGATTGTGTTTTATTAATTATTTTTAATTTATCTTTTTTAAGTTATTAACAATTATGTTTTAGTGTAAAAGTAAGTTTTTCTTATTTGATTTAGGAGTTGTTATAATATACATATTTTTTCTGTAATGGTTTGGTGAGAAAATCTAGCAGAGTTTCCTTGTCTTGCTTAGTCTATCATTTTTGAAGCAGTTGGAAGTATAAATTGATGTGCCTTTTATATTGTGGATTTAATTGTTTGTTTTGATTTATCGTTTCTTATAAAACTAAAAAAAACACAGTTAGTTGAACATTTCACTCGTACAAAACCAGAGAAATTCGGCTGTTTTAGGTAGTTAAGCTAATTATAATTTGCGCCCCCGTAATGAACTGCTGATTATGTCACATATTACATCATTCATGACATGATCAGTACCATCACTGATGACATCTCAAATGACATCACTGATGACATCACTGATGAGTTTATCCAGTCACTGTTTGGTTCGGTAAAGTTTAAATATGGTTTATATAAATAAAAACCAAGGTGTATTGAAGAATGAGTTGGTGTATGAGTGTCTGAAGGCATGATTTATTAGGTGTGTGACTGATTGAATGAGTGAATGTTCAAACATGTCTTACTGAATGCATGGGTTAGTGACTAAACTGTTTGAATGTCTGTATCAGTCTGTTAGTTGGTGTGTAAGCAGCTGCATGGGTTGGTGAGTTGCTACATGAGTGTCTATATGGGTTATAGATTGGTTGTATTAGTATCTGTATGGGTGCCTGAGTATTTCTTTGAGTGGATGGGGTTGTGTGATACTGTGCATAGATATGTGAGTGTGTGATTCAATGGGTGTATGGATTCAAGACTGCATGTGTGAAGCACTGTGTGGGTGGATGAGTGTGTGTATGGGTGTGTTGGTGAGTGAATGGATATCTCAGTGGTACATGTGTGAGTCACTACATATGTGAAAGGCAGTATTTGTGAGCGTTTGAGAATGTAAATGACTATATATGAGAATGAGTGATTGTCAGACTGGTTGTATGGATAAGTGGGTGCTTGTATCAGTGATTATATAAGCGAGTACATTTGTGTTAGTATCTTTATGAATAAGTGAGGGGGTGTGTATAACTGTAAAGGTGAGTAAATGGGAGTGTGATTGAGTAACTCTATGTATGAGTGGTGGAGTGTAAGTTGTATAGGTGTATGAGTGCATAAGATAGTGTTATATTGATGAGTGACTGCATGCATGAGTGACTGTATGAGGGAATGAATAAATGTGTATTAAGACCATAAAATCAGTGTGTGGGTATGTAGTACCTGGTATTGGTGTGCCTATGGTTTTGAAAATGGTGGGCTGTATTTTAGAGTGGGTGTATCAACGGTTATATTAGGGTGTGAGGAGGTACATCATATTATCATCTGGATGATATCATCAGTGATGTCTTCATTGATATAATTTAAGATGTCATCAGTGATGTCACTAACCATGCCATGCATGATATAATATGTGACGTCATCAGCAGTGCATTGCAGGGGCGCGAGTTATAGTTAGCTTAACTAGCTATAACAGCCAAAATTCTATGGCTTTGTACAAGTGAAATATCTAACTAAGTATAACGTCCTTGAAACCTGTGGGTTTTTCAGTGAATTTCTAAGGTTTTTTAAATGCTACTTTCTAACTATTACTACAAAGGTAGGACATGTGCAGAAAGATGAAGAAAAGCCCATGAAGAAGCAAAAAATGCAGAATGAGGCAACATAAGTCCAGAAAGATGCATAAATTAGCAAAAGATATGCAGAAAGAACCACAGAGGTGCTGAAAGAGGCTTTGTTGCAAAATCATCCTGTACCCACAACATTTTGCTGACTGGTACTTGTGGTAACTGACTTTGCCTAACCAGGCCCAGAGCCAGTGCTATCCTGAAAGACACTTAGAATACAGTGAAAACACCTGCATATACTATGGTACACTATGGGTTGGGATATACCTGTGATTGGCATGACCTCCTTTGTAAGGCTCTAGCACATATTAGGGCAGGGGGTAAAACGACCTCTAAGTCAGAGGTGCAGAAAGAGAGAAGTGCAAAAAGAAGGAACAGAGGAGCCGAAAGAAGCGAGAGAGGTAGAGAATTAGGGAAGTGGGTGCAGAAAAGGGACGAGGTGTACAGAAGACATTTGCAAAAGAGGTGCAGAAAAAAGTAAGAGAATTACTGAAAGAAGCAACAAAGGTGTAGAAAGAAGCAAGAGAAGTGCAGAAAGAAGCAACAGAGGTGCACATAGAGGCAAGAGGGGTGTACAAAATGATAGGAGAGGTACATAAAGAGGCAAGAGAGATACATAAATAGGAAGATGTGGTGCAGTAAGAAGGAAGAGAAGTGCAGAAAGAAGTAAAAGAGGTACAGAAAGAGGCAAGAAAGGGGCAAAAACAAGTGGGGAAGGTGCAAACAGAGGGAACAGGGGTGCAGCAAGAGGCAAGAGAGGTACATAAAGAAGCATGTGAGGTACAGAAAGAGGTAACAAAAGTACATAAAGATGCAAGAGAGGTGCAGAAAGAAGAGAATAGCTGAAAGAGCAACAGAGGTGTGGAAAGAAGCAAGAAACGTACAGCAAGAGGCAAATGAGGTGCAGAAAGAGGCAAGAGAGGTACAGAAAGAGGCAAAAGGGTACAAAATATACAGGAGAGTAGCAGATAGAAGCAAGAGCAGTGCAGAAAGAACCAACAGGGGTGCTGAAAGAGGCACAAAGGGTGCAGAAGGAAGCAAGAGAAGGGCAGAATGAAGTAGGAATGGTGCACACAGAGGCAATAGAGGTCTAGAAAGAGGCAAGAGGGGTAAAACAGACAGTAAAGGTACAGAAATAGGGAACCGGAATGCAAAAAGAGGCAAGAGAGATGCAGATAGGGAAGAGGGGTGCAGAAAGAGGCAAGAGAAGTATAGAAAGAAGCAAGAGAATTGCTGAACGAAGCAACAGAGGTGTATAAAGAAGCAAGTGATGTGCAGGAAGAAGCAAGAGAATTGCTGAAAGAAGCAACAGAGGTGTATAAAGAAGCAAGAGAAGTGTAGTAAAAGGCAAGTGAGGTGCAGTAAGAAGCAAGAGCAGTGCAGAAAGAACCAACAGAGGTGCAAAAAGAGGCAAGAGTAATGCAGAAAAAGGTAAGAGAGGTGCACAAAGAGGCAAGAGAGGTACAGAAGGAGGCAGAAGTGGTTCAGAAAGAAGCAACAGTAGTGCTGAAATAGACAAGAGAATTGCTGAAAGAAGCAACAGAGGTGTAGAAAGAAGCAAGAGAAGTACGGAAAGAGGCAAGTGAGGTGCAGAAAGAAGCACGAGCAGTGCAGCAAGAACCAAAAGATATGCAAAAAGAGGTAACAGGGGTACAGAAAAAGATAGGAGAGGTGCACAAAGAGGCAAGAGTGGTACAAAAAGAGGCAGGAGTAGTGCAGAAAAAGGAAGAGAAGTGCAAAAAAAAGAAGCATAGGTACAGAAAGAGATAAAGAAACAAGCAGGGAAGGTGCAAAAAGAGGGAACAGGGGTGCCGAAAGAGGCTAGAGAGGTGCAGAAAGAAGCAAGTAAGGTACAGAAAGGCAACAGAAGTGCAGAAACACACAATAGAGGTGCAGAAACAAGCAAGAGAAGTGTAGAAAGGGGCAAGAGAATTTCTGAAAGAAGCAACGGAGATGTGGAAAGAAGCAAAAGAAGTACAGAAAGAGGCAAGTGAGGTGTAGAAAGAGGCAAGAGAGGTGCAGAAAGAAAGAGGCAATAGGGATGCAGAAATGTACAAGAGATTTGCAGATAGAAACAAGAGCAGTGCAGAAAGAACCGACAGAGGTGCTGAAAGAATCACAAAGGGTGCATAAGAAAGCAAGAGAAGTGCAGAAAGAAGTAGGAAAGGTACACAAAGAGGCAAGAGAGGTACAGAATGAGGCAGGAGGCATGCAAAAAAAGAAGAAAAGTGCAGAGAGAAGCAATAGGGGTGTTGAAAGAGGCTCAAATGATATAGAAAGAGGCAAGATAAGTGCAAAAAGGAGCAACAGATGTACAGAAAAGGGCAAGAGAGGTACAGAAAAAAACAGGAACGGTGCAGAAAGAGGGAACTGGGATGCAAAAAGAGGCAAGAGAGGTGCAGAAAGAAGGAAGAGGATTGCAGAAAGAAGCAAGTGAGGTGCTGAAAGAAGAAACAGAGGTACAGAAAGACGCAAGAGAGGTACAGAAACAAGCAAGAGAAGTACAGGAAGAGGAAAGAGAATAACTGCAAGAGCAACACAAATACAGAAAGAGGCAAACAAACTGCTGAAAGAAGAAACAGATGTATAGAAAGAAGCAAGAGAAGTGCAGAAAGAGGCAGGAAAGGTGCAGAGAGAGGGAACATGGGTGCAAAAAGAGGCAAGAGAGGTACAGAAAAAGATAGGAAAGGTGCAGAAAGATGGCACAGGGATGCAAAAAGAGGCAAGAGAGGTGCAGAAAGAGGGAATAGGGATGCAGAAAGTGGCAAGAGGATTGCACAAAAAAGCCAGTGAGGTGCTGAAAGAAGCAACAGAGGTGCAGAAAGAGACACGATATTCGCTGAAAGAGCAACAGTAGTGCAGAAAGAGGCAAAAGAATAACTGAAGGAAGCAACAGAGGTGTAGAAAGAAGCAAGAGAATTTCAGAAATAGGAAAGTGAGGTGCATAAAGAAGCAAGAGCAGTGCGGAAATAACCAAGATAGGTGCAAAAAGAGGCATGAGGTGCGCAGAAAGAGGTAGTAGAGGTGCACAAAGTGGCAAGAGAGGTACAGAAAGAGGCTGGAGGGATGCAGAAAGAAGAAAGAGAAGTGCAGAAAGAAGCAACAGAGGTACAGAAAGAGGCAAGAGAGGTGCAGAAACAGGCTGGGAAGGTGCACAAAATGGGAACAGGGGTGCAGAAAGAGGCAAGAGAGGTGCAGAAAGAGAAAAGAGGGGTCCAGAAAGGGGCAAGAGGGGTGCAGAAAGAAGCAAGTGAGCAACAGTGGTGGGTAAAGACACAAAAGAGTGCAGAATCAAGCAAGAGCAATGCAGAAATGTTAGAATAGGGGGTCTGTGGTTGGCACAGGTATGCATTTGTGACAAACAGGTACCCTCTACTCGAGTCAGGGAAAGGGAACTACTCCTTAGAATAAACCCTGCTCACCCTTCAGGGCGCTAAGTTAGTTAAGCATTTATGACCACATACAGTAAACCCAATGACCAACCACAAATGGACACCCGGCGTAAGATTTGTATAAAAAATACGTAGACTTTATGTAAAAATATAAGATATGATGCAGGGTTATCACAAGACCATATAACGTTTAAAACTGAGGCCACAAGATGTCAAAAAAGGCAAGTGTTCCTTAAAAGTTCTTACAGGTAGTTTAGGCTGCTTCCACAAACTGCAAGGTACAAGCTCTATTCTGTTCTGGCAGTGTTTCTCACTGCTGGGCGCTTCGTAGCCCTTCGGTACGCTGTACGTGATTCTCAAACGCAGCCTCGCCAACCCTCACATGCCTCGCGGACACGGGAGTCCGAGGCACGGCGTTTGGTACGAGGCGTACACTGCTATAGAACTATAAAGGGGTGCGCGTCGTCACACTCCTGTGCAAGGTGTACCTCGCTAGCCTACACAGAGGGCTGTCGACTTATACGCGCCTCGCGTACGAGGCGTACTGCGCTGGGTAGGTCGAGACAAACAGCGCTGATGGCGAAAGCAGAACGGTGCGGACCCCGAGTCCGTTGTAGGCTTTCTTGTGAGTTTCAGCGCTCTGTCCATCATCTCCTAGTGTTTGCTTTGTTCACCCTAAGTTGGCAGGGTATGCCCCAACGTGGGTCCCTTGCTCACTTTGCCAATGCATTCAGGCTAGCCTGGCTGATGACGGGTGTTACCGAGAAACCAGTCCCAGGATGCTTGATTCCGGTCCAGGAAAGACATGGCTTGGCAGTTCGGGCTGGACTGTTCCCATGAGGCACAGGGTCAGACTGATTTGCATATAGCCATGTCTGAACTGAGGTGGCGAAGTGAGCTAAGGAATGATGATGGATTCAACCCAGACCTGTGACTGTGGGTGAGTGACTGAAAAGTTTCCGTGCTCTGTCCATCACCTGCTTGTGTTTGCGCAGTTGTGAACTGAGCACGGGGACCGGAGGAGGTCTCCCGCTTGGTCTCAAAGTGTGCTTTTTTATGGTGATGGCATAGAACAGGTTATGGCAGTTTGTAAACACTCTGTCACTATGGGTAGATATATGTGTGCTTGGAATGTGTGCATGTGATGTAACAGGGCCGTGAAATAATACTTTCGCATTCTTCCCGTTCAACCTGTCCCTGTCACCAGCGCTGGCACTGAGGGTCAGACTCGTGACATGGTGAGAAGGCGACCAAAGACTTGAGCAAAACTGTCGTTTTAGCCAAGTTGCTATTCATTTCATGGGACAAAGTGCTGAATGCAGGCGGCGTGCGATCAAAGGGTGAGCGGACAAATCCACCTGACATCCCTGCCTGCAGGTAGGACTGCCACTTCAGGGCTGCTATGGTAACCAAGAGGGCTGGAGCTGGACAGAACTTAAATACCACACTGGAATTAAGCTGAATTAGTTCCCTGTGAAGAGCTTGTTGTTTCTGCATAACTTAATCTTGCATTATAAGTGTTTGCTTTTTCAAGGCATTTTTTACTCTTTTTTTCTCAGGCAGCCTATCACTCTTGGCTCCCCGTTCTCATAACCTGTTTTCAGGTTCTCAGCATCTCCAAGTGATACAGATGTCAAAAGCGCTTTGCAAATATATTCACTCCACTGCAAATAAGACAAAAGTAAAAAAAATGTCATTTTTAATTGCAAGAGCTCTGACTTTGACTAATGCGCGACCTATTGCATTGCCAATGCTTGTTAATTAATATTGGGGTTGAGTTTTCTCCAGTTAATGGTTTTTTTGCTGGCCTTGTCAAGCCCTGTCATTCTTACTCACTGCTGCTTATAGGGGTTCGTGAAATTCTCAACATTGGCTTTCACGTAATAAAGTGTAACTACAACTTGACGAGTTATTATCAGGAGCGGCTCCTCTGCGAGGCGGAGGAGCGTCGCCCTACTACAAACATGCTCACAGCAGCTATAAACATAACATGGTAATAAAGTCGATTTATTGCCATTCTATTTTTCAGAACCCAACCTGAGCCGAGTGTCAGGAAGGGGCGGGGCAGAGGCTGCTGGGTAGTAGCTGGGGGGTGTGCTGGGCCGGCCTTCTCGCCACACCCAGCCGGGCGGGCATTTGAAACTTTTGGGACCCAGCTGCTCTTAGACAGACGGGTGAGAGAGAGCAGAGGACTCCGGGGCTCTGAGGAGCTCTGAGAGGCCACGTCCTCCGGTCCGGACACGTCCCTCGCACTGTGAGTCTCCTGGGGACACGTCCCTCGCGCTGTGAGTCTCCAGGGGACACGTCCCTCGCACTGTGAGTCTCCTGGGGTCGGAGCTTCCAGGGGCGAAGACCCCTCAGGGGCAAGTAGCGCTTTACAAG
Organism: Lissotriton helveticus; assembly: GCF_964261635.1. Classification (NCBI taxonomy): domain Eukaryota; kingdom Metazoa; phylum Chordata; class Amphibia; order Caudata; family Salamandridae; genus Lissotriton; species Lissotriton helveticus. The sequence goes on along the minus strand of NC_136061.1, from coordinate 3,581,906 downwards.
TATTCTGATTGGTTGAAAGCAAGTGTGAAAGGTAAGCGCCTTTTTTTAAAGTATTTCAGTACTACCCACATTTCTCCCCACCGCACCTCTGTAAGTAAATGCCTGCCGCCACACATACATCCATCCTTTCGTGCTGTTGTTCGTGATGAATGCAGTTTTTCAAGCATTTTCAGTGCAAGGACAGAGTTCCCCGAACGCACTGTGAACCACAGGTGCGTGCATGATATCGTTCCTGCGTGTTTGCAGTAAATTGTTGCCACAAAGTGCTTGTAATGAAGTGAGGCAGCATAAGGGGGCCGTTTTGGGAATTTCAGGCGTAATGTGAAATTTCCAAAATTAGGTGAATTACACCAACATCATTTAAATGATGCCCACACCTAGTTACATGTGCTATATATGGCAACAGAGATGTCCACACGAAAATGACCCAAAAAACTGAAAAATGTGGAATTCCACAACAGCTGCTAAAGCACTATCACAACACACTTATTGCTGCAAAACTGAACCCCAGCATAGCTGACTCTTGACTCTCTGAATGAGCTCCTTTAACTCTCTTGGTGAGTTAAGCCGCTAATATTGGGTGAACATTTAGGCTGCTGCTTACATTTTAAAGGTGTTTAAAAGTAAATTATTCTGTAAGTGTTGAGCAAAACTCCGAGGAAAGCACCTGTGGCAAAGAGTTGCATGGAGCTGGTATTCCACATTCTTGGGCTTGAACAGACAATGAAAGATGGTCACACGTGTGAGTGGGCCACAGACGCGTGAGTGGGCCACACACGCGTGAGTGGGTCACACACGCGTGAGTGGGCCACACACGCGTGAGTGGGTCACACACGCGTGAGTGGGTCACACATGTGAGTGGGCCACACATGCGTGAGTGGGTCACACACGCGTGAGTGGGTCACACACACATGAGTGGGCCACACACGCGTGAGTGGGTTACACACGTGTGAGTGGGCCACACCCGCGTGAGTGGGCCACACACGCGTGAGTGGGCCACACCCGCGTGAGTGGGCCACACACGCGTGAGTGGGCCACACACGCGTGAGTGGGCCACACACGCGTGAGTGGGCCACACACGCGTGAGAGGTCCACACACGCGTGAGAGGTCCACACACGCGTGAGTGGGCCACACACTACACAGAACAGACCACCCAGGCACAAATGAAAAGAGCTCCTCCAGCCCAGGTTTTGTTTTCCATTCTGAGGCTTGCTGTGCTGTTTATCCACTTATAAAAATATTGACTACTTGTCCCAGAATGCAAAGCAAACACCTGGAATATATGAGCTTCTAATGCACACAGCCGCGGTCCTGAGGGCTCCGACTAGGCCACTGGAGTCAAGCTATCCTGGCTGAAGACGGCTGATAGCCAGAAACCCGTCCTAGCATGGAAAACTAGTGCGCTGCATTTTGCTTGAAACATTCTGTCTATAGGAACTATTGCCTGCATAGTAAATACTGTGGGGAGGAAGACAGATTAGGAGGTGGTACTGGATAAGAAGTAGTTAACTGTGGGTTAGTCGAGAACCAGGATGAGGTCTCCACTGCAGAGAGAGAACATCTCTAAGGGCCAGATGTAGCTAGGCTATTACCGGTCGGTAACGGCCAAAATCGGCCGTTACCGGCCGGTAATAGGCTTTTCCTATGTAGGTGGTATATTTACCGATTCGGTATTTACCGAATCATCATTTACCGATTCGGTATTTACCGAATCATCATTTACCGGTTCGGTATTTTCCGAATCGGTAAATGAGATGTAGGAAGCACTTTAACGAGTGCTTTTGTGCGGTAAGGATTCGTTATTTACCACCAGCTATTGGTTGGTGGTAAATAAGGAATTCCTCTGTAAATGCAAATCTGTGCATTTACACCTGGCCATGTGACAGACATACATGCCCTTACGGCATGTATGTTTGCCACATGTGTACCTAACAACAAAAGAACCGGGGGTCTATAACGGAGCTTCAAGTACTCCGAGCTGCTGCAAAACTCCTACATAAGTGAGTTAGGCGCTAATAGAGCTACATAAGTCTCTATATCAGAATGTGTGCCAGGACAAACCTGTCGAAGGACCTACTGAGATTGTTGGTAAGACCCGTACAGAGATGTGTTGGATTCCCATCAAATAGGTATGTAGATCAAGTGTTCTCATTTGGTCATCCAAAAATGGGGTGGTATGTCTCTTGATCAATGAGACCCATCCATCGCCCTTACTCAATTGGGTCGCACCATCAATCGCTAAGGTACCCATGAACAAATGATAAAGATGGGATCGAGTGCAGTGCAAAAATCAAAAGATGTGTGAGTTAAAAACAAGGGGTAAAAGGATCAATAGGCGAAAAACTCTAATGTAATTTGTCCTTTCCCTCAAACAAACAAGAACAATGCAGAGGAAGCAGTCTAAACATATAACTGCATTTACAAGGCCAACATGTTTCAGCCGGTAGGGACAAGATCCCATGGCTTTCTTCAGGGCCAGAGTTCTAAGCATTAGCTACTGCATACATAAAGTGAACGTAACGACAATCTGTAAAGGATATACATAAATAAGCCAAAATCGTGTTCCTCTGTACCAAACGGTGTCTCTTACATCTGAATAGTACAGGGAGTGTACCTCACCTCTCCTGGAACCCAGCTCAGGAAAAAGGAGGCCCCGCTCTGTCCGGCGTTGTCTTATCGCAGGACCCGAGCTAGGTGGAAGGCCACATGTGTACACAGTGGAGAAGTGTGGCTCAGGGGTTAGAGGCGGCAGAATCGGAAGCTGAGATCGGTCCTGGACCAGGGTTCGATTCCCCGCCTCGGCGGGTCTCGGGCTCAAAATTCCACGGACTCGACAATTCTCGCTCCGGTGCCTACTCGATTCACAGGTTCACACTCTGCGACTCTGGGCAATAGCTTGCTTAATCTCCACTACGGCCCCTCGCGGCGGGATGCCTGGCTTTCACCTTGTGGATACCCTGCTGGGGTTATCTCACAGGGGAATACCAGGACGGGTTCCCAAGGCAAGCGCCTTGATGCCTTCGGGTGATACGTGCGCTATATAAATCGCAATACATTTACATTTACATTTACACTATTCAGGGGTGCAACAGGGTGTCAAAGTGACACCCTGCCACCCTTGACTCTTTCCCTATTTTACCGAATCGGTATTTACCGATTCGGTAATTGCCATTCATTCCTATGGGCCTTCAGGCCCATAGGAATGAATGGCAATTACCGAATCGGCCTCCAGGCCCATAGGAATGAATGGGAAATACCGATTCGGTAATTACCAAATCTTAACGATTCGGTAATTTTTTACAGATTTTTTGTCTAAATTGCAATTACCGATTCAAAAATACCGAATCGGTAAAATTTGATATTTTCGAATCGGTAATTTACAATTACCTACATCTAGCCCCTAAGACAGCAGGAAGTAGGACATTGAGATGCTAAGAGGAAAGCTGGTCTGAAGAGACAGACCGGTAAATGAAAGAGGGTATGAACCAGGACAGGCGCGGGAAGAGGGGAAAGCGCCTAGAAGGACGTGCGGACGGAGAACAGGCGCAGGGTTACTGGAAAGGGGACTCTTGTGTTGTGAAGTGAGGAGCCCATAGCTCGACGAGTAAGACTGCACGACCAGCTTTGGTAAAACAGACTCAGAGTTAATTAGTCACTTTTGCATTTTGCTTCCAGAGGATGAGCGGCAACGAATAGTTCTTTTTGTCAAAAAACAATGTAAATTTTTTGCAAAAAAGTCCATTGTAGTGTAGGTAGTTAGTGGTGATATCAAACTTTTGTGCTGTTTTTAACCATATTATTTTGCATGATTAAAAAACACGAGATGACACATTTGGCACAACACTAAACAGTTGTTAAAAATGCAACAAAAATTAAAACCAACCAATTTCGAGCTTGTTTTTAAGTCTCAATCTGGTGTCATAATATCTGCTTTTAGAAAAGTGAGCGAGGTAAAAACTCTGCTTATTCAGCACTTTATTATCATATAAACAATGTTTGCAGGCACTTGCAATTGTACTAAAACTCATCCATTTCTAAATATCAGGCCGCACGGAATTGCATTATGGGAGTAAATAGAGCGATTGCAGCAAATCACCCCTGGCAGCGGCAGATGCTGGAAACGCCAAAGAGCAGGAAAACAATATTGGAGGCTCTTTGGCCCTTAATGTGAGAAGGATGTGCTCTCATTGGCAGCTGATGCTGCTGTCAGAAAGGGGTATTTTGCTTTTTAGATTAAATAATTTTTATTCTGCATTAAACTTTTCAGCCGTAGGGTGGTCGGCCCCTAAACGTCTTGCCTTCCTCCGCCATTTTCCGCTGGTCACACTTTTCCTGGCCTTGGAACTCTGTGCACTTTACCACTGCTGACCAGTGCTAACGGGTATGTGCTCACGACTTCAAACATGGTAACGTTGTCTTATCTCCAATTGGCATATTTAATTACTTATAAAACTCTAGCAAATTGATACTACATGAACCCATGGCCTGTAAATTAAATGCTACAAAGGGCCTGTAGCACTAAATGTGGCACCCTCTTACGGAGCTTTTTATGTCTCCTTCAAAAAGGAAGTAAAAGCGATTCTCATGGCAAAATGTACTTGACTAGACGCTAAGTAAATCTGAAGAACAATAGTGCCCTTACTACTGTGTTGGGGTCCATCTTCTTCTATACTCCACGATGTTTACTTTTCATTCGTACTATTATCCCCTGCGTGTTCTCCCCGTCATATTATAACCTGTATAATTTTTCAAGCTATTCTATGCATAATTCAATTCTGATCACTGGAAAGCGCTCTGATATCCGCAAGGATCTTGTTCGCACTCTATAAAACCTTAAAAATAAATAAATATATATATATATATACACATAGTAAATTCACTCAGGATTACCTTCAACAGCGATTAGGCTTGGACAATTATATATTACATATTTACATATATATATATATTACCTACTGGCGGTCGCCAGTAGGTATATATAGTTAGGATTTTTTCTCTATGGGATTTTTGAAAATTCTATGTCTAATAACTTTGGCGTTTGTGGACGGAATTGGCTGAACTTTCAGGAAAATGGAACATTTTGTTTCTGAGCAGCCACTGAAAATTTGGGGGGGGTTTGTCAAGGGGGGGCTGAGAAAAAAGGGGGGTCCCAAAACGTGTTTTTAACATTGAGTTTTCCATTGGGCGGTTGGCCTCACTTTTAGCCCGAACGGCTGAATGGATTTGCACCAAACTTGGCAAAATTGTAGGGACTGGTAGCCCGATGTGCCTTTGCTAGGTCTCAATATATGTGCTGCAGTGGATTTTGAGAAATTAACGTTCAAAAAAAGATATATATCTGTAACAGCGGACCGGGCAGCGCTCCAGTTCGCGTACTTTTCGCGTTACGGAGCTTTGTGAAGCGAAGCTGATTGGTTCTCCGGCGTCTGTAAACATTTCAAACAGTCCGTAGCGGCCGCCATCTTGTCTCTCGGTAGGATCGAGAGACAAGAGGAGGCCAAAGCGAAGGGGCAAATGACCATAAGGGGGCATAGTAGATCCTCCCTGACCCCCTAGGTTTGATGTGGAGGTTTTAAAAGGGCCCCGCGGGGCAAAAAAAATAAAATATTAATAATCGAACGGCTGAATGGATTTGCACGAAACTTGGCAAAATATTAGGGACTGGTAGCCCGATGTGCCTTTGCTAGGTCTCAATATATGTGCTCCAGTGGATTTTGAGAAATTAACGTTCAAAAAAAGATATATATCTGTAACAGCACTCCGCTTCGCGTACTTTTCGCGTTACGGAGCTTTGCGAAGCTGATTGGTTCTCCGGCGTCTGTAAACATTCCAAACAGTCCGTAGCGGCCGCCATCTTGTCTCTCGGTAGGATCGAGAGACAAGAGGAGGCCAAAGCGAAGGGGCAAATGACCATAAGGGGGCATAGTAGATCCTTCCTGACCTCTTAGGTTTGATGTACCATTTTGCCAAGTTTGGTGTAATTCCGTTCAGCCATTCAGGCTGTAGACGTATCTAAATGGCCTATGGAAAATTGCATGGGGAAAACACATTTGAAAGTGTTGAAATTTAGAACCAATTAAAATGTTACTTTGGTTTTGTATTTGTGTGTAATGAAAGTTAATTGGTTATGTATATATCTAAAATGAGAGGAAACCACAGCCATTTTGTGATACTACTGTCTGAGGTATATTTGTGAGGAATTTTTGGTGCTCAATTTCTGGTGTTTGATTTACACAGTACTAACACTTCTCCTACTTTTAAAAAGGTGAGTTGTTAATTTGTAAGGGGAACTATGTTGTACACTTTAAGATAATTTGAAAAATGTTTTCTGTTATTTATTTACAGTCCTTCTGTTATACTAAATACTTGATAAAGTTAGTTTTATATTATGTATTACTAAAAACGATAAATGAAAGTGATTATTTTTTTCTGCAATTTACAGCAAGCAATTTCAAAATAAAATGGCTCACAATGAAGAGACCGTGGCAATTTCTTTTGAATTATCCACTACATTTATTGAAATTGACAGCACCAATAATGAAATATTCTCACAAGGAGGAGATGACTTGATTGATTTTTTTGATCAATCTCTTGATGGCGAATTTATCGAATGTTTGGAGACCATAGAGTCACAAGAATCATCATTGCAGACTTTTCATGAGGAGATTCCTGATGAGATGATTGAAGAGGAAATTCCTGATGAGGACATGTTACTAGTTCTTTCAAATTTTGAAAATTCAGAAGAATAAATTTATATTTAGAAATCAAAAATTGTTTGAGACATTATTCATTTTTATTTTTAATTTATGAGGTTGTAGCGAAGTGATTGTAGTATAAAATGAGACTTATAGTATAGAGTGCAACATTTTTATGTTACATGGTAAGTTTACTCATATTTACTTTCCTTGTCCCACTATATTATCTCCAATGTGTATTTGACATCTCTTCTTCATCTCCGGCCTCCTTTCTCTCACTGTCTGTGTCTTATGCATCTTATCGCTGCCATTTTGTGTAATTACAGAAGAGAGTAAAATAAAATAGTTCGGAACGTGAAAAGGGGGCAAAGTAGAGTACCCCTCACCCCCTAGGCCTTCTCAGGTGGTCCCAAAAGGATCAGTTTCTGTTTTCCTGAGAGATTATGGTATGAGTTCCATATACCACAATAACTTGCATTACAACATGCAAGATATCTATCTCCTATTAACAAGTTTTGGCGATATTCGCTCTAGACGCGAATATCTCCAAAAACTAACACCTGCCCTGAGCAGTTCTTAGCCATGTTATCCAATGGGAGGTAGATAACATGGCTAAGAGCATTAGCTCGGTAATGCATGAATATCGCTGACTTTTTAGCGATATTCATGCTTTGCGGCCGTTTTTTATCGCATTTGCGATAAACCTTGATAATAGCAAGGTTTATCTGCGATAATTTCTGACGATGCTTAGCGGTAAAAAATTCGTTGCTAAGCATCGTTAGCGATAAATATCGCTTAACTTTGGTAATATGCACCAACGTCTGTTAACGTTCGATTCGAAGGAAATGAGGAAGTGTTGAAAAACATTGTCTGCGCCATCTTGCCTTTTTTGAAATGCCACACTTTTGTCGTGCACGGCAGCCATTTTAGATGCCTTGACCAGACCCACTCTCTGCACGCTGTTGATCCGTAGCATGGCTCCCCACCCTCGCAAGCATCTTCCCCAGGCACTGGTTACCCCGCTCTCTGTCTTATGCATCGGCAATAAACCTCCCCCCATCTGCGCTGCTCTTCCCTGAGAATCACACTCTGTGCCCGCCCGAAACCTCCCTTTCGTCCTATTCACTACCGCACCCTCTGACACTCCTCTTCCTCTGTGTCCGATTGTCCAGGCTATCAGCTAGCCCTGCAGATGTAGTTTATGGCCCCAGCTGTAAAGAATCACCCCTCTTCAAAGGAGTTATAGTAGATCAAGGCCCACACCCGATGAGATCCGTCAAACCACACGCGTTCCTACTATCTGAAAACCATCCTGTATTGTGATTGGGGAGGGGACCGAGCCTGAAGCGGAAGATTCCAGGGATGACTCTTTGTACATCAAAGTTTTTACAATTATGTGTCACATTAAAAATATATAGCACTCCAACAAAGTAGTAGGAATATAAAACTTTAATAACTTATAAATATATACAACAAAACAAAAACAGTAAAAACATTTAAACAATGAAGAGACCGTGGCAATTTCTTTTGAATTATCCACTACATTTAATGAAATTGACAGCACCAATAATGAAATATTCTCACAAGGAGGAGATGACTTGAATGATTTTTTTGATCAATCTCTTGATGGCGAATTTATCGAATGTTTGGAGACCATAGAGTTACAAGAATCATCATTGCAGACTTTTCATGAGGAGATTCCTGATGAGATGATTGAAGAGGAAATTCCTGATGAGGACATGTTACTAGTTCTTTCAAATTATGAAAATTCAGAAGATGTTGCCTGGGTGCCGCACTGATTTGGGTATCCGGCGTGGGGCGTCCCGGGGGGTGGGTTGTCAGTAGCGGTCTGTTGTGCGAATAGTTCCAAGGCAGCAGAACGCGCTGAAATCTGGATGGCACGAAGGTGATGTCTAGTAAGTTGCCGCCCAGCAAATAACGGCGTGGGGCGCCGCGGGGGGGGGGGGGAGGCAGTCCAAAGTTCCGTTAAAGGGGCAAAGGAAAGGATCGGTGGTTTGAACCATCAGTCAAAAAGGGGAGGGGGTGCAACAATTTTTCCTACCGGGTCACACTGTGCTTTCACCGGAACTGAGGTCTGCAGGTTTCTAGTCATTCAAACTGAGGCTGGCGCCAGCATGGGAGCGCCGACGTCCCGCGGCTACAGTTTCGTCACTCCACGGGCGATCATGGCAGTCATTCCCCATCGGGGGTGTCTGCGGGGGTCGGGGACTCCCGCGGCTCCTCTAGAATCTTCAAGGTCGTGGAGGACTACGGTGGTGGAGTCAACCAGTGACCGGGCCATTTCTTCATGCTGGGCCCGCTCTTGCCAGGTCGACCGCCATTTTGAGAGTTCGGTAGCTACTGGCGATCGCAGGGTCAAATGAGCGGACGGGCTCCACCCTGCCGGGCGAGACGTTGCAGCATCGCCACAGTGGAAGAACCCTTTTCCGGGCGCCTGGAGCGCTGAGGGTGCAGCTGGGAAGCCTCCACCTGGGGAGGCGGGAGAGGCCTGTTCGCACCGTCTCTCCCACCCAGTGCACCCCACAGCGTCTCGCTTGACATTTGGTATGGCCGGACCAGGCGATGAGGACGAGGGGGGGGGTCGGAGGCATGTGCAAGACATCCCCCCCCCAGTGTTGTCGCAGCCATTATAAAAGAAAGAAGAAATGTCCCGTCCGTCTTTGGGCCGGACCTCCGGTGGATGGCGGACGGACGCCCTTTGCTCTGGCCCCATGAACGGGTTCCTTGGCTCATCCGGTGGGGCAGGCCTTGGCGTGTGGTGCCTCTCCTGGGCCTTTCGTGCAGTGGCCTCTCCACTCCCAGGCCCTCCATGGATGCTGGCCCAGACTGGGAGAGAGAGGGTCTAACCTGCAATTCTCCAGGGTTACCGCCACCGCGGCCGGATCCCGTCGGCCTCGGCCTCTGGTTGATGGTGGCCGGACTGGGAGAGAGAGGGGAGGGTCGAGGACACGGACATTATCCCCCCTGCAACTCTCCAGGGTGGTCGTAGCAATCCCCCTGGCCGGGTCCCGCTGGCCTCGGCCTCTCCTCTGGCTACACCCTATGTGATGATCTCCTGGCCGACGGTTGGCAGCAGGACCCGCCTTATATGTGTTGCTTCCGGCTGGGCGTAGCCGGAAACCTGTTTCTCAAACAAAGGATATTGAGGCAAATGTGGCGCATACTCTCTTCTTAACCTATTGTATTCCTTAACACAATCTAGATCCGCACAAATGTTTGTGACATCACACTCAATCAAGTACAATCCCGATAAAGTTTCCAGAATGGGGCGGATGTCTGCTGACTTGTATCTTTCCCAGTTTGCCGTTATTTGGGCGTGGCAGGCGGTGGGACAGACACGTTTTGGGGCAGTGAGGGGCGATGAAGCCTCGTTGCCTTGTGGCCGTTGCAATGTCACACTTGGTTTCTCTTACTGTTTTCAGGTTTCTTATTACGGGCTTACTTCTAACGTTTCTTGTTTCTAGGACAATAATAGGTTTTATCATTACGTATTGTTATCGTTTCTTTGTTTGTTATTTAATAAAAAGTTCATCAGTGGCCTACTGATTTTCGTTTTCCTATTCCTTTCTTTCCAGGTTGTTTCATGCTAAAGTTTCTGTTAACAGGATACAGTGATCACTTCGTTATTATTGCATATGTCCTTTTCACTAGGGGTGCTCTCTGGTCGGGCCAGATGACCTACCTCTAGTAAATGGTCCGGGTGAAACAGGTGCATCAATCAGTGGGGAGTAGATAGGCATGACAGATTACAACGGGGGACAAAGGTCCGCATTACCTACCCTTTCACTACTTGCAAAGATTTTCCTACGTTTATTTGCAAACAGGGAATACCTCCAAAAAGAACCAATTCCCAAACAGTCAATGTTCGGGCAAACAATCAATCAATGAGGAACGAAATAGGCACGACGTCTTAAAGGTTTGCGTTACCTACCTTTCACTATCTGCAAAGGGAGAGAGAATATTCCTATTCTTCCTCGTTTGCAGGCAGAGAAGATCCTTAAGAGAACCAACTTCGAACAATTCAATGCTCGATTCAAACAATCAACAAGGGGTACTGTGAACACAAATGAACGCCGCTTATGTACATACACATTGCTATTTTCAACAGGTTGTTCCTAATGTTTCTATTTTAGCCAGGTCAAAAAGAGATCCCATTAGTGGCCTACTGATTTTGCTCGATTCCTTTTGTTTTTTTACACGATTTTTCGCTATCTGCAAAGACTAAACAGAGTATTGCGACTCTGTGCTTGTTTGTAAATAGAGAATGAACCAAAGAGAACAATCAATGAAATGGAGAGAGAAGCAGGCACGACGGATTACAACGGGGGCAAAGGCATGCGTTAACTACCCTTCACTATCTGCAAAGAGAGAGTACTCCTAATAGAAATGAGGGGGGGGGGGGCAGCATTCAAAGCAGATCAGTGTGCATAAACACGAAAATGTTTTTACTTACCACGTACTTGACATTCGACAGCTTATGATATTTGCTATTAAAAAACCATTGAAATTCACTGAAAAAACCATAGGTTATAGACCATATATAGTTAGGAATTAGCATTTACAAAACCTTGAAAATTCACTGAAAAAACCATAGGTTATAGACCATATATAGTTAGGAATTAGCATTTTAAAAACCTTATTTTACTCACACAAAACCATTGAAATTCCATATATAGTTAGTTGTACTAACTATATATCGCGCACCCGCAATCCACTGCTGATCATGTCACATATTACATCATTCATGACATGGTTAGTGACATCACTGATGACATCACTGATGGCATCTCAAATGACATCACTGATGACACCACTGATGACATCTCAAATGACATCACTGATGACATCACTGATGACATCTCAAATGACATCACTGATGACATCACTGATGACATCTCATTTGACATTACTGATCACATCACTGATGACATCATTCATGTGATAATACGATGAACCTCTTCAGACTCTAATATAACCTTAGATACACTCAGTGTAAACACAGACTCACAGATTGTCATTCATCCATGAAGTTACACACACACCTAGTCAGTCATGCAAACAATCAATCACACCTCCATTTTCCCAACTATACAGTTATACACACCTTACTTATTCAAACATATACTAAAACATATTTACTCTCTTATACAATCCCGGATACAAGTTCACAATGATGCATACAGCCACTCACACATTCACTGGCTCTTATGCACAGTTATTTATATATGTCAAGTCTCACATGTACTGTGTTTTACATATGTACTTACTTTGACATGTAGCACTGAGATATCCATTCACTCACCAATACACTGATGCACACAGTCAACCGCCCATACAGCTGTTTCCACATGCACTTTTGAACCCATACATCTAGTGAATCAACTGCTCACACATCTATGCACAGAGTCATACACCTCCCAGCCACCCACACACACACTCAGTCTCCCATACAAATACTTGGGCAATCAATCAATAACCCATATAGTTACTCATATAGCTACTGAACAACACATGCAGCAGTTTTCAGAACAACAGACATAATGATGCACAAATTAAGACAGTTTAGTCACTAACCCATGCACTCAGTGAGACACATTTAATCACTCACTCATACAGTCAGTCATGCACCTACTAAATCCTTCATCCAGACACTTATACATCCACTCAAGACATATTTTAACTTTACAGAAAAATACAGTCACTGGATGTTGTCATCAGTGATGTCATCAGTGATGTCATTTGAGATGTCATCAGTGATGTCATCAGTGATGTCACTGACCATGTCATGAATGATGTAATATGTGACATGATCAGCAGTGGATTGCGGGTGCGCGATATATAGTTAGTGCAACTAACTATATATGGAATTTCAATGGTTTTGTGTGAGTAAAATAAGGTTTTTTAAATGCTAATTCCTAACTATATATGGTCTATAACCTATGGTTTTTTCAGTGAATATATATATATATATGAGTTACAGAAGCATGTCTCAGGCATAGGGAAAAAACAGGCAAGGGGAGAGAGGAAAGGAATAGGGGAGGTAGAAAGGGATTGAGGGAGGGAAGAGGTAGGGGAGGGGGTGATGAGTGATGGGATGAGAAGCATCAGTATTATTCACAAAGGATGAGTAGGTCCGTGGAGAAGATTGACGATTGAAAAGTCCCTTATCTTGAGACTGGCGGGACTGGAGGTACGGACCAAGGTCGCTAAGATGGCGGATAGGACAAGAGTGTCTTTAGGAGATGGTGGGATGTATATAAGTCCTTGTTCAAAAGTTCAAAAAGAGTAGTTCTTAACTCCCCTCAAAACAAATAAAATAAATAAACCTCCAAATTGTTCCAGATGTCCTATGGGAGGCGAGGCGAGGCGGGCGGGCTAGCAGTAGGGAAAAGCAGCGACAGTCAAGTCCGGAGGTGGGGGAGGGTCAGGGGGAGAGAGCCTCAGCTCGGCTCCTCTGCGGCCATCCAGAGAAAATACAGAGGCATCAGCAGTATTGCAACAGGATCCGCTGAGCACTGGTTGCCAGGGAAATTCGGTGAAAAGTCGTGGAGGAGGAAGTCCTGGCAGCGGAGTTGAGGGGGGAGCTGTGCTCGACGAGAGGGGAGGAAGAGGAGATGGCTGTGCGTAGGGGAGTCTCGGCTCAGGCCCCGGAGTTCCGGAGGAGGTCCGCGTTGAAAGGCTCCTCACTTCAATCAGAGATGCTTGCACCATCAGCCCTGCCAGTGGTGGAGCGAGTTGAAATGGCCCTTGTGGGTGGCCAGCAGAAGAGGACAAACATAGGCACCGGCAGCCCTGCCTGTGGGGGTAACCATGGAGGACCTCCCTCTAATGCCCCTCCGTGCCCACGATGTTAGCGGGGACGGCAGCGAGAGGGAGCACGTACCTGCCCAAGGGAGAGCTCGACCAGCGATGCGGTGGTGTGTCCGACCTAGGAAAACAGTCTAGTCTCTGAGCATTAGGAGATGAAGGAGTTGTACTCCGGAGTGATGAGGCAGGAGTGTCAGGTGACCTGTGAATGGCTCAAAGGGCCCAGTCATGGCGCGGGAGTGTCGGGTCACCAGGGGTCTTCTCCCACATCCGACCAGTTCCTGTGCCTGGGATCTAAGTCATCGAAAGCCGCGGTCAGCCCTGGAAATCCCGGGAAAGCAGTCTAAGGATCTGCTTTGGTGGAGGAAGTCCAATCGATGGTAGAGGTGGTCCAACCGGGGGTATTTACCTGGGATTTGTGCCAAAAGGCAATCACAAACCGGGGAGCTCCATCCAGAGCTCCTTATCCTGTCGGCCATCTTGGCTACCAGTGAACATTAAGCATGCCTTCCCATGTTTTCAGCAGCCTGATGGGTAAGATAAGCCTGCAGAACCAGCATATATACGTCTAGGCTGGGCTGCGACATCAAACTCCAGCAAAGCACCCCGAAAAGCCCACAGTGGCGTCAGCAAGGCTGTTGAAGCCTCCCAGACTGAGCATTGAAGGCTGCAAGGAGAAAAGGTGAGAGGGGTCTACTGCCCTGCAAAGGACAGTGCACACTCCCTGTGAGGAGAAAATGGCAACAGACACTAACCCCAAGTGAAAAGACGCAAGCATACAGGGAGCCAGCTCAGGCCACCTTGGAAGAGACAATGCACATGCAGACGTGAGGCACTGAGCACCACCAGCGCTCCTCCATGAAAGAGAGGGGAGTAAAGGCCAAGCGTGGCCTGGATCCAGGAGGGAGAGCCTCTACATCTCCATTGCTTTTTTTTTTTATTTAACATTTTTTTATTGAAGTTCTTGTATCGTAATTACAATATGAAAATAGCTGACATTGACAATCACAAGGTAAATATAAAAAAAACAAAAAAACATAATTTACGGAATACATCAGTCCAATACTATTCAAAATACAATCCCCACATTTTATCAAATTTCCTCGTCCCACCAATTCGTTGTGCATATCGCAATTCGCTCTTTCTAACATTTCTCATTTTTTTAAACCAAGTGTTAAACGAAGGAGCTTGTATTAACTTCCAATTCTGGAGCACCAGAGACCTTGCCACTGCCGTTGCAATAAATAATAGTTTAACCATCTGTTCTAACAAACCGAGATCAGAATCATATCCATACAGTATTAATTTGACATTATAAGTAATCTTGATCCCACAATACTTTTGCAAATATTCGAAATTCTCATTCCAGAAAGGCACAATTTTAAAACAGTGAGCTATAATGTGAGACCAGTTAGCAGGAGTATATTGCTGACATCTAAAACAGATGGCGCTGGTATTAGCATACATTTTTGCAATGGCAGCAGGAGTACGATACAGGAGCCATTTATTGAAGAATAACATTCTTCTCCAATTAGATCCACGAAGAACACTAAAATTCAGTTTATTTATGCTTTTCCAGGTATTAATAGTAAGAACATGATTCTCCTGTTCCTGCCATTTTTTAATGGCTTTCGTACTTAGATCGACCTCAATATGTTGAGCTAGGCAACGTTTCCATGCCCCTGGCTTCCTCGTCTGGGGAGTCAAAAACAAATCATCCCATAACTGACTAAAGGAACCAATAATTCTTGGGTCCACTTGCTCCAGCACTTCAAAGATCGAAACACAGGAACCTAATAACATAAAATTCCCTGAAATTAATAACTGCATCTCTCCTAGTGACAACCAAACCCCTTCCCTTAAAAAATCTGATAGGGTATAAAACCCAGCACGTTCCCATTGCGAAACAGTATCCACTCCAATTTTCATTCCCAAGAAACTGAGAGCATTTTTCAAGGGAGTTCTGGAATTAAACTGCGGGAGAGAATACCTTTTAAGAAATACTTCACGACGTTTAAAAAACCAGTGCATCATCTTATACCAACTAAGTTTCGGTGATTTAGGGATCTGCAATGGAAATGGCATCTGAACCTCTTGACAAATTTGGTCAAAAAAGAAATTAATGAATACAATTGGACTCTGCATTCCGGATTTAAATCACTCTAAATATTGAGCAAAATATGCGCTATAGTAATCTCTGAGATTAGGTACGGATAGGCCTCCCAATTCAGTTTCCACATAAAGTTTCTTCATTGCTATCCTAGGGCTTTTTTTGCTCATATAAACCCTGAGAATAAAGATTCCACTTTTGAAAAAAAGCCCTACTCAAAAAGCACGGAATGGCAGAAAATAAAAAATTGAATAGTGGAAGAATGGACATTTTTATAAGTGCCACCCGCCCCAAAATAGTAAATGGCAACGAATCCCATCTAGGAAGGATTGTACCTTCCGTAAAAGAGGATCAAATATCAATTTAACTAAATCAGAAACCAAAGTAGAAAACATAACTCCCAGATACCTCTTAGGTCTTGAATTAATACAACCAGCTAAACCATTATGTAAATCCACCTCACCCCCACCACAAACTAATATTTCTGGTTTTTTTTATTAATTCGATAACCTCCCAAGGCTTCGAATTCTTCAAAAAGTTGTAAAGCAGCAGTCTGAGATTGAATATCCGTCTTGATTAGTAGCATAATATCATCGGCATAAAGTTAAATTTTTGCCATAGAAACGATCGGGGCAGGAATATTCACAGATTCACGAATTGCTGTAGCTAACGGTTCAATAAAAAAAGCAAAAAGAATAGGGGATAAGGGACAACCCTGCCTAGTACCCCGTTGGACCGATACTGTACCCACCATAACAGAATTAATAATTATATTGGCTCCGGCACCCGTGTACAAATTTTGAATTAAACTAATAATTTCTGAAGGGATTCTAAAGTGCTTTAAAATAACAAATAAAGTTGTCCATACCACCAAATCAAAGGCTTTTTCTGCATCAAATAATAAAATTAAAGCCGATTTTTTTTTTTATCTGAAAATAATCTAAAGCCTCAGCGAGAAAATGTGTATTAGTAACTAACTGCCGGCCTGCCACAAAACCGTTCTGATTTTGATGGATAAGATCTATTGCAACAGAATTAAAACGTATTGTTAGTAATTTAGTTAGGATCTTATAATCGGTGTTCAGTAATGTGATAGGCCTATATGAATTAGGGTCTTTAGGATCTTTACCTTTCTTTGGAAAACTAACAACTGTCCCCTCCCCAAAGGAATCTGGAACTTGCCCACCCATTAACATATAATTAAATAATTGTAATAATAAATCAGACAAGACATTAAAGAAAATCTTAAAAAATTCAGCTGGGAGGCCGTTCGGACCACAGGCCTTGTCAATTGGTAAGTTGTTAACCACTAATTCTAATTCTGACTTAGAAAATAAGCACATCATTGCATCGCTATCTACCTGAGATAGGGAGGGCATATCATATCTGGCTAAAAAATGTATAAGCCTAGAATGATCTATTTTTTGCTGTTGACTGTATATCTGTTTATAATGGGACAACATATTAGCGCCAATAACATCCGACTGTGATACTTCTATCTGAGTTGCAGGGCATTTTAAAGAACGGATTACATTTGCGGCAGCTTGCTCTTTTGCCTGCCAAGCGAGGAGTTTACCAGAGAAATTACTCTCCTCGTAAATCCGCTGAGATTTTATCAGAAGTTGCTGTTCACTCTGTGTAAAAAAAAACGTACTAAGTTCACGTTTAGCCTCATTTAGTTTATTTTGCACATCATTAGAAAAGTTAGATTGTCGAAGCAGAGAGAGCGAATGGATTTTTTGATAAAGTGAAGTCCTAGCTTGTTTAATAGCGCGCCATTCTTCTGCGTCTTTACTGATTATAATGCCACGGATAAAAGCTTTTAATTAGTCCCAAATAATATACAGCGGAGCCGTATCTGAATTGCGAGCAATGAACTCGGCGATCTCGAGTTTTAAAAAAGAGACCCAGTTATCATCTTGTAAATACGTTTTATTAAATATCCATCTCTTAGGGGGCCTAATTTCTTCGCTGACTTCAAATTTGATTAACAACATTGCGTGTTCGGGAAATCCTTTATGCAGAAATTTTAAATAAGAACATTTTAGTAACCTAGAAGCCAAGAAAAAATCTAGGCGAGAAGAGGATCTATGTCTTCCCGACCAACAAGTAAATTCTTTTTTCTGTGGAAATTTTGATCGCCATGGGTCACAGAGATCCAATAAAGATATATTCTGCATAATAGACCTTCTTGACTTTGGTTTAGATTGTTTCTTCGAGGCACCAGTGGAATCTAATTTTGTATCCATAAGAATGTTAAAATCGCCACCTATAACTATATCTCCCCTGACCATCAACAATGATTGAAATAACTCCTCATAGATTGGGGGCACGATCTTCCACTGGGGCATAAAAGCTAACAAAAGTAATTGGTCTATTCCTGTCTTTTGTTAAACACGTGGCCCAACACCACCGCCCTTCTCCTCCGTCTTCAACCTGAATGATTTCCACATCTAAGTTTCGATTTAAAAAAAGAGCGACCCCACTTTGAGATTCTTGAGCACATGAAAACCCACGATATAAAGACCAGGTTTTAAACATAGAAAAGGAGTTAACTTTAGCCATAGAAATATGAGTTTCTTGCAACATTACAACTGCTGGGCGCTCTCATTTAATCCATAGCTCAATAGCTTGCATTTTTTTCCGATTGTTCAACCCATTAACATTAAAGGAAATCACCTTAAGCCCCCCAATAGACTTATATATAAATCATTGAAAACAACTTCTTGCCGATATATTTTTTTATCACAACCCAACGAGAACTTCAGTTTTTCATTTTTTCTCCCACCCACCCCACTCTCCAACCCAGGTGCTTCCCTCCTGCATCTACCTCCGTGGCCCTGTACTACACCTACACCGCCCCCCCACGCTGGCCACATGGCACTAACCCCTCTCATAGAGGCGCCTTGTTGTTGCGCCCCTGTTCCCGTGACACCCCTGTTCCTCACCTGCCCCCCCCATAATCATATCCAATTTTAATCTAAGCCTACGCCAACAGGCTGAGCATCTCACGTGCCTCATCAACATCAGTAAACAAATGAAATTTGCCTTTTATCAAAACTTTTAGTTGTGCTTGCTGTGCAATTGAAGCTTGCACACCCTTGTCCTTAAATAATTGCAAAATCTTTACAAAGTCTTTTCTCCTTCTGGCAGCAGCAGCCGACATGTCGGAAAAAATTCGACATTTAGTAGTTGGATTGGCATGGAATTGTCTTTGCTTAAAGGCCTGTGATAAGATTATTTCTTTAATACGAACATCAGCAAAGCTAACAATAATAGTTCGGGGAAACGGGGAATTGAGAAATGGTCGAGCTGGGACTCGATGCGCCCGTGTATTTGTTAGGTCTCCTTTAAACTCAGAAACAACCTCTCGAGAAAAAAAGGAAGTAATCCATTGCATCATGTCAGAGCCCTCAATATTCTCTGGTACGCCTACTATTCGAAGGTTTGACCTTCTATTATAATTTTCTAACTCATCCAATTTAAACTCAAATGCCTTCGAATTTTTTGATACGGTACACATTTCTTTCTGCATAATAGTCATATTGTCCTCCAACCCCGATATTCTAGTCTCAGTTTCTTGAAGTCGAATGGGGAAAGAAGCCATTGAATCTTCAATTTTATCCAGGCGCTGACCTATCACTGCCAATTCCGTTTTTTGAAATTGCTTTATCTCTCTTATTTCCCCCAAAATCGGATTTAACATGTCTTTCACTGTAATCTGAAATTCCCCTGTAGTGACAGTATCCATCGCCATAATCGGACTCTGTGCCAAAGTAGCGCCAATAGATTCCAGATTAGATTGTGGCAATACGTTAAAGGCGGCCATAGAGGTGTTGGTAGAAAAGGTAGAAATGTCTTTGTCGCCAAGAGAAGGAGCTCTTATATTTAAAGGTGGAAAATCTATTAAATTAACCAAATCATCAATCGGCTTCGTTGAGTCTAAATTCTCAGAAACTTTCACTGAAGGGGTGGTTTTAAAGGAGTCGAAGAGATTGAAGCCCCTGATAGCACTGCCTGATTCCCATCTGTATTAGCTGAGGCATGAATTGCACCTTTTCGCTCAAATAATGGAAATTGCTTAGAAGTCTTAGAAGTCTTGGAAGCGCAGATTGTTATGGGTTCTTTAGACACCTGTAACCTCGGTGAGGCCATTGGATTTACATTTTGGGCTATTTCCGATGATTTGACTGCCGGCCCTGTCAAGGTCATATCCATTTCCCCCACAGGCAACTCCAATACCTCCTGCGCCTCACTAGTGACAGAGTTACCAAGATTCCGTTGACGAGCCTGTGTCATACTGTCATCCAAGAGATCGTCCTCTCCAAGAGGTTTCTCTCTCAGTAGCAGATCCGTCCCGCTTCGCCTTTTCTAAGTTGTCCTTTAGTTGTTGACGTCGTGCTATCGCCCTGGCTCTGGCCGTCAACTGTTTGCCCATTATCAGAGCCGATTCAATTTGCTCAAAACAACTATAGCTGACCCTTCAAGCGTCAACTCCTAAAACGCTAAAATGCTCTCAAAAAATGCCAGATAACGCCAGGTCATCAGGAATGCTGGGACTTGTAGTCTTTAACCACACAGCGGCCTCGGCAGAAAACCGTGTTGCAGAGGCGGCGGGGCAAGATAGTTCCAATCACTGGCCGGGCAGGGTAGGACCCCAGTCACACAGAGTCCCCTTAATTCCACCAATTCCACCAAATGCCAAACGAAGTACTGCACTCTTCACAGCACCATCGCCGGCGGCATCATTCCACAGCCAAGTCCGCTATCAGCTGCAGTCGGCCCCCGACTCACCACAGCCTCGAACAGATGACTCCAAGCCGAGCCGCGACTGAACGGCAAATTTCGTCCTGAGAGCGCATCAGCAGCCCGCGTTACACCGCGAGTGCAAAAAAGCGCAGAGTACGCCAGAACGCCATCGGCACCATCATCCTCGCGGAGAAAGGAGAGGGGAAGGAGCAGGGGAACAGGAAGTCCAGGTGCTATGTGGAGGCGTGGAACTCCACCGTAGCAGTAAGTCCTCTACATCTCCATTGCACTAGCACTGCTCCACGGTGGGCCAAAGAGGGCCAAGAGATTATGCAGGAAGTGCCCCCAACAGTGCCGAAAGACTGCATCGCACATCGGCCTATTACAGGCATGAGGAGAGCTGCACATCCCCAAGGGGCAAGCTGCCACCACCAAAACACGGAGAAGAGAATGTGGCACAATGATACGTCAAGAAGGAAAAGAAGAGTGAGAATACTGTCACCTTGAACAACCGGATGACCACAAGTGCACTGGAGAGATCAAGAGGGGAGAAGAATGAACCCTCATACCACTACAAGACAAGAGTGCACCCGCAGACACAAGACAGCCACCAAGGCGGAGTGACATCCCTGGGGACAGCTCAATGGGAGAACTAAATGTAAGCCGACGCTTCCCAGTGCGACCGTCAATTCCCAAGCATCAGCAGTCTAAGTCCAATGCCATCCTAGCTTGTGACCGCAGATGGCACGGGTGAAGTACGTGGCTGCAAAGTCCTCCCAGTCATCCTCACTCCTGGGGAATCATTATCACCTGTCATCCAGGTCAAATAGCAACCACAACACCATTGTCATGTGCATCACCCAATCCAGCCAAGGAGCAACTCGTCACTAGGGTGTTGCCTTGCACCTGCAAAGAACTAAGAGACCAAAGCACCCCTATCAAAGTTAGAGACCAAGTCTCAAGGCGTTATCTGACTGCCCATCTGCCCCTGTGTTCTGTTCGAAAACACACCGACCATTAAGTCACCTACCCTGGTGGTTGCATGAAGAACGTTGTTGGATCCTGTCAGTGATCTTGCATGGGACCCCAGGCGGATCACAAGTAGCCCTGCACAGTCCACACGGCATCATGGCAGCCCCGCCTAAGAACCTCAAGGACATTCATGCACCCAGGGATCCGGGCACAAGAGATTGTCTGGAAGCGACTGTACCGACGCTCCTGATGCACCATGTTTAAGTTGTCTGAGGCCAACAGCATCACTGTAAGAGCACAGACACGCTGTAGAGATCTGGTACCTCCTTGACACCCTCTCACCAGATGTCGCCTTCTTCACTGAACCTGGACAAATGCCGCCTCTGCACTGACATTGCCACCACCATTTCAGGCGGCTACAAGATCCAGAGGAAGGACTACCCCCACCACCCAGGAGGAGGACTTGCCATTGCATACAAGAGCTCCCTCCGACTTTCCACCTCCAGCACGATCGCCTCCATCTCCAACATCTCCACCTCCACTTCCAGATCCAGACCAGCCGTAGAAGCATGCAACCTCTAACCCTTGCTTACAGACCCCCTGGCCCGCACTCCTTTCACCACAACCATTGCGGACCTCATCGCACCCCACACTATCGCCTCCATGGGCCACATACTCATCAGTGACATGAACTTCCACCTCGACAACTACAGCGACCCCGACTCCACTGCCCTCCTGGACAATCTCGCCAGCCTCAGAATGAAGCAGCTGGTCACCACTCCTACCCACAAGGCCAGACATAGCCTCAACCCCATCTTTGCAGGAGGGACAAACATTCACTTCCGCCACACCTCGCAGCCTCTCTGGACAGACCACCACTGCGGACACTTTTTTCAGCACCACCACCGCACAGAAGCCCCCCACCGACACCAACTCTGCAGCCACAGAACTATACTTCTGGATCCCCAGCTGTACAGACAAGCTCGATCCCTGCTGCCACCCTGACAGACAACACACCCTGAAGGCCACCTGGTGCACCACCAACCTCCAAGAAGCGAGACCCTCCTGCAGACGTCTCAAGAAACGATGGCATAAAGGCAAAACGACCAAAGACCAGACCACCTACAACCTACGGGGGCAGAGCAAACACAGGTCAAAATTCTGCACTGCCGTATGACGAGAGACTTTCTTATGTTCCCCAACGTGGTATGAATTTACAAAACTGAAGGTACTACTGACCTCAGTTTATACATAGAGTGTAAATTATCCTACATCTAAGCTGCTGCACAAATTGTGTAAGTAAATACACTTTTGATTGGTCCTGAGGAAAGACCCTTAGACCAGGCTGGGCACGGTGGGGCTGAAACAAGGTTGACCTGATATTTACCATTGTGTAGAGGATCTAGTAACATGACCCATTACTTCACACCATGATTTTAGCTTTCCAGAAACATTTTCTCACAATAAAATTTACTTTTTAAGTTGATTTATGAAATTGTATCCCACAATTTTTTGAGCCCAAAATATTATCTCTGGACACTACTGTGAACCCAGTGGTTACCTCCAGGTGGAGGTTGTTGCATACGAGAAAACAAAAGCCCTATGATGATGCACTGATGCAACATACTATAGCGGAGAACCAAGATATACCGCTACACTACCTACGTACATTTATGAGGGGTTTTTATGAGGGTCATCTAACACCAAGCAGACGCCTTGAACACAAAGAACACATCCTGCTGAACGATTGATGGTGGTCCCATCCTCCTAAGACCACCCCAAGCACAGTTATGGGCAAAAAAAACACAATCCCAACCAAAGGCCCTGCAAAGCATTATGGGACAATATTCTAGGATGCAGTGAATATTATAGCATCCAATATCAAAACATTCCTCAAGGGGCAGCCTCTCTGGCTCAGCTGAGAGCTAATACTATAATATTCACAAAACTCTAGAATCTTGCCCCATAATGCTTTGCAGGGCCTTTGGTTGGGATTGTATGTTTGCCCATAACTGTGCTTGGGGTGGTCCTATGAGGATGGGATCACCACCGAATCATACATCATGATATGCTGTTTGTGTTCAAGGCACCTGCTTGGTCCTTCCCCTATGTTAGGGGTGACCCCAAAATCATCATCTCTCTCATTGACTGATATTTTTGAAATCTTACTTTTGTGAATTGTTTATATGTTGTTAGCATGTAAAAGTAACATTGTTTTATCAAAGGAATGTGGTTGCAATAGTCTATTCCAGAGTTTTTGTATGAACTCTGTTGTTGTATATTAATACAAGTTTTAAACCAAAATCTCACATACCTTTAGAAAAAATGAAAAAATTATCTTTACATGCGAAAATACATATAGCCATCTCACAAACATGAAAAATATAGCAAGCAGTGCTTTTAATTAAACAATAACTAATACTATCTTTACATGCTAAAATGCATATATTCATCTCACAAAAGTGAAAATGAAAAATAGCAAGCAGTGAGAGACGTGATGATTTTGGGGTCCTTCCTAACCGAGGGAGAGGACCAGGCAGATGCCTTGAACACAAAGAGCCCACCATGCTGAAGGATTGGTGGTGGTCCCGTCCTCCTAGGACCACCCAAAGCACAGGAATGGGCAAAAATGCAATCCAAACCGAAGGCCGTGCAAAGCATTATGGGATGCTTTCTAGAGTGCAGTGAATATTATAGTATCCAATATCAAAACACTCCTCAAGTGGCAGGCTCTGTGGCTCAGCTGAGAGCGAATACTGTAATATTCACTGCACTCTAGAATCTCGCCCCATAATGCTTTGCAGGGCCTTTGCTTGGCATTGAATTAATGCCCATAACTGTGCTTGGGTGGTCCTAGGAGGATGGGACCACCACCGAATCGTTCAGCATGATATGCTCTTTGTGTTCAATGCATCAGCTTGCCCTCCCCCTAGATAAAGGGTGTCACCAAAATCATCAACTCTCTCATTGCCTGATTTTCCCCAAAATGTATTTTTATGAATTGGTTGTGAGCTTTTTTTAATTAAAAGCATGTAAAGGTAGTGTTGATTTACCAAAGGGTTGTGGGTACAGCAAGTAACTCCGTTGTGGAGTGGAGTGGGAATTCTTGCATGAATTCCGTGTTTTCAATGAAATGCTTAATAACCCAATCTCCGCAACTTCCGCTAGCGGAGCGGAGTTCCTTGCCCAGGGTTAGTGCCGATGTCTTGAGAGAGGGTTACGCAGGAGGAGCTTGCTGCTAGGAAGGTGAAATCTTACACAATGGGAACGTTTTCCCAGGTGCTGTTCATGCTGGTTTCAATGCGGTTGGTGAGCGTGGCGCATTTGGCAGCTGTGGTTTGCTTATAGAAGTGTCTGAGGGTGGATTTGTAGGTGTTCTTGTTGGTGTTCTGACTTTCTCTCCATCTGTGTTCAAGTTGCTTGCAGCGGTGTTTGGTGAGCCTGAGTTCTTTGGTGTACCAGCGTGCCTGCGGCCTGGTTCTCGTAGCTTTGTTGGCTTTAAGTGGAGCCAGATGTCTGTATGGGCAGAGTCCAGGGGATGATGGTGGAGATGGATTCAGGGAGCTTGTTGTTGTGTTGAGGCTGGTGGTGTAGGTGTTCGGAAGACCAGGCAGCTTCGGAGATCTCGCTCCAGTCCCATCGAGAAGATTCGGTGATGATGTTTCTGTGTTTATTTAGCTTTATAGCACCGGACCTAAGGCTGTGACAAGTTAGAATTTTCCACAATGCCTTTACAAGCAAATTCAAAGTCAGAACATTGATAGAAAAATAGGAAAAAGAATTGAATAAACGTGAAAAATTAAAAAAAAACATTATGAAATAAAATACCAGGGGGCATATTACCAACAACTAGCGATAATTATCGCTATGTTGGCTTAGCGGCAATAATTTTATCGCCGTGTTGCGGTGATTTTTATCGCTATGGGCCTTGCTATTATCAAGGTTTATCTCCTAAGCGATAAAAATCGGCCGAAATGCATGAATATCGCTGTAAAGTCAGCGATATTCATGCATTACCGAGCTAATGCTCTTAGCCATGTTATCCACCTCCCATTGGATAACATGGCTAAGAACTGCTCAGGGCAGGTGTTAGCTTTTGGAGATATTCGCGCTTAGCGCGAATATCTCCAAAAGTTGGTAATAGGAGATAGCGATGTTAGTGACTGTTTCCTGTCGCTAACATCTTGGCACGCCCACTTTGCATGTCATTAGTGATAAATATCACTGACATGCTAAGTGGGGCCCAAGATGGTCGCTATCTCCTACTAGCTGTCGCTAACTGGTGTTAGCGACAGTTAGGTAATAGGGAGATCATTTTATCTCCGCTTTCTTGGCTTTTAAAGCCAAAAAAGCGGAGATAACCCTTGATAATATGCCCCCAGATGTTTTGAAAGTCCAGTAATATTTATAGCTTTTCAGCAGTGAAGCGAATTTGTGCTGAAAACTCCACTGCTGTCCAGTCATTTCCTTTCAAAGTTTGCTTGGCGGGGGGGAGGGGGGTGCACTACAATCCCCTGGGATGGTAAAGGCCATTGAATTACAAATGGATGGAATACGCCATTAGCGCCCCTTCAAATCTTCTGCATTTAGAGCCTGCTTAAGTGCAAAGTGTGCTGTAAAATGCATCATCTTGTCCCATTTTTTTCAAAAATTGCTAAGTGGGAGGGAACCACAACTTCACTTTGTTCAACTTGAGGTGGGTGTTACCACCCCTTGACATCCAGCAGTCACCTCTGCTGGAGGGGTGTCATTGCGTTGAAAGGCAGTGCAGTGATGATTGTTTTCAATGGACACAGAGGATTTTAGATGGGAGCTTTCCAGACATGAAAGGACTTCGTCTGGTCTCTATTTTCCAGTGAGAGCGCCTCCTGGTGGCGTTGCTTCTTCTGACCTGTATTTCATATTGCATCACCGCTGGTGTGCCTCAGTCTACAGGATGAGATTACTAGACAGGGAGATGAACTAGGCACACATTTCTGAGGGGAATACAAAGGGCCATATGTATAAAGTAGAGGCGGAGTTAGCTGTCATGGCTTAATGCCTCACTCCACCACTTCAGAAACGCAGGGCTGCATCATATTTACAAGAAAGTAGCGCAGCGTTGCGTTTCCCCCTGAGCTGGCGCTACCCTTAGCAGCCTAGCGCCAACACAGGCACCCTTGCACGATAGTGCAAGGGTGTCTGCATGCAGGGGAAGATCGTTTATGTTCAGGATGGTGTTGCTTCCTGTACATAAACAATATTTAAATGCCATTCTGTCACTTTGTCTGCTGCTCAATGCAGCACACGTGGAAGTTACAAAATGTCATTTTTATTAAAGATTATCTATGTGCGGGAAGAGTCACCTTCCTGAGCAGAAACAATCCAAGGCGTTTTGCTTTCGCCATGTGTGCTGCACAAGCAGCACACATGGAAAAAGAAACAAGCCTTTGCAATGCAATAGGTCTCGCATTATTAAATAAATTAATACATAAACTCTTGCATTATTAAATAAATAAATACATAAACATCAATAGCTCAAACTTTAATAATGTGAGTCCTATTGCATTGCAAATGCTTGTTTTTATGAGAGGTAGCAGCCAGATCTAGATTAAACGTGAGTTCTGCAAGGTTTGCTTTGAAAGTTTTTGTGAATGTTTGTAGAATTCAGAGATTTCTTTTTTTTATAGGTAAATCTTTTCTACTTGGCTAGGATTGCCGAGGACAGCTTTGGTCAGGGTTAGACGGATCTTTAGGCAAATTAAGGATTTCTGGGACGCAAAGTTTCTTTACTCGTTTCAGTGTGCTTTAGCCCCTAAAATGACGTGGCCGCAGTGGGCTAAGCATGCCATTTGTTCTCGTTCTCAATAGCAATATTCATCAGCCCCACAGCAAGACACAGTTTCCTTTCACTCAGTCTTAACTCACTTCCTGACTTGTACCTGTGTTCCTCTGCCATATGAGTCTCATAGGTTCTCAAAGACCAATATATATCCTCTATCAGCAGGCACACCTTCGGCAGAGAGGGAAAGGACTGACTTGGGCAAGTAGATCCCAAAGGTCTCAGCTCTGAGCCCATACTTAGTGAGCACTCAGCCTGAGGCTCGACCTCAGACTGCCCCAAGACCCGGACAGCTCATTACATACCAACGCTAGCCATGTGTGGCTCTTTAGGGAGTCGGTGGGAGGGAGTCAGTGGGAGGGAGTCAGTGGGAGGGAGTCAGTGGGACGGAGTCAGTGGGAGGGAGTCGGTGGGAGGGAGTTGATGGGACGGAGTCAGTGGGACGGAGTCAGTGGGAGGGAGTCAGTGGGAGGGAGTCGGTGGGAGGGAGTCAGTGGGACGGAGTCAGTGGGAGGGAGTCAGTGGGAGGGAGTCAGTGGGACGGAGTCAGTGGGACGGAGTCAGTGGGAGGGAGTCAGTGGGAGGGAGTCAGTGGGACGGAGTCAGTGGGACGGAGTCAGTGGGAGGGAGTCAGTGGGACGGAGTCGGTGGGACGGAGTCAGTGGGACGGAGTCAGTGGGAGGGAGTCGGTGGGAGGGAGTCAGTGGGAGGGAGTCAGTGGGAGGGAGTCAGTGGGACGGAGTCAGTGGGAGGGAGTCAGTGGGATGGAGTCGGTGGGACGGAGTCAGTGGGACGGAGTCAGTGGGACGGAGTCAGTGGGAGGGAGTCGGTGGGAGGGAGTCAGTGGGAGGGAGGGAGTCAGTGGGAGGGAGTCAGTGGGAGGGAGTCAGTGGGACGGAGTCAGTGGGACGGAGTCAGTGGGAGGGAGTCAGTGGGAGGGAGTCAGTGGGACGGAGTCAGTGGGAGGGAGTCAGTGGGAGGGAGTCAGTGGGACGGAGTCAGTGGGAGGGAGTCAGTGGGAGGGAGTCAGTGGGAGGGAGTCAGTGGGAGGGAGTCGGTGGGAGGGAGTCGGTGGGAGGGAGTCAGTGGGAGGGAGTCAGTGGGAGGGAGTCAGTGGGAGGGAGTCAGTGGGAGGGAGTCAGTGGGAGGGAGTCGGTGGGGGGAGTCGGTGGGAGGGAGTCAGTGGGACGGAGTCAGTGGGAGGGAGTCAGTGGGAGGGAGTCAGTGGGAGGGAGTCAGTGGGACGGAGTCAGTGGGAGGGAGTCAGTGGGAGGGAGTCAGTGGGAGGGAGTCAGTGGGAGGGAGTCAGTGGGACGGAGTCAGTGGGAGGGAGTCAGTGGGAGGGAGTCAGTGGGACGGAGTCAGTGGGAGGGAGTCAGTGGGAGGGAGTCAGTGGGAGGGAGTCAGTGGGAGGGAGTCAGTGGGACGGAGTCAGTGGGAGGGAGTCAGTGGGACGGAGTCAGTGGGAGGGAGTCAGTGGGACGGAGTCAGTGGGAGGGAGTCAGTGGGAGGGAGTCGGTGGGAGGGAGTCGGTGGGAGGGAGTCAGTGGGACGGAGTCGGTGGGACGGAGTCGGTGGGAGGGAGTCGGTGGGAGGGAGTCAGTGGGAGGGAGTCAGTGGGACGGAGTCAGTGGGAGGGAGTCGGTGGGAGGGAGTCAGTGGGAGGGAGTCAGTGGGAGGGAGTCAGTGGGAGGGAGTCAGTGGGAGGGAGTCAGTGGGAGGGAGTCAGTGGGAGGGAGTCGGTGGGAGGGAGTCGGTGGGAGGGAGTCAGTGGGACGGAGTCAGTGGGAGGGAGTCAGTGGGAGGGAGTCAGTGGGAGGGAGTCAGTGGGACGGAGTCAGTGGGAGGGAGTCAGTGGGAGGGAGTCAGTGGGAGGGAGTCAGTGGGAGGGAGTCACTGGGAGGGAGTCAGTGGGAGGGAGTCAGTGGGAGGGAGTCAGTGGGACGGAGTCAGTGGGAGGGAGTCAGTGGGAGGGAGTCAGTGGGAGGGAGTCAGTGGGACGGAGTCAGTGGGACGGAGTCAGTGGGAGGGAGTCAGTGGGACGGAGTCGGTGGGAGGGAGTCAGTGGGAGGGAGTCAGTGGGAGGGAGTCAGTGGGAGGGAGTCAGTGGGAGGGAGTCAGTGGGACGGAGTCAGTGGGACGGAGTCAGTGGGAGGGAGTCAGTGGGACGGAGTCGGTGGGAGGGAGTCAGTGGGAGGGAGTCAGTGGGAGGGAGTCAGTGGGACGGAGTCGGTGGGAGGGAGTCGGTGGGAGGGAGTCAGTGGGAGGGAGGGAGTCAGTGTTAGGGAGTCAGTGGGAGGGAGTCAGTGGGAGGGAGTCAGTGGGACGGAGTCAGTGGGAGGGAGTCGGTGGGAGGGAGTTGATGGGACGGAGTCAGTGGGACGGAGTCAGTGGGAGGGAGTCAGTGGGAGGGAGTCAGTGGGAGGGAGTCAGTGGGAGGGAGTCAGTGGGAGGGAGTCGGTGGGAGGGAGTCAGTGGGACGGAGTCAGTGGGAGGGAGTCAGTGGGAGGGAGTCAGTGGGACGGAGTCAGTGGGACGGAGTCAGTGGGAGGGAGTCAGTGGGAGGGAGTCAGTGGGAGGGAGTCAGTGGGAGGGAGTCAGTGGGAGGGAGTCAGTGGGACGGAGTCAGTGGGAGGGAGTCAGTGGGAGGGAGTCAGTGGGAGGGAGTCAGTGGGACGGAGTCAGTGGGAGGGAGTCAGTGGGACGGAGTCGGTGGGACGGAGTCAGTGGGAGGGAGTCGGTGGGACGGAGTCAGTGGGAGGGAGTCAGTGGGAGGGAGTCAGTGGGAGGGAGTCAGTGGGAGGGAGTCAGTGGGACGGAGTCAGTGGGAGGGAGTCGGTGGGAGGGAGTTGATGGGACGGAGTCAGTGGGACGGAGTCAGTGGGAGGGAGTCAGTGGGAGGGAGTCAGTTGGACGGAGTCAGTGGGAGGGAGTCGGTGGGAGGGAGTTGATGGGACGGAGTCAGTGGGACGGAGTCAGTGGGAGGGAGTCAGTGGGACGGAGTCAGTGGGAGGGAGTCAGTGGGAGGGAGTCAGTGGGAGGGAGTCAGTGGGACGGAGTCAGTGGGAGGGAGTCAGTGGGACGGAGTCGGTGGGACGGAGTCAGTGGGACGGAGTCAGTGGGACGGAGTCAGTGGGAGGGAGTCAGTGGGAGGGAGTCAGTGGGAGGGAGTCAGTGGGAGGGAGTCAGTGGGACGGAGTCAGTGGGAGGGAGTCGGTGGGAGGGAGTCAGTGGGAGGGAGTCAGTGGGAGGGAGTCAGTGGGAGGGAGTCAGTGGGAGGGAGTCAGTGGGAGGGAGTCAGTGGGAGGGAGTCAGTGGGACGGAGTCAGTGGGAGGGAGTCAGTGGGAGGGAGTCAGTGGGAGGGAGTCAGTGGGAGGGAGTCAGTGGGACGGAGTCAGTGGGAGGGAGTCAGTGGGACGGAGTCAGTGGGAGGGAGTCAGTGGGACGGAGTCAGTGGGAGGGAGTCTGTGGGAGGGAGTCGGTGGGAGGGAGTCGGTGGGAGGGAGTCAGTGGGACGGAGTCAGTGGGACGGAGTCAGTGGGAGGGAGTCAGTGGGAGGGAGTCAGTGGGAGGGAGTCAGTGGGACGGAGTCAGTGGGAGGGAGTCGGTGGGAGGGAGTCAGTGGGAGGGAGTCAGTGGGAGGGAGTCAGTGGGAGGGAGTCGGTGGGAGGGAGTCGGTGGGAGGGAGTCAGTGGGAGGGAGGGAGTCAGTGGGAGGGAGTCAGTGGGAGGGAGTCAGTGGGAGGGAGTCAGTGGGAGGGAGGGAGTCAGTGGGAGGGAGTCAGTGGGAGGGAGTCAGTGGGAGGGAGTCAGTGGGAGGGAGTCAGTGGGAGGGAGTCAGTGGGACGGAGTCAGTGGGAGGGAGTCAGTGGGACGGAGTCAGTGGGAGGGAGTCAGTGGGAGGGAGTCAGTGGGAGGGAGTCAGTGGGAGGGAGTCAGTGGGAGGGAGTCAGTGGGAGGGAGTCAGTGGGAGGGAGTCAGTGGGAGGGAGTCAGTGGGAGGGAGGCGGTGGGAGGGAGTCAGTGGGACGGAGTCGGTGGGAGGGAGTCAGTGGGAGGGAGTCAGTAGGAGGGAGTCAGTGGGAGGGAGGGAGTCAGTGGGAGGGAGTCAGTGGGAGGGAGTCAGTGGGAGGGAGTCAGTGGGAGGGAGTCAGTGGGAGGGAGTCAGTGGGAGGGAGTCAGTGGGACGGAGTCAGTGGGAGGGAGTCAGTGGGAGGGAGTCAGTGGGAGGGAGTCAGTGGGAGGGAGGCGGTGGGAGGGAGTCAGTGGGACGGAGTCAGTGGGAGGGAGTCAGTGGGAGGGAGGCGGTGGGAGGGAGTCAGTGGGACGGAGTCGGTGGGAGGGAGTCAGTGGGACGGAGTCAGTGGGAGGGAGGCGGTGGGAGGGAGTCGGTGGGAGGGAGTCAGTGGGAGGGAGTCAGTAGGAGGGAGTCAGTGGGAGGGAGGGAGTCAGTGGGAGGGAGTCAGTGGGAGGGAGTCAGTGGGAGGGAGTCAGTGGGAGGGAGTCAGTGGGAGGGAGTCAGTGGGAGGGAGTCAGTGGGAGGGAGTCAGTGGGAGGGAGTCAGTGGGAGGGAGTCAGTGGGACGGAGTCAGTAGGAGGGAGTCAGTGGGAGGGAGTCAGTGGGAGGGAGTCAGTGGGAGGGAGTCAGTGGGAGGGAGTCAGTGGGACGGAGTCAGTGGGAGGGAGTCAGTGGGAGGGAGTCAGTGGGAGGGAGTCAGTGGGACGGAGTCAGTGGGAGGGAGTCAGTGGGAGGGAGTCAGTGGGAGGGAGTCAGTGGGACGGAGTCAGTGGGAGGGAGTCGGTGGGAGGGAGTCGGTGGGAGGGAGTCGGTGGGAGGGAGTCAGTGGGAGGGAGGCGGTGGGAGGGAGTCGGTGGGAGGGAGTCAGTGGGAGGGAGTCAGTGGGAGGGAGTCAGTGGGAGGGAGTCAGTGGGACGGAGTCAGTGGGAGGGAGTCAGTGGGAGGGAGTCAGTGGGAGGGAGTCAGTGGGAGGGAGTCAGTGGGAGGGAGTCAGTGGGACGGAGTCAGTGGGAGGGAGTCAGTGGGAGGGAGTCAGTGGGACGGAGTCAGTGGGAGGGAGTCAGTGGGAGGGAGTCGGTGGGAGGGAGTCAGTGGGACGGAGTCAGTGGGAGGGAGTCAGTGGGACGGAGTCGGTGGGACGGAGTCAGTGGGAGGGAGTCAGTGGGACGGAGTCAGTGGGAGGGAGTCAGTGGGAGGGAGTCAGTGGGAGGGAGGCGGTGGGAGGGAGTCAGTGGGAGGGAGTCAGTGGGAGGGAGTCAGTGGGACGGAGTCAGTGGGAGGGAGTCAGTGGGACGGAGTCAGTGGGAGGGAGTCAGTGGGAGGGAGTCAGTGGGACGGAGTCGGTGGGACGGAGTCAGTGGGACGGAGTCAGTGGGACGGAGTCAGTGGGAGGGAGTCAGTGGGAGGGAGTCAGTGGGAGGGAGTCAGTGGGAGGGAGTCAGTGGGACGGAGTCAGTGGGACGGAGTCAGTGGGAGGGAGTCAGTGGGAGGGAGTCAGTGGGAGGGAGTCAGTGGGAGGGAGTCAGTGGGAGGGAGTCAGTGGGAGGGAGTCAGTGGGAGGGAGTCAGTGGAACGGAGTCAGTGGGAGGGAGTCAGTGGGAGGGAGTCAGTGGGAGGGAGTCAGTGGGAGGGAGTCAGTGGGAGGGAGTCAGTGGGAGGGAGGCGGTGGGAGGGAGTCAGTGGGACGGAGTCAGTGGGAGGGAGTCAGTGGGAGGGAGTCAGTGGGAGGGAGGCGGTGGGAGGGAGTCAGTGGGACGGAGTCAGTGGGAGGGAGTCAGTGGGAGGGAGTCAGTGGGAGGGAGTCAGTGGGAGGGAGTCAGTGGGAGGGAGGCGGTGGGAGGGAGTCAGTGGGACGGAGTCAGTGGGAGGGAGTCAGTGGGAGGGAGTCAGTGGGAGGGAGTCAGTGGGAGGGAGTCAGTGGGAGGGAGTCAGTGGGAGGGAGTCAGTGGGAGGGAGGCGGTGGGAGGGAGTCAGTGGGAGGGAGTCAGTGGGAGGGAGTCAGTGGGAGGGAGTCAGTGGGAGGGAGGCGGTGGGAGGGAGTCAGTGGGACGGAGTCAGTGGGAGGGAGTCGGTGGGAGGGAGTCGGTGGGAGGGAGTCGGTGGGAGGGAGTCAGTGGGAGGGAGGCGGTGGGAGGGAGTCAGTGGGAGGGAGTCAGTGGGAGGGAGTCAGTGGGAGGGAGTCAGTGGGACGGAGTCAGTGGGAGGGAGTCAGTGGGAGGGAGTCAGTGGGAGGGAGTCAGTGGGAGGGAGTCAGTGGGAGGGAGTCAGTGGGACGGAGTCAGTGGGAGGGAGTCAGTGGGAGGGAGTCAGTGGGACGGAGTCAGTGGGAGGGAGTCAGTGGGAGGGAGTCGGTGGGAGGGAGTCGGTGGGACGGAGTCAGTGGGAGGGAGTCAGTGGGACGGAGTCGGTGGGACGGAGTCAGTGGGAGGGAGTCAGTGGGAGGGAGTCGGTGGGAGGGAGTCAGTGGGACGGAGTCAGTGGGAGGGAGTCAGTGGGAGGGAGTCAGTGGGAGGGAGGCGGTGGGAGGGAGTCAGTGGGAGGGAGTCAGTGGGAGGGAGTCAGTGGGACGGAGTCAGTGGGAGGGAGTCAGTGGGACGGAGTCAGTGGGAGGGAGTCAGTGGGAGGGAGTCAGTGGGACGGAGTCGGTGGGACGGAGTCAGTGGGACGGAGTCAGTGGGACGGAGTCAGTGGGAGGGAGTCAGTGGGAGGGAGTCAGTGGGAGGGAGTCAGTGGGAGGGAGTCAGTGGGAGGGAGTCAGTGGGACGGAGTCAGTGGGACGGAGTCAGTGGGAGGGAGTCAGTGGGAGGGAGTCAGTGGGAGGGAGTCAGTGGGAGGGAGTCAGTGGGAGGGAGTCAGTGGGAGGGAGTCAGTGGGAGGGAGTCAGTGGGACGGAGTCAGTGGGAGGGAGTCAGTGGGAGGGAGTCAGTGGGAGGGAGTCAGTGGGAGGGAGTCAGTGGGAGGGAGTCAGTGGGAGGGAGGCGGTGGGAGGGAGTCAGTGGGACGGAGTCAGTGGGAGGGAGTCAGTGGGAGGGAGTCAGTGGGAGGGA
Organism: Lissotriton helveticus; assembly: GCF_964261635.1. Lineage (NCBI taxonomy): Eukaryota > Metazoa > Chordata > Amphibia > Caudata > Salamandridae > Lissotriton > Lissotriton helveticus. Next base: position 3,547,666 of record NC_136061.1, on the reverse strand, counting down.
GGCGGTGGGAGGGAGTCAGTGGGACGGAGTCAGTGGGAGGGAGTCAGTGGGAGGGAGTCAGTGGGAGGGAGTCAGTGGGAGGGAGTCAGTGGGAGGGAGGCGGTGGGAGGGAGTCAGTGGGACGGAGTCAGTGGGAGGGAGTCAGTGGGAGGGAGTCAGTGGGAGGGAGTCAGTGGGAGGGAGTCAGTGGGAGGGAGTCAGTGGGAGGGAGTCAGTGGGAGGGAGGCGGTGGGAGGGAGTCAGTGGGAGGGAGTCAGTGGGAGGGAGTCAGTGGGAGGGAGTCAGTGGGAGGGAGGCGGTGGGAGGGAGTCGGTGCCCCACACACAAAGTGGCATCTCTCAGTCTTTACTGTAGGAAGTGGAAGGCTCACTAGGCTGACTGCTGTTGTGTCCCCACCCACCACTGTGTCACGAGGCACGTGACACTGTCAATAAAAGGAGCCGAGCGCACGTGCTCGTGGCTCATTAACCAGCTAACCCTCTGTGTGTCCGTGCCGCAGTTATTCCTACAATGAGGGCCTAGGGCCCCAACACAACAACTGCCACTGTGCCAAGGCTGCATTTTGTGGCATTTCTGCATGCTTAAAAGTAACTCAGAGCTCTGCCAGGCAGTCCTGTTACTGCTATGTATGACACCCTAGCACTATGGACCCCTTTAGTGGCAGGAGAAAGGGGTCACTGAGACAAAGGGCATTCTTAGGTCACCTGGACATAGGGCCTGCCTGGGCCCCGTGGGTGGAAGCTTTCCCACTTAAGAGGCCAATAAAAGGAGTTTAAATGAGCTGGACACTGCCTACACCTTTCTTTGCAGCATTACACCACCACGTGATCATGTATGTGCGGCTGCAAGTGTCATGTCATACTATTACTGAGCACATGTTCGATGTAAGCGTTGCATGTGCACAGCTGGAATACTGCACAGGACGGTATGCTGCCATCCCTGCCTTGTGTTCATTCATGGATTTGTAAGAGATGTGATGTCTATATTAGGCTGATACAATCACTTGTTTGTCACCAAGTTCCATTTGTACCTTCTCTGCAGATGACAAATGCATATTTCAAAAGGGGATTGTTTCTTGTAGAATGTCAGTATAATAACCTGATGATGCGTTTCCATTTCCCGAACAGCTCCAGTATTTTCTATCCAGGTCACTGAACAGGGGTAACCATCACTTGTAATGACATTTCCTGTCTCCAATAATAATACCTGCAAATGTGACCCTTCTTGGGCTGGATTTAAAGTGATGGTTGCAGTGCCTTTTGGATCAAATATCGCAGCATCTTAAAATGCACCTGAAATACACCATCTGACCATGTACAAGCGTCCTTTAACTGTTCTGAAAAGTAAAACAGGATTTGGCAAAGGTTCCTTTTCATGGTGCTGTACAGCATACAAAATATTCGGCGCAGCATGGCAAAAGTAAAAAAAAAAGTGTAAAAAATGAGGGCCATATTATTAACAAAAGGGCGATACATTATCGCCGCTTTTATCGGCAGGAAACTGCCGCTAAAGCGGCGATAATGGGCTTGATAATATGCCCTTGTGAATTCCCATAGAAGCCCAGGTTAACACCAGAACATGGGACCTCTGACTTGCTCTCAGATTGTGTGAACTGTGGTGAATAGGTTGCAAGCTTAGTTGGGCAGTTCTAACCAAACCTCTGCACGGAGCCAACTGATAGACATCCTATAGAGCCGGTTGGCTTACTTTTCGCGGAGCCATTTCAGCCCAACTGTCTGAAGTGAAACCTTGAAGAAACAATAGAAAAGCAGCATCGATCACAAGTTGTGCCAGAGGCACAGGACGTGCACATAGCATGGGGGTCGGATAAACACCCAAACTAGTCAGACAGCTTGTTCCTTCTAACCCGGATTGTAACCAGGAAACAACGTAGGAGACGTGGACCAATATAACACAGGAAGGACCGACCGTGACAGTGACAACAGCGGTGAACTGGATACTACCTCATGCAGGCCGGGAGCTGGCGGGACAGCGCCATAGAGCCAATATCGGCAACACTCCCCATCCCTCCCACAGCAATAATATGGAGAAATAATCAGACAAGACACATTCTTAGTGGAGAAAATTGCTGCAGGTTTATTTGTATAACAAATATGCCAACATGGTGGGTTATCTTACGGGCGATCCCAGGTCAGGCCAGCCCCTCGCCGCCTGCCCACCTGATGAGCCAACTTACACCGTGGCCCTAGCCAACCAGTGTTTGTTAGTTTTGGGGGAGGGGATAGCCCCTCCCACCGGTGGACCGCCAGTCCACACCCTTACTCATGCTCCCTCAGCTAAGGGAGGTGGAGAGTTGCAGGCAACCCCCGGTTGCTCAGGTCCACAACCGCCCGTAGGACTAACGGGGCGCCGTCGCTCCTCTAGGGTCCAGCGTGAGGATCTTCCTGGGGATATTTGGCTTTTGCACCCTCACTGTGCTCCTGAAGAGGGTACTCTTCTGTACCTTACAGCCTCTGGATTGTCCTGTAACTCCGCCACAACACTGGGTGTGGCCGCCGTCACAGCCAGGGCCCCTCACCGAGGTAGGCCTCTTCACCTCCATTTTGCTAATACCGGGGCCTCTCCCCGGTCCAGCAAAACTACTCCATGCCCACTCTGGCAGGCGCGCCCCATCCTCTTTCAACTCCCAGTGTACTTAGCATGCAGCAGGCCATGACGGATGAACCAAAACCCCTGGTTCATTGAATCTGCGCCTGGCACTGTAAACTTTCCGGCATGAGGAATCCCCGGCAACCTGTGACGGAGCCCCTTGCCACCCTCCAAGTGGGGTTATCTCTGCCCATCGTAACACCCCTGCCCCCATAGGTGACCTAACTTACACCAGGAGGATTTCATTACTGGCGGCAATGCCACCCTACCGGGGAATGTAGACCAACCGTTGGGAGGGGAGACACCCGCCCCAGCACGTGCTGCACCTTCTACAGCCCGCTGTTCCAGCGCACGCCTGGGACCCCCAACCACATTATCTCAGTGGAGTGCTGCAGTTTCTCCAGCAAGCAGTTCCAGCGCACGCCTGGGCCCCTCAGTCAGTGGTGGAAACCCATGCCCCCATTTCTACTGTTGCTTCAATCACAGGACGCACGGACAACCCTTCACCCAGACCTTTGATCCTGCAAAATAAAGGAGTGCTAGGTTGCTAACACCCTTTATTGAACACTGCACACCAGAGAGACCACTACCACAGCTGGCACGTAGTTGCACAATAACACTGCACCCACATATACCTCTGGTGCCTCACAGTGTGCCTGCACGTGATACCTACACCTGTCTTTCAGCCACTCCCCGGGGTGGCTGAGGACGGCTGTGCCTATTAGAACCTTGGGATTCCCATCGTCCCCCTGGCTGATGCACTCCGCAGCTGATTGCCAAGAGCTGGCTTCAGAGATCCGCAGTTCCTGGCACTGTACCCATCTGCCCTTGCATGGCCCAGTAATGCCTTGGCATCGCACCTGACCCCCGTGTTCTGCTTCATAAGCATGACAAACTAGCGCAAGCCGCCAGGCTGATTGTTAAGACTAGCGATGTTGGCTCATGGGCAGACCTTGTAAGCAAACTTCTGACCATTTCCCACCGATCCTTGCAGTGCAAGCCTTAACCCACCGAACTCTTCTAACTAAAGAAGCTTTTGTCAAACAGATACTGCTGTTAAGGTAGCACCGAGTTGTTGTTCCTATTGTGGAAATCTGTTAGACAGATAGGTACGGGAAAGCCACACCCGACCAATCAGTTAGATTATGGCTGTCAATCTACGCTGTCATAAAGGACCACTCAGGCCTGCAGAGTGATCCAAAACCTGCGATCTGCATTGAATAGTAATTTAGCAGGTGTGTCGATCCACTGCGATATCCTCCTTGAGTCAGTTTCCATAAGTTTGTTATAGATAAGCAAGGAAGGCCACCTGTGCAGCACGAAAAAGGGCACGCATGGGAACCATTCGCAATGCCCGAAGGTATGCCGGGTGAGCCTCCCAGGAGCAGCGCATGACCACCCTCCACTGGAAGTCAGGCCTTCCCCGCTCCCAGATGACCACTGAATGTGGCCCCATGCCCAGCGTGCCGCGCCGCCGGCAGACGTGCGCCCACGCCTAGAAGTTGTTCAAGGGCTCACCGGCGACCCACCTCCTGAGCCGCGCACACACTGTCACGATGCTGCCCGGCTCCACACTATGCAGGTGTAACAGTTAAGACTCATCCAGTCCCCCAAAGCTAAAAGAATGGTCTGTGCCACCGGCCATAGTAAATGCTAATGTATGTTGACTTAGCAATGCCTGTTGATGTGGTCATCTCTAAATAGACAGACAGCGCCAAACTGTGGCCGTCTGACTCCAGCGCTGATTTTGACAATATAGTGACTGTGCCGCTACCAAAAACCCTCAGTCGAATATAGCACAGGTAACTTGATAATAGGCAAATCAGCACACGTAAAGGCAAAGGGTGACTTTCTAAGAGTCGATTCAAACCGAGTAAGCTGTGACTTACGGCTACATGCATCAATGTTCCCGTTTGCGAATTCTTAATTGCAAAAATTAAGGAATCGCAATTAAGAATTCGCAAATGGCTATGCATTAAGGAATCTCAATTTTTATTGCGATTTCTTAATTTTCCTTAATTGTGATTAACAATTTGCGAATTGCAATTAAAGAATCCCTTCCCATTGATTCCTATGGGCCTAGAGGCCCATAGGAATGAACGTGAAGGCATTCTCATTTTGCGATTGGCAATTAAGGAATCGCAAAATGAGAATGCATTTTCAAGGGTGCAGTGGGGGTCCAAAGGACCCCCCCCCCCTGCACCCCTGAAATGTACCTTTAAGTACATTTTTCACACACACATGCCCCAAGGGCATGTGTGTGTGTAAAATGAAACTTTCAAAAATGCATTTTTGTGCACTTTTGACAGTATTTGCAACTTACCATGAAGGTTAACTTCATGGTAATTTACCACTACCTATTTGAGATTTCGCAATTTAAAAAAAATCATGCATTGTATTTAAGAAATCGCAAAATTGCGATTTCTTAAATGCAATCGCAATTTAAGAAATCGCAAATAAATTGCGATTTCTTAAATTGCGAAAAAAGAAAAAAGCCTAATGCATCCCAAAAAAGGGATTTGCATTCGCAAACGGCCGAATTTCGCGATTCGCACCGTTTGCGAATGCAAAAACCCTTGATGCCTGTGCCCGTTAATGCCTGGTTCAAGTATGAAACACATGTAGCCCTATCCCTCTGGTTTGTGTCCCTCTCCCTGCAGTATCAACCTCCATTTTCAAATCAATATAATACTCGGTAGATGAATGCATGTAATAGACCTCACTTACATCACAATGTTAAAGCAATGAACGGACAGGCGACCGTGAGGACCCACAAAGCGCTTGTTAGGTACCAGTGTTGTATCGGTTCTGATGTGATCTGTCTTTCTAAACCTGTGATTACAATCTGTCCTTCGTGCTTTTCTTCCTCACACCCATTTGCACGACCCTCCCAGTGGATGAGAGCTACGGAGCTTTGAAAACCCCATAATTAGAGCAACAATCTTATCACAATAGTGAATTATCTTATGTGCTAAGAATCCCAGCGATGCAAGCTCTGGCTCTGTCATTTTATACACATTCCCACGCGGGAGCAGTTTACGACTTCACCTCACAGACCCACGCACACGGTGTTGTGGGGGGCGGCAGGGGGGGTGTAGGATTTCTGATACCCTGTGAAACGCTGCACAAGCTCTTACTAAGGAAGAGACCCCTTTCAATATTAGCTGATACAGCCGCCGCTCACTGATATTATTTCCATCTTAGTAACCCCTCCCCCCATTTCTCGCTTCTGAGTTACTGTTTTTGATGAACCTGTTGCTGGATGGATGTTGCTGGTAAACTTTCTCTACCAAATGCCTTTAATAGTCTCCCAGACATCCCTCCATTAGATTTAAATTAAAGGAAAACTGTTAAAAACAAACTATTTAAAATGATCCAGTGTCACAGGGGAACACTCTGCGGAACAGGTGTGGCGATCTCCGGGAGGGGGCGCTCTGAAGGGCTGGGGCACAGGGCCTCGACCCTCTGCAGCGAGCCCCTCCGGTGGGCTCCGGATGTGACGCCGGAGGCGGGCAGCAGGGGGTCTCGACCCTCTGCAGCCAGCCCCTCCGGTGGGCTCCGGATGTGACGCCGGAGCCGGGCAGCAGGGGGCCTCGACCCTCTGCAGCCAGCCCCACCGGTGTGCTCTGGATATGAACATTTAATCAGTAGGCAGAGTGGAGCTGCAGGGCCTCCAACAAGGGGTGAAACAACAGCAAGACCTAATTAACATTCAAATGGTCTTTTTAAGACCTGTGAAACGTTCGGGTGTGGCTGTGTGTGTGCCTGGGATCTGTCTCATCCGGGCTGCCACACACGACGGGGGGGGGGGGGGGGGGTGAATCCAATGGGTGTTTCGCGCCTGTGTCGCCCTAAAAATTCAATTCAATTCAATTTAATTTTATTTGAATATGATTTGGAACTCGATTGAGATCCACATATACATACAACAAATTATCTGTACACTTTGAAGTGACATAAAAACCATAAAATACATTCATGTTTATACAAAATTCATAACTATCAATATAATTCCAAAAAACATTTAAAAAAGTTAAAAATTCTGAAGCAAAACATTTCATTGGGAGGATTGAAGAAAGCAGTGCAGAAAGATTTAGCAGAAGAAATACTTAACTCTAAACAAATAGGTCTCACCCATTTTCGGCGGTGGACCATTAGGGCAGGGCATACAAATAGAATATGGGTGATGTCCTGAATTGAATTGTCATTACCGCATAAATTACATTTATCAGAGCAACCATACCATCTAGCTAGTAATTTATTTAAGGGCAGGAGATCATGTCTCAAAAGGAACCAAAAGCGGCGTAATCCGTGAGGAAGGATCCAAGATGCATAAGGTTGTATCTGTTTAAATATGTAGGAATTTACAACCTCTTTAGCACCTTTTTTTTGGATGAGGACGTCTTTATTTCTCCTAAAGCTTAACTCCCAAGTTGCCAGTTTTAAAGACAACTTTAGTTGGTATGGGGTTAGTGAAAAGAGGGTTAATTCGTCCAATTCTAGTAAAGTAACTGCCCTTTTAAAGTTCTAACACCGGGGTGCCCCTGCCCGCTGCCCTGTGCCACTCAAACCATAACCAAGGCGCGTCCTGAAAGAGTCCCAACTTGTGCTGCGGACTGCACAGTAACTGCACTTGAGCTTGGCTGGCACGATCTCCCTGCGGCAAGCATGTCAACATTTGCCCCACGCTGAATAGATAGTACGTGGCAATGCAGCATGTGCCCCTAGGCCCTCATCCTACCATTCCTCTTCTAAACCATCTGCCAGCCATGGGGCTCCGAGCGCCGCTTCCGGTCAGCGGCCTCCTCTGACCTGCGCTGCCGTGAGCTCTGCACTGGAGTAAACGAGCTTTGCACTTGAAGCCGTCGCACCCACTGCCCTTGCAGCGCACTGGGGATTGCCCAGTGCCCGCAACGGCCAGTCCGGGCCTGCTAAAACCCCGCACCGCTTGCAGGCCCCGAGTGCGCGCACCTCGAGGACAGCGCGCTCCCGCAAGAGATCCCTCTCTAGAACCCTCGCTGCACCTAGGATGCACCACGCGCAATGCCCTAGGTAAGGTGATGGGACACCATCAAGAGCCTTGGCATCTGGCTAGATAGGTCTCTGTCATTTGACCATCAGGCAACCAGACTATCTGCCATTTGCTTCGGTATCCTTAGAGTTATCAGAAAGATTCTTCCTTTGCTACCTTTTGAAGCAAAACAGACTGTGATACAGGGCTTTATTCAATCCCGTCTGGACTTCGGGAATGCCCTGTATCTGGGAGCACCTGACTTTACCCTGCGTAAATTTAAAATAATACAAAACTGTGCTGCCCGGACGCTACTGCAAATCCCTCGCAGGTTATCTGTCAAGTCCGGGCTAAAAAGCCTACACTGGCTCCCCGTTAGGGAGAGAATCAGTTTTAAATCCCTTTGTATCGCCCACCAGGCTTTCTGGGCCACGGGTCCAGCAATCAATCTCTCCCTTATCACCCCGTACCAACCTGTTAGACAGCTGCGCTCAACCCTTGCCGCTCTGGCCACAGTACCCAAAATAAAGAGAATCAGAGCGGGAGGCCGCTCTTTCTCCTTTAATGTGGCCAAGATGTGGAATGCCCTCCCCCAATATCTAAGGTCCAATCCAGAACTCACCTCCTTTCGTAAGCAACTAAAAACGTTTTTGTTCAATAAATAGAATCTTCACTGGTCATATCACCTGTGGCAACCGCTCTTCTTTCGCTTTCAGTCTCAGCGCTTGGACACCTAGGGGCAGCTACGTGGGCTCTACAAAAATCATTTTCACTTCATTTCATTTCATTCATGGGGTGGGGAGAAGGGGGGGGGGTTTGGCCAATACGCGGCCCATGCACAAATAGTGATAGCACCGTTCGTGCCCCATAGGTTACTCAAACCCATAGAAACTTACCGAGACGGCAGACGATCGCGTGAGTCCTTAATTACGGCCTAGAGCCCGGCCTCCAATGCTCTGTGACAGAAGGGGCCCCCATCGATTACTTTGCCTCAGGAAGCCGCAGCTAGCCTAGTGGCCGCACCACCTACTCCCCCGCCAGACTGCGTCCCAGCAAACTGGGCACCACCACAATGAACCTAGGGGCCCGCACGGGCACGTGGTCATCCTGTGCTGGGCCGACAGCGACTTTCCAGCCTCGGAGGGTGGGGACCCGAGAGGCGACAGCGCTCCCACTGGCCCCGAGAGGCGACAGCGCTCCCACTGGCCCCGAGAGGCCACAGCGCTCCCACTGGCCCCGAGAGGCCACAGCGCTCCCACTGGCCCCGAGAGGCAACAGCGCTCCCACTGGCCCCGAGAGGTCACAGCGCCCCCACTGGCCCCGAGAGGTGACAGCGCTCCCACTGGCCCCGAGAGGCAACAGCGCTCCCACTGGCCCCGAGAGGTGACAGCGCTCCCACTGGCCCGAGAGGCCACAGCGCTCCCACTGGCCCCGAGAGGCCACAGCGCTCCCACTGGCCCCGAGAGGCCACAGCGCTCCCACTGGCCCCGAGAGGTCACAGCGCTCCCACTGGCCCCGAGAGGCCACAGCGCTCCCACTGGCCCCGAGAGGTGACAGCGCTCCCACTGGACCCGAGAGGCCACAGCGCTCCCACTGGCCCCGAGAGGCCACAGCGCTCCCACTGGCCCCGAGAGGCCACAGCGCTCCCTCTGGACCCGAGAGGCCACAGCGCCCCACTGGCCCCGAGAGGCCACAGCGCTCCCTCTGGCCCCGAGAGGTGACAGCGCTCCCACTGGACCCGAGAGGCCACAGCGCTCCCACTGGCCCCGAGAGGCCACAGCGCTCCCACTGGCCCCGAGAGGCCACAGCGCTCCCACTGGACCCGAGAGGCCACAGCGCTCCCACTGGCCCCGAGAGACGACAGCGCTCCCACTGGACCCGAGAGGCCACAGCGCTCCCACTGGACCCGAGAGGCCACAGCGCTCCCACTGGCCCCGAGAGGCGACAGCGCTCCCACTGGACCCGAGAGGTGACAGCGCTCCCACTGGCCCGAGAGGCGACAGCGCTCCCACTGGCCCCGAGAGGTAACAGCGCTCCCACTGGCCCGAGAGGCGACAGCGCTCCCACTGGCCCCGAGAAGCGACAGCGCTCCCACTGACCCCGAGAGGCGACAGCGCTCCCACTGACCCCGAGAGGCCACAGCGCTCCCACTGGCCCCGGGAGGCCACAGCGCTCCCACTGGCCCCGAGAGGCCACAGCGCTCCCACTGGCCCCGAGAGGCCACAGCGCTCCCACTGGCCCCGAGAGGCCACAGCGCTCCCACTGGCCCCGAGAGGCCACAGCGCTCCCACTGGACCCAAGAGGCCACAGCGCTCCCACTGGCCCCGAGAGGCCACAGCGCTCCCACTGGCCCCGAGAGGCAACAGCGCTCCCACTGGCCCCGAGAGGCGACAGCGCTCCCACTGGCCCCGAGAGGTGACAGCGCTCCCACTGGCCCTGAAAGGTGACAGCGCCCCCACTGGCCCCGAGAGGCCACAGCGCTCCCACTGACCCCGAGAGGCCACAGCGCTCCCACTGGCCCCGAGAGGTGACAGCGCTCCCACTGGCCCCGAGAGGCGACAGCACTCCCACTGGCCCGAGAGACCACAGCGCTCCCACTGGCCCCGAGAGGTGACAGCGCTCCCACTGGCCCCGAGAGGCCACAGCGCTCCCACTGGCCCCGAGAGGCCACAGCGCTCCCACTGGCCCCGAGAGGCCACAGCGCTCCCACTGGCCCGAGAGGTCACAGGGCTCCCACTGGCCCCGAGAGGCCACAGCGCTCCCACTGGCCCCGAGAGGCAACAGCGCTCCCACTGGCCCCGAGAGGTGACAGCGCTCCCACTGGACCCGAGAGGCCACAGCGCTCCCACTGGCCCCGAGAGGCCACAGCGCTCCCACTGGCCCGAGAGGCCACAGCGCTCCCACTGGCCCCGAGAGGTGACAGCGCTCCCACTGGCCCCGAGAGGCGACAGCGCTCCCACTGGCCCCGAGAAGCGACAGCGCTCCCACTGACCCCGAGAGGCGACAGCGCTCCCACTGACCCCGAGAGGCCACAGCGCTCCCACTGGACCCGAGAGGTGACAGCGCTCCCACTGGCCCCGAGAGGTGACAGCGCTCCCTCTGGCCCCGAGAGGTGACAGCGCTCCCTCTGGCCCCGAGAGGTGACAGCGCTCCCACTGGCCCCGAGAGGTGACAGCGCTCCCACTGGCCCCGAGAGGTGACAGCGCTCCCACTGGCCCCGAGAGGTGACAGCGCTCCCACTGGCCCCGAGAGGTGACAGCGCTCCCACTGGCCCCGAGAGGTGACAGAGCTCCCACTGGCCCCGAGAGGCCACAGCGCTCTCACTGGCCCCGAGAGGTGACAGCGCTCCCTCTGGCCCCGAGAGGTGACAGCGCTCCCACTGGCCCCGAGAGGTGACAGCGCTCCCACTGGCCCCGAGAGGCAACAGCGCCCCCACTGGCCCTGAGAGGCGACAGCGCTCCCACTGGCCCCGAGAGGCCACAGCGCCCCCACTGACCCCGAGAGGTGACAGCGCTCCCTCTGGCCCCGAGAGGTGACAGCGCTCCCACTGGCCCCGAGAGGTGACAGCGCTCCCACTGGCCCCGAGAGGCCACAGCGCTCCCACTGGCCCGAGAGGCCACAGCGCTCCCACTGGCCCCGAGAGGCGACAGCGCTCCCACTGGCCCCGAGAGGTGACAGCGCTCCCTCTGGCCCCGAGAGGTGACAGCGCTCCCACTGGCCCCGAGAGGTGACAGCGCTCCCACTGGCCCCGAGAGGTGACAGCGCTCCCACTGGCCCCGAGAGGTGACAGCGCTCCCTCTGGCCCCGAGAGGTGACAGCGCTCCCACTGGCCCCGAGAGGTGACAGCGCTCCCACTGGCCCCGAGAGGCCACAGCGCTCCCACTGGCCCCGAGAGGTGACAGCGCTCCCACTGGCCCCGAGAGGCAACAGCGCCCCCACTGGCCCTGAGAGGCGACAGCGCTCCCACTGGCCCCGAGAGGCGACAGCGCTCCCACTGGCCCCGAGAGGCCACAGCGCTCCCACTGACCCCGAGAGGTGATAGCGCTCCCTCTGGCCCTGAGAGGTGACAGCGCTCCCACTGGCCCCGAGAGGTGACAGCGCTCCCTCTGGCCCCGAGAGGTGACAGTGCTCCCACTGGCCCGAGAGGTGACAGCGCTCCCACTGGCCCCGAGAGGCAACAGCGCCCCCACTGGCCCTGAGAGGCGACAGCGCTCCCACTGGCCCCGAGAGGCGACAGCGCTCCCACTGGCCCCGAGAGGCCACAGCGCTCCCACTGACCCCGAGAGGTGATAGCGCTCCCTCTGGCCCTGAGAGGTGACAGCGCTCCCACTGGCCCCGAGAGGTGACAGCGCTCCCACTGGACCCGAGAGGCCACAGCGCTCCCACTGGCCCCGAGAGGCCACAGCGCCCCCACTGGCCCCGAGAGGCCACAGCGCTCCCACTGGACCCGAGAGGCCACAGCGCTCCCACTGGACCCGAGAGGCCACAGCGATCCCACTGGCCACAGCGCCCCCACTGGACCCGAGAGGCCACAGCGCTCCCACTGGCCCCGAGAGGTGACAGCGCTCCCACTGGCCCCGAGAGGCCACAGCGCTCCCACTGGCCCCGAGAGGCCACAGCGCTCCCTCTGGCCCCGAGAGGTGACAGCGCTCCCACTGGCCCCGAGAGGCCACAGCGCCCCCACTGGCCCCGAGAGGTCACAGCGCTCCCACTGGCCCCGAGAGGCCACAGCGCCCCCACTGGCCCCGAGAGGTGACAGCGCTCCCACTGGCCCCGAGAGGCCACAGCGCTCCCACTGGCCCCGAGAGGTCACAGCGCTCCCTCTGGCCCCGAAAGGCCACAGCGCCCCCACTGGCCCCGAGAGGCCACAGCGCTCCCACTGGCCCCGAGAGGTCACAGCGCTCCCTCTGGCCCCGAGAGGCCACAGCGCTCCCACTGGCCCCGAGAGGCCACAGCGCCCCCACTGGACCCGAGAGGCCACAGCGCCCCCACTGGACCCGAGAGGCGACAGCGCTCCCACTGGCCCCGAGAGGCCACAGCGCCCCCACTGGACCCGAGAGGCCACAGCGCCCCCACTGGCCCCGAGAGGCCACAGCGCCCCCACTGGACCCGAGAGGCGACAGCGCTCCCACTGGCCCCGAGAGGCCACAGCGCCCCCACTGGACCCGAGAGGCCACAGCGCCCCCACTGGCCCCGAGAGGCCACAGCGCCCCCACTGGACCCGAGAGGCGACAGCGCTCCCACTGGCCCCGAGAGGTGACAGCGCTCCCACTGGCCCCGAGAGGTGACAGCGCTCCCACTGGCCCCGAGAGGCCACAGCGCCCCCACTGGCCCCGAGAGGTGACAGCGCTCCCACTGGCCCCGAGAGGCGACAGCGCTCCCACTGGCCCCGAGAGGCCACAGCGCTCCCACTGGCCCCGAGAGGTCACAGCGCTCCCACTGACCCCGAGAGGCGACAACGCTCCCACTGGCCCTGAGAGGTGACAGCGCCTCCACTGGCCCCGAGAGGCCACAGCGCTCCCACTGGCCCCGAGAGGCGACAGCGCTCCCTCTGGCCCCGAGAGGCGACAGCGCTCCCACTGGACCCGAGAGGCGACAGCGCTCCCACTGGCCCCGAGAGGTCACAGCGCTCCCACTGGACCCGAGAGACCACAGCGCTCCCACTGGCCCCGAGAGGTGACAGCGCTCCCACTGGACCCGAGAGGCCACAGCGCTCCCACTGGCCCCGAGAGGCCACAGCGCTCCCAGTGGCCCCGAGAGGTGACAGCGCTCCCTCTGGCCCCGAGAGGCCACAGCGCTCCCACTGGCCCCGAGAGGCCACAGCGCTCCCAGTGGCCCCGAGAGGCGACAGCGCTCCCACTGGCCCCGAGAGGCCACAGCGCTCCCACTGGCCCCGAGAGGCCACAGCGCTCCCAGTGGCCCCGAGAGGTGACAGCGCTCCCACTGGCCCCGAGAGGTGACAGCGCTCCCACTGGCCCCGAGAGGCGACAGCGCTCCCACTGACCCCGAGAGGTGACAGCGCTCCCACTGGCCCCGAGAGGCCACAGCGCTCCCACTGGCCCGAGAGGCCACAGCGCTCCCTCTGGCCCCGAGAGGCCACAGCGCTCCCACTGGCCCCGAGAGGCAACAGCGCTCCCACTGGCCCCGAGAGGTGACAGCGCTCCCACTGGCCCCGAGAGGCCACAGCGCTCCCACTGGCCCCGAGAGGTGACAGCGCTCCCTCTGGCCCCGAGAGGCCACAGCGCTCCCACTGGCCCCGAGAGGCAACAGCGCTCCCACTGGCCCCGAGAGGTCACAGCGCTCTCACTGGACCCGAGAGGCCACAGCGCTCCCACTGGCCCCGAGAGGTGACAGCGCTCCCACTGGCCCCGAGAGGTGACAGCGCTCCCTCTGGCCCCGAGAGGTGACAGCGCTCCCACTGGCCCCGAGAGGCCACAGCGCCCCCACTGGACCCGAGAGGCCACAGCGCTCCCACTGGCCCCGGGAGGTGACAGCGCTCCCACTGGCCCCGAGAGGCCACAGCGCTCCCTCTGGCCCCGAGAGGTGACAGCGCTCCCACTGGCCCCGAGAGGTGACAGCGCTCCCTCTGGCCCCGAGAGGCCACAGCGCTCCCACTGACCCCGAGAGGCCACAGCGCTCCCACTGGACCCGAGAGGCAACAGCGCTCCCACTGGCCCCGAGAGGCCACTGCGCTCCCACTGGCCCCGAGAGGCCACAGCGCTCCCACTGGCCCCGAGAGGTGACAGCGCTCCCACTGGCCCTGAGAGGTGACAGCGCTCCCACTGGCCCCGAGAGGTGACAGCCCTCCCTCTGGCCCCGAGAGGTGACAGCGCTCCCTCTGGCCCCAAAAGGCCACAGCGCTCCCACTGGCCCCGAGAGGCGACAGCGCTCCCACTGGCCCTGAGAGGTGACAGCGCTCCCACTGGCCCAGAGAGGTGACAGCGCTCCCACTGGCCCCGAGAGGCGACAGCGCTCCCACTGACCCCGAGAGGTGACAGCGCTCCCACTGGCCCCGAGAGGCCACAGCGCTCCCACTGGCCCGAGAGGCCACATCGCTCCCACTGGCCCCGAGAGGCCACAGCGCTCCCACTGGCCCCGAGAGGTGACAGCGCTCCCACTGGCCCCGAGAGGCCACAGCGCTCCCACTGGCCCCGAGAGGCCACAGCGCTCCCTCTGGCCCCGAGAGGTGACAGCGCTCCCACTGGCCCGAGAGGCCACAGCGCTCCCTCTGGCCCCGAGAGGTGACAGCGCTCCCACTGGACCCGAGAGGCCACAGCGCTCCCACTGGCCCCGAGAGGCGACAGCGCTCCCACTGGCCCCGAGAGGCGACAGCGCTCCCACTGACCCCGAGAGGCCACAGCGCCCCCACTGGCCCCGAGAGGTGACAGCGCTCCCACTGGCCCCGAGAGGTCACAGTGCTCCCACTGGCCCCGAGAGGCGACAGCGCTCCCACTGACCCCGAGAGGCCACAGCGCCCCCACTGGCCCCGAGAGGTGACAGCGCTCCCACTGGCCCCGAGAGGTCACAGCGCTCCCACTGGCCCCGAGAGGCGACAGCGCTCCCACTGGCCCCGAGAGGTGACAGCGCTCCCACTGGCCCCGAGAGGTTACAGCGCTCCCACTGGCCCCGAGAGGTGACAGCGCTCCCACTGGCCCCGAGAGGCCACAGCGCTCCCACTGGCCCGAGAGGCCACAGCGCTCCCACTGGCCCCGAGAGGTGACAGCGCTCCCACTGGCCCCGAGAGGCCACAGCGCTCCCACTGGACCCGAGAGGCCACAGCGCTCCCACTGGCCCCGAGAGGCCACAGCGCTCCCACTGGCCCCGAGAGGCAACAGCGCTCCCACTGACCCCGAGAGGCAACAGCGCTCCCACTGGCCCCGAGAGGCGACAGCGCTCCCACTGGCCCCGAGAGGCCACAGCGCTCCCACTGGCCCCGAGAGGCGACAGCGCTCCCACTGGCCCCGAGAGGCCACAGCGCTCCCACTGGCCCCGAGAGGCCACAGCGCTCCCACTGGCCCCGAGAGGCCACAGCGCTCCCACTGGACCCGAGAGGCCACAGCGCTCCCACTGGCCCCGAGAGGCCACAGCGCTCCCACTGGCCCCGAGAGGCCACAGCGCTCCCACTGGCCCCGAGAGGCAACAGCGCTCCCACTGACCCCGAGAGGCAACAGCGCTCCCACTGGCCCCGAGAGGCGACAGCGCTCCCACTGGCCCCGAGAGGTGACAGCGCTCCCACTGGCCCCGAGAGGTGACAGCGCTCCCACTGGCCCGAGAGGCCACAGCGCTCCCACTGACCCCGAGAGGTGACAGCGCTCCCACTGGCCCCGAGAGGTGACAGCGCTCCCACTGGCCCCGAGAGGCGACAGCGCTCCCACTGGCCCCGAGAGGCCACAGCGCTCCCACTGGACCCGAGAGGCCACAGCGCTCCCACTGGCCCCGAGAGGCCACAGCGCTCCCACTGGCCCCGAGAGGCCACAGCGCTCCCACTGGCCCCGAGAGGCAACAGTGCTCCCACTGACCCCGAGAGGCGACAGCGCTCCCACTGGCCCCGAGAGGCGACAGCGCTCCCACTGGCCCCGAGAGGCCACAGCGCTCCCACTGGCCCCGAGAGGCCACAGCGCTCCCACTGGCCCCGAGAGGCCACAGCGCTCCCACTGGCCCCGAGAGGCCACAGCGCTCCCACTGGACCCGAGAGGCCACAGCGCTCCCACTGGCCCCGAGAGGCCACAGCGCTCCCACTGGCCCCGAGAGGCCACAGCGCTCCCACTGGCCCCGAGAGGCAACAGCGCTCCCACTGACCCCGAGAGGCGACAGCGCTCCCACTGGCCCCGAGAGGCGACAGCGCTCCCACTGGCCCCGAGAGGTGACAGCGCTCCCACTGGCCCCGAGAGGTGACAGCGCTCCCACTGGCCCGAGAGGCCACAGCGCTCCCACTGACCCCGAGAGGTGACAGCGCTCCCACTGGCCCCGAGAGCCCACAGCGCTCCCTCTGGCCCCGAGAGGTGACAGCGCTCCCACTGGCCCCGAGAGGTGACAGCGCTCCCACTGGCCCCGAGAGGTGACAGCGCTCCCACTGGCCCCGAGAGGCCACAGCGCTCCCACTGACCCTGAGAGGTGACAGCGCTCCCACTGGCCCCGAGAGGTGACAGCGCTCCCACTGGCCCCGAGAGGCGACAGCGCTCCCATTGGACCCGAGAGGCCACAGCGCTCCCACTGGCCCCGAGAGGTGACAGCGCTCCCACTGGCCCCGAGAGGCCACAGCGCTCCCACTGGCCCGAGAGGCCACAGCGCTCCCACTGACCCCGAGAGGCCACAGCGCTCCCACTGGCCCCGAGAGGTCACAGCGCTCCCTCTGGCCCCGAGAGGCCACAGCGCTCCCACTGGCCCCGAGAGGCCACAGCGCTCCCACTGGCCCCGAGAGGCCACAGCGCTCCCACTGGCCCCGAGAGGCAACAGCGCTCCCACTGACCCCGAGAGGCGACAGCGCTCCCACTGGCCCCGAGAGGCGACAGCGCTCCCACTGGCCCCGAGAGGTGACAGCGCTCCCACTGGCCCCGAGAGGTGACAGCGCTCCCACTGGCCCGAGAGGCCACAGCGCTCCCACTGACCCCGAGAGGTGACAGCGCTCCCACTGGCCCCGAGAGGTGACAGCGCTCCCACTGGCCCCGAGAGGCGACAGCGCTCCCACTGGCCCTGAGAGGTGACAGCGCTCCCACTGGCCCCGAGAGGTGACAGCGCTCCCACTGGCCCTGAGAGGTGACAGCGCCCCCACTGGCCCCGAGAGGCCACAGCGCTCCCTCTGGCCCCGAGAGGCCACAGCGCTCCCACTGGCCCCGAGAGGCCACAGCGCTCCCACTGGCCCGAGAGGTCACAGCGCTCCCACTGGCCCGAGAGGTCACAGCGCTCCCACTGGCCCCGAGAGGCCACAGCGCTCCCTCTGGCCCCGAGAGGCCACAGCGCTCCCACTGGCCCGAGAGGTCACAGCGCTCCCACTGGCCCCGAGAGGTCACAGCGCTCCCACTGGCCCGAGAGGTCACAGCGCTCCCACTGGCCCCGAGAGGCGACAGCGCTCCCACTGGCCCCGAGAGGCGACAGCGCTCCCACTGGCCCCGAGAGGCCACAGCGCTCCCACTGGCCCCGAGAGCCCACAGCGCTCCCTCTGGCCCCGAGAGGTGACAGCGCTCCCACTGGCCCCGAGAGGTGACAGCGCTCCCACTGGCCCCGAGAGGTGAGAGCGCTCCCACTGGCCCCGAGAGGCCACAGCGCTCCCACTGGCCCCGAGAGGCCACAGCGCTCCCACTTGCCCCGAGAGGCGACAGCGCTCCCTCTGGCCCCGAGAGGTGACAGCGCTCCCACTGGCCCCGAGAGGCCACAGCGCTCCCACTGGCCCCGAGAGGCGACAGCGCTCCCTCTGGCCCCGAGAGGTGACAGCGCCCCCACTGGCCCCGAGAGGCCACAGCGCTCCCTCTGGCCCCGAGAGGTGACAGCGCTCCCACTGGCCCCGAGAGGCCACAGCGCTCCCTCTGGCCCCGAGAGGCCACAGCGCTCCCACTGGCCCTGAAAGGTGACAGCGCCCCCACTGGCCCCGAGAGGCCACAGCGCTCCCACTGACCCCGAGAGGCCACAGCGCTCCCACTGGCCCCGAGAGGCCACAGCGCCCCCACTGGCCCCGAGAGGTGACAGCGCCCCCACTGGCCCCGAGAGGCCACAGCGCTCCCACTGGCCCCGAGAGGTGACAGCGCCCCCACTGGCCCCGAGAGGCCACAGCGCTCCCACTGGCCCGAGAGGCCACAGCGCTCCCACTGGCCCCGAGAGGTGACAGCGCCCCCACTGGCCCCGAGAGGCCACAGCGCTCCCACTGGCCCGAGAGGCCACAGCGCTCCCACTGGCCCCGAGAGGCCACAGCGCTCCCACTGGCCCCGAGAGGCCACAGCGCTCCCACTGGCCCCGAGAGGTGACAGCGCTCCCACTGGCCCCGAGAGGTGACACCGCTCCCACTGACCCCGAGAGGCCACAGCGAGCTCACTGGCCACAGCGCCCCCACTGGACCCGAGAGGCCACAGCGCTCCCACTGGCCCCGAGAGGCCACAGCGCTCCCACTGGCCCCGAGAGGCCACAGCGCTCCCACTGGCCCCGAGAGGCCACAGCGCTCCCACTGGCCACAGCGCCCCCACTGGACCCGAGAGGCCACAGCGCTCCCACTGGCCCCGAGAGGCCACAGCGCTCCCACTGGCCCCGAGAGGCCACAGCGCTCCCACTGGCCCCGAGAGGCCACAGCGCTCCCACTGGCCACAGCGCCCCCACTGGACCCGAGAGGCCACAGCGCTCCCACTGGCCCCGAGAGGTGACAGCGCTCCCACTGGCCCCGAGAGGCGACAGCGCTCCCACTGGCCCCGAGAGGCCACAGCGCTCCCACTGGCCCCGAGAGGCCACAGTCCTCCCTCTGGCCCCGAGAGGTGACAGCGCTCCCACTGGCCCCGAGAGGCCACAGCGCTCCCACTGGCCCCGAGAGGCCACAGCGCTCCCACTGGACCCGAGAGGCCACAGCGCTCCCACTGGCCCGAGAGGCCACAGCGCTTCCACTGGCCCCGAGAGGCCACATCGCTCCCACTGGCCCCGAGAGGCCACAGCGCTCCCACTGGACCCGAGAGGCCACAGTGCTCCCACTGGCCCGAGAGGCCACAGCGCTCCCTCTGGCCCCGAGAGGCGACAGCGCTCCCACTGGCCCCGAGAGGCCACAGCGCCCCCACTGGACCCGAGAGGCCACAGCGCTCCCACTGGCCCCGAGAGGCGACAGCGCTCCCACTGGACCCGAGAGGCCACAGCGCTCCCACTGGCCCCGAGAGGCCACAGCGCTCCCACTGACCCCGAGAGGCCACAGCGCTCCCACTGGCCCGAGAGGTCACAGCGCTCCCACTGGCCCCGAGAGGTCACAGCGCTCCCACTGGCCCCGAGAGGTGACAGCGCTCCCACTGGCCCCGAGAGGCCACAGCGCTCCCACTGGCCCCGAGAGGCCACAGCGCTCCCTCTGGCCCCGAGAGGTGACAGCGCTCCCACTGGCCCCGAGAGGCCACAGCGCTCCCACTGGCCCCGAGAGGCCACAGCGCTCCCACTGGACCCGAGAGGCCACAGCGCTCCCACTGGCCCCGAGAGGCCACAGCGCTCCCACTGGCCCCGAGAGGTGACAGCGCTCCCACTGGCCCCGAGAGGTGACAGCGCTCCCACTGGCCCCGAGAGGCGACAGCGCTCCCATTGGACCCGAGAGGCCACAGCGCTCCCACTGGCCCCGAGAGGCCACAGCGCTCCCACTGACCCTGAGAGGTGACAGCGCTCCCACTGGCCCCGAGAGGTGACAGCGCTCCCACTGGCCCCGAGAGGCGACAGCGCTCCCATTGGACCCGAGAGGCCACAGCGCTCCCACTGGCCCCGAGAGGTGACAGCGCTCCCACTGGCCCCGAGAGGCCACAGCGCTCCCACTGGCCCGAGAGGCCACAGCGCTCCCACTGACCCCGAGAGGCCACAGCGCTCCCACTGGCCCCGAGAGGTCACAGCGCTCCCTCTGGCCCCGAGAGGCCACAGCGCTCCCACTGGCCCCGAGAGGCCACAGCGCTCCCACTGGCCCCGAGAGGTGACAGCGCTCCCACTGGCCCCGAGAGGCCACAGCGCTCCCACTGGCCCCGAGAGGCCACAGCGCCCCCACTGGCCCCGAGAGGCCACAGCGCTCCCACTGGCCCCGAGAGGTGACAGCGCTCCCACTGGCCCCGAGAGGCCACAGCGCTCCCTCTGGCCCCGAGAGGCCACAGCGCTCCCACTGGACCCGAGAGGCCACAGCGCTCCCACTGGCCCCGAGAGGCCACAGCGCTCCCACTGACCCCGAGAGGCCACAGCGCCCCCACTGGCCCCGAGAGGCCACAGCGCTCCCACTGACCCCGAGAGGCCACAGCGCCCCCACTGACCCCGAGAGGCGACAGCGCTCCCACTGGCCCCGAGAGGCCTCAGCGCTCCCACTGGACCCGAGAGGTGACAGCGCTCCCACTGGCCCCGAGAGGCCACAGCGCTCCCACTGGCCCCGAGAGGCCACAGCGCTCCCTATGGCCCCGAGAGGCGACAGCGCTCCCACTGGCCCGAGAGGCCACAGCGCTCCCTCTGGCCCCGAGAGGTGACAGCGCTCCCACTGGACCCGAGAGGCCACAGCGCTCCCACTGGCCCCGAGAGGTGACAGCGCTCCCACTGGCCCCGAGAGGCGACAGCGCTCCCACTGACCCCGAGAGGTGACAGCGCTCCCACTGGCCCGAGAGGCCACAGCGCCCCCACTGGCCCCGAGAGGTGACAGCGCTCCCACTGGCCCCGAGAGGTCACAGCGCTCCCACTGGCCCCGAGAGGCGACAGCGCTCCCACTGGCCCCGAGAGGTGACAGCGCTCCCACTGGCCCGAGAGGCCACAGCGCTCCCACTGGCCCCGAGAGGTGACAGCGCTCCCACTGGCCCCGAGAGGCCACAGCGGTCTCACTGACCCCGAGAGGCAACAGCGCTCCCACTGGCCCCGAGAGGTCACAGCGCTCCCACTGGACCCGAGAGGCCACAGCGCTCCCACTGGCCCCGAGAGGCCACAGCGCTCCCACTGGCCCCGAGAGGCCACAGCGCTCCCACTGGCCCCGAGAGGCCACAGCGCTCCCACTGGCCCCGAGAGGCCACAGCGCTCCCACTGGACCCGAGAGGCCACAGCGCTCCCACTGGCCCCGAGAGGCCACAGCGCTCCCACTGGCCCCGAGAGGCAACAGCGCTCCCACTGGCCCCGAGAGGCAACAGCGCTCCCACTGGCCCCGAGAGGCAACAGCGCTCCCACTGACCCCGAGAGGCAACAGCGCTCCCACTGGCCCCGAGAGGCGACAGCGCTCCCACTGGCCCCGAGAGGTGACAGCGCTCCCACTGGCCCCGAGAGGTGACAGCGCTCCCACTGGCCCGAGAGGCCACAGCGCTCCCACTGACCCCGAGAGGCAACAGCGCTCCCACTGGCCCCGAGAGGCGACAGCGCTCCCACTGGCCCCGAGAGGTGACAGCGCTCCCACTGGCCCCGAGAGGTGACAGCGCTCCCACTGACCCCGAGAGGCCACAGCGCTCCCACTGACCCCGAGAGGTGACAGCGCTCCCACTGGCCCCGAGAGGTGACAGCGCTCCCACTGGCCCCGAGAGGCGACAGCGCTCCCACTGGCCCTGAGAGGTGACAGCGCTCCCACTGGCCCCGAGAGGTGACAGCGCTCCCACTGGCCCTGAGAGGTGACAGCGCTCCCACTGGCCCTGAGAGGTGACAGCGCTCCCACTGGCCCTGAGAGGCGACAGCGCTCCCACTGGCCCTGAGAGGTGACAGCGCCCCCACTGGCCCCGAGAGGCCACAGCGCTCCCACTGGCCCCGAGAGGCCACAGCGCTCCCACTGGCCCCGAGAGGTGACAGCGCTCCCACTGGACCCGAGAGGCCACAGCGCCCCCACTGGCCCCGAGAGGCCACAGCGCTCCCACTGGCCCCGAGAGGCCACAGCGCTCCCACTGGCCCCGAGAGGTCACAGCGCTCCCACTGGCCCCGCGAGGCAACAGCGCTCCCACTGGCCCGAGAGGTCACAGCGCTCCCACTGGCCCGAGAGGTCACAGCGCTCCCACTGGCCCCGAGAGGCCACAGCGCTCCCTCTGGCCCCGAGAGGCCACAGCGCTCCCACTGGCCCGAGAGGTGACAGCGCTCCCACTGGCCCCGAGAGGCCACAGCGCTCCCACTGGCCCGAGAGGTCACAGCGCTCCCACTGACCCCGAGAGGTGACAGCGCTCCCTCTGGCCCCGAGAGGTGACAGCGCTCCCTCTGGCCCCGAGAGGCCACAGCGCTCCCACTGACCCCGAGAGGTGACAGCGCTCCCTCTGGCCCCGAGAGGTGACAGCGCTCCCTCTGGCCCCGAGAGGTGACAGCGCTCCCACTGGCCCCGAGAGGTGACAGCGCTCCCTCTGGCCCCGAGAGGCCACAGCGCTCCCTCTGGCCCCGAGAGGTGACAGCGCTCCCACTGGCCCCGAGAGGTGACAGCGCTCCCACTGGCCCCGAGAGGTGACAGCGCTCCCACTGGCCCCGAGAGGCCACAGCGCTCCCACTGGCCCCGAGAGGCCACAGCGCTCCCACTGGCCCCGAGAGGCGACAGCGCTCCCTCTGGCCCCGAGAGGTGACAGCGCTCCCACTGGCCCCGAGAGGCCACAGCGCTCCCACTGGCCCCGAGAGGCGACAGCGCTCCCTCTGGCCCCGAGAGGTGACAGCGCCCCCACTGGCCCCGAGAGGCCACAGCGCTCCCTCTGGCCCCGAGAGGCCACAGCGCTCCCACTGGCCCCGAGAGGCCACAGCGCTCCCACTGGCCCCGAGAGGTCACAGCGCTCCCACTGGACCCGAGAGGCCACAGCGCTCCCACTGACCCCGAGAGGCCACAGCGCTCCCTCTGGCCCCGAGAGGCGACAGCGCTCCCACTGGCCCCGAGAGGTGACAGCGCTCCCACTGGCCCCGAGAGGCCACAGCGATCCCACTGGCCACAGCGCCCCCACTGGCCCCGAGAGGCGACAGCGATCCCACTGGCCACAGCGCCCCCACTGGCCCCAAGAGGCGACAGCGCTCCCACTGGCCCCGAGAGGTGACAGCGCTCCCACTGGCCCCGAGAGGCCACAGCGCTCCCACTGGCCCCGAGAGGCCACAGCGCTCCCACTGGCCCCGAGAGGCCACAGCGCTCCCTCTGGCCCCGAGAGGCCACAGCGCTCCCTCTGGCCCCGAGAGGCCACAGCGCTCCCTCTGGCCCCGAGAGGCCACAGCGCTCCCTCTGGCCCCGAGAGGCCACAGCGCTCCCTCTGGCCCCGAGAGGCGACAGCGCTCCCACTGGCCCCGAGAGGCGACAGCGCTCCCACTGGCCCCGAGAGGCCACAGCGCTCCCTCTGGCCCCGAGAGGCGACAGCGCTCCCACTGACCCCGAGAGGCCACAGCGCTCCCACTGGCCCCGAGAGGCCACAGCGCTCCCACTGGCCCCGAGAGGCCACAGCGCTCCCACTGGCCCCGAGAGGCCACAGCGCTCCCACTGGACCCGAGAGGCCACAGCGCTCCCACTGGCCCCGAGAGGCCACAGCGCTCCCACTGGCCCCGAGAGGCCACAGCGCTACCACTGGCCCCGAGAGGCCACAGCGCTCCCTCTGGCCCCGAGAGGTGACAGCGCTCCCACTGGACCCGAGAGGTGACAGCGCTCCCACTGGACTCGAGAGGCCACAGCGCTCCCACTGGCCCCGAGAGGCCACAGCGCTCCCTCTGGCCCCGAGAGGCCACAGCGCTCCCACTGGCCCCGAGAGGCCACAGCGCTCCCTCTGGCCCCGAGAGGTGACAGCGCTCCCACTGGACCCGAGAGGTGACAGCGCTCCCTCTGGCCCCGAGAGGCGACAGCGCTCCCACTGGCCCCGAGAGGCGACAGCGCTCCCACTGGCCCCGAGAGGCCACAGCGCTCCCTCTGGCCCCGAGAGGCGACAGCGCTCCCACTGGCCCCGAGAGGCCACAGCGCTCCCACTGGCCCCGAGAGGCCACAGCGCTCCCACTGGCCCCGAGAGGCCACAGCGCTCCCACTGGCCCCGAGAGGCCACAGCGCTCCCACTGGACCCGAGAGGCCACAGCGCTCCCACTGGCCCCGAGAGGCCACAGCGCTCCCACTGGCCCCGAGAGGCCACAGCGCTCCCACTGGCCCCGAGAGGCCACAGCGCTCCCTCTGGCCCGAGAGGTGACAGCGCTCCCACTGGACCCGAGAGGTGACAGCGCTCCCACTGGACTCGAGAGGCCACAGCGCTCCCACTGGCCCCGAGAGGCCACAGCGCTCCCTCTGGCCCCGAGAGGCCACAGCGCTCCCACTGGCCCCGAGAGGCCACAGCGCTCCCTCTGGCCCCGAGAGGTGACAGCGCTCCCACTGGACCCGAGAGGTGACAGCGCTACCACTGGCCCCGAGAGGCCACAGCGCTCCCACTGGCCCCGAGAGGCCACAGCGCTCCCACTGGCCCCGAGAGGCCACAGCGCTCCCACTGGACCCAAGAGGCCACAGCGCTCCCACTGGCCCCGAGAGGCCACAGCGCTCCCACTGGCCCCGAGAGGCCACAGCGCTCCCACTGGCCCCGAGAGGCCACATTGCTCCCACTGGACCCGAGAGGCCACAGCGCTCCCACTGGCCCCGAGAGGCCACAGCGCTCCCACTGGCCCCGAGAGGTGACAGCGCTCCCACTGGCCCCGAGAGGCCACAGCGCTCCCTCTGGCCCCGAGAGGTGACAGCGCTCCCACTGGCCCCGAGAGGCCACATCGCTCCCACTGGACCCGAGAGGCCACAGCGCTCCCACTGGCCCCGAGAGGCCACAGCGCTCCCACTGGCCCCGAGAGGCCACAGCGCTCCCACTGGCCCCGAGAGGCCACAGCGCTCCCACTGGACCCGAGAGGCCACAGCGCTCCCACTGGCCCCGAGAGGTGACAGCGCTCCCACTGGACCCGAGAGGCCACAGCGCTCCCACTGGCCCCGAGAGGTGACAGCGCTCCCACTGGACCCGAGAGGCCACAGCGCTCCCACTGGCCCCGAGAGGTGACAGCGCTCCCACTGGCCCTGAGAGGCGACAGCGCTCCCATTGGACCCGAGAGGCCACAGCGCCCCACTGGACCCGAGAGGCCACAGCGCCCCACTGGACCCGAGAGGCCACAGCGCTCCCACTGGACCCGAGAGGCGACAGCGCTCCCACTGGCCCTGAGAGGTGACAGCGCTCCCACTGGCCCCGAGAGGTGACAGCGCTCCCACTGGCCCCGAGAGGCGACAGCGCTCCCACTGGCCCGAGAGGCCACAGCGCTCCCACTGGCCCCGAGAGGCGACAGCGCTCCCATTGGACCCGAGAGGCCACAGCGCCCCACTGGACCCGAGAGGCCACAGCGCCCCACTGGACCCGAGAGGCCACAGCGCTCCCACTGGACCCGAGAGGCGACAGCGCTCCCACTGGCCCTGAGAGGTGACAGCGCTCCCACTGGCCCCGAGAGGTGACAGCGCTCCCACTGGCCCCGAGAGGCGACAGCGCTCCCACTGGCCCGAGAGGTGACAGCGCTCCCACTGGCCCCGAGAGGCCACAGCGCTCCCACTGGCCCCGAGAGGTGACAGCGCTCCCACTGGACCGAGAGGCCACAGCGCTCCCACTGGCCCCGAGAGGTCACAGCGCTCCCACTGGCCCCGAGAGGCCACAGCGCTCCCTCTGGCCCCGAGAGGTGACAGCGCTCCCACTGGCCCCGAGAGGCCACAGCGCTCCCACTGGCCCCGAGAGGTGACAGCGCCCCCACTGGACCCGAGAGGCCACAGCGCTCCCACTGGCCCCGAGAGGTGACAGCGCTCCCACTGGCCCCGAGAGGCCACAGCGCTCCCACTGGACCGAGAGGCGACAGCGCTCCCACTGGCCCCGAGAGGCGACAGCGCTCCCACTGACCCCGAGAGGCGACAGCGCTCCCACTGGCCCGAGAGGCCACAGCGCTCCCACTGGCCCCGAGAGGCCACAGCGCTCCCACTGGCCCCGAGAGGTGACAGCGCCCCCACTGGACCCGAGAGGCCACAGCGCTCCCACTGGCCCCGAGAGGTGACAGCGCTCCCACTGACCCCGAGAGGCGACAGCGCTCCCACTGACCCCGAGAGGCGACAGCGCTCCCACTGGCCCGAGAGGTGACAGCGCTCCCACTGGCCCGAGAGGCCACAGCGCTCCCACTGGCCCCGAGAGGTGACAGCGCTCCCACTGGCCCCGAGAGGCCACAGCGCTCCCACCGGCCCCGAGAGGTGACAGCGCTCCCACTGGCCCCGAGAGGCCACAGCGCTCCCTCTGGCCCCGAGAGGTGACAGCGCTCCCACTGGCCCCGAGAGGCCACAGCGCTCCCACTGGCCCCGAGAGGCCACAGCGCTCCCACTGGCCCCGTGAGGCCACAGCGCTCCCACTGGCCCCGAGAGGCCACAGCGCTCCCACTGGCCCCGAGAGGCCACAGAGCTCCCACTGGACCCGAGAGGCCACAGCGCTCCCACTGGCCCCGAGAGGCGACAGCGCTCCCACTGGCCCCGAGAGGCCACAGCGCTCCCACTGGCCCCGAGAGGCCACAGCGCTCCCTCTGGCCCCGAGAGGTGACAGCGCTCCCACTGGACCCGAGAGGTGACAGCGCTCCCACTGGACTCGAGAGGCCACAGCGCTCCCACTGGCCCCGAGAGGCCACAGCGCTCCCTCTGGCCCCGAGAGGCCACAGCGCTCCCACTGGCCCCGAGAGGCCACAGCGCTCCCTCTGGCCCCGAGAGGTGACAGCGCTCCCACTGGACCCGAGAGGTGACAGCGCTACCACTGGCCCCGAGAGGCCACAGCGCTCCCACTGGCCCCGAGAGGCGACAGCGCTCCCACTGGCCCCGAGAGGCCACAGCGCTCCCACTGGACCCAAGAGGCCACAGCGCTCCCACTGGCCCCGAGAGGCCACAGCGCTCCCACTGGCCCCGAGAGGCCACAGCGCTCCCACTGGCCCCGAGAGGCCACATTGCTCCCACTGGACCCGAGAGGCCACAGCGCTCCCACTGGCCCCGAGAGGCCACAGCGCTCCCACTGGCCCCGAGAGGTGACAGCGCTCCCACTGGCCCCGAGAGGCCACAGCGCTCCCTCTGGCCCCGAGAGGTGACAGCGCTCCCACTGGCCCCGAGAGGCCACAGCGCTCCCACTGGCCCCGAGAGGCCACAGCGCTCCCACTGGCCCCGAGAGGCCACAGCGCTCCCACTGGCCCCGAGAGGCCACAGCGCTCCCACTGGACCCGAGAGGCCACAGCGCTCCCACTGGCCCCGAGAGGCCACAGCGCTCCCACTGGCCCCGAGAGGCCACAGCGCTCCCACTGGCCCCGAGAGGCCACAGCGCTCCCACTGGACCCGAGAGGCCACAGCGCTCCCACTGGCCCCGAGAGGTGACAGCGCTCCCACTGGACCCGAGAGGCCACAGCGCTCCCACTGGCCCCGAGAGGTGACAGCGCTCCCACTGGCCCTGAGAGGCGACAGCGCTCCCATTGGACCCGAGAGGCCACAGCGCCCCACTGGACCCGAGAGGCCACAGCGCTCCCACTGGACCCGAGAGGCGACAGCGCTCCCACTGGCCCTGAGAGGTGACAGCGCTCCCACTGGCCCCGAGAGGTGACAGCGCTCCCACTGGCCCCGAGAGGCGACAGCGCTCCCACTGGCCCGAGAGGCCACAGCGCTCCCACTGGCCCCGAGAGGCGACAGCGCTCCCATTGGACCCGAGAGGCCACAGCGCCCCACTGGACCCGAGAGGCCACAGCGCCCCACTGGACCCGAGAGGCCACAGCGCTCCCACTGGACCCGAGAGGCGACAGCGCTCCCACTGGCCCTGAGAGGTGACAGCGCTCCCACTGGCCCCGAGAGGTGACAGCGCTCCCACTGGCCCCGAGAGGCGACAGCGCTCCCACTGGCCCGAGAGGTGACAGCGCTCCCACTGGCCCCGAGAGGCCACAGCGCTCCCACTGGCCCCGAGAGGTGACAGCGCTCCCACTGGACCGAGAGGCCACAGCGCTCCCACTGGCCCCGAGAGGTCACAGCGCTCCCACTGGCCCCGAGAGGCCACAGCGCTCCCTCTGGCCCCGAGAGGTGACAGCGCTCCCACTGGCCCCGAGAGGCCACAGCGCTCCCACTGGCCCCGAGAGGTGACAGCGCCCCCACTGGACCCGAGAGGCCACAGCGCTCCCACTGGCCCCGAGAGGTGACAGCGCTCCCACTGGCCCCGAGAGGCCACAGCGCTCCCACTGGACCGAGAGGCGACAGCGCTCCCACTGGCCCCGAGAGGCGACAGCGCTCCCACTGACCCCGAGAGGCGACAGCGCTCCCACTGGCCCGAGAGGCCACAGCGCTCCCACTGGCCCCGAGAGGCCACAGCGCTCCCACTGACCCCGAGAGGCGACAGCGCTCCCACTGACCCCGAGAGGCGACAGCGCTCCCACTGGCCCGAGAGGTGACAGCGCTCCCACTGGCCCGAGAGGCCACAGCGCTCCCACTGGCCCCGAGAGGTGACAGCGCTCCCACTGGCCCCGAGAGGCCACAGCGCTCCCACTGGCCCCGAGAGGTGACAGCGCTCCCACTGGCCCCGAGAGGCCACAGCGCTCCCTCTGGCCCCGAGAGGTGACAGCGCTCCCACTGGCCCCGAGAGGCCACAGCGCTCCCACTGGCCCCGAGAGGTGACAGCGCCCCCACTGGACCCGAGAGGCCACAGCACTCCCACTGGCCCCGAGAGGTGACAGCGCTCCCACTGGCCCCGAGAGGCCACAGCGCTCCCACTGGACCGAGAGGCGACAGCGCTCCCACTGGCCCCGAGAGGTGACAGCGCTCCCACTGACCCCGAGAGGCCACAGCGCTCCCACTGGCCCGAGAGGCCACAGCGCTCCCACTGGCCCCGAGAGGCCACAGCGCTCCCACTGACCCCGAGAGGCGACAGCGCTCCCACTGACCCCGAGAGGCGACAGCGCTCCCACTGGCCTGAGAGGCGACAGCGCTCCCACTGGCCCTGAGAGGCGACAGCGCTCCCACTGGCCCTGAGAGGCGACAGCGCTCCCACTGGCCCCGAGAGGCGACAGCGCTCCCACTGGCCCCGCTTGCTCGATCCCCACGCCGCTGGTAGGTCTGGGACTAACACAGGAGCCATACCGGGTCAACCGCCTGCAAGCAGGCCGGGTCACCCCCCAAAGCTAAGCCCTCCAAGCACACCCGGCGCCTCCAAGCACCGCACTGCTCCCCGAGGGGCGTTAGCTATTCCTGGGTGAAAGTGCCTCCAAAAGCTTCGTAAGAGCTTGCCCGTGCCATGGCCCCTGTGCAGCCTGGGACTGTCCCAGGGACGGGAGGGGGGGTGGCTGTGCTGCACTCACCGTGACAAATGTCGCGTGTGAGCGGACAAGGCACAATCAGGCCAAGAACGCAGATGATGAGATGCTTGCACTGCACACAACCCCTCTGAACGGCGTCAAGGCAGCATGGAAAAGAGGCCGGACAGTGGGCAGGAGAGGTATAAGTACCTCTCCCCCGCCCCCTCCTGCCCGGAAGTGACGCAGGCATGTGGGACCCTCGGGGGTCCCCAACGCTGGGAGGCTGACTTGTGTGCCATCCTGTGGCATTAAGGGGGGCCACCCTCTTAGGAGGGCCCCCTACGTGGGCCTGGGGCAGCCCTGCATTCATCAACCTGCAAAGTAAAGGGCTGAACAAGGGCAGCCAAATACAGTGTGGCAAACTCTCCAAAAATGATTCTAAACTACTCTACCTCCTGGATCCCATCCCTGCTCTCCAAAGGTCACACCGCGTGGTCAACCCTGCAACCCTGTGTTCATTAGTCACAAACCTTTTCAGCTAATTATTGGTTCCGTGCTGTGTCTGCCTCACTTTGTGGTTGTATACGACGACACAAAGGTGCGATAGTGGGCATCAGAGTCAGCTAACGTGTTCATCAACAGCGGGAGTGCGTTACGACCCGAATGAAAAAGCAGGCATCTAGGTAAGAACATATAAACATTTGCACTCAGCCGTTCTTTCATTTCGTTGCTTCCCTGTGAAATGGAAGCAAAAAAGAACAATCCCACGAGTGGTCTACGCGCGCCACAGGAGGCGTGGTTTCAATTATCGCGCCCCGTGTCTGGGCACGATAATTGAAACTACGTGACGGCCTATTGGTGTCTATTACGTGCACGAAGCACGTAATAGACACCAATAGGCCGTGGGCAGAGCAATGCGCCCACCTTTGGCCAACAGCGTGCAGTCTTTCATTAAAAGATGCGCGCTAAGGCCAATGGGGTAGCTGAAAAGGAAACGCACACGCAAAAGCATGTGCGATTCCTAGGTCAGCTTAATTTCCCCGTTTTCACCTACTAGAGGTCTCGCGACCTGCGTTAAGCATTTCTCCTCGTTTCGCCAAGTTAAGACCAGATTTTCCCTGGTCTTAATTTTGGCACTGCCTCCAATTTACGCCACCCTTGTAAATAGAGGGCAGCGTCAAAATCAATGAGCGTTGTGGTGGAACGCCCACTGCTGCACCCATTGCCCACCTCTTTCATGCTAAATATAGTGTAAGGGGAACCTATTTACAAGGCAGCGTTAAGCCACTTTAAGAGGCTTAATGCTGCATTGTAAATAAGGCGAGGCCCTATCACAACAGGGAAGTTGGAAAAAGTGATGTTCCCGTGGCGATAGGGGCTTGTTCATATGTCCCACAGTTTTGGAGATGCATATAATTAATAATGCTTGCAGGTTACAGCTAAAATAGCGGCACTAGTGAAGTATTACATTATTACGTGAGGCCACTGATCAGACCCCTCTGATTTCAAGCTTTGCTATTTGGGCTGGGAGTTGTGTTTGCCTTGTCGAGGGGGTGAGATAGTGAAGACTGAGAGCTGTTCAGCGTCCAACAATACATTTTCTGAATATTCCACACTTGAGAGAAGTTTGGGTGTTTGTAAGCCACCAATCAGAGCAGCCTACTTGCTTCTCATGCTCACCGGGTCGAGCTGCAAGGAGTCTGGCATCTAATATGTTACCTGAACATGGGAGCCTCCAGGCACAGACCAGCTCACGTTGATTGAGACACTTCAGGTTTGTGGGTCTGTGTTTAATTTTTTTTTTTAAGTTTTCAAAAACCTTTATTGTATGATAAAATATGGTACATCAGTGCAATGCAATCAGATAATATAGTGACAAGCAGCAATGCTAATAATCAGCACCTACCCGCATGAGTCAGCAAACATTGTAGTAAATAAGACCCGTTTAGAACCAAATCGCCCCCCACCCCAACCCATATCCAATATTGTTCACAGTGCTGAAGGTGAAGAAAGAACAGAAAAAACAGCATCTGATGGTTTAGCGAAGCAATTAAACAAATAAAAGCCTGTGTGACCTAGGTAACTCAGCATGCAGGGCGCATACTACGTAGCAGCCTTAGACAATCTTGCAGGTACTCATGGAGGTACATCATCTTGCAGAGGCCCCGTAGTTCCGATTTCATCACAGTCTTATAGTGGTCAGGGCGGTGCATGCAATACACAGAACGTGAACTGTACATTTATTACATCAATTGCCATCTGTGTTCCCCGTTTAATCTCTGCATTCCTGTATCGCCTGCGGGTCTCCCCCCCCCCCACATTGTTTTCACTTTCCAGCTCCTCCTCCCCTTCGCTGCATTGCCGGGGGAGGTAGGACGTTAGCGGACTCCATATGTCTTTGGGACGCGACTTAAGTGGCAGGAGTTCCACGTATGATTGCAACTGATCCTTACATGTGGCCATGGTAGAAATCCATATCTTGAATTTAGGGGCCCGCCCTCTCCCCCATATGCAGGCTACTTGTCGCGTGGCCAGTAATAAACTCATCGCCAAGAACGTTTTGTGGGTTGTCTCTACAGTGTGCGGGAGACCCAGTAGGGCCAGGCGCGGGCACGGCGCTATGTCTGAAAGACCTGCGAAGACCTGTAACCAGTACTCGGCTATCTTGGGGCATGTCCTTGCTAAGTGTGCAAAGTCCGCCCTGTTCCCTCCACACCGGGCGCCGCGGTCCGTTTCCCATAGTCGGATTCTATGAAGCTTGGCCGGGGTGTGGTACAGCCGATGAAGCTTGGCCGGGGTGTGGTACAGCCGATGAAGCTTGGCCGGGGTGTGGTACAGCCGATGAAGCTTGGCCGGGGTGTGGTACAGCCGATGAAGCTTGGCCGGGGTGTGGTACAGCCGATGTAAGAATTTAAAGTGTATGAGGCGCAACCTAGCATTACTGGTGATGGCGTGTGTCTGTGTACAACTGGTTTCCCATTGTTCATCCGTTAGTGGGGACTCAAATCCCTGTCCCATTCAGACTTGGCTCGCAGAGGAATAGTTTGCGGCGTGTTCTGCACATGTTTATAGATTAGTGAAACTACGTGCCGAGGGGTTTCCGTTTGTAAGAGTGCGTGTAGGGGCACCAGGGTGACAGGCTCCTCCGGGAAGGAAGGACTGAGCGCACAAACCGCTTGTCAAAGCCATGTGTATAAAAAGACATCCATAGTTGAGGGTGAGCGTTCGCCAAAGAATTGGTCTAGTGTACGAAATTGCCCATTGAGGTAGAGATCCCCCCAAGTGCGGTAATTAAGGCCTAGCAGCATCTTGCGTCCAATAACCTCGCATGTGACATGTAGTCGGGAGTCATTGAGTAAGGGCAGTCGAGGTGAATAACGCAGTGGACTGTCCCTACATCAGGCTATACGCTGCCATGCCATGGCTGTGGAGTCGACTGTCGTCGGGTTGCGTTCCCTATCACCTACAGCGGTGAATATGAAGTTAGAAATAGGTGTCGGCCGCATATGTCCCTCCTCAACCCGCCAGGTGGGCCATGTATGGTGGAGGGTGGAACCAATAGGTGGCAAAGTGGGCTTGCACGCTATCATAGTAGCGTTCGAAGTTGGTTACATCAAAACCTCCTTGATAGTTGGGTAACATCATTGTACTGAGGCTGAGTCACGCTTGCTTCGCTCCCCAGATAAGCTGTGTCAATTGTGTATTCAGTGTGCGGAAGAAAAATTTGCCCGGATTGTACGGGATATTGGTAAAAAGATACAGCAGTTTCGGCAGAATCACCAGTTTAATCAGTGAGATGCGTCCCGCCATTGAAAGTGGGAGGCGCAACCATTTGGTAATGTTGTCAGTGATTTTATCTATTGCCACCCCGTAATTTGTTCTCATAAGGCTCTCTCGTTGGCGCATGATCTGCACACCCAGATATCTTAAGTCATCCATTTCCCATACCAATGGGTAGTCAAGTTGGTGCTGTGGTGTTGCGTCCGTGAGGGGGAAAACTGCAGATTTGGTCCATTTAATTTGTATCCCCGCGATATACCCACATTTCGTGATTTCGCATAGGATAGGGTTAAGATTTTCCCGGAGCTTATGGATGTAGGGGTTCTATGGCAATCGCAAAAAGTATAGGGGAGATCGGGCATCCCTGGCGTGTACCTCTGTGTATGTTAAATGGCGAGGATCTGGACCCATTTAGTACCACTACAGCTGTTGGTTGGTGGTATAATATTTGTATTCAGTTTAGAAAACTATATGGGAGCCCTATTCGTTCTAGTATGCCCAGTAGATAATCCCACTCCAGCGAGTCAAACGCCTTCGTGGCATCAAGGAATACAGCCACAGCTTCGCAATGTGGGTCAATATCTTGCATTACCGCATGGAGAGTGCGCAAGTTATGTGATGTTGAACGGTGTGGTACAGAGCCCGCTTGATCAGGGAGGACAAGGCGCTCCATTAATAAATTAAGGCGGACTGAGAGAACCTTCGCTAGTATTTTAGTGTCGCAGTTTAGTAGGGACAATGGCCGGTAGGAATCGCACTGCACAGGAGGTTTGCCAGGTTTAAGTAGCGATGTTATGAGGGCTTCTCACATAGTTGCTGGGAGGAGCCCCTCCTCGAGTGCAGCGTAAAATACCTTTTTTAGGATGGGAGCTAATAGGGGTGCGTAAGCTTTATAAAATTCGATTGGCAGGCCATCCGAGCCTGGTGCCCGGCCCGACTTCATTGTCATGATGGCTTCCGTGATCTCGTCTAACTCTAGTTTGAGATTCAGGAACTTCTGTTGGGTAGGCCACAGCCACGCCAGCGCAATGTCCTCTAATTATGCAGGTAGGTCTAGTGGTGCACCTCTATGTGACGAGTAGAGTGCCTTGTAAAAATCATGGAAGACGCGAATCTGGCCCGTTAGTTGACAAGGTGTTTTTCCCTGAGTGTCTTGAATGGCAGTTACGTAGTTGGCAAATTTAGGGGGTTTGATGGAGTTCGCCAGAGCTTTCCCGGGGCGGTCCCCCTCACCATAAATGCGTGCCTCATGCGGCTTACCTCAAAATTTACATTCCCTGTCTGCTGTGATTTCGTATTCAGATCGTTTTTCACGTATATGGGCCATGGTCTCTGCATCATCAGCACCTTGACTTAGTGTGCGCTCTAACGCCTGCAGTTCAGTTTCCAACTTGCAAAGGTCCGCCCTTAGGTACCTTAGTATCCCTCCACCCTTGGCTATGCACCACCCATGTACAGTAACTTTAAAAGCCTCGCACACCATTGTGATGCTGGCCACCGATGTCAGGTTATGGTAAAAAAAGTCCTGGATGTCCTGCTCTAATTCAGCCTTAAAGGCCGTGTCAGCTAAGTGGGAGGGGTTAAGACGCGAGCCCAAAAACGGGGAATAATCCACTGTAATCTGTAATTCTACTAGCACTGCGGAATGGTCTGAAAAGGTGCGGGGTAGGTGGACTGCCTGTGTGAGCCAGTGTGCCATCCCTGTGGACATAAATACATAGTCAAGTCGAGCCCAGGTGGCGTGGACTGCTGAGTAAGGTGTACCTTCCCTGAGCCCTGGGTGCATGTGCCTCCATGTGTGTATCAAGCCGTTTGACTCCGCTATATCGCGCAGTGTACGCTGCGTGGCATTGTAATGTGCAGGCAGGGAGAGAGATCTATCCATTTGTGGCTGTACGGCAGTGTTGAAGCTGCCCCCCAGGAGAACATGGGTGATGCCCAGTGCTTGTATTTTGCCCCATAGCAAGAGCAGTGGGCTGGGAGTGTCAGTGTTGGGTCCATAGTAGCTGGCCAAGAGTATGTCATGCATATGTAGCTTCCCCCACAACAGGCATAATCTACCCTCCGTGTCGGATTCCATGCCTTTGGGAGAGAAGGCCACCCCACGCCTGACTAGGATGGTAACTCCCCTAGAATAGGTAGAGTACGATAAAAATTACGACAAGTGGCCCATCGGGCTGCAAAGGGGGGGTTGTCATTGGGCGCCAAATGTGTCTCTTGTAAAAGGGCTATTCTTATATTATGTCTATCCAAGTACCCCAATATTTGCCTGCGTTTTCTAGGGTCATTAAGGCCTCGAACATTCCACGATGCCACTTTGAGCGATTGGGGCTCGTGTATCTCACCTATCGGTCCCACGGTGGTACATTTTTAAAAAACTGCATGAGCTTCGGAAGAGTTATCTCACTCCCAGCACTGAAAAAAGAACTGCAAATCAAATTTGGATATCCCGCCCACTCCGGCGTCCCCAACTTGCCGGGTATTGATTTCCCACCCACAAAACTAAAGCACATTTCAACTGTCGAAATTTCCCCCAAGTAACAGTGGGGGTTAGGGGTTCACCCTATGGGGGGGAAGTACCACTAGGGGCGCCCGACTTGCCCAAACACCTCCATACTCACACCCACTAGTCTGCCAGCTGTTAGGCAGGGCAGCCAATCGTGGGACGTACGTGGGTAGCCGAGCACATCTACAGTTCGCATATTCAAAAAGCAAAGGGGGCATAGTAGGATATCATATACATCACCAAAGAAGCTCATTCAGTCCCAGCATGAGGAAGCGTTGTGTCTCTACCAATTGGGCAACCATCTCCCTGGAGTTCAGTCCTGGTGTGATAGTGGAGAGCTTGATCTGGTGCGTTCATGGGAGCCAGTCTCTTGTGCGGATGCCTTTTTTAAGCGTTTGATGTAATCCTCTGCCTGTTGCAGGGTGATGAAGAAATGTTGTTTCCCTCGGTGCCTGATTTTGAGCTTCGCAGGGTAGAGCATAGCATAGGGGATCTCTTGTGTCTGCAGCTTCTTTTTAACATCCGCAAATTTGCGTTGGGCCTCCTGCACAGCCGGGGTGAAATCAGGAAAAAAGGCCAGGGTCGTATTTTCGTAAGGCACTCGTTGTTTGTCCTGGGCCAGGTGGAGGACCGCATCCCGGTCACGGTAGTTAAGTAAGCGGGCTATGATGGGTCTTGGTGGTGTACCTGGAGGGGGGCGGGCCGCTAAGGATCTATGCGCCCTCTCCACAGTGAGGTGAGGAGAAAAAGAGTCTCTGACGAAAAGGTCTATTAGCAACTTTTCTTTAAAGTCCTCCGTGCGGCCTGTCTTGGTGGTCTCTGCAAGGCCCATTATGCGTATATTGTTTCTGCGTGACCGAGCCTCCAAATCCTCATATTTGTCGACTATTACCTTGAGTAACTTATCCATTTGTGAGACGTGGCAGTCCCGAAACGTCGCTCCGTCCTCCAAGTCCAATATTCTACTCTCCGCTTCTTTCAGGCGAGTGTCGTGCTGGCCTAGTTTGGCTACCACTGTGTCCATTCTAGCATTTAAAGTGTCTATTTTAGAGTCGATGGAGGTGAGGCTATTCTTCATCCCGAGCAGGATTTCCCGCCAGTCTTCCAGGGGCGGGCCGCCATTTTGTTGTGCTGCAGATACCGGCGGTTGGGACGCTGGAATTTTGCAAGTCTCAGAAGGGATTTTAGATTGCTTAGCGTCCGAGCGTCTCATCTTGCTACAGCACTAATAGGCGGTAGGAGCAGAGTCTCAGCACGTAATATGCGGGAGTGCAGATTGTATTGGTTGGAGATATCGCACCAGTCCCCTGATCCTCAAGCCGGTTATTGCAGACCCTCGGGCTAATCCCTGCTCCAGTCAATGTAGAGAGCTCAACAGGGCGCAGTGGAGGGATCCGGGCAAGTCATGCCGCCCGGGGTGTGCTCAGTTGCAGCCCAAGATTGCCAACTCCACCACTCAGGTGCTGGAGGCAAGGTGAAGAACCCTTTTCAGTCCCCAACATCTTGAAGATGGTGGAACTTATCCAATCAGAGCTAGGACTATATCCTTCTCACACAGGAGGTGGGCATAATAGAGGCTGTAGACACCCCGGGTAAGGGGCCCATTAGCCAGTACCTGTCACTCCCTTGTAACAACCCTAAATCCAGTATTTAGGTAGCATCCCCAGACCCTGAACTTCAGTTCCTGATGACCTAAGATGAGCCACACACAAAAGAGGTGCACAAGCAGAGAAGACAGCAGATAAGTTCTTACTTGCCCCCAGCTCTACTGGCCTGTCTGCAGCCCTCGACAAAAGATGACCTTCCTGCAGCCAGTGACCTCCAAAACCTTGGAAGGACTGCCTGCCTTTGACAATGATCAAGATCTGCTGGGAACAGCAGACCTCTTCTGAAGCAACAATCTTCAAGCAAAGACTCTGTGACCTGAAGAACCACAAAACATGATCGCCTGGTTCCACCTCTGCATCTAATGCCTCTGGCTCGAGTCCAAGTGGTCCACTGGTTCCAGCAGGGTTCGTCAGCAAAGCTAGTCTCTCCCGGACACCTCAATGCCACCTGCAGGCTCTGCAGAGAGACCCCCTCAGCCGTGACCTGCTCCAGTAAGCCGTTTCTGACACCAAAACTCACCACTGCACCCGCCAGCCCTGTGTCTTGGTTAAGCAGACCAAAGGTGACACTACAACCCCAAGCATTGCAGCTTACCTCTCCAACTGTTGGTTTATTTTGACCAGCCTCTGGGCCTGAGCCTGCAGCCCTGTGACAATTTTGCTTTTCTCCATTGTTTTACATTGGGCACACGACAATGTGTTGGCACACTGCCACCCCTGTGCCGCTGGTTGTATAGTATTTGGGTTGCTTTAGATCCTGCCCAGTGCTTGCTTCAACCCCCAGAGACCGGACTTCCAAGCCACTTCTACTTACCAGTAAGCATCCTCTGTCCAATTTTCTGTTTCTTCTTTGAGTTGTAGTGGGCACCATGCACCCTAATGACCCTGTGCCAATGGTTGTGTCCTATTGGCGCTGAACAGAGCATTGCCCAATTCTGTTCTTAACACTTAAAGACTGGTTTCATGAGTCGATGTTACCTATATGTATGCTGATTGCTTTCTTGCTTTCATAGGCTAACATTACAAAGACTGAAAATTGCACTAAGTATCTACTTTTTAAAGTGAAACGTATTTCTATTGCAGAACGTATTTACCTAAAACAAAGTTCTGTGGTTCTACAAAATAAATATAACAAAGTATTATTTTTATTAATTGGTCTTGGATTTATTCATTGAGTGTGTGTCTCTTTTATGGATGTATGACGTTACAACGCATACTTTTACACCGCATGCCTTTACAACGCGGTTTTTACATCGCATACCATTACAACGCATAATGCTTTTAGGCGCTGGATAGTGATTTATTTAATTTACTATTCCAACTCCAGTCCCCGTGGATAGTAGGGAAGGTGTTGGATAGTATATTAAATACATTCCCTATCCTAGAGCGCCCCCCAGCGCTATGCGTTGTAATGGTTTACGTTGTAAAAGTTGCGTCGTAATGGTAGTGCGTTGTAAAAGTTTCGTTGTAATGGATGTTTCCCCTCTTTTATTGCTACTGTGTGTACAACATATGCTTAACACTTCGGTCTGATAAACCTAACTGCTCGCCCACCCTACCACAAAAGAGAGTGTTAGTATTATCTACTTTAGCTCTGTAAAGCCTCTGGGGATCCACTGGACTCTCTATACACTATACCTCTTTCTGGTATAGTATATAGAAAGCCAGTTCCTACAGTCCACCTTGTAAGTAGAGGCCAAGTATAGCCCTTACCACCCAAGATCCAGAACATTCTGAACTGGGTAGCTCCAACAACCCAGAGTCCAGTCAGGGCATTCCTTGGCTTGACTGAGTACTAGACGAGATTTGTGTAGAATTATGGGTACATTGTGGCCCCCTCACAGAACTGACCTCCACAAAAAATGCCCCAAAAGATTAACTTGACAGTGAGCTGTCAAAAGGCTTTTGACACCCTGTAGGAAGTCCTGTAGGAAGTAACGTGCTCAGCACCCTTTCTGAAAGCTCCAGATTACAGCAAGCAGTTATAGTGCAGACAGACGCTTCTGAACATGGGATAGGAGCGGTCCCATCCCAGACCATTGATGATGGCCCCAAACAACCAGTTGCTTTCATTAGCTGGAGGCTTATCCCCAGAGAGCAGCGCTGGCGTGCCATCGAGAGGGAAGTCTTTGCTGTGGTTTGGTCCCTGAAGAAGCTGAGCCATGCTTGTTTGGTTTTCGCGCCCTAGTTCAAACTGACTACAGGCCTCTCGAATGGCTCATGCACATGAAAACCCCAAACTGTGAAGGTGGTCCATATCTATACAGCTAATGAACTTTACAGTGGATCACAGACTTGGGACTGACCATGCCAGTGCAGAAGGCCTTTCCAGGTTCTTCCACTGAAGATGAAGATTTTCTAGGGAAAGCTTAGTTTCTTCCTCTTTCATTCAGGGGGTGTCGTGTAGAAAAGTGCCTCTTTTGATATGGTTAGCCACCATTTTTGCCAGGAACATGAAGTGATTTCAAATGAAAGTGCACTGGGTCTCTGCTAACCAGGGGGCATATTACCAACAAGTAGCGATAATTATCGCTAAATAGGCTTAGCAACGATTTTTTTATCGCTGCTTATCGCTGGATATGTTAGCGGAGAAAACATGCTATTAGCAACGTTTTTCTCCATTGTGCTAAAATATCCAGTAATAGAGGCGAAATGCGTGAATATCGCTGAGAATACAGCGATATTCACGCATTAGCGACGAAATGCTCTTAGCCATGTTATCCACCTCCCACTGGATAACATGGCTAAGAACTGGTCTGAGCAGGTGTTGGTTTTTGGCGATAGCAGGAATATTTCCATCGCTACGCCTGCCTTGCTAATAGGCGATAGCGACGTTAGCGACTGAAGGTTGGGTACGCCCACTTTGCATGTCATTATCGATAAATATCGCTAACATGCAAAGCGGGCCCCAAACCGCTCGCTATGGAGTAGTGTGGCTCACTGGTTAGAGGCGGCAGACCCGGGAGCAGAAGTCGGCCTGGGACCAGGGTTCAATTCCCGACGCGGCAGGGTTGTGGACTTGGGTCAGCGGACTCGATAATTCTCGCTTCGGTGCTTACTCTAATCAGGGGTTCCACTCAGTAACTCTGGGCATTAGCTTGCCTAATCTCCACAACGGCCCCATCAATTCCGGGGATGCCTGGCTCCACCTTGGGGACTCCCAGCAGGGACCATCCCACAGGGAAAGCCAGGACGGGTTCCCCAGAGTTATACAGCGCCAGGAAACCTACGGACGGGTAGCAGTGCGCTTTACAAGCTCAAATACATTTACATTTACATTTACATCACCTAAAAGCTGTCACTATTATCAGTTAGGGACAGCTTGCTAATAGAGCGATAGAATTATCGCCGCTTAGCGGCCAAAAATGGCCACTAAACCAGCGATAATTGCCTATCGCCACCCTTGGTAATATGTCCCTTTATTCCCAGTGCCAGAGCTTTTCCCCCATAACTGTACCATGATTAGCACACCTTCAACCACCCCTGTAAGTTCCTAGTAGATGGTACCCCTGGTACTTAGGGCTTTGGGATTGAAGAGGGTCCACTGGGCTGCAGCACCAACTATGCCACCCTCAGTACCCCTTACCAAAACCATTCAAACTGCCACTGCAGACTGCGTGTCTTGGTGCAGAGAACACTGAAAAGTCAACAGGGCACACATCCTTGTGTTAATATATGTGTGTTGCGCACACCTATTTATATGTTCACTCTAGAAAAAATGTTTACCCTGTAGTTTTAATATTTAGCTTGCTGGTCAGGAATGTCTCCCTGGCTCACTTGTAACCTGTGAAACAAAAAACAATATCTCACCAGGTGTTATTTGGTAGGCTAGTAAATAAACATGTACATTTAGTTTATAAATGAACAAGCAGGGAGACTCAAAGTTTCAAGGAAGTGCCAAAGGCACATGTTGGCAGATTTATGTTGCCTGACGCATCTCTGCAAATCAGCAGAGAAGCGCCAGGAAAGATACGGCAGGCAAGTTTATCCTTGCGCCACCCATGATGCACCGCATTTACAATGCGGCGCACCATGGCACAGGAATGAACAGATGCGTGTCGCATCTAGGGGGTGAAGTTGGCGCAGTGCTGAAGTTGTGTTGCATGCGGCACGCAACTTCAGCACTTTTCCAACTTGCCCTTTCTGTTAACGTGGTGCGTCAAGCCTTACGCCTGCTTCAAGCAGGCGCAGGGTTTTGACGCATCAGCGTTAGTAAAGTGACTCAGTGAAATCTTGTAGATTTCACTGAGTTACTTTCCAGGGGCGTTCCTGCGACGGAACGCCCCCCCCCCCTTCGTGGAAACGCCCACATGAAACCTGACGCAGGTTTCATGTGGCGCAGGGCTTCACAACGTGACGCATCTCTCAGATGAGCAACGTTGTAAATACCCCGCACCATGGCGCATCTTTTGCGCCGCCGCTGCGTCGCAAAAGTGACGCAACGGCGGCAAAAATGAGGCGCAAGGGCCTTGTAAATCTGCCCCATTATATTTAGAACAAGTAAAGTGAAAACAGTAGCATCAGCACTATTGACAATGAGTGTGGGAGCAACCAGAAAAAGCTTTGTGCACATAAGTTCTCGTGACACCCAGGGTGGACGGCTCAAGTGACAAGTGACACAGCGATGATTGGCGCAAGGTGTGCAATAGTGATAT
Source organism: Lissotriton helveticus (assembly GCF_964261635.1). NCBI lineage: Eukaryota > Metazoa > Chordata > Amphibia > Caudata > Salamandridae > Lissotriton > Lissotriton helveticus. The sequence goes on along the minus strand of NC_136061.1, from coordinate 3,505,618 downwards.
TTTATTTTTATTTATTTTGAAGGGTTTATATAGCGCTAGCTTCACCCGAGGGTATCAGAGCGCTTTACATTAGCAATGGAAATACACAAGAAAACAATATGGTAGTTGGTCGAAACGGGTTGTAAAGGTGTTCAAACCAATAAAAAATACAGGGAATAATTTAGGGAAAACAATAGTGATAAAAGGTACATATAGGAAGAGATAGAGAAGCAAGTTGCAGGAACCAGAATGTTATTGTAAATAGTAAATGTAATAGTATATCAAGGAGGATTCAAAGGACATAGTAGGTAGTGAGTGGTAAAGAAAAGGGGGGGAGAGGGAGGCTACAAGAGAAAAATGGAGGGGTGAATGGGGGAAGGGGGAGTAGTCTAAGGAGGGAGGAGGAGAGGTAGTCAGAAAGGAGATCCGGGATTTAGTTTCCCCAAAATTTAGTGAGCAAATTAATTTTAAGGTCTTTTTTGAATCTGTGGTAGGATGCGTTGCATCGAAGGTCTTTGGGTAGGGCATTCCAAATGGCAGGGGCCTTACCAGAGAAGGAGCGGGATTTCAAAGCAGCTTTTTTGAGTAGGGGGAATGAGAAGGAGAGTGTTGAAGCTTCTCAGTGTTCGGGCACAGCCAGCTTTTTTAAGTTTATTGGAGAGGTAGGATGGGCTTCTGGTAAAGGGCTTTGTGAGTAATGCAGGCAATTTTATATGAGGATTTGCCTTCAATGGGGAGCCACTTGAGGGACTTGAGGGCAGGGGAGATATGGTCAAAGCGTTTACAGTTTGTTATTAGCCTGGCGGCGAGTTTGAGAATGGATTGGAAGGGGGCCACGTGGATTTTGGGAGGGCCAGAGAGAAGGGCATTACCATAGTCTATTTTGGATAGAAACAGACACTGGATAACTAATTTGAAGTCTTCAGCTGGTATAAAAGGTTTGATTTTTTTTAGCGATGCCAGAGAGTGAAGAGTGCACTTTTTGCAGAGTTCTTGACATGGGAATTAAGTGTGAGTTTAGCATCATCAGCATATAGGTGGTAGTTGATTTTTTCTTGTTTGAGTATCAGGTTAAGGGGTTCCATAAAGAGGCTAAAGAGAGCGGGAGAGAAGATGGATCCTAGTGGGACGCCAAGGGAGACAGAGGTTGGGCTAGAAAGGCAGGTTTGAATTTTAATTTGTTGGGCTCTATGTTGAAAGTAGGAGGTGAACCAACTAAGGACAGTGCCACTGAGGCCGAAGCGATTTTTTAGTGTGTTGAGTAGGGTTGGGTGGTACACTGTGTCAAATGCTGTGGAAAGGTCAAGAAGGATGAGTAGGTAGGTCTCGTCCTTGTCCAGGGCTAGGTGAATATCATCGACTATGTTGAGAAGCACGGTTTCCGTGCTGCACCCTTTGCGGAAGCCAGATTGAAGGGGGTCAAGCAGGTTGAACGTGTCAATGTGTTTGTCCAGTTGGAGGAGGGCACATTTTCCAGGACTTTGGAGAGGAGGGGGAGGTTGGAGATAGGGCGGAGATTATTAGGGTCGTTTGGGTCAGCTTTGGGGTTTTTGGGGATGGGAGTGATTTGCCCGCATTGAAGGGGGATGGGCACACTCCCTGTTGAGAGGGAGACATTGATGATGTTGGACCAGTAGGGGACGATGACATGTTTGAGATCTTGGATGAGTGCCGAAGGGAGAGGATCTCTGGTGTGGGAAGAAGGTTTGTTTTTGTCTAAAATGTTGAAGACCTCCTGTTCTGATACAGGGTGGAAATTATGCCATGAGGCGTTATTTATAATCGGAAGGGAAATGGGTTCCGGAGGGGTAAGAGAAGGGAGTGGGGGAGAGAGGGGGTCGGGGAAGTGTTCAAGGGGAGATGTGGAAGAGGTGCGGTAATCAGGGGTGGTTGAGGGGTGAGCGAGGGTAGAGTATCGATGAAAGAGCAGTCTATTTTTGCGCTTTTTTTCACAGAAAAAGTTGCCAATTTCTTCGCATTTGTAAGTGGAGGCTACCGGGTTAAGGTGTGCCGAGGCGGTTTGGTTTCTAATAATGTTGAACAGTTCTCTAGGTCTGTTTTTGGCACAAGAGAGTTGAAGACGGAAGAATGACGCTTTCTCTGAAAATATGTGGTTTTTTGTAAGAGGATCTTGCAGTTCTAAGGAGGGCAAGATGGGATGGGGAGGGGGTGTTGTCTCCACGTTCTTTCCGCCAGTTTCAGCGAGCGTCTTCCTTTATTAAGGTCTAGTGTGAACCATGATCTAGAGGGGGCATTTTTTAATGTTTTAGTTTTCAGAGGGGCAAGTTGGTCTAACACCTCTGTTACAGTTTTGTTGAAATGCTACGTGAGATCATTAGCATTTGAAGAGGGGGGGTGAGACTAAGATGGGATTGGAGTTTATCTTCCAGTGCGCCAAGAGGGGTTTGTTTAAAGTTTCTAAATACGATTGTAGCTTTATTTATTTTTATAGGGGCAGGAGGGGCTGGGGGGGATATTGTGAACAGAATGAGATGATGGTCAGACCAGTCAATGGGGATGATGTTGGATAGGGATGTAAGATCTGGGTTGGAGATGATTGCGTCTAGAAAAGCTTCTTTGGCATGGGTAGGGGAGAGGCAAAGTTGCTTGAGGTCGCTAATCTCAAGGAGATTATTGATGAGGTTGATTGCCGGGTCATTAGGTTCGTTCCAGCAGAGGCTGAGATCTCTTAAGAAAAGGTTTTTGGAGCTGGAAAGTAACGATTTAGTTAGGAGGTCGGAGAATTCTTCTGCAAAGGGAAGGGGTTCACCCAGAAGATGATAGATGTTATTCATTCGTATAGGGTGGGAGCGTTTCATTTTGAGTTTGATGCCTAAGTATTCAAAGGTTGTGTAGTCATTGCTATTAATAGGGGAGAGTTGAAGTTCTTCTTTAAAAATGACTGTTAAGCCACCTTATATTTTTTTAGGTCTATCTGTTCTGAGGATAGAGTAGCTAGGAGGGGTCAGAAGGTCGATGATGGGTGTTGAATGGTCTTTGAGCCAGGTTTCATTGAGGAAGGCGATATCGGTGTCTTCGTTAAGAATGGTTTCCGAGATTTCAGTCGCATGTCGGACAGCTGAACGGCAGTTGACGAGCATGCAGGTCAGGGGTTTGGGTTTGGCGATGGGGGGGAGTAATTGAATACTAGTAAGTTGGGAGGTTGGTCTCGGGGAGCTCGTAGGCTCAGGGGTTCTGCTGATCCCAAAAATAACAGTGATTCTCGAGCGAGAGGAGAGGGATTCTTTAGGTGGGGGGGTCGTTAAGGTAGGTGAGGCAGAGGGCAGAGAGGTCAGGGGTGGAGTAGGTGTTAGAGGTTCGAAGTGGTCTGTGAGAGTGGCAGAGGTATTTACAAAGTACTTGTGATTCACAGGTAATTATTTACAAAGGTTTACAGAGCGCTTAACATTTTTGTGAACCAGAGCTTAGCGCCAAAAGTTGCGCTGGAAAGTCAATAGCGTTTCAACCGTCACAAGTTAGGGTCATCTTCAGTAAAAGGTAACCTTTTAGATAGCGTTGATGTGGCAAAAGAAACTTGTTATGAAATCACACGTTGAGGGCGGAGGATCTGGGGTGTCCAAGAGCCCTGTTGAGGGACCAACAGGAGGTAAACGAAGATGGGCACGATAGGCTGCCAGAGTATGTGAATCAGCGGTAGGACACCGTCCCGAGGGTATAGGAGGATCGGTGCCAACATGTGGTTGTCCTCTGTCAAGAAAATAAATTGGCCAACCACCAGGGGTAGCGGTAGGCATCCTGCGGCCCGAAGTATTTTGCAGTTCGGGTCCAAGGGGGTGATCAGAAGCTGGCGTAGTTAGGAAACATCCAGGAGATGTGGAGCAATAAATGTGAACAGAGGTCCAGGAAACAGTCCTCTGTGGGCCGTCTGTCGGGATCGGCTCAAGTCCCCCCGATCCAGACCCGTGCCGATCCTGATGGACGCCCCATAGCTGCTCTGGGGGGAAGTGCTTCACACCTCCTCAAGGCCAGAATGGCATTCTAAAGCGGGAAGCTTCAAAGGCGGTGCTGCCTTTGAAATACCATCTAGGTATTTCCAGCTAGTGAAGTATGCCAACCCCTATGGCCTGCTCCACTTTTGGCAGGCGGAGAGGTGGGAAAATGAGTTGGATTAGAAGGTGGGCCTACATTCAGCCAGCAGCACCCCTAGGGTGGGGAAGGAATATGAACGCCACTTTTGCAAATCCCCCATCTTGTCATGGAGAGAATTAGCCAACCGGGGTCAGGGCTATGCCCACTTCCCAAATTAAGTGGTCATATAAGGCTCTAGTCAACCTAATGGTAGGTAGCCCATTGGCTACTACCTGCACTTCCTCTAATGCCCCTAAATTCAGTATTTTGATGTCACTCCTGGGCCTAGAACTTTAGATCCTGCCAACCTAATAAGAAAAAGGACAGAGAAGAGCTGCAAAGAGCTGGGAGAAGAGGACGTGTGTCTAACCTGGCGCCAAGACTGCCGGCCTGCCTGCTGACTCCAATCCCATCATCAACAAAGTCGTCTCGTCCTCAAGCTGTGCTCCAAGAACCCAGAAGACCTGCCTGCCTTTGGCAAAGAACTAGGGACTCCCTTGGATTGGTGGAACCAAGCACACTTTAGGTCAACTGATATCTGAAGTAATGACCAAAGTGCTCGCCGCTGGGACCGTTGAAAGGGTGGTCCCCCAGAAACATGGCTGGAGTCCGGAAGTATGGTAGCTGGCTCTCACCAATGTTCTGACCTTTGCCACAACCAAGGATTATTTGTCGCTTGTCCGTCCACCGACCTCTCCAGACTTCACTTCCGCAAGAGGGCACTCCACAGCATCAGCGACCAACGTCGGAAATTACCCCCCTCTTGTGTTTTTGCATCTCCTTTGTGGTAGCGTTGACTGTGGCAGAAACCATCTTGGCACGACCACCTTTCCAATGATGGATCGATTGAGGCGAAGCTTTGGTGCACCTGCTGCTGGTGACAGACATTTCCATGTGTCCCTGGATCCAGGATCCCAGGGAAAGGAAATTAAGAACTGCCCATGGGCACAAGCGTTGCAGAAGCACAAGTGCGTTAACCTGGACCCCGACGGTCTTTGCTCGATGGCCCTCCTATCCCCCATTGCCTGCAATATTAAAACTGTATGACAGAGACGCAAGTTACTGCTGTGTATTATACATCCACTATCACAGTAATACTTGACAGTGTTTAAAGTATTTTATTCTGCAACTGTGCTGCAACCATATTTTCAAAAATTGCCTAATCATACTGATTTTGGTGCCTAAAACATTTGGGGGCATTTTAACAAGGCAGGCGATATGAAATTATCGCCGCTTTTGCGGCCGCAAAGCGGCGATAATTTCATCGCCCTATTAGCAAGCTGTCGCTAACATCAGTTAGCGACAGCTTTTAGGTGATAGCGAGCGGTTTGGGGCCCGCTTTGCATGTCAGCGATATTTATCGCTAATGACATGCAAAGTGGGCGTACCCAACCTGTTAGCGACTGAAAGCAGTCGCTAACATCGCTATCACCTATTATCAATGCAGGCATAGCGATGAAAAAATTTGTGCTAAGCGTGAATATCGCTGAAAACTAACGCCTCCTCAGACCATTTCTTAACATGTATATCCAATGGGAGTTGGATATTCAGGTTAAGACCCTATTGGAGTTAATGCCTGAATATCGCTGGATTTCCAGTGATATTCACGCATTAAGCCGCTATCGCCAGATATTTTTTATCGCATTGGAGATAAACGTTGCTAATAGAATATTAACTCTGCGATACAATCCGGTGATGCACGGCGATAGAAAAATTGTCACTAAGCTTATTTAGCGATAAATATCGCTAGTTGTTGATAATATGCCCCTTAGTTATTTCTCGAAATTGGTCTAAGATTTATTCTTTAGTGTGCCTCTCATTTATGGCCTCTGTGAGTACAACAAATGTTTAGCACTACTCTCTGATAAGCCTAACTTGCCGCCCATACTACCACAATTAGAGAGTTATCATTCTCTTCTTTTGCCTCTGTATACCAATCTGGATCTCAGTGGACTCTCTGCACAATGTACTTCCTTTTAGTACTCTATATAGAGAGCCAGATTCCTACATCCTCCCTTCCCAGCCCTGGCTCCAGAATCACTTGAGTGGGGTAATTAACCCTTTTTGTGCGTAAAGGACACTGCCTATTCAGGCCCACAACGAACCATCAGGATCGTGATGGGCCCTCAGTCACACCTATCCTTCCTTTGTGTGTCTGTGGTGTCTAGAGGGAATGCACAAAGGCCAGCTGTCACCCACCCCAGACGTGTATTGGAGACAGGATGAAGGCACACAAAGATTTAAGAGCAGAGAAATGCCATCTTTCTAAAAGTGGCATTTCTAAAATAGTAATGTTAAATCCAACTTTGCCAGCAAAGAAGATTTATAATTACCATTCCAATGAAATAAAACATGGCAGAGCCACTCCTCAATCAGAAAATACAGCTTAAAACTGTAATAAGGAATTCCTAATATTAACCTATGAGAGGGTAGGCCTCACAGTAGAGAAAAATTAATTTGAGTATTTTTCACTACCAGGACATGGAAAACTTGAAAGTGCATGTCCTACCTTTTGTTTACACAGCACCCTGCCTTATGGCTATCCAGGGCCTACCTTAGGACCGATTTATATGTATTAAAAGGGCAGTTTAAGGCTTGGCAAGAGGTATACAGTGCCACGTCGACATAGCAGTGCAAACTGCATACACAGGCTGTACAGTGGCAGGCCTATGACATGTTTAAAGGGCTGTGTGGGTGGCACAATCAGCGTTGCAGGCTCACTAGTAGCATTTAACTAACAGGCCTTGGGCACCGGTACACACTATTAGGGACTTACAGATAAATTAAATACACCAATTGTGGATAAGTCAATGAAACCAGGTTTAGGGAAGAATCACATGCACCTTAGCAATGATTAACAGTGTCAAAGTGCTCATAGTCATAAGGCCAACAAAAGAATTCAGCAAAAAGAGGAGGTAAATAGGCAAATAGTTTAGGGAAGACCACTCTAAGGCTGTCAGGTCTAACATAAACTGATTAGAGTAACCATTTGTACCTTTGAATTCATAAGGATATTATTGTCCGTGATACCAGTGTGTCTATGTATGAACTTACCCAAGGTCCCAGGCGACTCTTGGGTTCCCTTGTTAGCTGTAACTCTGATAGTGCTGCTCAGACCATTTCCCTCGAATCGTTTTAGCTTGATGTTGAAAGATCAGAAGAGATCCCAATCCGTTTTATGTAATACTTTGTTGTTCTTTGTTTTCCTCCACAGGGGCACCAGGATGTTCATACCAATGACAAGGAACTTAAAGAGAGGCGTCTTCTTGACACTTTCTACCGTACTAATTCTCTCTTTTTGCATTCATCGTAAGCTGCTACAGGTAGGACACACATGGTCATAGGACAAATTACAGACTGCGGAATTTGCTGTTGATGTAACCAGGGCTCAGCATGGCTTGTGGATGTGCCACGTGCAGAATGAGGGTTTATGTCTAGATACATGAATGAGAGGCTGAGAGGAACTATCTCTCCCCGGAGAGATGGCTCTTCTTATAAGTAAAGAGGTGATTTTGAGGGAAGGGTTAAATGTGCATCCAAATCACTTTACAACAAGAATGCATCCAGAGTAGGTCTGTGTATGTAACCATTTGGCTGGGACGGGTGACTCAAGAGTCGGGTATGCTGGCGTGAGCCATCGCCTGGCCATGCTTCTCTGGTGGCCACTTCTCCTGAGAGGTGCTGATGCCAGATCCATCCACCGCGATGGTTCTCTTGTGGTTGGCTTCTGAGGTGAGGTGATGGTTTCAGACACAATTCCCACCCATGCTTCTCTGATGAGGTGCTGATGGCAGATCCATCTACTGCGATAGTTCCCTTGTGGTTGGCTTCTGAGGTGAGGTGATGGTTTCAGACACAATTCCCGCCCATGCTTCTCTGATGAGGTGCTGATGGCAGATCCATCTACTGCGATAGTTCCCTTGTGGTTGGCTTCTGAGGTGAGGTGATGGTTTCAGACACAATTCCCGCCCATGCTTCTCTGATGAGGTGCGGATGGCAGATCCATCCACCGCGATGGTTCCCTTGTGGTTGGCTTCTGAGGTGAGGTGATGGTTTCAGACACAATTCCCACCCATGCTTCTCTGATGAGGTGCTGATGGCAGATCCATCTACTACGATAGTTCCCTTGTGGTTGGCGTCTGAGGTGAGGTGATGGTTTCAGACACAATTCCCACCCATGCTTCTCCTGAGAGGTGCTGATGGCAGATCCATCTACTGCGATAGTTCCCTTGTGGTTGGCGTCTGAGGTGAGGTGATGGTTTCAGACACAATTCCCACCCATGCTTCTCTGATGAGGTGCTGATGGCAGATCCATCTACTGCGATAGTTCCCTTGTGGTTGGCGTCTGAGGTGAGGTGATGGTTTCAGACACAATTCCCGCCCATGCTTCTCTGATGAGGTGCGGATGGCAGATCCATCCACCACGATGGTTCCCTTGTGGTTGGCTTCTGAGGTGAGGTGATGGTTTCAGACACAATTCCCACCCATGCTTCTCTGATGAGGTGCTGATGGCAGATCCATCTACTGCGATAGTTCCCTTGTGGTTGGCGTCTGAGGTGAGGTGATGGTTTCAGACACAATTCCCGCCCATGCTTCTCTGATGAGGTGCGGATGGCAGATCCATCCACCGCGATGGTTCCCTTGTGGTTGGCTTCTGAGGTGATGTGATGGTTTCAGACACAATTCCCACCCATGCTTCTCCGGCGAGGTGCTCTTGTCAGACTGATTTCCTGACCATGCTTCACCTGGGAGTTGCAGAAATTACAATGCTCTGCACTCAGGCCTATCCTGTGAATGTTTTTTTTCTTGTAATTTGCAAATTCCAGCTTTTTTTCACACACATTCTTTGCAAATGTTTAGCTTCTTCCATGGGGTGTTGATGTGCAGGAAACAGCAAACACGAGGAGAAATTAAACTCGTCTCGTTGCGCCAGGGTAAGACCAGGTTTTCCCTGGTCTTAATTTTGGCGCTCCTCCAAATTTACACCACACTTGTAAATATGGGGCAGCGTAAAAATCTGTGGGTGTTAAAGTGGAATGCCTACCGTAACATTGCCCCCCATTTCACGCTAAGTATAGCATGAAAGGGTGCCATATTTACAAGGCAGCATTAAGGCACGTTAAGTGGCTTAACACCGCCTTGAGAATAAGGCGAAGCCCCTATCGCCGACAGAACATTGGGATATGTGAGGCTGTGGTGGTGATAGGGGCTTGTAATATGCCCCTCAGTCTTAACTGATCTGGAGGGGCTTTCTGTAGCGATAAAAGTCTTTACTCTGGGTGTGAAGCAGTGTCCTGATCTCGATAATATGGATAAAATGATCCTTTTTCTTCACTAATAGTGAACATTTCACTCTCTCTCATTTTCATTACTCCACCTGAGACCACCGGGCACTAATGGAATGGAGGTACAGGCAGCTGTACTTCCACCCACAGTGGAGGGTGGAAACTTCCCCACCCCATTCTTGGACTCTGAGGGGGATATGTACAAGGAAGTGGCGGAGAGAGGTGTTAGCCTCCTGGCTTAAAGCCTCTGTCCGCCACTTTTGAAAAGCAAGACTGCACCATAGTTACAAGAATGTGGTGCAGCCTTGGGTTTCCCCCTCTGATGGCGCTAAGTTTAGCAACTTAGCGCCAACGCAGGCACCCTTGTGCAAGGGTGTCTGCGTGCAGGCGAGGATTGTTTATGTGTAGGAAGGTGTCCCTTGCTGCAGATCAATAATCCTAAAATGCCATTCTCTCATTGTCATGTGTGCTGCTTAATGCAGCACACATAAATTCACAAAATGGCATTGTTTATGTACAGGAAGGGGCACCTTCCTACACATAAACAATCCTTGGCATTTTGCTTATTCCATGTGTGCTGCACAAGGCAGCACACATGGAAAAACTAAAACGAGGAGAAATAAGGCATTTCTTCTCAATTCGCCAACTTAAGACCAGGTTTTACCTGGTCTTAATTTTGGCGCTGCCTCCTGTGTACGCAATCGTTGTACATAGAGGACAGCGTCAAAATCAATGGGTGTTGCGGTGGAATGCCTTCCCCAACACCAACTGCATGCCCCTTTTATGCTAACCATAGCGTGAAAGGGGGCCCTATTTTCAAGGCAGCGTGAAGCCACATAAAGAGGCTTCACGCTGCTTTGTAATTAAGGCACAGCCCCTATCGCCACAACAACGTCGATATAAATGACATTGTGGTGGTGATGGGGGCTTGTACAAATGCCCCTAAGGCGTGGTGGCAGCTGATTTGTATACTGATGTATTTCTTGTATTTGCACCATGGAGGGAGGTGACTACATGTCCAGGTATATCGCTCAGTAAGGATATTTCCTGCATTTGGATTATGGTTTCTATGCTTTGATGCTTGTGTCTCAATCATTCAGTTGCATATGTACAATAACTGCAGCTAACTAACTTGGGGAGAGGAGTTGGCCTAACGGCTAGGGCGCTCGACCTCGGACCTGGGGATCTGGGTTCGAGTCTCGGTAACGAAGCCAAAACCTCCTGTGAATCTGGGCAAATCACTTAATCTCCCCGTGCTTAAAATGAATGCGTGTCCTCATGTAACGTAACTGGTTCTATGTAAAGCGCTCTGATACCTGATTCAGTTCGGATCTAGTTCGCGCTATATAAAACTCTCCCAAAAAAAACGCTAACGCTAGTTAGCTGCAGTTTTCTTAACGCGGTCTATCACCGAAAACTATCGTCCTGTTAGCGATGTATTTTCAATAGATGCGGTGAAAACTGCCAGTAACACTAGCGTGAAGACCCATTAGAGGCAAAACAACACAACGTGACTGTTTTTTGCCTCTAGAGGCAAAAATAGCCTATAAGTCTGCCTCCGATGAAAAATAAAAAATAAACAATGGAATGCAGAATGGAGCAGCCAGGGCTAAGGGCAGCACAGATCAACTCCCATTTAAGCCTCCCAACAGCCAGGATGACCAGCCAGAGTCCCATTGGAAGATAAAATTCAGGGCTACAGCAATGAAAAGATGTGCATCGTTGTGAAAAACCAGTGATGCATCACTTTTCATTGTGCACTCCTTGCAACACCATGGTATCCAAAACCTGGAAAGTGCGGCCAGACCCCGGGCCCAGAGACCTCGTTGGGGTTGCGTCTGAGACATGTAGTGGGATGCGGAGGTGCTGTGGAGTCTCTGGGCCGTGGCAGTAGAACATTGAGGTGCGGCGATCACCCTTACCTGGTGGTGACATCTGGCAGGTCGCATGGAGACACGTTGCTGACCTGTGTGAGAAGACTGCCTTGCACCCCTTGGAACCGTGAACAGTAGAGGCGCTCCTGCCCTCCAACGAAGGGAGGTCTGCATGGCATACTAAAATCCACCACTACCCAGGGGTGCACAAAGGTGATTATCAATGGTGTGCTGTGCCTCTCTGCAGTACAGGCCGTTGCATGTTGTTCTGGCCGGATGCTGGGGAGGTGAGACCCCTGACCTGTACCAAACATTTGTGGTGGGAGTGCTGCAACTTTGCGCATAAGGGTGCCCTGTTGCTACACCTGCATCAGGATGTTCCCCAGCAGATTTGGCGGTGACTGCTGTACCCAGTCTTATGAAATCCCACCTGGCGGATTCTCCTGCTGGCTGAGTCACAGATTTGGAGAGAGTGCAGTGCATTGAGCCTCTGTGTCAATGTCCAGGTGAGGAGAAGGTGGAACGCATATCAGAGGAGGCCAGGGGGCGAGTCGGACCCAGGCCTAGCGCCTTTAGGTGACACACTCCATGCCCTGAGCCATCCCTGCGATGCGGCTGACCTACATCACTAAGGACACTGCACAAGACTGGTGGGCGACTCCAATAACTCGTTCAATAAGCTGAGAATGGCCATTGGTGGCAGTGGGTGCCTGGGGCGCTGGGCCGGTTCTGGCCCAGGCCCTTGAGTATGCAGCTTGGTCCACTGTTACTCGCTGGGTAATTGGGGAACACAGAATCTGGTCAAAACTGTGAAATCAGAAGAGGCAACTGGGTGGTGCTGCCTTTCCTTGCCCCCTGTTAGTTTGCTTTTGGGTATACGGGGGACTAAACCTTAGTAGACCTCCTCTTTCCACAGCGCTGTGCCGCCTGGTTGCTGCTGCTGCTGTCCCCATCTGCTGCTGCTGGTTCCTCTGATACAGAGGTCAGGTGTCCAAGTCCCTCCTCCACCCGTAGGCTCCTGCCTGCTCCTCATCCCTGGTGGTCCAGTGGTAGAGAGTCACTGCTCATCAGCTTGACTGCCCTCCTGTCCATCTCGTTTGTTGTTCCTGTTCATCTTTCTGTTCTTCTCCATGCTTTCCTACCTTTTTCTTTATTTTGTTTATCTTTGCTGTGTTTGGCTTTGTTGTTCCTGTGCTTTTTTGCAGTTCCTTTTTCCCTATTTTCTCCCTCATTGCTGCTGCGATCACCCATGTCCCTGCCCCCTCCAGTGTCCTTTCCCGTGCTTCCTGCCTCACAGCTGGCCAGACCCCCTGCAGCACTACTTAATGGTGGACTCTGTGGGGCCATGTACAGCAGGCATGCCACTGGTGCACCAAAGGGAAGCCAAAGGAAAGCCTGTAGGTGTTTGCCCAGCCCTTTACAGTGACCAGAACCAGGGACCCTGACTCACAGACACTCCACCGCTATGACACCAGCACCCTCCTCACACTCAACCCTTGTCGCCACGCTGCCTGCCATCTATCATCACCGAAGAATACCCTTGCACCCTGCGCCTGTCGAAACTGCAAACACACTTTCTGCTATATCAGCAAACTAGTGCCTCCTGCGGCCCAGCTGACCAACAGCACACCTGGCTGGCTCAACTCCATCCTCCTCAATGTGAAGTCCCTCCACAAATACGCCACAGACATCTGGGACCTACTCAATGTCACCGCTTCAGACATCGCCTTCTTCACGGAAACCTGGTCCAGCCCCTACTCCGGACCGGACATTGCCATTGCCACCCCTGACGCCTTTTAAATCACCCGCAAGGACCACCCCGAAAGTCCAGGAGGAGGCATTGCCATCATCTACAAAAGCCCACTCCGACTGACCACGCACTCTAATGACACAACGGTAACCATGGAACACCTCCACTCCCAGATCCGGAACAACCCCAACACCATCCTCTGCGGCACCCTCATCTACACAGGCCCCCCGGGCCATCGACCCCCATTCACCGATGTTATTGTAGACCTCATTGCACCCCAGGCTCTCCCATCCACCAACCTCATCCTACTTGGAGACCTCAAGTTCCACCTGGACAACAACAGTGACCAGAACACCACCTCCCTTCTCGGGAACCTCGCCAACATTGGACTCATTGGCACATAGCCGTACACATGATCGAACACGTCTTCTCATCCAGCGGGAACTTCAAGCACAGCCACACCACCAGACTCTCCTGGAGTCCGTATACATCACGTCTTCACCATGCCCACCGTACACAACTGCCATTATTGTCCCTCCACGCAGCTGGATCAAGGCCACCGAAGAACTTCTCGTCAATTCCCTCTGCACTACCACCCCGCCAACGCTTACAGAGAACAACACTGCAGAGCGCCACCTCAACCTATGGTTCTCCAACTGCGCCGACACCCTGGAGCCCCTCAAAAAGGACCAGGCAAACAACACTCCAAGAAGGCCAACCGGTTAACTGCTGCCCTCCACTAGTCCAGCCCAACCTGCATGCGTCTTCTTGACGAGTGATGGAGCCACAACATCAATCAACTCTGCAACACAGTCATCCTTGCACCATGGCGCAAGGGTGACTGTGTTGGCGGGTGGCAGCCATTGTGCGCCAAGGTAGGAGAAAAAAACAGAGGTGCTTATTCATGAGCCCTTTCTGACAGTTTCACACCACCAGTGTGTTCTTTTCTTGATGTGCTTGCAGCCTGATTCTTGCACCACATTGTGAGGTATTTGCAAAGTGACACATCTAGGCATATGCGTTACCTTATGAAGCCCTGTGCCACATTATACCTGCATCAGGTATGATATATGCAGGGTTGGTGGTCTAACCCAACAAAGCCTCATAAGAGTGGCACAGTGAAATCCATCAGATTTCACTGCAACAATTGTAGGATGCCACTGCATCAGTACCTTACGCCTGCCTCATGGCAGGCATAAGTGTGACACAGTTCACAGGGATAGCCAGGCCCCATGCATTGCTGGAGTTGTATCATGTTTGTGACACAACTGTAGCAATGCGTGACTTTAGCGCTGACAGATAATCAGAATTCCTGACGTATTTGTCATTAATTGCGACATGGAGCGTTGTCCAATGAATACAGCGCATCCATGGTGTCGCAAGAAGGGCTTAGTGAAAAGTGGTGCAACGCTGTTTTGTTGCAGCAATGCAATACTTTTCATGAATGAGGCCCAGGAATGCACCCTATCTTATTGATAGGACGCATTCCTGTCTGGCAGTTTTGTCACTGGGCAGTGCAGCAACATTCATTGCAGCACTGTCCATCACTAAAATTTTCTGAAATGAGGCCGCAAGTGTTTGCACCATTTTTAAGACCAGCTATTTTCTGTTCTTAAAAAACTGCCTCTAACTACAGTTAGAGGCAGTTATTTTGGTTTTGCACCATACAAGGAACTCCTTGTACATATCTCAAATTGAGGTTAGCTGCAGTTTGTGCATGGGAAAGCCTACCTTGCATCTCATTTTCGTTAACTCCTGCTAGCAGAAGTGGCAATCTTAAAAATGGACGTTTTCGCCATAAAACTGCCAGAACTGAGGTTAGCAGCAACTTGTTATAAGGCGATTAAAAAAAAAGCTGCCGTAACGTAAAAAAATTGATGCTACGGCGGTGTTAACTCCTTGTACATAAGCCCCTCAGTTGTCTCAACAGTGGCTGACGTCTATGCAACAACATACATTCAAGCAGAGATTGTCCCAGCAACGATGCTAATATCTGGCTAGTTTCAAAAGAGCAGGCTATTTTGCATCCATTAGTTTCACCTCACTTGTGGTGGCCAGATCGATGACTTAGAAGTCCACGTGACATTAAACATTCATTTTTCTTTTACTACTCTATGAAGGGAAGATAGAAGTGCAGGAGTATGGATCCTTTTAATTGTTGCTGAGGTGCTGATATCTGAAGTTGACATACTTCATCAGGGCCTGGCTTCCACCAATGCTGGTGGCTTACCAATGGTTTGGATTCTCAGGTGCCTGTACCTTGTCTTCATTTCGGGGCCACTTGTTGAAGCTCTGCAGCTTCCATGTCAGAAAAGAAAATGCCAGAAACAGATCTGTTCAGTCTCAAGTGCCTTTGATGCGGTAGTTAAGCCTTGCACAGGATGAAACAACTACAGCTGCTTCCTCTGGAAGAAAATCTGTAGTGGACCAGTTTGGCAGGCAGAATAGCTGTTGTGAATAAGAGGAACCAAGGCCCATTTCACTAAGACCAGCAGGCAAGATTGGCTCAAGGAGAAGCTTCCTCAGGAGTCACTAACATTTGCTGCTCAGCACCTTTACCAAATCTCAGTCAAAATGATCTTCATCACAAAACAGTCAAGTGCGTCCGAGACGCACTGAAGCTTTGCACTTGATGGTGAACCTGCAACAACCCTCAACGTGACCCTTATACACCTGCTGCATTTTATGATAGTGTGTGCCTGCAACAGTGACTTAGTGATGGCCAGGGATTGCTGCATGGTTAAGGCACGTTAACAACCTCTGTAACTTTGTGTTTGATGTACAGCTTGGAGCGACAGGTCACTCCATCACAAATGTGATGGATATCTTGTCCTCTGGATTACAAGTGCCCTTGAATATAAGGGACTTAAAACAGCTGGAGGAATATCCATCACGTTTGTGTCACAGTAACCCGGTCCGCTAAATTATAAATCAGGCCTTTTGTTGGGTACCTGAGTGCCATGTTCTTTTTGATGTAAAGGATTGTTGGGTTCCCATTTTCATAAAGTATTCCGAGGTAATACTTTTTGTGTGGAGCAAGTTGCATCACATTCAACACCCCTCATGCCTTTCTTCAACTCTTAGATATCACAAATGCAAGTTTTAGGTATCTCCTACCAATCACTTAGGGGTTCCCTCCTTCGGGACTTCCTTAAAAAGCAACCCCCAAAGTTTCTACCTCTCTTGAGCACTAACTGCAAAGTGGCTTCCCATTTCAGAAATATCCAGGAACATCCTACTTTATCCCCTTAAATGCCAATCAATGCTGAAGGTTTGAGGTTTGCTTCTTAGGGTCAGATTACAATGTCATCTGGAAATTAAACTGATTGAATCGGGTCCGGACTAGTGTCCAAACGAATCGGGTCCTGCAAGTTCGACCTACCTATTATGATGCTTCCCAACATCGTTCGGTCGGACTTGCATTGACCTCAATGGGAGGGTGTGTTCTGAACGAGATCACAGGCTCCCATTGGAAAAAGGTGTGGTTGGACTCTCTATGACAACTTTGACGAATATAACCAAAGCACCAACCCAACACCACCCACCAGCAACTCTACTCAGCCGGCCATCCTCACCTGGACCCCTGTCACCACAGAAGATACCACAAAGACCATGAGGTGCACACACTCTAGAGCACCCGCCAACCCCTGCCCGCTACACATCTTCCACAGGGCCACCTCTGACATCACACCAGAACTACGATGGACAATCAACTGCACCCTTGCAACAGGCACATTCCCCGACGACTGAAAACACGTAGAAGTAAAACCCTTCCTCAAGTAGCCCTCCGCAGACCTGATTGACCTCAAGAACTACAGGCCCATCTCCCTCTATCCCTTTGCCACCAAAGTCACCAAGATTATTGTCAACATCCAGCTAACGTACTTTATAGAATCCAACAACATCCTCGAAACATCTCAAGCTGGCTTCCGCTGCGACCACTCTCCTAGCACACTTCTCGACCAAGGCCACACTGCAGCCCTCATTCTACTAGACCCCTCAGCAGCCTTTGACACTGTCTCCCACTGCACACTAGCCGCCAGACTCCCCAACTTTGGCATATAGGGAAATGCCCTAGACTGGATCCACTCCTTCCTCCCCGTCCAAAGTCAAAGAATCCGACCCCCTCCTGTCCTCTCCGAACCAACAGAGATCAGATGCGGAGTACCCCAAGGATCCTCCCTCAGACCGACACTCTTCAACATCTACATGGCCCACCTTGCAACCATCGCCAGAAAACACGGACTCAGCATAGTATCCTATGCCGACGACACCCAGCTCATACTCTCCCTCACCAAGGAACTCAACATCACCAGGCACAACTTCCAGGAAGGAATGAAGAAGGTTGCTTTCTAAAATATGAATGTAAAAATGTAAAATCTGTATTTGTAAAGTGCAAACTACTCACCCTTATGGGTCTCAAGGCGCTGGAGGCCGTTGTGGAAATTAAGTGAGCTATTGCCCAGAGTCACATGGTGCTGAGCTGAGCTGCCACCAGAGCCGGGGATTGAACCGTAAACCCAGTGCTCCGAAGTCAGCTGCCCTGGCTGCTGCACCATACCTCTCCGCATTCTAGGTGAACAGCAGCTGCCTGAAGCTCAACTTGTTGAAAACAGAAGTCCTCATTCTCGGATCCACCCCCTCCATGTGAGACGACATCTGATGGCCCCCTGTCCTAGGTAACCCTCCGACACCCACGGACCACACCCGCCACCTCGGCATCATACTCAACTCCTCCCTCACTATGAAATGAGATCAATGCAGTATCCTCCACATGCTTCAACACCCTCTGCAAGCTCCTCAAGACCTTGAAATGGATCCCCCTGAATCCAGGAAGACCATCACCCACGCACATCACTAGAAGGCTGGACTACACAAACGCCCTCCACGCCAGAATCAACAAATCACTACTCCACAAACTCCAGACTGTCCAGAACGCCACAGCCAGACTCGTCCTCAGCATCCCACAACAAGAACACATCACCCAGCACCTACGAGGTCTCCACTGGATCCACGTCGAAAAAAGAGTGACCTTGAAGCTGCTCACGCACACCTACAAAGCCCTCCACAACACCGGACCCCAGTACCTCAACGCCCCCAAGAGAAACCTCTGCTCAGCTGACATAGCCTTGGCCGAAATCCCCCACATCCACAGAGCCAGAACGGGAGGCAGTTCCTTCTCCTACATCGTGACCAAGACCTTGAACGAACTCCCCCTCAGCATCAGACAATGCCCCACACTGCAAGAATTCAGGAGAAGCTTCAAGACGTGACTCTTTGGATGATCTGAGCTGCCAGAAACACCCCCTCGCCCTCCAGCACCTTGAGACCCTCACAGGTGAGTAGTACGCTCTTCAAATCCCTGATTGATTGTTGGGGAAAACCTTGCACCCTGTGGCCGGCACCCAATGGTTCATACCACACTGTGCATGGTTGGGAAGAAGGGTCTCATGGGTACCCCCACAGGCTCCAATTTAGTTCCAGGCAAACTGAATTGCAACAGCTGTCTGAATCAGTCATCATAATCTGTTGTCCGGAAACCGTGTCTATAGAGCTGTACGAATCATCTCTGAAAGGCTCGGGTTGTGCAAATACCTTTCAGCCCGATTCGGACTGCTCGTACGGTTTCCAGACATCGTAATCGTTCAGTTGGAAAGCTGTACGATTCGGTCAGAAACAAGGGTTCCAAATCTGATTCTGCAACACCGAATCCCATCCACAACCCTTCCAAACGGTATCATAATCTGGACCTTAGTTGCGAACTTCTCCTTCACTTAGTTTCTGTGCTCGACCTGTGGAGTTTCATCTTACAGTTCTTAGGTTCTCCTACTCTAAAGTTTCCTGTGACATCCTGATTCTTGACACTACAACTGAGGGCCTATGGCACGTCTGTCTCTGTGTTCAAATGCTTAGTTCAAAGGGGTGGTTTGTTGTATAGGTAGATATCATTACCTTTTTCTTGGACGTCATTGCTACATTAAAAAAGTGTATACATTATGTCAATTTGTGAGCTTTCTGTATGTAATGCCGTATAATCATATGATGATTTTTCTTGTTGTTGCCAGTTTCCTACTTTAAGCCATTTTTGCCAAATGGCGTCTGTCTCAGAACCCGTCTTGGAGAAGATGAAAGACAACCTGGAAGACAAATTAAAGTTCCCGTTGATGTACTTTCCAAAGGTTCCCATGAGGGCTGTAAATGAGTCATATAGGAGGACTCCATCGAAAGACGTTGATCTGCAAGTAAAAACTATCATGAGAAAAATAGATCAACGGATACCCAAAGTAAGCTTCACCCACCCGGATAACACAACGTGTGCGTCAAAGTGCAAGGTGTCCATCATAAACCCCAGAGATAGTTACTGCATTGGGGACAATGTGACCATTCAGATTGACGTGTTTGATTACTTGGGCAACAGGAAGAAATATGGAGGTGACTTCCTACGAGCGAGGATCTACTCACCAGATCTCGAGGCAGGAGCTTCTGGGAAGATTGTGGACTTCCACAATGGAACATATTGTGTGCAGTTTATCTTATTCTGGGAAGGAAAAGTGAAAGTGTCCCTGTTTGTGATCCACTCCAGTGAAGCTGTGGCAGCTCTATGGAGGGGACGCAATACTGGTTATAACTACATAGATCATAAGGTGAAATATACCAATGCAACGCATGACGTTGAAGCCAAGTGCGGGTATGACCTGGACACTGAGGAGGAAGTCTGCAATTTGATGGAGGATTTGGATGAGTATCCGTTCTACTGCATCAGACCTGCGCACATGTCCTGCAGCTCGATAACTAAAACCACCAGCTATTACACCGGGCGCTCATACTTCACCGAGCTGGAGCGGCCACTCTTTGACAAGTAAGTGCCTCGCATTAGGCAATAGATGTTCACAGGGTCCATGTTCTAGCTCTGTTGGCAACGGCTTCTGTGTATTTGTGCACCAGGTTTCCAAGTTGAGGACTCTGGGGTGGTAGCAATGAAGAAAGACGGGTGCTTAGTAAGAAGATGATGCTCTGGCCAGGTTGGTAATGAAAAGAGGGGAGTTAAGGTCTTAGCCTATCAGCCTGGCAGAGACAGTTGCCCGTCATTACACGTAGATCACGTATTTGTGCACTACACTTACATCGAAGGGCGCAGAAAGCTGAGGAGGCATGAAGTCCATCTGTGTCCTTCAGATTCTAGTCAGAACTCAGGATGCTCTGGACTATGTTGTTAGTGTTATGTTATGTTAGAAGTTTTATAGAGCACTCAAATCACCCTGGGGCATCACGGCGCTGCCTAGAAGATAGGATTCTGCGGGAGGAGCACAGGGGAAGAAGAGTAAGTTAAAACAAAAAGGCTTTCAACTGTTTTCTAAAAAGACCATAGCTGGGGATTTCTCGTAAAGTTTGGGGAAGCTGGTTCCAATATTTTGGAGCAAGGAATGAAAAAGCTCCTCCGCCAGTCTGAGTAAGGCGGATTCGGGGAACCTGAAGAAGACCCCGTGAGCTAGATCTAAGTCTCCTAGAGGGACAATATTTCAAAAGTTTTCTTTGTAGGTATAGGGGACCTCTGTTATTCAAAGCATTAAAAGTTAGGCAGCACATTTTAAAAAACAATCTTTTTCCCACCGATAGCCAATGCAATT
The DNA here is from genome assembly GCF_964261635.1 of Lissotriton helveticus. Classification (NCBI taxonomy): domain Eukaryota; kingdom Metazoa; phylum Chordata; class Amphibia; order Caudata; family Salamandridae; genus Lissotriton; species Lissotriton helveticus. Next base: position 3,485,013 of record NC_136061.1, on the reverse strand, counting down.
CCCTGAGCAGCGGGATTGAGGGGGTGCCCGCAGGGCGGTTCAAGATCATTCTGGCTGCTGTATTTTGAACCACCTGCAGTTTGGCCAGGTGTGTTTGTCCTACTTCTGCCAGCAGAGCGTTACCATAATCCAGGCGACTGGTTACCATCGCCTGTACTTATGTCCTTTGATGCAGGGTAGGTATAAACGGAAGGATTTTCCGTAAGAGTCGTATGCTATCATAGCATGCGCTGGTCGTGGCCGCAATTTGGTCCATCATGGATAATTGTCAGTCTATTTTTATACCCAAGTTTTTCACTGAGAGCTTAGGGGTGGGGGCAGCACCAAGTTGGATGGGCCACCATTCATCCGACCAGATGTCCGAGGCTTTACCCATCAACATAATCTCCGTTTTTTCTGGATTTAATTGAAGGCAATTTCCAGTCATCAAGTCGGAAATCACCCTCATACCAGTGAAAAAACGGATTTTTTCTTGCTCAGGGTTTTTTCCCGTAGTGAACATGAGCTGCGTATCATCTGCGTATGAGATGATCGCGAAGCCCAAATGTTTTACTACCCTCGCCAGGGGGGAGCATATAGATATTAAACAGGGTAGGGCTTAAACAGGAGCCCTGTGGGACCCCTTTCTCCAGGGACATTTTTGCTGAGGAATAAGGGCCAAGACTGATAGTTTGGGTTCTCTCAGACGGAAAGTGTTGTAACCACTTCAGGGTGGTCCCCCCGACACCACAATCGGACAATATCTCCGCTAGCTTTATATGAGAGATGGTATCAAAAGCAGCGGAGAGATCTAGGAGAATCAGTATCGAGGAGCCCCCTGCATCTATTGTCTGTCTGAGAGAATCTGTTACTGCCAGTATGGCAGTTTCCGTGCTGAAACCCGGCCGAAAACCCGATTGGGAAGGGTCCAGGATTTCATTTAGTTCCAAATAGGAGCTTAGCTGTCTATTAATGATGCTTTCCAACAGTTTACCCAGAAGTGGCAACAGGGAGAAGGGTCAGTAGTTGCTAAGGATTGATTGGTCGGCTGTGAGCTTCTTTAATATAGGGCGAACGGACGCCTCTTTCCATGCATAGGGAATAATACCGGTTGTTTTTGAGCTGTTAAAAATATCACAGATTGAGGGAGCACAGCTCGTAGCTAGGGGAGCCATGATTTTCGGGGGGCACAAGACTTTTGATGACCCAAATTTTGCATTTAAGAGGCCTTTTTCGAATTCTTCAATGGTGGTTTGCTCAAAGCTTTCCAAGGAGCTATTTATTACCCTTCCCCTGGCCTCAAGATTGGACAGAGTTTCAGAGACTGAGGGGATTAATTGAGGGAAGGTATCATTAATTCTGGATATCTTATCCTGAAAATAGGTTGCCAGTGAATTATATAGGTCCTGGGATTCAGGTGGGGATTGGTTACAAGCTTTGGGAGAGGAACAATCGTTTACTAAACTGAACAGGGTTTTTGTAGAGTTAATGGCTTGTTCTATCCGATTAATAATGAAAGTGTGTCTTGCTTCTTTCAAGTTCAGATGATATCTGGCCAGAGACAGTAGTTTGTTTTCCTGGACCTTACCTGCTCGCCAGATTCTTTCTATTCGCCTGCATTTGGCTTTTTCTATCCTAAGCTCCTCTATATACCAGGGAGTCGAGATTCACCGTTGGATGGAGCCATATTTTTTAAGTGACCAGCTCGATGGGTGGAGCCTACCACTCTTTGTGTGAGTCCCATTTGTTCCAGCAAGGAGAGGAGTTTATTAACCTCCAAATTTGAGGAATGTTTCTCTGTGGAAATTAAAATCACCTAGCAAAAGAAACTTATTTGCTGCAAGCGCATGTAGGGCTATATATTCAACCAGCAGTTCAGAAAAGTTGGCTTTGGAGCCAGGGGGCCGATATATTAAGGCGCCATTCCAGCTGACTGTTGGGGATATGGTAACCTTACAAATTCCTAATTCCAGATATTCTTTGATTTCGGTCAGCACCCAATTCACTGTAAGGTGATTCTGGAATGCAATAGCTATACCTCCCCCTGTTTTTCCTACCCTGTCCAGGTGGATACATTTATGATTCGCTGGGATTGCTGGATTGATCATTGCGTGGTTGGAAGAGTTCAGCCAGGTTTCCGTAAAAAAACATAATACTGTGGAGTGTGAGGTCAACATATCCCAGATTTCAAACGGATGTTTTGCAAGGGACCTTACATTACATAGTATATTTTTTAATTCATTAGAGGCTAGGTTTGGAGCCTTACTTTCAGGGGGTGGAATCTCTGCTTGAGTAACCCTATGGAACTGGCAATGCTTACATGATACCGGTTCTTCTAGCATATTAAGGAATTTCTGGGAGCAGTTCCAATGGCTTTTATCCTTAGAGGGTTCAAGCGCACTAATGTCCCGCAAGGATTCAGCAAAATTCAAAATGAAGGTGCAATGGTTCTTCTTTACCTGGATGGGAGCAGCGTTTCTGGCCTCTAGGCTCGGCTAGGCGCGGACGGGCGCAGACGGGCGCGGACTGGCGCGGATGGGCGCGGACGGGCTTGCCTTTGGCTCGCCTTTGGTGCGCCAAAGGCGCGCCCGCTGCGCGCCCGACTCACCATCTTCTTTTGCAGTCCCTGATACGCAACGACTAGCACGCTGCCTGGGCTGCCTACCTGGGCTGCCTGTCCATATGTCTGCCCGCTCCTGCGCCCTACGTCCGAGCAGCGTGCCTGTGAAGCCTCCTGCTTTCAGCTGAGAGTGAGGTGAGTGGTGTGCGCCTTTTAATTAAACACAGAGAGCAATTTCCAATTTTTAAAACCATGCGGCGCAAAAGGAATGAAATAATAAAATGAACCCAAGTACTCCCGGCTTCCTCCTCAGGAGCCTATCTACTAGAGCAGAGGGCTCACGTTTACCTCCTCTTTTGGAGTCCCTGATACGCAAATATACAAAGCAACAGATCATTATACAAGAGAAGCTTCCAGTAGGGTTACCCTGGGAGGAGGGGCTGTGTGAAAGGTACCCTGGGGGGAGGGGCTGTGTGAAAGGTACCCTGGGAGGAGGGGCTGTGTGAAAGGTACCCTGGGGGAGGGGCTGTGTGAAAGGTACCCTGGGGGAGGGGCTGTGTGAAAGGTACCCTGGGAGGAGGGGCCGTATGAAAGGTACCCTGGGAGGAGGGGCTGTGTGAAAGGTACCCTGGGGAAGGGGCTGTGTGAAAGGTACCCTGGGGGGAGGGGCAGCGTGAAAAGTACCCTGGGAGGAGGGGCTGTATGAAAGGTATCCTGGGAGGAGGGGCTGTATGAAAGGTACCCTGGGAGGAGGGGCTGTGTGAAAGGTACCCTGGGGGAGTGGCTGTGTGAAAGGTACCCTGGGAGGAGGGGCCGTGTGAAAGGTACCCTGGGGGAGGGGCTGTGTGAAAGGTACCCTGGGAGGAGGGGCCGTATGAAAGGTATCCTGGGGGGAGGGGCTGTGTGAAAGGTACCCTGGGAGGAGGGGCTGTGTGAAAGGTACCCTGGGGGAGGGGCTGTGTGAAAGGTACCCTGGGAGGAGGGGCCGTATGAAAGGTACCCTGGGAGGAGGGGCTGTGTGAAAGGTACCCTGGGGAAGGGGCTGTGTGAAAGGTACCCTGGGGGAGGGGCTGCGTGAAAAGTACCCTGGGAGGAGGGGCTGTATGAAAGGTACCCTGGGAGGAGGGGCTGTATGAAAGGTACCCTGGGAGGAGGGGCTGTGTGAAAGGTACCCTGGGGGGAGGGGCTGTGTGAAAGGTACCCTGGGAGGAGGGGCTGTGTGAAAGGTACCCTGGGGGGAGGGGCTGTGTGAAAGGTACCCTGGGAGGAGGGGCTGTATGAAAGGTACCCTGGAGGAGGGGCTGCGTGAAAGGTAACCTGGAGGAGGGGCTGCGTGAAAAGTACCCTGGGAGGAGGGGCTGTGTGAAAGGTACCCTGGAGGAGGGGCTGTGTGAAAGGTACCCTGGGGGAGGGGCTGCGTGAAAAGTACCCTGGGAGGAGGGGCTGTATGAAAGGTACCCTGGGAGGAGGGGCTGTATGAAAGGTACCCTGGGGGGAGGGGCTGCGTGAAAGGTAACCTGGAGGAGGGGCTGTGTGAAAGGTACCCTGGGGGGAGGGGCTGTATGAAAGGTACCCTGGGGGGAGGGGCTGCGTGAAAGGTAACCTGGAGGAGGGGCTGTGTGAAAGGTACCCTGGGGGGAGGGGCTGTGTGAAAGGTACCCTGGGGGGAGGTGCTTTGTAAAAGGTACCCTGGAGGAGGGGCTGTGTGAAAGGTACCCTGGGGGGAGGGGTTGTTTGAAAGGTACCCTGGAGGAGGGGCTGCGTGAAAGGTAACCTGGAGGAGGGGCTGTGTGAAAGGTACCCTGGGGGGAGGGGCTGTATGAAAGGTACCCTGGGGGGAGGGGCTGCGTGAAAGGTACCCTGGGTGGAGGGGCTGTGTGAAAGTTACCCCTGGGGGGAGGGGTTGTTTGAAAGGTACCCTGGGGGAGGGGCTGTGTGAAAGGTACCCTGGGAGGAGTGGCTGTATGAAAGGTATCCTGGGGGGAGGGGCTGTGTGAAAGGTACCCTGGGAGGAGGGGCCGTATGAAAGGTACCCTGGGAGGAGGGGCTGTGTGAAAGGTACCCTGGGGAAGGGGCTGTGTGAAAGGTACCCTGGGGGAGGGGCTGCGTGAAAAGTACCCTGGGAGGAGGGGCTGTATGAAAGGTACCCTGGGAGGAGGGGCTGTATGAAAGGTACCCTGGGAGGAGGGGCTGTGTGAAAGGTACCCTGGGGGGAGGGGCTGTGTGAAAGGTACCCTGGGAGGAGGGGCTGTGTGAAAGGTACCCTGGGGGGAGGGGCTGTGTGAAAGGTACCCTGGGAGGAGGGGCTGTATGAAAGGTACCCTGGAGGAGGGGCTGCGTGAAAGGTAACCTGGAGGAGGGGCTGTGTGAAAGGTACCCTGGGGGAGGGGCTGCGTGAAAAGTACCCTGGGAGGAGGGGCTGTGTGAAAGGTACCCTGGGGGAGGGGCTGCATGAAAAGTACCCTGGGGAAGGGGCTGTGTGAAAGGTACCCTGGGGGAGGGGCTGCGTGAAAAGTACCCTGGGAGGAGGGGCTGTATGAAAGGTACCCTGGGAGGAGGGGCTGTATGAAAGGTACCCTGGGAGGAGGGGCTGTGTGAAAGGTACCCTGGGGGGAGGGGCTGTGTGAAAGGTACCCTGGGAGGAGGGGCTGTGTGAAAGGTACCCTGGGGGGAGGGGCTGTGTGAAAGGTACCCTGGGAGGAGGGGCTGTATGAAAGGTACCCTGGAGGAGGGGCTGCGTGAAAGGTAACCTGGAGGAGGGGCTGTGTGAAAGGTACCCTGGGGGGAGGGGCTGTGTGAAAGGTACCCTGGGGGGAGGTGCTTTGTGAAAGGTACCTTGGAGGAGGGGCTGTGTGAAAGGTACCCTGGGGGGAGGGGTTGTTTGAAAGGTACCCTGGAGGAGGGACTGCGTGAAAGGTAACCTGGAGGAGGGGCTGTGTGAAAGGTACCCTGGGGGGAGGGGCTTTATGAAAGGTAACCTGGGGGGAGGGGCTGCGTGAAAGGTACCCTGGGTGGAGGGGCTGTGTGAAAGTTACCCCTGGGGGGAGGGGTTGTTTGAAAGGTACCCTGGGGGAGGGGCTGTGTGAAAGGTACCCTGGGAGGAGCGGCTGTATGAAAGATACCCTGGGGAAGGGGCTGTGTGAAAGGTAGCCTGGGGGGAGGGGCTGTGTGAAAGGTTCCCTGGGAGAGGGGATGTATATTAATTAAGAGTGACAAAAGAGAGTGCACTGGAGAGGAGCAGATAGATTTTATGTATTATTATTTCAACTTTTATACAGTGCCGGCTAGACCCAAATGGTGTCAATGCAGTTTACAAAAGAACCAAGACACTACAAAAGAACTTTAGTTTTGTTGCATTACAGTTTTCTGCAGCCATGTTTCAAGATGAAAATGACAAGCAAACACAACCCTTTTCTTTTGGGTAAATTTGGAAAGTGCTTTCCGTGTAGTCTTCAAATCCTTGCCCTGACTTGAGTTACTGAATGTACATATTTTTTTAACCATATTTTGTTGAATTCACAGTCACATCTAATTCCGCATTGCATTACAGCTATATATCAAGGTCTTCTTATCTTACAGTAGAACAATATGTGAGCTCTGAATTGCATACAATATGCATACCTATCAGATGAACCAGGGTCCATTAACTCTCCCCCCCACCCCCTCACCCCTAGCAGATCCCACCAGAGGCCTCAACTATGCTAAATATTTTATCACAGTTTAACCCCTCCCATGCTGGTGACAGAACCTCTCCGTCACCAGCCTCGGTCGCGCTGTGCTGGTGACGGAGCGGTTTCATCACGGCTCGCTCGGCGTGTCTGCCCGGCGCTGATTTCGCACCTGCGCTGAACGTTCCATTGAGCGGGCGGGGCCGTGACAGAACCGCTCCGTCACAAGCACAGCACGCCCGAGGCTCGTGATGGAGCGGTTCCGTCATGAGCATGGGAGCGCCGCGCGGCTCCCCTCCCCTCTAGAGCTGTGGCGGAATAGCCGCCGCAGCGAAGGGGTTAAGGTTGATGTGTGTCCTATCTTGCCCCTTCCCCTTCTATTGTGCAGTTAATTGGTTGAGTTCTACTTTATTCAGAGGTGTTTAAGTTCGAATTCCCCTGCTTCCTATCCTATCAGACTTCCTCTGGGAGTCGGTTGTGTGGGGCTTGATTCTCCTGAGGCAGGTTCTAGATTTTGGGGGCCATATGTACAAAGAGGTGGCGCAGTGAGGCATTTGCCGTCATGGCTTAATGCCTCTCTCTGCCACTTCAGAAACACAAGGCTGCACCATATTTACAAGAATGTGGTGCGGCCTTGCGTTTCCCCCTGCAATGGCGCTAAGTTTTACAACTTATCTCCAGCGCAGGCACCCTTGCACCAGAGTGAAAGGGTGTCTGCGTGCAGGGAAGGATTGTTTATGTGTAGGAAGGTGTCCTTTCCTGCACATAAACAAACCTAAAATGCCATTTTGCCACTTTCATGTGTGCTGCTTTGTGCAACACACATAAATGTCACACAATTGCATTTTTTTAATGAATTGTCTATGTACAGGAAAGGACACCTTCCTGTACATAAACAATCCATGGCATTTTGCTTATTCCATGTGTGCTGCACAAGGTAGCACACATGGAAAAAGCAAAAACGAGGAGAAATAAAGCATTTCTCCTCGTTTTGCCAACTTAAGACCAGGTTTTACCTGGCTCTAATTTTGGGGATGCCTCCTATGTAAACATGATCGCCAGTAAGCGTTTTATATTGAGAGTGGCGTTCCGGCCCGGGATAAATCCAGCCTGATATGGATGTATGAGTTCTGTCATGAACGGCTGCAGTCTCGTTGCCAATATCCCGCTGAGAATATTGAAGTCTAAGTTGAGCATGGATAGAGGTCTATCGGCGCCACAAACCCGCAGAGATTTGCCTCGCTTGACGAGGTGGACTATCAATGCCTCTCGAGTAGTGCTATGGAGATGGCCCCCGACCAATGTTGTTCCAAAGAGCTCTACCAATCTGGGGGCCAGTTCCTCCACATAGGCAGCGTAGAATTCTACAGGGACCCCATAAGTGCCAGGCGTTTTGCCTCTGGCAAGTCCCTTGATAGCCACCCGTACCTCATGTATGGTTCTGGGGGCTCCCAGCGTTTCCGTTTTCTCTTCACCTAGCGTTGGCAGTGATATTTCCACTAAATACTCCTGTATACAGACCATCAGGATTTCACGATTTCACGATTTGCCAAAAAATTGTGAAATCAGGAGTTTGGTAAAAATGCTGCAATTTTTACAAAACTGCCCGCGAAATTTGGAAAATGTGATCCATGTCGCAATATCCTGGGGTGAAACGTGCCAATTTTTGTTGTTATAAGTACATTTGCATTTGCATACAGCCAATGTTAAATGAGGCCAATCTTTTTTCCACCGAGCCCTCGAACAAGCTAACTTGGATTACACAGTTGTATATCGCCATCAAGTGGTTATTTACAGAATTACGCTGCAGATCGTTTGAAGCGGAACTCGAGGCTGTTAACCCCTTCAGTGCTCATGGCAGAATGGTTGCGTCATGAGCACAAGTTCTAGTGTGCTCATGACGGAACCATTCCGTCATGAGCACATGCTCAGGAAAACCCTCTGCTGCAGACAGCAGAGGGATTTTCCATTTTCTTTTTGTCTGGGGAGGTGGGGAAGAGCTTCCCAACCTCCCCAGGCCAATTTTTGTATTTTATTGACATGACGATCACGCGCATGGCGCGCTACCGTTATTACAATGAAATCGAAACTGAAAGTTGTTTCAGTTTCTCATTTTCGGTGCTTGTGGGTCTATCTCATCCCCCCGAGCACTGCAAAAGATGGGTGAGGTATCAATGGAAAGGGGAGAATCTCCCCTTTCCAATAGTACCCATCCCTAGTGGACCCCTGCTTGGGGATAGCCCCCGGAGGGTGATCCTCAAGCAGGATCCACCCACCAGCACCGGGGAGTGGGGAGTGTCCTCTTGGGCAAGGGCCTCCCCCCATTTTCTTTTGGGCACAATAGTCTTTCTGCCCCCCTTGGGGGGGCAGATGGGGGCATCAGCCCCCAATCTCACCACTGGGGGGCAGAAAGCCCACTAAAAAAATAGATTTTTTTTATTGACGTTGGGGTGGGGGCTGCCCAAAAGGGCATGCTAATGCCCAACCCCCCCGCCCCCCAGAGAAATGTCAGTCTTTCGGCCCCCTCAGGGGTCAGACGTGGCAGTAGCCCCAAATCTGCAATGTGCCAACCTGTGGATTTTGGACCCTCGCGCAGCTGGCACATAGGGAAAACTAGCAAACCTGTATATTTTTGAAAACTAGACGCCAAGGGGAATCCAGAATGGGGTAACTTGTGTGCCTCCCACCAGGTTCTGTTACCCAGAATCCATTGCAAATCTCAAACATGGTTAAAGAAAAACACTTTTTCCTCACAATTCTGTGATGGAAAGTTCTGGGATCTACGTGGATCCACAAAAATCCACCCATCCCACATTACCCAAAGTCTTCAGAGAAAAATGGTGCCCACAAAAGGAAACAGTCCAAAACGCAACATGGACACACCACATTTTCCTAGTGAAAACCGACCCTTTTTTTACAAAGTGCCTAGCTGTCGATTTTGAACCCTAGCTCTTCCGGCACCTAGGGAAACCTACCAACCCATTGGATACTGGAGACCCAGGGGAGTACAGGGAGGTATAGCTTGCGTGGGTCACCCAACGTTTTCCTAACCAGAATCCGCTGCAAACCACAAATCACATTTTCTCAAATTTCTTTGTGGGAAAGTTCTGGAATCTATGTGGATCCACTAATGTCCTACCACCCAGTGTCCCCCAGGTCTCCCGATAAAAATTATACTTCACTCACGTGGGTGGGTCAAGGACCCTAGACTGGCAAGGGCCAAAAACTTGTTGAAGAGACATCAAAATGGCCTGTCACAAAACAACCTGGTTTTGTAAGAGGGGTGACCTGGGTTTTTGGCCCCGGGCTCGGTGGCCATCTTGGAAAACTACCAAACCCATACATTTCTGAAAACTAGACACCAGGGGTAGTCCAACGAGGTATGGCTTGCGTGGGTCCTCAAATGTTTTCCTACCCAGAATGCCCTGCAAACCTCAAATTTAGCTGCAAAAAAACACATTTTACACATATTTATGGGTGGAATTACTGTGCCAGCCCAAATGTCCTACCCCACAGCGTTCCCCTCAGTCGCCTGAGTGAAATGATACCTCACTTGTGGTGGTGGGGTACGGGCCTGTGACTGGGAAGAGCCCAAAATATAGGGAATAAGGGTATAGCACCAAGAATTCTAAGCGCTACATTAAAAAAAAAATAGTTTTTAGGCAATTCTGCATTGGGCACCCACACAAGTGAGGTATCATTTTACTCGGGACACTAAGGAGAATGCTGTGGGATAGGACATTTGTGCCGCCACAGTGATTCCACACAAAACTATGTGGAGAATGTGGTTTTCTTCAGCTAAATTTGAGGTTTGCAGGGGATTCTGGGTAGGGAAATTTTGGGGGATCCACGCAAGCCATACCTCATTGGACTCTCCAGGGTGTCTAGATTTCGGCAATGTGTGGGTTTGCTATGTTTCCCTAGATGGCGGCGAGCCCAGGGCCAAAACCCCAGGTGCCCCCCCCAAAAACCAGGTAGTTTTGTTATAGGTATTTTTGAAGTCTCAACAGTACGATTTGGGCAATTCCCTGTTGTAGCCACTATGCCTACCCACACAAGTGAGGTACCATTTTTATCAAGAGACCTTGGGAAATGCTGGGTGGTAGGAAATTGGTGGATCCACACAGATTCCAGAACTTTCCCACACATACATTTGAGAAAATTGATTTTTTCAGTGAAATTGATGTTTGCAGGGAATTCTGGGTAGGAGAATGTTAGAAGACTCACGCAAGCCATACCTTCCTAGACTCCTCCAGGTGCCTAGTTTCTAGAAATGTGTGGGTTTGGTAGGTTTCCCTAGATGGCCGCCCAGCCCGGGCCAAAAACTCGTGGGACCCCCTTTGCAAAACCTGGTTGGTTTGTGTTAGATAATTTTGATGTTGCCTTGATAGGTTTTGGACCCTTGCCTGTCGCGGGTCAATGACCCACCCACGTGAGTGAGGTACCATTTTTATTGGGAGACCTACGGAAAGCTGGGTGGGAGGAAATTTGAGGATCCACGCAGATTCCAGTACTTTCCCCACACAGATATTTGAGAAAAAAGTGATTTTCTCAGCCAAATTTGAGGTTTGTAGGGGACTCTGGGTAGGAGAATGTTGGGGGACCCACGCAAGCCATACCTCGCTGGACTCCCTCAGGTGTCTAGTTTCCAGAAATGTGTAGGTTTTGTGGGTTTCCCTAGATGGCCGCCGAGCCCTGGGCCAACAACTCATGGGACCCCTCTTGCAAAACCAGGTAGGTTTGTGATAGGTATTTTGATGTCGCCTCAATAGGTTTTGGGCCTTTGCCTGTCGCGAGTACTACACCCACCCACACAAGTAAAGTACAATTTTTCTCGAAACACTTTGGGGAACGCGGAGTGGGTGGAAATTTGTGGATCCACGCAGATTCAAGAACTTTCCACCACAGAAATGTGAGGAAAATGTGTTTTTTTGGACAATTCTTTAGGTTTGCAAGGGATTCTGGGTAACCGAACCTGGTGAGAGCCAGTCAAGTCACCCCATCCTGGATTTCCCTAGGTGTCTAGTGTTTGAAAATGTATAGGTTTGCTAAGTTTCTCAAAGGTGCCGGCAGAGCTAGGGTTCAAAAACTACAGCTAGGCGCTTTGCAAAAAAAGGTTAATTTTTCACTGTGAAAATGTGGTGTGTCCACGTTGTGTTTTGCGCCGTTTCCTGTTGGGGGCACTAGGCCTACCCACACTAGTGAGGTACCATTTTTCTCGAAAGATTTTGGGGAATGCGGGGTGGGTGGAATTTTGTGGATCCACGCAGATTCTAGAACTTTCCACCTAAGAAATTTGAGGAAAATGTTTTTTTGGGGATAATTTTGTAGGTTTGCAAGGGATTCTTGGTAACAGAACCTGAGGAGAGCCAGTCAAGTCACCCCATTCTGGATTCCCCTGGATGTCTAGTTTTCAAAAATGTAGGGTTGCTAGGTGTCCCTATGTGCCGGCAGAGCTTGGGTTAAAAAACTACAGCTAGGCACTTTGCAAAAAAAGGGTCATTTTTCGCAGTGAAAATGTGGTGTGTCCACGCTGTGTTTTGGGCCATTTCCTGTCGCGGGCACTAGGCCTGCTCCCACAAGTGAGGTACCATTTTTCTCAGAAGACTTTGGGGAATGCAGGGTGGGTGGAATTATGTGGATCCACACAGATTCCAAACCTTTCCACCACAGAAATATGAGGAAAATGTGTTTTTTGGACAATGTTTTAGGTTTGCATGGGATTCTAGTTTACAGAACTTGGTGAGAATCAGTCAAGTCACCCCTTCCTGGATTCCCCTGGGTGTCTAGTTTTTGGAAATTTATAGGTTTGCTAGGTTTCCCTAGGTGCTGGCAGAGCTAGCGTACAAAAACTGCAGCTAGGTACTTTGCAAAAAAAGGTTAATTTTTCACTGTGAAAATGTGGTGTGTCCACATTTTGTTTTGTGCAGTTTCTTGTCGTGGGCACTAGGCCTACCCACACAAGTGAGGTACCACTTTTCCCAGAAGACTTTGGGAAACTCGAGTAGTGTGGAATTGTGTGGATCCACGCAGATTCCAGAACTTTTAACCACAGAAATGTGAGGACATTTTGTTTTTGAAATTTTTTTAGTTTTGCATGGGATTTTGGATAACAGAACCTGACGAGAGCCAGTTAAGTCACCCCCATCATGGATTCCCCTGGGTGACCAGTTTTTAAAAATGTATACGTTTGCTTGGTTTCCCTAGGTGCCGGCAGAGCTAGGGTTAAAAAAACTACAGCTAGGCACTTAGCAAAAAAAAGGTAATTTTTCACTGTGAAAATGTGGTGTGTCCACGTTGCGTTTTGTGCCGTTTCCTGTCACGGGCACTAGGCCTACCCACACAAGTGAGGAACCATTTTTTTCGGAAGACTTTGGGTAAAGCGGGGATACTTGGAATTTTGTGGATCCACAGAGATTCCAGAACTTTCCACCTAAGAAAGGTGAGGAAAATGTGTTTTCTTTTACAATTGTGTACGTTTGCAAGGGATTCTGGGTAACAGAACCTGGTGAGAGCCAGTAAGTCACCCTATCTGGGATTCCCCTGGGTGTCTAGTTTTAAAAATATATAGGTTTCTAAGGTGTCCCTAGGTGCTGGCAGAGCTAGGGTTAAAAAACTACAGCTAGGCACCTTGCAAAAAAGGCTTATTTTTCACTGTGAAAATGTGGTGTGCCCATGTTGCGATTTGGGCCGTTTCCTGTTGCTGGCACTAGGCCTACCCACACAAGTGAGGTACCATTTTTCTCAGAAGACTTTGGGAAATGCGGGGTGGGTGGAATTTTGTGAATCCACACAGATTCCAGAACTTTCCACCACAGAAATGTGAGGAAAATGAGTTTTTTTAGAAATTTTTGTAAGTTTGCAAGGGATTCTGGGTGACAGAACCTGGTGAGAGCCAGTCAAATCATGCCATCCTGGATTTACCTGGGTGTCTAGTTTTTGAAAATGTATAGGTTTGCTAGGTTTTCCTAGGTGCAGGCAGAGCTAGGCTTTCAAAAACTACAGCTAGGCACTTTGCAAAAAAGGGTCATTTTTCACTGTGAAAATGTGGTGTGCCGACGTTGCGTTTTGGGTCGTTTCCTGTTCGGGCACTAGGCCCACCCACACTAGTGAGGTACCATTTTTCTCAGAAGACTTTGGGGAACGCGGGGTGCGTGGAAGTTTGTGGATCCACTCAGATATCAAGACTTTCCACCACAGAAATGTAAGCAAAATGTGTTTTTGGGACAACTTTGTAAGTTTGCAAGGGATTCTGGGTAACAGAACCTGGTGAGAGTCCGTCAAATTATGCCATCCTGGATTTCCCTGTCGTGGACACTAGGCCTACCCACACAAGTGAGGTACCATTTTTATCGGGAGACTTTGGGTAACACAGAATTGTAGAGCAACTGTTAATACCTATTGACTTTTGATACATTTCTGCCTTCCCTATGAAAGACAATGCGTTAAAAATAAGTCATTTTGAAAAATGACCTATATTTCTTATGCTAGTATGGGTATTACCAATTTTGGAAATGTGCAAATATCTACTGTTTCTAAACTCCATATTTTTTTTCATTTCAGAAACACATAGGTGTCTTTCATACCGATTTCTCCATGTATAGATTTTCCCAGAATGATTGCTATATACCTGGTACATAATAAAAAACCATTTCAAGTCACTACTCAGTTATTCGCTCTGAGTTCTTCAAGTTCTTGGTGAACCTTCAAGTCCTATATATCCCACCAACCAGGAAGGTCCAGCAGATGTACCGGTATATTGCTTTCAAACAGCTGTCATAATTAGAAGAAGTTACAGGTGAAAACTTTGACACAAATGGCTGTTTTATTCAACTAATTTTCAATTTTTCTTATGTTCAACGTTTAGTTTCTATAAAGAAACCTTGAAGGATCTACACAAATGACCCCTTGCTGAATTCAGAATGTTGTCTACTTTTCTAAAATGTATAGATTTCCAGGATCCATTATTGCTTTCATACCCATTTCTACCATTAACTCAAAAGAGGTCGAAAGCACCAAAAATAGCAAAAATAGGCTATGTCCCAGAAAAATGCCAAAAGTGTGTAAAATTCCTGATAAAAGTCTGCATGTCCCTGAAAGCTGGGAAGATGGTGATTTCAGCAGCACAACCCCTTTTTTTATACCATTTTCAGGGAAAAACCAGACGCTTTCATCTGTAGCCCGTTTCCCCATTTTTATTAAAACAATGGCTGTATTTTGTATAATTTCTGGGTCTCCTCCATGAAAATAAACAAACTCTGGGAACCTTTAGAATCCCCATGATGTTTAGCGTGGATACCTTATGTAGTCAAAAAGTTACAGGGGCCTAAGCGCAACCTACCCAAAATAGCAAAAAAAAGGCTTAGCAAGGAGGGGGGAAAATCCTAGCAGCGAAGGGGTTAAACCACATTCAAAATAACATTTACAGCTATGGACTTTTGCCTGAAACCAAGGCCACAGAGTACATGAGCAAAAGCGTATACGTATACCCACATTTTAAAAATGCATGGCAGTGAAAGCATATTAAGTAGACTGAGCTATGGAGACATTACTAGATAACAAGGCCTTCATTTCGAAGTATAGTAACTGAAATCAGTAAGCACAAAGGTATTTAGCAGTTTAGGTAGTACGCTGTTAGAATTGGGGGTATCTAGTTGGCACAGGTAGGTACTTGTGACAAATAGGGACTCTCTCCTCTTGTCAGAGTAAGGGGGGTACACTCCTAGAATAACCCCTGATCACCCCCTTGGTAGCTTGGCACGAGCAGACAGTCTTATCTCAGAGGCAGTGTGTAAAGCATTTGTGAACACATACAATGTGACAACACTACAAATGGACACCACGCAGGTTGTATAGCTATACAAATAAGTATATTTTATATAGAGTTACCACAAGACCAATGAACAACAAAAATAATCCACAATACTATTAAAGAGCAAGAGTTCTGGTTAAAAAGGCTTAAATCAAGGTTCTGAGCGAGTCGGTAGCCCTGTCCGGCTACAGCATTGTTGAAATAACACAGAGTCTAACAAATCCAGTGGACTGCATCGGTACGGGCCCACTCAAATGTCGACAGACTCAGTCACAGTACCTTTTACTTGATGCGGCTGGCACGGACGTGCGAGCCTGTTCTGGTGTTCGTCGCGGTCCAAAAAAGAAAGCGTTGCAGGACGCGTTGTCCCTCAATGCAGTGCAGGCAGCGGCCCATTGACAGAGTCGGTGGATCAAAGGCGTGCGTTGCAGGGTGAGACGGTGCTTCGATGCGGTGCTTGCAGCTTGCGGGGCGGCGACAGAGCCGGAGTTTGGGAGCTGGCGTCGATCAGTCCGGACTGCGGTGCGAGTTGGGCGGTGTGTCGCAAAGCATGCGAGGCAAGGCCCAACTCCGGTCCATTCACAGGACTCGAAGTCAGCAGCAGTGACCGCATCGGTAACACCAGTACGTGTCTGTGTAGAGGGGCGTTGCACGTCGCGGTGTCCCACCAGTCGCGGTGTAGGCACCGGCTCGTTGACGGCGTATGGACGGAGTCGCTGAGCTCAGAGCTAGTGTTGTTCGAGGCGGACGTGAGTCGATGCGGTGCCTACAGGGCACCGGGCAGGTCGCGAGAGTCAGTCACAGCTCCCTGCCTCTGTAGCCACTAAAACAGCGTTTCCAGCATCAATCCACAAAGGCTGGTGAAGTCTACTGGTCCTGAGACTTCTGTCAGGGGGTAAGCTCTCTTCCAAGCCCTTGGAGATCTTTTGCACAAGTTGAAAGTAAAGTCCACAAAGTTCTTTCTCCCTTCTTTGGCAGTCAGGCAACCACTGCAGGCCAATCCCCCAAGCAGCACTTCAGCTTAGGGATAGTCTCTCCTCAGTTTCTTCAGGTTCCTCTCCTTAGCAAAGGTTTCTTCTTGTACTCCAAAAGTGATCTTATTTCATGGGTTTGGGGTCCCAATACTAATACCCCAAAATCCTTTGTTCTCTGAGGGGAGAGGGGCATGTGCCCAGTCCAAACCAGTTCGGAAGCACTCTGTTTACCAGACTTCTCCTTTCCTTTCACAGTGCAAGGCAGGAACATCAGTCGCCCCACAGGAGGTGGAGCCAGCATTGTGGAAGGCAAGTACAGCCCTGGAGCACTTTGCTGGCAGTCTTCCCTCTCTTCTTTCAGTGTGCAGGGCAGAGACATCAGATGCACCTCAGGGGGGGGAGCCAGCACTGTGGGGGGCGGGCACATTCCTATTCATGTCCCAGGTGCATCTCCTCCCTCCCATCTAAATGCAGATCTCTCTATTCACCACTGGGCTGACTCATTCTGTCTCCTGGAATTCCCCAGCCCTGTCACTCAAACTCCAGACAAAGAATACACAACCTAGCAGAGGCAGACTTGAAAGGTTTAGGCAAGCAAATACCTACTTTCTAAAAGTGGTATTTACAAACACAGAATGTTAAAACCCACTTTACCAAAAGATGTATTCTATCATTCTGAGTCCAGGCATACTAAACTCGAATTTCTACCATGTTCTATGAGTCAGCTAGGATTACAAAATGAAATAATTCTAACAGCCCATTCTGGCCTATGGAGAGCAGGTAGCCTTGCAATGGTGAAAAACGAAAATGGCTGTAATTCACTATTAGGACATGCCACACACATCAGGGCTTGTCCTACCTTATATTTACAATACACCCTGCCCTTGGCCCTACCATCGGGATGTCTGATATGAAGAAAAGGGAAGGTTCATGGACTGGCAAGTGGTTGCACTTGCCCGTTCAGCATGACAGTACCAGACTGCACGCAGGCTCTGCGATGGCAGACCATAGACAGATTTTACAAGGCCGCTTCTGTGGGTAGCACAACCAGTGCTGCAAGCCCAATAGCAGCATTTGGATTTACACGCCCTGGGCACACTCAGTGCACTGTACTAGGGTCTGACAAGTAAACCAAATAGTCAATCATGGAATCACCAATTAATACATTGGTGCCGGGAAACCCTTTTTGGGTAGCTGTTGTGCCTTACAAATTCATTTAATAAATAAATAAATACATCAATTTACAATAGGGAGAGCATAGGCACTTAAGCACTGATCAGCAGTGGTAAAGTGCCCAGAGTCATAAAATAGCCAACAACAGGTCAGAAGAAATTTAAGAGGAAGGCAAAAAGTTCAGGGATGACCCTGCAAAAAGGGCCAAGTCCAACACAACCCCTTCCAGCCAAAATGCAGGGTAGACCAATCACCACCTTGATGGGCTTCCCGCTTAGGGCGATAGAACATGGACCTGGCCCGCAACAGCAGGGGCATATTCCAGTTCTACACCAATCTGAACCCATTTCAATTCCTCTGTCTATACTCTCAAGGTCCACCAAGCTAATCCAGGGGGAACCCTTTCCTTCACCAGGGACACCACCTGTGCAGCATCTAACCTTAACTTGCTCACAGTTATGTCCCAACAGACAGACAGCAAGTCACAATGGCCACTGACAGTAGTCAGGGATGAGGCCCAGGCCTTATGCCTCTCAGGGCTCTCAAACCTCTGTGGCATCTGAGAGCAGGAGCAGTAGCCCCAGGTGCTTGGCACCCTTTGTCCACTCTCCCTCCTGTCAGGTCAGGTATGACATCCTGGCACTGACCCACCAGCCCCAGGCCAGAGACTGGGGTGGGCTCTCCCACACCTGGTTCTCCTCTTTGGGGCTTTGTACCCTTCCACCTGGAGTGGTACCCCTTTCAGAATTGTCAGGGTACCTGTGGCAGGTGTCCTGCACAATTTGCCCACCAGTTCATAGGTTCTATCCTGCAACTGAACCTGGCCCTCCAACCTAGGGTCTAAACCCTTGGGTTGAACCGGGGTCAGAGGCGAGGACTCTCTCCCTCTGCAACCCCTTCCAGAGTGCTATACCCTCCCACCTGGAGTGGTACACCTAGAAGCTACATTAGTCAGGACACTGATTAGTCGCCCTTCCTCCAGGTCAGACAACACCTGAACCTGGCTTCCCAACCCAGGGACCAAACCGTGCAATTGAACACTTGCTTGGCAAACCAAGACTTCCTGGGGAGTGCATATACCCTCCCCAAGGGAGACACATAACTCATGTGTCATGTGACAGTCTGCCTGGGGCAGATCTCCCGACCCTTGTCCATCTGACGGTGCGCAAAGATCTCCCAGGACAGAAGTGGTATCACCATGGTCACTTACTGGTGACTCAGCCCTTCTGGCTGGCCCCCGGCCCATTGGTTCTTCCACTGGGGACTCTCTCCCCCTCTCACCTCTCAGTCTGGACCTCTGTACCCTCTCAACTGGAGCGGCACTGCCAGATACCAGAACTGATGGAGGCCTTGTAGTATTGGGTTTCAGTAGGCCTAGGTACTTCGCTAATAACTCTCAATACCTTAGAATAGAAGTTGGCAAGGAAACTGGAATAGAAAAGACAAATTTATTAAGACCCCATGGGGTGGTGGTAAACTCAAACAATACCCTTCTGCAATGCATTAAGTATCACACCGAACGGAAGGCACATGGTACTTTTATACCCACGCAGACGCTCGGAGAATAGGCAGGCACAAACACAGAACGATTTTATGTCCATATAAAGGCATTTTCAGTGCACATTCAACAAGTGGGAGGAGTTAACGGTTTGACCAGTTTGGGGTAAACATCTCTTGACAGTGATTTATCAGAAACAGATGTGGTCTGATTGCGCATGCGTGTATTTCAAACACAAGCTACATATAGCTTGTTACTAGGCAGAATATGCAGGCAACTAGCAGAGAGGTAGGACAAAGCACATGGCGAGCACGACGTAATGTAAGGCATACAAAATGGAGGATAGAAATACAAAATGGCCTCCGAAAATGGGAAACATAACAATAAAAACTCGTTTAGCTTCAGCGAATGCTAACCTAATCGCTGTCAATTTACGACAGACGACCCTTTTAGCATTTAGCTGAAGCTAGTCCCTTATCCTAGATATTCTGGGTACACATCGTATACATCTATTAGCATTATTTAGGTTAATTCCTGATTTAGCATTTGTTGGGCTTTTGTCTCAGTAATACTCTTCTTGGAAGGGATACAAGCAGTGATACAACCAGAACAAATCATAGGACCACATTGTAAACATATACAGAGAATGAAGAATATCGCAATTATTGCACACAGAATAGTTAATATTTTCCAACCCCAAGTGGTAATCAATGTCCATATCCAGCCCGAAAATGTCCATGTACCAGTTTCTGGATGAATTTCTGCAGCACTTGTATGTAGTTTGGAAATTGCACTATATACTGAGGGCGAATCATCTGGGATGTAAATACCACAACTACTTCCGATGATGTGACATGCACCACCTCGATCAGCCAACATTACATCCAAAACCATTCTATTCTGAAGCATCATAATTCTGGCAATCTTTTTTTTTTTTTTTAAATTTTTGAAAACCTTTATTCGGAATCAGAACACACAGCTATTTAGCCTAACATCCCGGAGGCAAGGCAGCAAAAACAACGGAGGGCAACAGTGTCCAACAATAGGAGCATAATCAGCAAAGGTTAATCTTATTTTTTATAGAAAACAACAACTGGCGCCCGTGGGCGCGAAAGTGGCATTACGGAAAGCAGGACGCTGTGTGCCGGTGAAGGGTAGGAAATAGGGCAGGAATACGGTCAAAAAAGGAGGAAGAGTTCAGGAGAGGACGGAGGGAGGTGGGGAAGGGCATCAGGAGGAAGAAGCACTACGAAGTTCAGTTGGCGTCACAGGTCAGGGGAACGCAGCCTCCTGTTGGTCAACTGGTTCAGGTGGTTGGCAAATATCCCCCCTATATTCATTCCATGCTCCCCAGATTTTCGTCCAGGTCTGCGGCCTCCCCCTAGCTACATAGACCGTCTTCTCCCGAATCATACACCAGTCCATATTGGCCTTCCACTGCACTAGTAGAGGGGCCGCAGTCGCACCCCACCGCTGAGCTATGTCCCTCTTCGCCACCATGTTCCCAAGGGCGACCCACCTAGTCTGAGCAACATTATGGTCTGACGGTTCCCAGATATTTAGGAGGCACCGACGGGCCTCCGCATGGGCGGCCACGCCAGTAACCTCCGCCATCACGCGGTGAATCCTCCTCCAATAGGAGGCGATCACCGGGCACTCCCAAAGGATATGTAGGAAGGTGGCAGGAGCCCCACACCCTCTGCGGCAAAGCCCATCAGAGGAGAAACCCATGCGCATCAGTCGGGGCCCAGTCACGTACACCCGGTGGAGGATCTTAAACTGCACAAGGCGGAGACGGGAAGAGATGGCAACCTCCTTAGGAGAGGAAACCGCACACCGCCAATCCTCGTCGTCCAGTTCAAGGCCATCCGCCACCCACCGCTCTCTCAGGCCAAGGAGGAGGTCTGTGCGTGCATTTATCAATTTCTTGTACGAGAGGGAGATCGCACTGTCTGGCACATGCCCGTCCAGGATCCTATCCTCCAGCGGGGAACTTTCAGGAATGGCGCCATCCGGCGGGGAGGCGGAGATCAGCGCATGTCTCAGCTGTGCATAGCGGAAGAACTCCGCCGCGCCCAGCTGATATTCAGCCTGCAACTGGGAGAAGGTCTTAAGCACGCCCCCAGCAATCATATCCTCAACCCTGCTAATGCCAATGAGATCCCACTTGTCAAAGCCCTTGGTGTGCCACAGTCTACCCAGGATGTCGGAATCAAAGAGGGGAGTGAACCTCGTGAGTCTGCCCTGCCACCCCTGCGCCTTGGTAACTGCTTTCCAGATACGAACCGCCGTTAGAGTGGGGCCCGTAAGTTTGCGGTCAAGGGACTTGGAGTATAGGACACGGTAGTAATTACCGCCACCCATCAGCCATCTGTCCATGGCGTATCCAGGGTTCACCACTGGGCCGTAGAATCCATGGTTCAGGGCAGCGAGCTGGGATGACCAATAGTACCGGCGCACGTCAGGGAGGGCTATGCCCCCATCATACCAGGGGAGCGTGAGTTTGTGGAGGGCCACACGAGGGCGACCCTCCCAGAGGAGATTACGGAGAAGGCCGTCAACGTCACGAAAGTAGCGGGCAGGGACCGGGTCTTGCGAATTCTGTAGTGCATAGAGGAACCTGGGAAGAGCCATCATCTTAAAAAGGGCAGCGCGGCCTAGGAGGGAAAGCGGCAGGTGGCGCCAACTATCGACGTCACGCCGCAGCCGCTGAAGTGGAGGGAGCAGATTGTTATCATACCTGAGCTTGGCATTACCGGATATGTATATACCCAGATATTTAAAGCCGCGCGAGGCGATCTGGATGCCGCAGCCCCCCGGGAGGCGCGGGGTATCCCCTTTAAGGACATAGAGGGAAGACTTGGCCCAGTTAATGACCAGGCCAGAGTATCGCCCAAACATTCTGATGACATCACAGGCCACAATAAGGGAGCTACCCGGTGAAGACATGTACAGCAATATGTCATCAGCGTAGAGGGAGACCCGGTCCTCAAATCCAGGGGCCCATTCGATACCTCTCAAGTCGGGATGGGACCGCAACTGCGCCGCAAGGGGTTCAAGAGCCAGGGCAAACAACAAGGGGGACAGGGGGCAGCCCTGTCTGGTGCCACGGCGCAGGGGGAAGGACGCCGACAGGCGACCATTGACCGTCACATTGGCCATCGGGTCCGCATAGAGGAGTTTCACCCAGCCAATGAAGATTGGACCGAACCCAAGTTTAGCCAGAACCGCCCATAAGTAAGGCCATTCCAGTGAATCAAAGGCCATGGTAGCGTCCAGGGACGCCAACACCGCCGGGTCCTTAAGAGTGTGGGCCCGGGCCATAACCCCGTGGAGGCGACGCAAGTTCAGGGCAGTGTTGCGGTGCGGGATGAATCCCGATTGATCGGGGTGGACAAGGTCACTAATCACTCCAACCAACCGATTAGCCAGGAGTTTGGCCAGGATCTTAGGTTCCACGTTAAGGAGGGAGATGGGGCGGTAGGAGCGACAGACGTCACGTGGTTTGCCCTCCTTGTGGATGACCACGATGGTAGCAAGTCGCTGGTCCAAGGGAAGGGAGCCTCTCTCAAAGGATTCAAGGAACATCTTACGGAGATGCGGGGAAACCGCATCCGATCGGATCTTGTATAGTTCCACCGGAATACCATTGGGCCCAGAGGACTTGCCCGAATTAAGGGAGCGTATCGCCAGGCCGATCTCGTCCGCTGTAATGTCCCTATCCAGGTCCTCCCTCTCTGCCTCGGAGAGACTAGGCAGGTCTATATCAGCGAGGAAGGTAGTATTATCCGCCTCCGAGAACTCCGAGACAGACTCATAGACACCACGGAAGTAGTCCGCGAAAGAGTCAACAATGGCGCTGGGGTCTGTGAGGAGCGTACCATCGTTACCGAGGAGCTCCGGCACCACTCGGCTGGCCATCTCCCTCCTGTCAAGCCACGCCAAGAGTCTCCCGGCCTTATCGCCCACATCATAGATGCGGCCCTGCTGTTCCTTGGCGAGAACAAGGGCGGCATTAGTGGCCAAGTCATGGTACACCGCCTGTTTCAGCGCAAGAATGTGGAGGGCCAGTGGGTCCGAACCGGAGCGCAGCTGGGCCTCAAGGTGTAGCACCTCCTCCTCAATGGCCAGCATAGCCGAGTCTCTATCCCGGCGGGTGGCCGCGATGAGTGCCTGGGCCTCACCACGGAGCACCGTCTTAAAGGCTTCCCACAGTGTAACGGCCGACTCCACCGAGCCCACATTTTCGGAAAAGTATAGGTCGATAGATTTGGCTAAAAGGGTGCGGGTCTTAAAATCTCGAAAGTACCAGGGATTGATCGCTGCCGGGCGGGCCGACAGAGTCACGCCAAAGTCGAAAGAGACCCACAACGGGGAATGATCGGAAATGCCTCGGGCAAGGAAGCGGGCCTCCGACACAGCTAGGGCATCCGAGGCCAACGTGAGGACATAGTCAAGGCGCGAGAGACTTCCGTGCGCACCCGACAGAAAGGAAAATTGACGAAGCGTGGGGTGTAAAAGCCGCCACGTGTCCACCAGCCCAGTAGAGTCAAGGAAGGACGGCAACCACATCCGCGGGCCACTCAGGTCGCGAGGCGGCTGGCGGTCGAGGAGGCCAGAGCAAACCGCATTAAAGTCGCCCCCCACGATCAGACGACCAGCCGGCATAGACAAAATGGCAACACCAAGGTCCTGGAAAGTACTAGATTGAAGCCCTGGAGGGACGTACACGGACAACAGCGTGAGGGAACGCCCCTCCCATCTCCCGGACACGGCTGCGTACCTCCCCCTATCATCTATCAAAGTGGTCCCTATCTCTAAGGGAAGGGATGCGCGCACAAGAATCCCCGCCCCCCTGGAACCGGAAGAGAACCCCGAATGAGCCACCATCTTGTACCCCTTGCGATCCAGGGCTTTACAGGCATTGCCCACCAAGTGCGTTTCTTGAAGGAGTACAACATCTGGCATATGCCGCTTAATCAATTGAATAACCACCCCTCTCTTAATCCGATCACCCAACCCGTTAACATTCCAACTGAGAACTTTCAATACCCTACCCCTCATCCCTCCACCACCCACCCCACCCCCCACCCAAAGACACGTGCATCAGGAAAAGTCCAGGATCGCCATTGTCCGTGTGCCACAAAAAGGAGAAAAAGAAAAACAAAACACAAACCAAAAATGTACCCAACCAACCCCCCTCCCTGCACCCCTGCGTTAGACTAGAAAGCCCCCCCAACTTGCAGTGTGCCTGTCGCCCCATTAACTACTCTACCGAAGACCCAGAGGAGGAAGGAATCCCCGTGGAATCGTCCCGCCACCCACCTTCAAAAAAGGAGAGAATAAGCACACCAAAACAGTAGTCCAACGGTCCTTCGAGGCAGGGGCAGCCCCGGCCCCCAGTTCATTCCTGCCGCTCCGCTCCGCCCGAGGCCCCTCCAACATCTTCCTCGCGCTCCTCCCGCTCTGGCGTGACAGTGTCCAGCCACTCGCTCACGTTGTCCGGATAATCAAAGAAGTAGGCGCGGCCCTTGAATTCCACGCGGAGCCTCGCAGGGAATTGCATAGAGTATTTGAGACCCATATCCCTGAGGCGTCTCTTGACCCCCGCGTAGCTCAGTCTTTGGCGTTGCACCAGCCTGGTGAAATCCGGGTAAAAGTGAACCTCCGCGTTCTGATAGTGTAGTGGGCCATGCGATCTGGACGCCTGGAGGATCGCATCCCGATCCCTGAAGTTAAGAAGGCGCGCCACAATGGGTCGCGGCGCCGCCCCTGTCTTAGGCGGACCACCGGGTACACGGTGGGCACGCTCCACCGAAAAGAAGTTGCTCAGCCCGGAGGGCGCCAGATGCGTCTTAACCAGTTCCTCAACAAAAAGGTCCGCTGCGCCATCCTCGGCCCCTTCCGGAACCCCAACTAAGCGAACGTTCTGCCGCCTGGCTCGCCCCTCAAACTCCTCCAGCCTTTTAGAGAACTGATCGGCGGTGGCTTTCAGGTTCCGGACCTCCGCCTGTAGGTCAGAGACATCCGAGGTCAGACTAGTGGCCTTAATGTCCAGCGCTCTCACCCGGTCATTTGTCTTCCCCAAGTCAGTTCTGATCAAAGCAATATCGATGGCCATGGAGTCCACCTTGTGGGACAGAACCTCGTGTTGGTGTTGTCCGTCAGTACGGAGGCTGGTGATGGCACCCATAATGTCCACCAGGGTAGGATCCGAGCCGTCCGGCGGGGCAATCACTGGGGTTCCCTTGGAGACAGCACCCGACGCAGGTGGCGAGTTAAGATTGACATACCGCTCTATACGGTTGTTCTGCGTCTGCGGTTTGCCCCGAATCCCTTTAGCCGATGCCCTCTCCGGAGCGCCTCTGCCCGCCATGTTGGGTCCTCAAGAACAAAGGACCAGCGGTCGCAGGACAGGGTCCACAGCCAGGAGTCAATCAGATCAGAAAGACAAGCAGGTCGACCAGAGCAGGGCTAGAGCACCGCGTCTTCACCAGGGAGGTGGCAAACAAGGCCCCCGCAGCACGATCGAGCGAAGCGGCGAAGTGACGATGTCCGGATGGACAATGGCACCGTTACGGAGCGGAGCACAGCTCGACGTAACTCCGCTCAGGAGCCACCGATTCGGGATCCGAGTGCAGCCCCCGCCCCAGCAGGCCGCCAGCTTTACAGTGCCACCAACGTGGACCAGGATTGTAAGCAGGATAGTTGCGGTGGATCGGACGGTCCACGGAGCTCCGAGCTTACGCGGCCATCTTGGTCGCCCGCGAAGCTCCTCCAATTCTGGCAATCTTAAGCTCTTCTGTAATAATATTTCCTAGTGCCATAGCTGTCTGATCAGCAACAGCTTCTACAACACGAGTTAGTCGTCTTACTTTCCTACTATTCAGGGCAGCACCCACAAAAGAAAACAGGCCTAAATTAAAATTGACATATTGTTGCAAGGAAGTGTCAGTTTGATCCACTTCATCTGTACTTATGGTTCTCTTGACTCTATTTACAGTGAGATCATGAAATAATACGAAATTCTTATGATACTTTTCAGGTACTACTAATACAGGGGGGAACAAAAACGATATATAGCATACCCCTGACCATCCCATTGGAAGCCGGTGATAACCTTTATTTCCACATATGAAGTAAAAATTGTGTGATCCAAAAAAAAAATGTTATTCCTACCATCAATAGTCAGAACAATAGTACATTCACTTTCCCCAACTGGAACCGTTCCCACATTTTTAATACATAAATCTGCTTTTGCTTTAGTAACAGAAATCATAAAAAGTTCATCCGTATTTATTGTTCTTGTTTTGGTGAAAACAAACGGTGAGGATGCAATGTCCGGTCGGTGTTCTACCCACTCCCATTTAGTTCCTTTTGCTTGAGGATAACCGTCTTTGTCTTGATAACAAACTTTATTAAGGCAAAAGTTAATCCCACCTACTGATGGTTTTCTTGAAGCGAACAAAAGCCCGTACCAAGCCTGACAAGAACCATTCTGAGAGAAGGAAAGAGGAATAAAAGGCGTTCCTCCTTTCTTCTGGTGGGCTGGTAACATTCCGCACACCCAACAGTTAGTAATGTTTGTAGCATTGTGCGTATGATGCAACATTTGGATGAAAGTGTTATTCAAGTAAGATTGTCGATGTTTTTGCTCATGATAAGTAAAATGAAAATGCTCAGGCGGAACAGGAGTAGTGGCAAGCAAATATTTTTGAACTGGGGCCACCTTTTCCGCAAACCAGGCTGTTATCGCTATAACCACCATAGCAACAGCAAAACCTATAACACAAATGAGCTTCTTGTGACTCATTTTGGCAGCAACGTGACAAACTTTCTGCACAACTTGTTGAAACAATCGCTAGAGCGCTTAGCCCAAGGGCAGCCGTTGATTTCTTCACCGAAGGTCAAGACGGGTGTCACTACACTAGGCAGGGCTGATCTCCCCCTTTGCCATTTCAGCATTCCGTTTCACTAACCCTGGGCGGTAGCTCAACCAGTCTTCTTTGGCACAACAAATTATTTTCTTGGTCTCAGGTGATATCTCGATGCTCCAGAAGTAGTGTGGTCCGGGAAGACTTCCTCAGATTCATCAGGTGCGATAGCTGGGCTTTTCTCCGTGTCCAGAATTTCTCAAAGGTCGGTCAGTACAGCAGGCTCCACCAAGGCAGGTGATACTGTCGACAATGGCTGCCATGGATCCTCCTTTTCCGGTTCATCACTCGCACTGCTGTTCTTGTAGCCAGGAGAACTTGTTCTGGTCCGCGCCACCTCGGCTCTAGACTGTTCGTCCTCTCGAAGGATTGAATCATCACCTGATAACCAGGTCGAAGGTCAAGAGCCTCACCCACAGATCTGTCAGGAAGAGCTTCTCGTACCTGTTGATGAATAGAAAGTAAGTTATCTGTTAATTGTGCCAAAAAGTAATTCATCAATACACAAGGTACATCATATGTGGGACATGGCTTAGGAATTCCCCAGATATTCATTTGCTTTCCAATACCGCCTCATAAGGCGTAAGACCAGATCGTGAATGAGGTACTGATCTTATGGACAATAATGCCAGAGGTAAAGCATCCGGCCGTTTCAAAGACGTGAAGGCCACGATTTTCGCTAACTTTAGCATCAGAGTAGCATTGTACCTCTCCACCAATCCTGCTGATTGCGAGTGGAAAACAGCATGGAATTTCTGTTTTACTCCTAATCCTTTCAGGACATACTCAACAACTTTCCCAATAAAATGAGGTCAGTTGTCGCGCCATAAAAGTTTACAAACACCATATCTAGGGAAGTACTCTTTCAGAAGCACCTTAGCTGTAGTCAGCGCTGTATTATCCTTCGTAGGGTATGCTTCTTTCCATTTACTGAAAGCACAAACCACTACTAGGACATACTTCAAATTATTACAGCGTTCAAGCTGGATGTAATCCATCTGTAATACTTCAAAAGGTGCAGTCGGTGTAGCAAACCCTCCTGTAAGAGTTGGTGTCCCTTTACCAGGATTGTCTTGCAAACAAATCAAACAGGACTGTACCACTCTCTCAGCTGTACTGGCAATC
This sequence comes from Lissotriton helveticus, assembly GCF_964261635.1. Taxonomy (NCBI): domain Eukaryota; kingdom Metazoa; phylum Chordata; class Amphibia; order Caudata; family Salamandridae; genus Lissotriton; species Lissotriton helveticus. The sequence goes on along the minus strand of NC_136061.1, from coordinate 3,457,290 downwards.
TCAGGATGCTCCCAAACTCGTGTAAGCAATTTCGTAATTGCTAGAGGTCCAACATGTGCCAGTCCATGTGCCATTTGGACCATAGGTTGTAAATAGGCCGCAGGTAGTTTCCATCTATCCATATCCTTGATGCGCCAACAACCTTCGTCGTCTAATACTCCTTCTATAGACCACTGCTCAAGTTCTGCTTCAGAGGCAGATTTCTGTACATCTAGCACTCCCTCTCTAGCATCAAGCCACTGTTCAGCTTGAGATTTCACTACGTATATGGGGGTGAAATTTTGTCGCATCGCAGTCTCACAAGCTATTTGGTCAGAAAACGCATTGCCTTGTCCTATTTTATCTATCACCTTTTTGTGTGCGCTACATTTCACAATCGCTATCTTCTTTGGATATGTCAATACATTTAAAAGGTTATGTACCAATTCTCCATACATTATTTGTATCTCATGTGATGTTAGAACCCCTCTTTCCTTCCTGAGTAAGCCAAAATCATGGGCCACTCCGAAGGCATAGCGACTATCTGTATAAATGTTCACACACAAACCAGCACTGAGTTCACATGCTCGTGTCAAGGCTATTAATTCAGCTGCTTGGGCTGACCTCTGTGGTATGCGAGCTGTTTCTACCACTGTCTCAAGTGTCGTGATTGCATACGCGGATGAAGTTCTACCATCTGGCAACTTTAAGCATGATCCATCAACCCACAGTTCCCCATCTACATCTGGAAGGGGCATATTTTGTAGATCAATTCGACCATTTGTCTGTTCCTCAGTAAAAAAAATGCAGTAATGGGATTCCTTTGACGGAGACTCAGTCACAGAATATGGCAACAAAGTAGCTGGGTTTAAAGTCGCGCACCTCTTCAAAGTAATATGAGGCTTTAGCAACGTTAATTCATATCCTGTCAGACGGGCACTAGTTAAATGCTGTGTTTTAGTTTGATTTACAGAGCATCTAATGCATGGGGTACTAGTACCAACAGTTTATGCGACAAAACTATCCCTTCACTCTGACGTATGGACACAGCTATTGCAGCAACTGATCGGAAACACCCAGGCAACCCTCGGGAAACAGGATCCAGAACCGCTGAAAAGAATGCACAGGGGCGCTGCTTATCACTGTGTGTCTGCACTAAAACTGACAATGAACACCCATCTTTCTCGTGTACATAAAGTGTAAAGGTCTTCGTATAATCTGATGTGCCTAACACTGGTGCAGAGCAAAGAGCTTGTCATAACTGATGAAAAGCATTCTGACATTAATCTGTCCACAGAAGGGGAATTGGAGTGTCTTTCGTCAAGAGTGCTAACAGAGGTTTTACAATGTGTGAAAATCCTAATATCCATTGTCCTCAAAATGAAGTCAGACCAATGAAAGCACGGACATCTTTCTGAGTGGAGTACACTGGTGTATCTGAAATCACTTGAATACGATCTGGTTCAATGCATGCCCCTCTTTAGACAGAAGATGACCTAAGTAGGTCACCTTCGGTCTACAATATTGCAATTTCTTTCGTGACACTTTATGGTGGTGCGTAGCAAGAAAAGAAAGCAAAGATAAAGTACTCTCTTCACATTGTTCAGGCGTATCGGCTGCCAACAAAATGTAATCGACATATTGAATGAGAGCTACTCCTTTCAGTAAATCAAAAGAGTCAAGCTGCCTCTTCGATGCTTGACTGTAAATACTTTCAGTATAGCCTTGAGGAACTCTACAAAATCTATACGATCGATTATTCAAAGTGAAACCGAACAAATATCGGCTATCAGGATGAATAGGGATCAAAAAGAAAGCGTTCTTCAAGTCTATTACAGAGAATGTGGTCGCTGTGGGAGGAACCAAAGTAAGTAGTGTTGTTATATCCGAGACCACAGGATATTGCGGTACTACAATCTTATTCACTTCACGCAAATCAATGATAAATTGACAGATCCTAGTATCAGTATCTTTTTTCAAAATGGGAAGAATAGGACTATTACATACATTATAAGGGACTTCTTCCACAACTCCAACCTCAGTCAAGTCTTGAATAATATGTGTTAGTGCTTCTTCACCTTCTCGAGAGATCTTATATTGCGGCAACCGGGGTAACAAGGCACCCTCCTTGACACTAATACGCACTGGTGGAATAACCATCTGTCCTACATCAGTATCTGAAGTGTCCCACAAAACACTCGGGAGTGAGGCTAGAGCAACATCCTCTTTAACAAGACAGAATCTTTCAACCATAGGGTAATTCTCATTCAAAATAACACGCACCCCTTCGGGGGAACAGTGTATTGTAGCTCTAAAATGTTTTAACATGTCAAGACCCACAATATTGTCTGGTGTGTTCGGAGACGGAAAAAATGGACAAGGAGCAGTGAACTTATCAATGTGGAATGGAAGTGATTGTGACAGTGGGCTAAGGGAAGGTGTTCCATCGAACCCTATCGATGTGATCGTTGAGCCAGACAGGGGAGCCCTCGGAACCAATTGTTTAGACACAGCGCTACGAGTAGCTCCTGTATCAACCAGAAACTGATCAGTAGAACCCAAAACATGTGCTGTAATATAGGGACTCCTCTGATCTACTGGAACTTCAACCGATTCCTTACCGCATCCTAGGCAATCCTATGCATAAGTTGAATCTTGAAAATCAGATGGCACACTATCGGACATTTGATATTGGTTCCGTCTATCAAAACTATTGTACCTATTCTGTCTTCGTTTGTTAGAATCAAACCTAGCACGATCATTCGTACTCCCTCTAGGGCCTGAATATCCAAATCGATTTCTCATTTGGCCTCGGCCACGTTGATTTAGCTGTGCACGTAACACTGGACAGTCGGAAAGCCAATGTCCAAACTGTTTACAATATGCACACTGGTCAACTGACAAATTAGTACGAGGAAAAGATGGACCATAAGATCCACGTCTACCTCTATCGTTGCCTCTAAAAGGCGGGGCATAAGCTTGAGCCATCATAACCTTTGTTTTCAAATCTTTAGTCTTTTTATCCTCATTACCTTTCGCCTCTAATTCCTGTCGCTCATAGTACTGAGCCATAGTTAAAAGAGAAGCTGGAAACGAAGTAGTCCATGAACTTTCACTAGCTTTTAATCGTTTTGCTATTTCTGGTAAGAGGTTCGTAACATATTTATCGACAAACAGATGCCTACCCGTGTCATCTGTTAGTGACTGACCGCTAAAATCGTGGAAATCTTCCTCAATGCGTGTAAAGAAATCTGAAACTGATTCATCTGTTTTCTGTTTACACGAGGCTCACATGGTCCAATCTATCTTTTAAGGGGGGATAATCAGTTTTAATTTAGTCAAAATAGCCACTGGGAGATCTACAATTAATTTACACGGTTTACGTGCAGGTTCCCTATCTCTATCCGCTTGTTCTATATCGTTCCAAATTGCCCCTAAATTTACCTGATCGTCAATTTTACGAATAGTTCTCCACATATCAGGGGGCAGTATTATTCCGAAAAACAAGTCAATATTAGGCAACGTCATAATACAAGAACTAATAGCGCCCCCTACTTTTTTGTAAAAAGCTGCTGGATTTTTCCGCGGATCAGGCAACGCCTTTTTATGAGCCATGACATCCGCACTATTCCAAGGAGTGTAAACCCAATTATAAACAAAATAACCCTTTGCATCGACGGAATCTTTACTAGCATCTGTCCCTTCGCCTCTAGGAGGAATATACAAAGGTGGGGCTTCCTGCATGGGCTTTGCATGAACTATCTGATTCATATCTGAACCGAAGATAGAGGCTTTCACCGTTTCGGTTGGAGACAAAAGTGTAGTGTTCGATTAGGTTGTCATTCTAGTCTTTGTAAGATTCATCCATGCTCTGTGTTCTATCTCCCCTGCTTATTGTATTCTGATTTAGAATGTTGTTTAAAAAAGGAACTGTCATTGATGATCAACTGGCTGTGCGAGCTGCTGCGCAGCACTTGTTCCAATAAACCATCTCAACTATCAAACTGCCTGCGAATCAACTTACTACAAAATACTTGGCGACGATACCTGAACAAGTGACTGCTCTCCACGCGTGCGTCTATGCAAAAATATACGGCTGTTCCAGAGTTCAGCTGTGTTTTAGAAGCAAGAAACGTCAAGCTGCCAAAGGAACGAAACCGCCACTCGAGAATACGTCGAGTAGCTGTGAAAACCCATTCTCCTACTCTCGCTGAACCAAAGGAAATGGAAATAGGGTACTGTACTTACTTTTAAAGTCTTCTCACGGAAGCGGCAGCAGCCTCACTCGTCCGCCAGTTTATTTACGTCAGTTGCGCTCCAAGCGTATATTGCCTACGCTTTTTGCGTATTGTATTACGCCCAGCCACTGGAGCAAATGCTTTTCTCTACGCAATTGGCGTAAATCTATTCCAGAACGTCACTGAAACGCAACGCTCTGATGCTGAAACGCAGCGTCGGAAGCCATTTTAAAGATCATCTTCGTTTTTTTTTCTTACTTTCAATATTTATTGTCACACCGCTAACATACGGCGATAGTGGTAAATTTCAGAGCAAAAAAAAAAAACGGAAGCGCGACTGACTAGTCACTTGAAGGAGAACTGCTTCATGTAATTAACCTTCATGAGGTGAGTGACGACGAGTTTCAAATTTTGTTACCACGGAGACAATTCGAACTGGTAACCAATTTCAACACATAACGTGGTAACAGTGCTTGTAACTACTTTAAGCACGAAACGAGGAGACAATATTTTAAACACACAACGGGGCAATAGTATTGGAGTGTTGGTCAAGCACAGTTGCAGTGGCCATTTAAGCCATAATCTTTGTTGACTCTTACATTTAGTTTACTAATATACTTTGACTGAGTCTCTCCCCAGCACTCAACAATATCCATCCAAACATGAGTTTGCAAGCAGTTTCTCCCCCTCCACCATTTCTTGATCTTCCAGGTGAGCCCCCAATCACCTGGAAAAAGTGGTTTGACGCTTTCACCACTTACTTAGGAGCTATTGGTGCATCCAGATACAGGGCAGAAAGGAAGAAATATCTGTTGCTGAACAGTTTGGGGTTTGAAGGACGTTCTATCTTTAAACATTTACCCCCTTTGGTACCTGCTCCTGAAGAAGAAGATTTGGATGACTACAATCAAACAGTAAAAATGCTCGAACTGCGTTTTGATATTAAACCTAGTATTGTTGTTGTAAGGCACAAATTCTTTAAATCTGAACAAAAACAAGGGGAAAAAGTAGAAGATTTTATTTCTACACTTAGGGTATTGAGTGCGGAATGCGAATTCGAAAACTTTAGAGACCAAATGATAAGAGACCAGTACATTTGCAAATGTTTAGATAAAAATATTCAACAAAAGTTACTCTCACTTGATAATCCCTCTCTCGAGGAGACTGTACGAGTAGCGAAAAGCATTGAATTTTCTAAACTTTCTGTCAAGGAATTGGATATTAGATCATCTTCACGCAACTTTAACGTGCGAGGTAATATACAACCCAATCGCAACCTGACGTGCGAGACAACAACATCCCAACACTATACTAACTACCAAACTACATTAGAAGCGAGACACTAAACAGCAGTCATTTCATACGCAACTCAAACGGTATAAGGTTCACCACTTATACATAAGTCTTAAGACCTTGGACATTAACTTGTATTCCTGATAATCTTTTTATGTTTTCTATTGCTTTTCCAGTTCTGGGACACTTTTCTTTTTTTTTTTTTAAGTCACTTCTGGTGCAGTTTCTGGAACTCTTCCTTTTCTGGTCACTACTGCTTCTTCTTAATTGAAAGACCGTTCCTGTAACTTGAGCCATTTAACTTTTCAAAACGGTTTCCATCAGATTGTTTAAACATAGCTTTCATGAGAACCGTTGTACTATTACGCAGTTGCTACCCCTTTCCCTCTTCACTTTCCAAAATAATTTTTCTGGGTGCCAACATGCTCAACAATCCAATGAACAGCGAAGACTCAAGAAACGATGCAGGCTCTCTGCGCGCTACTAATGAAGGTTAAAGTCATGCATTACCTTTAAATCTGCTGTATATGTACAAAGGCCTTGTGAACTACTTCTCCTTCCGAGAGCTGCTCCGGTATTTCTTGACGCTTTTACTTGCGTTATTTTCGCATTACTTAGCAACCATCATTGTTGGTTTTAAATGACAAATGGCTGCCATCACGTAATGAAAACAACGTCAATACGTCAGCACATGAGTCACCAGGAGCTCCGTCTTCTAATCTACGAAGGATGACAATGGCAGCATTCCTTCATGAAACGGAGTCTCGCGGTAAGCGTTACTGCTCATTTTCAAATAACGCACAAGGCTGATAATTGTAGTTGAGTCAATAATATTACTTCGCTAATGCAAATATCACTTTTGATGTTCTCCGTGACTGTTCTCAAACAGTGTTGCTGGCATTAATTACTCCTTTTAGCGTTGACGTAGGTCAGGGTTAATTGTCATTGAAAACTTTCTTCTGTGGCTCAAGTTACGAACATAAACAAACTAGGCAGCAGCAGTTTTTTCAAGTAGACTCCAATACTCGATTTTATGTCTGCACCACACAACAGCTTGCAACCTACACAGAGGCTCGATTTCTGCCCCCGGTCAATTAATTGCTTTTTTTCCTTCCACCGAAGATAAACAGACCACACAGCTGCTGTTTTTAAAGCACTTCACTTTCAAAGTCTCGATCCATCACAGTGCAATTTTTATCCTTTCAACACCGTGACTCGATTTCACTGTCCCACAGAGGCTCGATTTCCTGCCCCTGAACTCGTTTTTTTTTTAAATTCTTCAAATACTCGGGAATCATACACCATCTGACAAATGCCTTTCACTTTTTCTCTGAGGCTCGATTTTATGCCCCCGAAGAACCAACCAACTTTAACAACCAAAGACCACAGCTGAATTTAATCTCTTGAATCACATTCATCTGACACACCTATGTATCAGGGCGACCGATGGTAAGGTCACTGATGGGGTTCTTCCTTTTTGTGCCAGACAATATTAGAAACAAGCATATTTCATCAGATAAAAGTCATTTACCTCGAAATTGGTCTTTTCCAACGATGTTCTTTTACAGTCCAGTTACACTCTCTTCAACTTTTATTTCTCTTGACTGTTTCACTCTTTCCTTTTTCTTTTTTTTTTAATTTGCACGCGTAGATTCTTCTTGACAGTGATCACCAAATGTCGCCAAAATGTTGTTATCAAAGGAGGCTGGAACTGGGGGACATGGTAGCTGTGGTTAGCATTGTAGATTCTGAGTCAGAATGTGTGGATCCTTATTCCGATTTTAGTATCGGAGACAAGGTAGTTTGTCTGCTGGTTGATTCCGGGGCACGAATAACTATGCTCACCCAGGAACTTTTCGAAGAGGTTTGGGGTGATCGCAAACTCTTTCCTCCAGACAGATTACCTTTAAATTACGAGGGCAGGAAGATTGAACTATTACGATATTTTGAAGACTCCATTGAATTCAGGGGAAGAAAAATATTTGGCAAAGTGTATGTGTCAGTTAAAGGGTTGAACATCCTTGGTTGGTTCCACCAAGGTTTATTTAAGATAGTTCTCCGTCCTGGAACCAAAGATCCTATTTCTATTGCTGTCGTTCAATCCGATGATAATCCTCCCACAAACAATATTATTTCCACTGTAAGTGATGATTTTGTCTGCACTTTAACCAAAGATTTTCCTGAAGTTTTTAGCAGGAAGTTGGGGGAAGTGAAAGGATTCATGCATACCATCCGTGTCAAAGACAATGCTATTCCAATTAAACATAAACTGAGAAACGTCCCATTCAGTGTGCGAGAACAACTCGAGTCAGAACTTTATGACCTTTGTAGCAAAGGAATAATTGAACCCATAGAATCCTCCCTATGGCTTTCTCCCCTTGTGGTGGCTAAAAAGAAAACTGGGGAGCTTCGGGTCTGTGTCGACTTACGCAGCCTAAATAGGAATATATGGGTTGATTCCTTTCCCCTGCCCAAGATCCCCGACATGTTGTCACTTATTGATGGTTCCAGGTGGTTCAGTAAGCTGGATCTAGCATCCGCATATCACCAGGTGGTCCTTGATCCTGCTTCCAGACACTTTACTGCTTTTGTATCCCCTATAGGTTCCTTTCAATATTGCCGTATGCCCTTTGGGTTAGCCTCTGCGGCAGCTGTATTTCAAAGGATCATGACCAATATTTTGAAGAACATCAGTGGGGTGGTCGTTTTTCAAGACGATGTACTTATTCATGGTAAGAATTGTGATGAACATGATAAAACTCTGAAGGAAGTTTTAAAAGCTTTGAGCAGTGCGGGAGTTGTTTTAAAGAAGGAAAAATGTATTTTTAGAGCGCCCAAGGTTGAGTATCTTGGACACGTGTTATCTGAGAAAGGTGTAGAACCCAGACCTGGTCTAGTCAAAGCCATCGTTGACAGTCCTGCACCCAAAGACAAGTGTGGGTTGAAGTCATTCATTGGACTGTGTGAGTTCTATGCTAGATTCTTACCTGATTATGCTTCTAAAGTTCAACCATTGTCTAATATGCTTAAGAAGGAAGTACCTTTCCTGTGGGATGCAAGTTGTGAAAAAACTTTTTCTTGGATCAAACAGGAACTTACTAGTTCTAAGGTTTTGAAGCCCTTTAATCCCAATTTGTTGTGCACTATCACTGTGGATGCCAGTGGTTTTGGTTTAGGGGCTGTCCTCACTCAAGAAGTCGATGGGGTGGAGCACACTCTTGGATATGCTTCAAGAGTTCTTCGTGGAGCGGAGTCCAATTTTGCAGTTATTGAAAAAGAACTCTTAGCTTGTTGTTGGGCCATTAGGAAATTTAGTCCGTATATTTGGGGTAAGCGTTTTCGTCTGAGGACGGACCATATTCCCCTAGTTTCTATCCTTACGGGTGTCCGGATTAAAGACCACTCTCCTAGGATTGCTAGGCTTTCAACGAAATTACTCCAGTACGATTTTGAAGTCAGTTACATACCTGGCAATAAGAACATAAGGGCTGATTATCTTTCCAGGAATCCTGTTGATGCTGGTACTGATAAGGATTGTGAGGATGATTATGATGAGGAGGACTGTTTCGTAGCTTTTGTTGGGGTTGATGATATGCGCTCTATTAGCGAGAAAGAGTGGAGGGAGCATTTGTCCAGTGACACCTTACTTTGTGAAGTGATCAAATTTGTCAGAGAAGGGTGGCCCAGGGAAAGGAATGTTCATGTGTCTCTTCAGACTTTTGTCAAAGTCTCTGAGGAACTCTCTATTGAGGGTGGTATCCTCATGCGTGGTGATAGACTTGTCCCTCCCAGTGACCTTAGAATCAGGATAGTCAAAGGTGCGCATGAAGGTCATCTTGGCAGAACACTAACCAAAAGGAGGGTTAGAGAGCATTACTGGTGGCCCAAGATGGATCAGGACATAGACATGGTTGTTGCTGAGTGTGTGATCTGTTCTAGTGCCGAAAAGTGTTTGACAACACGTTCTCCTCCCCTTCAACCTATCCAATTTCCTGAGAGGCCCTGGGAAAAGATTGGTATCGATTTGGTTGGTCCGTTCTATTTACTTCCTCCTGCCTCCAGATTTGCGATAGTTGCAGTCGACTACTATTCTAAATGGCCAGAGGTCCGTTTTGTGAGTGAGGCCACATCCAAGAACATTATTGACTTTTTGAAGGATTTGTTTTTGCGTGAAGGTTTTCCTTCATCTATTGTAAGCGATAATGGTCCTCAATTTGTTTGTCAGGAATTTGGTTCTTTTGTAAATTTGAGTGGCATTGATCATTTGAGGAGTGCGCTTTATCACCCTCAGACGAATGGTCTCGTTGAGCGCATGAACAGGGTACTTAACAATTGCATTCAGTGGGCCATTGCTCAACGGTGTCACGTCCCGAACGCTGTCAGGTCCATGCTGTGGTTCTATCGTACCACTCCCCACTCCTCCACCAAGGTTTCCCCATTTGAATTATTGCGTGGGAGAAAACCATGTTCAAAGGTTTGTCCTGGGTGGATGTCACGCTGGGTGAAGTTGAACACCATTGACAATGTTGATGAAGTTGCAAGGTCTAATGTTGTACATGCCCAGTCCAAACAAAAGGATATTTTTGATTCCAGGAAGAAAGTAGTCTCCCAGTCATTTGTGGTGGGAGATAGAATTCGAATCAAGTTACCCACTCACTCTACCAAGGGTAATCCTAAGTTTTCAGAACCTTTTGTTATTGACAAAGTTTGTGGAAATTCTGTGAGGGTCAATATGAAAAACTGGTGGAATGTTGCCAGAGTTGTAAAGGTGGGCAAGTCTGTCGCTCATCTTCAGCCTTCTTATGAAATGCATGTGTTGCCTCTTGATGTTGCACCTTCTCCTCCTCCTCCTCCTTCTGGTTCTTCTTCTTTTTCTTCTTCTTCTCTTTCCTCTTCTTCTGCTCTGCCTCGTAGGAGTTCTCCTGTTCTTTCCCCCCATGATGTTCCTGCTTTTCCTTCTACTTCCTATACTACTGTCTTACCTCGCAGGAGTTCTCGCACCCGAGTTACTCCTGCCAGGTTCCGCTAATTTACTTGGTTGCTCAGTTCTGGATCTTTTACTGTTCTTCCCTTCTTCTGCTTTTGTTTGTAGGAGAGAGGATGATGTAGTGTTCGATTAGGTTGTCATTCTAGTCTTTGTAAGATTCATCCATGCTCTGTGTTCTATCTCCCCTGCTTATTGTATTCTGATTTAGAATGTTGTTTAAAAAAGGAACTGTCATTGATGATCAACTGGCTGTGCGAGCTGCTGCGCAGCACTTGTTCCAATAAACCATCTCAACTATCAAACTGCCTGCGAATCAACTTACTACAAAAAGCGTAGCTGGATCCGCTGCCTTTTTCTCCTCCCGCAGTCGTTGCCTCATCACGTAGGTTAATCAGACACCTAATGAAATCCACTGCCTGTGAGAGGACAAAAACACCATTACGCATACTCTTATAATCATCTGCTATATCTTTAGTTTCCAAAACATTCGAATATTTCATATACCGATCGACAACTTCTCCAGCAAAATGTTCCGTAAAATATAACTGCTCTTTTTCTAACCAAGACTTCATACCCACTAGAATACCAGGGACGAAAGCAACATTAAGACTAACTTTATGAGCAATAGATGGCAACTCAGCAGTGTGAGTACTAGAAAGCATGGAGCGAGTGTCTCGTGTTTTATCCTGATCTTCAGAGGATTTCCTGTCAGTCGTGGCAGGGGCTGAAGGCAGGGCAAACGATGGTAGAGAACGAAAAATCATCGAGTTGATTTTTAAGGACAGGATAAAGAGGTTGCCTAACAGCGAATTGAATATTTATCGGCAAATTACGCTGGCAGCTAGCAGAGAGGTAGGACAAAGCACATGGCGAGCACGAGGTAATGCAAGGCATACAAAATGGAGATTAGGAATACAAAATGGCCTCTGAGAACGGGCAACATAACAATGAAAACTCGTTTAGCTTCAGCGAATGCTAACCTAATCGCTGCCAATTTACGACAGCCTGATTACAGACACTCCCAGCTCACCAGATACTAGGGGATCCCCCTCAACGGGTGGCCCACACCTCGGCTCCCCACCTGATGTTCCCTTAAAGAACCATCCTTGCTCTGAGACTGGGTTTTGGGCACCTGGGGCATGCAACACCACACTCACTCCTACTCCACTGAGACAGGACATGAGCCCCTACACCCCTCCCATTACACATGGACCTAGCTGGGCTACACTGAACCACTTCCACCACTCTGGGTTGGAAGATACCTGAGCCACTTCCCACAGGGTCACTCCCCCTTGCCTCCCCAGACCCTCTGCAATCCACCAAAAGGTCGGCCTCCAATGTGAGTTCCCTGGGGTCAAAGAACTCACTCTCCAACAGGTGCTGGTATAGCTCTATAAAACAGGGACTTACAATATGCTCTCCCACAGTTGGATCACACAACCCCCCACAGGGGTTAACCAAACTATCCTTCACCTCACCATCCAGTGCCTCACACACATACTCCACACCACTCGCCTGAGACTGGCAAGACAGTATCTGACTGTCTCTGTCACACAACCCAAACTCTTCTGGGCGGTCTTCACACTCACATACCATGACTTCAACTTTGGGGGAACCCCTCTCCCTGCACCTCTCATCTAGAGTCAGTAGAGTGTCCTTCGTCCACTAGGACTATGAACTCCCACGCCAGTTACCCTATTTTACTCAGGGACACTGCGCACTACTGGAGCTAACAAATGTACTTGAACCTCCTGGTGTATGTTAGCCCCCTCCAAGTCAGGTGCCACATCTGTGGGGGGGGTGTTCTACTCCCTCAGCACTAGATAACTGAATATTGCTGCCACCCTCTGAGCTGGATTCCATCTATAACTCAGCAAAGCTCACTTCCTGAGCTACCCAAATTTCTTGTTGCTGGGCTGAGACACTCATGGCCTCAAGCCTCTCGAGCTCCAAATCAAACTTCCTCATTATCAAGTCATGCTCAAACTGCATTTCTTTTTCTTCCAGGGCTAAGTTCCTAGTTTCTAGCTCCAGTTGCCCATTCAATTTGAGCTTGGCCATCTACATTTCATGCTTCCTGCTTTCTTTCCTGTCTGCCAACTCTTCTGGGGACAGACCTTGGGCAGAAACACTGCTTCTCACTTCGGAGGGTACACCCCCCTTTCTAAGATCCAGTGGTTCATCAAGCTGCTGCTCTGCATCCTCATTCTCCACCAAATCTCCAGGGGCATTCCTTTCCTCGACCCAGGCCCTCAGCGCCTTGTGGTACTGCTCCTTCTTGGAGATTCCTGTTGGGGGAATTAAAAACTTTTTGCAGAAGCTCCTGAGCTGCTTGTTGGTGTAGCTTTCTATTTTCTCTTCCTCCCAATCAAAGTCAATAGATGCAACGGATGCTGCCTTTTCCCTGATGGTTGAATCAGGCATTACTTGGCGAAAAAATGGAGATCCCTGGTAAAAACAAGTATCAGAAGTACGTGGTTGCATTATGGTCTGCACTCACTAGGTAGTGTTCACCAATCACTGTATATGAGTCACAAACGCAAGTCCAGAATCCCTCCACTGGCCAACAATGTTAGAATTGGGGGTATCTAGGTGGCACAGGTAGGAACTTGTGACAAATAGGGACCTGCTCCTCTAGTCAGAGTAAGGGGGGTATACTCCTAGAATAACCCCTGCTCACCCCCTTGGTAGCTTGGTATGAGGAGACAAGCTTATTTCAGAGGCAATGTGTAAAGCATTTGTGAACACATAAAGTAATCAAGTGACAACACTACAAAAGGACACCACACAGGTTGTATAGTTATAAAAATAAGTATATTTTATATAGCGTTTCCACAAGACCAATGAACAACACAAATAATCCATAATACTATTAAAGATCAAGAGTTCTGGTTAAAAAAGCTTAAATCAAGGTTCTGTGCGAGTCGGTAGCCCTGTCCGGCTACAGCGTTGTTGAAGTAAAATGGAGTCTATCAAATCCAGCAGACCGCGTTGGTCCGGGCCCACTCAAATGTCGACGGACTCAGTCACAGTACCTTTTATTTGATGTGGCCGGCACAGACGTGCGAGCCGGTTCAGGTGTTCATCGCGGTGCAGAAAAGAAAGCGTTGTAGGACGCGTTGTCCCTAAATGTGGTGCAGGCAGCGGCCCGTTGACAGAGTCATTGGATGCAAGGTGTGCGTTGCAGGGCGAGACGGTGCTTCGATGCGGTGCTTGCAGCTTGTGTGCGGCAAAGGAGCCGGAGTTCGGGAGCTGGCGTCGATCAGTCCGGACAGCGGTGCGAGTTGGGCGGTGCGTCGCAAAGCGTGCGAGGCGATGCCCAACTCCGGTGCGTTCACAGGACTTGAAGTCAGCAGCAGTGACCGCGTCGGTCAGACCAGTACGAGTCGGTGTAGCGGGGCTTTGCACATCGCGGTGTCCACCAGTCGGGGTGCAGGCAACAGCTCAGTGGCGGCGGCAGGACGGAGTCGGTGAGCTCAGAGCTTGTGTTGTTCGAGGCGGACGTTGGTCGATGCGGGGCCTACAGGACACCGGGCCAGTCGTGAGAGTCGGTCAAAGCTCCCTGCCTCTGTAGCCACTGAAACAGTGTTTCCAGCAGCAATCCACTGTAGGTGGCACAACCAGTGCTGCAAGCCCACTAGCAGAATTTGTATTTACATGCCCTGGGCACACTCAGTGCACTGTACTAGGGTCTGACACGTAAACAAAATAGTCAATCATGGAATCACTAATTAATTCATTAATTTACAATAGGTAGAGCATATGTACTTTAGCACTGATCAGCAGTGGTAAAGTGCCCAGAGTCATTAAATAGCCAACAACAGGTCAGAAGAAATATAGGAGTTAGGCAATAAGTTCAGGGATGACCCTGCAAAAAGGGCCAAGTCCAACATACGCGTATCACGAGCCTTTAACAATGCAATCTCGCTGTATTAATCAAATAATAGGTGCTGTTATTGCCCACATAACTGTCACTCATTTTGAAAACATGAGAAGGATGAAAAGCAGGGCTATTCTTAATGAGATTTGAATCTTTGAACTTGACGGGAAACATCGTTTACAACGCGGGGATTACATCGCAATGCTATTACATCGCGGTTTTCACAACACAAGTCGTTACAACGACTTGCTCTGGATGGCACTCTAGGACAAGGAATAGTATAATTTACTATCCAACACCTACCCTACTGTATGTAGACTGGATTCCAGCGCCCTCCAGCACAAGTCGTAACTACTTGCATTGTAAAACCGCAATGTAATGTACCGCGATGTAAATGTATGTGTTGTAACGTCATACATACACCTTGACACTTTCTACAGATTTCTACGGCTGGATTGGGACTGGAAATTGGTCCAGGAATGCCAAAATGTGGCCCTAGCTTTGCACCTCCTAAGGGTAGCACCATTCATCTCTGGACACGTTCCTGGCCCCATATTCTACATAATGTGAACTGTATTTAAAGACCACTTCAACTATATTAGGTAATGTCATGAGCAGGAGCAGCTACACACTTGTTTGCAACACATATTGAGCAGTTTTCAGTAACATGCACACCCCACAAAACACTTCAGACATGGGCTATAATCCACTCACACTTGTCTCCATTTATATATAAAAATCTAGGGCCTCTTTTACAACTAAATGATGCAGCGCTGTGCCGCAAACCATTTTGCTGTGCTGAGCTGCGTGATTTTGAAAGCACAGGGCTGCGTCATATTTTCAACGATTTGACACATGCCTGTGCTTTCTCTTGCGCTGGTGCACAATTTGCTGCAGAAACAGGTACCCTTGCACCGTGGTGCAAGGCTGCCAGCATTGCGGGAGTGATTCCATCCTAAAGTTACAAGCCTTTTTGTTGGAGGGGATGAGGCTGGAGCATCCCTTCATCTTAGAAATTCCAGTCTCAGCCTGCGAAAGTTACTATTCCTGCTCTGCATCTCCCCATACACCGGTACCCCAAAATCTGTAACAACTGAAGTAAAAGGGCCAGTCGTCAAGGTGAGGTTACAAATGAAGACAAGGCGGTACTAAGGAGGGACTAACAAGCCTATTTATGAATCAGAAGCCAGCCTTTACGAAGGACAATGACAAATATGGGCTGAGAGTGGGCGGGCTTCTATTCCATATTCCAGTACAGCAAGACTCACTGTTAAAAAGTAATTGACAGACTTGAACATCACCAGCGCCGTCTTGCTTAGTGAAAGCCACTGCGTGCGCGCAAGCGGCACCCATTTTAGACACCGCGGCCATTTCGTGCTCTGCTAGTCACCTATGTTTCACCCTGACCTCGCAATCATCCCCAGCGCCCTGACTAAGCATGACCAAGCGTACTGGGGTTGTAAAACCTTATCCTCGTGACAAGACCCCGGAGCCACTTCCCGCCCTAAACCCGTTTGTCCTTTCATCCTCCACACATGAGCAAGCCCTTCTGATAACCCCCTGACGGCACCTAGCTTCTCAATCTGGTCCCAAGCACTAAACCAACGCTTGCGGACATAGTTTATAGCCCCCGCATGGCAGGACCTGTTGTTCTAACAAAAACGCCTGATCTAACCAATAGTGCGAGCCTTTAGATCTGACCGATCCCATACACTTACAGATCCTGTCGGAATGTCCAGAAGCGAGATAGCGATCATTTGTTAGACCCGGGTGGGGGACGATAACTGTTGGGATTGTGTGGGAACCTGCTTGGGGCAGGAATTCCAAGGATGTTTGACCACCAATAAACTGATGCAAAATGTGTATAAAAGACCAAGCCACGGAGATGTGGTCAGAACACCTCCCGAAGACATTCCGTGTGTCCGAATTGATGTGTTCTCCTCTTGAGCAATAAACCTGTTCTTGCCTTCCAGTTGCCAGCGCCTGCCTCTTTATTTTGGTAGTTAATATTGAAGTGAATTAGAGGCGTCTTGTTCCGAGCAGCTTTGTTATTCATTAAAGAGTAGCCGCTTTTTCACAATTGGTGTCCCAACGCGTGGCCCATCAGTGACACGGGGGTTCGGTAGAGAGAACCTAACAACGGAGTGAACATCTAAACGGTTGGAGTATACCTGCCTTGAGAGGACCCTCGTTTGGCTGCCGATCAACCTGAACTTCACCGGTTCCGAACGGACCTTGCTCGAGTGACCTGCGGTCCTGACTGGGACCTCACAGGAGTGCCGCGGTAAAATCGGAGAAAGAGGACGATCGGGCGCTGGAAGGGGAAGACGAAGAACTGTCCAAACGGTCCGGGTAGGGTCGTGAACAACGACTGTTATTTGATTGTTTGATTGATTGAAATAGAATTGTTTGGATTGAATACTAGTATTCCACTCTTTGGTTATTTGGTTATTTGGTTCTTTGAAACATTCCCTGCTTGCAAACAACGAAGAATAGGAATATTCTCTCTTTGCAGACAGCAAAGGATAGGTAGTGTGGACCTTTGTCCACGATAGTTTGAGATATTTACAATGACCGCTAATACCTCATGCCTATCTTCTCCCCACCGTTTGGTAATTGGTTCAGCCCGGACCGTTTATTAGAGGTCAGTCATCCTCCTCCACCGCAGGGCACCCTTAATAAGGACATGTATGTAAAATACGGATTAAACGCTGTAGCTTATAGCAAACTATGGAATAAACGCACTAAGAAAGATCTAGAAAATCAGTGGCCACTGACGGGATCTTTTGACCCCGCTAAAATGGAAGCGCTGGAAATAGCCCTTCACAAAAAGAAAACTACACCGACTATGCTTGATAGTTTCGGTTAATGGCAAAAAGAAGCAGCCCAACAAAAGAAAAGAGACGAAGCGAGAGTAGATAAGGAACTGCAAAAATCACCTCATCTAGCTAAGGTTAGAAGAAGATATAAAAGAAAGAGAAAATGCTAGAAAGGAGCGAGAGTCAGAGATTTCGGGTCAATACCCTGTTAGAACGCCCTCGGCTCTTTACCCCGAACTACCATTGAAGCAAAGAGTAGATGATGATTTACTATTAGGCCCACCGATCATCTACATGCCACCTCCTTATGCCCCTACTCATCCTGTAGTACAACACCAGGAATCACAGAACATAGCCGAAGGTAGCACCAGTGCCTCGGTCTCCACGGCCTCTGCGCCGACCGAGCCTCTCGTGCCTAATGCCTCATCAAAAGACGCGCTAGTAGGAATGGAAGCAAAAGAGAAGGGGCTGTTGAGAGTCCCACGATTGAGTAAGAATGAACGAGCAGGCATTGAAAAAATATTTAAAACCCTTGTAGATAGAAAGGAAACAGAAGAGTACTTAACCAACATATGCAACACCTATGTTGATAATCACAAGCGCACTTTGTCGTACGTCTTTGTTACCTCACTCTCACAGCTTATGAAGAAAAGTACAAGAATGTAGGGCCCGACTGACTCATGGCTCTTTATAGGAAAGTGGATAAGGGAGATGAAAATGACTGTGATGTAGCAGAACTCTTCTCGTACACACTAGAGGTCTTCCGCCACCTCATAGAACAAGGACGGGTAGTCAAGGACACAACATCTATAATGACAGGGCCCCCGATAGAAAAGCCAGATAATATGATGCCAATAAAAGAAGCTTCCTCCTATTGGGTCCCCCTTAGAGGACAAGGGAATAACGATGACATAAACCACTAGGATGCGAAAGTGAGGGTGGTCTACAATTGGGTATATCAACCCTGGGATAGACAGGACATTCTAACGTTCCGTAAATCCTTGCCAGATTTACGAAAAAATTCCACCGCATTTTACACAGAATTAGGTACCGCCCTAGGATCAAGCATCATGACACTTGCCAACATCGACTTATTCTTTGGGCTATGTCTGCCAGCAGATGTGTGGAAACAAATCAGGAAGGTAGACCACTCAGATCTGCTTGGTCATACCTGGGAACAACTCGGTGTACTGGACAAACAGCGAAACCCTGGGCAGAAACCGGTAAAAGCCATATTAGACCTCCCCGTCAAAATAGTACACAAAGTAAAAACTATGATCCCGGAGAAAAATATAGACTGGTCCATAGTAACTGCGTGCCGCCAGAATCCTCAAGAAGATGTTTCAGAATACTTCTCCTGGGTCGAAACAGTGTGCTCCGATTACAGTGGACAAGACATGTCCACCGCAACCGGACATCATTTATTAGTGTAAAATTATGTTAAAGGGATGTTGCCGGTGGTATCGCAGAAGCTGCAGACCAGCGAAAGCAGTTGGGCGGCCTCTTAACCAGCGGCCATCCTCCAGATGGCCCAGTACTACGAGCATCAGAAAAATGAAAATGATAGGGCTACAGAAAAGAAAAAGAAAGACTTAAAGGAAAGAGTTATGATTGCGCAGCTTCAAGGGGTGAATACAGGAAGGGAACAATACAAGGGAGGATATCAGCAGAATGCCCCTAGAACGCAGCCACCCAGAAATAATTAATCGACACCATACACAGGGCACCAAGACTTAGGACAGGATCAGGGCGCATTTTGTAAGAGGTACGGACACTGGAAGTCTCAATTCCCGATCCTGTTAGGAATTGGTAGGGAAAAAGGGGCGAGAGAAATAGCAAGTGGACAGAGAGGAAGGGGACGTGGAAGAGGGTACATGAACGACGCTAGTGAAGAAAGGCCAGGAAGAGCGAATGTATTTGATGACACCAGACAGAATCAGTACCAACAATCAGATTACAACAACACGTACGACTTCGGATAGGACAGCCAAGGGCAAAGAGGGGATCCAGTCGAGCTCCATGTTGATCACCAAGGCCCTTATGTTACCGCAAAGGTCCTGGGCACAAAGTCACCATTTCTGGTAGACACGGGAGCAACACGTAGTGTACTATCCAAACGACTGATTCCAAGGGATCCCTTGTCTGGCTCGCATGTGACCTCAATAGGATTTTATGGTACGCCCTCCACCAACGCTTTGTCCAAACCGATCCCTTTTAATCTTGAAAATAACATTATCAACACGACATTCCTTCTCTCCTCCAACACCCCAGACCCTATTATGGGTCTCGATCTATTGAAGCATTTCCGTGCAACTATCAGGTATTCACCGGACGTGGTACGAGTAATCTTATATGACAACCACCAACACCAGAGAGATAATCCTTCCCAGCATATGTATCCCATTTCCGAAGCTAGAAGCTACTGGACACTCTACCATCACACTTGTGGGCTAGGGCTAACTCAGACGTAGGACAAATGATGATTGACCCAGTACACGTGACAATACGACAAGACGCGACACTACCGAAAGTACCACAGTACAAGATATCACCAGATGGGGTAGCACTGATACAGTATGTAGACGATATCCTGCTAGTAGCAGATACCACTCCAATAGCCGTTGCTGCCACTATCCAGCTACTACATTTCCTTGCTGAGAATGGTCACAAAGTCTCCCGAAAGAAACTGCAGTTCTGCAAACCACAAGTGACATACTTAGGTCACCTTTTATCGAAGGAAGGGAGAACACTCACACCCGACAGGATCCAAACCATTCTAGATACTCCCATTCCCTAAAACCAGAAACAAGTCTGCTTATTGATAGGCCTCACCTCATTCTGTCGACAATGGTTGCTGAACTTTAGCCTCATTGTCAAACCCTTTCTCTCCCTCCTAGCCAAAGACATCCCCTTACCACTCCCTTGGACACCCGAATGCCAGTCAGCATTCAAAGAATTACGAGATGCCCTTTGTTCAGCACCCGTTCTAGGAACACCAGACTACTCCAAACCATTCTCCCTCTACACACACGAAAGGGAGGGATGCGCATTGTCCGTTTTGACACAATCAATCGGCCACAAGCAACGCCCTGTGCATATTTCTCTGCCACTCTCTGCCCAGTAGCTACAGCGCTGCCAGCGTGCTTGCGCGCTGTCGCAGCTACAGCAGCATCGATGCGCCAGAGCGAAGGAATAGTGCTCTCCAACCCAATCACAGTGTTAGTGCCTCATGCAGTCGACACACTACTGAACCAGACTAAGACACAACACTTGACTAGCGCTCGACTGACAGGATACAAGTTGACCCTACTAGCACCACACATCACTCTGAAATGATGTACCACCCTCTATCCAGCCACATTGCTACCCTTACCAGAAAACGACCCTAGTGTGGCTCCATTGCACGATTGTGTGACACCGACTGACGAACAGACAAAGAGTAGGGTAGATCTCCGAGACACTGCCTTTCCAGAACCAGATGGGGAACTATGGGTAGATGGTTCGTGCATCAAACTCCCCGACGGCACCACCTCAGCTGCATACTCTGTCACCACAGCCTGAACAGTACTAGAGACAGCCCGCATTGCCCAACGATCCGCACAAGCAGCAGAGCTCATTGCCCTTACACAAGCATGTATTTTAGCATCAGGCACGACAGTGAACATATACAACGACGGTCAGTACGCCTTCAGGGTAGTTCACCATGTTGGGCTCCTCTGGAGGGAAAGAGGGTTCCTGACATCACATGCTACACCCATTCTGCATGGAGATCTAGTCTCCGCCTTAACGGAAGCAGTCCTCCTCCCCAAGCAGCTAGCAGTGATTAAATGCCAAGCACATAAAAAGGTGACAGATCTCATTGGACAGGGAAATGCACTAACTGACATTACTGCCCGAGCCACAGCCGAGGACTGAACCACGACATGAATGTATGTGACCAGGTCACAAGCTGAACAATGGACTGACGCTAGAACGACTGTAAGGGATATACAAATGACAGGCACATAAGACGAACTGACTGAGTGGGCACGGGTGGGATTAAAAGACGAGGAAGGCTGCTGGAGGACAAAAGAAGGAAACAAATGGCTGTTACCGAACATATATCTGATCCCCATATTGACCATGGCATATTTACCTGCACACATAGGATCCGCCCTCATGACCGAACTAATCACCAGGGTATGGCATAATGGCAGGATAGCAGACTCAGCAAAACGCCTAGTACAACAATGCATAGTATGCCTACAACACAACCCAGGGAAAGGGACAGCAGTACCACAGGGAGTGTTTGGAGTCCCCGACCACCCCTTCGAAATCCTCTAAATAGATTATATCCAACTAGAAAGGCGCCATGGTCTAAAATACGTCCTAGTTATTGTGTGCGTCTTTAGCAAATGGGTGGAGGCATACCCCACCCGCGACAATACCGTCTTAGCTACTGCAAAGGTATTGCTAAAGGAGTTCTTCCCTCGATATGGTCTTTGTCGAATTTTATGGAGCGACAATGGCCCCCACTTCATAGCTGAAGTAATTCAGAATGTACAAAAGGGGTTGGGGGTAAAGCAAAAGTTCCATGCCGTCTTTCACCCCCAGTCAGCGGGCCTGGTAGAAAGACACAATGCCACACTAAAATTAAAACTGGCAAAGATAGTCGCCACAACTGGGCTGAAATGGCCGACGCCCTCCCACTGGCATTGCTATCAATGCGTTCCACAACAACCAAGCACAGACTGACCCCGTATGAAGTAGTCTTTGGCAGGCCTATGAACATTTGGGCGACACCAAAACCAACCTCCATTAATGATGTCCCAGACATATTAATGTCTGATTATTTGTACAAATTGACAAACAGGTGCAGCAAGCCATACCAGACGTGTCCAGGGGCCTACGACATGATATCAAGCCTGGAGACTTCGTGCTGACTACGAATTTCCAAAGGAAGAAGAGTCTGGAACCCAGGTGGACGGGCCCCTGGCAAGTCTTGATCACCACCCGAACTGCTCTTCGATTGGAAGGAAAGCAAAACTGGCTGCACGCGCATACTTTTAGGAAGATCTCCCCAACTCTGACAACCTGCGAGGAAGTGATCGTCCAAGAAGAGCTCCTGACGAAAGATCGACCAGCCCCGAGTTGCTACCCACAAACAGAGACACTTGAACTGGCAGAGTTTCCCGACTCTACAGTGCCATCCAAGAAAGGGTACAACTTGAGATCGACGAAAGGAGGGTGTCTCGACACGCAGGCCACTAACTGAGTCAAAAGTCTCAGATCGGTAGCTAACACTACAAATGCTAACAGGAGAAACGCTCGACGAAAGTATGTGGTCCTATGAGTCATCGAGCCCCTTGAAAGTGATGGAAGAACCCAGAAGACCAATAACCGCCGCAAAGACTCCAAAACTGCCAAAGTTCACAGCACAAAGACAATTGCACTTGTAGCAGCATCTCTTGCCAGTCTCTTGCTAATGGTCACTGTCTGGATCATTGAAGAGAGTGCTCCTGCTAACAGAACAATGTCGGTTGTATGACGTTACAACGCATGCCTTTACAACAAATTTTTTACAACGCAACATCCATTTTTTTTTTGTGTCCTCATTTTCCACCATGGTTAAATGTATAACAGGTCTACCAGATCCTTTTCGCTGTCTCAGTATATAACTGGCAAGGGTTACAGCAATTTCTTAACCCACACCCTTCAGCGAATAAAAGGCATCTTCCAAGACCTGCGCAACAAGACCATATAAGCGTGGGCAGTGCTGCCATCATACCAAGGAGACTATCCACAGTATTGGCAAAACCAGGAGATGTAAACCATAGCAACGTAATCATTGGACCCGGGAAAAAAAAAACCCACGTTCAATCAATTCCACTTAAGCAAATGCCAAAAGGACCTTTTGTTACGATTCCCAGATCTTGCCAGATCAAGCTTGGAGACTTGTAAGACTGACGCTCGCCAGTCTTAAAGTGTCGGAGGCTGATGTTCTTTCCACCTCTTGCAGATCTCTCTCCTGGCCAATAGGATGGAGTAAAAAAGAAGATTCTTTGCCGGACTCCGAGCTCCATCTGCTACCCCAAAAATTGCCAGCGGGAGATAATCAAAACCTCAAAACCCAGAGACGACGAGAGGAGATTGCTACTAGAGACCCAGAAGGCTAAAATAGAGGGGCATCCGAAAAACATATAGGCATCCGTGGCCGCTATTAAACCACATCTAGCACACGCTATGGAGGAACCCTGGACAAATTTTGTCTTCCTTTGTGGTGAATAGTATGCTCTGTGGAGTGTGAACAAATGATTCCTACGCAACCATGCGTGCTTCACAATGTCCCACAGAACCTTGAAGGAAGCAAGCCACCGGACCCTTAAATTGCAACCCACTAGGAAAGAGCTCCACAGCAGGTCAGGAAGCTGGAAGTCACCATCAATCTCTTCTTGTATCAGATTATACCATAATGATATCTCTTTTTTGGCAGGTGGTTTATCCAAAATCAGAGACTCAAACTGATTGCCACTTGCAACTGGTGCTCTACTTCAGGATGAGGTATAAGAGTGTGCCCAACTAGCAATCTGAATATACTTGAATTTAGAAAAGTTTGGCCCAATTTTCCCTTTTAAGACGTCCCATGGCAACAGGCTTCCTTCCATAAATATATCTCCCCATACCTCCAACCCCGCATCCCGCAAAGGGGCGGCTAATGTATCTGTCAGCCACCCAGGATTCCTGGGAGAGCCCCACAGTGGTGCCCTACTAAAGAGGTATCCGAGCTTTGTTGAAACCCTCACCTTAGACCACATTTTTGCCATCCCTTGTAGTATCTTTATTTTGATTTTCTTGAAAAACTTCGGATCTCTATATTTTATACAAAAAACCTGACTGTGCTACTCCTTCACCTTTGAGTAAGGCTGAAAACAAGCTTCCAACCCCGTGATCTGAGGGCATCTTTAACAGCATTCGAGCATGGCAAAGTTGAAAAGCCCATGCGTAGATTCGCAAATCAGGAGCTGCTAGGCCACCCTTCTCCCTACGACGCCTGAGCTTCTTCCAAGCAATTCTTGGGATATGCTTATTCCAGATAAAGGATGTTATATCTCCTTGGAACTTAGATATAAGTACTGGGTCAAAAAAAAGAGGAATAGTATTAAATAAAAATTAAATCTTAGGCAAAATGGTCATCTTCACCAAGTTAACTCGACCCAAGAGAGACAAGGGGAGGTGTGATCAGGATTGTATGAGTCTGCCACAGTCCTTTGCTATTGCCACGAAATTGGTTGTGGCGATTTTGTTGATGTCTTTAATAATATTCAGACCCAAATATCGCAGGCTTGGAGAGGTCTGGAGATCCGATCCGCCATCAATGTTGTTCCAGACCATTACCTCAGTCTTTGAGGCATTGACCTCATATCCAGATATATCCCCAAACTCTAACGCCAGCTTAATAACTGCTGGGAAGGCTGTGCGTATGTCTGAGGAAAATATCAAAATATCATCGGCGTAGAGGGCCACTTTCCTTTCCCAACCCCTGTACACGAATGGCTTAATAGACTTTTCTTCCCTCAAAAGCTGGGCAAAAGTTTCTATGTACAGGTCGAATAGTAAAGGGGAAAGGGGGAAGCCCTGACGATTTCCCTTGTGAAGGAAAAGGGGTCAGATAGTTCTCCATTCACCAATACCCTAGCTGATGGATTTGAGTATAGGAGTCTGACAGCTCGAGAAAAACAATCCCCAACATTGAACTTTACCAAGACCCCCGACAGGTATGCCCAATTCACGCTGTCGAAGGCCTTGGTTGCGTCAAGCGTCAGGACTTCCATAGGAAGGGACTCAGTTGTTGCCATATCTATGGCCCTTAACAGGTCATAAGTAAGCTCATATAATTGGCGGCCTTTCACAAACCCCTTCTGGTCGCTATGTAAGATGACAGGTGCTACCAGACTTGACCTCTTTGCCAAAACCGTGGCAAAAATCTTATAATCCATATTCATAATGGAAATCGGTCTATATGAGCCACAAGATTGGGCAGATTTCCCTGGTTTTAAGATTAAGGTGATTGAGGCGTCATCCCAGGAAACTGGGGGTGGTGTAACCCATCTTGCAGAATTTGATTGAATAGCACAGTTAAGAAGGGGATGATAGGTTGCTCCAGGGCCCTATAGATCATGGCAGGAAGGCCGTCTGGACCAGCCGCCTTCCCCTTCTTACTAGTAAGGATAGCTGCCCTCACCTCTTCTTCCGTAATTATTGCATCTAAGGGGGCCCGATGCTCCAAGGATAAGGAGGAGAGGGACACCCCTTTCAGCCAATTCCCTATTTGTTCTTGATCCAAACTTTTATCTTCCTGGTAGATGTTTTGGAAGAAATCCCTAAAAATGTTCCTTATATCACTATCCAAAGAATAGGATACATTATTATGAGATATGGACTCGATGTTATCCCGAACCTGATCGGTTTTGGCTTTCCATGCCAAAAGTTTCCCTGCAACCTCTCCAAATTCAAAATGGGCTATCTTGCTAGCCTCCCATTTCTCGAGCAGGCGCTGATTTAATACCGACCCAGCTGACCTTTTAGGGATGCTAACTTATTACCAATTGCTTGTGTAGAAGTCCCAGGCAGAGCTCAATCAATCTTATCTTGCGTTTCCAACAACTCAGCTTCTATAGAGGCAACTTGTTCTCTATATTGCTTCCTTCGATATGAGACTTTACTGTTAATGAGTCCCCTTAAAAACTGCCAAAGTAAACATCACAAAGACAATTGCACTTGTAGCAGCATCTCTTGCCAGTCTCTTGCTAATGGTCACAGTCTGGATCATTGAAGAGAGAGCTCCTGCATACAGAACAATGTTGGTTGTATGACGTTACAACACATACTTTTACAACGCATGCCTTTACAACAAATTTTTTACAACGCAACATCCATTACAACGCATTCCATTACAATGCATGCCATTACAACACATTTCCTAAAACTACCATTACAACGCATTCCTATACAACACATACTACCTTTACAACACATACCATTGCAACGCATACCATTACAACGCATGTTTGGTAAGTATTGGATAGTATAGGGGTAAAAATTACTATTCTAACGCCAGGGGGTGCAACAGTAGGGTAAGTGTTGGATAGTGTAGGGGTAAAAATTACTATTCTAATTCCAGGGGGTGCAACAGTAGGGTAAGTGTTGGATAGTGTAGGGGTAAAAATTACTATTCTAACTCCAGGGGGTGCAACAGTAGGGTAAGTGTTGGATAGTGTAAGGGTACTTTGCATTGTGATGGTATGCGTTGTAATGGTATGCGTTGTAATGACATGCGTTGTAATGGTATGCGTTGTAGTGTCATGCGTTGTAATGGTTGCGTTGTAATGACATGCGTTGTAATGGATCTTGCATTGTAAAAGTTTTGTTGTAATGGTAGTGCGTTGTAAAAGTTGCCTTGTAAAGGTTGTTCCCCAATAATGTCACCCACCATGCAACCCACCACTAAGAAAGAGCACTATCTGATGTCACTGTGTTAGAGCTGCCAGAGCTTCAACTAAGCAAAGGTACTCTGTTTGTACCTTGAGGAATAAGGATTGTCGAAGCAACAAGGTGAGGACCACTCGGAGCCGCCGCTGGAGCTCCGCGATTCACGAGCGGAACTTCAAGATGGCCGCCGACTCGGAAAACGAGTCGGCGGTCTAGTTGTTGCTCGCTACTCCAGGTGCGAGATCCTTGGTGAGGCGTGCGCGCTGAGTTTACTGCGCACTTCACTAAGGTTCGTGAGAGAGACGGTTGGCTTTTTTTCAGAATGCCGTAAAAATTCCGTTTACCCCCCGAGTTTATTACCTTCCTGAAAACCCATGACTCCGTGATTTGGTCCAGCATCTCAACACTTCTAGAATCTAGCTATCGGTGTAGACTTCGAGTTGAAGTGTCCACAGAATCAACTTACCTCATAGAGACTCGAGACTTGAGGAGCGTCCAGCTGCATTCGAGTCACCTAGAGAGAGAGAGATTGAAAGCGGGAATACAGATCAGTACATCCATGCAAAGTAGGATAAGATAACGATTGTATACAGCAAATTAATGGACTAAGTTTCAGACTAAGAAAATACTAGAGACTCATTTGTGAAGTAAAGTGTCTATAAGATAATACTTACCTGAGCAAAGGTTAATAATATAGGAAATACCTGTAAGCTAATATTAACCAGAGTGAAGGAACAGATAAGACAATACTAACCAGAGAAAAGTCAGCAGTGTTCAGGTGTTACCTGGAAGACATAATAAGAAGAAGCATTTAAAGCTAAAAAGAACCATACTACTAGAACAAACTATCAAGATTATTATAAAAGAAAGAAGACTATAATAGGAGTTAAGAGTTGTGATAAAAGGTTATACGCCAGAAAGATTAGATATGTAATAGAGAACTAATCTAATTAATATTACAGTTTAAATCTCCAGAAGCACAATAATAGAAGCCTAGAAGACAGAAAAAACAAGAAGACTAGCACTAGAATCTGGATAGCTAGGTAAGAAGCAGTAAAGGGAAAAGGAAGAGTTCACTAGAGTTAGGAAGAGAACTAAATTTTCCCTGTTTTATGTGCATTAGGACTTTCATGAGTAGTCAGAAAAAACATCATCGACTAATGGATGAAGCTAAACCGAACAGATCCAGAGCATTCTCTTCTTGATTTAGTATTTTATCCAATTCCCCCTTCTTGAGGGCCACGTTTTTACATAACTGGCTCTGAGCATCCTGGAGGGGGTGTCGGGAAAAGAGCAACAGCCTGTTCCTGTGCAAGTCGTGGTGTAGTGTAGTTCCTATCATCCCAATAGGCTCTGCGCATTGGAATAATATCTTCAATAGTATAGACGTAGGACAGAGGTTAACTAGGTCTTCTACTGTCGATATTAGACTTAAAGTTTAGTGTTTGCCAGCTAGCTCAGAGTTCACTAGAAACTTTCTCGAATAGACAAGGAGGAGTTTAACTTCCCTGGATAGACAAGAAGGGATTTAGTTTCTGACAACCATAGAACATGACAACTTTGCTCTCCCCTAATCAAGAGTGTATCTCTAGAGTCGTGTGAAAACAAAAGACAACTTATTTTACTCAGTCAGTTCAGTGCATTCTTAGTTTCACCAGATTGTAGAGAAAAGGAAGAGACGGGCGTGTTCAATAAAAAGATGTTATTTATTGATCAGTCTCTTTTCTCATACAAGAGAAATGAATCGCTATTATTGCAATACTTAGAGTTAAGTAAAGAGCATACAGTAATAACAGAATTATAAAATAATACTGTAAAAGCATTGATATGGTTTCTTAGCCATATGATACCTAAAATGGATAAAATAGATACATACATATATACATTGACTAATCGTACTCAACTGGTGCTTCTAACTACGCCTACCCCAATGTACCTGACCTAAGCCTAATACGTGGCGGGAGTAGCTAAGTAGCAGTTTAAGTTAAGTTTGTTTTGCCAAGGGTCTGCTTCAAGAATTCTCTACAAAGGATGATTCAGTTCAGTACCTGGGATTTAGAAGGCTGGAGGGCTGGTATCTCTATCTCAGGTCTTGATATTCCAGCTGCCTGCGAGGGCTGCTTGGAAGCGCCGGAGCTGGATTTCTTGGCAGGAGAAAAGGCAGCGTCTCTCTCTCTCAGCGCGTCAGAAAGGAGGGGCAGCGTCTGTGGGCTTCGCTGTCAGCTGGGCTCCTCGGCAAGTCTCGCTGCTCCAATCTTGTCACCACCTCGTGTGTTTGCTTAAGGCAATGTCGGTATTATTTATACCTGAAAGGTGCCGGGATTGACGTAAGGATGGACATAAATACGTCAATAAGGATGTCATACGAACTTGATCGTTCGCACATTCTTTACTGAAGTTCTCGGCTAAATCAAAACAATGGCTGTGGGGATTTCCCAGATCGTGGTAGGTTTGATTTGTTTTGAGAACACCGTATGCCTATTAGGGGGCTGGAGGAATAGTGCTTGCCTAATTATGGCATGCGCTATGACCTAATCAGATAACAGGCTTCTGTGCCGTTGTGTGGCTAATCAGATAACGGATTTCTGTGCAGTTGAATGGCTGCTAGTTAATTATTAACCAGAAAAGGGTCAGAAACAGGGGGATCGATACAGTACCCATAATAAATACATCACACCCACTCCACGTAATCTATGTCCATATTTACAAGTCTAGGCATAGTAAACATACTAGTAGTGCATGTGTATACCGAACCACCCCAAAATACAATCATTTGCATAATGAAATTTGGAAATGCGAAATACACGAAAAGATGAGTATAATTACTATATGCACATCAAGCAGTATAATAAATGCTAAATCTAAACGCATATTTTGAAATAAGCATGAATAAAATGCGGAAATTACACATGAAATGGCTCTTAATACAGAAGAAAAAGTCGAGACCATCTCATCACAAATTCATAATACTCGTGAATATGCTAGAGGGTAGCTAAAGTGTCTTGAGTAGCTAAATATAGAAATTTTGTTCTCTAAGAATAGTCTTACTTTAAGCAGAAGATAAGTGTCCCAAAAAATCGTAAATATTTTGGAATGGAAGGGGAAAAATGTCTCGCTCTCTGTAAAAACTGGTGAGAAAACTTCTTATTGCTTAATTTTCAAAGTTGAAGGCCAAATTCAGGGTGTAGGGAACGCCGTGTGCTAGTTTGTTCAAAGTCATTCTTTCTGCTCTGGTGAAAACATCATATTGTTGAGACTTTCGAAAAAACTGTCAACTGCTTCTTGTGAAAGTTCCACTAACTCGGGAAAATCTTGTAACATGCATTCATGAGCATGATCGCCTTCATTGATGTTTCGATCAGCATAGATGACAGAAGGTTGTACCTGATCGATGCTGCTTTCATCTTGTACTTCACAACTCTTCAATCGTAGTGGTGAAGTCTCCGCGAATGCCGTCATCAGGATTGGTAGCCGCTGGGGACAGCACAATGCATGAGCCGTTACCTGACCCAACAAAGTCTCTGCGTCCATTGGCACATCCGATTGTAGTGTCAGACAGGTGTCCAACACGCATTCTTCGCCGCATAGCAAGCACCTTAATACAGGCATAACACAACTTTGCCACATCGGTCTGAATGAAAGAAACCAAGTCATGTTCAAATCTCGTAGCCGTGCTAGTCCAAGGACTATAGTTATGCGGTCCCGGTAGCCAATAGCTCGGATTGTTTCTTCCATTATCGTTGGTGTCTTGTCTGTGACGTGGTTTGCCATAGCGAAGTAACAGGATCAAAAATAGGATGCCTGCCACTAGTCCCAAAAGGAGAGGAAGTCCGCCAAAGATGGAATGGACAAAATCAGGAAAAATACCCAGGATGGCTTTGAATGGGGTTAAAGCTCCTGAAAACACTATCTTAAATACACTCGCGATTCCGCTTGTATCAGAAATGTTTAAGATTTCGCTCAGTATTTCTGCGAAATGTATGGGGGAATTGGTTGATAACCGTGAATGAATCTCATCAGTTGTCCTTGCAACTTGGAGATCATACGTTTCTTTTGATGACGTTAACATGGTTGGTGTCTGTAGGAGCACTGTCTTCATTCTGCTTAAAGTATCAATTCGAATAGAAGAAATTTTCAAACTGGGCCACAACCTTGCCTCCCTGTCTCGGGCATCGTTTGGCAACAATACTCGTTCACAGCACATGACCTTCCTAGTCACGGTTATGAGATAAGGTTTTCCGGGCAGCAGACTGCAACATCTGCGATCTACAATTAGAATGTAACTCCCATTCGAGAGTCTCTTAAAGAATGGTTCTATTTGTGTTGCAGGTGTGCCTAGCTGGTGACATGAAAGGTTATTTGAGTTCCCTTCACATGCTCCATGTAAACTAATACCCTGACACAAAAGTGTACCGCTTAGTGACCTTTCACAATTATTGCCACTAAGGAACACACTTTGTCCTTTATTACTAACACATGCGTGTGTATAGGGCAAGTTCCATGTTGACTTAATGTATCCTTTACCCAAACTTTCATACTGGCCTGCCTGTATATACTTTTTGGCAGTATTGAAACTGGAAAGTTGTTATCGGAATATTTATTATCCCATGTATTATCCATTCAATGACAGGTCGTTCTGACATTGTCAATGGTAATCTCTCAAGTTTTTCAATGCTCAGAATTGTATAGTCAGCACCCTTCTGTGCCAAACTGATTTGTTTATCAGTGACGTTGTGTTGATTAAACGCCAAGGCACATAGCCTGAACGTAGATTTTGTAACGTCCAGCCAAGCTGTACAATAGAACGCAATTGGGACTGACCGTGTTGTAACATCAGTAAGTCTTGCGATATTATATCGATTGCTGAAGATACAATACTGTCCAGTGAATATATTCTGGAGGACAGAGTCATTAACCCATTATCCACAACAGAAAGTGATTTTTCCAAATTAATACAGTCAATTTCCCGTATTTTTTCTGCTGTCTCAATTTGAGTTACTTTCCAAACTTCATTGTAAGCTGCATATATAGAGGCCGCTATGAAACGTTTTTGACGCTGTTTGCGTGGTCCCATAATGAAATCACGCAAGTCAGCACCTTCTTGAAGTAAAGTTAGGTGTTGCTTAATTTCTACCAGTGTGGATGTTTGTAGCCATTGAAAGCAGAGCTTGCCCACACTGTAAGTAGTTATTATCCCTGGATGTTGTCTTTGGGAATATCTAGGGTCTGGCCTGGTCAATTTGAACCCCTGTATTTTGTTCAGGAATCTGTCTTGACAGTTATTTGTATCAGTGGGCCAGATCAACCATTGTTTCCAATCAGGATGTGTTCTGTTTTGGTTTAAAATATGGTTTACGTCTATCTCAGCATCTATAGTGCTATTACTGTGCGTTGTTGGCTTTGGAATAGACGGTTTGTTTAAGTCTTTGATTTTGGCTAAGCCAAGACAGGTAGTTTGTTGAATAGTGTCATTCAAAAATACAATTTGTTCTGGGATCATGCAGGCTCTGAACAATGATTCTATACCTTGTACTTGCCAATCTTTTGTACCCCAAACAGTTTTTGTTTCAATGTTACTGTTCCAGAAAACAAAACCAAATGTATTCATTTGCTCAAAAAATGAATCTGAATATATCAATTTTGTGTTGGTAAGCATGGTCTTCATACCTGTCTTATTTGACAATTTGAAATAAAATGTTTCTGCATTACTTGTGTTAAACCCTGAAAAGTATGGATATTTATCATAAAATGTTTTGGAACTACCCTTTGGTGGAGTAGCACAATGTTCCCATTGGTTATAATTTAAAACATTTCTAGGTTGTGCAGATTTATAGAGATAATGGTTACCATAATGGTTATAGCAGAACATTTGATCATAATTAGATGAACCCTGCAAATAATCATGTTCTGTAAATTTAGCAGACATTACTAGGTCAGACATCATATCATTAATACTTTCAAAGTCCCAATCATCAGCAAATGTGCTAGGTTTTACAAAGTCACTTAACGAGATCTTAAATTGGTGTGGATACTTCAGGATTTCAACCGGGCCATAGATTTCATAATCATTATTGTCCCATGCTACACCGCCTGGTATAGGGTTGGCTGTGAAGTTCACTGAAGAAAGTTCTCTTTTCTTGACGTGTGAAGTTGTGTGTGGTTTAAGGACCAAGTTGATTTTCTGGCTTGCTGTGTCCATTTTAGCATATTTCCCCTCAATGAAATGTCCCAAGCATAGTACCATGATGAGCCAAAGTATGAGGATAAATGCACCTAATGTCACCCAAATTTCAATCCATGGAGAAGTCAGATAGGTTCCCTTTAGTTGATGAAAAAGTTCCTTTGCTTTGTCTTTAAAAGTTTTTGTTGATGGCTGTACTTCTGGTTCGCTTTGTTCTTCTGAAGAATCATCGAAATTGATGAAGTAGCCGGATGCCGTTCTGTAAATTGTTCCAATTGTTTCTGGATTTCTTTTTGCTTTTGGCTTTTGCTTTGTTTCATTAGAAAATTCCGTAGTTACATCATCGTAGGTTGTTGTTTCTTGATGAAAAGCTTTGATTTGGGTTTTAAGAGGTTCAAGTTCCATTGCTTTGTTGCATAGTCCTTGTTGTTTCACTGTAGATTTTCCAAATGTGATCAATCTTTCAGTTTGAACCTCTGTGGATGTAGCAAACTTTGGTGTTCTGCTACTTCTCGGGAGTCCACTTGGCCTACTATTTGTTATCGGCCACATGATTGTGGTTTAACCAGGTCGATGGATATGACTCGGTTCTCCTTTTTACCAGCAAGGGGCGGTAGTACTACTGATCTTGTCCCATTGATAGACAAGACAGGAACTGCTTTTCTGTAAGAAGGCCCAAATTCCTTCTTTACCGCGATCTTTTCTCTGACCAGATCCCCGACTTTTGGAATCCAGACAGGCCTTGCTGGGACAGGTGGTTTTTCTTCAGTGGTTGCTGGCTGCTGTTTCAACTTTATGTTGCTCAGGTCTTTTCTTGTTTCATTTAAGTCCTGTAAAATAGCCAAGCGATCTTTGATATCAAAGCATTTTCTTTAACCATTGAAGTCTGACTATCTAAGTCCTGGATTAACATTCTAGTCCCAAACAATAGTTCGTACGGACTGAATCCTTTCAGAGAATTTCTTGGCAGGTTATTTAGACTACGTTGGACACTTATTAAATGTTTGACCCACCCAGCTCCCGAACCTAATACCTTCGCTGTTATAGATTGCTTTATGCCTTGGTTTTTTCTTTACACCATCCCGTTTCCCTCAGGAAGGAAGTGAGAAGAGTCCCGCAATGCAATGTTCATTCTGGCCAGGCACCCCCCATAAGCTGTTTTAGAGCTAGAGTGAAGATTTTGGTCAGAACGTAACATGCTTCTTGCGTATATGCCATTATAGACTCGCAAATCTTTTATAACAGTTCTGGCGTCAGCCGAAAGTTGGGGTCTACATTATAAGTGAAAATAGTCTCTTCATGTTAATACGACGCATTTTCATACTGGGTTCTGTTTTTTTTGTTGATTTGATACCTTCTGGAGTGAAACGCCATGATAATAAACCGTTTCTCTCGCCACTGCGATCCCTGTTGCAGTCTGGGCAGTTTTTTACAAAAATGTGATGATGCAGGCTCATGCCTGGCCACCAGTACACTGATTGTAATTCTTCCAGAGAATCTTTTAGCTTAAGGTGTCTGAGACCCTCACCCATATGTGCGTCTGCTATTAACAAGCCTCTCCTGTCCATGTTTGGAATTACTCTATCCCCCACTCCAGGGATTCGAGCAAAAGGAACGGAGTTTGCATCGATTATGTATGTATAATTGAGTGGATAATTGATCGGTAGTGCAGAGCAGTCGCCTTTTGATGACGTTTTTACTGCCAGCACAGTTTCACCGTCAATGTATTTTACTGCACGCTTTTTTGTAGCTACGGAAGCCGATTTAGTTGCTACCGCTGTGGCTATCTCAGCCAATGAATTCCCTGCAACGTGAACGCCATCACGCTGATGACTCAGTGAGTGTATCACGTGAGTTTTTGGTAGTTCTTTCTGTAAAAGAACTACTTGTTCCCAAAGCACTTTTTGCTTTATTGTTGCACCTGTGTCATCTTTGTAACCGTTTTGAATCCATTTCTGTAAATCGTTATTGTATGATTTGACGCAGTAATACGAATCGCACACTATAAGTGTGGGGAATTCGCGATCGGCATTATCTAGCGCCATTTTTAACGCTATTAGTTCAGTTTGTTGTTCTGAATTATTTTCCACTGAGTGTGTTTTTGTAAGTAGAGGTCTTAATTTACCTCCACGCCACACTTCTTTTACAATTTCGCATGTGGCGTTGTAAGCCAGCTCTCCCCAAACTGAGGGTTGAGCATGTCCGTCTGTATATATTACACAGGCGTACTGTCGTAAAGGCAGAATATCGATCGGCCGAGGGTATTCTCTACAAAGGATGATTCAGTTCAGTACCTGGGATTTAGAAGGCTGGAGGGCTGGTATCTCTATCTCAGGTCTTGATATTCCAGCTGCCTGCGAGGGCTGCTTGGAAGCGCCGGAGCTGGATTTCTCGGCAGGAGAAAAGGCAGCGTCTCTCTCTCTCAGCGCGTCAGAAAGGAGGGGCAGCGTCTGTGGGCTTCGCTGTCAGCTGGGCTCCTCGGCATGTCTCGCTGCTCCAATCTTGTCACCACCTCGTGTGTTTGCTTAAGGCAATGTCGGTATTATTTATACCTGAAAGGTGCCGGGATTGACGTAAGGATGGACATAAATACGTCAATAAGGATATCATACGAACTTGATCGTTCGCACATTCTTTACTGAAGTTCTCGGCTAAATCAAAACAATGGCTGTGGGGATTTCCCAGATCGTGGTGGGTTTGATTTGTTTTGAGAACACCGTATGCCTATTAGGGGGCTGGAGGAATAGTGCTTGACTAATGATGGCATGCGCTATGACCTAATCAGATAACGGGCTTCTGTGCCGTTGTGTGGCTAATCAGATAACGGATTTCTGTGCAGTTGAATGGCTGCTAGTTAATTATTAACCAGACAAGGGTCAGAAACAGGGGGATCGATACAGTACCCATAATAAATACATCACAGTGGCAGAGAACACTTCAAGACAACTCTCCTTGACACACTGTCACCACGCCTACGAGAATGACGCAAAGAATTCTGGAACAACTCTTTTGTCCAACTATTGCATCAGCAAAATCTTGCCGCTAATGCCACGAACTGTTGGGTCTGTGGGCTGCTACCACATGCCACTGAACATTCCATTCCTTTCATCCCTTCACCCTTCTCTGTTCATGGGTCCTGCCTCGCTTGGTTAATGCTCCTGCAAGAGAGCTACAAAGACAATGCCACATCCGATGGAACAATAAAGCAGTTCTATAACGAGTTCTGGCTGAAACAAAACAGGAAGAACGACTGCTCCCTTTTGCCCTCTCACTTCAAATGCAACCTTCCCAATGAACATTCCCGCCAAAGAACGAGTAGAAATGTAAGTGTTCAACAACCCAGCCAGACCTACCTTTTCCTTCTTAAAGAAAAGAACTGCCGCAACCACAACAGTGGCCCTATCTGTGGTGAACGTCTCAGGCCTTGTCTGCATCGAAGGTCATGGAACGAAAATTGTGGGCCACAGCACTTGTCAAATCACAAGGACTCTGAACACTGCAGACCCCCCTTCATTTGTTGCATCACCCAACATGTACTTCATCTGTGGTACAAAAGCCTACACCTGACTCCCAAAAGACTGGGGGGGCACATGCTACATCGCCTTTGTTCTGCCTCCAACCTACACAGCACCTGCAGGGCACCACCGAAAAAGGCAGTCCAAAGACACGGACCAAGCGGACTCTGCTGCATCCCAGTTTCCCGATGCAGCAAAAAGTCTTGTCCCACTCTGGGGTCCAATGGCAAACAACGGGCCATTCAACACCTGTCTCAAGTAGTGGAGACAGCCTTGAACGTCACAGCTGGTATCCTCAACAACAACACTGCTGAGCTTCAGGCGGTCCGCCTGGTGGCTTTACAGAACCGTCTTGTTCTAGACGTGGGACTAGACGTGGGACTAGCGGACCGTGGATGAGCATGCCGCATCATCGGTGCCAGTTGCTGCACTTTCGTCCCTGATGACTCACCTTCAGTCTACAAGGCAATTGAACATCTTCACAGGCTGGCATCAGAGATCCATCAAGAATCAGAGACTTGGGCTCTTGGAAGCTGGTTTTGGAGCATATTAAAAGAGTGGGGTTGGAAAGTACTGATGGTCCTCTTGGTTCCAATTTTCGTATTATGTGGCTGCTGTCTGGAGATACACTGCATACCACCCTTGTGTTCTCTGTGTCTGAACTCTCTGTGCCCTAAGACTGTAGATACTCATATAGAACGAATGAACGCAATGTATGACACAAATATAAAACATCATGGGGATTGAAGTAGAGTAGCAAGATGTCTTGAGGAATGTTCAAAGGGGCGACTGTTAAAAAGTAATCGACAGACATGAACATCACCGGCGCCATCTTGCTTAGCGAGAGCCACTGCGTGCGCGTAAGCGGCACCCATTTTAGACATCGCTGCCATTTCGTGCTCTGCTCGTCACCGATGTTTCACCCTGACCTCGCAATCATCTCCAGTGCCCTGACTAAGCATGACCAAGCGTACTGGAGTTGTAAAACCTTGTCCTCATGACAAGCCCCCGGAGCCACTTCCCACCCTAAACCTGTTTGTCCTTTCATCCTCCGCACACGAGCAAGCCCTTCTGATAACCCCCTGACCGCACCTGGCTGCTCAATCCGGTCCCAAGCACTAAACCAACCCTTGCGGACATAGTTTATTGCCCCACACGACAGGACTTGTTGTACTAACAAAGACGCCTGATCTAATCAATAGCGCGAGCCTTTAGATCTGACAGATCACACACATTTACAGATCCTGTCGGAATGTCCAGCTGCAAGATATAGTTCATTTGTTAGACCCGGGTGGGGGACGATAACTGTTGGGTTTGTGTGGGAACCTGCTTGGGGTGGGAATTCTGAGGATGTTTGACCACCAATAAACTGATGCAAATTTTGTATAAAAGACCAAGCCCCGGAGATGTGGTTAAAACACCTCCTGAAGACATTCCGTGTGTCCGAATTGATGTGTTCTCCTCTGGAGCAATAAACCTGTTCTTGCCTTCCAGTTTCCAGCGCCTGCCTCTTTATTTTGGTAGTTAATATTGAAGTGAATTAGAGGCGTCTTGCGCCGAGCAGCTTTGTTATTCATTAAAGAGTAGCTGCTTTTTCACATCACAGTGCGTCGCACTCTAGGCACGACCTAAAAAGGAGGTTGATTCTGCAATGGCAGACCCCAGAGCAAAGAGCTCTAAAGAGCAAGATGATGATTTTGAAAAGGATCAAAAGTGAAAATATATGTAGGGCTCTCAATTGCAAAAATTATTGTTTTTCATCAGAGAAACCCTGGGTTTTAAAGGCAAAGACCGAAAGGAAGAGGGGTTTTATTTACAATATATGAGTCATGATGCAGGTGATATGATTCTCCACGATGTCAAAGGAAATGTTATATAAATAGTGGAAAGACCCAGATAATTCTGCCATTCTGCGATTCTTGAACAAGAGATATTAGGTCAGAGATTTTGAAAGAGATTTTCCTCAAACTTCTAAGGTATTTTTTTTTACAACCAAATGTTATTGATTTTCAATGAAACTAGTCACAGTCATATGTCCTCTGTACTTCCAGTGTATTACACAGGACATGCCATTAGCAATCTCGGTACATTAATTAACATGAGCCCTAAAAAAACTTTCCCCCGCCCCCCTTGAGTTGCGCCTATGTGTGCCCAGCCTAATCTCTGCGTTTTCGTGGGTTCTTAGTCGTCAGTAGTTGTCTTAGTCTCTTAGTACCCTTGTCAGCCTTGTTCTTTGTGCTCTCGTCTATTCTGTTCCTCCTCAGGGTTTCCTGGTGGTGGGGAGGCGGCCTCATCTGTGTCTTGCCCATCTACAGCCAGTGCACTGACTATAATCTCCCAAGCTCTGGCTCTGTCTATCTTCCCTACCCCTCGGTTAGCCTCCCTAAGCAGCAGTCTGCCCTCCGCCCCACCCATTTCTCCAACTCTCTTTTCCAGGAAGGAATTCTAGGCCCCCCGGCGACTTCCAGTTTCTGGCTATCTCTCTTTTGGCCAAGAGTTAGGCCAGGTCCTGAAAACTACCAGTCATTTTGTTTTTGGAACCATCCTAATAGGAAATGTTCTGGGGTGTGCAGAACTCAAACTCAGAATGCTAACATTATTTTGGTTTCAATGGCATCAGCATCTAAGCTTTTATCAGAGAATTCCAACCTGCCCAATGTCGTGGAAGCTTCGCTTAATAGCTCTGATGTTGCTTCTAATTTTTCAGTGAAGCATATGCCACACCAAAGTGTTACTTAAACATTTTCAATACCTATATGACTGCCTATAGGAAATGAAGACCCCCCCACTAATATTCTAGCAAGCATGAAACTGGTGTTCAAATGAATCTTGGATGTCACATTCGATAGCTTGTGGGCAGCTGGAGCATCGGTTGGGGCGTCAATAGCTGGTCATAGACTGCTTTGGATAAACTCATGGAAACTAGACTCCACTCAGAGAGGTCTACTTAAAAAATAACATTTAGAAATACAGCTCCTTCCTACACGGTTAGGACTGGAGCTGTGCTTCCGCAGAGCTGCAGCCACTTTAAACATGCCTATTTCATAGTGGATTACTCGGCTAAAACAGTTTTCATTGATTTGTGGCTGGAATGAATGATTATGAATGAAATAAAATAGACTGGGACAGTAGACCTTAGGGAAAAATAAAGGCCTGAAGTACTAAGGGGTAACTGAGTGGGCGAAGGGAAACACCCCTTGTGTGTTCGGTTCGCAATGCACTCAAAACTTTGGTCCCGATTCACAGAAATAACTTAAGACAAAATCCTAAACTTACTACTTTTTGTATTACAAAATGCACTTACTACTTTTGGTATTCACAGAATGGATTTATGACTACTAACTTTCTGTCCACACTTGGGCCGTAAATTCTGGCCTGGGGGCAGAGCTTCTGGCTTGGAGGCGGAGCTTCTGGCCTGGAGGGAGAGCTTCCGGCCCGGAGGCGGAGCTTGCGGTCCGGGAGCGGAACTTCCAGCTCGGAGGTGGAGATTTCAGCCATGGCTAAATCCCCACCTCCCAACCGGAAGCTCCACCTCTGTGCCGGAAGCTCCACCTCCGGGCCGCAAGCTCCGCCTCCAAACCGGAACCTCCGGCAACGGGCCAGAATTTACGGCCCGAGTGTGGACGTAAAGCTAGTAGTCGTAAATCCCTTCTGTGAATGCCAAAAGTAGTAAGTTTAAGATTTTGTCTTAAGTTAATTCTGTGAATCGGGCCCATAGTAAATGCTGCATTAACGGAAGGAGACACACATTGCACAACCAACACTACTGAAGTCATGTGACATCACAAATTGAACCATCCTGCACCTCAATCATAGGTGGCAACATGCCATGGGTGGGGAAGGGGAGTGATGAATGATGAGTGGGATACTTCTGGCTCTCTCAAAAAATACAGTTAGTCAAGAGAGCAGAACATAAAATAAAAACTACCCCCACTTTGACCCATAGCTTCCTTAAACCCTACATAAACAAAGTAAGTGAAGAAGGTGAGCACTATACCCCTCTCCATGGAAAGATCTGCCTTGCTTATTCATCAAAACAATGCAAATATTCATTCATCCTTTCATTCTAATTCACCAATAGCCACCGTGATTAAGCTTTACTTTATCTCATCCAGTCTTTCACCAACATTTCCAAAGTATTATCCATCCATTCAATATCCACCCTTTCTTCCAGCCATCCTTTTGCCCGTCCATGCCTGTATCCATCCATGCACGCTTTCACCCACCCACCCTTTCTCCAATATACCATTTTCCTTTCTTTTAACCTTCTTTATTTCACGTTTCCCTCAAGCAATCAACGCTCGTTATGTGAGCTTATGGTGAGTTGCAGATAGAAGAGGCCGTCATAACTCAACTACCACTGCAGCTGATAAAGCTGGGGCGGGATCACGGTCACGAGTTGATGACAGAGCTAGTGAGTATCATTGTCAATAATCAAACAGTTATGTGACTTACCAGTGTCAGTCCCTGCCGCCGCCTCTCCCCCTTCCAACTGAATCGCCTCCTTCAGCTGCACTGGAGCCGGCGTCACTGGTGGTCTCTGTGGCCAAAACAAATATTTTAGATGCCAGATATGTCACCCTTTATTTTTTCAGTCAAAAAATACAACAGCAATACATCACTACAGTTCGGTTACCAATGCAGTATCGTATATCACTCTGGGCATTGGGTTGGTTCACACAATATTAGACAAGCCAGGCAGGGAATAATGCTCATTGAAAGACGATGCTGTAGGTTGGTAAATGCGCTGGGAGTGTGATCTCATACTTTTTTCCAGCCTTGCTGCACTGTCATGGAAAACTGCTGGTCAACCGTACAAATAAAAATGAATGAGACGGATCTCAACATGGGGCAGGGGGTCAATGAGACCATGACCTCTCTCTTGTGAACTGTTACAGAATGAGCCGGGATAAGGAAACCTTCTCAGCGAACATACATAGTGAATATTATTTATAATGCAAGCTTACTTGGGCTTTCAATCTTCATGGTAGACAGTAGAGTACCAAATAAATGTGTTATTCCTAGCTTTACTCTTACAGTGACACAAGATACATATAGGAGACAGGGAAAGATAACCAGCAAAGCCGACGATGACTTAGTGAGCTAGAGGCCGGAAAAAGTCAGCTACCAAAAAAAGAAAAACATATAATATAAGGAAAAAAGCTAATGTAGGAATAGCAGAAATTTAAAAAAATTTGATCCATTGTGTTTGCACAAGTGAGTTCATACCCCATTCTCGTTGCCATGGAAGGAAGATGGCAGGAAAGGGTGTCAGAGAAACTTCATTTCTCACCAGCAACACGAGCCTCCAGGTAGAATATCTGATCCAGGATCCCAGTACCGACATTCCAATATACCCCAAGAATCTACCCTAAGCCCACAACAATCATAACAGAACCCAAGATTAGGGAAATATTAAATAAATAAATAGGGTTCACTGGGGTTAGAAGAGCCCTCAGCAGCGTCGCTGGTGGTCTGCACCTCCTGACCAGCGTCTCCCAGACCCTTAACAACATCCCTCTGCTTGCCCTTGGGTGGTGATGCAAGAAATGGGAAACATCCTTAACCTTGTGGTCAGTGCACCACGATGCTGTTACATCGCGCTCATTACTACGACCACGATGTAACCACTCTATGCCATTACAACGCAAGTCTTTACATCGACTTGTGCTAGATGGCGCGCTAACATTACAAATAGTGTAGTTTACTATCCCAATACTTTCCCTACTGTTAAGTGGACTGGATTTGGAGTAGTAAATTACACTTTTCTAATGTTAGCACGCCATCTAGCGCAAGTCGAAGTAAAGACTTGCGTTGTAATGGTAGAGCGTGGTAACATCGCAGTCGTTGTAACAACCGCGATGTAACGGCACGCGTTTTGCTGACTCGTGTTAACGTCATACATCCGTAAGAAGCGGATAAGATAAAAAAACTGTTAGCTTGGGACTGTACAGACTAGATTAACAAAGTCACAGAGAGAACGCCAACTCATTGTTATCACTGATTCGCCATGGTGACAGGAGGACAGTCTGAAATGCTTCTTATTTAATCAGCCAAAGAGAGCACCAAAGGTGCTCAATCCCTGTACTACGAAAAAAGGATTATCTCAGCCTCCATCTCTCCTCGCAAATTTTTTCAGAATGCAAAATCCCTTCTTAACCCCCCCCCCCCTCTCCATCCTTGCCCTCTGATGACATTTTAGGGCGCTGCAACAATCGGCCAAATTTCTTTTTTTTTTACATTGAGGATAATTATTTGGCTTTTCCCCTATTCCACCATTTTTAAATACCTCCCTTTTGGAGGACCATTCACAAATGCCTAATCTCTTCCTAGAGGCAATTCCTCCCATGGATATGAAATCCCTAAAAAATTATCTTAACCAACTGAAATCTGGCTCCCCTAGCGACGTGGCCACGCCCCCACTATTATGAATCAGGTCTCCGGTATGGTTTCCCCAACTATATTGAACCTCATTAATATCTCACTCTCCTCTGGACTCATTTTCTCCCTCTGGAAATGGGCCATGGTGAAAGCCCTTCTCAAAAAACCGAGTTTGGATCCAGAAGTATTTGCGAATATACAGCCGAATTGCTGCTACCAGGGATTTCAAAAATTGCTGAAAAGTATGTTAACTCCATTCTCTCTGCTTTCTTGGAGAAGAATGAATGTTTTCATCCCACACAAACCGGTTTTAGACCCCAATAGGGCACCAAGACCGCCCTGCTGGTAGTAGTTTAAGAAGCCAGAAAAATTCTGTATGTCGGCGGCTCTGCGTCAATTGACCTGCTTGACCTTAGCGTGGCCTTCGACGCGGTTAATCATCAACTACTTATCTCGAGACTTAGAGAGGTAGGAGTGAGGGGAATAGTGCTTGAGTGGCTAGAGTACTTTCTGGATGACAGATCGTTCCAAGTATCTGAGGATAACTTTATTTCTGAAAGTATGCCTCTGAGATGTGGGGTGCCTCAGGGTTCTTCCCTGAGCCTCACGCTTTTTAATGTTTATATGAGCCCCCTGGCAGAGGTTATCAAGCCCTTTGGCATTCAGATTGTCTTCTATGCTGACGACACTCAGCTAATTGTTTCCCTAAACCAATCTGATAATACGGGAACAAATGTGGACAACTGTGTCTGGAAAGGGTCTCCGCATGGATGGAAGGCTCATTTTTAAAACTTAATGGGGCTAAGATGGAGCTGATGTTCTTGGGCAAAACCTCCACCCTGAATACCAGCTCACTCTGGCCTAGGTGTTTGGGCGTTATACCTCCTCCCAAAGATCAGATCACAAGCCTTGGTGTTGGGCTGGATCATAACCTAAATTTTAAGGAGCAAGCACGTAAGGTGGCAGGTACCTGTTATGGGATCCTGAAGATAACAAGGAAAAGTCGTCTCCTGCTGCCTTTCAATGATAGGAGATTGTTGGTTCACGCTTTGATTCTTTCCCGACTTGACCACGAAATGTGCTTTATTTAGGATCTCTGTGCTCAATGATAAAAAAAAACTACAGACTGTACAAAACTGAGCAGCACGCCTCCTCATGCAGGTCCCTAATCGGGAATCCGCAAGACCGTCTATCACCTCTCTCAATTGGCTTCCGGTTGCAGAAAGAGTTCAGTTTAAATCTCTGTGTATTGTCCATAAGACTTTATAATCCGAGGGTCCACCGATTCTCTGATCTATTATCTCTTCCTATTGCCCCAATAGGTCCTTGCGATCTGGGAATAAACATCTGGCAGTTGTTCCCAGGATAAATAGATCTCGGAGTGGCGGAAACCTGTTGTCATACAACATGGCGAAATGTTGGAACAAGCTACCTAATCATATCCATCTTGAAGACAACTATCTCTCTTTTCGCAAACTCCTGAAAACCTTTCTGTTTCCTTGATGCCTAGCTGTACTACTGGGAAGACTCTTCTCCTAGCGCTGGGAGGCTTCCTGGCAGCCATGCACTTTAGAAATGCAAATTCATTCATTCATGAGTAT
The DNA here is from genome assembly GCF_964261635.1 of Lissotriton helveticus. Lineage (NCBI taxonomy): Eukaryota > Metazoa > Chordata > Amphibia > Caudata > Salamandridae > Lissotriton > Lissotriton helveticus. The sequence goes on along the minus strand of NC_136061.1, from coordinate 3,412,948 downwards.
GATTAGGTAGTGCTGCTGAGAACCTGCCGATCAGAAACTAGCAACTGGATCACATTATAATATTCCAACGTAAACTAAACGTAAATTCCCTCTGAGTGTGAACAGCATGACATTCAGAACTTGTTTAGCTTTGTAGAACACAAACACAGCAAATAATTAATACGTACCTCAGACTCTCAACACCTAGCAGGTTGAGCAGGTCCTGTTTGTGTTCCAGGATATGTGGCAAGTGGTGCGTCAGCTTCTGGACGGTCCGCTGAACCTGGCAGGTGCACTACATGCACTGCCGCACCCGCCCATAGTGCAGCCAACGCTCCCCCAGAGGGTATCCACTGTTGGGTCTGCAGCCTGCTAACAACATAAAGGGAAGTGGCGCTGTACAAAAAAGTCCAGGGCTGCACACCTGGAAGGCAGCGCTGCCCGCAAATGTGACTGTCCTCCCTCTGCCATGGCGCTGAGAGGGCTAGAAAAAAAAGGAAAAGGAAAGAAGGGGAAAGTAAGGAGAAATAACAAAATACAGAAAGTCATGAAAAACATGAAAGAAATTTCCCAAAAATGTAAAATACAGAAACACAAAGACACAAGTAATATAAAAAATAAAAGTGAGTGGTAGATACATTTGAAAGGGGGAGGAATAAAGAGATAAAAGTGGGATTAAGATTTAGGCCCAGCACCATAACAGAGAGCGGAACAACAAGATGGCCACCCATGCGGACCGCGCGGTGCCATTTGCGTCTGATTTGGAACGTGAGGACGCACAAGAGAACCGTGTGGTGCTGTTTGTGTGAGATTTGGACATCAAGAAAGCACACCCCGTAAAACTCTGCCCTTAAGCGAAACTCTATATTGAGTTTTTGTGCAAATTCACGGAGTTCTGCGTAGCACAACTCCGCAAACTGTGCCCGGGCCTAGATTAAGGCAGATTGACTGTGCCAGACTGTTGCAATTTTGAGTGGTGCCATGCCACGCCCTCCCAACACGCCTTTTTGTTGCAACAGAGCAAATCAGAGAAAGATAGAGAATGGGAGTGAGAGATGGCGGGCGGGGGTAATGTCATATAAGAAAGGAGTGATGGTGGAGCAGAAAGTAGGCGAGGTAGAGAAAGAGAGAGAAAGGTGGAGACTGGTGATTTATGCTGGATAGAGAGATACAAAATAAGAAGCAGCAGTAGGAGGAGAAAAAGAGAGACATTTCTTCAACTGGAGACTCCTGGAAGGTGGGTCCCTGGACCATCGCCATTTGTGCCTGTGGCTTACAATGACTTTGCACTTAGTTACTTGTCTCTAAGGGCTGAACCCTCAGGTGTTACTGTTAACCAATGACATCAGGAGCAGTAAAGACTGAGTTTACTACCATGATCTGAGGTATGACATGCAAGCCCCCCAGACCTCGCTGAGCCATCCTTTCCATGCTTTGAGGCCACTCATGTTCTCAATAATCATTCTTTTCTCTAACTTTCCAGGTCTCGCATCCGAGAAGCCATCCCTCACGATTTACAAGACCTCAGTGTTCTGAAGTGCTCAAGTGAGTCTTCTTTCTAAAAACTTGTTTAGTATGTGTTAATATTTGATACCTTTATCTCACCAGTGATGTGAGGGAGGAATGTGAGGCTGAAAGCGACAGCACTGATGTGAATGAATGAATGAGTGAATGAATAGTTGTATTTGGCATTCGATTAAATGTAATGAGTTATTTAGTCAGCTTTACATTGAATTACATTGTCTCCAGTGGTTTATGGCATGTCTGAATATGTGCTGCTGACATTGGGACTGCTAAGGCTCTAAGACAGACCTGCGGTCTCCACACAGCTCAGCTGGGTGCCGGGGTGAGCCCCATGACTGCAGCATCACTGATACTGCTTCCATGAGCTGCAGACTCCCTGCACAGCTCACCTGGGGCCGCTCAAGTACCGAAAAATTATTTTACCACCTCCCAATTACAGTTACAGTAATACACAATCCCATTCCCATTACCAATAATCAGACGGTTGGCAGTGTAGAAGGTCCAAGCATTTATTATGACAAACAAACTATGCAAACTTCCCGCAGCCTCACCCAATGAGGTCTGCCAGAAAGACGGCTGGCACCCTGTCAGTACATCACATATATACCGTTACATTGGCATCAGCATAACCCAACATGGAAAAGTACAAATTGGTACAGACTGGCACAGTCAAAAGGGAAAGCCCATATATGGCACACAATGGGCTTCTGGTTTCGCTCATCCTAGATTTAGCAAGGTCAAACGGGTGACTCCCTTCTGCCGTCTCAGAGACAGTCCACCCCGCACCCCTCCCGGAATGTGCTTATCGGCCCCTCTTCTGCTACCTACGACCTTGGCGGCTCTAACGAGCTGAAACATCAGTATTAGCAACAGTTGGTTCGTTTCTCAGGGGGAAGATTTTGGGTGCAGGGAATTAACGGGCCTGTAAATGCGAGACTTCCAGCAAGGCCATTATATGGCGTGTTAATAGCGCAACGTGATGTGTGGTTAACAAAAGGAAATATTGCAATGTTAATGTGTGTGCGCATCATCTAAAAGTGTTTAGTGACACCACGCTAATCACAACATATCGATTATTAGTATTACGTATTTGAGAAATCGATCCCGGTTCCTCACCGCGATGAGCCCCATGACTGCAGCATCACTGATACTGCTTCTATGAGATGCAGACTCCCTGCACAGCTCACCTGGGAGCAGGGATGAGCCCCATGACCTCAGCATCACTGATACTGCTTCTATGAGCTGCAGACTCCCTGCACAGCTCACCTGGGAGCAGGGATGAGCCCCATGACCTCAGCATCACTGATACTGCTTCTATGAGCTGCAGACTCCCTGCACAGCTCACCTGGGGCCGGGATGAGCCCCATGACCTCAGCATCACTGATACTGCTTCTATGAGATGCAGACTCCGTGCACAACTCACCTGGAGCCAGGGATGAGCCCCATGACCGCAGCATCACTGATACTGCTTGTATGAGCTGCAGACTCCCTGCACAGCTCACCTGGGAGCAGGGATGAGCCCCATGACCTCAGCATCACTGATACTGATTCTATGAGCTGCATACTCCGTGCACAACTCACCTGGGGGCAGGGATGAGCCTCATGACCGCAGCATCACTGATACTGCTTCTATGAGCTGCAGACTCCTTCCACAGCTCACCTGGGGGCAGGGAGGAGCCCCATGACCTCAGCATCACTGATACTGCTTCTATGAGCTGCAGACTCCTTCCACAGCTCACCTGGGGGCAGGGGTGAGCCCCATGACCTCAGCATCACTGATACTGCTTCTATGAGCTGCAGACTCCCTGCACAGCTCACCTGGGGGCAGGGGTGAGCCCCATGACCTCAGCATCACTGATACTGCTTCTATGAGCTCCAGACTCCCTGCACAGCTCACCTGGGGGCCAGGATGAGCCCCATGACCTCAGCATCACTGATACTGCTTCTATGAGCTGCAGACTCCCTGCACAGTCACCTGGGGGCAGGGATGAGCCCCATGACCTCAGCATCACTGATACTGCTTCTATGAGCTGCAGACTCCCTGCACAGCTCACCTGGGGACAGGGATAAGCCCATGACCTCAGTATCACTGATTCTGCTTCTATGAGCTGCAGACTCCTTGCACAGCTCACCTGGGGCCAGGGATGAGCCCCATGACCTCAGCATCACTGATACTGCTTTTATGAGCTGCAGACTCCCTGCACAGCTCACCTGGGGGCAGGGATGAGCCCCATGACTGCAGCATCACTGATACTGCTTCTATGAGCTGCAAACTCCTTGCGTAGCTCACCTAGGGCCAGGGATGAGCCCCATGACCTCAGCATCACTGATACTGCTTCTATGAGCTGCAGACTCCCTGCACAGCTCACCTGGGGGCAGGGATGAGCCCCATGACCGCAGCATCACTGATACTGCTTCTATGAGCTGCAGACTCCCTGCACAGCTCACCTGGGGGCAGGGAGGAGCCCCATGACCTCATCATCACTGATACTGCTTCTATGGGCTGAAGACTCCCTGCACAGCTCACCTGGGGGCAGGGGTGAGCCCCATGACCTCAGCATCACTGATACTGAGGCTGTGAGCTGCAGACTCCCTGCACAGCTCACCTGGGGCCAGGGATGAGTCCCATGACCTCAGCATCACTGATACTGCTTCTATGAGCTGCACTCCCTGAACAGCTCACCTGGGGGCCAGGATGAGCCCCATGACCTCAGCATCACTGATACTGCTTCTATGAGCTGCAGACTCCCTGCACAGTCACCTGGGGGCAGGGATGAGCCCCATGACCTCAGCATCACTGATACTGCTTCTATGAGCTGCAGACTCCCTGCACAGCTCACCTGGGGACAGGGATAAGCCCATGACCTCAGTATCACTGATTCTGCTTCTATGAGCTGCAGACTCCTTGCGTAGCTCAACTAGGGCCAGGGATGAGCCCCATGACCTCAGCATCACTGATACTGCTTCTATGAGCTGCAGACTCCCTGCACAGCTCACCTGGGGGCAGGGATGAGCCCCATGACCGCAGCATCACTGATACTGCTTCTATGAGCTGCACTCCCTGCACAGCTCACCTGGGGGCAGGGAGGAGCCCCATGACCTTAGCATCACTGATAATGCTTCTATGAGCTGCAGACTCCTTGCACAGCTCACCTGGGGGCAGGGAGGAGCCCCCTGACCTCAGCATCACTGATACTGCTTCTATGAGCTGCAGACTCCCTGCACAGCTCACCTGGGGGCAGGGAGGAGCCCCCTGACCTCAGCATCACTGATACTGCTTGTATGAGCTGCAGACTCCCTGCACAGCTCACCTGGAGCCAGGGATGAGCCCCATGACCTCAGCATCACTGATACTGCTTGTATGAGCTGCAGACTCCGTGCACAACTCACCTGGAGCCAGGGATGAGCCCCATGACCTCAGCATCACTGATACTGCTTGTATGAGCTGCAGACTCCCTGCACAGCTCACCGGGGGGCAGGGATGAGCCCCATGACCTCAGCATCACTGATACTGCTTCAATGAGCTGCACTCCCTGCACAGCTCACCTGGGGGCAGGGAGGAGCCCCATGACCTCAGCATCACCGATACTGCTTGTATGAGCTGCAGACTCCTTGCACAGCTCAACTGGGGGCAGGGATGATCCCCATGACCTCAGCATCACTGATACTGCTTCTATGAGCTGCTCTCCCTGCACAGCTCAGCTGGGGGCCGGGGTGAGCCCCATGACTACAGCATTACTGATTCTGCTTCTATGAGCTGCAGACTCCTTGCACAGCTCACCTAGGGCCAGGGGTGATCCTGTGGTAAATAAATAAATAATACCTCTATTTTTGAATGGATAAATGAATAACAGATAGCTCAATAAATAAGAGTCAAGATTCGAGGTAGTAGGAGTTTGCAGGTTTAATACAGCATAAAGGACAGGAACAGGACAACCTGCACAGGAATAGAATGACAAGGCCGGGCAGCTGCCCGGGACAGGATCTGGAATGAGCGCGCTAGCTTTTAATAACAATACACGAACATATATACTAAAACAGTTGCATTACAGTACATAGGATAGGCGGAGCAGTGGGTGTGGTCAATAGCAGTCGCGAAAGATAAGAGTAAAAGTGGGTGTAACAGGGCGTATACATAGACATGTGATGTAAACGTAACAGAATGTGTCATAATGGGGTGGAGACATGGAGGGGGCTACCTAAGGAGCCGGGACCTCTAACCTAATGGTTCGCGCAAACTGGCAATGACGTGTTACTAGGAGAAGCTGGGGGCTACGAACTCTGTGCTAGGAGCAGAGACTGAAGTCTGGAGAGTCAGGGCGACATGTACCTAAACAGTATCTAGTATCTGATGTTTAGAGAACATGTTGATAGAATCCAAAAGTTATCGGGGTAAAGGCTAACAGACTCTAAGACTGGAGCATGCATTATTCTACATGTAGTGCGTGATGAAGAATATTAAAGGACCATAAATACAGTATTTTCTCTTACATGGAGACGTAAAGGCTAGACAATGACGGAAACTATTGATGCAGTTCAGTAGCTTAGGAATGCAGAGAAGGAGGACTGAACTGATAACTGGAATCATAACATATTCTTGGCAGACTCAGAGGCAGAGCCAGGCTAAGCCGGGCACTGTGAGGCAGGAAGTAAGTGAAGGGTCAGGAACACAGGTGGGGGCTGTATCGCTCCTCAGCGAGGGCTCAGGAGACAGGAGCTGAAATCTGGTGTCCGGGCCCTTTTGAGGCCTAGAAACGGGGACTTTACAATGAAATAACGTGCACACTGAGAAACGTGGCAACGTAACTTTACATAGGCCGGATATTCGTAGTATTCGCGAGGACTGGAATTGGCATACTAGAGATGGACACAACTGTAATTGCGTCTTTAATCGAACATGGGGAATACATATGCATATTAATCATGCACACATAACATATGATGGAGGACGCGTAGGGACACAGAACATGACAAAATTTACTTTTCCACATTCCCTCCTTGTCACTACGTTTCCATCAGGAAACATCAATATTCATGATACCATCTATCATTTCATACAGTATCATTTGCTCGTCTCGAAATCTTTTGGAACGGGATTTAGAACGGGACTTGGGACTGGGAATACAAGAGGTAGCACAAATGCCGCAAATCGCAGGGCCACATTGTATACAGAGGCAGCAGCTGAATATGATCGCTACTGCAATACCTAGAAATGACAAGATTTTCCATCCCCAGGCGGAAATTATATTCCAGAACCAACCGGACCATGTCCAGGTGCCTGGATCTTGGTGTAACAGATGGGCAATTTTATGGAGTCTGGTTATAGCTGAATAAACAGACGGCGCGTTATTTGGAATGAAAATGCAGCAACTAGATCCGATGACTCTACAAGCCCCGCCCCTATCGGCCAGTATGACGTCAAGGACGAGACGATTCTGTAAAACAACAAATCTCATAGCAGATTGCTCTTCGGTTAAGTTACCTAGGGCAGAGGCAGTCTCATTAACTACTGCTTCAAGGGTTCTGGTTAACCTACGGATTAGCTTACTATTCTGGATAGGTCCTATAAAGAAGAAGAAACCTCTATTAAAATCTGTATACTGTTCTAGAGCAGTTTCAGTATAATCGACAATGGGGGACTCGACCTCCCTTTTATGTCTAATGTGTACTAGATGTGTGTTTCTGTGATAATCAGATGGGGCTAGGAAAACTGGTGGCAGTAGGAAGGCAATGTAACAGGTTCCCTCCCAATCGAGGGGCAGACGAACATATGCGGTTTGACCACAAATAAAATAAGAATGACGTGAAGCCTTAAAAATAGATTTCCTACTGTCACTATACTTGACAATAGTAGTACAATCACTATGTCCTACATGTACGGAACCATAACTTCTAACACATAATTCGCCTTTGACTGGTAGTACTGAAATAGCAGGTAAGTCTGGAGTGGAATCAGACTGAACATTCAGGACCATGAAATTCGAGGAATAATTACCTAAATTGTAAACTTCGTTTTCGAGATCTAACCCTGTTCTGTGGGGAAGACCTTGCTTGTCTGGAAAACATGTACTGTTAAGAAAAGACATATCTGTTGAGGATGACGTTAACGTGGACCATGCTCCACACGAACCATTATGTGAAAATGGATAAGGAAAGAGTGGCAGAACTCCCTTCGGTGTCTGGAAAGGGGGGAGTCGACCACACACCCAACAATTAGTGGCATTGCTGGTCTGGTGTGAATAATGTAACATGCGGATAAAAGAATTATTACGCATAGCGAGGCGGTAAGAGAGTTCATGAGGAGGCAGATCACTAAACGTGTGCTCTACTGTAACATTAGAAGACTTATTTACATGAGAAACTGGAAAATACAAGTAGAATGCATAACTGGTGCATGAAATCATAATGCTGAGAAACAATATAAAACTTAGAAAAACGATACATCGGATTGAGTTTTGACTAACTCTCTCACTATGGGGGTCTATTTTATACATGTCAGAAACCGGTCTAACCGTTTCACCTAGGGGAGGACTTAGACAATCAAACTGGCTGACTTATTTTACTAGACCTTAACTTGAGCTTATACTCCTGTTGCGGAGTTTTCTCTAACGGGGAGGATGCGGTATCATTGTCTTTTGCGGGACAGTCCTTAAGAAAAATACTTTGGCAGGTCTTAGAATCCTCGGGAATGTTCTTTGAAACGGGTTTCAGTCCATAAAACTTCTTTACATGCGATAGATGCACCCAGCCTTTGCGTCCCTCCAATTTCACGGCTGTACGGGTGGTGAGGAGGACCTGTCGGGGCTCCTTCCAGCGAGGCTCCAGCGGACTTGAACGATCGAAATTACGCACCAGGACCATGGATCCGGGAACGATTTCATGCGGTGCCACCTCGGTATTGTCTGGAAATGCGGCGGCAACCTGTGAACGACAAGAGTTGAGGGCAGACATCAAGGAAGCTAGGTAATCTGTCAGCATATTACTTGAAACATCGGTAATACTTCGGGGTCTAGGTGTACCCCACATGTTAGGGGGGCGGCCGAAAACGACCTCATACGGGGACAGACCTGATCTGGAATGTGCGACCATGCGCATATAAAATAAAGCGACTGGCAGAGCTATTAACCAGTCCACACCTTTCTCTTGACAAACTTTTGCAACTCGAATTTTCAGGGTTTGATTATGTCTCTCTACGAGACCGGCTGCTTCAGGATGGCGTACACAATGGAACTTCCACTGGTACCCTAACAGAAGGGAAACCTGTTTCATCAACTCGGATGAGAATGGCTGGCCGTTGTCTGAATATACGACTCTAGGGAGTCCATAACGGGGGAAGAACTCACGAACCAACTGCTTGGCAGTGGTCGCGGCTGTGTAATCTGGGACTGGATATGCTTCTGTCCACCTGGACAAAGCGCATACAACTACAAGGACATACTTGAAACCTCGACATCGCTCCATCTGAATATAATCCATCTGGAGGACTTCAAAAGGGTGGTGAGGGGGCTGGAATCCACCTTGTTCCACCAGGACACTTTTACCTGGATTAAACTGGCAACATATCATACAGGTACGGACTTTCTGCTTGGCTGCAGCTCGTAAATGCTTGTTGAACCAAATATTCTGGATACTGTCTAACATGGCTTTTTCTCCTAAATGTGCTGGACTATGTGCGGTATTGATAATGACTTGAACCATAGAGTCGGGGAGAAACCATGTGGCTCTTCCCTTCGTTACCCATCCCTGATCTGTCTGGACCCCTCCTTGTTCGGACCATTTCTTGATTTCCTCGGGAGTAGCATGTAACTGGATATCTATGACATCTTGAGTAGGGTCCTTAACTGTCATACATGTAGTCGGATCTGGAGTATGTGTCTGTGTTGGATTAACTGGAATGTCTGAAGTCTGAGCTGTAAGCTTGGCTGTGCGATCTGCTAGATCATTACCTTGAGAAATGATGTCAGTAACTTTCGTATGTGCTTTGCATTTCATGATAGCAATAGATGTCGGTAAGTGTATGGCATCTAACAGAGCTTGAATAAGGAGACCATGCTGAATCTTGGTTCCATGAGAAGTCATGAAACCTCTCTCCTGCCAGAGCACTCCAAAGTCGTGTACGACTCCAAATGCGTAACGTGAATCTGTGTAAACATTAACTTTCAGGTTCTTAGCGTGTGTGCAGGCTTGTGTCAGAGCAACTAGCTCTGCTGCTTGAGCGGACAGAGTGTCAATACGGTGTGTTTCAATAACTTCAGTGTCAGTAGTCACTGCATACGCGGCTACTAGTTCTCCTGTACTTGTTCTCATGCATGAACCATCCACATAAAGTGTCAGGTCGGGATCTGGTAATGGAATATCTGTCAGATCTTGTCTTGGCTTTGTCGTAATGTTGACTACTTCCACACAGTCGTGTGTGGCAGGATTCGAATTAACTGACGGTAACAATGTAGCAGGATTTAAAACGTTGCAGCGTCTGATTTCTATGTGTGGCTGGAACAGTGTCAATTCATACCCTGTTAAACGTGCAATTGTCAAGTGCTGGGTTTGGGTTCGGTTTAAAAGAACTTCCACGGAGTGTGGAACTTGTACTGTCAGGGAGTGTCCTAACACTATGGAATCACTTTGTCTGATAGCTAGTGCTGTGGCTGCAACTGACTTGAGGCACACAGGCAGAGCCTGGGCTACAGGATCTAATGTGCTCGAAAAATAAGCACAGGGCTTGTATTGTCCTGCTTGATCTTGTGTGAGAACAGATAATGCTGTACCTTCACGTTCTGTGACGAAAAGTGTAAAAGGTTTACTGTAGTTCGGTGTAGCTAGAACTGGAGCTTGACATAAAGCTTTCTTTAACTCATTGAAACTAAGTGTATGTTCAGACGTCCAAGGGAGGACAGTCGATACGGCTGCCTCCTGGGTCGTTAACTGTATCAGTGACTTAGCTAGAAATGCATACTGAGGAATCCATTGTCTGCAGTAAGAAGTAAGGCCGATAAAAGCACGTACCTCCTTCTGGGTCTTGGGCTGAGGAAGACTCGCTATTAACTGGATACGGTCGGGTGTCAACTGCCTACCCCTCTTGGACAGCAAGTGTCCTAAGTAGACCACTTGCTGGACACAGAATTGAAGCTTAGAAGGGGACACCTTGTGCCCCATCTCGGCAAGGAAATACAAGACTGTAAGTGATGCTCGTTCGCAAGCATGTTCAGAGCGGGCTGTGATCAGTAGATCATCGACATACTGGAGCAGGGCAGTGTCAGTTGGCATGTGAATATTGTCTAGTTGTCTTTTAAGTGCTTGACTGTAAATACTAGGACTTTCTGTGAAACCTTGAGGAGCTCGTGTGAACATATAGCTCCTTCCATTTAAACAAAATCCAAAAAGAAACTGGCTGTCTGGATGAATGGGGACACTGAAAAACGCGTTCTTGAGGTCTATGACTGTAAAAAATGTGGCTTCGGAATCAATGGCTGTCAATAGGGAAGAAATATCTGGGACAACTGGGTACTGGGGAATAATACATTTATTAAGTTCTCGTAGGTCAATCACTAATCGATATACTGGAGGTGCATTTGGATCAGTACGTTTCATGACTGGAATGATCGGAGAATTACATACATTGGAGTCAGTTTCTACAACTACTCCTTGAGCCATGAGCTCGTCAATGATCTTGGATAAGGCTGCTACAGCCTCAGGTGGCAATCTGTACTGTCTGATTCGTGGCAGGACTACACCTGGTTTGAGAGTCACACGATGGGGTGTGATTTGCATATAACCTACATCAGTTGGACCTTGCGCCCATAGATGCTGCGGAACAGTAGACAATCTTGGATCAAAATCTCGTAATACATAGTGACCCTTGAAGTCACGAAGAAACAGTCGTATTCCCTCTGGGGAACAGCAAATGACTGCACCTAATTCTTTCAGTGTTTTAATACCTAACAAATTCTCTGGACAGGACTTCGTAAGTAACAGATCAGTAGTGCGGGACAATGGACCTACTTCTAGGGTAACTGGCTTTGATATTTTGTTTACAATAGGTTTTCCTGAAAATCCAAGGGAAACATTTCTAGAGCCTGAGAGCGGAGCCCCTGGAACTTCGGCGTGGCTGATGGTGGTCCTACTTGCCCCTGTATCAATCAGAAACTTTCTGTCTTTCCCTAATACTTGACTATGAACATAGGGACCTTCTTGATCTACAGGTATCTCGATGAGAGGCAAGCCTACCTCCCTCTCTAGGCTGTTTCATGAATATGGCTGATACTCTGGGTACTCAGACTGAGCATACTGGTACATCTGCTGTGTAACATGCTGTGTTGCAGCAATAGGCTGCGGTGCGGTAACTGTCTGGTGTGCATTCTGTGGCTGAGGAGTCTGTGTAACTTGTTCTTGTCTAGGCGGACGTGGTCTTTCTTTAGTCTTACCGGTAGCTATGTTGTGTTTCAGAACTGCACACTCGTTTATAAAATGACCTGGCTGTTTACAATAATTGCAATTTCCTTTAACGGGAGCTGCAGGATGACTGGCTTGATTCGGACCCCTCTTCTGACTGTCTTGAGGAACAGATTGTGCAACTAGTACTTTCATTTTCGTGTCTTTCATACGTTTCCTTTCGTGTTCTTGCTCTTCTCTGATTCTATTCTGGTGGTACTGGAGCATCTGTAACATTTGGGACGGAGTATTAGCTTGCCAGGTACTTTCGACTTTCAAAACTCGATTTTTAATTTGTGGACTTGAATTCTCGACTAATTTAGTAACAAAAAGATGAGGGTATGACTCACTACTTGTCTTGAGGCCACTGTTTATGGTAAAACATTTCTCAAATCTAGAATAAAAATCACTAATATCTTCGTCTTGTTTCTGTTTACAGGCTGAGATTGCATCCCAGTCTTCTTTTCTAGTTGTCAATAATCTAGGCAAAACTTGAATCAATAATTCTGGTAATTCTTTACATTTATCTCCAAGACCGGTACCTGGTACTCGTGCCTTGTCTTCAGTTTCTAGGACTGCCCAATCGATCTTTTTCTCTCCCACCTCCCAATCTTTTTCCTTGAGTTTCTCATATACCCCTGCGGGCAACAGGACTTTTAACATTTTAATAACGTCTGGATACGTATATTCTCCCATACGGAGCATGTCTTTTAACTCTCGGTGGAACCCTGCTGGATCTTTATCATGACAGGGAATTAAATTTTTCATCTCTAAGAGTTCCATCTTAGTAATCGGGGTGTAAACAAACACTCGTTGCATTTCACCACCATCTGTCTTAACTGGATGCACTTCTCGTAACGGATTCTGTCTGTCTATGTAAAATGGTTTACTTTCTGGGGGTGAGACATGAACAAAATGCGGGTTCAAGAACGTTCTGTATTTGTGCCGCTGTTCTAGAATGACACTAATTAAATCGGTACCTAAACCTTTCCATTTATACTGTAGTAACTCGTTCAGGACATCATGTAACGGACCTGGATCAGAATGTTGACCCTCATACAATGTAATGAGGTGCTGGATCATATACATACCCGCCAGTCGTTGCTCGGCTGGGGGCATTTTCAGAAACATTTGGGCCACTATTTCGTCTGGGAAAGTGGTAGAATCAGTAATCCATCGGACTGCTGATCGGACTAGTTCTTGTTCATGCATGGTACTTAACTCGCTATAACCGATTCGTGATTTCAGAATGTGATCGGTAGCTTGAAATACTTGTTCTAGAGAACCTTGTTCTGGTGCTGGATGATGAAAAACTGGCTTGTGTTCTAGGCGTAAATGGCGATCTGGAAATCTAGATTTTCCTACATACGCTATTCTGGCGGGATTCTCGTCCTCTACCTCTTCAGTATCAGAGTTACTTTCTTTCTCGCTTACTTGTGCTGCCTTACGTTGATCATGTAACCTTATTATTTCCTTACGAATTCTCTTGTACATACTCTCTATACTATTGATAGTCGTGTGCTTACCCTCGGCTATATTATCACTCCACCTTGTCAGGACTTTCATTTCGGCTCGATCTTTGGTCGGATAATCTTGTTCTCGTATTAAACAATTAATCAGAAACTTTAATATCATGAGCTGAATTTCAACTTTCCTTTGAGACATGACGTCACTAATACTTTCTGGATCATTCCCTGTACGGATAAAACGATATATTTTGTCTAGATCTTCTTTCATATCTGGTAGGGTGACTAGATACTCGGTCACCTTTCTTACGCGTAATGAATATAAAACCATATTATCCTCGCCTGGGACTGGATCATAGCCACATTCGGTAAGGGCTTTCCTTATTTCTGCAACAGACTGATATCTGGGCGTACGCTGTGACGCTTGTGCATGTAATTCGGCTAACGTTAAACGCTTGTGCGGCGGTGGGGTTTGAGGAGGACCTCCTCCTGCAGCCCCTAAACTAGAATCGTCGACTGATACTCTTCGTGCTGGCAGAGTGGGAAATTGAAATGCAGGCTGGACTTGTATGGCGGGCTGGACCGGGGGTACCGTAGCAGGTACTCCGGTGACTGGAGGAGCAGGATTTACATTATTTACAGGAGCTGGCAGAACAGGATTTGCATATTCTGGGACTGTGTCGTCCAAATAGGACGAAATGAAAATATCAGCTGCGGTTGGTTTGTGACGTAGCTTAGTCGGAACTAGTGGTAGCGGAAAATTACTGGATGCCTCCGGGGTCGCTTTTGGCAAGCCCTCGGCAAGAAGAGGATACATACCCTTAATGAGGGCATGCCTCTGTCTGTCTGACTGTTCGGTTTTGACTCGTTCACCTATCTCGATTAGTTCTTTTTCTTGTGCTCGCTCTAAGGATTCTCTACTTAATTCAGACTTCCTGATTTCTTTTTCGGTTCTTTTATGAGATTCTTTGCGCCATAACTCGATGGCATCTTTTTGTGACTGTCTGGCTTTCTTTTTCCATAATTCTTCTTCTACTCGCATGATGCACTCGGCATCCCATGTACCCGATACGGGCCATCTATACTTTTCTTCTAACTGTTTGGTATACTCTACCCATAAATCTAGATATAATATGGCACTTATGCCATGCTTCTGATACATAAAATGACCTGGACTGTCCCTAGGCGGGACAGGAACTGCTGCTTCTAGCAGACCTTTTCTGGTTTTTAACTGACGCAGTTTTGAAAAGAGCGGCATGACTGAACTATAATCTGGACACAATACAATACACAATAAACACGATAATTACTTCGCACTCATTCCACGACATTAAAATACATGAAGAACATTTAAAATAACAGTTCGAACAGAATACTACCTGGAATACTGAAAACAGAATACATGAATTTTCTCGAGAACAGAACTGACTGGAACAGAAACTAGATGCACTGCTAAAACAGTACGAAACTTACCGGTCTCATAAAGAGACACGTCAGGACCCGCATCCACCGAAGTGGACACTTCGTTTGTGGGTCTGTGTACCACCAACCCACGGACCAGAGTCAATTAGATTGACCCTGTCTAGATACTACCCCAGCAATGGTACTCACCGGGCAGCAAGAACGGAAGGCCTCAGACTGGACTGGACTGCTTCGACGCCGGACGGACGAACTTCGGACTTCTGTTACGGGTGGGCCTCCGGATACCTCGGACCTTGGACTCTCGGCTTGGGCTCTGGTCGGGACTCGCCGCGTTCCTCCACCGCCTCGTCTGGATGCTGGACCGCCACCTCCGTCTCCTCCGTGGGCCTGAGGGATACTTGAAGCAGAAATATCTGCACGTGCACGGTATGGTTCCGTCACGGCTGCAGAGGGTCAGGGGGCCGGCGTGGCTTCACCGGCGCGTGGGGAAAAGGCAAGTCCCTATTCGGGCGCCATTATGTGGTAAATAAATAAATAATACCTCTATTTTTGAATGGATAAATGAATAACAGATAGCTCAATAAATAAGAGTCAAGATTCGAGGTAGTAGGAGTTTGCAGGTTTAATACAGCATAAAGGACAGGAACAGGACAACCTGCACAGGAATAGAATGACAAGGCTGGGCAGCTGCCCGGGACAGGATCTGGAATGAGCGCGCTAGCTTTTAATAACAATACACAAACATATATACTAAAACAGTTGCATTACAGTACATAGGATAGGCGGAGCAGTGGGTGTGGTCAATAGCAGTCGCGAAAGATAAGAGTAAAAGTGGGTGTAACAGGGCGTATACATAGACATGTGATGTAAACGTAACAGAATGTGTCATAATGGGGTGGAGACATGGAGGGGGCTACCTAAGGAGCCGGGACCTCTAACCTAATGGTTCGCGCAAACTGGCAATGACGTGTTACTAGGAGAAGCTGGGGGCTACGAACTCTGTGCTAGGAGCAGAGACTGAAGTCTGGAGAGTCAGGGCGACATGTACCTAAACAGTATCTAGTATCTGATGTTTAGAGAACATGTTGATAGAATCCAAAAGTTATCGGGGTAAAGGCTAACAGACTCTAAGACTGGAGCATGCATTATTCTACATGTAGTGCGTGATGAAGAATATTAAAGGACCATAAATACAGTATTTTCTCTTACATGGAGACGTAAAGGCTAGACAATGACGGAAACTATTGATGCAGTTCAGTAGCTTAGGAATGCAGAGAAGGAGGACTGAACTGATAACTGGAATCATAACATATTCTTGGCAGACTCAGAGGCAGAGCCAGGCTAAGCCGGGCACTGTGAGGCAGGAAGTAAGTGAAGGGTCAGGAACACAGGTGGGGGCTGTATCGCTCCTCAGCGAGGGCTCAGGAGACAGGAGACAGGAGCTGAAATCTGGTGTCCGGGCCCTTTTGAGGCCTAGAAACGGGGACTTTACAATGAAATAACGTGCACACTGAGAAACGTGGCAACGTAACTTTACATAGGCCGGATATTCGTAGTATTCACGAGGACTGGAATTGGCATACTAGAGATGGACACAACTGTAATTGCATCTTTAATCGAACATGGGGAATACATATGCATATTAATCATGCACACATAACATATGATGGAGGACGCGTAGGGACACAGAACATGACAAAATTTACTTTTCCACAATCCCCATGACCTCAGCATCACTGAAACTGCTTGTATGAGCTGCAGACTCCCTGCACAGCTCACCTGGGGGCAGGGAAGAGCCCCATGACCTCAGCATCACTGATACTGCTTCTATGAGCTGCACTCCCTGCACAGCTCAACTGGGGGCAGGGATGAGCCCCATGACCTCAGCATCACTGATACTGCTTCTATGAGCTGCTCTCCCTGCACAGCTCAGCTGGGGGCCGGGGTGAGCCCCATGACTACAGCATTACTGATTCTGCTTCTATGAGCTGCAGACTCCTTGCACAGCTCACCTAGGGCCAGGGGTGATCCCCATGACCTCAGCATCACTGATACTGCTTCTATGAGCTGCAGACTCCCTGCACAGCTCACCTGGGGGCAGGGAAGAGCCCCATGACCTCAGCATCACTGATACTGCTTCTATGAGCTGCACTCCCTGCACAGCTCAACTGGGGGCAGGGATGAGCCCCATGACCTCAGCATCACTGATACTGCTTGTATGAGCTGCAGACTCCCTGCACAGCTCACCTGGGGGCAGGGATGAGCCCCATGACCTCAGCATCACTGATACTGCTTCTATGAGCTGCACTCCCTGCACAGCTGAAATGGGGGCAGAGATGAGCCCCATGACCTCAGCATCACTGATACTGCTTGTATGAGCTGCAGACTCCCTGCACAGCTCACCTGGGGGCAGGGATGAGCCCCATGACCTCAGCATCACTGATACTGCTTCTATTGATAGAGATCGGGGGTCACCTGACCAATAATTTCACCATACAGTTTTCGGGCCCATAAATTTCAATTCACCATATACATTAATCAGGCGACCTCACAAATCTACCACCAGCAACCCTGATTCCTTTTATTTTATTCTAGTGTACGCGACTTACCATCCACCGTCACGGGTATCTAATGACCCCGATAGATCAGGGAGCTAGCTGTAAAAGAAAGGCAGGCAAAATACAAACCCAACTTCATTAATTTTGATTTTCATAAAACGACCACGGACAACTGAGAAGTTTTAAAGGTTTTATCTAGAAATCAGTATCTGCGAGTATTAGGCTTACAGTTAAAAGGCAATCAATAATCAAGATGACAAAAAGCACGTAACCATACAAGAAAAGTGTAAGGGCAATCATTACATTTTGTAACTAGAGTGACAGGGAACACGCTAAGTAGACTTAAACTGAAACTCAGGAATGGACATTTATAAATGAGCAATCTTATTGCATGTACTAAAATTATGCTATTAGGACGTACTTCATGAGAGAGAATTTAGAAACTTGTACACCTATAGAAAGGGTAAAAGGTAGAAACCGCTATAATTCTAACAATATATCATTAACTGTAGTTTTCAGGAGAGAAATATAAAACACATCTAATTCATAAACAGTACGGGGAAGAATTGTGCTTTAAAAAGGTAAGGTAACATAGAAACATACTATGAGAAAAATGCAAATAGGTTTCATATGGTAGACTGCGGAAAACATGGAAAATATAACATGTGCAAAGGTATGTCTTTATTGAAGCAAAGACAGAAAATAGAAAGGTGCAGTATAGAGTTTTCAGCCCTATCTATATATTTACCTAGAATGGTGTGAAAACCAACCCTGGCCACGGATCAGTCAAGGATAGGAAATACCCCAAGGAAGGACAGTCATCAATGGGAGAGCAGGTGCAGAATGGACACCCGGGACAGGACAGGAAACCCAGATTAGGATCAGGACAGAACCACCAAGGCACGACCAGCACCCGCAGTTCGGAAGCAACGCCTGCGCTCCACCCTCTCTGCAGCTATCAGCCAGAACCCCGATTGGGTTAGCGAACTCCCCAGCAAAGTGCTCCGCCAGCACTTAAGGTTTAGTAAAACCTTTGAGTCTATGGTCAAATTCGGACAGAGTGCTACGCAGCGCTCTGTATTCAGTCACCTATTGAGAGCGTTGGGTCAGTGACAGGTCAGCTATTCAGACAAGTCGGACAAATTCTATAGCTAAACCTAGGCTAGATATACTGTTTTGGGGTCAGTGTACCACCCCCCAATGTTGCAAAGTGTCAGAATCCACAATTTCGATTGGTCCCAAGGTAGGCTAGGTTAACACACCAATCAGAACAGACTACTGCAAGCCTAAATTTGCATTCTTGGGTACCGCCTAGCAAGATTGGGGTTCCCATGAAAAGTCGCACTGAACACAATAGGAAGAAACACATTGTTAATAATGTAACACATTTCAGCTTCTCTGGCTGGGTAAAGGTGCATCTTCCCAGGCACGTCTTGGCAGCGACTTTCTCTTGGCGCTGTGTCAATGCCACCTCGCTACTTCTGCTTCTGCGCAGTACTGCACTCCAACATCGACTCTCAAGCACCCCATCACCCCTCCGTACCGAGGATACATGAAAAGTAAGCGAAAACAAATTAAAACATAGAAATAAATGAATCAACTACATAACATGATTGGGTACTTAAGATTTATCATTATAAAAATATACTATGCAGTTATGTTTTAGTGCAATACACAATAACACGAGAGCATCTGCACAAGCTTCACCATATTATTACACAAGCAGCCATCTTGTGGCTATTACGCATGCGCACCCTTTCCCTCCAAAATCACAACTACGTCACGTCACGTGAGTGTGACTAACGCATGGGCAGAAGCAATATTCTAAAACGGCGGCCATGTTAAAGACACAAATTAATCGTATTAGTAAAACACATAGGCAAGCATCACTAGGATACATGTATAGAGTAAAAATAAAGGAAATTAGTAAAACGTACAATTTTGATTACAGAGTTATACATGAATCAGGTTCTTGATTTCAGCAAGTCGCGTAATATGCGAAATCTTGCTTCATCACTATGAGCTCCAGACTCGTTGCACAGTTCACCTGGGGGCAGGGAGGAGTCCCATGACCTCAGCATCACTGATACTGCTTCTATGAGCTGCAGACTCCCTGCACAGCTCACCTGGGGGCAGGGATGAGCCCCATGACCTCAGCGTCACTGATACTGCTTCTATGAGCTGCAGACTCCCTGCAAAGCTCACCTGGGTGCAGGGAAGAGCCCCATGACCTCAGCATCACTGATACTGCTTCTATGAGCTGCAGACTCCCTGCAAAGCTCACCTGGGTGCAGGGAAGAACCCCATGACCTCAGCATCACTGATACTGCTACTATGAGCTGCACTCCCTGCACAGCTCACCTGGGGGCAGAGAGGAGCCCCTGACCTTAGCATCACTGATACTGCTTCTATGAGCTGAAGACTCCCCACACAGCTCACCTGGGGGCATGGAAGAGCCTCATGACCTCAGCATCACTGATACTGCTTCTATGAGCTGCACTCCCTGCACAGCTCACCTGGGGCCAGGGAGGAGCCCCATGACCTCAGCATCACTGATACTGCTTGTATGAGCTGCAGACTTCCTGCACAGCTCACCTGGGGGCAGGGATGAGCCTCATGACCTCAGCATCACTGATACTGCTTCTATGAGCTGCAGCCTCCCTGCACAGCTCACCCAGGGGCCAGGATGAGCCCCATGACCGCAGCATCACTGATACTGCTTCTATGAGCTGCAGACTCCCTGCAAAGCTCACCCAGGGGCCAGGATGAGCCCCATGACCGCAGCATCACTGATACTGCTTCTATGAGCTGCAGACTCCTTGCGCAGCTCACCTGGGGGCAGGGAGGAGCCCCATGACCTCAGCATCACTGATACTGCTTCTATGAGCTGCAAACTCCGTGCACAACTCACCTGGGGGCAGGGATGAGCCCCATGACCTCAGCATCACTGATACTGCTTCTATGAGCTGCACTCCCTGCACAGCTCACCTGGGGCCAGGGATGAGTCCCATGACCCCAGCATCACTGATACTGCTTATATGAGCTGCACTCCCTGAACAGCTCACCTGGGGGCAGGGAGGAGCCCCATGACCTCAGCATCCCTGATTCTGCTTCTATGAGCTGCAGACTCCTTGCGCAGCTCACCGGGGGGCAGGGATGAGCCCTATGACCTCAGCATCACTGATACTGCTTCTATGAGCTGCACTCCCTGCACAGCTCACCTGGGGCTAGGGAAGAGCCCCATGACCTCAGCATCACTGATACTGCTTCTATGAGCTGAAGACTCCCTGCAGAGCTCACCTCGGGCCAGGGGTGAGTCCCATGACCTCAGCATCACTGATACTGAGGCTGTGAGCTGCAGACACCTTGCACAGCTCACCTGGGGCCAGGAAGGAGCCCCATGACCTCAGCATCACTGATACTGCTTCTATGAGCTGCTCTCCCTGCACAGCTCACCTGGGGGCAGGGATGAGCCCCATGACCTCAGCATCACTGATACTGCTTCTATGAGCTGATGACTCCCTGCAGAGCTCACCTGGGGGCAGGGAAGAGCCCCATGACCTCAGCATCACTGATACTGCTTCTATGAGCTGCACTCCCTGCACAGCTCACCTCGGGCCAGGGGTGAGTCCCATGACATCAGCATCACTGATACTGAGGCTGTGAGCTGCAGACACCTTGCACAGCTCACCTGGGGCCAGGGAGGAGCCCCATGACCTCAGCATCACTGATACTGCTTCTATGAGCTGCTCTCCCTGCACAGCTCACCTGGGGGCAGGGATGAGCCCCATGACCTCAGCATCACTGATACTGCTTCTATGAGCTGCACTCCCTGCACAGCTCACCTGGGGGCAGGGATGAGCCCATGACCTCAGCATCACTGATACTGCTTCTATGAGCTGCACTCCCTGCACAGCTCACCTCGGGCCAGGGGTGAGTCCCATGACCTCAGCATCACTGATACTGAGGCTGTGAGCTGCAGACACCTTGCACAGCTCACCTGGGGCCAGGGATGAGCCCCATGACCTCAGCATCACTGATACTGCTTCTATGAGCTGCACTCCCTGCACAGCTCACCTGGGGGCAGGGATGAGCCCATGACCTCAGCATCACTGATACTGCTTCTATGAGCTGCGCTCCCTGCAGAGCTCCTCTGGGCTCCATGGATTCCCTGCTGCAGATATCCTGCAGCTCCGGTGAGTGTCCAGAAGTCGAAGCAAGGGTCACTGGCTGCACAGCTCAGAGTCTCCATGGATGGACTCCGGTGCTGCCCCTGACATGCTGCTCCTGTGTGTCCGAGGTCAGTCCCATGTCCATATCAATGCACAGCTCCTGTGAGTGTCAGACCCACCCCAGGGCTGCCCTGTACACACAGCTCCACCGGACAGGCACCTCTGCTGCAGATGTGGGTCTGCCAGGCTGCTCCTGTGTCCCTGCTTGGACCTTGTCATACAGGAAGCAAACTTTGGAAAGCCTCACTGACTGTGTTTGTGTTGAAAACATGAGATTGGAGCAGGTCCTTAACTGAACACATTGAGTGACCTGTGTCTCTCGGATGCAGGTCACGCTGGAATGGCTGCCAGAGCTGGAAGGGGGGCTCAGTCCATCCCACTTCGAAGTCAGAGCCCTCCCCAGCTGCTGTGTCCGACAGTCGATGGTGGCAATGTCCTGTCTTAGGTTGGTTGAGAAGCCTGATTGTGGCTCACAGAAACCTGAGGAATGTTTATCAAAATATGGGACCCGCAGGTCAAGACCTCTGATTGCCCCCCGCCCCTTTGTTTTCATTCAGAATCATTATTGTAAGTTATTGTAATATGAAATCAGCCAATTCTTACTGGATGCCTAAGTGTTATTCTGTTGCTTATTACCAGAGCTGGAATTGGACAAAAATGGCTCTGGGAACCCACGCATTTTGGGTCAAGCCACGGCAGCGAAAAGGGAATGCTACATTTTCTAGAACAATCTAGAACATCAGGATTCAATGTCCCCCCCCCCCCCGCAGGCTGCAGCGGGGGCAGCAGCTCCCCCCCTCCGAGCAGCCGAGGCAGCTCCCTCATGGCAGAGGTATGCGATGCGTGACCTTTCCAAGGTCATCTCCGAGCAGACTGTATTGAAATACCTCCTGCATCAGAAACCGGCCTCATTTGTGGCCTGGTCTTGATTTGCAGCCAGCCCAGGGGTCTCTGTGTCCGACAGGCACAGGAGGGAAGGGCTTTGAATGGCGGGAGGTTTACACCATGCAGGGGCATGTGACCACGGGTCTTCCATCACAGACAGTGGGGCTGTCCCAGGGCTCCAAAGGGTTCAGAGCGCCTCTTTCTGAGCAGTGGTGTAACGAAACTTGAGGGGGCCCCCCTGCAAACTACATGGAGGGGCCCCCCGCACCGCGGGGGCTTGCGTGGGCGTTTGTTAAGCCCCTGTTTCTGAGCCATCCTGTTTGGGTGAAGGTCGGACGAAAGCGTTCAAACCTGTCGCTCTCGCTCATGAGCTGCTGAGACACTGCTAGGCTTCAGGTGAAGGTGAAGGGTGGATGACCTTATACTTCTGATAATGTACACTCATGTTGAGAGTGTTTAGAAGCCAGTGGCAGTAAAATGAAAAAGATGGGCGGAGAGTGGGCGGAGCTTCAATGAAGCTTCCACGCTATACTGAATACTGCATGCCTCGCAAAGCGAGCAGCCCATGTGCTGCAACGCTAGGCTCGACCTAAAAAGCTCAATTTGCGAAACATCATCTACCTTTCTGCCAAATTTGGCGTAATTGCGTCCAGCGGTAAGGGCTTTAGGTTCGACAACACGTTCCTCTGGGAATGAATATTACAAATCCACCCTTTTCTCCCACCCCTATTTCTCGGTCAGTACTGAGCAGATCACTTTTCATGACAATCAAAACCTACTTTGACACTTTTTGGAGAAAATTTCATGGAGATTGGTCAAAGTTATAGCCAAGTCAAAAAATGCTTTTCCTATGGAAACTACGTCCTTACTATAACTACCTCGAGATGACCACAATCAGGGATAGCTCAAAAAGAGTGATTCTTTCCTTCCAAGAGATGAACTAAGCAGTGGTGGAGTCTTCTGCCCAGTAAGAGGAAGCTGGAGTCTCTGTGGCACTTCCTTCCTGTTAAAAAAAAGTAAAATCGCATTTTGAGCAAAACAAAATACCCAGACTCTCCATTCAGGTAGAATCCCTACTAAAACAAGCATTTGCAATGCAATAGATCTCGAATTAGGAAAGTTTGAACTATTGGTATTGTAAATGACACATTTTTTATTTATGTTTTGTTTTTGAAAATAGTGAAATTAATAGCTTTGTCATTTACAATGCCAATAGTTATAACTTATGCAAATGTGACACCTATAGCATTTGTAATGCAATATGTGTCGTATTTACGTGACTTACATGTATTGATATTACAAATAACAAAGGCTTTTTTTAATAATAATACTTAAATAAAAGTTATTGTAATTTATAATGGCAATAGCTTAAACTTTTGTAAATAACTTTGTGAAGATTATGTTCAGTGTATTTTATTGTGACGAAAATCCAAGAACAGAAGTGAAATATTAACATCTTTTTGTTACATTTGTAATAAAGCTTCAAACATTGAGAGAACATATTTGAAACAGTTGTTGTTGAATGGTCGCACAGATTGATGCTGTGGTGGTGCTGAGTGATGTTGTGATGGCAAACGAGTGATGCTGTGGCATTCAGTGATGCTGTGGTAGCGCATAGTGATGTTGTGGTGCCCCTGAGTGATGCTGTGGTGGTGCTGAGCGATGCTGTATGCTAAGCTATGTTTAGTTTTGTTATCCTATGTTTTGTTTTGTTATGCTATGCTATGTTTTGCTATCCTATGCTTTGATTTGTTATGCTATTGTGTTTTGTTAAGCTATGCTGTTTTGTTGTGTTTTGCTATGTTTTGTTATGCTATGTGTTGTTGTGTTTTGTTATGCTATGTTTTGTTATCTTATGCTATGTTTTGTTATGCTATACTATGTTTTGTTTTGCTATCCTATGCTTTGTTTTGTTATGCTATGCTATGTATAGTTTTGCTTTCCTATGCTTTGTTTTGTTATGCTATGCTATGTTTTGTTGTGTTTTGTTATGCTATGCTATGTTTTGTTGTGTTTTGCTATGCTATGCTTTGTTATGCTATGCTATGTTTTGTTATGTTATGCTATGTTTTGTTGTGTTTTATTATGCTATGCTTTGTTTTGCTATGCTATGTTTTGTTATGCCATGTTTTGTTAAGCTATGCTATGCTTTGTTATGCTATGTATTGTTATGCTATGCTATGCTAAGCTTGTTTTGTTATGCTCTGCTATGTTGTGTTTTGTTATGCTATGATATGTTTTGTTGTGTTTTGTTATGCTATGTTTTGTTATGTATGCTATGTCTTGTTGTGTTTTGTTATGCTATGCTATGTTTTGTTGTGTTTTGCTATGTTTTGTTATTCTATGTTATCAAATTTGCTTTATTCTATAAAACAATAATCATAAAAGCATACTGCATATATAAAAAATCAAATTTTAAAATCTTAAAAATGGAACAAGCAAATTCATCCTGTGTGTAAAAGTTCTTGTACTATTTTACAAAAGTAGACATACAATTAAGACCATAAGTAGAAACTATAAAATCGGGTCAAGCAGCAATATGGAATCGGTAGATTACTGAGGTAGTGAAGATCGGAGCTTGTGTCTTATTATCCAAGCATAGCCCAGGTATTTGGCCACTCCACAAACCAGAGTTAAAGAGGCAGTGTTGGTTTTTAAAATATGAAGTGTGACACGATAAATCGTGCAACCGAGTTCTTTGCATACTGGTTTGAGCCATTTGGCCCTTGCCGTCCTATACGCAGGACACGCAAAATGAAAATGAGCAAATGACTCTTTGGGAGCAGCACAGCCTGGGCAAGATTCAGGTGATGTATTGGATCTTTTCCATAATGCGGTCATGCTGTTGAGTGGGAGTTTCCCTAATCTCAACTTCATAAACAGAGCCCTGTCCCTAGGGATTTGTATAAAATCTAAGTAGGGTTCTAATCTTTGAGTGGATTTTTGCTCGAATAACTCCTCAGTAAGTTTCCCGAGTTTGGAGTTGCATATCTCTCTATTCTGTACCCATTTCCAATAGGCATTTTTGAGCTCCTGCTTGGTCGGTGGAATCTGACTAGCCTGAGCCTCCCCAAACCCAAAGTCAGCTATGAGCTGCCTAAGGTTAGCCAACCATCGAACCCTATTCCCTGTATCAGCTAGTATCACTTCGCGGAGTGCTGCTGCATAGTTGGCGAACTCTGGGACCCTTCTGATGCGGACCCAGAAAAGTAATGGACGAAGACTTGCAATGTCCTGGATAGAACGCCTTCCCATATCATAGTACAGGGGTTTTAGCGGAGTGGATATCGGTAGGGAAACCAGATCTCTAAAAAATTTGTTATCCAATTTGACAAGTTCACCCACATTTTCAAAGCCCCATAATTCCGCCCGTAGAGGGCCGAAGGGAACACTTTACCCTCATAGACCACGAGTGCAGGGGCTACTGGTCTACTCGAGGAACGGTGTTGCTCTCGTGCTATGGCCCCCAAAACCCGTTTGTGGCTGAGGAGTATTTTGGCTAGATGGGAACTCCATCTCATACCATTGGAGACCCGAATTCCCAGATAGTCAAAAGACTCAACAGTGTCTAGTATGGTGTTGTTTAGGTTAATATTATTCCTAAACATTTGGATGAGTTGATTGCCATGAGCTTTGTTTTCTTCGTGTTTATTGCCATCCCGCGGGATTCACAGAAGGCACTAAACCTATTTAAAAGTTTTTGAAGGCCGCCTGGTGTTTTAGAAATCTGAAGAGTGTCGTCGGCGAAGAGGAGCGTTGGTGTTTTTTCCCCTGCCAGAATAGGGGCATCTGCCGGGTCCTCTCTAAGGTGGCTTACCACCCCGTTTATGTATGAAGAGAACAGGGTGGGAGCCAACACGCACATTTGGCGCATGCTCCTGTTCACTTCGACCTTCTCTTTCAGCTGGCCCTGTGGACCCCACCTGACTCTGGCAAAGTTATTCTTATGCAGACGTTTAACAAAATCAAGGATCTGGGGAGACATACCCATTGCTTGTAGCACCAACCAGAACTTGTCCCGTGGCACTAAATCGAAATTGTTTTTTATATCGATAAAGGCCAGGTACAAACTGCCCTTCCCAATTGTCACAACTTTCGTATTGATCAAAAAAAATCTAAAGAACTGGTCCATTGTGCCAACTTTTGCCTAAAACCTGCTTGGTAGTGGGAGAGAACTTTTTCAACCTCAATCCAGGATCTTATCCTCATAAGGAGAACCCTGCCCACCACCTTCTGGATCACATCGATTAAGCTGATCGACCTGTAGTTGGTAGGGCCCTCCCTAGCTCCTTTTTTGTAAATTGGGACGGCCTCAGCTCATCTCAATGAGTCGGGGATTGCAGCCTCCCTGGTGATTGCATTCATTAAAAATAGAATAAACTGAGCCCAAGGCTTCTGATCGTGCAAAAGAAGATCACCAGGGAGGCCTTCAGGGCCAGCAGCTTTTCCAGGAGAGATGCTATATATTGCTAATTGTACCACGTGGAGGTCGAAACAATCTAATGGAGAAAGGGGTAGGGGAAAAGTGATGTCGGCCCCCGTGTATACTGTGGGGAAACCTTCATTGCCAGAATATAGTTTGGTGAAATGTGCTTGCCATATCTGCCCACTAATGTGATTCGGAATAGGATCTAATCCTTTCCTCTCTCCCCTTTTAAGTAGATCCCAGAATAAGGTTGAATTCCTCAATTTGGATGCATATTTAAGTTCTTTCCAGTGGTCCTCGTTCCAACAACGTTTTGCTTCAGCAAGTGTCTTGTTACATGCTTTCCTTGCGGATCGAATCGCCGTGGGGACTTTCTTTTTAAGCGCTTCAGTCAGTGCCTGCCTCATCGCCCTACACAATGGTGTATACCAAACGATTGTGGTCTGCGCCAGACCTCTATTTGGACCTTGTTTCCCTTCAACAATAGAAAAGGATCCTATCCTGTCTCTTGTTTCTAAGTAGATCGCAGGGAATTGCGCTAAGCTCTCAGCTTCTCTAGGCAGCCCTTCGAGCTCCACGGTCTTTTAATCCAGAATTTCCCTAATGCTTGAGATTTTAGATTCATGCTGTGACACTCTAAGCCACTTGAGCCGTCTATTAAAATGTGAGGGGATTACTTCTCGTGTGGACCTTAAAGAAGTTATGGGTGCGTCTGAGATAGAGGATGACCAGACATTGTTCATTTAAAGACAGAGTGGGTTGTGGTCGCTTACAGCGGTTGGTTTAACAACCATATCCAGAAGGTCCGCTCCATAGACAAACATCAATTAAAATGTAGTCAATACGCGACGGGGAACTTATCCTGTTAAAGGTCTTGGAGCCCATGAGATCAGATTGTGCCTTCCCATTTACAGCTCTAAGGTTGAATTCCTGGGTGAGCGCATTGATTTGGGCTGCCATCTGTGTCCATTTTTTGATTGGGGCTAAGTTGAGGGACGGGATGTCCCATTTGCTATCCTCCTCGGCAGTTCCCAAAAGGTCATCTGCACTCAAGGTCAGGTCTCCAGCTACTACGATGTTGGAGCTCGGGAGAGTGTTGGTCAGCTCTTGCTCCAATGCAGATATAGTCAAGGATGTTTGAATGCCCACGGTTCCCCTATCATATACATTGAAAAGCTCTAAAATTCGTCCATTTGGTGGCCCTCTAATAGTCAGATGGAGAATGTCTGGAGACAGACAGGTGTGTGATGTAACTGACCAATTTAATGAAATACTAATCCAAATTATGAAGCCTCCAGAGGGGCGGCCCTTACCTATGCTAGTGGCTGGCACACAGTAGGAGGTATGGCCAGATGTATATATGGAAACTAGGCTCCAAGTCTCCTGGAATAAACAAACATCAAAACTCTCAACGAACTTGTTCCAGTCAGGCAGCGATACATTCTTCTGGAACCCCGCTATGTTCCAGGAAAGAAGTTTAAGCACATTTATATTTGGCATAGCGACTGGAGCTACATGGAGTACAATCCTGAGAGCATGACTGGGTGTCGGACAATGCCTCTCCTGTGCTTCTTACCGTAAGAGTGGAATTCGAACTTGGAATAGTTGTCCTTCTGCTAGCTACATCAAATTCAATGGCATTGGTCTGGTTTAGGCCCCTGTTTAGTCAATCGACCACGTTCAGACCAGACTCGCCTCTTAACATCCCTAGATCTTCCTGACTCTTTGGTCTGGATGGTAACGGGAGAGGGAAGCGTCTTATTTGGATGGCAGAGGGCTCAGGGGCGGAAGTGTGGAACTCTAAGGCCAGCAAATTCTCAGCTTAATTGACATCTGTCAGGGTCAACTCTATGGCATCCAAATGAGAATCGTATGATGTAAGCCTCCTTGATCTGACAATATCATCCCGGATTATAGACCTACAACCCCGCACATGGCGTATCCAATGTACTGCTTTATTTTGCAGGGACTCGTTGCTCTCGAATCCATGCGTAGTAAAACATTTTGGGAATTTGACCATATATATTTTGGGGGATTGTCCCCCTGGGGGGTAGGCGAGTGGTTTTTATAGATCCCAGCCTGGATGTTCATGGCGAGAATAGGGTGTTGATGCGCTCTGAGAATAAGGGCCTTTCGCAAGATTTGGCGGCTTGAGATGACCCGCACCTCCCGCCCAAAGTAGAGAACTACTCTGCTGCCTATTTGTGAGAGTGAGATGTACTGAATCAGGACGGTGAATATGAGAGCAGGTGGCTGGGGAAGGAGGCTCGACCCTATGGTTTAGCTCCATCACCAGTATCCTTAATGACTCCACCTCCTTTTCGAAGTAAACCAACGATCTGAGTCAAGTCCTTGTTTAAACCTGTACAATTACACTTATGTAGTAAATCAGTAATAACACTAAACATTGGTTCACATTTTGAGGGAAGTGGACTTTCCTCATCTGGTATTTCCAAGGCAGCAAACCTGTTAATGCAAACAATAGAAGTTATCTGCTTATCTCCGCCCTGTCCTCCTAATTCTACTGCAACACATAAATCTACAGATGGAAAGGGGAAAGCCTCTAGTGTCGGTTCCTTGAGCTGGTCGAGTGAATGGAACCAGATGTTTCTCGTGATTTCTTAAATATTGATGGAACTACTCTCTTAGTTTTGCTAGCAGATAGCCCCTGTGGATTATTACTGTACATGTCTACAGCAGCGGTTTTTGCCCCTAAAATCTCATCACAATCGCTAACTATCGACTCTATCCTATCTAATAAACAATTGCTGGCTGCGTGCCTTATATTCTTAGCCTTTGTCCCTTTCTTACCGCCACAGGAACCTCCTGAGTTGTCCCCCCTCCCTCCATTGATTTCTTCTTGCCCATAGCAGTAACTATGATTCCTCAATATGAAGTAGAATAAGCAATGAGCATATAATAGGTCGTTAGTGTATGGATAAAGAGCTGGCCGCCACAGTACGCACGTCTTTTGAAATAATGAACAGTAGGAGAAATAGCAAGGGGGGAAACAGAAAAAATGTATATAAAGTCCTTTGAATTGAATACAAAATGGGACAAAGTACCTTGAGTCCTGCAGCAAAATGTCAGAGGGGTGGCCCTGCCCTGCCTCTTACGGGCGATGACGGGCAAGTATGGGCCCACCCTTGACCCGGGCCAGTAGCTATGGAAGGATACAAATGAGGACATGTCCATCATGAGGATGGACTAACAAGCCTAAAACCAATCAGAACGCAGCATTTAGGACCTAAGTCAATGAAAAAGATGGGCGGAGAGTGGGCGGAGCTTCCACGAAGCTTCCACGCTATACTGAATACTGCATGCCTCACAAAGCGAGCAGCCCATGTGCTGCAACACTAGGCTCGACTTAAAAAGCTCAATTTGCGAAACATCATCTACCTTTCTGCCAAATTTGACGTAATTGCATCCAGCGGTTCGGGCTTTAGGTTCAACAACACGTTCCTATGGGGATGAATATTGCAAATCCACCCTTTTCTGCCACCCCTATTTCTCGGTCAGTACTGAGCAGATCACTTTTCATGACAATCAAAACCTACTTTGACACTTTTTTGGGAAAATGTCATGGAGATCATTCAAACGACACCAAAGTTATAGCCAAGTCAAAAAATGCTTTTCCTATGGAAACTACGTCCTTACTATAACTACCTCCTGATGACCACAATCAGGGATAGCTCAAAAAGAGTGATTCTTTCCTTCCAAGAGATGAACTAAGCAGTGGTGGAGTCTTCTGCCCAGTAAGAGGAAGCTGGAGTCTCTGTGGCACTTCCTTCCTGTTAAAAAAAAGTAAAATTGTATTTTGAGCAAAACAAAATACCCGGACTCTCCATTCAGGTAGAATCCCTACTCAAACAAGCATTAGCAATGCAATAGGTCTCGAATTAGGAAAGTTTGAGCTATTGGTATTGTAAATGACACATTTTTTATTTATGTTTTGTTTTTGAAAATAGCGAAATTAATAGCTTTGTCATTTACAATGCCAATAGATATAACTTACGCAAATGTGACACCTATAGAATTTGTAATGCAATATGTGTCGTATTTATGTGATTTACATGTATTGATATTACAAATAACAATGGCTTTTTTATAATTAATACTTAAATAAAAGTTATTGTAATTTATAATGGCAATAGCTTAAACTTTTGTAAATAACGTTTGTGAAGATTATGTTCAGTGTATTTTATTTAGATGAAAATCCAAGAACAGAAGTGAAATATTAACATCTTTTTGTTACATTTGTAATAAAGCTTGAAACATTGAGAGAACATATTTGAAACAGTTGTTGTTGAATGGTCGCACAGATTGATGCTGTGGTGGTGCTGAGTGATGTTGTGATGGCAAACGAGTGATGTTGTGGCATTCAGTGATGCTGTGGTAGCGCATAGTGATGTTATAGTGCCCCTGAGTGATGCTGTGGTGGTGCTGAGCTATGATGTATGCTATGCTATGTTTAGTTTTGTTTTGTTATGCTATGCTATGTTTTGCTATCCTATGCTTTGATTTGTTATGCTATTGTGTTTTGTTAAGCTATGCTGTTTTGTTGTGTTTTGCTATGTTTTGTTATGCTATGTGTTGTTGTGTTTTGTTATGCTATGTTTTGTTATCTTATGCTATGTTTTGTTATGCTATACTATGTTTTGTTTTACTATCCTATGCATTGTTTTGTTATGCTATGCTATGTATAGTTTTGCTATCCTATGCTTTGTTTTGTTATGCTATGCTATGTTTTGTTGTGTTTTGTTATGCTATGCTATGTTTTGTTGTGTTTTGCTATGCTATGCTTTGTTATGCTATGCTATGTTTTGTTATGTTATGCTATGTTTTGTTGTGTTTTATTATGCTATGCTTTGTTTTGCTATGCTATGTTTTGTTATGCCATGTTTTGTTAAGCTATGCTATGCTTTGTTATGCTATGTATTGTTATGCTATGCTATGCTAAGCTTGTTTTGTTATGCTCTGCTATGTTGTGTTTTGTTATGCTATGATATGTTTTGTTGTGTTTTGTTATGCTATGTTTTGTTATGTATGCTATGTCTTGTTGTGTTTTGTTATGCTATGCTATGTTTTGTTGTGTTTTGCTATGTTTTGTTATTCTATGTTATCAAATTTGCTTTATTCTATAAAACAATAATCATAAAAGCATACTGCATATATAAAAAATCAAATTTTAAAATCTTAAAAATGGAACAAGCAAATTCATCCTGTGTGTAAAAGTTCTTGTACTATTTTACAAAAGTAGACATACAATTAAGACCATAAGTAGAAACTATAAAATCGGGTCAAGCAGCAATATGGAATCGGTAGATTACTGAGGTAGTGAAGATCGGAGCTTGTGTCTTATTATCCAAGCATAGCCCAGGTATTTGGCCACTCCACAAACCAGAGTTAAAGAGGCAGTGTTGGTTTTTAAAATATGAAGTGTGACACGATAAATCGTGCAACCGAGTTCTTTGCATACTGGTTTGAGCCATTTGGCCCTTGCCGTCCTATACGCAGGACACGCAAAATGAAAATGAGCAAATGACTCTTTGGGAGCAGCACAGCCTGGTCAAGATTCAGGTGATGTATTGGATCTTTTCCATAATGCGGTCATGCTGTTGAGTGGGAGTTTCCCTAATCTCAACTTCATAAACAGAGCCCTGTCCCTAGGGATTTGTATAAAATCTAAGTAGGGTTCTAATCTTTGAGTGGATTTTTGCTCGAATAACTCCTCAGTAAGTTTCCCGAGTTTGGAGTTGCATATCTCTCTATTCTGTACCCATTTCCAATAGGCATTTTTGAGCTCCTGCTTGGTCGGTGGAATCTGACTAGCCTGAGCCTCCCCAAACCCAAAGTCAGCTATGAGCTGCCTAAGGTTAGCCAACCATCGAACCCTATTCCCTGTATCAGCTAGTATCACTTCGCGGAGTGCTGCTGCATAGTTGGCGAACTCTGGGACCCTTCTGATGCGGACCCAGAAAAGTAATGGACGAAGACTTGCAATGTCCTGGATAGAACGCCTTCCCATATCATAGTACAGGGGTTTTAGCGGAGTGGATATCGGTAGGGAAACCAGATCTCTAAAAAATTTGTTATCCAATTTGACAAGTTCACCCACATTTTCAAAGCCCCATAATTCCGCCCGTAGAGGGCCGAAGGGAACACTTTACCCTCATAGACCACGAGTGCAGGGGCTACTGGTCTACTCGAGGAACGGTGTTGCTCTCGTGCTATGGCCCCCAAAACCCGTTTGTGGCTGAGGAGTATTTTGGCTAGATGGGAACTCCATCTCATACCATTGGAGACCCGAATTCCCAGATAGTCAAAAGACTCAACAGTGTCTAGTATGGTGTTGTTTAGGTTAATATTATTCCTAAACATTTGGATGAGTTGATTGCCATGAGCTTTGTTTTCTTCGTGTTTATTGCCATCCCGCGGGATTCACAGAAGGCACTAAACCTATTTAAAAGTTTTTGAAGGCCGCCTGGTGTTTTAGAAATCTGAAGAGTGTCGTCGGCGAAGAGGAGCGTTGGTGTTTTTTCCCCTGCCAGAATAGGGGCATCTGCCGGGTCCTCTCTAAGGTGGCTTACCACCCCGTTTATGTATGAAGAGAACAGGGTGGGAGCCAACACGCACATTTGGCGCATGCTCCTGTTCACTTCGACCTTCTCTTTCAGCTGGCCCTGTGGACCCCACCTGACTCTGGCAAAGTTATTCTTATGCAGACGTTTAACAAAATCAAGGATCTGGGGAGACATACCCATTGCTTGTAGCACCAACCAGAACTTGTCCCGTGGCACTAAATCGAAATTGTTTTTTATATCGATAAAGGCCAGGTACAAACTGCCCTTCCCAATTGTCACAACTTTCGTATTGATCAAAAAAAATCTAAAGAACTGGTCCATTGTGCCAACTTTTGCCTAAAACCTGCTTGGTAGTGGGAGAGAACTTTTTCAACCTCAATCCAGGATCTTATCCTCATAAGGAGAACCCTGCCCACCACCTTCTGGATCACATCGATTAAGCTGATCGACCTGTAGTTGGTAGGGCCCTCCCTAGCTCCTTTTTTGTAAATTGGGACGGCCTCAGCTCATCTCAATGAGTCGGGGATTGCAGCCTCCCTGGTGATTGCATTCATTAAAAATAGAATAAACTGAGCCCAAGGCTTCTGATCGTGCAAAAGAAGATCACCAGGGAGGCCTTCAGGGCCAGCAGCTTTTCCAGGAGAGATGCTATATATTGCTAATTGTACCACGTGGAGGTCGAAACAATCTAATGGAGAAAGGGGTAGGGGAAAAGTGATGTCGGCCCCCGTGTATACTGTGGGGAAACCTTCATTGCCAGAATATAGTTTGGTGAAATGTGCTTGCCATATCTGCCCACTAATGTGATTCGGAATAGGATCTAATCCTTTCCTCTCTCCCCTTTTAAGTAGATCCCAGAATAAGGTTGAATTCCTCAATTTGGATGCATATTTAAGTTCTTTCCAGTGGTCCTCGTTCCAACAACGTTTTGCTTCAGCAAGTGTCTTGTTACATGCTTTCCTTGCGGATCGAATCGCCGTGGGGACTTTCTTTTTAAGCGCTTCAGTCAGTGCCTGCCTCATCGCCCTACACAATGGTGTATACCAAACGATTGTGGTCTGCGCCAGACCTCTATTTGGACCTTGTTTCCCTTCAACAATAGAAAAGGATCCTATCCTGTCTCTTGTTTCTAAGTAGATCGCAGGGAATTGCGCTAAGCTCTCAGCTTCTCTAGGCAGCCCTTCGAGCTCCACGGTCTTTTAATCCAGAATTTCCCTAATGCTTGAGATTTTAGATTCATGCTGTGACACTCTAAGCCACTTGAGCCGTCTATTAAAATGTGAGGGGATTACTTCTCGTGTGGACCTTAAAGAAGTTATGGGTGCGTCTGAGATAGAGGATGACCAGACATTGTTCATTTAAAGACAGAGTGGGTTGTGGTCGCTTACAGCGGTTGGTTTAACAACCATATCCAGAAGGTCCCTCCATAGACAAATGTCAATTAAAATGTAGTCAATGCGCTACGGGGAACATATCCTGTTAAAGGTCTTGGAGCCCATGAGATCAGATTGTGCCTTCCCATTTACAGCTCTAAGGTTGAATTCCTGGGTGAGCGCATTGATTTGGGCTGCCATCTGTGTCCATTTTTTGATTGGGGCTAAGTTGAGGGACGGGATGTCCCATTTGCTATCCTCCTCGGCAGTTCCCAAAAGGTCATCTGCACTCAAGGTCAGGTCTCCAGCTACTACGATGTTGGAGCTCGGGAGAGTGTTGGTCAGCTCTTGCTCCAATGCAGATATAGTCAAGGATGTTTGACTGCCCACGGTTCCCCTATCATATACATTGAAAAGCTCTAAAGTTCTTCCATTTGGTGGCCCTCTAATAGTCAGATGGAGAATGTCTGGAGACAGACAGGTGTGTGATGTAACTGACCAATTTAATGAAATACTAATCCAAATTATAAAGCCCCCAGACGGGCGGCCCTTACCTATGCTAGTGGCTGGCACACAGTAGGAGGTATGGCCAGATTTATATATGGAAACTAGGCTCCAAGTCTCTTGGAATAAACAAACATCAAAACTCTCAACGAACTTGTTCCAGTCAGGCAGCGATACATTCTTCTGGAGCCCCGCTATGTTCCAGGAAAGAAGTTTAAGCACATTTATATTTGGCATAGCGACTGGAGCTACATGGAGTACAATCCTGAGAGCATGACTGGGTGTCGGACAATGCCTCTCCTGTGCTTCTTACCGTAGGAGTGGAATTCGAACTTGGAATAGTCCTTCTGCTAGCTACATCAAATTCAATGGCATTGGTCTGGTTTAGGCCCCTGTTTAGTCAATCGACTACGTTCAGACCAGACTCGCCTCTTAACATCCCTAGATCTTCCTGACTTTTTGGTCTGGGTGGTAACGGGAGAGGGAAGCGTCTTATTTGGATGGCAGAGGGCTCAGGGGCGGAAGTGCGGAACTCTAAGGCCAGCAAATTCTCAGCTTAATTGACATCTGTCTGGGTCAACTCTATGGAATCCAAACGAGAATCGTATGATGTAAGCCTCCTTGCTCTGACAATATCATCCCGGATTATAGACCTACAACCCCGCACATGGCTGTAAAGTAGACACACCATATATGCTTAAAGGTGTTACTTTATTTGTTGTAAATACGACACGCCGGGCAGCGCTCCGGTCACCAGCTCAATCACATTAACAGCTGCAACTGTCCTTATCAACGAGACTAACTGTTAGATAAGGCAACACGCCATCTGACGTAAAGTATGCTAATAGGGTCGCGCGGCAGGGACGGGAACATGCAAGGGACAATAACAAGAGGGAAGGGTACCTACGTCACTCGCATGCAAATGTGGGGTCACGCGGCAGGGACGGGAACAAGGGAAGATAAATGCAGATTGGAAAAAGTGCCAACGTAACACATCTCCTTCCGAAGGAAAAGAAGGAAGAAAAATTAGAAACACATATAACAGTTGTAATCTGAGGTTCTAGTACTACAAGAGTCTGTTCATAAAGTGGCCATGTCGTCACGGATAAATGGTTACGTTCCATGTAGTCATAACCTGCATTTAGTCCAAACACAAACATATAGTTCTCACCAATTCCCCATTAACAAGTAGATGTTACTGTAAACGGGGTTAGTTTGTTCCGTGTGGGCCAATACCAAGTTTAATCCATTCCCCAACGTGGATGAATGAACTTCCAAAAGGATGCAGTTGAGTCAACTGATAACCTGAACTTGTGCTCAAGTGCAAATCCAAAATGTAACAAGACACTCCCTAAGTATCCTTCATGGTGTGGGCATTGTATGGGTTTGGATACCATCTTATTCTCTTCCTCTAATTCCTCAGAGTGCCACAAGCCACAGCAATCCGTTTCACTATTGCGCTCTAGTCCACAATTACTTGTTCCACTTCTCCACCTAGGTGTGTGGCAACAGTCTTAGGATCCTTTTTCTTGGGAAATTTCCTGGACCAAGTTACGCTGCGTCTACACCTACTCATACAACCGGTTTCCTTCTCATCACCAAGATCAGCGTTGGTTCTAACATCAGTTCTCTTGTTGTACTCTGTACCAGAGCCACTTGTAAATCCTACGGTACATGCATCATCAAAGACCAGTCTTTCTTCCGATTCCTTCAAGCGAGTTCTACTGGAGAATGTGGTTGAGTCTTCTGTGTCTCCGAACACATATTCGCTCCTGCCTTCTATAAGCAACCTGTTCCTTCCTAACGGAACTTTGAAACGCGAACATGGTACGTTATTGTGTGCCTCCTCACTTTCCATATCTGACACTTTGCTATATAACCAGTCCAAGTACTCTCCTTGCTTGTTACACTTTGATTTAATCAGACTCTGACCATCTACTCCTACTAGGTCAATGTCATCAGCACATTTCTCCCTTGTCATAGGTTTGGACTCGGCCAGTGCAGTAGAGCGCCACGCTTTCTCATTTTTGTGGCGGGTAGACTTACAAAGGTCCATCTCTGCCCTCGTGGTTAGTGTTTCCACACCTGTTCCCTTATAAACCAGTTCTACTTTTTCCACAACATCATCCTCACTGGTCATTTCACCGAAACATTTCCTCATATTTCCTTCAACATCTTTTCCCAAGGATGCTTTTAGATTTCTTTTGAATCCGTCAACTGTTGCTTTTCTTATCCACTCATTCCTCTCAACAGCCCTTGCCCATCCGACGTAGACCATAGTTGGTGGTGTTCTCACCCTTAACATCTCCAACTTTGTAATTTGCCTACTGTTGTTTATTGTCATCCTACTCATGGGGTCTGTACTAGTGGGATTTTGTGTTAATCCTAATTTCATTTGTTCGCCCCATCCTAGTACAGAGAACTCTTCTTCTGTAACATAAACTTTACTCCAGGTACTTCTCTTCATGTAACTCAATTTCATCTCTCTACATCCAGACAAGATAATGTTTTCACCAGTGTATGTTTCCAGGGACGTGTCTGCTGCTTCCAATTCATTCCCTAGAGTTACAGCCAATTTATTCTTCCATATACTTTTGCTTACTACTGTACAATGTGACCCTGAGTCAACGTTAATGTCAATATCTACACCGCCCATACTGATGGTATACTCATGTTTAGTTTCATTTTTGTGCACTACCTTTTTGATATCTCCATCTTCTCTGTATATTATGTTCCTTTGTGCATAGCTATTCATTACTTGCTTATAATGTTCATCTAAAACATGCATGACATTCTCATATACATTCCTGTCTGTTCCCTTATAGATTTTCTTTTCTATGTTATAGTACACTTTCCGTCCACCGGCTCCTAAACTTTGTAACAATATTTCTACCTTCTCCTCTGGTTTTAATGGTTCTTCCTCCTCGTCAAAAATGGATGTATAATTGTTAAAATATTCCTTCCACTCCTCCCATTCTGCAATATTAGCACCATCTCCTTTCATAAATGGCTCAGGTGGCGGTACATTATACATCATGTTTTTATCTATGTAAATATCGCAATCAATCACAGCTTATATATTAAAAAAAAGAACTTCTTCCTGTTTTGTATATGTTCAACTTAAAGGATACAGTCTTTGTACTCTTCCTGTAGAATCAGCTCCAAAAAGAAAAATTTGCTTTTGACAAGCTGTAGATGATGCCTTTAGTTTTGTTGTTCCTTCTCGCAATATGAAGCACAGTTCACATTCTTCTCACATAGCTCATTTTGTTTATTTTCCTCAAAATCTTACTTATAAGTGAGTGTTCAGACTTTTCACATAACTTGAGTGTATTTATTTTGTTCTTAAAGTTTCCTTCTATCCGTCTTTTATTATTTTGTGTATCAAGTAAACTTTTCCTAAAACCCCTCTTTTTTTTTTCTCTGAAGTGCTGCTCGTAAAGTCACCAAAGGGGTTACTGCTCTTATTTACTCTAATTTTCTCTAACACGCTTTAAATGGAATTCATTTGCTGTACCACTCGATTTAATTATTTCCAGGAATTCTCGTGTGAAGATGGAATAGCGGCATTCAACAGAAAGGTGGCGCCACTACGTGATGTGCGTCGCACTCCCTTTCGCGACACAAAGCTGAGGAAAGTGCTACGCACGTTGAGCGCCGCCAGAAACTTCTAGCCGTATCTACCTCACGTTCCTGAATCAGCTGCTTCAAGGTAATATATTCATACCATTTATCACTATGGTGTAATTAAGTTTCTTCGCTTCGCGCTGAGGAGATTCAGACTTATTTCATTCAGACAGTTTACACATTCGAGGAGTTCCGCCGCTCTAAATGCGCCTCACTTTCACTTAAAGCACGGCTAAATTGTCATCCGCTGCTTTATTCTTAAGAGTTACATAAATTCAAGCATAGACGCTGTGGAGAATCTCACTTCACACGCTTATACGTTATGACGTTATATTTGGCTGCACACTGGGGATCTGAGGAGAATTTCACATCGAACGCAGTTTGTGCGCTGAATCACCTCAAATTCTAGATGCGGTTACAGAGAACACTGCGTCCCCTGCCACGCTCACTTCTCCTCAAATTAGTCACCAAGGCTTTTCACATAAGTCTAGCGCAGATTCCAGTATTAAGCAACTAGGGTTCCTTATCATCGCCTTATCTTTTCTCACGATAAACCAAAGTCCACTTTTTATTCACTGGTCACACTTCTTATGGAACACATCCAAGGCCCACTTTGTCAACATCAAAAACGCGGTGACAGAGATTTGAATTCATTCCCCGCTCCACTCAAATTTCCTCACTCAGCTTAAACTGCTCACCTCATGAACTTGCGCAGATTCCAGTTTTCATCAACTTGGGTCTTACTTTTCTCTAATATTCAAAATTCACAAAAACGCTCAAGGTTTATTCAGAATTCACTGGTCAAATTAATGCAGTAAGTCCAAGGGAATTTATATCACCTTACTCAAATATCAAAATATGCCGAAAATCGCGGAGGCTGCTCTTTATCCTCAACTCATAAATTCTTCGTGTGTGGAAATACACATTTCACGATGTCATAATTTAAAATATCCTTACGTGGTGGGTTCTCCGGCGTGCCGTCCTCGTCGCCAAAATTGTAAAGTAGACACACCGTAAATGCTTAAAGGTGTTACTTTATGTGTTGTAAATACGACACGCCGGGCAGCGCTCCGGTCACCAGCTCAATCACATTGACAGCTGCAACTGTCCTTATCAACGAGACTAACTGTCAGATAAGGCAACACGCCATCTGACGTAAAGTATGCTAATAGGGTCGCGCGGCAGAGACGGGAACATGCAAGGGACAATAACAAGAGGGAAGTGTACCTACGTCACTCGCATGCAAATGTGGGGTCGCGCGGCAGGGACGGGAACAAGGGAGGATAAATGCAGATTGGGAAAAGTACCAACGTAACAATGGCGTATCCAATGTACTGCTTTATTTTGCAGGGACTCGTTGCTCTCGAATTCATGCGTAGTAGAACATTTTGGGACTTTGACCATATATACTTTTGGGGGATTGTCCCCCTGGGGGGTAGGCGAGTGGTTTTTATAGACCCCAGCCTGGATGTTCATTGCGAGAAAAGGGTGTTGGTGATGAGAGGTTATGTCAATGTTAGAAGAACTAGAAGGGGCCCCTGATGGTTTAATCGCATCAGCAAAAGATTTTTTTTTGTTATGATTTAAAGTAGCGCTCTGAGAATAAGGGCCTTTTGCCGGATTTGGCGGCTTGAGATGACCCCCACCTCCCGCCCAAAGTAGAGAACTACTCTGCTGCCCATTTGTGAGAGTGGGATGTACTGAATCAGAACGGTGAATATGAGAGCAGGTGGCTGGAGAAGGAGGCTCAACCCTATGGTTTAGCCCCATCACCAGTATCCTTAATGACTCCACCACCTTTCGAAGTAAACCAACGATCTGAGTCAAGTCCTTGTTTAAACCTGCACAATTACACTTATGTGGTAAATCAGTAATAACACTAAACATTGGTTCACATTTTGAGGGAAGTGGACTTTCCTCATCAGGTATTTCCAAGGCAGCAAACCTGTTAGTACGAACAATAGTAGTTATCTGCTTATCTCCGCCCTGTCCTCCTAATTCTACTGCAACACATAAATCTACAGATGGAAAGGGGCAAGCCTCTAGGGTCGGTTCCTTGAGCTGGTCGAGTATTGGACCAGAATGAATGCAACCAGATGTTTCTCGTGATTTCTTAAATATTGATGGAATTACTCTCTTAGTTTTGCTAGCAGATAGCCCCTGTGGATTATTACTGTACATGTCTACAGCAGCGGTTTTTGCCCCTAAAATCTCATCACAATTGCTAACTATCGACTCTATCCTATCTAATAAACAATTGCTGGCTGCGTGCCTTATATTCCTAGCCTTTTTCCCTTTTTTACCGCCACAGGAACCTCCTGAGTTGTCCCCCCCTCCCTCCATTGATTTCTTCTAGCCCATAGCAGTAACTATGATTCCTCAATATGAAGTAGAATAGGCAATGAGCATATAATAGGTCGTTAGTGTATGGATAAAGAGCTGGCCGCCACAGTACGCACCTCTTTTGAAATAATGAACAATAGGAGAAATAACAAGGGAGAAAAAGAAAAAATGTATATGAAGTCCGTTGAATTGAATACAAAGTGGGACAGAGCACCTTGAGTCCTGCAGCAAAATGTCAGAGGGGTGGCCCTGCCCTGCCTCTTACGGGCGATGACGGGCAAGTACGGGCCCACCCTTGACCCGGGCTTCGCCCGGCGTGAACTGCACGCATTCCGCGGAGCAGGTTGCGTGAGCAGCTAAGTATCCGGTGGTGGTGGGAGGGGCTGGAGGAGGCCGCTGGTTTGCCCCGCTGGATCCTGGGCTCAGAAGTCCTCTGCCCGTAACAAGGAGCCCCCAACTGAGCTGCTAGGGATACGTCGCACGCGGAGCGGGTGGTTCGAGCAGCTAAGTATCTGGTGGTGGTGGGAGGGGCTGGAGGAGGCCGCTGGTTTGCCCTGCTGGAGCCTGGTCTCAGAAGTCCTATGCCTGCAACAAGGAACCCCCAACTGAGCTGCTAGCGATGCTATGTTTTGTTATGCTATGCTTTGTTTTGTTATGTTATGCTATGTTTTGTTATGTTATGCTATGTTTTGTTCTGCTATGTTTTGTTGTGTTTTGTTATGCTATGCTATGTTTTGTTATACTATGCTATGTTTTGTTTTGCTATGCTTTGTTATGTCATGCTATGCTTTGTTTTGTTATGCTATGTTTGTTTATGCTATGTTTTGTTGTGTTTTGTTATGCTATGCTTTGTTGTGTTTCCAATGCTATGTTGTAGTGTAGTTCCTATATTCCCAATAGGCTCTGCGCATTGGAATAGTGTATCCTGTAGTTTAGACGTAGGACTGAAGTCGACTAGGTCTCTACCGAATATACTAGACTTAATTGTGTGTGTGCCAGCTAGCTCAGAGGTCACTAGAAACTTTCTCGAATGAACCAGAAGGGATTAGTTTCTGACAACTTTGTTTCCCAAGAATAAGAAATATTTCTCTAGTGTCGCGGAAACAATAGATAGGTTTTTCACTCAGTCAATTGTGCATGCTTCTTTTCACCAGAGGTGCAGAGAAA
This sequence comes from Lissotriton helveticus, assembly GCF_964261635.1. Lineage (NCBI taxonomy): Eukaryota > Metazoa > Chordata > Amphibia > Caudata > Salamandridae > Lissotriton > Lissotriton helveticus. The sequence continues at coordinate 3,370,430 of NC_136061.1, read as the reverse complement.
ATAGAGAGACAGGCCTTTTCAATAAAATGTATTTATTGAACAGTCTTTTTTCTCAAGCATAAGAAATGAACTGCTGCAATCGTAATACTTGTTGTAAAGTACAAACCATACAGTACGAAGAGTATTATAAAATAATACTGTAAATGCATGATATGGTTTCTGAGCCATAAAATATATAAAATACATTCATTGATCAATAATGACTAAAAGTACTCAACTGGTGCTTCTAAAATACTCCTACCCAGGTGTACCTAACCTAGGTCTAGTACAAGGGAAGAAGTAAGTATGGTGTAGCTTAGTTTCAGTATTCTTTGCCAAGAATCTAATCCAAGAATTCTCCTAGGGTCTAATCAGCTCCATACCTTGGTCTTAGAATGTAGGAGGTCTGGTATCTCTCTCTCAGGACTCGATTTCCCAGCAACCTTCAAGGGTAGCCTAGAAGGACTGGAGCTGGATTTCTCGGCTGGAGAAAATACAGCGTCTCTCAGTGCTTCAGTTGGGGGGGTCGGGCTTCCTTCGGCACTTGCTGCAGCAGGGTGCGTCAGGCAAGTAGATAGTCGAACTGCTCCAAACCACTGTGTGTTTGTTTGAACAAGTGTGGGCATATTTATACCTTGAAGGTGCCGAGTTTGATGTAAGATTGAACATAATAATGTCTTTAGAGACTTAATTTTCTGAAAACTCCATGAGTTCTCGGATAAATCAATAGTCATGCAGTGGAAGGTCCCTCACTGCTAAAGGCAGGTTTTTCCAAGAAATCGTTGTAGAATTTCTGAACTAGTGAAAGTAGCCAAACCGTATTAGGACTATGTGAGCTATGTCCTAATATGGTTATGATTTCTATGTCGGGAAAATATACACTAGGGTCCTAAAACGATATACAACACCCACTCCACATATTATGTCTAATATTACTAAATCTATAAGCATAAAAAACATAACTAAAGCATGTGTTCATAATCCCACCCAAAATACATGAAATGCACCAAGACATGGTTCATACACATACATGAGTCATAATGAACTATAAAATGACATTTATGAAATGGCTCTAAATTTATAGAAGAAAAAAGGTTGAGACCATTCCATAGCATAATATATAAACTGTTATTGTTTTCATGGGATAATGCCAAATATTGTCGATAGGAAGTATCAAATGAATTTCTTGTTCTCTAAGACTAGTTCTACTTTAAGCCGATTACTTCATGCCAAGTGAAAAACAGTTCTATTCTAAAAAAAGTTCAAATGTAGATTGTAGAAACATAGAGTTCCCAAGTTGGAGCGTTTGTTTTGAAAAACCCAAAGGCCGAATTTCAGAGTTCATGGAACGCTGTGTGCACCTTTCAAAAGTTATTCTCGGTGTCGGGAGAAAACATCAAATCATGTAAGCTGGCAAATAAACCGTCTACCACAGTTGGTGAAAGTGGAACAACTTCATCAATTAGATCAAATGTGCATAAATTTGAAGCATCGCCGTCAGCATCATCCGCATTAGCAATGTTCGCTGTAGATGGTACATGTGTGCCTGTTGTTCCATGTACCTCACCAATAGCTGGATTCGCCAGTGAGATCTCAATGAATGCCGTCATCAGGACTGGCAGCCATTGGGGGCAACACGATGCATGAGTCGTTACCGGACCCAGCAAAGTGTCAGCATCCGTTGGCAGTGCTGATGGAAGTGTAAGACAAATGTCTAATACGCATTCTACTCCGCAAAGCAGGCATCGTAGAACAGGTAAGATGCAATCTTGCCAGATTGGTCTGAATGAAAGGAACCAAGTGGTATTCAGATCTCTTAAACGAGCCAAGCCAAGAATCTGTGTAATTCTATCATGATACCGCATGGCCAGGAGAGCCCGTTCCATTGTAGTCTGGGTATCGTCGGTGACTGGATTTGCCATATCGGAGCAGAAGGAACAAAAATAGAATTCCTGCTACGAGTCCCAAAATGAGAGGCAGACCACCAAACACAGAGTGCACGAAATTTGGAAAAATGCAGAGGACTGCTTCGAATGGTGTTAATAGTCCTGAAAAGATCGTCTTAAATACATGTGCGATGCCACTGGTGTCAGACATGTTTAAGATTTGATCTAACATTTCTGCAAAATGTACTGGGCAAATTGTTGATAATAATGCATGTATCTCTACAGAAGTCCTTGCAACTTGCAGATCATACGTTTCTCTAGAAGAGGTCAGTGGCACAGTTTTTTGCAAAAGAATGGCTTTCATTGTGCTTAAAGTATCAATTCGTATAGAAGAGATATTCAGTGAAGGCCATCATGCCGTCTCCCCATCTGTCTTGCTTTTTGGATACAATACTTGCATACAACAAGTGACCCTGGCCGACACACTAACTAGATAGGCTTTTCCTGGCAACATGCCACAACAGCTGTGATCATTGAGCATAACGTAGCTGCCATTGGAAAGCTGTCTGAAAATTGGGTCTATCACATCTGCTGGACTACCGTGCATGTGGCAAGAAAGGTTATTTAAATAACCTTCGGAGGCTCCATGTAAATTAATACCTTCACGTAAAAGTGTACCGCTTAGTGAATTTTTAAAATTTTTTGTACTAAGAAATACCTCCTTTCCCCAACTCCAACATTTGTGTGTGTATGGTAAATTCCAGGTTGACTTAATGTATCCCTTACCCAACCTTTCATACAGGCCTGCTTGTATATGCCGTACACAATACTGAAATTTGAAAATCGTCACTGGTATCGTGATGGTGCCATGTATTATCCGTTCTACGACAGGTTTCTCAGAAACTGTTAATGGTAATCTTTCCAGTTTTTTAATGCTCAGCACCGTATTGTCTGCTCCTCTTTGTGCCAAAGAGATTTGTTTATTTGTAAGGTTAAAGACAGTAAACAATGACGTGGTATTGGTTAAACGCCATGGCACGTAGCCTGAACGGAGATTTTGTAACGTCCAGTCTAGCATCATTATAGAACGTAATTGGGACTGGCCATGTTGTAACATTAGCAAATCCTGTTCTATTATGTCAATAGCAGGTGATACAATGCTGTCCTCTTGCCCATAGCAGTAACTATGATTCCTCAATATGAAGTAGAATAAGCAATGAGCATATAATAGGTTGTTAGTGAATGGATAAAGAGCTGGCCGCCACAGTACCTCTGGAGGACAAAGTCGTTAACCCATTGTCCACTACAGAGAGAGCTTTCTCCAAATTAATACGATCAATTTCTGCAGTTTCCATTTGTGTGATTTTCCAAGCTTTGTTGTATGCCCCATATAAACCGGCGTATATAAAATGTTTTTGACGTTGTTTACGAGGCCCAAGTAAGAAGTCTCGTAAGTCAACGCCTTCTTTAAGTAAAGTTAAGTGTTGTTTCATTTCTGGAAGTGTGGATTTCTGTAGCCACTCAAGTCATAGTTTTCCTACACTGTAAGTTGTTACTATCCCTGGATGTTGTCTCTTGAAATATCTTGGATCTGGCCTATTCATTTTTAACCCTTGTGTTTTGTTCATGAATCTATCTTGACAGTTATTTGTGTCTATGGGCCAGATTAACCATTTTCTCCAATCAGGATTAGTTCTGTTGTGTTATAACATCTGTTTTATGTCTACCTCCTCATCTGCAGTGTCATTACTGTTAGGTGTGGCTCTATGTATGGACGGTTTGTTTAAATCTTTTATCTTAGCTATGCCAAGACATGATGTGTGTTGAACAGTGTCATTTAAAAATATTATTTGTTCTGGAATAATGCAGGCTCTGAACAAGGCTTCTAAACCTTGCACCTGCCATTCTTTTGTGCCCCAGACAGTTTTTGTCTCAATATTGTCTTTCCAAAAGTTAAACCTTAATGTAGACAGCTGAGCATAAAAGTTCGCAGAATAAATTTGTTTAGTATTGGTCAACATGTTTTTCATTCCTTGCTATTTATATTTTTAAAATAAAACGTTTCTGGATTTGTCACATTAAAACCTGATAAGTATGGAAACTTCTCTAAAAATGTTTTAGAGTTGGTGGCGTTGGACAATCTTCCCATTGATTGTAAGAAAACACATTTCTAGGGTTTGCAGATTTGTGAAAATAATGGTGACCATAATGATTATAACAATACAGTTCTTCATAACTTGATGAACCATCTAAGTGTTCATGTTTCTGAAATTTTGCTGACATTTCTAAGTATGACATCATATTATTAACAGTTTCAAAGTCCCAATCCTCAGAAAAAATGCTTGGTGAAACAAAGTCACTTAAAGAAACCTTAAACTGGTGTAGAATTTTCAACAATTCCACCGGGCCATAAATGTCATAATCAGTTGTGTCCCATGCTGTACCACCAGGTATAGGAACGGCTCTCTACGCTCAGGATGAGATGACTTGTAAGGTTGCAGGAGCAAGTTGATGTTTTTACTTGCTGTGTCCATTTTACTGTATTTTCCATCTCTCATTTGTCCCAAACTTAAAACAAGAATGAGCCATAGCGGGAGAAAAAGTACACCTAATCCAATCCAAAATTCAACCCATGGCAACACCAGATATGTTTTCTCAAGTTGATGAAAGAGTTCTGTTATTTTTTCTTTAAAAAGTTTTTTTGCTGGCGTTATTTCTGGTTCACTGGGATCCGCAGAAAAGTTATCGAAGTTGATAAAAAAGCCAGAGCCAGTTCTGTCAATAGTTGGTATCGCATCCGGATTCTTTGAAATCGCAGTAGTTGCTTCCTCCTTTGACATGTTTGTATAGTCAGATGCTACATCATTGTAGACAGGAGTTTCTTGACGAACTGATATTTGGGTATCAAGAGGGACGAGTTTCATGGCTTTGTTGCATAGTCCTTCTTTTCTCACTGGAGGTTTATCAAATGTGATAAGTCTTTCAGTTTGAACCTCTTGTATAGTAGCTAGATTTGGTTGTCTGCTACTTCTTGGGAGTCCACTGGGCCTACTACTTATTATCGGCCACATGATTGAGGTTTTACCAGGTCGATTGATACTGTTCTGTTCTCCCTTTTTCCAGCAAATGGCGGTGGTAACACTGATCTTGTTCCAAGGATTGCTGAGACAGGTACTGCTTTTCTATAAGAAGGCCCACATTCCTTCTTCACTGCGATCTTTTCCTTGACTAGATCCCCAATCTTTGGAATCCAGACAGATCTTGCTGGGACAGGTGGTTTTTCTTCAGTGGTCATTGGGCTTTGTGTTGTGTTACTCAGACTTCTACTCGTTTCATTTAAGTCCTATAAAACATCCAAACGGTCTTTGATATCAAGGGTTTCTGTTCCACCACTGAAGTATGACAATCAAGATCCTGGATGAGCATTCTAGTACCAAATAGTAATTCATATAGAGTGATTCCCCCCCGAGAATTTCTTGGCAGATTATTAAGACTACGTTGGAGACTATTTAGATGTTTGACCCACCCGTCACCCGAACCTAATACACTAGCTGTTATAGATTGCTTTATGTCACGGTTTTTTCTTTCCACTACTGCACTTCCCTCAGGATGGAATGGCCTCGAAAACCACAATGCAACGCCCAAGCTGGCCATGGCCTCCTTGTAGGCCCTAGAGCTAAACGCAGGACCCTGGTCAGAATGTAGCGTGCCGATTATGTATGTAACGATAAAGACTCGCAAATCTTTTATAACAGTTCTGGCGTCAGCCGAGCGCTGGGGCCACATCCAAATTAATCTTGTCTTAATATTTGTGGGACCGCATTCGTCTAAAGTGACGTCTGCATGTAGATATTCTAATGCTGTTTAGCAATGGTGTCTGAACCAGGCTGGATACACTGTTGCCAGGCATCTGGTTGTTTTCAAAGCTATGGTCCTCGTGACAGGCATCGCAGTTAATTCCAAATTCGTAAACTTGGACGCTCATTCCTGGCCACCAGTACCTTTTCTGTAACTCTATTAGATATATTAAGATCCCTTGATGTATCAGACCCTCTCCCATATGTGCTTCGTGAACCAATACACTTCTCTCGCTCCTGTTTGGAATTACTCTATCCCCCACTCCAGGGATTCGAGCAAATTGAACTGAGTTTGCATCAATTATGTATGTATTACCGAGTGGATAGTTTAGAGGTAATGCTGCATAGTTTACTATCATTGAGGAATTGACTGCTAGCATTGTTTCACCGTCTATTTTCATTTTTGAACGAGTGATTGCAGCTACGGAAGCTGTTTGCACAGCTGCCTTCGCGACCTCATCAGCCAATGAATTTCCTTCAACCTGAACGCCATCACACTGATGACTCAGTGTATGAATCATGTGAGTCTTTTGTAGTTCTTTTTGTTAAAGAACTACTTGTTCCCATAGTAGCTTATGCTTAATTGTGCCACCTTTAGCATCTTTGAAACCGTTTTGAACCCAGTTCTGCAAATATTCGTTGTAAGATTGAACGCATTAATACGAATCGCACACTATGAGTGTGGGGAATTCGCAATCGGTATTTTCAAGCGCCATCTTGAAAGCCTGTAGTTCAGCTCGCTGAGCTGTACTGTCTCCGAGTGATTGAGTTTTAGTGACCATTGGTCTGAATCTACAATCTCGCCTGTGACCTTTAACAATCGCGCACTATAGGATTGTTTACCCCCAATTGCGGGCTGTGCTGAGCCGTCTGTATAGATTATACAGGTGTAATGTTCAAGGGGCAGAATTTCAGTCGGCAGAGGACATTCTAATTCGTATTGTAGGAATTCTTGTGTTTTTAAATACGGGTCAAAAACTTATTGAACGTCTGTTGCAGCAAGAGAATTAACCCATTGTATCCATCTTTGATGTAAAGCTTTAGCATTTGGAATGCTTTCCTTTGTCACCACCTCTAAGGCAGGTGAAGTGAATTTTATTTCAGCTTGTGTGTAGAAGTGTGATTTGTATGCTATTGGTACCGTCTCACCTTCGTTAAACGTTAGGTATGTGAATCCGCATCTCCCTGGGATGATTCGGATCACAAGGTTACGCACGTTGTCGCGTGTTTGTAACTGTGTTTTTGCTAACATGTCCGTTTGCAATGAATGCAAAATTTCTGTGTGTTTTTGTGTCCAATCGGTAGGTTTGAAATCAGGTTTGATTAGTTCGTAGAGAGGTTTAACCCTTAACATAACATAATAGAACATAAGTTCTTCCAAAATTCAGGAAACCTAGAATTGACTGTACGTTTTTCAGCGTTTTTGGAGGTTGTAGCAACGCACATTTTTCTAAAAAGTTGGCCTCCACGCTTTTGCCTTCACTTGATAACTCATATCCCAAAAATAGGATGTTGAGGTGGGCAATTTGTGATTTCTTAAAATTGAATTTATACCCTTCAGAAGCAAACCAAAGTATAATGTTGTTCACTCTTTTCAAGTGCACGTCCAAATCATTGTCCGTAGGATAGATGTCATCGATATAGGATAATGCCTCATCATCGCACGTTTGTAGTAACTCTGTTACTCTGGCTGAAAATAACCCTGGACTATTCTTGCATCCCTGGGGGAGACGGCAAAATTGTCCCTGTGTCCCCATTATTGAGAAAGCGGTCAAATGCCAGCTTTCTAGTGCAATGTTTTGACAAAAGAAACCATTTGAGATATCTAATGTAGTTTTATATTTTTTGCCCACAATGTTATTCATCAGTGCTGCACTATGTGCATTTTGTACTGCAAAGGTTTTGCAACAAGAGTTTAGATGTCTGTAATCCAAAACTAGACGCTATGAATTGTCTGGTTTGGAGACAGGAAACAAAGGATTGTTCATTGATGAGGTGCATGTTTCAATCAGCCCTTGGTGTTCTAGTTGATTTAAGATCTCCCTGATCTGTTTTTTAGCTTCCTGTTTTACAGGATATTGCCTTTGCATTGTTGGTTGTGTTTTTAACTGGATCTTATGTTGAGGGGAATCCTACATGATTTTTGTATAATGCTGGGGCCTTGGCTACACCCATTTCCTGGCATAGGTGTATTTTTTATGAATCAGAATGTGATTTGAGAAGGCTGGCATAATTATATCTTCACCATGTAGGCACTCCCTGACAAATTCAAGTGGCCAGTCTTGTTCAGCTAGAAGAATGTCATAACCCTTAGATAGCCTCTCCCAAAATATTGCTTTAATTTTTCTAGTTATGTCCCCCTCCATCCGGAGTGTTACTTCATATAACTTATGTGGTACACTAACCCTGGTATCTGCAGTTTCAACTTCGATGCATTCATTCAAGTCCACTGTCTCCAGATGATCCTTCAGTATCTTGCGAGCTATGGTGACCTCTGCTGCGCTGTCTACCATTGTCTGGGCCCACTCCCCGTTCTTGAGTTGTGTCCTCAAGATCCTCAGCATGTCTGATCTTTAGACTTGCTTCCTTGTTTTTGGTGAATTGACTTTTCTTAGTTTTTGGAACGTGTTGTTCGTCTTTGGACTTCACACGTTCTTCTTTTTGTTCTGATTGTCCTCTTCAGATTTCTGCGAGGAAGTCTGAAAGGTACGAGAGGAACGTGTATCATTATCTTGATATCTATCAGGTTTTCTTAAATTATCCCTATTTCTGAGGTTATACCTCTTTTTAGAGGGCTCTTGTTGAGGAGACCTTCCTCTGGACTGAGATTATTTTTAATAAAAACTTTTTCAGGATTTTCAGTTAGTTGTGGTTTTACTGGTTTCCCACACAAACTATTTTTACCTAGTTCTTCATATGATTTTTCAATAATTCTGGCAAGTTCAACAGGTTGCTCTGTTATATCTGTTTCTTTTACTTTTTGACGGATTGCCACAAGCGCTGCTTCACCTTTGATGTTGGCTAATAGTATAGCCGAGACCTGTTTGAAATCTTTCAGTAATTTCACACCCAGATTTAAGGCCGGTTCTGGATCATATTCATTTTGAATCTGTCTTGGAATGTCTGGTATTACTGCCATAGACGGGACACCATGTGTTTTTGTGTAGATTGAAGCAAAGACTGTACCCCCTGTGTCGCAGTCCTCTATGTGTGGTGCAATCCCCATTGGTAAATAGATTGTTAGAATCCTGTGTTTCTTATGAGGTGTACTATCAGGGAATACTGCCTCTATTTGAGTAATTTTTTCAGCTAACCAGAACGGAATTTGTTCCCGTTTTGCGGGTAATTTACCAATGACTGACTGTATAGTCTGTGGTGTCATTTTGTTTGTGTTCGCCTGATGAGGGATGTGCTGTGGAATTCTTACAGCTGGTTGGACTGTTAAAGTCCTCATGACATATTGAACCAACTGCCTGTGAATTTTAATTAGCTGTTTTAGCTGAGCTAACAGTTCTGGACCTGTCATTCTTTTAATGTCAGGGTGTGGTGTATAGCTGGCTAGTACCGGCCATGTTGCTCCTGGTCTACCTAGTGGACCGAGCCTCGTAATGTGATTTTGATGTTGTAGGGCGCCATTAAAACAGAGCTGATACTCTTGGTAAGTTAGTGGAATTTCAACGTCCTCAAAAGGAACGTATTCCTCTCATTTATAGAAGTGGAACTTGTGTGTTACTGCATTTGCTGCAGGAAACAGAATCCATGAATAGAATACCTCTGTCTGCCGATATTCATGTGCCTCTATAACAAATATTACTTTACCACCTCTTGGTGATACCCAATTTTCTATGAGTTTTATAGTAATTGTTTTCCTTATATTTACCGGGATGAGTAAAGCATCCAGGTCATTTTGTTGGAAATTTGTGTCATTCAAAACTACTCTCTCCCTTTCGTCGTCACTCTCTGACATTTTGTTGACTGAAAGTTTGCAGAGCAAGTTTCAAGGAAACAAAGATTAGTTGCACAATATTTTGGAACAATGTATCCTTCAACGTTGAACAAACCAAAAATTAATACATAGGATTTTCGTCCTACTCAGTTATGGCGGACATTATGTCCTTTAACCCACTCCAGACGTCTTTTGGGGGTCTGTGTGAAAAGCACGACTGAGTTACTCTAGTATCTAGCGCTAAATTATCGCCTTACCAAACGTTGGGCGCCATGTAGTGTAGTTCCTATATTCCCAATAGGCTCTGCGCAGTGGAATAGTGTAGCCTGTAGTTTAGACGTAGGACTGAAGTCGACTAGGTCTCTACCGAATATACTAGACTTAATTGTGTGTGTGCCAGCTAGCTCAGAGGTCACTAGAAACTTTCTCGAATGAACAAGAAGGGATTACTTTCTGACAACCGCTTAAAACATGACAACTTTGTTTCCTAGGAATAAGAAATATATCTCTAGACTCGCGGAAACAATAGATAGTTATTTCACTCGGTCAATTGTGCATGCTTCGTTTCCCCAGAGTTGCAGAGAAAATAGAGAGACGGGCGTTTTCAATAAAATGTATTTATGGAACAGTCTTTTTTTCTCAAGCACAAGCATAAGAAATGAACTGCTGCAATCATAATACTTGTTGTAAAGTACAAATCGTACAGTACAAAGAGTATTATAAAATAATACAATAAAAAGATGATATGGTTTCTGAGCCATGAAATATATAAAATACATTCATTGATCAATAATGACTAAAAGTACTCAACTGATGCTTCTAAAATACGCCTACCCCGGTGTACCTAACCTAGGTCTAGTACAAGGGAAGAAGTAAGTGAGGTGTAGCTTAGTTTCAGTATTCTTTGCCAAGAATCTAATCCAAGAATTCTCCTAGGGTCTAATCAGCTCCTTACCTTGGTTTAGAATGCAGGAGGTCTGGTATCTCTCTCTCAGGACTCGATTTCCAAGCAACCCGCAAGGGTAACCTGGAAACACTGGAGCTGGATTTCTCGGCTGGAGAAAATACAGCGTCTCTCAGTACGTCAGCTGGAGGGTCGGCTTCCTTCAGCACTTGCTGCAGCAGGGCGCGTCGGGCAAGTAGATAGTCGAACTGCTCCAAACCACCGTGTGTTTGTTTGGACAAGTGTGGGCATATTTATACCTTGAAGGTGCCGAGTTTTACGTAAGATTGGACATATTAATGTCATTGGAGACTTAGGGGCAGATTCATGTTGGGAATGCGCCACGTTTGCGTCACGCAACTGCGGCGTAAACGTGGCGCATCCCTACGACCCATTTACAACGTGACGCATCTAGGCAGATACATCATGTTGTAAAGCCCTGCGCCACTTGTGGGCGTTCTGGCGCAGGGTGGGCGTTCCGGGGCAGGTGCGCCTCGCAAAAGTGGCTGAGTGAAATCTATAAGATTTCACTCAGTCACTTTCAGGCCAATGCTGCGTCAAAACCCTGCGCCTGCTTGAAGCAGGCGTAGGTCTTGACGCAGCATTGTAAAGATGGGGCACCCCCGAGCCTTGCTGGAGCTGCGTCGCGCTTGCGACGCAACTCCAGCAATGCGCCACCTTTACGGCACAGATGCGTCACGCATCAGTGGCGTTTTTGCCCCATGGTGCGCCGCATTGTAAATGCGGCGCACCATGGGTGGCGGAGCAGCGGCGCAAAATAACTGGCGCATCTCTGGGGATGCGCCAGTTATCATAAATCTGCCCCATAATTCTCTGAAAACTCCAAGATTTCTTGGATAAATCAATATTCATGCAGTGGAAGGTCCCTGACTGCTGAAGGCGGGTTTTTCCAAGAAATCGTAGATTTTCGGAACTAGTGGAAGTAGCCAAGCCATATTAGGACTATGTGAGCTATGTATTAATATGGTTATGATTTCTATGCCTATATAAGGATACAGTATTTTATACCTCTATAAGGGCATAAATCGGGAAAATTACAGTAGGGTCCTAAAATGCTATACAACAATATTTTGTTTTGTTATGCTATGTTTTGTTTTGCTATCCTATGCTTTGTTTTGTTATGCTATGCTATGTTTTAGTATCCTATGCTTTTTTTTGTTATGCTATGCTATGTTGTGTTTTGTTATGCTATGCTGGTGAGGGTGAGGGAGGGTGAGTGAGGGGTTGTAAGGGTGAGGGGGGTGAGGGTAAGGGGGTGTGAGGGTGAGGGGGTGTGAGGGTGAGGGTGCGTGAGGGTGAGAGGGTTGTGAGGGTGAGAGGGTTGTGAGGGTGAGGGGGTGTGAGGGTGAGTGAGTGTGTGTGAGGGTGTGTGAGGGTGAGAGAGTGTGAGGGTGAGGGGATGCGAGGGTGAGGGTGTGAGGGTGTGTGAGGGTGTGAGGGTTTGTGAGGGTGAGGGGGTGAGTGGGTGGGAGGGTGAGTGAGGGTGAGGGTGTGTGAGGATGAGGGGGTGTGAGGAGAAGGGATGTGAGGGGGAGGGGGTGTGAGGGTGTGAGGGTGAAGGGGTGTGAGGGTGAGGGTGTGCGACGGTGAGTGAGGGGGTGTGAGGGTGTGTGAGGATGTGAGGGTGAGGGTGTGTGATGGTGAGGGGGTGAGAGGGTGTGTGAGGGTGAGTGAGGGTGAGGGTGTGTGAGGGTGAGGGGGTGTGAGTAGAGGGATGTGAGGGGGAGGGGGTGTGAGGGTGTTTGAGGGTGAGGGGGTGTCAGGGGATGTGAGGGTGTGAGAGGGTGTGAGGGTGAGGGGGTGAGGGTGTGTGAGGGTGAGGGAGGGTGTGTGAGTGTGTGTGAGGGTGTGAGGGTGTTAGGGTGAGGGGGTGAGGGTGTGTGTGGGTGTGTGAGGGGGCTGAGTGTATGTGAGGGTGAGGGGGTGTGAAGGGGGTGTGAAGGGGGTGTGAGGGTGAGGGGTGTGAAGGTGAGGGGGTGTGAGGGTGGGTGAGGGTGAGTGAGGGTATGTGGAGGTGGGAGGGTGAGGGGTGTATGAGGGGGTGAGGGTGAGGGGGTGTGAGGGTGTGATGCTGTGTGGGGTGAGAGGGTGAGTGAGGGTGTGTGAGGGTGTATGAGGGTGTGAGGGTGAGAGGGTGTAAGGGTGAGGGGGTGGGAGGGGTGAGGGTGAGGGGGTGTGAGGGTGAGGGCATGTGAGGGTGTGTGAGGGTGAGGGTGTGTGTGAGTGTGAGGGGGTGTGAGGGTGAGGGGGTGGGAGGGTGAGTGAGGGTGAGGGTGTGTGTGGGTGAGGGGGTGTGAGGGTGTGTGAAGGTGAGTGTGTGAGGGTGAGGGCATGTGAGGGTGAGGGTGGGTGAGGGTGAGGGTGTGTTAGGGGGTGAGGGGTGTGAGGGTGAGGGGATGTGAGGGTGTGAGGCTGTGTGGGGTGAGAGGGTGAGTGAGGATAAGTGAGGGTGTGTGAGGGTGAAGGTGTGTGAGGGTGTGTGAGGGTGAGGGTGTGTGAGGCTGAGGGGGTGTGAGAGTGAGGGTGTGTGTGAGGGTGAGGGGGTTGTGAGGGAGAGGGGGTGTGAGGGTGAAGGTGTGTGAGGGTGTGTGAGGGTGAGGGGGTATGAGAGTAAAGGTATGTGTGAGGGAGAGGGGGTTGTGAGGGAGAGGGGGTGTGAGGGTGAGGGTGGGTAAGGGTGGGTGAGGGTGAGAGGTTGTATGAGTGTGAGAGGGTGTGTGAGGGTGAGGGGGTGTGTGAGGGTGAGGGGGTGTGAGGGAGTGTGAGGGAGTGTGAGGGAGTGAGGGAGGGTGAGGGGATGTGAGGGTGAGGGGTGTGAGGGGGTGTGAGGGTGTTTGAGGGTGTGTGAGGGTAGATGTGTGTGAGGGTGAGGGTGTATGAGGGTGAGGGTGTATGAGGGTGAGGGTGAGTGAGGGTGTGAGGGTTGTGAGGGTGAGGGGGTGAGGGTAAGTGAGGGTGTGTGAGGGTGAGGGGTGAGGGTGAGGGTATGTGAGGGTGAGGGTGAGGGGGTGTGAGGGTGAGGGGTTGTGAATGTGAGGGTGAGTGAGGGTGTATGAGGGTAGGTGATGGTGTGGGTGAGTGAGGGTGTGTGAGGGTGTGTGAGGTTGAGAGGGTGAGGAGGTATGAGGGTGAGGGTCAGAAGTAAATGGTGGCAGGGCAGCCATCATAAGACGGAGAGAAACACAAATGTTAAGATAACAGTGCTCGAATGAGATGTGAGGAGGTGGAAATGGGATTAAAGGAGAAAGGATGAAAAGTTAAGTAGGAAAGAGGCCAGAAAGGAGACACAGAGGAGTGGTGTGTGTCGCATAAACAGGGAAAAGCAGAAAAGAATGAAGATGGATCCGAGAGGGTGCAAGTAGGGTCACATGCAGGAGAAGGAAGACTCGTTAGGAGAGTGTGATGAAGGTGATGCTAGAGAGAACAAACAAGAGGACACGAGGGTGCAGAAAAAAGAGCATAAATTAGGCATGAGCACATGCATGACAGGAGGAAGAGCAAGCGGTTCGTATGGGAAAGCCTGCTAGACAGCAAACTCTGCTGGCAAGCAACAGTCTGTGCCTTTTTTTCTAAAAGTCCAAACGTGAGAAAAACAAGCTCTGGCTTTGCGCGGAGGAGGGTGGGGGAGCGGCTTCCTTTGGAGTCTGATGCAGAGGCATGGTGTGGAGTGTGGCTGGCTCTGTGCTCGCGCCTGGCTCACACAAACTGTACGCGATCCGCAGTTGGGTAGACTTTTCGGAAGCCTTTCTATAAATCTCGCCCATCATCCCTACGGGATGGAATAGGCGAGACCTAAACAACTTTTTGGGAGTTGACTTTGGTGCTGCTCAAGTAGAAAATACACTTAGGATGAAGGCCTCCGACCACGACCACCCACTTTCAGATATCTCTCAAGAAGTACCTCTAGCAACCAGAAATCATGCTAGGGGATGCCACAACTCCCTCGTGCTTGTCATCACGCTGCTTGAATTGGAAAAATCCCACCACACAGTGATTAGTGAAATTTGGGGGAAATCAGGGTTACAAGAGTAATGCGGAGTCACCAAATTGCTCCAATTACACTTGTGTAAATAAAGTTCCACCAGGCCAAATATTCATTCTGTTTTGTGACTGAGGACATGTCATCATTAAGATGTCTGCAAAGTTTATTGACATTATTCACTTGTAATACAGTTCTTCATCCATACTTAGGCTGAACAGGTTTGTATCACTCATACTGTGTGTACAGTTTGAAGTAATTTTTCTGTGATTACTTTAAATATCCATATCCCTGTCCTCTTTTTATCTTATCTTGATATTTATGCCGCCCACCATTTGCTTTGCAGATCAGAGTGAACCTGTGAAGCAAAAGTGCAAGACAGGAATGAAGCATCAGTTCCCCAGTGGTTACTTCCTCCAGAACATCTGGCACCCTGCCTCCTGCAGCCTGACCAAGTTATATACTCAGGATGAGATTAATAGCTGCCTAAACGGAAACTTTCTCCACTTTTTCGGGGATTCCACTATGATGCAGTGGTACTTTCACCTCACTGGCCTTCTTAAAGGTAAGTCAACATCAGAACATCAGCAGCATGCACCACATTAGCCTGTATGATAAAATCATCATCTATACATTCCATATCAGCCTGTATCAGAATATCAGCAGCTGTATGCTCCATACTGGCCTTTACTGGGGCTACCATTATATGCAAAGTATATGCCAGACTAGACTATTTGCAGCTCTGCCTCAGCCTGCACCGAATTACAACACCTGCATGTCCCACGCATCCTGCAATGACAGACTGTCAGCAGCTGTGTGTCACCTGAGGCTGTTCAGATCATGAGCAGCTGTAGAGCTCATGTCTCCAGCACAGGGCTGTCAGCCCCTCTGTGTCAGATTTCAGTCTGCACCCAAGTACCAGCAGCTGTATGTCTCAACTTCAAGGGTTGAAGAGAAAGCAAGGGGAAGTGACAGCAAAATGACAGGATGTAGGAACAGAGGGTTCCCGATGTGTCTGCAGAATGAATCAGTAAGGAGGCAGAAGCGGTGTCGCATTGTCACAGTGGGCTGTGAGTCGCAGAAAGCAGAGTCTTCCTTTGCAGGTGTATCCGATCTCTTATTTCATATACTTATTTCACCTGAGGTGGTGGTCTGAGGTGTGCACAGTGACTTTGGAGGCTTCTTTGGAGATCATAAGTCCTATTTCCTGTGGTCTTGGGGGGATATGGAATGGAGATTACATAGCGTCTGGCAGAGAGGGATCTGAAGAGGTCACCTTCACATCTCCTGATGCACAGTGATGGAAGACAAGAGGTGTGAAGGTGTCACCTTCACATCTTCTGAACCAGTGATGGGAGACAAGAGATGTGAAGGTGTCACCTTCACATCTCCTGCAGCAGTGATAGAAAACAAGAGGTGTGAAGGTGTCACCTTCACATCTCCGGATGCACAGTGATGGAAGACAAGAGGTGTGAAGGTGCCACCTTCACATCTCCCGATGCAGAGTGATGGAAGACAAGAGGTGTGAAGGTGCCACCTTCACATCTCCCGATGCACAGTGATGGAAGACAAGAGGTGTGAAGGTGCCACCTTCACATCTCCGGATGCACAATGATGGAAGACACGAGGTATGAAAGTGTCACCTTCACATCTCCTGATGCACAGTGATGGAAGACAAGAGGTATGAAGGTGTCACCTTCACATCTCCTGCAGCAGTGATGGAAGACAAGAGGTGTGAAGGTGTCACATTCACATCTCCTGATGCACAGTGATGTAAGACAAGAGGTATGAAGGTGTCACCTTCACATCTCCTGAAGCAGTGATGGAAGACAAGAGGTGTGAAGGTGCCACTGTAGTGTAGTTCCTATTTTCCCAATAGGCTCTGCGCATTGGAATAATATCTTCAATAGTATAGACGTAGGACTGTGGTTAACTAGGTCTTCTACTAACGATATTAGACTTAAAGTTATGTGTGCCAGCTAGCTCAGAGTTCACTAGAAACTTTCTCGAATAGGCAAGGAGGAGTTTAACCTCCCTGGATAGACAAGAAGGGATTTAGTTTCTGACAACCATAGAACATGACAACTTTGCTCTCCCCTAATCAAGAGTATATCTCCAGAGTCGTGTGAAAACAAAAGACAACTTATTTTACTCAGTCAGTACGTGCATTCTTAGTTTCACCAGTTTGTAGAGAAATAAAAGATGGGCGTGGTTCAATAAAAGATGTTATTTATTGATCAGTCTCTTTTCTCATACAAGAGAAATGAATCGCTATTGTTGCAATACTTATAGTTAAGTAAAGTGCATACAGTAAAAACAGAATTATAAAATAATACTGTAAAAGCATTTATATGGTTTCTTAGCCATATGATGCTAAAATGGATAAAAGATATACATACATATATACATTGACTAATCGTGCTCAACTGGTGCTTCTAACTACGCCTACCCCGGTGTACCTAACCTAAGCCTAATACTTGGGAGGGAGTAAGTAAGTAGCAGTTTAAGTTAAGTTTGCTTTGCCAAGAATCTGATTCAAGAATTCTCTGTAAGGGGTTAGTCAGTTCAGTACCTGGGATTTAGAAGGCTGGAGGGTTGGTATCTCTGTATCAGGACTCGATATCCCAGTTACCCGCGAGGGCGGCTGGAAACGCCGGAGGCTGGATTTCTCGGCAGGAGAAAAGGCAGTGTCTCTCTCAGCGCGTCAAAAGGGAGGGGCAGCGTCCGTGGGCTTTTCTGTTTCAGCTGGGCTCTCCGGCAAGTAGCGCTGCTCCAAGCTCGTCACCACCGTGTCTTAGCTTAGGGCAACGTCGGTATATTTATACCTGAAAGGTGCCGTGTTTGACGTAAGGATGGACATAAGACGTCAGCAAGAATGTCATAAGGACTGGTCGTTCTTACATTCTTTGCAGGAGTTCTCGAGCGAAATCAAAACAATGGTCGCGGGGATTTCCCAGGTCTGTTGGAGGTTTGATTTGTTTTGAGAACTCGGTGTGCTTCTCTAGGGGGCTGAAGGGATAGTGCTTGCTTAATGTGACAACATGCGCTATGACCTAATCTGAAGACAGGTTTCTGTGCCGTTGTATGGACACTAGTGAATTAATAACCGGACAAGGGTCAGAAATAGGAGTATCAATATAGGTACCTAGATAAACACACTACACCCACTCCACGAAATTATGTACATATTTACTAACCTAAGCAATAGTAAACATAACTAACAGTGCATTTGTATACCGGACCACCCCAAAAAACATATACTTTTTTTGTTGTTTTGAAAAATGGTGTATGCAAAACGCACGAAATGAGTATAGGTACTGTATGCATTCAAGCAGTATAATCATTCAATAAGGAGATGCACATTTTATATCAGCATGAACGATTTGCGAAATTACACATGAAATGGCTCTTGATACAGAAGGAAATTGCGAGACCATCTCATCACATATAAACACAATGTATTGCATATAAACTAGAGGTTGAGGTAATGTAATTACTCTAGTATTCCTAAGAATAGAAGTTCTGTTCTCTAAGAATATTTTTACTTTAAGCAGAAGATAAGTGCCAAAAAGGTAAATATTTTGAAATTTTGGAGAAAAAAAATTTTGCTATTCAGGGGAGAAGAGAAAAAATAGTTCACAGTCACTTTGTTTTCAAAAGGCTGAAGGCCAAATTCAGAGTTAAAGGAACGCTGTGTGCAAGTTTGTTTAAAATCATTCTCTCTGTTCCGGTGAAAACATCATTTCAGATAGAGTCTCGAAAAAACAGTCTACAGCTTCAGGTGAGAGTTCGACTAGGTTAGAAAATGTCGCTACCATGCAGTCACGCGCGTGATTGCTTTCACTGATGGTTTGATCAGAACTGCTTACAAAAGGTCGTACCTGGTCGATGCTGCTTTCATCTTGTACTTCACTACCCTTCAATCGCAGTGGTGAAGTTTCCACGAATGCCGTCATCAGGATAGGTAGCCGCTGGGGACAGCACAATGCATGAGCCTTTACTGGACCCAACAAAGTATCTGCATCCAATGGTACGTCTGATTGTAGTGTAAGACAGGGGTCTTACACGCATTCTTCGCCGCATAGCATGCACCTTAATACAGGCATAACACAATTCTGCCAGATGGGTCTGAATGAAAGAAACCAGGTCATATTCAGATCTCGTAGCCGGGCTTAGCCAAGGACTTTAGTTATGCGGTCCCGGTAGCGGATAGCTAGGATCGTTTCTTCCATTGTAGCTGGAGTCTTGTCTGTGACATGGCTTGCCATAACGAAGCAAGAGTAGCAAGAATAAAATGCCTGCTACGAGTCCCAACAGGAGAGGAAGTCCGCCAAAGATGGCATGGACGAAATTTGGAAAAATACCCAGGATCGCTTTGAATGGTGTTAAAGCGCCTGAAAAAACTGTCTTAAATACACTTGCGATACCACTTGTATCAGAAATATTTAAGATTTCGTTCAACATTTCTGCGAAGTGTAGGGGGCTATTTGTTGATAACATTGAATGAATCTCTGCCGTTGTCCTTGCAAATTGGAGATCATAAGTTTCTTTTGATGACGTCAACTGGGTTGGCATCTGTAGGAGCACAGTCTTCATTCTGCTTAAAGTATCAATTCGAATAGAAGAGATTTTTAAACTGGGCCATAACCTTCCCTCCCTGTCTGGAGCATCATTCGGGAACAATACTCTTTCACAGCACATGACCCTGGAAGTCACGCTTATGAGATAAGGTTTTCCTGGCAGCAAGCCACAACAACTGTGATCTACAATTAGAATGTAACTCCCATTCGAAAGTCTTCTAAAGAATGGTTCTATTTGTTTTGCAGGTGTGCCTAACTGGTGACATGAAAGGTTATTTGAAGTCCCTTCACAGGCCCCATGCAAACTAATACCCTGACACAGAAGTATGCCACTTAGCGATCTTTCACAATTATTACCACTAAGAAATACACTCTGTCCGTTATTACTGACACATGTGTGTGTATAGGGCAAGTTCCATGTGGATTTAATGTATGCTTTACCCAACCTTTCATACTGGCCTGTCTGTATATATTTTTGGCAGTATTGAAACTGGAAAGTTGTTATCGGAATATTTATTATCCCATGTATTATCCATTCAATGACAGGTCGTTCTGACATTGTCAATGGTAATCTCTCAAGTTTTTCAATGCTCAGAATTGTATAGTCAGCACCCTTTTGTGCCAAACTGATTTGTTTATCAGTAAGGTTAAAGATATTAAATAGTGACGTTGTGTTGATTAAACGCCAAGGCACATTGCCTGAACGCAGATTTTGTAACGTCCAGCCAAGCTGTACAATAGAACGTAATTGAGACTGACCGTGTTGCAACATCAGTAAGTCTTGTTCTATTATATCGATTGCAGAAGATACAATACTGTCCAGTGAATATATTCTGGAAGACAGAGTCATTAACCCATTGTCTACAACAGAAAGTGATTTTTCCAAATTAACACGGTCAATTTCCCGTATTTTCTCTGCTGTCTCAATTTGAGTTACTTTCCAAGCTTCGTTGTAAGCTGCATATATAGAGGCCATTATGAAACATTTTAGACGCTGTTTGCGTGGTCCCATGATGAAATCACGCAAGTCAGCACCTTCTTTAAGTAAAGTTAAGTGTTGCTTAATTTCTGACAGTGTGGATGTATGTAGCCATTGAAGGCAGAGTTTTCCCACACTATAAGTAGTTACAATCCCTGGATGTTGTCTCTGGGAGTATCTTGGTCAATGTGAACCCCTGTATTTTGTTCAGGAATCTGTCTTGACAGTTATTTGTGTCTGTGGGCCAGATCAACCATTTTTTCCAATCAGCATGTGTTCTGTTTTGGTTTAAAATATGGGATACGTCTATCTCAACCTCCGTAGTGCTATTACTGGTAGGTGTTGGTTTTGGAATAGACGGTTTATTTAAGTCTTTAATCTTGGCTAGGCCAAGACAGGATGTCTGTTGAATTGTATCATTCAAAAATATAATTTGTTCTGGGATCATGCAGGCTCTAAATAATGATTCTATACCTTGCACTTGCCAATCTTTTGTGCCCCAGATCGTTTTCGTTTCAATGTTATTGTTCCAGAAATCAAAACCAAATGTATTCATTTTTTCAAAGAATGAGTCTGAATATATTAATTTTGTGTTTGTAAGCATGGTTTTCACTCCTGTCTTATTTAACAATTTGAAATAAAATGATTCTGCATTACTTGTGTTGAACCCTGAAAAGTATGAATATTTATCAAAATATGTCTTTGAACTGCCTTTTGGTGGAGTTGCACAATGTTCCCATTGGTTACATTTTAAAGCATTTCTAGGTTGAGTAGATTTATGCAGATAATGGTTACCATAATGGTTATAACAAAACATTTGATCGTAATTAGATGAACCTTGCAAATAATCATGTTCTGTAAATTTAGCTGACATTACTAGATCAGACATCATATTATTAATACTTTCAAAGTCCCAATCATCAGCAAATGTGCTTGGTTTTACAAAGTCACTCAATGAAATCTTGAATTGATGAGGATACTTCAGAAGCTCAACCGGACCATAGATTTCGTAATCAGTTTTGTCCCATGCTACCCCACCTGGTATAGGATTGGCTGTGAAGTTTACTGAAGAAAGTTCTCTTTTCTCTATGTGTGAAGACTTGTGTGGTTTCAGGACCAAGTTGATGTTCTGACTTGCTGTGTCCATTGTAACATATTTTCCCTCAATGAAATGTCCCAAGCATAGTACCATGATGAGCCAAAGTATGAGGATGAATACTCTTAGTGCCACCCAAAGTTCAATCCATGGAGAAATCAGATAGGTTTCTTGTAGTTGATGAAGGAGTTCCTTTGCTTTGTCTTTAAAAGTTTTTGTTGTTGGCTGTTCCTCAGGTTCACTCTGATCTTCAGAAAAGTCATCGAAGTTGATGAAATAGCCTGATGCTGTTCTGTCAATTGTTTCAATTGCTTTCGTTTTTGGAATTTTCCTTGTTTCATTAGCATAGTCTGTGGTTACATCATTATAGACTGGTGTTTCTTGATTTAAGATTTTAATTTGGGTTTCAAGAGGTTTAAGTTCCATGGCTTTGTTGCATAGTCCTTGTTGTTTTACTGTAGGTGTATCAATTGTGATTAGTCTTTCAGTTTGAACCTCTGTGTTTGTAGCAAACTTTGGTGTTCTACTACTTCTTGGGAGTCCACTTGGCCTACTACTTGTTATCGGCCACATGATTGTGGTTTAACCAGGTCGATGGATACAACTCGGTTCTCCTTTTTACCAGCAAGGGGCGGTAGTATTACTGATCTTGTCCCGTTGACAGACAAGACAGGAGCTGCTTTTCTGTAAGAAGGCCCAAATTCCTTCTTCACCGCGATCTTTTCTCTGACCAGATCCCCGATTTTTGGAATCCAGACAGGCCTTGCTGGGACAGGTGGTTTCTCTTCAGTGGCTGTTGGCTGTTGCTTCAACTTTATGTTGCTCAGGTCTTTTCTCTTTTTGTTTAAGTCCTGTAAAATAGCCAAACGATCTTTGATATCAAAGCATTTTTCTTTAACCACTGAAGTTTGACTATCAAGGTCCTGGATTAGCATTCTAGTCCCAAACAATAGTTCGTACGGACTGAGACCTCTCAGAGAATTTCTTGGCAGATTATTTAGACTACGTTGGACACTTATTAAATGTTTGACCCACCCAGCTCCTGAACCTAATACCTTAGCTGTTATAGATTGCTCTATGCCCTGTTTTTTTCTTTACACCATCCCGTTTCCCTCAGGAAGGAGGTGACAAGAGTACCGCAATGCTATGCCCATGCCGGCCATGTCCGTCTCATAAGCTCGAAAGCTAAAAAGCAGGACCCTGGTCAGAATGTAGCATGCAAAATTGCGTATATGCCATTCTAGACTCGCAAATCTTTGTATAACAGTTCAGACGTCAGCCGAGAGCTGGGGTCTACATTTTAAGTGAAAATAGTCTCTATATGTTAATATGACGCATTGTTCATACTAGGTATTTCATGTCGATAGCCTAATCCTTATTGGGTGAAACGCCATGGTAGTACGCCGTCTCGGTCACCACTGCGATCTCTGTTGCAGTCTGGGCAGTTTTTTGCAAATATATGATGTTGCAGGCTCATTCCTGGCCGCCAGTATGTTGATTGTAATTCTTCTAGAGAATCCTTAAGTGTAAGGTGTCTAAGACCCTCACCCATATGTGCGTCTGCTATTAACAAGCCTCTCCTGTCCATGTTTGGAATCACTCTATCCCCCGCTCCAGGGATTCGAACAAAAGGAACGGAGTTTGCATCGATTATGTATGTATAATTGAGTGGCTACATGAGGGGTAGCGCTGAGCAGTCGCTTTTTGATGACGTTTTTACCGCCAGCATTGTTTCCCCGTCAATATATTTTACTGAACGCTTTTTTGTAGCTACGGAAGCCGATTTAGTTGGTTCCGCTGTGGCTGTCTCAGCCAATGAATTCCCTGCAACGTGAACGCCATCACGCTGATGACTCAGTGAGTATATCACGTGAGTCTTTGGTAGTTCTTTCTTTAAAAGAACTATTTGTTCCCAAAGCGATTTTTGCTTTATTGTGGCACCTGTATCATCTTTGTACCCGTTTTCAACCCATTTCTGCAAGTCGTTATTGTATGAATTGATGCAGTAATATGAATCGCTCACTATTAGTGTCGGGAATTCGCGATCCGCATTATCTAGCGCCATTTTTAACGCTATTATGTCAGTTTGTTGTTCTGAATTGTTTTCTACTGAGTGTGTTTTTGAAAATAGAGGTCTTAATTTACCTCCGCGCCACACATTTTTTGTAATCTCGCATGTGGCGTTATAAGCTTGTTCACCCCAAACTGAGGGCTGAGCATGTCCGTCTGTTTGTATTACACAGGCGTACTGTCGTACGGGCAGAATGTCGATTGGCAGAGGATATTCTCTTTCATATTCTAGATTTTTTAATTTTGTCAACTCTGGATCAAAATAGTATTTCACTCTGTCTGTAGCAATAGAATCTTCCCATTGTATCCATCTAGGATTCAGTGCCATAGCAGGTAAATTACATCGGGTTGTTAATGCCTCAAAGGCTGATTCCGCTGTTCTGACTGTAATTTGTCTGCCGTCAGCTTTGTATATTTCTCTTGCTCCAGCTGTTTGAACCGCGTGAACAATGTTTTCCTTAATGCTGAATGTTTTTTCAGCTTCTGTGTATAAGTGTGATTTGTATGCTATTGGTACCTTTTCTCCCTCATTAGAGGTTAGGTATGTGAATCCGCATCTTCCTGGGATGACTCGAATCACGAGGTTGCGTGTGTTATCGCGTGTTTGCAGTTTCGTTTTAACTAACATGTCTGTTTGTAAAGATCTCAAAATTTCTGTGTGTTTTTGAGTCCAATTGATTCTTTTAAAATCTGGTTTTATTAGATCATAGAGAGGTTTAACTCTCTCTGCATAATTTATAATGTAAGTTCTTCCGAAATTCAGGAAACCTAGAATTGATTGTAAGTTTTTCAGTGTTCTAGGTGCTTGGATTACAGCACATTTCTCTAGGAAATTGTCAGCCAGGCTTTTGCCTTCACTTGATAATTCATATCCTAAGAATAGGACAGTCAGATGGGCAATTCTTGACTTTTTGAAGTTGAATTTGTAACCCTGTGCTGCGAACCCAAGTATTATGGTGTTCACTCTTTTCAAGTGAGTCTCCAAGTCATCGTCTGTTAGATAGATGTCATCGACATAAGATAATGCCTCATCATATATTTGTAGTAATTCTGTTACTCTCGCTGAGAATAATCCTGGGCTGTTCTTGAACCCTTGGGGCAAACGACAGAAATTTTTCTGCGAGCCATTTATTGAGAAAGCGGTCAAATATCTGCTTTCAGGTGCTATATTTTGACAAAAGAATCCATTAGAGATGTCTAATGTTGTTTTGTATTTTTTGCGCACTATGCTATTCATTAGTGCGGCACTGTGTGAGTTTTGTACTGCAAACGTTTTGCAGCATGAGTTAAGGTGTCTGTAGTCCAAAACTAGACGATATGAATCATCTGGTTTGGAGACAGGAAACAAAGGATTGTTCATTTGTGAGGTGCATGTTTCAATCACCCCCTGGTATTCAAGTTGATCTAAGATCTCCCTGACCTGTTTTTTAGCTTCTTGCTTAATTGGGTACTGCCTCTGTGCAGTCGGTTGAGATTTTAACTGGATTTTGTGAGGAGGAGAGTCCTCATCCCATCCCACATGATTTTTATGGTGTACAGTCATAATATCGAGTCAATTATTTCGACTGGACAGAATATCGAGTAAAAAATATAGAATGGACATAATATCGACTAGACATAATATAGACAACAAAAATATCGACTAGAGAAAATTAATATCGAATAGAATGGACATAATATCGAATCAAAAATATAGAATGGACATAATATCGACTAGACATAATATAGACAACAAAAATATCGAATTTAAGGTAAGTTAATAATAATTTTTATTTTTTGTGTAATATAAGTCTGTAGCGGGTTGTGGGTTTATAGGGGAATAGGGTGGGAAGTAATTTAATTCTAATTAATTAAATATGTTAATTTATTTATTGATATATATTTAGAATTAATTGTTAATTAATTATTAATTGGTAATTAATTAAAATATAATTGGTAATTAATTATAATTGATTAATTGATAAATATTTTAATTTTAGTAATTTATTTTCTGTAGCGGGTTGTGGGTTTATAGGGGAATAGGGTGGGAAGTAATTTAATTATAATTAATTAAATATGTTAATTTATTTATTGATAATAATTTAGAATTAATTGTTAATTAATTATTAATTGGTAATTAATTAAAATATAATTGGTAATTAATTATAATTGATTAATTGATAAATATTTTAATTTTAGTAATTTATTTTCTGTAGCGGGTTGTGGGTTTATAGGGGAATAGGGTGGGAAGTAATTTAATTATAATTAATTAAATATGTTAATTTATTTATTGATATTTTTAAAAAATTAATTGTTAATTAATTATTAATTGGTAATTAATTAAAATATTATTGGTAATTAATTATAATTGATTAATTGATAAATATTTTAATTTTAGGGTTCAGGGTCAGTTGTCAGTTTTTGGGTAAAGGGGTATTTTTAGGGTTCAGGGTCAGTTTTCAGTTTTTGGGTAAAGGGGTATTTTTAGGGTTCAGGGTCAGTTTTCAGTTTTTGGGGTAAAGGGGTATTTTTAGGGTTCAGGGTCAGTTTTCAGTTTGTAGGTAAAGGGGTATTTTTAGGGTTCAGGGTCAGTTTTCAGTTTTTGGGTAAAGGGGTATTTTTAGGGTTCAGGGTCAGTTTTCAGTTTTTGGGTAAAGGGGTATTTTTAGGGTTCAGGGTCAGTTTTCAGTTTTTGGGTAAAGGGGTATTTTTAGGGTTCAGGGTCAGTTTTCAGTTTTTGGGGTAAAGGGGTATTTTTAGGGTTCAGGGTCAGTTTTCAGTTTGTAGGTAAAGGGGTATTTTTAGGGTTCAGGGTCAGTTTTCAGTTTTTGGGTAAAGGGGTATTTTTAGGGTTCAGGGTCAGTTTTCAGTTTTTGGGGTAAAGGGGTATTTTTAGGGTTCAGGGTCAGTTTTCAGTTTGTAGGTAAAGGGGTATTTTTAGGGTTCAGGGTCAGTTTTCAGTTTTTGGGTAAAGGTGTATTTTTAGGGTTCAGGGTCAGTTTTCAGTTTTTGGGGTAAAGGGGTATTTTTAGGGTTCAGGGTCAGTTTTCAGTTTGTAGGTAAAGGGGTATTTTTAGGGTTCAGGGTCAGTTTTCAGTTTTTGGGTAAAGGGGTATTTTTAGGGTTCAGGGTCAGTTTTCAGTTTTCGGGTAAAGGGGTATTTTTAGGGTTCAGGGTCAGTTTTCAGTTTATGGGTAAAGGGGTATTTTTAGGGTTCAGGGTCAGTTTTGGGTTTTTGGGGTACAGGGGTACTTTGTAAAAATAAAGTAAAATTACATTAAAATTACATTTATTTAATAAAATTAAATTATATTAAATTATATTATAATATTTTTTATTAATTTATATTCAAAAAATTATTATATACTTACCAATACATATGTTGTAATGGTATGCGTTGTAAAGGTATATGCGTTGTAAAATCTTGCGTTGTAAATGTATGCGTTGTAAAAGTTTTTGCGTTGTAAAAGTTTTGTTGTAATGGTAGGCGTTGTAAAAGTATGCGTTGTAACGTCATACATCCCTGGAGTGGGAATAGTAATTTTAACCTCTACGCTATCCAGCGCTTTCCCTACTGTTGCACCCACTGGAGTGGGAGTAGTAAATTTTACCTCTACGCTATCCAACACTTTTGCTAATGTTGAACTCACTATAGTTGTAACAATAAATTTTAAACATTTTCTAAAATGTTATATATGTTTATTTAATAATATGTTTAAATATATATATATATATATATATATATATATATATATATATACATATATATATATATATATATATATATATATATATATATTCACTGAAAAAACCATAGGTTATAGACCATATATAGTTAGGAATTAGCATTTAAAAAACCTTATTTTACTCACACAAAACCATTGAAATTCCATATATAGTTAGTTGCACTAACTATATATCGCGCACCCGCAATCCACTGCTGATCATGTCACATATTACATCATTCATGACATGGTCAGTGACATCACTGATGACATCACTGATGACATCTCAAATGACATCACTGATGACATCACTGATGACATCTCAAATGACATCACTGATTACATCACTGATGACATCTCATTTGACATTACTGATCACATCACTGATGACATCATTCATGTGATAATACGATGAACCTCTTCAGACTCTAATATAACCTTAGATACACTCAGTGTAAACAGACACTCATAGACTGTCACTCATCCATGGAGTTACTCAGACACTTAGTCAGTCATGCAAAGAATCAATCACACCTCCATTTCCTCAACTATACAGTTATACACACCTTACTTATTCAAACATATACTAAAACATATTTACTCTGTTATACAATCCCTGATACAAGTTCACAATAATCCATACAGCCACTCACACATTTACTGGCTCTTATGCACAGTTATTTATATATGTCAACTTTCACATGTACTGTGTTTTACATATGTACTTACTTTGACATGTAGCACTGAGATATCCATTCACTCACCAATACACTCATGCACACAGTCAACCGCCCATACAGCTGTTTCCACATGCACTTTTGAACCCATACATCTAGTCAATCAACTGCTCACACATCTATGCAGAGAGTCATACACCTCCCAGCCACCCACACACACACTCAGTCTCCCATACAAATGCTTTGGCAACCAATCAATAACCCATACAGTTAATCATATAGCTAATGATCAACACATGCAGCAGTTTACAGAACAACAGACATAATGATGCACAAATTAAGACAGTTTAGTCACTAACCCATGCACTCAGTGAGACACATTTAATCAGTCACTCATACAGTCAGCCATGCCCCTACTAAATCCTTCATCAAGACACTTATACATCCACTCATTCTTCAATATGTAAGACATATTTTAACTTTACAGAATTATACAGTCACTGGATGTAGTCATCAGTGATGTCATTTGAGATGTCATCAGTGATGTCATCAGTGATGTCACTGACCATGTCATGAATGATGTAATATGTGACATGATCAGCAGTGGATTGCGGGTGCGCGATATATAGTTAGTGCAACTAACTATATATGGAATTTCAATGGTTTTGTGTGAGTAAAATAAGGTTTTTTAAATGCTAATTCCTAACTATATATGGTCTATAACCTATGGTTTTTTCAGTGAATTTTCAAGGTTTTGTAAATGCTAATTCCTAACTATATATGGTCTATAACCTATGGTTTTTTCAGTGAATTTCATTGGTTTTTTAAAAGCTAATATCTATAGCTGTAAAATGTATTCTTCTTTAAATCCAAAAATATATTTTATATGTTTATTAATAATTTTTTTTAAATATTTTTTTTGTTTCGCTCCCGGTCCGCGAACCGGGAAGCTTCCCGTTAGCTCAATTCGATTCCGCGATCCGGTCCGCGAACCGGTAACAAATCAACATAGTTACGGTATCGCGTTGCCGCGTAATGCGTCTTATGATGTACTGCGTTAGCGCACCCGGAAGTGCCCCGGGGCGCGGACCGAGGCGCGAAACGCAACTCCCCGGAAGCGATCCGCGGCGCGAAAGCGCGACGTATCGCGTTGCCGCGAAATGCGTCTTGTGACGTACTGCGTTAGCGCACCCGGAAGTGTCCCCGGGCGCGGACCGAGGCGCGAAGCGCAGCGAACCGGAAGCTAACCGGGGAGCGTTCCGCAGCGCGTAACATGAAAGTTAGAGTCATGTGACTTGTTAATAAAGCTTTTCATTGGTTCATTTCACTTTTAGTTTCATAATTATGGAAGGCTAGGTCAGGTGACCTAAAAATAACACTTTTCATTGGTTGAGAAGTATTGTTTTTTCCAAATGATGAAAACCCCTCCTTCTTTCCTCACTCTGACTTTCATCATTGTGAGAGGAAGACCTTTATTAATACTTGAGAAATGACTTCAGTACTTGCTTCAGCTGGTGCACCCCCACCACCACCTCCACCTCCTCATGGGAAGAGAGGACCACCTCCCCAGGTGATCACCAACACAGAGGAGGAAGAGGAAGAACTAGAGGAAGAGGAGAGAGAAGAACCACAGTTCTTGGAAGAGGTGCCCCGGGTTTCCCATAGGAAAGCCAGTTTCATCTGGCAGTTTTATTCAATCCCTCCAGGGCAAAAGAAAGTGAATGCGAGGTATGTGACCTGCCTCATCTGCAAAGAGAAATTATCAAGAGGGACTGATAAAAAGTATAGCTATGGGAACTATACCATGCATCGGCACATGACCAGGAAGCATCCACTTAATTACAGCCGGGCGGAAATACGGGATATGGAACAAAACCCAACAGCAACTCCTGTGGCCAGGTCAACATCGTCAATATCATTGACACCAGCAGAGGCACGGGAAACTGTGCCAAACATCCAAGAGAATTTTGGGCACATGAAACATACTTGTATGCACTGTGGAGCGTTGATATCATGTGGTAACATGAGTATTAATGCCATCAACCTGGCTTATGACAATCATAATTGCCCTAACCGCCCCCAGTAATTTTTTTTTGCTCCTGTTGAGCCCTTTTCAACGCCTGTTTTTTGTTGTTCCCCCCCCCCCAAAAAAACCCCAAAAAATATAAAATCGTTCAAAAAATACAAAAAAAACAAAAAATGTTCAAAAAATACAAAAAAAATATAAAACAACAAAAATATAAAAAAAAAAGTTCTTTTCAGAACTACCTTCCCTTTCCAAAAAAATTGCTAGAATGTTTAGCACTCTGGCAAGCTCTATTTCTTTTGGTTCGCTTCCGGTTTAGCTTCCCGGTACGCGTACCGGGAGCTAACCAAAAAAAAAACTTTTTTAAAAAAAAGAGTAAGTATAAGGAAAGTAAACAGAGAGTGATGTTTCAAGAAAGACAGCTATAGGGAGTAAAGAAGAGATACTATTTAATAGATCTATTTACCAAAGAACAGACAGAAGATGGTATAATTGTGAAAAACAAAATAGATAACGAAGTGAAAGAAAAACAAGCATTGGCATAGCCAATAGGTATCGACTTTTGGACCTTCTAAGTCTTTAGTTATGCAGCATAATATCCTTGGTGCAGCAACATCAACTGTTGCATGGCTAAACACGTATAAGGTCCCAAAGGCGAGACCTATTGTCTATGCCAATGCTTGTTTCTTAAGTAGAATTGCAATACGTATGGCTCTTCCATGTAAAAAAATCTTATCTTGTGCTCTAAAGATTGCTAAAGTCTCGACAGAGAACAGGCTAGATTGTAAGTAGGGTAAATTGCGCTTGGTGATCTGTTTGAGGGAGCGTCTGCTTTGCCTGGTGTCTTTGGAGAGCAATTTTGATTGTTATACTGGACAATATAGCCCTAATGTAAATAACATAGGGGCATATTATCAACATAGGCAATAAAAGTTTTGCAGCTTTTATAGGCAGAAATGTGTCGCTAAAGCTGCTTTTGCGGCAGAAAACTGCCGCTAAAGCCGCTTTTGCACCAGTTTTCTGCCAATAAAAAGAGCAATAATTTTATTGGCTGCATTCATAATATGCCCCTTAGTGTGCTTCAACTACACAGAGAAAGCATTATGAACAAATAGTGATACAGTGATCAGTCAAAGACACTAAGAGTAATAGAGACGGAGTGAGTGAACAAGAGTGAGGAACTATGAGAAGAGAGGGACTGAGAAAAAAAGTGGAAGGAGTTGAGTAAGTAGGTAATAGAGAAAGGAATGAGGGAAGTAGCAAAGGCAGGAAACTGAGGATTAAAGAAATGAAGCAGTGGAACTAATAGTAGTTCAATGTGATAGAAATGTAACGAAAAGAGTACAAAATACTTACCTTATAATTGTCGTTAAATTCCTCACTTTTTATTTTTATACTTTCAATCTGTGAAAGAGAGAACAAACATTTGAAAAATATAAAAACATGTATTGAAAAATTACAAAAGACAAGGGCAAAGATTGAAGGACAAACAGTTTTTCAATAACTTTGACACTTACAGAAGCTACACAGTCCTAAAGATATACATTTTAAAGTAACACTATCTTGATGCAGATGAAGTGAGGCCTATCTTAAAACATGGTGCATCTTTTGCATTGCTGTTGTCTCAGAAAAGTGTCGCAAGACACTAAAATTTAAAATAATTGCTTCAGGATGCCAATAAGATGTCTACTATCCAGAGTTTTGTTTCAGGTGAGGCCTACTCAGGGTTGCAGATGAAATTTCGAGTTGTTGAAGAGAATAGAAGACATAATACATGTGAAGGTCTACCAATGAAGTGAGTCATGTCCACTGCAATCTTCAACAAAGTCCAAACCTCCTATGTTTCCCTGGACAGACCTAAACTTGATCTGCACAATGTGATTCGTAATGATAGGAAACACAGGTGATGTAATTGAAATACATGCAATTTATTTTGCTCATTTCACAATCACATCACTTCTGTTTCCTTTGCTTAGGTATCTCATTGTGCAGATGTAGTCTAGCATATCAAAGAATACGCAGAAGTGCAGCACTGCATGCAACAACTTTGACACTTACAGAAGCCTCACCTTCTCCATGCCTTCTACACAGTTCTACATATACATCATAAATGGAAACATTACAGAATTAATTATACATGTTAAATGGTTTATTTTTGCTGTTCTCAGAATGTATCAAAATTCACTAAAAACAGTGACTTGAAGGTATTCATCATGTAACAGCGGGGAAAAAAAAACACAATCAAAATGATTGTGTTTAAAAAACCCATACAAGATCAGAAATCAAAAATCAGAACTCCTTAAAGTTAACTTACTTTCCATGACGTCCAAGGATGTCCTATGAATAGCTTATACTCTTTTGTGCTGTTATTACTTTCAGCCCACCAGTTTCTGAAAGAAAATCTCCATCGTTTTTAAAAACATGTTACATACAATAAATGACTTCTTGCTCTCTACCACAAGATTCCACAAGGCCAAATTTTGTCAGAGCCATGTATAACTCTTGGATTTCTTGTTAGCCAATCCCATCATTTGGCATTCCCGCAACTTTCAGAATTAAAATGTTGAAGATCATTTTCACAATCCTGGAATAGTAATATCTTCCCCTTCTTGCTCAGTCATGTTCTACATTTCCTATGACACTGATACTGCTTAATATGAAGCAGACTTACACTACCTCTATGAGTACTACAATTATTTAATTCTCTACATCACTTTTAATCACAAAGTAATGTAAAACAGTAGACAGCATTGCAGACTTACATTCCCTCTACTCCATGTTTTGATTGGCTGCTTTAATTAGCTTATGAAAAGAAACAGTTTTTCTGAACTCATTTAAACTGCACATACATGTCCATGATGTCCAATCCTATGATTAGAAGTTATGTCTCTGAACTACACTTATCCTCAAGGCCAAATTGTGTAGGAGCCATTAGAACTTCTTGAAATTCCACAGATCATATCCCGAGATTATTTTCCGAAAATTTTGGTTTTAAAAACACCAGGTAAGAGTTTTTAAGGTCATACGGCAATTTTTTTTTGAAAATTACAACAGAATCATTACAGAATGACCAGCCATTTCTAGACTTTAAATAAGCTGTGTAATGTCCTGATGATATTGAAGGGCCGTCATGATATATAATTGCTGTAGTTACAAAAGTCCTTCCTGATATTGACAACTGCGAAGCTACAAATTTTTTTATTAAAGTTGTCAATTTTGTTCCATCAGGCCTACATCGTTGGAACATTAAAATGATGTACTGGCCATATGTTCGTATAAATAATGTGGACATCATTTCAGATTTACATTGGCTACACTCCATGTTGTGATTAGCAGCTTTTACTAGCTTATTAAAGGAGACTGATTTACTGTCTGGCAAAGTTAAATATACAAATCTTTCTGAGTCTACACTAGTAGTACTTGATACCATACAGTTCTCGCAGTCATGCTGCCATTGATAAGAAAGCCCAAACAGCTGATCTACATCTACACCTTCAGCATGTAATACATGAAGCATATACATTAAAAACTCCTGACAATCTTGCTGAATATTTTGAGAGAATTGTGTTTGGCCTGAACATCTATCTAACAGATTTCTAATTTCAGACACACTTTCTATGTTTCTTCTATCAGTGGTACATTTCTCTAACACAGAATTTAACAAACTGCAAAATCTTTGATCAGAATTGACCACAATCTCTTCTTTTACATTTTTTAGAGAAAACAAAACATTAATTACTACATTAGCATAGCAGTTGACACCAGAACTGTTTTCAAACTGAAAACCAACAACATCTTCAACAGAATCCTCTTTGTTTCTGCTTGTAATTTTAGGTTCATTCACTTTTTGTCTTTTTGCTACAACCTGCCCAGTATTGTTCTCATTTCTTCGTTTCCGGCCTACCAGACGTTTCTCAAACAAAAGAAACTGAGGCAAATGTGGCGCATACTCTCTTCTTAACCTATTGTATTCCTTAACACAATCTAGATCTGCACAAATGTTTCTGACATCACAGTCAATCAAGTACAATCCCGATAAAGTTCTAACTCGTGACAATGCCACATATGCCATACCCTCCTTGAACACAGAACTGCCAATATTCACCAATGCAGTGTCTACACTTAAACCTTGCGATTTATGAATTGTCACCGCATATGCCAAGCAAACAGGGAACTGCTTACGGCGAACATATAAGTCTTTTACAAGCAAAAATCTAGCAGAACAACGAGCAATTAGCTGTACTTCCTCAATGCCATCAAATTTAATTTTTAAAAATTCAATTCCATCTCTATTTCTGTATTTCACAAAATCAACAACATTACCCATTGATCCATTTACCAGACCTCTTTCAACATGTAAATTCCTTCTTAAAATTATACGGCAGTTCAAGCACACATTCAGAGTCTTTTCAAAACCTGCAGTTTTAGATATACTCTTCTCTAATGAATCCAATTTTGTTTTCAGATTCTCAGACAAAATAATTGTTGATCCCATATGCTCTACTCTATCAATAGCTTCCACTTTCACAATCTCTTGCTTTTCTAAATGCAACATTTTGTTGTTAAATTTTGCACATTCTGCAAGAGTTGGCATCAAACATATTCCAGATTTCTTATCAGTAATTTTCTGAAAAATATTCTCAGGCACAACATCTTGTTCTGGATATAAATTTGACAGTAATCGTGCATGTAAAGCTTCTTTCCCATGCTCGGTCACTTTTCCAATTCTAACATCTTGTAGAATAGTCTTGTAAACTTCATCCTTTGCCTGACGCATATTTTCATGCAGTTCAGCATAATTGAAGTTTAACCATATATTGACGTTGCCAATGCTGCCTAGGCACTTCCTGGTATCTTCATGCGTGAGCATTTTGAACACAGGTTGCCCTTTCACTGGTGTCAGCTGCAGAAGATCTCCAAAAACAATGATGTGTTTGCCACCGAATAACACATCATACTCTGTTTTGAGAACTTCTTGCATCCTCAAATGCACAAAGGCAAGCATGACATTGGAAACCATGCTTACTTCGTCAATGATAAGAAGTTTCATTTTCCTCAAGATTCTTGAAATTTCAAAACAAGCATCTCCAGATAGCTTGTGATATTCTAATTTGTTGTCATGCTCCACTGGCAGCATCAGTAAACGATGTAGAGTAATCCCTTTAATATTATGTGCTGCCAGTCCAGTTGGAGCAGTGACAACACAAGACAGCGATGACTCTGTCCTTTCCTGCAAATAGCATGAAATTGCTTTAATGAGGAAACTTTTTCCAGTTCCCGCTTCTCCACTCACGTACAGTCGGACAGGTTTCAACGACGTACATGAGCACTCTTTCTTATCATGACTTAATCCATGATCAATTTGCATGGTAACTTCGTCATATATTTTCCTCTGCTCAACGTTGAGTTGCCTTTCCAACTCTTCTAAGTTAACCGCATCCTCTTGAGCATGTGCCATGGCTCTTTCCACCTCATTCATAGCAGTGGCAGCTTCATTTTCAATAAGAGGTCCTCCTAGTGGATCCTGACTCAATGAAGCAGAACTCTGACTGTCCTGAGAACTGTCTCTGGCAATCTCGGCTGCAATCGTTGCTTCCTGCTCAATTTCCGCATTCAACATTTCTACATATTTGGGAAAAGCAGGACATTCTATGGTCTCCTTGGCGGCATTGAAAGAGTCTTCGTAACAGAGGAAATCTCCAAGCAGTTCCTCTTCTGCACGCCAAGGCTTGAAAAGTTGCAAAAGTGCTAAATAGAAAAACTCCTTTTTTTCAGGAGATTCGCCACTCAATTTTCGATGGTTTATCAAGTGGCATTTTCTTTGCTTGACCAGACATCCCTCACTTCCTATTACAGCATACACTCCTTTCTCAGTATCTTCTTTGATGTTCCTCTTGAACATGTAATTTTGCAGAACCTCATACAGACAAACATTCTCTAGGTGACTGCTTCGATTTGGATAATATGTATCCAACATGTTTGTCTTCAAAATGTCGGTACTGTTTGGCTCCTTTTCCGCCAAATACTCAATTTCCCGCACAGGTTTGAGAACTCGATTACGCGTTGCAGCAAGACCAAGACTCGCCCAAACAATACTCCTGGACTTGGCATAGAGACTTGCTGAAGACAACCGGTCAGAACATTCGTACGCTCCGATTTCTCGATGCGACAACATCTTCAGACTGAAACTGTACAACTTCTTGCTGAGGCTCTTTTCATGGGAAATGTCCTCCCACATATCCTTCAATTCTGTCTTCTCTTTTTTGGTGATATACGACGTCACATACCGAGCCACAGCCATACAGTTATCAGCCACAAACT
Source organism: Lissotriton helveticus (assembly GCF_964261635.1). Classification (NCBI taxonomy): domain Eukaryota; kingdom Metazoa; phylum Chordata; class Amphibia; order Caudata; family Salamandridae; genus Lissotriton; species Lissotriton helveticus. Next base: position 3,334,366 of record NC_136061.1, on the reverse strand, counting down.
GTATATCCATGTTAGCATTCCACATGGACAAAATCACCGGGTTGTAGTCGTTGATATACTTGGACTCTTCGTTCCTCTTCAAATTGTAAGTGTTTTTAGGTGATTTCTTCATCACATTATGTCGCAGCGAAGACATCAAACTGTTTACTCTTCCTTTAGAAATCACCGGTCGTGGGAAGCCGAAACGACATTTGGTGTAGAACTTGTCTTTGTTTCGGAATTTACGACGGCAGTACTTTCCACATCGATGGCTTTGGAAACGCAGAACTTTTTCTCTTAGGCTTTTCTTCTCCTTTGCGTTTGGAACAGCACACGTAGAATACTGTTGGATGAAACTCATCACTGAGTCTTCTGGATCCGTTCCAAATTTAGGTGCATCCTTGATCCACAGCAACATATGTATATGAGGAGCTCCTCTTGCTTGGTACTCCTTTCTCCAGAAGAAATCCAACACCTCTCCAAGAGGTGGATTCTTCTTATTCATGATGAAAGACATCATAGCTTCAAATCTATACATTGACTGGATCCAAAGAGCACAGTTCTCCGGGTGTCTTGAATTCGATGTTTTCTACGTTAGCATTTGCCTCTCGTAGAAATTGAAGTAAGTCTTCCCAGCCATACTCGGCACAACTCAGAGTGAGGAACCATGTGGGAGTACCTAAGTTCCTCAGCATACATTTTAAATCACCATGACGACGGTACCAGTACTCATTAGTACCACGCTGACACGCCATGAGATTAATCAGGTGAGATTCCAAAATACTATCTTGGACATTCACTTTATCCATAAAATCACTTGCCGAGATGTTTTGCATGTGTATACCACTTTTCAAGATGTGGTTCACTGCATATGACAGTCCAGACAGATCGCTTTCAAACAGGAGATGAAACAAATAAGGAATGCATTGTCGAAACCTAGCATCTCCTGCATACAATCGCAAAGTCCGGTATTCAGAAGCAGGAATTTGATGAGGTCGCTCATCATATCTTCCTCCCTGACCTGTTGGAAAAAGCTGTGGGAAACACCGAGCTTCCAAACTTTCCTCCCAAACACTAATGGGACTCCCTTTGGCTTGTTTCATTTGAAACAACTCAATAGCATTCCCCATGACTTCCTTTGAATGCAAAGGATGAACACTATAATGTTCATATATTTCCTCACTAGTAGAGGGTTCTACTTTCTCAATTTGACCAGCACACAAATCGCTATCCTCTTCCTCACTTACTTCCTCTTCTGCAACATATACATTCTTATAGTATTTATTATTTTTTTTCAAATACAATGTTGCCTTTTTAACTTTCCTAACATCTACTAAATCTTGCCATATTTTCTTATTCTTTGTCGGAACCCCATTAACTAAGATAACCAGAGGTTCCTCTTCCACTTTTTCTACTCCAATTGTGTTAATGTTTTTCTTCAAATCTAGAGGCAAATAAACAACTCTTCCCTTTAATCCTCTCTGTAAATCTGATGGAGGCAATTTCCCTGTCTTTGGCTCCATTCTTACAATAGCCTGAAAGGGATGGATACTTTGAATCAAAATAGATTCATAAGTATTTAAATCCTTCAATTCAGAAGGAATCTCAACCAATTCCAGATTATTATGAACTGCTCTAGCAGGCATCTGGTTTTGTTTTAATTTGTTACAACAATAAGTACACACACGTTGATCCAATCCCAAATCAAAACAATTTTCTACCATCAAGTATGTTGCAAAATCCTTCCATTCACTATTATTTTCCCTTTCACTTTTTGCATATAAATCCACTAACTTAGTCTGATTCTTATAATAAGTGCGTCGACAACACACACAAGTGAAATTAGGCCTCTCACTTGATTTCATGTCAAACGTCGCAATTTCCCTCTGGAAATTATCTGTACTGGAAACATGTACAGTATCTTCCAAATGACCCTCTATTTCTTGCTCAATTTCAACATTCTCCTCTTTACTTCCAAAGTAACAAAACTCAATTTCTTCACATATATTCCTCACATCTATTTCAGAACCATGCAGAAGAGCAGCACATAATTGTTTCAGCATAATTGCTGGACTCTTAGCATAATACAACATTCTAACTAACTTCCTCACTTTGTTATGATGCACTGCTAGCATCCTGAAATGATGAAAAACACTCTGGCATACTCTCCTGGAAAGACAAGCCAGTGAATGACCATGCAAACCTGTCACTTCTCTCACTCTGCAAGGATCTAATTCTTGCAACAACCTTATTTTCTGCTTTAAACTTTTCTTGTTAAATGTCCGTACAAAATCACAAAGCAAATTGATGGAATCCTGTCGCACACTGCAAATACTACTACACTTCCAGGTGTACACAGGACCCTTAGCACGTCTTCCTAAAACCTCATTACCTAACAACTCTTCTGCCTCTGTTGTCACAAGTTTTTCTTTTTCAACTGGACAACCATCTTTCATTTCATAAGCACGACCACTGATGTCAACTGCATGCACCAAATCATTATCCTGGAAATAACTCTCTTCATTAAAAAATGCCTCACAGCTTGAACTATGTATCCATTCTCCAGAAAAAACTTCACAAAAATTACTACGATTAACTATTCTCTTCCATCTACTATTTCTTTTGAAATCAAAAATTTCCTTGTTTAGCTTCCTAATTCTATTGATTATCAAAATAAATAACTTACGTTTAATTTCAAAAGCCTGATCAATAACTTTCTCAACTTTTTTTTTTCTCCTATAAAAAACTAATTTCTGTTGACCTTTCTTAATATTTTTTAACAAATTGCCAATTATCCTGTTGCGGAACATTCGTTTACGAATCTCCCAAAACTGTTGTTTCCTTCTACTATCATGCACAGATTTATCTCTTGCTCTAGCAGTAACATTTTCATTTGTCCTTTTCTTTCCATTTGATTTACTTGTCATATTATGGATTGAAACATTTTCTGTACTAATATTTTTTTTATTACAAATATTTCTTATGAAATATTTAGAGCTCTTACCCGGTGCTTTCTTCATGGCTTGAGAAATCTTTTTGTTAGAGGACTGCTGCGTTTTTTTTTTCTCCTGCTGTCTTTCACGTTTTGCAGCCTTTATCTCTCTTATTTTTGTAGGCATCTTGAAATGATCTGCAGTTGAATCTGAGGAAAAAGATAATAAAAAATGTTATTAAACATTATTATCAAACAGTAAATCAGTAATAGTGATCAAAAACATAACACACTACTTGACATTTTATTTTGAAGATTTTTTAGTCATTGCCATTTTTACAATACAGAAATACCAGAAAAGAAATGACATTTATATTTATGTTACCTATGCTATTTTATATGTGAATCTGATCTAATTTTATGAGCATATTTTAATATTTTATTGAAAACACTACACATAACCTGTTTTTGAAGGTGTTTTTATTTTTAAATTAAACGGTTTACCTTTTTACTTTTTATTGATTATAAATTTTAAAAATAAATGTTTATAATTCCAAAGGCTGAAGCAAGTCAGCTTCCCATCCGATATCATATAATTCAGACAAATCTGCATCCTCATCACGCTCTTCTTCATCCTCAGGATTTAAATCATCCAATGGATCAACATCCACTGATGTTTCAATTACAAGTTCAATGATGAGGTCAAAATCAACTGATTGCAGATTGTCGCTCATGTTGAGGTTGTCTTTATCTTTAAAGAAAGATAACAACAATGAGATGTTGCAGAGTAAGAGACAAATCTCACAGATTATAATAGTAAAATTATTTAACAAGAGTAACATTTTGCAGCTATTATTTAACCATGTCCAGCGATGCTGAGCAGGTGAAGCCTATGTCTAATTTTTCACTGAACAGGACTCATCTGTTCTTAACCTTGGATAAGCCTCAACGACTCTGTGTCCCCTGCACATACTCAAATGTTAAAGTGCAGATTTATATTAAATGGCACATCCCCAGGCATGCACCAGTTAATGTGCACCACTGTTTTACCACCCATGGTGTGCCGCATTTACAATCAGATAGGAGAAAGCTGCTTCAAAACCCTGCGCCTGCTTGAAGCTTGCATAGGTCTTGACGCAGCATTGTATAGATGGGGCACCCCTGAGCCTTGCTGGAGCTGCATCGCACTTACGATACAACTCCAGCAATGCGCCACCTTTACAGCACAGATACGTCACGCATCTGTGCCATTTTTGCCCCATGCTGCGCCGCATTGTAAATGCAGCACACCATGGGTGGCGGAACAGCGGCGCAAAATGACTGGCACATCCACTGCTGCATCGGTTTCATGTGGCACGTTTTTTTTACACCATGACACATCTGCCTAAATGCATCAATTTGTAATTTTCTCGCCTCATAGCAAATCTTTTGCACCGCCACTGCGTCACAAAAGTGACGCACAGTGGCGCAAAAGATGCATACACCTATCATAAATCTGTCCCTAGCATTTTAAATGATTAATTCAGGATGACGATAAGGTGTGGCCTATGCAGAGGTTTGTTTAAGGTGAGGCCTACTCAGGGTTGCAGATCAAAGTTACGCTTGATGAAGAATACAGAGGAGATAATACATGTAAAGGCCTACCAATGAAGTAAGTAATGTCCACTTTATTGCACCAGTCATCATAAATGTATCCCTAAGCTTCTTATCTTGTTACAGATGAACCACCATATGTACATGACATTTTAAGTAATTTCCACATGTGCAGTGTTTTCAAAATATAATTTGAAAATCGTTTTTGGGGAAAAGTAATGGTTTGCAAAATTATGACAAGGACATAATGGTGTATGCTTCTCTATAAAGCATTTCAGTATCTCTAATGTCATTTTTCCCATATTACATTATAAGACCTTTCCCCATGAAGCACATTCCTTGTAAATATGCTCCCACCTGTGCATTGCAAATTTAGATTTTCACTGTTTCAGACACATAGCCATGTTGAAAGTGACCCAAAAAAATTGCAAACGTTTCCCCATGAAGCACATTCCTTGTAAATATGCTCCCACCTGTACATTGCAAATTTAGATTTTGACTGTTGCAGACACATAGCCATGTTGAAAGTGACCCAAAAAATTTGCAAACGTTTAAAAAAAAAAACATTCATGTGTCTTAATGACATTTTAAGTCATTTCCCCATGGAGAATGTTTTCTAAGTGGCACAAAAGAGGTATACACCTATCATAAATCTATCCCTAGCATTATAAATGATTAAATCAGGATGACAATAATATGTGGCCTATCCAGAGGTTTGTTTAAGGTGAGGCCTACTCAGGATTGCAGATTAAAGTTACGCTTGATGAACAAAACAGAGGAGAAAATTTTATTGTAAATGCCTACCAATGAAGTAAGTGATTTCTACTTCATTGCACCAGTCATCATAAATGTATCCATAACCTTACTTAAATTGTACTTAAGACACATAAAAGCGTTTTTTGATTGGCTTTCCTGCATGGTAGGGTCACTTTTAACATGGCTATGTAACATAAACATTCAAAATCAAAATTTTCCATGTACAGGTGGGAGCATATTTACAAGCAATTTGCGCCACAAAGAAAGGTCTGACATTAAAATGGCAAAAATAACATCAGGGACAGTCAATTGCCTTATAAAAAACCATACACCATTATGTCCTTCTCATGCATTTAAAAACAATTCCTTTTTCCCAAAAACGATTTTCAAATCATAATTTCAAAAAACTGCACATGAGAAAATGACTTAAAATGTCATTGAAACACATTAAAGCATTTTTTGATTGGTTTTCCTGCATTGTTGATTCATTTTTATCATGGCTATGTAACACAAACATTGATAATTAAAATTTTCATGCACATGTAAGAGCATATTTACAAGCAATTTGCGCCACAGAGAAAGGTCTTACACTAAAATGAGAAAAATAACATCAGGAACAGTCAATTGCCTTATAAAGAACCATACACCATTATGTCCTTGTCATGATTTTATAAACAATTCCTTTTCCCCAAAAACGATTTTAAAATCATAATTTCTAAACACTGCACATCAGAAAATGACTTAAAATGTCATTAAAACACATGAAAGCGTTTTTTGATTGCCTTCCCAGCATGGTTTGGTCACTTTTAACATAGCTATTTAACACAAACATTCAAAATCTAAATTTTCCATGCACATGTGAGAGCATATTTACAAGCAATTTGCGCCACATAAATCATAATTTTCTCCTTAAAGCACACTATTCTCTATCTAAAGTAAAGAAATATTTTCTCACCTTAGCAAATACTTTGAGTTTGAAAACAGTCTCAGAAACACACCAATTTGTCTTCAGCAGAGCAAAAGGTATGCACTCCAGAGTCTGCAGCTATCAAAAGCACAGAAATGGTGTAATTCTTCACACATATTTCTCATGTCACCCAATCAAAACTCTTCCCTCACTTTTTTTCAAATGAAAACCCTTCCCCCTCTGCCCTTTCTGCCTATTTTCCATAGCAACCACCTCTTGGAGAAACTCTGGTGTTTGCAAATTCACACAACAATGTTGCAATTGAACTCTGAACTCTCAGTGCACCTGCATATCCAGTGCTTTCTTTCATTTAATGATTTTTTATTGACCACTCAAAATACATCTTTCAAAGAACACATCTCTACACCCTAACTTTCTGTTTTCATCAATCAAAATCCACCAATCACTGTTACTACTTCATGAACACAGAAACTCCACAGTTTTTTTCATTTCAAACTCACATTTTTTCAACTGCCATTTCATTGCCACACTTCATCTGACTGCAGGAGAACCTTCTCTCACCATGTTTTCTGTCTGGATTGTTGGTCATAGTTATATTCACTGGGCTCAAAGGTACGTTGAAAGCAGGAATTTACCTAACCTCAATTTACAAGATGTGGAAATTAAGTGGTTTGGCCACAGAGGATTAAAATGTCACCAATTGATACCATTGGTGAAAACCTTTATGCATTTGCCCAAACCTGACCTGTTAATTGTGCACTGTGGAGGTAATGACTTGGGCACTTTGACTGGTGTAGGTCTGGAAATGCTTTTAAAGGACACCTTTGAGCAATTAATGGCACTTTTTCCTCAGACTGCCTTGGTATATTCAAATATATGCCAAAGACAGAAATGGAGGTGGTCAAACCAATTTTGTCCACAAATTGAGAAGTCGAGGAAGCATGTAAACAAATCTGTTTCAGCTTACATGAGAGACCATGGAATGGGCTCCCTGTACAACAATAACTTGCGTTACTACATGCAAGATATCTACAGAGGAGATGGAGTTCACTTCTCAGATGAGGGCAACAGAGTTTTCACTCTGAATTTAAAAATGTGCATTGGTACCTACTTATAAGTACAAAAATGTACCATAAACCCAAAAGCTCTTCTCAGAGCTACCCTACATCTAATCACTCACAATTATTATTTTACTCTAACTTTTTTCACTAATTTTCAACAAAGTACGCTCCCTGGGGCGCTACCCGGTACGCGTACCGGGAGCTAACCTCGCGAAATTTTTAAAAAAAATGTTTTTTTTTCGCACATATGGGCCTCCTCAGCCACCCTCACAAAACCTAGGGGGTCAAGATAAGTCTACCATGCCCCCTTCTACCTATTCTGAACATTATTTGCCCTCCATCTTGTATCATAATTCGACCGAAACACAAAATGGTGGACTCCCGTTACGCTTAAGGTTCGCGTACCAGGGCGCTCACCGGTTCGCGTACCGGGTCGCTTCCTGGGAAGCGCACCATCAAAAAAGGTGGGAAAGTAGTTCACACAAAAGCCACTTGAGACAATTTCACCAAATATAGATTAGCTCATACTACATACCAATCCCTACCATTTTCACAAATTTGATTGGAATTCCATTTAACCATTTAGCCTATAGAACTCACTAAATACCGTGAGGTAAATTACTTCACAAAACACATCTGAAGTGTTGGAATTGACAACCAATTAAAATGTTACTTTCATTTTCTACTTTTTTTACCTGACATTTGATTGGTTATGTACCCGAATATATATAAAGGAAGAGAAGGAAACACAGCCATTTTGACTACTACTTCCTGGTGTACATTTCTATTAGAATTTTCATTAATAACTTCAACTTCTTTTTAAAGGTAAGTTGTTATTTTTAAAACTGAAGTATATTGAGCACTTTAAGTTAATATGGCAAACTTTTTCTGTTAGTTATATACTATCCCTCTGTAGTACTTATAAATTTAGATACACTTTTTTATATTCCTACTTCCACTCTGATACTATACACTGCCCAAAGATAAATTCTCTGTTAAAAACTGCCTATCTAAAATTAATCCCAACAGTGCCCTACCTCTACTAATATATATTTTTTTTATGCAAATTTCAGGAAAAATGGAAAGTGAACAAAACATTTCATTTGAAATTGTCCTTCCAGAGTCCAACACAGAAATCATTGATCCAAATGAGATTGAATTTATGGATGAATCTTGGGACCAAGAACTACTGCAATGTGTACAAGCAGTAGATAACCTCCTTGCAAATGAGGACATTTTACAACCTCAGAGACTACAATCTATATTCCATGATTATGAAATTTCTGACAATGAAATGTTAGAAAGTTTAATAAATTATGAAACACAATAAAAAAAACTTAAAAAAAAAAAAATAAATAATCAACAAAACCAACAATCAATTAACATACAGCATTTGAAAAGTCTATCATTCATTTTTCATTGTGATACGCTCCCCAGAACGCTTCCCGGTTCGCGTACCGGGCGCTAACCACGAAAAAAAATAAAAAAAAAATTTTTTTTTTTTGCTTAGCGGGGCCCCTTTAAAGCCTCCACATCAAACCTAGGGGGTCAGGGAGGAGCTAGTATGCCCCCTTATGGTTATTTCCCCCTTTGTTTTGGCCTCCTCTTGTCTCTCAATCCTACCGAGAGACAAGATGGCGGCCGCTCCGGACTGTTTAGAATGTTGACAGACACCGGAGAGCCAATCAGCTTAGCTACGCGAAGTTCCGGTACGCTTAAGGTCCGCGGACCGGAGCGCTGCCCAGAGCGCGCTTACAGATATATATCTTTTTTTAAACGTTAATTTCTCAAAATCCACTGGAGCACATATATTGAGACCTACAAAAGGCACATCGGGCTACCAGTCCCTACAATTTTGCCAAGTTTCGTGCAAATCCATTCAGCCGTTCGGGCTAAAAGTGAGGCTAACCGCCCTATGGAAAACTCAATGTTAAAAACACATTTTGGGACCCCCCTTTTTTCTCGGCCCCCCCTGGACGAACCCCCCCAAAATTTTCAGGGGCTGCTCAGAAACAAAATGTTCCATTTTCCTGAAAATTTCAGCCAATTCCGTCCACAAACGCCAAAGTTATTAGACATAGAATTTTCAAAAAACCCATAGAGAAAAAATCCTAACTATATATACCTACTGGCGACCGCCAGTAGGTAATATATATATATATATATATATATGTGTGTGTGTGTAATTTTTGGTGATATAATTTTTTTAATTATATAAATTATTTATTAAAATTATATTTTTTTAATAATTATTTCTAAGTTTATATTAAATATATTTATTACTATATTAGTTTTAACTTACTTTTAAGACATTTTAAAAAATCGATATTTTGACAGTCTATATTTTTGTAAGTCGATATTTTGGAGTCGATATTTTGGTACTTACCTGTTTGAAGATAGGGAGTCGATATTTTGTCAATCGATATTTTTGACTCGATATTTGTGTATCTCGATATTTGTGTCGTCGATATTATGTCAGTGATCCGATTTTTATATAGTGCAGGAGCCTGGGCTACTGCCCACTTTCTTGCAAGTGTATATTTTTTATGAATTGGAATATGATTTGAGAAGGCAGGCATAATCATTTCTTTGCTATGAGGGCACTCCCTGACAAACTCTGGTGGCCAGTCTTTTTCAGCTAGAAGGATGTCATAGCCCTTGGAGAGATTATCCCAAAATAGACCCCTTATTTTCCTAGTCTTATCTCCCTCTATACGTAATGTTATTTCATATATTTTATGAGGTTTGCTAACTCTGGTATCTGCAGTTTCTACTTGAATGTTCAAGTTCAAGTTCAAGTTCATGCATTTATAAAGCGCACTACTCACCCAGAGGGTCTCAAGGCGCTAGAGGGAGGGGTTCATTGTTTATCGAATAGCCAAGTTTTCAGTTCTTTTCTGAAGGAGATGTGATTCTGAGTAAGGCGGAGGTGGGTGGGGAGTGAGTTCCATGTCTTGGCAGCCAGGAAGGAGAAGGATCTGCCACCCATGGTGGTTTTTCGGATGCGCGGGACTGCGGCGAGGGCTTGGATGGATGATCTAAGTTGGCGGGTGGGATAGTAGAAGGAAAATCGGGAGTTGAGGCATTCTGGTCCAAGATTATAAAGGGCCTTGTGTGCGTGGGTAAGAAGGCGGAAAGTAATTCTTTTGTTGACGGGAAGCCAGTGGAGGTTTTTTAAGTGACCGGTGATGTGCTCTTGGCGCGGGATGTCTAATATGAGTCTCGCTGATGCGTTTTGGATGCGCTGGAGCTTTTTCTGCAATTTTGTTGTAATTCCGGCGTAGAGAGTGTTGCCATAGTCCAGTCGACTCGTGACCAGTGCATGGGTGACAGTCTTTCTTGTTTCGAGGGGGATCCAGCGGAAGATCTTTTTGAGAATGCGAAGGACGTTGAAGCAGGAGGACGATACGGCGTTGACTTGTCTGGACATTGAGAGAGAGGAGTCTAGAATGAAGCCAAGGTTACGTGCATGGTCAGTGGGTGTGGGCGCTGATCCCAAAGCGGAAGGCCACCAAGAGTCGTCCCAAGCTGAGGGGGAGGATCCAAGGATCAGTACCTCCGTTTTGTCTGAGTTGAGTTTTAAGCGGCTCTGTTTCATCCATTCGGCTACTTCTTTCATACCTTCGTGAAGGTTGTCTTTGGCGGTCTTTGGTGAGGGAAAGTACCAGCTGGGTGTCGTCGGCGTAGGAGATGATGTTGAGGTTGTGTCGACGTGCGATGGAGTCGAGGGGACTCATGTAGACGTTGAAGAGGGTGGGACTGAGTGAGGAGCCTTGAGGTACGCCGCAGATGACTTCGGTGGGCTCTGAGTAGAATGGGGGGAGTCGGACTCTCTGGGTTCTCCCAGCTAGGAAAGAGATGATCCAGTCCAAGGCTTTTCCTTGTATGCCGATGTTGTTGAGGCGTTGTATGAGGGTGTTGTGACAGACAGTGTCGAAGGCGGCGGAGAGGTCGAGAAGAATGAGGGCCACTGTTTCACCGTTGTCCAGGAGTGCTCGAATGTCGTCGGTCGCCGCAATGAGGGCGGTCTCGGTGCTGTGTTTGGCTCGAAAGCCGTTCTGTGAGGGATCCAGGGAGTTGTTGGATTCAAGGAATGCTGCGAGTTGGCTGTTGACGGCTTTCTCGATGACTTTGGCCGGGAAAGGGAGGAGGGAGATGGGTCGGTAGTTTTTCAGTTCTGAGGGGTCTCCTGTTGGTTTTTTCAGAAGGGCATTGAGTTCGGCGTGCTTCCATATTTCTGGAAAGGTGGCTGAGTTGAAGGAGCAGTTGATGACATCGCGGAGTTGGGGAGCGATGATGGAGTCAGCTTTGTTGAAGATGTAGTGGGGGCAGGGGTCAGAAGGTGAGCCAGAGTGGATTGAGTTCATGAGGCGAATGGTGTCTTCAATGGTGATTGGGTTCCAGGAATTGAGGTAGTTAGTTGGAGGGGTGGGATCAGAAGGGGGTGGGGTAAGTTGGTCATTGGGAGTGTTCTTGAAGCTGTTGTGGATGTCGGCAATTTTGTTGTAGAAGAAGGAGGATAGCGCATTGCAGAGGTCTTGGGAGTTAGTGATGTCGTTGGATGCTGCAGGAGGGTTGGTGAATTCTTTGACGATATTGAAGAGTTCCTTGCTGTTATGAGAGTTGTTGTCGAGGCGGTCCTTAAATGCTGATTTCTTGGCGGATCGGATCAGTTGGTGGTGTTTGCGTGTGGCCGTCTTGAGGGAGGTCATGTTGTCTGAGGTTGGTTCTTTTCTCCAATTCTTCTCCAGGGTGCGGCAGGTCTTCTTGGATTTTTTAAGGTCATCATTGAACCAGGGAGCCTTTTTGCTGAATGATTTCAACTGGTGTTTCTTCAGGGGTGCTAGTTCGCCCGCACTGTGTGTAATCCATTGCCTGAGGTTTGTGGCCGCTTGGTCTGGGTCCGTTGTTAGGGTGGGAGCGTTTTGGCTGAGGGATGTGAGGAGTTCGTCGGTGGTGATTTTGTTCCAATTTCTTCGGGGGATGGGTTGTGGCCGGTTGTGGGTCAAGGTTGTTTTGTAGCTGAAGTGAACACAGCTGTGATCCGTCCAGTGGAGAGCTGTAGTGTGATCGAAGGAGATGTGCTTGCTGGAGGTGAAGATAGGGTCAAGCGTGTGTCCGGCTGTGTGAGTGGGGGTGTCAACGAGTTGTTTGAGTCCGAGATTGGACAGGTTGTCCAGGAGGGTGGTGGTGTTGTTGTCGAGAGTGTTGTCAAGGTGGTAGTTGAGGTCTCCTAGAAGAATGTAGTTCTCGGAGGCGAGGGCGTGCGGGCTGACGAAGTCAGTGATGTCGTCGCTGAATTGAGATAGGGTGCCTGGGGGCCTGTAGATGAGTGTTCCTCTAAGGGTGGTCCTGGGGTCGGTGTGGATCTGAAAGTGGAGGTGTTCGGCGATTGCAAGATTGTCGTCAGAGCTGGTTGTAATTTTGATGGTGTTTCTATGGACGATGGCGATGCCTCCTCCAGTTTTTTTAATGGTGCGGTCTTTTCGAATAATCTTGTAAGTGTCCGGTATGGCTATGGCGATGTCGGGGGCAGAAGATGCGTTCATCCAAGTTTCAGTGAGGAAGGCGATGTCAGGTGACACAGTGTCGATTAGGTCCCAGAGTTCGGTTGCGTGTCTGTGGACCGAGCGGGTGTTTAGTAGGATGCATTTCAAGTCGTTGGGTTTGGAGCTGAGTGTGAGGAAGAGTGTTTGGTGAGGGTCCTGACGCAGTTGAACTTACAGGAGAGGCAGGAGAATGGGCCGTGGGTACGTCCTGGGGTAGCTACGCAGCATAGTGGGGTGCGTCCTGCGTTGAAGGCGAGGAGAGTAGCGGCATCATAAGTTACTCTGGGGGGTTGGGAGCGGCATCGAGCAGGGGGACGGGCGCTGGGCGCGGTCCAGGCACGGACGGGCGCAGACGGGCTTACCTTTGGCGCACCTTCGACGCAGCTGGGGTGCGATCGCTGCGCGTGAACGCTGCGCGTTAGAGGATCTACCATAAGTAGTTAGAGGAGGGGGAGGGGAGAGGGGTGGTCAGCTGGGAGGCGGGATGCGGGGTGGAGCTGCAGGCTGGGACAAAACAACAACAACAAAATGGCAGGCAAAGCGGAAGTGAGGACGACGGGGCTGGGGTGAGCAGGGTCGCCGGTCTAGTCAGTACCGCAAACAGCCAAGCCAGCAAATATGAGATAAGCGCACCGAACGAGGATACACACAACAACAATGTTCATTAATCACAATAGCGCTAGCGTTAGACTCAGATCCATCTAATTAAGTGTAGGCACAATAGCGCTAGCGTTAGAATCAAATTCGACTAATTAGGCGCAGGCACAATAGCGCTAGCGTGAGGCTGCAATTCAAGTGCAGGCTAGCGTAGGTACAAGCGTGGGAGCAAGCAACGATACCACAGGAGGCTTGGAGGAGCGTGGTGGGAGCGACCTCAGCAGTTGGATGCAGAGCGGTCACAGCGATTCCTTGGGCAAAACGATGCTCTACTCTGTTGTGGGAGGGGTGGTCAGCTGGGAGGCGGGATGCGGGGTGGAGCTGCAGGCTGGGACAAAACAACAACAACAAAATGGCAGGCAAAGCGGAAGTGAGGACGACGGGGCTGGGGTGAGCAGGGTCGCCGGTCTAGTCAGTACCGCAAACAGCCAAGCCAGCAAATATGAGATAAGCGCACCGAACGAGGATACACACAACAACAATGTTCATTAATCACAATAGCGCTAGCGTTAGACTCAGATCCACCTAATTAAGTGTAGGCACAATAGCGCTAGCGTTAGAATCAAATTCGACTAATTAGGCGCAGGCACAATAGCGCTAGCGTGAGGCTGCAATTCAAGTGCAGGCTAGCGTAGGTACAAGCGTGGGATCAAGCAACGATACCACAGGAGGCTTGGAGGAGCGTGGTGGGAGCGACCTCAGCAGTTGGATGCAGAGCGGTCACAGCGATTCCTTGGGCAAAACGATGCTCTACTCTGTTGTGGGAGGGGTGGTCAGCTGGGAGGCGGGATGCGGGGTGGAGCTGCAGGCTGGGACAAAACAACAACAACAAAATGGCAGGCAAAGCGGAAGTGAGGACGACGGGGCTGGGGTGAGCAGGGTCGCCGGTCTAGTCAGTACCGCAAACAGCCAAGCCAGCAAATATGAGATAAGCGCACCGAACGAGGATACACACAACAACAATGTTCATTAATCACAATAGCGCTAGCGTTAGACTCAGATCCACCTAATTAAGTGTAGGCACAATAGCGCTAGCGTTAGAATCAAATTCGACTAATTAGGCGCAGGCACAATAGCGCTAGCGTGAGGCTGCAATTCAAGTGCAGGCTAGCGTAGGTACAAGCGTGGGAGCAAGCAACGATACCACAGGAGGCTTGGAGGAGCGTGGTGGGAGCGACCTCAGCAGTTGGATGCAGAGCGGTCAAATGAATGTATTCATTTGTGTCCACTGTCTCCAGATGATTCATCAGGATCTTGCGAGCTATGCTCACTTCTGCTGCGCTGTCTAGCATTGTCTGAGCCCACTCTCCATTTTTCAGCTGAGTCCTCAGGATCCTCGGCATGTTTTATTATTTTAATGCTGGCTACCTTCTTCTTTGGAAATTGTAACTTTTTACTTTGATGAGCAGGTTCTTTGTCTTTGGACTTGACGAGCTCTTCCCTGTGTTCTGACCGTCCTCTTCTTTCCGATTTCTGCGAGGAAGTCTGAAAAGATCTAGAGGGACGTGTATCAATATCTTGATATCTATCAGGTTTCTTCAAATTATCCCTATTTCTAAGGTTGTATTTTTTCTCAGAGGGCTCCCTCTGGGGAGACTTGTGTCCTTGGTCCGGAGATCTTTCTCTCCGCCGAGGAGACCTTCCTCTGGACTAGAATCTTTTTTCTTTGGGAGTGGATTGTTTATTTCCATCCCAGTTCTTTTTTGAAGTGTTTAGATTATTTTTAATAAATACCTTTTCAGGATTTTCTATTAGTTGGGGTTTCACTGGTTTCCCACCCAAACTATCTCTTCCTAGTTCTTCATAGGATTTTTCTATGATTCTGGCAAGTTCAAATGGTTGGTCTGCTATATCTGTTTCCTTCAATCTTTGGCGGATCGCCACATTTGCTGCTTCCCCTTTTATGTTTGCTAGTAATATTGCCGGGACCTGCTTGAAGTCTTTCAGTAATTTCATACCCAGAGTTAAAGCAGGCTCTGGACCGTATTCATTTTGAATTTGTTTTAGCACTTCTGGTATTACCGCCATGGACGGAACACCATGTGTTTTTGTGTAAATGGAAGCAAAGACTGTACCCCAAGTGTCACAGTCCTCCACATGTGGTGCGATCCCCATTGGGAGACAGATAGTCAGAATTCTGTGTTTCTCCACAGGTGTGGTATCTGGAAATACCGCCTCTATTTGAGTGATTTTTTGTGCTAACCAGAATGGAATTTGTTCCCGTTTAATGGGTATTTTACCTAGACAGGACTGTATGTTCTGTGGTGTGATTTTATTTGTGTTCCCCTGATGAGGGGTCAGCTGTGGAATTTTAATAGCTGGTTGGACTGTTGAAGTCCGCATTACATATTGGACTAGTTGTCTGTGTATTTTAATCAGTTGTTTTAACTGTGTTAAAAGTTCTGTTACTGACATTTTTTCAATGTCTGGATGTGGTGTGTATCCGGCTAGATCCGGCCACGTTGCTCCTGGTCTACCTAGTGGACCGAGCCTGATGATGTGATCATTATGTTTTAGGGCGCCTTTAAACCAGAGGAGGTGCTCTTGGTATTTGAGTGGTATTTCCACCTCCTCGAAAGGGGTGTACTCATCCGGAGGTTCCTCTATCTTGTAATAATGGAACTCCTTTGTTACAGCGTTTACTGCTGGAAAATTTATCCATGAATAGAATACCTCTGTCTGCCGATATTCATGTGGCTCAATTACGAATATGACTGTACCACCTCTTGGTGTCAGTCCATTTTCTATAAGTTTTAAAGTTATAGTTTTTCTTATGCTGACCTGGATGAGTATTGCACCCGGGTCAGTTTGCAGGAGACTTGTGTCATCCGCTAGGAGTTGAGCTGCTATTCTAGCTGCCTCCCTTTCTTCTTCAGTTTCTGACATTTTACTGTCAAGAAGGGTTTTTGTTGCAGATCAGGTTTTCAAGGAAACAAAGATTAGATGCACAATATTTTGGAACACTGTATCCTTCAACGTTGAATAAACCAAAAACCATACATAGGAGTCTCCTCCTACTAAGTTTGGCGGATTTAACCTTTCACCCACTCCAGACGTCTTTGGAGTTTTATGGGAAAAAAGGGTCTGTGTGAAAAAGCACGACTGAGTTACTCTAATGTCTTGCGTTAGATTTATCGCCTATCTGAACCGTTGGGCGCCATGTAGTGTAGTTCCTATTTTCCCAATAGGCTCTGCGCATTGGAATAATATCTTCAATAGTATAGACGTAGGACTGTGGTTAACTAGGTCTTCTACTGACGATATTAGACATAAAGGTATGTGTGCCAGCTAGCTCAGAGTTCACTAGAAACTTTCTCGAATAGGCAAGGAGGAGTTTAACCTCCCTGGATAGACAAGAAGGGATTTAGTTTCTGACAACCATAGAACATGACAACTTTGCTCTCCCCTAATCAAGAGTATATCTCCAGAGTCGTGTGAAAACAAAAGACAACTTATTTTACTCAGTCAGTACGTGCATTCTTAGTTTCACCAGTTTGTAGAGAAATAAGAGATGGGCGTGGTTCAATAAAAGATGTTATTTATTGATCAGTCTCTTTTCTCATACAAGAGAAATGAATCGCTACTATTGCAATACTTATAGTTAAGTAAAGTGCATACAGTAAAAACAGAATTATAAAATAATACTGTAAAAGCATTTATATGGTTTCTTAGCCATATGATACTAAAATGGATAAAAGATATACATACATATATACATTGACTAATCGTACTTAACTGGTGCTTCTAACTACGCCTACCCCGGTGTACCTGACCTAAGCCTAATACTTGGGAGGGAGTAAGTAAGTAGCACTTTAAGTTAAGTTTGCTTTGCCAAGAATCTGATTCAAGAATTCTCTGTAAGGGGTTAGTCAGATCAGTACCTGGGATTTGGAAGGCTGGAGGGTTGGTATCTCTGTCTCAGGACTCGATATCCCAGTTACCCGCGAGGGCGGCTGGAAACGCCGGAGGCTGGATTTCTCGGCAGGAGAAAAGGCAGCGTCTCTCTCAGCGCGTCAAAAGGGAGGGGCAGCGTCCGTGGGCTTTTCTGTTTCAGCTGGGCTCTCCGGCAGGTAGCGCTGCTCCAAGCTCGTCATCACCGTGTCTTAGCTTAGGGCAACGTCGGTATATTTATACCTGAAAGGTGCCGTGTTTGACGTAAGGATGGATATAAGACGTCAGCAAGAATGTCATAAGGACTGGTCGTTCTTACATTCTTTGCAGGAGTTCTCGAGCGAAATCAAAACAATGGTCGCGGGGATTTCCCAGGTCTGTTGGAGGTTTGATTTGTTTTGAGAACTCGGTGTGCTTCTCTAGGGGGCTGAAGGGATAGTGCTTGCTTAATGTGACAGCATGCGCTATGACCTAATCTGAAGACGGGTTTCTGTGCCGTTGTATGGACACTAGTGAATTAATAACCGGACAAGGGTCAGAAATAGGAGTATCAATATAGGTACCTAGATAAACACACTACACAACCTTCACATCTCCCGATGCACAGTGATGGAAGACAAGAGGTGTGAAGGTGCCACCTTCACATCTCCTGATGCACAGTGATGTAAGACACGAGGTATGAAGGTGCCACCTTCACATCTCCGTATGCACAATGATGGAAGACACAAGGTATGAAGGTGTCACCTTCACATCTCCTGATGCACAGTGATGGAAGACAAGAGGTGTGAAGGTGTCACCTTCACATCTCCTGATGCACAGTGATGTAAGGCAAGAGGTATGAAGGTGTCACCTTCACATCTCCTGAAGCAGTGATGGAAGACAAGCGGTGTGAAGGTGCCACCTTCACATCTCCTGATGCACAGTGATGGAAGACACGAGGTGTGAGGGTGTCACATTCACATCTCCTGATGCACAGTGATGTAAGACAAGAGGTATGAAGGTGTCACCTTCATATCTCCTGAAGCAGTGATGGAAGACAAGAGGTGTGAAGGTGTCACCTTCACATCTCCTAAAGCAGTGATGGGAGACAAGAGGTGTGAAGGTGTCACCTTCACATCTCCTAATGCACAGTGATGGTAAACAAGAGGTATGAAGATATCACCGTCACATCTCCGGATGCACAGTGATGGAAGACAAGAGGTATGAAGAGGTCACCTTCACTTCTCCTGATGCACAGTGATGGAAGACAAGAGGTGTGAAGGTGTCAGCTTCACATCTCCTGATGCACAGTGATGGAAGACAAGAGGTATGAAAGTACCACCTTCACATCTCCTGATGCACAGTGATGGGAGACAAGAGGTGTGAAGGTGTCACCTTCACATCTCCTAATGCACAGTGATGGTAGACAAGAGGTATGAAGATATCACCGTCACATCTCCGGATGCACAGTGATGGAAGACAAGAGGTATGAAGAGTTCACCTTCACTTCTCCTGATGCACAGTGATGGAAGACAAGATGTGTGAAGGTGTCAGCTTCACATCTCCTGAGGCACAGTGATGTAAGACAAGAGGTATGAAGGTGTCACCTTCACATCTCCTGAAGCAGTGATGGAAGACAAGAGGTGTGAAGGTGTCACCTTCACATCTCCTGAAGCAGTGATGGGAGACAAGAGGTGTGAAGGTGTCACCTTCACATCTCCTGATGCACAGTGATGGAAGACACGAGGTGTGAAGGTGTCACCTTCACATCTCCTGATGCACAGTGATGTAAGACAAGAGGTATGAAGGTGTCACCTTCACATCTCCTGAAGCAGTGATGGAAGACAAGCGGTGTGAAGGTGCCACCTTCACATCTCCTGATGCACAGTGATGGAAGACACGAGGTGTGAGGGTGTCACCTTCACATCTCCTGATGCACAGTGATGTAAGACAAGAGGTATGAAGGTGTCACCTTCACATCTCCTGAAGCAGGGATGGAAGACAAGAGGTATGAAGGTGTCACCTTCACATCTCCTGAAGCAGTGATGGGAGACACGATGTGTGAAGGTGTCACCTTAAAATCTCCGGGTGCACAGTGATGGAAGACAAGAGGTATGAATGTGCCACCTTCACATCTCCCGATGCACAGTGATGGAAGACATGAGGTATGAAGTTGCCCCCTTCACATCTCCTGATGCATAGTGATGGAAGACAAGCGGTGTGAAGGTGCCACCTTCACATCTCTTGATGCACAGTGATGGAAGACACGAGGTGTGAAGGTGTCACCTTCACATCTCCTGATGCACAGTGATGTAAGACAAGAGGTATGAAGGTGTCACCTTCACATCTCCTGAAGCAGTGATGGAAGACAAGAGGTGTGAAGGTGTCACCTTCACATCTCCTGAAGCAGTGATGGGAGACAAGATGTGTGAAGGTGTCACCTTAAAATCTCCGGGTGCACAGTGATGGAAGACAAGAGGTATGAATGTGCCACCTTCACATCTCCCGATGCACAGTGATGGAAGACATGAGGTATGAAGTTGCCACCTTCACATCTCCTGATGCATAGTGATGGAAGACAAGAGGTATGAAGGTGCCACCTTCACATCTCCGGATTCACAGTGATGGAAGACACGATATGAAGAGGCCAATGTCATTTCAACTGGGGCATGGTTAGTGTAGAGTGATGGTAGACAAGATATGGCATGGAAAACCTTATCTCGTCTATGGCCGCGTGTACAGTGTTGGGAGAAGAGATACGGAGAGGTCATCTTCGTCTCTCATAGGCCGGGTCAGTATACGGTGGATGGAGCCAAAACATATGACAAGGTCACCTTCCTCTATGGTACAGAAGTGGAAAGAAGTGATACGAAGATGTCCCTTCATCTCCCCTAATCCTGGTTAGTGCACGGTGGTGAAGAGACTCGACATGTCAAATTTCAAATGTCAAAGGTTCTTATATGACAGAGACATGAGAGGGGATAGAGTTATCACGACTCTTTTCACCCCGGCACATGAGATAGTACAGAGGTGTCACAACCCTATTCTCCCAGGGACATGAAAGGGTACAGGGGACTCATGACTCTATTCTCCCAGGGACATGAGAGGGTACAGGGGACTCATGACTCTATTCTCACAAGAGACATGGGAGGGAACATGGGAGTCATGGCTCTATTCTCCCAGGGACATGAGAGGATACAGAGGTGCCACCACTCTCTTCTCACAGGGATGTGATAGGGTACAGGGGACTCATGACTCTATTGTCCCAGGGACATGAAAGGGAACAGGGGACGCATGACTCTATTCTCCCAGGGACATGAGAGGGTAAAGAGGTGTCATCGCTCTACTCTCCCAGGGACATGAGAGGGTACAGGGGACTCATGACTCTATTCTCCCAGCGACATTAGAGGGTACATGGGACTCGTGACACTATTCTCCCAGGGACATGAGAGGGTAGAGGGGACTCACAACTCTATTCTCCCAGGGACATGGGAGGGTACAGGGGACTCATGACTATTCTCCCAGAGACATGAGCGGGTACAGGGGTCTCATGACTCTATTCTCCCAGCGACATGAGAGGGTACAGGGGACTCATGACTCTATTCTCCCAGGGACATGAGAGGGTACAGGGGACTCATGACTCTATTCTCCCAGGGACATGAGAGGGTACAGGGGACTCATGACTCTATTCTCCCAGGGACATGAGAGGGTACAGGGTACTCATGACTCTATTCTCCCAGGGACATGAGAGGGTACAGAGGTGTCACCACTCTCTTCTCACAGGGACATGATAGGGTACAGGGGACTCATGACTCTATTCTCCCAGGGACATGAGAGGGTACAGAGATGTCACCACTCTCTTCTCCCAGGGACATGAGAGGGTCCAGAGGACCCAGGACTCTATTCTCCCAGGGACATGAGAGGCTACAGGAGACTCATGACTCTATTCTCCCAGCGACATTAGAGGGTACATGGGACTCAGGACTTTATTCCCCCAGGGACATGAGAGGGTACAGGGGACTCATGACTCTTTTCTCCCTGGAGCATGAGAGGGTAGAGGGGACTCATGACTCTTTTCTCCCAGGGAAATGAGAGGGTACAGGGGACACATGAATCTATTCTCCCAGGGACATGAGAGGGAACAGGGGACTCATGACTCTTTTCTCCCAGGGACATGAGAGGGTACAGGGGACTCATGACTCTATTCTCCCAGGGACATGAGGGGGTACAGGGGTCTCATGACTCTTTTCTCCAAGGGACATGAGAGGGTACAGGGGACTCATAACTCTATTCTCCCAGGGACATGACAGGGTAAAGAGATGTCACCACTCTATTCTCACAGGGACATGAGAGGGTACAGGGGACTCAGGACTCTATTCTCCCAGGGACATGAGAGGGTACAGGGGACTCATGACTTCATTCTCCCAGGGACATGAGGGCGTACAGGGGATTCATGACTCTATTCTCCCAGGGACATGAGAGGGTACAGGGGACTCATGACTCTATTCTCCCAGGGACATGAGAGGGTACAGGGGACTCATGACTCTATTCTCCCAGGGACATGAGAGGGTACAGAGATGTCACCACTCTCTTCTCTCAGGGACATGAGAGGGTACAGGGGACTCATGACTCTTTTCTCCCAGGGACATTAGAGGGAACAGGGGACTCAGGACTCTATTCTCCCAGGGACATGAGAGGGTCCAGAGGTGTCAACACTCTATTCTCCTAGGGACATGAGAGGGTACAGGGCACTCATGACTATTTTCTCCCAGGTAAATGAGAGGATACAGGGGACTCATGACTCTAGTCTCCCAGGGACATGGGAGGGTACAGGGGTCTCATGACTGTATTCTCACAGGGACATGAGAGCGTACAGGGGACTCAAGACTCTATTCTCCCAGGCAAATGAGAGGGTACAGGGGATTCATGACTCTATTCTCCCTGGGACACGAGTACGGTACAGAGGAGTAATGACTCTATTCTCCCATGAACATGAGCTAGTACAGAGGTGTCACAACTCCATTCCCCCAGGGACATGATAGGGTTCAGGGGAGTCATGACTCTATTCTCCCAGGGACATGAGAGGGTACATGGGTCTCATGAATTTTTTCTCCCAGGGACATGAGAGGGTACAGGGGACTCATGACTCTATTCTACCAGGAACATGAGAGGGTACAGGGGACTCAGGACTCTATTCTCCCAGGGACATGAGAGGGTACAGGGGACTCGTGACTCTATTCTCCCAGGGACATGAGAGGGTACAGGGGACTCATGACTCTTTTCTCCCAGGGACATGAGAGGGTACAGGGGACTCATGACTCTATTCTCACAGGGACATGAGAGGGTACAGAGGTGTCACCACTCTCCTCTCACAGGGACATGAGAGGGTACAGGGGACTCATTACTTTTTTCTCCCAGGGACATGAGAGGGTACAGAGGTGTCACCACTCTTTTCTCCCAGGGACATGAGAGGGTAGAGGGGACTCATGACTCTTTTCTCCCAGGGACATGAGAGGGTACAGGGGACTCATGACTCTATTCTCACAGGGACATGAGAGGGTACAGAGGTGTCACCACTCTCCTCTCACAGGGACATGAGAGGGTACAGGGGACTCATTACTTTTTTCTCCCAGGGACATGAGAGGGTACAGAGGTGTCACCACTCTTTTCTCCCAGGGACATGAGAGGGTAGAGGGGACTCATGACTCTTTTCTCCCAGGGAAATGAGAGGGTACAGGAGACTCATGACTCTATGCTCCCAGGGACATAAGAGGGTACAGGGGACTCATGACTCTATTCTCCCAGGGACATGAGATGGTACAGAGGTGTCACCGCTCTATTCTCCAAGGGACATGAGAGGGTACAGAGGAGTCACCGCTCTATTCTCCCAGGGACATGACAGGAAACAGGGGACTCATGGCTCTATTCTCCCAGGGACATGAGAGTGAACAGGAGACTCATGACTCTATTGTCTCAGGGACATGAGGGCGTACAGGGGACTCATGACTCTATTCTCAGAGGGACATGAGAGGGGACAGGGGATTGATGACTCTATTCTCCCAGGGACATGAGAGAGTACAGAGGTGTCACCACTCTATTCTCCCAGGAACTTGACAGAGGACAGGGGACTCATTACTCTTTTCTCACAGGGACATAAGAGCGTACAGGGGACTCATGACTCTATTCTCCCAGGGACATGAGAGGGGACAGGGGATTGATGACTCTATTCTCCCAGGGACATGAGAGAGTACAGAGGTGTCACCACTCTATTCTCCCAGGAACTTGACAGAGGACAGGGGACTCATTACTCTTTTCTCACAGGGACATAAGAGCGTACAGGGGACTCATGACTCTATTCTCCCAGCGACATGAGAGGGTACATGGGACTCATGACTCTATTCTCCCAGGGACATGAGAGGGTACAGGGGACTCATGACTCTATTCTCCCAGGGACATGAGAGGGTACAGGGGACTCATGACTCTATTCTCTCAGGGACATGAGAGGGTACAGAGATGTCACCACTCTCTTCTCTCAGGGACATGAGAGGGTACAGGGGACTCATGACTCTTTTCTCCCAGGGACATTAGAGGGAACAGGGGACTCAGGACTCTATTCTCCCAGGGACATGAGAGGGTCCAGAGGTGTCAACACTCTATTCTCCTAGGGACATGAGAGGGTACAGGGCACTCATGACTATTTTCTCCCAGGTAAATGAGAGGATACAGGGGACTCATGACTCTAGTCTCCCAGGGACATGGGAGGGTACAGGGGTCTCATGACTGTATTCTCACAGGGACATGAGAGCGTACAGGGGACTCAAGACTCTATTCTCCCAGGCAAATGAGAGGGTACAGGGGATTCATGACTCTATTCTCCCTGGGACACGAGTAAGGTACAGAGGAGTAATGACTCTATTCTCCCATGAACATGAGCTAGTACAGAGGTGTCACAACTCCATTCCCCCAGGGACATGATAGGGTACAGGGGAGTCATGACTCTATTCTCCCAGGGACATGAGAGGGTACATGGGTCTCATGAATTTTTCCTCCCAGGGACATGAGAGGGTACAGCGGACTCATGACTCTATTCTACCAGGAACATGAGAGGGTACAGGGGACTCAGGACTCTATTCTCCCAGGGACATGAGAGGGTACAGGGGACTCATGACTCTATTCTCCCAGGGACATGAGAGGGTACAGGGGACTCATGACTCTATTCTCACAGGGACATGAGAGGGTACAGGGGACTCATTACTTTTTTCTCCCAGGGACATGAGAGGGTACAGAGGTGTCACCACTCTTTTCTCCCAGGGACATGAGAGGGTAGAGGGGACTCATGACTCTTTTCTCCCAGGGACATGAGAGGGTACAGGGGACTCATGACTCTATTCTCACAGGGACATGAGAGGGTACAGAGGTGTCACCACTCTCCTCTCACAGGGACATGAGAGGGTACAGGGGACTCATTACTTTTTTCTCCCAGGGACATGAGAGGGTACAGAGGTGTCACCACTCTTTTCTCCCAGGGACATGAGAGGGTAGAGGGGACTCATGACTCTTTTCTCCCAGGGAAATGAGAGGGTACAGGAGACTCATGACTCTATGCTCCCAGGGACATAAGAGGGTACAGGGGACTCATGACTCTATTCTCCCAGGGACATGAGATGGTACAGAGGTGTCACCGCTCTATTCTCCAAGGGACATGAGAGGGTACAGAGGAGTCACCGCTCTATTCTCCCAGGGACATGACAGGAAACAGGGGACTCATGGCTCTATTCTCCCAGGGACATGAGAGTGAACAGGAGACTCATGACTCTATTGTCTCAGGGACATGAGGGCGTACAGGGGACTCATGACTCTATTCTCAGAGGGACATGAGAGGGGACAGGGGATTGATGACTCTATTCTCCCAGGGACATGAGAGAGTACAGAGGTGTCACCACTCTATTCTCCCAGGAACTTGACAAAGGACAGGGGACTCATTACTCTTTTCTCACAGGGACATAAGAGCGTACAGGGGACTCATGACTCTATTCTCCCAGGGACATGAGAGGGGACAGGGGATTGATGACTCTATTCTCCCAGGGACATGAGAGAGTACAGAGGTGTCACCACTCTATTCTCCCAGGAACTTGACACAGGACAGGGGACTCATTACTCTTTTCTCACAGGGACATAAGAGCGTACAGGGGACTCATGACTCTATTCTCCCAGCGACATGAGAGGGTACATGGGACTCATGACTCTATTCTCCCAGGGACATGAGAGGGTAGAGGGGACTCACAAATCTATTCTCCCATGGACATGAGAGGGTACAGGGTATTCATGACTCTATTCTCCCAGGGACATGAGTAGGGTACAGAGGAGTAATGACTCTATTCTCCCATGAACATGAGCTAGTACAGAGGTGTCACAACTCCATTCCCCCAGGGACATGAGAGGGTACAGGGGACTCATGACTCTATTCTCAGAGGGACATGGGAGGGTACAGGGGACTCATGACTCTATTCTCCCAGGGACATGAGAGGGGACAGGGGATTGATGACTCTATTCTCCCAGGGACATGAGAGAGTACGGAGGTGTCACCACTCTATTCTCCAAGGAACTTGACAGAGGACAGGGGACTCATTACTCTTTTCTCCCAGTGAAATGAGAGGGTACAGGGGTCTCATGATTCTATTCTCACAGGGACATGAGAGGGTACATGGGACTCATGACTCTATTCTCCCAGGGACATGAGAGGGTAGAGGGGACTCACAAATCTATTCTCCCATGGACATGAGAGGGTACAGGTATTCATGACTCTATACTCCCAGGGACATGAGTAGGGTACAGAGGAGTAATGACTCTATTCTCCCATGAACATGAGCTAGTACAGAGGTGTCACAACTCCATTCCCCCAGGGACATAAGAGGGTACAGGGGAGTCATGACTCTATTCTCCCAGGGACATGAGGGGGTACAGGGGTCTAATGACTCTTTTCTCCCAGGGACATGAAAGGGTACAGGGGACTCATGACTCTATTCTCCCAGGGACATAAGAGGGTAAAGAGGTGTCACCACTCTATTCTCCCAGGGACATGAGAGGGTACAGGGGACTCAGGACTCTATTCTCCCAGCGACATGAGTAGGGTACAGAGGGATAATGACTCTATTCTCCCATGAACATGAGCTAGTACAGAGGTGTCACAACTCCATTCCCCCAGGGACATAACAGGGTACAGGGGAGTCATGACTCTATTCTCCCAGGGACATGAGAGGGTACAGGGGTCTCATGACTCATTTCTCCCAGGGACATGAGCGGGAACAGGGGACTCATGACTATATTCTCCCAGGGACATGAGGGGGTACAGGGGTCTCATGACTCTTTTATCCCAGGGACATGAGAGGGTACAGGGGACTCATGGCTCTATTCTCCCAGGGACATGAGAGGGTTCAGAGGTGTCAACACTCTACTCTCCCAGGGACATGAGAGGGTACAGGGGACTATTGACTCTATTCTCCCAGGGACATGAGAGCGTACAGGGGACTCATGACTATTTTCTCCCAGGGAAATGAGAGGGTACAGGGGACTCATGACTCTATTCTCAAAGGTTTCCAGTTTGGAAATGTAGTATTACCACGTGGTAAAGGGTAGACCACGATCCGGGTCTGCACGCAAATTGAACACAATAAAAGCAAAAGTAATGAGAAAAAAATGAAGAAACAGGTGTGCACTCTGTCGCCCCTCTTTTTTGAACATATTACTATCTATTCTCCCAGGGACATAAGAGGGTACAGGGGACTCATTACTCTATTTTCCAAGGGACATAAGAGGGTATAGAGGTATCACCGCTCTATGCTCCCAGGGACAAGACAGGGAACAGGGGACTCATGGCTCTATTCTCTCAGGGACATGAGAGGGAACAGGAGACTCATGACTCTATTCTCCCAGCTACATCAGAGGGTACATGGGACTCATGACTCTATTCTCCCAGTGACTTGAGAGGGTAGAGGGGACTCATGACTATTCTCCCAGGGACATGACAGGGTAAAGAGGTGTCACCACTCTATTCTCACAGGGACATGAGAGGTGTTAGAAATGGGATTCCTGGCTAGCCAGGGCTTGCGCCAAAGTCAGTCTGAGACCACCACTTCCACGTCAGGGCAAGGGAGTTACACACCAAGAAAACCCCTGCTCACCCCCTTGGTAACGTAGCACGAGCAGTAAGGCTAAACTCGGAGGCAATGTGAGTTAAGTGTTTGCACCCGCACCCCCAGCAACAACACCCAAGGCCCACCACAAAGGAAACTCCACACAAGGTTATATATAAAAATAGCCTTTGTATTACACCAAAACACATTAGATAAAAACACACACTTTACAATGTGCCAACAGGCACGGGCAGAATTTACAGGGGATATGTACAAGACAGGGCCACCTGGATCACTGTCAGGAATCAGCACTTTTAGAACATAGAACTAAGAACATATAATAATAATCACTTTTAGCACACAACCAGTAACTACTGGTAACAGGTAAGTACCACCTACGCAACCCTAACCACCTTAGGAGAATATTGCGCAGGAAACCAGGACCTCACTAGCACCACCTGTACTAGCAAGAACAACCACCTAAGTATCACAATACCTGTAGGGGTATAAGCATGGGAACAAAACACATGATGCATAAACATACATTCAGCGGTGTAAGAACAAGGCACATCATGCATCAACAACCCATTCAGAGGTGCAGCACAGGAGAACACATGATGTATAACCAACACATTCAGAGGTGTAGGGAAGGAAAACACAATTGAGCAAAAATCACATTAGTCACCACCTGTGACTGCCCCTAGGCCAACTGGCCTCTCTAGGGCTAGGACGCCCTGTGTCTCAGGGTCAAGAGTGCCTAAACGTGGCAGCTGCCCACGAAGTGCTGGGCAGCTGTAGAACAATGATGGGGGCCACGTTGGAGCCTCACAGGCTCTGAACAACTGAGATGCCCACTTGAGCCTCGTGGGCTCTCCCAACAAGCAATGCCCTGAGCCTCTCTGGGCTCTAAACAACAGTGGCACTCAAGGGCCTCTTCTGGGCTTGTAAAACAAATATGCCACCTCACTAGGGGAGCGGCCCGCTGCCTGCCGGGGCTGCTCTACCCTGGACACTGCCTTTGACGACGTTGGAGTCCCTCTCGGGGGACACTGAATTAGATGGAGACTGCTGGCCTTAGAGTCCCGCTCTGGGGCCTCTTGACAAATGCGATGCTCATGAGCCTCTCTGGGCTCTAAACAAGGGGTGCGCCTGGAGCCTCGTGGGCTCGAGCCAATTCCTGTTCCAGTCGGTGGAGCACTCCCCCCCCTTGGGGGACTCAGGAATCGGAAATACCTCCAAGAGCCTCGTGGGCTCTCTACACGAATGCGGCCGTCGTTGGCTCCTTGCTGGACTCAGGAGAAACAAGCAATGCCCTTGAGCCAAGACGCCCACATTCACCGGGCCTCTTGTGATGCGGCGGCTCTCCTTCTTCCCCGGAGCCTCGGCTGCTCCGTCTGTACTGTGGCTGGTCTCCTGGGTGGCTCTCCTCTACACACGGGAGCCTCGCTCCCTGAAGGACTCCTCCGGTGGTCGCTCTGGTGCCGGTTACCACGGGGCTCTCCCTTACTCCTGGGAGCCCCGTGGAAGGCGCCGGCTGCGGCCCTCTTCTTCTCTCCTTCCCTCACCGGAGCGCAGGGTGGGCTCCCGTCCGCTTCTGGTTGTCCCTCGGTCCCACCCCCGGGCCTGCCTGACTTCCGGTTTCGGTGATCTCTGGCCCACGGGCCACGGAGGTGAATGCGGGGAGACACACGAGGGGTAGGCTCCCTCTAATTAAATAAATATTTATGCCGGCAAGGTCCCTGGCGGCGGGGGCACCCGTCAGGGGTCAACCAAGGGCAGGCACACGGCAAAACGCGGCGTGGGCAGACGCGAAAGGAAAATAAAAGCGCTACCAAGTGCTTGGAGGAAGAATCAAGCGCTCCCATTCTCTAGGCACTATTACAGCACTCCCCAGCACTACAAGGTTCCAGGGGCCAGGGCAAAGCACTCCTCAGCGCGAGTGTGCCCCAAAGGATACAACCAGTCCTTCAGGAGGTTGGGGGGGCAAGGCTGGGCCCAGAGCCAGCTCACAGGTTCCTCCTAGGCAGGGAGAAATCCCCAGTGGCGGTCCTCCTGGTGCCTGGCAGCATCCCCCCTCAAGACAGGATTCCAGAAGAGAGAACACATTGTAAGGGGACACAGCCCCTTCTTATACATGAAATCCCTTTGTCTTTAGGTGCAGGGTGGGGGAGAAACCAGTCGCAGCTGGTTTTGGAGCACTCTTGATGTGCTCAGCCCCTCACTCTATTCACTGGCAGGGCTAGGGTCATTAGACGCACCACAGGGGGTGGAGCCAGCATTGCGTGGGGAAAGCTCAGCCCTATTCAGGCCCCAGGTGCACTTCTCCCTAGCCATCAGCATGCTAATCTCCACACTCACCACCGGGCAGACCCATCATGACTCATGGAGCATGGCACCCCAGCCAGCTCCAGCCAATCACATGCCAGCACCTTTACAGCACAATCACAGCCATGTCTATCAGTGGCACTTCCACACTAGACACATACACGCCGTATACATCATTTCGCAGCATTCAATCACACGAGTCCGCACATACCAGACTTGAGCCTTTACACACCACGCATCAGAAACTACCAGGGACACATACATTCCCCATGCATTCCTATGGAAGGGCAGGCCTATCTCACTACATGCACTCAGAGTGCGCACGCACTTTCCACTGGGACACAGTGAAAGTGCGCAGAACCCTAAAATCACCATCACCAGGTCACCATTAAAAGCAAAACGTTTAGGGGTGAACCTGCCAGAAGGGCCAAGTCCAACAAGAGGGTACAGGGGACTTAGGACTTTATTCTCCCAGGGACATGAGGGGGTACAAGGGGTCTCATGAATTTGTTCTCCCAGGGACATGAGAGGGTACAGGTGACTCATGACTCTATTCTCCCAGGGACATGAGAGGATACAGGGAACTCATGACTCTATTCTTCCAGGGACATGAAAGCGTACAGGAGACTCATGACTTTATTCTCCCAGGGACATGAGAGGATACAGGGAACTCATGACTCTATTCTTCCAGGGACATGAAAGCGTACAGGAGACTCATGACTTTATTCTCACAGGGACATGAGAGGGTACAGAGGTGTCACCACTGTCCTCTCACAGGGACATGAGAGGGTAAAGGGGACTCATTACTTTATTTTCCCAGGGACATGAGAGGGTACAGGGGACTCAGGTCTCTATTCTCCCAGGGACATGAGAGGATACAGGGAACTCATGACTCTATTCTTCCAGGGACATGAGAGGGTACAGGGGACTCATAACTCTATTCTCACAGGGACATGAGAGGGTACAGAGGTGTCACCACTGTCCTCTCACAGGGACATGAGAGGGTACAGGGGACTCATGACTCTTTTCTCCCTGGAGCATGAGAGGGTAGAGGGGACTCATGACTCTTTTCTCCCAGGGAAATGAGAGGGTACAGGGGACACATGAATCTATTCTCCCAGGGACATCAGAGGGAACAGGGGACTCATGACTCTTTTCTCCCAGGGACATGAGAGGGTAGAGGGGACTCCTGACTCTTTTCTCCCAGGGAAATGAGAGGGTACAGGGGACTCATGACTATATGCTCCCGGGGACATAAGAGGGTACAGGGCAATCATGACTCTATTCTCCCAGGGACATGCGAGGGTACAGAGGTGTCACTGCTCTATTTTCCAAGGGACATGAAAGGGTACAGAGGTGTCATGGCTCTATTCTCCCAGGGACATGACAGGCAACAGGAGACACATGGCTCTATTCTCCCAGGGAAATGAGAGGGTACAGGGGACTCATGACTATATGCTCCCGGGGACATAAGAGGGTACAGGGCAATCATGACTCTATTCTCCCAGGGACATGCGAGGGTACAGAGGTGTCACTGCTCTATTTTCCAAGGGACATGAAAGGGTACAGAGGTGTCATGGCTCTATTCTCCCAGGGACATGACAGGGAACAGGAGACACATGGCTCTATTCTCCCAGGGACATGAGAGGGTACAGGGGACTCATGACTCTACTCTCACAGGGACATGGGAGGGTACAGGGGACTCATGACTCTACTCTGCCATGGACATGAGAGGGGACAGGGGATTGATGACTCTATTTTCCCAGGGACTTGACAGAGGACAGGGGACGCATGACTCTTTTCTACCAGTGAAATGAGAGGGTACAGGGGTCTCATGACTCTATTCTCCCAGCGACATGAGAGGGTACATGGGACTCATGACTCTATTCATCCAGGGACATGAGAGGGTAGAGGGGACTCACAACTCTATTCTCCCAGGGACATGGGGGGGTACAGGGGATTCATGACTCTATTCTCCCAGGGACATGAGTAGGGTACAGACGAGTAATTACTTTATTCTCCCATGAACTTGAGCAAGTACAGGGGTGTCACAACTCCATTCCCCCAGGGACATGAGAGGGTACAGGGGAGTCATGACTCTATTGTCCCAGGGACAAGACAGGGAACAGGGGACTCATGGCTCTATTCTCCCACGGACATGAGAGGGAACAGGAGACTTATGAATCTATTATCCCAGGGACATGAGGGCGTACAGGGGACTCATGACTCTAATCTCACAGGGACATGGGAGGGTACTGGGGACTCATGACTCTATTCTCCCAGGGACATGAGAGGGGACAGGGGATTGATGACTCTCTTCTCCCAGGGACATGAGAGGGTAGAGGGGACTCACGAATCTATTCTCCCATGGACATGAGAGGGTACAGGGGATTCATGACTCTATTTTCCCAGGGACATGAGTAGGGTACAGAGGATTAATGACTCTATTCTCCCATGAACATGAGCTAGTACAGAGGTGTCACAACTCTATTCCCCCAGGGACATGAGAGGGTACAGGGCAGTCATGACTCTATTCTCCTAGGGACATGAGGGGGTACAGGGGTCTCATGACTCTTTTCTCCAAGGGTTATGAGAGGGTACAGGGGACTCATGACTCTATTCTCCCAGAGACATAAGAGGGTAAAGAGGTGTCACCACTCTATTCTCCCCGGGACATGAGAGGGTACAGGGGACTCAGGACTCTATTCTCCCAAGGACATTAGAGGGTACAGGAGACCAATGACTCTTTTCTCCCAGTGAAATGAGAGGGTACAGGGGAGTCATGACTCTATTCTCTCAGGGACATGATGGGTACAGGGGTCTCATGACTCTTTTCTCCCAGGGACATGAGAGGGTACAGGGGATTCATGACTCTATTCTCTCAGGGACATAAGAGGGTAAAGAGGTGTCACCACTCTATTCTCCCAGGAACATGAGAGGGTACAGGGGACTCAGGACTCTATTTTCCCAAGGACATGAGAGGGTACAGGGGACCAATGACTCTTTTCTCCCAGTGAAATGAGAGGGTACAGGGGTCTCATGACTCTATTCGCCCAGTGACATGAGAGAGTACAGGGGACTCATGACTCTATTCTCCCAGCGACATGAGAGGGTACATGGGACTCATGACTCTATTCTCCCAGGGACATGAAAGGGTAGAGGGGACTCACAACTCTATTCTCCCAGGGACATGAGAGGGTACAGGGGACTCAGGACTCTATTCTCCCAAGGACATGAGAGGGTCCAGGGGACCCATGACTCTCTTCTCCCAGTGAAATGAGAGGGTACAGGGGTCTCATGACTCTATTCTCCCAGTGACATGAGAGTGTACAGGGGACTCATGACTCAATTCTCCCAGCGACATGAGAGGGTACTTGGGACTCACAACTCTATTCTCCCAGGGACATGAGAGGGTACTTGGGTCTCATGACTCTTTTCTCCCAGGGACATGAGCGGGAACAGGGGACTCATGACTCTATTCTCCCAGGGACATGAGCGGGTACAGGGGTCTCATGACTCTTTCCTCCCAGGGACATGAGAGGGTTCAGGGGACTCATGACTCTATTCTCCCAGGAACATAAGAGGATAAAGAGGTGTCACCACTCTCTGCTCCCAGGGATATGAGAGGGAACAGGGGACTCATGACTCTATTCTCCCAGAGTCATGAGAGGGTACAGAGGTGTCAACACTCTAC
The DNA here is from genome assembly GCF_964261635.1 of Lissotriton helveticus. Classification (NCBI taxonomy): domain Eukaryota; kingdom Metazoa; phylum Chordata; class Amphibia; order Caudata; family Salamandridae; genus Lissotriton; species Lissotriton helveticus. The sequence continues at coordinate 3,300,889 of NC_136061.1, read as the reverse complement.
TCTCCCAGTGACATGAGAGGGTACAGGGGACTCATGACTCTTTTCTCCCAGGAAAATGAGAGGGTACAGGGGACTCATGACTCTCAGGTTTCCAGTTTGGAAATGTAGTATTAACACGTGGTATAGGGTAGACCACGATCCGGGTCTGCACGCAAATTGAACACAATAAAAGCAAAAGTAATGAGCAAAAAATGAAGAAACAGGTGTGCACTTTGTCGCCCCTCTTTTTTGAACATATTACTATCTATTCTCCCAGGGACATAAGGGGGTACAGGGGACTCATTACTCTATTCTCCAAGAGACTTAAGAGGGTACAGAGGTGTCATCGCTCTACTCTCCCAGGGACAAGACAGGGAACAGGGGACTCATGGCTCTATTCTCCTAGGGACATGAGAGGGAACAGGAGACTCATGACTCCATTCTCCCAGCGACAAGAGAGGGTACATGGTTCTCATGACTCTATTCTCCCAGGGACTTGAGAGGGTAGAGGGGACTCATGACTCTATTCTCCCAAGGACATGAGAGGGCACAGGGGACTCATGACTCTATTCTCCCAGGGACATGAGAGGGTACAGGGGATTCATGACTCTATTCTCCCCGGGACATGAGTAGGGTACAGAGGAGTAATGACTGTATTCTCACATGAACATGAGGTAGTACAGAGGTGTCCCAACTCCATTCCCCCAGGGACATGAGAGGGTACAGGGGTGTCATGACTCTATTCTCCCAGGGATATGAGAGGGTACAGGGGTCTCATGACTCTTTTCTCCCAGGGACATGAGAGGGTACAGGGGACTCATGACTCTATTCTCCCAGGGACATGAGAGGGTAAAGAGGTGTCACCACTCTATTCTCACAGGGACATAAGAGGGGTTAGAAATGGGATCCCTGGCTGGCCAGGGCTTGCCCCAAAGTCAGTCTGAGACCACCACTTCCACGTCAGGGCAAGGGAGTTACACACCAAGATAACCCCTGCTCACCCCCTTGGTAACGTAGCACGAGCAGTAAGGATAAACTCGGAGGCAATGTGAGTTAAGTGTTTGCGCACGCACCCCGAGCAACAACACCCAAGGCCCACCACAAAGGAAACTCCACACAAGGTTATATCTAAAAATAGCCTTTGTATTACACCAAAACACAATAGATAAAAACACACACTTTACAATGTGCTAATAGGCACGGGCAGAATTTACAGGGGATATGTACAAGACAGGGCCACCTGGATCACTGTCAGGAATCAGCACTTTTAGAACATAGAACTTAGAACATATAATAATAATAACTTTTAGCACACAACCAGTAACTACCACCACTACAACTATAACTACAACCAGTAAGTACCACCTACGCAACCCTAACCACCTTAGGAGAATATTGTGCAGGAAAACAGGACCTCACTAGCACCACCTGTACTAGGAAGAACAACCACCTAAGTATCACAATACCTGTAGGGGTATAAGCATGGGAACAAAACACATGATGCATAAACATACATTCAGCGGTGTAAGAACAAGGCACATCATGCATCAACAACACATTCAGAGGTGCAGCACAGGAGAACACATGATGTATAACCAACACATTCAGAGGTGTAGGGAAGGAAAACACAATTGAGCAAAAATTACATTAGTCACCACCTGTGACTGTCCCTAGGCCAACTGGCCTCTCTAGGGCTAGGACGCCCTGTGTCTCAGTGTCAAGGGTGCCTAAACGTGGCAGCTGCCCACGAAGTGCTGGGCAGCTGTAGAACAATGATGGGGGCCACGTTGGAGCCTCACAGGTTCCGAACAACTGAGATGCCCACTTGAGCCTCGTGGGCTCTCCCAACAAGCAATGCCCTGAGCCTCTCTGGGTTCTAAACAACAGTGGCACTCAAGGGCCTCTTCTGGGCTTGTAAAACAAATATGCCACCTCACTAGGGGAGCGGCCCCCTGCCTGCCAGGGCCGCTCTCCCCTGGACACTGCCTTTGACGACGTTGGAGTCCCTCTCGGGGGACTCTGAATTAGATGGAGACTCCTGGCCTTAGAGTCCCGCTCTGGGGCCTCGTGACAAATGCGGCGCTCAAGAGCCTCTCTGGGCTCTAAACAAGGGATGCGCCTGGAGCCTCGTGGGCTCGAGCCAATTCCTGTTGCCGTTGGTGGAGCCCTCCCCTCCCCCCTTGGGGGACTCGGGAATCGTAAATACCTCCAAGAGCCTCGTGGGCTCTCTACACGAATGCGGCCGTCATTGGGGCCTTGCTGGACTCAGGAGAAACAAGCAATGCCCCTGAGCCAAGACGCCCACATTCACCGGGCCTCTTGTGATGCGGCGGCTCTCCTTCTTCCCCGGAGCCTCGGCTGCTCCGTCTGTACTGCGGCCGGTCTCCTGGGCGGCTCTCCTCTACACACGGAAGCCTCGGTTACTGCAGGACTCCTCCGGTGGTCGCTCTGGTGCTGGTTACCACGGGGCTCTCCTTTACTCCTGGAAGCCCCGTGGAAGGCGACGGCTGCTGCACTCTTCTTCTCTCCTTCCCTCACCGGAGCGCAGGGTGGGCTCCTGTCCGCTTCCGGTTGTCCCTCGGTCCCGACCCCGGGCCTGTCTGACTTCCGGTTTCGGTGCTCTGTGGCCCACGGGCCGCGGCGGTGAATGCGGGTAGACACACGAGGGGTAGGCTCCCTCTAATTAAATAAATAATTATGCCGGCAAGGTCCCTGGCGGCGGGGGCAGCCATCAGGGGTCAACCAAGGGCTGGCACATGGCAAAACGCGGCCTGGTGAGCCATGAAAGGAAAATAAAGGCTCTACCAAGCGCTTAGAGGAAGAATCAAGCGCTCCCAGACTCTAGGCACAATTACAGCGCTCCCCAGCGCTACAAGGTTCCAGGGGCCAGGGCAAAGCGCTCCTCAGCGCGAGGGTGCCTCAAAGGGTACAACCAGTCCTTCAGGAGGTGGGGGGGCAGGGCTGTGCCCAGAGCCAGCTCACAGGGTCCTCTAGGCAGGGAGGCAATCCCCCGTGCCGGTCCTCCTGGCGCCCGGCAGCAGCCCCCCTCAATACAGGATTTCAGAGGAGAGAACAAATTGTAAGGGGACACAGCCCCTTCTCATACATGAAATCCATTTGTCTGTAGGTGCAGGGTGGGGGAGAAACCAGTCGCAGCTGGTTTTGGAACACCCTTGATGTGCTCAGCCCCTCACTCTATTCACTGGCAGGGCTAGGGTCGTTAGACGCACCACAGGGGGCGGAGCCCGCATTGTGTGGGGAAAGCCCAGCCCTATTCAGGATCCAGGTGCACTCCTCCCCAGCCATCAGCATGCTCATCTCCACACTCACCACCGGGCAGACCCATCATGACTCATGGAGCCTGGCATCCCAGCCAGCTCCAGCCAATCACACGCCAGCACCTTTACAGCACACTCACAGCCATGTCTAGCAGTGGCACTTCCACATTAGACACATACACGCCGCATACATCATTTCGCAGCATTCAATCACACGAGTCCGCACATACCAGACTTGAGCCTTTACACACCACGCATCAGAAACTACCAGGGACACATACATTCCCCATGCATTCCTATGGGATGGCAGGCCTATCTCACTACATGCACTCAGAGTGCGCACGCTCTTTCCACTGGGACACAGTGAAAGTGTGCAGAACCCTAAAATCACCATCACCAGGTCACCATTAAAAGCAAAACGTTTAGGGGTGAACCTGCCAGAAGGGCCAAGTCCAACTAGAGGGTACTGGGGACTCAGGACTTTATTCTCCCAGGGACATGATGGAGTACAGGGGTCTCATTAATTTTTTCTCCCAGGGACATGAGAGGGTAAAGGGGACTCAGGACTCTATTCTCCCAGGGACATGAGAGGGTACAGGGGACTCAGGACTCTATTCTCCCAGGGACATGACAGGGAACAGGAGACGCATGGCTCTATTCTCCCAGGGACATGAGAGGGTACAGGGGACTCATGACTCTATTCTCCCAGGGACATGAGAGGGTATAGGGGACTCATGACTCTATTCTCACAGGGACATGAGAGGGTACAGGGGACTCATGACTCTATTCTCACAGGGACCTGAGAGGGTAAAGGGGACTCATTACTTTATTCTCCCAGGGACATGATAGGGTACAGGGGACTCATGACTCTATTCTCCCCGGGACATGAGAGGGTACAGGGGACTCAGGACTCTTTTCTCCCTGGGACATGAGAGGGTACAGGGGACTCATGAATCTATTCTCCCAGGGACATGAGAGGGAACAGGGGACTTATGACTCTATTCTCCCAGGGACAAGAGAGGGTACAGAGGTGTCACCGCTCTATTCTCCCAGGGACATGAGAGGGTACAGGGGACTCATGACTCTTTTCTCCCTGGGAAATGAGAGGGTACAGGGGACTTATGACTCTATGCTCCCAGGGACATAAGAGGGTACAGGGGACTCATTACTCTATTCTCCAAGAGACATAAGAGGGTACAGAGGTGTCATCGCTCTACTCTCCCAGGGACAAGACAGGGAACAGGGGACTCATGGCTCTATTCTCCCAGGGACATGAGAGGGAACAGGAGACTCATGACTCTATTCTCCCAGCGACAAGAGAGGGTACATGGGACTCATGACTCTATTCTCCCAGGGACTTGAGAGGGTAGAGGGGACTCATGACTCTATTCTCCCAAGGACATGAGAGGGCACAGGGGACTCATGACTCTATTCTCCCAGGGACATGAGAGGGTACAGGGGATTCATGACTCTATTCTCCCCGGGATATGAGTAGGGTACAGAGGAGTAATGACTGTATTCTCCCATGAACATGAGGTAGTACAGAGGTGTCACAACTCCATTCCCCCAGGGACATGAGAGGGTACAGGGGTGTCATGACTCTATTTTCCCAGGGATATGAGAGGGTACAGGGGTCTCATGACTCTTTTCTCCCAGGGACATGAGAGGGTACAGGGGACTCATGACTCTATTCTCCCAGGGCCATGACAGTGTAAAGAGGTGTCACCACTCTATTCTCACAGGGACATAAGAGGTGTTAGAAATGGGATCCCTGGCTGGCCAGGGCTTGCGCCAAAGTCAGTCTGAGACCACCACTTCCACGTCAGGGCAAGGGAGTTACACACCAAGATAACGCCTGCTCACCCCCTTGGTAACGTAGCACGAGCAGTAAGGATAAACTCGGAGGCAATGTGAGTTAAGTGTTTGCGCACGCACCCCGAGCAACAACACCCAAGGCCCACCACAAAGGAAACTCCACACAAGGTTATATCTAAAAATAGCCTTTGTATTACACCAAAACACAATAGATAAAAACACACACTTTACAATGTGCTAATAGGCACGGGCAGAATTTACAGGGGATATGTACAAGACAGGGCCACCTGGATCACTGTCAGGAATCAGCACTTTTAGAACATAGAACTTAGAACATATAATAATAATAACTTTTAGCACACAACCAGTAACTACCACCACTACAACTATAACTACAACCAGTAAGTACCACCTACGCAACCCTAACCACCTTAGGAGAATATTGTGCAGGAAAACAGGACCTCACTAGCACCACCTGTACTAGGAAGAACAACCACCTAAGTATCACAATACCTGTAGGGGTATAAGCATGGGAACAAAACACATGATGCATAAACATACATTCAGCGGTGTAAGAACAAGGCACATCATGCATCAACAACACATTCAGAGGTGCAGCACAGGAGAACACATGATGTATAACCAACACATTCAGAGGTGTAGGGAAGGAAAACACAATTGAGCAAAAATTACATTAGTCACCACCTGTGACTGTCCCTAGGCCAACTGGCCTCTCTAGGGCTAGGACGCCCTGTGTCTCAGTGTCAAGGGTGCCTAAACGTGGCAGCTGCCCACGAAGTGCTGGGCAGCTGTAGAACAATGATGGGGGCCACGTTGGAGCCTCACAGGTTCCGAACAACTGAGATGCCCACTTGAGCCTCGTGGGCTCTCCCAACAAGCAATGCCCTGAGCCTCTCTGGGTTCTAAACAACAGTGGCACTCAAGGGCCTCTTCTGGGCTTGTAAAACAAATATGCCACCTCACTAGGGGAGCGGCCCCCTGCCTGCCAGGGCCGCTCTCCCCTGGACACTGCCTTTGACGACGTTGGAGTCCCTCTCGGGGGACTCTGAATTAGATGGAGACTCCTGGCCTTAGAGTCCCGCTCTGGGGCCTCGTGACAAATGCGGCGCTCAAGAGCCTCTCTGGGCTCTAAACAAGGGATGCGCCTGGAGCCTCGTGGGCTCGAGCCAATTCCTGTTGCCGTTGGTGGAGCCCTCCCCTCCCCCCTTGGGGGACTCGGGAATCGTAAATACCTCCAAGAGCCTCGTGGGCTCTCTACACGAATGCGGCCGTCATTGGGGCCTTGCTGGACTCAGGAGAAACAAGCAATGCCCCTGAGCCAAGACGCCCACATTCACCGGGCCTCTTGTGATGCGGCGGCTCTCCTTCTTCCCCGGAGCCTCGGCTGCTCCGTCTGTACTGCGGCCGGTCTCCTGGGCGGCTCTCCTCTACACACGGAAGCCTCGGTTACTGCAGGACTCCTCCGGTGGTCGCTCTGGTGCTGGTTACCACGGGGCTCTCCTTTACTCCTGGAAGCCCCGTGGAAGGCGACGGCTGCTGCACTCTTCTTCTCTCCTTCCCTCACCGGAGCGCAGGGTGGGCTCCTGTCCGCTTCCGGTTGTCCCTCGGTCCCGACCCCGGGCCTGTCTGACTTCCGGTTTCGGTGCTCTGTGGCCCACGGGCCGCGGCGGTGAATGCGGGTAGACACACGAGGGGTAGGCTCCCTCTAATTAAATAAATAATTATGCCGGCAAGGTCCCTGGCGGCGGGGGCAGCCATCAGGGGTCAACCAAGGGCTGGCACATGGCAAAACGCGGCCTGGTGAGCCATGAAAGGAAAATAAAGGCTCTACCAAGCGCTTAGAGGAAGAATCAAGCGCTCCCAGACTCTAGGCACAATTACAGCGCTCCCCAGCGCTACAAGGTTCCAGGGGCCAGGGCAAAGCGCTCCTCAGCGCGAGGGTGCCTCAAAGGGTACAACCAGTCCTTCAGGAGGTGGGGGGGCAGGGCTGTGCCCAGAGCCAGCTCACAGGGTCCTCTAGGCAGGGAGGCAATCCCCCGTGCCGGTCCTCCTGGCGCCCGGCAGCAGCCCCCCTCAATACAGGATTTCAGAGGAGAGAACAAATTGTAAGGGGACACAGCCCCTTCTCATACATGAAATCCATTTGTCTGTAGGTGCAGGGTGGGGGAGAAACCAGTCGCAGCTGGTTTTGGAACACCCTTGATGTGCTCAGCCCCTCACTCTATTCACTGGCAGGGCTAGGGTCGTTAGACGCACCACAGGGGGCGGAGCCCGCATTGTGTGGGGAAAGCCCAGCCCTATTCAGGATCCAGGTGCACTCCTCCCCAGCCATCAGCATGCTCATCTCCACACTCACCACCGGGCAGACCCATCATGACTCATGGAGCCTGGCATCCCAGCCAGCTCCAGCCAATCACACGCCAGCACCTTTACAGCACACTCACAGCCATGTCTAGCAGTGGCACTTCCACATTAGACACATACACGCCGCATACATCATTTCGCAGCATTCAATCACACGAGTCCGCACATACCAGACTTGAGCCTTTACACACCACGCATCAGAAACTACCAGGGACACATACATTCCCCATGCATTCCTATGGGATGGCAGGCCTATCTCACTACATGCACTCAGAGTGCGCACGCTCTTTCCACTGGGACACAGTGAAAGTGTGCAGAACCCTAAAATCACCATCACCAGGTCACCATTAAAAGCAAAACGTTTAGGGGTGAACCTGCCAGAAGGGCCAAGTCCAACTAGAGGGTACTGGGGACTCAGGACTTTATTCTCCCAGGGACATGATGGAGTACAGGGGTCTCATTAATTTTTTCTCCCAGGGACATGAGAGGGTAAAGGGGACTCAGGACTCTATTCTCCCAGGGACATGAGAGGGTACAGGGGACTCAGGACTCTATTCTCCCAGGGACATGACAGGGAACAGGAGACGCATGGCTCTATTCTCCCAGGGACATGAGAGGGTACAGGGGACTCATGACTCTATTCTCCCAGGGACATGAGAGGGTATAGGGGACTCATGACTCTATTCTCACAGGGACATGAGAGGGTACAGGGGACTCATGACTCTATTCTCACAGGGACCTGAGAGGGTAAAGGGGACTCATTACTTTATTCTCCCAGGGACATGATAGGGTACAGGGGACTCATGACTCTATTCTCCCCGGGACATGAGAGGGTACAGGGGACTCAGGACTCTTTTCTCCCTGGGACATGAGAGGGTACAGGGGACTCATGAATCTATTCTCCCAGGGACATGAGAGGGAACAGGGGACTTATGACTCTATTCTCCCAGGGACAAGAGAGGGTACAGAGGTGTCACCGCTCTATTCTCCCAGGGACATGAGAGGGTACAGGGGACTCATGACTCTTTTCTCCCTGGGAAATGAGAGGGTACAGGGGACTTATGACTCTATGCTCCCAGGGACATAAGAGGGTACAGGGGACTCATTACTCTATTCTCCAAGAGACATAAGAGGGTACAGAGGTGTCATCGCTCTACTCTCCCAGGGACAAGACAGGGAACAGGGGACTCATGGCTCTATTCTCCCAGGGACATGAGAGGGAACAGGAGACTCATGACTCTATTCTCCCAGCGACAAGAGAGGGTACATGGGACTCATGACTCTATTCTCCCAGGGACTTGAGAGGGTAGAGGGGACTCATGACTCTATTCTCCCAAGGACATGAGAGGGCACAGGGGACTCATGACTCTATTCTCCCAGGGACATGAGAGGGTACAGGGGATTCATGACTCTATTCTCCCCGGGATATGAGTAGGGTACAGAGGAGTAATGACTGTATTCTCCCATGAACATGAGGTAGTACAGAGGTGTCACAACTCCATTCCCCCAGGGACATGAGAGGGTACAGGGGTGTCATGACTCTATTTTCCCAGGGATATGAGAGGGTACAGGGGTCTCATGACTCTTTTCTCCCAGGGACATGAGAGGGTACAGGGGACTCATGACTCTATTCTCCCAGGGCCATGACAGTGTAAAGAGGTGTCACCACTCTATTCTCACAGGGACATAAGAGGTGTTAGAAATGGGATCCCTGGCTGGCCAGGGCTTGCGCCAAAGTCAGTCTGAGACCACCACTTCCACGTCAGGGCAAGGGAGTTACACACCAAGATAACGCCTGCTCACCCCCTTGGTAACGTAGCACGAGCAGTAAGGATAAACTCGGAGGCAATGTGAGTTAAGTGTTTGCGCACGCACCCCGAGCAACAACACCCAAGGCCCACCACAAAGGAAACTCCACACAAGGTTATATATAAAAATAGCCTTTGTATTACACCAAAACACAATAGATAAAAACACACACTTTACAATGTGCCAACAGGCACGGGCAGAATTTACAGGGGATATGTACAAGACAGGGCCACCTGGAGCACTGTCAGGAATCAGCACTTTTAGAACATAGAACTTAGAACCTATAATAATAATAACTTTTAGCACACAACCAGTAACTACTGGTAACAGGTAAGTACCACCTACGCAACCCTAACCACCTTAGGAGAATATTGCGCAGGAAACCAGGACCTCACTAGCACCACCTGTACTAGGAAGAACAACCACCTAAGTATCACAATACCTGTAGGGGTATAAGCATGGGAACAAAACACATGATGCATAAACATACATTCAGCGGTGTAAGAACAAGGCACATCATGCATCAACAACACATTCAGAGGTGCAGCACAGGAGAACACATGATGTATAACCAACACATTCAGAGGTGTAGGGAAGGAAAACACAACTGAGCAAAAATCACATTAGTCACCACCTGTGACTGTCCCTAGGCCAACAGGCCTCTCTAGGGCTAGGACGCCCTGTGTCTCAGTGTCAAGGGTGCCTAAACGTGGCAGCTGCCCACGAAGTGCTGGGCAGCTGTAGAACAATGATGGGGGCCACGTTGGAGCCTCGCAGGCTCTGAACAACTGAGATGCCCACTTGAGCCTCGTGGGCTCTCCCAACAAGCAATGCCCTGAGCCTCTCTGGGCTCTAAACAACAGTGGCACTCAAGGGCCTCTTCTGGGCTTGTAAAACAAATATGCCACCTCACTAGGGGAGCGGCCCCCTGCCTGCCAGGGCCGCTCTCCCCTGGACACTGCCTTTGACGACGTTGGAGTCCCTCTCGGGGGACTCTGAATTAGATGGAGACTCCTGGCCTTAGAGTCCCGCTCTGGGGCCTCGTGACAAATGCGGCGCTCAAGAGCCTCTCTGGGCTCTAAACAAGGGATGCGCCTGGAGCCTCGTGGGCTCGAGCCAATTCCTGTTGCCGTTGGTGGAGCCCTCCCCTCCCCCCTTGGGGGACTCGGGAATCGGAAATACCTCCAAGAGCCTCGTGGGCTCTCTACACGAATGCGGCCGTCATTGGGGCCTTGCTGGACTCAGGAGAAACAAGCAATGCCCCTGAGCCAAGACGCCCACACTCACCGGGCCTCTTGTGATGCGGCGGCTCTCCTTCTTCCCCGGAGCCTCGGCTGCTCCGTCTGTACTGCGGCCGGTCTCCTGGAGCAGCTCTCCTCTACACACGGAAGCCTCGCTTACTGCAGGACTCCTCCGGTGGTCGCTCTGGTGCTGGTTACCACGGGGCTCTCCCTTACTCCTGGAAGCCCTGTGGAAGGCGCCGGCTGCGGCCCTCTTCTTCTCTCCTTCCCTCACCGGAGCGCAGGGTGGGCTCCTGTCCGCTTCCAGTTGTCCCTCGGTCCCGACCCCGGGCCTGTCTGACTTCCGGTTTCGGTGCTCTCTGGCCCACGGGCCGCGGCGGTGAATGCGGGGAGACACACGAGGGGTAGGCTCCCTCTAATTAAATAAATAATTATGCCGGCAAGGTCCCTGGCGGCGGGGGCAGCCATCAGGGGTCAACCAAGGGCAGGCACACGGCAAAACGCGGCCTGGTGAGCCGTGAAAGGAAAATAAAAGCGCTACCAAGTGCTTAGAGGAAGAATCAAGCGCTCCCAGACTCTAGGCACAATTACAGCGCTCCCCAGCACTACAAGGTTCCAGGGGCCAGGGCAAAGCGCTCCTCAGCGCGAGGGTGCCCCAAAGGGTACAACCAGTCCTTCAGGAGGTGGGGGGGCAAGGCTGTGCCCAGAGCCAGCTCACAGGGTCCTCTAGGCAGGGAGGCAATACCCCGTGCCGGTCCTCCTGGCGCCCGGCAGCAGCCCCCCTCAATACAGGATTTCAGAGGAGAGAACAAATTGTAAGGGGACACAGCCCCTTCTTATACATGAAATCCATTTGTCTGTAGGTGCAAGGTGGGGGAGAAACCAGTCGCAGCTGGTTTTGGAGCACCCTTGATGTGCTCAGCCCCTCACTCTATTCACTGGCAGGGCTAGGGTCGTTAGACGCACCACAGGGGGCGGAGCCCGCATTGTGTGGGGAAAGCCCAGCCCTATTCAGGCCCCAGGTGCACTTCTCCCCAGCCATCAGCATGCTCATCTCCACACTCACCACCGGGCAGACCCATCATGACTCATGGAGCCTGGCATCCCAGCCAGCTCCAGCCAATCACACGCCAGCACCTTTACAGCACACTCACAGCCATGTCTAGCAGTGGCACTTCCACATTAGACACATACACGCCGCTTACATCATTTCGCAGCATTCAATCACACGAGTCCGCACATACCAGACTTGAGCCTTTACACACCACGCATCAGAAACTACCAGGGACACATACATTCCCCATGCATTCCTATGGGATGGCAGGCCTATCTCACTACATGCACTCAGAGTGCGCACGCACTCTTCACTGGGACACAGTGAAAGTGCGCAGAACCCTAAAATCACCATCACCAGGTCACCATTAAAAGCAAAACGTTTAGGGGTGAACCCTCCAGAAGGGCCAAGTCCAACTAGAGGGTACTGGGGACTCAGGACTTTATTCTCCCAGGGACATGATGGAGTACAGAGGTGGCACTGCTCTATTCTCCAAGGGACATGAAAGGGTACAGAGGTGACACTGCTCTATTCTCCCAGGGACATGACAGGGAAGAGGAGACACATGCCTCTATTCTCCCAGGGACATGAGGGCGTACAGGGGACTCATGACTCTATTCTCCCAGGGACATGAGAGGGGACAGGGAATTGATGACTCTGTTCTCCCAGGGACATGAGAGAGTACAGAGGTGTCACCACTCTATTCTCCCAGGGACTTGACAGAGGACAGGGGACTTATGACTCTTTTCTCACAGGGACATGAGAGCGTACAGGGGACTCATGACTCTATTCTCCCAGGGACATGAGAGGGTACAGGGGACTCATGACTCTATTTTCACAGGGACATGAGAGGGTAAAGGGGACTCATTACTTTATTCTCCCAGCGACATAAGAGGGTACAGAGGTGTCACCACTCTCTTGTCCCAGGGACATGAGAGGGTACAGGGGACTCATGACTCTGTTCTCCCAGGGACATGAGACGGTACAGGGGACTCAGGACTCTTTTCTCCCTGGGACATGAGAGGGTACAGGGGACACATGAATCTATTCTCCCAGGGACAAGAGAGGGTACAGAGGTGTCACCGCTCTATTCTCCCAGGGACATGAGAGGGTAGAGGGGACTCATGACTCTTTTCTCCCTGGGAAATGAGAGGGTACAGGGGACTTATGACTCTATGCTCCCAGGGACATAAGAGGGTACAGGGGACTCATGACTCTATTTTCCCAGGGACATGAGAGGGTACAGAGGTGTCACTGCTCTATTCTCCCAGGGACATGACAGGGAACAGGAGACACATTGCTCTATTCTCCCAGGGACATGAGAGGGAATAGGAGACTCATGACTCTATTATCCCAGGGACATGAGGGCGTACAGGGGACTCATGACTCTATTCTGCCATGGACATGAGAGGGGACAGGGGATTGATGACTCTGTTCTCCCAGGGACATGAGAGAGTACAGAGGTATCACCACTCTATTCTCCCAGGGACTTGACAGAGGACAGGGGACTCATGACTCTTTTCTCACAGGGACATGAGAGCGTACAGGGGACTCATGACTCTATTCTCCCAGGGACATGAGAGGGTACAGGGGACTCATCACTCTATTCCCACAGGGACATGAGAGGGTAAAGGGGACTCATGATTCTATTCTCCCAGGGACATGAGAGGGTAGAGGGGACTCATGACTCTTTTCTCCCAGGGAAATGAGAGGGTACAGGGGACTTATGACTCTATGCTCCCAGGGACATAAGAGGGTACAGGGGACTCATGACTCTATTCTCCCAGGGACATGAGAGGGTACAGAGGTGTCACTGCTCTATTCTCCCAGGGACATGACAGAGAACAGGAGAGACATGGTTCTATTCTCCCAGGGACATGAGAGGGAACAGGAGACTCATGACTCTAATATCCCAGGGACATGAGGGCGTACAGGGGACTCATGACTCTATTCTCCCAGGGACATGAGAGGGGACAGGGGATTGATGACTCTGTTTTAGTGGAGAAGTGTGGCTCACTGGTTAGAGGAGGCTGACCCTGATGCAGAGGTCAGACCCGGAACCAGGATTCAATTCCCGACGCAGCAGGGTCTTGAGCTCAAAATGTCCACGGACTCGATAATTCTCGCCTCGGTGCCTACTCAAATCATGAGTTCACACTCTGCAACTCTGGGCAATAGCTTGCTTAATCTCCACTACGGTCCCACTGCGATGGGATGCCTGGTCTTCACCTTGGGGATGCCCAGTAGGGGCTATCTCGCAGGGAAAGCCAGGACGGGTTCCCAAAGCAAGCGCTAAGAGACCTGTAGGTGATTTGGCGCTATATAAATCGAAATTAACATAACATAACATAACATAACTCTATTCTCCCAGGGACATGAGTAGGGTACAGAGGAGTCATGACTCTATTCTCCCATGAACATGAGCAAGTACAGAGGTGTCACAACTCCATTCCCCCAGGGACATGACAGGGTATAGGGGAGTCATGACTCTATTCTCCCAGGGACATGAGTGGGTACAGGGGACTCATGACTCTATTCTCCCAGGGACAAGAGAGGGTACAGAGGTGTCACCGCTCTATTCTCCCAGGGACATGAGAGGGTAGAGGGGACTCATGACTCTTTTCTCCCAGGGAAATGAGAGGGTACAGGGACCTCATGACTCTATGCTCCCAGGGACATAAGAGAGTACAGGGGACTCATGACTCCTTTCTCCCAGGGACATGAGAGGGTACAGAGGTGTCAACGCTCAATTCTCCAAGGGGCATGAAAGGGTACAGAGGTGTCACTGCTCTATTCTCCCAGGGACATGAGAGGGAACAGAAGATTCATGACTCTATTATCCCAGGGACATGAGGGCGTAGAGGGGACTCATGAATCTATTCTCACAGGGACATGGGAGGGTACAGGGGACTCATGACTCTATTCTCCCATGAACATGAGAGTGGACAGGGGATTGATGACTCTGTTCTCCCAGGGACATGAGAGAGTACAGAGGTGTCACCACTTTATTCTCCCAGGGACTTTACAGAGGACAGGGGACTCATGACTCTTTTCTCCCAGTGAAATGAGAGGGTACAGGGGTCTCATGACTTTATTCTCACAGGGACATGAGAGCGTACAGGGGACTCATGACTCTATTCTCCCAGCGACATGAGAAGGTACATAAGACTCATGACTCTATTCTCCCAGGGACATGAGAGGGAGGAGGGGACACACAAATCTATTCTCCCATGGATATGAGAGGGTACAGGGGAGTCATGACTCTATTCTCCCAGGGGCATGAGTGGGTACAGGGGTCTCATGACTCTTTTCTACCAGGGACATGAGAGGGTACAGGGGATTCATGACTCTATTCTCCCAGGGACATAAGAGGGTAAAGAGGTGTCACCACTCTATTCTTCCAGGGACATGAGAGGGTACAGTGGACTCAGGACTCTATTCTCCCAAGGACATGAGAGGGTACAGGGGACTCATGACTCTATTCTCCTAGGGACATGAGAGCGTGCAGGGGACTCATGACTCTATTCTCCTAGAGACATGAGAGGGTACATGGGACTCATGACTCTATTCTCCCAGGGACATGAGAGGGTACAGGGGATTCATGACTCTATTCTCCCAGCGACATGAGTAGGTTACAGAGGAGTAATGACTCTATTCTCCCATGAACATGAGGTAGCACAGAGGTGTCACAACTCCATTCCCCCAGGGACATAAGAGGGTACAGGGGTGTCCTTACTCTATTCTCCCAGGGACATAAGAGGGTTCAGGGGACTCATGACTATTTTCTCAGAGACATGAGCGGAAACATGGGTCTCCTGACTCTTTTCTCCCAGGGACATGAGAGGGTAAAGAGGCGTCACCACTCTATTCTCACAGGGACATGAGAGGTGTTAGAAATGGGATCCCTGGCTGGCCAGGGCTTTCGCCAAAGTCAGTCAGAGACCACCACTTCCACGTCAGGGCAAGGGAGTTACACACCAAGATAACCCCTGCTCACCCCCTTGGTAACGTAGCACGAGCAGTAAGGCTAAACTCGGAGGCGATGTGAGTTAAGTGTTTGCACATGCACCCCCAGCAACAACACCCAAGGCCCACCACAAAGGAAACTCCACACAAGGTTATATATAAAAATAGCCTTTGTATTACACCAAAACACATTAGATAAAAACACACACTTTACAATGTGCCAACAGGCACAGGCAGAATTTACAGGGGATATGTACAGGACAGGGCCACCTGGATCACTGTCAGGAATCAGCACTTTTAGAACATAGAACTTAGAACATATAATAATTATCACTTTTAGCACACAACCAGTGAATTGAATTGAATTGAATTGTAATTGTTCTTATATAGTGCATGGCTACCCGGGAGCATCCCAGCGCTTGAAGCCGCAGAAGCAGAGAAGCTGGTATTGTTCTAGTGTATTCTTAGTTATTAGGTTTCGGGAATAGCCATGTCTTCAATTTCCTGCGGAAGGTGAGGAGGTTAGGCTCTTGCCGCAGAAAGAGGGGCAGAGAATTCCAAAGTTTTGATGCATTGTAGGAGAAGAGGCGACCTCCAGATCGCGACTTTCTGATTCTGGGAACTTCTGCCAAGTTGAGATCATTGGACCACAGATTCCTGGATATATTGTAGGGTCTAATAAGGTTGGCAAAGACTGGAGGACCCTTACCCTGAAGATTTTTAAGGGCGATACAAAGGGCCTTAAAATGTATCCGTTCTTTTACCGGCTGCCAGTGAAGTAATCTTAGTGCTGGTTTAGCTGAGGGGCGATGGTTAGTGCCAGTCAGCATTCTCGCTGCTGAATTCTGGACCACTTGGAGCTTACAGATCACAGAGGCCGGGGCTCCCAGATAGATCGCATTTCCATAGTCAAGCCTGGATAAGATCAAGGCTTGGACTAGGATACTTTTGGCCTTATCCGGCAGCTGGAGCAGAATATTACGTATAGATTTTAACAGGACAAAACAGGTGGCCGCTGTTTTCCTTGCTTGTACTTTGAACAAGAGATCCTCGTCTAACCAGAGTCCTAGACTTTTGATCTCCTTTCTAGGAGTAGGCCCAGGGCCCACACAGGGGGGCCAAAGTGTAGCACCATTAAAAAATGCTTGTCTGCCTAGCAGCATAAGTTCGGTCTTCTCACCGTTAAGTTTAAGGTGAGACTGGCTCATCCAATTGGCCACTTCCTCCAGACAGACACTTAGACTCGTTGGGGACAGCTCTGCTTGGCTCAGAGAGACGACGAGCTGCGTGTCGTCGGCATAGCTAACCAATTCGATCCCATAGGGAGCCACTATCTCCGCTAAAGGGGACATGCACACATTAAAAAGTGTGGGGCTGAGGGAAGAACCCTGAGGAACCCCATACTGCAGAGGTAGGGGAGAGGAATGGCAATCACCCTCAAACACCTTAAAATACCTTTCCTGCAGGAATGATTCAAGCCATGCGAGGGCCTTTCCCGAGACTCCGAGTTTGTTTAGACGGGCCAAGAGGATGCGGTGATTCACCGTATCAAAGGCGGCGCTGAGGTCCAGGAGGATAATGGCCACATTGCCACCTGCGTCCAGAATCCTCCTGGACTCCTCAACCACCTTTACAAGCGCCGTCTCCGTCCCTTGCCCAGGGCGGAAGCCTGTTTGGGATGGATGGAGGAGATTAAAATCTTCGAGAAAAGCGGACAGTTGGTGAGCCGGGTTTGACGTAAGGTTGGACATAAGACGTCAATAAAGATGTCTCTAAGAACTGGCCGTTCTTACAGTGCTTTACAGGAGTTCTAGGATGAAATCAAAACAAAAGCAAGGGGGATTTCCCAGGTTGCTGGAGGTTTGGATTTATTTAGAGAACTCGTTGTGCTTTCTAGGGTGCCGGGGAAGTAGCCTTGCTTAATGTGACAGCATGTGCTACGACTGAATATGGATGTGATTATTATGCCGTTGTATGGATATTATTGATTATAACCGGACAAGGGCATAAAATAGTAATATCGATTTAGGCTCCTGGATAAAAACACAACACCCACTCCACGATCTAATGTCCATCATTACTAAAACTAAGCATTAGTAAACATATAAAAGTGCATGTGTATTTCAACCCACCCCAAAATACATTTTTAGCATTTGAAATGGTGCATAGATATACACGAAAATTGATTATAGGTACTGTACGCTATTCAAGCAGTGTAATCATTCAGTAAAAAAGATGCATATATATATCAGCATGAATGATTTGCGAAATTTACACATGAAATGTCTCTTAATACAGAAAAGAAGGCCGAGTCCATTCCATCACATATAAATACAGTTGCTGTAAATGTGCTAGAGGCTGATGTGACATATTGTCTTTAGACTTCCTAAAATAGAAGCTCTGTTCTCTAAGAATAGTTCTACTTCAAGCAGAGTACATGTGCCAGAAAAAAAGGTAAATATTTTGCAATCGGGAAAAAAAATAATTTCGCTTTCAGGGGAGAGAAAAAATATAGTTCCAAATATGTTCAGTAGCTTTTGTTTATCAAAGCCGAAGACCGAATTCAGAGTTCAGGGAACGCTGTGTACTAGTTTGCTTAAAAAGGTATTCTTTTTGTTAGGGTGAAACATCATTTCAGACAGACTCCCCAAAAAGTTGTCTACGGCTTCAGGTGAAAGTTCGATTAAGTTCGAAAATGCCGCAACTGAGCAGTCTCGAGCATGATTGCTATCGTCGATGTCAGGATCAGCAATGCTCACAGAAGGTCGTACCTGGGTGATGTTGCTTTCATCTCGTACTTCACTACCCTCTAATCGCAGTGGTGAAGTCTCAACGAATGCCGTCATCAGAATGGGTAGCCGCTGGGGACAACACGATGCATGAGCCGTTACAGGACTTAGCAAAGTATCTGTATCCAATGGTACTGCTGATGGTAGTGTAAGACAGACGTCCAACACGCATTCCTCTCCGCATAGCATACATCGAAGCACAGGTAAGATGCAATTCTGCCAGATGGGTCTGAATGAAAGAAACCAGGTCATATTCAGATCTCTTAGCTGGGCTAATCCAAGGACTTTAGTTATGCGGTCCCGATAGCGTATAGCTAGGATCGTTTCTTCCATCGTTGCTGGAGTCTTGTCTGCAACTTGGCTTGCCATATCGGAGCAGAAGTATCAAAAATAAAATTCCTGCTACGAGACCCAATAAAAGTGTTAGGCCGCCAAAGACAGAATGGACAAAATTAGGAAAAATGCCCAGAACTGTTTCGAAGGGTGTTAACAGTCCCAAAAAAATTGTCTTAAATATATGTGGGACACCGCTGGTATCAGACATATTTAGAATTTGGCTTAGCATTTCTGCGAAATGCACTGGGCAATTTGATGATAAAAGAGTATGTATCTCCGCCGTTGTCCTTGCAACTTGCAGATCATACATTTCTTTTGATGACGTCAAGGGCACAGTTGTCTGTAAAAGAACAGATTTTATTCTGCTTAAAGTATCAATTCTAATAGAAGAGATATTCAAAAAAGGCCAAATCTTCGCCTCCGTGTCTGGAGTGCTCTTTGGATACAATACTTGCATACAGCAAGTGACCATGGAACTAACGCTCACGAGATAAGCTTTTCCTGGCACCATGCCACAACATCTGTGGTCCACTTTTAGAATATAGCTCCCGTTAGAAAGCCGTCTAAAGAATGGCTCTATTCGAGTTGCAGGTGTGCCATGCTGGTGACATGAAAGGTTATTTGAAGTCCCCTCACAGGCCCCATTCAAGTTAATACCTTGACAAAGAAGTATACCACTTACTGATCGTTTACAATTGTTACCACTAAGAAATACATTCTGTTCCTTTGCACTATAACATGTGTGTGTGTAAGGTAATTTCCATGATGACTTAATGTACCCTTTACCCAACCTTTCATACTGGCCTGCTGGTATATACTCTTGACAGAATTTAAATTGGAAAGTTGTTATCGGAATTGTTATTATTCCGTGTATTATCCATTCAATGACAGGTCTTTCGGACATTGTCAATGGTAATCTCTCAAGTTTTTCAATGCTCAGATTTGTATACTCTGCTCCTTTTTGTGCCAAACTGATTTGTGTATCAGTAAGGTTAAAGATAGAGAATAATGACGTTGTGTTGATTAAACGCCAGGGCACGTAGCCTGAATGCAGATTTTGCAACGTCCAGCCAAGCTGTCCAATAGAATGCAATTGGGACTGACCGTGTTGTAACATTAGTAAGTCCTGCTCTATTATATCAATAGCAAATGATACAATACTGTCCAGTGAATATATTCTGGAAGACAGAGTCATTAACCCATTGTCCACAACAGAAAGTGATTTTTCCAAATTGATACAATCAATTTCTTGTATTTTTTCTACTGTTTCAATGTGCATTATTTTCCAAGCTTCGTTGTATGCAGCGTATACACCGGCCGCTATGAAACGTTTTTGACGCTGTTTGCGAGGTCCCATTATGAAATCACGCAAGTCAGCACCGTCTTTAAGTAAAGTCAAGTGTTGCTTAATTTCTGCCAGTGTGGATGTGTGTAGCCATTCGAGGCAGAGTTTTCCTACACTGTATGTTGTAACTATCCCTGGTTGTTGTCTCTGGGAGTATCTAAGGTATGGCCTGGTCAATTGTAACCCCTGTAATTTGTTCAGGAATCTATCTTGACAGCTATTTGTGTCTGTGGGCCAGATCAACCATTTTTTCCAATCAGGATGTGTTCTGTTTTGGTTAAAAATATGGGATACGTCTATCTCAACATCTGTAGTGTTATTACCGTCAGGAGTTGGCTTTGGAATAGACGGTTTGTTTAAGTCTTTAATTTTGGCTAGGCCAAGACAGGTTGTCTGTTGAATGGTGTCATTCAAGGATATAATTTGTTCTGGGATCATACAGGCTCTAAATAATGATTCTAAACCTTGGACCTGCCAATCTTTGGTACCCCAGATGGCTTTTGTTTCAATGTTGTTTTTCCAGAAATCAAAACCAAATATAGTCATTTTTTCATAAAATGCTTCTGAATAGATTAATTTAGTGTTTGTCAGCATTGTTTTCATTCCTGTCTTATTTAACATTTTAAAATAAAACGTTTCTGCATCACTTGTGTTAAACCCTGAGAAGTATGGGAATTTCTCGTAAAATATTTTCGAACTGCCTTTTTGGTGGAGTTGCACAATGTTCCCATTGATTATAATTAAAAACATTTCTAGGTTGAGCAGATTTATGCAAATAATGATGTGCAAAGTGGTTGTAGCAGTACAT
Source organism: Lissotriton helveticus (assembly GCF_964261635.1). Lineage (NCBI taxonomy): Eukaryota > Metazoa > Chordata > Amphibia > Caudata > Salamandridae > Lissotriton > Lissotriton helveticus. The sequence goes on along the minus strand of NC_136061.1, from coordinate 3,280,084 downwards.
TTCTTCATAATTCGATGAACCCTGCAAGTAATCATGTTCTGTAAATTTTGCTGACATAACTAAATCTGACATCATATCATTAATACTTTCAAAGTCCCAATCATCAGAGAATGTGCTCGGTTTTGCAAAGTCACTTAATGAAACCTTAAACTGGTGTGGATACTTCAAGAGCTCGACCGGGCCATAGATTTTGTAATCTGTTTTGTCCCAAGCTACCCCACTGGGTATTGGATTGGCTGTGACCTTCACGGATGATAGTTCTCTTTTCTCGATGTGAGATGATTTGTGTGGCTTTAGGACCAAGTTGATGTTCTGACTTGCTGTGTCCATTGTACTGTATTTTCCTTCAATAACATTTCCCAAACAAAGACCCATGATGAGCCAAAGCAGGAGGAAAAGTACACCTAACACAATCCAAAATTCAATCCATGGAGAAATCAGATAGGTTTCTTTGAGTTGATGAAAGAGTTCTGTTACTTTGTCTTTAATAGTTTTTGTTGTTGGCTGTTCTTCAGGCTCGCTTGGATCCTCAGAAAAGTCATCGAAATTGATGAAGTAGCCAGATGCAGTTCTGTCAATTGTTGGAATTGCTTCCGGATTTTTATTTGCTTTTGCATCTTTTGTTTCATTAGCATAGTCTGAGGCTACATCGTTGTAGACAGGCGTTTCTTGACGAACTGTTGAAATTTGGGTTTCAAGAGGCACAAGTTCCATGGCATTGTTGCATAGTCCTTTTTTATTCACTGCAGGTTTATCAAATGTGATTAGTCTCTCAGTTTGAACCTCTTGTATTGCAGCAAGTTTTGGTGTTCTGCTACATCTTGGGAGTCCACTGGGCCTACTACTTATTATTGGCCACATGATTGTGGTTTTACCAGGTCGATGGATACAACTCGGTTCTCCTTTTTACCAGCAAGGGGCGGTAGTACTACTGATCTTGTTCCGCTGACAGCTAAGACAGGTACTGCTTTTCTGTAAGAAGGCCCAAATTCCTTCTTCACCGCTATTTTCTCTCTGACTAGATCCCCAATCTTTGGAATCCAGACAGGCCTTGCTGGGACAGGTGGTTTCTCTTCAGTGGCTGTTGGCTGCTGTTTTAGCTTTATGTTGCTCAGGTCTTTTCTTGTTTCATTTAAGTCCTGTAAAATAGCCAAACGATCTTTGATATCAGTGCATTTTTCTTCTACCACTGAAGTCTGACTATCTAAGTCCTGAATATGCATTCTAGTACCGAACAATAGTTCGTACGGGCTGAAACCTTTTAGAGAATTTCTTGGCAGATTATTAAGACTACGTTGGACACTTGTTAAATGTTGGACCCACCCATCACCCGAACCTAATACCCTCGCCGTTATAGATTGCTTTATGTCTCGGTTTTTTCTTTCCACAATCCCATTTCCCTCAGGATGGAAGGGACAAGAGTACCGCAATGCAATGCCCATGCTGGTCATGGCCTCCTTATAAGCTTGGGAGCTAAAAGCAGGACCCTGATCAGAATGTAGCATGCCAATTGCGTATGTGCCGATATAGACTCGCAAATCTTTTATAACAGTTCTGGCGTCAGCCGAGCGCTGGTGTCTACATTTTAAGTGAATCTAGTCTTAAATAATATACATTGGGACGCATTTTTCCTGTTTGATTTTGCGCATAGATTGCCTTATGCTTTCTAATAGGGGTCCTTGCACTACTTCGGCCGGTTCGCCACTGCGATCTCTGTTGCAGTTTTGACAGTTTAGTGCAAATTTGTGATTATGCAAGCTCATTCCCGGCCACCAGTATTCTGATTGTAATTCTGTCAGAGATTTTTTGATCATCTGATGCCTTAGACCTAATCCCATATGTGCTTCTTGTATTAAGACGATTCTCCTGTTCGTGTTTGGAATTACTCTATCCCCCACTCCAGGGATTCGAGCAAAAGGAACGGAGTTTGCATCAATTATGTATGTATAATTGAGTGGATAGTTCACGGGTAGTGCTGCACAGTCGCCTTTTGAAGACGTTTTTACCGCCAGCATGGTTTCCCCGTCTATTTATTTTTCTGAATGCTTTTTCGTGGCTACGGAAGCCGGTCTAGTTGCTTCCACTTTGGCTGTGTCAGCCAATTAATTCCCTGCAGCGTGAACGCCATCACGCTGATGACTCAGTGTATGTATCACGTGAGTCTTTTGTAGTTCTTTCTGCAAAAGAACTACCTGTTCCCAAAGCTTTTTATGCTTTATTGTGGCACCTGTGTCATCTTTGTAATCATTTTCAATCCAGTTCTGCAAGTCATTATTGTAAGATTTGACTCAGTAATGCGAATCGCACACTATTAGTGTGGGGAATTCGCGATCGGCAATATCGAGCGCCATTTTTAAAGCTAATACATCAGTTCGTTGACCTGAATTGTCTTTTACGGACTGAGAAATAGTTACCAGTGTCTGTTTGCAATGATCTCAAAATTTCTGTGTGTTTTTGGGTCCAATTGATTGTTTTAAAATCGGGTTTTATTAATTCATAGAGAGGTTTAACCCTCTCCGCATAATTTAAAATGTAAGTTCTTCCGAAATTCAGGAAACCTAGTATTGATTGTAAGTTCTTCAGCGTTTTAGGTGCTTGGAGCACAGCACACTTCTCTAAGAAATTGTCTGCTAGGCTTTTGCCTTCACTTGATAATTCATATCCTAAAAACAGGACTGTTAGATGGGCAATTCGTGACTTTTTAAAGTTGAATTTGTAACCCTCTGCTGCGAACCCAAGTATTATGGTGTTCACTCTTTTCAAGTGAGTATCCAAGTCATCATCTGTGAGATAGATGTCATTGACATAAGATAATGCCTCATCATCATACATTTGTAGTAACTCTGTTACCCTTGCTGAGAATAAACCTGGGCTAGTCTTGAATCCCTGTGGGAGTCGACAGAACTTTCCGCGACCCCATTATTGAGAAAGCGGTCAAATGCCTGCTTTCAGGTGCTATGTTTTGACAAAAGAAACCATTAGAGATGTCTAATGTTGTTTTGTATTTTTTGCGCACGATGTTATTCATTAGTGCTGCACTGTGTGAGTTTTGTACTGCAAATGTCTTGCAACATGAGATAAGGTGTCTGTAGTCCAAAACTAGACGATACGAATCGTCTGGCTTGGAGACAGGAAACAAAGGATTGTTCATTTGTGAGGTGCATGTTTCAATCACCCCCTGGTATTCAAGTTGATCTAAGATCTCCCTGACCTGTTTTTTAGCTTCTTGCTTAATTGGGTACTGTCTTTGTGCAGTTGGTTGACATTTTAACTGGATTTTGTGAGGAGGAGAGTCCTCATCCCATGATTTTTATATAATGCAGGAGCTTGGGCTACTGCCCATTTTCTTGCATATGTATATTTTTTATGAATCGGAATATGATTTGAGAAGGCAGGCATAATCATTTCTTCACCATGAGGGCACTCCCTGACAAACTCTGGTGGAGAGTCTTTCTCAGCTAAAAGGATGTCATAGCCTTTGGAAAGGTTATCCCAAAATAGACCCCTTACTTTCCTAGTCTTATCTCCCTCCATACGTAATGTTATCTCGTATATTTTATGAGGTTTGCTCACTCTGGTATCTGCAGTTTCCACCTGAATGTATTCATTCGTGTCCACTGTCTCCAGATGATTCATCAGAATCCTGCGAGCTATGGTCACTTCTGCTGCGCTGTCTAGCATTGTCTGGGCCCACTCTCCGTTTTTCAGTTGTGTCCTCAGTATCCTAGGCATGTTTAACTATTTTAATGCTGGCTACCTTCTTTCTTGAACATTGTAATTTTTTACTTTGATGAGCAGGTTCCTTGTCTTTGGACTTGATGTGCTCTTCCCTGTGTTCTGACCGTCCTCTTCTTTCCGATTTCTGCGAGGAAGTCTGAAAAGATCGAGAGGGACGCGTATCAATGTCTTGATATCTATCAGGTTTCTTCAGATTATCCCTATTTCTAAGGTTGTATCTTTTCTCAGAGGGCACCCTCTGGGGAGACTTGTGTCCTTGGTCTGGAGATCTTTCTCTCCGCCGAGGAGACCTTCCTCTGGACTGGAATCTTTTTTCTTTGGGAGTGGATTGTTTATTTCCATCCCATCTCTTTTTTGGAGTGTTTAGATTATTTTTAATAAATATTTTTTCTGGATTTTCAGTAAGTTGGGGTTTTACTGGTTTCCCACCCAAACTATCTCTACCTAGTTCTTCATAGGATTTTTCTATGATTCTGGCAAGTTCAATTGGTTGGTCTGCTATATCTGTTTCTTTCAATTTCTGGCGGATCGCCACAGATGCTGCTTCTCCTTTTATGTTGGCTAATAATATAGCCGAGACCTGCCTGAAGTCTTTCAGTAATTTCATACCCAGAGTTAAAGCAGGTTCTGCACCGTATTCATTTTGAATCTGTCTTAGCACATCTGGTATTATCGCCATAGACGGAACACCATGTGTTTTTGTGTAAATGGAAGCAAAGACTGTGCCCCAAGTGTGTCACAGTCTTCCACATGTGGTGCGATCCCCATTGGAAGACAGATAGTCAGAATTCTGTGTTTCTCAGTAGGGGTAGTATCCAGAAATACTGCCTCTATTTGAGTGATTTTTTGTGCTAACCAAAATGGAATGTGTTCCCGTTTTGCGGGTACTTCACCCAGACATGATTGTATGTTCTGTGGTGTAATTTTGTTTGTGTTCCCCTGATGAGGGGTCAGCAGTGGAAAGTTAATTGCTGGTTGGACCGTTGTAGTCTGCATTACATATTGGACTAATAGTCTATGTATTTTAATTAGTACTTTTATCTGGACTAAAAGTTCTGGTACTGACATTTTTTCTATGTCTGGATGTGGTGTGTAGCTGGCTAGAACCGGCCACGTTGCTCCTGGTCTACCTAGTGAACCGAGCCTGGCGATGTGAATATTATGTTTTAGGGCGCCTTTAAGCCAGAGCAGGTGCTCTTGGTATTTTAATGGGATTTCCACCTCTTCGAAAGGGGTGTACTCATCCGGAGGTTCCTCTATTTTGTAATAGTGGAAGTCGTGTGTTACAGCGTTTGCTGCTGGAAAGTTTATCCATGTGTATAATACCTCTGTCTGCCGATATTCATGGGCCTCAATTACGAATACGACTATTCCACCTCTTGGTGTTAGTCCATTTTCTATAAGTTTAAGAGTTATAGTTTTTCTTATGTTGACCGGAATGAGTATAGCATTCGGGTCATTGTCTTGGAGACTTGTGTCATCCGCTAGGAGTTGAGCTGCTATTCTAGCTGCCTCCCTTTCTTCTTCACTTTCCGTCATTTTACTGGCAGAAAGGTTTTTGATTGCAGATCAAGTTTCAAGGAAACAAAGATTAGGTGCACAATATTTTGGAACACTGTATCCTTCAACATTGACTATACCAAAAACTATACATAGAAATCTCTTTCTACTAAGTTCCGGCGGATTTTAACCTTTTACTCACTCCAGACGTCTTTTGGAGTATTTATGGGAAAAGGGTCTGTGTGAAAAAGCACGACTGAGTAACTCTAACGTCTTGCGTTAGATTTATCGCCTTACCAAACGTTGGGCGCCATGTAGTGTAGTTCCTATATTCCCAATAGGCTCTGCGCATTGGAATAATATATTCAGCAGTGTAGACATAGGACTGAGGTCGACTAGGTCTCTACTGACTATATTAGACTTAAGGTTTGCCAGCTAGCTCAGAGGTCACTAGAAACGTTCTCGAATAAACGAGGAGGAGTTTAACCTCCCTGAATAGACAAGAAGGGATTAGCTTCTGACAACCATATAACATGACAACTTTGCTCTCTCAGAATAAGAGCGTATCTCTAGAGTCGTGTGAAAACAATAGACAGCTATTTCACTCAGTCAAATGTGCGTACTTAGTTTCACCAGAGTGCAGAGAAAAGAAATACGGGCGTTTTCAATAAAAAGGTGTACTTTATTGAGCAGTCTTCTTCCTCATACAAGAGAAATGAATTGCCACAATTGCAATACTCATAGTAAAGTAAAGTGCGTACAGTAAAAGGAGGATTATAAAAAAATACTGTAAAAGCATTGATATGGTTTCTTAGCCATATGATACTTAAAAATAGATAAAATATATATACATATATACATTGACTAACGTACTCAACTGGTGCTTCTAAATATGCCTACCCCTGTGTAACAGACCTAAGCCTAATACGTAGGAAGGAGTAAGTAATTAGCAGTTTAAGTTAAGTTGGTTTTGCCAAGAATCTGACTCAAGAATTCTCTTTAAGGGTTTAGTCAGCTCTGTACCTGGGTAATAGAAAGCAGGAGGTCTTGTATCTCTCTCTCAGTTCTTGATATCCCAGTAACCCGCAAAGGTATCTGGAAACACCGGAGCTGGATTTCTCGGCAGGAGAAAAGACAGCGTCTTTCTCAGTGCGTCAAAAGGGAGGTGCCGCGTCCGTGGGCTCTCGCATCAGCTGGCCTTTTGGGCAAGTAGATAGCTGCTCCCAATACCACCACCGTGTGTTTGCTTAAGGCAACGTTGGTATATTTATACCTGAAAGGTGCCGGGTTTGACGTAAGGTTGGACATAAGACGTCAATTAAGATGTCACTAAGAACTGGCCGTTCTTACAGTGCTTTACAGGAGTTCTAGGATGAAATCAAAACAAAAGCAAGGGGGATTTCCCAGGTTGCTGGAGGTTTGGATTTGTTTAGAAAACTCGTGCTTTCTAGGGGGCCGGGGAAGTAGCCTTGCTTAATGTGACAGCATGTGCTACGACTGAATATGGATGTGATTATTATGCCGTTGTATGGATATTATTGATTATAACCGGACAAGGGCATAAAATAGTAATATCGATTTAGGCTCCTGGATAAAAACACAACAGTATAAGCATGGGAACAAAACACATGATGCATAAACATACATTCAGCGGTGTGAGAACAAGGCACATGATGCATCAACAACACATTCAGAGGTGCAGCACAGGAGAACACATGATGTATAACCAACACATTCAGAGGTGTAGGGAAGGAAAACACAATTGCGCAAAAATCACATTAGTCACCACCTGTGACTGTACCTAGGCCAACTGACCTCTCTAGGGCTAGGACACCCTGTGTCCCAGTGTCAAGGGTGCCTAAACGTGGCAGGTGCCCACGAAGTGCTGGGCAGCTGTAGAACAATGATGGGGGCCACGTTGGAGCCTCGCATGCTATGAACAACTGAGAGGCCCCCTTGAGCCTCGTGGGCTCTTCCAAAAAGCAATGCCCCTGACCCTCTCTGGGCTCTAAACAACAGTGGCACTCACGGGCCTTTTCTGGGCTCGTAAAACAAATATGCCACCTCACTAGGGGAGCGGCCTGCTGCCTGCCGGGGCCGCTCTCCCCTGGACACTGCCTTTGACGATGTTGGAGTCCCTCTCGGGGGGACTCTGAATTAGATGGAGACTGATGGCCTTAGAGTCCAGCTCTGGGGCCTCGTGACAAATGTGGCACTCAAGAGCCTCTCCGGGCTCTAAACAAGGGGTGCGCCTGGAGCCTCGTGGGCTCGAGCCAATTCCTGTCCCCGTCGGTGGAGCCCTCCCCCCCTTCTTGGGGGACTCGGGAAACGGAAATACCTCCAAGAGCCTCGTGGGCTCTCTACACGAATGCGGCCGTCATTGGGGCCTTGCTGGACTCAGGAGAAACAAGCAATGCCCCTGAGCCAAGACGCCCACACTCACCGGGCCTCTTGTGATGCGGCGGCTCTCCTTCTTCCTCGGAGCCTCGGCTGCTCCGTCTGTACTGCGGCCGGTCTCCTAGGGCAGCTCTCCTCTACACATGGGAGCCTCGCTCCCTGCAGGACTCCTCCGGTGGTCGCTCTGGTGCCGGTTACCACGGGGCTCTCCCTTACTCCTGGGAGCCCCGTGGAAGGCGCCGGCTGCGGCCCTCTTCTTCTCTCCTTCCCTCACCGGAGTGCGGGGTAGGCTCCCGTCCGCTTCCGGTTGTCCCTCGGTCCCGCCCCCGGGCCTGCCTGACTTACCGTTTCGGTGCTCTCTGGCCCACGGGCCGTGGCGGTGAATGCGGGGAGACACACGAGGGGTAGGCTCCCTCTAATTAAATAAATAATTATGCCTGCAAGGTCCCTGGAGGCGGGGGCACCCGTCAGGGGTCAACCAAGGGCAGGCACACGGCAAAACGCGGCGTGGGCAGCTGCGAAAGGACAATACAAGCGCTACCAAGTGCTTAGAGGTAGAATCAAGTGTTCCCAGGCGCTAGGCACAATTACAGCACTCCCTAGTGCTACAAGGTTCCAGGGGCCAGGGCAAAGCACTCCTCAGCCCGAGGGTGCCCCAAAGGGTACAACCAGTCCTTCAGTAGGTGGGGGGGGCAAGGCTGGGCCCAAAGCCAGCTCACAGGGTCCTCCTAGGCAGGGAGGCGATCCCCCATGGCGGTCCTCCTGGCGCCCGGCAGCAGCCCCCCTCAATACAGGATTCCAGAGGAGAGAACAAATTGTAAGGGGACACAGCCCCTTCTTATACATGAAATCCCTTTGTCTGTAGGTGCAGGGTGGGGGAGAAACCAGTCGCAGCTGGTTTTGGAGCACCCTTGATGTGCTCAGTCCCTCACTCTCTTCACTGGCAGGGCTAGGGTCATTAGACACACCACAGGGGGCGGAGCCAGCATTGTGTGGGGAAAGCCCAGCCCTATTCAGGACCCAGGTGCACTCCTCCCCAGCCATCAGCATGCTAATCTCCACACTCAACACCGGGCAGACCCATCATGACTCATGGAGCCTGGCATCCCAGCCAGCTCCAGCCAATCACACGCCAGCACCTTTACAGCACACTCACAGCCATGTCTAGCAGTGGCACTTCCACACTAGACACATACACACCGCATACATCATTTCTCAGCATTCAATCACACGAGTCCACACATACCAGACTCGAGCCTGCACACCCCACGCATCAGAAACTAGCAGGGCCACATACATTCCCCATGCATTCCTATGGGAGGGCAGGGCTATCTCACCACATGCACTCAGAGTGGGCACGCAATTTCCACTGGGACACAGTGAAAGTGCGCAGAACCCTAAAATCACCATCACCAGGTCACCATTAAAAGCAAAAAGTTTAGGGGTGAACCTGCCAGAAGAGCCAAGTCCAACACAACCCCCTTCCAGCCAAAACGCAGGGGAGACCAATCACCACCATGATGGACTTCCCTGCTTGGGGCGATAGAACACGGACGCGGGCCCGCAACTACAGGGACACCCTCCTGTTCTACGCCACGGTGAACCCATGGGGTTCCTTCTCAAAATACTGTCTGGACCAACTGGGCTACCCCACTGGTACTCCCGAGCTGTCCGCGGCCAGGACCAGGCCCTGGCCCACCCAGGTGCCACCGGTCCTTGCCTATTCACAGAGTGGGGGATAGTTACCCCTGGCACATAGTAGCCATTTTCCACTCTTCCTGTCTGTAAGACAGGGCTAGACTGCCACTGGTTCCCCAGCCTAGGGTCTACTCCCTTAGTCGGACCAGGAGTCTGAGGGAAGGCTCTCCTCCCCCTACCTCTTCTTCTATGGTTCCTCCACCTCCGATGGGGGGTACACCTAGAACGCCATTCCAACCCAGGGTTTAACCCCTCAGGTTACTCCGGGGTCAGAGGTGGGCTCTCCCACCCTCTGCACCCCCTTCCAGAGGTCTGCACTCTCCCAACTGGAGAGGTCCCCCTGGAAGATGAACCGGTCAGGACACTGGTTACAGTCGTCCTACCCTTCAGGTCAGGCTGATCCTGAACCTGGCCTCCCAACCTCTGGTCTAAAACCTTTGGTGGAACACTTGCCTGGCACTCCAGGACTTCTGGGGATTCACACACCATCCCCCTGAGGCTAACAAATGACACATATGTTGTGAAACTGTCTGTCTGACGCAGATCTCCCGTCCCCTGTCCACCTGACAGTGCGTGAAGATCCCCCAGAACAGAAGTGGCGCCACCTGGGTCCCCCCAAGAAGATCTAGCCCAACTGGCTAGTCCCTGGTCCACTGGTGGAACCACTGGGAAGCTCATCCCCCAATCACTCCTCACTTCGGACTTCCATGCCCTCCCTCCTGGAGTAGCACTGCCGGACTCTAGAACCACAGGAGCTCTGTTTACAGATGCTCCAGGTCCTCTACTCACTAGGAGATCTTCCTCAAATAGACTAACAGGACAGCCTAGGTCCCCAACCTGGTGTTCCCTCTAGAAACCATCCAAGTCCAGAGGCAGGGCTTCGTGCATCTGGGGACCCTCGGTCTCCCACTTACTCCTGCTCCACTGAGCCAGGCAGTGAGCCCCTACACCCTCCTCGCTATCCTGGGACCTAGCTGGGCTACACTGAGCCTCATCCACCACGCTGGGCTGGAAGATACCCGAACCACTACTTTTGGAGTCACTCACCAATGACTCTAGAGAACCTCTAGCACTTTCCCAGCGCTCTGCTTCCTCTGCAAGGAGCTCTGGATCAGTAAACCCACATTCCAACAGGTGTTGGCGCAACCCTGGTGAACAATAACTGAGCCGGTGCTCTTTGACAATCATTCCGAACAATACGGGAAAATCATCTTCCGTGTGAACCTGTACCCAATCAAACAGTGCTCCATGACATTCATCCTCAAACTTTTCCCAAGACTGGTGAGACAGTTTCCTACTGCCCCTGAATTTCAACCTTAACTCCTCCTCTTGGGACACAGGTACCATACTCTGGGAACTGGGAGTGGGGCTGCTCGCACTGGGCTCTATATAGCTGCCACCACTGGACTCAACCCGCCCTGGGGAGCCCAGAAAATTAAAACTGCGCGCAGGGGATAGTCTACCCTCCAGAGGTAATTTCTCTCTGGTGAAGGCCCTCTCAGCCTCCTCTATCCTCTCCTGTGCTAAGACCCTCTGAGTCTCAAGCTGTTGCTTTCTAACGCCCAGCTGTGCCATAGCGTGGGCATGCTCTAACCTGAGCTTTTCTAAAGCCAGCTGGTGCTCCCTTTCTTTCCTCCTATCCTCCCACTCCTCTGGGGACAGGGAAAGGGATGAGGCGCTGCCTCCTACACTGGACCCAGCAAGGGACTCCCTACCTATGGGGTCTTCACTCTCTACTGGCGTCCAGGTACTGGCATCTTCTTCCTCCTCTTCTGAATCTTCAGGGCTCCCCACAGACCCACCACCCTCCTGGTGTGAGGCCCGGGCCCTTATCCTACTGCGCTCAAGATCCCTTTGATCCCTATACCATAGGATCAGGTGGCCCCTAAGTTCGTACAGAGTGTCTGACTCACTCACCCCTATGTCTCTCTCTCTACAGAACCTTTCCAACTCCTGCATACTGTACCAAGCTAGATCACTGAGATCAAAAGCAGGCTCCATTTTGGCGGACGTTCTAGAGAAAAGATTACACAGGAAACCTAGGGGTCTGAGCTTAACACAGGAGTACACAATTCACATAGGTATTCAGCAAGTTCCCTATCCCAGAGGACTCACACTCACTTGTCCAGTGCAACACACCATTCATCCACACACAACCCCCCCCCCTGGGACTGGTAAGGCAGTTTCTACCACCCCTGATTCCTCAACCTGACCACACGTGACAAAGGTACCAAACTCTGGGCGCAGGGCGAGGAACAAATGTACTGGGCACAATTACACAATGATACATTTAGGAGAAGAAATATGGAACTTCAAAAAACAATAATCCCCAAAATGTGATTTATCTAAAATGCAGAGTTTTGTAGTGTGGCCAGTTGCCACTGTGGTACAACGCAAACACAAATCCAGATCCCTTCCGCTGCCAACCAATGTTAGAAATAGGATCCCTGGCTGGCCAGGGATTGCGCCAAAGTCAGTCTGAGACCACCACTTCCAAGTCGGGGCAAGGGAGTTACACACCAAGATAAGCCCTGCTCACCCCCTTGGTAACGTAGCACAAGCAGTAAGGCTAAACTCGGAGGCAATGTGAGTTAAGTGTTTGCACATGCACCCCCAGCAACAACACCCAAGGCCTACCACAAAGGAAACTCCACACAAGGTTATATATAAAAATAGCCTTTGTATTACACCAAAACAAATTAGATAAAAAGACACACTTTACAATGTGCCAACAGGCACGGGCAGAATTTACAGGGGATATGTACAAGACAGGGCCACCTGGATCATTGTCAGGAATCAGCACTTTTAGGAACATAGAACTTAGAACATATAATAATAATCACTTTTAGCACACAACCAGTAACTACTGGTAACAGGTAAGTACCACCTACGCAACCCTAACCACCTTAGGAGAATATTTTGCGTAGGGAACCAGGACCTCACTAGCACCACCTGTACTAGCAATAACAACCACCTAAGTATCACAATACCTGTAGGGGTATAAGCATGGGAACAAAACATATGATGTATAAACATACATTCAGCGGTGTAAGAACAAGGCACATGATGCATGAACAACACATTCAGAGGTGCAGCACAGGAGAACGCATGATGTATAACCAACACATTCAAAGGTGTAGGGAAGGAAAACACAAGTGCGCAAAAATCACATTAGTCACCACCTGTGACTGTCCCTAGGCCAACTGGCCTCTCTAGGGCTAGGATGCCCTGTGTCCCAGTGTTAAGGGTGCATAAACGTGGCAGCTGCCCACGAAGTGCTGGGCAGCTGTAGAACAATGATGGGGGCAACGTTGGAGCCTCGCAGGCTCTGAACAACTGAGATGCCCCCTCGAGCCTCGTGGGCTCTTCCAACAAGCAATGCCCCTGAGCCTCTCTGGGCTCTAAACAACAGTGGCACTCAAGGGCCTTTTCTGGGCTCGTAAAACAAATATGCCACCTCACTAGGGGAGCGGCCCGCTGGACACTCCCCTGGACACTGCCTTTGACGACATTGGAGTCCTTCTCGGGGTACTCTGAATTAGATGGAGACTGCTGGCCTTAGAGTCCCGCCTCGTGACAAATGCGGCGCTCAAGAGCTTCTCTGGGCTCTAAACAAGGGGTGCGCCTGGAGCCTCGTGGGCTCGAGCCAATTCCTGTTCCCGTCGGTGGAGCCCCCCCCACCCTTGGGGGACTCGGGAATCGGAAATACCTCCAAGAGCCTCATGGGCTCTCTACACGAATGCGGCCGTCGTTGGGGCCTTCCTAGACTCAGGAGAAACAAGCAATGCCCTTGAGCCAAGACGCCCACACTCACCGGGCCTCTTGTGATGCGGCGGCTCTCCTTCTTCCCCGGAGCCTCGGCTGCTCCGTCTGTACTGCGGCCGGTCTCCTGGGGCGGCTCTCCTCTACACACGGGAGCCTCGCTCCCTACAGGACTCCTCCGGTGGTCGCTCTGGTGCCGGTTACCACGGGGCTCTCCCTTACTCCTGGGAGCCCCGTGGAAGGCGCCGGCTGCGGACCTCTTCTTCTCTCCTTCCCTCACCGGAGCGCAGGGTGGGCTCCCGTCCGCTTCTGGTTGTCCTTCGGTCCTGCCCCCGGGCCTGCCTGACTTCCGGTTTTGGTGCTCTCTGGCCCACAGGCCGCGGCGGTGAATGCGGGGAGACACACGAGGGGTAGGCTCCCTCTAATTAAATAAATAATTATGCCGGCAAGGTCCCTGGCGGCGGGGGCAACCGTCAGGGGTCCACCAAGGGCAGGGACATGGCAAAACGCGGCGTGGGCAGCCGCGAAAGGAAAATAAAAGCGCTACCAAGTGCTTAGAGGAAGAATCAAGCGCTCCCATTCTCTAGGCACTATTACAGCACTCCCCAGCGCTACAAGGTTCCAGGGGCCAGGGCAAAGCACTCCTCAGCGCGAGTGTGCCCCAAAGGATACAACCAGTCCTTCAGGAGGTGGGGGGGCAAGGGTGGGCCCAGAGCCAGCTCACAGGTTCCTCCTAGGCAGGGAGCAATCCCCAGTGGCGGTCCTCCTGGTGCCCGGCAGCAGCCCCCCTCAAGACAGGATTCCAGAAGAGTGAACACATTGTAAGGGGACACAGCCCCTTTCTATACATGAAATCCCTTTGTCTTTAGGTGCAGGGTGGGGGAGAAATCAGTCGCAGCTGGTTTTGGAGCACTCTTGATGTGCTCAGCCCCTCACTCTATTCACTGGCAGGGCTAGGGTCGTTAGACGCACCACAGGGGGCGGAGCCAGCATTGCGTGGGGAAAGCTCAGCCCTATTCAGGCCCCAGGTGCACTTCTCCCTAGCCATCAGCATGCTAATCTCCACACTCACCACCGGGCAGACCCATCATGACTCATGGAGCCTGGCACCCCAGCCAGCTCCAGCCAATCACATGCCAGCACCTTTACAGCACACTCACAGCCATGTCTATCAGTGGCACTTCCACACTAGACACATACACGCCGCATACATCATTTTGCAGCATTCAATCACACGAGTCCGCACATACCAGACTTGAGCCTTTACACACCACGCATCAGAAACTACCAGGGACACATACATTCCCCATGCATTCCTATGGGATGGCAGGCCTATCTCACTACATGCACTCAGAGTGCGCACGCTCTTTCCACTGGGACACAGTGAAAGTGCGCAGAACCCTAAAATCACCATCACCAGGTCACCATTAAAAACAAAAAGTTTAGGGGTGAACCTGCCAGAAGGGCCAAGTCCAACAAGAGGGTACTGGGGACTCAGGACTTTATTCTCCCAGGGACATGAGGGGGTACAGGGGGTCTCATGAATTTGTTCTCCCAGGGACATGAGAGGGTACAGGTGACTCATGACTCTATTCTCCCAGGGACATGAGAGGGTACAGGGGACTCAGGTCTCTTCTCCCAGGGACATGAGAGGATACAGGGAACTCATGACTCAATTCTCCCAGGGACATGAGGGGGTAAAGGGGTCTCATGACTCTTATTTCAGAGGGACATGAGAGGGTACAGGGCACTCAGGACTCTATTCTCCCAGGGACATCAGAGGGTACAGGGGACTCATGACTCTATTCCCCCAGGGATATGAGGGCGTACAGGGGACTCATGACTCTATTCCCCCAGGGACATGAGAGGGTACAGGGCACTCAGGACTCTATTCTCCCAGGGACATCAGAGGGTACAGGGGACTCGTGACTCTACTCCCCCAGGGATATGAGGGCGTACAGGGGACTCATGACTCTATTCCCCCAGGGACATGAGAGGGTACAGGGCACTCATGACTCTATTCTCCCAGGGACATCAGAGGGTACATGGGACTCATGACTCTATTCCCCCAGGGATATGAGAGGGTACAGAGGTGTCACTACTCTCTTCTCACAGGGACATGAGAGGGTACAGAGGACTCATGACTCTATTCTCCCAGGGACATGAGAGGGTACAGGGCACTCATGACTCTATTCTCCCAGGGACATCAGAGGGTACAGGGGACTCATGACTCTATTCCCCCAGGGATATGAGAGGGTACAGAGGTGTCACTACTCTCTTCTCACAGGGACATGAGAGGGTACAGAGGACTCATGACTCTATTCCCCCAGGGACATGAGAGGGTACAGGGCACTCATGACTCTATTCTCCCAGGGACATCAGAGGGTACAGGGGACTCATGACTCTATTCCCCCAGGGATATGAGAGGGTACAGAGGTGTCACTACTCTCTTCTCACAGGGACATGAGAGGGTACAGAGGACTCATGACTCTATTCCCCCAGGGACATGAGAGGGTACAGGGCACTCATGACTCTATTCTCCCAGGGACATCAGAGGGTACAGGGGACTCATGACTCTATTCCCCCAGGGATATGAGAGGGTACAGAGGTGTCACTACTCTCTTCTCACAGGGACATGAGAGGGTACAGAGGACTCATCACTCTATTCCCCCAGGGATATGAGAGGGTACAGAGTGTCACTACTCTCTTCTCACAGGGACATGAGAGGGTAGAGGGGTCTCACAACTCTATTCTCCCAGGGACATGAGAGCGTACAGGGGACTCATGACTTTTCTCCAGAGGCCATGAAGGGGATAGAGGTCTCATGACAAAATTCTCCCAGGGGCATGAGAGAGTACAGGGGACTCATAGCTCTATTCTCCCTGAGACATGAGAGGGTACCGGGGAGCCATGACTCTTTTCTCCCAGAGACATGAGAGGATACAGGGGACTCATAAGTCTATTCTCCCGGTATATGAGAGGGTACAGGGGAGTCATGGCTCTATTCTCCCAGGGACATGAGATGGTACAGAGGGCTCAAGAGTCTATTCTCCCAGGGACATGAGAGAGTACAGGGGACTCATGACTCTATTCTCCCAGGGACATGCGTAGGGTACAGGGGAGTCATCACTGTATTCTCCCATGAACATGAGATAGTACAGAGGTGTAACATCTACATTCCCAAAGGGACATGAGAGGGTACAGGGAACTCATGACTCTATTCTCCCAGGGACATGAGAGGGTACAGGGGACTCACAACTCTATTCTCCCAGGGACATGAGAGGGTACAGGGTTCTCATGTGTCTGTTCTCCCGGGGACATGAGGGGGTACAGGGGACTCATGACTCTATTCTCCCAGAGACATGAGAGGGTACAGGGGACTCATGATTCTATACTCCCAGGGACATGAGAGGGTACAAGGGTCTCATGACGCTTTTCTCCCAGGGCCATGAGAGGGTACAGGGGACTCACAACTCTATTCTCCCAGGGACATGAGAGGGTACAGGGGACTCATGACTATTCTCCCAGGAACATGAGTAGGGATAGAGGCCTCATAATTCTATTTTCCCAGGGACATGAGTAGGGTACAGGGGACTCATGACTATTCTCCCAGGAACATGAGTAGGGATAGAGGCCTCATGATTCTATTTTCCCAGGGACATGAGTAGGGTACAGAGGACACATAAAACAATATTTCTTGAGGGTCAAAAGGGGATTTAATGACCAAGCTCTGATATGCCCCAATCTAATATATACAGCAACAGAAAATATCAGAGGGTCAACTCACAGTGTGAACACCTAAAGAGACCAACGGAAGTCACAAAACCATGTCTAGTGTATGTTCTAGATAGGGTCACCCCTAAAAAACCCTCAGTGTGGTTTTAAAAGGATGCCCATCAGTCACCACATGGAACCGCCCTTCATCATTTGGGTTTCCTGTCAAGACCACCATTAAGGATGCCACATGCCGTTCACAGGGAAGGTACAGATGGTAAAAACCTTTGCCTGATCTGGCAGATCTACCGTGGTCTTGTATCTCAATTGAGAGGATGTTAAAGAAATTTAAGGGGACTGATGTCACAGTGCTAAAAAACGAAGGTGTAAAAGAAAAAAATGTGAATTTAAAATTGGATGAGGGGGTGCTAGTAATGACTTTATTCTGGTGCTACCCACTCTGCCAAGATTAAAAAAGCAGTTACAGACAATAACAATATTTTTGTACTGTCTAAAGGTAATCCAAGGTCGACATGTTTCAGCAATAAAGACAAACTATGTCATTGCTTTCATCAGGACCAAAACATTTTTTTTAGCTACTGCAAACTAAGTGATAGTGTAACAAAAATGGTGCATCAAATCATACACTGATACCAAGATCACCTGAATCCACTAGGTGCTTGCATCATGTTCATCACCTGTCCAGGTTGTCACAAGTGTCTGGAAGTAATAAAGATATGGATAGTGAGTGCCTATTGGCTAAGAAAAGCGTTCACAACATCACATAAATACAACCAGGTTCTATCTTAAACCACTCTGGTGTCTAGTGTTATCAAAAGACATACACTTGTAGCAATATATTGTTATCTGCTAATATCTTCACAAGAGAAAGAAATGTCAAATTATCAGGGGAGAAACCATCTTACCCAACTGGGAAGATGTGCAGACCTCACCCCACCTGGCCACGGCTCCGGAAAGGGGAGCACCGCTCTACAGAAGGAAAAGGTAAAAACAAAGCAAGCTGTAATCACTATCCCTTCTACGTTTGTCCAAACATAAATAAAACAATGTCACTCTTCACACGAAACACTTCCCTCCTACTGTTGTGATCAGGCAAGAAGCGGGTGAGCAAGAAACCAAACTGGCCTCGTAAGTATTATTGCCCCCACTTATATTCGCATCCAGATACGCTCAAAGTTTCACAAATCGCAATACTAGAAAACCCCAAAGTGTCAGCGTTACCCCTTACCTATCCGTCGGTGCTCCGCGCCAAAGCGTCTGACCCGATCGGGGAGGTAAAGGGGTCTGTGAAAGCTGCCATTTATCACGCTTCTCGCCATTGGCTAGATGCCGGTCACGTGATGACTGGTTCGATCCAACGGGCTAGATGATTGGTTGAGCTTACATCCAATCCCTAATTCTCGTGACTGATCGGTAGGCAATGTAAACATTGCTCGGCATTACAGCTTTAGAAAGAAAGAAAGGGTCTTTCTTAGAGTGCGATTTTGTAAAGATAAAACTTTATCAGCTCGAATGTGTGCACACGCACACAATCACACAGATATATTTGTTATCTTTGTTATTGCTAAATTGTCGCTGTCATGTTATAGTGGCTGAAACAATTTCTCGTATAAATGAAGAGTCCCGTTGTTATTATCACGCAAAACTCTATTGAACAAGTAGATGTAGCTTAAATGGAAATTCCAGTTGTCGATATCACACATATCGCCACTATTCTCCAAATAAGATGTATGCCTAGATACAGCTTGAAATAGCTATTGTCATAGCTATTGTTTTGCGTGATAATAACAACGGGACTCTTCATTTATACGAGAAATAGTTTCAGCCACTATAACATGACAGCGACAATTTAGCAATAACAAAGATAACAAATATATCTGTGTGATTGTGTGCGTGTGCACACATTCGAGGTGAAAATTTTTTATCTTTACAAAATCGCACTCTAAGAAAGACCCTTTCTTTCTTTCTAAAGCTGTAATGCCGAGCAATGTTTACATTGCCTACCGATCTGTCACGAGAATTAGGGATTGGATGTAAGCTCAACCAATCATCTAGCCCGTTGGATCGAACCAGTCATCACGTGACCGGCATCTAGCCAATGGCGAGAAGCGTGATAAATGGCAGCTTTCACAGACCCGTTTACCTCCCCGATCGGGTTAGACCCGTTGGCGCGGAGTACCGACGGATAGGTAAGGGGTAACGCTGACCCTTTGGGGTTTTCTAGTATTGCGATTTGTGAAACTTTAAGCGTATCTGGATGCGAATATAAGCGGGGTCAATAATACTTACGAGGCCAGTTTGGTTTCTTGCTCACCCGCTTCTTGCCTGATCACAACAGTAGGAGGGAAGTGTTACGTGTGAAGAGTGACATTGTTTTATTTATGTTTGGACAAACGTAGAAGGTATAGTGATTACAGCTTGCTTTGTTTTTACCTTTTCCTTCTGTAGAGCGGTGATCCCCTTTCCGGAGCCGTGGCCAGGTGGGGTGAGGTCTGCACATCTTCCAAGTTGGGTAAGATGGTTTCTCCCCTGATAATTTGACATTTCTTCCTCTTGTGGAGATATTAGCAGATAACAATATATTGCTACAAGTGTATGTCTTTTGATAACACTAGACACCAGAGTGGTTTAAGATAGAATCTGGTTGTATTTATGTGATGTTGTGAACGCTTTTCTTAGCCAATAGGCACTCACTACCCATATCTTTATAACTTCCAGACACTTGTGACAACCTGGACAGGTGATGAACATGATGCAAGCACCTAGTGGATTCAGGTGATCTTGGTATCAGTGTATGATTTGATGCACCATTTTTGTTACACTATCACTTAGTTTGCAGTAGCTAAAAAAAATGTTTTGGTCCTGATGAAAGCAATGACATAGTTTGTCTTTATTGCTGAAACATGTCGACCTTGGATTACCTTTAGACAGTGCAAAAATATTGTTATTGTCGGTAACTGCTTTTTTAATCTTGGCAGAGTGGGTAGCACCAGAATAAAGTCATTACTAGCACCCCCTCATCCAATTTTAAATTCACATTTTTTTCTTTTACACCTTCGTTTTTTAGCACTGTGACATCAGTCCCCTTAAATTTCTTTAACATCCTCTCAATTGAGATACAAGACCACGGTAGATCTGCCAGATCAGGCAAAGGTTTTTACCATCTGTACCTTCCCTGTGAACGGCATGTGTCATTCTTAATGGTGGTCTTGACAGGAAACCCAAATGATGAAGGGCGGTTCCATGTGGTGACTGATGGGCATCCTTTTAAAACCACACTGAGGGTTTTTTAGGGGTGACCCTATCTAGAACATACACTAGACATGGTTTTGTGACTTCCGTTGGTCTCTTTAGGCGTTCACACTGTGAGTTGACCCTCTGATATTTTCTGGTGCTGTATAGGGTACAGGGGAGTCATGACTATTCTCCCAGGGACATCAGAGGGTACAGAGAACTCATGATTCTTTTCTCCCAGGGACATGAGAGGGTACAGGCGAGTCATGACTATTCTCCCAGGGACATGAGAGAGTACAGGGGACTCATGACTCTATTCCCCCAGGGACATGAGAGGGTACAGGGGACTCGTGACTCTATTCCCCCAGGGACATGAGAGGGTACAGGGGATTCATGACTCTTTTCTCCCAGGGACATGAGAGGGTACAGGGGACTCATGACTCTTTTCTCCCAGGGACATGAGAGGGTACAGGGGACTCATGACTCTATTTTCCCAGGGACATGGGTAGGGATAGAGGTCTGCCCTCTGCTTGCAGGTTCTCATCTTTAAGAATTCACCCTTGCTTTCCACCGGACTTCTTCAGAGACCTTTTCTCCAAATTCTCCCAATGTCTAAAACTGCTGGTTCTGACTTCACTTTATCCTTATGCACCCCGCTTCCTTGGTGCAGGTAGCTTGATTCCTGGGGCATCCATGGGTGGGGTGGCTCTCCAACCTTCCTTCCTCCAAAGGGCTTCTGGGATGGGTCCTTTTTCTTTAAAACTGAACCCATATCGCTGCTGTGTTTCCAGGCTGCACACAGCCTCCATGAGGCTCTTGGGTACTTACCTTGGGAGGTTCCTGGTTCTCCCAGCTCCTTTGAGTCCTTTGGTCCAAGTCCCGTTCAACTTTCCAGTTTGCTTTCCAATTCTTGGCATATGGATTGGTCTCCCTCTGGAGGCCAGTGTATATTAGTGCTAGGTACCTGATTTCTTTGAAGAATTTTCATGTGTACTTTTGATATCTCCGGCTAAGAGATATACCGATGTGTTAGTGATTGTGTTGTGAAATAAACAGACTTTTTTTAAAAACATTGTTTGGTTCTGGTTCATCTAATCTACACTAATGATTAAGGGCCATATTATCAAGAAAGGGCGGTACATTATCGCTGCTTTTATCAGCAGGAAACTGCCACTAAAGCGGCGATAATGGGCTTGATAATATGCCCTTGTGAATTCCCATAGAAGCCCAGGTTCTGGTGTGAACATGGGCTTATATGGGACTT
This sequence comes from Lissotriton helveticus, assembly GCF_964261635.1. Lineage (NCBI taxonomy): Eukaryota > Metazoa > Chordata > Amphibia > Caudata > Salamandridae > Lissotriton > Lissotriton helveticus. The sequence continues at coordinate 3,258,756 of NC_136061.1, read as the reverse complement.
CACAAGGGCATATTATAAAGCCCATTATCGCTGCTTTAGCAGCAGTTTCCTGCTGATAAAAGCGGCAATAATGTATCGCCCTTTCTTGATCATATGGCCCTAAATGTGGTAAAACAGGCTGTTTTATACTCTTTCAAGATACGCACGAATGCTGCTCTCCACAGCTACCACTTTGAGAGTTTTCTTTGGTTATCAAAAACCACTAAAAACACCATATGGGTTTCCTGGATTAGTACAAGGTGCATCGCTCCTTTGAGTGTACACCATATACTAAGCCAGCCTCCTACAAGGTTCCATTACTCTTTATTCCTAGGACATGAAAGGGTATAGAGGCGACATGGTTCTTTTCTTCCATAAACATGAGAAAGTTTGAAGATGTCACTACTCTTTTCTCCCACGGAGATTATAGAGTCTAGAGGTGCTTTGCATCTCTTCTGCCGGGACATGAGAGGGTAAAGAGGAGTTATGACATGAGAGGGTATACATGTGCCCTGTCTCTTTCCTCCTTGAACATGAGAGGGTATGTAGGTGTCTCAACTCTTTTCTCCCATGGACATGAGGATATAAAGGTGTCATGACTGTGTTCTCCTATAGACGAGGGGGTATAGAGGTGTCATGACTGTGTTCTCCTATAGACGAGGGGGTATAGAGGAGTCATGACTGTGTTCTCCTATAGACGAGGGGGTATAGAGGTGTCATAACTGTGTTCTCCTATAGTCGAGGGGGTATAGAGGTGTCATGACTGTGTTCTCCTATAGACGAGGGGGTATAGAGGAGTCATGACTGTGTTCTCCTATAGACGAGGGGGTATAGAGGTGTCATGACTGTGTTCTCCTATAGTCGAGGGGGTATAGAGGTGTCATGACTGTGTTCTCCTATAGACGAGGGGGTATAGAGGAGTCATGACTGTGTTCTCCTATAGACGAGGGGGTATAGAGGTGTCATGACTGTGTTCTCCTATAGACGAGGGGGTATAGAGGAGTCATGACTGTGTTCTCCTATAGATGAGGGGGTATAGAGGTGTCATGACTGTGTTCTCCCAGAGACATGAGAGGGTATACATGTGCCCTGTCTCTTTCCTCCTTGAACATGGGAGGGTATGTAGGTGTCTCAACTCTTTTCTCCCATGGACATGAGGATATAGAGGTGTCATGACTGTGTTCTCCTATAGACGAGGGGGTATAGAGGTGTCATGACTGTGTTCTCCCAGAGACATGAGAGGGCATAGCGGTGTCACATTTATTTCTCCCAGGAACATGTGAGGGTACATAGGTATAACTACTCTTTTATCCTATGAACATGAGGCCATAAAGGTGGCAAAAACTGTTTTTTCTCAGTAACACGCGACCGTATAAAGGTGTCACAACTTTTTCCTCCCTGAGACAAGGGAGAGTATAGAGGTGTCATGACTTTTCTCCCAGGGACATGAGAGGTGTAAGAAATGGGGTTGTTAGTTGAGAGCCCCACTTAATGAGCAGACACAATCATTGCCAGAGTGAGCAAAAAAAAATAATAAATAAACCTGTGCTTAACTCTCTGGCAGTTTGGCACAAAAGAAGACAGGCCTAAATGATGACGATGAGTAAAGTATTTATGCAGCATTCAAAACAACATAGGAAAAATCCAAAAACAGTTAAGGAGAGTGTGTTCTTATAAATTAAATGACACCAAATCAATACAAATCGAATTGGTATAACTGGAGTTATGAATTGTTTTAGGTGAAAATAACACCACAAAGCAGAAAGCCCCAATCTCTGTTCTGGGTCAAAGTCATAAGTTCAGGCCAACAGCAATGGAATTGGGTCTGGTACAGAGACTCGGTTTGCACTGGTTGAAAGTTTATCTTCTAATTGGTCCAGTTCCACTAGAGCAGCCACGGCTGCAGCTTCACATAGGCAGGGGCTGCAAGGAGATCCTAGTCAGAGTAAAGAGCAGGTCTCTGTTCAAACTTCACATTGGCTTGAGAAGGAAGCGGTAATTCCTGACGTGAAGTGCAGGTCACCCATGGGGTTTCACCTTGGTGGGAGATGTGGGTGGATGTTGCTGATGCAAAGTGCCCAGAATCTCTGAACTTTCACCTGTAGTCCAGTTTATGCAGTTTGCACGATGAAGGAGTGCATTCTGATACTAGTCAATGATACAGGACCTGCGAAGGCACCGCAGGGTGGCTTTGAGTGGCATCATAAATTGAAAATGAGAGGCCCGCGTCGCGTATGTACCACTTCACATGGTGCACAAGTTATGCAGGATCTCATAAATAGGCACGCAATCTATAACAGTGCTTTTGCAGCGTGAATGTTTCTGGATTCACTATGCTGTGCATTATTCCGCGGTCTAGTGGTTGGGTCCGGAATCGTAGTCTTTTCTTTCTTTTTTTTGTAGTCCAGGTGGGCGTTGACGTCCCATCTTTTGGTGTACTTCCTGTGACGTTGGCACGCTTCCTGCGGAAGCCCCCACCTCTGGGCGCCATCTTCAGATTCTTTTTTCCACCGTTGGGTCTGGATCATCCCCTAGTGGCTCCGGAGTTTTGGAGGAAAGAAGACGCAGAAAAGTAAAATTTTGCAAAGAAAAGATTGGAGAAGACTACGAGGAACAACACCATTGAGCCGGGACGACTAAGAAGGAGAATTTCGACGTCCAATGGAGAATGCGCATACAGGGGAATCCCTGATCTCAAGAAATGGACAAGACACCTTTTAAATCCTGCTGTAAATACCACCACAAATATGCGCAGAAGGACCAGCACCCGGTTTGTAACCTCTGCCTACCTGTCGACCACAAGAGCAAGGACTGCAAAGCCTGCTCCGCCTTCACACCGAAGACTCTGTGGGTTAGAGAGAGACAGAGAAGAGCCAACTACAATAAGCAAGGCAAGGCGACCTGGGGCTCTCGAGCGACGAGGAGGACAACGTGGCAGGAGAAGACGACAACTACACGGTCATAGAGACCGATAAGAAGACTTCTAAAGAGGTAGGAGAGTCGACGACCCCTAAGCCCTAAAGAGACCCTCGAAAGTCTGAGTCAGACTCTCAAAAAACAGAGTCTAAGTCCCCGAGGGGAACACTGGTGCCAAAAATCTCAACGGCTGCAGCTGCATCCAAGGACAAACAGCCCAGAAGATCCTTCGAAAAGGACTCCCAGGCGGCGAAGACCGGCGAAAAGCCAAGGTCGTCGAAGCACGTCCCCGAAAAGGAACGATCGACTTTGAAAGACAAGGACCTGAGGTTCGCTTTGGCACCTACAAAGGACCCGAAGGCCTTTTCGACATCGACGAATATGTTGAAGAGATCGGCCGAACCGTTCGATACCGAACAGGCCACAGAACTGGAGAGAAAGAAGAGACTGCTCAAGCCGAAATGGATAACATCCTGCAAAGAAAGAAGGAGTTCGACGAAAAGATGAAGAGGTTCGCGATTCCGTCGAAGCCAAAGACGGTGATCGTTGAAATAGAAGAGGAGGAGGACTTCGACGCCGAAGGGCCGCCAAAAAGTCCTGAAACCCAGGAACATCTGGAGGAAGAAGCCTTCTACTACGAGGAGGAGGGCGACGATGATCAGCGGACGACCCTCGACTCGGCATCCTCGGGGACACAGGACCTGGAGTGTCAGGACCTCGACACCGAAAGCCCAGAAGAGCCCGTGGACACGTACCCTTCGAGGCCTTCACCACCAGATGACATTGGGGTCTACAATATGGTCATCAAGAAGGCGGCAACGTCCTTTGGAGTCAAGCTAGATGAGGAAAAACCAAAGGCAGACTTCTTCTTGGAGACCCTGCCCCCCACACACAGGATCTCAGGCTTCAAACCAGAGGTACAGCACAACATTCTAAGCACCCCGTTCAATAGGGAGACACTGTTTGGGGCATCAGTGGATGAAAAGCTCACCCAGCTCAAAAAAGAAAACGAAACTGCAAGGTCCATGGGGGAATTACAATTCAGTGGGATCAGAAGGGGTACGGAGACCGAACAGAAGAGGGGAAACCAGCCAGGAACGTCACACCAGACATTCCAACAGTCCCACCAGGGTGACAGCCAAACACAATAGGGACATCAAAAACAAACCTGGCACTACCAGCAAAGGGGCCAGTCCTTTTGCGGGAGGGGGAACGGACGTGGACAAAATAAAAGAGAGGGCTAGCAAACCACCTCAAAGTGACTCCATCACACAATACATGCCCACCCACGCAACTCCTCCCTGCGTGGAGCACAACAAGACCAACAGAGGGTTACACGGACCAACCATCAATGAACATGTAACACCAGTAGGAGGCAGGCTAAGTAATTTCTTCCGAGACTGGAAGAAGATAACCACAGACAAATGGATACTCAACATCATACAGTTCGGATACTGCATAGAACTGGAAAAGACACCGCCAAACAGGAAACTAAAAAGGAAGGCGCAGTCAGGAAAGGAGCTAGAGCTACTTCAAAAGGAAGCAAAGGAACTCCTCCAAAAGGAGGCCATCAAACCAGTACCATACAGAGAAATGAACAAGGGAGTGTACTCAACCTACTTTCTGGTACCAAAGGTGGACGAAACACTGAGACCCATCCTGGACCTAAGGTTCCTAAATAAGTACATAAAAACATAAAAGTTCAAGATGACGTCCCTACAAGAGGTCATTCTTCAGATAAGGGACGGAGACTCCATGGCCACCATAGACCTCAACTATGTCTACCTGCACATCCCAATGAACAGGCAGCACAAACATCTACTAAGATGTACCATCAACAAAGAACACTACCAGTTCACAGCCCTAGCGTTCGGACTAAAATCCGCACCAAGTGCCTCGCAGCAGTGGCAGTGCTCCTAAGGAGGGAAGGGATCCATGTATACCCTTACCTGGATGACTGGCTAATAAAGGCAAGTTTACACACGACATGCAAAGAACACGCACAGCACGTGACAAATACACTGGTGGACCTGGGATTCTCCATTCACTGGGGGAAATCCTCAATGGAACCAGAACAAGTGAAAATCTTCCTAGGAGCACAGATCAACACCATACAGAGACAGGAGAACACTGGCCCTGCTGAAGGAGATGCGCCTCTACCAGAAGGGGCGAGCTCTGACAGTGAGGACAGCGAGCAAGGTCATCGGCATGATGGCCTTCTGCATACATCTGGTACCAAATGTATGGCTCCACATGAGACCATTCCAGGAATGGCTGCAAAAACAATCGTCACAAGCTACAGGAAGTTAGGAAGATCTAGTGGTTGTAACGCATGCAGTGCAGGAGGAGATATTGTGGTGAAACAAGGAGAACACAACAGAAGGGAAGCCTTTAACACCACCAACCCCAACGGTGACCATCACCACAGCTGGACTCCAACGGATGCGGTCAAACACATCAACTACCTGGAACTAAAGACCGTGTTCCTCGCCCTGAAATCCTTCCAGACAAAACAACCAGAGAGTGTTGATCCAGACAGACAACAAAACAACGATGTTCTACATCAACAAGCAGGGAGGAACACAATCAGCCCCGCTATCGAACCTAGCCCAGTAGATATGGAGATGGGCCATCCCACTAAAAATAGACCTGCTATCCATACACCTACCAAGGAAGGAAAATGTGGAAGCGGACTGGCTGAGCAGACAGACATCAGCATCCCACAAGTGGGAGCTCAATGCAGAGGAGACGGCAAAGGCTGTTCAGAAAGTGGGGAACACCAACTATAGACCTGTTTGCAACACACCAGAATGCAAAATGCCGAAGCTTCGCATCCAGGCAACCAGGGTAAGGATCCCTGGGGAAAGCCCTATGGATGAGCTTGTCGAAAACATTTGCTTACGCTTTTCCCCCGATACCACTGATACACAGAGGACTCAACAAGTACAGAACCAGCAACATGACTCTGATCCTGGTGGCACCACAGTGGGCCAGGCAGAAGTTCATGAAAATGAAAGACTTACTCCCCATGCAAAACGGAGAAGTACTACACCCAGAGCCAGAGAGCCTCAGCCTAGCAGCATGGCTCCTGAAGACATAGAGTTAGCACGCCTGAAGAAACCTGAGAGCACCCTGCGGGTTCTACGAGAGGCAAGGAGACTTAGCACACGAAGGTGCTATGTGGCAAAATGGAAGAGGTTTACAAAATGGTGCAGCAAGAAAAAGCTACAAAAGAAGATGATAAGGGAATCAGCGGTGCTAAGATATCTCATGCACCTGCTGAAGACAAAACCAAGTTCATCCTCGCTAAGAGTACACCTAGCAGCAATAGTAGCCTACACAAGAGGAGAAACAGGGAAGAGCTTCTTTACATCACAGATAGTAAAGAGATTCCTGGAAGTGGCAAAGAGGATCGCACCACCAAAGAGGGTGCCGCCACCGGCATGGAACCTTAATTTAGTCCTAACAGAGCTCATGAAAGCGCCTTTTGAACCCATTCATAAGGCCCCCCTACAAATTCTGACAATGAAAACAGCCTTCTTGGCGGCAATCACCTTGCTTCGCAGGGTGAGCGAACTACAGGCGCTAACGCTACAAGAACCCTACATCCAAATACACAACGATAGGGTGGTGATGAGAACTGACCCACACTTTATGCCAAAGGTGGTGTCAAGGTTCCACATCAACCAGACAATACAAATACCAAGCTTCTTTCAGAAACCGACCACAAGCGCAGAGAGGGCACTGCACACTCTGGACGCTAGAAGGGCAGTGATGCATTACATAGAAAGAACCAAGGAGCACAGGATAACAAAGCAGTTCTTTGTGTCCTTCGCAAGCAGTTTCCTGGGTAGACCAGTAATAAAGGGAACCATCGCACGATGGATTCACAACTATACAATTCTGCCACAGACAGGCAGACCAAGAACTAGCAGAAGGGGCACGGGCCCACTCTACCAGGAAAAAAGGGGCAACAATAGCCTTCCTGGCTAACACACCCATTCAAGACATATGCCTGTCGGCAACATGGGCTTCAGTGCACACGTTCACTAGGCACTACTGTGTGGATATACAATGAACAAGGAAGTACAAGTAGGACAAGAGGTGGCACGGAAACTGGAATAGAAAAGACAAGTTTATTAAGACCCCATGGCGTGGTGGTACATTCAAATAACACCCTTCTGCAATGCATGAAGTAGCACACCAAACGGAAGGCACATGGTCCTTTTATACCCACGCAGGGGCTCGAAGAATAGGGGGCACAAACACAGGACGATTTTATGTCCATATAAAGGCATATTCAGTGCACATTCAACAAGTGGGAGGAGTTAACGGTTTGACCAGTTTGGGGTAAACATCTCTTGACAGTGATTTATCAGAAACATATGTGGTCTGATTGCGCATGCGTGTATTTCAAACACAAGCTACATATAGCTTGTTACTAGGCAGAATATGCAGGCAACTAGCAGAGAGGTAGGACAAAGCACATGGCGAGCACGACGTAATATAAGGCATACAAAATGGAGGATAGAAATACAAAATGGCCTCCGAAAAAGGGAAACATAACAATAAAAACTCGTTTAGCTTCAGCAAATGCTAACCTAATCGCTGTCAATTTACGACAGACGACTCTTTTAGCATTTAGCTGAAGCTAGTCCCTTATCCTAGATATTCTGGGTATACATCGTATACATCTATTAGCATTATTTAGGTTAATTCCTGATTTAGCATTTGTTGGGCTTTTGTCTCAGTAATACTCTTCTTGGAAGGGATACAAGCAGTGATACAAGCAGAACAAATCATAGGACCACATTGTAAACATATACAGAGAATGAAGAATATCGCAATTATTGCACATAGAATAGTTAATAATTTCCAACCCCAAGTGGTAATCAATGTCCATATCCAGCCCGAAAATATCCATGTACCAGTTTCTGGATGAATTTCTGCAGCACTTGTATGTAGTTTGGAAATTGCACTATATACTGAGGGCGAATCATCTGGGATGTAAATACCTCAACTACTACCGATGATGTGACATGCACCACCTCGATCAGCCAACATTACATCCAAAACCATTCTATTCTGAAGCATCATAATTCTGGCAATCTTAAGCTCTTCTGTAATATTTCCTAGTGCCATAGCTGTCTGATCAGCAACAGCTTCTACAAAATGAGTTAATCGTCTTACTTTCCTACTATTCAGTGCAGCACCCACAAAAGAAAACAGGCCCAAATTAAAATCAACATATTTTTGCAAGGGAGTATCAGTTAGATCCACTTCATCTGTACTTATGGTTCTCTTGACTCTATTTACAGCTAGATCACGAAATAATACAAAATTCTTATGGTACATTTCAGGTGCTACAAATATAGGGGGCAACAAAAACGATATATTGCATACCCCTGACCATCCCACTGGAAGCCGGTGATAACCTTTATTTCCAGATAAAAAATAAGAGTTATGGGAAGCCAAGAAGGTGCTGTTGTTTCTACCATCAATAGTCAGAAAAATAGTACATTCACTTTCCCCAACTGGAACTGTTCCCACATTTTTAATACATAAATCTACTTTGGCTTTAGTAACAGAAATTACAAAAAGTTAATCCGTATTTATTGTTCTTGTTTTGGTGAAAACATACAGTGAGGAAGTATTGTCTGGTCGGTATTCTTCCCACTCCCATTTAGTTCCTTTTGCTTGAGGATAACCATCTGTGTCTTGATAACAAACTTTATTAAGGCAAAAGTTAATCCCACCTACTGAAGGTTTTCTTGAAGCAAACAAAAGCGCGTACCAAGCCTGACAAGAACCATTATGAGAGAAGGGAAGAGGAATAAAAGGCGTTCCTCCTTTCTTCTGGTGGGCTGGTAACATTCTGCACACCAAACAGTTAGTAATGTTCGTAGCATTGTGCGTATGATGTAACATCTGGATAAAAGTGTTATTCAAGTAAGATTGTCGATGTTTTTGCTCATGGTAAGAAAGAGTAAAATGAAAATGCTCAGGCGGAACAGGAGTAGTGGCAAGCAAATATTTTTGAACTGGGGCCACCTTTTCCGCAAACCAGGCTGTTATCGCTATAACCACCATAGCAACAGCAAAACCTATAACAAATGAGCTTCTTGCTACTCATTTTGGCAACAACGTGAACAAACTTTCTGCAAAACTTGTTGAAACAATCGTTAGAGTGCATAGCCCAAGGGCAGCCATTGATTTCTTCACCGAACGTCAAGACGGGTGTCACTACACTAGACAGGGCTGATCCCCCCCTTGCCATTTCGGCATTCCGTTTCACTAACCCCGGGCGGTAGCTCAAACAGTCTTCTTTAGGACAACAGATTATTTTCTTGGTCTCAGATGGTATGTCGATGCTCCAGAAGTAGTGTGGTCCGGGAAGACCTCCTCAGATTCATCAGGTGCGATGGCTGGGTTTTTCTCCGTGTCCAGAAATTCTCGATGGTCGGTCAGTACTGCAGGCTCCACCAAGTCAGGTGACACACGTCGACAATGGCTACCATGGATCCACCTCTTCTGGTTCATCACTCGCACTGCTGTTCTTGTAGCCAGGACAACTTGCTCTGGTCCGCAGCACCTCGGCTCTAGATTGTTCGTCCTCTCGAAGGATTGGATCATCACCTGATCACCAGGCCGGAGGTCATGAGCCTCACCAGAAGATCTGTCAGGAAGAGCTTCTCGAACCTGTTGATAAATAGAAAGTAAGTTATCTGTTAATTGTGCCAAATAGTCATTCATCAATACACAGGGTACATCATGTATGTGACATGGCTTAGGAACTCCCCAGATATTCATTGGCCTTCCAAATACCGCCTCATAAGGCGTAAGACCAGATCGTGAATGAGGTACTGATCTTATAGACAATAATGCCAGAGGTAAAGCATCCGGCCATTTCAAAGACGTGGAAGCCACGATTTTCGCTAACTTAAGCTTCAGAGTAGCATTGTACCTCTCCACCAATCCTGCTGATTGCGGGTGAAAAACAGCATGGAATTTCTGTTTTATTCCTAATCCTTTCAGGGCATACTCAACAACTTTCCCAATAAAATGGGGTCCGTTATCGCTCCATAAAACACCATATCTAGGAAAGAATTCCTTCAGAAGCACCTTAGCTGTAGTCAACGCTGTATTATCCTTCGTAGGGTATACTTCTATCCATTTACTCAAGGCACAAACCACTATTATGGGCATATTTTAAGTTATTACAGCGTTCAATCTGGATGTAATCCATTTGCAATACTTCAAAAGGTGCAGTCGGTGTAGCAAACCCTCCTGTAGGAGTTTATGTCCCTTTACCAGGATTGTGCTGCAAGCAGATCAAACAGGACTGTACTACTCTCTTAGCTGTACTGGCAATCTCGGGATGCTCCCAAACTCGTGTAAGCAATTTCGTAATTGCTAGAGCTCCAACATGTGCCAGATCATGTGCCATTTGGACCATAGGTTGTAAATAGGCCGCAGGTAATTTCCATTTATCCGTATCCTTGATGCGCCAACAACCTTCATCATCCAATACTCTTTCTTCAGACCATTGCTCAAGTTCTACTTCCGGGGCAGATTTCTGGACATCTAACACTTCCTCTCTAGCATCAAGCCATCGTTCAGCTTGAGATTTCACTACATACATGGGGGTGACATTTTGTCGCATCGCAGTCTCACGAGCTATTTGGTCAGCAAAGGCATTACCTTGTCCTATTTTATCAATCACCTTTTTGTGTGCACTATATTTCACAATCGCTATTTTCTTTGAATATGTCATTGCAGTTAAAAGGTTATGTACCAATTCTCCTTGCATTATTTGTATCCCATGTGATGTTAGAAACCCTCTTTCCTTCCAGAGTAAGCCAAAATCATGGGCCACTCCAAAGGCAAAGCGACTATCTGTATAAATGTTCACACATAAACCAGCACTGAGCTCACATGCTCTTGTCAAAGCTATTAATTCAGCTGCTTGGGCTGACCTCTGTGGTATGCGAGCTGTTTCTACCACTGTCTCAAGTGTTGTGATTGCGTACGCGGCTGAAGTCGTTCCATCTGGTAACTTTAAATATGATCCATCAACCCACAGTTTCCCATCTACATCTGGAAGGGGCGTATCTTGTAGATCAATTCGACCCTTTGTCTGTTCCTCAGTAAGAAAAATGCAGTCATGTGATTCATTTGACTGCGACTCAGTAACAGGATATGGCAACAAAGTGGCTGGATTTAAAGTCGCGCACCTCTTCAACGTTATGTGAGGCGCTAGCAATATTAATTCATATCCTGTCAGACGAGCACTAGTTAAATGCTGTGTTTTAGTTTGATTTACAGATCATCTACCGCATGGGGTACTAGTACCAATAGTTTGTGTGATACAACTATCCCTTCACTCTGACGTATAGACACAGCTGTTGCAGCAACTGATCGGAAACACCCAGGCAACCCTCGAGCAACAGGATCCAGAACCACTGAAAAGTATGCACAGGGGAGCTGCTTATCACTGTGTGTCTGCACTAAAACTGACAATGCACATCCATCTTTCTGGTGTACATAAAGTGTAAAGGTCTTCGTATAATCTGGTGTGCCTAACACTGGTGCAGAGCAAAGAGCTTGTCATAACTGATGAAAAGCATTCTGACATTAATCTGTCCACAGAAGGGGAATTGGAGTGTCTTTCGTCAAGAGTGCTAACAGAGGCTTTACAATGTGTGAAAATCCTAATATCCATTGTCTACAAAATTAAGTCAGACCAATGAAAGCACGAACATCTTTCTGAGCGGAAGGCACTGGTGTATCTAAAATCGCTTGAATATGATCTGGTGTCAATGCACGTCCCTCCTTAGACAGAAGATGACCTAAGTAGGTCACCTTCAGTCTACAATATTGCAATTTTTTCCGTGACACTTTATGGTGGTGTGTAGCAAGAAAAGAAAGCAAAGATACAGTACTCTCTTCACATTGTTCAGGCCTATCGGCTGCCAACAAAATGTCATCGACATATTGAATGAGAGCCACGCCTTTAAGTAAATCAAAAGAATCAAGCTGCCTTTTCAATGCTTGACTGTAAATACTTGGGCTCTCAGTATAGCCTTGAGGAACTCTACACAATCTATACAAACGATTATTCAAAGTGAAACCGAACAAATATCGGCTATCAGTATGATTAGGGATCAAAACAAAAGCGTTCTTCAAGTCTATCACAGAGAACGTGGTCCATGTGGGAGGAACCAAAGTGAGTAGTGTTGTTATATCTGAGACCACAGAATATTGTGGTACTACAATCTTATTCACTTCCCGCAAATCTATGATAAATCAATAGATCCTAGTATCAGTATCTTTTTTCAAAATGGGAAGAATAGGACTATTGCAAACATTATAAGGGACTTCTTCTACAACCCCAACCTCAATCAAGTCTCGAATAATGTGTGTTAGTGCTTCTTCACCTTCTCGTGAGATTTTATATTGCGATACCCTGGGTAACAAGGCACCCTCCTTGACACTAGTACACACTGCTGGAATAACCATCTGTCCTACATCAGTATCTGAAGTGGCCCACGAAACACTCGGGAGTGAGGCTAATGAAACATCCTCTTTAACAAGACAAAATCTTTCAACCATAGGGTAATTCTCATTCAAAATACCACGCACCCCTTCGGAGCAACAACGTAGTGTAGCTCTGAAATGTTTTAACATGTCAAGACCCACAATATTATCTGGTGTATTCGGCGACACAAAAATGGACAAGGAGCAGTGAACTTATCAATGTAGAATGGAAGTGGTTGTGACAATGGGCTAAGGGAAAGTGTTCCATCGAACCCTATCGATGTAATGGTCGAGCCAGACAGGGGAGCCCTCGGAACCATTTGTTTAGATAAGGCCCTACGAGAAGCTCCTGTATCAACCAGAAACTGATCAGTAGAACCCAAAACATGTGCTGTAATATAGGGACTCCTCTGATCTACTGGAACTTCAACTGATTCCTTACCGCATCCTAGGCAATCCTATGCATAAGCCTCGGCCACGTTGATTTTGCTGTGCACGTAACACTGGACAGTCGGAAAGCCAATGTCCAAACTGTTTACAATACACACAATGGTCAACTGACAAATTAGGACGAGGAAAGATGGACCATAAGATCCACGTCTACCTCTATCGTTGCCTCTAGCAGGCGGGACATAAGTTGTGCCATCATAACCTTTGTTTTCAAATCTTTAGTCTTTTTATCCTCATTACCTTTCGCCTCTAATTCCTGTCGCTCATAGTACTTAGCCATAGTTAAAAGAGAAGCTGGAGACAAAGTAGTCCATGAACTTTCACTAGCTTTTAGACGCCTAGCTATTTCCGGTCATAGGTTTGTAACGTATTTATCGACAAACAGATGCCTACCCGTGTCATCTGTTAATGATTGACCACTAAAATCGTGGAAAGCTTCCTCAAAACGTGTAAAGAAATCTGAAACTGATTCATCTGTTTTCTGTTTACACGAGGCTAACATGGTCCAATCTATCTTTTTAGGGGGGATAACCAATTTTTAATTTAGTCAAAATAGCCACTGGGAGATCTAGAATCAATTTACACGGATTACGTGCAGGTTCCCTATCCCTATCCCCCTGTTCTATATAGTTCCAGATTGCCCCTAAATTTACCTGAACGTCAATTTTACGAATAGTTCTCCACATATCAGGGGGTAATATTAATCCGAAAAACAAATCAATATCAGGCTATGTCATAATACAAGAACTAATAGCACCCTCTACTTCTCCGTAAAAATCTGCTGGATTTTTCCGCAGATCAGCCAACGCTTTTTAAAGAGCCATGACATCCGCTCTATTCCAAGGAGTGTAAACCCAATTATAAACAAAATAACCCTTTGCATCGACAGAATCTTTACTAGCATCTGTCCCTTCGCCTCTAGGAGGAATATACAAAGGTGCGGCTTCCGGCATGGGCTTTGCATGAACTATCAGGTTCTTATCTGATCCGAAGATAGAGGCTTCCACTGCTTTGTTTGGAGACGAAAGCGTAGCTGGATCTGCTGCCTTTTTTTCCTCCCGCAGTCGTTGCCTCATCACGTAGTTTAATCAGACGCCTGAAGAAATCCGCTGCCTGTGAGAGGACAAAAACACCATTACGCATATTCTTATAATCATCTGCTATATGTATGTATGTATGTATGTATGTACTATCTCTTCTATAGCGCACGGCTACCCGAAAGGGTGTCCCGGCGCTTTGGCAAAGAGACCTGAAACTGAAAAACACAACACAGCAGCTCACAGTGGTCCAAAGAATCATGCAGAAAAAAGCCAAGTCTTTAGCTCCCTTCTAAAGGAAAGGAGACTGTTGGCTTTCCGAAGGGTGACAGGGAGCTCATTCCAGCGGCATGCCGCCAAATACCGGAAGGACCGTCCTCCCAACCCGGGTCGTCTAATAGGCGGCACATCGGCCTAGGCCAACCCGGCCGACCGCAGCGTCCTCCGCGGCGCATAGAAAGCCATGCGCTTCCTGATGTAGTTCGGGCCAATTGAATGAAGGGCCTTAAACGCCAAAGTAAGAATCTTAAATGCGATTCTTTTAGCGATGGGCAGCCAATGCAGCCTTTTGAGCAAATCCGAGGCTCTTGCTCTCCGTGGAAGGCCAAAGATGGCTCTTGCCGCCGAGTTCTGCACTATTTGCAGCCTGGCAAGCAGATATTTAGGCAATCCTAAATATAGGGCAATGGCGTAGTCGAGTCGTGATCCAATTAACGCCTGAACAATGATTTTTTTGTACTGCAAAGATAGCAGCGGGAGAAATTTTCTAAGCATCCGCAGGATGCCAAAGCATTTCCCCGACAGCCCAATGATCTGAGGTCTGAAAGAAAGGCCGTCATCACACACTACACCAAGGTTCTTAGCTTGTGTCGACGCCTTCTCAGGAGGAAACATATCCTGGGGCCACCAAGATTTCCAACAAGGATCCGGTGCGCACCCAAAGAAAAGCAGCTCAGACTTATCTGAGTTGCATTTCAGGCTGTGCCGTTGAAACCAAGCAAAGAACGCACTCAGGCAGTCTTTGATCCTGGCACCATCAAAAGCCTCTCCCTTCCTGCAAGTAAACAGGAGCTGGGTGTCATCAGCGTAGGATATAATCTGGGCACCGAACGCCTCCGCTACCCCTGCCAGAGGGGCCATGTAGATATTAAAAAGGGTGGGGCTCAGAATAGACCCTTGGGGAACCCCCACCTCTAGCGGCGGCATTTCAGCGGAGAACGGGGGTGCCCAGATCACCTGTCGACGACCCGATAGAAAGGATTTAAACCAATCCAACACCGTCCCACGAAACCCGATCTCCCAGAGTCTTAAAAGGAGACCGTCATGTGGGACGGTGTCAAAGGCCGCGGACAGATCAAGCATGACTAAAATAGCCTTTCCCCCAAGATCAAGAGTTTCCCTGATAGCTTCGGTGACCTCCAGAAGAGCTGTCTCCGTGCTAAAATTAGCACGGAAGCCAGACTGCGAATCATGGAGGATGTTGTTGCTCTCGATGAAGTTGGTGATCGAGAGCTGCACATGTTTTTCAACCACCTTCGCCAGAGCAGGAAGCAGGGAGATCGGCCTATAATTAGCCTGCACCAGGGGATATAAGGTAGCGGCAGAATCAACGCGTGTTTCCATGCCTGAGGAACCGCTCCCGTACTCAGGGAGAGATTAAGCAGGGGGTTCAGTAAGGTGTTAATCGCTGAAACCACTTTACCCAGGCATTTCGCTGGACAAGGATCCAGAGGTGAGCCAGACTGAAGCCGGGACAGAAGATCATAAGAGGTGGC
This sequence comes from Lissotriton helveticus, assembly GCF_964261635.1. NCBI lineage: Eukaryota > Metazoa > Chordata > Amphibia > Caudata > Salamandridae > Lissotriton > Lissotriton helveticus. Next base: position 3,243,062 of record NC_136061.1, on the reverse strand, counting down.
ACAAGACATCGGCGGAAAGACCGATAGTATGGGCCCTTTCTCTTCCACTAATAAAGGTAAAGAGATCAGTTTATATGCCGGCACATTGGAATCTACAATGGGAAAAACTCCTGAATAGTCTTAATCTTGTGTGCGAAAAAATCTGCAAGTTGACTGATCCACACTTCTGTATGAGAGTGAGAAGGTGAACAAGCAGCAGGGGAAGCAAACTCCTTTACTATTCTGAAGAGTTCCCTACTCATATTATCCACTTCATCTATTCTGCGCTCAAGATATTCTTTTTTGCCTTCAGAAATGTGTTTGTGATAAAGCTTAATAGCATCACGATATTTTAATTTGTCCTCAAACTCATATTTGCGCCGCCACACTCTTTCGGCCTTTTTACACTCTTGGCGCATTTTCCGTAATGAAGGAGTGAACCAAGGGGCGGACACATGCCTATGAGCTGATTTGGCTGACCTGACTGGAGCTAACTCATCAAATCTAGCTTTCAACCATCCATGAACCAACTCTAAGTTGGATTCCAGGTCGTCTGTAAGCTCACAAGGATGAAGACGAAGGGCGTCTGACAACATTTCCGCCATAATTAGATGAAAAGATCTTGATTGTCGAATCGCACCCTTCTGTACTCTCTGGCCAATCATGGTCACATAAGGGATGCCAAAATTTATTATAAAATGATCCGACCATAGCACTGGACGTGGCAGAGACACGGCAATCTGCCTAGTAGAAAAACTTAGGTCAATTGTGTGGCCTTTATTATGGGTAGGACTGTCAATATAAGGAACAAGGCCAAGCAGCGCAGTAATATCCTGCAATTTAGACGCATCAGGATCCGCTATCATGTCCATATGAAGGTTTAAATCCCCCAACAAAATACAATGCGCCGATCGCATACAAGGTACAGAAAGTGCTGCCTGCAGGTCGTCAAAAAACGTACCAATGGGCCCGGGCGGTCTATAAACAAGGAGCCCAGTGCACGTCTGACGAGGCGAAAGGCCAAGTGTAAAGCCCAAGGCTTCACAGCCCGAGATGTTCTCAACAGGAAACAAAGTACACACTAGATCCTTATCCACAATAAGGGCCACTCCCCCTCCCCTACCCCCAACTCTATCCTTCCTTAAGATGGTGTAATTCGGGGGTAAGGCACTGGCCAAGTCAGGGCCTGAGCCTTCCCCGAGCCAAGTCTCTGTTAAAAACAGGCAAGAAATTTTAGAGTCAGAGAGTAGATTCCAGATGTCCGTTGAATGTCTGCCAAGGGATCTGGTGTTCAGGAGAGCACATTGACAGTACTGAGTAGGAGGTGGCAGCACCGTTACCAACGACACAACAGGCCGCCACCCACAAGTCGGACAGCCTTTCCTCAGGAGGCGTCCTCCCGGAAATACACATTGGCACAAAGGAGAATGGTCGCGCAGAGCAAGCAGCTCATCGGAGCTGTAAACAATCATAATGAGTCCAAACCAAAAGATAAAAACACGAACAGACCAGAATAAAAGAGCCAGAGTCCCACCTCATACACCTCCGAGACGCTGACGAGCGCAGACGAGCAGGACTCTGGCACGACTCAGGCGCAGGGAAGGCGCTTCCGCTGCGCGTCACCGCTGCACGCTACAAGCGAGCTTTAAATAGCGTGCTCTCCGCGTCCCAGATCACATGGACGCTCCAAAATGGCGCTGACACTCCCATTCCCAAAGCAAGATGTCACTCAGCACCCACAACCTCCCCGGAACCGGACCCGCCAACAGCGGTGGTTTTTCCAGGAAATTATGGTGCAAGGTAGGGGGCAGGAGCGGAGATAAGAACAAGGAATAAGTAGAAATGAAAATAAATAAAATCCAAAAAACGGGTATTTTAAAATATTGCAGTGGAATGCACTAAGAGCGCGCAAACCAGCGCGACCAGCAGCGAGGCGCCGAAGCAAATCTCGGCCACAGGATACCTTACCAGGCTGTCCCCTCGTAGTGCTCGCCCTAAATAGCGTGCTCTCCGCGTCCCAGATAACATGGACGCTCCAAAATGGCGCTCACACTCCCATTCCCAAAGCAAGATGTCACTCAGCACCCACAACCTCCCCGGAACCGGACCCGCCAACAGCGGTGGTTTTTCCAGGAAATTATGGTCCAAGGTAGGGGGCAGGAGCGGAGATAAGAACAAGGAATAAGTAGAAATGAAAATAAATAAAATCCAAAAAACGGGTATTTTAAAATATTGCAGTGGAATGCACTAAGAGCGCGCAAACCAGCGCGACCAGCAGCGAGGCGCAGAAGCAAATCTCAGCCACAGGATACCTTACCTATATCTTTAGGTTCTAAAACAATCGAATGTTTCCTAAACCGATCGACAACTTCTCCAGCAAAAATGTCCGTAAAATATAACTGCTCTTTTTCTGACCAAGCCTTCACACCCTCTAGAATATCAGGGGCGGAAGCAACATTAAGACTAGTTTTACGAGCAGTAGATCTTAGCTCAGCAGAACGAGAAGTAGAAAGCATGGAGCGAGTGTCTCGTGTTTTATCCCGATCTTCAGAGGATTTCCTGTCGGTCGCGGCAGGGGCCGAAGGCAAGGCATACGGTGGTGGAGAACGATCTAATAACGAAAAATCATCGAGTTGATTATTAAGGACAGGATAAAGAGGTTGTCTAACAGCGAATTGACCATTAATCTGCAAATTACGCTCCCTTTTCTCTTGTTCTTTTTGCTCCTTTATTTCCTTATCTTGTAGCTGTAAAGCTTTGACGTGAGCAGCCTTCCGTGGCTCCTTTTCAGCTAAGGCCTGCTCACGCTTCATTCGCTCACGTACCACTTTCTCCCATATTCGCACACAATCAAACATATCTTGTCTAGACTTTCGCTGAAACATGCAGTGCTCCACATACTGAATCTTTCGCAAATCAAATGACCCATTGGCCAGCGTAACTCAGGATCCTTTTTAGTGTATTTGTTCCATAGCGTACTATACATTATGGTAGGGAGACCATAGTTAACGAACATTTCCCTATTAGGAGTCCCCTCTGGGGGAGCCGGATGTGCTTCATCTAATCTTAAACTGGTACCACTACAAAAGCAACACATCCTTCTAAGTGCGCTGAAAACAGGCATGCCAAAAATACTGCAAAATATGCAATATTATAATCAAAGTAGCGCTTAAGGTATTTTACATATGTTGCGCTGTTCAAACAAATATGAAGACAGAGAAATATCTCCTCATTATCTGCCTATGTGAATTGCAATGCAGATATTCTCAAACAAAACATAGACCAAACGTTAGCTAAATCATACAAATACAAAAAGCCACAGTAAGGGGTCGATTCCGATCCGGTAAAATAATCCGGCGTACGAATCGTATCCGGAGCCGTTTCCGTACGACTCGTACAGACGCCGTACGACCGGACGATTCCGATCCCGATCGGCCGACCCGTACGCGATTCGTACGGTACACGTCGATTCGTACGGAAAAGCGCACGATCACTTACACACCGTACGGCGCGTACCCCCCATGATCGCAGGGGTACGCGGCGTACCCCTGTGGTCATGCGGGGTACGTGCCGTACACCCAGCGTACATGGGGTACGTGCCGTACACCCACTGTACATGGGGTACGGTGCGTACCCCATGTACGCTGGGTGTACGGTACGTACCCCGCATGACCAGAGGAGTACGCCGCGTACCCCTGCGATCATGGGGGGTATGTGCCGTACCCGGGGGGGCGTTCCGTACCTGTTTCTGCGTTTACGACTGTTTTCGGCTCCCGTAGGAAAAGGGTCGTACGGCGCGTACCCGACACGAATCGTACTTGCTGGGTCGTAAAAACGTGCCGCGATGTCGCGTACAGCGGGTTCCGAGTGAGATTCGTATGGAGATTTGAGTCGTACGGAGTCCTGTACGACTCGTACGGAGTTCGGCACCTAGTACGGATCGTACTTCATCGTACGTACGGGACGTCTACGGATACGTTTCGTACGGGGAAAAAACTCTCCGTACGACCATTCGGAGCGCATTTTACCGGATCAGAATCGACACCTAAGTGTCAGTAGACTATCCTACCAATCAAAAGCTTACCAATCCTCTTAGTGTCCAGATTCCAACTGCCAAGTTCTTCGAATCGACCAAACGGTCACTGCACGGAGAACCAATGAAAAAGATCACAGTCGAGGACCGGCGCCACCTGGATGGTCAGATCGGAAAGAAAGGAAAAACCACCGTAGATGCCAAGACTCGCGTCTCCTCCGGCAGGGATCACGTCCAAAGCGAGTTTCCAATCCTTCGTCTCGACCAGTCCTTCGTGCTGCGAGTTGTCGATGAGCCCAACGTTGGGCGCCAATTTGTGGTATCGGTTTCCAGTAGGCCTAGATACGCCGCTAATAACTCTCAATACCTTAGAATAGAAGTTGGCACGGAAACTGGAATAGAAAAGACAAGTTTATTAAGACCCCACGGGGTGGTGGTACATTCAAACAACACCCTTCAGCAATGCATGAAGTAGCACACCGAACGGAAGGCACATGGTCCTTCTTTTATACCCACGCAGGGGCTCGGAGAATAGACGGCACAGATACAGAACGATTTTCTTTCCATATAAAGGCATTTTCAGTGCACATTCAACAAGTGGGAGGAGTTAACGGTTTGTCCAGTTTGGAGTAAACATCTCTTGACAGTGAAATATCAGAAACAGATGTGGTCTGATCGCGCATGTGTGTATTTCAAACACAAGCTAAATAGAGCTTGTTACTAGACAGAATATGCAGGCAACTAGCAGAGAGGTAGGACAAAGCAGATGGCGAGCACGAGGTAATGTAAGGCATACAAAATGGAGGATAGAAATACAAAATGGCCTCCGAAAACGGGCAACATAACAATGAAAACTCGTTTAGCTTCAGCGAATGCAAACCTAATCGCTGTTAATTTATGACACAGGGACATGAGACAACATGGCTTTGTCCGTGTTGCTTGATTTAAGGGAGTGTATGAAAAGGGTACCTCTCTTTTTTCTCAGAGACCAGGGAAGACATAGTTTGGTCAGTGTTCTTTTCTATTAGGATCATGAGATAGAATAGTTTGGTGGGTGAATGAGTGCACAGTGCAGTGGGATAATGGACATGAACTAGTCGTAGCCCTGCTTATGATTGAGAATGGCCAGGTGAAGGCACATGGTTTATAAAAGTGTTCGAAGTAGTTACTGCCTTTCTCTCACATGGTCCACGAAGGCCATTGCTCAGTGAGGGAAAAACGGTGTGATTGGTGGGAGAGGGTTCTGTGTTGGCTACACGATCATACTGTTTGAACTCCCAGTTATTTGAACAGATCTTAACGAATAGCTTGTGATTTCAGAATCAATTATTCCTGTTTGCACAAGGTATCCCAATGTGACTTATAGAAACCTATGCGGGGACTAGAGATAGACACATCCTTCAGGGCAATGCTTTCCAAACTCTGACCTATATTATGTTTATTAACATCTGTTTATCACACACGGATGTTAATTTCAAGCAAATAATAATTGAAAACATAGATTATAATGATGCTAAACACCCAAAATTTAGAATAAAACATATCGAGAGGACATAATATCGAATGAAAAATATCGAGAGGACAGAATATAGAAGTGGCATAATATAGTTGGATATAAAATCGAAATATAGGTAAATAATATCGAATGTCATTATATCGAATGTCATTATATAGTATGGTATAATATAGAATATCATAATATAGAATGTTATATCATTTTTTTATTGTATTACATGTTAGTATATGTGTTAAAAGTATATCATTTTATTTGATATATATTACATTTTTTTTAAAATAATGAATTATATGTTAATTCATTTTTGCGTATATTAGTTCCGCAGCAGGTTGTGGGTATATAGGGGACTAGGGTGGGAAGTAATTTAATTTAAATTTAAAAAATATATAATGTGTTAATTTATAATTTATTGTTTAATAATTAATGTTAGAAATGGGATCCCTGGCTGGCCAGGGCTTGCGCCAAAGTCACTCAGAGACCACCATTCCCACGTCAGGTCAAGGGAGTTACACGCCAAGATAACCCTTGCTCGCCCCCTTGGTAACGTGACACGAGCAGTAAGGCTAAACTCGGAGGCAATGTGTGTTAAGTGTTTGCGCACGCACCCCCAGCAAAAACACCCAAGGCCCACCAAAAAGGAAACGCTACACAAGGTTATATGTAAAAATAGCTTTTGTATTGTACAAAACACATTAGATAATAAATACACACTTTACAAGGTGCCATAGGCACGGGCAGAATTTACAGGGGACAAGGTACATGGGACAGGGCCACGGACGCCACTGTCAAGAATAAACACGTTTAGAACTAGCACTTGGTAGAACATAGAATAATCACTTTAGCACAAAAATAGAAAATAGAGCACACAACCAGTAACTACTGGTAACCGGTAAGTACCACCTACGCAACCCTAACCACCTTAGGAGAATATTACGCAGGGAACCAGGACCTCACTAGTAACACCTGTACTAGGAGAAAACAACCACCTAAGTATCACCATACATTTAGGGGTATAGGCATAGGAACATTTTACACATGATGCATCCTAACATTCAGAGGTGTAGGGCAGGAAAACACATGATGCATAAACATACATTCAGCGGTATAAGAACAAGGTACATGATGCTTCAAAAACACATTCAGAGGTGCAGCAAAGAACAATTCTCAAAAATCATCATAAGGCCACAACCAGTGACTGTCCCAAATGTCAGGGGGCCTAAACGGAGGAGCTGCCCACTAAGTGCTGGGCAGCTGTGGAGGCACTGGGGCCAACGCTGGAGCCTCGTGGCCCTAAACAAATAGAATGTCCCCCTGAGCCTCTCTGGGCTCGAGCAAATGTGGCACCCAAGAGCCTCTCAGGGCTCGTCAACAATGTGCGCTTTTTGAGCCTCGCAGGCTTGTAAAACCATTATGGCCCTCGTTGGAGTCCCTCGTGGACTCGACATAAACAAAGTGAGCCAAGAGCCTCCCGTGGGCTCTAAATCACAAATGTGCCCCCTGAGCCCCCGTGGGCTCTAAGACCAAATGGGGCGCCTAGAGCCTCTCGGGCTCTGGCACAAAGATGCAGAGAAATCAGAGGAGTCCCACCCCCCTGGGGACTTGGAGAAAGAATGCCCCCGCTTTGCTGGATTCCCCCTCCTGGGGACTCAAAATGACAATGGCCCCCGGAGCCCCTGGGGGTTCCAACTCAAGGTGCGGCACTTCGGGGGAGCAGCCCTCTGCCACACAGTGCCGCCCTCAATGACCACAGAACTAGGGGAGCCTCTCAGGCTCTACGGCCAGGCCCGGAGCTCTCCACCCACCCGTCCACACTCACCGGGCTCTAAGGCGGAGGCTGCGACGTCGCGCTGGGTCTGGTCTCGTCTCCGGCTTGCCACTGGAACTCGGGGCGGCTTCCACGGTGCAGTCACTTCTCTCTGGAGCCTCCAAGGCTCCCTCGCACTCCTGCCTTTCAGCAAGTGGGCCGGAGCCCTCCCTCGTGAGAGCCCCGCTTGGTACACCCGTGGCAGGTTCCTTCTTGCTCCACGGCGGAGGGGCGGGACTTCCGCCTTCCGCCTCCAGCCCTTCCGGGTCACCGCGGGCAGCGCGGCGGCCCTCCCCCAGCACTCACCGGTGGCGCTTTGGTCAAATGAGGGCTGGGCACCCTCCAGGCCGCAATCTATCAGGGCAATGCCGGGTGGGCACCGGCTTTAGCAAGTGAAGGGCTCCCATGCGCTAGAGGAGAAGTAATGTGCTCCCAGGCGCTAAGAGCACAAACAAAGGTCCAAGTAAGAATAAAGCACTCCCAGCGCTAGACAGAAATCAAGCGCTTCCAGGCTCTAGGGTCCCAAACATCCAGGGACCAGCACAAAGTCCTTCAGGAGGTGGGGGGGGCAAGGCTAGGCCCTTCATAGCCAGCTCACAGGGTCCTCCTAGCCAGTGGCGGTCCTCCTGGCGCCCAGCAGCAGCAGCCCCCCTTTAGATAGGACCCAGGAAAATACAATTTTCATGGGGTCACAGCCCCTCTTTTATACACCTTTTCCCTTTGTCTCAGGGTGCAGGGTGGGGGCAAACCAGTCGCAGCTGGTTTTGGAGCACTGAGATGTGCCCAGCCACCCTTCCTATTCACTGGTCAGGCTAGGGTCATCAGTCGCACCACAGGGGGCGGAACCAGCATTGTGTGGGGAAAGCCCAGCCCTATTCAGGTCCCATGGTGCACCACTCCCTCACATCACACATGCTAATCTCAACACTCACCACCGGGGCAGACCCATCCAGACTCCTGGAGCCAGGCTCACCAGCCAGCTCCAGCCAATCACACGCCAGCACACTCACTGCACACGCACACCCATGTCTGGAAGTGGCACTTTCACACTAGACACATTCCCGCCGCACATATCATTGCGCAGCATTCAATCTCATGAGTTTGCACATACCAAACTCGGGCATGCACAACCCACGCATCAGGAACTACCAGGGACACATACATTCCCCATACATTCCTATGGGAGGGTAGGCCTATCTCACCACACGCACTCAGAGTGCGCACGCACTTTCCACTGGGACACAGTGAAAGTGCGCAGGAACCAAAAATCACCATCCACAGGTCACATACAAAAAACAAAAAGTTCAGGGGTGAACCTGCCAGAAGGGCCAAGTCCAACAATTAATATTGGTAATTAATTTTTGCGTATATTAGTTTCGTAGAGGGTTGTGAGTTTATAGGGGCAAAGGGTCGGAAGTAATTTAATTAAAATTAATTTTTAAAATACATTAATAATTTTCTGGTTAATAATTAATATTGGTAATTAATTTTTGCGTATATTAGTTCTGTAGCGGGTTGTGGGTTTATAGGGGATTAGACTGGGAAGCAATTTAATTTAAATTTTTAAAAAAGTATTAATTAATAATTTTATGGTTAATAATTAATATTGCTAATTACGTTAATGAATTTATTATTCAATATTTAAAAGGTTATTCATAAAAGTGTTTTATTAATTGATAAATATGCAAATTGTGTAAATTCTTATTAATTAGTAATTAATTGAATATTACTAATTGTTAATTAATGTATTAATATGTTAATTATGTTATTTTTTTCAGGAGTGTGTTGAGTGTTTATAGGGGAGTATGGTGTTTATTAAAATATGTAAAAATATATTTGTATTAATATTTATATAATACTTAATCAACGTTATTTTATACTGTTAATTGTGTTAATTAATTTATCTATCATTGTTTTTATATTTATGTTAATTGTGATTAGCTAATTAATGAAATGTTAATTAATTATGTTAATTCATTATTATTTTAGATTATTGGAGGTAACGGTTATGATAGGAAATAGTGGGAAGTAAATTTAATGTAAATAATAATTTTTTTTTAAATTAATTTTAATTAAATTTAAGGATTGCGTCTACTAAATTACTCCTCTACGCTATCCAACACTATCCCTACTGTTGCACTCTCTGGATTGGGAATGGTCATTTTTACCCCTACGCTATCCAACACTTTCCCTACTTTTGCTCTCACTGGAGTGGTAATAGTAATTTTTATTCTCTCGCTATCCAGCGCTTACCCTACTGTTACACTCACTGGAGTTGGAATGGTAATTTTTACCTACCCGCTATCCAACACTTTCCCTACTGTTGCACTCACTGGAGTGGGAATAGTAATTTTTACCCCTACGCTATCAACGTTTTCCCTACCGTTGCACTCACTGGAGTGGGAATAGTAATTTTTACCCTCTCGCTAACCAACAAATTCTCAACTTTTGCACTTGTTGGAGTATGAATACTAATTTTATTCTCTTAGTTATGTAATGTTTTTAATTTTGTTATATTTAATGATTTTAATAAATGTAATAATTAATTAACGTAAAAAGACTTGCTTTAATTATGTAAATTATTATATATTAGTTATTGTTATATTTATATAATAGGTTTATTTATATATATATCTAAAAATATATTTTTAATTATGTTTTAAATATTTTATAATTAGGATTAATAATTTTTTAAATAATATTATTAAGTAAATATATATGTTAAAAAGTATGTTTTTTTACATTACATTTGTTTTTACATTTTAAGCTTTTTAAAATTATTTTAACTATGTTTTATTTAATTGTGTTTATTATTTTATTACTTTTATATTATTTTGAATACTTTTAAAAAATTCGATATTTTAGTTAACTATATTTTAACTATCGATATTTTGTACTCAATATTTTAGTACTTACCTGTTTGTAGATAGAGATTCTATATTCGGTCCCTCGATATTTTTGAATCGATATTCTGGACAGTTGATATTCTGACCCTTGATATTTAGTCACGGAACCGTGCCTTGAATTCCTACTTTCAGGAGGCCTTCGGTTCCACATAGTTAATATTTTGTAACAACTTGCTTTCTTCCTTTAGGCATCTTCCTTTCTAAATGCCTAAGACCTAGTTTCCACATTCCTTATGGAAATTTCTGTCAATAGGTTCCAACTTGTTTTAATGTCTTCTTTTCACATTTCAGATCTAAAGGATCTTGACCTGTACGGCGACGGATGGATCAAGACTTATCTAATGGTGGACACCTCCAGGAACATCAAACTCCAGTTCCGAGTCCATGGGCTTCCATTCCTGTATGAAGAGTTCCATAAATGTGCGGGTAACAAGGCTATCCCTGAACATATTGATCATATTGGAGGGAATAAACAAACAGTGCTCACCCTTACATTTGGGGCACATTTCAGAGCCTTCCCTCTGCACATCTTCATCGCGCGAGCGATCGGCGTCCGCAAAGCCATTGAGAAACTACTTCTAAGAAGCCCAGAGACAAAAATCGTCCTCAAAACTGAGAATACTGCTGCTAACACAGTTTATTTTGAATGTCTGAGTGACTTCCATGGCTACATTCAGTACAAAATCTTGAACAACCTGTTGCAGGATTTGAACATTGCAACTGTGGACGCGTGGGACATGACTATAGCCGCCGCTTCAAATAATGTACATCCTCCGCCGATTGTCATCCAAAATGAAGTCAACCAATTCCTTGCATACATCTGTTGAAACACAGACAGAAGACTGGGGGCTACACACGTTTACACTGTGCCTAGACCACTTTGTAATTTACATAATACAAGGATGAAGGACTAGCACACCAAGAAAACCAGGAGATCAAAAACATTGGTTCATTGGGTACATTTTTTATATTTATTGTAGATTTTTGGGTGAAGACTTTTGGTCCATTACAGAGTCCGCATGTCACTGTCCTATGGATAACCATCATGAAGTAGAGTTTTATGGCGATTCCCTTTTGAACCTACTTTGGTTCTCTCTTGATTTCATGTTTTAGACGTTATTAGCCTGCCGCTGCGTTGCAAAGTTACACATTGTACATTTGCTTTTGCAACCATATTCTAGGAGTACGCTGTACATGTTGCTTTATATTCATTAGCTTGTCTTTGGATTTAGTCTGCACATTTAGTACATGTTTAGACAGAATACATGATCTGAGAATGTACTGTTTCATTGTTCATTCAGCAACAAGCTTCTAACATCTAGACACATTGGGCCCGATTCACAGAACTAACTTAAGACATAATCCTAAACTTACTACCATTTTGGTATTCACAGAAGGCACTTACTCATTTCAGTATTCACAGAAGTTAGGAGTCCTAACTTTAGGACTCCTAAATGCCTTCTGTGAATACCGAAAGTCTTAAAATTGTGGTTTTTCTCAGTTTGGTAGTAGTAAAGTTAGAAAAATCCGAATTTTAATACTTTCGGTATTCACAGAAGGCATTTAGGAGTCCTAAAGTTAGGACTCCTAACTTCTGTTAATACCGAAATGAGTAAGTACCTTCTATGAATACCAAAATGGTAGTAAGTTTAGGATGTTGTCTTAAGTTAGTTCTGTGAATCGGGTCCAACATCCTCTCCGGGCAGCATTTTCTAACATGGTTGTTTTTAATACATAAAACTGGAATCGTGCCCTTGATGGGCAGAGAGGTGCATTCAAGTGGTGGAGACTGTCCTGGGACAATCACGGATTCAAACAATCAGCTCTGCGCGAACTGCCTTCCTTTGCCAACCTACAGCTGGCTGAGGGCCTAACTATAGCATTGATGTATGTGGTGCAATGCTCTCAGGGATCATGGAAATAGCATTTTCACTGACACTAAGGTCACAGAGAATGGTTAGATATACATAAGGGGATAGTTCCACAATGGTTAGAATATGTATTGTTTTTACTATGATCATAATGCTGGTTATAATATTCTTTATCATTTGCCCGATTTTGATAGCACATATGCTTCATGCAAGATTATGATAGTTTTCAATAAATGTATTGTAAACTCTCTTCGTGTCATTCTTGTGTCTAACGTGGGCATGCATGAGTCAACAGCGAAAGAGGAATGGCCTGTTTCCATGACTCCCTGGGGAATCTGAGGGGGATATTCACAAGGACGCAACTCCGATTTATCCCCACCCTAGCGCAACACACGGGGAGATAGAATTAACACCCCATTCACAAGCTGGTGCAAACTACAAACATTACCCGTATTCCTGCGATAACTGCCCCAAAATGTATCTCGATGGTGGACACCACCAACTAACCCTAATGAGATGCAGAGTAGGCGTTCCCGTGCAAAAACACACAAAAAACCACAACACCACTTTCACAATGAACTGCCAGATCTGCAAAGTGAAACAAAAACATGCGATAAGCCGCGGTAGCAGCAGGGAATTAACACCTGCCTACTGCTGGTGCTAAGCAGGACGACTACCCGCAGCATGAAAGGAGCCCAGCCAAGAGCCACACCGGAAGACCCACAGATGCCATGGAGGCAATGATCATGCAACGCGGATATCCATGAGGGCCACAACACCCCCGGCAACCACCCCAGACCCCTCCCACGGCCCTCCCCCCCTGTCATACAAATACTGTGCACACCACAAGAGCCACAACAAACGTACGATGACGCACAGTGCCAAAATAAATACACACATGTGTGACCAGAAGAACGAGAAACAGTGATAATTCTTGGTGCATAACAGATGATTATTGCAAATTGGACAAACATATACCACTCTTTGAGTGATGCTGTCCCAGATATTGTTACAGAAATACCATGGGAATTGGTATGTGACTTTTGATATTGTTAATGTTTTTCTTTTTGATACCAATAGCCCCTGAGTGCCAAGAATAGTTTAGTTTAGTTTTCTCATGAGGTGGTAAATAAATGACAGAGGTAGAATTTGCTTGAATTAGTTAGACAGAATTGTGGAGTATTTAAATAAAAAAACGCAAAGTTTTGCTGGAGGTCAGGAGTGGTTAAAACTGTTTTTCGTCTGAGACATGAAGAGTTCTGGGACTGTGTGACATGTATTTCTTAAAGAAAAAATAAATAAAGGTGCATGCAGAGTCTTGGACAGGGAAAGTGTGGTTGAATTTAGACGTTAGTTGCTGAGTATGTTGTGTTCGTTGAATTTTGTGTATTCCTCTTGAGAAAGAACGTTTTACATTTCTGGGCTGTGAGCATTTCGATAGAAAAGGATTTGCAAAGTTGGGAAAAATACTGCATGTGGGTTGATTTGTAGTTGGCTTGCCCTGACCTTGGTGCGATAAGATGGCATTCCACAGAAGAGGCTTTGTAAAAGAGGGGCTAGCTAGAGCAAGGAGCAGAGATGTCTCTGTATGTTATGTTTGGCAAGGGGCCAGTTTTTGTCCGCGGAGATTTTGTAAAGGGAGAGCTGCGTCTGTGAGGGATGCAGTGAGTAAAGGAGACTGCCCCAGCCCTTCTTGCTGTGTAGAAGAAAAGAAAGAGTATTTCCTAGAATTCAGAGGCTAAAACATGGGTAGTATTCTTAGATAATTCCCCAGAGCTTGAGGAGAGCTATACAGACAGAAATGAGAATATTGTACTTCTAGAAATGCAAGATAGAAAATGTGTGCTTTTGAATTGCAGTTTTATTTTTTGCAAGAAAAGTGATGCTTGTTTCATGTTTCAGATTGCCATACTGCGGCGCATTGGTGTGCGTGGTGCCCAGTCCTCGGATGAGTGGGTCCCCCCCTTCAGCCCCAAGCATGGAGTGATCGTCAGACCAGATGGTGGGAGCTGATATCCTGGGGCTGATGCCCGATGGCAGCTGATGTCCTGTGGCTGCCCAGACCGGTTGGAGTTCTTCCTTGCCGAGGAGATACAGATGAAGATGGATGTCGGAGAGCTGTGTCCTACACAGATGGACTGCTTCTTTCCAAGCGAGGAGGGTTCAGCGATTGGAACTGTTTCCTTCACGTGAGGCTGACTTTTCATGCATGAGGGCTGTGTGTCTCTCACACAGGGGAACTGCTTGTGTAAAAGTGACGATGAGGGGAATTACAAGATGTGCTTTGCTGGAGCTGTGAACTGTTTTATCAACATGGAGTTCAAACCTGACAAGAGAAGGCTGTGTTTTTGTTTTTCCTTTTTCACAGTGAAGAACTTTTTTTATAGAGACACTTGGCTGCAATTAGAGTAGATATTTTCTGAGCTAGAGACTGAAGAGAAAAACCTGTTGATGTTGCTTTTATTTTTCAGCGGACAATTCATATTAGGTTGGCTGCCTTGGCAGTAGAGTTTCTAGTTTAACCACTAGAGGCATTGGGAGCATTCAAAAGCTTGATTGAAAATATATCCAGATATCTGTGAGCTACTTCTAGATGCACCAGAGTTATTGCTTTTACATGAATTTAGGTAATGCAGTCTTTGCTTGCTCTACAGTGATTATCATATCTTTTCTATGTTTTTCAGTTATGCGGTGTAGTATTTTAAACACAGTCAGTCGTGATTTGATTTGCTTTGAATTATATGTTTTTGGTGTAGCCACTTCAGCACCAGAGTTGCTGTTTCAACATGTGCTTTTTAGCAGTTGTGTTTTTGATGGTGAAATGTGTTTTTTCCTTTGTAGGTATGCTTTTGTTAATCTTAATGACAGCACTGAATTCAGTTGCTTCATTTAACCACTGTCTTCAGTGGCTTTCTGATGCTTATTAGACTTTATTGTGTTGCCAATATTGATAATAAGTCACATGTTTTGGTTTTTATAAGGTCTGTCACTGGTTTCTCTAAACTTTATTGTATCACGCATTTATTCTGCACTTTTTTACGGTTCCAACATGGCTGCCGGTTTTAGTCCAGTCTTTATGTTTATCACCCACGTGAGCCCTACTGAGCCTATGACGTTAGCTCGCTAAACTCACAGTCACATGACTGATACGTTGCGGTAACCAGCTCACAATTCATCCGCTTGTACGAGGTCCCGAAATCGGTCACGCTCGAGAATTGATTTCCCAAGTAAGTTGGTCCCCGAACCGGCATATCACCGGTTCTCGAATATTGGCGATGCGCCACGGCTGCGCGAGCGCCGGACACTAACACATGTTTTTAATTTTCCCCACAGACCCCTAGCTGTTTAATCTTCGGACATTCAGTCATGTAAGTCCGTTTACCTCACCGATCGTCACCCCACTGCACTGCGCATTCGTTTCACTTTTTTTCACTTTTTGTCACTTCTTCTACGAAAGCACTCGATCCGTGAGCATGCGTTCACACCACAGTATGTTCTTTATTAGTTTCAAGCTGTTGATAATTGTGACATGTTTATTATCATGTGTTAGTTATGGCTATATCTTGTTCTGTTTTTATTTATAGAGCTCCTAGAAAAAGGGCTTGGTAGCCCGAAATGCATCGGAGCATTTAAAGAATGTCATGGATACACTACCTTCTATAAACACGCCTAAAAACTTAAAACTTGAAAACGATATGACGGAAATATCACAAAAAGTTAAAATGTAATGAATAAATGATACTATCCATACAGCCTTGAGAGGAGTCTTCTGTGGAGAACCTAAGGTGTGCCCAAATCAGGGATGCATTCATAATCTATGTGTGCACAAATTTTTCATTATGTGGATGCATTAGTGCCTCAGTAGGTATGTGAGGGGTTGCAAGTGTCTGAGTGGGTCTGTGAGTGAGTGTGAGAGTTTTTGTGTGGGTTTGTGAGAGGGTGTGGGTGTCTATGTGGGTCTGTCAGTGGGTGTGAGTGTCTGAAAGGGTTTGAGAGTGGGTACGTGAGTGTCTGAGTGGGTGTGTGAGTAAGTGCATGAATAGGTCTGTAGGTGGGTGTGAGAGTGTCTACGTAGTACTGTTCTACGCCTTCCTGAACCCAGTTGGATCCCTCCAGCCATACTCTGAGAGCCCACTAAGCTAAACCATGGGGGACCCTTCTCCTTACATTGGGAACTCCATCAGTGCAGCGCCTATGCTTACCTTGCTCGCAGATGTGTCCCAGCAGCCAGATAGCACACAGAAAGCCAACACAGTAGTGTGGCCCAGTCCACCCTGGGGTGTGATTCCTGCCCCCCTCCCAGGGGCAACTTTGTCCACCAGGATAGCCAGCCACAGTGGCCACTGTCAGTATTTAGTGATGAAAGCCAGGCCTCATGCCTTTCAGGCATCTCTAACATCTGTGGCGTCAGAAACTGGGGGGCAGTAGCCCCAGGAGCCTGGCACTTTTTCTCCATGCTCCCTCCTGCCAAGTCAGGTATGGCATCCTGACACTGGCCCACCAGCCCAGGGTCTTTACCCTGCGCTGGACAAGAGACAGGAGTGGACTCTCCCATACCCTGTCTTCCTCCCTCAGGCTCTGCACCCTCCTACCTGGAGCGGTACCACCAGAAGACAACTTGGTAGGGGGACTGTTAGCAGTCACCTCTCCCTCCAGTTCAGGGGGGACACCCTGTACCTGGTCCTCCAACCCCAGGTCTGGAACCTTAGGCTGGATCTGTGCCTGGAAACCCAAGACTTCCGGGGGAGTACACCAACCCCCCCCCAAGGGAAACACAGGCCTCATGAGTGGTACGAGAGTCTACCTGGCACAGGTCTCTAGCCTCCTGTCCATTTGACGGAGCATGAAGGCCCCCCAGGCCAGAAGTGACTTCACCAGGGTCAGTCCTGGGGTGCTCTGACCTCAGAGCTGGCAACCTCAGACCCAAAGGTCCTTCCACTGGGGACTGTGTCCCCCCTCACCCTTTTCTCTGGACTCATGCACCCTTCCCACTGGAGCGGTGCTGCCAGACACCAGAACTGGTGGAATGCTTGTGACAGCAGCCCCCCCTAGTACCTCTGACACTTTGGGATCCCCACAGGATATGGCCTCCCGGTACAAACTAGACCCCCTTCCTGGTGTTCACTCATGGAACCAACCTGGGACTGGGTTTCGGGCACCTTGGGACACAGTTCACTCCCACTCCTTCTCCTCTGAGGCAGGACGTTGGTCCCTACACCCCTCCCACTACACTGGGACCTATCTGGGCTACCACAAACCTCCCCTACCACACTTGGTTGGTTAAAGCCTGAGCCACCCCCTTCAGAATCACTCCCCAATGCCTCCTCAGACTCTCTGGAATCCACCAAATAGTCTGCCTCCAGCGCAATCTCCCTGAAATCAGAGAACTCACACTCCACCGGGTGTTGGCGTAGCTCTGGAAAACAGGGACTTAAAATATGCTCTCCAACAATTGTATCACACAGCCCCCCACAGTTGTTAACTAAGCTACCCTTGGCCCCACCATCCAGTGCCTCGCACAAGTACCCCACAGCACTCTCATGAGATTGGCAAGACAGTGTCTGACTGTCTCTGTCAATCAACCCACACTCTTCTGGGCGGTTTCCATACTCCTACCATGGGGGAAGTCCTCCCCCTGCACCTCTCATCTAGAGTCAGTAAAGTGTCCCTCCCGCCACCAGGAATATGATCCCCTGTGTCAGTTCCCCAATCTACCTCAGGATCACTGCGCACCACTGGAGCTACCTCATAACCCTGAACACCTTGGTGTATGTCAACCCCCTCATTCACGTCAGGTGCCGCATCTCTGGATGTGTGTATTTCTCCCTCAGCACTAGACACTTCATTTTTGCTGCCACCGTCTGAGTTGGACTCCACCTCCAACCCAACCAAGCTCACTTCATGAGCTGCGCACATTTCCATTTCAGCTAAGACACTCATGGCCTCAAGCCTCTCGAGCTCCCCGTCAAGCACCTTCTTTCTTAATTGATGTGCCAAGGTCAATTTCAATTTCTACCAAGGCATAAATCTGCTTGCTCTCCTCTGCCATGGCAGCTTTTTGGTTCTCAATTTCTAATATTTTAATCTCGATCCTCGAGCCTCATGACTTCTGACTCATGATCTCAAACCCTTTGGTTTTCCTCTACTCTTAGAAAACATTCTAGCAGAACGGTTGCTGCCAGCCCTGGAGGCTGCTCTTCCAACAGGCAGATCCTGTGACCTGAAACCGTCCCTTTGTGCATCCTCATCACCTCTGCATTGCCTGTCTCCCAGCCTCTTTGGCTCCCACAAGGCCCTACTGGTCTTCCGAAGCTCCTCCTTCCTGGAGCTGCTCTTCATGGGACATCCAAAGCTCCTGCAGATCTGCTTGAGTTGACCTACTTTGTAACCATTTAACATTTCAATATCAAAATCCAGCTCTGCAACATCACTGGCTGGTTTACCCTTCTGAGACATGATGCATGGATACTTTAAGGGTCACTCAAAAATAGAATAAAAAAATAAAACACAGTATGCGGTGGCGTAGTGGTCTGCACTAAACTAGTAATGTACACCAATCACTGTGGGTCAAGTACAAATACAGGTTAAAATCCCACCACTGCCACCAATGTTAGAAATGGGGTCTCTGGTTGACAGAGGTAGGGATCTTTGTCCACATAGGGACCCATGCTTCTAGTCAGGGTGAGGGGGATTCACACTTTAGATAACCCCTGCTCATCCCCTTGGTAGCTTGGAACGAGCAGACAGGCTTCTCCCAAAGGCAATGTGTAAAGTATTTATCCCAACACTCACAGTAACACAGTGAAAACACTACAAAAGGAACCATCACCAGTATAGAAAAATAAAGCATCTTTTCTAAACTAAAAAAAGACCAAAAGGACAAAAATCCAACATACACAGTTAAAAATAGGACTTTCAAACGTTATTTGTACCAAAGAAAACTATGGACGTGTGACTTTTCACCAAAGTACCAGCAGATGCGTCAAAGTTCCAAAAGCCAAACAGCCGTAGAGAAAGGAAGCGTTGGAAAACACAGCGATGCGTCCGTTCATGAGTCCTTGGGGAGGCGAGGCAACAGTTCTGCTGCACCCAAAAAGCATTCTCCATTCTGGCCTATGGGGCAAGATAGCCTTTCAATAGTGAAAAACAACATTGCCAGTATTTCACTATCAGGACATGTTACACACACCAGTACATGTCTTACCTTTCGCATACACTGCACCCTGCCCAGGGGGCTGCCTTGGGCCTACCATAGGGGTGTCCAATGTGAAAGAAAAGGGAAGGTTAGGGCCTGACAAGTGGGTGCACTTGCCAAGTCGATATGGCAGTTAACAAACTGCGCGCAGGCACTGCCGTGGCAGGCCTGAGATCTTTTCCGGGCTACTCCTGTGGGTGGTACAGTCAGTGCTGCAGGCCCACTAGTAGCATTTGATTTGCCGACCCTGGCACACTCAGTGCAGTTTACTAGGGACCTACTGGTAAATCAAGTATGCCAATCATGGATAACCAGTCACAATAGCAATTTACACAGAGACCATATGCACTTTAACACTGATCAGCAGTGGCAAAGTGCCCAGAGTCCTAAAGCCAACAAAAACAGGTCAGGAAAAAATAGGAGGAAGAAGCAAAATGTTTGGGGATTACCCTGCAAAAAGGGCCATTTCCAACAATACTTATAAAGAATGAATTGTTTTTAATGTTTTATTTTTTATTTAGCCTCCACAGTTGTACCATTAAATGGTATGAAACGCCCGTAATAACCAAGAGTAACAACAGGTAACCCATCCATTTATAGGGAGGGCCACGAAGAAGGCCTCTTCTAATGGAACTATACTGCCTGTGTCACAATATTCAAGCTAACTGATCAGCCGCCAGGAAAGAGCATTGAGACACGTGATTTTGTCTTTCAAGTAACAAATTGTATTAATTTTTAATGCAAGATAATAATTGTATGTCTTAATGTATACGTCCAAGGTTCTGTGTAAAACCGAATAAAGATACTTTGATTGACTGATACTGCAGCTTCCTAGAGAGTTCCTAAGAACAACTAGAGCGCAAACTGTTACGTACGACAAAACTATGGCACAGTTGAAACCTTGTTGATTGAATCAAACTGGAAGCTTTAAAACATTTAATTTAGTATGGAAAAAAAATTGGGGGTTTAGTTTGTCATACAAATTATGGTTAGTGCTATAGAAAGAAAAATTAGGACACATTTTAAGAGAGTTCTCAAATATCTTCCTCTTCTATTTCATTAAAACATTCTGAAATGCAGACTGATACATGCACTTTCAACACCAGCGCGCACTGTCAGTTAACACCTTGGTGATCAACAGCTTTACTACAGAGTTCTGAGCAACTAGAGTGCTAACATTCAGAATTTATGCCAATGTGTGGCACTTCTAAACGACATCTTGATAGAACGGAAGTAGAAAACTGAAAGTATTTACTACTGAGGATACTGCAGTAAATGAGGAATTTAGGCAGTTTCATATCAAATAAGTCTCCCAAGATGGCCATCAAAGAAAAAAGAGCCCAAATATAGCACAAATATCCCCCAAATGTAGCCCAAATAAAGCCAAAAGTCAGAAGTGTGCAAAACAGTTAGTGCCTTGTTACGATGTTGGGCGGGCCGCCTGACACTGTTGTGATCTGGAACCGCCGGACCTTAGGTCAGTGGTTCCGACCGTAGGATTACAGGTGGTTGTAAACATCCATTTTTCAATGGAAGCTTGTGCAGCAGGCGGAAAAGGCCCGCAGCACAAGCTTCCATCGAAAAATGGATGTTCGTGAACATCTCTGCACCAAGTGGCAGGGGCTGTGCAGTGCCTGCCACATGGTGCAGGGATTTTGAGGGGGGCATTATAGGGCCCCCCAGGTCCCATAGCGGAGAGCCAGGGGGAAAGCGGGCCATGCTAGGGGCCCCCAAAGTCAGTTTCCGACAACCTTTCCATGTTAGAAAGGCCGACTTGAAATGGCTATTGGAAACAGACATTGTAATCACGACGGCGGAGCAGAGGCTGGCTCTGCCGTCATTCCAGAGATTACAATTCTGCTCCACTTCTGACGTGCTCTGTGAGCCTGCAAGAACAGGAGTGGAATTCCCCTGCGGTTTTCCTCCGACCGCTATCATCATAATACGGTGGTCAGAGGGGAACCCTGCATATCAGGTGGAAAGCCTTCGACAGACTGTTACGATGGCTTTCCGCCCGAAATCCAAATTGTTTTTTTGTTGCAGTTTTATACAGCACAGACTTACCCCGGAGGTATTGGAGTGCATTGCATGAGCATCATCACTCAATGACACATTCATTTTGTTTTTAGGCATGGGGAGATTGAGTGATTTGTCCAGAATCACAGGATGGCAAGCTGACGCCGAAACTCGAACCTGGTTCCCCAGTTGCAAAGTCTGCTGCTCTGGCCGTTAACGTCACATCCTCTCTCTTAAGTATAACAAATAATCAAGTGATCAACTGGATAAAAAAAAAACATTAAGATAGCAAATTATTTTAAAGTGCTTTGTCACTATTTGAGAACTCAGAAAATTTGTCATAATTTGAGTTCTTTAGAGTATTAACTATAATTCCTCTGGGAATAAGACCCTCTCATGGAGGACGGTGCAGAGTCAAAAAGTTCACCACGCTGGGCAGGGGAGAGGGGCAGAGGCAGCACAATGGACCATGGAAGGCAGAGGAAAGGCGGGCAAGGGCAGCAAACCAACCAAGCAGTACAGGCAAAAGAGGCTATGTCAACATGAAAGACCATTGAGGGTAGAAGGAAGAGGCAGTGGCAATACAACTATGCATGCCAACACAGCCGATTCAGGCAGGAGAATTAGAATGTTTTTAAACCCAAAAGAGCTTCATTTTATCTGTCTCCTGCCTAAAAGCTCCCATTTTACAATGTAAGTCAATGGGGAAAATCAATACCCAAGGTTCATTTTCAAAATAATCTGTCTTACCAAGTTCAAAATGTTGGCAAATAAGGGACATTGGATCGTGGAGGGCAGGAGGAATGGGTTGGGGGTTGGACTCGGATAAGAGAGGACAGGAGTAAGATATGAAGGGGCACTAAACTGACATTACAGAGCAGGCATCAGGGGTTGTAGCAGCACAGTATACCACACAGGGCAAGCGGGACGGGAGTGCAGCACAAACTGACCATGGAAAGCAATAGGGAGGGGACAGGGCCAAGCACATCGGCACAGAGAGCAGAGGGGATAGAGGTAAGGACAGCAAGCTGACCATACCGGACAGACAGGAGAGACAGGAGAGACAGGTGCAGCATAACAGACCATGAAGGGCAGGAGGGAGGGGACAGGGGTCTGCACATGGAAACAGAGGCTGGGGGCAAGGGGCAGGGCAGGAGCAGCAAGCTGACCATAGAGGGCAGGAGGGATGGGCAGTGGAAGCAAGGCACACCATGGAGGGCAACAGTGAGACTATAATGGCATACACACAGGCATTGGAGGGAAGGTGGGAGGCGGGGTCAGGGGCAGCCAGTTGACTGGACAAGACAGGTGGGAGCGGCCGTGGCAGCACAGAAGACCATGCCCACTACCACCGCTAACATCATGGGGGAGTGGCTCAGCCCCCTTCAGCCATTGGCTAGCTTCACTGAGAGTGACAGCTTTCTACCTTTTTACATGGAGCATACTCACACACAAAGTACCCCCTTAAGAGCCAGGACTACTTTGGTAATGTGTGCTTTACAAGACAAATATATATATATATATATATATATATATATATATATATATATATATATATATATATATTCACTGAAAAAACCATAGGTTATAGACCATATATAGTTAGGAATTAGCATTTACAAAACCTTGAAAATTCACTGAAAAAACCATAGGTTATAGACCATATATAGTTAGGAATTAGCATTTAAAAAACCTTATTTTACTCACACAAAACCATTGAAATTCCATATATAGTTAGTTGCACTAACTATATATCGCGCACCTGCAATCCACTGCTGATGATGTCACATATTACATCATTCATGACATGGTCAGTGACATCACTGATGACATCACTGATGACATCTCAAATGACATCACTGATGACATCACTGATGACATCTCATTTGACATCATTCTTGTGCTAATACGATAAACCTCTTCAGACTCTAATATAACCTTAGATGCACTCAGTGTATACAGACACTCACACACTGTCACTCATCCATGGAGTTACTCACACACCTAGTCAGTCATGCAAAGAAACAATCTCACCTCCATTTCTTCAACTATACAGTTATACACACCTTACTTATTCAAACATATACTAACACATATTTACTCTCTTATACAATCCCTGATACAAGTTCACAATGATCCATACAACCACTCACACATTCAGTGGCTCTCATGCACAGTTATTTATATATGCCAACTCTCACATGTACTGTGTTTTACATATGTACTTACTATGACATGTAGCATTGAGATATCCATTCACTCATCAATACACTCATGCACACAGTCAACTGCCCATGTAGCTGTTTCCACATGCACTCTTGAACTCATACACCTAGTGAATCAACTGCTCACACATCTATGCACAGAGTCACACACCTCCCAGCCACCCCCACACAAACTCAATCTCCCATACAAATACTTGGGCAACCAATCAATAACACATATAGCCTCTCGTATAGCTAATGATCAACACATGCAGCAGTTTACATCACAACAGACATAATGATGCACAAATTAAGACAGTTTAGTCACTAACCCATGCATTCAGTGAGACACATTTAATCACTCACTCATACAGTCAGTCACGCACCTACTAAATCCTTCATCCAGACACTTATACATCCACTCATTCTTCAATATGTAAGACATATTTTAACTTTACAGAAACATACAGTCACTGGATGTTGTCATCAGTGATGTCATCAGTGATGTCATTTGAGATGTCATCAGTGATGTCATCAGTGATGTCACTGACCATGTCATGAATGATGTAATATGTGACATCATCAGCAGTGGATTGCAGGTGCGCGATATATAGTTAGTGCAACTAACTATATATGGAATTTCAATGGTTTTGTGTGAGTAAAATAAGGTTTTTTAAATGCTAATTCCTAACTATATATGGTCTATAACCTATGGTTTTTTCAGTGAATTTTCAAGGTTTTGTAAATGCTAATTCCTAACTATATATGGTCTATAACCTATGGTTTTTTCAGTGAATTTCAATGGTTTTTTAATAGCAAATATCATAAGCTGTCGAATGTCAAGTACGTGGTAAGTGAAAACATTTTCGTGTTTATGCACACTGATCTGCTTTGAATGGTGCCCCCCCCCCTCATTTCTATTAGGAGTACTCTCTCTTTGCAGATAGTGAAAGGTAGTTAACGCAGGTCTTTGCCCCCATTGTAATCCGTCGTGCCTGCTTCTCTCTCCATTTGATTCATTGTTATCCAAGTATTTACTGTTTTAGAATTAGTTCTCTTTGGTTCATTCTCTATTTACAAACAAACACAGAGTCGCAATACTCTGTTTAGTCTTTGCAGATAACGAAAAATCGTGTAAAAAAAAAGAAAAAGAATCGAGCAAAATCAGTAGGCCACTAATGGGATCTCTTTTTGACCTCGCAAAAATAGAAACATTAGGAACAACCCCTCATGACAAATACAAAACTAGTGAGATGAACTGAACTCCACACAATGATGGCTGCAAAACAGCTCGGCTCCGCCACCCACCCCGCCCAAAATAACGATAAAGAACGGCTGCCATGATTGGTTGCGGAATGACCACGACGGAGCTACGAAATGGTGCTGCTCTCATGCTAACCCCAGCTTCAGTCTGAAACATCCAGAAACACTGTAGACTACCAATTCGATCAGTTCCGGTAGCGCCCCAATGTAACCCGGTAGAGAAGAACTAGCCCTCCCCTCTTTGACTGATGGTTCTTGTTGCCTGTCCCTTCTGTTGTCATTTAACAGAACTATTTAGCCTGCTGAAAGGGGTTGTGTTCCGACCGCTGGTTGGTGGAGACATTTTGACTATATTCTGTACCTGCGTTGTCGCGTAATGCGTCATATGACGCGCCGCGTTAGCGCATCCGGAAGTCATCCGGGGCGCGCAGCGCGTAACGTAAGCATAACAAGTCATGTGACTTGTTAATAAAACTTTTCATTGGTTCATTTTACTTTTCTTATTGTAATGATGAAAGGCTTGATCATATGACCTAAAAATTACGCTTTTCATTACTTCCGAACATTATTTTTTCTTAAATATATGTTATAATGTTCCAGGCTAATGTACTTTCCCGGAAATTTTACAACTGTCCTGCAAGTAAAATATATTCTTTTTTCGAGAAAAAGAGCGTTTCTTCGTCCCATGACGGAGCCGTTGAGCAAAAGAGGGTCGACCTGCTGTCTTAGTCGCCGATACGCCTGAATATGAGATTCTTATCGATCACTTTATGTTGCAGGAATAGAAAACACAACAGCCCTTGACCATTTATCTTTACTGCGTTCCTTCGTATTATACCTTTTACCCTTCATGTAATTGGTCTGCTTTATTTCACTTGCCTTTTAATGATTCTAAAACAGTGACTATTATTAAAAACTTTACCAATGTATATACTACTACCATGTTTTCTTTTAAAAACCTTTATTGTGAAAATTTCATTATACAAATACGAGCCTATAACCACGTGGGCCGGCCACGGAGCAAACTGTAATCGTATATGATGAATAGACATTTACACTGTAGAGGAACGTAACGGGCGGGCCATTAGGTTGCAAGAACTAAGGTGTCTAACAGTTACGGAATCGGTGGACGTACATTTTATAATTAAAATACGACAGGGCCAGTTACAATAAAATTATCTAGATATACATTTGCGGGCAAGTACCATGGGTGACGTTAATTCGAACTTTCAACAGTACAGTAATCAATAACACATCAGAACTTAATATCAATAGGGATGTCGAAATATTCAATCAATTCTCGTCCCCGCCCGCCATGTGCTTCAAAACTGCATACGTATCTCGTGATTTCAAGGTTCTGCAACCAGTACACAACAAGGAGTTACGAGTCCCATTTATTCTGGCGCCATTTTGGGCGAGGACGGGCAGGTCCAGGATATAGTCAAAATGTCTCTACCAACCATCGACTATGATGATGTTCATATGCTGTATTTATTAGAGTAACACTCAGATGTCCACATGAAATAAATTTGCCACAATCTAAACATGTCATTTTAATCTTTCCAAAGTTCTTCTAAATATTTGGGACCGTTTCCCTTGCCTCTGAAGCTCTCAGTGCCACTTCTTTGATGAATGTACTAGCAGGTCAGGGGTTCTCCTCCAAATCTCTCTTTTATGCAGCACTATAATTAATTGTTGCCACCTCTCCATATGACGATGCATGGTATAGTTACCACAACTATATTTTTTTTCGGTTCCTCTAGAGAGTTCATCGTGGCAGATGAAGCGTGTAACGTACCGGGCATTTACCTTTTTTTGCATGTACAGGAAAGGAAAAAAAAATCGAGCGTCCGAGTTCTAAGGTGTCCCAGGGCCATTTTAGTGGACCAGGCCCAAATCCAAAGAACAGGCCGCCATTTTGAGAGTCCTGTTGCAGCCGCCTGTCGCTGTAGCATCAAGAGCAGCCGAAACTCAGCTGAATGGCAACTGAAACGGTAAAGGGGCGCCCCACTACAGCAGACGAGCCAGGCCCAAATCCAAAGAACTGCTATCTCACAGGCTAATGGGGCGACCCACGCCGAGTTTCAGCATTGTAGGATGACCACACAAGTACAGCAACTTGCTAGACATCACCTCGGTGCCATCCGGATCTCGGCGCCCCACTGCAGATGAAGTGCCTCTCAACTATGAAACCACCACGGTGACATCCGGATCTTGGCGCGTTGTGCTGCCTTCGGCCTATTCGCACATCGGTCCGCTACTGACGCCATCTCACAGGCTAATGGGGTGACCCACGCCGAGTTTCAGCATTGTAGGATGACCACACCAACTTGCTAGACATCACCTCAGTGCCATCCGAATCTTGGCATCTCAACGCCTAGTGGTATCTTCCATACAAAAAATATTGTTACGCTGCCTTTGGCCCCATTCGCACACCAGTCCGCAACTTAGACATCACCTCGGTGCCATCCGGATCTTGGCATCTCAGCGCCTTGTGGTGTCAGTCAGAAAATATTGTTGTGCTGCCTTCGGCCTATTCGCAAATCCAAAGAACTGCTATCTCACAGGCTAATGGGGCGACCCACGCCGAGTTTCAGCATTGTAGGATGACCACACAAGTACAGCAACTTGCTAGACATCACCTCGGTGCCATCCGGATCTCGGCGCCCCACTGCAGATGAAGTGCCTCTCAACTATGAAACCACCACGGTGACATCCGGATCTTGGCGCGTTGTGCTGCCTTCGGCCTATTCGCACATCGGTCCGCTACTGACGCCATCTCACAGGCTAATGGGGTGACCCACGCCGAGTTTCAGCATT
Organism: Lissotriton helveticus; assembly: GCF_964261635.1. Taxonomy (NCBI): domain Eukaryota; kingdom Metazoa; phylum Chordata; class Amphibia; order Caudata; family Salamandridae; genus Lissotriton; species Lissotriton helveticus. The sequence goes on along the minus strand of NC_136061.1, from coordinate 3,215,455 downwards.
GTAGGATGACCACACCAACTTGCTAGACATCACCTCAGTGCCATCCGAATCTTGGCATCTCAACGCCTAGTGGTATCTTCCATACAAAAAATATTGTTACGCTGCCTTTGGCCCCATTCGCACACCAGTCCGCAACTTAGACATCACCTCGGTGCCATCCGGATCTTGGCATCTCAGCGCCTTGTGGTGTCAGTCAGAAAATATTGTTGTGCTGCCTTCGGCCTATTCGCACATCGGTCCGCTACTGACGCCATCTCACAGGCCAACGGGGCGCCCCACGCCGACTTTCAGCATTGTAGGATGGCCACACCAGTACCACAACTTGCAAGACACCACCTCGGTGCCATCCGGATCTTGGCATCTCAGCGCCTTGTGGTCTCTTCTACACCGGAAATATAGTAGAAAATATTGTTGCGCTGCCTTTAGCCCCATTCACACATCAGTCCGCTACTGACACCATCTCACAGGCCAACGGGGCGCCCCACGCCGACTTTCAACATTGTAGGATGGCCACAGAAGTGCGACAACTTACTAGACACCACCTCGGTGCCATCCGGATCTTGGCGCGTTGTGCTGCCTTCGGCCTATTCGCACATCGGTCCGCTACTGACGCAAACTCACAGGCCAACGGGGCGCCCCACGCCGACTTTCAGCATTGTAGGATGGCCACACCAGTGCGGCAACTTCCTACACACCACCTCGGTGCCATCCGGATCTTCGCGCGTAGTGAAGCTGCAGCAGCTGCAAATAAGCTTCAGACAGTGTTACAACCGCTGCTCAGAACTCTCAACTATGACACCACCTCGATGCCATCCGGATCTTGGCGCGTTGTGTTGCCTTCGGCCTATTCGCACATCGGTCCGCTACTGACACCGCCTCACGTGCCAACGTATTTTCTCCACATTTTATACCCTATGCCGCATAACAGGTCATGTGACTTCTTTATAAAACTTTTCATTGGTTCATTTTACTTTTGGTTTCCTAATGATGGAAGGCTTGATCATATGACCTAAAAACAACACTTTTCATTGGATGAAAACTTTTTTTTCCCCCCAAACGATGAAAGCCCCACCTTGTTTCTGGATGTTTCAGACTGAAGCTGGCGTCACCATGAGAGCACCACCATCTCGTAGCTCCGTCGTGGTCATTCCGCGAGCAATCATGGCAGCCGCTGCCCACCAGAAGCCTGCAGGAGTCGGGGCCCCCAAAACTTTTGATGAATTCTCAAGGCGGAGGGGACGCTTTCGAGAATGGGGTCCAAGACCTAGCAGACAAGCGTCCGATTTCCAAGGTGTCCCAGGGCCATTTCAGTGGACCAGGCCCAAAAAGGAAACAGCCTGCCGCCATTTTGAGAGTCCTGTGGCAGCCGCCTATCGCTGCACCGCAAGAGTGGGCGCAACTCAGCTGAATGGCGGATTTTGACACAGTGGACCAAAAGCGGACGGAATGGCAACTGAAACGGTAAAGGGGCGCCCCACTACAACAGATGACACTCCACCTGGAGAGGCCCGTTCACGCCGCCTCCCCCGGGGCGCCCCACGCCGTTATTCGGAGCAGCATTGTAGGATACCAAAACCAGTGCGGCAACTTACTGGACATCACCTTGGTGCCATCGTTCTGCTGCCTTGGAACTATTCGCACAACAGTTTGCTACTGATGACCCACCCCCCGCGACGCCCCACGCCGTTATTTGCTGGGTGGCAACTTACTAGACATCACTTTTGTGTCATCTAGATTTCGGCGCGTTCTGCTGCCTTGGAACTATTCGCACAACAGTTTGCTACTGATCACCCCCCCCCCGCGACGCCCCACGCCGGAAATCTGGACGTTGTGCTGCGTTGGGACTATTCGCACAGCCGACCGCTACTTCGTTGTTTTTCTCTAAAAATGTTTATATGTTATTACTATTTTTGTTTTCTTGTATATATTTATAAATTATTAAAGTTTTATAATCTTACTACTTTGTCGGAGTGCTATATATTTTTAATGTGACACATAATTGTAAAAACTTTGATGTACAAAGAGTCATCCCTGGAATCTTCCGCTTCACGCTCGGTCCCCTCCCCAATCACAATACAGGATGGTTTTCAGATAATAGCAACGCTTCTGCTGTGACGGATCTCATCGAGTGTGGGCCTTGATCTACTATAACTCCTTTGAAGACGGGTGATTCTTTACAGCTGTGGCCATAAACTACATCTGCAGGGCTAGCTGATAGCCTAGGACCGGCCTGGACAATCGGACACAGAGGAAAAGGAGTGTCAGAGGGTGCGGTAGTGAATAGGGCGAAAGGGAGGTGTCGGGCGGGCACAGGGTGTGATTCTCAGGGAAGAACAGCGCAGATGGGGGGAGGTTTATTACCCATGCATAAAACAGAGAGCGGGGGTGACCACTGCCTGGGGGAGATGCTTGCGAGGGTGGGGAGCCATGGTAAGGATCGACAGCGTTCACAGAGTGGATCTGGTCAAGGCATCTAAAATGGCTGCCGTGCACGACAAAAGTGTGGCATTTGAAAAAAGACAAGATGGCGCACACAATGTTTTTCAACAATTCCTGATTTCCTTCGAATCGAACGTTAACAGACGTTGGGGCATATTACCAAAGTTAAGCGATATTTATCCCTAACGATGCATTGCAAAGATTTTTTTACCGTCAGAAATTATCGCAGATAAACCTTGCTATTATCAAGGTTTATCGCAAATACGATAAAAAACGAGCGCAATGCATTAATGTCGCTGAAAACTCCGCGATATTCATGCATTACCGAGCTAATGCTCTTAGCCATGTTATCCACCTCCCATTGGATAACATGGCTAAGAACTGCTCAGGGCAGCTGTTACTTTTTGGAGATATTCGCGCTTATCTCGAATATTTCCAAAAGTTGATAATAGGAGATAGCGATGTTAGCGACTGTTTCCAGTCGCTAACATCTTGGCATGCCCACTTTGCATGTCATTAGTGATAAATATCACTCACATGCAAAGTGGGACCCAAGATGGTCGCTATCTCCTACTAGCCGTCGCTAACTGGTGTTAGCAACAGCTAGGTAATACACATATAATTTTATCTCCGCGAAGCGGAGCGCTGTTACAGATATATATCTTGTTTTTGAACGTTAATTTCTCAAAATGCACTGAAGCACATATATTGAGACATAGCAAAGGCACATCGGGCTACCAGTCCCTAATATTTTACCAAGTTTCGTGCAAATCCATTCAGCCGTTCGATTATTATTATTATTATTTTTTTTTGCCCCGCGGGGCCCTTTTAAAACCTCCACATCAAACCTAGGGGGTCAGCGAGGATCTACTATGCCCCCTTATGGTCATCAGCCGTTCGATTATTATTATTATTTTTTTTTTTGCCCCGCGGGGCCCTTTTAAAACCTCCACATCAAACCTAGGGGGTCAGCGAGGATCTACTATGCCCCCTTATGGTCATTTGCCCCTTCGCTTTGGCCTCCTCTTGTCTCTCGATCCTACCGAGAGACAAGATGGCGGCCGCTACGTACTGTTTGGAATGTTTACAGACACCGGAGAGCCAATCAGCTTCGCTTCGCAAAGCTCCGTAACGCGAAAAGTACGCGAAGCGGTGCGCTGTTACAGATATAAATCTTTTTTTGAACGTTAATTTCTCAAAATCCACTGAAGCACATATATTGAGACCTAGCAAAGGCACATCGGGCTACCAGTCCCTACAATTTTGCCAAGTTTCGTGCAAATCCATTCAGCCGTTCGATTATTATTATTATTATTTTTTTTTGCCCCGCGGGGCCCTTTTAAAACCTCCACATCAAACCTAGGGGGTCAGCGAGGATCTACTATGCCCCCTTATAGTTATTTCCCCCTTTGTTTTGACCTCCTCTTGTCTCTCGATCCTACCGAGAGACAAGATGGCGGCCGCTACGGACTGTTTGGAATGTTGACAGACGCCGGAGAACCAATCAGCTTCGCTTCACAAAGCTCCGTTGCGCGAAAAGTACGCGTCCTGGGCCGCTGCCCAGTCCGCTGTTACAGATATATATCTTTTTTTAAACGTTAATTTCTCAAAATCCACTGGAGCACATATATTGAGACCTACAAAAGGCACATCGGGCTACCAGTCCCTACAATTTTGCCAAGTTTCGTGCAAATCCATTCAGCCGTTCGGGCTAAAAGTGAGGCCAACCGCCCTATGGAAAACTCAATGTTAAAAACACGTTTTGGGACCCCCCTTTTTTCTCGACCCCCCCTGGACGAAACCCCCCCCAATTTTCAGGGGCTGCTCAGAAACAAAATGTGCCATTTTCCTGAAAATTTCAGCCAATTCCGTCCACAAACGCCAAAGTTATTAGACATAGAATTTTCAAAAAACCCATAGAGAAAAAATCCTAACTATATATACCTACTGGCGACCGCCAGTAGGTAATATATATATATATATATATATATATTCACTGAAAAAACCATAGGTTATAGACCATATATAGTTAGGAATTAGCATTTACAAAACCTTGAAAATTCACTGAAAAAACCATAGGTTATAGACCATATATAGTTAGGAATTAGCATTTAAAAAACCTTATTTTACTCACACAAAACCATTGAAATTCCATATATAGTTAGTTGCAGTAACTATATATCGCGCACCCGCAATCCACTGCTGATCATGTCACATATTACATCATTCATGACATGGTCAGTGACATCACTGATGACATCATCTAGTGTCTGTGTGTTTTTGTAAAGTTTAAATATGTTTTACATATTGAAGAATGAGTGGATGTATGGAAGACTGAGTGTGTGTGTGGCTGGCTGGGAGGTGTGTGACTGTGCATATCAATGTGTACTTGTATCAGTGATTGTATAAGAGAGTAAGTATGTGTTAGTTTATGTGTGAAAAGTATGGTGTTCTGTGTTTAACTGTATAGATGAGGAAATCGAAGTGTGATTGATTCTTCACAGGACTGACTAGGTGTATGAGTGCATATGATAGTGTTGTAATAATGAGTGACTGTATTTATGAGTGATTGTATGGGTGAATGAGTGAATGTGTGTGTAGACGTAGGAATCAGTGAGTGCGTATGTAGTAACTGGTATTGGTGTGTCATGATGTCATCACTGATGTCATTTGAGATGTCATCAGTGATGTCATCAGTGATGTCATTTGAGATGTCATCAGTGATGTCATCAGTGATGTCACTGACCATGTCATGAATGATGTAATATGTGACATGATCAGCAGTGGATTGCGGGTGCGCGATATATAGTTACTGCAACTAACTATATATGGAATTTCAATGGTTTTGTGTGAGTAAAATAAGGTTTTTTAAATGCTAATTCCTAACTATATATGGTCTATAACCTATGGTTTTTTCAGTGAATTTTCAAGGTTTTGTAAATGCTAATTCCTAACTATATATGGTCTATAACCTATGGTTTTTTCAGTGAATTTCATAGGTTTTTTAATAGCAAATCTTTATAAAAATAATACATTTTAAATCTAATTTTATATTTTATAATTTTTTTATTTTTTTTTAATATTATTTTTAGTGCGCTCCCGGGGCGCGGACAGGTGAACGCACGGGTAAGCGCAATCTGGCGGCGCGCCCCGAGGCGCGTACTAATGCGCGTCCCGGAAGCGCTATTGTCGAGAACGAAAACAACATCGTGACGTATCGCGTAGCCGCCACGCCTTGCGTCATAAGACACGTATCGCGTAGCCGCGAGATGCGTCTTATGACGCACCGCGTAAGCGCACCCGGAAGCGCATACGATCGCGCAACGTAAGCGCCCCGATGCGCTTACGATACACGCCCGGGACGCGCCCCGGGCGCGTAGCGTAAGCGCGTCAAACCATGTGACTTTAAAATAACACTTTTCATTGGTTCAGAACTTTTTTTTTTCCAAATTGTGTGAAACCCACCCATTTCTCTCACTATTGCTTTGTACTTGGAGAGAGCAAGAGCTGTTGTGTCTACTCTATCTCCTACTTTTCTGATCTCCAGCAATGGCTGCAAGAGAGTCATCCAGCAGTGATTCAGAGGGATTTTTGGATGAGGACCCTCCTCAGCAAAAGAAAAAAACCCATTTCATTTGGAAATTTTACGACATCCCAGAAGGACAGAAAAAAGTGAACGCTCCCAAAGTAACATGCAAAATATGTGGGAGTAGTTTATCCAGAGGCAATCCTCTGAAAAAATATAGTTTTGGCAATGCCAATTTGATCCGGCATGTCAAAAGAAGACACCCTAACAACTTTGCCAGGGAGAGTGTCAGAGAGCTGGCACGGAATGTACCAACAGATGGCGGCAGCACCTCCACTGGTGGAGCAACACCTTCGGGACCACCCCGTGGAAGAATGATCCCTAACATTCAGCCGGTGTTTGCGGGCATCAAATTTTTGTGCGCAGAGTGTGACGAACTGCTCTGCTATGGGGAGCAGAGTGTTGAACTGATTGCTCTAAAGAAACAGCAACACCGCTGCTCTTCCAGTCCCTAAATTTTCAATTTTTTTTGCTCCTGTTGAGCAGTTTTGCAATCCTTGTTTTTGTTTTTCCCTTGAAAAAAATACAAAAAAAATATAAAATTGTTTTAAAAAGTCTAAAAAAATATAAAACAAAAAAAACAAAAAAAAAATATATATAAAACAACAAAATGAAAAAAAAAGTTCTTTTCAGAACTACCTCCAATTTTTAAAAAGAAGCTTTATTTTTTTTAAAGTCTGTCATTTTTAATCTCCATGGTACGCTCCCCCGTACGCTCCCCGGTGCGCGTACCGGGCGCTCACCCCCGCGAAAATCGATTTTTTTTTTATTTATTTTTTTCACCCGCGGGAGCCTTTTATGGCCCCCACATGAAACCTAGGGGGTCAGGGGGTGTGTACCCTGCTCCCTCTTGCTCATTTCCCCCTTTGATTTTTGCCACCTCTTGTGTCTCAATCCTACCGAGACACAAGATGGCGGCCGCTGCGGACTGTTTCGAATGTTTATAGACACCCGAGAACCAATCAGCTTGCCGTGCGCAAGTCGCGTGGCGCGCCTGGAGCGCTCTCCCGTACGCGTATCCGGGAGCGCTCCAGGCGCGGATCTAGATATATATCTTTTTTTGAACGTTAATTTCTCAAAATCCACTGGAGCACATACATTGAGACCTACAAAAGGCACATCGGGCTACCAGTCCCTACAAATTTGCCAAGTTTCGTGCAAATCCATTCAGCCGTTCGGGCTAAAAATGAGGCTAACCGCCCTATGGAAAACTCAATGTTAAAAACACGTTTTGGGACCCCCCTTTTTTCTCGGCCCCCCCTGGACCAACTCCCCCCAAATTTCCAGTGGCTGCTCAGAAACAAAATGTTCCATTTTGCTGAAAATTTCAGCCAATTCCGTCCACAAACGCCAAAGTTATTAGACATAGAATTTTCAAAAATCCCATAGGGAAAAAATCCTAACTATATATACCTACTGGCGACCGCCAGTAGGTAATATATATATATATATATATATATATATATGTTTTAGACATATTTTCCTAGATTCATAAGGGTTCAGCAGCTTTCCCAAGAATAATGTATTGTAAAACCCATGACAAAACAAGCATTATCAAAGCCAAAGGACTGGATGCCAACGCCAGACCTATTGGCTTTTCCAGTGTTTGTTTAAGACAGGTCTTTGCAGTACAGGTGCCCAGAGACCAGGGCTCGAGTCGCGGGTACAGGCGGGTGGACGGCATCCAACCACTATTTTCACAGGCTGGACGCCGTCCACCCTGCCAAGATGTTTGGCCCCTGAAAAAGATGCTGTATTTGTCCCGGTGTAATTTGCAAACACCGGGACACATTGTGCAGTGCCTGCACCTTGTTATCTGCTTTTGATCGGCAACAACGTGCGGGCGGGGACGAGGCTCTCTTATTTCCGACTCCCGCTGGCCCCGTATCAAAGGTGGGATCTGAGGGGTCATCCGGTGAGGTTCCGTGACGATTTTACTCGTGTTTGTAACATTGTCGTAAATACATAATTTTGGTATCAGTGAACCGCAAATGATCCATTTAATATATCCTGGTGTTTTCGCTATGCTACGAGCAAGAGCACTCCTGTTACAAACACATTTCTGTTCTACCCGTGGCATCCATCTTAGAACACGGAAGCCATTTTGTATTCCTTGCCCTCACATAGTCAATGGACACGCAATGACCTCTTTTCATTAAAGGACACGTAGGCTTTAACCGGCGATTCACCTTGCTAGTGACACGTGCACCTTAGGCCAGCAACGCTGTAGCAGCATGACTCGGCAAGAACTGCCTCCCCAGCCTGAGGCCAGTCCTGCTATACTGGTTCTTGTGTTCGTTGGCCTGATCATGATTAGGCGGCCGAAGCTGGTAGCCGTGCCCATTTATGACCCACAAACATCTCTTATCCTGTCTTTCTATCTTCTGCACCTGGCTCTGCTCCTCTCCTTCTGGGCCTTTATTAGGGGGAGGTAACGAAATTTACGATGAGGCGGTCCGGGTCTTGAATGAGAAATTGACATGGGATTATGATGGAAAAGTGGGAACCCCTCATTCGTAATGTTTTGACATCAGATACTGTTGACGATTCCTGTGCAACGCCAAATATTTATTGTTTAAGACACGAATGTTTAGAACTGTGGTAACATGTAAAGAATTTGCCCCGAGCAGAATATTTAGTATTTAAGGAGTAACCCTCTTTGTACAAATTGAACAGGCTCCTAGACACTGCCCCTGTGCAGTTTCTGTGACTTCTGTGTCCCTGCAGTAATAAACCTTTGGTCTTTGACGCCACCGTCGAGAAGCCCGTGTTTCTGTTTGTTTGTGCACCGAGACAGGTTGAACTCCGGGGTCTTCGGGTGTTTTCCCTGACACCTCTGGACGGAACCAAAAAGTCCAGAACTCCAATTGGCGCCCAACGTCGGGCGACGTCATTCGGTACCGGTCCAAAAGCCTGAAGAGTTCGAGGAGCTTCGTGTGAAGATTTCAGAGGGAGGCGCCCCACTTCATCGATCCCGGCATATCGCAAAAGTGGCCCCGACGTTCTCTTCCACGAGGGTTCCCGTTCAGACGGCTGCAGTGGTCCGTTGCCTTGACCGTCGCCCTGTCTTGGACCCGAGGTGCAGTCCTCAGTACGGCGAGACGTGACGGGTTTCTCCTTGGTGACGTCTTCAGTGCCTCAGTTAAGTATTTTGTGAGGGTTGCTCCTGTTTGGATAATCCTTTTAGTTCTCAGTTCAGTTCAGTTCTGTAAGATTATCACTGGTTATTCTGATTACGATAATCATTCTGTTCAGTTCAGGTATCGATACATTTATCAGTTCTGGTAGGCCTAAGTTCTTGGTTCGAGTGCGAATTTTTTTTTTTTTCTTTCTCTGTTTGTGTCTCGTTTGTTTTGTGTTCCGGATTATAAAATGGTAAGTCGGAAAAATTGTATGTTGTCTTGTTTTAGTTGCAACAGTGATTCCCAGTTGGAGGACTCGTGTTCGGTTCCTCCGATTGGAACTCCCCTTTATGATCTATATTGCAAATTTGGTGTGGGCCCTATCTCTTATAACAAGGTATGGATCCGCTTCACAGAGAAAGATGGTGTCCTTAGTTGGCCACTGCATGGTAGTTTTGAACCTCAAGTTCTTGATAATTTAGAAATGAAATTATTCAAGAAGAAAGCCCGGCCGGCAATGTTTGATTCTTTCCGTTATTGGCGAAAAGAATCTAAACAGAGAGAAATTAAAAAGTTGAAGAAAGAACAGAAAGAGCAAGAGTTGACTTTAGAACAGTCTGCTAAGCAGCTGCAACTCAACGAATCTGAGAAAGCGATGGAGGTGGCCAATAGAGAGCGTAATTTAGCGATAGACAAGTGCTATCCTGCTTTGCCATCGAGTACAGCTAAGATAGTGGAGGACCCTGAAAAGGATCCCCTGTTGTCTTACTTGTTACGATCACCCCCACCGTATGCACAAGGTGCTACGGCTCCACCTATACCGAATGTTCAATTACCGGTTGCTGGACAACCTGGTGTCCCTGTTCCCGCTCCCCTGAATCAAGTTCCTGTACCTCCTGTGGTCAATATTCATGTTCCTTCGACAACCCCTCTTCCAGGGTTGCCGGCTTCTTTACCTATGCCTGTGTCGCTCACACCTGCTAGTTCACAAGCTATTTTGCCCGCTACTCCTACTGTTCCTGATCTATCTGTTCCAACTGCTACTCTATTTACTGCTTCTGCTAATATTATGACTCCGCTTTCTGTTCGTCGAAGAATCACTGATTCTGTCTCTAACATTCTATCTCCCTTCTATAAAACTCTGATTAAGACTCCTACCTCTGACTCTGTACAGAGACGTAGTCAGCTTCCCAGTACTGAAGAAAGAGGAATATTAGATTCCACTGCTCTTAGATGGGTTTCGAAAGTTGGAAGATATAATATACAAGATGTATTAGATACATTTATGCAATGGAACGAACCGACACAACGATATGTGTTCGATGAAATGTGTTTCCTTCTACGTGAGGAATTAGAAGAGGATGACCCTGAATCAAATCTAGGAGAATTAATTAATGTTCAGAAAGAGTTTGCTGCAGGTATGATAGTTGGACAAAATATAAAAGAAGCGATGGAACTGGTTCTAAGTTATAGGACCGACTCATCCCTTCGTTCACCAAGAGAGTTAGGGAAACGTAGTACGAAACAAAATCGTCAATACCCAATGAGGGAGGTTCCACCAATTTGGCGTGAAGCTGTGCAAGCTAATGCACCGCTTGGTATCGCAGCCGCTCCGGCCCAATTCCAGAGAGTATGGATACATATTCCATGGAAGCGAGCTGAAGTATTAGCAGTGAAACAGGCCTTGCCAGATCCGCGTAAAAATCGTGCAGGGTACTACAAAGAGTTGGCTCAGACAGTTGACGCTTGTGTATTAAATCTGGCTGACATAGATCTGCTATTTGGTAATGTAGTACCACAACCAATTTGGGCTAAAATTCGTAAAGAGAATCATCCAGTTGCCCTAGGTGGTGATTGGGCAGCTATAATTGCAGCGGATGGTCAACAAATAGGTGGTTCTAAACCTGAACCCTTAATTGCTAATTTGCCCGGTAGAATAATCGATTTAATGAAAACCTTGATGCCAGCATTGCGCGTTAACTGGGACAAATTGTCCGCGTGCAAACAAAAGAAAGACGAAAGCGTCTCCGATTTTTTCACAAGATTCGAAGAGACTTTCGTGGATCATAGTGGTCAGGATATGAGCACAGAAGGAGGCCAGAGATTATTTGTTGATAAATTTGTGCACAATCTGTTACCAGAACTTAGTGGTAAACTAAAGAATTCTGAAAGTGCGTGGGCTGTCTCTACGACTGCGCAAATACTTGCGACTGCCCAGTACTATGAAAATAGGGATAAAGAAGAGAAGGAAAAAACAGATAAAAAGACGAAAGATTTAAAAACTAAAGTACTTTTACAGCAAGCTTATCCGCCTCGCACGAATCAGACTAATATACAGCAAGGGCCATATCAAAGAACGGATTATAATTTTCAAAGGCCACAATACCAATGGAATCAATGTGCTTATTGCAAAGTGGAAGGTCATTACAAAAATGAGTGTCCAGTTCGGGCGCAAAATAATGCTGCGGCAGCTCAGAGAGGTCGTGGTAGTTCTATGCAAAATTCTAGAGGTCGAGGAAGAGGTGCTATGCCTCCGCAGACGAGTGATCGCCCTTCTAATTATTTCGACCAACGAAATGGACAATCTGCCCAACAAAATAGGTCTCAACAATATCATGTTGAAGACTATTATGAAGCTAGTGAGGAAGTTCAGCAAAGTGAGTACTAGGACAGCCATGGACAAAGAGAGGGAGTAGTATCAGTTCCAGTAGATCAGAGTGGGCCTTATGTCGCAGTAGCAACATCAGGTATAGTCGAACCGTTTCTGTTGGATACTGGTGCAGCAAAAAGTTCTATCATACATGCGAAACTCCCTGGCGCACCTTTGTCTGGCTCAACAAACGTTTCAGTAGGTTTTTCGGGCGCCCCTGTTCATAACCCTGTTTCTGGTCCTTTGTCTATTTCTGTTGGACCCCGTCAATTGAAAGCACCTCTGATTTTGACGACAGGTTGTAACGAAAATCTGCTTGGTTTAGACTTGTTAAAACGCCTATATGCGACATTATACTGTTCTCCAGAAGGAGTACAGCTTACGTTGGGTAAAAGAATCATCTCTCCAATGTACTTGTCGATGGATGCGCTCCCACCAGAGCTGCGTTCACTCCCTGATACTCTTTGGGCGACTGGTCCTAATGATGTAGGTCTCTTGGAAATTCCACCCTATATAGTAACTCTGAAAGCAAATGTCAAACTTCCACGAATTCCACAATACAGAATCTCTAGTGAAGGTGAGCGTGCGCTCCTACTGATAGTGCATGATCTGATTGAGAAAGACGTTATAGAAGAAACTAGAGGTAATGTCTGTAATAGTCCTGTACTACCTATTTTGAAACGAACTGACCCAACAAAACCTCCAGTATATAGGTTTGTAATTGATCTTAGAGAGGTTAATAAAATTGTGATTCCACAGTTTCCTGTGGTTCCAGACATTACTGCATTGTTAACGTTGATTCCTGCTACAGCAGCATGGTTTTCGGTTGTCGACTTGAAAAATGCCTTTTTCAGCATTCCGATAGCCGAAGAAAGCAGAGATATCTTCGGTTTCTCTCTAGGAGGACGAAGCTTCAGGTTTAAACGCGCTCCACAAGGCTATTGTGAAAGCCCATCCATTTACAGTCAAGCATTAAAAAGCCAGTTAGATTCCTTCGTACTTCCTCCTGGTTCTGCTCTAATACAATATGTTGATGATCTTCTAGTGGCTGCTGATGACAAGGAAACTTGCAAAACAGCTACGATTTCTTTATTGCATCATTTGTCAAATTTGAATCACAAGGTGTCACCTTCAAAAATGCAATACTGCTGCCAAGAAGTGACCTACCTAGGTCATCTCTTGTCAAAGGAGGGAAGGAAGTTGACCCCAGAGAGAATAAAGGCAATTACACAGATGAATGTTCCTAGCACGCAGAGAGAAGTACGTGCCTTTTTAGGTATTACCTCATATTGTAGGCAATGGATCCCAAATTTTTCTCTTATGGCAAAACCATTGGTAGCCTTGACTGGGAAAGGTGTTCCGAGTCCGGTACCATGGTCTGCTGAATGTCAGCAGAGTTTTTCTGAATTGCGAAATGCACTGTGTTCAGCTCCTGTATTGGGTACACCCGACTACAGTAAGCCATTCACGCTCTATGTCCACGAGAGAGAAGGTTGTGCGTTGAGTGTTTTGACGCAGAAATTTGGCAATAAACAACGCCCTTGTGCGTATTTTTCATCAGCGTTAGATCCGGTAGCCAGAGCATTGCCTAGTTGCTTGAGAGCTGCAGCCGCAGCTGCAGCCTCCATTCGACAATCTGCTGGTTTAGTAATGAACAACATGCTAGTAGTTATGGTTCCTCATGCTGTAGATACACTCATGAACCGAACCAAGACGCAACACCTTACCAGTGCTAGATTATCAGGTTATGAACTGACACTGTTAGCGAGCCATATTCAGATCAAAAGATGCAATGTATTGAATCCAGCAACATTGTTGCCGACTAGCCAAGAGTCGAGTGATTCCGAACCACACGACTGTTGTTTCAAAACTGAGGAAGAAACAAAAGGACGAATTGATCTAAAAGACACTCCATTATCAGATCCAGATGGCACGTTGTATGTTGACGGGTCTTGCTTCAAATTGGAGAATGGTGATGTGACTGCTGCCTATGCAGTAACGACTTTGAGTACGATTGTGGAGACTGCGAGAGTGAGTCAGAATTCTGCCCAGGCTGCAGAATTGATCGCGCTGACAAGAGCGTGCGTTTTAGCTAAGGGAAAGAGAGTGAATGTGTTCACAGATAGCCAGTACGCGTTCGGCGTGGCCCATAGTTTTGGCCGTTTGTGGAACGAGAGAGGTTTCATTACGTCCCATGGGACTAAGATTCAACATGGTCAGCTAGTTAATGACTTGTTGGAATCTCTAACCTTGCCGACTGAAGTTGCGATTGTGAAATGCAGTGCTCATAAAGCAATCACGGATGATGTTGGTCGTGGGAATGCTTTTGCCGATGAGACTGCAAAACAGACAGCTAGAAATATGATGAGTAGAATGTATGTTGCAACGTCTGCAAGATGGATTTCTGAGTCTGGAATGTGTGAAGACACAGTGGAAAGCGTGAAAGAAATTCAGAAAGAGGCGACTGAGGAGAAAAAGCGTGCATGGAAAGAGAGCACGGGTAAATTGGACTCGAGTGGGTGTTGGATTGACTTGTCGGAACAACAGCGTTGGATGTTGCCTGATGCGTATGTGCTTGCAGTAGTAACGATGGCACATGGAACAGCGCACATTAGTTCAAAAGGGATTTGTAAGATGTTGGCTCCGGTCTGGAAGAATGATGGGATTAGTAAGTGTGCAGAGAGAGTGGTGAGAAATTGTATGGTATGCTTGATGCATAATCCTGGCAAGGGAATCCCCACACCTGCAGGTCACTTCGCTCCTCCTTCCTGCCCCTTTGAAGTGATCCAGCTAGACTTCATTCACATGGATCGTTGTAATAACCTAAAGTACGTCCTAGTGGTAGTTTGTGCTTTCTCCAGATGGATCGAAGCATACCCGCTAAAGGACAATACTGCCTTATCCACTGCCAAAATTCTTCTCAAAGAATACTTCCCCAGATACGGAATGCCACGGATTGTATGGTCAGATAACGGAAGTGAGTTCGTAGGGAAAGTTATGCAGAGTGTGTGTGCCGGCCTAGGGATTAGACAGAAGTTTCATAGTGCGAATCATCCCCAGTCCGCGGGTTTAGTCGAGGGTTACAATGGCACCCTTAAACTGAAACTTGCTAAGATACAAGCATCCACGGGTTTGTCCTGGCCAGACGCATTGCCTTTGGCTTTGCTATCAACAAGAGCAACTGTACATTCTAGAGTAGGGCTTAGTCCATATGAAATAGTTTTTGGTCGTCCTGCAAATGTTTGGGGAGTACCTAGACCAAAAGAATTCAAGCAGCTGGAATACCCAATGTTAATTGATTACCTTTTCGACTTGACTGCTAAATTGAGTCTTATTCACCAACAGGTTTTCGATGCATTGCCAAAGCCACCGGAGAGTCCAGGCCATCAGCTGAAACCGGGTGACCAGGTGGTCATTAGAAATTTTGCAAGAACGAAAAATCTTCAGCCCAGATTCATTGGCCCTTTCCAAGTCTTGGAAAAATACGAATTAATGCAGGGCTAGAGGGATGTTTAACGACCAAACCTAAGTATTATCCCCCAAAGGAATCAACAAACAACAACAAACTTAGGGGTCTAATTTGAGGATTCCACCGTAGTCCTCTACTCTTCAAAACCTTGTCATTAGTACATAGGTATGAATGCAATGTGCTAGCAAACCAGATCACCAGATGTGAAGAACCAGTAACGTGAGTCCCCCCTGGTGTAGGATTCCCATCAACGGTCTTGTGATGATCAATATTATCATTTGGTAGTCCTAATCGGGTATTGTGTCTCTAGATCATTGAGACCGGCATACCCCGAAAACCAGATAGGGGGTAGCGACCCACAATCACTTGGTACTACCACATGTTGTTGATGTGGTGGGAAGTGCAGTGTAAAAAATATAATCAGTGGTGATTTAAAAAAGGATAGGGAGCTCAACCCAGAAAACTTTAATAATTGTTTGCCCCTTCCTTGCTAAAAACAAGAACAGTGAAATATCGTCATCGCAGTACAACCAAATAGCTGCGAGGAGACCAACATGTTTCAGCCACTCAGGGATTAGTCCTTCGGCTTTCGTCAGGGTCTCTGTTCTATACCAATACTACTGCATCAGTTGTGAATAAGGTGTGAAAAAATATATGAAAAAAACACACAAGTGAAAAGACCAGCAAAGGATACAATTTTCCTTCCGCTGTTTCAACTCCTCTCTTCGGCACCTGGTTGAATGTGTACTATTTAAAGAGGACAAACGTACAGGAAAAACACAATCTGTTACCCTGGTCTGTACACAGCATGCTAAATTCTTTAACTATAGTTTATCTACAAGCTTATTTACTCACCCAGTGTGTCCGGGGAGTGGACCTCACCTCTTCCTGGACCTGGCTCAGGATATGTGAGACCCCGCTCTACAATAACAAAAACCGACCACGTCAGCTACACAGACCGGGCAACCAAACATGCAGCTACTCTGGTAGTGTATATGTCTACGTAGTCAAAGGTATCCTGTATGTGGAGTCAATTGGCCCCCATCGCTAGGCTAGCAACACACCTCCTCCACCCCACTGCAAACTACAGGCTGAAGTGAACAGATTCACATAGTTATATATATTTAGCATAGTTATATATATTTAGCATAACGCTCACACCATGACATGCCCATGGCGTCTGGCTGCTAAGGCAGGTAGTCATACCTGTCCGTCGGTGTCCCGGGCCGTGACTGAGTCAGGGGGAGGCACCGTCCCCAGCACACTCTGACTACTTCATCGGTTGGCCGGGGGACACTCGACCAATCACAACAGTGAGGGAGGGGCTGGCCAGATCATTACCTCCTCGTGTATCACTCCATATAAATGTTAAGATGGTATAATAAGATTGCCGCGTACCTCATTGACACTGCCCGCCCTTAATTCCAGGACCAGTTATCTCATCTGTCCCGCGCGGTGTTTACATTCGGACTGAGGCCCTGAGCGCGTCCTCTCGCGAGAACGGGCCGGTCTGGAACTACAAAATGACATCACGTCATTAATGTTTGTAGTTTCTCTCTACAACGCGGAAGGAATACCGGATTATTGTTTGTGGCATTTCCCAGGGCGGTGTGACGTGGTCTGCCTAAACTCAGGACCGACTGAGAGTCACCCGGCCTAAATACAGTTCGATATGCATAAACCTCAATATTGTGGAGCTCTCGTTCAGCCAATGAGACAGAACTACCGCATGACGTCATGTCACGAAAAATTGTAGTTTTTAATTCTAATTTTTATTCTGATATTGGTTGTGGGCATTCGAACTGACAACAGACTCTCCTGTTGGTCATAGGAAAGGTCGTTAAGAATTCCAACTAGCGTTCAAGTTACAGATACTCGAGCAGCAGAAATGAATGGTTGCTGCTAGGACCTAATCACACCTAGTGTGCCAACGGAACTGGGCACATTGGAAAGACTGGGAGCACGCTCTATAGGGATTTCTAGATTACATAGGACTGTTGAGCTAGAAATAGACGATTAGTATTCGCACATGACGAACCCTGCTCAGGCATCGGTACATATCCAGATGAGCAGGTGCACCCTCGCCTATAACAGAAAGCGAAATACTCATTAAATGCTCATTAGTTCTTGGGCTCAAGATGCTTTGGCTGGGAGCCACCTCGCGCTGTCTTTCAACAGGAATAATACTGTTAAGTGTGGGGGCAAATACTCTGATTTCCAGTGAAAGTCGCGCCTGAAGCTATTCATAAAGACACAAATCGAATTGATCAGGACAAGGAGACCCACGGGATGTCATCGTTCAGCCCTTGTTTGTGTGTCCCCAATTTGAAAACCCACCTTTGCTCACGAACAAACAGATAGTTGGACACGTTACTCACATGTGGAGGGATGTACGGTTTCTCGAGAACATGCCATTTGAAATCTGTTTCGGCATGGTTACACGTGAGGAAGTGCTTTGTGAGTTTGGAGACATCTTTCCTGCAACGGAACGTGCTCTTATGTTCCTGCATCCTCACACGTACCTTCCTCGTGGTCATGCCCACGTATCTTTCATTGCACGGGCACGTGATGAGGTAAATTAGGTTGGTGCTGTTGCAGTTTGTGAACTGCCGCAGCTCCCAGGGCTTATCTGTACCAATGTCCACACTCGTGATTTTCATTGTTAGAGGGCAAATGGAGCAACCTCCGCAAGGATGATGCCCTATTACTGGCGGGAGATCCCATAGGGTACCTAGTTCTCTCCTGGGTGTGCTCTTGGGACGTGTGTGTACCAGGCGGTCCCTTAGGTTGGTGGAGCGTTTGAAAGCGAACAGTGGAAAAGCGATCTTGTCTTTACCGCTGTTCAAAATTTTCCAATGTTTTCTGATCGCTTTTTGGACCAAGTTCGATTTGGTGTTAAAAGTGCTCACTAGAGTGAGGCGATCCAATGGTGGTTTCTCTATGCGTGGTTCCAAGAGGGCAGCCCGATGGTTGTTCGCTGCTCGTTTATATGAACGTTGGACCAACTTCTTGGGGTAGTGTCTCTCTCTCAGCTGTTCAGAAAGTTCCTCTGCATGAAGTTTGAAAGTGTCTGAGGTGGAACAGTTCCGGTGGACCCGGAGGAACTGTCCAAAAGGCAGATTGTCCCTCAACGACTTGGGATGTTGACTCTCATACAGGAGCAATGAATTTCTCGCCATTGGTTTTTTGTACAATTCACTCTCCAGGCCCGTCGGGGTGCTGTAAATAGAGAGATCCAGGAACGGGAGTCTATCTTTACTCATTTCCATCGTGAAACGGAGGTAGTTATTCTTGCTGTTGAGCCATTCATGGAATTGTACAGCCGATTCACTAGTCCCTCTCCACACCATCAGGATATCATCAATATACCTTTTCCACCAAACTATGGATGGAAAAAAGGGATTGGTGGGATGTAAGACTGTCGACTGTTCAAATTGGTGGACATAGAGGTTCGCCAGCGAAGGGGCAAAAATGCTGCCCATGCTGGTCCCAGAGACTTGATGGTAGATCTGGTCCTCGTACATAAAAAAGTTTTCTTTCATGGCTATAGTTGCTAAAGCCATAATGAATGGTACTGGAGTGATGGAATTCAGTTCTGATTCCCCCAGGATGGACCTGATGGTATCCAGGGTCGCATCCTGGGGTATTGAAGTATACAGAGACTCAACGTCCAGAGAGATCAGATAGTCTGTCTCTCGGTCAAAGGCAATGTCGGGAATCACCCTCAGGACATCTGCAGTGTCCTTCAGAAAAGTTGGCATCTTGCTCACCAAGGGTTTGAGAAAATAATCAGCAAACGCCGAAAGCGGTTCAAGTAAAGAGCCCAGACCTGAAATGATGGGTCTCCCTGGGGGCGGTCTCTGTGGCTTATGCACCTTGGGCAAGGTATAAAAATAAGGCATGATGGGATGCTTGGCCTGTAGGAAAGAAGCCTCTGCGGAGGTAATCCAGCCTTCGGCCAAAGCTTCTTCAACCAAGACTTTGATCTCACTCGTCAGTCTCGGAGTTGGGTCAGTGGTCAATGGCCGATAGGCCTCGCTATTGCTCAACTGGCGAAGACACTCTGCCCTATAAGTATCTACATTCTGTACCACAATGGAGCCCCCTTTGTCGGCGGGCTTCACAATTATCGTGCTGTCTTGGGTCAGTGATTTAAGGCCTTGCCTCTCTGCAGTGGTGAGATTATTATACCGTGGTCTCGAACTATACTGGATGAGGTCTATTTCGTTCTTGACTGCTAGTTCAAAAGTGAGAACTTGAGTGGGTATGGCATGTGAAGGGGGTGAAAAAGTAGATTTGTTCCTCAAGCCCGTATTGGTGTCCACCTCTACCTCTAATTCCTCAGAGTTCTTATTTTTGAAAAAATAATGAAGCCTCAGTTTCCGAAAAAACTGCGCCAATTCCACTTGCAAAACAAATGGATCGCCCTCATCAGTAGTCACAAAGCCTAGGCCCTTGTTCAGCACCGCTTCCTCTGTGTCCTTTAGAGATCTTGAACTGAGATTGACCACCAAACTCTGCTTGGGTCTGTTTATTGTTCTTGAGCATTCCGTCTCGTTTGGCTCCGAGTTCCTGCGTGGGGGCCTGTTGTATCCTCCCACTGGACCTGGGGTTGTCCCAGTACCGGTCTTCTTTTGCCCCGTGACCGTCTGGGGCCACGCGCTAAAAAAGGCTGGCTGTTGAAATTTTGGAAACCTGGAAAAGGTCCCATAGGTGGCGCAAAATTGCCTGGGTATCCCCAGGGTCCCGGAGGCCACCACGGTTGGCCGGGCATGTTGTACTGGCCCCTGTAATTCTGTGATCTCCCACCTCTGCTGCGGAAATTCCCGGCGTTAGGAGGTTGGTTACTAGTCTCTGAATCACTCCCTGACTCAGTGCTAGATCCTGAATAATTCGATCCATACGCTCTCCCTCTTTTGTTGAAATCAGGAGCTTTGTAGTTATCGCTGGTGTAGGGATACACAGTTTCTAAGTTGAACTTGGCCAGGTCTTTTTTGAATTTCTCAAGTTTGGTCTGGAGTATCGAATCAGCAAATTCTTTGTTGGCTTTGTCTGATTCGTCTTTGTTTTTCTTGAAGGTGGCACTGATGGTAGCCTTGATTTTGCCCTCCAACATTTGTATTTCTACTAAGATGGCGTCTGATATCCGTTTGGCTGTGCTGATAATTAGAATTAGCCAATCACGGGTACAGCGCCACGCGATCATTGACCAATCCTTTAGGAATGGTTTGTCACTCAGAAATAGTCGTGGAGCATTGGTAACTATAAGCCCGGGAGGTGCGCAACTGGCTCTCATGTACTCTGCCATGATGATCCCATGGGTTTGAGTCCGAGATTGCGACTTCTTTAAGGCCAACACTTTGGTCCAGTCATCAGTTACATTCACTGTAGGTGTAGGCAGTGTGTCTAAGAGACTAGGCATGTTGTCTAAAATAGAGTGGTACATGGCATCGTCATAAGCCAAACCATGGCGTTCAGCCATTATAGCTATACAACGGAGGGGAAGGGAGATGTGAGAAGCCTACAAAAAGGAGGTCAAACTGCTAGTCACTTCTTATCAATAGAAATGAAATGATCGTTATTATTCTCGATCAAACTATACAAGCCCGCAGCTGTCCGCTGCTCTAAACATGGAAAAATACGAATTAATGCAGGGCTAGAGGGATGTTTAACGACCAAACCTAAGTATTATCCCCCAAAGGAATCAACAAACAACAACAAACTTAGGGGTCTAAATTGAGGATTCCACCGTAGTCCTCTACTCTTCAAAACCTTGTCATTAGTACATAGGTATGAATGCAATGTGCTAGCAAACCAGATCACCAGATGTGAAGAACCAGTAACGTGAGTCCCCCCTGGTGTAGGATTCCCATCAACGGTCTTGTGATGATCAATATTATCATTTGGTAGTCCTAATCGGGTATTGTGTCTCTAGATCATTGAGACCGGCATACCCCGAAAACCAGATAGGGGGTAGCGACCCACAATCACTTGGTACTACCACATGTTGTTGATGTGGTGGGAAGTGCAGTGTAAAAAATATAATCAGTGGTGATTTAAAAAAGGATAGGGAGCTCAACCCAGAAAACTTTAATAATTGTTTGCCCCTTCCTTGCTAAAAACAAGAACAGTGAAATATCGTCATCGCAGTACAACCAAATAGCTGCGAGGAGACCAACATGTTTCAGCCACTCAGGGATTAGTCCTTCGGCTTTCGTCAGGGTCTCTGTTCTATACCAATACTACTGCATCCAAGTCTTACTAGCAACGAGAACTGCTATTCGTGTGGCCGGAAGGAAGAACTGGATCCATACGACACACGTCAAACGTGTGCCTCTGCCACTTCCTTACGACAACTGGGTAAAGAAAGGAATCGGTGCCTCTGAAACGGAACACGTCCCCAGGTTCATACCTTTCAGCGATGCAGAACTGATCACGGATTCGCCAAATTCTGACTCTCCTCCTGAAACTGCTCTTTTGAACCCTGAACATTTGTCCTCCACACCCAACAAACATTTGCCATCTGCACCAAAAGAACATTTGTCATCTGCGAACGTGAACATTGTAACGTCAGCTGAAAATACATTGTTTTCAGATCAGACAGCTCCTGCAAAACTGAGATACAACTTGCGACCTCGCAATATGGACAAATAAAGCAGGAAACTGCCTATTTTCAGATTTGAATTTTCTATACATTGCCTCCAGCCAGGAAGTTTGCTAATACTTTGTATTGTTCCTTTTTGTTTTAAAATTGCCTTGCCGTCTGGGTAGCCGTAGGGTCGTGGCTGTGTGCCTAGTTGAATCTGCGGGGGTCAGACACAAGGTCGATCTTTCTGTTAGTTCTGGGAACTCCCAGGGCTGATAGAGGCATTTTCATCTACGTACACATCATCAGTGGTCACGAGCGGATTGTAGAAGATGGAGCTTCCTGAGCTGCAACGAGAAAATGTAATTTATGTTCGCAGAAATAGACTGTACAGAATACTTCACAGCAAATGCTTTCTAATGCAATGTGCAGTTACGTTTTTAATCGTTTTGATAACGTTGGTGGGTGGAATCATCTTTGGTGTGCATTTGATTTTCATGCCGGTAACTACAGTACCTCCCCTTGATCCTACTACTTCTACGGTTTCTTCTATGCATTCTTTTCACTCATTTCCTGAACACGAACAAGCTCGACAATCAGAATTTATTAACAATACATTTGTACAGCTCTTGCATCAACACCAACTGGTAGTTAATACTACAGACTGCTGGGTGTGTGGCTTGATACCTCACACTATGGATAAAGGCATTCCCTATCTAGTCTTGCCTTTTAGCTACAATGGATCATTTCAGGCCCTTCAGACCATTTTTTCATATGCCCTTGAGACCTATCCTCCGCGTCCACCACGGTCCACTAAATACAACTCAGCCAACAAAGCCTTAGTCCAGGGAATTATTGACATGATTAAAGACGTCAATAATACTCCATCTTACCCTAGAGATGAATTACGGGTGTATTTGAGTTGGAACTCTACAGAGTATCGCCTTAGTTTGGGAGAAAGCAAGCGTAAAAGCTCCACTTCAGTTTGGGTCGTGCCTCACCGAGGTCAGGTCTGTTTGCAAGGAAATGGGAGAAATCTGAGAGCTCAGCTAGGGAGGAGTGAGTGCGTTGAGACTTACGTATTTCCGTCTAACTCCTCCCCTGCCTTCCTTACTGCTAGGGGTACTTACTTCATCTGTCAAGACAGAGCGTATACATGGCTGCCTGCTGACTTTTCAGGTTCATGTTATATTGCTCGATTGTTACCTCCGACATACACTGCTTCTTCAGATTATCACAAGACCAGAGTAGCAAGAGGTGTCTTCAGCAAGGAAGATACCGCTGGTCAGGAAGCTGGAGACTTCTTCAAAGGTTTCCTTCCGTTTTGGGGGCCTATGGCCAATAGTAGAAATCTACGTCAACTAACACGGGTAGTTGAATCTACTATTACAGAAACTGTTGGTGCCCTTAGTAACTTAACAGCTGAGCTCCAGGCGGATCGTCTCATGACGTTACAGAACCGTATGGTTCTAGACGTAATACTTGCAGATCGAGGTGGGGTATGCAGAATGATCCAATCGAGCTGCTGTGTCTTTATTCCAAATAATGCTCCAACAGTCTATGAAGCGATCTCTAAGCTACACAAGATTTCCGACTCTATACACGTAGATAAGGGAAACTGGTCCTTCATGGAGTGGTTTTGGACTCTGGTATCAGCGTGGGGATGGAAGGTTCTGATGGTCATTAGTGTCATCCTAGTATTTCTGTTCTCGTGCTGTCTTATTATCCAATGTGGTCCCGCTCTGTGTAGTCTCTGTGCTGCAACCTGTTTCAGAAAACCACCTGCATTAGGAGAAAAAGCACGAGACAGGATGATGATGCAACAACATGTCACTGACCTAATGAGCATAGAATTAGACTCTGACTCTGACATAGACTGAGTAATTGCCTATGTAAGGGCAAAAGGAGGGTCTGAGGTTCCGTGACGATTTTACTCGTGTTTGTAACATTGTCGTAAATACATAATTTTGGTATCAGTGAACCGCAAATGATCCATTTAATATATCCTGGTGTTTTCGCTATGCTACGAGCAAGAGCACTCCTGTTACAAACACATTTCTGTTCTACCCGTGGCATCCATCTTAGAACACGGAAGCCATTTTGTATTCCTTGCCCTCACATAGTCAATGGACACGCAATGACCTCTTTTCATTAAAGGACACGTAGGCTTTAACCGGCGATTCACCTTGCTAGTGACACGTGCACCTTAGGCCAGCAACGCTGTAGCAGCATGACTCGGCAAGAACTGCCTCCCCAGCCTGAGGCCAGTCCTGCTATACTGGTTCTTGTGTTCGTTGGCCTGATCATGATTAGGCGGCCGAAGCTGGTAGCCGTGCCCATTTATGACCCACAAACATCTCTTATCCTGTCTTTCTATCTTCTGCACCTGGCTCTGCTCCTCTCCTTCTGGGCCTTTATTAGGGGGAGGTAACGAAATTTACGATGAGGCGGTCCGGGTCTTGAATGAGAAATTGACATGGGATTATGATGGAAAAGTGGGAACCCCTCATTCGTAATGTTTTGACATCAGATACTGTTGACGATTCCTGTGCAACGCCAAATATTTATTGTTTAAGACACGAATGTTTAGAACTGTGGTAACATGTAAAGAATTTGCCCCGAGCAGAATATTTAGTATTTAAGGAGTAACCCTCTTTGTACAAATTGAACAGGCTCCTAGACACTGCCCCTGTGCAGTTTCTGTGACTTCTGTGTCCCTGCAGTAATAAACCTTTGGTCTTTGACGCCACCGTCGAGAAGCCCGTGTTTCTGTTTGTTTGTGCACCGAGACAGGTTGAACTCCGGGGTCTTCGGGTGTTTTCCCTGACACCTCTGGACGGAACCAAAAAGTCCAGAACTCCACCGGGCTCCTTTTGTTCGAGTCTCCTGGCTGGGAGCACTCAAGGGACTCCCACCTAGAAGCAAATGCAGCAGAGGGGAAACAAAGGCTCGCACCTTGTTAGCGCTTCACACATACGTAAGAGAGGCAGCTTTTCACTTTCTTCAGTCCCTGTTTACAAGATATGCGTTCACTGTAAGAATGTCAGACGTTTTGGTCTTTCCCTGTATTTACACGAAATAAATGTAATTTATATAGTACTTACCCCTGAGGAGGCGTTGAAATAATTTAAGTATCACTATTTTTTCTTTTAAAGCACTATGGGTAGAGGAAGTTTACGCTGACAAAAGGAAACGTTGTTTTATGTTCTTCAGCCTAAATCAGGAGGGTTTTCATATATACTCGAAATATGCTCCAATGTACTCATGATAAAGTCCACATTTATAAAGCGCACAATCACCCGTAAGAGTCTCTAGGCGCTGGGGGCCGTCGGGAAGATTAAGCAAGCTATTGCCCAGAGTCACATGGTGCTGGGCTAACCTGCCGCCGGAGCCGGGGATCGAACCGTGATCCTCAGATTCCAGCATCAGTCGCCCTGGCCGTGGCGCCACACCTCTTCCGATAGACATCTTCTTGATAGACATGTTAAACATATATGTGAGGGCTTAGGATCTGATGTCACTTCTTATGATGTCACACGCCGCTGTGTCAGGCGCCGTGGTGTCACACGCTGTGATGTCACACGCTGCGGTGTCACTTGCATTCTGATTAACTAGGTTAGTCCCCCCACTTCTTTGTTTAGGCCTCGTGTCCTGCCAGAGGCAGAGCGCTTCTTCGCCCTATGGCGACAAGAGACTCAAAGTCAGTAACAGTGAAGATGTTCTATTAAACTCTACAGGTGATGTACACACAAAGCAGGGCTTTAAGTGGGGGGGGTCTGTGGGGGCTGAGCCTCAAAGGTCAAAGGTAGGGTGAGCAGACGTCCTGGTTTTTGTTTGGTGTTACTAGTGTGGGTAACATGTTGTGATATTGAAATGCTGCCAATTTCGTTCTTCACTATTGAAAACCTATCTTGCCCCTAGGATACCATGGGGAACCTTTTGCATATTAATGAAGAATTGTTGTCGTCTCACCCCTTCTCGGAGCCCCTGCAGCTCCACTCTGACTATTGCTTAAAGATTCAGCCCCCTAGAAATGTTTTCTTAGCCCCCCCCCCCGGAATTTGTGTCTCATTGCGCCTCTGCCTGAACTCAGAATTTAATAACACATCCTCTAGTGAAGACGGTTTTTAAATTCTAAGTTTGGAACAAGCAAATGTTTTTTGAAGTGTTTGGTATTTTATGGCTTATACTTAATAAATAAACTTTTTTGCCTATTTTATTATCCTTTGCTGGATGCAATTTCATGATTTTCTTCAGCACACAATGCTAGCTATCTTGATTTAGACCACGCCCCTACTTGGATAGGCCACACCCCTTTAAGAAATTTGCCACGCCCCTTTTGTAGCACCCCCAGTTTTTTTCCCACTTAAAGCCCTGACAAGAGTAATTGTCGTGTCTAAGTATGGCTTAAAATGACTGGCTTTCTGGGTCCAGGGTATCATGATAATGTGTAACGCACAGCACCACCCCCCTCCCCCCCCCCGGGAGTGAGTAATATTGAGCGTGAGTAAACCTCACGCGGGCTGTGGCAGCGGCGGGGGGTCTCAAACTCTCTCCGACCCCTTCCCAGCCCAAAGGGTGCTATTCAAATCCTTTCAGATTTAATATCTGTGTTTAATAACTGGGCACTAGGAACCTGGCGGTGCAGCTCAGTGTGTTGCTGCACCTGCGGCACAGATCTGTCCTAATCTCCGGTCACAGGTCACAGGTTCGACCCCCACCCAGGCGGATCTGCATCAAATTCATCGGAGTGACCTGCAGGGCACAGTTCAAACCCCGCATCAGTGCCGTGGACGCTCTCAGCGTCGGCTTTACTTCCATTCTCTCGTACTCTGATACACACATGACGTTGCATGTTGCACCACTGTCCAGTACAAAGTCTGCTTCATGCGCTCCTACTCTTATCTTTGCATAGTCCGTCTTTCCTCTGGTGTTTCTGTCTGCTGGCTGTGTTCGTCTTCCTTGCTCCGTTCTGTGTGCACCTCCGACATGTGGTATAGTCTTTCTACTTTCTCTTCTTCCTCTTCTTCGCTTGACTCTTGTGACAAACTTCTCCTTTCGTTGTCACCATACCTGACGTACCTTGTTGTCGACTCTTGTTGTCTTCCTGTTCTTCCCGTCGACTATTGTTGTCTTCCTGTTCTTCCCTTGTCGTCTCTGAATTGTGCGCTTTGGCACATACTGGCGTAGTGATTTCTTCCACCACATCTTCTGCACGTCTGGCCAAACGCTGGGCATGTGCCTCTGTGTGGAAATCTCATTCCGCACTTGTAGCATGTTCCTTCAAGTTGTCTCCTCTCTTTTTGTTCCCTCCAGTCATTCTTCCCTCGGTCTGTGCGATATCTGTGTGTCGTAAAGTGTGCGTTTTCGATTTCAACACTCTTCCCTCTTTCCATTTCCTAGGCATGTTCCGTTGCTCTCGCCTCTGCTCTCGCTAGTGACAGGATGTTCTCTAATGAGGTCGGTTCCTTGAGTATTCTCGCCCTGAATCCCGTGTCGCAACAGCCTTCTATGATCCTTAGCCTTATTGCTTGCTCGTTATCGAATTTGTCGAACTCACAGTGTGTCACCAATTTTCTCAGCCTTGTCGCAAAGTCATCTAGAGTTTCACCGACTTGTTGACACGCAACGGTAAATGTATATCGTTCGAAGTCAATGTTTCGTTGTGGGTCGAATTTGGCTGTTAGGCATTTCTTTAGTTTTTCATATGTTTTTGTTTCTTCTGTAGGCAGTGTCACCAGAAGTTCTTCGATGTCATCCCCTGCTAAATTCAGCAGTAGCCCTAGTTTCTTTTCGTCTGCTACATCTGTATCTTCTACATATCTTTCAAACTGTCTGATCCACTTCTCCCACCTTATTCCTGCTTGTGGCTCCGATAAGTTGAACGGTAGTGGACTCCGGTATTGTGCGCTGGGCTTTGGATCCGCTATTCTTGCCTTCTTCCCTTTATCTGCTCTTTTTTTTTTCTTTTGTTCACCTTTTCTTCTTTTCTCTTTTGTCTCTTTTATTTTCTTCTTTTCTTCTTCTTCTTCTTTTTTCTTTTACTTTATTTTAACCTGTTCTATTTTCTTTTCTCTTTTGTCTCTTTTTTATTTTCTTCTTTTCTTCTTCTTCTTCTATTTTAACCTGTTCTATTTTCTTTTCTCTTTTGTCTCTTTTTTTTCTTCTTTTCTTCTTCTTCTTCTATTTTTCTGCTTTGTTTTAGCCTTTTCCAGGCTTTCCTTGAACGTTTCTTGTATTTTTCTGCCTTTTTCTTCTTTGCCTGACTCTAAAATGGCCGCTCTGTTGATTCCTATGGCCCTTCTTTCTATTGTCCTTTTTTCAAAATGGCCGCCCTTTTTTCGCGAGATTTCGCGATCGAAATCTCGCTCGCCTGACTCAAAAATGGCCGCTTCCCCGATATCGCCTCTGATTGTCTCAGCCTCCTGATCCTAAAATGGCCGCCGAGACTCTCGTGAGAGCTCGCGCCTCTCTTTCAAGATCGCGCCGTTTCCTTAGCGCTTACCGCAGTTTGCCGGTGCTTCCTCAGAGGCGGTCGGGTGGGCTCCGATGTCGCTTCTTTCCACTTTTCGTGCACATCCAGGGTGGGCACCTGGTTCTTCCTGATGGCTTCGTCTTTTTTGATGAGGTGTACGTCGGCTCGGATCCCGCCCTCGTCGCCAGTTGTCGTGTCCACACAGTGGGCACCATACAAAGAATCACATGCAGGACACAGGTCGGTATATTCAATATCCTTTATTCTTGTTCGCGGTGCAGCTGGTCACACGCATCCGTCCCCGTGCTCGTCCTGGTCAATACTGTCCTCTTCCTGTCCCCTGACCGGATGTGGTGTCCGGTGACCTGGTCACCTCCCTCATGACCCACAGGGTCCTAGTGTCCACTTCCCACTCGTCAGGTCGCTACAGACCCCCAGCCGGACCCGGGGCAGATTGTCCTCCCCCCTCCACCTCCTCCCCTTCTACGCTCCATTCATCTCATCTCATCTCGTATTCTGAACTTATGCCGACCTCAGCCATTTATGAGAACTGCAGTACAAGAGTACCAGCCCCTCTGCGGGCGGCGTCTGTCTGTCTGTCTGTCGGTCTGCGTGCAGGCGACTCTTGGCTGCTACATTGTTAGCTTTGCAGCGCTGCGCCTCTGCTGGTGCCGGCCTCGCAGCGCTGCGCCTCTGCTGGTGCTGGCTTCGCAGCGCTGCGCCTCTGCTGGTGCTGGCCTCGCAGCGCTGCGCCTCTGCTGGTGCTGGCCTCGCAGCGCTGCGCCTCTGCTGGTGCTGGCTTCGCAGCGCTGCACCTCTGCTGGTGCTGGCCTCGCAGCGCTGCGCCTCTGCTGGTGCTGGCCTCGCAGCGTTGCGCCTCTGCTGGTACTGGCCTCGCAGCGCTATACAAGGATGGCTGCTGCTGTCCTCCACGCCCCACAGCACTCCTTTTATGACAGACACATCCTGTCCTGTCCACTCTGGCCGCCACTGCAGGTGCCTTGACCCTCCGGTCTACCTGGCAGCACACGCCGCTCACGCGTCCGTGGTGGGGCGGAGGCCACTTACCCGGTAAAGGGCCGGACATTTGCCCCCTCATTCCGCCTCAGACGCCCCGAGGACCGTGAGACCGATGCCCACTGTGAGGGGGGTCAGACCTGGGGGGAGGGGGGCTGTCCTGGGGGTGGGGGGGCAGTCCTGGGGGAGGGGGGCTGTCCTGGGGGTGGGGGTGGGCAGTCCTGGAGCGAGGGGGGCTGTCCTGGGGGTGGGGGGGCAGTCCAGGTGGGGGGTCAGTCCTGGTAGAGGGGGGCAGTCCTGAGTGGGGCAGTCCTGGAGGGGGGTACAGTCTTGGGGCAGCTGCGGTCACCTCTTCCTGCCCCCGTTTCTGCCCGAGGCCCCTCAACAACATCCGAAAAACAAAGCTGGAAAGTGAAAGAGAAAGTCCAGAGTCTGGCGGGGTTTGCGCATGCGCAGGGGCAGGGGGTGCCACTGAAGGGGCTGGCATGGCTCTCAGCCCAGCGCCCACGGGCAGCGATCAGTGGGTTATTTATTTTATGCGCTTTTATACAGCGCGGACTTTACCCGAAGGCGTCGGAGGCTTCACAACAGGAACAGAAGAGAAACATGAGAAGAAGATACAAGTGAAAGAAGTACAAAAGCAAACGATGAGTTACATGAGGCAAAAGAGACAATTGTGAGCAAACAAAATACAAGAGGAGCAAACGGTGCATTACAGGAGGAGAAAGTGACGTGAGCAGTTTACAAAAGTGAACAAAGTACAAGTAGAGGTATAATACTGCAATAAATGGCGGACACTCAAACACAAGAACAAACGTGACGTCGGCGATGGTGGCAATTGTGCAAGTCTCGAAAGCAAACAAATGTAAGAGGAGCAAAGAGTGTGTTACAAGAGAAAAGTGGCGTGTGCAAGTTACAAAAGAGAACCAAACACAGGTACAAGGATAAAACTGCAATAAATGGCAGAACACACTGGGAAGGCCCGTCCATAGTCATGGATAAAAGAATATTCTATAATGGAAGGACTTCCTTCAGGTAATTAAAAAGTAACATCAGCCTCGGCAGGGGGTCTGCACTGCACAAAGCATCAGTCGAGACTCACTGGCTCTGCCAATGCTTGTTGTTGTAGAGGAGACATCGCAGACAGGGGCTGCTTTGGCCGAGCACTGTGATTACAACAGAAAGAAAGAACCGATCTTCGACCGAGATAAACAACAAAGGCCCCATCTCCAGGGAGGGGGCAGCTGATAAGAGCCCCATTGTTGGAACGGGCGATCCCAGGGGGGCACAGAAGACGTCTCCCGACCACCCCGTGACCCACCTGTCCTAGGAACGCTGCCGAGCACTGGCGGGAGACCCTTAATGGGAAGGGTCTTGTATCTGGGATCGTACACACTGAGATCTCACCACTCTACAAAAGGACACCACACGGTAGATTACTGGAGAACAGGTTCTTTATCCAACAGAAGTATTAGGTTCTTTATGACCAAAACGTGGTCAAATATCTACATTCAGCTCAAAAGGTTCATAAAGTCTCGGTTACAAGGCTGTGGGTAGCGGGACAGTCTCGGTACTTAAGGTCAGTGTGAAGCGAATCCGGCGCACGGCTCTCAATCCTTGAGCCAGGGGATACGGTAGTGTCAATGGTCCAGCCGGACCAGAATACTCTCTGAGCCGCGACCAAGTCAGCAGGGCTCGAGCAGGAATGAACGGAGGGTCCTTCAGTCTTTGGGGAGCCGCGATCCAATCAGCAGGGCTCTAGCCGGGTTATTCAGATGTTTCCTTAGGGTTCAAGGGAGCCGCGACCACGTCAGCAGGGCTCAGATGGTTACGGGCAGATGTCCTTCTCTGCTAAGCTTGAGCCGTGACGATGTCAGCAGGGCTCGCCAAGATTCCAAAGTTCGGGTAGCGTTCTTTGTCGATGATCGTCGAGCCACGACCAGGTCAGCAGGGCTCTCTTCGTCCAGAATTCAACTGCCTTGTAGTTCCAGAGCACCCATTGTTATAGTTCTGTTTCCGTTTCAAGTCCGGAGCCCTCGCAGGCAGAGGTCTGGAGTCTGGGGGCTGATTGTCGGGGTTTACTGCCACCCGGCCCTTTGATCCTTTTAAGTTGGGTCCGGGGGTTTCCAGACACCCAGCAGGGAGTGGGGCCAGCCCTCAGGGCGGCCGCAGGGGCTATCAAAACCAGTCTTCCGAGGGGAGGCCAGAGGTGTGATCGAAACTGCTCCTCCCTATCTTGCTCACAGGAAGTCCTTTACCCCCCAGCCGGGCATGGCGCGTCTAGGGCCTAGGTTTCGCTGGGGCCGGGGTCGGCCATTTTAGGGACAGGGAAATGGTTACCGGAGGCCTTCGGTTGTGATAGGGTGTGCGGGGCACCGGGAGGGTAGATGGCGGGCAGGGGTTGTTACAACCAGGGGTTTGGGCTGTGCACGGGTAACTCGCGGGGCGCCACAGGTCAGGGAGGGCCACGCCACGAGGCCAGGTCTAACACGCGTCCCCCCAGCTGAAAGTCAGGGAGATCTACCCATCCCCTTGGGGGTACTCTTCGCTGAGGCGGAAAAACCTGGACAGGCCGTCAGCGTTGGCATGGTTAGTACCGGGGCGGTGTTCTACGGTGAAGTCCATCCCCTGGAGGGAAATCGACCACCGCAGCAGTTTGGGGTTCTCTCCTCTCATCTGCATCAGCCATCGTAAGGGTCGATGATCGGTTTGGACCCGGAAGTGAGTTCCGAACAGGTATGGCCGCAGCTTCTTCAGGGCCCAAACCACTGCGAATGCTTCCCGCTCAATGGTGCTCCACCGTTGTTCTCTGGGTAGTAACATCCGGCTAATGAAGGCTACGTACTGATCTAGGCCTTTCTCGTTGAGCTGGGATAGGACTGCTCCAATGCCATGCTCGGAGGCGTTGGTTTGGACCACAAATTCTCGAGAGTAGTCGGGGGCTTGGAGCACTGGGGCAGTGCACATAGCGGTCTTTAAGGCTTCGAATGCCTCTTGGCAGGAGGAGGTCCAGTGTACCTTCTTCGGCTGTCTCTTGGAGGTCAGCTCTGTGAGGGGGCCTACTAGGCTGCCATAACCTTTGATGAACCTCCGGTAATAACCGGTGAGCCCTAGGAAGGCCCTGACTTCGGTCTGAGTCGTGGGGGGTTCCCAGGCCAGAATGGCGTCGATCTTGGGCTGGAGGGGGGCTACCTGTCCGCTCCCGACCTGGTGCCCCAGGTAGACCACTGAGCCTTGTCCAATTTGGCACTTGCTGGCTTTGACGGTCAGACCCGTTTGGCGCAGGGCCATCAACACCTCTCGGAGGTGCCGGAGGTGTTCGGTCCAGTGAGAGCTGAACACCGCGATATCGTCCAGGTACACGACGCTGAATTCTTCCAGCCCGGCCAGGACCCGGTTAACCAGTCTCTGGTAGGTGGCAGGGGCATTTTTCATCCCAAAGGGCATCACCCGGAAGCGTTAGTGTCCATCCGGGGTGGAAAAGGTGGACAGCTCCTTGGCTCCCTCTGTGAGCGCAATTTGCCAGTATCCGCAGGTCATGTTGAAGGTGCTGAGGTAGTGAGCAGACCCGAGAATAGGGTGAGCATCGGTTCGAGTGACCGCATTGAGCCCCCGGTAGTCTACACAGAACCTCAGTTCGGGGGCGGTACCTGAGGTGGCTGCCTTTGGAACCAGTACCATGGGGCTGGCCCAGGGGCTGTCAGAAGGCTCGACTACCCCCAGTGCTAACATCTTAGAGACCTCAGCCTGGATGCCGGTCCGGACTCTGTGTGCGACGCAGTAGGCTCTGTGCCGTACCGGCGGGCTGTCAGCCGTGTCCACATAGTGGACGCACCAGTCGGTGACACTGGGGACGAGGGAGAAGAGGTCTGAGAATTGCCCCAATAGCTGGCGGCAGTCCTCGCGTTGCTGTGGAGTGAGGGAGGAGGAGAGGCTCACTCCCTCTACGGAGCCATCTTTCTCTTTAGCACACAGGAGGTCTGGGAGAGGCTTCGTGTCCTCTTCTGCCCCATCGTCGGTGGCTAGGAGCAAGCTCAACTCTGTTCAAGTTCAAGTTCAGTAATTTGTATAGCGCACTACTCACCCAGTGGGTCTCAAGGCGCTTGGGGGATGGGGTGCATTATTTATCGAATAGCTAGGTTTTAAGTTCCTTTCTGAAGGAAATGTGGTTCTGAGTGAGGCGAAGGTGAGTGGGGAGAGAATTCCAGGTCTTGGCCGCCAGGTAAGAGAAGGATCTTCCACCCATGGTGGATCTGTGGATGCGCGGAACTGCGGCGAGGGCTTGATTGGAGGATCTTAGTTGGCGGGTGGGTGTGTAGAAGGACAGTCGTGTGTTGAGGCATTCAGGTCCCAGTTTGTAAAGGGCCTTGTGTGCGTGGGTGAGGAGACGGAACGTTATTCTCTTGTTGACGGGAAGCCAGTGGAGGTCTTTCAGGTGACCGGTAATGTGAGCTTGGCGAGGGATGTCCAATATGAGTCTGGCTGATGCGTTTTGGATGCGTTGGAGTTTTTTCTGTAATTTGGTTGTGGTTCCGGCGTAGAGGGTGTTTCCATAGTCCAGTCGGCTAGTGACCAGTGCGTGGGTGACAGTCTTTCTTGTTTCGGTGGGGATCCAACGAAAGATTTTCTTGAGCATACAAAGTACGTTGAAGCAAGAGGATGAGATGGCGTTGGCTTGTCTGGTCATCGAGAGGGAGGAGTCTAGGATGAAGCCTAGGTTACGTCCGTGGTCTGTGGGTATGGGTGCCATGCCCAGGGCCGATGGCCACCAGGAATCATCCCAGGCAGAGGGGGATGATCCTAGGATGAGGACTTCCGTTTTGTCTGAGTTAAGTTTGAGGCGGCTGTTTTTCATCCATTCGGCTACTTCTTTCATGCCTTCGTGAAGATTGGTTTTGGCGGTGGTAGGGTTTTGGTGAGGGAAAGCATCAGTTGGGTGTTGTCAGCGTAAGAGATGATGTTAAGGTTGTGTTGTCGCGCGATGGATGCGAGGGGACTCATGTAAATGTTGAAGAGGGTGGGACTGAGTGATGATCCTTGTGGTACTCCGCAGATTACTTCGGTGGCCTCTGATTTGAATGGGGGGAGTCGGACTCTCTGGGTTCTCCCGGCGAGGAACGAGATGATCCATTCCAACGCTTTTCCTTGTATGCCGATGTTGCTGAGGCGTTGTATGAGGGTGCTATGGCAGACTGTGTCGAAGGCGGCGGAGAGGTCGAGTAGGATGAGGGCAACTGTTTCCCCGTTATCCAGAAGCGTTCGGATGTCGTCTGTCGCTGCAATGAGGGCGGTTTCGGTGCTGTGTTTGGCTCGGAAGCCGGACTGTGAGGTGTCGAGGGAGTTGTTTGATTCAAGGAAGGCGGCGAGCTGGCTATTGACGGCTTTCTCAATGACTTTGGCAGGGAATGGGAGGAGGGAGATGGGGCGGTAGTTCTTGAGTTCAGAGGGGTCTGCTGTGGGTTTCTTCAGGAGGGCGCTGAGTTTGGCGTGTTTCCAGCTTTCTGGGAAGGTAGCGGAGTTGAAGGAGCAGTTGATGACATCACGGAGATGGGGTGCGATGATGGAGTCTGCTTTGTTGAAGATGTGGTGGGGACAGGGGTCGGTTGGTGAGCCTGAATGGATGGAGTTCATTAGGCGGATGGTGTCTTCAGTGGTGATTGGGTTTCAGGCGCTAAGGTTGTTAGATGGCGGTGGGTGGAGTGGACAGTTCAATGGAAATGTTCTCAAAGCTGTTATGTATGTCGGCTATTTTGTTGTAGAAGAAAGAGGATAACGAATCGCAGAGATCTTGAGAGGGAGTAATGTCGTTGGAGGCTGTGGTGGGGTTGGTAAATTCTTTGACGATGTTGAATAGTTCCTTGCTGTTATGGGCGTTGTTGACGAGACGATCCTTGAATGCTGATTTCTTGGTGGATCGGATCAATTTGGGGTGTTTGCGGGTGGCTGTCTTGAAGGTGGTCAGATTGTCAGTGGTTGGGTTTTTTCTCCATGTTTTCTCGAGAGTACGGCATAGTTTCTTGGATTTCTTAAGGTCATCGTTGAACCAGGGGGCCTTTTTGCTGCCTTGTTTGGTTTGGTGGTTTTTCAGAGGTGCTAATTCGTCAACGCTCTGAGTGAGCCATTGTTTGAGTTTGGTGGCAGCTTGGTTTGGGTCCGATGAGAGGGTGGGAGGGTTTTGTTTGAGCGATGTGAGCAGTTGGTCAGTGGTGATTTTGTTCCAGTTTCTTCGCGGAATAGGTGGTGGGGGGATGTGGGTCGAGGTAGTTTTGTAGCTGAAGTGAACACAGCTGTGGTCCGTCCAGTGGAGAGCTGTGGTGTGATCGAAGGAGATGTGCTTGCTGGAGGTGAAGACTGGGTCGAGCGTATGTCCGGCTGCGTGGGTGGGGGTGTCAACAAGTTGTTTGAGTCCGAGAATGGCCAGGTTGTACAGAAGGGTGGTGGTGTTGCTATCGTTTTTGTTTTCCAGGTGGAAGTTGAGGTCTCCCAGTAGGATGTAGTTCTCGGAGGTGAGGGCGTGTGGGCTGATGAAGTCAGAGATGTCTTTGCTGAATTGTTTACGGGTTCCTGGTGGTCTGTAGATGAGGGTGCCTCTAAGTGTGGTCCTGGGGTCGGTGTGGATCTGGAAGTGAAGGTGTTCGGCGGTCGCGAGGTTATCGTCGGAGTTGGTCGTAATTCGGATGGTGTTCTTATGTACTATGGCTATGCCTCCTCCTGTTTGGTTGGTGCGGTCTTTTCGGATGATCTTGTAAGCGTCCGGGATGGCTATGGCGATGTCGGGCACTGATGATGTGTTCATCCAGGTTTCTGTAAGGAAGGCGATGTCCGGCGAAGCAGTGTCGAGTAGGTCCCAGAGTTCAGTGGCGTGTTTGTGGACCGAGCGGGTGTTCAGCAGGATGCACTTCAGGTAGTTAGAGTCGGAGCTGTGTTTGGAGTTAGTGGGTTTGGTGTGGGTTTTGATGCAGGCGAATTTGCAGGAGTGGCAGGCGAAGGGACCATGGATACGTCCGGGGCAGCTTCGTAGCATTCTGGTGTGCGTCCGGGGTTAAGGGCTAGGAGGGTGGCGGCGTCATATGTTATGCGGGAGGAGTGCGGTTTGCGGGGTCCAGGGGGTCTGGCGCTGGGCGCGGTCCAGGCGCGGACGGGCGTAGACGGGCTGGAGATCAGGGCAAGGAGGCAGAACAACAACAAACAAAATGGCAGCAAGCAGCCAATATCTAAACAAGACTGGGGCACAATCCAAACAAGCGCGATGCAAATGGCGGAGGCGCGGGCACAATCAGGCACAAATACAATTGCAGGCAGCACAGCACAATTTCTAATGACGGACAAGCGCACCTTGGCAGTCAAGCGCTACGGATCTAATTAACCTCGGCAGATGTTATAAATAATGCGAAGCAGGCGGGGCAATCTAGCGCTACGAACTAGGTTAGATAATTATGCAGGCTTAGGCAGTAGGCGAGATAGGCACTCGGCAATCAACGATACAAGGTGAGGAGGCAGGGAGCAGCGTGTGGAGCGGCCGCTTCTGCTGAAAGCAGGACGGTCACAGCGCTAGCACGGCAGAGCGGGGAGGTCAGTATCAGTGGGAGGGAGGGTCAGCTGGGAGGCGGGGTGGAGATCAGGGCAAGGAGGCAGAACAACAACAAACAAAATGGCAGCAAGCAGCCAATATCTAAACAAGACTGGGGCACAATCCAAACAAGCGCGATGCAAATGGCGGAGGCGCGGGCACAATCAGGCACAAATACAATTGCAGGCGGCACAGCACAATTTCTAATGTCGGACAAGCGCACCTTGGCAGTCGAGCGCTTCGGATCTAATTAACCTCGGCAGATGTTATAAATAATGCGAAGCAGGCGGGGCAATCTAGCGCTACTAACTAGGTTAGATAATTATGCAGGCTTAGGCAGTAGGCGAGATAGGCACTCAGCAATCAACGATACCAGGTGAGGAGGCAGGGAGCAGCGTGTGGAGCGGCCGCTTCTGCTGAAAGCAGGACTGTCCGCACGAAGTGAGGCTTGAGGCGGTTCACGTGGAGGACCCGGAGGGGGTTCCGGGGGGACTGTACATCAACTAGATAGGTGACTTGGCTCTTCTGCTCCACTACTTTGAAGGGCCCGGTACATTTGTCCTGGAGGGCGCAAGCTTTCACAGAGGCCATCCCCCATACCTGCTGGCCTGGTTGAAACTCGACCAGAGTGGCATTCTGGTCATACCAGCGTTTCATTTCCTCCTGGCTCGCCTCTAGGTTTGCCTCTGCGAGCTCTCTGAACTTCCTAGTCTGGTTCCGGAGGGTCAGAATGTATCGAAACACATCTGGCGGCAGGTCTCGGGGCGCAGCCTCCCAGCCCTCCTTGACCAGGCTGAGGGGTCCCTGGACGGGGTGTCCGTAGAGCAGTTCTAAAGGGCTGAACCCCAAGGACTTCTGGGGGACTTCCCTGTAGGCGAACAGGAGGCAGGGTAGGAGGATGTCCCACTTGTGCCGTAGGGGCTTCTCGAGGCCCATGATCATTCCCTTGGGGGTGGTACGGGGTGGTAAATTTGTACGTCACTCCACATTGTTGCCACAAGGACATCATGTACTTCGAAATGAAGTTCGTTCCGCGGTCACTCACGACCTCTCTGGGAAAACCCACTCGGGAAAATATTGCCATTAAAGGCCCGCCCCACCACGGGGGCTGTCCCCGTTCGGAGAGGAATGGCCTCGGGGTACCTGGTGGTATGGTCCACCAGGACTAGGATGAATCGGTGACCCTGGGCGGTCCTGGGATCCAGAGGTCCTACGATGTCAATCCCCACTCGCTCAAAGGGGGTACTGACAACGGGGAAGGGTTGGAGGGAGGCCTTGTGCTTCCCTCCGCTCTTCCCGGTGGCCTGGCACGTTGGGCAAGACTTACAGTGGGCCTCCACGTTGGCTTGCATTTTTGGCCAATAGAAATGGGTGACCAATCGGTGATAGGTTTTATCCTGTCCCAGGTGCCCCGCCAAGGGTACGTCATGGGCCAGGCCCAGGAGGAAGTCTCCGAATCGTAGTGGTACCACCAGCACCCGGGCTGACCCTAGTTCGGCAGACTTTTGCTCACTGTACAGTAGGTCATTCTCCCAGTAGACCCAACGGGTTCCGGACTGGTCACCCGCAGCTTGGGCGGCGGCCTGTTGCCGGGGTCCGATGAGGGAAGGGCAGCTAGCTTGCTCCTGGCAGAACTCCTCCCAGGAGGGGCACCTCCCACGGTGCCAGTAAGCCAACTCGGTCAGGTCGCCTAACTCGGCGACAGGTTCGATGTCAGGGTTTAGGGGGCCGTTGTCGGCGATGAGCTCTCGTACTGTGGAGAGATTGCGGGGCTCGGGTAGCCCGCCCCCGTCCTCGTCATTTGGGGTCTGGCCTAGGGTTTCTGGCTCGACTCCCCCGAGGGGGTAGTCGGGCAGTCATGGACCGAGTGGTGGCGCACACCCATTCGGGTAGGCCCAGCATTCCTAGGTGAGCCTTCCTCTCTACCTGTGCCCACAGGGAGCTCTCCAGATTGTTGCCCAGTAAACAGTCCACGGGCATGGAGGGTCGGAGGGCCACTCGCAACATCCTGGCAACTCCCCCCCATTCGAAGGGAATTTGAGCCATTTTGTCAGATGAAATAACTGGGCAAAAGACGTGGGGTAATATCTGTTCCTCGGTGACAGCGGACAGCTGTGACACTCCCCCCGGTGTCGCGAAGGGCCCCTACTCGATGTCCATTGATCATCACCCACTGCCGATATTTCTTGGTGTTGGCTGGCAGGGGGGCTCCAGGGATCATTTCTCTGTCTCCTAGGGAGACCAGGGACATGGCTGCCGGCTCCCACTCCTCTGTATCCTCAACCTCCTCTCCTATGGCCACAGTGGCCATCTGGCGGGCTGGGGGCCCCGCAGCAACAGACCTTTGGTAAATGGGACACTGGGGGTCACTGGCATAGTGCCCTGGCTGCTGGCATTTGTAACACGTTATGTTGACTCGGGGCCCTTGCCTCCCTGGGGGGGGCCTGTGCTGGACGTGGGAGGAGATGGAAAGTTTTGGGGTTGGTTTCTCGGGGCGCTATGCTGGGGACCTGACTGGAATTCCCATTGTCTCCCTTGGCCTCCCCCCCCTCTCTGGCAGGGAGGTCCCTGACTGTTCCGGGCATAGTCCCCCATGGGGCCCCGGGGGACCTGGGTATTCACCCAGCGATCTGCTTCTACTGCTAGTTTTCGAGGGTCTGTTAGTTTGCTGTCTAGGAGATGTTGGCGTAATTCTGTAAAACAATTTGTGGACAGGTGTTCCCAAGCTATTAAGTCGAACAACTCTTCAAATGTGGTGACCTTGCTGCCTTTGATCCATCCTTCCAAGGCCCGGCTGTAAAAGTTAACGTACTCCACCCACGTGGTGCCAGGGATTTTTTTGCAGTCTCGGAATCGTTGCCTCTACATCTCGGGGGTGAGCCCATATCTAGCTACTAGGGCCTCTTTCATGTGGCTGTATGAGTTCAGTACTGTGGATGGCAGGTCTAGCAGGGTGTCTCTCCCGTCACTCACGAACCGACCCCACAACCCAGCCCCCCAATCCTTCTGTGGGACTTGGTGGGAGGTCATAGCTACTTCATAGGCTTTAAACTATTGCTGGATGTCGTCATTTTTATAGTACTCTTTCACCACATCCTTGGGGATGTGAACTTTAGTCTCCCCCGGGGGAGGGCTCTCTCGGTTCCCCGGGGGCCTGGTTTCCTCACTCCTCGCCTTGAGCTCGATCTCTTTTAGGCTGCGTTCATGCTCCATTTGAAGTTCTTTTCCTTTGTGTTCCCGTTGAAGCTTCTTCTCCTCCAACTCTCCTTGTAAGCGTAATTGTTCCACGGCCAACTTCTTTTCGGCTAATTTGAGTTCTCCTTCCATTTTGAGCCTAGCCAGTTCTAGCTCGTGGCTTCGGCTTCTCTCTCGGTCCGCCAGTTCTTCCGGGGACAGGCCCCCCTCTGACGCGTGACTTCGTACTGGGGGGCCGATGCTTTCTCCCTGAAGATTCTGGGTTCATTCAGCTGCTCCTCCTCTCCGCCGTTCCCTTCTGTTTAGGGGAGGGGGCTCCGGACTCCACCCAGGCCTTCAAGGCTTTTTGGAGATCTTCCTTGGTGCCTAACCCAGTGGTAGCGATTTTAAAATCTTTACGGAACTGTTTTATGTTTCTCTGAGTGTATTCCTCCAACTGGTCCTCTTGGAACGTAGGACTCGCGTTTGTTCCAGTGGGACTCATGGTGGTTCTTTCTTCCGTCTTTGTCGGTCTTCGTTAGGTAGTGTGTCAGCCACTCACTGTACGATCCTTAGATGTCGGCTCGGATCCCGTCGCCTGCCACCAATGTTAGAAGGGGCGATCCCAGGGGGGCACAGAAGACGTCTCCCGACCACCCCGTGACCCACCTCTCCTAGGAACGCTGCTCAGCACTAGTGGGAGAGCCTTAACGGGAAGCGTCTGGTATATAGAATCCTACACACTGAGATCTCACCACTCTACAAAAGGACACCACACGGTAGATTACTGGAGAACAGGTTCTTTATCCAACAGAAGTATTAGGTACTTTATGATCAAAACGTGGTCAAATATTTACATTCAGCTCAAAAGGTTCATAAAGTCTCGGTTGCAAGGGTGTGGGTAGCGGGACAGTCTCGGTACTTAAGGTCAGTGTGAAGCGTATCCGGCGCACGGCTCTCAATCCTCGAGCCAGGATATACGGTAGTGTCAATGGTCCAGCCGGACCAGAATACTCTCCGAGCCGCGACCAAGTCAGCAGGGCTCGAGCAGGAATGAACGGAGGGTCCTTCGGTCTTTGGGGAGCCACGATCCAATCAGCAGGGCTCTAGCCGGGTTGTTCAGGTGTTTCCTTAGGGTTCAACGGAGCCGCGACGGGTACCAGGTGGCATGGTCCACCAGGACCAGGATAAACCTGTTGCCCATGGCTGTCCTGGGGTCCAGTGGCCCCACAATGTCAATTCCCACTCGCTGGAATGTTATGTTATCTTTTTGATTAAGCGCAACAGCTGCCCCAGCAACGGGGCAGCTGTGTACTGACTACAGGGAAGGGCTGGAGAGGAGCCTTCTGCTTCCTCCCACTCTTTCCACTTGCCTTTCAAGACTGGCAGGTCCTACAGTGAGCATCTGAGTTCCTGTGCATTTGAGGCCAATAAAAGTGGGTGACAAGCCTTTCATAGTTCTTGTCCTGCCCCAAATGCCCTGCCAATGGCACATCGTGAGCCAGCCCAAGTAGGAAGGCTCTGAAGCGCTGGGGTGCCACCAGCGCACAGGCTGACCCAGGCTCAGCAACCTTAGGCTCTGAATACAGGTCATTCTCCCAATAAATGAAATGCGTTCCAGGATGATCACCATTGGCCTGGTCTGCAGGCTGCTGCCGCAGACCTATGAGAGAAGGACACTCTTTCTGCGCCCTGCAGAATTCCACCCTGGTGGGCCCTCCTTCCTGCTGCCAATGGGTCAGCTCAGGCAGGTCCCCCAGTTCAGCTATCTGTTCCCCAGTAGGCTTCAGGGCATCCCCCTCAAGATCTGCTTCCTCCTGGGCTGTGGGAACTTCAGGGGCCGGTTTCCCGTGCCCCCTGCGCCTTCTCTCTAAGGCCAATTCCTGGGCCTCTCCCTCAGGCTCCAGGACCTCTTGAGCACCCCTACTGGCTGTCATTGACCGGGTGGTCTCGCACGCCCAGTCAGGCAGACCCACCATCCTCAGGTGAGTACTCTTTTCCACCTTCTCCCAAGGTGAACTTTCCAAGTCGTTCCCCAACAAACAGTCTACAGGCATGGCAATTTTCACAGCTACTTGAAGAGTACCAGAGACCCCTCCACTCAAAGGGAACCTGAGCCATTGGACACTGACTCTCTGTGTTGTCGGCGTTCATGACTCGGCAGAATGCATGTGGGACAACCTGCTCTTGTGACACTGGTGATGCTTGACAGCTGTCACACTGGCTCCTGTAACTCTAAGAGCCCCCACCTTCTTGCCATTGATGGTCACCCACTGCCCATATTTCTTAGTGTTATTGGGCAGTTGGTTTTCAGGGACCACCTTACAGTCTCCTAAAGAGACCAGGGACATTTCTACTGTCCCCCTCCCACCTTGGGCTGCTACTTCCTCCCCAAAGGCTATACTAGACATCTGCCGGGGCGGAGCACCAGTGGGTGCTGGTTTACCAAACTGGCGACACTTTGGATCATAGGCAAAATAAGCCCAGCTCACCACATTTGTAACACTTTGGGGGCCCTCTTTGAGCAGTGTACCTGTCGGGGCCCCAGCTGGTTTCTTGGGGATTACTTTGGGGCCTCTTCTGAAACTCCCTCTGTTTGCCCTTGTCCCCCCCACTCTTCTGCTGGGGACCCTGCCCACCCTTAGTGGAGTCTCCCACTTGACCCTTGTGGACCCTGGTGCTGACCCAGCGGTCCACCTCCTTAGCAAACTTCCTAGGGTTAGTCAGCTTGCTATCAATCAGGTGCTGGTGTAGCTCAGGAAAACAATTACTAGACAAGTGCTCCCATGCAATTAAATCAAAGAGACCTTGAAAATCATCCACTTTGCTACCCTTCACCCAACCATCCAGTGCTCTGCAGAAAAAAGTTACATACTCCACATACATACTATTAGGAATCTTTGCACAACCCCTGAACCTCTGTCTGTACAATTCAGAGTTAACCCATACCTGGTCATCAAAGCATCCTTCATGTGGGGGTAAGAGTTATGAACCTCAGAGGGCAAATCTAGCAGTGTGTCCCGCCCCTCACTAAGGAACAGCCCCCACAACCCCGCTCCCCAATCTCTCTCAGGAACCCGGTGGGAAGACATGGCTACCTCATAGGCCTTGAACCACAGCCCTATGTCATCATTCTTAAAAAACTCTTTTACCACTTCTTTAGGTATTTACACCCTTGATTCTACCTGCACTGGCGCTGTGCTGCCACCAGAGGGAGGATGTTCCAAACTTTTAGCTTTCAGCTCCATCTCCCTCAATTTCATCTCATGCTACATCTGAATTCTTCTTTCTTCCAGAGACATCTTTTTGCTTTCTAGCTCCAATTGCCCATTGATTTTAAGTTTTGCCATCTCCATCTCATGTGCTCGGGTGTTTTTTCTGTCTGCCAGCTCTTCGTGCGTCAGGACTCTGCCAAAACCAATGACGCTTTCTGGTGGTTCAATTTCTATCACATTCCCAGGTGCCCTTGACTCTTTCCAGGCCCTCAGCGCCTTTATGAAATGTGGCTTGTTTTTACATCCAGACTGTGAAACCCTAAACTTTCTGCAGAAGCCTTTCATCTGCTCCACTGTGAAGCTCTCAAGCCTCTCTTCTTCCCAGTCAATTTCAATTCCATCAGAGGCTATGGATACTGCCTTTCCTACAGACTTTGCGTTAAGCATGACTTCTTTAAAAACGGAGATCTCTCAGCAGAATCAACAATCAACAAGTATGTGGCTGCGTTATTTGTCTGAACTCACTACGTGGGTTTCACCAATTGCTGTACATGAATCACAAATGCAAATTCAGGATCCTCACCGCTAACCACCAATGTTAGATTTGGGGGTCTCTGGTTGGCACAGGTAATTACTTGTGATAAGCAGGGACCCTCTCCTCTAGTCAGGATAAGGGGATCCCACTCCAAAATAACCCCTGTTCACCCTCTAGGTAGTGTGGCGCAAGCAGACAAGGCTTATCTCAGAAGCGTTTTATAGGTTAAGCATTGTACACATACAGTAACTCAGGGAAAACACCACAAAAGGATACCACCCCAGGTTTGTATCAAAAATAAATCTTCTTTATGTAAGGCTTAGCACAATACCCAAATAGTGTTATAAAATGAGGCCACAATATTATCCTAGGGAAGAGCGTTTCTTTGTTACAAAAATGAGTAATTCAATATTCTATGCGAGTCGGGTATCTTCGTTTGACCCTGTGGTGATGGAAGGCAACCACAGAGTCAAGGGCGCTTCCGGTGCGCTTTGGTCACAGAGGGCAAAGCAACACAGTACCTTAAGAAATATGTCCAACGTGGACGAAGCTCTGGCAGGAGTGGAGGCAACCCAGGGATGGTGTCAGCAGCTTTACGAATGGATTCCGGCTCGTTGCAGGAGTCTCAGGGTGAGG
The DNA here is from genome assembly GCF_964261635.1 of Lissotriton helveticus. Classification (NCBI taxonomy): domain Eukaryota; kingdom Metazoa; phylum Chordata; class Amphibia; order Caudata; family Salamandridae; genus Lissotriton; species Lissotriton helveticus. The sequence goes on along the minus strand of NC_136061.1, from coordinate 3,170,981 downwards.
CGTTGGCACGGGACTTTGGGGAACGATGCGGGCGGTCCGGGGTTCTGATGCGTCCACTGTGTGCGGCGTTGATCCTTGTCGTGCCTCCTAGCAAGGATGCCGGGGTGAGGTACGCAGCGCGGCATGAGGCGGCCAGTATGAGTCTTACGGGTCGAGCTCTTGAAGTGCGGGGCTGCAGGGGGACCTCACGAGCGCAGTGCACGGCGGCCGGTACGCTGCAAGCGGACGGGCCGTACTGCAGTCGTGCGGTGCGCTCTTAGTCCTGAGACAGCAGCCGGAGTGCGATGAGTCCGTGCGGCTCAAAGGGAGGAGGAAACGAGGTGCGGGCAGCCCTGTGAACAGTGCGAGCTACGGCTCGAGTCTGGAGCAGAGTTGCACGGCGCGGGGCGGCCAGGCACGTACTTCAGAGCAGGCAGGATTATGAGTCGCACTCGGATCGCGGTTCCTGCGGCAGGCAGGGCTTTGGCAAAATCCAGCAGGTTTAGGAAGGCAGGAGGAGTCCAATAGTCCTGGTACTCCATTCAGGGGGAAAACTCACCCACAAGCCCTTGGAGATAGTTGAAGCACAAGTTGAATACAAAGTCTCTCTCAGTCTTTTCCTCTCCTTTCACAGCAAGGCAACCACTGCAGTCCAATCCCCCAGGTCAGGGACAGTACTCCTCCTTCAGCTTTTTCAGTTCCTTCTTGTCGGGCAGAGGTTCTTCTTTTTTAAAGCAGGATCTGATTTCTTAGGAGCAGGGCTCCAATATTTATACTACATTTCTTTTGTTCTCTCAGGCCAGGGGGCCTTTGCTAGTTCAGCCCAGTTTCTGAGCACATTGTTGACATGGTGCAGGTTTCTGCTTTCAGTGTGCAGGGCAGAGACATCAGACGCTCCGCAGAAGGTGGAGCCAGCATTGTGGTGCCAGAGCACAGCCCTATTCAGAGTCAAGGGGCACTCCTCCCACCCATCCTGGTGTAATCATAGGCTTGTCATACCTTATGCTTACAATGCACCCTGCCCTTGGGCCTACCATAGGGGTGACTCACATGAAGTAAAGGGAAGGTTCATGGACCGGCAAGTGTGTGTACTTGCCCAGCCAGCATGACAGTACCAGACTGCACTCAGGTTCTGCAATGGCAGACCTTAGAAACATTTTACAAGGCTGCTCCTGTGGGTCGCACAACCAGTGCTGCAGGCCCACTAGCAGCATTTGAATTTACAAGCCCTGGCACTTCTGGTGCACTTTACTGGGGACTGACAGTAAACCAAATAGGCCAATCATGGAATCCAATCAACATATTATTTATTATTTATTATTATTATTATTATTATTATTTATAGCATTTATTAAATGCACGGCTACCCCCCACAGGGGTGTCCCGGCGCTGTGGACAGCAGCAGCATAGAATCTCGGAGTTAGTAGCTGGAGAATAGCCATGTCTTCAATTTGCCTCTGAACAGGGATTCTGATTCGATCAAACGGAGGCTTAGAGGAAGGGAGTTCCATAGTTTTGACGTGACCTCTGCAAACGCTCTACCTCTTTTCTGGCCCGATGAAAGCGGAGAGGGGAGCAGAAGACGGAGATGGTTGGATCTGAGATCACGAGAAGAATGGACTAGCTTCAGCCAGCGTCTTAGATACCCAGGACCTTTGCCACTCAATGCCCTGAAAGTAAGAACCAGGGCCTTGATCTGGATGCGGGAGGATATCGGGAGCCAGTGCAAGTTTTTTTAAGTGAGGGGAGATAGAATGGCTATAGGGGACTTTGCAAATCAGCCTGGCCGCAGCATTCTGAACAATCTGCAATCGTTGCAGGAGATATGCAGGGGCACCCAAATATAGGCTTTTAGAGTAGTCTAAATGGGAGGTAATGAGGGCGTGCACTACTGTCTTCAATGCGTCACTGGGCAGGAAGGGCGAAATCTTTTTTATCAAATGCAACTTGCCAAAGCAAGAAGAAGTTACTTTATGAATCTGGCTTTTATGCGATAGCTCGTTGGGAATTTGGAAGCCCAGGTTTTGAGCTACTTTCACCGTGGATGGGGGGAATTCAGCTCGGACGGCCACCACATAGATGGTGGCCGAGGAGATATTTGATTGAAGAACAACACCTCAGTCTTGTCGGTGTTAAGCTTTAAGGTGTTTTGAGTCATCCATGATACAATATTGGACAAGCAAGCTTTGAAATTCTGGAGTCCATTGTCTGCGCGGTCTCTAAAAGAAAAAAATAGCTGTGTATCATCAGCATATGAGACCACTCTGACTCCGTGAGCCTCTATTACATTAGCCAAAGGTGATAGATAGACATTAAAAAAGAGGGGACTGAGAGCCGATCCCTGGGGGACTCCGCAACCAAGGGGCTTTTTATCTTTAGAGAAGTTGGGTTGACACCATACCTGTTGCATTCTATCCATTAGAAATGATTTTATCCAGGCTTGAGGTGTGTCACGTATCCCCACATTGTGGAGTCTGTCCAGCAGTATGGAGTGGGAGACGGTGTCGAAAGCCGCGGACAGATAGAGGAGCACCAACATGGCTACCTCGCCTCTGTCCACGCTTTCCCTAATGGTCTCTGTGACCTCGAGTAGTGCTGTGTCCATGCTATAACCGGACCAAAAACTGCACTGTGATTCATGGAGGAGATTACAAGTCTCCAGATGGTCGGCCAGCTGTTCTTGTACAATTTTTTCCAAGATTGTAGCTGGCTTGGGGAGTAGGGATATAGGGCGATAGTTACTATACTCTGAGGGATCCGCCTCAGGCTTTTATTAAATGGGGATCAATGTAGGCAGATTCCATGCTAGAGGAAAGTGGCCGGAGAGAAGAGAGGCATTCCAAATAGTGATTAGAGGTTGAATGATGACTGGCGCCAGGGAGGTGAACACCTGGGCGGTGACCGGGTCAAGGGGTGACCCTGATTTACACTGCTGCATTTTTTGAAATTCCGTGTCCAGTGAAATAGCCTTAAAATTGCGGAGCATATTTTCACTAGGGGGAGAGATGTGCTGGGCTGAGGTCACTTCACTGGGTCTCTCCGGGAGATTAAAGGAGGATAAGATATCCGCAATTTTATTATGATAGAAATCAGAGAGATTTACATATACATTTTGTACAGGGAGCACTTGCACTGTGGCACTGATTGGGAGTGGCACAGTGCTCTGAGCAGCTAACACCAGCAAAACACATGAGGCAACAGCAACAAAAATGGGAGGGAGACCCTCGCCAATGGTGCCAGGTCTAACACTTGATAATCAAAGTTACATAATATCTTTATTCTTAACAGTCACTCACTGGGATGGATGGATCATCATCGTTGGTTTATGGAAGAACTATGGCCATTTTGTGAGTGGCAAACAGGTAAACAAGTCAACAACACCCAGCGGAACTACATGTCTGTCTAGTCGTGGTATGGAGTGGTCGAGCCAGTGTAGTGTATGCCAGAGACCAGACAGCAGTTCATGTAAAATTGCGACTATGTGGCTTGCTGCATAAAATTAGATATGCTTTGTCTGTCTGTGTCAAAGAGGTATGCTATATCATCAGGGTGGTTCACTCAGTGGTGCCTGCCTTGACCGTCTGCATGGCCCTGGCCTGCTGTGTGCTATTACTATCCTTGAAAAGGAGACTCAGAGTACGCATTTTAGAAATGACGCTTGTATGTAATACTGTCGCCTCTGAAACTGAAAGTGTTATTTTTGCACTACACGCCGTACCTTATATTTTTTCTCCGTGGTGTTTTAATATCCCTTCCTGTTTTTCCATCAACAATTACAGGCCGGCTTTTACCTTGTGCCATGGGAAAAACAGTAACTCAGGCTTACCATTATCAATTCGCATATCCGCATCTGCCAGGCAAGCAGTGGACAGTGTGTCTGGTCACCAAGATTGATCGACGGAGCGTCAGATGGAATGGAGGAGTACCGCAAATAAGAGGAATGGCTGGATGCATGCAACTTCCCAAATTGAACAGGACAACTACAACAAACAGTCACAGTACCCTCTTCACTTCTCCTTATCTTTTAAATAACGTATTGTTGTGAACTTCTATGAGTGTTACTTTGTGCATTTGCTCTCTGCTTCAAATTCATCCCTACAGCTATTTCATAAGTTACTTTGCTATTTTTAAAACTAATGTAATGTACTACTAAGTGTTTATTTTCTCTGAGGGCAGATAGGGAAGTGAAATTGCGTAATTACAGCAGCCCTGTACTGTTTAATTGTTTATTACTACTTAGTAAGTTGTAGTAAGTACTACTTTTCAGTAACCTAACCATCCATTTAGCAAACAACTTCATGCATGCACTTCCTTTATGTCCCTTAAAAGATTTAAGGATATCATCGTAGCCAAAGATTTGTTTTTCTTCATTTGTTGTTTGTCCATGCTGTGTTTTTTTCCTCTCTCCACAAAACTTACCCAAAAAACTCCATTCCCATCCAATTTTCAAACCTTAACCCTCTTCCCCCAGGCTGTGTGGTTTTCATTGAGGTGTGACTAAATGACAACAATAATTCCACACACATGCTGGGGAGGATAAGGTCAAAGCAACAGAAAATCAATTTCAAGGCTGGTGAAGGAATCCAAGGATGTATTCTTATTCTGCTTGACACACACCCATGAGTATTTGCAAATCAAATCTGAATTTCATGTGCGCCATCAAGAGGATTGATCTTCAAGAACATCCTCCTCCTACACGTGACGAATGCTTACGCTGCTGTGTCCTTCACCTTAAGTACTATTTCTTGCAGTAGGCATACTCCGCGCAACTAGTATTTTTACTTTGAATACTTTAGCATTGCTTAGGCTAATTTATGGCACTGTTCTTGTGTACTGTACTATCTATCTTACTGTTCTAATGCTCTGGCCACTTAATGTTTCATTTCCAGTGTGTACCACCACTACTACTACCACCACACAACGATGCCATTTCATCCATCCAGGATTCCATAGCCAACCTTAATCGCCATTTGCCATGCAGCCAGCCCTGTGCCTAGCCCTATTCTCAGCGATACAAAAGGGGATGATGGACGGAGCGTTTGAACAAATCAAACACTCACCCCCAGTCAACTGATCTGGGTTTAATCCATCACCATTCTTTAGTTCACTCAGCCACCCCAGTTCAGACATGGCTATATGCAAATCAGTCTGACCCTGTGCTTCGTGGGAACAGTCCAGCCCGAACTGCCAAGCCATGTCTTCCCTGGACCAGAAACAAGCATCCTGGGACCGGTTTCGGATTCATAATCCTCATCAGCCAGGTTATCTTGAATCCAGTGGCCAAGTGAACAAGGGACTCACGTCTGAGCATACCCTGCCACACTTAGGGCGAACAAAGCGATACAAAAGGGGATGATGGACGGAGCGTTTGAACAAATCAAACACTCACCCCCAGTCAACTGATCTGGGTTTAATCCATCACCATTCTTTAGTTCACTCAGCCACCCCAGTTCAGGTGGTGTGGAGTGCAAAAAAACGATGGATTTAGGCCCAGATCCTTGTACTGGGGTGAATGTATGACATTGCTCTACATTCTGTCCATCAACTGTGTTTTTTGCAATTTTCACCCCGAGTGGGCGGGGATGCTCAGACGTGAGTCCCAGGCTCTCCACACCACTGGAGTCAAGCTATCCAGGCTGAATGAAGGCTGATAGCCAGAAACCGGTCCTTGGATGCTTGATTCCGGTCTGGGAAAGACATGGCTTGGTAGTTCGGACTGGACTGTTCCCATGAGGCACAGGGTCAGAGCTGATTTGCATATAGCCAGTGTCTAACCCAGGGTGGTGTGGAGTGCAAAAAAACGATTGATTTAGGCCCAGATCCTTGTACTGGGGTGAATGTATGACATTGCTCTACATTCTGTCCATCAACTGTGTTTTTTTGCAATTTTCACCCCGAGTGGGCTGGGGATGCTCAGACGTGAGTCCCAGGCTCTCCACACCACTGGAGTCAAGCTATCCAGGCTGAATGAAGGCTGATAGCCAGAAACCGGTCCTTGGATGCTTGATTCCGGTCTGGGAAAGACATGGCTTGGTAGTGCGGACTGGACTGTTCCCATGAGGCACAGGGTCAGAGCTGATTTGCATATAGCCAGTGTCTAACCCAGGGTGGTGTGGAGTGCAAAAAAACGATGGATTTAGGCCCAGATCCTTGTACTTGGGTGAATGTATGACATTGCTATACATTCTGTCCATCAACTGTGTTTTTTGCAATTTTCACCCCAAGTGGGCTGGGGATGCTCAGACGTGAGTCCCAGGCTCTCCACACCACTGGAGTCAAGCTATCCAGGCTGAATGAAGGCTGATAGCCAGAAACCGGTCCTTGGATGCTTGATTCCGGTCTGGGAAAGACATGGCTTGGTAGTGCGGACTGGACTGTTCCCATGAGGCACAGGGTCAGAGCTGATTTGCATATAGCCAGTGTCTAACCCAGGGTGGTGTGGAGTGCAAAAAAACGATGGATTTAGGCCCAGATCCTTGTACTTGGGTGAATGTATGACATTGCTATACATTCTGTCCATCAACTGTGTTTTTTGCAATTTTCACCCCAAGTGGGCTGGGGATGCTCAGACGTGAGTCCCAGGCTCTCCACACCACTGGAGTCAAGCTATCCAGGCTGAATGAAGGCTGATAGCCAGAAACCGGTCCTTGGATGCTTGATTCCGATCTGGGAAAGACATGGCTTGATAGTTCGGACTGGACTGTTCCCATGAGGCACAGGGTCAGAGCTGATTTGCATATAGCCAGTGTCTAACCCAGGGTGGTGTGGAGTGCAAAGAAACAATGGATTTAGGCCCAGATCCTTGTACTGGGGTGAATGTATGACATTGCTCTACATTCTGTCCATCAACTGTGTTTTTTGCAATTTTCACCCCGAGTGGGCTGGGGATGCTCAGACGTGAGTCCCAGGCTCTCCACACCACTGGAGTCAAGCTATCCAGGCTGAATGAAGGCTGATAGCCAGAAACCGGTCCTTGGATGCTTGATTCCGGTCTGGGAAAGACATGGCTTGGTAGTTCGGACTGGACTGTTCCCATGAGGCACAGGGTCAGAGCTGATTTGCATATAGCCAGTGTCTAACCCAGGGTGGTGTGGAGTGCAAAAAAACGATGGATTTAGGCCCAGATCCTTGTACTGGGGTGAATGTATGACATTGCTCTACATTCTGTCCATCAACTGTTTTTTTGCAATTTTCATCCCGAGTGGGCTGGGGATGCTCAGACGTGAGTCCCAGGCTCTCCACACCACTGGAGTCAAGCTATCCAGGCTGAATGAAGGCTGATAGCCAGAAACCGGTCCTTGGATGCTTGATTCCGGTCTGGGAAAGAAATGGCTTGGTAGTTCGGACTGGACTGTTCCCATGAGGCACAGGGTCAGAGCTGATTTGCATAAAGCCAGTGTCTAACCCAGGGTGGTGTGGAGTGCAAAAAAACGATGGATTTAGGCCCAGATCCTTGTACTGGGGTGAATGTATGACATTGTTCTACATTCTGTCCATCAACTGTGTTTTTTGCAATTTTCACCCCGAGTGGGCTGGGTATACTCAGACGTGAGTCCCAGGCTCTCCACACCACTGGAGTCAAGCTATCCAGGCTGAATGAAGGCTGATAGCCAGAACCCGGTCCTTGGATGCTTGATTCCGGTCTGGGAAAGACATGGCTTGGTAGTTCGGACTGGACTGTTCCCATGAGGCACAGGGTCAGAGCTGATTTGCATATAGCCAGTGTCTAACCCAGGGTGGTGTGGAGTACAAAAAAACGATGGATTTAGGCTCAGATCCTTGTACTGGGGTGAATGTATGACATTGTTCTACTGTCCATCAACTGTGTTTTTTGCAATTTTCACCCCGAGTGGGCTGGGTATACTCAGACTTGAGTCCTAGGCTCTCCACACCACTGGAGTCAAGCTATCCAGGCTGAATGAAGGCTGATAGCCAGAAACCGGTCCTTGGATGCTTGATTCCGGTCTGGGAAAGACATGGCTTGGTAGTTCGGACTGGACTGTTCCCATGAGGCACAGGGTCAGAGCTGATTTGCTTATAGCCAGTGTCTAACCCAGGGAGGTGTGGAGTGCAAAAAAACCAATTGATTTAGGCCCAGATCCTTGTACTGGGGTGAATGTATGACATTGTTCTACATTCTGTCCATCAACTGTGTTTTTTGCAATTTTCACCCCGAGTGGGCTTGGTATACTCAGACGTGAGTCCCAGGCTCTCCACACCACTGGAGTCAAGCTATCCAGGCTGAATGAAGGCTGATAGCCAGAAACTGGTCCTTGGATGCTTGATTCCGGTCTGGGAAAGACATGGCTTAGTAGTTCGGACTGGACTGTTCCCATGAGGCACAGGGTCAGAGCTGATTTACATATAGCCAGTGTCTAACCCAGGGTGGTGTGGAGTGCAAAAAAACGATGGATTTAGGCTCAGATCCTTGTACTGGGGTGAATGTATGACATTGTTCTACATTCTGTCCATCAACTGTGTTTTTTGCAATTTTCACCCCGAGTGGGCTGGGTAACTCAGACGTGAGTCCCAGGCTCTCCACACCACTGGAGTCAAGCTATCCAGGCTGAATGAAGGCTGAGAGCCAGAAACCGGTCCTTGGATGCTTGATTCCGGTCTGGGAAAGACATGGCTTGGTAGTTCGGACTGGACTGTTCCCATTAGGCACAGGGTCAGAGCTGATTTGCATATAGCCAGTGTCTAACCCAGGGTGGTGTGGAGTGCAAAAAAACGATGGATTTAGGCCCAGATCCTTGTACTGGGGTGAATGTATGACATTGTTCTACATTCTGTCCATCAACTGTGTTTTTTGCAATTTTCACCCCGAGTGGGCTGGGTATACTCAGACGTGAGTCCCAGGCTCTTCACACCACTGGAGTCAAGCTATCCAGGCTGAATGAAGGCTGATAGCCAGAAACCGGTCCTTGGATGCTTGATTCCGGTCTGGGAAAGACATGGCTTGGTAGTTCGGACTGGACTGTTCCCATGAGGCACAGGGTCAGAGCTGATTTGCATATAGCCAGTGTCTAACCCAGGGTGGTGTGGAGTGCAAAAAAACGATGGATTTAGGCCCAGATCCTTGTACTGGGGTGAATGTATGACATTGTTCTACATTCTGTCCATCAACTGTGTTTTTTGCAATTTTCACCCCGAGTGGGCTGGGTATACTCAGACGTGAGTCCCAGGCTCTCCACACCACTGGAGTCAAGCTATCCAGGCTGAATGAAGGCTGATAGCCAGAAACCGGTCCTTGGATGCTTGATTCCGGTCGGGAAAGACATGGCTTGGTAGTTCGGACTGGACTGTTCCCATGAGGCACAGGGTCAGAGCTGATTTGCATATGGCCAGTGTCTAACCCAGGGTGGTGTGGAGTGCAAAAAAACGATGGATTTAGGCCCAGATCCTTGTACTTGGGTGAATGTATGACATTGCTATACATTCTGTCCATCAACTGTGTTTTTTGCAATTTTCACCCCAAGTGGGCTGGGGATGCTCAGACGTGAGTCCCAAGCTCTCCACACCACTGGAGTCAAGCTATCCAGGCTGAATGAAGGCTGATAGCCAGAAACCGGTCCTTGGATGCTTGATTCCGATCTGGGAAAGACATGGCTTGGTAGTTCGGACTGGACTGTTCCCATGAGGCACAGGGTCAGAGCTGATTTGCATATAGCCAGTGTCTAACCCAGGGTGGTGTGGAGTGCAAAGAAACAATGGATTTAGGCCCAGATCCTTGTACTGGGGTGAATGTATGACATTGCTCTACATTCTGTCCATCAACTGTGTTTTTTGCAATTTTCACCCCGAGTGGGCTGGGGATGCTCAGACGTGAGTCCCAGGCTCTCCACACCACTGGAGTCAAGCTATCCAGGCTGAATGAAGGCTGATAGCCAGAAACCGGTCCTTGGATGCTTGATTCCGGTCTGGGAAAGACATGGCTTGGTAGTTCGGACTGGACTGTTCCCATGAGGCACAGGGTCAGAGCTGATTTGCATATAGCCAGTGTCTAACCCAGGGTGGTGTGGAGTGCAAAAAAACGATGGATTTAGGCCCAGATCCTTGTACTGGGGTGAATGTATGACATTGCTCTACATTCTGTCCATCAACTGTTTTTTTGCAATTTTCATCCCGAGTGGGCTGGGGATGCTCAGACGTGAGTCCCAGGCTCTCCACACCACTGGAGTCAAGCTATCAGGCTGAATGAAGGCTGATAGCCAGAAACCGGTCCTTGGATGCTTGATTCCGGTCTGGGAAAGAAATGGCTTGGTAGTTCGGACTGGACTGTTCCCATGAGGCACAGGGTCAGAGCTGATTTGCATAAAGCCAGTGTCTAACCCAGGGTGGTGTGGAGTGCAAAAAAACGATGGATTTAGGCCCAGATCCTTGTACTGGGGTGAATGTATGACATTGTTCTACATTCTGTCCATCAACTGTGTTTTTTGCAATTTTCACCCCGAGTGGGCTGGGTATACTCAGACGTGAGTCCCAGGCTCTCCACACCACTGGAGTCAAGCTATCCAGGCTGAATGAAGGCTGATAGCCAGAAACCGGTCCTTGGATGCTTGATTCCGGTCTGGGAAAGACATGGCTTGGTAGTTCGGACTGGACTGTTCCCATGAGGCACAGGGTCAGAGCTGATTTGCATATAGCCAGTGTCTAACCCAGGGTGGTGTGGAGTACAAAAAAACGATGGATTTAGGCTCAGATCCTTGTACTGGGGTGAATGTATGACATTGTTCTACATTCTGTCCATCAACTGTGTTTTTTGCAATTTTCACCCCGAGTGGGCTGGGTATACTCAGACTTGAGTCCCAGGCTCTCCACACCACTGGAGTCAAGCTATCCAGGCTGAATGAAGGCTGATAGCCAGAAACCGGTCCTTGGATGCTTGATTCCGGTCTGGGAAAGACATGGCTTGGTAGTTCGGACTGGACTGTTCCCATGAGGCACAGGGTCAGAGCTGATTTGCTCATAGCCAGTGTCTAACCCAGGGAGGTGTGGAGTGCAAAAAAACCAATTGATTTAGGCCCAGATCCTTGTACTGGGGTGAATGTATGACATTGTTCTACATTCTGTCCATCAACTGTGTTTTTTGCAATTTTCACCCCGAGTGGGCTTGGTATACTCAGACGTGAGTCCCAGGCTCTCCACACCACTGGAGTCAAGCTATCCAGGCTGAATGAAGGCTGATAGCCAGAAACTGGTCCTTGGATGCTTGATTCCGGTCTGGGAAAGACATGGCTTAGTAGTTCGGACTGGACTGTTCCCATGAGGCACAGGGTCAGAGCTGATTTACATATAGCCAGTGTCTAACCCAGGGTGGTGTGGAGTGCAAAAAAACGATGGATTTAGGCTCAGATCCTTGTACTGGGGTGAATGTATGACATTGTTCTACATTCTGTCCATCAACTGTGTTTTTTGCAATTTTCACCCCGAGTGGGCTGGGTAACTCAGACGTGAGTCCCAGGCTCTCCACACCACTGGAGTCAAGCTATCCAGGCTGAATGAAGGCTGAGAGCCAGAAACCGGTCCTTGGATGCTTGATTCCGGTCTGGGAAAGACATGGCTTGGTAGTTCGGACTGGACTGTTCCCATTAGGCACAGGGTCAGAGCTGATTTGCATATAGCCAGTGTCTAACCCAGGGTGGTGTGGAGTGCAAAAAAACGATGGATTTAGGCCCAGATGCTTGTACTGGGGTGAATGTATGACATTGTTCTACATTCTGTCCATCAACTGTGTTTTTTGCAATTTTCACCCCGAGTGGGCTGGGTATACTCAGACGTGAGTCCCAGGCTCTTCACACCACTGGAGTCAAGCTATCCAGGCTGAATGAAGGCTGATAGCCAGAAACCGGTCCTTGGATGCTTGATTCCGGTCTGGGAAAGACATGGCTTGGTAGTTCGGACTGGACTGTTCCCATGAGGCACAGGGTCAGAGCTGATTTGCATATAGCCAGTGTCTAACCCAGGGTGGTGTGGAGTGCAAAAAAACAATGGATTTAGGCCCAGATCCTTGTACTGGGGTGAATGTATGACATTGTTCTACATTCTGTCCATCAACTGTGTTTTTTGCAATTTTCACCCCGAGTGGGCTGGGTATACTCAGACGTGAGTCCCAGGCTCTTCACACCACTGGAGTCAAGCTATCCAGGCTGAATGAAGGCTGATAGCCAGAAACCGGTCCTTGGATGCTAGATTCCGGTCTGGGAAAGACATGGCTTGGTAGTTCGGACTGGACTGTTCCCATGAGGCACAGGGTCAGAGCTGATTTGCATATAGCCAGTGTCTAACCCAGGGTGGTGTGGAGTGCAAAAAATCAGATGGATTTAGGCCCAGATCCTTGTACTGGGGTGAATGTATGACATTGTTCTACATTCTGTACATCAACTGTGTTTTTTGTAATTTTCACCCCGAGTGGGCTGGGTATACTCAGACGTGAGTCCCAGGCTCTCCACACCACTGGAGTCAAGCTATCCAGGCTGAATGAAGGCTGATAGCCAGAAACCGGTCCTTGGATGCTTGATTCCGGTCTGGGAAAGACATGGCTTGGTAGTTCGGACTGGACTGTTCCCATGAGGCACAGGGTCAGAGCTGATTTGCATATAGCCAGTGTCTAACCCAGGGTGGTGTGGAGTGCAAAAAAACGATGGATTTAGGCTCAAATCCTTGTACTGGGGTGAATGTATGACATTGTTCTACATTCTGTCCATCAACTGTGTTTTTTGCAATTTTCACCCCGATTGGGCTGGGTATACTCAGACGTGAGTCCCAGGCTCTCCACACCACTGGAGTAAAGCTATCCAGGCTGAATGAAGGCTGATAGCCAGAAACCGGTCCTTGGATGCTTCATTCCGGTCTGGGAAAGACATGGCTTGGTAGTTCGGACTGGACTGTTCCCATGAGGCACAGGGTCAGAGCTGATTTGCATATAGCCAATGTCTAACCCAGAGTGGTGTGGAGTGCAAAACAAACGATGGATTTAGGCCCAGATCCTTGTACTGGGGTGAATGTATGACATTGTTCTACATTCTGTCCATCAACTGTGTTTTTTGCAATTTTCACCACGAGTGGGCTGGGTATACTCAGACGTGAGTCCCAGGCTCTCCACACCACTGGAGTCAAGCTATCCAGGCTGAATGAAGGCTGATAGCCAGAAACCGGTCCTTGGATGCTTTATTCCGGTCTGGGAAAGACATGGCTTGGTAGTTCGGACTGGACTGTTCCCATGAGGCACAGGGTCAGAGCTGATTTGCATATAGCCAGTGTCTAACCCAGGGTGGTGTGGAGTGCAAAAAAAACGATGGATTTAGGCCCAGATCCTTGTACTGGGGTGAATGTATGACATTGTTCTACATTCTGTCCATCAACTGTGTTTTTTGCAATTTTCACCCCGAGTGGGCTGGGTATACTCAGACGTGAGTCCCAGGCTCTCCACACCACTGGAATCAAGCTATCCAGGCTGAATGAAGGCTGATAGCCAGAAACCGGTTCTTGGATGCTTGATTGCGGTCTGGGAAAGACATAGCTTGGTAGTTCGGACTGGACTGTTCCCATGAGGCACAGGGTCAGAGCTGATTTGCATATAGCCAGTGTCTAACCCAGGGTGGTGTGGCGTACAAAAAAAAACGATGGATTTAGGCCCAGATCCTTGTACTGGGGTGAATGTATGACATTGTTCTACATTCTGTCCATCAACTGTGTTTTTGCAATTTTCACCCCGAGTGGGCTGGGTATACTCAGACGTGAGTCCCAGGCTCTCCACACCACTGGAGTCAAGCTATCCAGGCTGAATGAAGGCTGATAGCCAGAAACCGGTCCTTGGATGCTTGATTCCGGTCTGGGAAAGACATGGCTTGGTAGTTCGGATTGGACTGTCCCCATGAGGCACAGGGTCAGAGCTGATTTGCATATAGCCAGTGTCTAACCCAGGGTGGTGTGGAGTGCAAAAAAAACAATGGATTTAGTCCCAGATCCTTGTACTGGGGTGAATGTATGACATTGTTCTACATTCTGTCCATCAACTGTGTTTTTTGCAATTTTCACCCCGAGTGGGCTGGGTATACTAAGACGTGAGTCCCAGGCTCTCCACACCACTGGAGTCAAGCTATCCAGGCTGAATAAAGGCTGATAGCCAGAAACCGGTCCTTGGATGCTTGATTCCGGTCTGGGAAAGACATGGCTTGGTAGTTCGGACTGGACTGTTCCCATGAGGCACAGGGTCAGAGCTGATTTGCATATAGCCAGTGTCTAACCCAGGGTGGTGTGGAGTGCAAAAAAATCCGATGGATTTAGGCCCAGATCCTTGTACTGGGGTGAATGTATGACATTGTTCTACATTCTGTACATCAACTGTGTTTTTTGTAATTTTCACCCCGAGTGGGCTGGGTATACTCAGACGTGAGTCCCAGGCTCTCCACACCACTGGAGTCAAGCTATCCAGGCTGAATGAAGGCTGATAGCCAGAAACCGGTCCTTGGATGCTTGATTCCGGTCCGGGAAAGACATGGCTTGGTAGTTCGGACTGGACTGTTCCCATGAGGCACAGGGTCAGAGCTGATTTGCATATAGCCAGTGTCTAACCCAGGGTGGTGTGGAGTGCAAAAAAAACGATGGATTTAGGCCCAGATCCTTGTACTGGGGTGAATGTATGACATTGTTCTACATTCTGTCTATCAACTGTGTTTTTTGCAATTTTCACCCCGAGTGGGCTGGGTATACTCAGACGTGAGTCCCAGGCTCTCCACACCACTGGAGTCAAGCTATCCAGGCTGAATGAAGGCTGATAGCCAGAAACCTGTCCTTGGATGCTTGATTCCGGTCTGGGAAAGACATGGCTTGGTAGTTCGGACTGGACTGTTCCCATAAGGCACAGGGTCAGAGCTGATTTGCATATAGCCAGTGTCTAACCCAGGGTGGTGTGGAGTGCAAAAAAAACGATGGATTTAGGCCCAGATCCTTGTACTGGGGTGAATGTATGACATTGTTCTACATTCTGTCAATCAACTGTGTTTTTTGCAATTTTCACCCCGAGTGGGCTGGGTATACTCAGACGTGAGTCCCAGGCTCTCCACACCACTGGAGTCAAGCTATCCAGGCTGAATGAAGGCTGATAGCCAGAAACCGGTCCTTGGATGCTTGATTCCGGTCTGGGAAAGACATGGCATGGTAGTTCGGACTGGACTGTTCCCATGAGGCACAGGGTCAGAGCTGATTTACATATAGCCAGTGTCTAACCCAGGGTGGTGTGGAGTGCAAAAAAACAATGGATTTAGGCTCAGATCCTTGTACTTGGGTGAATGTATGACATTGTTCTACATTCTGTCCATCAACTGTGTTTTTTGCAATTTTCACCCCGAGTGGGCTGGGTATACTCAGACGTGAGTCCCAGGCTCTCCACACCACTGGAGTCAAGCTATCCAGGCTGAATGAAGGCTGATAGCCAGAAACCGGTACTTGGATGCTTGATTCCGGTCTGGGAAAGACATGGCTTGGTAGTTCGGACTGGACTGTTCCCATGAGGCACAGGGTCAGAGCTGATTTGCATATAGCCAGTGTCTAACCCAGGGTGGTGTGGAGTGCAAAAAAAACGATGGATTTAGGCCCAGATCCTTGTACTGGGGTGAATGTATGACATTGTTCTACATTGTGTCCATCAACTGTGTTTTTTGCAATTTTCACCCCGAGTGGGCTGGGTATACTCAGACGTGAGTCCCAGCCTCTTCAAACCACTGGAGTCAAGCTATCCAGGCTGAATGAAGGCTGATAGCCAGAAACCGGTCCTTGGATGCTTGATTCCGGTCTGGGAAAGACATGGCTTGGTAGTTCGGACTGGACTGTTCCCATGAGGCACAGGGTCAGAGCTGATTTGCATATAGCCAGTGTCTAACCCAGGGTGGTGTGGAGTGCAAAAAAAACGATGGATTTAGGCCCAGATCCTTGTACTGGGGTGAATGTATGACATTGTTCTACATTCTGTCTATCAACTGTGTTTTTTGCAATTTTCACCCCGAGTGGGCTGGGTATACTAAGACATGAGTCCCAGGCTCTCCACACCACTGGAGTCAAGCTATCCAGGCTTAATGAAGGCTGATAGCCAGAAACCGGTCCTTGGATGCTTGATTCCGGTCTGGGAAAGACATGGCTTGGTAGTTCGGACTGGACTGTTCCCATGAGGCACAGGGTCAGAGCTGATTTGCATATAGCCAGTGTCTAACCCAGGGTGGTGTGGAGTGCAAAAAAACGATGGATTTAGGCCCAGATCCTTGTACTGGGGTGAATGTATGACATTGTTCTACATTCTGTCCATCAACTGTGTTTTTTGCAATTTTCACCCCGAGTGGGCTGGGTATACTCAGACGTGAGTCCCTGGCTCTTCACACCACTGGAGACAAGCTATCCAGGCTGAATGAAGGCTGATAGCCAGAAACCGGTCCTTGGATGCTTGATTCCGGTCTGGGAAAGACATGGCCTGGTAGTTCGGACTGGACTGTCCCCATGAGGCACAGGGTCAGAGCTGATTTGCATATAGCCAGTGTCTAACCCAGGGTGGTGTGGAGTGCAAAAAAACCGATGGATATAGGCCCAGATCCTTGTATTGGGGTGAATGTATGACATTGTTCTACATTCTGTCCATCAACTGTGTTTTTTGCAATTTTCACCCCGAGTGGGCTGTGTATACTAAGACGTGAGTCCCAGGCTCTCCACACCACTGGAGTCAAGCTATCCAGGCTGAATAAAGGCTGATAGCCAGAAACCGGTCCTTGGATGCTTGATTCCGGTCTGGGAAAGACATGGCTTGGTAGTTCGGACTGGACTGTTCCCATGAGGCACAGGGTCAGAGCTGATTTGCATATAGCCAGTGTCTAACCCAGGGTGGTGTGGAGTGCAAAAAAATCAGATGGATTTAGGCCCAGATCCTTGTACTGAGGTGAATGTATGACATTGTTCTACATTCTGTACATCAACTGTGTTTTTTGTAATTTTCACCCCGAGTGGGCTGGGTATACTCAGACATGAGTCCCAGGCTCTCCACACCACTGGAGTCAAGCTATCCAGGCTGAATGAAGGCTGATAGCCAGAAACCGGTCCTTGGATGCTTGATTCCGGTCTGGGAAAGACATGGCTTGGTAGTTCGGACTGGACTGTTCCCATGAGGCACAGGGTCAGAGCTGATTTGCATATAGCCAGTGTCTAACCCAGGGTGGTGTGGAGTGCAAAAAAACCGATGGATTTAGGCCCAGATCCTTGTACTGGGGTGAATGTATGACATTGTTCTACATTCTGTCCATCAACTGTGTTTTTTGCAATTTTCACCCCGAGTGGGCTGCGTATACTCAGACGTGAGTCCCAGGCTCTCCACACCACTGGAGTCAAGCTATCCAGGCTGAATGAAGGCTGATAGCCAGAAACCGGTCCTTGGATGCTTGATTCCGGTCTGGGAAAGACATGGCTTGGTAGTTCGGACTGGACTGTTCCCATGAGGCACAGGGTCAGAGCTGATTTGCATATAGCCAGTGTCTAACCCAGGGTGGTGTGGAGTGCAAAAAAACGATGGATTTAGGCTCAGATCCTTGTACTGGGGTGAATGTATGACATAGTTCTACATTCTGTCCATCAACTGTGTTTTTTGCAATTTTCACCCCGAGTGGGCTGGGTATACTCAGACGTGAGTCCCAGGCTCTCCACACCACTGGAGTCAAGCTATCCAGGCTGAATGAAGGCTGATAGCCAGAAACCGGTCCTTGGATGCTTGATTCCGGTCTGGGAAAGACATGGCTTGGTAGTTCGGACTGGACTGTTCCCATGAGGCACAAGGTCAGAGCTGATTTGCATATAGCCAGTGTCTAACTCAGGGTGGTGTGGAGTGCAAAAAAACCGATGGATTTAGGCCCAGATCCTTGTACTGGGGTGAATGTATGACATTGTTCTACATTCTGTCCATCAACTGTGTTTTTTGCAATTTTCACCCCGAGTGGGCTGGGTATACTCAGACGTGAGTCCCAGGTTCTCCACACCACTGGAGTCAAGCTATCCAGGCTGAATGAAGGCTGATAGCCAGAAACTGGTCCTTGGATGCTTGATTCCGGTCTGGGAAAGACATGGCTTGGTAGTTCGGACTGGACTGTTCCCATAAGGCACAGGGTCAGAGCTGATTTGCATATAGCCAGTGTCTAACCCAGGGTGGTGTGGAGTGCAAAATAAACGATGGATTTAGGCCCAGATCCTTGTACTGGGGTGAATGTATGACATTGTTCTACATTCTGTCCATCAACTGTGTTTTTTGCAATTTTCACCCCGAGTGGGCTGGGTATACTCAGACGTGAGTCCCAGGCTCTCCACACCACTGGAGTCAAGCTATCCAGGCTCAATGAAGGCTGATAGCCAGAAACCGGTCCTTGGATGCTTGATTCCGGTCTGGGAAAGACATGGCTTGGTAGTTCGGACTGGACTGTTCCCATGAGGCACAGGGTCAGAGCTGATTTACATATAGCCAGTGTCTAACCAAGGGTGGTGTGGAGTGCAAAAATGCAATGGAATTAGGCTCAGATCCTTGTACTGGGGTGAATGTATGACATTGTTCTACATTCTGTCCATCAACTGTGTTTTTTGCAATTTTCACCCCGAGTGGGCTGGGTATACTCAGACGTGAGTCCCAGGCTCTCCACACCACTGGAGTCAAGCTATCCAGGCTGAATGAAGGCTGATAGCCAGAAACCGGTCCTTGGATGCTTGATTCCGGTCTGGGAAAGACATGGCTTGGTAGTTCGGACTGGACTGTTCCCATGAGGCACAGGGTCAGAGCTGATTTGCATATAGCCAGTGTCTAACCCAGGGTGGTGTGGAGTGCAAAAAAAACGATGGATTTAGGCCCAGATCCTTGTACTGGGGTGAATGCATGACATTGTTCTACATTCTGTCCATCAACTGTGTTTTTTGCAATTTTCACCCCGAGTGGGCTGGGTATGCTCAGACGTGAGTCCCAGACTCTCCACACCACTGGAGTCAAGCTATCCAGGCTGATGAAGGCTGATAGCCAGAAACCGGTCCTTGGATGCTTGATTCCGGTCTGGGAAAGACATGGCTTGGTAGTTCGGACTGGACTGTTCCCATGAGGCACAGGGTCAGAGCTGATTTGCATATAGCCAGTGTCTAACCCAGGGTGGTGTGGAATGCAAAAAAAACGATGGATTTAGGCCCAGATCCTTGTACTGGGGTGAATGTATGACATTGTTCTACATTCTGTCCATCAACTGTGTTTTTTGCAATTTTCACCCCGAGTGGGCTGGGTATACTCAGACGTGAGTCCCAGGCTCTCCACACCACTGGAGTCAAGCTATCCAGGCTGAATGAAGGCTGATAGCCAGAAACCGGTCCTTGGATGCTTGATTCCGGTCTGGGAAAGACATGGCTTGGTAGTTCGGACTGGACTGTTCCCATGAGGCACAGGGTCAGAGCTGATTTGCATATAGCCAGTGTCTAACCCAGGGTGGTGTGGAGTGCAAAAAAACGATGGATTTAGGCTCAGATCCTTGTACTGGGGTGAATGTATGACATTGTTCTACATTCTGTCCATCAACTGTGTTTTTTGCAATTTTCACCCCGAGTGGGCTGGGTATACTCAGACGTGAGTCCCAGGCTCTCCACACCACTGGAGTCAAGCTATCCAGGCTGAATGAAGGCTGATAGCCAGAAACCGGTCCTTGGATGCTTGATTCCGGTCTGGGAAAGACATGGCTTGGTAGTTCGGACTGGACTGTTCCCATTAGGCACAGGGTCAGAGCTGATTTGCATATAGCCAGTGTCTAACCCAGGGTGGTGTGGAGTGCAAAAAAAACGATGGATTTAGGCCCAGATCCTTGTACTGGGGTGAATGTATGACATTGTTCTACATTCTGTACATCAACTGTGTTTTTTGTAATTTTCACCCCGAGTGGGCTGGGTATACTCAGACGTGAGTCCCAGGCTCTCCACACCACTGGAGTCAAGCTATCCAGGCTGAATGAAGGCTGATAGCCAGAAACCGGTCCTTGGATGCTTGATTCCGGTCCGGGAAAGACATGGCTTGGTAGTTCGGACTGGACTGTTCCCATGAGGCACAGGGTCAGAGCTGATTTGCATATAGCCAGTGTCTAACCCAGGGTGGTGTGGAGTGCAAAAAAAACGATGGATTTAGGCCCAGATCCTTGTACTGGGGTGAATGTATGACATTGTTCTACATTCTGTCCATCAACTGTGTTTCTTGCAATTTTCACCCCGAGTGGGCTGCGTATACTCAGACGTGAGTCCCAGGCTCTCCACACCACTGGAGTCAAGCTATCCAGGCTGAATGAAGGCTGATAGCCAGAAACCGGTCCTTGGATGCTTGATTCCGGTCTGGGAAAGACATGGCTTGGTAGTTCGGACTGGACTGTTCCCATGAGGCACAGGGTCAGAGCTGATTTGCATATAGCCAGTGTCTAACCCAGGGTGGTGTGGAGTGCAAAAAAACCGATGGATTTAGGCCCAGATCCTTGTACTGGGGTGAATGTATGACATTGTTCTACATTCTGTCCATCAACTGTGTTTTTTGCAATTTTCACCCAGAGTGGGCTGCGTATACTCAGACGTGAGTCCCAGGCTCTCCACACCACTGGAGTCAAGCTATCCAGGCTGAATGAAGGCTGATAGCCAGAAACCGGTCCTTGGATGCTTGATTCCGGTCTGGGAAAGACATGGCTTGGTAGTTCGGACTGGACTGTTCCCATGAGGCACAGGGTCAGAGCTGATTTGCATATAGCCAGTGTCTCACCCAGGGTGGTGTGGAGTGCAAAAAAACGATGGATTTAGGCTCAGATCCTTGTACTGGGGTGAATGTATGACATTGTTCTACATTCTGTCCATCAACTGTGTTTTTCACCCCTAGTGGGCTGGGTACACTCAGACGTGAGTCCCAGGCTCTCCACACCACTGGAGTCAAGCTATCCAGGCTGAATGAAGGCTGATAGCCAGAAACCGGTCCTTGGATGCTTGATTCCGGTCTGGGAAAGACATGGCTTGGTAGTTCGGACTGGACTGTTCCCATGAGGCACAAGGTCAGAGCTGATTTGCATATAGCCAGTGTCTAACTCAGGGTGGTGTGGAGTGCAAAAAAAACGATGGATTTAGGCCCAGATCCTTGTACTGGGGTGAATGTATGACATTGTTCTACATTCTGTCCATCAACTGTGTTTTTTGCAATTTTCACCCCGAGTGGGCTGGGTATACTCAGACGTGAGTCCCAGGCTCTCCACACCACTGGAGTCAAGCTATCCAGGCTGAATGAAGGCTGATAGCCAGAAACCGGTCCTTGGATGCTTGATTCCGGTCTGGGAAAGACATGGCTTGGTAGTTCGGACTGGACTGTTCCCATGAGGCACAGGGTCAGAGCTGATTTGCATATAGCCAGTGTCTAACCCAGGGAGGTGTGGAGTGCAAAAAAAACGATGGATTTAGTCCCAGATCCTTGTACTGGGGTGAATGTATGACATTGTTCTACATTCTGTCCATCAACTGTGTTTTTTGCAATTTTCACCCCGAGTGGGCTGGGTATACTCAGACGTGAGTCCCAGGTTCTCCACACCACTGGAGTCAAGCTATCCAGGCTGAATGAAGGCTGATAGCCAGAAACTGGTCCTTGGATGCTTGATTCCGGTCTGGGAAAGACATGGCTTGGTAGTTCGGACTGGACTGTTACCATAAGGCACAGGGTCAGAGCTGATTTGCATATAGCCAGTGTCTAACCCAGGGTGGTGTGGAGTGCAAAAAAAACGATGGATTTAGGCCCAGATCCTTGTACTGGGGTGAATGTATGACATTGTTCTACATTCTGTCCATCAACTGTGTTTTTTGCAATTTTCACCCCGAGTGGGCTGGGTATACTCAGACGTGAGTCCCAGGCTCTCCACACCACTGGAGTCAAGCTATCCAGGCTCAATGAAGGCTGATAGCCAGAAACCGGTCCTTGGATGCTTGATTCCGGTCTGGGAAAGACATGGCTTGGTAGTTCGGACTGGACTGTTCCCATGAGGCACAGGGTCAGAGCTGATTTACATATAGCCAGTGTCTAACCCAGGGTGGTGTGGAGTGCAAAAAAACAATGGATTTAGGCTCAGATCCTTGTACTGGGGTGAATGTATGACATTGTTCTACATTCTGTCCATCAACTGTGTTTTTTGCAATTTTCACCCCGAGTGGGCTGGGTATACTCAGACGTGAGTCCCAGGCTCTCCACACCACTGGAGTCAAGCTATCCAGGCTGAATGAAGGCTGATAGCCAGAAACCGGTCCTTGGATGCTTGATTCCGGTCTGGGAAAGACATGGCTTGGTAGTTCGGACTGGACTGTTCCCATGAGGCACAGGGTCAGAGCTGATTTGCATATAGCCAGTGTCTAACCCAGGGTGGTGTGGAGTGCAAAAAAACGATGGATTTAGGATCAGATCCTAGTACTGGGGTGAATGTATGACATTGTTCTACATTCTGTCCATCAACTGTGTTTTTTGCAATTTTCACCCCGAGTGGGCTGGGTATACTCAGACGTGAGTCCCAGGCTCTCCACACCACTGGAGTCAAGCTATCCAGGCTGAGTGAAGGCTGATAGCCAGAAACCGGTCCTTGGATGCTTGATTCCGGTCTGGGAAAGACATGGCTTGGTAGTTCGGACTGGACTGTTCCCATGAGGCACAGGGTCAGAGCTGATTTGCATATAGCCAGTGTCTAACCCAGGGTGGTGTGGAATGCAAAAAAAACGATGGATTTAGGCCCAGATCCTTGTACTGGGGTGAATGCATGACATTGTTCTACATTCTGTCCATCAACTGTGTTTTTTGCAATTTTCACCCCGAGTGGGCTGGGTATACTCAGACGTGAGTCCCAGGCTCTCCACACCACTGGAGTCAAGCTATCCAGGCTGAATGAAGGCTGATAGCCAGAAACCGGTCCTTGGATGCTTGATTCCGGTCTGGGAAAGACATGGCTTGGTAGTTCGGACTGGACTGTTCCCATGAGGCACAGGGTCAGAGCTGATTTGCATATAGCCAGTGTCTAACCCAGGGAGGTGTGGAGTGCAAAAAAAACGATGGATTTAGTCCCAGATCCTTGTACTGGGGTGAATGTATGACATTGTTCTACATTCTGCCATCAACTGTGTTTTTTGCAATTTTCACCCCGAGTGGGCTGGGTATACTCAGACGTGAGTCCCAGGTTCTCCACACCACTGGAGTCAAGCTATCCAGGCTGAATGAAGGCTGATAGCCAGAAACTGGTCCTTGGATGCTTGATTCCGGTCTGGGAAAGACATGGCTTGGTAGTTCGGACTGGACTGTTCCCATAAGGCACAGGGTCAGAGCTGATTTGCATATAGCCAGTGTCTAACCCAGGGTGGTGTGGAGTGCAAAAAAAACGATGGATTTAGGCCCAGATCCTTGTACTGGGGTGAATGTATGACATTGTTCTACATTCTGTCCATCAACTGTGTTTTTTGCAATTTTCACCCCGAGTGGGCTGGGTATACTCAGACGTGAGTCCCAGGCTCTCCACACCACTGGAGTCAAGCTATCCAGGCTCAATGAAGGCTGATAGCCAGAAACCGGTCCTTGGATGCTTGATTCCGGTCTGGGAAAGACATGGCTTGGTAGTTCGGACTGGACTGTTCCCATGAGGCACAGGGTCAGAGCTGATTTACATATAGCCAGTGTCTAACCCAGGGTGGTGTGGAGTGCAAAAAAACAATGGATTTAGGCTCAGATCCTTGTACTGGGGTGAATGTATGACATTGTTCTACATTCTGTCCATCAACTGTGTTTTTTGCAATTTTCACCCCGAGTGGGCTGGGTATACTCAGACGTGAGTCCCAGGCTCTCCACACCACTGGAGTCAAGCTATCCAGGCTGAATGAAGGCTGATAGCCAGAAACCGGTCCTTGGATGCTTGATTCCGGTCTGGGAAAGACATGGCTTGGTAGTTCGGACTGGACTGTTCCCATGAGGCACAGGGTCAGAACTGATTTGCATATAGCCAGTGTCTAACCCAGGGTGGTGTGGAGTGCAAAAAAAACCGATGGATTTAGGCCCAGATCCTTGTACTGCGGTGAATGTATGACATTGTTCTACATTCTGTCCATCAACTGTGTTTTTTGCAATTTTCACCCCGAGTGGGCTGGGTATACTCAGACGTGAGTCCCAGGATCTCCACACCACTGGAGTCAAGCTATCCAGGCTGAATGAAGGCTGATAGCCAGAAACCGGTCCTTGGATGCTTGATTCCGGTCTGGGAAAGACATGGCTTGGTAGTTCGGACTGGACTGTTCCCATGAGGCACAGGGTCAGAGCTGATTTGCATATAGCCAGTGTCTAACCCAGGGTGGTGTGGAGTGCAAAAAAACGATGGATTTAGGATCAGATCCTTGTACTGGGGTGAATGTATGACATTGTTCTACATTCTGTCCATCAACTGTGTTTTTTGCAATTTTCACCCCGAGTGGGCTGGGTATACTCAGACGTGAGTCCCAGGCTCTCCACACCACTGGAGTCAAGCTATCCAGGCTGAGTGAAGGCTGATAGCCAGAAACCGGTCCTTGGATGCTTGATTCCGGTCTGGGAAAGACATGGCTTGGTAGTTCGGACTGGACTGTTCCCATGAGGCACAGGGTCAGAGCTGATTTGCATATAGCCAGTGTCTAACCCAGGGTGGTGTGGAATGCAAAAAAAACGATGGATTTAGGCCCAGATCCTTGTACTGGGGTGAATGCATGACATTGTTCTACATTCTGTCCATCAACTGTGTTTTTTGCAATTTTCACCCCGAGTGGGCTGGGTATACTCAGACGTGAGTCCCAGGCTCTCCACACCACTGGAGTCAAGCTATCCAGGCTGAATGAAGGCTGATAGCCAGAAACCGGTCCTTGGATGCTTGATTCCGGTCTGGGAAAGACATGGCTTGGTAGTTCGGACTGGACTGTTCCCATGAGGCACAGGGTCAGAGCTGATTTGCATATAGCCAGTGTCTAACCCAGGGTGGTGTGGAGTGCAAAAAAACGATGGATTTAGGATCAGATCCTTGTACTGGGGTGAATGTATGACATTGTTCTACATTCTGTCCATCAACTGTGTTTTTTGCAATTTTCACCCCGAGTGGGCTGGGTATACTCAGACGTGAGTCCCAGGCTCTCCACACCACTGGAGTCAAGCTATCCAGGCTGAGTGAAGGCTGATAGCCAGAAACCGGTCCTTGGATGCTTGATTCCGGTCTGGGAAAGACATGGCTTGGTAGTTCGGACTGGACTGTTCCCATGAGGCACAGGGTCAGAGCTGATTTGCATATAGCCAGTGTCTAACCCAGGGTGGTGTGGAGTGCAAAAAAAACGATGGATTTAGGCTCAGATCCTTGTACTGGGTTGAATGTATGCCATTGTTCTACATTCTGTCCATCAACTGTGTTTTTTGCAATTTTCACCCCGAGTGGGCTGGGTAACTCAGACGTGAGTCCCAGGCTCTCCACACCACTGGAGTCAAGCTATCCAGGCTGAAGGAAGGCTGATAGCCAGAAACCGGTCCTTGGATGCTTGATTCCGGTCTGGGAAAGACATGGCTTGGTAGTTCGGACTGGACTGTTCCCATTAGGCACAGGGTCAGAGGTGATTTGCATATAGCCAGTGTCTAACCCAGGGTGGTGTGGAGTGCAAAAAAAACGATGGATTTAGTCCCAGATCCTTGTACTGGGGTGAATGTATGACATTGTTCTACATTCTGTCAATCAACTGTGTTTTTTGCAATTTTCACCCCGAGTGGGCTGGGTATACTCAGACGTGAGTCCCAGGCTCTTCACACCACTGGAGTCAAGCTATCCAGGCTGAATGAAGGCTGATAGCCAGAAACCGGTCCTTGGATGCTTGATTCCGGTCTGGGAAAGACATGGCTTGGTAGTTCGGACTGGACTGTTCCCATGAGGCACAGGGTCAGAGCTGATTTGCATATAGCCAGTGTCTAACCCAGGGCGGTGTGGAGTGCAAAAAAACGATGGATTTAGGCCCAGATCCTTGTACTGGGGTGAATGTATGACATTGTTCTACATTCTGTCCATCAACTGTGTTTTTTGCAATTTTCACCCCGAGTGGGCTGGGTATACTCAGACGTGAGTCCCTGGCTCTTCACACCACTGGAGTCAAGCTATCCAGGCTGAATGAAGGCTGATAGCCAGAAACCGGTCTTGGATGCTTGATTCCGGTCTGGGAAAGACATGGCTTGGTAGTTCGGACTGGACTGTCCCCATGAGGCACAGGGTCAGAGCTGATTTGCATATAGCCAGTGTCTAACCCAGGGTGGTGTGGAGTGCAAAAAAAACGATGGATTTAGGCCCAGATCCTTGTACTGGGGTGAATGTATGACATTGTTCTACATTCTGTCCATCAACTGTGTTTTTTGCAATTTTCACCCCGAGTGGGCTGCGTATACTCAGACGTGAGTCCCAGGCTCTACACACCACTGGAGTCAAGCTATCCAGGCTGAATGAAGGCTGATAGCCAGAAACCGGTCCTTGGATGCTTGATTCCGGTCTGGGAAAGACATGGCTTGGTAGTTCGGACTGGACTGTTCCCATGAGGCACAGGGTCAGAGCTGATTTGCATATAGCCAGTGTCTAACCCAGGGTGCTGTCGAGTGCAAAAAAAACGATGGATTTAGGCCCAGATCCTTGTACTGGGGTGAATGTATGACATTGTTCTACATTCTGTCCATCAACTGTGTTTTTTGCAATTTTCACCCCGAGTGGGCTGCGTATACTCAGACGTGAGTCCCAGGCTCTCCACACCACTGGAGTCAAGCTATCCAGGCTGAATGAAGGCTGATAGCCAGAAACCGGTCCTTGGATGCTTGATTCCGGTCTGGGAAAGACATGGCTTGGTAGTTCGGACTGGACTGTTCCCATGAGGCACAGGGTCAGAGCTGATTTGCATATAGCCAGTGTCTAACCCAGGGTGGTGTGGAGTGCAAAAAAACGATGGATTTAGGATCAGATCCTTGTACTGGGGTGAATGTATGACATTGTTCTACATTCTGTCCATCAACTGTGTTTTTTGCAATTTTCACCCCGAGTGGGCTGGGTATACTCAGACGTGAGTCCCAGGCTCTCCACACCACTGGAGTCAAGCTATCCAGGCTGAGTGAAGGCTGATAGCCAGAAACCGGTCCTTGGATGCTTGATTCCGGTCTGGGAAAGACATGGCTTGGTAGTTCGGACTGGACTGTTCCCATGAGGCACAGGGTCAGAGCTGATTTGCATATAGCCAGTGTCTAACCCAGGGTGGTGTGGAATGCAAAAAAAACGATGGATTTAGGCCCAGATCCTTGTACTGGGGTGAATGCATGACATTGTTCTACATTCTGTCCATCAACTGTGTTTTTTGCAATTTTCACCCCGAGTGGGCTGGGTATACTCAGACGTGAGTCCCAGGCTCTCCACACCACTGGAGTCAAGCTATCCAGGCTGAATGAAGGCTGATAGCCAGAAACCGGTCCTTGGATGCTTGATTCCGGTCTGGGAAAGACATGGCTTGGTAGTTCGGACTGGACTGTTCCCATGAGGCACAGGGTCAGAGCTGATTTGCATATAGCCAGTGTCTAACCCAGGGTGGTGTGGAGTGCAAAAAAACGATGGATTTAGGATCAGATCCTTGTACTGGGGTGAATGTATGACATTGTTCTACATTCTGTCCATCAACTGTGTTTTTTGCAATTTTCACCCCGAGTGGGCTGGGTATACTCAGACGTGAGTCCCAGGCTCTCCACACCACTGGAGTCAAGCTATCCAGGCTGAGTGAAGGCTGATAGCCAGAAACCGGTCCTTGGATGCTTGATTCCGGTCTGGGAAAGACATGGCTTGGTAGTTCGGACTGGACTGTTCCCATGAGGCACAGGGTCAGAGCTGATTTGCATATAGCCAGTGTCTAACCCAGGGTGGTGTGGAGTGCAAAAAAAACGATGGATTTAGGCTCAGATCCTTGTACTGGGTTGAATGTATGCCATTGTTCTACATTCTGTCCATCAACTGTGTTTTTTGCAATTTTCACCCCGAGTGGGCTGGGTAACTCAGACGTGAGTCCCAGGCTCTCCACACCACTGGAGTCAAGCTATCCAGGCTGAATGAAGGCTGATAGCCAGAAACCGGTCCTTGGATGCTTGATTCCGGTCTGGGAAAGACATGGCTTGGTAGTTCGGACTGGACTGTTCCCATTAGGCACAGGGTCAGAGGTGATTTGCATATAGCCAGTGTCTAACCCAGGGTGGTGTGGAGTGCAAAAAAAACGATGGATTTAGGCCCAGATCCTTGTACTGGGGTGAATGTATGACATTGTTCTACATTCTGTCAATCAACTGTGTTTTTTGCAATTTTCACCCCGAGTGGGCTGGGTATACTCAGACGTGAGTCCCAGGCTCTTCACACCACTGGAGTCAAGCTATCCAGGCTGAATGAAGGCTGATAGCCAGAAACCGGTCCTTGGATGCTTGATTCCGGTCTGGGAAAGACATGGCTTGGTAGTTCGGACTGGACTGTTCCCATGAGGCACAGGGTCAGAGCTGATTTGCATATAGCCAGTGTCTAACCCAGGGTGGTGTGGAGTGCAAAAAAACGATGGATTTAGGCCCAGATCCTTGTACTGGGGTGAATGTATGACATTGTTCTACATTCTGTCCATCAACTGTGTTTTTTGCAATTTTCACCCCGAGTGGGCTGGGTATACTCAGACGTGAGTCCCTGGCTCTTCACACCACTGGAGTCAAGCTATCCAGGCTGAATGAAGGCTGATAGCCAGAAACCGGTCCTTGGATGCTTGATTCCGGTCTGGGAAAGACATGGCTTGGTAGTTCGGACTGGACTGTCCCCATGAGGCACAGGGTCAGAGCTGATTTGCATATAGCCAGTGTCTAACCCAGGGTGGTGTGGAGTGCAAAAAAAACGATGGATTTAGGCCCAGATCCTTGTACTGGGGTGAATGTATGACATTGTTCTACATTCTGTACATCAACTGTGTTTTTTGTAATTTTCACCCCGAGTGGGCTGGGTATACTCAGACGTGAGTCCCAGGCTCTCCACACCACTGGAGTCAAGCTATCCAGGCTGAATGAAGGCTGATAGCCAGAAACCGGTCCTTGGATGCTTGATTCCGGTCCGGGAAAGACATGGCTTGGTAGTTCGGACTGGACTGTTCCCATGAGGCACAGTGTCAGAGCTGATTTGCATATAGCCAGTGTCTAACCCAGGGTGGTGTGGAGTGCAAAAAAAACGATGGATTTAGGCCCAGATCCTTGTACTGGGGTGAATGTATGACATTGTTCTACATTCTGTCCATCAACTGTGTTTTTTGCAATTTTCACCCCGAGTGGGCTGCGTTTACTCAGACGTGAGTCCCAGGCTCTCCACACCACTGGAGTCAAGCTATCCAGGCTGAATGAAGGCTGATAGCCAGAAACCGGTCCTTGGATGCTTGATTCCGGTCTGGGAAAGACATGGCTTGGTAGTTCGGACTGGACTGTTCCCATGAGGCACAGGGTCAGAGCTGATTTGCATATAGCCAGTGTCTAACCCAGGGTGCTGTGGAGTGCAAAAAAAACGATGGATTTAGGCCCAGATCCTTGTACTGGGGTGAATGTATGACATTGTTCTACATTCTGTCCATCAACTGTGTTTTTTGCAATTTTCACCCCGAGTGGGCTGCGTATACTCAGACGTGAGTCCCAGGCTCTCCACACCACTGGAGTCAAGCTATCCAGGCTGAATGAAGGCTGATAGCCAGAAACCGGTCCTTGGATGCTTGATTCCGGTCTGGGAAAGACATGGCTTGGTAGTTCGGACTGGACTGTTCCCATGAGGCACAGGGTCAGAGCTGATTTGCATATAGCCAGTGTCTAACCCAGGGTGGTGTGGAGTGCAAAAAAACGATGGATTTAGGCTCAGATCCTTGTACTGGGGTGAATGTATGACATTGTTCTACATTCTGTCCACCAACTGTGTTTTTTGCAATTTTCACCCCGAGTGGGCTGGGTATACTCAGACGTGAGTCCCAGGCTCTCCACACCACTGGAGTCAAGCTATCCAGGCTGAATGAAGGCTGATAGCCAGAAACCGGTTCTTGGATGCTTGATTCCGGTCTGGGAAAGACATGGCTTGGTAGTTCGGACTGGACTGTTCCCATGAGGCACAAGGTCAGAGCTGATTTGCATATAGCCAGTGTCTAACTCAGGGTGGTGTGGAGTGCAAAAAAAACGATGGATTTAGGCCCAGATCCTTGTACTGGGGTGAATGTATGACATTGTTCTACATTCTGTCCATCAACTGTGTTTTTTGCAATTTTCACCCCGAGTGGGCTGGGTATACTCAGACGTGAGTCCCAGGCTCTCCACACCACTGGAGTCAAGCTATCCAGGCTGAATGAAGGCTGATAGCCAGAAACCGGTCCTTGGATGCTTGATTCCGGTCTGGGAAAGACATGGCTTGGTAGTTCGGACTGGACTGTTCCCATGAGGCACAGGGTCAGAGCTGATTTGCATATAGCCAGTGTCTAACCCAGGGAGGTGTGGAGTGCAAAAAAACCGATGGATTTAGGCCCAGATCCTTGTACTGGGGTGAATGTATGACATTGTTCTACATTCTGTCCATCAACTGTGTTTTTTGCAATTTTCACCCCGAGTGGGCTGGGTATACTCAGACGTGAGTCCCAGGTTCTCCACACCACTGGAGTCAAGCTATCCAGGCTGAATGAAGGCTGATAGCCAGAAACTGGTCCTTGGATGCTTGATTCCGGTCTGGGAAAGACATGGCTTGGTAGTTCGGACTGGACTGTTCCCATAAGGTACAGGGTCAGAGCTGATTTGCATATAGCCAGTGTCTAACCCAGGGTGGTGTGGAGTGCAAAAAAAACGATGGATTTAGGCCCAGATCCTTGTACTGGGGTGAATGTATGACATTGTTCTACATTCTGTCCATCAACTGTGTTTTTTGCAATTTTCACCCTGAGTGGGCTGGGTATACTCAGACGTGAGTCCCAGGCTCTCCACACCACTGGAGTCAAGCTATCCAGGCTGAATGAAGGCTGATAGCCAGAAACCGGTCCTTGGATGCTTGATTCCGGTCTGGGAAAGACATGGCTTGGTAGTTCGGACTGGACTGTTCCCATGAGGCACAGGGTCAGAGCTGATTTGCATATAGCCAGTGTCTAACCCAGGGTGGTGTGGAGTGCAAAAAAACGATGGATTTAGGCCCAGATCCTTGTACTGGGGTGAATGTATGACATTGTTCTACATTCTGTCCATCAACTGTGTTTTTTGCAATTTTCACCCCGAGTGGGCTGGGTATACTCAGACGTGAGTCCCTGGCTCTTCACACCACTGGAGTCAAGCTATCCAGGCTGAATGAAGGCTGATAGCCAGAAACCGGTCCTTGGATGCTTGATTCCGGTCTGGGAAAGACATGGCTTGGTAGTTCGGACTGGACTGTCCCCATGAGGCACAGGGTCAGAGCTGATTTGCATATAGCCAGTGTCTAACCCAGGGTGGTGTGGAGTGCAAAAAAAACGATGGATTTAGGCCCAGATCCTTGTACTGGGGTGAATGTATGACATTGTTCTACATTCTGTACATCAACTGTGTTTTTTGTAATTTTCACCCCGAGTGGGCTGGGTATACTCAGACGTGAGTCCCAGGCTCTCCACACCACTGGAGTCAAGCTATCCAGGCTGAATGAAGGCTGATAGCCAGAAACCGGTCCTTGGATGCTTGATTCCGGTCCGGGAAAGACATGGCTTGGTAGTTCGGACTGGACTGTTCCCATGAGGCACAGTGTCAGAGCTGATTTGCATATAGCCAGTGTCTAACCCAGGGTGGTGTGGAGTGCAAAAAAAACGATGGATTTAGGCCCAGATCCTTGTACTGGGGTGAATGTATGACATTGTTCTACATTCTGTCCATCAACTGTGTTTTTTGCAATTTTCACCCCGAGTGGGCTGCGTTTACTCAGACGTGAGTCCCAGGCTCTCCACACCACTGGAGTCAAGCTATCCAGGCTGAATGAAGGCTGATAGCCAGAAACCGGTCCTTGGATGCTTGATTCCGGTCTGGGAAAGACATGGCTTGGTAGTTCGGACTGGACTGTTCCCATGAGGCACAGGGTCAGAGCTGATTTGCATATAGCCAGTGTCTAACCCAGGGTGCTGTGGAGTGCAAAAAAAACGATGGATTTAGGCCCAGATCCTTGTACTGGGGTGAATGTATGACATTGTTCTACATTCTGTCCATCAACTGTGTTTTTTGCAATTTTCACCCCGAGTGGGCTGCGTATACTCAGACGTGAGTCCCAGGCTCTCCACACCACTGGAGTCAAGCTATCCAGGCTGAATGAAGGCTGATAGCCAGAAACCGGTCCTTGGATGCTTGATTCCGGTCTGGGAAAGACATGGCTTGGTAGTTCGGACTGGACTGTTCCCATGAGGCACAGGGTCAGAGCTGATTTGCATATAGCCAGTGTCTAACCCAGGGTGGTGTGGAGTGCAAAAAAACGATGGATTTAGGCTCAGATCCTTGTACTGGGGTGAATGTATGACATTGTTCTACATTCTGTCCACCAACTGTGTTTTTTGCAATTTTCACCCCGAGTGGGCTGGGTATACTCAGACGTGAGTCCCAGGCTCTCCACACCACTGGAGTCAAGCTATCCAGGCTGAATGAAGGCTGATAGCCAGAAACCGGTTCTTGGATGCTTGATTCCGGTCTGGGAAAGACATGGCTTGGTAGTTCGGACTGGACTGTTCCCATGAGGCACAAGGTCAGAGCTGATTTGCATATAGCCAGTGTCTAACTCAGGGTGGTGTGGAGTGCAAAAAAAACGATGGATTTAGGCCCAGATCCTTGTACTGGGGTGAATGTATGACATTGTTCTACATTCTGTCCATCAACTGTGTTTTTTGCAATTTTCACCCCGAGTGGGCTGGGTATACTCAGACGTGAGTCCCAGGCTCTCCACACCACTGGAGTCAAGCTATCCAGGCTGAATGAAGGCTGATAGCCAGAAACCGGTCCTTGGATGCTTGATTCCGGTCTGGGAAAGACATGGCTTGGTAGTTCGGACTGGACTGTTCCCATGAGGCACAGGGTCAGAGCTGATTTGCATATAGCCAGTGTCTAACCCAGGGAGGTGTGGAGTGCAAAAAAACCGATGGATTTAGGCCCAGATCCTTGTACTGGGGTGAATGTATGACATTGTTCTACATTCTGTCCATCAACTGTGTTTTTTGCAATTTTCACCCCGAGTGGGCTGGGTATACTCAGACGTGAGTCCCAGGTTCTCCACACCACTGGAGTCAAGCTATCCAGGCTGAATGAAGGCTGATAGCCAGAAACTGGTCCTTGGATGCTTGATTCCGGTCTGGGAAAGACATGGCTTGGTAGTTCGGACTGGACTGTTCCCATAAGGTACAGGGTCAGAGCTGATTTGCATATAGCCAGTGTCTAACCCAGGGTGGTGTGGAGTGCAAAAAAAACGATGGATTTAGGCCCAGATCCTTGTACTGGGGTGAATGTATGACATTGTTCTACATTCTGTCCATCAACTGTGTTTTTTGCAATTTTCACCCTGAGTGGGCTGGGTATACTCAGACGTGAGTCCCAGGCTCTCCACACCACTGGAGTCAAGCTATCCAGGCTCAATGAAGGCTGATAGCCAGAAACCGGTCCTTGGATGCTTGATTCCGGTCTGGGAAAGACATGGCTTGGTAGTTCGGACTGGACTGTTCCCATGAGGCACAGGGTCAGAGCTGATTTACATATAGCCAGTGT
This sequence comes from Lissotriton helveticus, assembly GCF_964261635.1. NCBI lineage: Eukaryota > Metazoa > Chordata > Amphibia > Caudata > Salamandridae > Lissotriton > Lissotriton helveticus. The sequence continues at coordinate 3,137,167 of NC_136061.1, read as the reverse complement.
CTAACCCAGGGTGGTGTGGAGTGCAAAAAAACAATGGATTTAGGCTCAGATCCTTGTACTGGGGTGAATGTATGACATTGTTCTACATTCTGTCCATCAACTGTGTTTTTTGCAATTTTCACCCCGAGTGGGCTGGGTATACTCAGACGTGAGTCCCAGGCTCTCCACACCACTGGAGTCAAGCTATCCAGGCTGAATGAAGGCTGATAGCCAGAAACCGGTCCTTGGATGCTTGATTCCGGTCTGGGAAAGACATGGCTTGGTAGTTCGGACTGGACTGTTCCCATGAGGCACAGGGTCAGAGCTGATTTGCATATAGCCAGTGTCTAACCCAGGGTGGTGTGGAGTGCAAAAAAACGATGGATTTAGGATCAGATCCTTGTACTGGGGTGAATGTATGACATTGTTCTACATTCTGTCCATCAACTGTGTTTTTTGCAATTTTCACCCCGAGTGGGCTGGGTATACTCAGACGTGAGTCCCAGGCTCTCCACACCACTGGAGTCAAGCTATCCAGGCTGAGTGAAGGCTGATAGCCAGAAACCGGTCCTTGGATGCTTGATTCCGGTCTGGGAAAGACATGGCTTGGTAGTTCGGACTGGACTGTTCCCATGAGGCACAGGGTCAGAGCTGATTTGCATATAGCCAGTGTCTAACCCAGGGTGGTGTGGAATGCAAAAAAAACGATGGATTTAGGCCCAGATCCTTGTACTGGGGTGAATGCATGACATTGTTCTACATTCTGTCCATCAACTGTGTTTTTTGCAATTTTCACCCCGAGTGGGCTGGGTATACTCAGACGTGAGTCCCAGGCTCTCCACACCACTGGAGTCAAGCTATCCAGGCTGAATGAAGGCTGATAGCCAGAAACCGGTCCTTGGATGCTTGATTCCGGTCTGGGAAAGACATGGCTTGGTAGTTCGGACTGGACTGTTCCCATGAGGCACAGGGTCAGAGCTGATTTGCATATAGCCAGTGTCTAACCCAGGGTGGTGTGGAGTGCAAAAAAACGATGGATTTAGGATCAGATCCTTGTACTGGGGTGAATGTATGACATTGTTCTACATTCTGTCCATCAACTGTGTTTTTTGCAATTTTCACCCCGAGTGGGCTGGGTATACTCAGACGTGAGTCCCAGGCTCTCCACACCACTGGAGTCAAGCTATCCAGGCTGAGTGAAGGCTGATAGCCAGAAACCGGTCCTTGGATGCTTGATTCCGGTCTGGGAAAGACATGGCTTGGTAGTTCCGACTGGACTGTTCCCATGAGGCACAGGGTCAGAGCTGATTTGCATATAGCCAGTGTCTAACCCAGGGTGGTGTGGAGTGCAAAAAAAACGATGGATTTAGGCTCAGATCCTTGTACTGGGTTGAATGTATGCCATTGTTCTACATTCTGTCCATCAACTGTGTTTTTTGTAATTTTCACCCCGAGTGGGCTGGGTAACTCAGACGTGAGTCCCAGGCTCTCCACACCACTGGAGTCAAGCTATCCAGGCTGAATGAAGGCTGATAGCCAGAAACCGGTCCTTGGATGCTTGATTCCGGTCTGGGAAAGACATGGCTTGGTAGTTCGGACTGGACTGTTCCCATTAGGCACAGGGTCAGAGGTGATTTGCATATAGCCAGTGTCTAACCCAGGGTGGTGTGGAGTGCAAAAAAAACGATGGATTTAGGCCCAGATCCTTGTACTGGGGTGAATGTATGACATTGTTCTACATTCTGTCAATCAACTGTGTTTTTTGCAATTTTCACCCCGAGTGGGCTGGGTATACTCAGACGTGAGTCCCAGGCTCTTCACACCACTGGAGTCAAGCTATCCAGGCTGAATGAAGGCTGATAGCCAGAAACCGGTCCTTGGATGCTTGATTCCGGTCTGGGAAAGACATGGCTTGGTAGTTCGGACTGGACTGTTCCCATGAGGCACAGGGTCAGAGCTGATTTGCATATAGCCAGTGTCTAACCCAGGGTGGTGTGGAGTGCAAAAAAACGATGGATTTAGGCCCAGATCCTTGTACTGGGGTGAATGTATGACATTGTTCTACATTCTGTCCATCAACTGTGTTTTTTGCAATTTTCACCCCGAGTGGGCTGGGTATACTCAGACGTGAGTCCCTGGCTCTTCACACCACTGGAGTCAAGCTATCCAGGCTGAATGAAGGCTGATAGCCAGAAACCGGTCCTTGGATGCTTGATTCCGGTCTGGGAAAGACATGGCTTGGTAGTTCGGACTGGACTGTCCCCATGAGGCACAGGGTCAGAGCTGATTTGCATATAGCCAGTGTCTAACCCAGGGTGGTGTGGAGTGCAAAAAAAACGATGGATTTAGGCCCAGATCCTTGTACTGGGGTGAATGTATGACATTGTTCTACATTCTGTACATCAACTGTGTTTTTTGTAATTTTCACCCCGAGTGGGCTGGGTATACTCAGACGTGAGTCCCAGGCTCTCCACACCACTGGAGTCAAGCTATCCAGGCTGAATGAAGGCTGATAGCCAGAAACCGGTCCTTGGATGCTTGATTCCGGTCCGGGAAAGACATGGCTTGGTAGTTCGGACTGGACTGTTCCCATGAGGCACAGGGTCAGAGCTGATTTGCATATAGCCAGTGTCTAACCCAGGGTGGTGTGGAGTGCAAAAAAAACGATGGATTTAGGCCCAGATCCTTGTACTGGGGTGAATGTATGACATTGTTCTACATTCTGTCCATCAACTGTGTTTTTTGCAATTTTCACCCCGAGTGGGCTGCGTATACTCAGACGTGAGTCCCAGGCTCTCCACACCACTGGAGTCAAGCTATCCAGGCTGAATGAAGGCTGATAGCCAGAAACCGGTCCTTGGATGCTTGATTCCGGTCTGGGAAAGACATGGCTTGGTAGTTCGGACTGGACTGTTCCCATGAGGCACAGGGTCAGAGCTGATTTGCATATAGCCAGTGTCTAACCCAGGGTGCTGTGGAGTGCAAAAAAAACGATGGATTTAGGCCCAGATCCTTGTACTGGGGTGAATGTATGACATTGTTCTACATTCTGTCCATCAACTGTGTTTTTTGCAATTTTCACCCCGAGTGGGCTGCGTATACTCAGACGTGAGTCCCAGGCTCTCCACACCACTGGAGTCAAGCTATCCAGGCTGAATGAAGGCTGAAAGCCAGAAACCGGTCCTTGGATGCTTGATTCCGGTCTGGGAAAGACATGGCTTGGTAGTTCGGACTGGACTGTTCCCATGAGGCACAGGGTCAGAGCTGATTTGCATATAGCCAGTGTCTAACCCAGGGTGGTGTGGAGTGCAAAAAAACGATGGATTTAGGCTCAGATCCTTGTACTGGGGTGAATGTATGACATTGTTCTACATTCTGTCCACCAACTGTGTTTTTTGCAATTTTCACCCCGAGTGGGCTGGGTATACTCAGACGTGAGTCCCAGGCTCTCCACACCACTGGAGTCAAGCTATCCAGGCTGAATGAAGGCTGATAGCCAGAAACCGGTTCTTGGATGCTTGATTCCGGTCTGGGAAAGACATGGCTTGGTAGTTCGGACTGGACTGTTCCCATGAGGCACAAGGTCAGAGCTGATTTGCATATAGCCAGTGTCTAACTCAGGGTGGTGTGGAGTGCAAAAAAAACGATGGATTTAGGCCCAGATCCTTGTACTGGGGTGAATGTATGACATTGTTCTACATTCTGTCCATCAACTGTGTTTTTTGCAATTTTCACCCCGAGTGGGCTGGGTATACTCAGACGTGAGTCCCAGGCTCTCCACACCACTGGAGTCAAGCTATCCAGGCTGAATGAAGGCTGATAGCCAGAAACCGGTCCTTGGATGCTTGATTCCGGTCCGGGAAAGACATGGCTTGGTAGTTCGGACTGGACTGTTCCCATGAGGCACAGGGTCAGAGCTGATTTGCATATAGCCAGTGTCTAACCCAGGGTGGTGTGGAGTGCAAAAAAAACGATGGATTTAGGCCCAGATCCTTGTACTGGGGTGAATGTATGACATTGTTCTACATTCTGTCCATCAACTGTGTTTTTTGCAATTTTCACCCCGAGTGGGCTGCGTATACTCAGACGTGAGTCCCAGGCTCTCCACACCACTGGAGTCAAGCTATCCAGGCTGAATGAAGGCTGATAGCCAGAAACCGGTCCTTGGATGCTTGATTCCGGTCTGGGAAAGACATGGCTTGGTAGTTCGGACTGGACTGTTCCCATGAGGCACAGGGTCAGAGCTGATTTGCATATAGCCAGTGTCTAACCCAGGGTGCTGTGGAGTGCAAAAAAAACGATGGATTTAGGCCCAGATCCTTGTACTGGGGTGAATGTATGACATTGTTCTACATTCTGTCCATCAACTGTGTTTTTTGCAATTTTCACCCCGAGTGGGCTGCGTATACTCAGACGTGAGTCCCAGGCTCTCCACACCACTGGAGTCAAGCTATCCAGGCTGAATGAAGGCTGAAAGCCAGAAACCGGTCCTTGGATGCTTGATTCCGGTCTGGGAAAGACATGGCTTGGTAGTTCGGACTGGACTGTTCCCATGAGGCACAGGGTCAGAGCTGATTTGCATATAGCCAGTGTCTAACCCAGGGTGGTGTGGAGTGCAAAAAAACGATGGATTTAGGCTCAGATCCTTGTACTGGGGTGAATGTATGACATTGTTCTACATTCTGTCCACCAACTGTGTTTTTTGCAATTTTCACCCCGAGTGGGCTGGGTATACTCAGACGTGAGTCCCAGGCTCTCCACACCACTGGAGTCAAGCTATCCAGGCTGAATGAAGGCTGATAGCCAGAAACCGGTTCTTGGATGCTTGATTCCGGTCTGGGAAAGACATGGCTTGGTAGTTCGGACTGGACTGTTCCCATGAGGCACAAGGTCAGAGCTGATTTGCATATAGCCAGTGTCTAACTCAGGGTGGTGTGGAGTGCAAAAAAAACGATGGATTTAGGCCCAGATCCTTGTACTGGGGTGAATGTATGACATTGTTCTACATTCTGTCCATCAACTGTGTTTTTTGCAATTTTCACCCCGAGTGGGCTGGGTATACTCAGACGTGAGTCCCAGGCTCTCCACACCACTGGAGTCAAGCTATCCAGGCTGAATGAAGGCTGATAGCCAGAAACCGGTCCTTGGATGCTTGATTCCGGTCTGGGAAAGACATGGCTTGGTAGTTCGGACTGGACTGTTCCCATGAGGCACAGGGTCAGAGCTGATTTGCATATAGCCAGTGTCTAACCCAGGGAGGTGTGGAGTGCAAAAAAACCGATGGATTTAGGCCCAGATCCTTGTACTGGGGTGAATGTATGACATTGTTCTACATTCTGTCCATCAACTGTGTTTTTTGCAATTTTCACCCCGAGTGGGCTGGGTATACTCAGACGTGAGTCCCAGGTTCTCCACACCACTGGAGTCAAGCTATCCAGGCTGAATGAAGGCTGATAGCCAGAAACTGGTCCTTGGATGCTTGATTCCGGTCTGGGAAAGACATGGCTTGGTAGTTCGGACTGGACTGTTCCCATAAGGTACAGGGTCAGAGCTGATTTGCATATAGCCAGTGTCTAACCCAGGGTGGTGTGGAGTGCAAAAAAAACGATGGATTTAGGCCCAGATCCTTGTACTGGGGTGAATGTATGACATTGTTCTACATTCTGTCCATCAACTGTGTTTTTTGCAATTTTCACCCTGAGTGGGCTGGGTATACTCAGACGTGAGTCCCAGGCTCTCCACACCACTGGAGTCAAGCTATCCAGGCTCAATGAAGGCTGATAGCCAGAAACCGGTCCTTGGATGCTTGATTCCGGTCTGGGAAAGACATGGCTTGGTAGTTCGGACTGGACTGTTCCCATGAGGCACAGGGTCAGAGCTGATTTACATATAGCCAGTGTCTAACCCAGGGTGGTGTGGAGTGCAAAAAAACAATGGATTTAGGCTCAGATCCTTGTACTGGGGTGAATGTATGACATTGTTCTACATTCTGTCCATCAACTGTGTTTTTTGCAATTTTCACCCCGAGTGGGCTGGGTATACTCAGACGTGAGTCCCAGGCTCTCCACACCACTGGAGTCAAGCTATCCAGGCTGAATGAAGGCTGATAGCCAGAAACCGGTCCTTGGATGCTTGATTCCGGTCTGGGAAAGACATGGCTTGGTAGTTCGGACTGGACTGTTCCCATGAGGCACAGGGTCAGAGCTGATTTGCATATAGTTAGTGTCTAACCCAGGGTGGTGTGGAGTGCAAAAAAACCGATGGATTTAGGCCCAGATCCTTGTACTGGGGTGAATGTATGACATTGTTCTACATTCTGTACATCAACTGTGTTTTTTGCAATTTTCACCCCGAGTGGGCTGAGTATACTCAGACGTGAGTCCCAGGCTCTCCACACCACTGGAGTCAAGCTATCCAGGCTGAATGAAGGCTGATAGCCAGAAACCGGTCCTTGGATGCTTGATTCCGGTCTGGGAAAGACATGGCTTGGTAGTTCGGACTGGACTGTTCCCATGAGGCACAGGGTCAGAGCTGATTTGCATATAGCCAGTGTCTAACCAATGGTGGTGTGGAATGCAAAAAAAACGATGGATTTAGGCCCAGATCCTTGTACTGGGGTGAATGCATGACATTGTTCTACATTCTGTCCATCAACTGTGTTTTTTGCAATTTTCACCCCGAGTGGGCTGGGTATACTCAGACGTGAGTCCCAGGCTCTCCACACCACTGGAGTCAAGCTATCCAGGCTGAATGAAGGCTGATAGCCAGAAACCGGTCCTTGGATGCTTGATTCCGGTCTGGGAAAGACATGGCTTGGTAGTTCGGACTGGACTGTTCCCATGAGGCACAGGGTCAGAGCTGATTTGCATATAGCCAGTGTCTAACCCAGGGTGGTGTGGAGTGCAAAAAAACGATGGATTTAGGATCAGATCCTTGTACTGGGGTGAATGTATGACATTGTTCTACATTCTGTCCATCAACTGTGTTTTTTGCAATTTTCACCCCGAGTGGGCTGGGTATACTCAGACGTGAGTCCCAGGCTCTCCACACCACTGGAGTCAAGCTATCCAGGCTGAGTGAAGGCTGATAGCCAGAAACCGGTCCTTGGATGCTTGATTCCGGTCTGGGAAAGACATGGCTTGGTAGTTCGGACTGGACTGTTCCCATGAGGCACAGGGCCAGAGCTGATTTGCATATAGCCAGTGTCTAACCCAGGGTGGTGTGGAGTGCAAAAAAAACAATGGATTTAGGCTCAGATCCTTGTACTGGGTTGAATGTATGCCATTGTTCTACATTCTGTCCATCAACTGTGTTTTTTGCAATTTTCACCCCGAGTGGGCTGGGTAACTCAGATGTGAGTCCCAGGCTCTCCACACCACTGGAGTCAAGCTATCCAGGCTGAATGAAGGCTGATAGCCAGAAACCGGTCCTTGGATGCTTGATTCCGGTCTGGGAAAGACATGGCTTGGTAGTTCGGACTGGACTGTTCCCATTAGGCACAGGGTCAGAGGTGATTTGCATATAGCCAGTGTCTAACCCAGGGTGGTGTGGAGTGCAAAAAAAACGATGGATTTAGGCCCAGATCCTTGTACTGGGGTGAATGTATGACATTGTTCTACATTCTGTCAATCAACTGTGTTTTTTGCAATTTTCACCCCGAGTGGGCTGGGTATACTCAGACGTGAGTCCCAGGCTCTTCACACCACTGGAGTCAAGCTATCCAGGCTGAATGAAGGCTGATAGCCAGAAACCGGTCCTTGGATGCTTGATTCCGGTCTGGGAAAGACATGGCTTGGTAGTTCGGACTGGACTGTTCCCATGAGGCACAGGGTCAGAGCTGATTTGCATATAGCCAGTGTCTAACCCAGGGTGGTGTGGAGTGCAAAAAAACGATGGATTTAGGCCCAAATCCTTGTACTGGGGTGAATGTATGACATTGTTCTACATTTTGTCCATCAACTGTGTTTTTTGCAATTTTCACCCCGAGTGGGCTGGGTATACTCAGACGTGAGTCCCTGGCTCTTCACACCACTGGAGTCAAGCTATCCAGGCTGAATGAAGGCTGATAGCCAGAAACCGGTCCTTGGATGCTTGATTCCGGTCTGGGAAAGACATGGCTTGGTAGTTCGGACTGGACTGTCCCCATGAGGCACAGGGTCAGAGCTGATTTGCATATAGCCAGTGTCTAACCCAGGGTGGTGTGGAGTGCAAAAAAAACGATGGATTTAGGCCCAGATCCTTGTACTGGGGTGAATGTATGACATTGTTCTACATTCTGTCCATCAACTGTGTTTTTTGCAATTTTCACCCCGAGTGGGCTGGGTATACTAAGACGTGAGTCCCAGGCTCTCCACACCACTGGAGTAAAGCTATCCAGGCTGAATAAAGGCTGATAGCCAGAAACCGGTCCTTGGATGCTTGATTCCGGTCTGGGAAAGACATGGCTTGGTAGTTCGGACTGGACTGTTCCCATGAGGCACAGGGTCAGAGCTGATTTGCATATAGCCAGTGTCTAACCCAGGGTGGTGTGGAGTGCAAAAAAATCAGATGGATTTAGGCCCAGATCCTTGTACTGGGGTCAATGTATGACATTGTTCTACATTCTGTACATCAACTGTGTTTTTTGTAATTTTCACCCCGAGTGGGCTGGGTATACTCAGACGTGAGTCCCAGGCTCTCCACACCACTGGAGTCAAGCTATCCAGGCTGAATGAAGGCTGATAGCCAGAAACCGGTCCTTGTATGCTTGATTCCGGTCCGGGAAAGACATGGCTTGGTAGTTCGGACTGGACTGTTCCCATGAGGCACAGGGTCAGAGCTGATTTGCATATAGCCAGTGTCTAACCCAGGGTGGTGTGGAGTGCAAAAAAACCAATGGATTTAGGCCCAGATCCTTGTACTGGGGTGAATGTATGACATTGTTCTACATTCTGTCCATCAACTGTGTTTTTTGCAATTTTCACCCCGAGTGGGCTGCGTATACTCAGACGTGAGTCCCAGGCTCTCCACACCACTGGAGTCAAGCTATCCAGGCTGAATGAAGGCTGATAGCCAGAAACCGGTCCTTGGATGCTTGATTCCGGTCTGGGAAAGACATGGCTTGGTAGTTCGGACTGGACTGTTCCCATGAGGCACAGGGTCAGAGCTGATTTGCATATAGCCAGTGTCTAACCCAGGGTGGTGTGGAGTGCAAAAAAACGATGGATTTAGGCTCAGATCCTTGTACTGGGGTGAATGTATGACATTGTTCTACATTCTGTCCATCAACTGTGTTTTTTGCAATTTTCACCCCGAGTGGGCTGGGTATACTCAGACGTGAGTCCCAGGCTCTCCACACCACTGGAGTCAAGCTATCCAGGCTGAATGAAGGCTGACAGCCAGAAACCGGTCCTTGGATGCTTGATTCCGGTCTGGAAAAGACATGGCTTGGTAGTTCGGACTGGACTGTTCCCATGAGGCACAGGGTCAGAGCTGATTTGCATATAGCCACTGTCTAACCCAGGGTGGTGTGGTGTGCAAAAAAAACGATGGATTTAGGCCCAGATCCTTGTACTGGGGTGAATGTATGACATTGTTCTACATGCTGTCCATCAACTGTGTTTTTTACAATTTTCACCCCGAGTGGGCTGGGTATACTCAGACGTGAGTCCCAGGCTCTCCACACCACTGGAGTCAAGCTATCCAGGCTGAATGAAGGCTGATAGCCAGAAACCGGTCCTTGGATGCTTTATTCCGGTCTGGGAAAGACATGGCTTGGTAGTTCGGACTGGACTGTTCCCTTGAGGCACAGGGTCAGAGCTGATTTGCATATAGCCAGTGTCTAACCCAGGGTGGTGTGGAGTGCAAAAAAACGATGGATTTAGGCTCAGATCCTTGTACTGGGGTGAATGTATGACATTGTTCTACATTCTGTCCATCAACTGTGTTTTTTGCAATTTTCACCCCGAGTGGGCTGGGTATACTCAGACGTGAGTCCCAGGCTCTCCACACCACTGGAGTCAAGCTATCCAGGCTGAATGAAGGCTGACAGCCAGAAACCGGTCCTTGGATGCTTGATTCCGGTCTGGGAAAGACATGGCTTGGTAGTTCGGACTGGACTGTTCCCATGAGGCACAGGGTCAGAGCTGATTTGCATATAGCCACTGTCTAACCCAGGGTGGTGTGGTGTGCAAAAAAAACGATGGATTTAGGCCCAGATCCTTGTACTGGGGTGAATGTATGACATTGTTCTACATGCTGTCCATCAACTGTGTTTTTTACAATTTTCACCCCGAGTGGGCTGGGTATACTCAGACGTGAGTCCCAGGCTCTCCACACCACTGGAGTCAAGCTATCCAGGCTGAATGAAGGCTGATAGCCAGAAACCGGTCCTTGGATGCTTTATTCCGGTCTGGGAAAGACATGGCTTGGTAGTTCGGACTGGACTGTTCCCTTGAGGCACAGGGTCAGAGCTGATTTGCATATAGCCAGTGTCTAACCCAGGGTGGTGTGGAGTGCAAAAAAAACGATGGATTTAGGCCCAGATCCTTGTACTGGGGTGAATGTATGACATTGTTCTACATTCTGTCCATCAACTGTGTTTTTTGCAACTTTCACCCCGAGTGGGCTGGGTATACTCAGATGTGAGTCCCAGGCTCTCCACACCACTGGAATCAAGCTATCCAGGCTGAATAAAGGCTGATAGCCAGAAACCGGTTCTTGGATGCTTGATTGCGGTCTGGGAAAGACATAGCTTGGTAGTTCGGACTGGACTGTTCCCATGAGGCACAGGGTCAGAGCTGATTTGCATATAGCCAGTGTCTAACCCAGGGTGGTGTGGCGTACAAAAAAAACGATGGATTTAGGCCCAGATCCTTGTACTGGGGTGAATGTATGACATTGTTCTACATTCTGTCCATCAACTGTGTTTTTGCAATTTTCACCCCGAGTGGGCTGGGTATACTCAGACGTGAGTCCCAGGCTCTTCACACCACTGGAGTCAAGCTGTCCAGGCTGAATGAAGGCTGATAGCCAGAAACCGGTCCTTGGATGCTTGATTCCGGTCTGGGAAAGACATGGCTTGGTAGTTCGGACTGGACTGTCCCCATGAGGCACAGGGTCAGAGCTGATTTGCATATAGCCAGTGTCTAACCCAGGGTGGTGTGGAGTGCAAAAAAAACGATGGATTTAGGCCCAGATCCTTGTAGTGGGGTGAATGTATGACATTGTTCTACATTCTGTCCATCAACTGTGTTTTTTGCAATTTTCACCCCGAGTGGGCTGGGTATACTAAGACGTGAGTCCCAGGCTCTCCACACCACTGGAGTCAAGCTATCCAGGCTGAATAAAGGCTGATAGCCAGAAACCGGTCCTTGGATGCTTGATTCCGGTCTGGGAAAGACATGGCTTGGTAGTTCGGACTGGACTGTTCCCATGAGGCACAGGGTCAGAGCTGATTTGCATATAGCCAGTGTCTAACCCAGGGTGGTGTGGAGTGCAAAAAAATCCGATGGATTTAGGCCCAGATCCTTGTACTGGGGTGAATGTATGACATTGTTCTACATTCTGTACATCAACTGTGTTTTTTGCAATTTTCACCCCGAGTGGGCTGGGTATACTCAGACGTGAGTCCCAGGCTCTCCACACCACTGGAGTCAAGATATCCAGGCTGAATGAAGGCTGATAGCCAGAAACCGGTCCTTGGATGCTTGATTCCGGTCTGGGAAAGACATGGCTTGGTAGTTCGGACTGGACTGTTCCCATGAGGCACAGGGTCAGAGCTGATTTGCATATAGCCAGTGTCTAACCCAGGGTGGTGTGGAGTGCAAAAAAACGATGGATTTAGGCTCAGATCCTTGTACTGGGGTGAATGTATGACATTGTTCTACATTCTGTCCATCAACTGTGTTTTTTGCAATTTTTACCCCGAGTGGGCTGGGTATACTCAGACGTGAGTCCCAGGCTCTCCACACCACTGGAGTCAAGCTATCCAGGCTGAATGAAGGCTGATAGCCAGAAACCGGTCCTTGGATGCTTGATTCCGGTCTGGGAAAGACATGGCTTGGTAGTTTGGACTGGACTGTTCCCATGAGGCACAGGGTCAGAGCTGATTTGCATATAGCCAGTGTCTAACCCAGGGTGGTGTGGAGTGCAAAAAAACGATGGATTTAGGCCCAGATCCTTGTACTGTGGTGAATGTATGACATTGTTCTACATTCTGTCCATCAACTGTGTTTTTTGCAATTTTCACCCCTTAGTGCGCTGGGTATACTCAGACGTGAGTCCCAGGCTCTCCACACCACTGGAGTCAAGCTATCCAGGCTGAATGAAGGCTGATAGCCAGAAACCGGTCCTTGGATGCTTTATTCCGGTCTGGGAAAGACATGGCTTGGTAGTTCGGACTGGACTGTTCCCATGAGGCACAGGGTCAGAGCTGATTTGCATATAGCCAGTGTCTAACCCAGGGTGGTGTGGAGTGCAAAAAAACCGATGGATTTAGGCCCAGATCCTTGTACTGGGGTGAATGTATGACATTGTTCTACATTCTGTCCATCAACTGTGTTTTTTGCAATTTTCACCCCGAGTGGGCTGGGTATACTCAGACGTGAGTCCAAGGCTCTCCACACCACTGGAGTCAAGCTATCCAGGCTGAATGAAGGCTGATAGCCAGAAACCGGTCCTTGGATGCTTGATTCCGGTCTGGATAAGACATGGCTTTGTAGTTCGGACTGGACTGTTCCCATGAGGCACAGGGTCAGAGCTGATTTGCATATAGCCAGTGTCTAACCCAGGGTGGTGTGGAGTGCAAAAAAAACGATGGATTTAGGCCCAGATCCTTGTACTGGGGTGAATGTATGACATTGTTCTACATTCTGTCCATCAACTGTGTTTTTTGCAATTTTCACCCAGAGTGGGCTGGGTATAATCAGACGTGAGTCCCAGGCTCTCCACACCACTGGAGTCAAGCTATCCAGGCTGAATGAAGGCTGATAGCCAGAAACCGGTCATTGGATGCTTGATTCCGGTCTGGGAAAGACATGGCTTGGTAGTTCGTCTGGACTGTTCCCATGAGGCACAGGGTCAGAGCTGATTTGCATATAGCCAGTGTCTAACCCAGGGTGGTGTGGAGTGCAAAAAAACCGATGGATTTAGGCCCAGATTCTTGTACTGGGGTGAATGTATGATATTGTTCTACATTCTGTCCATCAACTGTGTTTTTTGCAATTTTCACCCCGAGTGGGCTGGGTATACTCAGACGTGAGTCCCAGGCTCTCCACACCACTGGAGACAAGCTATCCAGGCTGAATGAAGGCTGATAGCCAGAAACCGGTCCTTGGATGCTTCATTTCGGTCTGGGAAAGACATGGCTTGGTAGTTCGGACTGGACTGCTCCCATGAGGCACAGGGTCAGAGCTGATTTGCATATAGCCAGTGTCTAACCCAGGGTGGTGTGGAGTGCAAAAAAACGATGGATTTAGTCTCAGATCCTTGTACTGGGGTGAATGTATGACATTGTTCTACATTCTGTCCATCAACTGTGTTTTTTGCAATTTTCACCCCGAGTGGGCTGGGTATACTCAGACGTGAGTCCCAGGCTCTCCACACCACTGGAGTCAAGCTATCCAGGCTGAATGAAGGCTGATAGCCAGAAACCGGTCCTTGGATGCTTGATTCCGGTCTGGGAAAGACATGGCTTGGTAGTTCGGACTGGACTGTTCCCATGAGGCACAGGGTCAGAGCTGATTTGCATATAGCCAGTGTCTAACCCAGGGTGGTGTGGAGTGCAAAAAAAACGATGGATTTAGGCCCAGATCCTTGTACTGGGGTGAATGTATGACATTGTTCTACATTCTGTCAATCAACTGTGTTTTTTGCAATTTTCACCCCGAGTGGGCTGGGTATACTCAGACGTGAGTCCCAGGCTCTCCACACCACTGGAGTCAAGCTATCCAGGCTGAATGAAGGCTTATAGCCAGAAACCGGTCCTTGGATGCTTTATTCCGGTCTGGGAAAGACATGGCTTGGTAGTTCGGACTGGACTGTTCCCATGAGGCACAGGGTCAGAGCTGATTTGCATATAGCCAGTGTCTAACCCAGGGTGGTGTGGAGTGCAAAAAAAACGATGGATTTAGGCCCAGATCCTTGTACTGGGGTGAATGTATGACATTGTTCTACATTCTGTCCATCAACTGTGTTTTTTGCAATTTTCACCCCGAGTGGGCTGGGTATACTCAGACGTGAGTCCCAGGCTCTCCACACCACTGGAATCAAGCTATCCAGGCTGAATGAAGGCTGATAGCCAGAAACCGGTTCTTGGATGCTTGATTGCGGTCTGGGAAAGACATAGCTTGGTAGTTCGGACTGGACTATTCCCATGAGGCACAGGGTCAGAGCTGATTTGCATATAGCCAGTGTCTAACCCAGGGTGGTGTGGCGTACAAAAAAAACAATGGATTTAGGCCCAGATCCTTCTACTGGGGTGAATGTATGACATTGTTCTACATTCTGTCCATCAACTGTGTTTTTGCAATTTTCACCCCGAGTGGGCTGGGTATACTCAGACGTGAGTCCCAGGCTCTCCACACCACTGGAGTCAAGCTATCCAGGCTGAATGAAGGCTGATAGCCAGAAACCGGTCCTTGGATGCTTGATTCCGGTCTGGGAAAGACATGGCTTGGTAGTTCGGACTGGACTGTTCCCATGAGGCACAGGGTCAGAGCTGATTTGCATATAGCCAGTGTCTAACCCAGGGTGGTGTGGAGTGCAAAAAAAACGATGGATTTAGGCCCAGATCCTTTTACTGGGGTGAATGTATGACATTGTTCTACATTCTGTCCATCAACTGTGTTTTTTGCAATTTTCACCCCGAGTGGGCTGGGTATAATCAGACGTGAGTCCCAGGCTCTCCACACCACTGGAGTCAAGCTATCCAGGCTGAATGAAGGCTGATAGCCAGAAACCGGTCATTGGATGCTTGATTCCGGTCTGGGAAAGACATGGCTTGGTAGTTCGTCTGGACTGTTCCCATGAGGCACAGGGTCAGAGCTGATTTGCATATAGCCAGTGTCTAACCCAGGGTGGTGTGGAGTGCAAAAAAAACGATGGATTTAGGCCCAGTTCTTTGAACTGGGGTGAATGTATGACATTGTTCTACATTCTGTCCATCAACTGTGTTTTTTGCAATTTTCACCCCGAGTGGGCTGGGTATACTCAGACGTGAGCCCCAGGCTCTCCACACCACTGGAGTCAAGCTATCCAGGCTGAATGAAGGCTGATAGCCAGAAACCGGTCCTTGGATGCTTAATTCCGGTCTGGGAAAGACATGGCTTGGTAGTTCGGACTGGACTGTTCCCATGAGGCACAGGGTCAGAGCTGATTTGCATATAGCCAGTGTCTAACCCAGGGTGGTGTGTAGTGCAAAAAAAATGATGGATTTAGGCCTAGATCCTTGTACTGGGTTGAATGTATGCCATTGTTCTACATTCTGTCCATCAACTGTGTTTTTTGCAATTTTCACCCCGAGTGGGCTGGGTAACTCAGACGTGAGTCCCAGGCTCTCCACACCACTGGAGTCAAGCTATCCAGGCTGAATGAAGGCTGATAGCCAGAAACCGGTCCTTGGATGCTTGATTCCGGTCTGGGAAAGACATGGCTTGGTAGTTCGGACTGGACTGTTCCCATTAGGCACAGGGTCAGAGCTGATTTGCATATAGCCAGTGTCTAACCCAGGGTGGTGTGGAGTGCAAAAAAAACGATGGATTTAGGCCCAGATCCTTGTACTTGGGTGAATGTATGACATTGTTCTACATTCTGTCCATCAACTGTGTTTTTTGCAATTTTCACCCCGAGTGGGCTGGGTATACTCAGACGTGAGTCCCAGGCTCTTCACACCACTGGAGTCAAGCTATCCAGGCTGAATGAAGGCTGATAGCCAGAAACCGGTCCTTGGATGCTTGATTCCGGTCTGGAAAAGACATGGCTTGGTAGTTCGGACTGGACTGTTCCCATGAGGCACAGGGTCAGAGCTGATTTGCATATAGCCAGTGTCTAACCCAGGGTGGTGTGGAGTGCAAAAAAACGATGGATTTAGGCCCAGATCCTTGTACTGGGGTGAATGTATGACATTGTTCTACATTCTGTCCATCAACTGTGTTTTTTGCAATTTTCACCCCGAGTGGGCTGGGTATACTCAGACGTGAGTCCCAGGCTCTTCACACCACTGGAGTCAAGCTATCCAGGCTGAATGAAGGCTGATTGCCAGAAACCGGTCCTTGGATGCTTGATTCCGGTCTGGGAAAGACATGGCTTGGTAGTTCGGACTGGACTGTCCCCATGAGGCACAGGGTCAGAGCTGATTTGCATATAGCCAGTGTCTAACCCAGGGTGGTGTGGAGTGCAAAAAAAACGATGGATTTAGGCCCAGATCCTTGTACTGGGGTGAATGTATGACATTGTTCTACATTCTGTCCATCAACTGTGTTTTTTGCAATTTTCACCCCGAGTGGGCTGGGTATACTAAGACGTGAGTCCCAGGCTCTCCACACCACTGGAGTCAAGCTATCCAGGCTGAATAAAGGCTGATAGCCAGAAACCGGTCCTTGGATGCTTGATTCCGGTCTGGGAAAGACATGGCTTGGTAGTTCGGACTGGACTGTTCCCATGAGGCACAGGGTCAGAGCTGATTTGCATATAGCCAGTGTCTAACCCAGGGTGGTGTGGAGTGCAAAAAAATCAGATGGATTTAGGCCCAGATCCTTGTACTGGGGTGAATGTATGACATTGTTCTACATTCTGTACATCAACTGTGTTTTTTGTAATTTTCACCCCGAGTGGGCTGGGTATACTCAGACGTGAGTCCCAGGCTCTCCACACCACTGGAGTCAAGCTATCCAGGCTGAATGAAGGCTGATAGCCAGAAACCGGTCCTTGGATGCTTGATTCCGGTCCGGGAAAGACATGGCTTGGTAGTTCGGACTGGACTGTTCCCATGAGGCACAGGGTCAGAGCTGATTTGCATATAGCCAGTGTCTAACCCAGGGTGGTGTGGAGTGCAAAAAAACCGATGGATTTAGGCCCAGATCCTTGTACTGGGGTGAATGTATGACATTGTTTTACATTCTGTCCATCAACTGTGTTTTTTGCAATTTTCACCCCGAGTGGGCTGCGTATACTCAGACGTGAGTCCCAGGCTCTCCACACCACTGGAGTCAAGCTATCCAGGCTGAATGAAGGCTGATAGCCAGAAACCGGTCCTTGGATGCTTGATTCCGGTCTGGGAAAGACATGGCTTGGTAGTTCGGACTGGACTGTTCCCATGAGGCACAGGGTCAGAGCTGATTTGCATATAGCCAGTGTCTAACCCAGGGTGGTGTGGAGTGCAAAAAAACGATGGATTTAGGCTCAGATCCTTGTACTGGGGTGAATGTATGACATTGTTCTACATTCTGTCCATCAACTGTGTTTTTTGCAATTTTCACCCCGAGTGGGCTGGGTATATTCAGACGTGAGTCCAAGGCTCTCCACACCACTGGAGTCAAGCTATCCAGGCTGAATGAAGGCTGATAGCCAGAAACCGGTCCTTGGATGCTTGATTCCGGTCTGGGAAAGACATGGCTTGGTAGTTCGGACTGGACTGTTCCCATGGGGCACAGGGTCAGAGCTGATTTGCATATAGCCAGTGTCTAACCCAGGGTGGTGTGGAGTGCAAAAAAACGATGGATTTAGGCCCAGATCCTTGTACTGTGGTGAATGTATGACATTGTTCTACATTCTGTCCATCAACTGTGTTTTTTGCAATTTTCACCCCGAGTGGGCTGGGTATACTCAGACGTGAGTCCCAGGCTCTCCACACCACTGGAGTCAAGCTATCCAGGCTGAATGAAGGCTGATAGCCAGAAACCGGTCCTTGGATGCTTTATTCCGGTCTGGATAAGACATGGCTTTGTAGTTCGGACTGGACTGTTACCATGAGGCACAGGGTCAGAGCTGATTTGCATATAGCCAGTGTCTAACCCAGGGTGGTGTGGAGTGCAAAAAAAACGATGGATTTAGGCCAGATCCTTGTACTGGGGTGAATGTATGACATTGTTCTACATTCTGTCCATCAACTGTGTTTTTTGCAATTTTCACCCAGAGTGGGCTGGGTATAATCAGACGTGAGTCCCAGGCTCTCCACACCACTGGAGTCAAGCTATCCAGGCTGAATGAAGGCTGATAGCCAGAAACCGGTCATTGGATGCTTGATTCCGGTCTGGGAAAGACATGGCTTGGTAGTTCGTCTGGACTGTTCCCATGAGGCACAGGGTCAGAGCTGATTTGCATATAGCCAGTGTCTAACCCAGGGTGGTGTGGAGTGCAAAAAAACCGATGGATTTAGGCCCAGATTCTTGTACTGGGGTGAATGTATGATATTGTTCTACATTCTGTCCATCAACTGTGTTTTTTGCAATTTTCACCCCGAGTGGGCTGGGTATACTCAGACGTGAGTCCCAGGCTCTCCACACCACTGGAGACAAGCTATCCAGGCTGAATGAAGGCTGATAGCCAGAAACCGGTCCTTGGATGCTTCATTTCGGTCTGGGAAAGACATGGCTTGGTAGTTCGGACTGGACTGCTCCCATGAGGCACAGGGTCAGAGCTGATTTGCATATAGCCAGTGTCTAACCCAGGGTGGTGTGGAGTGCAAAAAAACGATGGATTTAGTCTCAGATCCTTGTACTGGGGTGAATGTATGACATTGTTCTACATTCTGTCCATCAACTGTGTTTTTTGCAATTTTCACCCCGAGTGGGCTGGGTATACTCAGACGTGAGTCCCAGGCTCTCCACACCACTGGAGTCAAGCTATCCAGGCTCAATGAAGGCTGATAGCCAGAAACCGGTCCTTGGATGCTTGATTCCGGTCTGGGAAAGACATGGCTTGGTAGTTCGGACTGGACTGTTCCCATGAGGCACAGGGTCAGAGCTGATTTGCATATAGCCAGTGTCTAACCCAGGGTGGTGTGGAGTGCAAAAAAAACGATGGATTTAGGCCCAGATCCTTGTACTGGGGTGAATGTATGACATTGTTCTACATTCTGTCAATCAACTGTGTTTTTTGCAATTTTCACCCCGAGTGGGCTGGGTATACTCAGACGTGAGTCCCAGGCTCTCCACACCACTGGAGTCAAGCTATCCAGGCTGAATGAAGGCTTATAGCCAGAAACCGGTCCTTGGATGCTTTATTCCGGTCTGGGAAAGACATGGCTTGGTAGTTCGGACTGGACTGTTCCCATGAGGCACAGGGTCAGAGCTGATTTGCATATAGCCAGTGTCTAACCCAGGGTGGTGTGGAGTGCAAAAAAAACGATGGATTTAGGCCCAGATCCTTGTACTGGGGTGAATGTATGACATTGTTCTACATTCTATCCATCAACTGTGTTTTTTGCAATTTTCACCCCGAGTGGGCTGGGTATACTCAGACGTGAGTCCCAGGCTCTCCACACCACTGGAATCAAGCTATCCAGGCTGAATGAAGGCTGATAGCCAGAAACCGGTTCTTGGATGCTTGATTGCGGTCTGGGAAAGACATAGCTTGGTAGTTCGGACTGGACTATTCCCATGAGGCACAGGGTCAGAGCTGATTTGCATATAGCCAGTGTCTAACCCAGGGTGGTGTGGCGTACAAAAAAAACAATGGATTTAGGCCCAGATCCTTCTACTGGGGTGAATGTATGACATTGTTCTACATTCTGTCCATCAACTGTGTTTTTGCAATTTTCACCCCGAGTGGGCTGGGTATACTCAGACGTGAGTCCCAGGCTCTCCACACCACTGGAGTCAAGCTATCCAGGCTGAATGAAGGCTGATAGCCAGAAACCGGTCCTTGGATGCTTGATTCCGGTCTGGGAAAGACATGGCTTGGTAGTTCGGACTGGACTGTTCCCATGAGGCACAGGGTCAGAGCTGATTTGCATATAGCCAGTGTCTAACCCAGGGTGGTGTGGAGTGCAAAAAAAACGATGGATTTAGGCCCAGATCCTTTTACTGGGGTGAATGTATGACATTGTTCTACATTCTGTCCATCAACTGTGTTTTTTGCAATTTTCACCCCGAGTGGGCTGGGTATAATCAGACGTGAGTCCCAGGCTCTCCACACCACTGGAGTCAAGCTATCCAGGCTGAATGAAGGCTGATAGCCAGAAACCGGTCATTGGATGCTTGATTCCGGTCTGGGAAAGACATGGCTTGGTAGTTCGTCTGGACTGTTCCCATGAGGCACAGGGTCAGAGCTGATTTGCATATAGCCAGTGTCTAACCCAGGGTGGTGTGGAGTGCAAAAAAAACGATGGATTTAGGCCCAGTTCTTTGAACTGGGGTGAATGTATGACATTGTTCTACATTCTGTCCATCAACTGTGTTTTTTGCAATTTTCACCCCGAGTGGGCTGGGTATACTCAGACGTGAGCCCCAGGCTCTCCACACCACTGGAGTCAAGCTATCCAGGCTGAATGAAGGCTGATAGCCAGAAACCGGTCCTTGGATGCTTAATTCCGGTCTGGGAAAGACATGGCTTGGTAGTTCGGACTGGACTGTTCCCATGAGGCACAGGGTCAGAGCTGATTTGCATATAGCCAGTGTCTAACCCAGGGTGGTGTGTAGTGCAAAAAAAATGATGGATTTAGGCCTTGATCCTTGTACTGGGTTGAATGTATGCCATTGTTCTACATTCTGTCCATCAACTGTGTTTTTTGCAATTTTCACCCCGAGTGGGCTGGGTAACTCAGACGTGAGTCCCAGGCTCTCCACACCACTGGAGTCAAGCTATCCAGGCTGAATGAAGGCTGATAGCCAGAAACCGGTCCTTGGATGCTTGATTCCGGTCTGGGAAAGACATGGCTTGGTAGTTCGGACTGGACTGTTCCCATTAGGCACAGGGTCAGAGCTGATTTGCATATAGCCAGTGTCTAACCCAGGGTGGTGTGGAGTGCAAAAAAAACGATGGATTTAGGCCCAGATCCTTGTACTGGGGTGAATGTATGACATTGTTCTACATTCTGTCCATCAACTGTGTTTTTTGCAATTTTCACCCCGAGTGGGCTGGGTATACTCAGACGTGAGTCCCAGGCTCTTCACACCACTGGAGTCAAGCTATCCAGGCTGAATGAAGGCTGATAGCCAGAAACCGGTCCTTGGATGCTTGATTCCGGTCTGGGAAAGACATGGCTTGGTAGTTCGGACTGGACTGTTCCCATGAGGCACAGGGTCAGAGCTGATTTGCATATAGCCAGTGTCTAACCCAGGGTGGTGTGGAGTGCAAAAAACCGATGGATTTAGGCCCAGATCCTTGTACTGGGGTGAATGTATGACATTGTTCTACATTCTGTCCATCAACTGTGTTTTTTGCAATTTTCACCCCGAGTGGGCTGGGTATACTCAGACGTGAGTCCCAGGCTCTTCACACCACTGGAGTCAAGCTATCCAGGCTGAATGAAGGCTGATTGCCAGAAACCGGTCCTTGGATGCTTGATTCCGGTCTGGGAAAGACATGGCTTGGTAGTTCGGACTGGACTGTCCCCATGAGGCACAGGGTCAGAGCTGATTTGCATATAGCCAGTGTCTAACCCAGGGTGGTGTGGAGTGCAAAAAAAACGATGGATTTAGGCCCAGATCCTTGTACTGGGGTGAATGTATGACATTGTTCTACATTCTGTCCATCAACTGTGTTTTTTGCAATTTTCACCCCGAGTGGGCTGGGTATACTAAGACGTGAGTCCCAGGCTCTCCACACCACTGGAGTCAAGCTATCCAGGCTGAATAAAGGCTGATAGCCAGAAACCGGTCCTTGGATGCTTGATTCCGGTCTGGGAAAGACATGGCTTGGTAGTTCGGACTGGACTGTTCCCATGAGGCACAGGGTCAGAGCTGATTTGCATATAGCCAGTGTCTAACCCAGGGTGGTGTGGAGTGCAAAAAAATCAGATGGATTTAGGCCCAGATCCTTGTACTGGGGTGAATGTATGACATTGTTCTACATTCTGTACATCAACTGTGTTTTTTGTAATTTTCACCCCGAGTGGGCTGGGTATACTCAGACGTGAGTCCCAGGCTCTCCACACCACTGGAGTCAAGCTATCCAGGCTGAATGAAGGCTGATAGCCAGAAACCGGTCCTTGGATGCTTGATTCCGGTCCGGGAAAGACATGGCTTGGTAGTTCGGACTGGACTGTTCCCATGAGGCACAGGGTCAGAGCTGATTTGCATATAGCCAGTGTCTAACCCAGGGTGGTGTGGAGTGCAAAAAAACCGATGGATTTAGGCCCAGATCCTTGTACTGGGGTGAAT
Organism: Lissotriton helveticus; assembly: GCF_964261635.1. NCBI lineage: Eukaryota > Metazoa > Chordata > Amphibia > Caudata > Salamandridae > Lissotriton > Lissotriton helveticus. The sequence goes on along the minus strand of NC_136061.1, from coordinate 3,114,887 downwards.
GTATGACATTGTTTTACATTCTGTCTATCAACTGTGTTTTTTGCAATTTTCACCCCGAGTGGGCTGCGTATACTCAGACGTGAGTCCCAGGCTCTCCACACCACTGGAGTCAAGCTATCCAGGCTGAATGAAGGCTGATAGCCAGAAACCGGTCCTTGGATGCTTGATTCCGGTCTGGGAAAGACATGGCTTGGTAGTTCGGACTGGACTGTTCCCATGAGGCACAGGGTCAGAGCTGATTTGCATATAGCCAGTGTCTAACCCAGGGTGGTGTGGAGTGCAAAAAAACGATGGATTTAGGCTCAGATCCTTGTACTGGGGTGAATGTATGACATTGTTCTACATTCTGTCCATCAACTGTGTTTTTTGCAATTTTCACCCCGAGTGGGCTGGGTATATTCAGACGTGAGTCCAAGGCTCTCCACACCACTGGAGTCAAGCTATCCAGGCTGAATGAAGGCTGATAGCCAGAAACCGGTCCTTGGATGCTTGATTCCGGTCTGGGAAAGACATGGCTTGGTAGTTCGGACTGGACTGTTCCCATGGGGAACAGGGTCAGAGCTGATTTGCATATAGCCAGTGTCTAACCCAGGGTGATGTGGAGTGCAAAAAAAATGATGGATTTAGGCCCAGATCCTTGTACTGGGGTGAATGTATGACATTGTTCTACATGCTGTCCATCAACTGTGTTTTTTGCAATTTTCCCCCCGAGTGGGCTGGGTATACTCAGACGTGAGTCCCAGGCTCTCCACACCACTGGAGTCAAGCTATCCAGGCTGAATGAAGGCTGATAGCCAGAAACCGGTCCTTGGATGCTTTATTCCGGTCTGGGAAAGACATGGCTTGGTAGTTCGGACTGGACTGTTCCCTTGAGGCACAGGGTCAGAGCTGATTTGCATATAGCCAGTGTCTAACCAAGGGTGGTGTGGAGTGCAAAAAAAACGATGGATTTAGGCCCAGATCCTTGTACTGGGGTGAATGTATGACATTGTTCTACATTCTGTCCATCAACTGTGTTTTTTGCAATTTTCACCCCGAGTGGGCTGGGTATACTCAGACGTGAGTCCCAGGCTCTCCACACCACTGGAATCAAGCTATCCAGGCTGAATGAAGGCTGATAGCCAGAAACCGGTTCTTGGATGCTTGATTGCGGTCTGGGAAAGACATAGCTTGGTAGTTCGGACTGGACTGTTCCCATGAGGCACAGGGTCAGAGCTGATTTGCATATAGCCAGTGTCTAACCCAGGGTGGTGTGGCGTACAAAAAAAACCGATGGATTTAGGCCCAGATCCTTGTACTGGGGTGAATGTATGACATTGTTCTACATTCTGTCCATCAAATGTGTTTTTGCAATTTTCACCCCGAGTGGGCTGGGTATACTCAGACGTGAGTCCCAGGCTCTCCACACCACTGGAGTCAAGCTATCCAGGCTGAATGAAGGCTGATAGCCAGAAACCGGTCCTTGGATGCTTGATTCCGGTCTGGGAAAGACATGGCTTGGTAGTTCGGACTGGACTGTTCCCATGAGGCACAGGGTCAGAGCTGATTTGCATATAGCCAGTGTCTAACCCAGGGTGGTGTGGAGTGCAAAAAAACGATGGATTTAGGCCCAGATCCTTGTACTGGGGTGAATGTATGACATTGTTCTACATTCTGTCCATCAACTGTGTTTTTTGCAATTTTCACCCAGAGTGGGCTGGATATACTCAGACGTGAGTCCCAGGCTCTTCACACCACTGGAGTCAAGCTGTCCAGGCTGAATGAAGGCTGATAGCCAGAAACCGGTCCTTGGATGCTTGATTCCGGTCTGGGAAAGACATGGCTTGGTAGTTCGGACTGGACTGTCCCCATGAGGCACAGGGTCAGAGCTGATTTGCATATAGCCAGTGTCTAACCCAGGGTGGTGTGGAGTGCAAAAAAAACGATGGATTTAGGCCCAGATCCTTGTACTGGGGTGAATGTATGACATTGTTCTACATTCTGTCCATCAACTGTGTTTTTTGCAATTTTCACCCCGAGTGGGCTGGGTATACTAAGACGTGAGTCCCAGGCTCTCCACACCACTGGAGTCAAGCTATCCAGGCTGAATAAAGGCTGATAGCCAGAAACCGGTCCTTGGATGCTTGATTCCGGTCTGGGAAAGACATGGCTTGGTAGTTCGGACTGGACTGTTCCCATGAGGCACAGGGTCAGAGCTGATTTGCATATAGCCAGTGTCTAACCCAGGGTGGTGTGGAGTGCAAAAAAATCCGATGGATTTAGGCCCAGATCCTTGTACTGGGGTGAATGTATGACATTGTTCTACATTCTGTCCATCAACTGTGTTTTTTGCAATTTTCACCCCGAGTGGGCTGGGTATACTCAGACGTGAGTCCCAGGCTCTCCACACCACTGGAGTCAAGCTATCCAGGCTGAATGAAGGCTGATAGCCAGAAACCGGTCCTTGGATGCTTTATTCCGGTCTGGGAAAGACATGGCTTGGTAGTTCGGACTGGACTGTTCCCATTAGGCACAGGGTCAGAGCTGATTTGCATATAGCCAGTGTCTAACCCAGGGTGGTGTGGAGTGCAAAAAAACCGATGGATTTAGGCCCAGATCCTTGTACTGGGGTGAATGTATGACATTGTTCTACATTCTGTCCATCAACTGTGTTTTTTACAATTTTCACCCCGAGTGGGCTGGGTATACTCAGACGTGAGTCCAAGGCTCTCCACACCACTGGAATCAAGCTATCCAGGCTGAATGAAGGCTGATAGCCAGAAACCGGTCCTTGGATGCTTGATTCTGGTCTGGGAAAGACATGGCTTGGTAGTTCGGACTGGACTGTTCCCATGAGGCACAGGGTCAGAGCTGATTTGCATATAGCCAGTGTCTAACCCAGGGTGGTGTGAAGTGCAAAAAAACCGATGGATTTAGGCCCAGATCCTTGTACTGGGGTGAATGTATGACATTGTTCTACATTCTGTCCATCAACTGTGTTTTTTGCAATTTTCACCCCGAGTGGGCTGGATATACTCAGACGTGAGTCCCAGGCTCTCCACACCACTGGAGTCAAGCTATCCAGGCTGAATGAAGGCTGATAGCCAGAAACCGGTCCTTGGATGCTTGATTCCGGTCTGGGAAAGACATGGCTTGGTAGTTTGGACTGGACTGTTCCCATGAGGCACAGGGTCAGAGCTGATTTGCATATAGCCAGTGTCTAACCCAGGGTGGTGTGGAGTGCAAAAAAAACGATGGATTTAGGCCCAGATCCTTGTACTGGGGTGAATGTATGACATTGTTCCACATTCTGTCCATCAACTGTGTTTTTTGCAATTTTCACCCCGAGTGGGCTGGGTATACTAAGACCTGAGTCCCAGGCTCTCCACACCACTGGAGTCAAGCTATCCAGGCTGAATAAAGGCTGATAGCCAGAAACCGGTCCTTGGATGCTTGATTCCAGTCTGGGAAAGACATGGCTTGGTAGTTCGGAATGGACTGTTCCCATGAGGCACAGGGTCAGAGCAGATTTGCATATAGCCAGTGTCTAACCCAGGGTGGTGTGGCGTACAAAAAAAACAATGGATTTAGGCCCAGATCCTTCTACTGGGGTGAATGTATGACATTGTTCTACATTCTGTCCATCAACTGTGTTTTTGCAATTTTCACCCCGAGTGGACTGGGTATACTCAGACGTGAGTCCCAGGCTCTCCACACCACTGGAGTCAAGCTATCCAGGCTGAATGAAGGCTGATAGCCAGAAACCGGTCCTTGGATGCTTGATTCCGGTCTGGGAAAGACATGGCTTGGTAGTTCGGACTGGACTGTTCCCATGAGGCACAGGGTCAGAGCTGATTTGCATATAGCCAGTGTCTAACCCAGGGTGGTGTGGAGTGCAAAAAAAACGATGGATTTAGGCCCAGATCCTTTTACTGGGGTGAATGTATGACATTGTTCTACATTCTGTCCATCAACTGTGTTTTTTGCAATTTTCACCCCGAGTGGGCTGGGTATAATCAGACGTGAGTCCCAGGCTCTCCACACCACTGGAGTCAAGCTATCCAGGCTGAATGAAGGCTGATAGCCAGAAACCGGTCATTGGATGCTTGATTCCGGTCTGGGAAAGACATGGCTTGGTAGTTCGTCTGGACTGTTCCCATGAGGCACAGGGTCAGAGCTGATTTGCATATAGCCAGTGTCTAACCCAGGGTGGTGTGGAGTGCAAAAAAAACGATGGATTTAGGCCCAGTTCTTTGAACTGGGGTGAATGTATGACATTGTTCTACATTCTGTCCATCAACTGTGTTTTTTGCAATTTTCACCCCGAGTGGGCTGGGTATACTCAGACGTGAGCCCCAGGCTCTCCACACCACTGGAGTCAAGCTATCCAGGCTGAATGAAGGCTGATAGCCAGAAACCGGTCCTTGGATGCTTAATTCCGGTCTGGGAAAGACATGGCTTGGTAGTTCGGACTGGACTGTTCCCATGAGGCACAGGGTCAGAGCTGATTTGCATATAGCCAGTGTCTAACCCAGGGTGGTGTGTAGTGCAAAAAAAATGATGGATTTAGGCCTAGATCCTTGTACTGGGTTGAATGTATGCCATTGTTCTACATTCTGTCCATCAACTGTGTTTTTTGCAATTTTCACCCCGAGTGGGCTGGGTAACTCAGACGTGAGTCCCAGGCTCTCCACACCACTGGAGTCAAGCTATCCAGGCTGAATGAAGGCTGATAGCCAGAAACCGGTCCTTGGATGCTTGATTTCGGTCTGGGAAAGACATGGCTTGGTAGTTCGGACTGGACTGTTCCCATTAGGCACAGGGTCAGAGCTGATTTGCATATAGCCAGTGTCTAACCCAGGGTGGTGTGGAGTGCAAAAAAAACGATGGATTTAGGCCCAGATCCTTGTACTGGGGTGAATGTATGACATTGTTCTACATTCTGTCCATCAACTGTGTTTTTTGCAATTTTCACCCCGAGTGGGCTGGGTATACTCAGACGTGAGTCCCAGGCTCTTCACACCACTGGAGTCAAGCTATCCAGGCTGAATGAAGGCTGATAGCCAGAAACCGGTCCTTGGATGCTTGATTCCGGTCTGGGAAAGACATGGCTTGGTAGTTCGGACTGGACTGTTCCATGAGGCACAGGGTCAGAGCTGATTTGCATATAGCCAGTGTCAAACCCAGGGTGGTGTGGAGTGCAAAAAAACGATGGATTTAGGCCCAGATCCTTGTACTGGGGTGAATGTATGACATTGTTCTACATTCTGTCCATCAACTGTGTTTTTTGCAATTTTCACCCCGAGTGGGCTGGGTATACTCAGACGTGAGTCCCAGGCTCTTCACACCACTGGAGTCAAGCTATCCAGGCTGAATGAAGGCTGATTGCCAGAAACCGGTCCTTGGATGCTTGATTCCGGTCTGGGAAAGACATGGCTTGGTAGTTCGGACTGGACTGTCCCCATGAGGCACAGGGTCAGAGCTGATTTGCATATAGCCAGTGTCTAACCCAGGGTGGTGTGGAGTGCAAAAAAAACGATGGATTTAGGCCCAGATCCTTGTACTGGGGTGAATGTATGACATTGTTCTACATTCTGTCCATCAACTGTGTTTTTTGCAATTTTCACCCCGAGTGGGCTGGGTATACTAAGACGTGAGTCCCAGGCTCTCCACACCACTGGAGTCAAGCTATCCAGGCTGAATAAAGGCTGATAGCCAGAAACCGGTCCTTGGATGCTTGATTCCGGTCTGGGAAAGACATGGCTTGGTAGTTCGGACTGGACTGTTCCCATGACGCACAGGGTCAGAGCTGATTTGCATATAGCCAGTGTCTAACCCAGGGTGGTGTGGAGTGCAAAAAAATCAGATGGATTTAGGCCCAGATCCTTGTACTGGGGTGAATGTATGACATTGTTCTACATTCTGTACATCAACTGTGTTTTTTGTAATTTTCACCCCGAGTGGGCTGGGTATACTCAGACGTGAGTCCCAGGCTCTCCACACCACTGGAGTCAAGCTATCCAGGCTGAATGAAGGCTGATAGCCAGAAACCGGTCCTTGGATGCTTGATTCCGGTCCGGGAAAGACATGGCTTGGTAGTTCGGACTGGACTGTTCCCATGAGGCACAGGGTCAGAGCTGATTTGCATATAGCCAGTGTCTAACCCAGGGTGGTGTGGAGTGCAAAAAAACCGATGGATTTAGGCCCAGATCCTTGTACTGGGGTGAATGTATGACATTGTTTTACATTCTGTCCATCAACTGTGTTTTTTGCAATTTTCACCCCGAGTGGGCTGCGTATACTCAGACGTGAGTCCCAGGCTCTCCACACCACTGGAGTCAAGCTATCCAGGCTGAATGAAGGCTGATAGCCAGAAACCGGTCCTTGGATGCTTGATTCCGGTCTGGGAAAGACATGGCTTGGTAGTTCGGACTGGACTGTTCCCATGAGGCACAGGGTCAGAGCTGATTTGCATATAGCCAGTGTCTAACCCAGGGTGGTGTGGAGTGCGAAAAAACGATGGATTTAGGCTCAGATCCTTGTACTGGGGTGAATGTATGACATTGTTCTACATTCTGTCCATCAACTGTGTTTTTTGCAATTTTCACCCCGAGTGGGCTGGGTATATTCAGACGTGAGTCCAAGGCTCTCCACACCACTGGAGTCAAGCTATCCAGGCTGAATGAAGGCTGATAGCCAGAAACCGGTCCTTGGATGCTTGATTCCGGTCTGGGAAAGACATGGCTTGGTAGTTCGGACTGGACTGTTCCCATGGGGCACAGGGTCAGAGCTGATTTGCATATAGCCAGTGTCTAACCCAGGGTGATGTGGAGTGCAAAAAAAATGATGGATTTAGGCCCAGATCCTTGTACTGGGGTGAATGTATGACATTGTTCTACATGCTGTCCATCAACTGTGTTTTTTGCAATTTTCACCCCGAGTGGGCTGGGTATACTAAGACGTGAGTCCCAGGCTCTCCACACCACTGGAGTCAAGCTATCCAGGCTGAATGAAGGCTGATAGCCAGAAACCGGTTCTTGGATGCTTGATTGCGGTCTGGGAAAGACATAGCTTGGTAGTTCGGACTGGACTGTTCCCATGAGGCACAGGGTCAGAGCTGATTTGCATATAGCCAGTGTCTAACCCAGGGTGGTGTGGCGTACAAAAAAAACCGATGGATTTAGGCCCAGATCCTTGTACTGGGGTGAATGTATGACATTGTTCTACATTCTGTCAATCAAATGTGTTTTTGCAATTTTCACCCCGAGTGGGCTGGGTATACTCAGACGTGAGTCCCAGGCTCTCCACACCACTGGAGTCAAGCTATCCAGGCTGAATGAAGGCTGATAGCCAGAAACCGGTCCTTGGATGCTTGATTCCGGTCTGGGAAAGACATGGCTTGGTAGTTCGGACTGGACTGTTCCCATGAGGCACAGGGTCAGAGCTGATTTGCATATAGCCAGTGTCTAACCCAGGGTGGTGTGGAGTGCAAAAAAACGATGGATTTAGGCCCAGATCCTTGTACTGGGGTGAATGTATGACATTGTTCTACATTCTGTCCATCAACTGTGTTTTTTGCAATTTTCACCCCGAGTGGGCTGGATATACTCAGACGTGAGTCCCAGGCTCTTCACACCACTGGAGTCAAGCTGTCCAGGCTGAATGAAGGCTGATAGCCAGAAACCGGTCCTTGGATGCTTGATTCCGGTCTGGGAAAGACATGGCTTGGTAGTTCGGACTGGACTGTCCCCATGAGGCACAGGGTCAGAGCTGATTTGCATATAGCCAGTGTCTAACCCAGGGTGGTGTGGAGTGCAAAAAAAACGATGGATTTAGGCCCAGATCCTTGTACTGGGGTGAATGTATGACATTGTTCTACATTCTGTCCATCAACTGTGTTTTTTGCAATTTTCACCCCGAGTGGGCTGGGTATACTAAGACGTGAGTCCCAGGCTCTCCACACCACTGGAGTCAAGCTATCCAGGCTGAATAAAGGCTGATAGCCAGAAACCGGTCCTTGGATGCTTGATTCCGGTCTGGGAAAGACATGGCTTGGTAGTTCGGACTGGACTGTTCCCATGAGGCACAGGGTCAGAGCTGATTTGCATATAGCCAGTGTCTAACCCAGGGTGGTGTGGAGTGCAAAAAAATCCGATGGATTTAGGCCCAGATCCTTGTACTGGGGTGAATGTATGACATTGTTCTACATTCTGTCCATCAACTGTGTTTTTTGCAATTTTCACCCCGAGTGGGCTGGGTATACTCAGACGTGAGTCCCAGGCTCTCCACACCACTGGAGTCAAGCTATCCAGGCTGAATGAAGGCTGATAGCCAGAAACCGGTCCTTGGATGCTTTATTCCGGTCTGGGAAAGACATGGCTTGGTAGTTCGGACTGGACTGTTCCCATGAGGCACAGGGTCAGAGCTGATTTGCATATAGCCAGTGTCTAACCCAGGGTGGTGTGGAGTGCAAAAAAACCGATGGATTTAGGCCCAGATCCTTGTACTGGGGTGAATGTATGACATTGTTCTACATTCTGTCCATCAACTGTGTTTTTTACAATTTTCACCCCGAGTGGGCTGGGTATACTCAGACGTGAGTCCAAGGCTCTCCACACCACTGGAATCAAGCTATCCAGGCTGAATGAAGGCTGATAGCCAGAAACCGGTCCTTGGATGCTTGATTCTGGTCTGGGAAAGACATGGCTTGGTAGTTCGGACTGGACTGTTCCCATGAGGCACAGGGTCAGAGCTGATTTGCATATAGCCAGTGTCTAACCCAGGGTGGTGTGGAGTGCAAAAAAACCGATGGATTTAGGCCCAGATCCTTGTACTGGGGTGAATGTATGACATTGTTTTACATTCTGTCCATCAACTGTGTTTTTTGCAATTTTCACCCCGAGTGGGCTGCGTATACTCAGACGTGAGTCCCAGGCTCTCCACACCACTGGAGTCAAGCTATCCAGGCTGAATGAAGGCTGATAGCCAGAAACCGGTCCTTGGATGCTTGATTCCGGTCTGGGAAAGACATGGCTTGGTAGTTCGGACTGGACTGTTCCCATGAGGCACAGGGTCAGAGCTGATTTGCATATAGCCAGTGTCTAACCCAGGGTGGTGTGGAGTGCAAAAAAACGATGGATTTAGGCTCAGATCCTTGTACTGGGGTGAATGTATGACATTGTTCTACATTCTGTCCATCAACTGTGTTTTTTGCAATTTTCACCCCGAGTGGGCTGGGTATATTCAGACGTGAGTCCAAGGCTCTCCACACCACTGGAGTCAAGCTATCCAGGCTGAATGAAGGCTGATAGCCAGAAACCGGTCCTTGGATGCTTGATTCCGGTCTGGGAAAGACATGGCTTGGTAGTTCGGACTGGACTGTTCCCATGGGGCACAGGGTCAGAGCTGATTTGCATATAGCCAGTGTCTAACCCAGGGTGATGTGGAGTGCAAAAAAAATGATGGATTTAGGCCCAGATCCTTGTACTGGGGTGAATGTATGACATTGTTCTACATGCTGTCCATCAACTGTGTTTTTTGCAATTTTCACCCCGAGTGGGCTGGGTATACTAAGACGTGAGTCCCAGGCTCTCCACACCACTGGAGTCAAGCTATCCAGGCTGAATGAAGGCTGATAGCCAGAAACCGGTTCTTGGATGCTTGATTGCGGTCTGGGAAAGACATAGCTTGGTAGTTCGGACTGGACTGTTCCCATGAGGCACAGGGTCAGAGCTGATTTGCATATAGCCAGTGTCTAACCCAGGGTGGTGTGGCGTACAAAAAAAACCGATGGATTTAGGCCCAGATCCTTGTACTGGGGTGAATGTATGACATTGTTCTACATTCTGTCCATCAAATGTGTTTTTGCAATTTTCACCCCGAGTGGGCTGGGTATACTCAGACGTGAGTCCCAGGCTCTCCACACCACTGGAGTCAAGCTATCCAGGCTGAATGAAGGCTGATAGCCAGAAACCGGTCCTTGGATGCTTGATTCCGGTCTGGGAAAGACATGGCTTGGTAGTTCGGACTGGACTGTTCCCATGAGGCACAGGGTCAGAGCTGATTTGCATATAGCCAGTGTCTAACCCAGGGTGGTGTGGAGTGCAAAAAAACGATGGATTTAGGCCCAGATCCTTGTACTGGGGTGAATGTATGACATTGTTCTACATTCTGTCCATCAACTGTGTTTTTTGCAATTTTCACCCCGAGTGGGCTGGATATACTCAGACGTGAGTCCCAGGCTCTTCACACCACTGGAGTCAAGCTGTCCAGGCTGAATGAAGGCTGATAGCCAGAAACCGGTCCTTGGATGCTTGATTCCGGTCTGGGAAAGACATGGCTTGGTAGTTCGGACTGGACTGTCCCCATGAGGCACAGGGTCAGAGCTGATTTGCATATAGCCAGTGTCTAACCCAGGGTGGTGTGGAGTGCAAAAAAAACGATGGATTTAGGCCCAGATCCTTGTACTGGGGTGAATGTATGACATTGTTCTACATTCTGTCCATCAACTGTGTTTTTTGCAATTTTCACCCCGAGTGGGCTGGGTATACTAAGACGTGAGTCCCAGGCTCTCCACACCACTGGAGTCAAGCTATCCAGGCTGAATAAAGGCTGATAGCCAGAAACCGGTCCTTGGATGCTTGATTCCGGTCTGGGAAAGACATGGCTTGGTAGTTCGGACTGGACTGTTCCCATGAGGCACAGGGTCAGAGCTGATTTGCATATAGCCAGTGTCTAACCCAGGGTGGTGTGGAGTGCAAAAAAATCCGATGGATTTAGGCCCAGATCCTTGTACTGGGGTGAATGTATGACATTGTTCTACATTCTGTCCATCAACTGTGTTTTTTGCAATTTTCACCCCGAGTGGGCTGGGTATACTCAGACGTGAGTCCCAGGCTCTCCACACCACTGGAGTCAAGCTATCCAGGCTGAATGAAGGCTGATAGCCAGAAACCGGTCCTTGGATGCTTTATTCCGGTCTGGGAAAGACATGGCTTGGTAGTTCGGACTGGACTGTTCCCATGAGGCACAGGGTCAGAGCTGATTTGCATATAGCCAGTGTCTAACCCAGGGTGGTGTGGAGTGCAAAAAAAACGATGGATTTAGGCCCAGATCCTTGTACTGGGGTGAATGTATGACATTGTTCTACATTCTGTCCATCAACTGTGTTTTTTACAATTTTCACCCCGAGTGGGCTGGGTATACTCAGACGTGAGTCCAAGGCTCTCCACACCACTGGAATCAAGCTATCCAGGCTGAATGAAGGCTGATAGCCAGAAACCGGTCCTTGGATGCTTGATTCTGGTCTGGGAAAGACATGGCTTGGTAGTTCGGACTGGACTGTTCCCATGAGGCACAGGGTCAGAGCTGATTTGCATATAGCCAGTGTCTAACCCAGGGTGGTGTGAAGTGCAAAAAAACCGATGGATTTAGGCCCAGATCCTTGTACTGGGGTGAATGTATGACATTGTTCTACATTCTGTCCATCAACTGTGTTTTTTGCAATTTTCACCCCGAGTGGGCTGGATATACTCAGACGTGAGTCCCAGGCTCTCCACACCACTGGAGTCAAGCTATCCAGGCTGAATGAAGGCTGATAGCCAGAAACCGGTCCTTGGATGCTTGATTCCGGTCTGGGAAAGACATGGCTTGGTAGTTTGGACTGGACTGTTCCCATGAGGCACAGGGTCAGAGCTGATTTGCATATAGCCAGTGTCTAACCCAGGGTGGTGTGGAGTGCAAAAAAAACGATGGATTTAGGCCCAGATCCTTGTACTGGGGTGAATGTATGACATTGTTCCACATTCTGTCCATCAACTGTGTTTTTTGCAATTTTCACCCCGAGTGGGCTGGGTATACTAAGACCTGAGTCCCAGGCTCTCCACACCACTGGAGTCAAGCTATCCAGGCTGAATAAAGGCTGATAGCCAGAAACCGGTCCTTGGATGCTTGATTCCAGTCTGGGAAAGACATGGCTTGGTAGTTCGGAATGGACTGTTCCCATGAGGCACAGGGTCAGAGCAGATTTGCATATAGCCAGTGTCTAACCCAGGGTGGTGTGGAGTGCAAAAAAACGATGTATTTAGGCCCAGATCCTTGTACTGGGGTGAATGTATGACATTGTTCTACATTCTGTCCATCAACTGTGTTTTTTGCAATTTTCACCCCGAGCGGGCTGGGTATACTCAGACGTGAGTCCCAGGCTCTCCACACCACTGGAGTCAAGCTATCCAGGCTGAATGAAGGCTGATAGCCAGAAACCGGTCCTTGTATGCTTGATTCCGGTCTGGGAAAGACATGGCTTGGTAGTTCGGACTGGACTGTTCCCATGAGGCACAGGGTCAGAGCTGATTTGCATATAGCCAGTGTCTAACCCAGGGTGGTGTGGAGTGCAAAAAAACGATGGATTTAGTCTCAGATCCTTGTACTGGGGTGAATGTATGACATTGTTCTACATTCTGTCCATCAACTGTGTTTTTTGCAATTTTCACCCCGAGTGGGCTGGGTATACTCAGACGTGAGTCCCAGGCTCTCCACACCACTGGAGTCAAGCTATCCAGGCTGAATGAAGGCTGATAGCCAGAAACCGGTCTTTGGATGCTTTATTCCGGTCTGGGAAAGACATGGCTTGGTAGTTCGGACTGGACTGTTCCCATGAGGCACAGGGTCAGAGCTGATTTGCATATAGCCAGTGTCTAACCCAGGGTGGTGTGGAGTGCAAAAAAACGATGGATTTAGGCCCAGATCCTTGTACTGGGGTGAATGTATGACATTGTTCTACATTCTGTCCATCAACTGTGTTTTTTGCAATTTTCACCCCGAGTGGGCTGGGTATACTAAGACGTGAGTCCCAGGCTCTCCACACCACTGGAATCAAGCTATCCAGGCTGAATAAAGGCTGATAGCCAGAAACCGGTCCTTGGATGCTTGATTCCGGTCTGGGAAAGACATGGCTTGGTAGTTCAGACTGGACTGTTCCCATGAGGCACAGGGTCAGAGCTGATTTGCATATAGCCAGTGTCTAACCCAGGGTGGTGTGGAGTACAAAAAAAACCGATGGATTTAGGCCCAGATCCTTGTACTGGGGTGAATGTATGACATTGTTCTACATTCTGTACATCAACTGTGTTTTTTGCAATTTTCACCCCGAGTGGGCTGGGTATACTCAGACGTGAGTCCCAGGCTCTCCACACCACTGGAGTCAAGCTATCCAGGCTGAATGAAGGCTGATAGCCAGAAACCGGTCCTTGGATGCTTGATTCTGGTCTGGGAAAGACATGGCTTGGTTGTTCGGACTGGACTGTTCCCATGAGGCACAGGGTCAGAGCTGATTTGCATATAGCCAGTGTCTAACCCAGGGTGGTGTGGAGTGCAAAAAAACGATGGATGTCCGCTCAGATCCTTGTACTGGGGTGAATGTATGACATTGTTCTACATTCTGTCCATCAACTGTGTTTTTTGCAATTTTCACCCCGAGTCGGCTGGGTATACTCAGACGTGAGTCCCAGGCTCTCCACACCACTGGAGTCAAGCTATCCAGGCTGAATGAAGGCTGATAGCCAGAAACCGGTCCTTGGATGCTTGATTCCGGTCTGGGAAAGACATGGCTTGGTAGTTCGGACTGGACTGTTCCCATGAGGCACAGGGTCAGAGCTGATTTGCATATAGCCAGTGTCTAACCCAGGGTGGTGTGGAGTGCAAAAAAACGATGGATTTAGGCCCAGATCCTTGTACTGGGGTGAATGTATGACATTGTTCTACATTCTGTCCATCAACTGTGTTTTTTGCAATTTTCACCCCGAGTGGGCTGGGTATACTCAGACGTGAGTCCCAGGCTCTCCACACCACTGGAGTCAAGCTATCCAGGTTGAATGAAGGCTGATAGCCAGAAACCGGTCCTCGGATGCTTGATTCCGGTCTGGGAAAGACATGGCTTGGTAGTTCGGACTGGACTGTTCCCATGAGGCACAGGGTCAGAGCTGATTTGCATATAGCCAGTGTCTAACCCAGGGTGGTGTGGAGTGCAAAAAAACGATGGATTTAGGCCCAGATCCTTGTACTGGGGTGAATGTATGACATTGTTCTACATTCTGTCCATCAACTGTGTTTTTTGCAATTTTCACCCCGAATGGGCTGGGTATACTCAGACGTGAGTCCCAGGCTCTCCACACCACTGGAGTCAAGCTATCCAGGCTGAATGAAGGCTGATAGCCAGAAACCGGTCCTTGGATGCTTGATTCCGGTCTGGGAAAGACATGGCTTGGTAGTTCGGACTGGACTGTTCCCATGAGGCACAGGGTCAGAGCTGATTTGCATATAGCCAGTGTCTATCCCAGGGTGGTGTGGAGTGCAAAAAAACGATGGATTTAGGCCCAGATCCTTGTACTGGGGTGAATGTATGACATTGTTCTACATTCTGTCAATCAACTGTGTTTTTTGCAATTTTCACCCCGAGTGGGCTGGGTATACTCAGACATGAGTCCCAGGCTCTCCACACCACTGGAGTCAAGCTATCCAGGCTGAATGAAGGCTGATAGCCAGAAACCGGTCCTTTGATGCTTGATTCCGGTCTGGGAAAGACATGGCTTGGTAGTTCGGACTGGACTGTTCCCATGAGGCACAGGGTCAGAGCTGATTTGCATATAGCCAGTGTCTAACCCAGGGTGGTGTGGAGTGCAAAAAAAACGATGGATTTAGGCCCAGATCCTTGTACTGGGGTGAATGTATGACATTGTTCTACATTCTGTCCATCAACTGCGTTTTTTGCAATTTTCACCCCGAGTGGGCTGGGTATACTCAGACGTGAGTCCCAGGCTCTCCACACCACTGGAGTCAAGCTATCCAGGCTGAATGAAGGCTGATAGCCAGAAACCGGTCCTTGGATGCTTGATTCCGGTCTGGGAAAGACATGGCTTGGTAGTTCGGACTGGACTGTTCCCATGAGGCACAGGGTCAGAGCTGATTTGCATATAGCCAGTGTCTAACCTAGGGTGGTGTGGAGTGCAAAAAAACGATGGATTTAGGCCCAGATCCTTGTACTGGGGTGAATGTATGACATTGTTCTACATTCTGTCCATCAACTGTGTTTTTTGCAATTTTCACCCTAATCTTCACAGAGGCAGAAGTGACGAAGGCTCCCAATGCCCCTCCACCGGTGCCCTCGCTCTAAATACCGAGCAAGTACACAAACAGAAGGGAAAAGGGAAGTGGAAGAGAAAGAAGAGACAACTCCGTCTGACACTGTTCCTCTCGCTCGGCTCCCTGACTGTCTTCGTGTAGTTCACGGGAAGGAGGAAGATACCTAATGCACACAGGGACAGAAGATAAACAACTCTCTCCTAACACTCTAAACACCATATAAACCTTAACTGAGAGTTTCCTACCAGTATAAGAAAGAGTTATAGCCCCTCTTCTATGATTTTCTTGTGTAGTAAACTGACTCCCAACAGCTGTAAATGAACATACGGAATTAGTCTTTGACTATGCAAGGATAGGGAAACATCACTGGCTAACAATACTGGAATGCATTGTACCTGTATATCTGACGGGAGTTCCGTTAAACCTACTGCAACAATGTATACATATCAGTTCCGTATCTGAAGCGAGAGGTCCCACGAAGGTTCCAATTGCAGATAACAAACGCGCAAAAAGGAACAAGGAAGGGGAAAATTGGGGAGGAAAGGAAAAGGAGAAACGCAAGGGTAGCCTCAGTCAAGTCCTTGCTGGGGGGAAATAATGCTGCGGAGCTTGGCGAAATAAGCAATGCGTCTTACTTGAAGGTTGCACACTGTCCGTTGACTCTCGCTGCCTTTTGCACTTGCTCGAGGTTCAGAACTTCACTGCCAGTTCTGGTTGCGACTGCTTCGATACGGAATTCACGAAAACGTCAGATACCTCTCTGCACGCTTCCGGGGATATCCGTCCGGGCTCTGGACTCGTCGGAATTACTCTCTAGTAGAGTCTAAGAAAACTATGAATTTCTTCCTACGCACTAGGATTAAGTGCGGAGGAAACGCGAACTCAACTACTCTCTCCGGAATTCAGTTGAAGTGCGCCACGGAAAGCGCGCGCACCTGTTTTAACCATAAGTAATTGCTCAGGTGTGTTAAAAATGAACACTAGACTGCAAACAACTTGGTGGCCATCTTACAGAGTGCAATTCTTCACGCAAAGGTTTTCCCAAACATTTACCAAGCTAGGCTTGACAATAGTTCGAAACCTCCTCGTGACTTGATGTTTACTTTAACCCAATATAGAGGCAACCACCGGATTCCTGACAGTACCCCCTCTCAAAGACCGATTTATCGGTCCTGGCTTGTGGGGATGCTGTGAGTGAAATCTCTTCTGCAATTGAGGGGCATGAACATCTCTTGACGGTTCCCAAGACCTATCCTCAGGACCATACCCCTTCCAGTCAATCAGGTAGTAAAGCTGTCCCCTAGTGTATTTGGAATCTAAGATGCCCTTTACTATGTACTCTGGATGCCCATCTATGACCAGGGGTGCTGTAGGTTTCAGTAACCTAGTGTGTGGTGCAGCTTTCTTCAAAAGCGAGACATGAAAAACTGGATGAATTCCTAGACCAGGAGGTAAATTAAGTCTCACTGAAACTGGGCCTAACACTTGGTCAATCCGATTAGGACCAACATATCTGGGTTGAAATTTTCGATTTACTTTCAAATGAAGATGACGAGAGGATAACCAAACCTGGTCCCCCACCCGATATTCAGGGGCCTGTCTACAATGCTTATCTGCATGTTTCTTATAAAGATCTTTTGCCTTTAACAAATTGTTTTCCGCTGACTTATGGATGGAAGTCAAGTGTCTCATGAGCCCCTCCACAGCTGGTACCTCTACATCAATATAAGTCTGAAATGGATTCGGATGTCACCCATAGTTCAAGTAGAAGGGAGAATATCCAGTGGATATATTCTTAGCATTATTAAATGCGAATTCCGCCATCCACAACAACTTCGACCACTCTCCCCCTTGATCTAAAAGAAACGACCGAAGGTACTGTTCTAACTCTTGGTTCACACGCTCTGTCTGACCATCGGTTTCTGGGTGGTAACTAGTAGAATGTCTAACCTCCACTCCCAACGCTTGTAAGAATGCCTTCCAGAAATGGGACACAAACTGCGAACCCCTATCTGAAATGACTACCTTAGGGACGCCATGCAGTTTAACTATGTGGTCACTGAAGTGCTTAGCAAGCTCAGAAGTAGTGGGTATCCCAGTCAATGGTACAAAATGACTCATTTTAGTGAAGGTGTCAACCATAACCAGAATAGTATTGTACCCTTGACTAAGAGGTAGCTCAACAATTAAATCCATAGTTACAGTATGCCATGGACGGGAAGGTGTGGGCAAAGGTTGCAATAACCCCTGAGGTGCCTGCCTAGCGGGTTTACTACGAGCACAAAGCTCACAAGTCAGAACATATTGTTTTACTTGGGAGGACATACCAGGCCACCAAAAATAGCGCTGCAAAAAATCTAGGGTTTTAGCGATGCCTTTATGCCCTGCCAAAGGTTGATCATGACATTCTTTCATAGCTTGATTCTGTAGAGCCTCAGTGGGCAAATACAAGGTGTCCTTGAAATAGGGGAGATCATTTTGTATTCTTCTTTCAGGCCCTTGCGAAGCCCAAAGTGCCATCGCTTCAGGAGATAGTTCATTTCAAATCTCCTCATACATGCTGTCTATGGACATGGCACACACAAACTTGGTCTCAGGAATGATTGGCTGAGGATCCACTGCATGTTCCTGCTCCTCCGTTAGAATCCGAGATAGGCATCCGCCTTCCCATTTTTACTTCCGGGACGTTAAGTGATTACAAAGTCAAAGTCAGCAAAGTATAGGGACCAACGAAGTTGCCTAGTGGTGAGTGTCTTGGCTGACTTCAAAAATTGCAGGTTCTTATGGTCGGAAAAGACTGTCACAGTATGCCTTGCCCCTAATAAATAGTGTCTCCAATCTACAAAAGCATCCTTGACTGCCAATATTTCCTTTTCTGCAATAGTGTAATTAATCTCGGCCACACTCAATTTCCTGGATCGAAAGGCCACCGGATGCAACTGTTCAGTTTCCTTGTTGTAGTGTGTTTATATAGGGACCTGTATCGATACTCCAATTTCTGACCCTTGTCCGGTTATAAATCACTAATATCCTTACAACGGCACAGAAACCAGTTTCATAAATTAGTCATAGCGCATGCTGTCACATTAAGCAAGCACTATTCCTACAGCCCCCTAGAAAGCACACCGAGTTCTCTAAACAAACCAAGCCTCCAGCAAACCTGGGAAATCCCTGCTGCTATTGTTTTGATTTCGTTCGAGAACTCCTGTAAAGAATGTAAGAACGACCAGTTCTTAATTGACGTCTTATGTCCATCCTTACGTCAAACCCGGCACCTCTCAGGTATAAATATACCGACACTGCCCTAAGTAAAGACACGGTGGTGATGAGCTTGGAACAGCGACTACTTGCCGGAGAGCCCAGCTGATGCGAGAGCCCACGGACGCTGCCCCTCCCCTTTTGACGTGCTGAGGAAAAACGCTGCCTTTCCTCTTGCCGAGGAATCCAGCCTCCAGCGTTTCCAGCTTGCCCTCGCGGGTAACTGGGATACCGAGTCCTGAGAAAGAGTTACCAGCCCTCCTGCCTTCTAAATCCCAACTGAACTGACTAACCCCTTACAGAGAATTCTTGAGTCAGATTCTTGGCAAACCAAACTTAACTTAAACTGCTACTTACTCCTTCCCATGTATTAGGCTTAGGTCAGGTACACCGGGGTAGGAGTAGTTAGAAGCACCAGTTGAGTACGATTAGTCAATGTATATATGTATGTATATCTTTTATCCATTTCAAAGTAACATATGGCTAAGAAACCATATCAATGCTTTTACAGTATTATTTTATAATCCTGCTTTTACTGTATGCACTTTACTTAACTATCAGTATTACAATTGTAGCGATTCATTTCTCTTGTATGAGAAAAGAGACTGATCAATAAATAACACCTTTTATTGAAAACGCCCGTCTCTCCTTTTTCTCTGCAATCTGGTGAAACTAAGTATGCACGTATTGACTGAGTAAAATAGCTGTCTTTTGTTTTCACACGACTCTAGAGATATACTCTTGATTAGGGAGAGCAAAGTTGTCATGTTCTATGGTTGTCAGAAACTAAGGGGCATATTACCAAGAAATAGCGATATTTAACGCTAAGCAGGGTTAGCGGCAATAATTTTATCGCCGCGCTTCGATGATTTTTATCGCTGAGATACCTTGCTATTATCAAGGTTTATCTCAAAAGCGATAGAAATCATGTGAAATGCATGAATATCGCTGAAAATGTAGCGATATTCATGCATTAGCGACCAAATGCTCTTAGCCATGTTATCCACCTCCCATTGGATAACATGACTAAGAACTGGTCAGAGCAGGTGTTAGTTTTAGGCGATAGCGGGAATTTTTCCATCGCTACACCAGTGTTGGTAATAGGTTAGCGACTGCTTTCAGTCACTAACAGTTTGGCACGCCCACTTTGCATGTCATTAGCGATAAATATCGCTGACATGCAAAGCGGGCCCCAAACCGCTCGCTATCGCCTAAAAGCTGTCGCTAACATCAGTTAGTGACAGCTTGGTAATAAAGCGATAGAATTATCACCGCTTAGCGGCCGAAAATGGCCGCTAAACCGGCGATAATTCTATATCGCCACCCTTGGTAATATGCCCCAAAATCCCTTCTTGTCTATCCAGGGAGGTTAAACTCCTCCTCGCCTATTCGAGAAAGTTTCTAGTGAACTCTGAGCTAGCTGGCACACAAAACTTAAGTCTAATATCATCAGTAAAAGACCTAGTTAACCTCAGTCCTACGTCTACACCACTGAAGATATTATTCCAATGCGCAGAGCCTATTGGGAATATAGGAACTACACTACATGGCGCCCAACGTTTGGTAAGGCGATAAAACTAACGCAAGGCATTAGAGTAACTCAGTCGTGCTTTTTCACACAGACCTTTTCTCCCATAAATACTCCAAAGACGTCTGGAGTGGGTCAAAGGTTAAAAATCCGCCAAACTTAGTAGGAGGAGACTCCTATGTATGTTTTTTGGTTTATTCAACGTTGAAGGATACAGTGTTCCAAAATATTGTGCACCTAATCTTTGTTTCCTTGAAAACTTGATCTGCAACGAAAAACCTTCCTGTCAGTAAAATGTCAGACGGTGAAGGAGATAGGGAAACAGCTAGATTAGCACCTCAACTCCTAGCGGATGACACAAGTCTCCTACAGCAAGACCCGGATGCAATACTCATCCCGGTCAGCATAAGAAAAACTATAACACTTAAACTTATAGAAAATGGACTAACACCAAGAGGTGGTACAGTCATATTCGTAATTGAGGCACACGAATGTCGGCAGACAGAGGTATTCTATTCATGGATAAACTTTCCAGCAGCAAACGCTGTTACAAAAGAGTTCCACTATTACAAAATAGAGGAACCGCCGGATGAGTACACTCCTTTCGAGGAGGTGGAAATCCCATTAAAATACCAAGAGCACCTGCTCTGGTTTAAAGGCGCCCTAAAATATAATGATCACATCACCAGGCTCGGTCCACTAGGTAGACCAGGAGCAACGTGGCCGGTTCTAGCCAGCTACACACCACATCCAGGCATTGAAAAAATGTCAATACCAGAACTTTTAGTACAGCTAAACCAACTGATTAAAATACACAGACCATTAGTCCAATATGTAATGCGGACTTCAACAGTCCAACCAGCTATTAAAATTGCACAGCAGACCCCTCATCAGGGGAACACAAATAAAATCACACCACAGAACATACAGTCCTGTCTAGGCAAAGTACCCATTAAACGGGAACAAATTCCATTCTGGTTAGCACAAAAAATCACTCAAATAGAGGCGGTATTTCCGGATACTACCCCTACTGAGAAACACAGAATTCTGACTATCTGCCTTCCAATGGGGATCGCACCACATGTGGAGGACTGTGACACTTGGGGCACAGTCTTTGCTTCCATTTACACAAAAACACATGGTGTTCCGTCCATGGCGGTAATACCAGATGTGCTAAAACAGATTCAAAATGAATACGGTGCAGAACCTGCTTTAACTTTGGGTATGAAATTACTGACAGACTTCAAGCAGGTCTCAGCTTTATTGTTATCCAACATAAAAGGAGAAGCAGCATATGTGGCGATCCGTCAGAAGTTGAAAGAAACAGATATAGCAGAACTACCATTTGAACTTGCCAGAATCATAGAAAAATCCTATGAAGAACTAGGAAGAGATAGTTTGGGTGGAAAACCAGTGAAACCCCAACTAACTGAAAATCCTGAAAAGGTATTTATTAAAAATAATCTAACAGCTCCAAAAAAGAACTGGGATGGAAATAAACAAGCCACTCCCAAAAAGAAAAAAGATTCCAGTCCAGAGGAAGGTCTCCTCGGCGGAGAGAGAGATCTCCGGACCAAGGACACAAGTCTCCCCAGAGGGAGCCCTCTGAGAAAAAATACAACCTTAGAAATAGGGATAATTTGAAGAAACCTGATAGATATCAAGATATTGATACACGTCCCTCTCGATCTTTTCAGACTTCCTTGCAGAAATCGGAAAGAAGAGGACGGTCAGAACAAAGGGAAGAGCACTTCAAGTCCAAAGACAAGGAACCTGCTCATCAAAGTAAAAAGTTACAATTTCCAAAAAAGAAGGTAGCCAGTATTAAAGTAATCAAACATGCCGAGGATCCTGAGGACACAGCTGAAAAACGGAGAGTGGGCTCAGACAATGCTAGACAGCGCAGCAGAAGTGAGCATAGCTCGCAAGATCCTGATGAATCATCTGGAGACAGTGGACACGAATGAATACATTCAGGTGGAAACTGCAGACACCAGAGTTAGCAAACCTCATAAAATATACGAAATAACATTACGTATAGAGGGAGATAAGACTAGGAAAATAAGGGGTCTATTTTGGGATAATCTCTCCAAAGGCTATGACATCCTTTTAGCTGAAAAAGACTGGCCACCAGAGTTTGTCAGGGAGTGCCCTCATGGCGAAGAAATGATTATGCCTGCCTTCTCAAATCACATTCCAATACATAAAAAATATACACTTGCAAGAAAGTGGGCAGTAGCCCAAGCTCCTGCATTATATAAAAACCATGTGGGATGGGATGAGGAATCTTTTCCTCACAAAATCCAGTTAAAATCACAACCAACTGCACAGAGGCAATACCCAATTAAGCAAGAAGCTAAAAAACAGGCCAGGGAGATCTTAGATCAACTTGAATACCAGGGGGTGATTGAAACATGCACCTCACAAATGAACAATCCTTTGTTTCCTGTCTCCAAACCAGATGATTCATATCGTATAGTTTTGGACTACAGACACCTTAACTCATGTTGCAAAACCTTTGCAGTACAAAACTCACACAGTGCAGCACTAATGAATAACATTTTGTGCAAAAAATACAAAACAACATTAGACATTTCTAATGGATGCTTTTGCCAAAATATAGCACCTGAAAGCAGATATTTGACCGCTTTCTCAATAAATGGAGCTCAGAAAAATTTCTGTTGTTTACCACAGGGGTTCAAGAACAGCCCAGGATTATTCTCAGCGAGAGTAACAGAGTTACTACAAATATATGATGATGAGGCATTATCTTATGTCGATGACATCTATCTAACAGATGATGACTTGGATACTCACTTGAAAAGAGTGAACACCATAATACTTGGGTTCGCAGCAGAGGGTTACAAATTCAACTTCAAAAAGTCAAGAATTGCCCATCTAACTGTCCTGTTTTTAGGATATGAATTATCAAGTGAAGGCAAAAGCCTGGCAGACAATTTCCTAGAGAAATGTGCCGTAATCCAAGCACCAAGAACGCTGAAAAACTTACAATCAATTCTAGGTTTCCTGAATTTCGGTAGAACGTACATTCTAAATTATGCAGAGAGAGTTAAACCTCTCTATGACCTAATAAGACCAGATTTTAAAACAATCAATTGGACTCAAAAACACACAGAAATTTTGAGATCATTGCAAACAGACATGTTAACTAAAACAAAATTGCAAACACGCGATAACACACGCAACCTTGTAATCCGAGTCATCCCAGGAAGATGCGGATTCACATACCTGACCTCTAATGAGGGAGAAACGGTACCAATAGCTTACAAATCACATTTGTACACAGAAGCTGAAAAAACATTCAGCATTAAAGATAACATTGTACATATGGTTCAAACAGCTGTAGCAAGAGAAAGAGACCAAGCTGACGGCAGACGGATTACAGTCAGGACAGCAGAATCAGCCTTTGAGGCATTAACAAGCCCATGTAATTTACCTACTATGGCATTAAATCCAAAATGGATACAATGGGAAAATTCTCTTGCTACAGACGGAGTGAAATACTATTTTGACCCGGAAATGAAAAAATAAAAAAATCTAGAATATGAATGAGAATACCCTCTGCCAATCGACATTCTGCCCATACGACAGTACGCCTGTGTAATATATACAGACGGACATGCACAACCCTCAGTTAGGGGAAAACAAGCCTATAACGCCACGTGCGAAATTGTTAAATACGTGTGGCGCGGAGAAAAATTGAGACCTCTGGTAACTAAAACACATTCAGTGGAAAATAATTCAGAACAACAAACTGAAATAATAGCATTAAAAATGGCGCTAGATAATGCCGATCGCGAATTCCCGACACTAATAGTGTGCGAATCATATTACTGCGTCAAATCATACAATAAAGATTTGCAGAACTGGGTTCAAAACGATTACAAAGATGACACAGGTGCCACAATAAAGCAAAAATCGCTTTGGGAACAAGTAGTTCTTTTACAGAAAGAACTACCAAAGACTCACGTGATACATTCATTGAGTCATGAACGTGATGGCGTTCACGTTCCAGGGAATTTATTGGCTGAGACAGCCAAAGCGGAAGCAACTAAATCGGCTTACATAGCTACAAAAAAGCGTTCAGGAAAATACATTGACGGGGAAACAATGCTGGCGGTGAAAACGTCATCAAAAGGCGACTGCTCAGCGCTACCCATCACCTATCCACTCAATTATACATACATAATCGATGCAAACTCCGTTCCTTTTTCTCAAATCCCTGGAGTGGGGGATAGAGTAATTCCAAACACGAACAGGAGAATATTGTTAATAGCAGACGCACATATGGGTGAGGGTCTTAGACACCTTAAGCTAAAGAATTCTCTGGAAGAACTGCAATCCACATACTGGTGGCCAGGAATGAGCCTGCAACATCACATATTTGCAAAAAACTGTCCAAACTGCAACAGAGATCGCAGTGGCGACCGAGACGGTGTTTTGCCATGGCGTTTCGCTCAAGATGGGATTAAACAATAAATATATAAAACCAGTATGATTAATGCGTCAAATTAACATATAGAGACTATCATCACTTAAAATGTAGACCCCAGCTCTCGGCTGACGTCTGAACTGTTATAAAAAGATTTGCGAGTCTATAATGGCATGTACGCAATTGGCATGCTACATTCTGACCATTGCCCTGCTTTTTAGCTCTCGAGCTTATGGGGGGGGCATGGCCAGCATGGGCATTGCATTGTGGGACTCTTATCACTTCCTTCCTGAGGGAAACGGGATGGTGTAAAGAAAAAACCAAGGCATAGAGCAATCTATAACGGCGAAGGTATTAGGTTCGGGAGCTGGATGGGTCAAACATTTAATAAGTGTCCAACATAGTCTTAATAATCTGCCAAGAAATTCTCTGAGAGGTCTCAGTCCGTACAAATTATTGTTTGGGACTAGAATGTTAATCCAGGACCTCGATAGTCAAACTTCAGTGGTTAAAGAGAAATGCTTTGATATCAAAGATCGTTTGGCTATTTTACAGGACTTAAATGAAACAAGAAAAGACCTGAGCAACATAAAGTTTAAACAACAGCCAACAACCACTGAAGAAAAACCACCTGTCCCAGCAAGGCCTGTCTGGATTCCAAAAATCGGGGATCTGGTCAGAGAGAAAATAACTGTGAAGAAGGAATTTGGGCCTTCTTACAGAAAGGCAGTACGTGTCTTAGCTATCAACGGAACAAGATCAGTTGTACTACCGCCCCTTGCTGGTAAAAAGGAGAACCGAGTTGTATCCATCGACCTGGTTAAACCCCAATCATGTGGCCGATAATAAGTAGTAGGCCAAGTGGACTCCCAAGAAATAGCAGAACACCAAAGTTTGCTACAAACACAGAGGTTCAAACTGAGAGACTAATCACATTTGATAAACCTACAGTGAATCAACAAGGACTATGCAACAAAGCCATGGAACTTAAACCTCTTGAAACCCAAATCCAAATCTTACATCAAGAAACACCAGTCTACAATTATGTAACCACTGACTATGCTAATGCAACAAAGAAAATTCCAAAAACAAAAAGAAATCCAGAAGCAATTGAAACAATTGACAGAACTGCATCAGGCTATTTCATCAACTTCGATGACTTTTCTCAGGATCCGAGCGAACCTGAGGAACTGCCGACACCATCAAAGACTTTTAAAGACAAAGCAAAATAACTCTTTCATCAACTACAAGAAACCTATCTGATTTCTCCATGGATTGAATTTTGGGTGGCACAAGGTGTATTTGTCCTCATACTTTGGCTCATCCTGGTACTATACTTGGGACATTTCATTGAGGGAAAATATGTCCCAATGGACACAGCAAGTCAGAAAATCAACTTGGTCCTGAAACCACACAAGTCTTCACACAACGAGAAAAGAGAACTTTCTTCAGTAAACTTCACAGCCAATCCTATACCCGGTGGGGTAGCATGGGACAAAACTGATTACGAAAGCTATGGCCCTGTTGAGCTCCTGAAGTATCCTCATCAATTCAAGATTTCATTAAGTGACTTTGTAAAATCAAGCACATTCGCTGATGATTGGGACTTTGAAAGTATTAATGATATGATGTCAGATCTAGTGATGTCAGCTAAATTTACAGAACATGGTTATTTATCTAATTATGACCAGATGTACTGTTACAACCACTATGGTTACCATTATCTGCATAAATCGGCTCAACCTAGAAATGTTTTTAATTATAACCACTGGGAACATTGTGCAACTCCACCAAAAGGCAGTTCGAAAACATTTTATGAAAAATTCCATATTTCTCAGGGTTTAACACAAGTAATGCAGAAACTTTTTATTTCAAACTGTTAAATAAGACAGGAATGAAAGCCATGCTTACAAATACAAAATTAATCTATTCAGAGACATTTTTTGACAAAATGAATACATTCGGTTTTGATTTCTGGAACAATAACATTGAAACAAAAACAATCTGGGGTACAAGAGATTGGCAGGTCAAATGTATAGAATCATTGTTTAGAGCCTGCATGATCCCAGAACAAATTATATTCTTGAATGACACAATTCAACAGACAACCTGTTTTGGCCTAGCCAAAATTAAAGACTTAAACAAACCGTCTATTCCAAAACCAACACCTGACAGTAATAAAACTACAGATGATGAGATAGACGTATCCCATATTTTAAACCAAAACAGAACACATCCTGATTGGAAAAAATGGTTGATCTGGCCCACAGACACGAATAACTGTCAAGATAGATTCCTGAACAAAAAACAGGGGTTCACATTAACCAGGCCAGACCCTAGATACTCCCAGCAACAACATCCAGGGATTGTAACTACATACTGTTAGGAATTAACATTGACTTGTGTGCTTCATTCTGGTTCTTGCACTTAATGCGACCCCTTAGCGTCAAAACCCGTACTTTCCTGACGCTCCCTAAGCGGAATAAGGAGGAGCAGAGCCCTCCCATCTTTGCTTGGCTTACTTTCCGGTGACCACGCCCCCTTCCCACTTCCTGGTTCCTGTTCAAGTTGTTTGCTGGCGTCGGAGGGCTCTGCTGGAGCTCTGTCTTCTTGACGCTCTGCTACCTGATTCCTGACCCTCTGCCACTTGTATTCTACTCTGTGAGTGTGCGTGTGGAGTCTGTATGTAAAGCGGTATTCTTCGCCGCTTTTTTTCTTAGTGAACGCGACGCCCTGCTATTCCTCACGCATTTTGCGGGCGTATTTCGGTTCACTCTCTGTTATAACCTGGTTTTACAGCCATTGGTACCTCCTTTAGTTTTTTTCCTTTCTTTATTGGGCTTCCTCTTGAGTGTGAGCGCTCCGCCCTATCCTCCTAGGGGCCGGGTGTCTCACCTCCTGAGTGGGTGCTGCTCCGCTGTACTCGCCCCCTGTGCAGCCGGTCGGTGCCCCTCACTCCTGTTCTGTTTGTTGTTAGTTTTTGTTTGGTGTTTGGTGTAACTGCTCCGCTGGTCTGCGCCCCCCTTTAGTTAGCCGGCCGGTTCACCTCACCTACCCTTGCACTTGGAGTGCGTCCGAAGGGTGTTGCGTCCTTCGCGAGTCCTTCCTTGGACCCCACCCTGGCTCCTGGACTCATCGTTGACGCTTGCCCGATCTACAATTGGGGTAAGATCCATGATTGTTCACACTTGTCAATGTTTTATGGTGTCTACAGTAAGCATAGGGATTGTGTCTATTCATAACCTGCTCTTTGTTTCCTAGCCTGGACCATCCCCGGAGACGCCTTTTCTACTATTCTGTTACCCCTCGTATGAGGAGAGTGGTGGACACTCCTTGGGTAAATTCCCTCATACTTTTAGGAGACAGTAGATCGGAGTGTCGTATAACTTGTTAGCGCATTCCTACTGCTGTGTCTTGGAGGTGTGGGGATTCTTCTTCGCTCCCGTGGAAGTTGGCCCTTCTCCTAACACATACAGTGTAGGTAAACTCTGCCTCGAATGGCTACGAACATCCACACTGGCAGAAATTAAGCAACACTTAACTTTACTTAAAGAAGGTGCTGACTTGCGTGATTTCATTATGGGACCACACAAACAGCGTCAAAAACGTTTCATAGCGGCCTCTATATATGCAGCTTACAACGAAGCTTGGAAAGTAACTCAAATTGAAACAGCAGAGAAAATACGGGAAATTGACCGTGTTAATTTGGAAAAATCACTTTCTGTTGTGGACAATGGGTTAATGACTCTGTCTTCCAGAATATAATCACTGGACAGTATTGTATCATCTGCAATTGATATAATAGAGCAAGACTTACTGATGTTACAACACGGTCAGTCCCAATTGCGTTCTATTGTACAGCTTGGCTGGACGTTACAAAATCTGCGTTCAGGCTACGTGCCTTGGCGTCTAATCAACACAACGTCATTATTCGGTATCTTTAACCTTACTGATACACAAATCAGCTTGGCACAATTGGTGCAGAGTATACAATTCTGAGCATTGAAAAACTTGAGAGATTACCATTGACAATGTCAGAACGACCTGTCATTGAATGGATAATACATGGAATCATAACTATTCCGATAACGACTTCCCAATTTCGATACTGCCAGAAATATATACAGGCAGGCCAGTATGAAAGGTTGGGTAAAGGATACATTAAGTCAACATGGAACCTACCTTATACACACACATGTTATAGTGAAAAAGGACAGAGTGTATTTCTTATTGGTAACAATTGTGAAAAATCACTAAGTGGTATACTTCTGTGTCAGGGTATATGTTTACATGGGGCCTGTGAGGGGACTTCAAATAACCTTTCATGTCACCAGCTCGGCACACCTGCAACAAAAATAGAACCATTCTTTAGAAGACTTTCTAACGGGAGTTACATTCTAATTGTAGATCACAGATGTTGTGGCTTACTGCCAGGAAAACCTTATCTAGTAAGCGTGAGTTCCATGGTCACTTGCTGTGAGCAAGTATTGTTCCCAAATGAAACTCCAGACAGGGATGGAAAAATTTGGCCCAGTTTGAAAATCTCTTCTATTCGAATTGATACTTTAAGCAGAATGAAGACTGTGCTCCAACAGACGCCAGTTCACTTGACGTCATCAAAAGAAACATATGATCTCCAAGTTGCAAGGACAACGGGAGAGATACATGCATTGTTATCAACAAATTGCCCCCTACACTTCGCAGAAATGCTAAGCCAAATCTTAAATATTTCTGATACAAATGGTCCATTTTTTCGGGACTGTTGACTCCATTCAAAGCAGTCCTGGGAATATTTCCCGATTTCATCCATTCTGTCTTTGGCGGACTTCCACTCCTGTTGGGACTCGTAGCAGGCATCTTATTTTTGCTACTCCTGCTTCGTTATGACAAGCCATGTCACAGACAAGACTCCAACAACAATGGAAGAAACGATCCTAGCTATACGCTATCGGGACCACATAACTAAAGTCCTTGAATTAGCCCGGCTAAGAGATCTGAATATGACCTGGTTTCTTTCGTTCAGACCCATATGGCAGAATTGTGTCTTACCTGTATTGAGATGCATGCTATGCGGCGAGGAATGCGTGTTGGACACATGTATTACACTACAATCAGAAGTACCATTGGATGCAGATACTTTGTTGGGTCCAGTAAAGGCTCATGCATTGTGCTGTCCCCAGCGGCTACCTATCCTGATGACGGCATTCGTGGAGACTTCACCACTATGATTGAAGGGTAGTGAAGTACAGGATGAAAGCAGCATCAACCAGGTACGGCCTTCTGTAAGCAATGCTGATCAAAACATCACTGAAAGCGAACATGCGCACGACTGCATGGTAGCGACATTTTCCAACTTGGTCGAACTTTCACCTGAGGCAGTAAACTGTTTTTTTTTAAAATCTGTCTGAAATGATGTTTTCACCAGAACAGAGAGAGTGACTATAAGCAAACGTGCACACAACGTTCCCTGAACTCTGAATTTTGCCTTCAGCTTTAAAAACAAATCTACTGACAATTTTTTCCTTCTTCACTGAAAAACGAAAACTTTTTCCCAAATCCAAAATATTTACCTTCTGGCACTTATCTTCTGCTTAAAGTAGAACTATACTTAGAGAACAGAGCTTCTATTCTTAGGAACTCTAGAGACATTAATTTACCTCAGCCTCTAGCATATTTACGAGTAAATGTATTTATATGTGATGAAGTGGTCTCGCACTTTTTCTTCTGTATTAAGAGCCATTTCATGTTTTATTTTCGCAAATCATTCATGCTGAGATAAATTGTGCATCCTTTTTTTGAATGATTACACTGCTTGAATGCATACAGTACCTGTACTCATTTTCGTGTATTTCGATATGCCTATTTTCAAATGCAAAAAATGTATTTTGGGGTGGTTCGGTATACACATGCACTATTAGTTATGTTTACTATTGATTAGGTTAGTAAATATGGACATGAATTCGTGGAGTGGGTGTAGTGTGTTTATATAGGGACCTGTATCGATACTCCAATTTCTGACACTTGTCCGGTTATAAATCACTAATATCCTTACAACGGCACAGAAACCAGTTTAATAAATTAGTCATAGCGCATGCTGTCACATTAAGCAAGCACTATTCCTCCAGCCCCCTAGAAAGCACACCGAGTTCTCTAAACAAACCAAGCCTCCAGCAAACCTGGGAAATCCCCGCTGCTATTGTTTTGATTTCGTTCGAGAACTCCTGTAAAGAATGTAAGAACGACCAGTTCTTAATTGACATCTTATGTCCATCCTTACGTCAAACCCGGCACCTCTCAGGTATAAATATACCGACACTGCCCTAAGTAAAGACACGGTGGTGATGAGCTTGGAGCAGCGACTACTTGCCGGAGAGCCCAGCTGATGCGAGAGCCCACGGACGCTGCCCCTCCCCTTTTGACGCGCTGAGGAAAAACGCTGCCTTTCCTCTTGCCGAGGAATCCAGCCTCCAGCGTTTCCAGCTTGCCCTCGCGGGTAACTGGGATACCGAGTCCTGAGAAAGGGATACCAGCCCTCCTGCCTTCTAAATCCCAGGTACTGAACTGACTAACCCCTTACAGAGAATTCTTGAGTCAGATTCTTGGCAAACCAAACTTAACTTAAACTGCTACTTACTCCTTCCCATGTATTAGGCTTAGGTCAGGTACACCGGGGTAGGCGTAGTTAGAAGCACCAGTTGAGTACGATTAGTCAATGTATATATGTATGTATATCTTTTATCCATTTTAAAGTAACATATGGCTAAGAAACCATATAAATGCTTTTACAGTATTATTTTATAATCCTGCTTTTACTGTATGCACTTTACTTAACTATCAGTATTACAATTGTAGCGATTCATTTCTCTTGTATGAGGAAAGAGACTGATCAATAAATAACACCTTTTATTGAAAACGCCCGTCTCTCCTTTTTCTCTGCAATCTGGTGAAACTAAGTATGCACGTATTGACTGAGTAAAATAGCTGTCTTTTGTTTTCACACGACTCTAGAGATATATTCTTGATTAGGGAGAGCAAAGTTGTCATGTTCTATGGTTGTCAGAAACTAAATCCCTTCTTGTCTATCCAGGGAGGTTAAACTCCTCCTCGCCTATTCGAGAACGTTTCTAGTGAACTCTGAGCTAGCTGGCACACAAAACTTAAGTCTAATATCGTTAGTAAAAGACCTAGTTAACCTCAGTCCTACGTCTACACTACTGAAGATATTATTCCAATGCGCAGAGCCTATTGGGAATATGGGAACTAAACTACATTGTGACGTTGGGACAGGACCCCTCCGATGGCTTGATCCGAAGTGTCTGCTTCCAAAAAGAATGGCTCCGCTGGATCAGCATGCAGTAGAATGGGAGCCGTGGTGAAACTCTTTTTGAGAAGGGCGAAGGCTTGCTCCGCTTCGGCTGACCATTGAAATTTTGCTCCCTTCTTGAGTAAACGTGTAATAGGTACAATTAATTGGGAGAACCCCTGGATGAAACGTCGGTAAAAGTTAGCGAAACACAAAAATCTTTGAATTTCCTTTACGTTCTTGGGGGATGGCCAACTCTCCACTGCCAACACCTTCTTGGAATCCATGGTTATTCCCTGAGGGGAAAGAATAAACCCCAGGAACTCCTCGCTGGGTGAGCTGAAGACACATTTTTCAAGCTTAACGTAGAGGTGATGGGAACGGAGATGACTAAGTACCATTCTTACATGCTCTGGATGCTGCTGTGGATCTTGGGAGAAGATCAAGATATCATCCAAGTAAATCACCGCAATCTTATCAATGAGATCTCCCATCATATCATTGATGAAATGCTGGAACACAGCTGGAGCATTACAGAGCCCAAAGGGCATCACACAATACTCGAACAATCCAAATTTGGTTCGAAAGGCCGTTTTCCACTCATGACCTGCCTTCATTCGAACAAGATGGTATGCCCCCCTAAGATCCAATTTCGTAAAGATTCGAGCTTCCTTTATCTGATCCAAAATGACCGAAATCAATGGAAGAGGGTAACGATTCTTCACTGTCACTCGATTTAGAGCATGATAGTCTATACACGTTCTCAAAGTGCCCTCCTTTTTAGAAATAAAAAATAAAGGAGACGACACCGGAGACTGTGAAGGTCGAATGAACCCATTGGCAAGGTATTTATCCAAATACTCCTTTAGATGGTGATCAAGAGAGTGATCAAGAAAGTCCTTCCCCTCCTCTGCTTCGAGGCCAAACAGATAATTATACAGGGCCTTATCCAATCCCGTTTGGATTTTAATAACGCCCTATACCTGGGAGCCCCGGACTACACCCTACAGAAGCTCCAACGCACCCAAAACTGTGCTGCCAGAGCACTATTGGGCATCCCCCGGAGGACCTCAGTGAGAACCAGCTTGAGGACCCTGCACTGGTTACCTATCAGGGACAGAGTAAGATTCAAATCGCTCTGCATTGCTCACCAGACTTTCTGGGAAACGGGCCCAGACATTAATCGACCCCTGATTTCTCCCTATAGGCCGAATAAATCCCTCCGCTCTTCTACAGCATTCCTGGCTGAGATCCCCAGAACTCGCAGAGCTAGAGCGGGAGGACGCTCCTTCTCGTATAACGTTTCCAAACTCTGGAACTCACTCCCTCTGCAGCTAAGGAACAACCCCAACCTGACCACTTTTCGTAAACAGCTAAAAACCCTGCTGTTTAATGCCTAGCAAAATACCTCAAGAGGGCCCCATCTGTTTTCAGCGCCTGGACGCCTCAGGGCAACTGTAGCGCTTTATAAGTCACATTTTCATTTCATTTCATTTCATGGCAGTTCTCAGCCTCAGTCAAGGCATAAATGCGACTGCAAGGAAGGACGGATCCAGGTTCCAGATCTATGGCGCAATCATAAGGACGATGTGGAGGCAATTGCTCGGCTTCCACTTCACTAAAGACTTCTTGAAAGTCTTGGTACTCTGCTGGAATCTCCACAGTACTTATCACTCCGATAGATTCGCCTCCGTAGGATAACAGGGACGCTTGAGAAGGTTCTCTTGAATCTTTAACTGTACAATAGCAATTTTCGGAACAAAAGGTTGATCTTATTTCCACAGTTCTGTTTTCCCAATCAATGGTAGGGTTATGCATCGCTAACCAAGGTAATCCTAGAATAAGTTGAAATTGAGGTGCATCGATGAGATTAAATTGCAAAACTTCCCGATGTCCATCGGCCTGGATAAGTTCCAACGGCTCTGTGTGACTGATAATTGGACCAGACGATAAATTGGTACCCGTCGACTACACGCACCAGTTCACTTTTTTCTTTTAAAATAGCACAAATGCCCATGCGCTGAGCATACTTGAGATCACAGAAGTTGCCAGTAGCACCTGAATCAATCATAATAGCTCCTCCCAGAATCTGATGTTTACGGAATTTAATTGTCATGTGAAGAATCAAATGCGGAGCTAAAGCCTGCAAGGTATT
The DNA here is from genome assembly GCF_964261635.1 of Lissotriton helveticus. Classification (NCBI taxonomy): domain Eukaryota; kingdom Metazoa; phylum Chordata; class Amphibia; order Caudata; family Salamandridae; genus Lissotriton; species Lissotriton helveticus. The sequence continues at coordinate 3,081,073 of NC_136061.1, read as the reverse complement.
AATTATTTGATGAGTTTCTGAGATCGTTTTGTCTTCTTGCGCCACCAGAGCGATCTCGTCTACTGGTGGTTTTGGGCGTTTCCCTTCACCGGGAACTTTGGCCTCTTTGGACACTCTTTAACAAAATGGCCACTGATACCACAGTACAAGCACAGCTTCTTAACCCGGCGTTGTTCCTTTTCTTCTTTACTTAGTGGCCCACGAACTGTTCCAATCTGCATAGGTTCCCCTTCAGAAGTAGATCCTGACGAGTTTTCCGCTTCAGGGCGAGTTCTATCGAAACGAGGGATGTTCCACTTGGATTCCTTTCTTCTTTCTCCCTTCCGTTCCGACCAACGAAAATCTATCTCCAACACTAAATCTACTAGAGCAGATAATTCCGTTAGATGGTTGGGAATTTGTGCCAAGGTATCTTTGATTTCATCCCTCAACCCTCGATAAAAAAGGGCGGCTCGTTTCTCTTCGGGCCAATTATTTTCAACTAAGAGCTTATTAAACTGTGTTAAATATGTCACCAAGTTCTTGGAACCCTGACGTAGTTCCAGCAGCTCATTATCAGTGGCCTGGGAAATTCTCCGTCTATCAAAAATTCTCAAAAATTCAGTTTTAAATAAGTCATAATCATACAGAAAGGGCTCATCCTTGGACACTAATGGCATTGCCCAGTTTGCTGTATCTCCACCCAAGTAAGACAAAATAAAAGCCACCTTAGATTTAGCATCGGGGAATAAATTGGCTCGACACATAAAGTGTAATGAACATTGTGTCAAAAAAAATTGGGCTTTTTGTGGATCCCCATAAAACCTTTCTGGGGCAGCTAAAGGAATAATCGGGGAGACAGAATGTATAACCTGTGCTACCGCCTGCTGATTAGCTTGAAGCGAGGTGGGAATAGGAGGAGCAACAGGATTACCCAAAACCAAACCTTCAACCTTCTGTGTTAACAAATGTGTTTCCTGTCGTGAAGCGACTAACTCATGTCTCAAAGTCCTGTTTTCCTCTCTAACTGAACCTATTTCCTTCTGAATGCCCTCTAATATAGCACCTAACGCCTTTAGGGGTAAGCCTTCCGCTATTCTACCGGGTGAAGAAACTACGTGGGCACTTCAATCTGTCGAGGTGCTCCAATCTTCACGGAGGCAGAAGTGACGAAGGCTCCCAATGCCCCTCCGCCAGTGTGCTCGCTCTAAATACCGAGCAAGTACACCAACAGAAGGGAAAGGGGAAGTGGAAGAGAAAGAAGAGACAACTCCTTCTGACACTGTTCCTCTCGCTCGGCTCCCTGACTGTCTTCGTGGAGTTCACAGGAAGGAGGAAGATACCTAATGCACACAGGGACAGAAGATAAACAACTCTCTCCTAACACTCTAAACACAATATAAACCTTAACTGAGAGTTTCCTACCAGTATAAGAAAGAGTTATGGCCCCTCTTCTATGATTTTCTTGTGTAGTAAACTGACTCCCAACAGCTGTAAATGAACATACGGAATTAGTCTTTGACAATGCAAGGATAGGGAAACATAACTGGCTAACAATACTGGAATGCATTGTACCTGTATATCTGACGGGAGTTCCGTTAAACCTACTGCAACAATGTATATATATCAGTTCCGTATCTGAAGCGAGAGGTCCCACGAAGGTTCCAATTGCAGATAACAAACGCGCAAAAAGGAACAAGGAAGGGGAAAATGGGGAGGAAAGGAAAAGGAGAAACGCAAGGGTAGTCTTAGTCAAGTCCTTGCTGGGTGGGAAATAATGCTGCGGAGCTTGGCGAGATAAGCAATGCGTCTTACTTGAAGGTTGCACACTGTCCGTTGACTCTCACTGCCTTTTGCACTTGCTCGAGGGTCAGAACTTCACTGCCAGTTCTGGTTGCGACTGCTTCGATACGGAATTCACGAAAACGTCAGATACCTCTCTGCACGCTTCCGGGGATATCCGTAAGGGCTCTAGACTCGTCGGAATTACTCTCTAGTAGAGTCTAAGAAAACTATGAATTTCTTCCTACGCACTAGGATTAAGTGCGGAGGAAACGCGAACTCAACTACTCTCTCCGGAATTCAGTTGAAGTGCGCCACGGAAAGCGCATGCACCTGTTTTAACCATTAGTAATTGCTCAGGTGTGTTAAAAATGAACACTAGACTGCAAACAACTCGGTGGCCATCTTACTGAGTGCAATTCTTCACGCAAAGGTTTTCCCAAACATTTACCAAGCTAGGCTTGACAATAGTTCGGAACCTCCTCGTGACTTGATGTTTACTTTGACCCAATATAGAGGCAACCACCGGATTCCTGACAGAAACCTTAATTCCTGCAATCTTACATCTCTATACAATTATTGAGAGAAAAACAAAATACTGAATGCCAGTTTAAAAAAAGTAGCCTGTGTGTACATCTTTACTCTGTAGTATACCTGTGGCACTCACTGAGTGTATATTAAGAAATAAAGTTGAAAAGTGGGCACTGTAAACATTTCTTTTCTCTCTGTTTCAAGAGTTTGTGTCAAACCGTTGCAGGCAGTGAAACTCTCATGATAAATAGACCACAGAATATCCAAAATATCTACTGAGAACAGTGTACACTCTATGCAACAGTTGTCCCCAAAAAATATTTGCTAAAAAATATCACAATCTGAAGGTGCTAAAGTACATACTACCTGTATCCTTCATATTGTGGTGAAAGTTTTACAGATAACTCATCTTTTCTAGCAAAACTAGAACACTTACAGATCTTAGTATTTAGTGCATAGTCTTCTATATTTAGTGTAAAATTATCAAATGACAAGATTCTTTCTAAAAACCCATTCCCAGAACTAAGAAGAAGAATGAATCTTTATTATTTAAGTTAATTAAAACGTAACAATATTTCACTAAATCTGGCCATGTTATGACAAATATAATGTACATATTAAAATCTTACAATCGCCAATAGTTCATTTGGGAAACGTCGTTTACAAGCGGTGTTTACAAAGCACGACCTTTACCACGTAGCCATTACAACAAAAGTCATTACAATGACATGCGCTGGATGGCGCTCTAGGTTAAGAAATAGTGTGATTTTCTATTCCAACCCCTTCCCTACTGTTACGTGGGCTGGAGTTGGAACAGAAAATCATATTAATCCTCAATCCAGCGCCCTCCAACCCAAGTCGTTGTAACAACTTGCGTTTGAAAACCCGCGATGTAAAGTACTGCGAACAAAATGATCGTGTTGTACTGTCATACATCCGTACATTTGAAGGAGAAAGAGACAAAGGGGCACATGCTTCAAAGTAGGTAATTGCGAATCCTTAATAGCGATTATTAAGGAATCGCTATTAGGGAGTCGTAATTATCTATGCAAGTAGGTTTTGCCCCAATAATTGCGAGTCCTACATATTCCTTAATAGCGAATTGCTAATTGCATCTCTCTGTTAAGGATGGCCTTCCTATTCATTCCTATGGGCAGGTGGTGCTTGTGTAAAGCACTCTGATTCCCGATACCTTCGGGTCAAGTTTGCGCTATATAAAACTCGGAGAGAAAAAAAAGAAGACATATTTTAGCAGTTGAAGGAGGCACAGGCAAGGATTTAGGAGAAGGAAATAGTTTTAACCTAAGTATGGGATCTCTACATATAATAATAATAATAATTCTTTATTCGGTTTTTGTCATTAAAAACCATAAAAGCAACAGTGTAAAATTATACAGCACAAAAATAGATCACACATTAAGGTTTTTACAGATTCCTTCGGTGCCTGATAATACATTTTAAAAAGTTCAATATATGATAACAGGTGCGCTCAGAGTCCAACATCTGCAAGGATATCATGGCCGGACGGCATTGTCTGAAACCCCAAGCTTTTAGTAATGGAAATAGCCAGATTTTCCTATGAGGAAGGTGATATTTACAAAACAGTATCGTATGCATACAAGTTTGTTCCGAGGTCTCATCACAAGGACATAAAATCAATTTTCTATCCCAGGTGTTCGTTTGCGGGAAGGCTACCAGTCTATGAAACAAATTAAGTCTGAGCCTGGTCAGAAGCATCCTTTCATATGAGTTAATCTCTAATGCAAGATAGGGCTGAATTCGTGGGGTAAACTGCACCATATTTGCATGTTGTACAGATTGTTTATTTGATAGCAAGGTGATTCTGAGTAACTCTAAATGGCTCATTGCTTTCTGTTTCAGTTCTTTCTTGCTTATCTCAATCAAAGCTTGTGGAGTAGTATAAAATCTTTCTAGGCCCATATCCGTAAAAAATCGTTTAACATAAGTAAGCCAAGCTATCCTGTGTGCATAGTCCAGGCCCATTGAATCCTCTAAAATGGCCTTGGTCAGCATGTTCTTATCGGATATCCATATGCGCCTCCATAATAGCAGTGGCTGGACTTTTATTAGATCCTCAATATAGGGGATTCCTAGTTCCATGTGGCATGCATAGGTTGATGAACACTTGGGGGCAGATAGAAGAAATCTTATAAACGAGTTCTCAGCTATTTGGAGAGATCCAACGTCAGCATGGCCCCAGACGCCGGCCCCATATAAGGCAGTGGCCAGACATTTCGCAGAATAGATTTGTAACATCTCCATTGATGATTTCTTTCCAAGTCTTTGTGAGAAACTGATCAGGGCAGTATTAGCTCTCCTGAAAGAATGTTTCCTCGACTCAATAGCCGCTTTCCAGTTTAGTTTCTCGTCGATCATTATTCCCAAATAAGGATACTGTGGGGTTCTTTCGAGGTTTTGATTATTTAGGGTAATGTTCTTAATTCGTTTTTTCCCTCCGCCGGCCACCATTGTAAACGTTTTTTTCACATTTATGTGTAAATCTAGTGCACCCATAAAATCAGCATATTTATTTAGGGATTTCTGGAGTTCTATGGGGGTACGAGCCAAGATTACCGCGTCATCCGCGTATAGCAGTGCCGGGATCATACGTTGTTTTAGTCTTGGGAGGTCTTGCCCCCCTCTCAGCATCTTCTCTTCCAACCCATTTGTATATAGGGAAAAGAGGAAGGGGGCCAAGACACACCCCTGCCTGACACCTCGCTCTACCTTGAATGACGCAGTGAGCTCTCCCTTTAACCCGTAGCGCACTCGCGCAGAGGCATCCGTGTATAATTCCCTTAGAAAGGCCAATAGTGGGGGATCTACCCCCATGTTTTGCAGAAGAGTCCATAGCTTTGAATGAGAAACATAATCGAAAGCAAAGGACAAGTCCACGTATACCATGTACATTGTCCCCTGCTTTGCGTGAATATACTTGGATATAATTAAACTTAGGTTGAGAGCCTGTTCCACCGTTTCAAACCCTTCTCTAAAACCAAATTGAAGGTCCGATAAGATCTTACTGTCATCAGCCCATTGCTGGAGTTGATCCAGAATTACTCTGCCAACTACTTTTCCTGTGGAGTCCAATAAAGAGATCGGCCGATAACATTTAACATCTTGTCGGTCCCCTTTTTTAAAAATAGGTACCATAATGGAGTTGGACCAAGACTCCATTAAGCCCAGTCTCGCTGTTGCAATGCATACTCTAGTGAGTATAGGTGCCCAAAGATCCAGATGTTGTTTAAAAAGATCAACGGGGACCCCGTCTGGCACTGGGGCCTTGCCCCCTTTGCTTAAGTTCAGCGCTTTCAGAACTTCGGAGATATCGAACTGCAGATTTATTGGAAAGTCGACAGGAGGATGAGAATGAACTGTTTCTTCAATTAGTGATGTTGATTTGAATATGTGGGAGAAATGATTTACCCAAGTTTCCTCTTCTATCGCTACGTCAATCTGAGGTCTGCTAGAGTCAGAAAGAAAAGGAGTTTTCACGATCCGCCAGAAAGATTCACTGTTTTTTGTTAGTGTTCTTTTATGTAAATCGTTCCATAGGGACTGTTTCAACTCCTGTTTTCTTTGTTTCCTGGCCTTTTTATACTGGAGTCTCAAATGTTTGATCAATTGTTTGTCTCTTGTTGATTGTCTGAGGGCCTCTTTTAGCTTGTTTAGTGAGGTAGTACATTCATGATTAAACCAGCCTGGAATTGTTGGGTTGTTTGATTTATTTTCCCTGGTCAGCAGTAGTTTGATTTTATCCAAGATGGTCTTGAAATTTGCAAGAACGATGCTATCATCAGAGTCCAGATCTAGGCATTTTATTATGTAGGGGTATAGAGTCTTTATTATATTGCTGCTTAGCTGGATTGGATCAATTTTGCCCCATTTCACGTAAAACCATTTACTTTGCCCACCTCTAGTCGATTTTGAGAAAGAGTGTGCGCGATTATCGTTATCTGTGTTGGGTGATTTATGAGGTCCAAATCCACTCTAAGGGCTGAGTGGTCACTTAGACTGTTTGGCAATAGAATAAAGTCCCTGATAAGCTGTCTCATCCCTTCCGTTGAGAGGACGTAGTCGACCGTGGTCTTGTGTCCCCTCCCTAGATATGTGGGACAGAGAGTGTTGTCATCCGGGTTTTGCTCGTTTATTATAGACAGTTCCAGGTCTGTAAGAAGGTTATTCATCGCTTCCCCTTTTCCATCATGGGTGAAGTGAGCGAGAGGATTATCCTGTTCGTCCACTATCCCACAGTTATGATTAGTCAAGTGTGGGCAGGGATGTATGTTGAAATCGCCTCCCCATAATAAGTGGACGGTAGCTTTTTTCCTATATAATTTCATAGATCTGGCGATTTTTTCCTGGATTGTCAGAAGAATTTCCATAAACTTGTCCTCTTCTAGGTTATTATAGAGGTTTACTAGGATGACAATAATTTCTTTGCCAAGTGCAATTGATAGTAATTGATAGTTTGATGTATTCTCGCTGTTAAGGAGTTTTAAGTTTGGGATAGTATTCGCTATATAAGTGGTCAGGCCCCCCTTGGGTCTGCCCGCGATGCTTGGGAGGGCTGGGGAACAGAAGGTTTTATAACCTGCAATGTGTAGCTCTTTTGTGGCCCATGTTTCCTGGAGACATATTATTTTGCCGTTTTCTAAGAATTTGGCTGCTGAACCATCTTCTATTTTGGGGCGGAGTCCTGCTATGTTCCAGAAAATGACCGATAATGAACATGGGCTGTTATCTTGTTCTGTAGTCATTTTCCTTTCCGGGACCCAAGGAGATATGATTAATTTATCATTGGTGGAATCTGGTGGTGGTCAATCGACCATCTCCAGACTGGTATACCGATTCATTGTTGGAATGCCCTGCCAATTTTCCCAGTATGATATGTCTCCGTATCTGGGTCTAAACTGCCGCTGTGGTGGAGCACCCCATTGTTCCCAATCTCTTCTTCTGTTGTTGTTACGGGGTCCCATTACCTGCCATGGGCCATCCTGTTGATGGTAATTTTGGTCAGTCGACCACCAGGGAGGCTCTTGGCCGTTCTGCTGTATGGGGTTTTTAAATCTAGCGTTAGTGAAGTCCCAGGGCTGTGGGACTGCTTTACGCCACAAGTTGTTTTGTTCGTTGGAATAACTATTATAATGCTTTTTGGGGTAAAAAAAGGAGAGACTCTTCGTGTCTATCCCTCCAGTTGGATTATTTTGATCCCAAGAGCATATATGTTCAACGACTTTGGGGTCCTCAAAAGTGATAACAATGCAATCGCCCTGTATTGATTTTTTTGTGTGTCCCACCCATGGGGTCCTACTGACTGTGGCTATCCTACTTATACAGTTGGGAGGAGAAGGGCGATTTATATTCAGCCAATACTGGACCTTATTCTTTAAGGACCAGTTTGGCTCTATTGTCTCCCCTACTAGTTCTGGTACCCCCGTCATTACAACCACGAATGGCGATGCTTCAGGTGGTAGATGCTTATGAGATCTGGCTTCAGGGACTCCTCTCGTGGTACCTTTGTTTGCCACAGAAAGTTTACTCTGAGGGATAATTGTGACAGCTGGCGTTATAGGGGCTGGCGTGGCTACTTTTGTTGAATTTGTGGCAGGAGCTTTTGGAGGCATGTTGGTGTTTGGGGTTGAAATTGTTGTTACCGGAAGCGGTTTCCCTACTACAGGATCTTTTGCAACAGGTAGTGGTTTAGTTACAAAGCAAGTTTGAGTAGGTTTCTTGCTTTGTAAGGAGGAAACAGGATGATTATTTGTTCCCTTTTTTTGAATTTCAGATGTTAAATTAGATTGCAAAGAATTGATAATTATTAACATTTGGGTCTCGATGTTTATTAATCTTCCTTCAAGAGGTTGTAATAAAGATTTTATTGCTGAGGAAATGTTAATTATCAGGTCAGAAGTGGCTGGTTCAATACTATGGGTAATTGTTACGGGTGGGCTTGGGGCAATAGCGTTTGTATTATTATTAGGTGACGAATGGTGTACTAACACCTGGTGATTAATAGTATCCGCCACTCTTGGGGGCGAAGACCCTAGGTTTGGGGGCGTAATTAAGTCAGTTATCTCAGATGCTTCGGTTACGTGGACTACGTCTGCTATTCCCTTGTCCTTCCTCTTCTTAACAGCCCCCTCCCTCCTCCCTCTTGCTTGTCTTACTTCTTCTGGTGTGTGCTCGCGTAAGAGTTCAGGTGTTCTTTCTAGGTCAGAGTTAGTGGATGAAAGAGAGAGTTGAGAGGCAGAGAGATCTACGTTATTCGGAAGACTGAGCCTTTTAGTTCTTTGTGGTGACTCGACTACGACATTCTCTGCCTCTGGAGTTCTTGCTGTAGCCAATGGGCCCATAGAGGAGCGTCTCGCATTCGCGAGATCTGTGGAGACTCTTCGCTCTATCAAACTAATGCTATGATCAATAAAAGTATTGGCCCTGGTGAGAAAATCATCCATCGGACCTAAAAGTTGTTCTCCTATCCCTCCCTTTTTTAATTTCTTCGATTTATGACTCCTAGTGTTCATTTCAATGGAAGGATTGGGAGGTATTACAGTCTGCAGAATGGAATCAAATGATGTGGGAGTGAGGACCTAGAGGGATGGCCCGGCCCGGTCTCCTCACGTTCTTGAACGGGCTTAAACGGGCCCGCCCTTGGCCCGGGCTTAGCTCCGCGCCTGGCCCCGCGCGCCTCCCGCGTTGCGCGTCGCTGTTCTTGCTAATGTACTCCCGGGTAGAGGGGGGGCGTGGCACTGGGAGGGGGCGCGGCTCCCCCGGGAAGAGGACACAGCTGAGGATGTTAGAGGCTGTTCCTCGCAGTCCTGGGGCCGCGCCTCTCACCTCCTCTGCGGCCTCGTGCTGCAAACTCCTTACACCGGCAGAAAACACAGGGCTAAAACAGGTAGCTGCTACTCCAGTAGCACGAGCAGAATTATGGCACAGACAAACTCCTCCTGGCGAGCGGCCCCCGCGAAGCGGGGGCCGCGAGGAGTGAAGAGCACTCCGGTGGGGGCGGGCACTGGGAGGGGGCGCGGCTCCCCCGGGAAGAGGACACAGCTGAGGATGTTAGAGGCTGTTCCTCGCAGTCCTGGGGCCGCGCCTCTCACCTCCTCTGCGGCCTCGCGCTGCAAACTCCTTACACCGGCAGAAAACACAGGGCTAAAACAGGTAGCTGCTACTCCAGTAGCACGAGCAGAATTATGGCACAGACAAATTCCTCCTGGCGAGCGGCACCCCTCTACATATGTTGTTTATTCCAGTAGTCAGTATCTTACCACATTAGGTTTGATTTTGAGGTTATAGTGCGAAGAAAGAATATGTTTTGCAGAAACTTTTGATTTAAATCTTTTTTACGTATGTTTCCTCAAAGCATACTCAGAAAAGAAAGAGAAACCAATCAACTATTGAATTTGTTCACAACAATGAAACTGTGTGGAATATTAATTTGGAACTTATTGGCTTATTTGCAAGCCCTTTGCGTGGCCGGTGCATTTTGTTTTTGATGCATTTGAGGCCTGCGTGGCTTTCCATGGCCTTGTAAATATGGTCGCCTTTCAGGCATTAGTTTGAGTGTAAGGGGCATTTTATGGGTGTTGCTATGGGTTTTCCCATTCAACATCCATGGAACCTGGTGAATTCCTAGATTTGCAAGGTTTTGTAAACCTGAGAATGCAGCAGATTCCTATTCCTCCTTTTTCTATGTGTGTTGCCTTCTAAACAATCACCCCTACAATGCAGACTCCCTTGCATCATGGAGCAAGGGCGCCTGCGTTGGTGCATGACAGCCCATTGTGCGCCGGCACAGGGGGATTAGGACAGGAATGCTCTGTAACTTACAACGCGGTGTTTACACCGCACAACCTTTACCTGGCGCCGGGAAACCCACTGCGGGTAGCTGTGCACCTTATAAGTTAAATAAATAAATAAAAAATAACTTGTATCTTTTGATGCACGTTAACATAGCAGTGAGGCTTGCAGCACTGCCGTGCATCAAAATATTGTTTATCATGCCCTAAATTTGCAAGAATTATGACATGATAATATGGTTGATTGGCAGAAACCTTGTCAACTTCGCACATGGAGGGAATCATGAACTTGACCCAGCACAACATGCAGGTACACAATGCAACCCAGATAAAACAGAGGTTAACTTTAATCTTTTATGTAATCTTTTAGGCTGATGAGATTGTTATGGTGTTGGTGTTCCCCAAATTATCAATCATGAATGTCAGAATGCAGAGCCTAGGCGTACCTGAGGACGGTGGGGTAGAGCTCGGCGGTGTACAGGTAAAGGACCATGAAGGCGCATCCGGAGAAACCTTTCCCTAAAGTCGCAATTGTTGTTCGCAGAGGGCCCAGAGCTGGAAATGGTCTACGTAAGGAAGAAGAGAAAGAAAAGGTAAAAAAATATTGTTATTCATTTTATTCAAACCTACACACACTATCAATAAATAGAATTAATATTCATTTAAGGAAATAAACAGAATAGCCCATTGACACCAACTGCTCCTAGTTTATCTAATGGATTAACAACTTGAATATTAGGATATAATTTTCTGTATCAGGAAAGTCTATATAATATAGTGTATTTCATAGGCAGTATAGTGTACATAGACCAATTATTATATAGGCAAGTTAAAAGAACATAAGACAAATATATACTAATAGAACATTAGAATGCTGATAGCTCCATTAAGGGCAATGGAGTGCTCAGGGCTTCTATTGGCTGGTAGAAGCCAGGAGAGCAACATTCCAATGTTTTTTTTCCCCTTTCACAGCAGTTGCTGTGAGCAAAGGCATCTCAGAGCACAATGGGATTTAAACCCCCTCTGGCACCATAAGGCTTTTGTTTTTACTAATTAGAATATTCTGCCCTCTAGGATTGGAATGTTCCAATAGCCTTAGAACCCTCCTAGCCGGCTCTACCAGCCATCAAAGGCCCACTCCCTTAATGCTGGAGCAGGCCTTTAATGGCTGGTAGAGCCCGCTAGGAGGGCTCTAATGTTATAATAACACTTTAGAGTCATATCTTTTTCACAATATAGCTCAAGGAAATTTGTCAAAATATCCTTAAAGCAATATTTGTGACTTCTTGTCTTAAATTAAATCTCCTCCCTTGTTGAAATACAAAACATTTCGAACATCCGTTCTCCAATTTTAGGTTTTTGTTGCTATTCAACTACTCAGAGTTAGACTATGCTTTTTTGTTCCAAAGGTTGGTGTCAAGGGTAATTTTATCCGCTGTGCTCAAATAATGAAATACAATCAGTAACTTTTTTTTTGAGAAAGTGGCTCTTTTTGTGTGGTCACCCCTATTTTTAATTGATGCTGCTAGAATTTGGATTCTGAACTCTGGGACACTACTATCCAGTGCCCAGTGCATCTTCCTGGCGTCTTAACACATGACAGAATAGGCACCAGTGAATTGTAGCATGTCTTTTTCCATACACATGGCTGACCAGAAAAACATTGTTTCAGGCTGACAGGCATAACTAGACCACTGTATCTTTGAAACCTGCAGCTGAACGTGTCAAAAATGAACCTATTTTGACAGTAGAAAACCTTTCTTTTAAGTACTAAATAAGTCACCCCTAAGTAAGACTTGCAGGTCACCAGGCAGGGTGTGTAGTACTTAAAAATGGAACACATAGAAATTAATGGTTAACATACCCCTGCAGTGTCTAACCTCCAATAGCTATTTTCACTGTATATGTACTATGGCCATGTCTATATGTAAAGCTAAAGTGCAAATACATTTCTAATTTTGTTCAATTGACCTAGAAAATTCATACATTCAATCACTGTTTTGATATTTATACAAAATGTCCAATTCAAGGATTCAATTGGATTTTTGCCAAATAATCAGGAAATGTGACTTTTGAAAAGTTGCACATTTTTGCCTAAAGTTTTAGGAGGCTAATTGAAATTAGCCTGCTTGGGATGCCCTCCCTGTCAATTCTGCCTCCCTTGAGTAGATGTGAAACTGTTCCCATGGTGTGATCAGCTTATCTCAGGTAAAGCCAATAGGTAGTGCCCAAGAACTACATTAACTTCAAAGGGACCAGGAAGAGTCCTTCATATTCATAGTTTATTGCAAAGTGAGACCTGGAGAAGTGGGTCCTTTTGATCCAACGATATACTCTAACCTCCCCTGACTCAATTCACAGTGGGAGGGAGGGTGGTCCCGGAACCAATCAACTGTTGTTAGTTAAGTGGAGGCTGCATATTACCATGGACCCAACAGTTGGTGGGCCACAAGTCTTCTCCAATTAGAGAAAGGTTGCTGAAATCTTGATTTTCCCTGCAAAGGGTATACTGTTGGATAGTTTGCAATAAGGCAAATATAAGGTGTTTAAAAGGGGGAAGGTTTGCCCTAGGATCTTTCAATTGGTCAGAGAGTCATCCCCACCAACTAGCTAGTGGACTGCACACATTCGTCACCTCACTTTTAGCACCTCTGACCACCTCTGGACCTGTGGAAGAACAGAAGAGGAAGATGCCTGTTGTCTGTAATGAGTAGGGAGTCCTGAGGGGCATGACCTGCTTCTACTTCTACCAAGGATTGAGAAGTGGACTTCAAGGGTCAGTTGGTTTACCGCCCGATTGGCACAAAACAAGCTGCAAGAGGCCTTTCCTGGAAGGGACCTGAAGAGCAATGGCAGGTGGACCCAAACTGGACTTTGCTTGTTGTCTCTGCTTGAATGATTCCTAGCCTCTAAGTTCTGTCTATGAGGTCCTGGGACCCTTAGACGTGACCGGGAGGAATAAACTTGAAACATGGAAATGCTTCAACCTCAGGAGGAGTGGTACAAATGATCACCAGTAACCACCAGTCACTAGCCACCAAGGCAATCTGACAACCCACACTCATGAAGAGCAGGAACATTAGGTTGGTCCTGCTAAATGAAATGAAATTGCAATTTATAGAGCGCTCTACTACCCGAATGTGTCTAGGCGCTGTAAATTTCTGGCACACGAATAAAGCAAGACCTAATAGAAACCTAGGGTAATAAACAGAGGATTTAATATACCTGCACAGCAATACATATTTATAAAAAAGTCATGTCTTTAGGGCTTCAAAGATTTTTGCCACACAAAAGAAAGATGCAGCAGACCCTTTTAGCTAACATATCTGGCTTTGGGGCATCATGCCAGGATACAACTTTCTGACTCGTCTGACTGGAGGATTTTGAGCTCTAAAAACAGAGACTAAATCCCAGTGTAGAAACTTTGACTGGCAAAAGGTGCTTAAAGCATCTGACCGATGAGCAGATGTCTGGAGCCACAAAATGTGAATCTTCCCGCTTAAAACCTTTCCCACTAAAACCATCGGCCTCAGTGGGGCCTGGCCAAATGTGCATCCAACTTCAAGAGGACTTTTTTGGTTACAGTGTTCAACCTTGCCCAGTCGGAGGAGATCTACTTCCAGAAAAACACTATGATTCTGAATCTGAGTCACTGAATTTTCTACACCTTATTCAGAGTAGGTAGATTTTTCCACACCCAGTTTTTCTAAGAAAGAATCATGCTTGGAACTACTGGCTGGAATAATCAAATATGGCTTCAGCTGCAGCAGCAGACACACTTTATTTCCCATTTCGTCTTGACAAGGAACCCTGGAGTGCTGCCACCTACTGGACAAAACCTTTTCTCTCCTGCTTCCCCTACCCCCGGTACTCAGAGCAGTTGGTAAATGATTTTAGAAATGCTTTCTGAGTTTACAACTATAAAAATTGGTTCTGTAAGGTAATTGAACATTCCATGGGGTTTTACTCATAACTGCACAGTTATGGTGCAAATTCACCACACATACATGTGATTTTACTGTTAGTCCATACCATACAACTTGTAATCAGGCTGTAAGTACAAAGGCAAATTCTTTTAGAATCATTCCAATACTGTTATCTGGTGTTTTGTATGTCATGGTCCCCCTCAACTTGAGCCTTGTTTGCTGTTAATCACACCCATAGATGCTGTGCTTTTCTTGGAGCTTTTTCACTTAAAAACTTAAGAAATTCATATATCTGGATTTTCATTATTTTAAGAACATAGCAAAAGAATACAGAACAGAAAATGAAGTTTTCTATAATTGCCTCCAAGTATAGTATATAGAAAGCAATCATTATTAATGTCAATCTTATCATTAAAGTCAACAAATAAAGGTATCTGCACAATATATACCTTGAGGATCAGTCATGTATAACAGTGGGAAACATCCTAAGCAACGAAGTCTAAATCACAACTTACCTGAACAACGAAGTCGGAACAACGAGGAATTCCGAACGTATTATTATTATTATTATTAATAATAATTATTATTTTTTTATATTATATATATATATATATATATATATATATATATATATAATAATTAATTTATATTATTAATAATATATTATTATTAGCATTGATCGTTGTTTAGCTTTCGTGGTTCAGGAAGTAGTGGTTTAGGCAGTAGTTGTTTAGTCATACATCCTCAAACTTCATCTTGGAAATTGTCGAATACAATGGTAAAGATGATCTTGGATACTGGTAATCTAGAAAACTCTGGGACTAAAAACGGAAGGCTGAGGCGAGATGAAACCTTTCTGTTGAATGTGCAAGTAAAACACTCTAGCGCCAAACTTTTCTACCTCTAGCCTTTGAAAACGTTAAATACTTTTTCCGCAAACTCCTAGCTAGTCTACGGAATCCATTCTCTCTCTTACCGAATTCTGAAGAGAAACAGAGGAAATGTGTGAAGGCTGACTAACTTCAGTTGAATTGCGCAGCAGAAATCGCTTGCACTTCATCTAACGACTAGAACTGTGCAGGTGATTGTAAAGTGTATAGATAACTGCTACCATGATGCGGCCATCTAGTAATTTCCAACTATACCTAATCTAAGTTTTTCCAGAGATTAACCAAACAGGGTTTGATAATTACCCTAGTCTATTTAAAAGTACTTTACTGGTTCTGACTCATAACTGTGGCAACCATGAGATTCCTGACAGTACCCCCTCTCAAATACTGATGTATTGGTCCAGGTTTATAAAGGTGTTGTGCGTGATATTGTCTTTTAACTGAGGGGCATGAACATTATTAGCTGGCTCCCATGATCTATCCTCAGGACCATACCCTTTCCAATCAATCAAGTAAAAAAGTTTTCCTTTAGTGTGTTTTGAATCTAAAATTCCTTTCACTACATATTCAGGATGTCCATTGATTAAAATAGGTTCTGGGGTTTTGACACTCTAGTTTGTGATGCAGCCTTTTTCAAGAGGAAAACATGAAAAACGGTATGGATACCTAACTTGAGAGGTAATTTCAGCTGCACCGTGACTAGCCCCAATATTTGTTCATTTGCGTAGGGCCTTACAAAGCGAGGCTGACATTTTTGATTACCCTTTAAATGCAATTTGCGAGAGGATAACCAAACCTGTTCTCCCACTTGATACTCAGGTGCTTGTTTTCAATGTATGCCTGAAAATTTCTTATAGTTAGTTTTAGCCTTAATTAAATTAGATTCTGCAGATTTGTGAAGAAGGGACCAATCTTTTGTTAAACACCCCACTGCCAGTACTTCTAATTCCTCCTGTGTGTGAAAAAGATTAGGGTGGCAACCATAATTCAAGAAAACATTAGAGTAACCTGTGGATACACTTTTAGCATTATTAAATGCGAATTTGGCCATCCGCAACAAATCTCACCATTCCCATCCTTAAACCATGAGAAACAAATGAAGGTATTGCTCTAACTCCTGGTTAACCCTCTCAGTTTGACCATCGGTTTTAGGATAGTAACTGGTAGAATGCCTAGCCTCTACTCCTAACCCATGTAAAAAGGCCTTCCAAAAGTGGGACACGAACTGAGAACCCTGATCTTAAATTACCATCTTGGGAACCCCATGCATTTTCACTATGTGTTCACTAAATAATCATGCCAATTATTTTGCTGATGGTACCCCAGTTAGTGAGATAAAATGGCTCATTTTAATTAAGGAATCTACGAAAACCAAGATGGTATTGTATCCATGACTGTAGGGCAACTGGACAATTAAATCCGTAGTCACAGTGAGCCAGGTATGGGAAGGAGTGGGTAACGGTTGTAACATTCCCTGTGGACCCTGTCAACTGGCTTTACTTCGAGCACACACTTGACAGATCTAGACATATAGTTTAAGGTGTGACGACAATCTTGGCCACCAGAAATTGCGCTGTACCAAATCTAATGTCTTTGATATCCCCTCAAGTCCAGCTAAGGGCTGATCATGACACTCTTGAAGCCCCATTTCTTGCAAAGCTTTAGTGGGTAAATACTATGCTTCTTCATAATAGAGTAGTTGATTTTGTATTTTTTTTCTGTTCCTTGAGAGACCCAATGAGACATTTCTCCAGAAGTTAGACACATTCGAACTTCATCTTGGAAATTGTCGAATACAATGGTAAAGATGATCTTGGAAACTGGAATTATTGGCTGAGGTTCCACAGGATGTTCATGCACCTCTGTTTGTATTCTGGATAAAGCGTCCACTTCTCCGTTCTTGTTCCCAGGCAGATAAGTGATTACAAAATCGAAGTCAATGAATTATAACAACCAACGCAGTTGTCTTGGAGATAGAGTCTTCGCTGTCTTCATAAATTGAAGATTTGTATGGTCAGAGAACACAGTAATAGTGTGTTTGGCTCCCAATAAGTAATGTCTCCAATCTTCAAATGCATCTTTAACTGCCATTAGTTCTTTTTCAGCTATGTTGTAATTGATCTTGGCTGGACTCAACTTTTGGGATCCATATGCCACCGGAAGCAATTGCCCCGTATTCCGATGTCGTTGTGAAAGTACTCTTCCAATTGCTTGATCAGAAGCAACAGCTTCCAAAAAGAAGGGTTCGGTGAGGTCTGCATGTACAAGATTGGGGCTGAGGTGAAACTTTTCTTCAGGCATATAAAAGTTTGTTCCGCTTCTGATGTCCATTGGAATTTCACTCCCTTTTTTTAGTAAATGAGTGAAGGGAACAATCAGTTGTGAGAATCCTTGAATAAACTCCCAATAGAAATTGGCAAATCCAAGAAACCTCTGAATCTCCTTTACATCTTTTGGAGATGGCCAACTCTCCACTGCTTGCACCTTCCCGGGGTCCATGTTTATGCCTTGAGAGGATAAGATGAATCCTAAAAATTCCACGCTAGGAGAGCTGAAAACGCATTTCCCAAGCTTAACATAGAGGCAGTAAGTACAAAGATGTTCTAGGACCATACTGACATGCCCTGGGTGGTCCTGAGGATCTTGTGAGTAGATTAATATGTCATCAAATAAATGACTGCAATTTTGTCAATCAAGTCTCCCATTACGTTATTGATAAAATGTTGGAATACTGAGGGAGCATTGCAGAGACTAAAGGGCATCACTCTATATTCAAACAATCCATACTTAGTTCTAAGTGCTGTCTTCCACTCATGACCCTCCTTAATATGAAAACAAATGATAGGCCCAGCGCAAATATAGTTTACAAAAAATGTGGGCCTCCTTAATTTGATCTAAAAGAACAGAAATCAAAGGAAGAGGGTAACAATTTTTGACTGTGACTCTGTTCAGCATATGATAGTCGATGCAAGTTCTTAAAGTCCCTTCTTTCATAGGGATGAAAAATAACGGGGAAGAGACCGGGGATTGGGCCAGTCTAATAAACCTATTAGCCAGAAAACGGTCCAAATGTTCCTTAAGATGGTTTTTTTCAGCTTCTGTTAGAGCGTAGATCCTACTACATGGACGAACTGCTCCAGGCTCAAAATTGATAGCACTATCGTAGGTACGATGTGGAGGCAAGTGCTCTGCTTCTTGCTCAATAAACGCTTCCTCAAAGCCTTGATAGTCTGTTGGAATTTCCATGGAGTCAATTACCCCAATTGGCTGTTCTCCAAAGGATAACAACAAGGCTTTTGAAGGTTCTGGAATCTCATCTGTAGGGCGGTAACAATGTTCTGAACAAAAGGAGGATTGCATTTTAACAGTTCGATTCTCCCAATCAATGGTAGGATTATGAATCGCTAGCCAGGACAATCCCAAGATGAGCTGAAATTGAGGCGCATCGATAACGTTAAATTGAAGTATTTCTTGATGATCATAGGACTGAATAAGTTCCAAATGCTCAGTGTGACTGGTGATCAGACCCTAAGACAAATTAGTGCCATCGATTGCACAAACTGGTTTACTTCTTTCCTTACGGATAGCGTGAACTCCAATTCCTTGAGCATATGTGATGTCACAGAAGTTACCCATGGCTCCAGAGTCCCGAGTCCAATGGCCACTCCATTGATTTCTTGATCACGGAACTTAATTGTCATATGTAAAATCAAATGAGGAGCCAAGATCTGTAAAGTGTTAATTATCAGATGAGATTCTGGGATCGTCTTCTCTTCTTTTGCCATCAGAGCTACCGGTTCTACTGATGGTTTAGGGTGTTTCCTGTCACTGGGAATTTTGGTAGTTTAGGACATTCTTTCACGTAGTGCCCAGAAGCACCGCAAAATAAAAACAGTTTCTTCAACCAACATTGTTCTTTTTTTTCTTTACTCAAGGGACCAAGGACCACTCTAATTTGCATTGATTCCACATCAGATTTCAACAGTGTACATTTCCCACATTCTGATTTAATTGTATCAAAATGAGGAAAACTCATATTCTTTTTTTTTTCTTTTCACCCTTTCATTCACAATAACGAAAGTCAAGTTCTAATACTAAGTCCACTAAAGCTCATCAGAGATTGGTAGGATGGTTGGGGATTTGGGCTAGTGTATCCCTGATCTCATCCTGTACCCCACAATAAAAGACGGCTGCCCTCTTTCCCTCGGGACAGTTAATTTCGACAATCACTTTGTTAAATTGAGTCAATTAGGAAATCAGGTCTCTTAAACCTTGACGAAGTTCTGGTAATTCATTATCGGTGGCCTGATATATTCTTCTCCTATCAAAAATTCTAACAAATTCTGTCTTAAATAGTTCAAAATCATAAATAAAGGGGTCATATCTAGATATAAATGGCATTGCCCAATTTGCTGCATCTCCCCCCAAATAGGACATGACAAAGGACACTCTGGAGTTTGCATCTGAAAATAATGTGGGTTGACATATAAAATGTAATGAACACTGGGCCAAAAAGAGTTGGGCCTTCTGGGGATCGCCCTAAAACCTTTCTGTAGCAGCTAGGGGTATTAGTGGGGAGACCAAATGAATTATCTGTGCTACAATTCTGACATCAGCCTCTCGTGAAGTTTTAGCTGAGGTGGATGGAGGGGCAACTGGATTTCCAATGGCCAACCCATCTACTTTTTGTATTTGTATTTTTTGTATTTGTATTTGTTGGTATTTGTAGAGCGCGTGGCTACCCGTAGGCGTTCCAGCGCTAAGGAGTACGAAGGGAGGATTGAGGGAATGTCTATGTGAACAGACAGGTCTTCAGTTGTTTGTGGAAGTTAAGATGGTCCGGTTCACTCCGCAGGTGTAGTGTGAGAGTGTTCCACAGCTTGGAGACATTGAGTAAAAAGAGCCTGCCTCCGCATCTGGCCTTTTTTATTCCGGGAATCTATACTTCCCAGAGTCATCAAAAACTCTTTCTGGTTCTACTGGTGCCCTATAGAGGATGTGTGGAGGCCATATGATTTTTCTGCACAAAATCCACAATAAATACATATATACATTATTAGATCATTACATTACTTGGTGTGTTGCCTTGCACTAAAAGCTGTACATGTACACATCATCAGACAGTGTCATTGACCTGTAAGACAAACAGTACTCAGAGATGCATATGCTCTCAGAGCAAGAAGCAGGAAGAGAATGTACCCCCACATTTGAAGATCTGAAAGAGAGGGTACATTTTGTCAATATTAGTAAGAATGTCATAGTGTGCAACTGTTTTTTAGCCACTCCCGATGGGTGATGTAATAGATTGAATATTTATGGTTATCAATGATATCAAGGTGCAAACTTCTCCTCCCCTGACTTTGGACAATACTAGTTACTTGGACACATAGGAGCAGCATCTCTGCAACATGGCACACCCGACTTAGGGGTCTTATTTGAGACTCTCAAGTAGTGCTTATTTCAGTCTACAGCCCCCTCACTAATCTTTACGTTTGACAGTGGTGACAGATAAACCTACCTATAGTGTCGCAGGGTTTCTGTTCTCACACAGAACTGTGCACAGAGGATTGGAA
Organism: Lissotriton helveticus; assembly: GCF_964261635.1. Classification (NCBI taxonomy): domain Eukaryota; kingdom Metazoa; phylum Chordata; class Amphibia; order Caudata; family Salamandridae; genus Lissotriton; species Lissotriton helveticus. The sequence goes on along the minus strand of NC_136061.1, from coordinate 3,060,566 downwards.
CCTCGGCGAATTAGGGTGACCCAAAACTCACCTTAGTACCCAACTTACCCCTTACCGAGCTAGCTACAGTGTCTCATTGGTCTTATCAAACTCCCAATGTTTAGACAAACCAGAACATGAACTTACAGTACCTCAGGATACGTGGAACTCATGAACACTCTTTCGTTATACTGTCATTACAAACCAGAACATGGAGTAAAGAAGAACACATGAGCATTTGAAATGTTTATTTACTAATGCCGTCTCCTCAGGCGCAGTATCTTAGATAATACAAGTAAACATATTATCAGTAGCAAAATTACCAGCATAGTTACTAATCCATAAAAAGCGAATGGTGACAGCATGGTAACATGCTGTAAATGAATAAGAGTTAACAACACTTATTTCTCACCCTCCCTAACACACATATTATATTATTAGCTAAGAAGGTCTCTTTGGGTTGAATCAGGGTGGGCCCATACCTTAGTTTCCTAGCATGAAGGAATCACATCAGCATACACCAGCTCTCTCTTCATGTGAATCGCATCAAGTGTGTTATTTGTGCCCCAAGCAAAGCAATATAAAACCCACCTCCAGCCCGGAGTTGGCAGAGGCTGGACTTATGTTATGACTATGAAGTCGTGGAGATCAGACCTCACAACAATTCTGTATCGTGTTGTTCTTGAAGCTTCAGCACTCTCTGTACAGACACAGTTCATTAAGCAAAGCAGATAGCAAAGCAATAACATATTATTCTCATGTAAACCGCGATGAACTACTAGGTTGAAAGCTAAATCAACAATTAAGTGTCGTGTGCAGAAGTTGCAAAAAGAAAAATGGCGTTTAAACCTCAAATGAGCCTATGCTAACTTAACACGATATAAAGATATTCAGGAGCTACATGACACCCCCCCATGATCCGAGAACGGACTAAATAAAATAACAGAAGTGCCATCCCATGAGAGCAGAGTGCAACATTATATGAGCATGGTTCTCAAAGGAAACATAAAAAAAGTTGAAAAATTTGTAATAAAATTTAATGCTAAAAAATAGCCCAAAAGTCTATAGTGGCTCAAGCCAATAGGCAAGCGAATAATAAAAAAAACTTGACAGATAAATCAATAAACGTCAATGATATGCTAATACTCAGCATGTCAAACACGAAAAGGTCTAGGACATAACTGTGTATGCAAAATAATCTGCAACAGCCTCCAATAGGAAATCACCGTCTTCATCCGAAAACAGTTCAGCCATCCAACTTAAAAGTGGAAAAGAACATACATGCTCTCCCAGCACCGGATCCTCTATTACCATCAGAGGACAGCTCGGTGGGTTTTCAAGAAAGCTCAGTTCCAAGAAATCCTGTGCAGCCGCCAGTATATCCCAGGGACCCATTAGTCCATGCATCACTGCTAAGGCCATAATCCTTTCGCCAGGACAAACCAACTCGTGAGTAATGATAGGACTCATCAGCTGATTAAAGTCGACGTCAGGAGAAACCGGGCCGCAGAGACACAAATCAATGGCCCAATCGAAATCACAGGTCAAGCAGTGAAACACAGGCTGGACACAGGTGAAGTAGGAGAATCGAAACGATAATCCATATGCCGTGCTCAATATCGCCAACAGTAGTGTGCCATAATATTCAAGCATCTGGTTGCGGAACAGCGTCAGAAGCTGCTGGGCGGGACCTTGCACAGGAAGGACATCCATATTTAAAGAAGCAAAACACCACTAGAGCGCCCGCAGCTAACGCAAGTAAAACTGGGAATCCACCAAATAAAGTAGAAAAGATAGAATGAAAGAAAGCAGGGATGACTCCAAAAATCTTTTCAAAGGAAGTCACGAGACCACTGCTAACAGTTTTAAAAAAATGTGCTAGGCCCTTTGTGGAGGACGCGTTAAAGATAGTACGAACCATCTCACTGAAATGCAAAGGCAAATCAGTATTCAGAAGGGCCTGAACCTCTGTACGGGTGTTGGCTATGTGAAGCACGAAAGTTTCACGAGCCGAACTCAAGGCCACCTCTTTCTGGGACAAAAGAGCCCTTATTCTTGCCATGCCGCTGAATTCTGCTCTCAAGGTTGGTATCTGGGGCCAGATGGAATACTCCCTATGTTCATGTGTGGGAGGATACAGAACATTTCTGCAGCAAATAACACGTTCACTTACTGTTACGATAAAAGGTATGCCTTTTATTAACCCACAACAGTCCTCATTATTCAGAAGCAAATAACTACCATTTTCTAATAAAGTAAACGTGGGGATGATAGCAGGAACTGGTGTGCCTTGTAATACACAAGCTAAATTCGGTCGGTGTTGGTTGTAAGAACCATGTAACTGTATGTGTCTACACATTAATGAATGATCTGGTGTCTCAGTACACTCCTCACCATTCAGATAAACCTCTTGATCATCTTTTAAGCATCTGTAAGTGTATGGAAGTGACCAGACTTCATGAAGGAAACTGCTACCTAATGGTTCATAACGACCAATGGGTACATATTTCATACAATTTGTAAATTTATATAAAGCAAAAGGCAGCGTTATCAAACCGTGGATAAGCCACGTTGCAGCAGTGGCCTCCGCCACGGAAAAAGGCAAAGATTCTAACCTTTCAATATGTAACATAGAAAAGGAAGCATCACGCATTGAAAGTAAGCGTTGTTTGTCAGTCAAATTAAACGGGGCAAATAGAGAAGAAACGTTCATGTACGTCCAGGGAACCTTACTGTTCTTCAGGGTCTGAAGGGTCCATGCAAATTGCATGATGGACCTTAATTGATTTTGACCATGGTATAACATTGACACTTCATCATGCACAATATCCACAACGGATGACACAATATTATCTAATGTGTAAATTCGGGAGGAAAGCATGTTAATACTATTGTCAACAACTGCAAGTACTTTCTCAAGATTTGCCTGATCAATTGCCCTAAGGCGTGTAGCAGCCTCAATCTGTGATGTTTTCCAAATTTCATTGTAAACAGCATATATCCACCTTTTCGACCTGCCACTAGCCGGGCCTTTAATGAAATCATTTAAATCCACGTCTGCATTCAGTTTGGAAAGGTGACTTTTAACTGCAGGTAAAGTTGAATGTTTCAGCCAATTTTGACATAATTTGCCTACAGAAAAAGTTGTGACAGTGTGGACCAAGTCAAAACGGGGATCTGATCTAACAGTTTTAAAACCGTCAGATAAACCTAAAAATCGATGTTGGCAAGAATCAGCACTACGGTGCCAAAGCAGCCAACCTTTTGGATCCATACTGGAAATGTTAAAGGAAGAATTAAGAAGTAGGGCCTGTAATTCTCTAATCGACAACTGAGTAAAATTACTCCAACCATCATATTCCTCTAAATCTGGGATAGTAGGGGTGTTTAATTTTTTAGAAGTAGCCAATCCAAAGCATGTGGTCTGGGAAATTGTTTCATTCAAAAACAACATATGATTTGGTATGAGACATGCACGGTGCAAAGCCTCAGTGCCTTGTACCTGCCAGGCTCTTGAACCCCAAACTGATTTAAGGTCTATCGTTTCTTTCCATAACTCGTAGCCTCCAGTAACTAATTGATCAAGGAAGGCCTTCGAATACAACAATTTAGTATCGGTAAGTCTAACCTTGGACATTGGCTTTTTTAGAAATTTAAAATAAAAGGACTCGGGATTGGACTGGTTAAAATCAGTGAAATAGGTATACTTTCTCAGAAATGTTTCAGAACTGCCTTGTATAGGCGCTGGGCAATGTTCCCACTGTGTAAAATTAACAGTATCCCTTCGGGAAGATGTTTTGTGTAAGAAGTGATTGCCATAATGTTGGTAGCAAAATAAATCACCATAATTAGCAGATTCTAAATATAAATCTTCAGCATCAAAGGCAGCATAGTATTGCAAATCAGAAAATAAACTTTCTACTGCATTAACATCCCAGTCATCAGAACGAATGTTTTGTTTCACCACATCCCCCATATTTACTCTAAGAATATTAGGAACATTAACGACTTCCGTTGGGCCATGAATTTGAAACCTAACCGCATCCCACACAATTCCATCAAGGACAGGCCATGCTGTGATGTTAACCAAAGTCAAGTCTCTTTTCACTCTGTGTGTAGAATGTGACGAGGAAAGCGGGGCCAAAGTTCCATTTAGATGTGTAATGCATGTTCTTTCTTCGACATAGTGTCCATTGACCAGTCGAAAAAAATAAAACACAAAACCAATTGACATAAAAAGGTAAACTGAAAAAAGGACCAGCCAGATGTATGTCCACGGGGGAATCAAAAAATGTTTTTTAAACAAGCTGGCATAAACTGCAAAACGAGAGGGTTTCTTTGAGGCAAGGGAAACAGAGTCAAATGAAAATCTGGATTCCGTGGCTAAACGTGCTTGCAGGTCAGGCATGGACAAATCAGCTGGGTAAGTAGAGTCTAACTCATCATTATTAGTTCCGGGTAAAGTATTTAACAAAGGACTGGAAATAGCAGGTAACTCGATGGCCACTTCAGGTTCAATATTAGAAGTAGTGGGCATAACTGAATTTCTCACAATGGAAGGACAGGAAACAGCCGGTGTCATGCTAAGAAGAATCGGCCACTCTGTGTATCTTGACATTGTCAATGGAAATAAACCTGTTTTCCTTACGACCAGGAAGTGGTGGTAAAATGACTGTTCTTGTGCCCTTCACTCCAAGGACTGGAACCGGAGCTCGATAGGAAGGACCAAATTCTTTCTTGTTATCGATCTTCTCTCGAACCAGTTCTCCAACTTGGGGTAGCCAGCCTACTACCGGGATCTGCAACGCATCATCCAACGTGGAGGGCAAATGTTCCTTTGCAAGACTGTCTCTGGTCTTTTGTAGATTCTGTAAAACATTGCAATGTTCATCTGCGTCAAAGGAAGTGGCGCGAACCACACAGTCTAGACCGTCAAGGTCAGGGACGTACATCTTGATGCCAAAGAGCATTTCGTATGGGGTCCGCCCACCCAGAGACCTTCTAGGGAGATTATTAAGAGCACGCTGCACGCCATTGAGGTGGGTAAGCCAGTTTCTGCCAGTGCCTATAACTCGAGCTGTCAAAGATTGCTTTAAATCACGGTTCATTCGCTCCACTACACTGTTACCCTCAGGTCTGTACGGAGACGAAAACTTGACTTGGACCCCCATCGAAGTCATGGCATCCTTGTACGCCTTAGAGGCGAAAGCCGGACCCTGATCCGAATGGAAGGTACCACAGGCAAAAATCCCTATAAAGACACGCAAATCTTTAATGACAGTCCGTGAATCAGCGCTGCGATGGGGCCACACCCACACAAAGCGTGTGCATGAGTCAACTGCTACTAAGATGTACTTATACGCAGTATCAGATGAAAAGGGACCGCAGTGATCTAAATAAACACAACCGAGTGGTTTATTAGAAATGTACAACTGTGTCTGTGGCGGACGCGTAGCAGTTGAAGGTTTAATCTGCTGGCAAATGTCACAAAGAAGGACATAATCACGCGTCTGTTTGTACAGTCCCCGCCACCAGAAACGTTGTTGTAATTGAGTTACAGTGGCTGAGACGCCCGCATGCGCAGACGCCATACCTTCATGCGCCGCTGTAATCAAGTCTGCCCTGCGATCCGAGTTGGGAATCAGCCGTTCCCCAACATCAGGAATTGTCACAAAAGGAACCTTTTCGGGACTTAAGTGGTATTTGTACTTCGAAGGAAACCCCGCAGGATGTTTACTTCCCTTCTCAGAGGCAGCAACTGCCGCCAAGATGTCACTATCAATCTTGGTTTTGGATCTAGTAACTGCCGCAACTAAGTATGTAGATACTGCTGATTTCGCCGCTTCATCAGCAAGCGAATTACCGACAGCGTGAACTCCCACGCGCTGGTGGCCAAGAGTATAAATTACGTAAACGAGTGGTAACTTATCCTTAAGTTCCGCCACTCGAACCCAGATCAATTTATGTTTTATTGTGCTACCCTTGGAATCACGAAACTCATTCTGAATCCAAAAGAACAAGTTTTCATTGTAAGACTGGACACAGTAGTAAGAATCACTTACAATGAGAGTAGTAACACTTGGATCCGCGTACTCCAAAGCTAGTAAAAGAGCACGAAGCTCTGCCAATTGTGCGGTGCAATCGCCCAGGGGCAGTGTGTGCACCTCACTGGAAATGAACTCATCGTTCAACATATCACCGACCACAATGGCGCATGCGGAAACGTAGGCATGTTTAGAGCCATGCGCAACCTGCGCCGACCCATCAGTGTAAATGATGCAATGGAAGTCCTCCAAGGGCCGCATAGCTAGAGGAGCAGGATGAACGAATTCAAACTGCAAGTACTCCTGCGACCGTAATGAGGCGTCAAAAATAAACGTGACATCCGTGGACGTCAAGGACGCAGCCCATTGAATCCACCGAGGGTGCAAAGCTTTTGAATTTGGTACACTGGCTTTCGTGACTGCCTCCAAGTGAGGACAGGGTGTTACCACCAACATGCGTTTCCCCTGTGACAGAGCTCGTTCTTTAAGAATCGCCATCTGTACAGCTGTTAAAACCTTTTCCACAGTGGGAAACCGCAATTCAGCCGAAGTGTACAAGTGTGACTTGTAAGCGATAGGTACTGTGTCTCCTTCATTAAAAGTGAGGTACGTGAAACCCACCGTCCCGGGAATTATTCCTATTACCAGGTTGGTTTGGTTATCACGAGTCAGTAAGTATTTAGAAGCGAGCAAATCAGCCTGCAAGGATTGCAAAATGGCTGAATGCTCAGGCAGCCAGCATGATTTCGAAAAAGTTGGTTGTATCAACGCATACAATGGCTTGATACGCTGGGCATATTCCGGAATGTATGTTCTCCCGAAATTTAAGAAACCCAGCAAGGACTGTAATTTTTTCAGTGTTGTCGGAGCGCGCAACTGTGCGCACTTCTCTAAGAAGTGAGGAGCTAAACCTCTACCTTCATTGTTGAGCTCATAGCCCAAAAACAACACTGTGTGTTCAGCAATGTGCGATTTTGCAAAGTTAAATTTGTAACCCATGTCAGCGAAGTTACAAATAACAGAATTTACATGACACAGATGCTCCCAAATATCGTCGTCTGTGAGATATATATCATCCACATACGAACAAGCATCTGGGTCGAGTGCCTCCAGAATAGAGACAATGCGAGCGGTATATATACCAGGACTATTCTTATAGCCCATCGGAAGACGCCGGAATTGTTTTTGGACTCCAGCGCTCGTAAAACTGGTCCATTGGGAGCTAAAGCTGTCCAATCTGTGGGCATAAAAACCGTTGGATATGTCAAGCGTTGTCTTGAAACGCTTTCGCACGAGACTATCCACTAGGGCAGAGCCGTGAGTATTCTGTACTGCACAGTTACGGCAATGCGAGTTTAAATGCCGGTAATCCAAAACCAAACGATATGATCCGTCAGGTTTGTTCACAGTAAAAAGGGGATTATTCATCGGTGACACACACGTTTCAATAACTCCCTGATATTCCAATTGTTCAAGGATTTCCGCGATGGAAGATTTTGCTTCACGCCGAATGGGATATTGCGGTTGAGGCTGTGGCTTAGACCGCAACGGAATTTCGTGGCAAGGCGACAATTCATCCCAACCACATTGGTTACGGTACAGAGCCGGCGCGAGAGCCCGAGCCCACTCTTCTGCAAAATGTTGCGCATGCTCTTTCGAGACAGTGTTCGCGAAACTGGGGAGGATTACCTCCTCCCCTCGCGGCGCTGCGAGCACAAAAGGTGGGGGCCAGTCAGCCTCCGAAAGCAAAATATCATACGTAGAAGACAGATTTTCCCAAAATACACCTTTAACGGTACGTTGTATGTCACCTTCAATTAACAGGACAATTTCATAAAGTCTTTCAGGGGGAGCAAGTCTCGTATCCGCTGTTTCTATTACAACGTACACATCAGTCGCTGTCACCCTCAGTAGTGGACGCAGCGCCTCTCTGACTATGGTTATCTCCGCCGCGCTGTCCAGCAAGGTCAGAGCCCACGTCAGATTCCGAAGCCGCGTTCTCACTATCTGTGGCATATCGATGCGCTGTTAAGGCCGCGACTTTCTTTTTCGCAAACTGCGGTCTCTTTGGCGTAGAATCTTCCTGCTTCCATGCGCCTTCTGTCTTTCGGGGCTGGCCACGTCCTTGTTGGCCACCACGTCCCCCTCCGCCTCCTCCTCCACCGGTCTTCGGGGCCGATGAGTCCTGAAAGGAACGAGGAGAGCGTTGATCAGAAACCTGAAATCGATCAGGTGATTTAATCATCGCGCGATCGCGCAAATCATAAACTTTCTCAGCCGGCGCAGGGACCTGTGACGCAGGATATGATTCCTGAGTTTGCTGCTGTTGCTTTCCCTGTTTCTGTTTCTGAGGCCAATTCTGTTTTTTGGACTTTGGTTGTACATCTGCCGCAGCAGATTGCACTTGTGGTTGTTTCTTCTCCTTAACCGCGAAGTACTTCAAACCCTTACTTGTGCGACCGATAGTTTTATAAGCGGCCACCACAATCTTCGCCAACTGGCGGGGCTTTTCGGCATCGGGTAACGCTGCCAGTGCATTAAAAACCTGGAAGTTCACAGCATCTCCCTTGATGTTGGAGAGTATGAGATCACTTACAATCTCAAAAGAACCACACAGGCGCATACCCAATTCAACCGCTGCCTCTGGACCGTGATCATCCTGAACACGTTTTATGATCGTAGGCAGTACAGCCATAGATGGGGTGCCGAAACACCTCGCATAAACAGCCGCAAAAGTCTTACCCCAACTTTCACAGTCAACGAGCTCGGGAGTGATATCCTTAGGTAAAGTAATCGTCAACATTCTATGTTTATCCGCAGGAGTAGAATTGGGAAACACGGCTTCCAGTTGGTCAAATTTTTCGGCCAGCCAAAAAGGAAAATCATCTTTATTATCAGGGCGTTGACCAAAAACCGAATTTACCATAACTGGATTGAGCCGTAAACCACCACATTCCGTTTGAACGGCCGGACCCCCCCGGGGGACCACCCGGGAGATGACAACCTATGTATTGAACCAATGCACGAATCACGGAAATTGAGACTACATGTAGCCTGCGAATTTCTGCAAGGGTACAAGCCCCGTGATTCGGGTGCGGGGTAAAACCACCCAACGCAGGCCAGTTTGTACCTGGAATTGAGAGTGGACCTAACCTCGCAGCGGATAAAGAGTGGGGGAGGGCGCCATCAAACCAAACTCGATGCTGCCAATGATCAATAGGTATTTCCAGTGCCCTGTACGGTGTATACTCAGCCGGTACAGGGGAGGCCGTGTAGGAGTGGAACAAACCAGAAGTTGCGTCCACAGCCGGAAACGTAACCCAAGAGTAAAACAATTCACGCCGGATCAGCACACACCACTAAAATCACAGCCATCCCATCCCATCGGGACTTGGTACGTCTGTAGATGTGTGCGCACCGCTACTCGACTATGTTGCGCAATTGCCACCGCCGCCGCCATGATAACACTGGAATTTACGGAAAAACAAAGAATACTTTGTAGCACAACTGGGTAGTAAATCAAAGAAACCGTTTTAGAAAGAATCAAGCTTGAAAAAGACCTATTACCATAAAATAGGTAGGTTTCACCGACACCCCGTTTTCCGGAAACGGATGTGAAGGGGTTAAGGTTTGAACGATATACTACTCGAGTGTCATGATATAAGACCACCGAAAACGTTGGGCGCCATGTCGCAGGGTTTCTGTTCTCACACAGAACTGTGCACAGAGGATTGGAACCTCGGCGAATTAGGGTGACCCAAAACTCACCTTAGTACCCAACTTACCCCTTACCGAGCTAGCTACAGTGTCTCATTGGTCTTATCAAACTCCCAATGTTTAGACAAACCAGAACATGAACTTACAGTACCTCAGGATACGTGGAACTCATGAACACTCTTTCGTTATACTGTCATTACAAACCAGAACATGGAGTAAAGAAGAACACATGAGCATTTGAAATGTTTATTTACTAATTCCGTCTCCTCAGGCGCAGTATCTTAGATAATACAAGTAAACATATTATCAGTAGCAAAATTACCAGCATAGTTACTAATCCATAAAAAGCGAATGGTGAAAGCATGGTAACATGCTGTAAATGAATAAGAGTTAACAACACTTATTTCTCACCCTCCCTAACACACATATTATATTATTAGCTAGGAAGGTCTCTTTGGGTTGAATCAGGGCGGGCCCATACCTTAGTTTCCTAGCATGAAGGAATCACATCAGCATACACCAGCTCTCTCTTCATGTGAATCGCATCAAGTGTGTTATTTGTGCCCCAAGCAAAGCAATATAAAACCCGCCTCAAGCCCGGAGTTGGCAGAGGCTGCACTTATGTTATGACTATGAAGTCGTGGAGATCAGACCTCACAACAATTCTGTATCGTGTTGTTCTTGAAGCTTCAGCACTCTCTGTACAGACACAGTTCATTAAGCAAAGCAGATAGCAAAGCAATAACATATTATTCTCATGTAAACCGCGATGAACTACTAGGTTGAAAGCTAAATCAACAATTAAGTGTCGTGTGCAGAAGTTGCAAAAAGAAAAATGGCGTTTAAACCTCAAATGAGCCTATGCTAACTTAACACGATATAAAGATATTCAGGAGCTACATGACAATAGTTAAATAGGTCTTTTCAAGCTTGGTAGTTTAACACAGTTTCTGTTGAATTACTAACCAGTTGTGCTACGTTTCTTTGTATTGTCTTTTTCTCTATTGTGTCATTATGGGTGATGTTGAAATACCCCAGCATAGTCGGATGGCTATCAGCAATCATTGGCAGTCTTATGCCGTCCCCTTGGAAGGCAGGACGGTTGTTTTTGTGGTGAGTGCTGATGCTGCATACCCATTTGAGCGTTTCTAGTCATGGGTGAGTGCAGATACCAATGTGTTCAATTTTTACACTCACACTGCCGTGCCTATGGTGTACACTCCATATAGAAGACAGGAGATTCCAATTTCAGGTTGGCAGCACCGAATTTTGTTTATTAGCACTCTCCCCCACTCTTTAACAGAGGTTTGGTTAGGTCCTTTCTCCATTCCAGCCGCTTCCTGGCCTCTTTTGACTGGATTTACCCCACGCCCCCATCCCCGCACGGTTGTGGTTGGTGAATTGAGGACTCTTTATACCTCTGCTGTAGGGGTTATAAGGGTCTTGGTTCTATACGTTTCCCTCCACATACAGGGTGGGGCCTCTGGTGCGGCGGTGCATCCAGTTGGACCGGGCGGGATGAAGCTTAGCCCCGTCATGGTTAATGCGGTTATGGGCAAGCGTCCCCAAGGATAAGGATGATATGCCATATTAGCTTGCCGAGAAATTTGACCAACTGGAGGCAGTATTTCCGAATACGACTCCTGTTGAGAAACACAGGATTTTTACTATTAGTTTGTTGAAGGAGTTAGTGCCGGAAGTGACTGATTGTGCTACATGGATATGATTTTTGGAGCAGTCTAGGCTAAGTGCTTCGGCATTTCGTCCATGGCTGTCCTACCCTCCGTCATTAAGCGTGTTCAAGATGAGCACGGACCGGAGGCGACGGTTGAATTGGGAATGAGACTCGTTGGAGTGTTTGATGTAGTTTCCGATCTCGTCCTTGCTAATGTGAAAGGAGATGCGGTAAGCTACCAGGTGTTTAATACTTTTCGTGATGTCCCTGATGCTGAGCAACACCGTCACTTACCGAAAAATATTTAGACTGCTTATAAGACCATTGGTCGAAATAGTTTAGGTGTTAAGTCTTTTGCTAGAACAACACAAAAGCAGACTCAGGTGGTGAAGTGTACAGAATTGGAATAAGAATAAGAAACAGGGGAAACAGCAGTAGAAACAGGGGTCCCATCCCGTTTCACCAGTACCTGTGTCTACTAAGCGCACATATGAATTGTGCGACCGCGCTACTCTTAAGTAACATGATCGTTTTCAGGTTCCTGTTCAACGTTCTCCTTGCTCTTTGCAGGACCGCGCTACTCTTAAGTCACCTGATTTTTTCAGTTTCCTGATCAACTTTCTCCTTGCTCTTTGCAGGAAACATGAGTCTCACCTACAGGTAGAGGAGACGGCGGCAGAGGATGGAGTGCAAAACAAGAGCAACTCCGCAAGACAGACGGTAAAGGCAAGCAGGACGATTCTACACGTCAAAGACCCCAGTTTCAGAAAAAGAAGGATGCTGCTTTATCAGCGAGATATGTCACAGATAGTGAGAACACAGCTTTGGAACCTGACCTGTGCGCTGCCACTATTAGACAGCGCGGCGGAAATTACCATTATGAGGGAAGCATTGCGTCCACTTCTGAAGGTGATAGCAACAGATACCTTTTTTGTTGTTGAGACAGCTGACACTAAAGTGGCTCCCCCTGAACAGCTTTTTGAAATAGTCCTTTTCATTGAAGGATACATATAAGATACTGTAAAAGGGTTATATTGTTAGAATTGAACAACTACTTATGACATTTTGTTAGCGGAGGCTGATAGGCCCCCACCCTTTGTTCTGTCCGCTCCACAAGGGGAAGAGGTAATCCTCCCTGCTATCGCACACACAGTGCCAAAGGAGCAGGCGCTGAATTTTGTAGAAGTGTGGGCTAAGGTGCTTGCGCCACCATTGTACCGTGCTCACTGTGGATGAGATAAATTTCCCCTCGGCATGAGATACCATTGCAGTCTACGCCGCTGCTTCAATCCCAATACCCCATGAGGCATGAAGCGAAAGCTTCCATGGCAGAAATCCTTGAACAATTGGAATATCAAGTTGTGATTGAAACATGTGTGTCTCCAATGAAGAACCCTCTTTTAACTGTGAAAGGTTTAAGACCACACTTGACATATCCAATGGCTTGTTCGCCCATAACCTGTCCTCTATTAGTAGTCAATGGACAGCTTTTACCATTGGTGGCAAGCAGCGCCAGTTCAGAAGATTGCCTATGGGCTATAAGAACAGTCCGGTCATCTTTGCCGCCCGCATAGTCTCTCTTTTGGAGGGACTTAACCCAGAAGAATGTTCCTATTTGGATGATATTTATCTCTCAGATGATGAATTATGGCCGCAACTGTGTCGCGTTGACCGCATACTTTGCAGATTTGCGGATTTTTGCTACAAATTTAACTTTGCAAAATCTTACATTGCAGAGTACACATTGTTGTTCCTGAGCTATGAGCTCAACAATGAAGGTCGAGGTTTAGCACCTCACTTCTTACAGAAATACACACAGCTGCACACTCCTACAATGCTGAAGAAACTACAGTCTTTACTGGGCTTTTTGAATTTTGGGCATACCTACTTTCCCGAATATGCCCAGCATATCAAACCTTTTTACACCTTAGTACAACCTACTTTTTCCAAATTATGCTAGCTGCCGGCTCATTCAGCTATTTTGCAACCTTTGAAGGCTGATCTTCTAGAATCTGAATTCTTATTGACTCATGATATAAACACAAACCTGGTGATAAAAATCATACTTGGGGTGGTGGGTTTAACCTACCTGACTCTTGATGAGGGTGATACAGTCCCTATCACTTACAAGTCACACTTGTACACTTCGGCTGAGCTGCGGTTTTCCACTATGGAAAAATGTTTGACAGCAGTAAAGATGGTGATTCTGAAAGAACGTGCACTTTCGCAGGGAAAACACATTTGGTTGTTACTCCGTATACTGCCTTGGAGGCAGTGAGGAAAGCCAGTGTACCAAATTTGAAATCTTTGCACCCAGGGTGGAGACAAGGGGCTACGCCCTTGACAGCTCCGGATGTCACATTTATTTTCTATTCCTCTTTGCGGACTTAGTATGAATTTGTTCATCCAGCTTCTCTGCCCATGCGCCCGCTGGAGAATTTTGATTTTATCATTTACACAAATGGTTTGGCACAACCAGCGACGGATTCAAAGCAAGCTAGTACTATGGTGAATGGAGAGTTCAAGTCCGATGTCGTGCATACACAGACAGCCCAATTGGCAGAGCTCCGTGCTCTAATGCTTGCATTAGAGTACGCTGATCCTAGTATAACTACTTTTATCGTAAGTGACTCTTACTACTGTGTACAGTCTTACAATGAAAATTTGTTTTTTGGACTATTGTGATTCCAAAGGTAGCACAATAAAACACAAGATGATCTGGGTACGAGTGGCTGAGCTTACAGAACGGCTGCCACTCGTGTTTTTGATTCATACTCTTGGTCACCAGTGTGTTGGAGTTCACGCTGTTGCCAATAGTCTCAATGATGAAGAGGCGAAGACAGCAGTAGCAACATATGTAGTTGAAGCAGTTACACATTTCAAAAGTAAGATTGATGATGACATCTTAGCAGCTATTGCCGCAACAGAGAAGGGAAGTAATTACCCTAGGGGTTTCCCTTCCAGATACTCTTATCATTTAAGCACTGAAAAAGTTTCTTATGTGTGAATTAACAATGTTGGTGACAGATTGAATCACAATGTGGACCGCAGGTCCACACTGATTACAGCCGCTTATGAGGGTATGGCATCCGCTCATGCCGGCGTCTCTGCGACTGTATCACTTTTTCAATAGCGTTACTGGTGGTGCGGATTGTATAAAAAACGCGTGTTTATGTCCTTCAGTGTGACATTTGCAAGCAGATTAAACTTTTTACTGCTGCACACCAGCCCCTGACGCAGTTGTACATATCAAATAAACCACTTGGTTGTGTTTATTTAGATCACTGCAGTCCTTTCTCCTCTGATACTGTGTATAAGTACATCTTAGTTGCAGTTGATTCTTGCACGCGCTTTATGTGGGTGTGACCCCAAAGGAGTGCTGATTTTTTAATTTGCATGTCTTTGTGGGAATTTTTGCATGTGGTACCTTTCACTTGGACCAGGTTCCAGTGTCCACCTCTAAGACGTCAAGGATGCCATGCGTTCATTTGGGGTCCAAGTCCAATTTTCATCTCCATACCGGCCTGAGGGCAATAGTGCTGTGGAGCAGATGAACAGTGACTTAAAGCAATCCTTGACAGCTAGGGTTTTAGGTACAGGCCAAAACTGGCTAGTCCACCTCAATAGCATTCAGCATGCACTAAATAGTATCTCTAGAAGGTCTCTGGGTGGGCGGACCCCATATGAAATGTTCTTTGGCATCAAAATATTTGTTACGGACCTTGAGGGTCTAGACCAGGCTGGTCTGTCACTCCCTTTGACGTAGATGAATATTGTGCTGTTTTCCAGAGTATACAAAAGACCTGTGACAGTCTTTGCAAAGGAACACTTGTCCTCCACATCTGATGCTGCATTGCAGATTCCAGTAGTTGGCTGGCTACCCCGAGTTGGTGAACTGGTCCGATAGAAGGCCAAGAACAAGAAGGAATTTGGCCCCTCATATCATGCTCCAGTTCCTGTACTTGGCATGCAGGGTACAAGAACAGTCATTTTACCTCTACTTTTTGTTAATGTTCATTGGATTTGTGATGTATTGTTTCCGTCTTGAGAATTGTTAATATGTTAAACAAAGGCATACAAATAAAATGATTGATGGCACCCCACTCCTTATCACACAACATGAAGAGGGACCAGAATTTTGTGAATATCACTGCTTGACCTCTCTTAGATGGGATTGTGTGTGATGCTGTTAAATTTCAGAATCATGGTCTCACAGAGGTTATTAATGTCCCTAATGTACTTCGTGTTTCAATGGGGAATGTGGTTAAACAGAATGTACACTCTGATGATTGGGACGTCCAAGCCGTAGAGGCTCTATTTTCTAATTTGAAATATTATGCTGCCTTTGATGCTGAAGATCTGCATTTAGACTCGTTTTTGTTACCAACACTATGACAATCAGTCAGTCAGTCAGTCAAAATACTTTATTCGATTTAAAAGAAAATCATAAAAAGACATTTCATACAAAAAGTGCCTAAGTACATTTACAAGTTGCTTCAACTACAATCATATTTTAAAAGATTAAAATACATATCCAGGGTATTACAGTACATCCTTGAAAGACAATTAATTAAGGAAATATCTGCAAGAACAGAAAGCTGTGCAAAATATCAATATAATCTACAGTAAAAGGGGATCATTAGGTGCTGTAGATGAATACATGTTTATCTTTAATGCGCGCTGCTGCAGCCAAGAAACTTCCCATACTGAATATTATGCGGGTAGTGCTCATAGACTGTAAGTAAAGGAGTGCTGGTTTAACTTGTTTAAAGCCCGCCTCCCTTAAACTTGGTAACAAGTATTTCTTTCGAGGCGCTAAGAACAGTGAACAAAACAAGACAAAATGAGTGGTGTCCTGAATTGAGTGGTTGTCACAGGAGCAAGGGGGGGCTGACTCTGGCTTAGCCCAGGATGGATAATTTCCCAGTTGGTAATGAATCAAATTAAATCTAAGTTTTGTCAGGAGGAACCTATGAAAAGGTCTAGTAACTATAGTAAGGTAAGGTTCCATGGCAGTAGAACATTTTATTAAATAATGAGATCTCACCGAGGGCTTCTGAAGTTCTTTTTCCTCTCGGCTAGATCTTGCCAGGGTCAAAACCTGCCTCTTGATCAAAGCTACGTCTGTGATTCTTATGCATAGAGGGGATTCAAAAAGTTCTGGTCTTCCTAGCCGATAAAAAGGCTTCCTCAGATAGTCCAACCAGGGGATCTTTTTGTAGTGCTCCAATGACATAACATCCTCCATAATAGAGTGGTTCAGGGTTACCTCCTTATTAAGCCACGACCTTAGCCAGTAAATCAGCGGAGCCAAGTTAAGCCTGTCTGTTATATAATCCATACCCACCTCGAGTGAATGGAGTAAGTTGGGGTTGATGGGGGGACTGACAGTAATGAACGTAAGAACCTATTTTCGGCTCTCTGGATAGGTTCCAGCTGTGCATAACCCCAAATTGGGACGCCGTACATGGCGATTGACAAACATTTTGCACTGTAGACCTTTAGTAGGGCCTCCATTGGCCTGGCCCCCAATCTTTTAGAAAAGGCCATGATCACCTGGTCACCGATAGGCTTTTTGCCCTAACCTGTGGGCCCCACGACCCCCTCTCGTCGAAGAGCACCCCCAGGTAGGGAAAAGCTGCCGTTCTGGAGACCTCTTGACCCTTGCATCTAAAGGTTTTGATCAACCCTTTACGCCTATGTGCTCCAACTATCATTGTGTGGGATTTGCCAGCATTGACCTTCATATCCAAGTCTTCCATGAAAGTACCAAATGCGTGCAGCAGACACTGTAGGGCGTTACCTGTGCAGGCTATAAGGACTGCATCGTCCGCGTATAGGAGAGCAGGGATCTTAGCTTCTCCTACACGCGGGACGTCTCCCCCAGTCTCCTGCAGACACCTCCCCAGGCCATTGATATATATGGTAAACAATAGGGGGGCTAATATGCAGCCCTGCCGTACCCCACGCATGGACTTAAAATGGGGACTGCATCTTCCCTCCCTGGTGACCCTGACCTTAGCAGACAAATCCTGATGTAAAGAGGCCATGAATCTAACCAGGGCCCCATCTATCCCAATCCTCAGCAGCATGGCCCAGAGCTTACATCTGTTCACCAGATCGAAGGCCGAGGAGAGGTCCATAAATGCTAGAAATAAGGACCCCTCCTTGGCGACCGTATACTTGGCGATCAGAAGGTGTAAGTTGGAGCACTGTTCCACTGTGCCCCTCTTTTCCCTGAACCCGTATTGGATGTCGGCCAGCCTACCACATTGCTCTATACTCCCCCTCAACTTTGTTAACAAGACTCTGCCAAGGATCTTAACGGCAGAGTCTAGGAGAGATATGGGCCTATAACAGCCTGGGTCATCCCGGTTGCCTTTCTTGAAAACTGGGACGATGATGGAAGTTGCCCAGGAAGATGGATGGAAGCTGATAGTGGCCACATTAAATACATTGGTCAAAACACCTGCCCAAAGACCGGGGGAAAATTTGAAAAGGTCGGCCGGCTCCTCGTCAGGGCCTGGTGCTTTGTTCTTTGAAGTTGCAAGGATGGCTTTTTCCACTTCTCCTTTGTTGAAGCTCAGAGGGATAGTGTCTGGGGCAGCAGATGGACTGAGGGTACAATCCATGCACTCCCCACCATATACTGCACTAAAATGACTAATCCATTTTTTGTCCGGGATCACACAATCCATGTCTGAGTTGGGTGTGTCGGAGAAAAAGGGCTGGTTTATTATATTCCAAAATTCTTTACTATCCCTTAAAATATCTACATTCAGTAGGTTATCCCAGGCTAGTTTCTTGATCGTCTCTTTCCTGGTTTTAATGGCCAACTTGTATTGCTTCCTAAGATGAGCTATGCTCTTCTTATCCCTTGGTAGATGCTTGAGTGCAAGCATCAGCAGTCTGTGAGCTTTGGAGCAACTTGCATCAAACCAGCGCTGGTACTTGCTGGCTCCCATCCTCGTGCTGACCAAGAGGTCAGTCACAATTTGGTTGCAAATTGCTTCAAAAGCCCCTTAATTTCGTTTGCCGGGGACATTATGTTTTGGCAGACCTCTAGATGGCTATTGATTTTGGGTAGAAGCTCTGCATAAAAAGTGTCAGGCGCCACATTCGCCCACTTGAGCCTTCTCCCCTGGTCCACTGTACGTACTGTGGTGTGGGCCTCTTGTGGTTGGGGCTTAGGCCCCATATGCTGCCCCCAGGCTACCTCCACTACAACCGGGTTGTGGTCGCCATGTGCAGATACCAACGTGTTGTATGACATTACCCTATTCAGGATCCCTGGGGTCATAAATATGTATTCGATAATGGACCCCTGGATGGTACCTTTATAAGTATGGATTCTGGTAATGCCTTTGGGTGAGTTAGGTTCATAAAGAGTATGATTGGCCAATAGGTAATCTAGCTCAGCCCCCTCAGTGGAGTGCTCAAAATGTGGGCCTTCTGCCTCTGCAAGGTCACCACCATTCGTTAAGCCACAGAGACCGTTGCATGGGTGGATATTAAAATCCCCTAAGAGGATAAATTCATGGCTAAAAAGTGTGTTTTGACTGACAGAATCTAAAAAGGAATCTAGGTTGGCAATACTATTATTTCCAGTGACCTTGTTCATTGAATTATACAAATTAATATAAAAAGTGCTCGTAGAAGGGGAAACTAGCCTTTCGACTATTAGCAGATTTGGGCAGGGATAATTGACCAGTTTCAGTGAGCCTTTAAGTTTTAGGGAAAAAAGAATTATAAGACCTCCCCTGGCTCTACCTGATCTACTTGGAGTTGCAGTGCTGGCGAAGCTGGTAAAGCCGTCCAGCCAAAAACTTTCTGCAGTATCCCATGTCTCCTGCAGGGCAATGACTTCGTATCCACGGACCATACCCTCCCAGTCCTCATTTGTTACCTTACTTTTGATGCCTGCCACATTCCAACTAACGAGTTTACAAGTCATAGCCTCCCCCCGCTCGCAAGATCCTGTTAGGAGGGGCCCCACAGGTGCAAGTGGTCAGTGGACATCCTCCATATCCTCCATGCCCTCCTGGCCTGATAGGGGTGCAAAGCGGTTACTGGTGACTATCCCACTGACTGATGGTACAACACCCACCCCGTGGTCGGGCAATGACAGCAGTGTGGGCTCTGGGCTATGAACGCGGCTTTGAGAGGGACCCGTGGCGGTATCCACAGCGGTGCCGCCCTTGGTCGTGGAATCAGGGTTAAACTCGTTGTGCGGTAACAGTGACCAGCGTATACTCTCTCCAGAGGAGGATAAAAGAATCCCAGGGGTACTGGTCTCACGTGAACTTTAGCGGTTATAGGGGAACCATCCCAGAATAGTTTATCTGCCACGTTGGCCCTATTGAAATTTATTACCACACAGTCCCCATTAGTAATCTTGGGTTTTTTCCCGACCTACCCTCCTTGCAAAAATAAGCGAGTCTGAGGGGTCCTCCCCACAGGAAGAATCAGCACACCAGATTTTTGCTTTATGTAAAAGATTAATGGTGATGACAATCATTTTTTGCACAAAGCAAACGCATTTAGGAATGTAGTCAATTATAAAAAATGGGAACATTGTCCTGCTCATGTTGAAGGCAGCTCCAAGACACTTTTGAAAAGGTTTTCTTACTTAACTGATTTTAATCAATCCAATCCTGATGCATTTTATTTTAAGATGACTGAGAATTCCCCTTCCAAAGTTAGACTTACCCACACAAAATGATTGTATTCAAAGTCCTTTATCGGCCAATTGGCTATAGGGGGCTATGAGCTGTGGAAAGATACTATTGATCTTAAATTTGTTTGGGGTTCTAGAAATTGGCAAGTGCAAGGCATTGAGGCTTTGCATCATGCATGTCTCTTCCATAGTCGAATTTAGAAACAACATATGGTGATATGTTGTTTCTAAATTCGACTATTTTACAAACCACCTGTTTTGGATAGGCTACGTATAAAAAATTAAATGCTCCTTCTATTCCTGATTTGGGCGAATACCACAAATGGAATAATAACACCAGTAGGTCCCTTAGTGATTTACTGATTCTGTTACAAAATTCGTCCTTTAACATTTCCAGTTTGGATCCTCAAGGCTGGCTGTTATGGCAAAAACGTGTAGATTCGTGCCAGCATCTCTTTCTAAGTTTGGCCAGTGGTTATTCACAGGTTAGGGTGGATCCCCGTTTTGAGAGTGACCCTTCTGTCACTACCTATTATGTAGGCAAACTATGTCAGAACTGTCTCAAACACTCCACGTTAGCGTCTGTTAAGCTTAATTTGTCTAAATTGACTGACAATGTTTATTTGAATGACTTTGGAAAAGGTCCTGCCACAGGCAGATCCAAAAGATGGGTTTATGCTGCTTACCACGAAGTTTTGAAACTGTCCCAAATTGAGGTTGCTTCTAGGTTAAGGGCTATTGATCAAGCTTTGTGCTTGCAGTTGTAAATAATAGCTTTAACACACTTTCTTCCCATATTTACACATTAGATAACAGTGTTTCTTCTGTCGTTGATATTGTGCAAGATGAATTCTCAGTTTTGTACCATGGTCAAAATCAATTGCGTTCTATTATGCAGTTTGCATGGACTTTACAAATGTTAAAGGCTGGGAAAGTGCCTTGGGACTATATGAACACTTCTTCATTGTTTTTCAATCTAATCTGACTTAACCAACAATTCATGTCAATGAAAAATGCTACATTTTTGCCATTGCATATTAAAAAATTAGAACCTTTACAGTTTTTTGTGGCTCAAAGAAATTTTGCCTTCTGGCCGATTCACGGGTTGATAACACTACCTTTTCCACTGTTTAAATTCGAAGCATGCATGAAACATTATTCCATCGGCAGATATGTTTGTTAGGTAGCGCATATCTCCATGAAGTTTGGTCTCTTCTGTTTACCTATAGGTGCCTGAGGGAGGGTAAAGAGGTTTACATAAAAGTTGAAGATTGCACTTCCTCTCCCGATCACTCTTGGTCTGTAGGAATATACAATTGCAAGGCTCGTGTAATTCAGAAGCCCTGAATTTGGCCTGTATTCTAAAAGGTACACGCACCCCCGTTATTTCACCTACTTTAACGTTGTTAGCAAGCTGTATTTATTTATTACTAAATAAAGAAGATTGCTGTGGTATGCTGGCAGGTATATTGTACATAGTGACTGTCTCCCAACATGTAGTCTTTTGTAAGAATGTGCTGTTTCCACCTCTGCATGGAAAGCTCAATATATCTATCTGGCCTTCCATTCTGACCTTGAAAGCAGAGTCCAACAAGATGAGTCGAATAAGGGCTTTTTTGTCTCATAAAGAAGTGACCCGTACAAATGCGCTTGAAACATTCGTCTTTCAGGTGGCTAATACTCGTGCTGAGGTACATGCCTTTTTATATACTGATCTCCCCCTGCATTTTGGAGAGTTGATTCACACTATATTCAATGCCTTGTCAACCTTAGGCTTGGCTCAGTTTTTTAAAGTAGTAAGTTCTGGCTGTGTGACTTCATTCCAAACTATATTTGGTGTGATACTGGCATTTTTTCATTCCATTTTGTCCAGCCTCTTCGGAGGTTCACGCTTAATTCTCGCCTTGGTTGCTGGTGTACTGCTGTTAATTTTCTCACTCCAAAATGGTTGCACATTCTGTGCCCCATGACAACCTGCCCCAGCTGCTCCAACTTCGTGACCGGATGCTTGAATACTATGGATCGCTGCCTTTGCCTACCTTGATTGTGGCGTATGGTTTATCTTTCTGGTTTTCGTACTTTACATGTGTGCAGCCAGTTTTCCACTGCCTGGACTGTAGTTTTGAATGGGCTCTTGATTTGTGTCTCTGCAATACAGTGTCTCCTAACCTGAATTATGATCTACTAATAAGTCTCTTAGTTGCTCATGAACTAGAGTGTTCTGGTGTCAGGATTATGGCCTGCGCAGCAGCGCAGGGAGTCCTAGGCAATTGAAATATATGGATTGCAACCCATTACTTTTTAGCACACAGTTATCTTGAAGAACACCCAAGTTGTCCTCTGATGGTGCTAGATGTTCCGGCTAATGAAGAACAAGTGTGTTCTTTTCCATTACTGAATTGGATGGCTGAAATGTTCACTGACGATAACAACAACTTCCTATTGGAGGCAATTGTACTGTGCCTATACGCTGTTGGATTGAAGTGTCAATTTTTTTCCTGCTTCAGAGACACGTACTGGACTCATTCATTTTTTAGTTCATGTTTTGTCCATTTAATGGGTGTTTGACACAATATATGCCTGTTAGGTTTTTTCATTTTTTTGCTTACTAATTCAGACATTACTCCCAATTATCCAGTTTGCCACAATTTTGAACTTTCTTCTGTCTCATTCGAACTTCAACTCTGAGTTCTAAAAATTGCCCCCACTTCTTTTGCATTCTATGATCAAGGGAGGGTGTAGTGGGTGCTGGGCCTTGTTCCCCACATCGTTATGTTAACATAGGCTTATTAGAAGTTTAAACACCATTTTACCTTTTGCTGCTTTTGCAAACAACACTGCATATTACTGTTGATGTAAGTTAGGCTGCATGAATTACTTCACATGAAAAAGGCTTGTTTCAGCATCCCTAGACTTACATTGCGACCCTAGTCTGCACAGTGGGTGCTAAAGCCTCCAAGGTTATCATAACAAGTTAGCTTCTGTTCAGTTTGATTGGCTCACATTTTAGACATAACATACATGCAGCTGCAAGCCAAAAGACATTCTGGAGCCTTTAATATTGCACCGTAGGCATGATTTCAGGCTCTTGAGGAATTCCGTTTCCAGAGAGAAAGAACTTTTGAAGATCCTGATATGATTTATTCCTGCTGATCTTAGAGGTATGGGGTCCCCCACACCAGCCTAAGAGACCTTCTATATTTTATAAAACATAGTTCATAGCTAGGGAGGGTGAAATACTAGGTGGTATATGTGAGAAGTTGGCCTGGTATATGATGCTCACTAGTTCTAGTGATCACCTTGTACCATGCAAGCAACCCTTATGGTGCAGGTTGTAAAGTCAACCTCATAGACAAGCTATCCTAGGGGTAGCATGGACTAAGCAGTCTTAGGCCAAACTCTGTAAAGGCATGTGAAGTAAGCTGTTTTAAAATACACAATCCCCTTGAATACCAAATGAAAGGACACCACACAGATATATTGAAAATATATATAGATTTATTTCTACAAATATCCCCTATACTCTTTATGAGCACAGAAGCAAATGCGTTAAAACAAAACACAGTTTAAATATACAAAAGTTGCACAAATATGGATGAGCCCTAGGGGCCACCTAAACCATATTCTAAAATAGTGGTATAAGAACCACTATGGGGAAAGTGAAGAGGCCTAGGGCCTGGGGAATTGCTGGAGCTGTTCGGGACTAGCAGTGAAGAAGTCGGGAAAGGCCCGCGGGACTCGGGTGCAGTGCTTAAAGTGCACGCATGCACCAATGCAATATCAATGGTGCGTAAAAGTTACAAAGTTAGTGTTTAAGGAACCTTACGATGGACCTACAAGGATAAAACTTTAGACACAGGCACTAGAGGTGTACACCAGTGTGGGAACACCGGCGTTGCTGAGTTACCTCACCCACAGGAAGCGGGTGCATAGGTGCGAAGTAGTGTCGGGTTTCGTCACGCAGGTCGATGGTGCTTGGAGCTGAAGATGCTGCAGGCGGGTCGTCGTGAAGAGTTCCGGTGGATCCAAGGGTGGATCTGAAGAGGTGAAGACCTGAAAGCAGAGGGGACAATGTTCAAAGTCACTAGCCAGTGACTACCGTGGAACCAGGAAGGAACCAGGCAATGTCGGGTGCAAACAGGTGATGAAGTGAAGATTGTCTCTGCAGCCACGTGGACACGAAGAGGTCAAGGACGTCCAGGAGTCGATCACCAGCTGGCCCACGATGGCTCTCGCTGATGGCGGTGTCAGCAACTTGATTGGAACAAACAGGCCTTGGCAAAAGCAAGTCACGCAGGAATCGATGCAAGCTTCTCACTCGGACCAGCAAGGTCAGAGCGGGTGCTCCTTTTCAGGGGAGCAAGGGCCAGTCTGGAGCAACCAGACCAGCAGTGTAAATCGTAGGTTTCGATGCCAAGATGGCCGCTAGCCACGTGGCAAGTGGCCGGGATGGCGCGTCGAGTGGCAAAGTGCAAAAGGGCCCCACGCAGATTGTGGAGATGCTGGGGGGCTGCTCTTCGGTGCAAATGCTGCTCGGTATTGGGGCTTCTCAAACCCCAAAGCACAGCATCGAGGGTGCCTCGGGTGCTGCGCAGTCAGCTCTTCGGGGTATTCCTAGATGTCCGGTCCCACGTCTCTCGGTGCCTCAACGGGTCTCTTCTTTCCAGGGACTGTGGATCGGGCTCTGAGATGTCTGGGAGTCTGGGTCTTGTCAGGCTCTGGGCTCGGGCTCCGGCGGGAGGTGGCAGCAAAGCAGACGTCGAGTTGCTGGTTGGTGCCTGTATTCACAGGGTGGTCACTCCTTGGCCACAAGGGAGATTCTCTTCAGTCTTCTGTGCAGCAGAATGTCGAAGTCCAGTTTTCTTCTTATTTTAAGTCGAGTTCAGGATGATCTGAAGTCTCAGGACACAGCTCCTACTCTTATTCCAAATCTGGGGGCCGGATCACCTACTAGGTCCCTCCTCTGGGTGGGACCAGGAAGGGGGGTGGTTACACCCCCTTTCCTATGTCCAGTTTCGCACCAGGACTGGGGCTGGAAAGCCCCAGCACCGGTTTGAACTGGCCTATGAACAGGGACACCTTGTGTGCCCCAGGCATGTCTGATTCTATTCAGCCCTTTCCTACCCAATACACAAAATCCTGTCTGGGGTGGTGCTAGCACCTCCCAAGGCAGGAAACCCTTTGTCCAAGCCACCCTCGCTGGAAGGACTCCCAGCAGCAAGAGGTCAGACTTGTGTCTGTGGTGGCAGCATCCATTTTGTGATGCTGAGGCTCTGTTTAACTTTACCCGGGTTTCAGGTTAGGTACATGTTGTGTCCCTCTAGAAGGGTGGAATGCTACCCCCGTCGCCAGAACTGGCGAGGGGGTAGTATTCCAATTCGTATGACACCTTACTCGACATGTTTTGATGAAGCCAAACCAAAGATAGCATTTAACCGCGAGGATTATAATGCACTTAAGAGTATATGGTATGGCAGTATCATGGAACAGCTAAAGGACATGGTTCGGAAAGCTGCAGACAGGCTCAAATCATGCTAGAGCACCATCTCACATATTTCCAAGCACTCTGCCTCCAGGATTGATGAGGCCTTCCATAGGAGTGGCTGATAGGAACATATGTGTCCATTTTAGGTTAGGCATAGGCATACTATACCTAAGTAAGGGGTGGTTACACCGACTTACCCCAGCTGAGTGATCAGCCAGTTGTGTCAAATATGGAGGCCAGGCCAGGGGTGGCACAATACAGGCTGCAGCCCCTGGTAGGCCTTGGAAGCACCTATGCCCTGGGTACCTGGGTACACTGTTACAGTGGCCAATAAGGTGAACCAGTTCCAATTTCGTAATGCACCTAAAGTGCATTGGCATTAATTTAGAGAGAGAACAGCAGGCTGTGGGTCTGATTAGCAGGCCCACAGCCACATTAAGTCATAAACCAGTGAAGCAAAAAGCAAAAATCTGGGGTGACCATAGGATAGCAGACCCTACTCTCCTACACAACCCCCCTCCCAAACGCAGGGACATTAGACTAACCTTGACCAGTTGTGTCTTCATGTTCTAAGTGGAAGTACCTGGAGAGACCATCTGCATTACCATGGTCAGTCCCTGGGCGGTGCTCCACTGTAAAGTCCATCCCCTGTAGGGAAATGGACCACCTGAGCAGTTTGGGGTTTTCACCCTTCATCTGATTAAGCCATAAGAGGGGCTTATGGTCGGTCTGAATCTTGAAGTGAGTGCCAAACAAGTATGGTCTCAACTTCTTCAGGGCCCACACCACAGCAAAGGCCTCCCTCTCAATGGCTGACCAACGTTTCTCTCTGGGGGTCAGCCTTCTGCTAATAAAAGCAATGGGCTGGTCTTGACCATCTACATTAAGTTGTGAAATCACAGCTCCCACTCCCAACTCAGAAGCATCTGTTTGGACAATGAACTCTCTTGAGTAGTCAGGACTCTTCAGGATAGGTGCAGAGCACATGGCCTTCTTCAGGTCATCAAATGCCTTTTGACAGCTTACTGTCCACTGAACCTTTTTGGGCATCTTCTTGGATGTCAGATCATTAAGAGGAGTCACAATGGACCCATAGTTCTTAACAAACTTCCTGTAGTACCCAGTCAGGCCCAAGAAAGCTCTGACCTGAGTCTGGGTAGTTGGAGGAGTCCAGTCCTTTATGGTCTGAATATTACTCTCCAGTGGTTGAACTTGGCCTCCACCTACAAGGTGGCCCAAGTATACAACCTTACTCTGCCCTATCTGGCACTTGGTGGCTTTGATAGTGAGGCCTGCCTTTTGCAGAGCCTCTATCACTTCCTTCAGGTGGACCAGGTGATCCTCCCAGGTGGAGCTAAAGACAGCAATATCATCCAGATATGCTGCGCAAAAGTCATCCAACCCAGTAAGGGCTTGATTCACCAACATTTGGAAGGTGGCAGGTGCATTTTTCAAACCAAAGGGCATTACCACAAATTGATAATGCCCACCTGGGGTAGAAAATGCTGTCTTGGCTTTAGACTCCTCAGCTAACCTGATTTGCCAGTAGCCAGCTGTCAAGTCAAATATGCTCAAATACTTGGCAGAAGCCAATTTGTCTATGAGCTCATCTGCCCTTGGAATAGGGTGTGCATCTGTCCTGGTGACAGCATTGAGTCCTCTGTAATCCACACAGAACCTCATCTCTCTCTTTCCATCTTTGGTGTGAGGTTTGGGGACCAGAACCACTGGGCTAGCCCAGGGGCTCTCTGAAGGCTCAATGACACCTAATTCCAGCATCTTTTGCACCTCAGTCTTGATACAATCTCTGACATGGTCAGGTTGCCTGTAAATTTTGTTCTTTACAGGAAGACTATCAGCAGTGTCCACCACATGGGTACCCCAGTTAGTCTGACTGGGTGTCAGGGAGAACATATGTCGATATGACTGCAAAACCTGTCTACATTCATGTTGCTGTTGTTCAGTGAGGCTGCCATCTAAGGCCACACCATCAACTGATCCATCCTCAGGGTTCTGAGTCAGCAGGCCTGGGAGAGGGTCACTCTCTTCCTCCTACCCCTCATCTGTAGCCATGAGCAAGCCCATGTCTGCCCTGTCAACATATGCTTTCAGCCTGTTAACATGGAGCACCCTGATGGGGGCTCCTGGGAGTTCCAAGGTCCACCAAGTAGGTAACCTCTCCCTTTTTCTCAATGATTGTATAGGGTCCGGACCATTTGTCTTGGAGTGCTGCTGGGGCCACTGGCTCCAACACCCATACCTTCTGTCCAGGCTGGTACTCAGTCAGGACAGCCTTTTGGTCATGCCAAGCTTTTTGTAATTCTTGGCTAGCCTCAAGGTTTTTGGATGCCTTCTCCATATACTCAGCCATCCGGGAGCGGAGACCAAGTACATAGTCCACTATGTCTTGCTTGGACTTTTTGAGAGGTAACTCCCATCCTTCCCTCACCAGACATAGGGGTCCTCTTACAGGGTGCCCAAACAACAATTCAAAGGGGCTGAAGCCAACCCCCTTTTGTGGGACCTCTCTGTAAGCGAACAGAAGGCAGGGCAGAAGGATATCCCATCTTCGCCTGAGCTTTTCAGGTAATCCTTTGATCATGCCCTTGAGGGTCTTGTTGAACCTTTCAACAAGCCCATTGCATTGTGGATGATAGGGAGTGGTGAACTTGTAGTTGACACCACATTCCTTCCACATAGCTGTTAAGTATCCTGACATGAAGTTGGCACCTCTATCAGATACTACCTCCTTAGGAAACCCCACTCTGGAGAAAACTCCAAGTAAGGCCCTGGCCACAACAGGAGCTGTTGTGGTCCTAAGTGGAATTGCCTCTGGGTACCTGGTGGCATGGTCCACCACCACCAGTATGAATCTGTGCCCAGATGCTGTAGGGGGATCCATTGGACCAACAATGTCAATCCCCACTCTTTCAAAGGGCACCCCCACCACAGGTAGTGGTATTAGGGGGGCCTTTGTGGTACCACCTGCTTTGCCACTTGCTTGGCAGGTTACACAGGAGCGACAAAACTCCTTTGTATCTTCTGACATGTGAGACCTGTGAAAGTGACAGACAAGTCTGTCCCAAGTTTTGTTCTGGCCTAGGTGTCCTGCTAAGGGAATATCGTGTGCAAAGGTAAGAAGGAAGCCCCTAAATTGCAGAGGTATGACCAACCTCCTGGTTGTACCAGGCTTGGGGTCTCTACCCTCTGAATAAAGGAGCCCATCATCCCAATAAACTTTATGGGTACCTTGAGCATTCCCAGCAGCCTCAGCAGCAGCCTGCTGTCTGAGGGGTTCAAGAGAAGGACAGGATAACTGAACCTGCCCCAAGTCTGCCCTAGAAGGTCCCCCTGTCCCCAGAAACTCAACCTGATCAGGTTCAAGCTCTATAGGGACAGTTCCTTCAGGGGTCTCAAGATCATCTTCCTGTGAAGGCTGATCCTCACTTATAGGCATTTGGGAAGGCACAGCCTTTACCCTCCTGTTCCTTGTCTTGGAAGGTACTTGGTCCATTGTTCCAGGATCCAAGACCTGAGGTTCAGAGAGGCACTTTTTGGCCTGTGACCTGGTCACAGCAAGGACATGTGATGATATCCCTAACATCTCTGCATGAGTCCTGTACTCAACTTCTGACCATAGAGAGCTCTCCAGGTCATTGCCCAACAAACATTTTACTGGGAGATCAGCACTAACCACAACTCTTTTTAGGCCAGTTACCCCTCCCCAGGAAAAGTTAACAATTGCCACACTATGTGTAGTAGTGACATTGCTGGCATTGGTCACCAGGTAATTATCACCTGGTATGTACTGTCCAGGGTCCACAAAGCTAGGCGTCACCATAGTGACACTGGCACATGTGTCCCTGTATGCTTGAGCCACTTTTTCATTAATTATAGGTGTCTGTCTGTACTTGCCCAGGTTACTGGGACTGATAGTAGGGTACAAATCAATTTCCCCATCACAAATCAGAACAGCCTGTGTAGGGGTTCTGACTAGGCCAGAATCTCCCTCAGTTCCCAAGGTGATACCCACTACCCCCTTAGTCTGTGGACCAACACTGCCAACTGTACTAGTGGGTGCAGGTGCCTTAGGGGCTGCAGTGTTGGGGGCTCCACCCTTTTTACACTCACTTGTCCAGTGAGAGGTGTTTTTACAAAAACTACACCAGGGTTTTCTTTGACCTTCTTTCTTCTTCTTCTTGGAAGTTTGGGACCCACCCTCAGTATTAGTTTGGGGCCCTGTTGAAGACTTCTGGTCTTTAGCTTTCTGCTCCCCACCCTTCTGGTCTGTTTTCTTCTGGTCACCACCCTGGTTCTGGTTCTGGTTCTTTTGCTTAACTCTGGTTCTAACCCATTTGTCTGCCCTCTTTCCCAATTCTTGGGGAGAGGTTAGATCTGAGTCAACCAAATGTTGATGCAACTGCTGGTTCTGACAGTTATTTAAAATCTGTTCTCTCATAAGCAAATTGTACAAACCTTCATAGTCTGTAACCTTACTTCCCAGCAACCAGCCCTCCAGAGCCTTAGTGGCACATTCAACAAATTCAGACCAGTCCTGAGTCTGTGTCTTCTGGGTGTCTCTGAACATTAACCTGTACTGTTCAGTGGTTAAGCCTAACCCATCAATCAGAGCACTCTTCAGGACCAGGTAGTTTCTAGAATCCCCATCACTAACTGTGAGGAGTCTGTCTCGGCCTCTACCTTCAAAGGAGAGCCACAAGATTGCTGCCCACTGATCATGAGGGACCTGCTGTACTTTGCAGGCTCTCTCAAGTGCAGCCATCCATTTGTGGATATCATCCCCAACTTTGTAGGGGGGCACAATCTTACTCAGGTTTCTATTGTCATAGGACCTGTCTTTATCCTTTTGGATATTGCTGCCACCAGTGGATCCTAATCCACCCTCTCTAGGCTGTCTTGCTCTAGCAAGCTTCTCTTTGGCCAGGGCAACTTCTAATTCTTGCTTCTGGATCCTAAGTTCAGCCTCTCTCATTTTGGCCTCATGTTCCCTCCTTTGAGGGCTAGACAACTCCCTTCTGGAGTGCCCATGAGAACCTCTAGAAGCATGGGAGGTATTGGATTCACCTGAGTGATTCCTCCTACTCCTGGGCTCCTGGTTAAGTCCACTTGGGGGTCTGAGGGGGTTGGACCCACCTTCAGTCCCAAATAAGCTTAAGTTAGCCTGGTTAAGCCTGCTGACTAGCACCTGACTATTTCTCTCATCCTCAGACCCACTTTCCTCCTCCTCCTCCTCTTCTTCCTCATCCTATGGCTGAGTATCTCCAGTGACCTGGTCTTCCTCATCTATCTGGATGACAGTGGCAGGGGTGTCAGTGTTGTCATCTTCAGTGGGAGAGCCTCCATCTCCAGTCCCTGAGGGGCCTGGTTTGGAGGTCTTTAGAGCTTCAGACTGGTCTAAAAGCTCTCTGAGGTAACCTGCTGTAGGGGTAGGACCCGTTTTGATTCCTCTTAAGGAACACAGCTGCCTCAGTTCTTTAAAAGTAAAGATAGCAAATTTGGATGGTGCTCTTGGCGGGTCACTCTCAACAGAGATAGGTCCAGTGGATCCCTCTGCTCCAGACATTGCTCTAGTGTGGGTGAATATGTTGCAATCTACCTACACTGGTGTTTTCCTACTAAACCTATCTAGTAGTTGTAGTCAGGGAGTGCTACTCCCTATCCTCTACAACAACTAAGTTCAGTAGAACTTAAGTATACTAGTCTTGTTTTAGTGTACCTATCAGGTACCTGTATGATCTTTCAAATGATACTCTCACAGATTGTAAAGGTGAAACAACAGCAAGCTCAAATCCCAATCCGCTGCCCACCAACGTGAGAAGTTGGCCTGGTATATGATGCTCACTAGTTCTAATGATCACCTTGAACCATGCCAAGCAACCCTTATGGTAGAGGTTGTAAAGTAAACCTTATAGACAAGCTATCCTAGGGGTAGCATGGACTAAGCAGTCTTAGGCTAAACTCTGTAAAGGCATGTGAAGCAAGCTGTTTTACCATACACAATCCCCTTGAATACCAAATGAAAGGACACCACACAGATATATTGAAAATATATATAGATTTATTTCTATAAATATCCCCTATACTCTTTATGAGCACAGAAGCAAATGCAAAACACAGTTTAAATATACAAAAGTTGCACAACTATGGATGAGCCCTAGGGACCACCTAAACCATATACTAAAATAGTGGTATAAGAACCACTATGGGGAAAGTGAAGAGGCCTGGGGAATCGCTGGAGCTGTTCGGGACTAGCAGTGAAGAAGTCGGGAAAGGCCCGCGGGACTCGGGTGCAGTGCTTAAAGTGCATGCATGCTCCAATGCAATGTCAATGGTGCGTAAAAGTTACAAAGTTAGTGTTTAAGGAACCTTCCGATGGACCTACAAGGATAAAACTTTAGACACAGGCACTAGAGGTGTACACCAGTGTGGGAACACCGGCGTTGCTGAGTTACCTCACCCACAGGAAGCAGGTGCACAGGTGCGAAGTAATGTCGGGTTTCGTCACGCAGGTCGATGGTGCTTGGAGCTGAAGATGCTGCAGGCGGGTCGTCGTGAAGAGTTCCGGTGGATCCAAGGGTGGATCTAAAGAGGTGAAGACCTGAAAGCCGAGGGGACAATGTTCAAAGTCACTAGCCAGTGACTACCGTGGAACCAGGAAGGAACCAGGCAATGTCGGGTGCAAACAGGTGATGAAGTGAAGATTGTCTCTGCAGCCACGTGGACACGAAGAGGTCAAGGACGTCCAGGAGTCGATCACGAGCTGTCCCACGATGGCTCTCGCTGATGGCGGTGTCGGCAACTTGATTGGAGCAAACAGGCCTTGGCAAAAGCAAGTCATGCTGGAATCGATGCAAGCTTTTCACTGGGACCAGCAAGGTCAGAGCGGGTGCTCCTTTTCAGGGTAGCAAGGGTCAGTCTGGAGCAACCAGACCAGCAGTGTAAATCATAGGTTTCGTCGCCAAGATGGCCGCTAGCCACGTGCCAAGTGGCCGGGATGGCGCATCGAATGGCAAAGTGCAAAAGGGTCCCACGCAGATCGTGGAGATGCTGGGGGGCTGTTCTTCGGTGCAAATGCTGCTCGTGCTGGGGCTTCTCAAACCCCAAAGCACAGCGTCGAGGGTGCCTCGGGTGCTGCGCAGTCAACTCTTCGGGGGTCTTCCAAGATGTCTGGTCCCACGTCTCTCAGTGCCTCCACGGGTCACTTCTTTTCAGGGACTGTGGATCGGGCTCTGAGATGTCTGGGAGTCTGGGTCTTGTCAGGCTTTGGGCTCGGGCTCCGGCGGGAGGCGGCGGCAAAGCAGACGTCGAGTTGCTGGTTGGTGCCTGTATTCACAGGGTGGTCACTCCTTGGCCACAAGGGAGATTCTCTTCAGTCTTCTGTGCAGCAGAATGTCGAAGTCCAGTTTTCTTCTTATTTTAAATCGAGTTCAGGATGATCTGAAGTCTCAGGACACAGCTCCTACTCTTATTCCAAATCTGGGGGCCGGATCACCTACTAGGTCCCTCCTCTGGGTGGGACCAGGAAGGGGGGTGGTTACACCCCCTTTCCTTTGTCCAGTTTTGCGCCAGGACTGGGGCTGGAAAGCCCCAGCACCGGTTTGAACTGGCCTATGAACAGGGACACCTTGTGTGCCCCAGGCATGTCTGATTCTATTCAGCCCTGTCCTACCCAATACACAAAATCCTGTCTGGGGTGGTGCTAGCACTTCCCAAGGCAGGAAACCCTTTGTCCAAGCCACCCTCGCTGGAAGGACTCCCAGCAGCAGGAGGTCAGACTTGTGTCTGTGGTGGCAGCATCCATTTTGTGATGCTGAGGCTCTGTTTAACTTTACCCGGGTTTCAGGTTAGGTACATGTCGTGTCACTCTAGAAGGGTGGAATGCTACCCCCGTCGCCAGAACTGGCGAGGGGGTAGTATTCCAATTCGTATGACACCTTACTCGACATGTTTTGATAAAGCCAAACCAAAGATAGCATTTAACCGCGAGGATTATAATGCACTTAAGAGTATATGGTATGGCAGTATCATGGAACAGCTAAAGGACATGGTTCCGAAAGCTGCAGACAGGCTCAGCTCATGCTAGAGCACCATCTCACATATTTCCAAGCACTCTGCCTCCAGGATTGATGAGGCCTTCCATAGGAGTGGCTGATAGGAACATATGTGTCCATTTTAGGTTAGGCATAGGCATACTATACCTAAGTTAGGGGTGGTTACACCGACTTACCCCAGCTGAGTGATCAGCCAGTTGTGTCAAATATGGAGGCCAGGCCAGGGGTGGCACAATACATGCTGCAGCCCCTGGTAGGCCTTGGAAGCACCTATGCCCTGGGTACCTGGGTACACTGTTACAGGGGCCAATAAGGTGAACCAGTTCCAATTTCGTAATGCACCTAAAGTGCATTGGCATTAATTTAGAGAGAGAACAGCAGGCTGTGGGTCTGATTAGCAGGCCCACAGCCACATTAAGTCATAAACCAGTGAAGCAAAAAGCAAAAATTTGCGGTGACCATAGGATAGCAGACCCTACTCTCCTACAGTATATGACTTGCTTTCACTACCATTGTAATATGATTCCTCCTTTATGTTTTATGTAATTGTAACAATGCTGATCATATTATTTCTAATCATATGTCTGCTTATGTCAGCAAAAAATACTGCATCTTAGAGCACGTCGTTAAAATACATATTTTATCCTTCCGTGTGTCTTTTTTACTCCTGTTGTGGAATGGTATGAGCGTATAATGAAAGAGTGTTCTTGTTTCCCACCATTCCTGAGTTTAACCTAAGTCGCATGTTCTGGGTTGTCTAATCATTGGTTCCTTTGCTATAGGATGAAGAGTTAATGTGAAACTGATGCTAGTTGGTTACGTTTTCTAGTTACTGAGGTGAGTTTTTTGGTACACCATAATTCTCTCAGGTCCTAGGTCTCTGTGCACAGTGCTAGGGACACCTAGTAACGACTAGTGAACTGCAGCTCTTTTTAGAAATATTTTGATATTGGATAATATAATATTCACTGCCCACTGCTAATCTCGTCCCATAATGCTTTGCTGGGCCTTTGGTTGGCAATGTATTTTTACCCATAGCTGTGGTTTGGGTGGTCCTCAGAGGATGGAACCACTACTGACTCATTTAGCATGATATACTCTTTGTGTTCAAGGCATCTGCTTGGTCCTCCTCCTAGGTAAGGTGAGACCCTAAATTCATCACATCTCTCATTGCCTGATATTTTTCATTTTCAAAGTTCACTTTTGTGAATTAGTTATATGCTTTTTAGCATGTAAAGTTGTGTTATCAAAGCATTTGAGGGTGCAGATTAGTAACTGACTCCACTAGGTGGAGGAGCGGAGTTTTCACCTGAACTCTGTGTCTTTAATGGAATGCGTAGTAAACAAATCTCTGCAAACTCTGCTACAGGATCTGAACAGCAGTAGCCAGCACCTTCTCTTTAGCTTGTTGTTCCTGTGCTTCCACAGTAGGTTTTTGGCCCAAAATTAGTTTTAGGTACTCTCACTGGGGTAATTACATTACTTCTGTAATTGTGCATCACAAGAGTAATGCGTAATTGCTGAAATAAGGTAGTTTGTGTGCCCAGAGCCTATCCAAGACGGTTCATCAGCTGCACAGCGCTGATCTCAGAGCAACAAACAAATCCCCTCTGTTCAGAACTATTCTGGTTGCCGGGCCCCATTTTGCTAGTAATGCACTGTATACTCTGTTCCTTATACACAGTACACGCCGACAAGGTGAGTCCACTCTGCTTTGTTTGCTTTCATCTGTCATTAGATGCAGATCAGGCATTACTGCCACAGATGTTATTGCTAAATGGTTATTTGGACCTTTATTGCCACTGGCAGGGAAAAAGCATCCTAAGTGGTGCCGGCAGGGACAGAGCATCCTTAGTGCCATTGGCAGGGACAGAGCATCCTTAGTGCCATTGGCAGGGACAGAGCATCCTTAGTGCCATTGGCAGGGACAGAGCATCCTTAGTGCCACTGGCAGGGACAGAACATTTCTCACAGTGTTTACAAATCCTTCGGTCTGGATACAGAGAGATATCATGGTCACTAATCAACTTTAAGCAGCTAAAAATACTTTTTACTAACAAACCAGCAGAGCTTGAATTTCTAACCTATCCATTTTTTCCAATTTAGAAAACTATTTATTCCTCACTGTAAGAAATTGTAAAATCACTAACATAACCTGAGCTTAACCACCTGGAAGTGAAGTATGTGTTTACTAAAACAATATTAAAGTTGAATTGAACAACAAAACAAATCCAAAAATGGATTAAAAAATATAAACTAAAATGTTATAAGGAAATAACCAAAAAAACGAATAAGGGTAAGTTTTAAGGCAACATGATACTAAGAAGCACTAAGTGCTGTGATAGCCAATGGATGAGGCTCAATTTGAATATTACTGCAAAGGAAAATGGGTTGGATACACCAACCAGCTTTATCCTGGTCAAAGATTTTACCTTCTAACTTTTAGTCATTTAAGTCTCAATTTGCTACAGAAGTACACTTCTAAAGCCCTCCAAGACCACTCAGAAACTTACAGTGTCAGGCAGAGGACAAACAGTAGGGTCCACTACAAGTCTAGTTGGCATTGGTCAGATGGGCAGTTCCGGGAAAATGACTCATTTTGTTATTGTAGCTTTAAAAGGAGGTCAGCCTTATAACTATTGGAGTGAAGGTCCAGTTTACTAGGATCTTCGTAATTCTCAGTCAACACATCCAGTCCTCTTTTGATTTTCCACTGGAATGTTCTAGAGTGGCTGCAGTGAGGTGCTGCATGTATGCCTGGCATGAGCTAATTGTTGGGAATAACTCCTGAGCATGCCCTAACCAATCATTTACAAGTTACTGGTCCTCAAGATGCTGAAAGCCATTGGCCACACTAAATGTGGACTCTGAGAGCTGTGTGTGTGTGGAGGAAGTGTATACGGTAAATCTAGTGACATACCACATCTAACACCAAAACCCAGTTTAAAGCAGCCACGGCACCCCCAATGAACCTAGAAACAGAAGACTGGTACAGCATAAAATTGTGTTTTTTGCAACCAGAGAGTTGATACTTGAGAACTGTGTCGGAATCTTATCTTTGAGTGATTCCTAGTGTTATATGTAAACCCATCAAAGCTATCAAGCAGCCGTTGGTAGTTGAGCAGGATTGTTTGACAATGTCATATCAACATGAGGCTCACATTGATCGAGACCAGTCAGCTTGAAAGATAAAGCAAGGACCCTGCCCATGTGTCAGCTCACTTTTGCCTGTGACAGGAAAGGCCTTTTTGAATTGTGACTCATGTTTTATCAAAAAAGAACAGCGGACCTGTTAAGTAGGATGTGACATTCTAGAGGGATTTGACACTTTAATGTCAAAAAGGATGCTCACAGCTCCATTGTGAATATTCTTACATGGTCAGTGGAGTGGTGTGGCTCACTGGTTAGAGGCGGCAGACCTAGAAGCAGAGAACGGCCCGGGACCAGGGTTCAATTCCCAACGCGGCATGGTCGTGGACCAGGGTCAGCGGACTCGATAATTCTCGCCTCGGTGCCTACTCTAACCAGGGATCACACTCGGCAACTCTGGGCATTAGCTTGCCTCATCTCTACAACGGCCCCCCACATTCGCCGAGGATGCCTGGTTTCACCTTGGAGATGCCCAGTTAGGGACCATCTCACAGGGATAGCCAGGACGGGTTCCCCAGCGGTCTACAGTGCCAGGACGCCTCAGGGCAGCAGTGCGCTTTACAAGACCACATACATACATTACATCGTTCATCTCTCCCCATTCAGGTCCGCCTATTGTTTTCTCCTGGAAGGCATTTGATTTCACACCTATTCAACTGCTACTTTATGACTGGCAGAGGTTGGAGAGCACATACAAATGGGCCTCCAGGAACTCTCTCAACATGGAAAATGTAACATTATAATAGTACCTTCTCCAAAACATCTATTTAAAATCCTACTTCACTAGTGAATTAAACTGTTAATAATTATTTCAAAAAGTCCATGAATTAATTTTGCCAATGTGTTCAAACCAGAGATAACATTATTACAATTAAAATTGCTTTTTATGTTTTGCTATGAAACAGTCAAACATGCTAAAGTGAAAATAGCGTTTTGGGCCTTTTCACTGTAATATTTTACATGTATTACTTTTAAATACTATGCACCTGGCCATACCTAGGGGTGGCTTATAAATATTTTAATGGATTTGACATGTCAAAATTGGTTATTTGAAATAGGTTGAATGCACATTTTAAACTGCAACATCCAGGCTAAACGTAGTACGCCTCCAATGATGTATGCACTGTGACTGCAGTGGGTGGAGTGAAGGGTGCCACATTCTACTAGTGACCTTTAACTTTCAGGCCCTGGGTACACTGGGAGAGGGGGATAATGGGAAGGTTTGCAAAAATATAGATTAGCCGAGGTGAAATTATCATCCAATAGAGTGCTACCTTCTCAATTGTGGCTAAGGGTAGATTTTTCCAAAACTGAATTTGCGACATCAGTACAGACAGGGCTTTTCTCATATTACCATTCTACAGGTTGTCCACTGAATGGTAAAGGTGAACTCCATGCTATTGGATTGTAACTCCCCTCCAGCTTAGCAAGGCTCTACCGATTAGCACCCGAAGTGGGGCTGTAAGACCTGTCAGCCCTTTGGGTGGTCCCTCCTATTATTTATTTATTTTGTTCCCTTTTTGCCTCCTAACTTCTCTATTTTTTATGTCTACTGAGATTGTTGGTGTTGTCCAGGGGAGTTAGGTGCTGCTTTGTCCCTCTGCCTTTTTTTTTGTTAGGCCTTGATACCCTCATAACATGGTGAATACAGAATCACAAAATGGTGGCTTGTAACTGCCACATTTTTACCTCAGGATCTAGGGCCATAGGGTTGTATGGAAAAGCTCTAGAACACTGTCCCGCTTTACCCCCTCCTCACTTATCTCCTCTGTGAACATATTGGGACCACTCCTGCAGAAAGGACCGGACCCTGAATTAATCACCGTCAATACCCCCTCCTGGGTTCGCTGTGCCTTCCAGCTGTGGGAAAAACCTACCTTGTGGCAGCTCGCCGCTTTTGCCGAGTGCCTGCCTTGTGGTCCCGGGCCCTTAGTGAAGTGTTCTGGCGGGAGAGGACCCGGGTTTTGGTACTGGTGCAGCAGATCGGATGTTAGAGCAGCGCAGGGGCCGGAGAGTGACGACAGGTGAGCGCTGAGAGGAAAGGGGAGGGAACCAGAGCAAGCCGGCCTACTTCATCTCGCTTCCTCCGTGTAAGCTGAGGAGAGGGCGTGACGCGGAACCGGTGGAGTCATATAGGGAGTGGCATACATGCTCCGGCTTCATCGACTGCGAGTATCCGGCACCAACGAGGCTGAAATCAGAGCAGAGCTGGGGTCGAGTGACCGGAAGAGGTAGCGCAGTCAAATCCTTTGACCGAGAGGAGGCTGCAAGAGCCCGGTAAGACTATCGGAATATGCGGGGCCCCAAAGCTGAAAAGGGTCTCGTTCCGGCTCATAGAAGTTGTGCTGGGTGAGGTGGGAAGAGTCTAATTTACCCAATTGATCGGCCTCAGTATAACCATTGGCCGTCACCGGAAGCCTGAAAAATAGTCGAGTGAGTGAAACAGTGAGAGAAGCAGGAATTGTACCGACCCCCCCTATTATCCCATGGGAAATTAGCATACTTCCTGGCATACAGTAGAAAGACGGAGGCCAAGGGAGAATCATCGGAGTTGCATAGCTATGTCAGAGTCAGCAGAGAGAAAAGCGTGAACCCACGAGGGTGCGATTAACTATATAAACTCCGTTGGTTCGGTGAAAGTGTACTAGTATTTAATGGTGTGACAAGGCTGAGGATGAGGAAAACATAAGCCTTATGAGTTAAACCGCCTATTGGGCTACTGGAACAGTGAATCCATCTGTACGCTAGAAATTGCACCAGGAGAGGGGTCAAAGCAAAATTGAAGTTCTATTTACGACTGTGATATAATATTGAGGTTAAATTGTCTTCTTTTACAGGATAACAATGAGATAAACAACTCAGGTTACTTGATGTAAAAATTCCATATCTTGTCGAGGTTAATGTAAGATGACATAAGGGATTGAAGGGATCTAGTGTGCTAAATGAAATGTTGGGCTGAATAAGGTTTGCTAAGGGAGCTATATCCCTATGGAATTGGAAAAGCTTATATGGACAAGTAAAGCGATTGCACTGTTATAAATGTGAATGTACAACTGTCTTTGCAACTGAGAGAAAAACAAGAAACTAACTAAAACAGAATATAAATAATTTTCTACTTTTCTAAAGAAGGTGTGGTGTGTCATTTTTGGTGGATGGGCATTGGGTTACTGCAACAGGTGCGATGCAAGTATAACACTACTGCCTTGGAGTAGACCTTCCCACTCTGTGCCAGGCTACCCTATGTAGGCTGGATGACCCAGGTCTAACATAATTGGTGTTCAATGGTGGGATTAGAGCTTGTGCTTGCATCCACCTAGCAGTAGCTTAGTGTGCTCCACAGACCTACACCTGGAGTTTTCTCCTAGCGGACTCCCTAATTACAGTTTTGCTTTTCTAAATTCTTTCCTGGTGGTGGGTGGAGGAAGCCCTCACGTGATAATCTTCCTTGAATTCTTCCAAGTGGCTGTTTGATACCCTGTTGGCAAAATGGAATTTGATTTGGAAGAGTTGGAGGCCTATACTGCGGCGCAACTCAGAGAATTTTGTCAGAGAAAGGGGGTATTTTTCAAGCGAGGTGCGAAAAAGAGTGAACTTCAACCTAGCTTGAGGGCATGGGTGGAAGCTCATCCAGAAGGGGAGAGGGAAGAGGGAGAGAGAGACCAGGACACTGACATCGGGGTAGATTTATTGTACCAACCTGAGGGGGAGAACCTACTGACAGGTCCCAGAACACTCTCAAGGGAGGGCAGCAGTGTCTCTGTGAGGAGCTTAACTGAAGCTGAACTAACGGGCCGGAGAGAAGAAAGGCAGTTAAAGTGGGAGTTAGCGAGATTGGAGAAGGAGAGGGAGGAAAAGAGGCTGGCTCACGAATTGAGTCTCAGAGAGTTAGACCTCAAGGCCCTGCAAATATGGACTCCCAG
The DNA here is from genome assembly GCF_964261635.1 of Lissotriton helveticus. Classification (NCBI taxonomy): domain Eukaryota; kingdom Metazoa; phylum Chordata; class Amphibia; order Caudata; family Salamandridae; genus Lissotriton; species Lissotriton helveticus. Next base: position 3,019,847 of record NC_136061.1, on the reverse strand, counting down.
TACTCCTATTGGTGGCAGGGAATCCAAACACACAACCAGGGAACCCAGACCCTATTTGCCAAAGGCGTAGTCGCCAGTTACGCCGCAGGGGATGACATTGCGAAATGGTTGGCTGCCTATGAGGTATTCTTAAGAGCCCATGGGATATTGAAAAAACACTGGAGGGTGGCTTGTACAAATACATGCCTCCTGCTGGAAGGGATACACTTTTGGCCTTGGAGCAGGGGGAGGAGACCCACTACCCCACCATGAAAGTGGCGCTGATAAAAAAAGTTTGGGCTGACTCCCGAAAAGTACCATCAGAAGTTTAGGAGCAGTCACAAACTGGCCACACAGAATTGGGTAAATTTCCTAGACTATGCAAAGAAGACCCTAGATGGTTGGGTGCAAGGCAGGGAGGTGGGGACTACAAGGGGTTGTATAATCTTATCCTCAAGGAGCACCTACTCGAGAAATGTTTTCCCGAGCTGCGACAACACCTGGTGGACAGTAAGCTGACCAGCCCCCGGAAGCTCACTGAGGAGGCGGACATCTGGGCAAGTACCCGGGTGTCCTCAAAGGGGACTGGAGGGGATTCCCAAAGGACCGGACAGGGCGCTCCCCAGAAGAAAGAGGGGGGAGATAAAAGGAGGGAGTTCTCAAGAAGCCCCCAAAACAGTTTCCAGGGAAAGGGAACAGGATTCATTCCCAAGGCTAACCCGCCAAGAAACCCTCATCCTGACCATAGGCAGCAGCCAAGGGTTGTCCGCTGCTATGAGTGTGGTGGGGTTGGGCACTATAAAAGTGATGTCAAGTGCCCAAAGAGACCACCCCCTCCCACTGGAGGAAAAGCCCCGGGAGTAGCTAGTGTAGTGGTCGGGGAGGAGTTGCCCTTAGATAAGGGGGGGAGTTGGCGGGAGTCACCTTAGTGTCCCTGGGAGATCGGGAGATGGTTCCTAAGATCCAGGTGCCCTCAAATACTACCAAGTATGGGCAGTGGGTCACCATCAATGGCCAAAGAGGGGAAGCTCTGAGAGACACAGGAGACAGTATGACTATGGTAAGGAGTCATCTGGTGTCTCCAGAGCAGGTGATTCCACATGTACTCCACCCCACCGCGATGGCTGACGGCAGAATGGGTCACTACCCGGTGGCCGAGGTTCCATTTGAGTGGGAAGGGGTTGCAGGTCTACTTCGAGTGCCGTAAGCCCTGCCGTGCCAGTTGATTGTCTGTTGGGGAATGATATGGAGCACAATGCTTGGAAGGAGGTGGAATACTGGACTCATTCAGAGATGCTGGGTACACCTGACTGGGCCTGTGCCAGCACAAGGTCCGCGACTACCCGGAGGGGGAGTTCGCCAGAGTTGGAGCCTGAAACAAAGGCACAGCCAGCTGCCAGGAAGGGAAAGAACCAGGGACAGGAGAAGCCTGCCTCGACATCCAAGCCTTGTGAGATGGATAGGCCACCTGAGGTGGTGGACCTGGAGTCCACGGAGGGGGATGTTGTCTCACTGGAGAACCTACCAATCCCTGCCGAATGGCATGTGGAGGGGGGCCTACCGGGGAGGAGTTTTGTAAGGGCCAGATGGAGTGCCCTACCCTTGAGGGACTGAGGCGACAGGCCGAAGCCCAGGTAGCAGGTAACGTTACTGGGAATTACCACATTTACTGGGAGGATGGACTCCTCTACAGTGAAACAAAGGCACCAGTGTACGGTTCGTCACGGGCCTTGGTTGTCCCTCAACGTTGCCGAGCCTTTATTTTAGAACTGGCTCATGAGATACCCTTGGCAGGACACTTGGGTCAGGACAAGACCTTTGCCCAGCTTGTCCCCCACTTTTATTGGCCTCAGATGAAGGTGGCGTCCGACACTTACTGCCGGACATGTGTGTCTTGCCAAGCCAGTGGGAAAACAGGAGTGAAGTTGAAAGCACCCCTGGAACCACTTCCTGTCGTTAGCACTCCCTTTGAAAGGGTGGGCATCGACATTGTGGGGCCATTGGATCCACCAACTTCAGCTGGTCACAGGTTTATCCTGGTTCTGGTGGATCACGCCATACGGTACCCAGAGGCAATTCCTCTGAGGACCATTTCTGCACCTGCAGTGGCTAGGGCCCTGTTTGGGATCTTTACCCGAGTGGGTTTCCCCAAGGAAGTTGTGTCCGACAGGGGGACCAACTTCATGTCAGCTTACATGCGGGCTATGTGGACGGAGTGTGGGGTTACCTACCGGTTCACCACCACTCCTTACCACCCACAGACCAATGGTCGAGTAGAAAGGTTCAACAAAACCTTGAAAGGCATGATCAGAAGTCTGCCTGAGAGCCTGGGAAATGGGACGTCCTCCTACCCTGTCTGTTGTTTTCCTACAGGGAAGTGCCACAGAAAGGAGTGGGCTTCAGCCCTTTCGAAATTCTGTATGAGCACCCTGTGCGTGGACCTCTCAGCCTGGTGAAAGACGGATGGGAAAAGACTCCCAGGAAGCTTCCCCAGGATGTGGTGAGCTATATGCTGGCCTTCCGGAGCCAAATGGCTAAGTTGTGGAAGCAAGCTTCTGACAACTTGGAAGCCAGCCAAACAGTGATGAAGGGGTGGTATGACCACAATGCTCACCCTGTGGAGTTGGAGCCTGGCCAGAAAGTGTGGGTGATGGAACCTGGAGAGCTGAGTGCCCTCCAGGATCGCTGGACAGGCCCCTTTGAGGTGATCGAGAAAAAGGGTAAGGCCACTTATCAAGTGGATCTTAAGAGCCCCCTGCAGCCCCATCGGGTGCTCCATGCCAATCGCCTCAAACCCCCCCATGAGAGGCACGAGGTCATCTTGATGATGGTGACTGATGGAGCAGAGGAAGAGGAAAGCGAGCCTCTCCCTGATCTTTTTTCGTCTCAGGAAAAGGATGGGTTGGTGGAGGGAGTGATTCTCTCACCATCCCTGACTCTAGAACAGTGGAGAGACTGCCGCCAAGTCTTGGAGCAATATTCCTCGCTGTTCTCCATTGTCCCGGGAAGGACCCACCTGTGTACCCATGATGTGGACACAGGAGACAGCCCACCTGTGAAGTCTAAGATCTACCGGCTGTCAGACAAGGTGAAGGCCAGCATCCACAGTGAAGTCACTAAGATGCTTGAGCTAGGAGTAGTTGAATCTTCAAGTAGCCCCTGATCCAGTCCGGTGGTTCTGGTACCAAAAGCTACCCCACCGGGCACCACTCCGGAACTAAGGTTCTGTGTGGATTACCGGGGACTGAATTCAGTGACCAAAACTGATGCCCATCCGATCCCGAGGGCGGATGAACTCATTGACCGGCTGGGAGCTGCCCAATACTTGAGCACCTTTGACCTCACTTCAGGGTACTGGCAGATCTCCCTTACAGATGGAGCAAAGGAAAGGTCAGCCTTCTCCACGCCTAAGGGCCACTACTAGTTCTGTGTGATGCCCTTTGGGCTCAAGAACGCTCCTGCCACATTTCAGCGGCTGGTGAACGAGGTCCTCTCTGGGATGGAGGCCTTCTCCGCTGCTTATCTGGATGACATTGCCGTCTTCAGCAGCAGCTGGGAGGACCACTTGTGTCATCTACAAGCTGTTCTCCAGGCCCTGAAACAGGCTGGCTTGACAATCAAGGCCAGCAAATGTCAGATCGGGTAGGGGTCGGTGGTGTACCTAGGACACTTGTTGGGTAGGGGAACGGTGCAGCCCCTCCAGGCAAAGATTGAGGCGATCATGGCCTGGGAGCCCCCCAAGACTCAAACTGAGGTCCAGGCTTTCCTGGGCCTCACAGGTTACTACCGTCGCTTTGTGAAGGGGTATGGCACAATTGTGGCACCCCTAACTGAACTCACTTCTAAGAAGCAACCCCGACGGGTAGTCTGGACAGAGGCTTGTCAGTGAGCCTTTGACACCTTGAAGCAAGCAATGTGTGAGGCTCCAGTCCTCAGGGCTCCTGATTTTTCCCAGGAATTCATTGTCCAAACAGACGCATCAGAACATGGCATTGGGGCAGTGCTATCGCAACTCAATGAAGAGGGTCTGGATCAACCTGTTGTCTTCCTGTCCAGGGGACTGCTACCCCAGGAACAGAGGTGGAGTGCAATTGAGCGGGAAGCCTTTGCGGTGGTATGGGCTCTGAAGAAGTTGCGGACATACCTGTTTGGCTTGCACTTCCTGGTTCATACTGACCACCGGCCCCTTCTTTGGCTGATGCAAATGAAGGGAGAAAATCCCAAGCTGTTGAGATGGTCTATCTCCCTACAGGGAATGGACTCCCGGGTGGAACATCGGCCTGGAGTGGACCACGCCAATGCAGACGGTCTCTCTAGGTATTTCTGCCTTAGTGATGAGAACTCACAAGGGGTTGGGTAGCTCTCCCCACTTTCAGCTGGGGGGGACGCGTGTTAGACCTGTCAGCCCTTTGTGTGGTCCCTCTTATTATTTATTTATTTTGTTCCCTTTTTGCCTCCTAACTTCCCTATTTTTTATGTCTACTGAGATTTTTGGTGTTTTCCAGGGGGGTTAGGTGCTGCTTTGTCCCTCTGCCTTTGTTTTTGTTAGGCCTTGATACCCTCATAACATGGTGAATACAGAATCACAAAATGGTGGCTTGTAACTGCCACATTTTTACCTCAGGATCTAGGGCCATAGGGTTGTATGGAAAAGCTCTGGAACCTTTTGGCTGGTTCTGGTAGCCAGAGGCCAGCCTATAAAAGGCCAGAACCAGGGCGGCCATTTTGTGAAGTGACCAGAGCGAACTTGGCGAGGAGTGAGGCGGTAGTGTAGGGAGGTGGGCACACTGAAAGAGGTTAGATCGTCCCATAAGTCGACAGCCCTTCTCTGAGGACGTCACCCCCTAGCTATTGACTGAGCCCTGCCACTGTTCTATTGATATTACCTTACCAAATCCTGATAATGTCTCTGTGAAAACCGTCACTGAATCCCCTGATAGGAGCGGTTGTTCATTGACAGGGGAGCAGCTGATTGGGAAGAGACTGTCCCGCTTTACCCCCCTCCTCGCTTATCTCCTCTGTGAACATATTGGGACCACTCCTGCAGAAAGGACCGGACCCTGAATTAATCACCGTCAATACCCCCTCGCTGTGCCTTCCAGCTGTGGGAAAAACCTACCTTGTGGAAGCTCGCGGCTCTTGCCGAGTGCCTGCCTTGTGGTCCCGGGCCCTTAGTGAAGTGTTCTGGCGGGAGAGGACCCGGGTTTGGACACTGGTGCAGCAGATCGGATGTGAGAGCAGCGCAGGGGCCGGAGGGTGACGACAAGCGAGCGCTGAGAGGAAAGGGGCGGGAACCAGAGCAAGCCGGCCTACTTCAGCTCTCTTCCTCCGCGTAAGCTGAGGAAAGGGTGTGGCGCGGAGCCGGTGGAGTCATCGAGGGAGTGGCATACAAGCTCCTGCTTCATCGACTGCGAGTATCCAGCACCAACGATGCTGAAATCAGAGCGGAGCTGGGGTCGAGTGACCGGAAGAGGTAGTGCAGTCAAATCCTTTGACCGGGAGGAGGCTGCAAGAGCCTGGTAAGACTGTCGGAAAGTGCGGGCCCCCGGAGCTGAAAAGGGTCTCGTTCCGGCTCATAGAAGTTGTGCTGTGTGAGGTGGGAAGAGTCTAATTTACCCAATTGATCGGCCTCACTATAACCATTGGCCGTCACCGGAAGCCTGAAAAAAAGTCGAGTGAGTGAAACAGTGAGAGAAACAGGAATTGTACCGATCCCCCCCTATTATCCCAGGGGAAATTAGCTTACTTCTTGGCATACAGTAGAAAGACGGACGCCGAGGGAGAATCATCGGAGTTGCATAGCTATGTCAGAGTCAGCAGAGAGAAAAGCGTGAACCCACGAGTGTGCCATTAACTATATAAACTCCGTTGGTTCGGTGAAAGTGTACTAGTATTTAATCGTGTGACAAGGCTGAGGATGAGGAAAACATAAGTCTTATGAGTTAAACCACCTATTTGGCTACTGGAACAGTGAATCCATCTGTACGCTAGAAATTGCACCAGGAGAGGGGTCAAAGCAAATTTGAAGTGCTATTTACAACTGTAATATAATATTGAGGTTAAATTGTCTTCTTTTACAGGATAACAACGAGATAAACAACTCAGGTTACTTGATTTAAACATTCCCTATCTGGTCCAGGTTAATGTAAGATGACATAAGGGATTGAAGGGATCTAGTGTGCTAAATGAAATGTTGAGCTGAATAAGGTTTGCTAAGGGAGCTATATCCCTATGGAATTGGAAAAGCTTATATGGACAAGTAAAGCGATTGCACTGTTATAAATGTGAATGTACAACTGTCTTTGCAACTGAGAGAAAAACAAGAAACTAACTGAAACAGAATATAAAGAATGTTCTACTTTTCTAAAGAAGGTGTGGTGTGTCATTTTTGGTGGATGGGCATTGGGTTACTGCAACAGGTGCGATGCAAGTATAACACTATTGCCTTGGAGTAGACCTTCCCACTCTGTGCCAGGCTACCCTATGTAGGCTGGATGACCCAGGTCTAACAGGGGCTATAATGGAATTGAGTGGGTATTTGCAAAATTTGGCTCAGTTGACTCAGAGAACAGCTACTTGCTTGAATGCACAGAGTGTGACTTGTACTGGGGAGATATCCTGGAGGTATAGGAGTAAATCATCTGCTTATTTTGAGGGGATCCCCCAGTGCTGTCCCTTCATTCAAAGCTGAATGGCAAGGGGCTCCATGGCTTTTGCAAAAAGCAGGAGGGACAGGGTGCAACCATGTCTGGAACATCTGTTCACAGAAAAGGGTGGTGAAATTAACCAGTCGATTCAGATACAGACCGTGGGTCTTGTGTGCCTGATTTTTATTTTTGGCCAGGTCCTGAATGGCTTGCTTAACTTTTGTGACTAGAGGACATAGTCATTTTGTTTTATAAAAATTATGTTTTAATGTTTTTAATACTGTGATATGTACTAGGAAATATATAAAATCTATTTGACTATTTTAGTCATTGTTGAAAAAAACTATTGTAAAAGATATTATCTTTCTAATGTTTATCTTTAGCTTTATACAAATGTGTTCTATGAAATGAAATATGAAATGTTTTTAAGTATGATACAACATTGTTTGATGGTTTGATAAATATGCAAATAATGAAAATACCAAGCATATAAATCTAGATTACGTGTTGCTATATACGGTGACATTTATGTTCTTTTTTTTTGGTTCACTGTAATATGTACACACTTTCTTTGTAGTAGTAGTATACAACATCAAAGGGGAAATTTAAATTTTTAGTGGCACTCACCATATCTATGGCAGGAGGGGGGATGTCTCATAAATAGTGGAATAGTACCTAAAAAAAGGCATGTAAGATGTCTCATTGTTAGTAGAGGCTATGGCAGGCTGGTCTGGTTATTTCTAGAAAGGGTCTTGATCCAGCACACCAAATGAGGAGACAACCCGCTTTGTCTACTTCTCAGTCTTGGCCATGTAGGCATTGAAAATGAAGCCCCAGATTCACTCCAGAAGTGTGGCATGATATGTTTTTGCAGTGCCTTGAGAGGTGAATCCTAGGTAGCATATTGAACAGGTGCTGATTAGGTTTTAAAGAATGATTTATTGTTAAACATTTTACTCCTCTATTACCCGCTATTCATAATTGATGCTATGAATGGATTATAGGGCTGTATCCATACTTGGCTTTAAAAGAGGGTGTAAGCAAAGACAAAGAAACTCAGTTAATGTTCTTCCTTAATGTCCTGCATGTGTAAATATTTTACCAATCGACTGATTTACATTTTTTGTTGTATGTCCATCATTATAATGATTTTTATTATTCAAACAATGAAGTAATACTTGAACCCTGTTCAACATGCATAGGGAGCAGATAATGTGATCAAGGTGCACATACAGGTTGTGGGTGCTTTGGAAAATTAATAGATGCAATGCTTAGTCCTTCACATGTGAGCAAGTGTCCATTTACATACTCCTCGAAATGTTCTGATTGTGTCTATGTAGAGGAGGAAAGGAGCAAGTGTAGGATCAGTATAGCTGTGTCTGGCGTACACAATTGTAGTCTCCTCCCAGTACCGACAGTGTTTGAGTTCTATGTGCTAGTATGTCTTGGAGCATGGCACAAAAAGCCCCTTAGTTGGTGGTTGGTGTGCAAATGCTCCATAAGAGGATGTGCAAGCCATTGTACTAACCCTCAGCTAGCATCTATTGCCCCTATCTGTCAATGACGGAGTCAAGTACCTGGAAGGGGACACCTAATCAAATCCAGGCAACTGCCCCATGGCATATGCAGAGTAAGCGGTGAAATATGCTAACCCCCTCCACTGGTTTTGCATATGTTGTATTTCCACAGCCATAGTGTATGTTCCCTGAAGGAATACTATGTGTGCATGCTGGCGCCTAATATAGCACTATAAAAAATAGTGCTTTCTTGCTCAGTCAATCAATCAATCATCGAGTTTTAATTCGTGCAACTCACCCGAGAGGGTCTCGAGGTGCTGGGGGTTAGGGGTATGCAGCGTTGAGTCAGCCAAAAAGCTAGGTCTCGAGGCTTTTCCTGAAGGTGTACAGAGTAGCAGAGCATCTGATGTTGGGTATACATTTTTTTCAGTTGTTTATCAATGATGTATTTTTGGCAGAGATTATTGAGCAAACTAATTTGTATACTACAAACTGACTACCACAGTGGACCATACAGTGAGCACCTCAAACTTCAGTAGTCCCACACAGTGTTTCGAGTTCTGTGCTGTTGAACCTCCAAGACCTGCTGTGTTTCGGTCCCACTGGATTTCCAGATAACAACTTGAAGACACGTGGAGGCAGCACCAGTTAGAAAGTAAATTGCTGAAGCGTCTAGTTGTATCAAAATTTCTTTGATTGTTCTTTATTCAGAAGTGCACAAGACAGACAACGCGTTTCGCTCCCACCCCGGGAGCTTCGTCAGGGCAGAGTACAATAAAGATTTGGATGAGATATTTCAGAGACTGCAAAACAGTGTGGCGTCAAGCACTCACCGGCCCTCGAATTATACTGGGATTGGATTACGGTCCCAGGGGACCGGAAGAGGTACCATCAGATGAGGGTGGGGACACTCCCGCTGAATGCCCTAACAGTGAAATGGTATAAAGCACAAACTCCAAGGTGCCCTTTCTGTCCGGACCATAATGAAAACATTGGTCATGTGTTATTTGCCTGCCCTGAATATAGAATACCGAGACAATCATGGCTCAAACCAATTTGCATCCAGTTAGGTATAAAGACGTCAAATGAGGCTGTCAGGATTTTAAGAACAGATTCCTCCCAGCCTGTTGTTATAGCTATGGCAAAGTTCCTTCACTGGATGTGGATAATTCGGGCACGCAAAACCTGTCTGGAATAAGTTAGGATTGCTATTCAATGCCGTACAGTTTGCATTTATTTAAGTTACTTTTAAGTTACATTTTACGTGATAAAATATGTAATTTTCAACATATAGTTGTTGTTCTCTATCCTTATTTGATTGGATTCTAATGAACTTAGCTGGATATTTTAAGATTATGTAAAAATGTAAATAGGATGTTGTAAGATTGTGTAAAGATGCAAGTAGAATACATAGTAGTAGTGTAAATAGTATGAGATAGGAAGATTTTTATTATTTTGCTTTTTTCTGCTTATTTATTGTATTAACTTATGTGGATTCTGTATTTCTGTGGGGTGGGGGGATGGGGTGGGATAAAAAACAACGCATTTTATTTTTATTTTGGAAAATGTCTTTTATGATTGAAATATATCGAATAAAGACTAATTAAAGTGAAGTGAGCAAACTAATTTGTATACTACAAACTGACTACCACAGTGGACCATACAGTGAGCACCTCAAACTTCAGTAGTCCCACACAGTGTTTCGAGTTCTGTGCTGTTGAACCTCCAGGACCTGCTGTGTTTCGGTCCCACTGGATTTCCAGATAACAACTTGAAGACACGTGGAGGCAGCACCAGTTAGAAAGTAAATTGCTGAAGCGTCTAGTTGTATCAAAATTTCTTTGATTGTTCTTTATTCAGAAGTGCACAAGACAGACAACGCGTTTCGCTCCCACCCCGGGAGCTTCGTCAGGGCAGAGTACAATAAAGATTTGGATGAGATATTTCAGAGACTGCAAAACAGTGTGGCGTCGGGTTCAACTTCAGGTATATCAGAATATCAGCGGTAAGATATGTAGATGCTGGCAAAAAGTAGTCAATTTTCGTTTTGCCATTAACTCATGATATTGCTTCAATCACCAGGTTTAGAGATATCTGTCCAATTATCATAAATAAGTAGTTTCCTGTCCATGATCCAATGGTGGTGCCCCAATAGTAATAGGCAGGCCTTAATAAGCTGCCAAGGTGCCTCGTTCTGCAGGCTATGTTTAACCAGTGTTGTCCTCCGTATCAGGACGCCAGACGTCCAGATACGGAGGACAACACCGGTTGATGATTGAAGCACTATCATGAGTTATTGGCAAAACGAAAATTGACTACTTTTTGCCAGCATTTACATATCTTTACGCTGATATTCTGACATACCTGAAGTTGAACCAGACGCCACACTGTTTTGCAGTCTCTGGAATATTTTATCCAAATCTTTATTGTACTCTGCCCTTACGAAGCTCCCGGGGTGGGAGCGAAACGCGTTGGCTGTCTTGTGCACTTCTGAAAAAAGAACAATAAAAGAAATTTTGATACAACTAGATGCTTCAGCAATTTACTTTCTAACTGGTGCTGCCTCCACGTGTCTTCAAACTAATTTGTATGCCAAACAGTTATTGAGGAACAACATTGCCAGCCTTAGGCCCCACTCTAGGGCTACCCGGTGGACTTCCACAAATCTTGAAGAGATGAAGAAGTTCTTGGGTTTAACTTTTGTGATGGGCTTGCTGAGGAAGTCATCAATGTTTCATATTGGTTTACTAGTCCCTTGATGACAACAGCTACATTTCTGGCAGTCATGAGTCGTGATAGGTATTTACTTCTGTTTTGGTTTAGATTTGCCACAAGATCACCCTGATTGTGACTGTCTTTTTAAGATTTGGCATGTCTTTGATCACTTTGTAGATCGAATTTCTGAGATTTCTGCTCCATGCAAAGAAATAGCAGTGGATGAGTCTTAGGTCTGGTTCAGGGCCTCTTGGCTTTTGGCAGTACATTTCCAGTAAGAGGGCACGCAATGGAATTAAGCTGCATATGCTTATGACAGAAGGACTTGATATTCCTCTAATTTTAGGGTGTACACTGGTAAGGAATCCAGGCGTAACCCCCTTGGTTCTCCATACACTTTTGGAGTGACTGAGAAAATTGTGTGGGAACTTGTTAAAGGACTTTTTAACAAAGGTCACCATTTATATGTAGATAACTTCTACACTTGTGTGCAGTTGTTCGGGGAATTGGCTAAAGTGGACACTGTTACTTGTGGCACAATCTGCTCTAACTGTAAATGTTTCCCAAAAGACCTTGTTTGTCATAAGCTTGTGTGGGACAGTGCAGTGCATTGCGAGGAACTTCTAGCTGTGAATCTTTCAGATAGGAGAGATGTCTACATGCTGACTACCATTTATGATGAAAGCACTTCACCTGTGATTGTTTGGGGTCAGGCTGCTGAAGTGCGCAAACCTGTGTGCATTTTAGACAATATTAGGCACATGGGTGGTGTTGATAGAGTAGATCAGAGGTTGGAACCTAACGCTACTCTTCGAAAGGCTTACATTTGGTATAAGAAGTTGGCTTTCAATCTTTTCCACTTGGCAACTTTCAATCAATCAATCAATCAATCGGAGTATGTGTACAGCCCGCTACTTACCTGTGAGGGTCTCAAGGCGCAGAGGGGCGGGGGGCTTTCTCAGTAGGAGATGTAGAGTCTGTTGGTGAAGAGGTAGGCGGATGGAGACTCCTATGTATGTATGTATGTATGTATTGGTGCTCTTATATAGCACAATGACTGTCACCCATCGGGTATCCTGGCGCTGAGACTTAGATGACACATCACAGTGTACAGACAGTTGCGAAGTCTACAGAAGGGGTTTTAACAGGTTATGGGAAACAAAAATGTTTTCAACGCCTTCTTAAAGGAAGTGAGATCATCTGTGCGGCGTAAGCCAAGAGGTATAGAATTCCACAATTTTGCCGCAGTGAATCTAAAGGAACGGCCTCCTAACCGAATCCTCAGAATCTTGGGAACTGTCACCATACATGCTGAGGCCGAACGAAGAGATCTGGCAGGTACGTACCAGGAAAACAGGTTCTGCAAGGAGGAGGGGCCCTGTCCATGAAGGGCTTTATGTACCAGACAGAGGGCTTTAAACTCAATCCTCTGAGGGATTGGAAGCCAATGGAGCTCCCTAAGCGCTTTTGTTGAAGAGTCAAACCAACTACGTGAGAGAGCCAGCTTGGCGGCGAGATTTTGCACTCGTTGCAGTTTTGCCACCAGGGTCTTTGTGGCCCCTAGAAGTAGTGAGTTGCAGTAGTCAAGCCTACTTAGGATGATACTTCTCACTACTTCTGGCCTGGACTGTGCCAGGAGCATCGGTAATATTTTCCGCAGCATTCGCAGAAGGGCCATACAAGTGGCCACTGTTTTATTTACCGACCCATCAAGCTGCATGCTGGAGTCAAACATCACCCCCAAATTTCTGACTGATTGTGCCGGCATACCAGTATCCCGAAAGGTTGGAGGCCAGAAATTTGATGGCAAAGGCCTAGGTGAGAGGTCCGTAGAACAGTGCAACACCTCCGTTTTAGAACTGTTAAATTGCAAAGAATTATGGCACAACCATGCCGCCGTCATGGACATGCACTGGTTGAAAATTTCTTGCGGCACTGCCTCCTTGCCCTCAAACGCGAAGACAAGTTGGGTGTCATCCGCATAGTTGGTGACCGCTATGCCGTAAGATTTTATCAACTGAATCAAGGGGCAGAGGTAGCGGTTGAATAGGATCAGGCTGATGGCCGATCCCTGAGGCACGCCCTGCCCTATCTTTCTGATGTTAGATTTAAAGGGTGGCAGGGCAACAATTTGGTGACGGTTGTCGAGATAGGATACCAGCCAATCCAGCACCAGTCCCGATACCCCTATTTCCTCCAATCTCCTAATGAGGATCGTGTGGCTGACTGTGTCGAACGCGGCCGACATGTCGAGTAGTACTAAGAAAGCCGCTCGACCTTGGTCGGCACGCGTCCGCAGGTCGTCTAGCACTGTCACCAATGCAGACTCCGTCCCATGGGCAGGTCTAAAGCCAAACTGGGCCACGTCCAGACATGCGTTGCTCTCCATAAAACTGGAAAGATGTTTAGTCACCAGTTTCTCCAAGATTTTAATTGGGAATGGGAGCAACGAAATAGGTCTATAATTTGCTGGACAAGTAGGGTCCAGAGTGTCTTTCTTTAGGAGAGGGGATACCACTGCCAACTTCCAGCAATCCGGAACCTGTGCCAACTCAGGGGACTGACAACAGATGGAGAAGAGTGGCGGGAAGAGCTCTTCCCGAAAGAGTTTCCAGAATTTAGGTGGAAGAGGATCTAACGGCGAGCCCGAGGAGATCCCCTCTATGTACTGTCCCGAGTGTCCTTCTAACCCTGCGCTGTGTGTGCATGCTTGTTTTAGAATGTACCACACGCAAAATCATTTTTGGGAGTGAACTGGCACAAAAAGCTCCTTGGTTGGTGGTTGGTGTGTAAATGCTCAATAGGAGGATGTGCAAGCCATTGTACCAGCCCTCAGCTAGCATCTATTGCCCCTCTCTGTCAATGACGGTGTCAAGTACCTGGAAGGGGACACCTAATCAAATCCAGGCAACTGCCCCTTGGCATATGCAGAGTAAGTGGCAACATTTGCCAATCCCCTCCACTGGTTTTGCATGTGTTGTATTTCCACAGCCAAGGTGTATGTTACCTGAAGGAATGCTATGTGTGCATGCTGGCGCCTAATTTAGGACTATACAAAATAGAGCTTTCTTGCTCAATCAATCAATCAATCAATCAATCAATCAATCAGCGAGTTTTAAAGCGTACAACTCACCCGAGAGGGTCTCAAGGTGCTCTGGGTTGGAGGGATGCAGCATTGAGTCAGCTAAAAAGCTAGGCCTTGAGGCTGTTCCTGAAGGTGTACAGAGTAGAAGAGAATCTTATGTTGAGTGGGAGCTCATTTCAGGCCTTGGCTGCAATGTAGAATGGCTCATTTACCCGCTCTTGTTCTGTGGATGTATGGGGTTTCTGCTAGGGCTAGGTCGGCAGAGCAGAATTTACTTTCAATAGACTCTTTCGTTGAGGTATTTCGGTCCGATGTTTTTTTAAGGATTTGTAGGCATGGGTGAGTATCTTGAATGTTACTGACTTCTCAACAGGGAGCCAGTGGAGTTCTTGCAGGTGTTGGGTGATGTGCTCAACTCACAGGATGCTGAGGACAAGTCTGGTCACAGTATTCCTAATGGTCTGGAGTTTGCGGAGCAGGGATTTGTTGATTCCAACATAAAGAGCGTTTCCGTAGTTAAGCCTGCTTGTTATCAGTGTGTGGGTGAAAGTGTTCCTGGCTTTGGGGGGATCTACTTGAAGGTTTTACAGAGGATGCAGAGGGGGTTGAATCAGGTGATTCCTGCTGCACGATCACGCACAGCATCATGATCGTGAAGCAGGAATGCCCACTAGGCACCAGGGATCCTTTATTTAGTTAACAGAAGGGACCCCTTGGGCAAGGGTCACTTCCTCATGGGGCCAAATATTGTTAAGACTTTTATGGCCCCCCCCGGGAACAGATCACCTGTATTTGTTGGTGTTTCTGGCCCCAGGAGGGGGCCAGAAAAGCCCTCAAGAGCTAGGGATATCTAAAAAATAAAATTGAAGCAACCCCTTGGGCAGAGGTCGCTTCCAGGGGGCATATAATTTCTTTTATGTATTCTGGCCTCCCTGGGGGCATATTGGCCCTTTTATTTTGCCTTTCTACCCCCAGGGTGCAGAAAACCCCACTAGACACCATGGAGTTTTTTTTAAATAATATAAAAGTGACTGCTTGGGCTAGGGTTGCTTCCGGGGCATATTGTTTTTTATATGTATTCTGCCTCCCCAGGGTGCAGATCGGCCCTTTTTGTGGCCTATCTGCCCTGATGGGGGTGCAGAAAACCTCACTAGACACCAGGGAGTTCCTTAAAATTAAAATGGAAGTGACCCCTTGGCCAAGGGTTGCTCCCAGGGGGCAAATTTGTTTTGTGTGTTTATTCTGCCACCCCTGTAGGCAGAACATCCCTTTTTGTTGCCTCTCTGCCCCCTGGGGTAGCAGAAAACCCCACTAGACAACAGGGACTTCTTTAAAATGTAAATGGAAGGAACCCCTTGCGCAAGGGTTGCTTCCAGGGGGCGGATTTGATTTGAGTGTGTATTATGCCCCTTTGGGGCAGATTGGTCCATTGTTTGACCTTTTTGCCCACATAAAACCCCACTAGACACCAGGGGTGTTTTTAAAATCAAAATGGAAGCAACACCTTGGGCAAGGGTCGCTGCCAGGGGACAGATTTTTTTCATATATGTATTCTGTCCCCGGGGGCAAATCAGCCCTTTTTTGGATTTCTGCTGGGGGCAGAAAACCCAATACGCAGCAGGGATTTTGTTTTGTGTATAAGGAAATTGACATGATTGCATCCAAGGGCGTAAAGTATGGGTAATTTTTTTTCTGCCCCTCTTGTGAAGAGATCGACACTCTGTTTGGCCTTTCCACCCTAAGTGTGAGTAGGGAAGCAGAAAACCATGAATATATGACGTTAGCCAGCATAAAAACATCCCGCATACCATCATCCCGCAAAAATAATCCCGCAAGTACTATTAGTCCGCAATCTAAGAGATCGCAAACTTTTAAAACGAATATACTTTTAGCACGCATGCCTTTAAAACAAAAAGGCATGCATGTTAAAGGTATACTTGTTGTAAAAGTAGTAAAGGTAAGTAACAGTTCCCTACCCTACCTTACACTACACTCTAATGTAGTACCCCTACACCACCCACCCTTGACACACAGTCCATTACCTACATTTACACTACCCAGCACAACCCCCGAACACTACCATAAAGCACTTTACTTCCCTACACAAACACTACAACACTACCTTAATACACTACACCCCAGCATGATTCTACACTACACAAACACTACAACACTACCCTACACCCTAAAACACTTCACCCCAGCATGACCCTACACTACACAAATACTATAACACTACCCTAAACCCTAAAACACTACCCCCAGCATAACCCTACACTACACAAACACTACAACACTACCCTGAAACCCTACAACACTACACCCCAGCATGACGCTACACTACGCAAACACTACAACACTACCCTAAACCCTAAAACACTACACCCAGTATGACCCTACACTACGCAAACACTACAACACCACCCTAAACCCTAAAACACTACACCCCAGCATGACCCTACACTACACAAACACTACAACACTACCCTAAACCCTAAAGCACTACATCCCAGCATGACCGTACACTACAACACTACCCAAAACCCTATAACATTTCCCCTAGCATGACCCTACACTACAACACTACCCAAAACCCTAAAACACTACCCCCAACATGACCCTACACTACAACACTACCCAAAACCCTAAAACACTACCCCCAGCATGACCCTACACTACAACACTACCCAAAACCCTTAACCACTAAACCCAGCATGACCCTACACTACACAAACACTACAACACTACCCTAAACCCTAAAACACTACACCCTAGCATAACCCTACACTACACAAACACTACAACACTACCCTAAACCCTAAAACACCACACCCCAGCATGACCCTACACTACGCAAACACTACAACACTACCCTAAACCCTAAAACACTACACCCAACATGACCCTACACTACGCAAACACTACAACACTACCCTAAACCCTAAAACACTACACCCCAGCATGACCCTACAGTACACAAACACTACAACACTACCCTAACACCTATTACACTTCCCCCAGCACGACCCTACACTAAACAACCACCACAACTCTACACTACACTAACACAACACTACACTACACAATCACTACCCCAGCACAACCCCCACCCCAAAAAAATTAACCCAAACTCACTTACCTCTCTCATCGGCGTGGTTTACAACGCAAATGCATTTACCAAACATGCCTTTACAACGTATTTCGTTGTAAAGGCATGCGTGATAAAAGCACATGCGTTGTAAAAAAAATGAAGGATGATGGTATGCGGGGTCAATGACCTTGCGGTATCATAGTATGTGGCCTAAAAGTCTGCGGGATAATGGCTGCAAACCGAAAACCATACTAGGCATCCGGGATGTATTTCTTTTGCCAGGGGAGGGCCATTTCTGTGGGAGACAGATCTGCCTGGCAGATTACCTCACTCGATCTCTTGGGCAAGATCACCCATCATTTTTCTCAGCCCTATTTGAAGGCCCATCTGGCAGATTGACCATTTGGGTAGTTCCATAGTGTGTTATTATGTTAATAGTTGTATTTCTTGTGAATTGTAATTGTAATGCTTTATTTCTCCCTTTTTGACCTAGTTCAAGGCTTTTGCTCTTTAGACTCTTCTAGGTTGTGGTTTCATTACTGGTGGTTCTGCTGTTTGTGTAGTTGCATGTGTTTCATATGTGACATTTTTGGTACAATGTAAATGACTTACATTTCTCTGCATGAATGTGTTTTTGGAATATGGTGTAATATGAACAGTATGTTTGGCTTCTGTTTTTTGAGTGTCAAAAACATTTTGCATTTGTGCTCGATGTGTATTTTGTTGTCTTGTGAGTAATTGGTTTTGTTTTTACATTCTAGTGGGATATTGTTGGTTTTTTATGTGTCTCTGCAGAGGGAGTCTGTATGAGGGACTGGCATTGAGACCGCAAACGTTGATACTGATGAAGAACATTGGCTGTTACTTTGGCCCTTGGATTCTCCTTTTTATATGATAGAGTATAAAGTCAAAGCTATTACGCAAAGACTACTTTGGGTACTGTTGAGACAAATTGATCAACTTGGAAAACTGTGAAATGCTGAACGTGCTTACAAAATTTTGTTTAGAAACCGGTCCTTGACAAAATGTATTCCAATTGTTAAATCACTTGATTGTTGAACCTGGATAGAGATTATTTTGCCCTGACAAAGTTCCATCTGGAACGAAACACGTTGGTTGATGTTCACGCTTTTAATTGAAAATCTAATGAAGAACCTATTTTGGAATATATACGGAATAGTTTGACTTCATCCTGTTGCACCGTCCCTCTTCTTTTGAATTAGGTGCTGGTGAGTGTAGCTGTCTTTTGCAAGTGAACCGTATAGTTTTAGAGTATATAGATCTTTGTGATAAAGGCACACTTTTTTTACTTACTTATTTTGCACAGTGTTGGTTGTTGTTGACTTGTTTGTGCAGTTTCCTTTCTTAGTAAGGATAAAGGCCAGCCACAGGATTACTGCTCAGCAGGTTGTTGGTATGCTTTTTGAGTCTTCCTCTGACCATGGATCAGAGACTGACTGTGCATCTAAGGAAGAGGAGGGAGTGGAAGAATCAGGCAGTGATTTTTTTCTCCACACGGAATCATCGGATGATGAAGCTACTCTCACCGTGAATGAAGATTCTCTTAGTGCGGATAGAAGGTCTATTTTAGGGGAGGACATTGATGTGCCAATAGTGCAACAAGAGGCAACTAGGCTGCAGTCTGGGGCTGCAAGCCTTCTTATTGGAAGTGATGACCCTTGGGTGGCCCCGGGCATGGTGCAGTCGCATTGTCTGACTTTACTGGTGTTCTCGGGTGTTAGAGTGAATACTGAAAACTTGTTGACTATACATTTTTTGCAGTTGTTTATCGATGATGTATTTTTGCCAGAGAATATTGAGCAAACTAATTTGTATGCTGAACAGTTTTTAAGGGACAACATTACCAGCCTTAGACCCCACTCTAGGGCTACCCGGTGGACTCCCACAAATCTTGAAGAGATGAAGAAGTACTTGGGTTTAACTTTTTTGATGGGCTTGCTGAGGTAGTTATCAATGTTTCATATTACTAGCCCTGTGATGGCAACAGCTATATTTCTGGCAGTCATGAGTCGTGATAGGTATTTGCTAGTGCTTTGGATGCTGCATTCTGTCGATAATGGTTTAGCATTGCCACAAGATCACCCTGATTGTGACCGTCATTTTAAGATTTGGCCTGTCTTTGATCTCTTTGTAGATCGAATTTCTGAGATTTCTGCTCCAGGGAAAGAAATAGCAGTGGATGAGTCTTAGATCTTGTTCAGGGCCTCTAGAGTTTTGGAAATACATTCCTAGTAAGAGAGCAAGCTATGCAATTAAGCTGCATATGCTGTGTGACAGTAGGACTGGATATGTCTCTAATTTCAGGGTGTTCACTGGTAAGGAATCCAGGATTAACACCCTGGGTTTTCCATACACTTTTAGAGTGACTGAGAAAAATTGTGTGGGAACTTGGTAGAGGACTTTTTAACAAAGGTCACCATTTATATGCAGATCATTTCTACACTTGTGTGCTGTTGTTCAGGGAATTGGCCAAAGTGGCATGTGGCACAATCTGCTCTAACCGTAAAGGTTCCCCAAAAGAACTTGTTTGTCAAAAGCTTGTGTGGGGACAGTGCAGTGCATTGCGAGGACTGACTAGCTGTGAAGTTTTCAGATAGGAGAGATGTCTACATGCTGACTACCATCTATGATGAAAGCACTTCACCTGTGACTGTTTGGGGTCAGGTTGCTGAAGTGTGCAAACCTGTGTGCATTTTAGACTATAAAAGGCACCTGGGTGGTGTTGATAGAGTAGATCAGAGGTTGGAACCTTACGCTGCTCTTTGTAAGGCTTACATTTGATATAAGATGTTGGCTATCCATCTTTTCCACTTGGCAACCTTTAATGCTTTTGTTGTATTCAAGGATTCTTGTCAAAGATAACTTTTGCTAAGTTTCATGAGTCTGTAAAAGGCAGCCTTGTTGTAGTGGTAAGTGTTCCTAGAGTTGGAGTGGTAGAGGATTAGGCTGGATTGAAAGATCGCCACTTTCCTGATCATATTCCTCCCATACCCTCAAAAGACTTTCCCAGTAGGAGATGTAGAGTCTGTTGGCGAAGAGGTACGTGGATGGAGACTCCCATGTACAGCCCCGAGTGTCCTTCTAACCCTGCCCTGTGTGTGCCTGCTTGTTTTAGAATGTACCACACGCAAAATAATTTTTAGGCGTGAACTGCCTGTTCGCTATTGTTTTTTGTTCAGGTTCAAGGTTGGCATTCGTGCAATGTATTTAGTTTCATATTTTGTGTTAGTAGATTTGTATCTATTTGGTATTTGTTTGTATTTACTTTTTTGTATAAAAAATCATATTTATGATGGTGGTGTGTCTAGGCTAACGCCTGGCTGGTGGTGTGCATAGACTCGCACTTGGCTGGCGGTGTGTGTGGACTGGTGCTTGCCTGGTGGTGTGCTTTGACTGGCGTTTGGCTGGTGGTGCGCGTGGACTGGCACTTGTCTGGTGGTGTTGTGTGGACTGGCGCTTGGCTGGAGGTATGCCTGGACTGGTGCTTGGCTGGTGGTGGGCGTGACCTGTAACTTGACTGGCAGTGTGCATGGACTGGCGCTTAGATGGCAGTATGCATGGACTGGTGCTTGGCTGGTGGTGTTTCTGGACTGGCACTCGGCTGGCAGTGTGCGTGGACTGGTGCTTGGGTGGCAATGTGTGAGTAGTGACCTGCTGCTGGTCTCTACACACACTGCTAGCCAAACACCACTCCGTGAAATCTTTGAGATGGTGTGGTTGATGTCTCAGAAATGTGAGTGTCTGAAAGTAAAGGGCCCTTGAATGATTCTGTCTGCTGGTATGACTGTTGTGATGTGCTGGGCCCGTTGCTAGTGGTGTGATTGGTTTTGTATGTGGAAAACGTATGAAAGGTTTATGAATGACCTGTAAAGAGGTTGGTGTCTTATCGTGATTTTACAGCTCAGGAGCTGTATGTCAATGGTTCAGTTTCTCATCCTTTCAATTATTAACAGTGCATTTCATTTTTCCAGGCAAGGGCAAACCTGGACTGGCAGTTCGGGCTGGACTGTTCCCATGCAGCACAGTGTCAAGACTGATCTGCATATGGCTTGGTTGAAATTGGAATGGAGTAATGAGCAAAAAACTGTGGATTTAGGCCCTGATCTCTGTACTGGGATGAATGTATGACATTGTTCTGCATTCTGTCCATCAACTGTTGTTTTTGCAATTCTCACCCCATTGGGATGGGTATGCTCAGACGTGAGTCCCATGCTCTCCATGCCACTGAAATCAAGCTATCCTGGCTGATGAGGGCTGAAAGCCCAAATCCTGTTCAAGGATGCTTGTTTCCAGTCCAGGGAGGACCTGGCTTGGAAGTTTGGGCTGGTCTGTTCCCATAGGGTAAAGGGTCAAGACTGATTTACATATGGCTTGGTTCAAACTGGAATGTCATGGTGAGCAAAAAAATGAAGGATTTAGGCCCATATCTCTGTACTGGGGTGAATGTATGACATTGTTCTGCATTCTGTCCATCAAATGTTGTTTATGCATTTCTACAACTGTATATACTCAACCATCACTCACCCTCATGCCAAATCCAGCAGGTATGTATGTGTGCTTGAGGAATAGGTGGTTGTGCAGAAATATTTGTCTTTTATGTCTTTTTCAAGCAGGGTTTACCTTGTCCCTTTTTGTGAATGTTGTAATGTATTGGTTTTGTGCAGATAGTGTGAATGGTCTTGTGTGTATCAAGTATGAAAGATGTGTGAATGGCCTGTAAAGCAGTTAGGGCCTTGACATAGCTTGACAGCTCACAAGCTGCAAGTCACTGGTTCAGTTTTTGTCCTTTAAATTATTGACAGTGCATTTCAGTTATGTGAAATCTCTTGTTAATAGCATTTTATATACTGAACCATCACTCACTCTTGTGCCAAATCCAACCAGTATGTGTGTGTGTGCTTAAGAAATAGATGGCTGTGCAATAATATTTGTCTTTTTTGTCTCTCTGCCAAGATGTACATTCCTTCTAAGAAAACCCTACCATCCGTAGATATTTTCATAAACTGAACACCCATGGGAGTACATGGTGATGCCTCTCGTGTGGATCCCAAAAATGTATCTTACCCACAATGTCATGCAAACCTCCAAATGTGACAGTGACATTCTCCTTGCATTATTGTGCCAAAATGTTCATGCTTCAGAAAGAAACAACACATTTCCTACCCTCAGCATTTCTCCAAGTATCCCAATAGAAATGGTTCCTCATTTGTGTGGGTATGCCAAGTACCCACAGCAGGGAAGGGCCCAAAACCTATTGAGGTGATATCAAAATGATGTATAACATACCAACCTGGTTTAGCATGGGTCCCATGAGTTTTTGGCCCCGGGCTCGGTGGCCATTTGGGAAACCTACCAAACCCATACATTTCTGAAAACAAGACACCCTGGAGAGTTCCCATGATTCCCCTACCCAGAATCCCTTGCAAACCTCAAATTTTGCTGAAATAAATCACTCTTTTCTCAATGTTCTATATGGGAAAGTTCTGGAATCTGTGTGGATCCACAAATGTCCTCCCACCCAGCATTCCCCCATTCCCTTATAATAAAACTACCTGGGTTGGGGTTAGGGCACCTGGGTTTTTGGTCCTGGGCTCAGCAGCTATTTTGGTAAAATACCAAACCTAATCTTTTTTCAAAACTAGACACCAGGTGAAGCACAATGAGGTAGATAAAATGCTAAGGCAGACCATATATCCTCTTCCAATATCTCCTGCTCTAATTGGGTGGCCTCCTGGGCTGTAAATGATGCTTTACATAATTAGCCAAAGATCTCACCTTGGTATGCCACATTTGAAGGAGCATATTGATCTTCATAAAAGAGAGCAGATTGTTCCAAAATCACCCAAAGTCCAAAGTGAATCACATTATCCTCCCCCTTAATCTCAGCAATGCAATTTTTAGCTTTTTTATCAGGAATTTTAAAGGCCAATACTCTCCCGGCTTGTTCTCTGGATTCATATTGTTCAGAACAGACTTTATTGAAGATGACTGCCACCTTTTTCTTAATGATCCCTGATGCCTTCTCCTTTGCTTCTACTAATTTCAAATACATTGAACATTGATCCTCATCCTGTCTTCTAACAGCTTTGGCATGAGATAGTTCTAAGCCAGTTAAAGTAACCAAGGCCGCCTTAGTGACAGCCTTTTTAGTTCTGTTCTTAGATAGAATAAATTGCTGAGTAATACCTCTGACGTAGGCCTTCATAGAGTCCCGGATTTTATAAGAAGAGTCTGTGCCAAGATTAAAACTCAGAAATTAAACCAAGAGTTCCCAATATATTGAATATATTCATCCTCAGATAGTAGAGAGGGTAGAAAAGAAAAAGGACGGACTCTTATTAACAACCATTGACGCTTGGACTTTTAATCATATTGGGTTATGATCTGAAGTGATCTTAGGGCAGATCCCTATCTTTAAAGTGTTATACACCACATTGATAACCCACGCTATATCCTACCTCGAGTATTGCCTATGTGGGCAAGAATAAAATGTAAAATGCAGGGAATTTGAATAAAGTTCTCTCCAAGCATCTTGTATACCACGGAGGCTTGCCGATTCTTAGATTGCATTCCGCAGTTTTGGCAGCCTAACAACTAATCGTCAAGAGGTTGTATCTAGCCTCTGATCCATAATACAATTGAAGTCTCCCATGACTATTAATGTTGCCTGGAGTTCAAGTAAATTTAGCACAAGTGTATTAAAAACCACTGGGTCGTCTATATTAGGCCCATATATTGCTGCTAAGACATATTTAATCCCATAGACCACTAGTTGAGCAACAGCCAAACTTCCCCTCACATCGGCAATAACCTGCTCAATTTGATACATAAACCTTTACTAGCTAAAATAGCCTTCGCTCTTATTGACACTGTTTGAAATCAGCAAACAACAGTATTATAGTAAACCCTAATTGGTTAAGCAGTGTCTTGTCCTTAAAGATGGCATGAGTTTCCGTTAACAAAGCAAAGCGACGCTGGTCAGTCTCTTGCACAAGTTGTCACTTACGAGTAGCATTCAGCCCAGATAGATTCCAACATAAAAATGTGATCACTGCTATTTGATAGCAATAAATTCAATTTTTGCAGATTTCTTTAAAAACCCTCGATAAACCACTCCCCTAAAGAAAAAAGTGTCCTGCTTAAATCCTTTGCGTTTTCCATGTGCCCAACATCCCTCCTCCCCCTCCCCTCACTTCTCTACCACCCTGTGTCTTAACAAAGGAATCACCCCCCTTATTACTGTCTAAATACCAGCCTTTAGGAAAGTCCAGCTGCAGAGTGTCCCAACAAAAAATGTGGAAAAAAAGGGAGGTGAACAGAAAGATATTTTCCCCCTCCTCCCCTCAAGCAATGTAGGCATGCAGGATGACAAGAGTATGCAGAGTAAATATTGCCAACTCTGATTAACTATGCCAAAGGAGAAAGAGAAAATAAACCGATGATTGTCCCAGCTATTTCCCCGATTCCTGTTGAAAAGACCTCAGGACTTCCTGAGCCTCTTGCTCTGAAAACGCCAGCTTAGTGTAGCCATCCTTTGTTATCTTTAGGCAGCCAGGCTCCTGGAGACAGACCAGCACCCCTGCTGCTTTCAAAGGGTCGATGAGCTGCCGAAGTCTCCAATGGCGATCCATAGTATATGTGCAAAAGTCAGATCTAACAACATTGAACTGGGGTAGTAGGTCTGGCTTTTATAGATATCGCTTGTCGTAGTACAAAATTACCTACATATAAGAATTGCTCTTGGAAAGTGGCCAGGCAGTCTGTTAGAAACCAATGGAAGCCTATGGGACCTTTGTATTTGACTAGCCCATTCCCAATCAGCCAGCTCTGGAAAGGACTTCTGGAACATATCAACCAGATATGCTCAACAATCCCTCCCTTCCGTTCATTCTGGTGCCCCAAATACTCGCAATTTGTTGTGTCATTTTTGATTTTCTAAATCTTCAACCTTCATATACATAGATCTTATTTGAGTCTCATGTATGTCTGTATTTTTGATGTTTGACTCAAGTGATTTTCACTGCAAGATACTCTCTGTTGAAGTTGTGTGATTTCAGAAGTGAGAGAAGCTATCTGATCTTTCACCTCTGCAAGAGTGGATCTGATGGCGGAACTATCAGCTCTTGCCTCAGCATTGTACGCATGAGCTTCTGCCCATTGTACTTGTAGTATTTTAAGTATTTCTTGCAGCAAAGTATGTTCAGTAGTCTGGCCAGAGCTGTTAATCTGGTTAACCGACTCTCCAAAATTTTGTTGAGTAAGTAACGCATTTGGAGAAGATGTTGGAGGGGAGAGCATCGATGGTCGTTTTTTACTATAATAACTCTAGTATCTCTACAACCAGTAGTGATGATATTGTTACCCATCTCTACCACTGATGGAGCTGGACAAGCCTGAGTATTTGGAAGGAGCAGGTCAGGATATATGCCAGATAATGGTAAAATCATTTTCTTCACCTCCCCTTCTTTTAAATCCACTTGCGAAGTGGGCTGCTAGTTGTCACAAAATTGGCAGATTTAAATGAAGTATCTCCTTGCTTATCAACAGTCTTCCTTTTGTTCTGTCTCTAAACCCTTTATTTAGCAGTCCCTTTATTCGGTTTGTTTATTGGAGTTCCCTCCTAGCCATGTTCAATAGATTCATCACAGCTAACAGTTATCTATTCATTAATAGCAGGAATTGGATTTTGTAGCTCTTTTGCAATCCCAGAATTAATTACTAAGATATCTTTCCCTCCAGCATATGAGCAGCTAGAACTTTGTTCCAAAGTCTGAGTAGCAGATTTCTTATAATCCTTGTTTACACTAACAGTGCCCTGATCCCCATCCTTAGACATTTCCTCTTGATTTTCATAGTCTACACCATGGCCTTCTTTGCAGAAAAGTATCAGCCTGGGTTGAATAAATTGCGACGTCTGGAGAGATTGTGGCAATTGAGCATCATCAGGAGTCTCCATATTTAAAGTAAGAAGTTGGGAAGGAGCAGATACAGATGCAGTCGCAGCCAAATCTCCCCTGAGGCTATTGAACTGTTAATACTTTATCTTCCGTAGGCTTAGATACCCTTGTATCCATCTGTATTTCTTTGCTCTCAAGTGGTGACACTGCCTAAATTAATGTACTCACCAGATCTGACTCTGAAGGATAGGTAGCTGCACCCCCTGGATTAATCACAGACAAAGCCTTCCCAGACTGTAATACTTTTAAAATAGACCAATCTACCCTTGAGGCAGATTGTGTTAGGTCAGCTTTTTCTTCTTTATTTTCTCCTTCCTCGTTTACATTTTCCACAGCCCCTGTACTTGTGCTTGCCAATACTGCTGCCGCCCGAGCTCCAGCTCGCCCACCCTGTACAGTTTTGGTTTTGGAGGTCCCATGATCCATACTTTGCAGCAGAGAAAGTTGTTTGGCAGAATATATTCCAGTTGAGGAAAAGGAATCTGCTAGAGCGCCCAGTCAGCCAGTGGCAAGCAGCAGGCCGCTAATCAAGTCTAAATCTCGCCGCGTCTCTTGAATTCGCAGGAAAAAGTCAGCACGGAGCACAGTAAAGAAGCAGAGGCAGACTGGGAGGAGACTGGAGGCATGCGCCGGTAAAGTGCATTTTTACTTGGCTAAACAATGTCCGTCGTGGTTCTTCTTAAATATTAAACTTAGTCTATGTTGCTATCTCCATCGTCTACATTGCTTTTGCTGGTCAGTTTCCCCAGGGAGCTCAGCAGCATCTCCCCGGTGGCGGCATAAGAACAATGCCATGTGGTTCGTACCACCCGATCTCTCTTATTAATAATGATGACAAATGGTTTGTAAAGATTTTGGATAGTCGTCTCTTTGCCTTTATGGAAAAGTTGGTTTCGGAGCAACAATATGGCTTTATTAGATGAAGGAACACGACTACTCAAATTAATACAGCCATTATGGGATTATGCGGAGCACACAAAAGTTAAAGTGGGAATGATACTTTTGGATGCAGAAAAAGCATTTGATCCGGTGACATGGGCTTACTTATGGCATACCCTTGCAGCTTTGAGAATCCCTGATCGATCCAGGACATGGGTAAGAGCGCTTCATTGCTCATCCGGCCACTATCCTCTGGACGTAATGATTTAAAACTCAATGCTTTTGCAGATGACATCGCAATTTTCTCGACAGACCCACCCGGCTGTAGAATTGATTAATCAAGAGGCTAATAGCTTTGGCACCATCTCTGAATACAAATTGAATATTGATAAGTACCAGATTTTGTTGAATTATGCATCAGAACCCTCTATAAATGGACATTGTCCAGAAACTACATATCTTGGTGTTCATCTTACTCCTCAGATACAAAGCAGCACTGAATTAAACTACGAAGCTTTATTGAATGATACGGTTAAGAAGCTTAAAAAATGGCATAAGATTCAAATCAGTATTACCGGAAGATGCAATATCATCAAATTGATGATTCTTCCCAGGTTTCTTTACTTATTTAAGTATATATTCCTTTGAAACTTCCAAATTTGTTTTTTAAGAAACTAGACGGTATAGTAGGCAGTATTCCCTATTGCATTTAATATGCTATAATTTGTACTTGGAAGTAGGAAGTTATATCATGCCTGGTATCTATAAAATTAAAATGATACATCCTCTTTAATGGTAAAGTCATATTTTTCATTACAGTTTTGAAAACACTACTTTTAGGAAGTTGGCATTTTCCTGCCTATCGCCTTTGTGATGTATTCCTATAGGTTCTGTATCGATCCCCCTATTCCTGACCCTATTCTGGTTAACAAACTAACAAGTTAACTAGCAGCCATCCCATGAGGCAGAAAACCCCCATGATGCAGGAACCGTTATCTGATAAAGCCACACTACGGCACAGGAGCGTGTTATCTGATTAGGTCATAACGCTTGCCATCTAATTAGACAAGCGATATTCCTCCAGCCCCTGATAAGGCATACGGAGTTCTCAAAACAAATCAAACCTATGACACCTTGGGAAAAACCCTGCGGCCATTGTTTTGATTTCACCGAGAACTTCAGCAAAAGAATGTGCTAACGACCTGGTCGTATGACATCCTTATTGACGTATCTATGTCCATCCTTACGTCAATCTCGGCACCTTAAAGGTATAAATATTACCGATATTGCCCTATGCAAACACACGCGGTGGTGACGAGGACGGAGCAGCCAGACTTGCCGAAGCCCAGAGCAGAGCAGACCCCGCTGGCGCAGCCCCGCCTTCCTGACACGCTGAGAACGAGAAGCCGTTTTTCTCCTGCCGAGAAATCCAGCTCCGGCGCTTCCGGGTAGCCCTCGCAGGCAGCCTGGAATATCGAGATCAGAGACGAGAGATACCATCCCTCATCCATCCTAGATTCCAGGTACAGAACTGAATAACCCCTCGCAGAGAATTCTTTAGTCAGTCACTTGGCAACACAAACTTAACTTAAACTGTAACATTCTATTCCCGCCCACGCATTAGACTTACGTCAGGTGCACGGGGTAGGCGTAGTTAGAAACACCAGTTGAGTACGATTAGTCAAATGTATATGTGTATGTAATATATCTTATTCATTTTAAACCTTCATATGGCTTAGAAACCATATCAATGTTTTTACAGTATTATTTTATACTTCTGCTTTTAATGTATGCACTTTACTTAACCATAAGTATTGCAATAATATCGATCCATTTCTCTTGTACGAGAAAAGAGACTGATCAATAAATAACATCTTTTATTGAACACGCCCGTCTCTTCCTTTTCTCTACAATCTGATGAGACTAAGAATGCACGTACTGACTGAGTAAAATAAATTGCCTTTTGTTTTCACACGACTCTCGAGATACACTCTTGATTAGGGGAGAGCAAAGTTGTCATGTTCTATGGTTGTCAGAAACTAAATCCCTTCTTGTCTATCCAGGGAGGTTCAACTCCTCCTTGCCTATTCGAGAAAGTTTCTAGTGAACTCTGAGCTAGCTGGCAAACCCAAAACTTTAAGTCTAATATCGACAGTAGTAGACCTAGTTAACGTCTGGTCTAGGCCTATACTATTGAAGGTATTATTCCAATGCGCAGAGCCTATTGGGATAATAGGAACTACACTACATGGCGCCCAACGCGTTTGGAAGGGCGACAAAATTAACGTAAGACATTTAGAGTAACTCAGTCGTGCTTTCTCACTCAGACCCCTTTTTCCCATAATACTCCAAAGACGTCTGGAGTGGGCGAAAGGTAATATCCGCCAAACCTCGCAGGAGGAAACTCCTATGTATGGTACATGGTTTAGTCAACGTTGAAGGATAAACCGTTCCAAAATATTGTGCATCTAATCTTTGTTTCCACAAGAAACCTGATCTGCAACCAAACAAAATAACCGTCTGGACAGTACAATGTCAGACAGTGAAGGAGAAAGAGAGGCAGTTAGATTAGCAACTGAACTCGCAGCAACTGATGCTGCACTGCTAGACGCAGACCAGGATATAATACTCATCCCGGTCATTAAGAGGAAATCTATAACTTTAAAACTTATAGAAAATGGACTGACACCTAGAGGTGGTACAGTCATATTCGTAATTGAGGCACACGAATATCGGCAGACAGAGGTATACTATTCATGGATACATTTTCCAGCAGCAAATGCTGTAACTAAGTACTTCCACTATTACAAAACAGAGGAACCTCCTGGAGAGTACACTCCTTTCGAGGAGGTGGAAGTACCACTTAAATTTCAAGAGCATTTGCTCTTATTTAATGGCGCCCTAAAACACAATAATCACATCACAAGGCTCGGTCCTTTAGGTAGACCAGGAGCAACGTGGCCGGTCCTAGCCGGATACACACCACATCCAGACATCAATGGGATGTCTGCAGCAGAGCTGTTAACACAGTTGAAACAATTAATAAAATTACATAGACAATTAGTCCAATATGTGATGCGGACTTCAACAATTCAACCAGCAATTAAAATTCCACAACTGACCCCTCACCAGGGGAACACAAATAAAATTACACCACAGAACATACAATCCTGCCTAGGTAAAGTACCAGCTAAACGGGAACAAATACCATTCTGGTTAGCACAAAAAATCACCCAAATAGAGGCGGTGTTTCCAGACACCACCCCTGTGGATAAACACAGGATTCTGACTATCTGTCTTCCAATGGGAATCGCACCACACATTGAGGACTGTGACACTTGGGGTACAGTCTTTCCTTCTATCTACACAAAAACGCACGGTGTTCCATCCATTTCGGTAATGACGTGATAAAACAAATTCAAGACGAATATGGTCCAGAGCCCGCTTTAACTCTTGGTATGAAATTACTAAAAGACTTCAAGCAGGTCTCGGCTATATTATTAGCCAACATAAAGGGAGAAGCAGCAAACGTGGCGATCCGCCAGAGGTTAAAGGAGACAGATATAGCAGACCAACCAGCTGAAATTGCCAGAATCATAGAAAAATCCTATGAGGAACTAGGTAGAGATAGTTTAGGTGGAATACCAGTAAAACCACAACTGATTGAAAGTCCTGAAAAAATATTTTTTAATAATAATTCAACATCACAAAAAAAGAGCTGGGATGGAAACAAACAATCCAATCCTAAAGAAAAGAAATTCCAGTCCAGAGGAAGGTCTCCTCGGCGGAGAGAAAAATCTCCGAACCAAAGACACAGGTCACCCCAAAGTGACCCCTCTGGGAAAAGATATAACCTTAGAAATAGGGATAATATAAAGAAGCCTGATAGATATCAAATGAAAAGGTAAGGGGGCCTTCAAGGGATATATTTCAGGAGAACAATCAATTATACAATGTCAATTATGGAGAAATTAATTCACCAAATGTGTAAATCATGTAATCAAAATATAAACACATTAAAACATATAAACATATAAACAACGAAACACAGAGGTGTATATAAAAAGAATTTTATCAAAAAGTTCATTAAATCAGCAATAAATCAAAAGAAGCAGGTGAGGAAATGCTGGTATAAATGACGTGATAGTACAATAATCAATACCACAGCAAAACCTAATAAGAACATCTATCTCAAAAAACAACGTGAATCAAACACTGTAGAGATAAGATGAAGGTCGACGTTTCGGTCTCTTTACAGTAAATTTATCGAGACCATCCTCAGGACTGATGTCATTAAAACACTGCTGTAAGCTGTGCTGTAATCTGTAACAAAAATGTTAACAGTTACAAATCTAACGTAATTGAAAACCAAATTACTTCATACACCCATGTGACAGGACTAACTACAGAAAAACATAACTAATTAAAACTAGACATGACTTACTATATCACCAAACTGACTATAACAAAGCAAACCTAGTCAACAAATAAGCAGACACTTGATACAAAATACAAGACAACAATCATCATATAACTGCATTGTGATGTTAACTAAAAGACAAGTGCATTCATCTAGATTTGTGTCATCTGACAACACCTGGTTGTTTCAAAGCAATACAGTCAGTTATGCCGGTATTGATGAAGCCCATCATACATTGAGAACACGAAATCATAGCAACAAAGATGCTAATGACGATGTCAACATAGACAGTCGATTGCTAAAGAACATTTCTTTATATATATAGTGGAACATCCATAAGTCAAAACTGAATTTTGCACCAAAGTTGTATCATTGTCATAACTTCAGACTACCCAACAAAATAACCTGTACATGTTGGGACCACACAATTATATACAATATAATTAGAAATGATGTAGATGTCTCACAAACATACCAAATGGACTGAGATACCACAGTGTTGGTCTCAGAAGAAGTTATATCGCTTTACCCAGGTGGATGCCTGCATGAAAAATCACGTGCTTAGTACTTATTTCGTGATCACAGGATGTGGATAATAAAATTAAGTATAAAGTAGGTACCTATATAAAGAGCATGACCCTCGCTCAGGCTAGGGCGCTGAGAGTGTAGTAGTCGATCGATTAAAGATGGCTGAGGGCTCACAGGAATGGATGCTACGAATTTAAATATATCAAGAACACACTGTAAGTTTCAAATAACTCTGGGGCAATTGAAAATAGATAATTGACTAGGTTACACCCACCTCCGTGATGTGCAAACCCGAGATCTACACTTGTCTATTTTGCGCAATCTCTGTGTCCACGAACACGTAGTCTACAGAAAACAAACATTAAAGCCCATTTAGCAGAGCGTAGGATTAAAAACAATGCGTAAAATAAATACGCCCTATGGCATAGCTACCTTTTGAGTTGAAACAGTTATCCAACTGGTGACAACAGAGCGCTAGGTCACTTGGTTGCTGGAAAAGCTGAAAAGCCAATATATGACAAAAAATCAGCTTCGTAGTTTTAGCTACAAACAGCAGAGCGCTGTACCAATAAAGCCTAGCTAGCGTATCTAGCTTACCTGGAATATGAAAAGCGGTCAAACTTAATTTGACTGGAAACACGGGAAAAGCCGAGTGGAAGGCGGATTGCCGACCTCCCTTTTTGAGGTATCGTTTGGAAAGCGACAAAGGACTTTGCGCATGTCTGTTGGAACCTAGAGATTTGAGCGCCATCTTAGAGTGGAGTACAGACAAAGTGGAGATGGGCCTTTTAAAACATTCAAAAATCGGCCATGCTCAATACTAGCAATGGATTTGTATGGAAAAGGTACTGAACAAGGGGCGCTTATATAAATGGGTCATCAAAATTATACAGAACCTGCCAAATGTGAAAAAAGATAAACAAAGTGAGGGAATTTGTGTATACTTACTAATGTATGTTGGTGAAACATCAACATTTACAGCATTCAATACAGAAAGAAGCATGTTTCAGGGTCAACACGTTAAACAGTCTAAACCCTATATCATTCTCAATAAAAGGTGCACATTTATCACTGTGTCCAAAGCGAGATGTAGCTAGAGAATCCAGATTCAAGACCAAGAGTATTGTCTAGGGTAGGCACGCAAGAGCATGCCATTCTGTGGCAGAGTTCAGACCCCTTTTGACCGTATCAGTTAGGCAGATTAATTTGCCTTCTCTAAGTGAAAGGATTCTGTCAACATTGTTCTGACGTGCATTGGGTCGAATGACTTCCAGCACCCACCAGAGCATGTCAGTTTCTTTATGCCCTAATTGTAAATAGTGTTCAACTAATGGGGCATTCTCCTTCTTACAGCGAATTCGTGACTGATGCTGTAGAATGCGTTTTTTAATGGGCTGTATCGTTTTACCCAGATAGTGAAGTAGACAGGGGCATTGGATGCAATAAACCACATTAGTGGTATTACAGTTGGAGAAATTCTTCGCAGTGAATTTAATGCCATTGAGCGTACATACTTTCATAGTTGTTGTGGTTGCACAGGCCACACAGTTGTTACATTTATGGTGGCCAGTTAAAGGGACTAATTGTCTCATGTTATCTACGATGTTATCTTGTGTAGTATTATCGTATGCATGGATCAGTCTGTCCTGCAGGTTCGTGCCACGTTTAAATGAAAAAAGTGGTTTTTGTACAAATTCAGGTAAGAAGCGGAGTAAGCTCCATTGTTTCGAGACAATTTTCTTAATCGCATTAGAATGCGTCCCAAATGTTGAGACACAGACTATGTTGACTTTCTTTTCTTTATTATTCACAGATAGTAATGCCTGACGATCATTGTACCAAGCCCTTTTCATGGATTTTCTTAGTAACCTTGATGGATACCCTCTTAGTTCGAGTTTTACTTTCAGTTTGCGGGCTTCACAGAAGTAATCATCCTTATATGTACAGTTCCGTCGTAGACGGAGAAACTGTCCAAAGGGTAATCCATCTTTAAGGGCCTGGGGGTGATGACTGGTGTATCGTAGCAGAGTGTTTCTAGCTGTTTTTTTGGTGAAAAGGCTAGTGTATAGAAGATTGTTTGAATCAACTTTGATCGTGATGTCTAAAAAAGGCATTTCAGCTATATCATGTACCAAAGTGAACTGTAGATGAACATTCCTGGAGTTGAGCCATAGATGAAACTCAAGGAGCTGATCAACAGATCCTGCCCAAACCATGAAAACGTCATCTATATACCGCAGCCACTTCAATATGTTTTTGGAATATGGGTTAGTACAATGCCAGATATATTGGTCCTCAAAATAGGCAACATAAACGTTCGCTATATCAGGGGCGAAAATAGCGCCCATTGCCACGCCTTTTTGTTGTAAATAGAACGTGTTTTGGTACAGAAAAAAGTTTTCACACAGAGGAATTCTAATACATTCCCTGATAAAAGAAGATGGAACAGAGTGTGGTCTGGGTCTGGATTCTAAAAGCATGTACAGTAACTCCAGTGCTTCCATCTGGGGGATGTTTGTGTACAAACTTTCTATATCCATTGATACAAGTATGTTGGTAGCAGGATCAAAAGGAAAACCTTCAACTTCATTGATCACAGCTGTCGTATCTCTTATGTATGATGGGCGCTCAGTAGCAAACGGTCGAATAAAAAAATCAGAGTATGTTGCCAATGGTTTTAAGATGGAATTACAGCCCGAGACAATCGGCCGGCCCGGGGGATTAACAAGGTCTTTGTGCACCTTGGGGAGCATATATATCACTGGTATTGTTGGTGTTTTATTAACCAGATATGCAGCCTCCTTTTCATTCAACCAGCCTCCTTCGAGTCCTGAGTTACTTAGGGCTTGAATTTCTGCTGTCAGTCTTTTGGTCGGGTTGCTTGCAAGTTTATGATAATGCGTGGAAATGGAAAGTTGTTTCATCATTTCCTGATCATATTTGGACCTTTCCCACAAAACTTTTGATCCTGCTACCAACATACTTGTATCAATGGATATAGAAAGTTTGTACACAAACATCCCCCAGATGGAAGCACTGGAGTTACTGTACATGCTTTTAGAATCCAGACCCAGACCACACTCTGTTCCATCTTCTTTTATCAGGGAATGTATTAGAATTCCTCTGTGTGAAAACTTTTTTCTGTACCAAAACACGTTCTATTTACAACAAAAAGGCGTGGCAATGGGCGCTATTTTCGCCCCTGATATAGCGAACGTTTATGTTGCCTATTTTGAGGACCAATATATCTGGCATTGTACTAACCCATATTCCAAAAACATATTGAAGTGGCTGCGGTATATAGATGACGTTTTCATGGTTTGGGCAGGATCTGTTGATCAGCTCCTTGAGTTTCATCTATGGCTCAACTCCAGGAATGTTCATCTACAGTTCACTTTGGTACATGATATAGCTGAAATGCCTTTTTTAGACATCACGATCAAAGTTGATTCAAACAATCTTCTATACACTAGCCTTTTCACCAAAAAAACAGCTAGAAACACTCTGCTACGATACACCAGTCATCACCCCCAGGCCCTTAAAGATGGATTACCCTTTGGACAGTTTCTCCGTCTACGACGGAACTGTACATATAAGGATGATTACTTCTGTGAAGCCCGCAAACTGAAAGTAAAACTCGAACTAAGAGGGTATCCATCAAGGTTACTAAGAAAATCCATGAAAAGGGCTTGGTACAATGATCGTCAGGCATTACTATCTGTGAATAATAAAGAAAAGAAAGTCAACATAGTCTGTGTCTCAACATTTGGGACGCATTCTAATGCGATTAAGAAAATTGTCTCGAAACAATGGAGCTTACTCCGCTTCTTACCTGAATTTGTACAAAAACCACTTTTTTCATTTAAACGTGGCACGAACCTGCAGGACAGACTGATCCATGCATACGCTAATACTACACAAGATAACATCGTAGATAACATGAGACAATTAGTCCCTTTAACTGGCCACCATAAATGTAACAACTGTGTGGCCTGTGCAACCACAACAACTATGAAAGTATGTACGATCAATGGCATTAAATTCACTGCGAAGAATTTCTCCAACTGTAATACCACTAATGTGGTTTATTGCATCCAATGCCCCTGTCTACTTCACTATCTGGGTAAAACGATACAGCCCATTAAAAAACGCATTCTACAGCATCAGTCACGAATTCGCTGTAAGAAGGAGAATGCCCCATTAGTTGAACACTATTTACAATTAGGGCATAAAGAAACTGACATGCTCTGGTGGGTGCTGGAAGTCATTCGACCCAATGCACGTCAGAACAATGTTGACAGAATCCTTTCACTTAGAGAAGGCAAATTAATCTGCCTAACTGATACGGTCAAAAGGGGTCTGAACTCTGCCACAGAATGGCATGCTCTTGCGTGCCTACCCTAGACAATACTCTTGGTCTTGAATCTGGATTCTCTAGCTACATCTCGCTTTGGACACAGTGATAAATGTGCACCTTTTATTGAGAATGATATAGGGTTTAGACTGTTTAACGTGTTGACCCTGAAACATGCTTCTTTCTGTATTGAATGCTGTAAATGTTGATGTTTCACCAACATACATTAGTAAGTATACACAAATTCCCTCACTTTGTTTATCTTTTTTCACATTTGGCAGGTTCTGTATAATTTTGATGACCCATTTATATAAGCGCCCCTTGTTCAGTACCTTTTCCATACAAATCCATTGCTAGTATTGAGCATGGCCGATTTTTGAATGTTTTAAAAGGCCCATCTCCACTTTGTCTGTACTCCACTCTAAGATGGCGCTCAAATCTCTAGGTTCCAACAGACATGCGCAAAGTCCTTTGTCGCTTTCCAAACGATACCTCAAAAAGGGAGGTCGGCAATCCGCCTTCCACTCGGCTTTTCCCGTGTTTCCAGTCAAATTAAGTTTGACCGCTTTTCATATTCCAGGTAAGCTAGATACGCTAGCTAGGCTTTATTGGTACAGCGCTCTGCTGTTTGTAGCTAAAACTACGAAGCTGATTTTTTGTCATATATTGGCTTTTCAGCTTTTCCAGCAACCAAGTGACCTAGCGCTCTGTTGTCACCAGTTGGATAACTGTTTCAACTCAAAAGGTAGCTATGCCATAGGGCGTATTTATTTTACGCATTGTTTTTAATCCTACGCTCTGCTAAATGGGCTTTAATGTTTGTTTTCTGTAGACTACGTGTTCGTGGACACAGAGATTGCGCAAAATAGACAAGTGTAGATCTCGGGTTTGCACATCACGGAGGTGGGTGTAACCTAGTCAATTATCTATTTTCAATTGCCCCAGAGTTATTTGAAACTTACAGTGTGTTCTTGATATATTTAAATTCGTAGCATCCATTCCTGTGAGCCCTCAGCCATCTTTAATCGATCGACTACTACACTCTCAGCGCTCTAGCCTGAGCGAGGGTCATGCTCTTTATATAGGTACCTACTTTATACTTAATTTTATTATCCACATCCTGTGATCACGAAATAAGTACTAAGCACGTGATTTTTCATGCAGGCATCCACCTGGGTAAAGCGATATAACTTCTTCTGAGACCAACACTGTGGTATCTCAGTCCATTTGGTATGTTTGTGAGACATCTACATCATTTCTAATTATATTGTATATAATTGTGTGGTCCCAACATGTACAGGTTATTTTGTTGGGTAGTCTGAAGTCATGACAATGATACAACTTTGGTGCAAAATTCAGTTTTGACTTATGGATGTTCCACTATATATATAAAGAAATGTTCTTTAGCAATCGACTGTCTATGTTGACATCGTCATTAGCATCTTTGTTGCTATGATTTCGTGTTCTCAATGTATGATGGGCTTCATCAATACCGGCATAACTGACTGTATTGCTTTGAAACAACCAGGTGTTGTCAGATGACACAAATCTAGATGAATGCACTTGTCTTTTAGTTAACATCACAATGCAGTTATATGATGATTGTTGTCTTGTATTTTGTATCAAGTGTCTGCTTATTTGTTGACTAGGTTTGCTTTGTTATAGTCAGTTTGGTGATATAGTAAGTCATGTCTAGTTTTAATTAGTTATGTTTTCTGTAGTTAGTCCTGTCACATGGGTGTATGAAGTAATTTGGTTTTCAATTACGTTAGATTTGTAACTGTTAACATTTTTGTTACAGATTACAGCACAGCTTACAGCAGTGTTTTAATGACATCAGTCCTGAGGATGGTCTCGATAAATTTACTGTAAAGAGACCGAAACGTCGACCTTCATCTTATCTCTACAGTGTTTGATTCACGTTGTTTTTTGAGATAGATGTTCTTATTAGGTTTTGCTGTGGTATTGATTATTGTACTATCACGTCATTTATACCAGCATTTCCTCACCTGCTTCTTTTGATTTATTGCTGATTTAATGAACTTTTTGATAAAATTCTTTTTATATACACCTCTGTGTTTCGTTGTTTATATGTTTATATGTTTTAATGTGTTTATATTTTGATTACATGATTTACACATTTGGTGAATTAATTTCTCCATAATTGACATTGTATAATTGATTGTTCTCCTGAAATATATCCCTTGAAGGCCCCCTTACCTTTTCATTTAATTACCCAAGCCCTCAAGGGTGTAACTGGGTTGCTCACCTCTTTGAATCATGATAGATATCAAGACATTGATACACGTCCCTCTCAATCTTTTCAGACTTCCTCGCAGAAATCGGAAAGAAGAGGACGATCAGAACAAAGAGAAGAGCACGCCAAGTCCAAAGACAAGGAACCTGCTCAGCTAAAAAAGAAATTACAATTTCCAAAAAAGAAGGTAGCTAGTATCAAGGTAGTCAACAATGCCGAGAATACTGAGGACACAACTGAAAAACGGAGAATGGGCTCAGACAATGCTAGACAGCGCAGCAGAAGTGAGCATAGCTCGCAAAGTCCTTATGAATCATCTGGAGACCGTGGACACGAATGAATATCTTCAAGTGGAAACTGCAGACACCAGAGTTAGCAAACCTCACAAAATATATGAAATAACTTTACGTATAGAAGGGGATAAGACTAGAAAAATAAGGGGACTATTTTGGGATAATCTCTCCAAGGGCTATGACATCCTTCTAGCTGAAAAAGACTGGCCACCAGAGTTTGTCAGGGAGTGCCCTCATGGCGAAGAAATAATTATGCCTGCCTTCTCAAATCACATCCCAATTCATAAAAAATACACACTTGCTAGAAAGTGGGCAGTAGCCCTAGCTCCTGCTTTATATAAAAATCACGTAGGATGGGATGAGGACTCTCCTTCTCACAAAATCCAGTTAAAATCACAACCTACTGCACAGAGGCAGTACCCAATTAAGCAAGAAGCTAAGAAACAGGTAAAAGAAATCCTAGATCAGCTAGAATACCAGGGGGTGATTGAAACTTGCACCTCACAAATGAACAACCCTTTGTTTCCGGTCTCCAAACCAGACAATTCATATCGCCTAGTTTTGGATTACCGACACCTTAACTCATGTTGCAAAACTTTTGCAGTGCAAAACTCGCATAGTGCTGCACTAATGAATAACATAGTGCGCAAAAAATACAAAACAACATTAGACATCTCTAATGGATTCTTTTGTCAAAACATAGCACCAGAGAGCAGATATTTGTCTGCATTCTCAATAAATGGCACTCAAAAACAATTCTGTCGGTTAGCCCAGGGGTACAAGAACAGCCCGGGAGTATTCTCAGCGAGAGTAACAGAATTACTACAAACATATGACGACGAAGCATTATCATATGTCGACGACATATACTTAACAGATGATGACTTGGATACTCACTTGAAGAGAGTGAACACCATAATACTTGGGTTCGCAGCAGAGGGTTACAAATTCAACTTTAAAAAATCCAGAATTGCCCATCTGACAGTCTTGTTCTTAGGATATGAATTATCAAGTGAAGGCAAAAGCCTGGCTGACAATTTCCTAGAGAAATGTGCCGTACTCCAAGCACCTAGAACACTAAAAAACCTACAGTCAATTCTAGGCTTCCTAAATTTCGGAAGAACATACATTGCAAATTACGCAGAAAGGGTCAAACCCCTTTATGATCTAATAAAACCGGATTTTAAAAGAACCAATTGGACTCAAATACACACAGAAATTCTGAGATCCTTACAAACAGACTTGTTAATTAAAACAAAATTAGAAACACGTGATAACACACGCAATCTTGTGATTCGAGACATCCCAGGAAGATGCGGATTCACATACCTGACCTCTAATGAGGGAGAAAAGGTACCAATTGCATTCAAATCACACTTGTACACAGAGGCTGAAAAGAAATTCAGCATTAAAGAAAACATTGTTCATGCAGTTCAAACCGCAATAGCTAGAGAAAAAGATCAAGCGGACGGTAGACATATCACAGTCAGAACAGCAGAATCGGCCTTTGAGGCATTAACAACCCCGGGTAATTTACCAACAACAACATTGAATCCGGAATGGATACAATGGGTGAATTCAATTACAACGGACAAAGTATACTTCTACTTTGATCCAGAACTAAAGGAATTGAAAAATCTAGAATATGAAAGAACATTCCCTCTGCCTATCGACATTCTGCCCTTACGACAATACGCTTGTGTAATCTATACAGACGGACATGCTCAACCCTCCGTTTGGGGAGAACAAGCATACAACCCCACATGTGAGATTACAAAAGAAGTGTGGCGCGGAGGTAAACTAAGACCTCTATTAACAAAAACACACTCAGTAGAAACTAATTCAGAACAACAGACTGAAATAATAGCATTGAAAATGGCGCTAGATAATGCGGATCGCGAATTCCCGACACTTATAGTGTCCGATTCATATTACTGCGTCAAATCATATAACAAGGATTTGCAGACATGGATTCAAAACGGTTACAAAGATGACACAGATGCAACAATAAAGCAGAAACTGCTCTGGGAACAAATAGCTCTTTTACAAAAAGAACTACCAAAGACTCACGTGACACACTCACTGAGTCATCAGCGTGATGGCGTTCACGTTGCAGGGAATTCATTGGCTGAAACAGCCACAGCGGTAGCAACTAAATCGGCTTCCGTAGTTCGAAAAAAGCGTTCAGTGAAGTATATTGACGGTGAAACAGTGCTGGCAGTGAAAACGTCATCAAAAGGCGACTCCTCAGCGCTACCGATCAACTATCCACTCAATTATACATACATAATCGATGCAAACTCCGTCCCTTTTGCTCGAATCCCTGGAGTGGGGGATAGAGTGATTCCAAACATGGACAGGAGAAACTTGTTAATCGCAGACGCACATATGGGCGAGGGTCTCAGACACCTCAAACTAAAAGATTCTCTGGAAGAATTACAATCAAGGTACTGGTGGCCAGGCATGAGCCTGCATCACACCATGTTTGTAAAAAAGTGCCCAAACTGCAACAGGAATCGCAGTGGTGAGAGAAACGGTGTAATACCGTGTCGTTTCACTCCAGAAAAAAATCAACAGTAAAAAGCAAGGCTTGCGATTAACATATACAGGCTAGTTTCCACTTATAATGTAGATCACCAGCACTCGGCTGACGTCTGGACTGTTATACAAAGATTTGCGAGTCTAAATGGCATATACGCTAAGAGCATGCTACGTTTGACCATTGTTTTCACTCGAGCCCTCCAGCCTGAAGGGAAACATGGCCAAATGAGCATAGCACAGCGGGAATCTTCTCACTTCCTTCCTGAGGGATACGGGATGGTGTAAAGAAAAAACCAAGGCATAAAGCAATCTATAACGGAAAGGATATTAGGTTCGGGAGCTGGGTGGGTCAAACAT
The DNA here is from genome assembly GCF_964261635.1 of Lissotriton helveticus. Lineage (NCBI taxonomy): Eukaryota > Metazoa > Chordata > Amphibia > Caudata > Salamandridae > Lissotriton > Lissotriton helveticus. The sequence goes on along the minus strand of NC_136061.1, from coordinate 2,978,206 downwards.
CTAATAAGTGTCCAACGTAGTCTAAATAACCTGCCAAGAAATTCTCTGAAGGGATTCAGTCCGTACGAATTATTATTTGGAACTAGGATGTTAATCTCTGACCTTGACAGTCAGACTTCAGTGGTAAAGGAAAAAAGCTTTGATATCAAAGATCGTTTGGCTATTTTACAGGACTTAAACGAAACAAGAAAAGACCTGAGCAACATAAAGTTGAAACAACAGCCAACAACCACTGAAGAACCACCACCTGTCCCAGCAAGACCTGTCTGGATTCCAAAAGTCGGGGATCTAGTCAGAGAAAAGATCGCGGTAAAGAAGGAATTTGGGCCTTCTTACAGAAAAGCAGTTCCTGTCTTGTCTATCAACGGTACGAGATCAGTTGTACTACCGCCGCTTGCTGGTAAAAAGGAGAACCGAGTTGTATCCATCGACCTGGTAAAACCACAATCATGTGGCCGATAACAAACAGTAGGCCAAGTGGACTCCCCATGAGTAGCAGAACACCAAGGTTTGCTACCAGTACAGAGGTCCTAACAAAGAGGCTAATCACATTCGAAACACCTACAGAAGAACAACAAGGACTATGCAACAATGCAATGGAACTTAGACCTCTGAACACCCAAATAAAAACATTTAGCAGAGACACACCAACCTATAATGAAGTAACAAACGACTATGCAAGAAACAGCAATCCTGAAGCAATTGGAACTATTGACAGAACTGCATCCGGCTACTTCATAAACTTCGATGATTCCTCTGAAGGCTTCACTGAATCAAAAACACAGCCATCAACAAAAACCTTTAAAGATAAAGTTAAAGTACTTTTGAAACAACTGAAAGAAACATATCTAATTTCTCCATGGATTGAATTTTGGGTGGGTTTTGGTGCATTTATCCTCATACTTTGGCTCATCATGATACTAACATTGGGACGCTTCATTGAGGGAAAATATGCTAAAATGGACACAGCAAGTCAGAAAACCAACTTGATCCTCAAACCACACACATCTTCACACGTCGAGAAAAGAGAACTTTCTTCAGTCAACTTCACAGCCAATCCTATACCGGGTGGGGTAGCATGGGACAACATTGACTACGAAATCTATGGTCCGGTTGAAATCCTGAAATATCCACACCAAATTAAAATATCATTAAGTGACTTCGTAAAACCAAGCACATTTGCTGATGATTGGGACTTTGAAAGTATAAACAATATGATGTCTGACTTAGTGATGTCTGCTAAATTTACCAAACATGATTATTTGCAGGGTTCGACAAATTATTATAGTATGTACTGTTATAACCACTATGGTAACCATTTTCTACATAGATCTGCACAACCTAGAAATGTTTTAAATTATAATCAATGGGAACATTGTGCAACCCCTCCAAAAGGAAGCTCAAGAACCGTTTACGACAAATATTCATACTTTTCAGGTTTTAACATAAGTAATGCTGAAACATTTTATTACAAATTGTCAAATAAGACAGGGACAAAGACCATGATAACCAACACAAAATTGATATATTCAGACTCTTTCTTTGAACAAATGAATACTTTTGGTTTTGATTATTGGGACAAAAATGTTGAATTGAAAAGTGTTTGGGGCACAAAAGAATGGCAAGTACAGGGTATAGAATCTTTGTTTAGAGCCTGCATGATCCCAGAACAAATTATATTTTTAAATGACACTGTTCAACAAACTACCTGTCTTGGCTTAGCCAAAATCAAAGATTTAAACAAACCGTCTATTCCAAAACCAACATTGAACAGCAATAGCTCCACAGACGAAGAGATAGACGTAAATTATGTATTAAACCAAAACAGAACACATCCTGATTGGAAACAGTGGTTGATCTCGCCCACAGATACTAATAACTGTCAAGACAGATTCCTGAACAAAACACAGGGGTTCAAAATGACCAGGCCAGACCCTAGATATTCCCAAAGACAACACCCAGGAATAATTACCACCTACAGTGTGGGCAAATTATGCCTTCAATGGCTACAGACTTCCACACTGGCAGAAATTAAGCAACACCTAACTTTACTTACTGATGGTGCTGACTTGCGTGATTTCATTATGGGACCGTGCAGACAGCGTCAGAAACGTTTCATAGCAGCCTCTGTATATGCAGCATACAACGAGGCCTGGAAGGTTACTCAAATTGAGACAGCAGAAAGAATACGGGAAATTGACCGTATTAATTTGGAAAAATCACTTTCTGTAGTGATTTCTCTATTTCCACCTTTATAGAGAGTAATAACATTCTGCACGACTCTCAGTCGGGCTTCCGTGCTAATTTTAGCACGGAGACGGCTCTTCTTGAGATCACTGATGCCATCCGCGAGATATTGGATGGAGGGGGAAAAGCCATCTTGGTCATGCTGGACTTGTCGGCGGCTTTCGACACCGTGCCCCACGCCGGTCTCCTTTTAAGACTCTGGGAGATAGGCTTTCGTGGGACGGTGTTGGATTGGTTTAAGTCGTTCCTGACCAACCGCCGGCAAGTGGTCTGGGCACCGCCGTTCTCTGCCGAAATGCCGCCGCTAGAGGTGGGGGTTCCTCAGGGGTCCATCCTGAGCCCCACCCTTTTTAATATCTATATGGCCCCTCTTGCGGCGGTGGCGGAGTCTTTTGGTGCCCAGATCATCTCCTACGCGGATGATACGCAGCTTCTTTTTTCGTGTGGCAAGGGGGAGGATTTCGACGGCGGGCGGATTCGGGAATGCCTGGAAGCCGTTTTTGAGTGGTTTCAGGGACATAGTCTGAAGTGCAACTCAGACAAATCCGAGTTGCTCTTCTTCGGCTGCTCTCCCGACCCGGCTTGGAAGTCATGGTGGCCGTGTGATATGTCCCCTCCTTCCACGGTTGCAGTAAAGGCGAAGAATCTTGGCTTCTTGTGTGATGTCGACCTTTCCCTGAGACCTCAGATCATTGGGCTGACGGGGAAATGTTTCGGCATCCTTAGGATGCTTCGAAAATTTCTCCCTTTGCTGTCCTTTCATCACAAAAGAATAACGGTGCAGGCCTTGATAGGATCACGCCTCGATTACGTGAACGCGCTTTATTTGGGCCTTCCTAAATATTTGATGGCCCGTCTGCAGGTGGTGCAGAACTCGGCGGCCAGAGCCATCTTTGGACTTCCCCGGAGGGCGCGGGCCTCGGAGCTTTTGGAGCAACTCCATTGGCTTCCGATGGCCAAGAGAGTCACGTTTAAAATCTTGACTCTGGCTTTTAAGGCGCACCACGGAATTGGTCCTCACTATCTCCGTAAGCGGATAGCCTTCTATGTCCCCAGAAGAGCTCTCAGGTCTGCCTTCGAGGCCAAAGCGGTGGTTCCTTCCATTAGGCGCTCTCGAATCGGAGGTCGCTCTTTTCGGTACCTTGCGCCTCGGTGCTGGAACGATCTCCCTCGATCCTTAAGACTGATGACCAATCTGTTAGCCTTTAGAAAGGAGCTAAAGACCTGGCTTTTCACTCTGTAATCTGTGTCTTTTCTGGATCACTGTTATGCTGTACCTAACCTTGTTTCACTCTTCGCCAAAGCGCCGGGACACTCCTCCGAGTAGCCGTGCGCTATAGAAGAGCCAATTTAACATAACATAACATAACATAGTGGACAATGGGTTAATGACTCTGTCCTCCAGACTTTTTTCTCTGGACAGCATTGTGTCTTCAGCAATCGACATAATATCGCAAGACTTACTGTTGTTACAACACGGTCAGTCTCAATTGCGTTCTATTGTACAGCTTGGCTGGACGTTACAAAATCTGCGTTCAGGCTATGTGCCTTGGCGTTTAATCAACACAACGTCACTTTTCAATATCTTTAACCTTACTGATAAACAAATCAGTATGGCCCAGAAGGGTGCTGATTATACAATCCTGAGCATTGAAAAACTCGAAAGATTACCAGTGACAATGTCAGAACGACCTGTCAGTGAATGGATAATACATGGGATAATTAATATTCCAATCTCAACCTTCAGGTTTCAATACTGCCAAAAATATATACAGGCTGGCATGTACGAAAAATTGGGAAAAGGGTACATTAAAACAACATGGAACCTGCCCTATTCACATGCATGTGTCAGTAATAAAGGACAGAAAGTGTTTCTTAGTGGCGATAATTGTGCGATGTCACTAAGCGGTACACTTCTGTGTAACGGAATTAGTTTGCATGGAGCCTGTGAAGGGAACTCAAATAACCTTTCATGTCACCAGCTAGGCACACCTGCTACAGAGATAGAACCATTCTTTCAAAGACTCTATAATGGGAGTTACATTCTAATTGTAGACCGCAGATGCTGTAGTCTTATGCCCGGGACTCCTTATCTCGTAACTACGACTGCGAAGGTCATGTGCTGTGGACGCTTATTGTTCCCCAGCACCTTTCCAGACAGGGAGGCAAGGGCATGGCCCAGTTTGAAAATTACTTCTATTCGAATAGATACTTTAAGCAGAATGAAAACAGTGCTTCTTCAGACGCCGACAAGGCTCACGTCATCAAAAGAAACGTATGATCTCCTAGTCGCAAGGACGACTGCAGAGATACATTCATTGTTATCGACTAATTCCCCCATACATTTCGCAGAAATCCTGAATGAAATCTTAAATATTTCTGATACCAGTGGAGTCTCAAAAGTATTTAAGACAGTATTTTCGATGGCATTAACACCATTCAAAGCCATACTGGGTATTTTTCCAGATTTCGTCCATTCGATTTTTGGCGGACTTCCCCTCATTTTGGGACTAATTGCAGGAATCCTATTCCTAGTCCTTATATTTCGTTATGGCAAACCATGTCACAGACAAAACACCTGCGACAAGGGAAGAAAGAATCCTAGCCATTGGATACCGGGACCGGATATCAAAAATCCTGGGACTATCCCGGCTTAGAGACCTGAACATGACTTGGTTTCTATCATTTCGACCCATGTGGCATCGATGTGTTTTACCTGTATTAAGGTGCCTGCTATGCGGAGAAGAATGCGTGTTAGACACCTGTCTGACGCTACAATCGGATGCGCCAATGGATGCAGAAACATTGTTGAGTCCAACAAAGGCTCATGCTTTGTGCTGCCCTCAACGGCTACCAATCCTGATGACGGCATTCGTGGAAGCTTCACCACTACGATTAAGGGGTAGTGAGGTTCAAGATGAAAGCAGCATCGATCAGGTACGACCTTCTGTCAGCAATCCAAATCGGAATGTCAATGGAGACAATCATGCGCACGAATGCATGGTTACACCTATTTCCGAGTTAGTGGAACTCTCCCAGGAAGCTGTTGACAACTTTTTCGAGAGTCTAAATGATATGATGTTCTCACCAGAGCAGAAATAGAGACTTTTGAGCAAGCTCGTACACGGCGTTCCCTGAATTTGACCTTCAACTAGAAAAGCAAAATACCATGAACAATTTTCCCTCCAGTTCACGGACAGCAATTTTTTTCAGCAGCCCCAAAATATTTTTGCATATTTTTCGGGACACTATCTTCTGCTTAAAGTAAGAACTATTCTTGGAGAACTAAGATTTCTACTTTTAGATAGCTTATAGACATTAGCTGCCCGCTGGTATGTTCGTAATTATTTTATTCTGTGATGGAATGGTCTCGAAACTTTTTTCTGTATTAAGAGCCATTTCATGTGTAAATTCTCATATACCATTTAGCAATAATGTATACATATGCGTGATTACTTTAGCGTTATTTCACAGCTTGAGTGCATACAATACATGTAAATGCTTTTTTTTCCCCGTATATTTGATAATTTCAAAATGCGTTTATGTATTTTGGGGTGGTAAGGTATACACGATACTCTACAGTATGTTTTACTATGCATAGATTAGTAAATATGTCCATAGTTAGCGTGGAGTGGGTGTGATGTATTCCTATAGGTTCTGTATCGATCCCCCTATTCCTGACCCTATTCTGGTTAACAAACTAACAAGTTAACTAGCAGCCATCCCATGAGGCAGAAAACCCCCATGATGCAGGAACCGTTATCTGATAAAGCCACACTACGGCACAGGAGCGTGTTATCTGATTAGGTCATAACGCTTGCCATCTAATTAGACAAGCGATATTCCTCCAGCCCCTGATAAGGCATACGGAGTTCTCAAAACAAATCAAACCTATGACACCTTGGGAAAAACCCTGCGGCCATTGTTTTGATTTCACCGAGAACTTCAGCAAAAGAATGTGCTAACGACCTGGTCGTATGACATCCTTATTGACGTATCTATGTCCATCCTTACGTCAATCTCGGCACCTTAAAGGTATAAATATTACCGATATTGCCCTATGCAAACACACGCGGTGGTGACGAGGACGGAGCAGCCAGACTTGCCGAAGCCCAGAGCAGAGCAGACACCGCTGACGCAGCCCCGCCTTCCTGACACGCTGAGAACGAGAAGCCGTTTTTCTCCTGCCGAGAAATCCAGCTCCGGCGCTTCCGGGTAGCCCTCGCAGGCAGCCTGGAATATCGAGATCAGAGACGAGAGATACCATCCCTCATCCATCTTTGATTCCAGGTACAGAACTGAATAACCCCTCGCAGAGAATTCTTTAGTCAGTCACTTGGCAACACAAACTTAACTTAAACTGTAACTTTCTATTCCCGCCCACGCATTAGACTTAGGTCAGGTACACGGGGTAGGCGTAGTTAGAAACACCAGTTGAGTACGATTAGTCAAATGTATATGTGTATGTAATATATCTTATTCATTTTAAACCTTCATATGGCTTAGAAACCATATCAATGTTTTTACAGTATTATTTTATACTTCTGCTTTTAATGTATGCACTTTACTTAACCATAAGTATTGCAATAATATCTATCCATTTCTCTTGTACGAGAAAAGAGACTGATCAATAAATAACATCTTTTATTGAACACGCCCGTCTCTTATTTATTTATTTATTTATTTATTTTAAAACTTTTATAGCACGCTCTATTACCACAGGGTATCCTGGCGCGGTGAGTAGTGTGACCTCATGAGTGAACAAATCTAAATCAAGTCTGTTATAGCGGGGCATTAAAAAGATAGGTCTTGAGATCTTTCTTGAAGACAGTGATGGTTGGAGAAGCTCTAAGGTGGAAAGGAAGGGCATTCCAAGCATGAGCTGCCTTAACTGAGATAGATTGGCCTCCCAGGCGAGCATATCTATATCTGGGAACAGTCAGTTGGCATTGGTTGGCCGATCGCAGAGCACGATTGGGGAAATAAAATGAGAATCGTCTCTGCAAGTACATCGGACCTTGACCATGAGCTGCTCTAAAGGCCAGCACAAGAATTTTAAACAAAATGCGGTGAGGTACCGGGAGCCAATGCAGGCTGCGCAAGTGGCTCCGCACGCTCGTCCTCCTAGGGAGCGAGAAAAGCAGACGTACTGCAGCATTTTGTATCACCTGAAGGCGATGAATCATATACCCAGGCAGGCCGCTAAATAGGGCGTTAGCATAATCGAGCCGAGACAAAATCAGGGCTCGAAGAACAGTTTCCTTAGCAGCCCTGGGGAGGAGAGGGAAAAATCTTCTCAGGGTTTTCAAGGTGCCAAAGCAGATGCCGGTTAATTTTTTTACATGGTCCGAAAACTTCAGGTCCTGGCCGAACCAGACCCCCAGGTTCTTAGCCGGGCCTCCCATTGCACTAGGGCAGGGTAGGTCAGGGGGCCAGAACTGATCCTTGAAGTTAACAGGGAAAGTGCCAAAGAACAAAACCTCCGACTTGTCTTCATTACACTTAAGCTGGACTTGTGCAAGCCACCGAAAGACTTCTGACAAACAGAGCTGGATAGCTGATGGATCCAACACACCCTTAGGCCAGGTGAAAAGTAGCTGTGTGTCGTCAGCATAGGCCATTATTTTGGCTCCCAGCTGTTCCGCCAAAAAAAGTAGGGGGGTCATATGAACGTTAAACAATAAAGGGCTCAACGTTGACCCCTGCGGGACTCCAGTTGTCAGTCTCTTTGGGGCTGAAGAATAAGGAGGCATCCAGACCTGCTGAGTTCTATCACTCAAAAACGATATGAGCCAATCGAGGGCCAGTCCAGAAATGCCGACGGCTCCTAGTCTCGCAATAAGCAAGGCATGGGGAACCGTATCGAAGGCAGCAGAGAGGTCCAATAAAATCAGGACCGCTCTGCCGCCCCCGTCCAAGCACTCCCGAACTGCCTCTGAGACCTCGACCAGTGCCGTCTCGGTACTGTAAGCTGCCCTGAACCCCGACTGAGCAGGATGTAGGGCGAGAGAGGACTCGATAAAACTATCCAACTGTTTGAAAGCCACCTTCTCACATACTTTAGCCAAAGCTGGCAGCAGTGAGATAGGCCGGTAGCTCGATGGAGTTGATGGGTCTAAACCAGCCTTTTTTAACAGCGGGCGCAGCTTTGCCTCCTTCCAGCTTCGCGGAATCAAGGCAGTGGAAAGGGAGAGGTTGACAATCTGGGTCACCTCTTGAGCAATGGTATCCACTATCCCTCCCAAAATCCTGGCAGGACAGGGGTCCGAGGGAGATCCGGACTTTAAAGCCACCAGGATTTGCCGTATATCAGATTCCGATGCTAGCTGGAAGGCAGCAAACTGGGCCTCTGGACATCGTCTGTCAGATGGAGGGTGAGCAGACGAGGTCAAAAAGGTCTTTTGAGCCGCTTCCAGGTCCAGCTGAATTTTTTTAATTTTGTCCGTAAAATAACAGGACAGTTCTTCACACCAAGGTGCAGATGAAGGAAGCAGAGATTGGGCGGCGCAAGGCGATAAGAAATTTTGGACAATCGAGAAGATCTCTTTACTGTTGTTATCCGCCTTCTCGATTCTGTCCGAGTAATACCTACTTTTAGCCGCCTTAATCGCAGCATAATAGTCCTTTTGTGCTACCCGTAAAGTCTTCTCATCGGCCGGCAAATAGGCATGTCTCCATGCTCTCTCTAGTTTCTTACAGACCGACTTCTGGTCCCGCAGAGCATGTGTGAACCACGGCTGAGAGGGTCTTGATCGCATCCGACGGATACCTCCCACATTAGTGGAGGCTGCGGAGCCGTTCGCAATCCGGAGATTGAATCCGTCAACCGCCGCCTCCACTTCCGTAGTCGGATCCGGGCGGGTGCGAGAGAGAGACTCAGTTAGTGACCCCAAGTTAATTCGTGGCCTATGTACCAGAGAAGGAATTTTTTTCAAGTCCTTATCTAGCTGCCAAGTGAACTTAATCAAACAATGATCGGACCACGGCATAGGCAAGGGGGGGAACATACTGATGTCAAAGTTGGTGCAGATCAGATCAAGAACGTGACCTCCCACATGCGTGGGAGCGTCCACCCATTGAGTGAGGTGGGCCATACTAAAAGTCTCGCTGAGACGAGTAGCTACAGTGGTATTCCCTAAGTCCTCATGAATGTTGAAGTCGCCCAGCAAAAGAAAACGGGGAAACCGTAGAGCTCGTGGCACAATTACCTCCTCCAGGGATCCGATAAAGTTACCAACAAAGCCTGGGGGACGGTAAACTAACGTGCCGCCTAAAGTAAAATGCGGAGTGAGCTCCAAACAAAAGTGGAGAAGCTCAGCCTCCACCAGCTCATCTAGGTGTTCACAGGTGAGAGTCCAATGATCCCGATAAATCACCGCAACCCCTCCACCTCTTCCCTGTTGGCGGTCTGCGCGGCAGATTTTAAAACCACGCGGAATAGCCAGCTCAACTACTGGCGCGCAGGAGTCGGTCATCCAAGTCTCGGTAACAAAAAGCAGATCAAAATCATTTTCTGCTAGTAGATCAAAGACCTCCGCCGTGTGGCGCACCAGTGATCTGGCATTGATAAGGCCCGCTTGAAAGCTCTTAATTTTATAGCTAGATTGGGTGGCCAGGGGTTCAGGGCTATTGAATTGGTAGTTGCAACAGGAGCAAACTCTGGACCGACTGTCCAAAACCACCCAAGTATGTGCAAACTCACAAGCAGGGACATTTAAAGTCCTAAGATCTGCCGATGAGTACCGGAGTACAGCAGATGGAAAAGAATTAGAGAGAAAACTACCAAGGGTCGTGGCCCTGTGCCCGGCCAGAGCACGGACGGGCACAGACGGGCCCTCCTTTGGCGCTCCTTCGGCGCGCATGCGGCGCGCTCGCTGCGCGCGTCCGCTGCGCGCACGCCTCATCATAGCGTTTAATACGGGCGGGCGAGCAAAAGGCTAGAGCGTCAACCCCGGTGCAATGCGGCCCCGCCTCACTTCCGGGGACCGCTGGGGCCGAACGCTAAGGGCGGAGTCCTATGTAAAAGCTTCCAAAGTGCTAGGTGCAAGAAAGGAAAAACGGAAAAGGGATCAAAAAGGTAGGAAGGGGATATTACTATGGGGGTATACCAAGGTTCAAACAGTACTAGTTAAAAATACACACACAGTGTCAGCGCTATGAGGATGACCAATGTTAAAAACCAAATGGATAAAAACGGCGATTAAAGAGCTAAGTACAGCAGCAAACAATAGACCTGTGCAGGTTTCAAGCGAGCTAAGGGCAAGATCATGCACTCGTGGGTCAGCTACTCTTCCTTTTCTCTACAATCTGATGAGACTAAGAATGCACGTACTGACTGAGTAAAATAAATTGCCTTTTGTTTTCACACGACTCTCGAGATACACTCTTGATTAGGGGAGAGCAAAGTTGTCATGTTCTATGGTTGTCAGAAACTAAATCCCTTCTTGTCTATCCAGGGAGGTTCAACTCCTCCTTGCCTATTCGAGAAAGTTTCTAGTGAACTCTGAGCTAGCTGGCAAACCCAAAACTTTAAGTCTAATATCGACAGTAGTAGACCTAGTTAACGTCTGGTCTAGGCCTATACTATTGAAGGTATTATTCCAATGCGCAGAGCCTATTGGGATAATAGGAACTACACTGTAGCCAGTCTTGGGTCACATGACTGAGTGTGGCTGGCAGTTAGGCTATGTGAATTGCTCACAAACAGTCACACAATAGAGGGATTAGGTGTGCCTGAATGGGGAATGAACTTGCATGATGGGGGCGGTGCTGAACATAGCGCCACTAACACATGAATAGCCTGTACTTTGCCACAAAGGGCTTAGTCACCCAGTAATGTCACTGAGGACACATTGGAGTCAGAACAGGGGAGTCAGGAAATTCCATGCACTTCAAAGAACCTTTCCAAAAGTGTCTCCCACCTTTTAGAAGAAGGACACCACGGTATAAATTTAAGACTTTCAAACCAACTCTTCAGTTCACTACTGGACCTGCAGAAGGACTCTCATTGGACTGCCTGCTGCTGTAATCTGCTGTACATTCCGACAGACTGCTGTATCTGAATGGACTGCTTTGCTGCCTGGAGCCTTTCTTGAACCCTGAGAAGCCAGCCCTACTGTTGAGCCTTGCCCCTTCACCTGCACCCAGGATTGCTAGGAGTGACTCCAAGGGCTAGTTTTCTGGCCTCCTATTCAGAGTCACAGGGATATAAAAAGCTTCCATTGTCTTGAACCTGCACCTGTACCCAGCCTGAGTGAGTCCTAAATCCCCAAGAGATGTTCCACGGGTCCTGGACCCTAGGTTGTGGTGCTAAAGGTGCCAAGATGACCAATTCACAAAACTGAGGACTTACAAACATTTTGGCCGAAATATGCCCTGAGAACAGGAAGGAGACTAACCTGCTCGCCTATTTTCCCAGAGTGAGTTGCAAGTCGGATTGAATTTGCATTTTTCTCGCTACTTTCTTCTTGAATGCATCACATTTTTTCAGCTGTCTTTCACCAAAGGGGTATCTGGCCTGGTGGAATTGTTTTCGGCTACAGCCCTTTGCTTCGTCCCGCTGTAAATTTTGGACTCCCATTTCAGAGACTAAGTCCAAACGTAGCTGTAGCTTTGGCTCAAGGCTACCCGATGATGACGCTACCTCCTCGGACCCCTTCTCCAATACCGCTGATCTTTATTTTCTCAAACACTTTTTCCAAGAATTTCTTCTAATTCCAAAGGTTAGAGCTGGCCGGGCCCATCCACATTGTGCATCCGAAATGCACTCCATTGCGGTCAGCCGTATTATTATACTTTGGCCTGGTCTAGTGCAACTAAATTGGCTCTTTGATCTGCAGCTGGCGATTTTATCTTTAAGGCGCAAGGTTTTTCTAACAAATTAAAAAATTCATGACTCTTTTTCGAAATTGGTTTAGAATTATTTTTTCCTTGTGTTTTCACTTTATTACAGTTTGTGTGCTGCATAAATACAATACGCATTGACTCTAAGTTAAGCCTGATTGCTTTTTGTGGCAAGCCACTTGGGTTAAACACCGGTTAATTTAGTGATTTTTGGTGGTTCACCCTGCAAGGGAGTTTTGTTCTTTCTAAATAGGTGGGTGTCAATTATGCCAGAAAGTAGACAAGAATGCACTTTAATGCTCTACCGGACAAAATGAGTTGTGTGCCTTGGGAACTCAGTATTCCTCTGATAGTTATTAATAGGTTTGATAATGGGTTGTAAATGTACTAAATTTTGTTCACCTTAAATAGGTTGGTGTTGATCATGTACGGAACTAGGTGAAACAAGACTTTGGGAGTTGAGAAAGCATAGCCCTGCACATTGCACTTTAAAATGTCTTACGTGCCTAAATGAACTTTATGCCTTGGGTAATCAATTATATCTCAAATATTCTTAAAAATGTATATGTGAAGGTTATGACTGTGATCGAGTTTTAATGTGAAGAAAAACCTAAATGGTAAATATATATTTTTTTAATTCAGGCTGATGATAAGTGTTGGTGGATTATTTTACATGAAGTGTTATGTCTCAATTTTATGATGCTTGTAATTGTGTATGTTAAATGATATCTACGTAATATTTCTATGAGAATATATTTCTTAGAATTAAAGCATGTTGACTGACATCAATGAGAAAATATAAGTCATGAATTATGATTTTTAATCATTAATTAAATTAGTTTTACCCACCCTCACTAATGCTTTTATTTAATATTTAGTAAATGTTCTCAAAAGGTATGTGTTTAATTAATTTAAATAACTTTACAATTTCATTAGGGTTCCTATCAAATTTTAAGTTGGTTAGAGAGTAAAAAAACAGTTCATCCACCTCATCTCGTTCCTTGAATGTTTCAGGGAGATCCGACAAGCGGGGGGGGGGGCAGAGGAAAAGTATGTGGGGGGTGTCACAACACGTTTTCCAATGCATTGCAGAAAATAAAGGCTGAACACAATTGCACCAAATTTAGCAGAAAGCTCGATATTTACTCAGAAAGCTTGCTTTTTAGAATTTGGTATAAATCTCTTCGGCCATTAACAGACAAAATGTGGTGATACCTTGATGGTTTGTGTCGCACGCAGTAGAACAAATTAAAGAAATTGAGTGGTCTGATTGGCCAAGTGAGTTTTTTCCCATCAGCCCTTTAAGTCCAAGAGGTCTGAAAGATCTGGTTGGCTGCCAGAGATGTTATGGCTACATTATAGGACACCAGGACTCTGTCCCAAGTCCTGAAGGGACAATTAAATTAAGTTATAAGTGGCAGGATAGTGGTATCCTGACCCCCTTACCGTTATGGGGGAATCCTAGAGTAACTTCCCAGACCCTAATGGGAATCACTGTGGACCCCATATGGTCCTGCCGGCCTGCCACAGGAGCTGGGTCCTGTGAAAGTACCCTAAGACTACTGAAAAACATAAACAAAAAATGCCCACTTGTGGCCCCAAACCTTTTTCTAGACAAACAACCCATTGACCCGCAACACTTGACAAACAGCCCTCACTTTAAACACTCTCATGTCCCCTAAGATATTTGAACCCTTACTACTTTCATACTGATACAAATATTTTTTGTACTGTGAATAATGGTCAGACACCAACTTGTCTCCAATAGAGGCACTTTGGTCCCCAACTTCAACTATTTTAGAGCACATCATACATTAAATTGCCATGTTGGCGTTTGGAGGAGTTACATCCCTATGGCTTCAGGACTTGAGATGACATAGTGTCTCCCGATTGAACAGTAGGCCCAACGGTTGAAGTAGAAGACTCCACCTTTGCTCTGCATGAGCTAGCTGTCTGCTGTGCCAATCTTTGAAGAGTTTCTTCATGCCAAATGTTCCAAAAGAGTATTTTGTGATAGTACCCCTGCTAAACTTGTTCTGATACAGCTTGTTTTTTTATCGTCTTGTCCGACACCTTCTCCTTTCCTATAGGAATTGAAAAAATGGTTGAAAACCTGGTAGTGTCCTGAAAATGTAGAAAGACACTTATTAGGCCAATCAGATATCTTTTCTTTTTGTCAAACATGCAACATCACCTATTTCCATGGTATTTATGCACCCTAAAATGCAGAAACCTCACAAAAAACTTGTTTAATTGTGCCAAGGAGAAAACCTCTGGGCTCAAAGTAAAACTCACTCTTACATACCAAACACAACTTTTTGTACATTTTGGATATCCTGTCTGTCTTGTTACAAGTGCAGTACATCCTATGGCTCTAGGGCAGATATATATATCTGTCATGTTGGTAAAATAGTAACCTATCGGCCCCAAGTCTCACTGATTGGATCAGAGATATCAGATCAGATCAGAGATAATTTCAAAGTAGCACACTATGTAGTATATATTGCTTTTACTGTCAGGGGTACATTTCTCCAAGTGCACACCGACTTCCCCAGAGCAAGGGACATCTCCCCAGTCCTTAAGGGAGGGGTTGCTACCTACCAGTCTGACTAAGTTTGAAATCCTGTCCCAGTGACATTCTGCTTTGGAGGCAGAGACCATTAGTTTATGCAATCAAAATGTTGACATTTTCAAAATAAAATATGGTCCTCCCCTCTGGAGGAAGGGTACCTGGTCCCCCTATCCAGGTTTTTATTGTTACTAAGTAAAGGTAGCTCACTGGTCATACAGTCAGAACAGGTCAGGTTCAGGATGTGTTGGTAAATGGCCAAGCTCCTTGGAAACTGTTGCAAGGTAGCCAAAAACATGAAATGTTAAATATTATTGGGGGATACGTATGAAAGTAGAATCAGCTGTGTAGGACCTGACTCAATTCTCTGTGAAGAGCAAACGATATTTGTAGTATGCTGTAGTCTGCCTGTTCTTCAACGTGTAATCAGTGAAGACAAAGCTGCAGAGCTTCAGATTCAGCCCTGTAGACAAAAGTAAATTCAATGGAAAAACAAAAGTCTTTACTTATTGTGTATCTTTATTCTCAGGTACTCAGTAAGATTGCAGAAGAAGAGAACACGAAAACAAATTACTCATTCGTGAACTTGTTTAGAACTCCAGAAATGAGAAAAATCTCTCTTTATACAGGGCTGGTATGGTAAGGGAATATTGTGTATATGATAAAAAATGGTAACCTCACATTATTTTTTATTCTTGTGTAGTGGAGTCAGATTTCTACCAATGTATTCTTGCCTTCTCTCATATAGGTTTGGTGTGGTATTCTCCTATTATGGAATCAGCCTCAACATCACAGGTTTTGGGCTGAACATGTACATGACCAACTTCATTTATTGAGCCATCGAGATACCATTCAGGCTGACCCTGTACTTTTTCATGAAGAAGAGAAGTCAACGTCAACTACAAGCCTGGAGTATCCTTGTTTCCGGCTTCTTCATATAATAATCCACATTTGTAAAGCGCACAATCACCCGTAAGGGTCTCTAGGCGCTGGGGGCCGTTGGGAAGATTAAGCAAGCTATTGCCCAGAGTCACATGGTGCTGGGCTAACCTGCGCCGGAGCCAGGGATCGAACCCTGATCCCCAGATTCCAGCGTCAGTCGCCCTGGCCGCGGCGCCACACCTCTCCCACATATAGGCATCAATACCGTCATTCCAGTCTGTGAGTTTCTTCCGGAAGGATGCTTTCTCAATAAGCTTCTATAAACAAATGTTGTGTAGTGTCCACTATATAACAAAGAAGAAAACAGCAACTTAATACCACTTATGCTTCAGCATTATGCCGCACTAGTTTGAAGAAACAATATAGGTATCAGAAAGGAGGGAGCAAACAATCTCATAGCTAAGTAAAATCCTAGTCATGTGTCCCTAATACACTTGAATTTTCCTATAACATATTTGAATGTAAGAACAAATTCTCCATTGAGGCTGAGATGAACATTTTGACTTCCCAGCACAGGTCATCTATCTTAGATTTGCCCCTCCAATTGTGTAAAATTATCATCTGCCATGTGATGGAAGTCTTTGCAATCCATAATCTCATCTCACTTCATTGGTATTGGAGAAAACATGAAATAAACATGTCACCATCAACTTGATAATCACAGCCATAAAACAAATAGCTTATAGTAAAGTGATCCTACTGGAAAGACTGCCATAAAGTAATACAACAGAAAATGTTGGAAATTTACCCTACTTTCTGAAAATCGCTAGTAGTCATCTAAATCTACAAAACCATACATTTTGATATTCCTGATCTTCCAAGGTTCCCAGATGACCTGCACTATAAGTTTGTTTGTGTGTCAATCTCACCATGTTATCATGTCTTATTGTATGTACCTCTAATCAATTTTTAGAACAGCATTCAGTGATACCCCCACACTAAAGTCTTGGTTCAATCAAACCTATTCTATTTCACCTATGCCTCTGTGACTTCAACTGCTGAGATAAATGAATTTGCCAGCTGTTGGTTAACATTCTGTGTGTGTGTGTGTGTGTGTGTGCCACAGATGCCATTCAGGTAAGCATGAATCTTTCATTCTGATTTCTGGAAAGCATGCATGCTGCAATTAAACATGTTTAGAACCCCCCAGTTTTCCAGTTCAACATTTTAGCTAGAACTAGATATACGTGAACTGCTCCGTTTGTTCCTAATGACTGTATAGACTGCAATGTGGCAAACACAGAATGAGAAAGAACAGAATTGAAATTGCTAACTCTTGACTTGGTCAGTAAAGAACATGCTGTCTTCCTATATTAATATCTTGTATTCTAAATTCCCTCCATTTTCTCTGTTAATATTCTTCATATGTTTGACCACAGTTACCAGGTTGAGTGATAATGGCCCTTATGACCTTAGAAAGAACTCCATTCTTATATATCCTTGCAATACTCTTTTGATGGAGTAACCACAGCCCTCCTTTAAAGTTGTACTCAAATCCCTTGTGCTCCAATGCACAACCTCAAAATGTTGTCAAATCTGTGGTTAACATATGCTACAAATCCTTACCCTTGGTAACAGTAAAAATGTCCTAACAATATTATTTCTGCCACATATTTTTTGAATGAAATTGATTTGATCTTTGTGAACCAGGCTCTTTACTATATTATGTCATCTACAGACACAGACTTTTTTCATCCACAATTCAAAGGTATTAAAGAGATAGGAGTATCACTCTTGCATTCAGTGACACCTTTAGCTTGATTTTCCACTTTTAGTGAGTTAATACATGAGCTGAGGCCCACCTGAGAAACTGAGACATCCATAATAATTACCTCCCATTGTGGACCTTACAACCTAGTACAATCTACATTCAACTCCACCCCAAAAAACATACCTGTGACTCACATCATCTGACTAGTAAAAATACGTTTTATTGGGTCCAATTAACTGAAGCAAGCTTTGCTGACAACACAGTAAACAACATTAATGGGCTGTCTGCAGGTTACAAAATAATCTACCAAAATAGATCACACAAGAGGGGAGGTGGCAGCACTGTTGTTAAACCAAGAACAATTCTGTACAGAAATACATGGCACTCACTTAAAAGACAATTATAATTTACTTTTTTTAAAGATAGGCCAATAGTTCTTGATTTCTGTTACATTTCCCACTTGCATCTCCACTTGTATTGGGTCAATAACCAAGACAAGTTCCACAACCATAACTGACTCACTTTTTGGACTTGTTTCTGCCACTGAAAGTTTGAAACAATTATTTAAAGATTGCTGCTTTTTTCCAGTCACTTGATTTCCCAAGATGTAGATCCAATAGTATTTATGAAAATTCTTGTTAGTTGATGTTGTAGTCTTAGAAAGTTCATAAGATTGACTATTCTACCAATAACTGCACCTTTGCCTATTTATCTCATCCAGCTTCTCACCTTTTTCCCATTCTGCCCAGAATGACTGTCTAATCTTAAAGGGGCCATCAAGAGTAAAAGCAAACACAGTTCTTTTTTCCCAAATTGTGCATCTCCAAGCATCAATACTGACAAGCGTTGTAGAATGTTGCATCAACTCTGGCAGCCGACGCCATTCTAAAATGGTTACAAAGTTAGCTTCAACTCGGGCACCTGCCTTAACTCTGTAAGTGCTTCCTGTGAGCCGAAATTAAAACCTAAACAGGAAGCACTTACAGATATAAATAAAGCAGGTGCCCGAGTTGAAGCTCAAATTCAGTAACGTTTTAATCAGCCCAAAACATTAGTGAGCACTGTCGAGGCTGGGCAAGTGTGCTTTAACCCCATATCTGCCGTCGAAAATTAGCTGTAATACTTGAGGGAGGTCTTTGCATCCATGAGTTTCTCAAGCGCAATCCCTGTGTAGTTCCTGTGACCAGGAGGCTGCTTTCTCCTCACCTGCTGCCCTGCTCGCTCTCTGACCCTTTATACACAAGAGGCATGTGAACACGCATAGATGCCCCGCACCACACACTAGCGGTATCAAACACCTTCCCGCCATTTCCCAACTATGATGGACAGCTCACTCAAGGGACCTCGGTGTCTTTTGGCGCGGTGGCAAACTTACAGGCACACATGGTCAGTGGAGACAAATCTTCTGGCCCTTTACGCAGCTGCAGTGTAGGAAAAGCACTATACATTTACCCAACGAGGTAGCACTTACTGATTAGCCAGTAGAGTACTCCAGTTGAGTATATTGCAAATTGCAAAAAAATCGCCAGTTCGTGGGAAAATCCACAAATTTGCGTATTTCTTTGCGATTTCATGTGAATTTTGCGGACCGCAGATCCGCAAAATTTGCCCATACTTAGTATGGACTAACAGTAAATTCAAATGTCATTTTATCATTATGTGTGGTGACTTTGCACCATAACTGTGCACTTATAAGTAAAACACCATGGGATGTTCAATTACCTCACAGAACCAATTTTTATAGTTGTAAAACCTGAAAGCATTTCTAAAATCATTTACCAACTGCTCTGAGTACTGGGGGTAGGGGAAAAAGGAGAGAGAAGATTTTGTACAGTAGGTGGTAGCATTCCAGGGTTCCTTGTCAAGACGAAATGGGAAATAAAGCGTGTCTGCTGCTGCAGCTGAAGCCATATTTGATTATTCCAGCCAGTAGTTCCAAGCATGATTCTTTCTTCGAAAAACTGGGTGTGGAAAAATCTACCTACTCTGAATCAGGTGGAGAAAATTTAGTGACTCAGATTCAGAATCATAGTGTTTTTCTGGAAGTAGATCTCCTGCTACTGGGCACGGTTGAACACTGTAATCAAAAAAGTCCTCTTGAAGTTGGATGCACATTTGGCCAGGCCCCACTGAGGCCGATGGTTTTAGTGGGAAAGGTTTTAAGCGGGAAGATTCTAATTTTGAGGCTGCTGACGTCTGCTCATTGGTCAGATACTTTAAGCACCTTTTTCCAATCAATGTTTCTACACTGGGATTTAGTCTCTGTTTTTAGAGCTCAAAATCCTCCAGTTAGACGAGTCAGAAAGTTTTATCGTGGCATGATGCCCCAAATCCAGATATGTTAGCTAAAAGGGTCTGCTGAATCCTTCTTTTGTGTGGCAAAAATCCTAAAAACATGGCTTTTCAATAAATAGGTATGGCTATACAGGTATATTAAATCCTCCGTTTATTACCCTTCTTACTAAGTTTCTATTAGGTCTTGCTTTATTCGTGTGCCAGAAATTCTCAGCGCCTAGACACATTCGGGTAGTAGAGCACTCTATAAACTGCAATTTTATTTCATTTAATTGCATTTAGCAGGACCAACTTGATGTTCTTGCTCTCCATGAGTTTGGCTTGTTAGATTGCCTTAGTGTCTAGTGATTGGTGGTTAGAGGTTGGTGGTTACTGGTTGACCGTTAGTCCCACTCCTCGTGAGGTTGAAACATTTCCATGTTTCAGGTTTATTCCTCCCGGTCACTTCTAAGGGTCCCAGGACCTCATAGACAGCACTTAGAGGCTAGGAATCATTCAAGCAGAGACCACCAGCAAAGTCCAGTTGGGGTCCACCTGCCATTGCTCTACAGGTCCCTTCCAGGAAAATCCTCTTGCAGCCTGTTTTGTGCCAATCGGGCGGTGAACCAACTGACCCTTGAAGTCCACTTCTCAATCCTTGGTAAAAGTGGAAGCAGGTCATGCCCCTCAGGACTCGTTACTCATTACAGACAACAGGCATCTTCCTCTTCTGTTCTTCCACAGGTCCAGAGGTGGTCCGAAGTGCTGAGAGTGAGGTGACAAATTTGTGCAGTCCACTAGCTAGTAGGTGGGGATGACTCCCTGACCAATTGAAAGAAAGATCCTAGGGCAAACCTCCCCCTTTTAAAACACATTATATTTGCCTTATTGCAAACTATCCAGCAGTATACCCTTTGTAGGGAAAACCAGGATTTCAGCAACCTTCTCTAATTGGAGAAGACTTGTGGCCCACCTACTGTTGAGTCCATGGTAATATGCAGCCTCCACCTAACTAACTACAGTTGGTTGGCTCCGGGACCACCCACCCTCCCACTGTGAATTGAGTCAGGGGAGGTTAGAGTATATCGTTGAATCAAAAGGACCCACTTCTCCAGGTCTCACTTTGCAATAAACTATGAATATGAAGGACTCTTCCTGGTCCCTTTGAAGTTAATGTAGTTCTCGGACACTACCTATTGGCTTTACCTGAGATAAGCTGATCATACTCTGGGAATAGTTTCACATCTACTCAATGGAGGCGGGATTGACAGGGAGGGCATCCCAAGCAGGCTAATTTCAATTAGCCTCCTAAAACTTTAGGCAAAAAAGTTTAACTTTTCAAAAGTCACATTTCCTGATTATTTGGCAAAAATCCAATTGAATCCTTGAATTGGACATTTTGTATAAATAACAAAACAGTGATTGAATGAATTATGGAGTTTTTTCTAGGTCAATTGAACAAAATTAGCAATGTATTTGCACTTTAGCTTTAAATATAGACATGGCCATAGTACATATACAGTGAAAATAGCTATTGGAGGCTAGACCCTGCAGGGGTATGTTAACCGTTAAGTTCTATGTGTTCCACTTTTAAGTACTACACACCCTGCCTGGTGACCAGCAAGTCTTACTTAGGGGTGACTCATTTAGTACTTAAAAGAAAGGTTTTCTCCTGTCAAAATAGGTTTATTTTTGACACGCTCAGCTGCAGGTTTCTAAGATACAGTGGTCTAGTTATGCCTGTCAGCCTGAAACAGTGTTTTTCTGGTCAGCCATGTGTATGGCAAAAGACATGCTACAATTCACTGGTGACTATTCTGTCATGTTTTAAGACATCAGGAAGATTCACTGGGCACTGGATAGTAGAGTCTCAGTGTTCAGAATTCAAATACTAGCAGCATCAATTAAAAATAGAGGTGACCACACTAAAAGAGACACTTTCTCAAAAGAAAGTAACTGATTGTATTTCATTATTTGTGCACAGCGGATAAAATTACACTTGACGCCAACCTTTGGATCAAAAAAGAACAGTCTAGCTCTGAGTAGTTGAAAATTAACAAAAACCAATAATTGGAGAATGTTTTGTATATCAACAAAGGAGGAGATTTATTTAAGACAAGAAGTCAAAAATATTGCTTTAAGGATATTTAGACAAATTTCCTTGAGATATATTGTGAATAAGATATGACTCAAAAGTTTTATTATAACCTTAGAGCCCTCCTAGCGGGCCCTACCAGCCATTAAAGGCCTGCTCCAGCATTAAGGGAGTGGGCCTTTGATGGCTGGTAGAGCCGGCTAGGAGGGTTCTAAGGCTATTGGAACATTCCAATCCTAGAGGGTAGAATGTTCTAATTAGTAAAAACAAAAGCCTTATGGTGCCAGAGGGGGTTTAAATCCCATTGGGCTCTGAGAGGCTTTTGCTCACAGCAACAGCTGTGAAAAGAAAAAAAACTTTGGAATGTTGCTCTCCTGGCTTCTACCAGCCAATAGAAGCCCGGAGCACTCCATTGTCTTTAATGGAGCTATCAATATTCTAATATTCTATTAGTATATATTTGTCTAATGTTTTTTTAACTTGCCTATATAAAAATGGGTCTATGTACACTATACCGCCTATGACATACACTATATTATATAAACTTTCCAGATACAGAAAATGATATCCTATAATTCAAGTTGTTAATCCATTAGACAAACTAGGATTAGTTGGTGTCAATGGGATAATCTATACTATTCTGTTTGTTTGTGAAATTAATATGAAGTGTATTTATTGATAGTGTGTGTAGGTTTGAATAAAATGAATAACAATATTTTTTTACCTTTTCTTTCTCTTCTTCCTTACGTAGACCATTTCCAGCTCTGGGCCCTCTGCGAACAACAATTGCGACTTTAGGGAAAGGTTTCTCCGGATGCGCCTTCATGGTCCTTTACCTGTACACCGCTGAGCTCTACCCCACCGTCCTCAGGTACGCCTAGGCTCTGCATTCTGACATTCATTATTGATAATTTGGGGAACACCAACAACAAAACAATCTCATCAAGTCTAAAAGAAAACATAAAAGATTAAAGTTATCCTCAGTCTCCAGTAGTATTTTGATCTGGGTTGCATTGAGAATCTGCATGTTGTGCTGGGTCTAGGTCATGATTCCCTCCATGTGCGAAGTTGACAAGGTTTCTGCCAATTAACCATATTATCATGTCATAATTCTTGCAAATTAAGGGCATTATTTACAATATTTTGATGCACGGCAGTGCTGCAAGCCTTACTGCTATGTTAACGTGCATCAAAAGATACAAGTTATTTTTTATTTATTTATTTAACTTATAAGGCGCACAGCTACCCGCAGTGCGTTTCCTGGCGCCAGGTAAAGGTTGTGCGGTGTAAACACTGCGTTGTAAGTTACAGAGCATTCCTGTCCGTATCCCCCTGTGCTGGCGCACAATGGGCTGTCATGCACCAATGCAGGTGCCCTTGCGGCAAGATGCAAGGGAGTCTGCATTGTAGGGGTGATTGTTTAGAATGCAACGCACATAGCAAAAGGAAAACAGGGGAGAAATAAAGGTATTAATCCTTGTTGTGCCTCCCTTACACCTCCCCTGGGGAGGAATAGGAATCTGCCGCGTTCACAGGTTTACAAAACCTTGCACATCTGGGAATTCACCAGGTTCCATGCATGTTGAATGGGAAAACCCATAGCAACACCCATAAAACGCCCCTTTCACGCAAAGTAATGCCTGAAAGGCGGCCATATTTACAAGGCCATGGAAAGCCACGCTGGCCGCAAGTGCATCAAAAAAATATGCACCGGCGACGTAAAGGGCTTGCAAGTAAGCCAATAAGTTCCAAATGAATATTCTACACAGTTTCATTGTTGTGAACAAATTCAATAGTTGATTGGTTTCTCTTTCTTTTCTGAGTATGTTTTGAGTAAACTTACTTAAAAACGATTTAAATCAAAACTTTCTGCAAAGCATATTCTTTCTTCGCACTATAACCTCAAAATCAAACCTAATGTAGCAAGGTACTGACTACTGGAATAAACAACATATGTAGAGATCCCATACTTAGGTTAAAAACTATTTCCTTCTCCTAAAGTCTTGCCTGTGCCCCCTTCAACTGCTAAAATATGTCTTCTTTTTTTTTCTTCTGAGTTTTATATAGGGCAAACTTGACCCAAAGGTATCGGGAATCAGAGTGCTTTATACAAGCACCAGTTGCCCATAGGAATGAATAGGAAGGCCATCCTTAACAGAGAAATGCAATTTGCCATTCGCTATTAAGGAATATGTAGGAATCGCAATTTTGTGGGCCGAACCTACATGCATAGATGATTACGACTCCCTAATAGCGATTCCTTAATAATCGCTATTAACGATTCGCAATTCCCTACTTTGAAGCATGTGCCTCTTTGTCTCTTTCTCCTGCAAATGTACGGTTGTATGACAGTACAACACAATCATTTTGATCGCGGTACTTTACATCACGGTTTTTCCAAGGCAAGTTGTTACAACAACTTGGGTTGGAGGGCGCTGGATTGAGGATTAATATGATTTCCTATTCCAACCCCAGCCCACGTAACAATAGGGAAGGTGTTGGAATAGAAAGTCACACTATTCCTTAACCTAGAGCGCCATCCAGCACAAGTCATTGTAATGACTTGCGTTGTAATGGCTGTGTGGTAAAGGTCGTGCGGTGTAAACACCGCATTGTAAACAACATTTCCCCAAATGTACTATTGGTGATTATAAGATTTTAATATGTACATTATATTTGTCATAACATGGCCAGATTTAGTGAAATATTGTTATGGTTTTAATTAACTTAAATAATAAAGATTCATTTTTCTTCTTATTTCTGGGAATGTTTTTTTTTAGACAGAATCTTGTCATTTGATAATTTTATACTAAATATAGAAGACTATGCATTAGATACTAGGATATGTGTGTGTCCTAGTTTTGCCAGAAAAGATGAGCTAGCTGTAAAACTTTCATCACAGTATGAAGGATACAGGTAGTATGTACTTTAGCACCTTCAGATTGTGATATTTTTTTTAGCAAATATTATTTTGGGACAACTGTTGCATAGAGTGTACACTGTTCTCAGTAGATATTTTGGATACTCTGTGGTGTATTTATCATGAGAGTTTCACTGCCTGCAACAGTTTGACACAAACTCTTGCCACAGAGAGAAAAAAAACGTTTACAGTGCCCACTTTTCTGCTGATATCAACTTTATTTCTTAATATACACTCAGTGAGTGCCACAGGGAAAATACAGATTAAAGCTGTATGTACAGGCTACTTTTTTAAACTGGCATTCAGTATTTTGTTTTTCTCTCAATAATTGTATAGAGATGTAAGATTGCAGGAATTAAGGTTTCCCATATATGTGTGGTTGATTCTTAATGTGATCTATCCTAACTGTAAAGTGTGTGCTATAGGCTTAGTGTTCATATAATGCTTGCTTTTAACACCTAAGTGAGTTGTATCTATGGTTGCAGTAGTAATGGCTGATATTTTGGAGCTACTGTCAGGCCTCTAATATCATAGTAATTTAAAGAGCAGTATGCAGAAAAATGTAGTTTGAATGATGTTGATAGAGCGCGCGAGGTCACCCAACCAATAATTTCGCCGCTTCCGGCTTCGGGCCCATATATTTCAATTCACCATATACATTGACCGGGTGACTTCACGGGCTGCTACCAATTTGTGTGAATTCCCTACTGTAATTACTCAGTGTACCCGACTTACCATCCACCGACACGGGTACCTATGACCACAATGGATCAGGGAGCTAGCTGTAAAAGGAAAGGCAGCAAAATGCAACTCAAAATGACATTCAATACTTTTGTAAATGACCACGGACAACTGGAAGTTTAAAATCTTTATCTAAAGTTCGTTTTCTGAAAGCATGAGATTTACAAGAATAAGACAATCGATAATCAAGATAACGAAAAGTACATAACTATAGAGAAATAAAGTCAGGGTAATCATGGAAATGCTAATATGAGATGCAACAGAGAACGCTATGCTTTAGGGCAAAAGTTCTTTGGACAGTTTAAGAAAAACCGTTCTAGACCATATCAGAAAATGACAAACTGCAATGCAAAATATGATTTCTAACAGGTAGGGTAACATGGGAATACGTTATGAAAATATGCAAATGACTTTACGATTCAATAGTTTGCGGCAAAAGCATGGAAAAATCAACATATGCAAAGGTGTGTCTTTATTGAAGCAAAAGACAGAAAAATAGAAAGGTGCAAGTTCAAAGAATTTAGAGCAATATTTACCTAGACTGGTGTGAAAACCAAACCCTGGCCACGGGTCAGTTAAGGACAGGAAACCCTCAAGGAAGGATACCCCTCAATGGACAGCAGGTGCAGAATGGACACCCAGGGCAGGACAGGAAACCCTCAGATTAGGAATCAGGACAGGACCTCAGGACAGGACAGGAAACCCTCAGGACAGGACCAGCACCCGCAGTTCGGAAGCAACGCCTGCGCTCCACCCTCTCTGCGGCTATCGATCAAGACCCCGATTGGGTCAGCGAACTCCCAGCCAAGTGCTTCGCCAGCACTTTAAGGTTCAGTAGAACCTTAGTCTATGGTCAATTTCGGACAGAGTACTCCGCAGTGCTCTGTATCTTCAGTCACCTATTGAGTGCGATGGGTCAGTGACAGGTCAGCTAAACCAGACAAGTCGGACAATTTCCCTAGGTGAACCCAGGGTAGATATACAGTTTGGGGACAGTGTACCACCCCCCAATGTTGCAAAGTGTCAGAATCCTACAATTTGGATTGGTCCTAAGGTAGGATTTGGGTAACACACCAATCAGAACACACTATTATGATGCCTACTTTGCATCTCTGGGTACCGCCTAGCGAGATTGGGGTTCTCACGAGAAAAGTCCAGGGAAATACAGTGACAAGTGTACATTGTTTCAAAATGGGGACACATGACTCTGTCCTGCTAAGTTCGCAGGTCAGTTCTCAGGAGCATCTTGCCCATCCCTGCCAGCTGGCTGAGTTCCACCAGCCAAGGTTGACTTCTCCCCAGGCGGACTGTCATGCGCAATAAGGACCTCCAAGATGGCTTTCGGCTCAGTCAAACCCCCATTTCCCGCGGTACATGAAAAGTAAGCGAGAACAAATTAATACATAGAAATAACGATATGAAAAACACATCATTGGGTTTGTACTTTCGACTTATCACTAAGAAATATACTTATGCAGTCTAAATGTTAGCTACATATATACGAGCACAAGAGCAATGGCACGAGCAGTACCACGTTACTGCCAAAGCTATGTATTACGCATGCGCAACTATTTCCCTCCAAACCGGCAAACACATCAGGACACGTGAGTGTGACTGACGCATGCGCAGGAGCTATTTCAAAGCAGCGGCCATTTTTAGGACTCAAATTAATTGTATTAGGAATACACATAGGCAAGCTTCATTGATTTCGTTTCAATCATGAAATAAACGTTAGTAAGACGTACAAATTATTACTTGGCTATACATGGACGAGGTTCATGACAAAAGCAAGTCGCAAATGCGAAGCTTTGCTTCATCAATCCCCTCTTTGATGATATTTACTATCATCACAAAATAAATGGAACCAGATGCCAACTTTTCACACTTTATACTGCTCTATCTCTTCCAGCAAGCTATCCAGTTTTTCTCTCTCATTTTTGGTAGGGTGAGAATTCTTCACCCTTTTGTATATCTGATTATTCATTTCCTCTAATTCAAGTTCATCCACACTTCGTTTCACTCCTCTCGCATTCACTTGATGCTTTCCGGTGTGCTTGCGACATTTGCAACGGACAAATATGAAGAATAGGATAAGACCTATAATTCCAATTGGCATCAGTATCTTAAACAATAAGCTTCTACCTAAGCTAGCAAACCAATGACCTACATTTGAGAGACCATCTACCAGTCTCTTCCAGGCACTGTCAACCTCGAGTGGTTTGAGTTCCCTTTCCAAATTAGTAATGTTTTTCACGTATCTTTTGAGTTGCACACTTTTGTCCGGAATATAAGTGCAACAATGTTGCGCCTTCAACATCCGGCAGACTCCGCCCTCTTTTGCTAATAAGGTATCAAGAGCAAGTCTGTTCTGCAAAACCATTGATCTGATCGCAACCATTTCGGTATTGACCAGCAGAAATCCATGAGCTGTGTCAGTAGACTACACATCCACTATAGTGGACAATTTGCAAATTCTGTGAGTGTTCAGAACCACTCCCACTCCAGGTATCAGTGCACTGAAAATACTACCCATTATTTCACCTATGCTTTCTCTTTTACTACGCACTAAGCCATTAGTATTTTCACTGCTTCCAGAAACTTTGTTCACATGGTATATTTTCGGGAAGACTATGCCAAAATAGCAGCTTCCATACCAGTGATCCGGCAATTTAAAATAAGCCTTGTCCCCACAAATATAATAAATTCCAGGAAACACAGGCTCTGACCCATTTTTGAAACCCCAACCTCCAATTACCTTGTAATTATGTTCGCATTCACTAGAACCAATGAAAATGTTATTATAATAGCTAGTCTTCTCGCGGTGAAGACATAGCTTTCCTTTCTTTTCAAAATCCAGCAACAGAGCAGGACCCGCTCCACCATTTGAGGTGCCTTCCATGTTCTCAGCCCATTTTGGCCTTTTCTGTGTTTCGTCATCTGCCTTTCTTTTTATTTTTATTCTCCTCTTCTCTGCCATGTTCAGGAACATCTTTTCCTGCTCACGCAAAGAACAGGTCAAGTTATCTCTGTGTGCGTCACCTAGGTCTATATTACCTATAGTCAGGAAGTATTCGCCCATATAGCGAGTAACGTCACTTTTGGTATGTACAGGATTCAGGTTCCCACGTATAGGAAGTTCAGAAAAGATCACGTCACTGTTTGAGTAATAGTACTGTAACGGTCCTCTTTTGTAAAATAAACTAGCTAAAATGCTACAGGAAATTCCATATGTCAGAGGCAAGTGATGGTATGTCACACCTTCAGCCACAGAGGTAGGTAGCTTCATGCAGACATAGCAATCTTCAATTTCCATAGTCTCTACATAGTGTATTAACAGGTTTGCGAAAACATTTAAATGTGTCTTATTCTTAACTCCATGATAATGTAGTTCTCCCTCATCTGATGCTTCTAAGTCTCGATTTGTTTGTCTAAGTGCTCTCTCATGTCTTGCTACACTCTGTGTTGTCAGCTCCTCACTGTCAGTATTTACAATTTCAGTAGGGACAATATTAGTATTTTTGCTCACCGCAAAAGGAATGAAAACTGTTAGTCCTATCCAGAGTAATATCAGTATAACTATACTACATACACATACCTTGCAGCACGTTTTGCAACGACTGCAACTAGGTCTACCATTCACGTTTGAATCAGACATTTTGGCTCAGAAGAAGTTTTTCGACCCCTCTTTGTGTCTTTACACCAGTAGCTTACTTTGTGCAAATTCACGGTGGCTCGTCTTCTTCTTCAGCAGAGTACTCAGGGACGGGTTCTCCGTCGCTCTCGTCGGTTATATCAAGATCTTCAAATTCCTCTAAAACGAGCGTCCATTCAGGAGACTTGTACTTTTTGTTTTGTCTTTTTATTCGATCGCTCCTTCTTTTGGAAGTGTCTTCTGGTTGTTCTGCTATGCGAGCACTTCTCCTTTCTTCTGCACGTTTTTCTTCTACTGTTTTTATTCTCAGTCTCAATTTCTTTATGTATCCAGGCTCAATGTGCTTTCTTTTCTTAAGTCTTTTGGTTGGTACCGAGACTTCGTTTTCTTTTCTTGCCCTTTTGTTTTCATTAGTTTGTGGCAATTCTGTTTCAGTTTCTTCCTCTTCTATCTGACTATTTCCAGGGCTGGCATCTATTTCTTCTGCCTGGTTACTAATCTGGCCTTGTTCAGGACAGTTTTGCGTTTGTTTTTCAAAAGTCTCTGTTTCCGTTTCCTGAACACGTTCTTCTAATCCTATCTGATCCTGTTCAAGCACTTCGATCTCTTGATTTTCTTCTGCTCAAACTATTACGCTATGTCTAGTCTGTCCCTTCCCGACATCAGGAGTCAGTGGAGGAGTATAAATCACTTGTTCTGTATCAACCTCTTGTTCTGTATCAATCACTTGTTCTGTATCAATCACTTGTTCTCTCCCTGTCTGACCTTCTCCTTCCTCAGTTTTGATGTGAATCTCAAGATCCTGAGGTTCTTCGCCTGTGCCTTGCTTTTCCTCTCTATTCCACTCTCTACCTTCCCAAAGTCGCTCACTTGTTCGAATGGGGTCTTCAGTGAGATCAATCAATGGTATCCACTCCTCTGGCCATATGCTCGGCAGCTCGTCTTCAGCTACTTCTGGCTCAGCTTCTTGGACTCCTTCAGCAGGCTGGACTCTTGGCAGTTTGTCATCAACTACTCCTGGGCCAACGTCTGCTGATTCTGCAGCTCGACTGGTACTGGGCTGTACGTCGTCAGCTACTTCTGGTCTGGCTCCTGCAGAGTCCTCTGCTGGACGCCCTTCTTCTTCAGGCTCTCCGTCTGGTAATACCTTCTGGGTGTGGCTGGCGTGTACCCAATGTGGAACCCCTGCACACTTTACTGCTGTGGTTGTTACCAGGATCACCTGACGCTTCTCTCCCCACCTTGGCTCCAGACAGTTCTTCCGAGTATGCTTCTTTATTTTTACCCAGTCTCCGGGAACCAGTTTGTGGAGAGGAGTCGTTGGATTGAGGATGGCGTCTTCTCCGATCTGGCGAGAGATAGAACGCACTTGGTCACCTAATCTCTTGCAGTATTCAAGCACCAAATCATCAGTAATACTCAACAGTTTGCTTCCTGGTACCCATGCTTGTCTCATCACTCTTCCCATCAAGATTTCATGGGGACTTAGGCCTGTCTTGCGGTCAGGAACACTTCGGAGTCCCATCAGGACCAAGGGCAGGGCCTTCACCCAGGTCATACCAGATGCATCACACAGTTTTGCTAATCTGTTTTTGATAGTTCCGTTTACTTGTTCCACTATTCCAGAAGCCTCTGGACGGTAGGCACAGTGAAGCTTTTGTGAGATTCCAAAGGCCTTACAGAGTTCGTCGATTACGTCATTCTGAAAATGTCGGCCTCTATCTGATTCAATAGTGACTGGAACCCCGAACCTAGGTATCAGTTCTTTTAGTAAACACTTAGCTACCGTCATTGCGTCATTTTGGGGAGTAGGGAAAGCTTCCACCCACTTTGAAAATAAACAGACCATGACAAGGACATATCGTTTCCCTTCACAACGTGGCATGGTGATGAAATCAACCTGTATTCCTACAAAGGGACCCCCTGACCTCCCAATTTTCCCCAATTCCACCGCAGTTTTCTTGCCTGCGTTCATCCTTTGACATGGCAGGCACCTCTGGCAGAGGGACTCTGCTACTTTCCTGAACTTTTTACTGTACCAAGTCTGTTGGAACACTAGAATCATGGCGTCCCTACCAATGTGTGATCCTTCATGTATTAATCTCGCCATTGTGCTAAGTAAGTGTCTAGGTAACACAGGCATACCAGTTGGGCCCAAGATGACACCATCCACACGTCTTGGTCTACACCCATCTTCCTTCCACTTCTCTCTCTCTTGCCAAGGTGCCGCCTGCTGCCACTCTTTCACTTCATCCCATGTAGGCACTTCTTCAAACACTTGAAGTTGGCAGCTGGTTCCTGGCCCCCCTCGTTTTGGATTTATGATATACCGATCTCTGGCGCACCATTGGGCCACTCGATCATCAAAATCATTTCCCAGTGATACAGTGTCCATGTCTTTTTTATGAGCGACACACTTTACCACTGCCAGTTCTTTTGGTAACTGGATTGCCTCTAAAAGGTCTTGAACAACTTTTCCATTTCGAATAGGGGTACCTGATGAAGTCAGGAACTCCCTCTGTAGCCACAACTGGCCAAAGTCATGCACAACCCCATAACAGTACTGACTGTCAGTATACACTGTTATGCGTAGGTTTTTCCCAATTTTGCAAGCTTTTATCATAGCGATCAGTTCGGCTACTTGTGCAAACTTTATGTGATATAGATAACCTGCTTCTTCAATTTTGGTTAAGGAGACTACCGCATAGGCAGCACTCAGGCCTCCTTGTTCATGTCTTAGACATGAACCATCTACAAATAATTCCTTGTCATGCACAGGCAATGGTGTTTCTTTAATGTCTGGGCGTGGCTTGGTGTTGAACTCTGTTAAATCAATGCAGTCATGCTCATCATCCACCCCACCTTCCATATCCATTGGGTCGGGGAGCAGAGTGGCGGGGTTTAGAATACTGCACCTAACAATGTTTACGTTTGCAGCACCCACAAGAATCCTTTCGTATTTAGTCAGCCGACTAGGGGTGAGGTACTGAGTTTTCGTTCTGGTCAGTAAAATTACCACTCCATGTGGGACATACACAGTTACAGGATGTCCCATGACAATGGACTCACTCTGCTCTAAACTTGCGCAGGTAGCAGCTACTGCTTTCAGACATCCTGGTAATCCAGCAGCCACTGGATCCAGGGTGGCAGAGAAATATGCCACAGGCCTTCTGGTCGTGCCATGATCTTGTGTCAGGACTGACAACGCGCAATTATCGCGAGTGTCACAGAATAGGGCAAATTCCTTGGAATAGTCTGGCATTCCCAACGCAGGGGCTGTACACAGACAATCTCGCAATTTTGTGAAGGCTGTTAAGCTTTCATCATCCCATTCTACAATGTCTGGTGTTCCTCTCTTGGTCATTTTTATCAAAGGCCTAGCTAGGACTGCAAATCCCAGAATCCATTGCCTGCAGTATCCTATCACTCCCAGGAACATTCTGATCTCTTTCTGAGTACGGGGTAACTGCATCTTTTGAATTATTCTCACCCTTTCTGATGTTACTTTCCTGACACCTTTCTCTATCTGGTGCCCCAGATATTTCACTGATTTTGCACAGAACTGTAATTTGTCAGGGGCCACTTTATGTCCCTTCTCGCTCAGGTGATTCAGTAGGGCAATGGTGTCAATCACACAATCCCTATGACTTTTAGACGCCACCAAGAGGTCGTCTATGTATTGCACTAGGACAGAGTTCCCAGGTAAGACCAAAGTTTCCAAACATTTTTTCAAGATCTGATTAAAGATAGAGGGGCTCTCTGTGTACCCTTGGGGGACCCTGTTCCAGACATACACGTGACCATTGAAGGCAAATGAGAAAAGAAATTTGCTATCTGGATGCAAGGGAATGGAAAAGAATGCATGACACAGGTCTATCACAGTGAACCACTCAGCATCCCAGGGAATCTGATACAGAATCACTGCTGGGTTCGGGACAATAGGGCAGCAGGGAACCACTATCTTGTTGACTTTTCGTAGGTCCTGCACTACTCTGTACTTGCCACTAGGCTTCTTGATGCCCATAATCGGGGAGTTACATGGGCTACTCATTACTTCCTGTATGATGTTTCCTTCTAGCAATTTCTGTATTTCCAGGGTAACACCTGCTCTTACTTCTGCATTCATTCTGTAGGGTTTAGTATTGGGGTATACAGCATTGTCCTTTATTGCTATCTGTATGGGGTCTACGTTTTTCATTAACCCTACATCTTTCCCAGTAAAGTCCCATACTTTTGGTTTCACTGCTTCTTGGAGTTCTTTGGGCAAATCCTGCATAGTCATTCGTTTAATTTCTGAGTCAGGTCTGATTAACATTAATTTATAGATGCCATCTTCATCTGGGGTCTGAATTTCAACACCCTTTGGTGTGCAAAAG
The DNA here is from genome assembly GCF_964261635.1 of Lissotriton helveticus. NCBI lineage: Eukaryota > Metazoa > Chordata > Amphibia > Caudata > Salamandridae > Lissotriton > Lissotriton helveticus. The sequence continues at coordinate 2,944,836 of NC_136061.1, read as the reverse complement.
ATGGTACAGTTCATTTTGCACAGCAAATCACGTCCCAGTAAGTTCACTGGACTGGTGTCACAGACGACAAATCTATGCATTTCCTTAAAGTTTCCAATTGAGACCTCCATGGGCTTGGTAACAGGAGTACTAATCAATTGATTAGATACACCCACTACTTGGATGGCTTCTCCCGAGAGGGGTAGGTTTGGAACGTCCACTCTTCTCACAGTAGAACGGGTAGCACCAGTGTCCAACAGAAAAGTGACATCATTTCCGTCAACCTTTCCTTCAATGTATGGTCCGAACTGGTCTACCGGCAAGGAGGCGCCAAGTACGCACTCCTCGTCCTCCCCTCTCAGGCCCCGTCAGTACTGGTCATCACAAAGGAAGGTATCGTTCAACAAATACTGCGAAGTTGCTGCATTTCTGTTCTCATTGCTTTCCCAGACTTCTATCTCATCACCCTCTGTGACCTTTCCCCTATGTGCTTGCTTTGGAGCTCGGGGCACCTGAATCGTTTTTACCTGTGGTTGAGTCTTTCTTGGTCTTTCTTTCTGCGTCTGTGGAGTTAAATCAGGTGTTTTGGGGTTATCGTCAGGCAAATAAGGACACTCGTTTCGCCAGTGTCCAATTTCTCCGCACTGGTGACAGGGAAATTTCTTCATAGCCTCTTCTCTGCTCATTTTGGGCCGGGGCTTACCTCCTCCCCCACCCCCAGGACCTTGGTTCTGAGTGTTCTTGGCCCTATTACTCAACTGTTTTTCCTGCTGTTCTGCGAGCTTCACTTGAGCCCACATAACCTTTTCTTTGGAGCCTTTTTCTTTTCTGCCATTTCGTCCTCGCAGTACTTTGCGTACCGCAGGACCTCGTCTACCTTCTTGGTATGCCAACAGATTTTATTATCCTTTATCCACTGACAAATTTCGGGTCTTAAACCGTTTACAAACCTGTAAATGAAATGCGTCATATCCTTCATCTCGATGTTATCTATACCACTGTATGTTTTAAACACCTGCAACAGCCTTTCATAATAGGAGTGCACTGTCTCGTTTCTTTCCTGCGTTGTTCTATCTATCCTGGTCCAATCAGTTTCCTTTGCGGGCACCTTATTTTTCAAATGCTGAATTACTTGTTCATATTTTTTCATCACTTCAATCGACGGCTCCCCTGTGTTAGAGTCCCTCGGGTACTCCTCACTAGGCCAGGCTATGGCTATTTTACACTCGGTCCATAGATCTACCGGGACCACAATATCGAAAAATCCATCCAGGTCTTTCCACAGGCATTTTTGCACCTTTACGAACCTTTCCACCTGCCGGTACCAGTCAACTGGTTTTTCGCGCAATTTCGGGAAATCGTTAGTAAAGGACACAATATCCTGTCTGGACCATGGAACTTGCACATACCTCCCACCTGGTACTTCGCGCATGGGGCATAACTGTTCGGGCTTGTCTACTTCTCTCAGAGCGAACTCAGGGGTCGTTTGTCTGGATCGAGCCTCATCTTTCTTTCGTGCTCACCTGCTTTTCCATTTTTCCACGTCTCCCCATTTTTGCAAAATTGCTAGCAGCTCTTTAATCTGCAACTTTTTCCCTGACACATTCAAGTTCTCTATATCTTTGTCTGAGAATTCAGCTCTGTAAGGTTTTTGCAAAGGCTTGGATCTTGAAATATCTACCCCCATACTAGCTGCAGTGTCGGTCAGCTTTTCGTGGAGCACTCTGGTACTTCTGGTAAGGCTTTTACACATAAACAACAACTCTTCTTCAGAGTAGGTATTTAATCTGTCCAATCCCACATTTCCTGCCATTAATTCCTCTATTTCTACCCTCAGTTTGTAGAGGTCTAAAGGTTTCGTTTGAGGAGTCTGTCTTTCTAATTCACGACTCCAATTTTCAATTTCTTCCGGAGTTACCAGAGAGACACTCCTAGTACCTGACGTTGATTCTAATTTAATTTCTTTCGCATTAAAAGGATTTTGCCTCTTCTGCACTCCCTTCCTGGTCTGTTTGTTTGGCAGGTCCAAGAACACAACCTCGGACTCGCACTCACTGGACTGATCGTCTATCAGTAGGGGTTCCTGCCTTGGTGGGGCCATGATTGGGTTAATAACTGGAGTGTTTGGACTTCCCTGATTATTCCCATACAATGGAACCACTGGTCCGATTGTTACCGGAATAGTCAAAGCCTCAGGACTGTTATTTAACTGGGATATTTTCTGAATTATTTCTGTTCTCTGTCTAGCTAGGGCCTCTTGCTCCCTTTCGTCTAGTACTCTTCCTAATGTCCGGTCAGGTATCATCTGTGGGGTCAGGTGAGGGGTAAAACTCGGGGCAGTAGGATGCGTTTCACTTGGTCCTCCACCATAATTTGGTTTAGGGAACAAAGTTCCTGTGCCAAATGACCTGCGCTCTTCCCCATAGGGAGGCTGTAAAAAGGGCATTCCTGAACTTAATGGTTTCTCTTCGTTTTCATAAAGAGGTCCGGGGAAAAAGGCTCTTTCACGGGAATATTTTTCCTCCGGGCTCACGGGCACTCTAGGATATATATCTCGTACCTCCGCGGGTCCGGGATTCTCAAAATAGGGCAGTACCTGACCACCTCCCCCCCTACTTAGGGCTCTGTCCTCTTCCTTAATAGATGGACGCTGGGGATTTTCCCCTGCCCTGGAAGGTCGGGCTCCCTCATTATAAGGGGGCGGACTCTTCGTAAAGATGTCATCTAATAATTCATCGTCTGACTCCCCAAGAGCTCCCCCAATGCTTACACTTTTCTGTCTTTTTCTCTTCCCCCGAAGGGGTACATGCTGGCATCATGGGAAACAGACCCTCAACAATCATGCTCTGTCTCCACTGTTTCATCTTTTTATCCCTGGTCTCTTGTTTCAGCCTTGGGTACCACTTGGTCAGACCTTTGTCCATTCGGGGTTTCTCCCTTTCGAAAGCCTCAATCTCCCATTCCTCTAATGCCTCATACTGCGTTAGTCTCGGTCTGGGATGCAATTCATTCATTCGAGTTCTCAAATTAAATAAAATCCTACCATTGAAAGTACCGTCTAACGGAAAAGCCAATATTCCGTCATCTTTTGTGTACTTTACCCAATTTTCCAACCATACACAGGTATTGTACCCTCGATCAAACATCATGAATGAGGCGGGAGTATTGGGTGGTGGAACAATAACGCCCTCTCTGGATTTAATCGGTTTGTCCGTTTTGAAGTAATTCTTTACCCTATTTACAAGGGACATTTTTCTCTTAGTTCCGTACATAATATCGTATCTGTTGGCTTTCCACTGATCCCTTTCAAACCCTTGGCTTCTTGGATCGGGTCTAGTCTCTGGACAATACGAGTGCCACATACGATTTCTACGCTTAACTTTGTTTACAAAGTTACCTCTAATCCGAATGCGCCTTACAATTCCGTGCGACCAATGGGGTGCACGCGTTCGAATAGTTTCGACCAATGGGTGCGCGGCCCCTTCGTGAGACAATTCTCACTCTTCGGCGCTTTACCCCTCCTTTACAATTCCAGCCCCGCTACCCGCCCGCTGTTTCTACCAATCCCAGCGCGGCACGGAGTGACGTCAGAGACGCTTTGCGGCTGACTCCCTCCCTTCACAAGGTAACGGAAACTTTCTTTCTTTCTAAAGTGCTAGTGCTTGGTTGTTTTACAACGAATACACATTCGCCACAGTGCTCAAGTGTCTAGACAGAGAAAGAGTTATTTTACTGCAAGTAAACTACTTCCATTTACTTTTCACACGCTGCGGGTAAATCTCTTCCGCCTACCCTTCACTCTAGCATCGGTGAACCTGTTATTCCCCTAAACTCATCCACTTCTCCGGGATATATCTGAGTCTAAGGTTTCCCAGCGGACCCCTCTGCTTTCACCCAAGCTCCGATGAACCTGCTACTCTTCCGATGTGACCCTTACTAGGTTACGTCACTATGGGAATTTTGCCAATGAACCTCGTTACTGACATTTATTTACACATGTATTCATAAAAAACCCTAGTTAGTGCTTCCCGGTTGTACCTAACCTGCACCTAACTTTCCTTGAGCCTGCGACCTCAAGGCAAATGGATTCTATTCACCACTTTGCCATTCAATTCCCCGGGGAGTTCGGACAACACTGAATGAGACGATTTACAAATGCATGGATTAATACATATAACAATATAAGAACAAGAATAACAATGATAAAACAATTCATGAATTTCAAAGCAGCGTATTCACAAGAGAATGATCAGGTCCCTCGGAACGGCCGCTCTTATAGCAGCATTAATATACTAGCAGCTACTGACTTAACTAGTCTAATTAATCCTGCCTAACCTTTAACTAGTCCCTAACCATCCTCTGCTACCAGAAAAACTGATAGAGCGCGCGAGGTCACCCAACCAATAATTTCGCCGCTTCCGGCTTCGGGCCCATATATTTCAATTCACCATATACATTGACCGGGTGACTTCACGGGCTGCTACCAATTTGTGTGAATTCCCTACTGTAATTACTCAGTGTACCCGACTTACCATCCACCGACACGGGTACCTATGACCACAATGGATCAGGGAGCTAGCTGTAAAAGGAAAGGCAGCAAAATGCAACTCAAAATGACATTCAATACTTTTGTAAATGACCACGGACAACTGGAAGTTTAAAATCTTTATCTAAAGTTCGTTTTCTGAAAGCATGAGATTTACAAGAATAAGACAATCGATAATCAAGATAACGAAAAGTACATAACTATAGAGAAATAAAGTCAGGGTAATCATGGAAATGCTAATATGAGATGCAACAGAGAACGCTATGCTTTAGGGCAAAAGTTCTTTGGACAGTTTAAGAAAAACCGTTCTAGACCATATCAGAAAATGACAAACTGCAATGCAAAATATGATTTCTAACAGGTAGGGTAACATGGGAATACGTTATGAAAATATGCAAATGACTTTACGATTCAATAGTTTGCGGCAAAAGCATGGAAAAATCAACATATGCAAAGGTGTGTCTTTATTGAAGCAAAAGACAGAAAAATAGAAAGGTGCAAGTTCAAAGAATTTAGAGCAATATTTACCTAGACTGGTGTGAAAACCAAACCCTGGCCACGGGTCAGTTAAGGACAGGAAACCCTCAAGGAAGGATACCCCTCAATGGACAGCAGGTGCAGAATGGACACCCAGGGCAGGACAGGAAACCCTCAGATTAGGAATCAGGACAGGACCTCAGGACAGGACAGGAAACCCTCAGGACAGGACCAGCACCCGCAGTTCGGAAGCAACGCCTGCGCTCCACCCTCTCTGCGGCTATCGATCAAGACCCCGATTGGGTCAGCGAACTCCCAGCCAAGTGCTTCGCCAGCACTTTAAGGTTCAGTAGAACCTTAGTCTATGGTCAATTTTGGACAGAGTACTCCGCAGTGCTCTGTATCTTCAGTCACCTATTGAGTGCGATGGGTCAGTGACAGGTCAGCTAAACCAGACAAGTCGGACAATTTCCCTAGGTGAACCCAGGGTAGATATACAGTTTGGGGACAGTGTACCACCCCCCAATGTTGCAAAGTGTCAGAATCCCTCAATTTAGATTGGTCCTAAGGTAGGATTTGGGTAACACACCAATCAGAACACACTATTATGATGCCTACTTTGCATCTCTGGGTACCGCCTAGCGAGATTGGGGTTCTCACGAGAAAAGTCCAGGGAAATACAGTGACAAGTGTACATTGTTTCAAAATGGGGACACATGACTCTGTCCTGCTAAGTTTGCAGGTCAGTTCTCAGGAGCATCTTGCCCATCCCTGCCAGCTGGCTGAGTTCCACCAGCCAAGGTTGACTTCTCCCCAGGCGGACTGTCATGCGCAATAAGGACCTCCAAGATGGCTTTCGGCTCAGTCAAACCCCCATTTCCCACGGTACATGAAAAGTAAGCGAGAACAAATTAATACATAGAAATAACAATATGAAAAACACATCATTGGGTTTGTACTTTCGACTTATCACTAAGAAATATACTTATGCAGTCTAAATGTTAGCTACATATATACGAGCACAAGAGCAATGGCACGAGCAGTACCACGTTACTGCCAAAGCTATGTATTACGCATGCGCAACTATTTCCCTCCAAACCGGCAAACACGTCAGGACACGTGAGTGTGACTGACGCATGCGCAGGAGCTATTTCAAAGCAGTGGCCATTTTTAGGACTCAAATTAATTGTATTAGGAATACACATAGGCAAGCTTCATTGATTTCGTTTCAATCATGAAATAAACGTTAGTAAGACGTACAAATTATTACTTGGTTATACATGGACGAGGTTCATGACAAAAGCAAGTCGCAAATGCGAAGCTTTGCTTCATCAATGTCATCAGTGATTTCATCAATGATGTCATTTGAGATGTCATCAGTGATGTTATAAATGATGTCATAGAACATGTCTATTAGTATTGCATGGTCGGGGGGCGCAAGTTAAAGTTAGCAATGCTAACTATAACTGCTGAATTTCAGTTTTTTTAGTTCAAAATGCTAATGATGTAACTGACAAATTGACCTAAATGTAATGTTACTTGAAGCTTTTTTCAGTAATTTCTAATTCTTTTTAAAATAACAAAATTATTTGTAGCACACCTAACTATAGCGTTACTTTTAACCTTTGTTTTTATAAATGAATTTCTAGTTTTTAAAAAAGTTTTTTAAAAGACACGAAAGTGTATATACGGTAGAATATCTGAATATCTGAATAATGCATCATGTGCGGACATTATTCTGAAAGCGAATTGCTTTCGTATTGCTGCTTAACAGGTGTGCAGACTTTGCAAAATGTTTCTAAAATATGATGTTTGATTATAAAACAGAGTAATACAACATTTGTGTTGAGATTGTCTGTCGCTTCAGTCCATCTGACTCTCATATTGAGACATTTTCTTTTTGTGACTTACTCTGTCCCAGTCCTACTAGTCTTTTAGCAGCACCAAGCCTTAAACGTAAGTTACTCTGCTGCTGCCCTAATAACCTAATACGCATCAAGTCCGAGCTGGGTCTGACTATGCCGCAGGGTGGTATGGCCTCCTTGAATGCATGCGGGTGCGCTGAACGCCTCCTGCTTTTTGCAGGGCTTGGCGGCCTGCCTTGCAGCTACCCCTCTCCCCACTGGCCTGATCGGGAGAAGCCCTGGAGGGCCTGGTGTTCACTTGAATTACCTGCCTATGTCCCACCCCACAAGATTTGAGGGTGAGTGACTCTCCACTTGGGACTGCAGCTTGACTCTCTGCCACGCGGATCGGGGTCAAATTGACAGTGTGGACTCCGTGCTTCTAGGGACGCCGTGATTTCAAGGGTTCTTACTGCTCATGTGTCCTCTCTGTGGGACCCCAGGCCACCTTGGAGAAGTCAGAGTGCCCCAGAGGTAGGGTGCTTTTTCCCAGGTCTTCTGCTTAAAGTTTCACTCAGGGTTATCTTTGGTTGTGGAAGAATGCACTTGCCTCATTCCTCAAGACCTGGTTTACATATCCAGAGGCGCCTCGCTCGCATCCTGCAATTAGGAGGGGGTTTGTTGGAGGTCAGAGTGGACCAAGAATAAGGGAAGTGGAAATACCAAAGGCTGCAAGAAGATCCTCTCTCATGTTGATCAACGTTGTCTCTGAACTTGCTCGTGGCCTGATCCCTGCCTGACAATTGTGTAGCAGATGAAGAGATTTTTCAAACCTTTGGTGTTTCTTCTATGACTATAATCTTTTTCAGCTGGTCAACTGCAACATCTGTTGGGCATAGTGGCCACATGGCTGCTGAGCCGGGGGGCTCTTCCTCAAATTCAAGATATGCTAAGCAGGGCGTCCTGCCAACAGACTGGCACCTGGTTATTTATCCTGTTCTTTGTTGCATGTTAGATTATCATTTTTCCCTCACTCCACATTCATTTGTGAGAGAGATTGTGACTGACTGCAAGTGTGCGCGTTTTGGGATCTCCTTTAGTCCTAATTACACCATGTTGTGGTTGCTGGTGTATCGGCCACAAGGGCTGTCCAAAGAGTTTAGGGCAGCACTCATTGAGGCAGTCAGTTCCTTGGCCATGAGTGCAGCCAATTTCAGCATCATCGGGGACCTGAATTTGCATCTAGACAGCTTTTGGGACACAAGCATAGCCAAATTCGTTGGAGACCTTGCAGCCTGCCAGTTAATCCATCTGGTTTCAGTTCCTACCCACTCCGCTGTCCATCTACTGAAGCCTGTCTCCTCCAACTTCCTTTCCCTCACAGTCCACCCCCCTACCCCGGTGTGCTGGTATGACCATTACCTAGTCTCTATGTCACTCCGGGGTGTAGCACCTCCCTGGAAGGTAGGTCAGAGCTATCTTTTAATCGCCCTTGGCACATATTGAATTGGGACCAAATCCACGCCCTTCTCTCCACAAATATTCCCAGTTGGCCTGCTGACCCAGATGATGCTAATAAAGCGCTATGTGACTGGATTCTCCAGGCCCTGGACACATTCATTCCGGCCAAGTGGTCAAAGAAGCATTCCTCTAAATCTGGCCCATGGTAAAATGACAAGTTGGTGACTATGCACAAGGCATGCAAAAGGCTGGAGTAGGCTTGGAGACAGGATTATGACCCCGTCGCAAAGGGATGCTATCAGGCTGCTATTAAAAAATATCACAGGTCCATTCAATCAGAATGGCCAGCTTTCTATGCAAAGGTAATTAGGGAGAGCTGTATTCCGGCCAAAAGTATGTTCTTAATACTTTCATACCTTAAATCACGGAAGACATCCACAGCCCCTCTGATCACGGCAGATCAGCAGTGTGAGGACCTTGCCATCTTCTTTGTTAGGAAGGTGGAAAACATCTATCTGTCTTTCCCGCTGGTCTAGGCGTGCTCAAGTGCAGTGCCAAGATCCCTCACTACCTGCGCTTTGGCGACCTTTCCTCCCACCTCTCAGGATCAGCTGCACTCGCTATGCAGTAAAATTAAGTCTGGCTTTCCTGCCGACCCTCTGAAGCCCGACCAATTCAGGAAAATGTTGCCGGTGCTCCTGGCACCTCTGTGCCAGATGATCAATAGGTTCCTTGCTATGGAGGTTGTCCCTAGGATGTAAAAGCAGGCAAGGGTGGCCCAGTGGCAGTGGGTCCTTGCCTGTGGTGGGAGAAGCGGACGCGCTCTATTTTGAAGCTGTTCACGATAGTGCATCTTGTGGATTATTTTACTAGCGCTCTGCTGAGTTGATAGCAGACGCGCGTTTTTAACTAGGGAATATATGTTTTTTTCTTCTGTCAGCCCCACTAACTCTCCTGTATTTCAAAGTTTGTGACAGGACACTAACCTGCTTTCTTCTTCCAGGGAGCCCCGGCTGTCGGCTGTGTGCTGATCGTCCCGGCGGGCTCACAGCGGCCGTGGGCGCCATCTTGGGGTGGGCTGGTCAGGCGAGTGACATCATCGCCACACCCCCGAGATCCTGCCCTATTTAAACGTGCCCTATGTGTCGGCGCAGCGGACGAGCGCAGCGGGCGCGACGGATGCGCGCCGGAGTTGCGCCTGAGTTAAGCCCGTCTGCGCCCGTCCGCGTCCGACCGGGGCACAGGGCATGCCACTCTGCCCGTCCCCCGTTATATACTCGGTCGGATCGTATCCATCTCCATGACCCCTCACTCCCCCCCCTGAGATCTCACTCAGACTTACTTCACTGGGTTTATTTACGCCTAGAAGAGCCTTTCCTGAAATTCTAGCTCTTCCTGATGCTCCTAATCCGCCCGCTCGGCCTTCTAGGCTCAGCTCCTCCCTCCCCGTCAGGACTCACAAACCCAAGCTCTCAGTAATTTATCTTAATACCCGTTCCTTGGTGGGCCATCAGCTAGACATATTCCATCTTTTGGGATCTGAGCAACCTGATCTCTTACTCCTTACCGAGACTTGGCTCAATGAGGACTCGTCCCCCGATATCCTGGCGGCTATTCCGCCGGGTTACTATATCCTCCAGGCAAACCGCCCCCCTGGTAAACCCGGTGGAGGCGTGGCAGCCATTATTAAGCACTCAATTTGCTTCTCTCTTGTAGCCACCCCTTCTATTCATATGACCGACTGTTTGGTACTCAGGCTGGAGCAGCCAGGCTCGTCTCTTATATGTGTCCTGGTCTATCGCCACCCCCAGCCTATGCCCAATTTTTCGGCTCAGTTCGGTGATCTCATGTTTCAACTAGCCATCAATAACACGAATATATTGGTCGTTGGCGACTTTAATTACTGGCCCTCTGACCCTCATGAGACCCCATGCTCTCTATCCTTTTCTGACCTCATGTTGGGTCTAAATTGTTTCCAGCACATACATTCACCTACCCACATTAAGGGCCATATTTTGGACGAGGTCTGGACCTCTTGTCTGGATATCTCCATTCCCCTGGTTCTTCCTTGTTTATGGTCTGACCACTTCATGATCACTTTCTCTCTAGCCATGCCCCTCACCGTCACTAATGCCCTAGAGACTAATTTTTCTGCTCGCAATTGGAATAGGGCGGATCTTAGTAAACTTACCTCCCTCCTTAGTACATCTGCCCCCTCCAGCTCTGGATCTATTGACACACAAGCCCAGGACTTGACCAGCTGGCTCACCTTTGCTTCCGACTCTGTGGCACCCTTAAAGTCGATCAGAGCCAGGCGCCGCCATGACGCCCAAAGGTGGTTCACTGAGGACCTTAAAGCCCTGAAACTTGGGCTCCGACAGGCTGAACGGCGTTGGCGCCGGGGCTATAGCTTAGATATAAAATTGACATTTTCCACCTTACTCAAAGAGTACAAAACAGCTATATCTTTAGCCAAGACTGTGTATTTCTCTAAAAAGATCCTGGATTCGACCAATAAATCTAAAGATATCTTTTCCATTGTAGAGGAGTTATCTAACCCCAACAGAGTCACCATTGCACCTCTCCCTTCCCAGTCACTCTGTGACTCCCTTAACCAATTTTTTATCGATAAGATAATTAAGATTAAAAACAGTATCCCTGCTCAAGTCGTGCCTATTCTCCCTCTACTGGACGCCTCTTGTGCCCCACTCGACTCCCATACCCTATCCCAGATCCCTCCCATCTCGAAGGAAGGCTTTCTTACTCTGTTACATAAAGTCTCTTCTGGCTCACCGAGCGATTGCTGCCCTCCCATCATTCTCCGTGAAGCCTTCTCCGTCTGCCCTGAACCCCCCCTGGCCCTCCTGAACAACTCTTTGGCCATGGGTGAGGTCCCTTGCTCCTTTAAGCAGGCAGAGGTGGTGGCTATCCTAAAGAAACCCTCGGCAGACCCTTTGATTATGAGCAATTTTCGCCCCATATCTCTTCTTCCCTTCCTCAGTAAGGTGCTGGAGTCACATGTCACCAACACCCTCAGCTCCTTTATTGAGGAATCTGGTTTTCTGGACTCCCAGCAGGCCGGGTTCAGACCTGCGCATTCCACAGAGCCTGTCATACTCTCTGTTATGGAGGTATTGCGCAGAGGGGCCGACGCTAACATCTGTCAGGCCCTGGTTCTGCTGGATCTGTCGGCTGCCTTTGACACGGTCGACCATGGTATCCTTGTCGACCGTGTCAGAGAGGCCGGCATTCGAGGCATTGCCCTTGACTGGGTCCACTCTTTTCTGTCTGACCGCAAACAAGCGGTCAGGCTGTCCCAGTTTTCAGCTGACCAGGTTGGGCTAACCTGTGGCGTCCCTCAGGGATCTTCCCTGTCCCCACTTCTTTTTAATTTATACCTGGCTCCCCTGATCCGCTCCCTCCGCAGCATGAATGTCACCACGTTTAATTACGCGGATGACATCCAATTGGTCTTTACCATCGACCCTTCGGATCAGTCAATCTCTACTTTCCAAACCACCCTCTGTTTTATCAGTGATTGGATGAGCTCAAACCATCTTAAGCTCAACCCCGACAAGACCGAGCTGGTTCTTTTTTTTTTTTTCCTTTATTTGTTTTTTATTATTGAAGTTCTTGTATCAAAAAAAAAAAAAAAAGGTAATACAAATATTAACAACCAAAGAGTACAAAATCATAGTTTACAGAAAGCATCTTCCAATAGTACTCAAAATACGATTTCCAAATTTTATCAAACTTCCTTATCCCCCCAATTCGCTGTGCATAGCGAAATTCACTGATTCGAACGTTCCTCATTTTCTGAAGCCAGGTATTAAACAAAGGAGCTTGTGTTAATTTCCAATTCTGGAGCACCAGATATCTCGCTACTGCCATCATAATAAATAATAATTTAACCATCTGTTCTAACAATCCAAGATCAGAATCATATCCATAAAGTATTAATTTAGCGTTATAGACAATCTGAATCCCACAATACTTTTGTAAATATTCAAAAATTTCATTCCAAAAAGGCACAATTTTAACACAGTGAGCTATAGTGTGAGACCAATTAGCAGGACTATATTGCAGACATCTAAAACATGTGGCACTAACATTCACAAACATTTTGGAGATGACGGCAGGGGTTCGATAAAGGAGCCATTTGCTGAAAAAAATCATTCTCCTCCAATTAGAACCTCGAAGAACACTAAAATTCATCTTATTGATACATTTCCAGGTATTCAAAGTAAGAACATGATTTTCTTGATCGTACCATTTTTTAATGACTCCTATACTAAGATCTGTTTCAATATGTTGAGCTAAGCAACGTTTCCATTCTCCTGGCTTCTTACTCTGAGGAATCAAAAACAAATCATCCCTCAACTGAGAGGGAGAGTCAATCATTCTTGGCTCAGCTTGTCCCAGGGTTTTAAAAATTGAAACATAAGAATTTAATAACATAAAATTTCCTGAGATTAATCGCTGCATCTCTCCAGGTGACAGCCAAGCCCCTTCTCTTAAGAAGTCTGACAAAGTACAAAACCCAGCCCGTTCCCATTGAGAAACAATATCTGCTCCGACTTTAATTCCCATAAAAATAAGAGCATTCCTTAAAGGAGTTCTAGAATTGAACTGCGGAAGGGAATACCTTTTTAGAAAAACATCGCAACGTTTGAAAAACCAATACATCATTTTATACCGAGTGAGTTTTGGCGATTTAGGGATGTGAAGAGGAGCTGGGATTTGAACCTCTTGACTGATTTGGTCAAAAAAGAAATTAATAAATAATTTTGGACTTTGCATTCCTAATTTAAATCGTTCTAAATATTGGGCGAAATATCCACTATAATAATCTCTAAGGTTGGGAACAGATAAGCCTCCCAATTCAATATCCACGTAGAGTGTCTTCATTGCAATCCTAGGGCGTTTTTTAGCCCATATAAAACTTGAGAATAGTGATTCTGCTTTTGAAAAAAAACTACTAGGTAAGTAGCACGGAATAGCTGAGAATAAGAAATTAAAAAGTGGAAGTATAGACATCTTTATAAGTGCCACCCGACCCATAATAGTGAATGGCAATGGATCCCATCTAGTAAATAAGGATTGCACCTTATGTAAAAGTGGGTCATAATTTAACTTAACTAAATCGGATACCAAATTAGAAAACATAACCCCTAAGTACCGTTTTGGTCTTAAACTAATACATCCAACTAAGTCCGCATGTAAATCCACCTCCCCCCCACCACACACTAATATTTCAGTTTTTTTTTTGTTAATTCGATAACCTCCTAAGGCCTCGAATTCTTCGAAAAGCTGTAAAACAGCAGTCTGAGATTGGATATCCGTCTTGATTATCAACATGATATCATCGGCGTAGCGTTTAATTTTGGCCATAGATAAAATCGGTGGTGGAATATTTACAGATTCACGAATTGCTATAGCTAACGGTTCAATAAAAAAAGCAAAAAGAATAGGGGATAAGGGGCAGCCCTGCCTGGTGCCCCGTTGGACCGAAACTGTGCCTACCATAACAGAATTAATAACTATATTAGCTTTGGCACCCGTGTATAAGTTTTGAATTAAACTAATAATTTGTGAATGGATACCCAAGTGTTTTAAAATAGAAAATAAAGCTGTCCACACCACCAAATCAAAAGCTTTCTCAGCATCTAATAATAAAATTAAGGCCGGGATTTTTTTAACCTGAAAATAATCTAACGCTTCCGTGAGAAAATGGGTGTTGGTAGCTAGCTGCCGGCCTGCCACAAAAACATTCTGATCTAAATGAATAAGATCTGCTGCAATCGTGTTAAAACGTATTGCAAGTAGTTTAGTTAGGATTTTATAATCGGTATTAAGTAGTGTGATAGGCCTGTACGAGTTAGGGTCTTTTAAATTTTTACCTTTCTTTGGAAAACTAACAAAAATCCCCTCCCCAAAAGAATCCGGAGCTTGACCCCCCATTAACATATAATTAAATAATTGTAATAATAGATCAGAGAAGGTACTAAAGAAGATATTAAAAAATTCCGCCGGAAGCCCATCCGGGCCACATGCTTTACCGATTGGCAAATTCTTAACCACAAATTCTAATTCTGAATTAGAAAATGTACGCCTCATTGAATCACTATCTACCGGAGTTAACGAGGGCAAATTATATCTAGATAAAAAATTTGAAAGCCTGGATTGATCTATTATTTGCTGTTGACTATAAATTTGTTTATAATGGGACAGCATGATAGTGCCAATAGCGTCCGTCTGTGATACTTCAGCCTGAGTAACAGGGCACTTTAAAGAGTGAATTAAATTTGCGGCAGCCTGCTCTTTTGCCTGCCATGCGAGAAGTTTACCAGTAAAAATACTCTCCTCGTAGATCCTCTGAGATTTTATTGAAAATTGCTGTTCACTCTGTGTGAAGATAAACGTATTAAGTTCACGTTTAGCCTCATTTAATCTTTTTTGTACATCGCTAGAAGAATTAACTTGGCGCAATAGTGTAAGTGAATGAATTTTTTGGTAGAGTGTGGTTTTAGTTTGTTTAATAGTGCGCCATTCTTCTGCATCTTTACTAATTATGATACCACGGACAAAAGCTTTTAATGAGTCCCACACAATATGGAGTGGGGCTGTATCTAAGTTACGTGTTATGAACTCGACAATTTCGATTTTTAAAAAAGAGATCCAATTATTATCCTGCAGATACGTTTTATTAAATATCCATTTTTTAGAAGACTTAATTTCTTCGCCTACTTCAAATTCGATTAACAACATTGCATGGTCTGAAAACCCATTATGAAAAGATTTTTCATAAGTAAAATTTAATAACCTTGAAGCCAAAAAAAAATCTAGTCGAGACGAAGATCTATGTCTCCCAGACCAACAAGTGAATTCTTTTTTCTGTGGAAATTTGGTGCACCATGGGTCACCTAAATCTAATAATGATATATACTGCATGATAGACCTTCTTGATTTAGGTTTAGATTGTTTCCTTGACATAGCGGTAGAGTCTAATTTCACATTCATAAGGATATTAAAGTCCCCCCCTATCACTATGTCCCCCCTAACTAATAACAAAGATTGAAATAACTCATCATAGATTGAGGCACAATCTTCCACTGGGGCATAAAAACTGACGAAAGTAATTGGTCTTCTCCTATTTTTTATTAAGCACGTGACCCAGAACCACCTCCCTGTCCCTCCATTTTCATACTGAATAATTTCTGCATCTAAATTTTGATTTAGAAAAATGGCGACCCCGCTTTTAGATTCTTGAGCGCATGAAAACCCTCTATATGACGACCAAGTTTTAAACATAGAAAAAGAATCAATTTTGGCAGTTGAGATATGCGTTTCTTGAAGTAATACGACAGCTGGTCGGTCAGACTTAGTCCAGAGTTCAATCGCTCTCATTTTTTTTTCGATTATTCAACCCATTAACATTGAAAGAGATCACTCTGAGCCCAACCATAGACATCTAAATAAATCATTGATACTAAGAGACACATCTTGCCAGCTTCTTTTCCCATTAACATCAAACAAGAACTTCAATTTTTTTTTCTTTTTTCCCCCACCCCTTAACAGGTGCTTTCCTCCAGCACCTAGCCCTGTGGCCCTGCACTACACCTTCACCTCCTCCCCACGCTGGCCACCTGACACTCACCCCCCTCATAAAGGCGCCTTGTTGTTGCGCCTATAACCCTGTGACCCCCCTGTTCCTCACTTACCCTCCCCCCCACAATCATATCTACAATGTCTATTTTAGGCTTAATTCTGCGGCAACAGGTTAAGCATCTCACGTGCTTCATCTACATCAGTGAATACATGGAATTTGCCTTTTATCAAAACTTTTAACTTTGCCTGTTGGGCCATTGAAGCTTGAACGCCCTTATCCTTAAACAATTGCAGAATCTTTACAAATTCTTTTCTCCGTTTAGCAGCAGCAGCCGACATATCGGAGAAAATCCGACATTTAGTAGTCGGATTAGCATTAAATTGTCTTTTCTTGAAGGCCTGCAATAGAATTGTCTCTTTGACACGTGCATCAGCAAAGTTAACAATAATTGTCCGAGGAAATGGAGAATTAAGAAATGGACGTGCTGGGACTCGGTGTTCACGTGTGATTGTTAGGTCTCCCTTAAACTCAGGGATTACCTCTTGAGAAAAAAAGGAAGAAATCCATTGCATCATATCCGAGCCTTCAATATTCTCAGGCACGCCCACCACTCGAAGGTTTGACCTTCTATTGTAATTTTCTAACTCGTCCAATTTGATTTCAAAGGCTTTTGAAGATTTGCCAATCGTAGACACCTCCTTCTGCATAGTAGTCATACTGTCCTCCAACCCTGAAATTCTAGTTTCCGATTCATGGAATCGAGTTGTAAAGGAAGCCATTGAATCTTCTATTTTATCCAACCGATTACTAATTACAGCCAATTCAGATTTTTGAAATTGCTTCATTTCTCGTATTTCCCCTAATATCAGGTTTAGCATGTCTTTCACTGAGATTTGAAAGTCTCCAGTAGTCTTAGTATCCATCTCCAGAATCGGGCTCTCTACCATTCCATGTGCCATAGTATCGTCATTCAAATCTAATTTTGATTGTGGTAAGATAGAAGATATAACAGGAGGAGCAGCCAAGGATGGAGAAGTTGAGACCTCATTTTCACTTGAAGTTGAAGTATTAGTATCTAAAGATGAAGAGTCTACTAAATTGACTACGTTACTAGTTAACATTGGCGCCATTTAGTCTATAGAATTTGAGGGGGCTGAGGCCCCTGTCTCACGCCGGTCTAATCCCAGCTCACATTCCCTTGACGAAGTTGCACGGGTCCCAACTGCATTAGTAGTAACATGAGCTGTGCCCTTCCGCTCGAATAACGGAAATTGTTTAGACACTTTAGAAGTGGAAATTAACAGGGCATCTTTGGGTACCTGTGGATCATGTACCCCTGTAGAATTTACACCTTGTACCGTTCCTGATGATTTTTCAGCTAAACTTGACAAGGCCATATCCAATCCAGCCACGGATGACTCTAGTGTCTCCTTCCCCTTGCTAGTGAGGTTACCAAAATCTTGTTGATGAGCCAGTATTATGTTATCACTCGGGGGATTATTTTCTCCCTCTTCAGAGCTCTCCGAATTATCAACAGAAGAGTTTTCCTTCTCAGTAACAGATCCTGCCTGTTTAGCTTTTTCTGATTGATCTTTCAGCTGTTGTCGTCTTTTTATCGCTCTGGTCCTCGCCGTCAATTGCTTGCCCATAATCAGAAAATGAGCTGAAGTATTCTCACCTCAAAGTCTCTGATCTACAGTCTTCAACTAAAGCAGAATCAATCTAATAGAAACCAGAGAAGACCAGGGCGTCGAAAATATTAAAACTTGTAAAACATGATAATTCTCATATTTTGCGATATTTTCCAATCGTCGGCAGAACCCAATTTAATCGAAGTCTTGGCCACACAGCCTCACCGCTCAGCAATTTCACCACAGACTGTATAATGAAAGCAGCGGGGCAGAGCAACAAATTCAGATTAGGCCAGTAATTTCTCCGATCACTGGAATGTTGGGATTTTGTAATCTTTTTTCTTTTTTAATTATTTTATTCCCCTGTCGGCTCCAAAATACTTGCAGCTCCACTCCGAGATTATACTATATTCCGAGCCAACCTCCGATAAAGCTTTGGATTGCTGTAGTACTAGAAAGCACTAGAAAGCACTAGGAGACATTTTTTCCAGAAATAACCACAGTTCACAGGTCTCAGTGAAAAATATCGCCCTCAGCGCTGGCTAACAACAAATTCAGCAGTTCTCATTCCAATGACATGAAAAAGCCTTTCTCGGCACAGTTTAGCAAATTATATTTCTTGATAAATGCACAGCCTCCCCACGGCATGCACTGCAATGTCGAAATGTCTTTCTCTCCCAAAATCCAAACGCAGCAACTGCCTGATGCCAAAAAAATATATATATACTTTTTAAATGGCCAAGAGATGAATAAGCAATTCTGCTCGCAATGTGGTCTAATTCTGCTATTCTGACTTTGCCAGCACAGGTCTGTCCTGAGCTTATATCCCGCCAATTGCCACAATGTCTCTGTACTATAAAGCAGTTACAAAGTTCAAAAGAAAAGCAACTGTGGCGTTTCCGTGAAAAAAAAGATGAAGCTTCAAGCAGGCTCACAGCAGTCCGTGTGAATGAGTCATTACGTATTAAAAAAAGAAAAATGTCATACGTGAAATAAAAAATATAATGCAGTCTGCGCTGACTCGCACCTCACTCCAGAGATATTACCACCAGCTGTGTGATCGCGGGGTCTACTTCTCAGGACAAAGGATGCAGTTCATCTATACACGTCTCCCTCTCAGCTCGGCGCCAAGCTCCGTGGTTAACTCAGCCCCAGAGTATGCCGACGGCGAAATCCTTTATCAGATGAAAGCGCAGCCACGTTCAGACCTTTTGCACCATCCAGCCATATAAGCAGCTCTTCTCCACCGCCTTAGTGCCTCACTCAGACACCAGCATTCTGCAGAAAAAACACGAGCACCGCTAAGCCGCAGAGTAACGGCTAACTGCTATCCACCATCAGCCTCGTGTGGGGGGGGGAGGAGCCAGGAACCAGGACGTCCAGGTGCTACGTGGAGGCGTGGAACTCCACCGTAGCGCCCCACTGAAACATGGCTCCTCTGATCTGCTCCCTCCGCAGCCTGAATGTCACCGCATTTAAATACGCGGATGACATCCAATTGGTCTTTACCATCGACCCTTCGTATCAGTCAATCTCTACTTTCCAAACCACCCTCTGTTTTATCAGTGATTGGATGAGCTCAAACCATCTTAAGCTCAACCCCGACAAGACCGAGCTGGTTCTTGTCGGGGGATCCCCTAACCCTTGGCAACCTTCCTTTTGGCCGACAAGACTGGGCAGTCCCCCTTGTCCAGTCCACTCTGCTAAAAGCCTGGGGGTCATTATTAGCAGTGACCTCTCAATGAAGTCCCAGATTAGTGTGGTAGTATCTTCCAGCCATTTCCAGCTTAGGAAGATCCGTAAGATCTCCCGCCTCCTCACTTCCGAGGCCCTCACTCTGGCTTTACTGGCGCTAGTCATTTCACGAATCGACTACGCAAACGCACTCTATGTAGGCATCCCTGACTACCAAGCCAAAAGACTGCAGCTGATCCAAAACCAGGCCGCCCGCCTCATTTTTCACCAACCCAGACATCAACACGTCCGTCCCCTCTTGAAAAGCCTACATTGGCTTCTGGTCACTGCTCGCTGCAAGTTTAAACTAGGCTGCATAATTTTCAAATCCCTTGCAGGCGGAGGCCCCTCATTTATCTCTTCCCTGCTTCACCCTTATGTTCCCTCTCGTAGCCTTCGTTCGTCTCAGCTGGCCTTGCTGACAGTCCCCAGATTTAAGAGGAAGAAACATGGTGGCCTCAGGTTTTCTTTCTTAGCTCCTTCTTTCTGGAATGCCCTTCCTCTCTCTCTAAGGCTACCTTCCACTTACACCAGGTTTAGATCTCTCCTTAAAACCTTTTTGTTCACTGAAGCCTACAATTAGCTCTCTACCCCTTTTCTTTTCCGCTTTCTCCACACAAGCGCCAAGAAACCTTCAGGTGTTAGTCGCGCTATACAAGAATCTTTCACATCACATCACATCCTCTGCTAAAAAAAAATACTCCGGACCCAGCTAAACCATAGAACTTCTGCCCTATTTCTCTCCTACCATGGGCGTCTAAGATAATGGAGGCCTACATTAACTCCCTCTTAACAGAATTCCTGAATAACAACAACATTCTAGACCCCTCCCAGAATTGTTTTCGCCCTGGCCTCAGCACAGAGTCGGTGCTCCTATCTGTGACCGAACATCTGGGGACAGCATTAGAAGGTGGGCGCATTTCGGCACAGATACGATTAGACCTCAGTGCCGCATTTGACACGGTCTACCATTCGATCCTGCTGCAGTGTCTAGAGGAGGCTGGCATAGTGGGCTCCGCCCTTGACTGGCTCACCTCGTTTATTTCTTAGAGGAAGTTCCAGGTAACAGCCCCCCTTCATCTCCAGTGTTCACACCATTAAACAGGGTATGCCCCCGGGCTCTTCCTTAAGCCCACTGCTATTTAACCTGTATGTCCAACCTCTGGCCGTTGTAGCCAGAAACAGAGGGCTGACGATTGTTTCCTATGCCGATGACACACAGCTGGTGGTGGCACTCAAGGATGACTCCATGCGGTACGCTCCCAAGTTTCGGAGTGATCTTGCAGCTGTCACCAACTGACTACAAACTGTCTCCATCTCAGCGCCAGCAAGTCTGAGGTGTTGTTGGTTGGGAAAGACCCTGGTCTATGGAGTAAGCACTGGTGGCCTGCCTGCAATCCTCGGCAGAACCCTCCCTCCCCCCCCCAAGCAGGTGGCATAAAACCTGGGGATGTGGATGGATTCAGCCCTCAGTTTTCAAGTCCAAACTATAAAGGTGGCAGGGACATGTTTTGGGTTACTGCAAGGCTCAAACCTTTACTGTTTTTTTGACCTGTCAACCCAGCAAGTCATTGTCTAGGCCTCTATTCTATTGAGACTGGACTACGCCAGCTCGCTCTATCTAGGGACTAATATGGCAGAAACGTTGAGATTACTGAGGGTTCAAAATTCAGCTGCCAGGACCCTTCTTGGCCTCCCTAGAGTATGTTCTGCTGCGGCTGCCATTCGCCAGCTGCACTGGTTGCCGGTAGCCAAGTGGATAGAGTTTAAAGCTCTCTGCATGGCCTTCAAGATTCTGAAATCTGCCTCCCCATGGATCTTGGCCAACCTGCTTGTGCCCTATGCACCCACCCGCCAACTTCGCTCTTTGGGCAACACCTAGTGGTGGTTCCCCGTGTTTAGGAGGATGCGTGCTGGGGGCACTCGTTCCGCAAAATGGTGGCAAAACTTTGGAATTCTCTTCCTTTACAGATATGCATCTTGAGCAACTACTTAGCATTCTGGGAGGCAATTAAAATACACCTCTTTCCTTTACCGTAGACTCTGGTCCTCACCAGGGCCCCTGTTCTTTCACTGGTGTTTCCGGGGCACTTCTTCGCTCGGGTAGCTGTGCGCTATACAAAACACTATAACATAACATAACAGAATAAGAAAACAGCACCGAATGGTCTCCGAACGAAAATGGAACATGACCCATGGCTTTTTCCATTACCTAGTTGCTTTTTTGGTGGGTGAGTATGTGTGAAATCAGGGTGATACATTGGGAATGTGGGTGGGTTGACATGTACAATACAAGTACAGTAGGTTTTATACAAAAGCGGGATCAAGTTTCGGAATCTGTCTTTAGCAACAGTAGCTAGTTGTTGATGGTGTACAGCCCTCACACTGTGGGATGTAAAAGAAACGGCACTTAAGTTTAGGCAGCGTACTATGCTGGAAGGCCCCCAAGCAGAAAGCGGGAAGGGCGCTGCTTTCGGGCCTAGTGCGGCTGACTGCAGTGCATCTCTGGTCCAGCGCATCTCTGGTTCAGCTCATCTCTGGTCCAGCACATCCCTGGTCCAGCCCATTAACAGAACCCAGGCTTGGGTCTAGAGGCAGGTGAGTCTTCATCTGCAGCCTACTTTAGAGAGATCTTTGGGAGATCTAGCTTTTCTTATGGACACTTCTATATGCAGATTGCTCACCCTATATATCCCAGGCACCAGGAGGCAGCTGGGACTTTTCCCTTTAACCTGGTATAAAACTAGGACTTCCAGTTAGGACAGTTTGAAAGACTTGGTGAACTGCGGTTCTACCTCTAACCGAATGTCTACGATGACAATATCTTGTCTGCAATAATTACCTTAAACCAGAGTAATTGCAATCCATCTAACTATTTGGGCTTAAAGTATAAGCTGGTAAATCATTCCTCCTTTTGTCCTAACTTTTTGCCCTACTGGCAAATTAAATTTGTTTAGTTTTACCTAGGAATTTTAAGAAGAAAATTCAATGTGTATGACGAATAAAACCACAGAAAGCTTTTCACAGGCCTGCCACAGATAAGAAATGCTATCAAAACGAAATCCTTCAAAACAATATACTACTGGCCGGCAGCAATTCATACCCGGACAACGTCGGGACGGGCTGCTAGTGATGTAATAAACCAAAAAGGAGCCATAAGATAGGTAAAATTGATAGTGCAGAAAAATTTGCATGTTAAAGTGGTTTAACTGAGTAATGGGGAAAAAGGCAAGAGTGGTAGGACAAACTTTGGTTAATTGCATTTCTCACTCTAATTCACTACTAAAAAGTCAATGTATGAGATTCAACCTGGATGGAAGCGAAACACATCTCCTTCTTTCATTTTTTAGCACAAGGTTTGGTTAGTGTTTCTGTAGCAAAAACCAAACATAATTCAAATAGAAATGGGGAAGAGGATAATATATGAGGTGCAGTCAC
Source organism: Lissotriton helveticus (assembly GCF_964261635.1). Lineage (NCBI taxonomy): Eukaryota > Metazoa > Chordata > Amphibia > Caudata > Salamandridae > Lissotriton > Lissotriton helveticus. Next base: position 2,922,117 of record NC_136061.1, on the reverse strand, counting down.
AGTACTGCTGAACACAAGTATGATGTGAACTGTCCTAGTCTGTTCATGGTTCTCTAAGGCTTCAAGTCTGTTTTCACATTGTACTTACAGGCAAAATGGCATCGGGTACAACTTATTTCTTTCCCGCATTGGTGTGGCCCTGGCTCCACTGATCCTGTTGTTGGATGAAGTATGGAAGGTTCTGCCACAAGTGATCTACTGCTCGGTCGCCATTGTCTGCGGCTTGGTCGCTTTTTTACTTCCTGAGACTCTCAACGTGGAGCTGCCTGATACAATAAAGGATATTGAAGAGACGCGGTAAGCCAGGCCTGGATAACGATCAATAGGGCAACCATCTTCATAAACCAAATCATATCAAACAGGATTTGTAAAGCGCTTCTTATCACCCCTGAGGGTATCAAGGTGCTGGGAAGGATGCTGCTGTTGAGATAGTTAGTTGAAGAGCCAAGTCTTCATCCTTCTGGAACTCCTGTAGGGTGGGGGATGTACGGAGGTGGAGGCTGTTCCAGGACTTTGCTGCTAGGTCTGAGAAGGCATGGCCACCCCCCTGATTCTGTGAATTTGGGGGTGTAGGCCAAGGAGAGGGTTGAGGAGTGAAGTTTGCGGGTAGATTGGTTGAGGTAGGATGGACCCTTGTTGTGAAGGGCTTTGTATTCGTGGGTGAGCATCATTTGCCGCCGGGGAGCCAGTGTAGGACTTTGAGGTGGGAGGAGACGTGGGTCCGCCTCTACAGAATCTACAGACAGCATATAGACATAGTCATCTTCATAATAATCAACCCTTGATTCCTGCTCACCTTGAATAACCACATCTACTTTTCTTCTTTCTGCTTTCTTTCCTCAGACTCTTGTTTGCTGTGCAACTTGAGGATTGTTTATCTATTATTTATTTTTTCTTCTAGTATTTGGTACTTTTCTTATGCCACCTTTATTATACACTATATTGCTTTCTCTTCACTCCTGGCTGTTTGAGGATATGTCATATCAAAGGGGTAATGTTCAATGGAATAGCAGTCAATAATGCTCCAAGGGAACTTGCCTCACATATGCCACCCTCCTAATTTTATAATTAGTTTGTAGTTTACAGCAAGAGGATACACAAGTTGTAGGAGAAAGTAAAGGGGCATTCTTTTAGGTTGTGGAAGGTATGTAGCATGCCCCATTACAGCCACGATACAGGACGGGTGCGGAGGCGAGTTCAGAAACCCAGAAAAATCTCCTGAAAATACAAAATCAGGCATACCTATCTGCAGACAAACTACAAATAAGAAGGTCTGCACCAGTATAAAGATTTAAGTAAAATATATCTGGGACAACAACCATCCTGTTATAAATCCAGGCTCCGAAAAAGAAACTTACAATTTTAAGTCCCCCAGAACCAATTGCGGAAATTTCTTTTTTAAATAAGTTGAACGGGGATAGTCGCTGACAGAAGGATATTACCATGAATGAATAATATCTGCTTAATCACATTTTAATTCAGATTAGCAACACATACTGATAAGAAAAGGAGTCAAAGGATATATATATAAGATCTGGCCCTAGCGATAAAGATTAAATTGACCAGCTGGAGCCCTAGAAAGTTTCCGGTACTACAATTTAAAGCCAATTTGGTTTAACTGCAACCAGAAAATTACCTAATAATTGTTTTTAATATAAGAAAGCATTGTCCTGAAGAAGGTGATCAACTCTTTCCCTGAAACGCCGCATCGACAATTTCTTGCTTTTTCGAATGTTTTTTTAAAAGAAATGTAATGTTATGTTTTAATAAATCCTATGTGATCAAATGTTTTAATGAAATAATAAGGAATGAACAAATCAGCTCTTTTTTGTTATAACAAAATCCGTATATACAAATTATAAAAACCGCTTTAATTTTATTATTTACTTTTTGCTTACTAACTGTTGCATTATTTCAAACTGTTTAGAATTAAGAATACTCAAATGTGGAAAGTAAATTACATATACTGACGACACGTGGTGTGGGATTTCAATTTCACCATACTCATAGGCCATTCTACAATACGTTTGGACATAAAGACCACGGGGTTAATCTTACCTGCCATTTAAAACTAGGAAAAGGGAACCTTTTGACTTTTGTTGCATGCCCCATTACTTCACTGTGGACCTATATGGACCGCCCGCTCCTCCAATACAAGAATGTTCTGGGTTCACAGTCTATGAGTGTGTTTAATTTGTCTGCATGAAATGCTGACACAGATTCTAAAGTAATTTGGGTATTTCCTAAATTCAGATTAAAGATAAAGGGACATGTGTTTGGCCAGGTAGGATCATAACTTTGCAGAAGTGGTTTTATCACTACAAAAAGTGAGGAACCCCCACAGTTATGACAAGGTTTGTTAGCCGTTGATTTGAAAGAGTTACTAGACAGTGACTTATCAACTAGCCAATGACTCTTCAATGGTAATGAATTAAATGCTGAAAAATCACAACTTTTCTAGTGGGTTTTAAGTATAACTTATACAGCATATTTGTATTTTCACCAGGTCTGAAACCATATGTCCCACTGGCGATCCCAAAGATGATGTTCGTTCGCACAAATTCTAACAGCCCTGATGGTGCTCTGCAGCAGTGTGGCTGTGGCTGAGGTGGAAACCAAGGACTCACACAGATCTCAAGACAGAAGACTCTAAGGAGCACAAAATTGCAAACTATACCACCACTTTGAGATGCAACATTTTAGTAAACCTCTGAGTGACGCCTTCTATTGAGGTGCTATATTGATTACTTGTTACTGTAAATACAGATTGTGTTAAGCACCATTCTCCACTTCACCGTCGCTTTGAATTGCGTAGTACACCATAGACTAAATTTAATTCTTGAAGGATTTGTTTGTCTTTGGATAGAACTTTATTTAGGTGGGGAGTGGCTGAGTGGAAGCCCACAATCTTTCATCTGTTTGGTAAGTTACAAACTCTGGCCCTCAGCACTGGTTCAAATAGTGTGGGCAGGCCAGGCACCTGAGGCAAAGATGGTGCTTTCATGTCAACAGAACCCTAGTCAAGGTGTCAAAACATCTTAGGTTGGTAGACGTTTGAGAAGAAGATGATGTGCTGCTGTGCTCGTTAGTTCTTCATTCTGGACAACGTTATTGTATTTCATGCACCTGGAAACGCATTTGACAAAACTCCTTAGACATGGATCATCTTTTGAGTGTCCTCCCACACTAAGGGCAATGGTCTAGGCAAAGAATACCACGCATATAAAAGTACTATGTCTGGTTTCTTATATGATAATACTATTGTTTGCTTGGGATAGCAATTGCTACAGCCTGTATACTTGGAAATCTTGCCTCTCCCCACCAAAGTGCTTTTGCATTTGCGAGTTGACATGAGGAGAAGGGGTACCTTTTGAAGGGATGTAGATTTTTTTTAGGGGACGGTTCTTAACCTCTCACATACCTATCCTCTCTCTGTCCATTCCCCTATGACAGATGCTGTCTCTTCTCCTCTACTCAATAGCAAAGTCATTGTAGCTTAGTTTAAAATACTGGTCTGGGCAAGTTTTATTAGGTCAACTTGATGGCACTTGTATTTGTGAAACTCCAGTTGCCCCTTCCTCTGTGCTAAGATGGATAGGGTAGGTCAAGGGGAGTATAGCAGCTCATCCAGCACATCCTGCGGCCATCTCAGGCCAACAAAAATGGGTCCAGCAGCAGCCTCGCCTATGATGAGGACAATCGGTATTATGGAAGGGCTGCCATGTCCATGGCTTCTGAGACATCCGTAGCTCATGAGTGTCTATGTGATTATCACCAGGTACCACCCCTCTATGATATGAGTTTACCTAACAAGTCATGCATCTGAATGCTTCTGACAGAGAAGGTCATGGACTAGGAACAGAATTCCATGTTGATATCCTGCTGGAATGTAGGGAAGCCATGAAGTAGATGGACTCCCCAGAGTGAGAGGACCATCTGAGCTCAGTTACCAGGACATCCATGCTCAGATGAAGAGTGCCTCCAACCAAGACCATCTGCCCCCAGTGACAGAGCAGAGAGCAGCTGCATGGAGTAGAGTGGTTCAGAGTGGAGTGGTGCAGGGTTGAGTGCAGAGGTGTAGAGTGTAGCAATGTAGTGTAGAGTGATGTAGAGTGCAGTGGTGTGGAGTGCAGTGGTTGCTACAGATACAAAGACGTGGGCTGCCCTCCAGGAAGTGCAAGGACCATCCCAACTCCACGACCAGGACTTGGAGGCTCAGATGAGGAGTGCCTCTCACGAAGAACTGCTGCCCCCAATGACAGAAGCCCACGCTGAGCAGCTCCTGCTCTTGAAGGACTGGAAAACCATGAGAGCTCCCTTCCACACCACTCGATGCGAAAGAGACCCCCACAAAAGGGACTGCTTTTGAGCTACTATACATTTTGGGGCCTGAAGTTGTAAGAATAAGAGTGCACAAAGTCTCAGGGGAGAACCGCGACTTTTACCCCAGGTTGCCTGAGATGGTCTCTCCACAAAATAAGATTCAAATGTTCCCTCCTTCCCTGTGAGTGCCCCCTAATGCTATGGGTTAGACTATGGCACGTCCCCGAACTCCAAGACTATAGAGACGGGTTAAAAGAAATTATTGCGCTTGACCCCCAAAGTGCTACCCCATGTCTAAGGCATGTTAAGACCTGGTTGAGCTGTATAGGATTAAAACATTTCTGGGAGAATCCCGAGCAACTACCAGATAATCCCAAATTAATTTTAAAAAGGGCATTCTGGACCTTTATAGGGAATAGAACTATAAGTAATTCAACTAGTGGGACCATAATCTCAAAATTCTTAAGTTTTAAGGACGAACCCCTTTATGAAATTTTTATGGATGAAATAGAGCCCCCACTTGCCAAAACATTATTTTTAAAATTTAGGTATGGAAACCTTTTAATCAAAACAACCTTGGCACGTTGGGCTAGGAGTCGTGATACATCGTCTCAAACATTGGACGAAATTTGTCCCATGTGTGAACATGAACAGATTGAAAATGAACAGCATATCCTTTTCTTCTGCCCCTCGTATGTGCAGGCAAGGAAGAGATGGATCAAACCAATATGCCTCTTATTAGGCTTGAGGTCATGTTCACAGGCTCTGAGAATCCTAACTACTAATACGTCACAACAGATAATATTTAGTGTTAGTAGATTTCTACTTTCTATTTTTTATCAAAGGAAAAAGATGGGGCATCAATTGTAACTGATCTGAATTGTTGATCCGATGTAGTGGTCCATCCTATAACATATGAACGTACTGTTCCCCTATTATTGTTTTCCAACATGGATTGTACTTTTCTTTTAATGATTGTACTTTTTATCAATGGGTTTACGTATCAGTGTTTTAATGTAGAGATATGTTTTATCTGATGTAATGCAAGTAATGTGTGCACTGTTTTTCTTTTATGGCATATATGCCGAAATAAAGATTTTGAAATGAAATGAGTGCCCCCTGTGTCCTCTCTGAGAACCTCCTGAGACCTCCTCCATGTATAATTCCACCACTACTGTCAACACAGAATACTGAATCTGTTTCCCAGTCCCTGGCACCTTCAGACCACAGATGCCTGCCAGGGTGAAGAAACATCTTACAAGTTCACACAAGTGACGTTAAGTTAAAAGTCAGTGTAGAAGTGAAATATTTTATTAGAAAACAGTGCCTAATGTAGGTTTGGTTCAGTTAGCATAACTAGGGGTTAAGAAGGCTACTTGCCATGAATGAGTCTGTTTTCTTTCTGCAGGATACTATAAAAGATGTGCTTTTGGGGCAGAGCCTGGTCTCATTTGTATTCTGCTTGTTGCTTATAGAGGGCTGGATGCTCATGGTCTTCACTGATTTTTTAATTCACTATTATTAATTTGATTGGATGCCAGATGTGCGGTGCTAATTTAACTTATTAAAGGCACGTGACAATATTCATTTCATATGGTTTGGGTTTATGCTTGACATTAATGATTTTTGTGTTCTGTAAGGACACTATTATTTGAATACATCTACAAATACTGAGAACTAGAAATCCTTGTTCTGCAGGTTTTCCTAATGGTTTTGACTGAGTATGAACATTTAGCCTTCTCCCTATTCACCCTCCTTAATGAGTTAGGGATAGCGCGTCATCAGTTTTTAGCAGAGGAACGCAGCCAATGGCTGATTAGTGTACATTAGTGGTAATGAGAAGGCTAACTGTGAACCCCCCAGCATGTAGCTATATAGCGATTTGCCCAAAAATTGTGAAATCAGCAGTTTTTTAAAAATCCAACCATTTGTTACAACATTATTTTTATATAGCACAGACTGAACCCAATTGGTGCGTTGCTTACTTCCTCATCAAAATAGGAATGTTCAGTAAAGAGTGGTGTGCAGTTCTTTCTGCGTTTTTAACCACTTCTTTTATGCACTGATTGTTTGAATGTATCATGTATTCGTTCAATGACCCTGTTTTAATGTTTTCATGGGATTGGAGTTTTATTGTACTTTTATAGTGGGCTGCCACAAAAAGATCTAAGAATGAATTAGACTGCTTCAGTACTCGAGATTTAATAAAAGAGAGCCGAGTTTAGGGTAACATGAGTACTAAATTGCTGATTTATTAATTTGGTACAGGTTTCATGCCTCTGTAAAGTAGAAATAAAATGTAAAATGCATTGACCCCGGCCAACCCCTGCTCCCAACCCCACCACAACTGGACAACCCCTGCTCCCAACCCCACCACATATGGCCAACCCCTGCTCTCAACCCACCACAGGTGGCCAACCCCTGCTCTCAACACCACCACATGTGGCCAAACCCTGCTCCCAACCCCACCACATGTGTCCAACCCCTGCTCTCAGCTCACCACATGTGGCCAACCCCTGCTCTCAACACCACCACATGTGGTCAAACCCTGCTCCCAACCCCACCACATGTGGCCAACCCCTGCTCTCAACCCACCACATGTGGCCAACCCCTGCTCTCAACACCACCACATGTGGCCAACCCCTGCTCTCAACACCACCACATGTGGCCAACCCCTGCTCCCAACCAAACCACATGTGGCCAACCCCTGCTCTCAACCCACCACATGCGGCCAACCCCTGGCTCCCAACCCAAAACATGTGGCCAACCCCTGCTCTCAGCCCACCACATGTGGCCACACCCTGCTCCCAACTCCACCACATGTTGCCACCCTCCACATGTAGCTGTTGGTCAAGTGCAACAGCAGCACTCTGCATACTTCTTCAAGTTCTTGGGGTTTTTGGAAATCCTATTCTATTGCCTTGAACCTTGAGGCCCAGGAGGGTCCAGGATTCACCAACCAAACATGATTCAAATATCCCATTATGAGAATATATATCTAATAATAATGTTGTTGCCAGGAGAGTACTGTTGCCCCCTCTCCCCTCACACACATGAGCCTTGCGGTCAGGGTGGGTTCACCCAGCCCCCTTTTGCTATTCTTATTTTTCCAAACACCATGCTTTATGCATCGTGCTGGATAATGGTGGCTACGGCAGAAACCTTTCTGTGACAATCAGCCAATCACATCTTGGCACTTCCTGAATCTGTAGCTTGATTGGCAAATCCACTTTGGACCACAAGGAAAAAAGACAATGATGTGTTTTTTTGCTTGAATTAGAATGGATTCCCAAATACACAGTAGATTCACAAATTAACAGTCCAGATCTATTTAAAATGTAACCTCTTCATGCCCAGATGGAACCTGCTGAATGGATCTAGACCAAAGCAAGCACAGGCACTTAAATGAGTAAAGTTCTTTTGACATGCCAAGCTTGAGGTAATTCCATACAGCTGTGTTTTCTGTATCGAGGGGCAATGAACCATATTGGTATTAAAATGGAAAACAACAGTTAGGCTTCAGCTTGATGAATCTACATAACACTCGCCATGAAGATCCCGAAAAAGATGTTCCTTTATTTGGAAAGTTTCCTAAAGTTACGTCGAAGAACGCTAAAGTTATGATGGAAACAAACAATGTGTTTTCAGTGGAATCTTTGACCGAAGAATAACTAAAGAGGTGGCATTATTTAGTTTTCTACCCTTAAAACTATTGTATATTTTTCCAAGGAACAGCCATACATTGGAATGCTGGGGCGGATGCGTGCAGTAGGCGCGCCACACGCATGCCAAAGCACGCCCGTCCATGCCTGGAATGCACCATGTGCCAGGACCCCTGGTTCTGGAAATAGGGAAAAAAGACAAACATAGTTACCTATTCCAGAGAACAGCTTTTTAACCTACTGGAATCAATCAATCTATCAATCAAGGGTTTATTAAGCACAACTACTCACCCAGGAGGGTCTCAAGGTGCTGGGGGGGGGCGCGTAGGCAGATCCTTGGCACTCATATAGAGTCGAGAGGCCAAGAAGGCCCTTCCGACTTCTAGGGCTCCTCAAGTTTCAGCTGTGGTCGGATCTTGCATAGGGGTAATGAGGCAATTACGAAAGCTAGTCTCCATCTTATCTGCCTCCACCCTGCAATCGATCGTATCTGCCACAGTTATCTCGAGACTTGATTATGGCAACGCCTTATATCTCGGCCTGCCACAGAAGCTGTTGAGGAAGCTGCAGGTAGTACAGAACGACACTGCAAGCTGATCTACTCCCTGCCCAGAAACTCGCACGCAACTCCTCTGCTTCAGAAGTTGCATTGGCTTCCAGTGAAATTTCGAGTTCAGTTCAAGTGTCTCTGTGTGGCCCATAAAGCACTCTTTGGGAAAGCCCCAGAGTACATTAAGCAACGTTTGAAGAGGTATGTTCCTGGGAGACCTCTGCGCTCAGGAAAAACTTCCAATTTGATTCAACCCAGGTTCAAACTAAAAACCAGAGGAGGCAGGGCCCCATCTGTGCTCCTCCCGCAATTGTGGAATGAGCTCCCGGCCATTCTGAAGGAAGAATCACAGCTACTACCCTTTAGAAAAAAACTGTAAACCATCTATTCAGAAAGGCACTGATTCCAGTTTAGGCGGTGGAACAGCTGAGGGTTTCGGGGTACCAGTGTGTTATGTTCTTCTGTTAAGCGCTTAGAGACCGGCGGTGATAGGCGCTAAATAAACAATCTATAACATAACATAACATAGGGCTCACCAGGGTTCGTGCAGAAACCTGAAGCTCATGGTGATTCATCGAAGAGCCAGGTCTTGAGGCCCCTCAGGAACTTGTAGAGAGATGTTGTCTGGCGCAGGTGGAGAGGGAGGGTGTTCCGTGACTCGGCCGCAGGGAAGGCGAAGGAGCGGCCTCCTGTTCTGGTCTTCTTGATGCACAGCACCATCACAAGGGATAGCAGGGCTGAGCAGAGGGTTCTTTGGGGTGCGTGTAAAGAGAGGCAGTGGTTCATGTAGGCGGGCCGGTATTGTGGAGGGCTTTGTAAGCGTGGGTGAGGAGCTTGAAGGTGATTCTCTTCTCGACGGGAAGCCAGTGTGGTGACTGTAGGTGTTGAGTGATGTGGCTGTGGCGCGGTAGGTTAAGGACTAGTCTGGCAGAGGCATTCTGGATGTTCTAGAGTTTGCAGGTGAGGTTCCTGTTGATTCCGATGTAGAGTGCGTTGCTATTGTCCAGCCTGCTGCTGATGTTAATGTAGATGTTAAAAGAACTTGTTAAGCGCGCTAACACCGATTGGTTTCATGGCGCTCTAGAGAGACAGAGAGCGGGTCCAGAGGGTTTTAGATGTGTTCTTGAGTTAGTGATAAGCTTGTTTATAGAGCCAGGTCTTAAGTGCTCTTCTGAATGTCATGAGGTCCGGACAGGTCCGGCTCTCAAGGGGAAAGGAATTCCACAGACGAGGGGCCAGTGTTGCAAATCGACAGCCACCAGTGCGCTTACGTTTGAAGGAAGGTGTATGTAGAAGGCCAAGATGGGCTGAGCGCAAATTGCGGGAAGGGGTATGCCTCATTATAAGTTTGTCAATGAATTTGGGACTTTTACAGTGAAGGGAATTGAAAATCATGCAGCCTGTTTTGAAGGAGCAACGCTGGGCCATGGGGAGCCAATGGAGTTTCATAAGCAGTGAGGTGGCAGATTGCCATCTAGGTTGGCACAGAATCAGTCTGGCTGCATAGTTTTGCACCATCTGAAGTCGTTTCAGCAAGTAGAGAGGTATGCCCAGGTAGATAGAATTTGCATAGTCCAGGTGGGACAGCACCGAGGCTATCACAACCTGGGTGATGGCCTCCGATGTTAGGAAGCGCCGAACCTTCCTAATTTTCCTAAGTTGGAAAATACACTTGGAGACCACCTGGCCCACTTGATTTTTCAGTGAGAGATCACTATTTAAGGTGACTCCGAGTGTCTTTGCCGAAGAAGAGGGAGATGGAGCTGGGCCCATGTCTAGCGGCCAATAGTGCGGGCCCCAGTATTTGACACTGTCCCCTGTGAGTACCAGCTCAGTCTTACCCGGGTTCAATTTCAGATGATTTTGATACATCTAGGCTTGGATGTACCTCATGGTCGACTGAAAGCTGGAGATGGAGATATCAGAGTTGTCTATCGTAAAAAGCAGTTGCAGGTCATCTGCATAGTTGAAGACCGTCACTTGTCTATCTCCGAGGGCCTGGATTAAGGGAAAAATATAGAGATTGAACAAGTGAGGGGACAGGGAGGAGCCCTGTGGGACGCCACAAGTAATAGTCTGTTTAGGGGCAACCAGATCTCCAAGACAGACTGCTTGAGATCTGTTCTCCAGAAAATATTTCAGCCAGCTGACCGCTGTCCCCTGGACGCCGGCCTGGATGACATGGTCGATCAGAATGGTGTGGTTGACCGTGTCAAATGCGGCCAAAAGATCCAGAAGCACCAGGGCCTGGGGAGAGCGGTTGTCTGTACAGTCACGGAGAGTATCTAGAACCGTGAGTACCACCGCCTCCGTTGAATGGGCGGGCCGGAACACTGCCTGATGGGGCTCGATTTAATTTGATGAGGACTTGAGTGACGGTTTTCCTGTGTTTGAGGGGAATCCAGTTGAAAGTCTTTCGTTGGCAACAGAGGGTGTGGAAACAGGAAGAGGTGATGGCATTGATCTGGCGGTCCATTTTGAGTTCGAAGTTCAGGGTGATTCCAAGGTTGCGGGTGTGGTCCCTGGGTGGGGTTACTGAGGGCAGGGGTCCACCAGGAGTCGTTCCAGGCTTCAGGATGGGGTCCTGTGATGAGTACTTTGGTTTTGTCTGTATTCTGTTGTAGACAGCTGTTCTTCATCCATCTGGCGACCGCTTCCATTCCTTCTTGAAAGTTGTGTTTCAAGATGTTGGGTTTGTTGGTTACGGAGAGGACGATTTGAGTGTCGTCTGTGTACGATATGATGTTGAGTCCATGTGATCTGACAATGGATGCAAGTGGGGCCATGTAGACATTGAACAGAGTGGGGCTGATGGAGGATCCTAAGGGGACTCCGCAGGTGGTCTGTGTGGGTTCCAAGAGGCAAGGGGGGAATTGGACCCACTGTGTTCTGCCAGAGAGGAAAGAACAGATCGAGTTGAGGGCTTTGTTCCCATTGTGGAGTCTGTGGGCGAGGGTGCCGTATGAGACTGTGTCAAAGGCTGCAAGATGTCCAGGAGAATGAGGGCTACAATCTCTCCTCTGTAGAGGAGAGAGCAAATGTTGTCTGTTGCGGCAATGAGGGCGGTTTCGGTGCTGTGGTTCTTCCTGAAGCCTAATTGGAAGTAGTCGAGAATGCTGTTCTCATCGATGAAGGAGGCAAGTTGACTGTCGACAGCTCTTTCAATGACTTTTGCTGGGTATAGAAGTAGGGAGATCGGCCTGAAGGTTTTGAGGCCGGTGGGGTCTGCCGTGGGGTTTTTACAGGAGGGGGTTGACCTCGGCATGTTTCCAGTCATCGGGGAAGGAGGTGGTTGATGATTTTCTGTAGCTCAGGGGCGATGATGTCTGCGGCTCTGTGGTAGATGTGGTGGGAGCAGGGGTCCATGGGGCCCCTGGATGGGTGTTCTTGATGGCCTTTATGAAGTGTTGTGGCCTGTGTTCTCCCCTTTAGTGTGGGAGTGTTCTTGACTGACCACATCACAGGGTGCCCAGCCTGCAACTTCCAGCCCTCCTCCTCGACGCTGGGCAGAATGTTAGCTCAGAATGTCCCTCTAACTTCCTGCTCAGGGATGAACACTCTCTCTGGATTTCTTATTAATGCAAGACCACTTATTTAAAAATAAAATAGAATTCTCTGACTTCATTTCACATCATGAGCCAAACTGGGTGTTTGTTACAGAGACCTGGGGTAAGGACTCTTCAGGCCCCAATCTGGTTGATGCCATTCATCCAGGATACACCATCTCAAGGCTTGATAGAACTGGCAAAATGTGGGGGTTTAGCCATCGTATATAAGGCTTCTTATACCTGTCTAACAGAGCCACTATCTACTCCTACATCTCCCTGTGAAGCATTATTTATCTCTCTAAAAGTGGTTCCTACCAAATCCTTTGCTGGAACCCTGGTTTATTGCCCCCCCCCCCCAGACCTAGGTCCTCTTTTACCATGGAGTTTGCTAACCTTATAGAACCCTATCTTGGAAAATATACCCTTACTTTCCTGGGAGATTTTTATTTTGACAGCGATTCTTGTAAAGTCTTGCAGGTTTTTAAAGACACAATGCTATGCTGTGATTTTGTACATTTAGTAAGGACTGCCACTCATGATGCAGCGGTACAAAAGGGGGTGGTGATGGACGGAGCATCTGAATCAATCAAACGCTCACACCCAGTCAAAAGATCTGGGTTTGATCCATCACCGTTCTTTAGCCCACTCTGCCACCCCAGTTCATACATGGCTATATGCAAATCAGTCTGACCCTGGGGCTCATGGGAACAGTCCAGCCCGAACTGCCAAGCCATGTCTTCCCTGGACCGGAAACAAGCTTCCGAGGACCGGTTTCTGGCATTCCAGCCGTCTTCAGCCCGGCTTGCTTGAATCCAGTGGCAAAGTGAGCAAGGGACTCACATCTGAGCATACCCTGCCACACTTATGGCGGCCAAAAGCGGTACAAAAGGGGGTGGTGATGGACGGAGCATCTGAATCAATCAAACACTCACACCCAGTCAAAAGATCTGGGTTTGTTCCATCACCGTTCTATAGCCCACTCTGCCACCCCAGTTCAGACATGGCCATATGCAAATCAGTCTGACCCTGTACCTCATGGGAACAGTCCAGCCCGAACTGCCAAGCCATGTCTTCCCTGGACCGGAAACAAGCTTCCGAACTGGGGTGGCAGAGTGGGCTAAAGAACGGTGATGGATTAAACCCAGATCTTTTGACTGGGTGTGAGTGTTTAATTGATTCAGATGCTCCGTCCATCACCACCCCCTTTTGTACCACTCATGATGCAGGGCACATTCTCAATGGCATTTTTTCCAATGATTAGCGTCTCAGGGTGGATGCACCGCTTCCTCTCACCTGGTCTGACCATCATGCTGTCCCTTTTTTTCTTTCCTTCCCAGCCACACATGAAACTTCCCCAAGGGACAATAATAAGTTGCTTACAAGAAATTGGAATGGTATAAGCAAGGAATCCTTTCTACAGGCTTTTAATAAATACAATTGGACTGACAGTAATGATAGTGATTTAGCAGCTATGGAGTTTTCAACATGGATTTCATCAGCTATTGACACTCTGGTTCCCCTTAAAGAATCCTATGTACATAGGAAGAGGCCCACCTCTCCCTAGTTCTCAGAGAAGCTGAGAACTCTTAGACAAGCTTTTTGCCACCAAGAACGCATTTGGCGTAAACATTATGACCCGTTTGAAAGAGCTAATCATCAGGCCAAGTTGGTAGAATACAAAGCTGCCATCAAGCTGGAGAAATACTTATACTGTAACCAGAAGGTAGCATCAGTCAAGTCCCCCAGGGATCTGTTTAAATTGATTGATCTTCTATCTATACCTTCTGCCTCCTCTAAAACTGAGAGCTCGCAGGAATTCTGTGATTGTATGTCAAATTTCTTTCACACCAAAATTTCCAAGATCTACGCTTCCCTGGACAGTATTAATTACAAGCCCTCTCTTTATGTCCATAAGACTGAAATCCTATTCCCTGGTCCCTCACAGACCATAAAGAGGGACGTCTGTCTTTATACCTTTTTTCCTATATCCAATGAGCTGACTGAACAGCTTCTTCGAATCATTATTCTCCACGTTACAGCAACCCTTAATCTGGCCATTTCCTCTGGATGTTACCCATAAATCTGGAAAACTGTGATTGTCAAGTCTTTGCTTAATAAATCAAACATGAATCCCTGTGAATTGAAAAAAACTACCAGGCTATTTACTTACTACCTGTTATCACTAAGATCTTGGAGAAACATCTAAATGCTTAGCTGATGACCTACCTGGAACAGCACAATTTGCTGGATTTTTCCCAGTATGGATTTAAGAGTAACCATGGGACCGAGACTGCACTAGTATCTACAGTCAACAAAATCCGTACGATGGTTGATGCCCGGCACACTGAAGTGTTGGTCCGGTTGGACCTATCCACAGATTTTGATACCATCTCTCCTATCAGGATGATTGACCGTCCACAGAAAATTGGGGTCACAGATCTAGCTCTGGCAATTCTATCTGACGGATAGATCGCAGACAGTGGTGGTTCACTTTGTGTGAAGTTCCACAGGGCTCATCTCTTAGCCCCAACCTGTTCAGTATATATGTCTTCCCGCTGGCTAAGTTGGTTATATCTTTTGGGTTACAAGCACTATCCTATGCTGATGAAACACAAATTATTGTGTCTATCACTAAGGATAACGAGGCCTCCGTCACTAACTCTAACTATTGCATGCAGGCTGTGGCCAATTGGATGGTAACGAATTACCTCTGAATGAATGGGGAGAAAACCGAGGTTTTGATCTTTGCTAGTCAACCATATATATGGACCCATTTTTGGTGGCCAGCAATGCTTGGGCAATATGCCAGCCCTGCCGACTTAGCCAAAAATTTTAGTGGCCTAGTTGACAACAATCTGTCTTTTAATCTTCAGGTCAATAAGACAGTATCATCCTGTTTTGGGGTTAATAAGACCTTCAGGAAAGTATTTCCCTGTCTCTCTCTCTCTCTGCACGTACACAAGCGGTCTTGGCATTGATTATGTCCACGATGGGCTATTGCAATGTGTCCTACCTGGACATCAATAAGACAGCCATTGACAAGTTGCAGCTTGTCCAGAATGCTGCAGCAAGATTTGTTTTGGACCTTCGCAAACATCACTCAGTCTCTGATGTTATTCAGAAACTTCATTGGCTACTGGCTGCCGAGCCAATTTTGTTTAAGGCCTATATGTATCTTTTCCAGCGGTATGTTCCCACTAGACAGTTGCTTTCTGCTGGAAAAAAAACTGTTGGTTATTCCTAGGTTTCGCAAGGCTAGATGGGGAGGGAGAGCCTTTGCTGTGGCTGCATCTAAGCTTTGCAATACTCTTCGTCAATCCATCTCCTTTCTGGAAGCTCACCTCTCTTACCGTAAGTGCCTGAAGACCTGGCTTTTTGTCTTGTAAGGTCTTCTTTTCGTTTATAGGGACGATGTTCTATCTCCCTGGTGGACTAACCTCTTCAGTGCCTTGACACCCTTGGGCATTTGTTTGCACTTTATAAGTTGCCCAATCAATCAAGTTTTGCAACACATATGTAGTAAGCTATAAAAAGAGACTGACTCTTCACTGAAAATGAGAATGTTAGATATGCATAGTTCAGTGTGGAGAAGGACTACTCTCTCCACTGATATCTCTCTCTTGGGTGACAGGCGTCCAAAGATGGGTGTTGAATCTCTGCGAACCCTTATTTCTGGGATAATGGGTGTGCATCATAGGGTATGGAGTGAATGTCACCTCTCCATTCACAGCTGCTGTCAGGGTGATACATGTATATAATAGGTGTGAGAAATTTGGTTGTTGGTTGACTGAGGTGTGAGTCCTGGTCAAGCAACAGCCACAATCCCTTGCACTGTGAATCACCAAAAGTTACTAACTTAACCTGGCTTAACCCTTGGTAGATTGGCTTAAAATGTAATGGGGCTTGACTTAGAGGAAATGTGTAATACATTGAAAACACAAGACAAGAACATTCTCAAACCAAATTAGGGAAATAGAGAACATTTTAATAAGGCATTTGACACCAAAATGACAAAATTACAATCTTTGGAACTGGAGTTACAAATTTCTTAAGGTTTTAGTGAAAAAAGCATCAAATAGCACCAACTATGGACCCTTGGTTGCACTGGACCGGGTCAAAGTGACTAGTTCAGGCCAACCGCAATGAAGTGCAGGTCGGCTATAGTCACCAGATTAGTACAGCTGAAAGGTATCCTTCTCAAATCCGGAGCTTCGCTCTGGGGGTCCCCACGAGCAGTCGATGCTGTAGTGTGAAGAGGCGAATGTTGGAGCTTCGCTTTGAAAGGTGGTAAGGTTGCAAAGAGCCCAGTAACTTCCATACAGATCTCTGAGGCAAGACCAAGGGTCAGGAACTCACTTCAGCAGGATCCTCCTGCAGGATATTGGGGAGCCTTTCATGTCCCTGAGGCTCAGATCAGAAGGCCAGCAAACTATCTCTTGAATTCAATCTGGTAGCCTTGGGAGCAGTCCTTTCAGCAGCACAGCAGTCCTTCTTTTTGTCAGAGTATCCACAGGTTTAAAGGTGTACTGAAGAGTGGGTCTGAAGGTCCTTTATACCATGGTGCCCTTCTTCCAGAAGGTGGGAGAAGCTTCATGAAAGGTTCTTTGAAGTGCAAGGAATTTTCTGACTCCCCTGTCCTGGCTCAAAGCTGGCAGTAGTGAAAATGTGAGGTTGATAAGCCCTTTGTTTGGAGAGCATATCCTATCCAGTTGCAAGCGGGGCTGTGCTCAACTCCACCCCACCCACCCTGCCAGCAAGTGCCCCACTGAGGCATACCTAATCCCTCTATTGCATGACTGTGTGGCGACCACTGCGGGGGAGCGCGTGTGAGTCCATAGACCTCGGTCCTTGGAGCTCACTCTCCCCGGCAGCCCCGCTGTGCACTGCTGCACCTTTGAAGCCTGATACTTCATTTTCAGGGTTCGAGTACAGCCTGACTCTGGTTCTCACTCTGTGAGCATTCATGCCTTTGGGTGCTTAATTATTATCTTTTTTTGTGTGCCTGCCCTGCTTGTGTGCTTATATTGCCTTATTGTGCCTGCCGCTGTTTCTTCTCTTGATTGTCATCCCCCTTCTGGTTTCCCACTGCCGCTGACCCGTGACTCCTCCCCCTACCGCCTCGCCTCCCAGCTGCACAACTCTCACCACTCCTCTTCAAATGGCGGCCGTTGCGGGGTCGCACCACTGGCGCGCTGAAGACACGCCTAAGGCAAGTCCGTCTGTGCCCGTCCGCGAACCGACTGTGACCAGCGCCAGGAACCCTGGACTTCCCGACTCAAACGCTATGATTCAACCACCCTCCATGCACTCAACCCCAGAGGACACGCCGTCTGCATAAGATCCTTACCGACCATCACCCATGGGCAATTCTCATGCAGACCCTGCCGCAGATCCTTCCCCATCAACAATGCTCCCACGACTGCCAACGGCACGCCAGATGCACTCACCACCCCCTACCCTGACCTGCATTCTTCTCAAACTGCGATCCCTGCACTGACATGCCGTAGAGATCTGGGACCTGATAGACACCCTCTCACCTGATGTTACGTTCTTCACGGACGCGTGGACAAACGCCACCTCCGAACCCGGCATCGGCACTGATATCCTGTGTTATAGGGAGCGTTTTGGGGTGCAGGGGGGTATTGGGGGCCCCTTCGCCAAATGTTTGAGGGAGCAATTTAGGGGACAAGGCGGCACCTTAACTTGAGGCGGGATGCACAGGAACGCTCACACTAAAATGAGGGAAACAGATGTGTGAGTCATGGAAACTAAGCCAAATGGTTTAAAAGATTTATTTAGAAGGTGCAACTTCAAGAAAAAGGCATTTATAATACAGAATGCAAATATAGTGATCTTGCATTCATAGAGAGTCTTACCAAACAGAAGGCACTTCTATCTAATTCTCAATAGGACTCAGAAGGCATTGAAATTGTTTGAAGAGAGACACTTCAGAAAATGCAACATAAGATATGCAGAGTAAAAACCTCAAAGACACATTTATAAATGCACTATGAAAAACATAATTTAAACCAAGGAAATTGTCCTCAGAATGCAAAACACATTTGATCTAAAATGCTGAGAATACTCACGTTTGAACCTAAAAGAAATCAGCCTTGCAAGTGTAATATAAGCATTAAATTCTCAATGAGAAAACACCAATTTGGAGAACAAAATTGCATACATATCATATACAGCAAATATTTTGCCAAGTTAAATTGTATCTTAAAAACAATAAACAAGAGATCTTCTTGGGGAGCCCCCACGCCCGCCTGCCATCTACCAACAGATGGGTGGGGTAGTCTGACGAGAAGTCTGTGAGGTGTCCTTTTATACTTTTTCATACAGTGAGAAGTGCCTACAGCAACGTCATCTCACGCCAGTCCTACCTTCATCAATTACAACACGGTTTGCAAATTTATCAGAAGTGTTGTGTCTATCCTACTAAATGCAGAACATAGACTAGGTGAAAGGTCATATTCTAAGGCCAAGCATTGCATAGGGCAAGCAGAAAAATATGCAATGGAAGGAATAAAATATATACCAATGTCTTGGTTGCCACATCCATCACCCTGGTCTGAGGCTCTTGTGGTGGGATTTTCTGTGTTCTTATGTTCAGACCCAGTATGTGGTTTGCTATATGTCAACAGGATAGGGAAAGAGACAGTGAACTTTGAGACAGTGAACTTTGCACCAGTGAACTCTGCGCACACGGGTAGGGTGGGGGCTCTTTAGTTTGGACCAGGAGGCCTTGCAGAGAGAAGCTGGCTAAGATTTTGACTCAGACAGGCTCGGAGCCTGCTGTACAGAAACATGGCAGAACTCTGGTCAATATAACAAAAGGACCTACAGAAAGACAGCAGGGCCTACGTAGGAGCTCTTACTGGCTGAGTGACAAGGATTGCCCAGGGCATTTGTTATATAGTAAAACCGGACCCTCTGGTCAATTTAATACAGCCTACGAATTAGGCAAACAGGGCCTATGTAAGGAGTTCATACTTCAGATGTGGGCAGAACGGGCCTGGGGTACCCTATGATAAAAAAAGACCCTGCCTCACCCGGATGGCTACACGATCCAAAGAAAAGACATGACCCACCACCCAGGAGGTAGATTCGCCATCACACACAAGACCCCCCTCAGTGTCTACACATCCAGCATGAGTGACCCCCACTCAAACACAGAACACCTCCACTTCCAGATCCAGACCTGCCTCAGGACTACGCTACAAGGCACCCTCACCTACCGACCGCCTGGACCTCGCACTCACCACGCAACCACCATCACCGAACTCGCCGTACCGCACGCCATCACCGCCATGGACTACATTCTCCTTGGTGACCTGAATTTCTACCTCGACAATGGCAACGACCCCGACTCAAACACTCTCCTCGACAACCTCACCAACCTGGGACTGATACAGCTTGTCAACACACCCACCCACAGAGCGGGTCATACCCTGGACCCCATCTTTGTGGGAGGGATCAACATCCACTTCAGCCGCACTACCCAACCCCCATGGACCAACCACCACTGCGTCCACTTCACCTTCAACACCACCACCATACCCAAACCCACCCACGCCTGCCACAACGGAACTGGAGCAAGGTCATAGAGGAACACCTCAGCACCACCCTCCGTCAAAGCCCCCCATCACCACGAACAACACCAACTCCGCAGCCAAGGAATTTCACCGCTGGATTTCCGACTGCGCCGACAAACTTGCACCCCTCTGACCCCACCCAACAATTCCCTCTAAAAGTTGCCTGGTTCACCGCAGTGTTTTAAGAAGCCATACGCTCCTGCAGATGCCTAGAAAAAGCCTAGCGGAACCAGAAAACCTCAGAATCACGGAACAACCACAATAGCGCCCTGAATGATTACCACCAACGCATAAGAGACACCAAACGGACCTTCATAAGAGACAAAGTCCGGACCAACCTATCCAGCATCAAGGAACTGTTCAACGTCATACAGCAGCTCACCAAACCGACTTGTGAATCCACAAATATCACACCTTCCCAGGAACTCTGCAACAAGCTCAGCTCCTACTTCCATCTGAAGATCAAGGCCCTCTATGACAACTTCAGTGAACCAACGACCAACACCACCCCCTTATCCACCGCCGCTGACAAACCCACCATCAATTCCTGGGAGTCCGCAACCATCAAACTCATCACCTCGACCATGAAAAAACCATCTCAGGAGCCCCAACAGGCCCTTGCCCACCATACATATTCCACAGAGCCTCTGACATCGCACCCGAACTTGGACAAACCATCAACGCCTCCCTCAGGCCAGACAGCTGCCCAGATGACTGGAAACGGGCAAAAGTAAAATCCCTCCTCAAAAAACCTACTGCAGACCTTACGGACCTGAAAAACTACCGGCCAATCTCGCTCCTCCCCTTCGCGGCCAAAGTCACCAAAAGAATCGTAAACACCCAGCTGACTGCCTTCATTGAAGAGTATGCCATCCTGGACGCCTCTCAGTCTGGATTCCGCAGCAACCACAGCACCGAGACCGTACTCCTCGCAGTCACCGACAACATCCGCATGCTACTGGATCAGGGACACACCACTGTCCTCATCCTTCTAGACATCTCCACCGCTTTCGACACCTTCTCACATGGCACACACGCTATCAGACTTCACGGCGTGGGAATAGAGGGAGCTGCCCTTGACCGGAACCGATCTTCCTCTCCTGCAGGACCCAGAGAATCTGACTCCCGCCCTTCCTCTTCAAACCCACAGAAATCAGCTGCAGAGTACCACAGGGATCATCTCTCAGCCCCATGCTCTTCAACATCTACATGGCCCCCCTCGCCACCATTGTCAGACAGCATCGGGTCAACATCGTATCCTACGCCATTGACACCCAACTCATCCTCTCATTCATGAAGAATCTTGAAGACACCAGACTCTGCTTCCAAGAAGAAATGAAGAATGTGGCAGCCTGGATGAAGGACAACTGCCTGAAGCTAAACTCAGAGAAAACTGAGATCCTCATCCTCGGACCCCGAACGACCGCCTGAGACAACACCTGGTGGCCACCCTGCCCTCAGGAGCCCACCCAACCCCCACAGACCACGCTCAGAACCTCTGCATCATGCTTTACTCCTCCCTTTCCATGAACTGCCAGATCAACGCAGTCGCCTACACCAGCTTCAACTGCCTTCGCATCCTCTGCAAAACCTTCAAATGTATCCCCCCCGACCATCACCCATGTGTAACAAATTGGCAGAGGTTAAAATCCAGGTGTTAATGGTGTACCTTCTGAATTTTATACTGCATGTGGCAAAGCCTTGCCGGTTTTAAGGGTCACTTCAGGCATGTATGACAGAGGTCTTGTTGATAGTCCTTCTGAAAGCAGGTAGTGATCCTGTGAATATAGGCTCTTATCACCCTGTCTCCTTATTTATGCACTAGCTGTACCCGGCCACGCGTTTCTGTGGCTCATCTGGTTAAATGGAGGAGAAAGAAAAAGAGTAAGCGCACGTTCAATATGTTTTGTGACTATTGTCTTTATGCGCCCCTTGTAGTTGTTGCGCAGCAAGCAATTTGATAGGGTCTGCTAGGCCTCTCGATTAAAAACACACGCTTATTGGACACGCGCATATTCAAATCCAATGTTGTGTATATATACACATGCTCTAATATTGCAAAGTGAACCAACTCTCCCCCCCTCCCTCCACCCACTTCCCGGTCTGCCATCCTGACACCAACTGTCCAGCGGACACGCTGGAGACGCTAGGCATTGCAGCAGGCATTGTAGCAGCGCTCTGCTTCATGTTTTAACTCGTTTTCACATTGTGTGTTGTTTTTAAAAACTTTCATTTGCATTTCCAAGTAAAAGCCTACCAGTATCTTTCCTCGCTTGCACCTGGTCGCCGCCCCGTTCCACCACGGCTTGTGCCGATTGTGTGGAAGGCGTACCTGACCTTTGGCACGGCCCCCGAGGGCGTAACTCTACCGCCAGAGGCGGGACCTGTGCCTTTTTAGGCTCAGACACTATCTCCCGCGCAGCGGACACGCGCGGCGGGCCGCCGAAGGCGAGCCCGTCGCCGCCCGTCCGTGCTGGTCCGTCGCCCGTTGCCACAAGCCCTGGACGCCTGACTAGCGATGGCGCCCTATGCTAGGGCTGAGCTGCTTGCTCTTAGACCTCAGACTGACTGTTTGGCGCATGTGTGTCACCCTGGTTCCCCCACCATACACTGCAACCATTGCGGCTTTAAGGCTTCTGAGGCCTGTTCTTTGCTATCTCTCTCAGCCTCAGCGCCCACTCCTTCCTCTAAACTACATATACTGAGCCTCAATTGCAGGTCCCTGGTAAAGCACCACGAGGACGTCCATGAGCTTCTCTTAGATGAAAGCCCTGACGTTCTGTTTCTGACAGAAACATGGCTGCCTGAGGACTCTGCGGCCGTTTTAGCTCTGGCTCTTCCCCCAGGCTACCTTATATGTGTCCAAAATAGACCCAGTGGTAGAGGTGGTGGATTAGGGGTGATCTACAAGTCCAAATACATTTGCACCCTCAAGGCCATGAGCATAGTCAGTAGCGAATGTGCGCTATTTAAGTTAAAGGTATCTGACACCTTCACCCTCACAGGGCCCCTCATATACCACCCCCCAGGATTAGCGAGTGCATTCCAAGAGTCGCTATTATCAACCATGTCATTACTAGCGCTTCAATCAGCCAATTTTAGTGTTTTTGGTGATTTCAATCTTCACCTCGAACGGCAAGACTTCCCCACTATATCGAAGTTTCTTGGTGACTTGGAAGCGTGCCAGCTTCATCAACTAATTGCAGGACCTTCTCATCAGGCAGGTCATCTCCTCGATCCAGTTTTTACTAACATAGAGGATGTTGCAGCTGAATCCCCCAGTCCCCTTAGCTGGACTGACCACTTTCTGGTCTCGGTTTCAGTTAAGATCCCAGCTATTGGTAGGGAGTCTCCTCCTCCCTCCCTACGAAGGCGCCCATGGAACAGTCTAGATAAAGCCCAGTTTGAAGCCAGGCTTAACCACTCCCGCCCGATCTGGTCGAATAACATGGAAGAAGCAGACTTTGCTTATAGAGAGTGGATAAATAATTCTTTAGATCATTTTATTCCTATGAAACGCTCAAGACCTAGATGAGATCAGTCCCACCTCTGGTACTCTTGCTGAAACAAAAAAACATTGCAAGCTGCTAGAGCGCATCTGGAGACGATCCTATGACCCCCTGGCCAAAATTAAGTTTAGGACGGCCTCTAAAGCTTACCATAAACTTATAAAGAAAACCAAAGCCACCTACTATACAAATCTGATTACCTTGAGCAGTAATCGCTCCAAAACGATCTTTTCCTTGGTGAAAGATATGACCAAAGCCCCGGTAGGCACAGGCAACCTGATAGCGTCAGATGCACAGTGTGAAGAACTATCGCGTTTCTGTATAAATAAAGTCAAAGGGATATACGACTTACTACAACTGGATAACTCACCAGGGCTCCCCGATCCTGCTAGAGACAGTCTTGATCCTCCTTACTCCCTCCTGTCCCTCCCTCCCATAGAACCGCAAGGGATGGAACACTTAGCCCTCAGAGTTAAGTCAGGATCCCTGGACGATCCTATCAAACCGGAGCTGTTTAGATCACTTCATGACTCTGTCCTGCTGGAAGTGCGAGAGCTGATTAATCGATCTTTACAGCAAGCCGCCGTCCCTAAATCCTGGAAACATGCCAAAGTACTACCCCTTTTGAAAAAACCTACTCTGGATCCTGCAAGGCCAGACAGCTTCCGACCTATTTCGCTGCTTCCATATCTTGCGAAAGTGGCGGAAGCTCATGTAAATTCCATTCTGACTGCCTACTTGGAGTTCAATGTACTTGATGAGTCCCAGAATGGCTTCCGTGCCAACCATAGCACGAAGTCTGCCCTGATAACAGTTACAGAACATCTAAGGGCCTCCCTGGACATGGGTGCAACCTCTATCCTGGTTCTGCTGGATTTGAGTGCGGCCTTTGACACGATCTCCCACAAGATACTTCTGGAGAGATTGTGGGAGATCGGAGTCAGGGAAACGGCCCTGGATTGGTTTGCGTCATTTCTATCTGACCGCTCCTTCCAGGTGCACGCCCCGCCATACTCATCCAGCAGGCTCCCTCTTGAATGTGGGGTGCCTCAGGGGTCTGCGCTCAGTCCTACATTGTTCAATGTGTACGTCCGCCCCCTGGCCGTGATGGCTCGGGAACGTAAGATCCAGTTAACATCATATGCGGACGACACACAACTTATTTTCAACTTTGCCAATAACAATGTAGGGGACCAAACTAAATTCCAAGAAGACATTCTGGCGATTTCAAGGTGGCTATCTAACAACTGTCTGCAGTTAAATGCCTCCAAAACAGAGGTACTCCTGATTGGCAATGGCACGCAGACTTGGGACGAGCGCTGGTGGCCTTCGGCGCTGGGACCAGCACCGATACCCAAGGAGTCAGTAAAAAATTTGGGGGTATTACTTGACAATTCACTCAACTTGGAGTCTCATGCCAAAAAAGTGGCAGGTACCTGCTATGGTCGGCTCCGCTCTCTCAAACCCATATTGGGTTTTTTTGAGCCTCCTATTCGCCAGATCATAGTCCAGGCATCAGTTCTATCTCACCTGGACTACTGTAATGCCCTCATGCTAGGCTCCAACATGACTACAATAAACAGGCTGCAAAGAGCACAGAACGCTGCCGCCCGCGTTCTATTTGCCCTTCCCAAAACCTGCCACACGTCCCCATTCTTAAACGACTACACTGGCTCCCAATACAACAGCGTATTCAATTTAAAACCCTTTGCCTTACCCACAAAATCCTGTATTAAGCTGGCCCCCAAACTCTGCAGGGACTGTGCTCTTTCTATACTCCCACGCGCGCACTTCATTCAGCGGACCTTTCCCTAGCTTGTACAGTCTGGATTCGGAGGAGTAGAGCTGGCGGCCGCTCCTTCAGGTATTTGGCCCCCAAGCTTTGGAATTCCATTCCTTCTAAAGCTCGGGCCACTTCAAATCACCTGCAATTCTGAAAACGTATAAAAACTTGGCTGTTTGCATCCATCTAGCACTTCCTTTGCTGTACTAGCCTCTGGTATGTCCGTAAGCGCTGGGACGCCCCGTCGCTGGGGTAGCCATGCGCTATTCAACATTTCATAACATAACATAACATCCTAATATATGTAGACTATTGTGTCTATGCATCCCTTCTTAATGTTGCAAAGTGAACCAACTCCTCCCCCCTCCCTCCACCCACTTCCTGGTCTGCGCTAATGTTGCAAACTGAACCAACTCCTCCCCTCTGCCTCCACCCACTTCCCGGTCTGCCATCCTGACACCAACTGCCCATCCTAATATATGTAGACTATTGTCTCTATGCGTCCCTTCTTAATGTTGCAAAGTGAACCAATTCCTCCCCCTCCCTCCACCCACTTCCCGGTCTGTGCTAATATTGTAAAGTGAACCAACTACTCTCCCCTCCCTCCACCTACTTCTCGGTCTGCCATCCTGACACCAACTGTCCATCCTAATATATGTAGACAATTGTCCCTATGCGTCCCTTCTAAATAATGTAAAGTGAACCAACTCCTCCACTCACTTCCCGGTCTGCCATCCTGACACCAACTGTCCATCCAAATGTATGTAGACTATTCTCTCTATGCGTCCATTGCAGTTTTTGCACAGCAACCAAATCGGTAGGGTCTGTTCCTCCTTTCTATTAAAAACATGCGCGTACTAGACACGCACGTATTGGAATCCAATGTTGTGTATATATAAACACGCGCTTAATCGAATCCAACGTTGTGTCAAAATTTCAAATCAATCGGTGAAGAAGTTTCAGAGATTTGAAATGAAATGAAATGAAATTAGATTTGTAAAGCGCATGGCTGCCCAAAACCGTCCCAGCGCTGAAGAACAGAGCAGACTGAGGGGGGCACCGTTAATCAGGGATCAATGGGAAAAAGAAATGTTTTAAGAAGCTTCCGAAACTTCAAATAGCTGTGTTCAGTTCGAATCCTGCCGGGAAGAGCATTCCACAGCATTGCCGCAGTCACAGAAAAACGCGCCTTCCTCACTCTGGGAACCTTGGCCATATTTCCGAGATCAGAACAGAGGGCCCGAGAGGACTTTTAAGGGCAGATCAAACTCCTAAGAATAGGAGGTCCCTTACCCTGGAGTGACTTGTGAGTGATGCAAAGAGATTTAAATTTTATTCTTTCACGTATTGGCAGCCAGTGAAGAGATCTCAGTGCAGGTCTGGCCGAGGATCTTGTTGAAGAGCCGGTAAGCAACCTAGCTGCTGAGTTCTGAACACGTTGGAGGGTGTTGATGGTTGCCTCGGGTGCTGCCAAAAACAGGGCATTGCTGTAGTCCAGTCTAGATAGTATTAACCCCTGGATTAGCAGTTTCCTGGACTGGAACAGGAAGAGTGGAAGAGCCTTCCGCACAGACCGGAGTAGGCCATGGCATACGCCTGCTGTTTTCTTTGCTTGGGTCCTGAAAGTCAGGTCCCGCTCAAACCATACCCCTAAGCTTTTAATTTTGTCTTGCGGTATGGGGAGATCACCCAGACAGGGAGGCCAGATGGACTTGGGTAAAGATGTTAATTGGTGGCCCACGGGCAAAATCTCTGTTTTGGCTCAGTTCAGTTTGAGCCGAGAGCTGGTCATGCATGCGTGTATTCCCAAAAGGAAAGCAAATAGATTTTCCGAGCACCTCTCTTGTTGGGATAGCGAGATGACTAGTTGGGTGTCGTCCACATAGGTAACTATTTTAATCCCAAAAGGAGTAACCACATCCTCCAGTGGGGCCATATATACGTTGAAAAGAGTAGGGTTCAATGAAGAGCCCTGAGGGACTCCACTCTGGAGGGGGGTAGATCTGGAAAGTGCGCTGCCTTCCTAGATCTGAAAGGTTCGGTTACTCAAAAAAGATGTGAGCTATTGCAAGGCCATGCCCGAAACTCCCAGTCTAGCGAGGCGTTGAATTAAGATTCCATGATCCACAGTGTCAAAAGCTGCACTTTGTTCCAGGAGGATCGCGACAGCAGATCCTCCTGAATCCAAGATGCACCTTGCCTCTTCAGCCACCGCTATCAGGGCAGAGTCGGTGCCCTGACCAGGGCGGAAGCCCGCTTGGGAATTACGCAGCAGCTTATTGGTTTCCAAAAAAGAGGAGAGCTGCTGATTCACCATTTTCTACGCAATTTTGCTTAGGCCTGGTAGCAGCGATATTGGGCGGAAGTTGGCCATGTCAGATGGATCCAGCCCTGGTTTTTTTAGGAGGGCCTTTACCATGGCCTGCTTCCAGCTGGGGGGAACAACACCACGGGTGAGGGAGGCATTTAAAAGTTCAGTTGCTAAGGGGGCAATGGTATCTGAAATCCGCATAAGAATATACATAGGCGCGGGATCAGACGGGAAGCCACTTTTCAAGGAGGAGAAAACTTTACAAAAATCTTCCCTGGATACACAGGTAAAAGAATCCAGAGAAGGGCCAGAGGTAGGGGCAAAATGGTCTTCAGAATCAGGAATTGGCACACTATATGGTAGACTTTCTAGAATATTTTGGATTTTAGTATCAAAAAAGTTCGCTAATTGGTTACATCTTACTTCTGAGCCCTCCTGCATAATAGGGGGGGAGGGTGCCTTAAGGAGTTCTTTTACTATCTTAAAAGTTTCCCTAGACGAGTTGGAAGACGTTTTAATTTTCTCTTCGAAAAAGGCCGCCTGGGCTTTTTTCAGGGAGACTTTATAAAGCCTCATAGCAGATCGATATGCCGTTTTATTGTTAGAGGCCCAATCTTTTTGCCACGTGCGTTCCAGCTTTTTGCATGCTTTTCTAAGATCTCTGAGTTCTAACAGTACAGAGGGCTGTCTAGGAACAGTAAAGAGTGCAGTGCAGGGACAGTGCAGTGGGCTGTCTAGGAACAGTAAAGAGTGCCGTGCAGGGACAGTGCAGAGGGCCATTCAGGAACAGTACAGAGGGCCGTGCAGGAACAGTACAGCGTGCCGTGCAGGAACAGTACAGAGGGCCGTGTAGGAACAGTACAGAGTGCCGTGCAGGGACAGTGCAGAGGGCCGTTCAGGAACAGTAAAGAGGGCCGTTCAGGAACAGCACAGAGGGCTGTTTAGGAACATTAAATAGTGCTGTGCAGGGACAGTGCAGAGGGCCGTTCAGGAACAGTACAGAGTGCTGTGCAGGGACAGTGCAGAGGGCCGTTCAGGAACAGTACAGAGGGCAGTCTAGTAACAGTAAAGAGTGCCGTGCAGGGACAGTACAGAGGGCTGTTCAGGAACAGTACAGAGGGCTGTCTAGGAACAGTAAAGAGTGCCGTGCAGGGATAGTGGAGAGGGCCATTCAGGAACAGTACAGAGGCTGTCTAGGAACAGTAAAAAGTGCCATGCAGGGACAGTACAGAGGGCCGTTCAGGAACACTTAAGAGTGCCGTGCAGGGACAGTGCAGAGGGCCGTTCAGGAACAGTAAAGAGTGCCGTGCAGGGACAGTACAGAGGGCCGTTCAGGAACAGTA
Organism: Lissotriton helveticus; assembly: GCF_964261635.1. Taxonomy (NCBI): domain Eukaryota; kingdom Metazoa; phylum Chordata; class Amphibia; order Caudata; family Salamandridae; genus Lissotriton; species Lissotriton helveticus. The sequence goes on along the minus strand of NC_136061.1, from coordinate 2,893,490 downwards.
CAGAGGGCCGTTCAGGAACAGTAAAGAGTGCCGTGCAGGGACAGTACAGAGGGACGTTCAGGAACAGTACAGAGGGCCGTTCAGGAACAGTAAAGAGTCCCGTGCAGGGACAGTACAGAGGACGGTTCAGGAACAGTACAGAGGGCTGTCTAGGAACAGTAAAGAGTGCCGTGCAGGGACAGTGCAGAGGGCCGTTCAGGAACAGTGCAGAGGGCTGTCTAGGAACAGTAAAGAGTGTCGTGCAGCAACAGTGCAGAGGGTTGTGCAGGAACAGTAAAAAGGGCCATACTGGAACATTGCAGAGTGCAGTAGGGGAACAACCGAGTGTGCTAAACAGGAAGAACAGATTGATGTGACAGGGACAGCACAGAGTGCCGTAGCAGTATAGAGTGCAGTGTAGGAACACTACAGAGAGCTGTGCAGGAACAGTGCAGAGGGATGTGCAGGAACAGTAGAGTGTTGTGCAGGATACGTACAAAGGTTTGTGCATGAAAAGTATAAGAATGTTGCAGAGGAACAGTACCAAAGGTTGTGCAAGAACAGAACAGAGGACTGTGCAGGAACAGTACTAACGTTTGTGCACAAACATTAAAGAGTGCTGTGAATGTAAATGTGTAAATGTGCTGGATTTGTAAAGCGCACGGCTGCCCGTGAGCATCCCGGCGCTTGCTTAGGGAACCCGTCCTGTTATTCCCCTGTGAGAAACCCCGGCAGGGTGTCCACAAGGTGAAAGCCAGGCATCCCGCCGCGAGGGGCCGTAGTGGAGATTAAGCAAGCTATTGCCTAGAGTCGCAGAGTGTGACCCCGTGAGTTGAGTAGGCACCAGAGCGAGAATTGTCGAGTCCGTGGAATTTTTTTTTTTTATTTTGAGCCCGAGACCCGCCGAGGCGGGGAATCGAACCCTGGTCCACGGTCGATCTCAGCTTCCGGGTCTGCCGCCTCTAACCACTGAGCCACGCTTCTCCTCTACATCGCTGTGCAGGAACAATACAGAGGGCTGTGCAGAAACATTACAGAGCGCTGTGAAGGAACAGCATAGAGAGCTGTGTAGGGACAGTAAAGAGGGTTGTGCAGGGAGAGTATAGAGAGCTGTGAAGGAACATTACAGAGGGCTGTACAGGAAGAGTAGAGGGCTGTGTAGGAACATTCATTACAGAGGACTGTGCAGGAACTGTACAGAAGGCTGTGTAGGAACAGTACAGAGGACTGTGCAGGAACTGTACAGAAGGCTGTGTAGGAACAGTACAGAGGACTGTGCAGGAACAGGACAAAGTGCTATGCAGAAACAGTAAAGAGGACTGTGCAGCAGCAGCACAGTTTTGTGCAGAAACAGTGCAAAGGGCTGTGCAGAAACATTACAGAGGTCTGTGCAGGTAAAGTACAGAATGCTGTACAGGAACAGTTCAGCGGGCTGAGCAGGAACAGTACAAAAGGCTGTGCAGGAACAGTACAGAGTAATGTGCAGGAACAGGACTGAGGGTTTTGCAGAAAAGGTACATGATTATGTGGAAGTACAGTAGAGAGTGTTGTACAGTATCAGTACAGAGTGCTGTGCAGGAACAGGACAGAGTGCCATGCAGAAGAAGTACAGAGGACTGTGCAGGAACAGTACAGAGTGCTGTAGGGGGAAAACCCAGAGTGGTATGCAGGAAAAATACAGATTGATGTGACAGGGACAATACAGAGTGATGTGACAGGGACAATACAGAGTGATGTGACAAGGACAATACAGAGTGATGTGACAGGGACAATACAGAGTGATGTGACAGGGACAATACAGAGTGATGTGACAGGGACAATACAGAGTGATGTGACAGGGACAATACAGAGTGATGTGACAGGGACAATACAGAGTGATGTGACAGGGACAATACAGAGTGATGTCACAGGGACAATACAGAGTGATGTCACAGGGACAATACAGAGTGATGTGGTGGTATAGAGTGCTGTGTAGGAAGAGTACTGAGGGCTGTGCAGAAACAGTACAGAGCGCTGTGAAGGAACAGCATAGCGAGAGCTGTGTAGGGACAGTACAGAGGGTTGTACAGGAAGAGTAGAGGGCTGTGCAGGAACAGTACAAGGTCTGCACAGGAACAATACTGAGTGTTGTCCAGGTTCGTTATGGATGTCTGGGAGGCGTTGCAGGAGCAGTATAGAGTGCTGTGCCAGAACAGTACAGAGGTATGTGCAGGTACATTACAGAGTGTTGTGCAGGAACACTACAGCGTGATGTACAGGAACAGTACAGAAGGCTGTGCAGGGACAGTACAGAGGACTGTGCAGGAACAGTACTGAGGGCTGTACAGCTACAGTACAGAAGGTTGTGTAGAAACATTACAGAGGGCTGTGAAGGAACAGTACAGCGGTCTGTGCAGGAACAGTACAGAGGGTTGTGCAAGAACAGTACAGATGGCTGTGCACTTATCAAAAGTCATTGATTGACGAGCAAGGACGGACTCGCCTCCTGCAGGAGCACCCTAACGAACAGATATTTATGTTGAAAACTTCACCTATTTTTTTCCAGCTGTGCACCTCCTCAGTTTCTTTTTGTCAGTACCTTACCGCCCAAGAGGAAGGTAGCACGCATATTTCATAATGCAATTTGATGAAATCACTAAATCCACTGAAGCCAGAGCTAAAACACTCGCCTACAGCGATGAAGAAACAGCATGCATTTATGCATTAATTAATGAGGATATAGCCCATGAATCTCCTGGCCGCACAAAAGAACAATGCATCAGACAGTTATTATATCTATCGAAACGTGAAATCAATCATAAACTACACGCCAACACGCTCATCAAATATCATAGAGCCTTACGAATTCCCTGAGGATTAAGGATAGCGCTGAAACCTTCTTTGTGTAAAAACTCTAGGACATTTCAAGAAACATGGAATGCTTTCCTCAACAAATGTAGCCTGGATCTAATTCTATTGATGGTAGAAGAATTATCACACTTACTCTTGGATCTTCACAATGAAATTAAAGAAATTAAAAAAGAGCTAGCTGACGCAGTCCCATCTGATGATTGGTCACTAACCTTAGATGACATCAAAATACAACTTGATAAACATACAAGAGAAATCAACGAAAGGAAAATTAGAAAGTTCACAAGAGACACCCTGGACTACAAGCTAGGGGAGGTCTACACTTGGGCAGAGGTGTACGCCCAAAGAAGAAGAAATAAGCCATATAGTCAGCAAACTGACACATCTTCTACTCGCTTATATAAAAAAACTGGCACATTCAATCCATCAACCGTCAGATCTAAAGAGTCAACTGAAGAGACCGATAAACCTAACGAACTAAGATAGCTCATCGAACTCAGGACCTTTTTTAGAGCAAGGCCCAGACGACAGAGGAGACCCCGGAGGGGTAAAAGAAAAAGACAGAACACACCCGAACACACGAAGCACTATTCAAAAGAAGGTCAGCAAAAAATAAAACACCTAGGGCCCGATGTAGGTCGGTCGGTAACGGCCGAAAATCGGTATTTTCGGCCGTTACCGATCGGTATCGAGCCATCGGGATGTAGCAGTCCGAAAACCGCCCAAATCGGTGATAATACCGAAACGGAAAAGTTATCGAATCGTTAGAATACCGAATCGGAAAATACACAGAATCGGTAAATTTACCGATTCGTCTACAAACCGAATCGGTAAAAATAGGGATTCGTAAAAATCACCGATTCGGTAGAATACCGAATCGGAAAAAACACAGAATCGGAAAAAAATACCGATTCATCAACAAACCGAATCGTTAAAAATACCGAATCGGTAAAGTCAGCGATTCGGTAAAATTACCGATTCGGTGTAAATCCGATTCTGTCTGAAAAACTGAAGATTGAGATGTAGGAAAGCTCTGAAATACCGAATTAGCTTCAAATTCGGTATTTAAGAGTCTGTAGTTACCATAGATTGGAATCAGGTGGTAACCAGGTGCAACCTATAAAAATGGACCCAAAATGCAATTCTTCTTGCACCATGGCGGCATTTTATGTCATTGCAAGACGGCTACGGCTACAGCAGGAAGGAGAGAGGGAATGGCTGAGACAGGAGCAGGTGTATAGACAGCGGATCACCCTGTTCATGCTGACAGATGCAGAGATCCTACAGAGGTACAGGCTGGACCCAGAGACCATCTTAGAGCTCATTAGGGACCTCAAACCCCTGTTGCAGCACACCACCCCAAGGGCACACGCAATCCCAGTGAACGTGCAGGTGCTATGCAGCCTACACCTGCTTGCGTCTGGCAGCTATCGAAGTGTAGTTGCTGTGGCAGGAGGGGTGACCCAGAGCTGCCTGTCAAGGTTCTTCCACAAGTTTCTTGACGCCACGATACAAAGGATGGACCAATACATTTCCTTCCCTGCAACCCATGCAGAACTGGTACAGACAAAAGCAGACTTCTACCAGATGGCAAGATTCCCCCACATCATTGGCTGCATAGATGGCACACACATTCCGATTTGCCCCCCTGCTGACACGGAATACGTATACCGCAATCGGAAGTCACGGCACACCATAAATGTGCAGGTGATTTGTAATGCTAAGTGCGTCATCACAGACCTGGTTGCAAAATTCCAAGGGAGTACCCACGACTCCTACGTCTTCCAAAGCAGCGGCATCCATGCACGGCTGACGGCAGGGGAATTTGGTGAAGGATACCTCCTAGGTGAGACACATTGTCAGACCCCCATAACAAAAATAGCAGTGTGAAGTACATGTATGCATGTGAGTAATGTTACCCCTTTTCCTTCTAGGCGACAGTGCATATGCCCTCCGCTCATTCATTCCCACCCCCTACCTCAACCCCTCAACACCCAGCCAAAGGAGGTATAACCGTGCGCACAAAGGCACAAGGAATGTAGTAGAACGGACCTTCGGCATCTGGAAAAGCAGGTTCAGATGCTTGCACAAGAGGGGAGGTGCAAGGCAATATACCCCCATCACCTGCTGCAAGATGATTGCTGTCTGTGCAATGTTGCACAACCTTGCGGTCAAGAAGCGCACAGAGGTAGAGTTGTCTGACTACGAGGACCCTGACGATGACATTGCTGTGCCACAAACACAACCTGCTGGAGTGTCTACACCAAGTGATGGCAGGTTCAGACGTGAGGAGATAACAGACAACTATTTCTGAGTGAGTACAGATGCACAGACACATAATGGATGTGAAGAAATGAAACTTTTAAAATGTTGGTACAACGTTACAGCACTGATGTGCAACAAATGAAATGATTAACTACAATTTGGGGACAGGAAATGGGCCGGGTTGCCTCACCCACACTGGCAGTGTCATTTCCTGCTGCGCTTTACAGACCCACTGGGATGGGGCTCCCCCCTTCTGCATGTCCGGCTGACTCTGCGGAGCGCCTGGAGCTCCGGCGCGGCTCGGACACTGCGCTGGCCGGACTGCTGCGGCTGCTGCTGTCCCCAGCCTCGGCCACGTCCAGGGCAGGATTCACCACTGCGTTGGATATGATGAGTGTCTCCATGGCACTGGCGATGCGGGCCATGCCCCTGGTCACCTCCGCAGTGTTTTGAGTGAGGCACTGTTCCATATTTTCCCCTCGGCGGCATAGCAGGGCTGTTGCTGCGGCAAGCCGGTTAATTGCCCGGTTTTGTACACGGGCATCCCTGCGCCTTGTGTGCTCATTCTGTTCCATCTTGGAACACAGCTGTGTTATGGCAGTTGTAATGCGACCCATTCCTGTAGCAATTTCCCGGTTACTTGCCACAAACTCAGCAAAGCCCTTTGTCATTTCCACCATCTGCAGGTTATGTTCACACAATTGCCGGTGGCAAGCGAGGATGGACTTGGCCTGCATCCGCTGGATTCGCACCATGCTCCCCTCAAGCCCTTGGAAGACGGTGCCCTCCCGTGATGGAATTGCACTGCTGGAAGTGCGTGGCCGGCGGCGATTGGTGCTGGTCTGCTGGGTGGCCTGCTGTGCCACAGGTGTCACAGGTGTGGGTGCTGGTGCCTGACCCGCAGCTCCCTCCATGATGGTCAATGGGGCCACAATACTCCTCCTGGCTGGAGATGTGGCAGGTGCTGGCTGGGACCGTGTGGGTGAGTTCTCTGGTGAGAACTGCAATGGTGGGGATTGTGACAATTGGGGGGAGTGGGAAATTAAGAGGGCATGTCCTGAGTCATCCTCATTGGCCATGGCACTGCTGTCCTCCACTTCCTGCGAGGCATCCATGCTGCTTGGCCCTGCCACCGCACTGTCCGCTGTTGCTGGAGCTGACACTTGTGCAGCTGCTGCTCCACTACCTGATGGCGCCCCTAGGAATAAAGTAGCAGTAGTGGAGAAGCGTGGCTCAGTGGTTAGAGGCGGCAGACCCGGAAGCTGAGATCAGCCGTGGACCAGGGTTCGATTCCCCACCTCGGCGGGTCTTGGGCTCAAAAATTCCACGGACTCGACAATTCTCGCTCCGGTGCCTACTCGACTCACGGGGTCACACTCTGCGACTCTGGGCAATAGCTTGCTTAATCTCCACTACGGCCCCTCGCGGCGGGATGCCTGGCTTTCACCTTGTGAATACCCTGCCGGGGTATCTCACAGGGGAATACCAGGACGGGTTCCCTAAGCAAGCGCCTTGAGACCCCTGGGTGATTAGTGCGCTATATAAATCGAAACACACACACACACACACACACACACATTTGTCAACTGAGCGAAAATGTCTTACTGTCACTACAATAAATGCATTGCACATGTCATTTTCATTACTCTGATTCTTTCTTAAAGTGCATTGCAGTTTAATGTGCACTGTAAATTGTTCCTACATTAGCTGTCTACATTTCCCATCATGCATTGCTCATGTATTTTGCTACCAGTACTGGACTGGGGTTTGGCTGTACATTGGGGCCAATGGGGAGGTGTCTGGTAGGGTGTGTCATGCTGTGCATGCTTCTTACCTTTTGCTTTAGCTCTGGCTGAGCTGTCCATGTCCCCAACTCCAACCACACTCTCCGTCTCAATCGTTGTGGGCACCAGTTCCTCCAGTTCAGTGAGGGGGGGCGCGGGGTTCCTGCCTCCACCGGTCAGTCCTGCCTGCTTGTGGAGCTCCGCCAATTTCCTCTTGGTGAGGCTCCGGATATCATAAAACCTGTTCTTGAGGTCATCCATGCTCCTGGGGGTCACACCAACAGCATTGACCCTCTCACTGATGGCACTCCACAGTTTCCTCTTTGTAGACTCAGGGACTGTGAGGGACAGCCTCCCATACAGCTGCCTGTGGACCCTCGCCACCTCCTCCACCAGTACTTGCAGCTCCATGCTGCTGAACTTGACCTTGCGCTTTCTCTCAGCCTTCTGGCTCTCAGAGCTGCTTGCCATTTCCACTGTGTTCACAGATCTCCAAACACTCTCTCTGCTGCTCACTCTCACTGCTCAGCTCTGGCTGCCTCTCCAGAAAGTTCTGATGAGTTTTACCTGCCTGGGTTGCCACTCCCTGCTAGGGTGGGGGAGGGTGCTTCCACCTCATTGGCTGCTTTCATTAGTTTCACTTTTACTTGCTTGCCGATTCCGTGTTTACCGAATCGGTATTTACCGAATCGGTATTTATACCGATTCGGGAAATACCGATTCGGTAAATACCGATTCGGTTTTGCCAATGCATTCCTATGGGCCTTTTGGGCCATACGGTTGTATTGCCATTACCGAATCGGTATCTACCAATTCGGTCAATACCGATTCGGTAAGTGTCGAAACACGATACCAAATGTTACCGAATCGGTATTTTACCGATTTTTTTTCTCTACATCTCATTTTCCGATTTCAGAATACCGATTCGGTAAAAATCGGTATTTTAAAATCGGTAAATGACTTTTACCTACATCAGGCCCCTAGTGATCAACTTTCAGATACTGTTTTAAATCCATAGGAAATGAAATTGTTGGAAAAAGGAACATCATCTATTCCCACTGCACAAACCAATTTACTGGAAATGGAAGTCCGCACCTTTAAATTTACCCACAAATTGAGACTACGTCACTTCTTTGATAATGTTTTACCTCCAGCCACATAACAAAAAACTGATCAACTAATGGGCCTACGTCCACATAGCACATATCAGGCACCCTGTAGTCATAAATGTATTGACCTATTTGAGAACCTAGTAAAGCAAGACTTGACAAAAATCAACTATAAACAAAAATTAAGAGAAATTTAACTCAGAAAGATCAAGATACCCTCAAAAGAATCGCTGACAACAAAAACATCAAATGTATAAAGGCAGACAAAGGCGGAGCCCTGGTCGTTTTGAACACAGAAATGTACAACACAAAAATAACAGAACACATTTCAGATGAGAAAATTTACATGAAGCTAGATGGCAATCCCACGAATCAATTTAAAGCTATCCTCACTGATAGAGTAACTAAAGCTAATGAAACAGAAACCATTGATGACAGAGCTAAAAAAATCTTACTTCAACAATACCCCAGAAGCCCATCTATTCACATGACGCCTAAAAATACATAAGAGTATTGAAAATCCACCGTTTAGACCTATAGTATCTACAAGAGGTTCCCTATACGAACCTGTAGGGAAATTTCTAGATAAACACTTACAACCTTTGGTTAACAAAATGAGGAGTTACGTTAAAAATACCACTGATTTTCTAGTCAAATTATCTGAAATCACCACTCATGCTGAAGAACATTTGATTCTATGTACAGCGGATGTGAACTCATTATATACTTCGATTCCCCACACAGGAGGCATTGAAGCCATCGAAAAAGTGATCTTAAATAGTGACATTGAACCTTCCATGCAACAATTTCTTATGGAACTCATTGATTTTCACTTTGTATCATAGTTATTTTGAATATGACAATAGCTGGTATCTGCAGCTGTCCGGCACAACCATGGGGAATTGTGCGACACCCATGTATGCTAATACCTACATGAAAGAATTTGAAGACACTCATATCTATGGAGACATGAATTGGATCAACAACATTAAACTGTATGTTAGAGACATTGATGATTTATTTATTATCTGGAAAGACACCAAAGAAAATTTGCAACAATCTTTAACAACCTTAAATACTATGGATGACAGAATTTAACTCACATGGCAAATAAGTGAAGAATCGATTACATTCCTGGATGTACAAATCACTAGAACACCCACTGGATTTGAAACTGATTTATATCGCAAACAAACTGACCGTAATAACACTCTCCACTATTCAAGTTTTCATCAGGGATCATTAAACGCATCACATCCAATATGAATATTGCCAAACAACGCATCAAAGAAATGGGTTCAAGATTCCGTGAAAGAGGTTATCCTAACACCATAATTGAAGAGGCTGAAACTAGAGTGGCATTAATTTCTAGAGAAGAGGCATTGAAACAAACTACAAAATCCAAAGACACCAGGTTGGTGCTCGTATCTAAGTTTTCTACACTCAGTACTACATACAAAAAAATCATACTGAAACATTGGCCTATTTTGAGTATGGAGCCCGATTTTAACAATCTGTTCAATATCCTATCTTTGCCTATACCCGGAATCCAAACATCGGAGAGATACTAACTAAGGAATCGGTTGAACCATTCGAAGCAAGAGGGACACGTCCCTGCATGAACTGCAATAATTGCAATAATGTCATCAAATGCAATACAATCACACATCCTATGAAAGGTCACGTTATCAAGTTAAAAGTGAATGCGACTTGTGATTCATCGAATTTAATATATTTGATAAAATGCCCATGTGGGAAAATCTACATAGGCAAAACTGAAAGGAAAATTAAAGTCCGTATTAATGAACATAAATCGAACATAAGAACCAGGAATGTCAAATCCAACATTGCGGTACATTTCATGGAAGAAAAACACAACATTGCTCAACTTAAATATATGGTTCTTCTAATCATCCAGAAACATGAAGGAAGAGACAATAATAAACATTTGTTGCAATGTGAAATGACATGGATTTACCAACTTCAGGCTATGAAGCCCTATGGGCTTAATGATAGAATCGAATTTAGCTGTTACCTTTGAATGTAGTTAACCATGAGTTTCATGGCTTACTGATGCTATATTTCTTTTTTGTATGTGGTCCGTTTTTTTACACATCACCAATAGTTGTTCACACTTTATTGTTCACTTTCAAGCACTTTGAACACTGGCTTAGTCCGTCTCAATATGGCTACCTTTGGTATTGGATACTTTTACCTTTACGTAAAGCCCTGAACATTTCACTTCCTTATTTAACCTCTCGCGATAAGTAAACGTAACATCGCGGTTATTGGAATCCACACACGGCCAGACGCGGAAGTTTAGGACCGAAGACATTTTTCACATCTAATATGCAATAAGTCGGCATTGTGCTGCAATGTTTTCCTTTACGAGTCGTAATCCCACTCGTGGGACCGTTAGAGGTTTTACTTAATCTTCTTTTTTTTTTTCTTTTTGTACCCACAGCGTACTTCTTTTCGTAGACCTACAGCGTACTATTCTTGAGCAATCTGGACGCTTACCCACGGGAGTGTTACTCATCGTTTCACGAGTCGGAGTTTAAATGCATGCTTTGCTCACCTATTCACCTATTCACTTTTCACATTTGACCTAATTTGCAAATTAATACACCATCACATTATGAATGGTTGTATATTGTTTTTATCCTGTGATGTGTTTAATAATCAGTAACTCATGTGAAAATAGCTGATAGCTATATCCTTTTGTTTTCAGAGCTCTTGAGAAAGGGCTCGTAAGCCCGAAATGCATCGGAGCAGTTAGAAACATATGTATACATGATGATGAATATATTTGGAATTCAATGAAGAAATGATCAAATTGATACGATATTAAAACATCAAATTTATTGATAATAAATCGTTAAAAAGACATTTTGGGGGGGCGTGGCCAAGATGGCGACGGAGTGACATGTGCCTGAGAGTCCCTGCGGCACCACAAACTACTCTTAGCCTTGTATTGCCTTTCGGGGGGCTTCTCTTCCCCAGCAACCGTGCTATCTAGGTGCCTGAGGCGGCCTGGGGGGTCCCGGGCTTTCGTCCGCCCAGCTGGGGTGGCACTCTCCGAATCAGGGAGTCGCGGAGACAAGGGGCGGACGCCCGGGCCTAGTGGGGGCCGAACGGCCGCGGTACCAGGAAAGAGCGGGGTCTCCCGGCCTGGAGTGGCCTTGACCCGGTACGGGCATATCCGGGAGCGACCTTCCTCGATGCACCAGCGTGGGCCCCAGCCGATCCTGTGAGCCTGTCCTCTGTCCCCTCGTGGCTCCGTGGTGACTCCGGCGGGGAGCCGGCACCCGGGACTGGTAGCACACGCCCGGCCGCTCACACAGGACAGGGCAGGGATTCCCGGCCTCGGAAGGCCTTGCCAGAGAGTGAGCTGCGCCGGGGGGCGCTCTGCTGCGGAGGCTCCGACGGAGGTTCCGGACTGCGGGGTGGGACTGTCTCCGGTCCCCCCGTCACCCCCGAGGCGCCTCCTGAGCCATCCGGCATTGGCGTTTGGGACACGTGAGGCGTTGCTGGCGACTGCTGGAGGAGCGGGTCGAGGCTGCGGCGGAGTGCGCGCTTTGGCTCGGGGCTGTGGGGTCCGGGCGGCCTGGCGCCTGATCGAGTTCCTAGGGCCCCCCTGAGTCCCCTGACCTGCATAACGGCCGTTCTGGGGACACTAGGCAATCCAAGTAGGTGGCCACTGTGACAACCTGAGGCCCGCCCGGACAGCCGCTGGGAAACTCGAAGGTCCCCTGGGGGTGGCCCGTGGATGGATGTGGCCCCGGAGGGCTGGGGCACATCGAGGACCGGGCGCCCTACCAACGGAGCTGCGAGCTGCGGGGGATCCCCTTGATCTAGGTGGGGGCCCCGGGATCAACCTAGGGAGCTGGATCGATCTGCTCACTGTTTGGTGCCATCTTCAGTGCACCGGGCCTGGGTTTGGACCCACCAGCCACAGCTCACGCGACCTGGCGCCATAGAGAACGGGGATTGCGCTGGGAATTCTGATCTGTGCCTTCCCGCCCCCACTCCTGACCCATCGGACCGACAGGGACGTTTTGATCCTGGGCTGCGGGGCACACCGCGATTTGCGAGCTACCCGCATCCCCCGGCGGGGGCTCCAGTGGATGACCAAAGCGCAGGAGACGTGGTTTCACCGCAAAGGACCTAGACCTGCCCCTTATCATTCTTGGACAGTACAAAGGATCTACACCTGCTCCTTGTTCTACTTGGTCAGGAAGGATAGGGCTGCGCCTGGCACACCCGACTTATGGCTACCCCACTGACGCACTATCTGGGGCCTCCGCCCCTATCTAATCACTTGGACTGGCCCGACTGGCTTCGATGGCTGCACTTTGATCAGTGGCAGCTCTGTACTCTGGTGCCATACGTACTCTCAAGGCAGACAAGATTTCACTCTCTTTGGGCCCGAGAACGGATTCACCTGGAGGTCTACCACCACGATATCCGACTGCAGGAACGAGGAGGATACATAGACGCCGAGGTGGAGATCACTCCGGGGCCTACCCCGTGACCCCAGTAAGTTCCATCGCAGGGAGGTGTTTAGGCTTCCTTCCCCTATCCACTTCGGCACCCCGGGGCCACCACCATGACGTCCAGAAACCGTAAGGACAAGCCTGGAAAGGATGGGGTTGGTAGAGGCTCACAGCCGGCGTCGCCCCCTAGCTCTAGCAAGTCGCCCCACACGGAGACGGAGATGCACCCGCTACCAAAGCCTTCATGATCGAGCTCTTCTCAGCTATCAAGGAGGACATCTCCGAACTGCGCTCTCAGCTGGCATCGGACTTGCGAGACGTGAGGAGAGATGTGGACGGTATCGGAGAACGGGTGGCGACCCTAGAGGAGCATGACCTAGGCCTGGCAGGAGATGTGCACCAGCTCCAGCAGGATGTGATTAGACTTACAGAACAGAATCTGGATCTTCAGGCCCATGCCGAGGACCTGGAAAACAGGTCACGTCGCAACAACATTAGAATCCGGGCGGTGCCCTGGGAGGGAGAAGGGGGAGACCTGCAAAGCTACGTGGAAGCCCTCTTTCTCCAGATCCTGGCGGAGGACGACCGTAAGGAGATTGGTATGGAAGGGGTCAACCGGGTTGGTTTGCCATGGGGGGCGAGGTCGCCACCCCCTGACATTTTATTGTGCATCCACGACTTCCAACTAAAGGAACGCATACTCATAAAAGTGAGAGGAATTAACCCCCTGCAATTTCGAGGGCACCACCCTCAGCTGTTTCAAGACCTGGCGGCCTCAACATTGCAGAAGCGACAAGACTTCCATCCAGTAACCACATTCTTACGAGAACAAAATGTGGCCTACTCCTGGGGCCATCCTTTTCGCCTCATCTTTCGTTGGCAAAACCGGCTGGTCCAGATCAGATCGCTGTCGGCTGCCCGGGATCTCCTGGACCTGGATGACACCTCAACGCCCCGCAGGGGAGGCGCCTCCCCGGCGTGGCGTCGATCTCGCTCCCCAGCCTGGCAGAGAGTGGGACGCTCTGCGACGTTGGAGGGTCCGGACCCTTCAGTCCGCCTGCATGAGCGGGGAGCGGCGGTTGCATCAGTAGCATTGGTGACAGAGGCGGCAAGTATGGACTCTTCGTCAGCGGCATGAGACCCCCGAGGTACAGCTTCAAGGTGGCCGGAGGGACACTTCTTACTCAGGTACCACGAGTGATCTCTGCTCTCTCTGGAGAGACACCCCAACCCTAGACTCTGGGAGGGCAATGCCTGGGCTCACGCCCCCCGACCCTTAGGGTCATATCCCATTGCCTCCTATGAGGGCCTATTCAGTGTTGTATTTTACTTTACCTATATTGTCCTGGGTTTTTTAAAGACTTGTCAGGGGAAGGGGAAGGGGGGAAGGGAATGTGGGTGGGCAGTGGTGGTAGCAGGAGAGTATGTCTGCACGATTCATTGTGGAGAACCTGGACTTGGGACGCTGCACTAGGGGCGCTAGAGGGAGGGTTAAGGGTGCTGTTTATCTGTTGCGCGAAGTGGTACTGATGGAGCAAGGATTCGCATATTACGCGACTTGCTTGGATTCATGAACCTCAAATAACTTATAACAATATAATTCAACCTGTTTGTCTTACTAATTTCCCTTTATTCTGACATTTGGGGTGTCCTAGTGACGCTTGCGTATGTGTTTACTAACTCAATAACGTTTGTATCTAAAAATGGCCGCTGCTTGGCGGGTTTCTTTCTGCGCATGCGTTAGTCACACTCACGTGACGTGACGCACTTGCAGTTCTGGTGGGAAACTTTGCGCTTGCGCACTTGCTTTTAAGGTGTCTGTCTGTGTCCTCACATGGTGAAGCTTGCGCAAATGGTTTATGTTGTTGTCTGTGTGCACTAAAACACTCACGCATTAGTATATTACAAGGAAAGGGGTATAGAGTAGCTATTCATGGTATACAGTGTATTCATTTATTTTCTATGTTTTAATTTGTTTTCGCTTACTTTTCATATACCGGGTTTCTGAGGGTCTGCGAGACACGCAGGAATCCATATTGAAGTACCCCACTGCGCATGTCTGTCTTCGGCCGGTGACATTGAACGACTGCCAACCAGAGGTGGCGGCCAAGATGTACCTGGGAAGATGCACCTTCACCCAGCCGAAGCAGCTAACTATCCTGTATTAGCAACAAATGTATTTCTTTCTATTGTATTCTGTAGAATAAATCATGGGAACCCCAAATTCAATAGGCGGTCCCAGAAAATGCAAATGTAGGCTTGTAAAAAGTTAATGTGATTGGTGTGTTGACCTATCCTACTTGGGGACCAATCGAAATTGGGGATTCTGACACTTGCAACGTTTGGGGGGTGGTACACTGACCCGAAAACAGTATAACTAGCCTAGGTTTAGCTAGAGAAATTGTCCGACTTGTCCGAATAGCTGACCTGTCACTGACCCAACGCACTCAATAGGTGACTGATACAGAGGGCTGCGGAGCACTCTGTCCGAAATATCCATAGACTCAAGAGGTTTTACTAAGCCATAAGTGCTGGTGGAGCACTTTGCTGGGGAGTTCGATAACCCAATCGGGGTTCTGGCCGATAGCTGCAGAGAGGGTGGAGCTCAGACGTTGCTTCCAAACTGCGGGTGCTGGTCGTGCCTTGGTGGTCCTGTCCTGATCCTAATCTGGGTTTCCTGTCCTGTCCTGGGGTGTCCATTCTGCACCTGCTGTCCCATTGATGACTGTCCTTCCTTGGGGTTTTTCCTGTCCTTGAGTGATCCGTGGCCAGGGTTGGTCTTCACACCATTCTAGGTAAATATATAGTGCTGAAACTCTATACTGCACCTTCTATTTTCTGTCTTTTGCTTTAATAAAGACACACCTTTGCGTATAATTGATTTTCCATGCTTTCGCAAAGCTACTGAATGAAAGCTCATATGTTATTGCTGTTTTTTTAGCATGTTCCTATGTTACCCTTCCTTTAAGTACAACTCTTCATATCGTTTATGAAATATAGATGTGGTTTATAATCTTCCCTTTTCGAGTGGATTGAAGTAAGGTTCCTAGAACTATAGTGTGTTCCTTTTCTCCACCCTTCCTATAGATGTATAGGATTTTTCCCCAAATTCGTATTCAACTTTGAAGTATTTCCCAGTAGTGAAATTCTAGTTTGTGTCTAAGATGGCCCCTTCTAGAGTTATTTAATCTTACATTTCATCTCTGCAAGTTTGATTAGCATGTTTCTTGTTCTTATCTTTCATTAGACTCATAAATGGTTGCCCTGATATATTTTCTATATGAATATGTGCTCTTTGTTATCTTGATTATTGATTGCTTATTAGTTATAAACTGTATGCTTTCTGAATCTGAATTCTAGATAAAAAACCTTTAAAACTTCCTGAGTTTGTGGTCATTTGCAAATACAAAGAAAGATAAATGTTGGGTTTTTGTTTGTCTGCCTTTCTTTCACAGCTAGCTCCCTGATCCGTTGTGGTCATAGGTACCCGTAACGGTGGATTGGTAAGTCGGGTACAGGTAGAAATAAATAGGAAGGAACCAGGGTTACTGGTAGTAGTGTGCAAGGTCACCTGATTAATGTATATAATAAATTGAGAAGTGTTATGGGCCCGGTACGTGTATGGTGAAATTATTGGCCGGGTGACCTGCGCGCTCTATCAGTACCTCCCAGGGACTGTTCATTCTTGTGTAGCTTATGCTTACGGAGGGGTGATGGAGGGGGATTGGTGGGACGAGCTGGGATGTGGGGTCCCTGCCAGTTTAATGCTGCTGATTGAGCGGGGTGGGGTGCAAAGTACCCGATGCCTATCACCTTGGGAACGTGGAATGTTAAGGGACTGAACTCCCCCCAGAAATGCCAGAAGGTGTGGAAATATGTGCTAGACCATCATTTAGATGTGGTGGGTCTTCAGGAAACCCATCTGGCCCAGAAAGACTAAACCTGCCTCAAGAACAAGCAGTTCCCCCTTATTTATAGATCCTCGGCGTCCACGAAACATAGAGGAGTGGCCCTTTTATTTCACTCAACCCTACACTTCCAACCTATGGGAGTGTGTAGTGATAAGGAAGGCAGATGGCTCATGGTCAAGGGTGGGCTCCTTGGCAGGGCATGCACATTCTTGGTCCTATATGCCTCCAATATGGGTCAAAACAGGTTCCTTCAGGGTCTGCTGCGGGAGGTGGAGGACTTTGTTGAGGGTGCCCTGTTTGTTATGGGGGATTTTAACTTTGGTTGGGATAAGGAACTAGATAGCTCTCATCACCAGAGGTCCGATGCGGGTCTCTTTTCCGAGGACAAACAAAGCACCATAGAGGGCCTAGGACTTATAGACGGGTGGCGCGTTCTTCACCCCCATTCTAAGGATTATACCTTCTTCTCCCATGTCCATCACTCTTACTCTCGACTAGATCATATCTTTTTAAGTCAGTCTCTGAGGGGGGACCACGGTAAGGGCAAAATAATCCCCTTATCTGTCCCAGATCACAGTTTACTTGCGCTTTGCCTAAGTTGGGCGCCTGGAGCGAACGTCCAACGCAAGTGGTATTTCCCGTCCTCACTGACCCGAGACGAACCATCCTGCAAGGAACTGCGTAAGGCCATACGCAATTTTTTTTAATTCAACCTCGAAGATGACACCTCGATTTTTCATCTATGGGACGCCTTCAAGGCAACCATACGGGGCAGCTGCATAGCTCTCAACTCTGCCCTTAATAAGCTAAGGAGGGCGGAGAGGGAGGACCTGGAGAAGGAACTCTCCGAGCTTGAGCTGGCACATAAACAAAACCCCTCGAGGAAAACGTTACGACCACTGACGGCGGTTAGGGCAAACTCAGAGCTCATTACAATAACAGAGCGGAATTCACCTTACTGAAACTGAGGCGCCTCTCCTATTCCCAGGGGAATAAGGTGGGGAAACACTTGGCCCGCCAACTCAGGGACAAGAGGGAGAAGGAATATATAGGGGGTATTCGGGACCCGACGGGCGCCTTGACGCACCAGGACGAAGCCAAGGCTGGCCTCTTCGGTGACTTCTACGCTGCTCTGTACTAGGCGGACACTCTTGACCCCGAGGAACAAAGTGCTTACCTGGGGTCGGCCCGCTCCCCCAGTTTTCCGCGGAGTGGAACGAGCTGCTCACTGCCCCCTTCACCAGGGAGGAGGTGATGGCGGCCATTAAAGCACTGAAGCCCCATAAGGCGCCTGGACCAGACGGCTTCACCGCCCTCTTTTATCAAACCTTCGCTTCGGAGGTGAGTGATTTCTTGGTGCGACTGTTTAATAGCATGGGGGAGATGGGTGTGACATCGGGTTCCATGGCGGAAGCAGTGATATTGGTCATCCCTAAACCTGGGAAAGACCCCTCTCGATGCGCATCGTACAGACCTATAGCCCTGCTTAACATAGACGCCAAGTTGTATTCCTCCAGTCTCGCGAATAGACTCCAGGACCTGATGCCGGCCCTCATCCACCCAGACCAAGCTGGCTTCATTAAAGGGCGCCAGACTCATGATAACAGCAGAAGAGTGATCCACCTCATTGAGAAGGCCAACAGGTTCAAGATTCCGGCGGTCCTGATGGGCCTTGATGCCGAGAAGGCCTTCGACCGAGTGAATTGGAGCTTCCTATTCCAAACCTTAGCGGCATTTGGCTTCTCGGCTAAATTCCTGTCCATGTTGAAAGCGAACTACAGCAGCCCCCAGTCTAGGGTCACGGTTAATGGTCACTTGTCGGCGTTGTTTCCAAACTCACGAGGCACTAGGCAGGGATGCCCTCTTTCTCCCCTACTTTTCACCTTGAGCATAGAACCTTTGGCGCTGGCCATGAGGGAGAATCCGGACATTCGGGGACTACCCTTCACTGGAGAGCAACATAAGATCTCCCTCTTCGTGGACGATGTCCTGCTTTCTCTTCCAGACCCTGCTCACTCTCGCCCCCACGTCCGAGACGCCCTGTCGCACTTTAAGAGGGTGGCAGGTTTTAAGATCAACTACGGTAAGTCCTACATTCTTAACCTCACGCTCACATCAGCCGAGGTGGACCGCCTCCGGCCGCTTTTGCCTCTACCTTGGTCCCTCTCCTCCATATTGTATTTAGGGGTCCTTTTGACCCCCACTATAGGGAAGATCTATTCCGCCAACTTTCCCCCCCTTCTGGCGAGGATTCAGAGCGATCTGGCCCGGTGGAAGCCTATGTTTATATCCTGGCTGGGGTGCATTCACTCGCTCAAGATGTCCCTAATCCCTAAGCTTCAATATCTCTTCCAAGCATTACCTATTGCTCTTGAAGGAGACTTTTTCCGCCGCATTAAATCACTGATGCTCACTTTCATCTAGCAGGGTGGTTATGCGCGATTCTCATTTGCCACCCTCCGGCGCCCGAAGAGGGAAGGAGGGGTGGGGCTCCCTGACATGCACCTATACTACAAGGCGGCGCAACTGCGAGTCCTGGTGGAGTGGACCCAGCCTATGTCCGAGAAACATTGGCTACATATGGACAGGAGTGTGGCGGGGAGAACGATTTGGGACCTGGTGTGGAAGCCCAAGGGAGATAGACCCAGGAACGCTTACATTAGTACGCCCACAGGCACCACCCTGAAAGTCTGGGACTCGGTCTCTGGAGATGAGCGTTGGACAACATTCCCATCCCCTTTTACGCCTATACACTTTAATCCAGCCTTTCCTCCTGCTACACGAGAAGGTCCCTTTGACGCCTGGCGATCCGGGGGCTGCCTCGCTCTTACGCACTTGTTTCATGGCTCCGCCCCACTCACTTTTGACAATTGTATGCGGCATTATGCGGTCCAATGATCGGAGCAATTCCGTCACACCCAGTTGCTCCACTGGGCTCTGTCGCCCTCAGTTAGAGATGCAGCCACCAGGCCACCTACCCCCTTTGAAGCCTTCCTTTCTAAGACCTCTACCATGTGGGGGTCATTTCCTTTATTTACGGACTCCTTCTCTCTACCACTATTTCTCCCAGGCCGCGTTACATGGGTCTCCGGGAGGAGCACTTGGGTCGCAACATCTTGGACGAGGAATGGTCCCATCTGTGGCACGACATAGCAAAACACAACCATTCGATAGAGCTTAGAGAGGCCCATCTTACAACGATGATGGACTGGTATTTATACCCGGCAAAGTTACGAAAGATATTCCCGAATTCCACGGATAGATGCTGGAGGGGCTGCGGCGTACTGGGAGACTTCCGCCACATCTGGTGGGACTGCGCTGTCATCCGTCCCTATTGGGAAGAGATTCTGTCCCATATCAAGGGGATACTGGGCTACCCGATCTCAGACTTGATGGCTCATGTGCTGTTGGGCCTTCGGGACCCGGATCTTGAGCACCAAACTAATGCTGATAAACAGATACTCTGGCTGTGCATAGGGGCGGCCAAATTAACCCTGGCAGGGGCCTGGAAGAAAAAAGAAGCCCCAGCGATTTCCTTATGGCATGCGAGACTGTGGAAGTTGCTAAGTATGGAATGCATGGCTGATATCTTCCGGGGGGATTTTAAAAATGTTACATTCCGCTGGGGCCCCCGGTCCGCTTTCTCTCCAAGGGTTTACCATCTGCAGTCTGTCCGCCCACGATACGTGTCCTTCACTTATTCCAAGTATGAATGATTCCACTCAGATGAATGTGTGAATATGGTTAGGCTACCACCACTGGGGAGGGGGGTGGGGTTTGGGGTGGGGAGGGGGGTGGGGTTAGGGGTGGGGAGGGGGGTGGGGTTAGGGGTGGGGAGGTGGGTGGGGTTAGGGGTGGGGAGGGGGGTGGGGTTAGGGGTGGGGAGGGGGGTGGGGTTAGGGGTGGGGAGGTGGGTGGGGTTAGGGGTGGGGTTAGGGGTGGGGAGGGGGTTTTTTGATTTTCTAGTTTTTCTGTGACACTCGCTACAGTGAGAAGGCTGAGAGATGGACAATCCGATGAGAGGGTAGGCCTGTCCCATTGCTAATTGGCTCTGCGACGACACCCGCTCCGGTTAGTGGCTCCAATATTGTACTGATTCCGCTTCCATGGCTAGGACTACAGTTCTTTTGCTTTCCTGCAGCTTTGGCCTCAATCGAGCCAGATTTCTGTGCTTTTCGTTGACTCCTGCCATCTCACTTGCATGATTTCATATGAGCCCCCTGCGTGGGAAGTTGTGCGGGATTGTCGCATATTTCCTCTGTTTTTCGTTCTACAAACTATTAATAAAAAACAACTTTGACAAAAAAAAGACATTTTGTCATAAGGAGTCTTCTACAGAAGAACCAATGGTGTGCCCGATTCAGGGATGCATTCATATGATATGTTTGCACTTCAAAGTCATAGATTGACGAGCAAGGACGGACTCGCATCCTGCAGGAGCACCCTAACGAACAGATATTTATTTTGAAAACTTCACCTATTTCTTTCCAGCTGTGCACCTCCCCAGTTTCTTTTTGTGCAGGAAGTGTACAGAGTGCAGGAACCACACAGAGTACAGGAATCATACAGAGTGATGTGAAGGAAGAGTACAATGAGCTTTACAGGAACAGTACAGAGTGTTGTGCAAGAACATTAAAGAGGGCTGTGCACAAACAGTACAGTGTGTCGCACAGGAACAGTAGAGAGTGTGGTGGGGGTACAGTACAGAGTGCCGGAATAGTACATAGTGATGTGCAGGTATTGTGCTTTGCAGGGACAGGACACAGTGCTATTCAGGAAGGAGTACAGATTGATGTACATGAATAGTAGAGAGTGCTGCGCAGGAACAGTAGAGAGTGCTGTGCAGGAACAGTAGAGAGTGCTGCGCAGGAACAGTAGAGAGTGCTGCGCAGGAACAGTAGAGAGTGCTGTGCAGGAACAGTAGAGAGTGCTGCAGTAGTACAGTGTGTTGTGCAGAAACAGTACAATGTGCTTTGTAGGAGTAGTACAGAATACTGTGCAGGGAGAGTACACCTTGCTTTTCAGGAACAGTACAGAGTGCTGGAACTGTAGAGAGTGCTGTGCAGAAACATTGTAGATTGCTGTTGTACAGGTAAATGCTTCGCAACAACAGGGCACAGTTAGGGAGAGGAACAGTAGAGAGCGCGGCACAGGCACAGTGCAGAATTCTGTGTCGGAACATTAGAGAGTGCCATGCAGGATCAGTGTTGTGCAGGACACGTGCTGTGCAGGAACAGCATAAAGTGCTGCACAGTTACTGTACAGACTGCTGGGACAGTACAGAGAGCCTGAGTAATACATAGGGCAGGAACCACACAGAATGCCGCAAAGGAACATAATTGAATGTTGTGCAGGAGCAGCACAGAGTGCTAGCACAGCACAGAGTACTGTGCTTGAACATTAGAGAGTTCTGGAACAATATAGAGTGCTGTGCAGAAACAGTACAGAGTATTATTCATGAACAGTGCAGAGCGCTGTACCAGTGGAGATTGCTGTCCAAGTCCTGGGTGCACATACTCGGCTCTAACAGGCAATACATTTTCTAATCGGAAATAAGCCAATTTGATCTCACTTCAAGGGGGAGCACACTTCACAGCTGGTAAGCAGAGGTAAAGTGCACAGACTTCTTAAACCAGCAAAAAATGTAGAGAACAGCAATAGGTGAAAATTTGGGGTGACCATACAGAAAAGGCAGATTTCTTACAATATCTACAGTGCCATTTGTCATGGCAGATGGAAGTCTGGTTCATCACCAACTCCCCAACAATAAATTACCAACAGCTTGGCCCAGGTTGCAAACTTGACCAAGTAACAAGGAAGTTAGGGGATAAGGCGAGATGGTAGTGATAGTAGAATATCAACGAACCTTGCCTAGTGGTCCTCCTTGCTCTCTTGACTTGAAGACTTTAGCACCATCAATCACCCAGCCTAACTGGGTATTGTCTCCAATCCAATGGACATATTGCGGACATTCCTCAACTGGTTCTCCTCCTTTCTAACCAAATCACATACCCTGCTCATCAACTTTGAGATGCCAGAGCCACTCCACATCTCCATAACCCCTTCAGCGTGGTGGTAATTCTCCCGCTGTGCGGGAGAATGGGAGAATGAAAGAGTGGGTGGGATTCTGCACATACCCACCATGAAGCTTGACGGCCGGGGGCCGTCGTGAGCACCGAAGGGTTTAAGATTCAAGGACATGCACGTTCCCCGCGGATTTGTCAATGAAAGGTCTACAAGACCATCAACACCAACAATAACTAATACCTAGTTTAATAAGTAATTCTCTGTGGCCGTGCACAAACCTTCATATACTGGAGATTCTTGAAAAAAGGTACCTCAAAAACACTAAATACTATTTCCCTCATAACATATCTGAGAATGTCAGTTCTATGTCCTACCCGTCACACCACGGGCCACATTATGAAAAGTGCCCAGGGGGCAAAACCAGCATATGCGCCCGCTTTGCACGTTGCTGGGGCCTTTTGGTATTACAGAAAGGGCTGCAGACGCTTGTGAAGTCCTTCCTGTAACACAGATACTGCCGGTGCACATGTGGTGACAGCGTGACTACCAGAGGGTTGTCCCTCATTTGTCTAGAGCATGGCCCCATGCAAAAAAGGAAATCCCTTGGACTTTGGTTTCCAAATACGCGCTGTAGACCCCCCCAGCGAGCACCTTGAACTTCACTGGATGGCCTCAGATTGACCAGGACAGTCAAAGGGGAAGGGGGGACTAACATTACACTCCTGTGGGGCGCCGGAGTTCAACTCACCCCATTGGGCCCTCAGAAGAGAGTCCAGGAGCTGTAAACTCTGCGTCATGGACTCCACAGGTTATAAAGTTAGTGCAGACACTCTTAGACCCAGATCAGCTTCCCCACTCATCGCTGGCCTTCCCTTTTACATCCGTCTCCCTCTTGATTCAATAAAGCTGCCTAGTTGATGGTGCCATATTGAAGTCAGGCATTTGTGCCTGGAGTTCCTGCTCCATCCCAGTGGACCATGCCTGGCACTACCAAACACTCCTTCATTTTTCACCACCTCTGAGATAACTGCTGATCGGCCAAAGCTGTCCTCCAGGTCACCCTCCCGACGCCATTGTGGTCATGCCACCACCCTGGGTGACATGATATCCCCGGGACGAAAGGGTTACGCTCCAGATTTCTCCACTCTGCAAATATTTCCCAGTGGCATCATGAGCCCCCAAACTGCCCTTGCTGATTATGATGCTGAATCTACTGGATTCTGTCAGTTATACTATTGCTTACACACCTGCAAGTAGTAAAATCAGCAGTGTGGAGCTGACCCTTTGCGGATTACATCCACATGGCCATGGCGTTTGGCACCCCCTCCTATTTATATTGTTCAAGCACAGGTACACAAATGCTTCATGCCACTAGAAAGGACAATAACACTCAGGCCGTTCAAACTAACATAACAACTAGAAAACCATTATTAGGAAAAAAGGTACAAGGATGAAAGGGGCTTTTCTTTGTATCTGATGCCCCAGCCATGGAAGACAATGATTGCCCCCAGATGTAGTGGTCTTGGAGTTGGGGATCCTAAAGAAGATCTGAACAAAGACTGCATTTGGGGGCAGAAAGATAGAATTCTATGGTCATGGGTTGGGGGCAGTGAACCACAGCTAGAAATGCTACTCTGCTGGAGTTATGCTCCGCAGTGCTGACCTGCTAACCTGCTGCCCTCTTGCCTGAGAGTGAGAGGGACTTGGCCTGCAATTTTCCAACCCAGAACCCACCCCCCCCACCTGTGGAGTGGCCTTGGTCAAGGAGAGTGCGTATGTCATCCGTGGCTGCGAGTACGGTGGCCTTGGTACTGTGGTTGGCTCAAAATCTGGGTTGGGATGGGTCGAGGCCGGCGTGCCCTTCGATGCAGCACATCCGTTCTCTGTTGACTGTTTTCTTTACCTCTTTAGCAGTGAAGGGGAGGAAGTAGAATGGCCAATAGTTTTTGAGGTCATTTGAGTCAGCAGAGGAAAAGGAGGAATGTAGTACATTGTCCACGTGGTTAACCCCCGCACGAGCAATTTGTGATTACATGGCTTATGGAGTTGTGACGCGGACTTTGGGGCATTGGTTCAGCACGGATGGGAGAGCCTGAGGCAGAGCTGTTGACAGCTAGCAGGTCTGTAGGTTGATGCATTGAGATATTGTGTTAACCCTCTCACTCCTATGCCTCGCCGTGCTAAGCTTTTTTTGGTAGTTTGTGCTTAGGATCCTGTAATAACTTTATGTCTCCATAAGGTATCTATGCAAAATTTGTATTATTTTCTTAAACCAGCATGGTGATTTTTAAAGGTGCCTAGAGTTTGTATATTCCCCTAGAGGAGACCCAGAAATTAGCCTAAATTCAGCTAAACATTGTTTATACTTTTAAAATGGGGAAAAAGTGCTGCAGAAGAAAGCTTCCGTTTTTCCCTCGAAATGGTATCCACAAAGGTTTGTGGTGCTGAGATCACCATCTTCCCAGCTTTCAGTGGCATCTTGCAATAGTTTTTCATTGTGTACCAGGTATATAGCAATTCATTTGGTAAAATACAGAGTATCAGGACACCTATGTATTTCCGAAATGAGAACAAATATAGAGTTAGGAGAAGAAGTTGTTTGCATATCTCCAAAATTGTGGGTACCCATACAAGCATATGAATTGGAGGACATTTTTCAAAGTGATTTGATGTGGAGTGGTGTGGCTCACTGGTTAGAGGCGGCAGACCCGGGAGCAGAAGTCGGCTTGGGACCAGGGTTCAATTCCCGACGCGGCAGGGCCGTGGACCAGGGTCAGCAGACTCGACAATTCTCGCCTCGGTGCCTACTCTAACCTGGGGTCCCACTCGGCAACTCTGGGCATTAGCTTGCCTAATCTCCACAACGGCCCCATCAACGCCGGGGATGCCTGGCTCCACCTTGGGTATTCCCAGTAGGGACCATCCCACAGGGAAAGCCAGGACGGGTTCCCCAGTGGTATACAGCGCCGGGACGCCCCTTTGCTGGGGCAGCTGTGCGCTTTACAAGTGTACGACATTTAACATTTTCAGGCACATGCATCAACTTTTTTTGCGAGCGCATATAGTGCGATTCGCAAAAAACAGCTACATGCACCTGCAAAAAGGGCCACTGCGATACATGAAACTGAAAGCCTCTCGCAATTTAAGAAATCACAATTTATTGCAATTTCCTAAATTGCAATTCCATTTAAGGAATTACAAATTGTGATTCCTTAAATGCAAAGCAATATGAAATCGCATATAGCGATTTTGCTAATAGGGGATACAAATTACAATCAATTTGAACTTGATGGTAATTTGCAAAAACTTTGAAAATGCAGTAAAGAGCATTTTTCAAAGTTGTAGGTTACACACACACATGCCCTTGGGGAATGTGTGTGTGCAACATGTGTGCACAGTTCAATTTCAGGGGTGCAACAGGGTGTCCTTTTGACTCTTTTGCACCCTTGAAATTACATTCGCAATTTGCGAGTACCTATTGATGCCCGCAAATTGTGCATGCAATCTCCTATTCATTCCTTTGGGCCTGTAGGCCCGTAGGAATGAATGGGAAGGCATTCCGTAATTGGGACTGGCAATTATGCGAGTCGCTATTAAGGAATGTTTGGGAATTGGAAATACAGAACCAAACTAAAAGAAGCAACAGCGGGCCCTTGGTGCCGCACCTCACACCAGTTCCAAAAATTATTTCAAAGCACCGTGCAAACAAACCCTACGCCAGCTGATGGATGGCGTATCTGTGCTCCAGATCAAAAAGATTATTGAATAACGTGAGGGGTGCACAGTTTACAAATTCCAAAAAGTCAGAATGAAGTGGTAAAGTCACTTCTTTATTAGAAATGATTATTTTGATCTTTTAAAAACCATGCAGAACAGGATATCAGCCAACGCGTTTCGCTCTCAAACTGAGAGCTTCCTCAGGGCTGAAAACAAAGATAAAATATGACAAGATATAAACAACAAATACAATTGAACCAAATTTGTACAAACAAAAACGATGACACCCAGACCAAAAAATTAACAGTAAACAACATTGTTTTCACAACATAAGTGGGTTTATGGAAAAGTTTAACAAACCAAATGCATGTAGATACACCACATATAAGACATCTTTCGCAATGTACTTCTAATATTGCCACCAAGTATAATATTCAGTTTAAAAAACCAGAGAGAAACATAGAACAAACACAAATATTCAAACACAAATCAAAATAATTAAAAAGAATAATCAAGACACCTTTGAGTTGCCATTTTTCTAACCACTAGCCTGTTTGGACCCCATTTTATAATCCAGCCTTCTGTAAGATGTAAATCATATCTCATTGATCAAGAATCCTTGCAAGGACTCAAAAAAGGGAGTAAAACAGAGATACTAGTAGGGAAAAGGTCAAGAGATATGAGAAAGGGATGACAAAAAAATGGGACAGGAGTCCAAAGACATGTTTGAGGATGAAATCCGTAATGGAGAATGATATGTATAAGAATGTATAAAAGGCATATATGTATATGACATAAATGGTAAAATCCTATACTTTCCTGGTGGTCCAACTAGCAGCAGGAAGAAATAGATTCCCCAAACTGTAATGCTCAATGACATCAATGCTTACCAAAATAACTACAATCGGTCTGATCAAGGTTCACTAGTCCTTAGCGAAAAATGATGATACGGATATTCATTTCAGTAGTAGATCAGGCAGAAAATGAGTCGCAGTAGACGGAATGCTCCTAGTTGGATAGCCATATGAAGAGGAATAAACGATAAAGAAAGAAAAATAGTCAAGAAACCATCGGGCACATGCATCATTGTTAGTTTTTGCGATTCCTTATTTGCAAAAATTAAGGAATCGCAAATAAGGAATCGCAAAAAGCAATGCATCAATTTTTTCGCTATCTTTATGCGAATCGGTAAAATTCGCAATTTTTACCGATTCGCATAGAAATTGCGATTTCTTATGTGCGAATTCGCATTTTGCGAATTCGCAAATAGCGAAAAGACGCACATGATGCATCTCATAGTGATTGCTTCCTTTGAGCCTGCAGAGTAATTACAGCCACCTGCTGCATTTTTTCAAAGGCAGGAGTCTCTTGTGACAGTTGAAGCTGCTTTCTGTCCCTGGAGGAGGCTTTTGCTGAGCTTCTGTTGTGGAAATGGCTTCAGAAAATGTTTTGGAAGACACACAAGCAAGAAAAAGAAAAGTTAAATTTAGTGATAAGGAACTTGAAATTTTGATTGAGGAAGTGACAGCAAGGCAGGAAAAGCTGTTTGGGAAGCTGTCCCTCAAGGTTCCTGAGGGTGTGAAAAGGAAACTTTGGCTTGCCATTCAAGCCAAAGTAAATCCTGTGGGCGTAGCACATAGAGATATTAATAACCTGCAAAAAAGATGGTATGATCGGAGAAGTCGTGGAAAGGAAAGGTTAGCCACCCGCATCAAGAGTGCCAAGAAAACTGGAGGAGGAACACCAAAGGACAGGCCAAATACCCCCCTGGAGGACCTTGTTGAAGGGACCCTTACCCCTGAGGCAGTGATTGGAGTCATTGATATTGATACAGCTGCGCAAGCTGGCACTTCTCAAGGTAATTTTCTTTCATGTTCATTACAAATTTCATAGGCAACTCATTGAATTGTTGATGGGATTGTGGGAGATTGTTTTTGTTGAAATGCATGAGGACTATGTACAGGTTATTGGGATGGTGGTCTATTACAGTCATTTTGCCTGCTGAATGCAGTGCATCATGGAATTTGTAGTCTTACTTTCCAAGGTACAGGAGAAACAATTACAGGTTGCAATATAGAGAAAATTCACAGGAAGCATATTTAACTTTCATGTATAATGCACCTTTATTAGTCTTAAAAAGCAATTTCTTTAATGTACTTTCACAGACATTTCACATAGAGTAATACACATTTTGCACTCTCTTATTACTAGATGCAGATCTGGAAACAAACTTCATTGAATATGCAGAATCTTTTACTGAAGAACTGCTTAGCACAGCCACAAATAATAATGATCCTCAATCATCTCCAACAATACAAGGAAGAAATATGAGGCAAAGAGTGCGTCAAATTCAAGACTCAGACAGTAGTGAGCCATCAAATGCCCCTGTGACTGGTGATAATTCTGCTGCAACTCCTGCATCACAACCCAGACAAGGAAGAAGGAGACAAAGATTGCAGCATTTCTTCAGGCGTAGGCCACGTCCTGCACAGCATAGAAACAACTTAGATGAAGACTCCAGTGGTACTGTTCTTGAGAGGAAGCTTTTGAAAGTTCAACGTCTGCAGGGGAAGGACATAAGGGTGATGAAAGGAAGATTTAGCCACATGAGTGAAAGCATCAATGGCATCTCTAAGTGTCTCATTAAAATGTATACTGTCTTAGAAAAAACACAATTGGTAACTGGAGACAAATTGAACCGCATGACTGTAGCCTTAGAAAACATAAGTGCAGTGATTAAGGAACATCATGCTCATCATTCTTCTAAGTCTAGCACATCATTTTTAAATATGCAGTCATGTTGCAGAACCATGAGTAGGATGTGTAACAGCACTATGCAACTGAATAAGCATGCATTTTGCATGCAGAGGGACATGAGTAAATGCTGTGAGGAGTTTACCTCAGGGATGACGGCACTTCAAATTTTTGGACAAAACTTGCAAGCAAAGTCACCAGCCGTGAAATCATTTGAACCAGGAGTCACAGAAGTATGTTCAATAATGAATGCTGATGCAAATGCTTCAGAGGTGTGTGAACGCCGTAGCAACAGACAGAAGGGGAAAGCTAGTACAAAAGGCAGTGCATTAGTCATTGTTGGTAGTAAGGCTTTAGGTGTGCGCTGTAGGAAAGTTTGAAAATTCACAATGTACTACTCTGAAGCTTCACATCATATGACTTGAAGTACATATTTGTTTGTTATCAAAGGCAAATGTCAAAAATATATTTTTTGTAAACTTCCAATATGATGTTACTAAAAAACAACCATTCAATTTTTTTTACAAATTAATAAAAATAAGTTCATGCCATCTGCATAAAAGTGTCATACCTTTTCTTAAAAGAAATGTTCAGTCACTTCTGCCCTCCTTCACCTCCCCTCTGCTGCATCTGGGCCATGTACTCCTGCTTGAGGTTGGTGAGGTTGATTATTAAAGTTATGTAGAACATCCTCTGCATTCAATTCTAAACCCCTCTTTATGGCTACATTATGCAGCATGGCACAAACTGCAACAATTTTGCAGCAGACATCAGGACGGTATTGCAAAGCTCCTCCTGTTTTGTGTAATATGCGGAATCTTGATTTCAAAACACCAAAAGTCCTCTCTATTACATTGCGTGTTGCAATATGAGCATGATTGTATTGCTGCTCTTTGCGGGTACTTGGATTGAGATAGGGTGTCAGTATGAATGTTCTCACACTATATGCACTGTCACCTGTGGCATTATTAAAAGAGACACAAAATTCAGTGAGATGTAAAGTAAACCTTAGCAACAACCAAATGCACTGTTAATTTAAAATACATACCAAGCAAATATCCATCTCCAAAAAAACCAGCCTGCAGTTGGTCATAGATAGCACTATGCCTGAAAATGTAGGAGTCATGGGCACTTCCTGGATAGCTCGCAACCAAATCTGTGATGACTGCTTTTGAATTGCAAATAGCTTGAATATTGAGTGAATGGTAACTTTTTCTATTACGAAAAATGTACTCATTCTCTGATGGAGGACAAATTGGAACATGGGTCCCATCTATGCAGCCTATAACATGAGGAAAATGTGCCATGTTGTAAAAGTCCAATTTAGTTTGCAGCAATTCCTGCTGAGAAGTAGGAAAGGTAATGTAATGCCTAATCCTAAGTAACATGGCATCTAAAAAATCATTAACAAATCTGGAAAGGGAACTCTGGGACACCCCACCAGCTACAGCAATGACACCCTGAAAAGATCCAGAAGCAAGGAGATGGAGGGAACACAATACCTGGACATGGGTTGGAATGGCTTGGGTCCTACGTGTGGGTCTTTGTAAAATAGGGTCCAAATCTGTAATTAACTCCATAATAGAATCAATATTAAGCCTATATTTATCATAAATTTCAGCCTCTGTCTGTCCTAACAAAGTAATACGCAATCTGAAAATCCTTTCATTGATCCTCCTTCTCCTTATAGCTGCTGCCCTTAACCTCCTCCTATGTGCTACTGCAATCACTGCTGCCATTGTGAGATACTTTGCAAACCATTTTGGTAACCTTTATAAACTACTTTCATCATTCACACCTGCATCTTGTAAGAAAAAAAAATACCACCAGGTCAGAGTCATTCTAAAAATAAGAATTCCAAAAAGCGATTTCTTAAAAAAACGCTAATTGCGAATTTTCATGCATACATAAAACCACACTGAAAATGCAAATTCTTAAAAATAGCGAAAATGTAAGAAGTCGCTAAAAAAATTGCGACTCCTAAAAATGCGAAAACCTCTGTTACAGATGATGCATCCCAAACACTGAAAATGCATTCGCAAACGGGCAAAAATTGCGATTCGCACCGATTGCGAATGCATTTTCAAATGATGCATGTGCCCGCATAAGTACAGAAAAAATTAGTTTGTATACCGACAGTTAAAACTCCAACAATCCTGGAAATTTAAATGTCAGGTAACCTTCCCGTGGTGCCAAAGGGCAGTGGGTAGACTGCTTCCCAAATATATAATCTGTTTGTAAAAAAAAAAAAAAGAGACAAGAAAAGTGTATATAATAAGTATTTGTTAATATGTCCTGGGAGAAGTCACAATAGCCTATACGTTCGTAAATGACCGGAAAACGAAACACCTAGTTTGGGCAACTCCTTCAAAAGATGGGCCACTCCCAGATAACCAATCTGCAGTTCCAGCTCAAAATATCAACCGGAAAGAATCCGCATCGTATTCAAAATGACACACAACACACAGAACCCCCAATAAAGTCTGTAGGAACAAAAGGAAAAACTGAGTAAAATATTTATTCATTAAGAATTGCAATAACAGCAAGGCTGAAAAAAGCACCATGAAACACATAAGGAATTAATATTATAATATGCTATCCGGAAGAGACTTCATAGTATAATTGCATGCACAGACTAGTCCTCTCGGCTATATAAAATGATATACCTGTACCCTGTAGTGTAGGAAATATAGTGAGAAAACATTAAGCGAATATACTCCAATATAGATGTCTCAAAACGAAGGAATATTCCATACCCACAAATAAGTACACTCCATACAGTCCAGAGAAGTGGTGTGGCATTCCACAAATATTACAATTATGTGATAGTTGCACGGGTGGTGATAACTGCAGAGGAACAAAAAAGTTTTAATTTTTCAATTTTTCTCTGCCTCCAAGGTATCAAGGTAATACCCCTTATTGTACTATCACAAGATGGAGCAATTGATAATAGACATGGCCCCCCCCAAAAATATATATATATAAATATATATAAAAAATGATGTGTACCGTAACAACAAAGATGTTGGCCTATACCTAGGATATAAAGGGTCAAACCGAATCACCGGCCGTAAAAGATCTGGAGGGGCACCTGTATTGCATCACGTAATCCCTCAACCGGTACCCGCAACGAACAATATGCGTCAGTAAGTGGGGCATGCTCATATAGAGTAGGGAACCTCCTACATTCACATAAGTAAGAAAAAGAGACAGTCGAAAAGTTAAGGATTGCTCAGAGCAGCCGCCTAAGTATATGATAGTCATCTCTGCTGATTTGTACTATACATAATATCAGATTATCTTTGAAAACTACAGGTCCCAGCAGACCCCTTCCAAGTCCCATGCTAACAGGAAATACACCGTAAACCTCATGAGAAATTATACGTGCAGATTGTAAACGGTACAAGTATATGTACTGCCATGCGCCCCATAAAAAAGCAGATCCCAACAGTCCCCTTCTAAATGGCACATATAGACAGGATTTAATAGCGTGTTCCACCATGAATAGTAAACAACGGCCCAAAGTGCGAGTTCGCACAGTGAGCGATATCACCTAACCCCTCCGAGCTATATGATATACTAAAGCCCTTTCGGAGTCCCTTATCAGAAGATCAACAAAGTTAGAAAAACATATTGCAAAAAGAAATAGTGGATTTAACATCCCAACAAAACACAATATTAGTATAACCTAGAAATCATGCAAAAAGCAGCCGTCTACATTCTAGTGGTCCTTTTTTTCCCCAAATACCTGAAAATCCAGAAGAGAGGTTTGCTTACCATTCCCATGCTTGAAAGAGACCCCATAGAATCAACCAGTTTAAATCAGAAGTGCTGTGTACGTCACTCGAGTCTCGTCCAATCATAATGGGATCATGGCCCATGGCCCGGTTAAAAGACTAAGGAGACTGTGTTATTTTCAGCCGCCTTCATGGAGTGGTGGCAAAGATCATTATATACATCCAGAAGTGGAATTTCAGCTTAATTGGAGATTGGAAAAAGGAGCAGAATTGAGTCCACAAACAAGAAAATTTGTACTTGACGAAATATTATAGCTGTCATAATATTCTGAAGCGACGACATGAGAGGGCTCAATAGAATATAATTGAACCATGATAGTCAACGCGCTGTTAAATTGTAGCGCCCCGTCATAGAGACCCATTTCCAAAAACCGCAAATAGTGAAGCCATCCCTTTCAAATAGCGTAAGATCTGTTGCCAAGGTGACTATAACATCCCTGCGTCTGCATGCTTGTAATTGTGTCATAAAATGCCAAGTAGTAATCCTGCTCAATCTTTGTAGCAATGTTGGAAAGTATAATAGCGGGATGGCATGAATAGGAAATCGTGAATTATTTTGGTAAAGTTTTTTCTCGAAGTTTGCGATAACTAAGATCTACCCTGTTTCTAGTTGCCGTCTAGTAGGGCACGACTTGTAATTGAAACAACAATGACCCCAAATGGACACCATGTTGGAACTGGCTAAAAGGATTGACAGAGAGCAAGAGAATAGAGTTTACCCTATTGGGAGCAACAATTTCTAATCTCCATAGGGCAATTACTATTCAACGTAAATAAGAATAATATTAAAATTCAAGGTGGCATATTCAACTCAAGTGCGAGTAGTATTCTAATCAAGATGGCATAATCACGTCCTAAAAAGATGAAATGAAAAGTGCTAATATTGATACGTGGCAGGGAAAGCAATACTAAACAGTTATAAGAACGAGCGTACCACAATTGTCAGCTTTTAAGTTGAGTGGTACGGAAAATTAACTCCTGTGATCCCGACCAATTCATAGACTTTATAGGGTCAGTATAGAGATCAAAAGGAGAGCAAGTAGGACATGTGTCAGAACCCCAAAACGGAATGGTCAAGTGATTTCCACTCTCCAGTGGCAATCCCGCAAGAAAAACAATGTCCATTTTCATTTGTGCAATGAATGGAGAGTACTGGTTCACAATATGAACCTCAAGATGGCCGCCTCTAATGATTGTGGTTTGGCGGTCTAGTTGTTTACGGTTTTGCAGGTGCTTCAGGTGATGTTAGGCACGCGAACGGCAACTGCCATGCACTTCACCTGAGAATTTGCCGAGTCAGTCAAGTGTTCCAGAGTTCCTTTGAAGTAATTTTCGAGAGAGCAGTTTTGACATGCAGTAATGTTTAGCGCATTAGAAGTTCGTAGAGAGATAAGTCCATGAGTGCTAGAATTCCTAAGCTTCAAGTTAAATTTACCTGATATCAGAATCCTTCCAACCATCATCACGAGGCCTCCACCGGAAGCAGTACACTCAAATGAAAGACAGCACCAAAGCAACAGACGAAGAGGAAAGAAGATCCAGATAAGTCATTGAGTTTCGAAATAAATATTTGAACACTGATTTACAGATGGTTACGGATATTTTGAATAAGAAATGAAAAGACGCATACCTGTGTAAAGAGTTCTGGATAAACTTCTGAGAGAAGAAAAAGAACAAGCAATATTACATCTAGTTACAGAATTTAGAATTGGTTTATTACACTTATAGAGCAGAGTAGCATTTAGTCTCTAGATAACTAGTTTAGAAGTTAGTTTACAAATAGGAAAATAGGCACATATAAATGTAGTGTAGGAAGTAGTACAGAGAAGAATTTACTAACTGAATATGGAAGATGTACAGTCGTCGAATATATGAAAAGAGGCAAGAGTCTAAACATTCGAGTTGTAGAAAGACAGAAAAAATCAGAAAGTTAATAATCAATCTCGTTACTGTCGTTTTCTGCACAAAAGGTAGAAAACCCTCAGGAAGACATAAAAGAAGAGAAGCACATCTCTGGACAAAATAGGTAAAGAATTCCACAGAGCAGAAATAAACAGAATAGAGTAGTGTAGGAACTTAAAGAGTAATCAATCTGTTATCGTTACCTAGGTTTCTCTGAATTCGAAGTCTGTAGGACGGACTAGACAAGAGAAGCAGAGGAAGAGATCCAGAGCAGTCTCTTCTACCAATTTTCCTATTTTATCCACTCCCCCTTCCCCCTGGAGGGTTTCAGAGAGTCAAGTTCTAAGACAGGCTCTAGGGAATCTTTCAGAGGGAGTCGGGAACTATCGTCTGAGCTCCTGAGCAAGTCCCCAGCCGGGAGAGTAAAGAATAATCAACTTCTGCTCCTGCGCAAGTTTCCAGTGGTAAGAATTCACTTAGTCTCTGACAGAGTGAAGTGCCCACGTTTATATTTGCGCCTGAGCAGAAATGGCAGAAGGAATCAATATGCAGAATTTGGGAACAGTTCTAGAAGCAATCAAAAAAGAATTAGTGGCGGTTATAGAGGATAATCAGAGTCTTAGGCAAGAGGTAATAAATGCCAGGAAAGAAACTTCATAATTGGCTGAGAGAATGGGAGGGTCATTGAGTTCAGGAAGAGAAAATGTTAGCACACTCGCGGAGGGTTACCAATAGATTGACCACTCAAGTAATTAATTCGCTATCCCTGGTCATTTCTTTAGCACCCCCTGAGAGATTTAGTGGGGACCCTCAAAAGGCACAGATATTCCTTACCCAATGCTCACTCCATTTCATGTGCCGCCCTTCCATTAATCCTGATGCACAGTCAAGAGTGGTGTTTGCCCTGTCATATTTGAGTGGAGATTCAGCTTCGTGGTCACTGCCATTGGTTTCTAGAGATGATCCTATCCTGCAAAATTATGATGAGTTCAAAAAAGAGTTCTTGCGAATTTTTGACCAAAGAAGAATCTCCCTGGCAGTAGACAACGAATTATTGGAACTGTGGCTAGGAAATCGAGATCTGGTAGCCTACTTAGCCCAATTCAACAAGGTAGTAGTGGAAACCAGCTGGCCGGAGAGTAGAAGAGCTGCATTATTTTATCGAGGTTTACGCAATGAACTTAAAGATGTGTTAGCCCAAATACCCAATCAACCTACAGAAGTTTCAGAACTGATTGACTTGGTATTAGAAATCGACTTTCACCAAGGCGAAAGAAAAGGCGAAAAGAGAAGAGATTTTAAGCCCATCATTCCAAGATTCGATAGAGCTAAGTCAGAGAATAACCGAAGTCAACAGGGGCAAGCAAATGTCGAACCTATGCAGATAGGAACCATTAGAGGTCCTTTGACTAAGGAAGAGAAGGAGAAGAGGAGAGCTGGAAATTTGTGTATGTATTGTGGATCTAACGATCATTTTATATGGAACTGCCCAAGAAAGTCAAAGACCTCATTCAAGCTGAAGGAAAACTAGCAGGACCATCTGTGGTAGGAGTTGAACGGTGGATGCAACGTTGAAGACAACTCCACAAGAACACCAATTGGCAAATACGTTACAATCTTCTACACCCCATTTGATTTTATCTGTGGAAATAAGATTCAGATCAATTGTTCTAACTGAAGTTTCCGTAATGGTAGACTCTGGAGCAACAGGAAATTTCTGCGATTTGAAATTTGCAGTGAAGGTTGGGTTAAAGTCGATCCCAAAGACAAGGAGTGAACCTTTGAGAGCAGTAGATGGTACCAACCTTTCGTCTGGACCCATCGTGAGTCACACTGAGCCAATGCAAATGATATCTATTGAGGGCCATGAAGAGGAAATCCAATTTAATTTGATTGATGCCCCACAGTTTCAAATAATTTTGGGGTTACTTTGGTTAACTGAGAATAACCTCACAATAAATTAGAGTACTCTAACCATAACTATGTATTCAGTTTACTGTCAGGAAAATTGCTTTGATGGATGTGAAAAGAATTGTAAAGCTAA
Source organism: Lissotriton helveticus (assembly GCF_964261635.1). Classification (NCBI taxonomy): domain Eukaryota; kingdom Metazoa; phylum Chordata; class Amphibia; order Caudata; family Salamandridae; genus Lissotriton; species Lissotriton helveticus. Next base: position 2,856,855 of record NC_136061.1, on the reverse strand, counting down.
TCCTGCTCTGTCTCTTTGCATGGCTGATGCGTCTGTATGCATAATCAATTCTCAAGAAATACCTCTCGAATATCAGGATTTTGCAAATGTTTTTGATGAGAAAGAAGCTGAGTAATTACCACCTCATCGGGTCAACGATTGCAAAATCGACCTCGAGCCCGGAGCTAACTTGCCATGTAGTAGGGTATATGCCTTAACAGAAAAAGAGCATCTACACCTGAAAAAGTATCTGGATAAATATCTGCCAAATGGTTTCATACGACCATCTCAATCTCCAGTGTCGTCGCCTTTGTTCTTCATACCAAAGAAGGAAGGAGATCTGAGGACTGTATTGATTACCGCGCTATGAATAAAATCACCAGAAGAATCAATACCCGCTCCCTCTTATCTCAGTATTACTGGACCAAGTGAAGGGAGCACAAATGTATACAAAGTTAGATCTGCGGGATGACTTCCACTTGGTGAGGATAAAGGAAGGCGATGAGTGGAAGAGCGCCTTCAGAACAAAATTCGGATTGTTTGAATATCAAGTTATGCCTTATGGCTTGTGCAATGCCCCTGCGGCCTTTCAGCACTTTATTAATGATGTCCTCAGCGAGTTCATCGACCAATGTGCAATTGTGTACACTGATGACATTTTAATCTATTCTAACGACAAGAGTAAGCATCCAGAACAAGTGAGAGGAGTACTACAGAAGCTTAGAGAGAATAGATTATTTGTGAAACCAGGAAAATGCGCCTTTAATGTCTCTGAAATAGAGTTTCTGGGATTCATTCTCTCGCCCACTGGAATGAAGATGGATGAACGTAAAATTCAGGCAGCGGTGGACTGGAAGTCTCCTACCAGCGTGAAGGAGGTGCAAAGCTTTATCGGATTTGCAAACTTCTACAGGAGATTCATAAAGGAATTTTCGCAGAAAATACTCCGGCTGACGAAACTGCTAAAGAAGGGGGTCCGTTTTGAATGGTCGGAGGAAGTGGAAGACGCATTTACAATGTTAAAGAAATGTTTTACTTCTGCTCCAGTGCTGCTTCATGCTGACCAGAGATAACCATTTTATGTGGAAACAGATGCCTCAGATCAAGCAGTGGGTGGTGTCCTATCCCAGAGACATAAGGTAACAGGGCAGTTGCAACCAGTCGCTTATAGGTCCAGGAAACTCACGCCAGCAGAAGTGAATTATACCATATATGACCACCAAAGGCCCTGATTTTGTAATAAAAAAGGAGCTTTGGAGTATACCATTTCCTACTGAAAGGTAATATTTCTCTCTATGTGTTCCCATCCCTGGCGTGTCACACAGTTTGGTGCTTACTTTCCCTCCATGTTAAAGAACAGTAGATGTTTCAGCACCCAGGCTAATGTGCTGCATAGCTAAATACATATAAGGTCACAAAGGCGAGAGCGATTGCATTGCAAATGCTTGTTGCTTTAGGTATTCCTTTTTTTAATTATATAAGCTATGTATTTACAGAAAACAGTCAGATATAAAAAGCAAACTTAAATATGCCATAGTTCATTGAAATCCAATAAACAAGTGTGCTTGCATACTGTCATTGTATTTAGTATGAATTACATTCTCTGTTCCAATGAAGTATTTTAAATAATTAACAAACTTTCATAGAAATTAATCACTCCATTGCTTGTTTATTGTTTTTAAAAAATTAGCCCAGTTTCACACTATGTAAGTGAAAGTGTGCCAAGGACTTTTGGGCTGTTTTTCCTATTCTGAAAATTTCAACAATGAGGAGATACATTATGTAAACATAGTCTGATGAGATAGAGAGAAAAATAGGAAAGTGATTTGAGACAAAGGCCATTCAAAATACAATCACCTTCCTTTGCTGAAGGCCAAAGGGAAGCACATTTAGCCTTCACTTGATGGACTAGTGAGCCTGTCTCCCTGTGCAGGCGACAATAGCAGACATTGCAATGTTGCTGAAGTTGAATCTATTGTGCAGAAGAGGAATTCAGTTGTGAACCATCTTTGAAACTTAAACTGGTCCCTTGTCCTTCGGCGCTAAGTTTAGTGTAGTTATCCAAAGAGATTAGGTTGGGGTTGGTGATATTAATATCAAGAAAGCTTTATGATATCACCAATATGTTAAAATAATAATTCTGATAAATATTGCTACCAGTTGCCGGAATGACAGAGAGTTTGGGATATACTACAGAAAGCCAATCTGGTTTGTTTTTTAGATACCACTTTTCATGATATCTGAGGTAATGTGATCTCCAAGTTGGAACCCTATGTGTTACTTCATATGTTTATAAAGTTGACTGCCTAACCATTGTTCAATTTTTAAACCACAAGATTGATATGACCAAGCCACATACTATTTTTATTTTCAAAGCACTTTAACTACGCACTAGACACACACCCTAGAACTATATGATCACGAGTATGCTCAGCTTCACAAGTGTAACACTAAACTAGCTAACACAGTGCTGACAAGGAATAAAGTATATCACTAGATTATGTATTTAAAATGTTTTAAAATAAATCATTAACAGCACTGAAACAAGCCCTAGATGGTTGCCCTTCTCTGAATGATCTGTGCTAAGACCATGGCTGTAAGTCAGAGGTCTTATTTTAAATGACACCTATGTGTAAATGTTGTGAAGAAGTCTAAGATAGAAAATTAGAAGAGGAAAAAATAAATATATGTTCTCCTAATGAATACTGCCCATGTCATTTAGAGGTATCACAATTTTAAGTGATATTGTAAAGTGTGAGGTTTCCTAAATATATATACACTGTCCAAATTGTAAATGCAACAATTGTTCTTTGTAGACGCCCTCCCCCGCCTCACACATCCTAGCACTTCCAGTGGACTAGGGCCTTTCCCCTGTGCTATTGGAAGAGAACCTGCAAATTGGCATGACCTATTTTCTCACTGTATACAAGAACATGGAAAAGGGCCATTTAGAGTTTAATTTGATTCTTAAATAATTGAGTTTGTGCTATTCTTTTATTGCACGATAACGCTAATTGCCATTGTAGCTTTATTCTTTTTTCCAGGGGGGGGGGTTGTAATGATTTTAATTAATCAAACAATAAAAAACTTGACTTGAGTTTGTGCTACTGTATCTCCATTGAATTTGAGAAATAAGCCTCTATTCCGCATGCATGTTCTTTTTTACTATGTATTATGTATTTTTAAATATATTTCTTACATGGCGCACCAAAGCCCTATTCTTGCTAAATAAATGTTTCAGATACAACTAAAACATGTTAGGTATTCAGAAGAATCATAATTGGGATAGGCTTCCTTGTTTAGATAAGGAGACATTTGAAATAAGATTGGAATCTATATTGCTGTAAAAAATGATTCTTAGTCAAACCACCAGAGGTTACAGAAGAGCAGTTGAAAAGTACAAAGAATATGTGAAATGACCATAATTTGCTTTAAAGTAATTGTACATAATTATTCTAAATTCAAATCTGTCTTTTAGCACTATATTTTAGGGTGAAATGCCTCCTTGCATGAATTTTGAACATGGCAATGCATTTACTGTGGAAAAAATAGACTGAGTAAGTATAGTGAGTAAGGCGGTTCTACTATGGTGTGGCCAACAGAACAATGACAAAAACACGTTCCCCAATGAATCAATCATTCTTCTTTTGTTTCTCTGTGCTTTAATTCTTTTTTAATTCTGATGAATACTTAACCAACATGTGTTTTGTCACCTGGTGGGCACACTGTCCCGCCACTTTTTTAAGGCTCAATCTCTTATTTGTGATGCTTCTCTTAAGGTGATAATTCTATCCCAAATAAAAATTAAATGTAAATTGTGTCCATCAATTGTAAGTTAATCCTCCATAAGGTTTCTCCTGGTCATCTCCATATATTCACAAATGCCCAGTCTCAAAGTTGTATACCAAAAAATCTCCAGGATCAAATCCGCAACGGCTGGATATCTCAGCAGGATGGAGGCAGAATGACCCGTCCAAAGGTAGGAGGAAATGGATTGGACAATAGTAGAGAAGTCACTGGCTTTCCTCAAGTTTTAGGTGTTGTCCTCGCCTACTAACCCTCTGGATAAAATGTTCTGTTGCAGTCAGACGGTTGTATGATGTTACAACACGATCAAAATGATCGCGGTACATCACAACGCATCTTTTACAATGCAAGTCGTTACCACGACTTGCGCTGTAGGGTGCTGGATTTAGGAATAGTAAGATTTACTATTCCAACTCCAGCCTACGTACAGTAGGGAAGGTGTTGGAATAGTAAATCTACTATTCCTTAGTCTAGAGACCCCTCCAGCGCAAGTCGTGGTAACAACTTGCGTTGTAAAAGACGCGTCGTAATGGCACCGCGGTGTTTTGACCGCGTTGTGAAGGATGTTTACCCAGTCAGACCAACCACTGTTTATTGTTGGAATTGTCCTATATCTTTCTTACACTGTTAAACAACAACTAACTCCACCGGGGATATTTTAAACTGCCCTATGCTTTCACATTTATGTTTGAATAGTTACCAGAAGGATCATAATCAGAATATTTGTATCCAAAGATTGCTGCTTGATTCACATAGTCCTTGTTCATTACTGGGGGCATAGAGGGCACTATGTAATCATTTTGGCCGTGCCCAAATATTTTGTTCTTCGGGTACATTTCACTGGTAGCGTTGTATTTCATGCACCAGCGTTTGAATATTCTGCAGAGAGAGAAGAGGGAGTTGTTAATAGGACAAGAAACATTCAATCATTAGAAGACATAACATTGAGAATAAGGAGGGGAGTTCTAGGTTAATGACTCTGACTGGGGACAATTCATCTCTTAGAACGTGTGACATGCAGGTGGGGGAAAGAGCATTTGGTAGAGGTGGATGTGATAATAGTCTAGATTCAACTGCTAGGATCCTGAGATGAACACACATCTGTGGCGACGATTTGGAAATGAGGCGAGCTCTGGCTGTTAGAATTTACCAAACATCAGGGAAAATGAATGTGGCAGGGAGAGAGGGGACATCTGGCTAGCCCCAGTTGTACACATTGAGGGGCACATTTATCAAGGTTTTCCATCAACCTGGTGCCACCTAAAGATGACACAAAACATAAATGAGACTCATCAAGCCACGGCCACAAACTGCTCCCTTGTGTTACTCTGCAGCATAGAGACGTACCAGGGAGGCCTATCATGGATTTAGTTTTTTTATTTTATTTTCACACTTTTATATAGCGCTAGCTAAACCCGGAGGTATCAGAGTGCTTTACATGAGCATCAGCGAGTTACAAGTTACAAAATTACATCAGTTACAGGAGCCAAGTATAACATAAGAGAAAAACAGTGAATACACAAAAACATGGGTTATTAGAGCATTGCATAGCCAAGACACACGTCAAATGGGGCATGGAAGGTAGGGGGGAATGGTACAAAGGGGAAAGGAATGGAGAATCGGGTCAGGCAGATTGGCAAAATAACTTACAAAACAGTCACAGTGAAAGACATACAAACTGGTTTGGGACCAACAATCATAAACATCCTGTGAATCAGTGATAGTATGAGATGAGAGGGAAGTAGGAGACCAAAGGGGGATGACTTGACGAAAACAACAGACATGCGAACAATGAGCAGTCCAACAACAATGAGCATAGGTCAAAACCACCAAGAAGAAGGACCCAGGCCATGGAAACCAACAACATCAACCCAAAATGGCGGAACACACAAATATCCAACATGAAAACCACAAGGCAGCAGACTCAAAGACTTCACACAGGATCAGATGGGGAGGCAGACACATGACCAGGGAGGATGGAGGGCAGGACACCAGAGATCACAAAGTGGGTCACCGATGTACACACACCTGGGCTCCAGGGCCAGCAGCATCGCCATTCAGAATGCCGCAAACACTGGAGAAAGTCAAATTCGGGTGCCAGGCAACAGGCCTGGAGAGTTGGAGGCAGCAGCGGGACCAGGAGGGTGTGCCTCTCGAAAACTCAAGGAGCAAAACAAGCTTGGGGCAGTACTCACTGCCGCTGAACCCCTCCCAGAAGAAGCATCTCCATCGTCACTAGGGAGGCGGTGCAAGGGGACAGGTAACCACTGCAAAACCCAGAGGGTAGGGACGGCCAGGAGGGGAGATCCCAAGCTGGTACCCTCCCCAGGTACCCAAACATATCCCACCAGTCATCGGCCGCTGAAATGGCTCCACCGCTAGCAGATCCTCGGCAAATGGGTGTTCCCACTCATTCTCCCATGGATTCTGACACAATACCAAATTTACCAACATTGGTAGACTCAGAAATGCAGAAGCATTGTACACTTCTCCACCAGGTATGCATTGAGGAGAAATATCTTTATTTCTCTTTGTTTTTTCCTCATTTTGCAGCACACTCAGAAAGAGGAAAATGCCTCTGAGGATGGAAACAATCCTGCCTTTGATGCCGGCACCCCTGAAATGGCACAAGGGTACCTGCATTGATGCTACGAAGGCAAAAGTGCCAGTTCTGAGGTTCCGTGACAATTGTAAGGGATGTTTTCGTCTCGCACGAATATGGTCGAGTCTGGTATCTAAGAACCGCAAATGACGAGTTTAGTAAGTGTGCGCAGTTTCGCTGTGCTAACTTAAACCGTTCGTTTAATATGTGGGTTTTTCATCTGTACCCACGGGTTCCATCTTAGATACGGCATCCATTTTGTTTCTTGCCCTCAAGTAGCCAGCGAACGGACACTGTCCGCTTCGTTACCCTGGGACTCTCAAGATATTTGTGGAAGACACATGTTCTTTGTAAATATCTTTTACGATGAGGGGGATGATACTGTAAGGCAGATGGCCCCGCTTGAGGCTCATCTTGCCGTGCCGGTTTATTGTCTCAGCCGTGCATCTCATTAGGCACGTCCCTTTGATGCCTGTATCTCATGTTTCCCGATACCTCCCCTTTTACACCCTTTTCGATCTCCCCACTGTCTCCATCTTCCTCTGCACCTGTCTTTGTCCCTATTTCGATCTGTTTTACTGCCGATTGGAATTCACTAATGTTGGGAAGATGGGTTTTTACAGTTGGGAACCGCCAAATGTTTCCGCACTTATGTTCCGGACCTTATGTGTATCAAAGTGACCAAAGCGACCCCTCTGAGGGATAATTATGGGAACCAGGTTGTAAACTTTTGTGTACCATGTTGTCCTATGAGTAAAATCTGTATAAAAGGAGCGCTCCACAGAACCAATTTGAAGCAGTCTCCCCAAGTTGCACGTGTTGTACTTGTTGTGACTTCTGTGTTCCCTGCAGTAAATAAACCTTGAATCTTTGACGCCGAAGGAAGTGTCCCGTGTCTCTGTAAATTGTGCGCCGAAACAGGTATCCCATGAAGGTTATAGGTGTTGTTCCCTGGCACCGCTGGTACTGTTAAAAGTCCAGTCCTTCAGTTGGCGCCCAACGTGGGGCGACTTCAGCGGTACCAGTCCAAAGCCTGATGATCGTGAGGAACTTCGTGTGAAATCTCCGAGGGAAGGTGCACCCCGCTTCATCGATCCTGTTGTCGAAATAAGTGGCCCGAAGTTTTTCCCTGCGAAGATTCCCGCCTCCTGACGGCTGCGACGGACCGATGCCCTGACTGTCGACCTGTCTTCGACGCCCGGCGTAGACCTTATGTACAAGCGAGACGATAGACGGGCCTTCCTGGTGACGCCATTGAAGTTCTGAGTTAAGTATTTGTGGGTCGCTCCCAGTCCTTAGTGGTTGTTCTAGCTTTTGAAAGCTTTGTGGTTAGCCTTTAAGGCTTTGTGGTAATAGCTCACTGAGCTTTGTAATAGCCTCCTCAGGCTTTGTGGTTAGGTCTCCGAGCTTTGTGATAGCCTTAAGGCTTTGTTGTATTGCATGGTTCCATTGCATTTGTGGTTCTTAGTATTGGTCCTTAGTATTATTTGACAGTTGCAATTGCCAAAAACCGAGGGTTTTGACTTACACGAGGTTTTATTGCTTCGGTAATCCTTGAAGTTTGATACTAGGTTAGTGTGCACGATGCCTAGCCATAGTGATTTGTTTCGTATTTTCAAATGTTGCGCAATGGATTCCCGGTTGGAGGACTCGTGTCCGATACCTCCAGTTGGAACTCCGATACATGATCTTTATAGTCGACATGGGGTGGGTCCTATAATATATAATGATTACTGGGTCCGTTATACAAAGAAAGACGGTGATCTTAGATGGCCACAACATGGAACTTTTGAACTTTCGATTTTAGATAATCTTGAGGCTAAATTATTTTTAAAGAAAGCTAGGCCAGCTATGTTTGATTCCTTTCGGATATGGCGTAAAGAGGCCAAGCAGAAAGAAATCAAACAACTTAAAAAGAATCAAAAACAAGAGTTCGTTCCTGTAATGCAAGCTATAAAAGAATGTAGACAAGACAAAGAAGAAAAAGACATGGACATCGTTACTAGATTGCATCACATGAAAATAGATAAATGTTACCCAGTTTTACCGAATAAATTAGAAAAGAAAGAAGAAGATTTGAAGGAGGATTGCTTGCTGTCATACTTGATGAAATCACCACCTCCTTATGTACAGGGTGCTACTGCTCCTGTAGTTGCTCCTGTAGTACCTCCTGTTGTACCTCTTGTTGCTCCAGCGGCTGCGGGCCAGCCCGCTGTTAACCCTACGTTTGTTTCACCACCTGTTCTTGTTCCTACTGCTCCTGTACCTGTACCTTCGCAGACTGTTGTTTCTGCTACTCCAACTACCTTGTCCGTTTCTACTATGCCTTCTTTCACCTCCAGTGTTGTTGCCCCTGTTTTTCTTTCCCCTTCTGTTCGTAAGCGTGTTCCTAACTCTGTTGCTACTCTTTATTCACCTCTTTCTGGTCCGTTATTTTTGTCTGATTCGTCTGAAACTCCTCAGAGACGGAGTCAGATCCCTAGTGGTAGGGAGAAAGAGACGTTAGTAACAATGGCACATAGGTGGATAAGACATCCTGCTAATTACACTCCACGTGTAGTCTTTGATACGTTTTCTCAGTTTAATGAGCCTACGCAGAGATTCGTATTTGAGGAGATGTGTAACTTTTTGAGAGAAGAATGGTGCAATGATGAAATAGATAATGTACCGTCCGACATAATTGAACTTCAGAGTCACTTTTCGAACGGTATGATTATAGGAGACGATGTACGACGTGCCGTGGAACGCTTATTAGCATTCAGACCCACAGCACATTCTCGGATATCATTAGATGATACCACTGAGAACTGGAAAGCGGTTCCTGGTCAGTATCCTATGAGAGAGGTTCCGCCACTGTGGGTGCCTGGTGATCCTAATGCAAACCCTGTGGTGCTACCGCATTTTCGAAGAGTGTGGATACATCTTCCATGGAAACGATCAGAAGTTTTGCAAGTGAAGCAATCCTTACCCGATCCGCGTAAAAATCCGGCTGGTTATTATAAGGAGTTATCACAACTGGTGGAAGCTACTATTATGAATATTGCCGACATCGACATGTTGTTTGGCAATGTTGTACCGCAACCAGTTTGGGCTAAAATTCGTCAAGCCAATCACGCAGTTGAATTAGGGGGTGATTGGGCTGCACTGCTAGCAGCTGATGCATTACAAGTTGGTGGGGCCAAGCCTGAACAGTTGATCTTGGATTTGCCTCAGAAAATAATTACGCTCATGAAAACTCTCATGCCAGCGATGAAGGTGAACTGGGATAAGTTATCAGCTTGTAAGCAAAAGAAAGACGAGAGTGTCTCAGATTTCTTTACAAGGTTTGAGGAAGCGTTTGTCGACCACAGCGGCCAGGACATGGGCGCTGAGGGAGGCCAGCGATTATTCGTTGACAAATTCGTGTCGAATTTGCTGCCTGAGCTAAGCAACAAACTAAAGAATTCAGAAAGTGCGTGGGCAGTTTCAACCCCTGCGCAAATACTAGCAACGGCCCAGTATTATGAGAACAGGGAAAAGGAAGAAAGTGATCGTGTAGAAAAGAAAACGAAAGAACTCAAAACAAAGGTTTTGTTGCAGCAAGCATACCCTCCACGATCAAACCAAAATGATTCGCAACAGCAGTATCGACCACGAGCACAGCCCGATAGGACACAGTCGCGCTCTGACAACTTTGATTCCAGATCTTCACTTGGGTATAATCAGTGCGCATATTGTAGGAAAGAGGGACACCTAAAATATGATTGTCTAGCCTTACGAGACCGTCTGAATGGTGTGTCAGCACGAGGAAATCGTGGTGGTGGTCCTCAACAGGCACCACGTGGTAGAGGTCGTGGTTCATTCCACAATCAGATTGATCGTCATCAAAATCAATCGGATGCAAATAATTATTTTGACCAGCGAAATGCGGGGTCAGTCCGATCTGCACAGTATAATGTGGATGATTATTACATAGAGCATGAAACTGTTGTAAATGACCATTACTAGGACAGCCAACGACAAAGAGAGGGAGTAGTGTCAGTTCCGGTCGATCAGAGTGGGCCTTACGTTGCAGTGGCTACATCAGGTGTAGTTGAGCCTTTTCTGTTAGACACTGGTGCGACGAAAAGTTCCATCATGCATTCAAAACTCCCTGGCGCACCTTTGTCTGGCTTAACGAATGTTTCCGTTGGATTCTCTGGCGCTCCTGTTAGTAACCCAGTCTCTAGTCCTTTGCCTCTTATGATTGGACCCCGTGAGCTAACCGCTCCACTGATTCTATCTACAGGTTGTGGTGAAAATCTTTTGGGCCTGGATTTGTTGAAACGATTATATGCAACATTGTATTGTTCCCCCGAAGGAGTGGAGCTTACATTAAGACGGAGAGTGATCTCTCCCATGTATTTATCGGTCGATAAATTCCCACCGGAATTGAGTTCCCTCCCTGCGTCCTTATGGGCCACAGGTCCCAATGACGTGGGCCTGTTAGACATTCCACCCTATGTGATTCAATTGAAACAAAATGCGCGATTACCGCGTTTACCTCAATATCGTATTTCTCTTGAGGGCGAACGAGCGCTGTTAGCAATTGTGTATGATCTCATTGGAAAAGGTGTTGTTGAAGAAACTCGTGGAAATGTATGTAATAGCCCTGTATTGCTGATTCTGAAACGAACTGACCCAACCAAACCTCCTGTATATCGTTTTGTAATAGATTTGAGAGAGGTAAATAAAATAGTGGTTCCACAATTTCCTGTGGTTCCTGACATTACGGCTTTATTAACAATGATTCCGGCATCTGCTTCCTGGTTCACAGTGATCGATCTAAAGAATGCTTTCTTTATCATCCCGATTGCAGAGGAAAGCAGAGACCTATTTGGATTTTCATTAGGAGGTCGCAGTTTTAGGCTAAAACGCGCTCCACAGGGCTACTGTGAGAGTCCGTCAATCTACAGCCAAGCACTTAAAGGTCAGCTTGATGCCTTTGTATTACCTAAAGGTGCAGCTTTGATTCAATACGTTGACGATCTTTTAGTGGCAGCTGATACAGAAGCTATTTGCAAAACGGCTACAGTATCATTATTGCATTATCTACATGACTTACACCACAAGGTATCGCCTTCAAAACTACAGTATTGTTGTCAAGAAGTTACCTATCTAGGTCACTTATTGTCAAAAGAAGGGAGAAGGTTGACCCCAGAAAGAATTGCAGCGATTTCCCGAATGACTGTGCCAAAAACCCAAAGAGATGTTCGCGCCTTTTTAGGTATTACGTCCTACTGCAGACAATGGATTCCAAATTTTTCATTGTTGGCGAAACCATTGATAGCCCTTACATGCAAAGACGTTTCATCCCCAGTACCTTGGTCTGAAGAATGTCAGAAAAGTTTTTCTGAATTGCGTGATGCGTTGTGTTCGGCTCCTGTGTTGGGCACTCCTGACTACAGTAAGCCGTTTACACTATACGTTCACGAGAGGGATGGTTGCGCGTTGAGTGTTTTGACACAACCTTTTGGTGGTAAGCAACGCCCATGTGCCTATTTTTCTTCAACTTTAGACCCAGTAGCAAGAGCCTTGCCAAGTTGTTTAAGGGCAACAGCGGCAGCTGCGGCGTCCATTCGACAGTCCGCAGGTCTAGTCATGGATAATATGCTCACGGTAATGGTTCCGCATGCAGTCGACACTCTATTGAATCGAACGAAAACTCAACATCTAACGAGTGCAAGATTGTCTGGTTATGAATTGACGTTGCTGGCCAGTCATATACGGATAAAACGATGTAATGTGTTGAATCCAGCAACATTGCTGCCGATCGACACAGAATCAAGTGATGAAGCAGTACATGACTGCTATCTCAAAACTGAAGAGGAAACTAAGGGTCGTATTGACCTAAAAGATACTCCATTGACAGATCCCGATGGTACTTTATATGTGGATGGTTCCTGTTTCAAGTTACCGAATGGTGATGTAACAACTGCGTATGCTGTAGTTACATTGAGAACGATTGTGGAAAATGCAAGGTTAAGTCAGAATTCGGCTCAGGCTGCTGAGTTAATTGCTTTGACGAGAGCGTGTGTGTTGTCTAAAGATAAACGGGTGAATGTGTTTACAGATAGTCAATACGCGTTTGGTGTGGCACATAGTTTTGGACGACTGTGGAGAGAGAGAGGATTCCTTACGTCACATGGTACGAAGATTCAGCATGGCCAGCTCGTAAATGATCTTTTGGATGCACTTACGTTGCCTAAGCAAGTGGCGATTGTTAAATGTAGTGCGCATCGTAAGGTGACGGATGATGTTGGTCGTGGTAATGCGTTTGCGGATGAGACTGTTAAGGAGACTGCCTGGAACCTTAGCACTCGAATGTATGTGACGAGTTCGGTTAGGTGGCCTGCAGAATCAAGTATGTGTGAAAACACTATCGAGAGTGTGAAAGCAATTCAGAATGAGGCCACCGAGACTGAAAAGACGAAGTGGAAAGAAAGTACGGGAAAGTTGGATACGAATGGTTGTTGGATTGACTTGTCGGAACAGAAAAGATGGATGTTGCCTGATGCGTATGTGCTGGCTGTTGTGACTATGGCACATGGGTTAGCACATATTAGCGCGAAAGGTATCTGTAAATTGCTGTTTCCTGTGTGGAAGAATGATGGTATTACGAAATGTGCTGAACGCTTGGTTAAGAATTGTATGGTATGTATGTTGTACAATCCTGGTAAGGGAACCCCAACTCCTCCTGGTAGTTTTGCTCCCCCTTCATGTCCCTTTGAGGTGATCCAATTGGACTTCATCCATATGGAGCGATGCAATAACTTGAAATACGTTTTAGTTGTTGTTTGCGCATTCTCCCGATGGATTGAGGCCTATCCTCTCAAAGACAATACTGCTTTATCCACTGTGAAAATCCTACTGAAGGAATATTTTCCTCGGTATGGAATGCCTAGAATTGTGTGGTCAGACAACGGAAGTGAGTTTGTGGGGAGTGTGATGAAGAGTGTGTGCAAGGGCCTTGGAATTAATCAGAAATTCCATAGTGCCAATCATCCTCAGTCAGCTGGTTTGGTTGAAGGGTACAATGGCACCCTTAAACTAAAACTAGCAAAGATTCAGGCTACGACAGGTCTTTCATGGCCTGACGCTTTACCCTTAGCATTGCTGTCAACAAGGGCAACTGTACACTCCCGAGTAGGGCTCAGCCCCTATGAAATAGTGTTCGGTCGTCCTGCCAATGTTTGGGGGGTCCCTAGACCGGGTGCCTTTTGTGATCTTGAGTATCCAATGTTGATCGATTATCTTCATGACTTGACTGCTAAACTGAGGTTAATTCACCAACAGGTTCACGAAGCATTGCCGACACAGACGGAGGGTCCAGGCCACCAGCTCCAGCCCGGAGATTGGGTGGTAACACGAAACTTTTCGCGCAAGAACAATTTGGATCCCAGGTTCACTGGACCCTATCAGGTCCTCCTTGCCACGAGAACTGCAGTTCGTCTCGAGGGGCGGAAAAATTGGGTGCATGCCACCCATACCAAGAAAGTCCCCATCCCGTTGCCAGCAGACTCGTGGGTGAGGAAAGGCATTGCATCAACTGAAACCGAAGGATTGCCGACGTTTGTACCTTTCAGCGACGCACAACCTGTCGGAGAATCCTCAGTGCAGCAAAAAGGCATTGTTGAACACTTGTCATCAGAAGACTCAAGACCAGAACATTCAGCTGATCAACAGGGCGTTGTCCCTTCAACGGATCTTTTGTTTAACGAACAGACACGTCCTGGGAAAACCCGATACTTTTTGCGATCCAGCACTAAAGACTAATAAAAAAAACCGTTCTGTCCCTTGACAAGTGCATTATCCCGTTTTCCATGATCAGTTTGAACATTCATACTATTGTAATTATTTTGTACATATTCATTGAGCTTCGTTCCTTACACTTTTTGTTTCCACAGCTGAGAGACATTGTTTTCACATATATATATTTGTGAAATGAAGGCCGTAGGGCCGCGCGCGTACTTCCTTCTGGTTAGTAGGTCTTGACGCTAGGTTAAAGACCGTCGGTTCCTGGGAACTCCTAGGAATTGACTATTGCTACACAGAACGAAGTGCGTCAAGAAACGTTGCGGACGGTCATAGGGAATGGCATTTTCGAAGCTGATGGACTTGGAAAGAGCTCAAGCACAAAGATTCAAGCTGCAGCAACTCAGTCGTACCAAATGTTTTGTGTTCCAAATGTTCGTACTGTTTGGGACTGTTTCTGCGTTATTGGCGGGTGGAGTATATTACACGATGTCTTACTTCTTGCCTTCTACCATACCTACTCCTACCTCTGACCTTAAACTCATCTCCACTGTTTCTCCTCATTCTTTTCACATTTTACCTGAACACGAGCAGGCTAGACGTGCAGAATTCCGCAACAATTCCTTTATTCAGCTCCTTCATCAGCATCAGTTAGTGGTTAACACTACTAATTGTTGGGTGTGTGGGTTGATGCCGCATACTACGGATAAGGGAATTCCATATCTGGTGTTACCGTATAGCTCCCAAGGGTCTGCTCGAGCATTTCAAACAATGTTTCAAAGCGCACTGGGTTTCCACCCCATTCGAGAACCACGTTCCCCCTACTCTGGTCCTACCTCGTACCAAAAATCTTTGTCTATAGCAATAGAGGATTTAGATAGTGATATCTATGATCCCTCGCTTATCCCTGAAGAAGAGGTACAAGCCTATAGGATCCTAAGTAGAGGCGAATATAGTGTGTTCACTGGTGAAAAACAGCTTAAAAGCTCGCCTCCGATATGGGTCGTACCCCACATTGGCAATTTTTGTTTAATAGGTCGCGGCCGTAGATCGAAAGCCCGACTTGGGGAGAGTGCTTGCACTGAAAATTATATTTTGCCAATGGTCTCGTCCCCTGTGTTTTTGGCTGCCAAGGGTACATACTTTATTTGCCATGATCGTGCGTATGCATGGTTGCCCTCTGACTTCATGGGCTCATGTTTTATCGCAAACTTGTTGCCTCCGACGTTTACTGTAGATGCAGATTATCACAAAACTAGAGTTGTGAGAGGCGTAATTAGCGAAGAGGATACTGCCGGTCAAGAGGCAGGAGACTTTTTCAAGGGTTTCCTCCCATTTTGGGGACCTATGGTTAATAGTAGGAACCTGAGACAGTTGACTCGAGTGGTAGAATCGACAGCTAATATTACTGCCAGTGCCCTTGGTAATATCACCACAGAACTTCAGGCGGATAGACTTATGACGTTACAAAACCGTATGGTTTTAGACGTGATCTTAGCAGATCGAGGTGGGGTATGTAAGGTGATCCATTCGAGCTGCTGTATTTTCATTCCTGATAACGCTCCGACTGTCTATCAAGCCATCTCGAAGTTGCATAAAATCTCCGAATCCATACACGTGGATGTAGGGGATTGGACGCTACTTGGATGGATTTGGGGCCTGATGTCGACTTGGGGTTGGAAGATTCTGATGATCATTGGAGTTGTTGTAGCGTTCCTGTTCACGTGTTGCCTTTGCGTGCAGTGTGGTCCTGCCTTATGTGGCCTCTGTGCTACAACGTGTATGAGACAACCACCTGTTACCAAGGGGTCTCGATTGGACAGAGCTATGCTACAGCAACATCTCGAGGGTCTGATGAATATCGAATATGATTCTGACTAGTGCTTGCCTACATGAGGGCAAAAGGAGCGTCTGAGGTTCCGTGACAATTGTAAGGGATGTTTTCGTCTCGCACGAATATGGTCGAGTCTGGTATCTAAGAACCGCAAATGACGAGTTTAGTAAGTGTGCGCAGTTTCGCTGTGCTAACTTAAACCGTTCGTTTAATATGTGGGTTTTTCATCTGTACCCACGGGTTCCATCTTAGATACGGCATCCATTTTGTTTCTTGCCCTCAAGTAGCCAGCGAACGGACACTGTCCGCTTCGTTACCCTGGGACTCTCAAGATATTTGTGGAAGACACATGTTCTTTGTAAATATCTTTTACGATGAGGGGGATGATACTGTAAGGCAGATGGCCCCGCTTGAGGCTCATCTTGCCGTGCCGGTTTATTGTCTCAGCCGTGCATCTCATTAGGCACGTCCCTTTGATGCCTGTATCTCATGTTTCCCGATACCTCCCCTTTTACACCCTTTTCGATCTCCCCACTGTCTCCATCTTCCTCTGCACCTGTCTTTGTCCCTATTTCGATCTGTTTTACTGCCGATTGGAATTCACTAATGTTGGGAAGATGGGTTTTTACAGTTGGGAACCGCCAAATGTTTCCGCACTTATGTTCCGGACCTTATGTGTATCAAAGTGACCAAAGCGACCCCTCTGAGGGATAATTATGGGAACCAGGTTGTAAACTTTTGTGTACCATGTTGTCCTATGAGTAAAATCTGTATAAAAGGAGCGCTCCACAGAACCAATTTGAAGCAGTCTCCCCAAGTTGCACGTGTTGTACTTGTTGTGACTTCTGTGTTCCCTGCAGTAAATAAACCTTGAATCTTTGACGCCGAAGGAAGTGTCCCGTGTCTCTGTAAATTGTGCGCCGAAACAGGTATCCCATGAAGGTTATAGGTGTTGTTCCCTGGCACCGCTGGTACTGTTAAAAGTCCAGTCCTTCAGTGCTAGGATTGGAAAGGAGTGCGCTGTATAATGGTAAATGCAGCCCATTCCTGCACTTTCTCTCATACGCAGCACAGCAAGCTACCTTGCTCAACAAAAGGGAAAGGGCAGGAATGTGCTATATTTACCATTATATGGCATGCTTCTGTCCTTTTGGGATGATGGCTTACCTTTGAGTGCCTACTGCCAATGCACATACCCTTGTGTCATGGTGTAAGGGTGCCTGTGTTGTAATCGGGATTTTTGTTTGTGCAGGAAGGGTATAGCCAGAGGCGGAAGGGCTATAGTCAGAAGGGCTATAAGACTTTTAGAACATTCCACCCACTAATGGTAGAATTGTCTACATTAAAAAGGGAGAAACAGAAAGACAAACATTGGAATGCTGGAGCTACTTCAATTTCTTCAATGGAGCTCTCAACATTCCAATTTTCTAATGGCCAGTATATGGCGGGCAAGATGGCTCTCAAACTTAAAACATTCTTCCTTATGTGGTCAGAATTTCCTAATGCAAATATAGCTACTGCTGTAATGGTTCAACAGATAACAGCAGTGTGCAGGGCCACAGCTGTTAGCTGTTGAGCGTTCTTAACAATAGCTGTGAAAATGAAACTGAAGTCAGCCCCCTGTCTCTCCCTAGGCTTGAATAAACTTACTTCATTGTTCATCTGATCCAGGGAGACCCAGGAGCTGAGCATAATTTCCACCTCAATCACTTAAACAATCAGGGATCTCAAGGCGCAGGGCTCCAATGACACTGTGTGCCACAGGAGAAGGGAGAGGGGGAAGGATCATGTGTGTCCTGCTGCACATGCTCTGCCTATTGCTTTCCCTTGCCCAAACCACGGGGTTTATTTATGAGCCCTTGCGTCACGTTTGCACCGCCGGTGCATCAGTTTTTGTGACCCACCAGCTGCATAGAAAATTAGCCTTGTTGCACCATATTTACAAAGTGACGCATCTCGGTAGATGCATCACTTTGTAAACACTTGCTCCAGCAATAATGTATGCAGGGGGGCGTTCCGACGCAAGAAAGAGCCGTAGTAGTGACGCAGTGAAATATATCAGATTTCACTGCGCCACTTCTAATACGCTTATGCGTCAATATTGTACACCTGCCTCATGGCAGGTGTAAGACTGATGCAGGCACATTTCACATGGGGCTTGCTCATGTAAAATGACCCATTGCTGGAGTTGCGTCACTTCTGTGACACACTCCAGCAATGCGTCATTTTTATGGCTACAGATATGTCAGAAATATTGACGTATCTGTAACTACTTCCGACCTGATGTGCCATACTGTAAATATGTTGCATCATTAATGTCGCAAGGAGGGAGCAATGAAAAGTGCCACATTGCTGTTTTCTCGCAGCGATGTGTTACTTTTCATATATGAGGCCCCATGAATTTTTGGGAGGAAGAGGTTGTGTATTAAGACATTGTACTGTTAAGAGTATCTGCCCTATACCATTTCTTATAGGCTGATGCTACTCCATTGCCTTAAATAGATCACTTAAAATTCCAATATCCTAATATATAACATGCACTTTGAGTTAAATGCGGCAGCAGTCAATGGGACCTTTTGCTATGTCCAGCTAATAGAATATGCAACACACTCCAGCAGATGCAATGGGATGACAGGGGAGTAGACATGCACAGGCCAGCTGTCAGAATGCATGCCATGCATCTTGAGAGTGATAGACTGAACTTTTCACAATCAATATTTATTAGAATACATGACAAAAACCTGGAGGGTGAAGGTGGAAGTAAGGGGCTAGATTTGTTGCTAGAACTATTGTGTGAAAGTGCCCTCTTTCTGCATGAAGCCCCACTTAGTGCTGTATTGCTGATGTGGCTTTGACTGGATGTGACCTGGACACCTACTGATCAGGAACTCCACACCTGACGGGAATGATCAGTTTTCTGTTATGCCCTATGGTTTAAAAAATGCCCTTTCCACCTTCCGGAGGTTGGTGAACCAAGTCCTTCTGGATTGGAGTCCTTTGGTGCAGCTTATCTAGATAATATTGCTATCTTTAGCTCCACCTGGCAGGAACACCTGATCCACCTTCGTAAGGTTTTAAATGCCCTGCAAACTGCAGGCCTAATTATCAAGGCATCCAAATGCCAGATAAGGCAGGGAACTTTGGTGTACTCGGGACACCTTGTTGGTAGAGGCCAGGTACAACCCTTGCAGTCCAAGATTCATGCCATCCAGGACTGGGAAGCTCCAGAAACTCAAACCCACGTCAGGGCATTCCATGGCTTGACTGAGTACTACTGGAGGTTTGTGGAGGGATATGGGTCCATTGTGGCTCTTCTCACCCAACTCACCTCCAAGAAGATTCCCAAATAGGTAAACTGGGCAGTTAGTTGTCAAAAGGCTTTTGACACCCTGAAAGAGGGTATGTGCTCAGCACCAATTCAGACTATGCCAAGCAGTTCATTGTGCAGTCTGATGCCTCTGAGCTAGGAGTAGCAGTGGTCCTATCCCAGATCAATGATGAAGGCCAAGACCAACCTGTTGCTTTTATAAGCAGAAGGCTTATCTCTAGGGAACAGTGTTGAAGAACCACTGAGAGTGGGCCTTTGCTGTGCTTTGGTCCCTGAAGAAGCTGAGACCATACTTGTTTGGTACTCACTTCCTAGTTCAAACAGATCACAGACCTCTCAGATGGCTAATTCAAATGATAGGTGACAATCCAAAACTGTTGAGTTGCATCACCCTACAGGGAATGGACTTTGTAGTGGAACACAGACCTAGTACTGCCCATGCCAATGCTGATGGACTTTCCTAGTTCTTCCACTTAGAAAATAAAGACTCTCTAGGTAAAGATTAGTCTCATCCTCTTTTGTTTGGGAGGGGGGGTTGTGTGAGAAAGTGCCCTCTTTCTGCATGCTTTGACTGGGAGTACCCTGGGCTCCTATCTCTGGCCACAAGTCAACCTCTGTTAAATGGTACCACGGGTACCCAGTGCACCGTGACCAGAGAAGGCCTCTAAGGGCTGCAGGATTATTGTGCCACCCTTGGAGGTCCTGTACCCAGACACTCATACACTGACTTTGCTGTCTTGGTGCAGAACAAAGTGAAGAGTCGACATGGCACACATCCCTGTGTGCCATGCATACAACCCACTGCCCTGGCATAGATCTGTCCTCCCGCTAGCAAGGTGCACTATACAGTAGTGAGGGTAAAGATGCATGTGCCCTGTACCCCTACAGTGTCTAAGTCTATTCTTAGACCGTGTAAGTGCAGTGCTGCCGTTACGAGTATATGGTGCTAGGAGTTTGCTTTCAGCTGCCACAACCAGACATGTTTCTGTACCCTGGGTTGAGAGCCTGCTGCTCTCTGGGGCCTGAAACAATGCACATCCTGGGCCGAGTTGCCAAGCCTCCTCCCCAGGATGAGCAGGATTTGAGAAGGGGAACCTTCAAAGACTTTCTGACTTTGTGAACTTCCTCAGGCCACTTGCTGCTCTCAGCAACTGGTCCCCACTGGTTCTGACCCCTACACTTAAGGTGGGAGAACTGGTGGGAAAAGCAAGTGAGGAAGAGAGGTTTGCCCAACTCTGCCAACTCCACAACTCAGGTGGGGGAGGTGAGATGAAGCACAACTATCAGTCCAAGCTATCTTGAAGATGGGGGACTCAGCCAACCAGGGACAGGTTCATGCCTCCTCCCACTGGAGGGTGGCATTATAGGGGGTGTACCCACCCCAGGGAGGGGACCCATTGGTCTCTGCCTTTTACCTACCTGTAACGCCCCTAAATCTAGTATTTAGGAACACCCCTGAACCTTGCTTCCTCAAATAAGAACCTGCAAGAAGAAGAAGAAGAATCAAACAGCCGTGCATCAGCTAATACAAGGAGATTGCCCACTGACTTGGCCCCAGCCCTATGGGCCTATCTCCCCCTCAAACCTGCTCCTGCAACATCCCAGTGTTTCCTGCAGCCAGCAACCTCAAAAACCCCGGAGGACCATCCTTCCTTCATCTACAAAGACTCTGTCTCCCAAGAACACCAGATTTGTTCTTCTGGAACCTCTGACTCCAACCGGAGAACACAGATCTGCCCCACTCTGCACCTGCCGTCCAAGGGCTGAGCTCGAGTGGGCAAATACCACCAGGAGGTCACCCCAGAAATCCTGACCCAAGACCTGGAAACCCCTGTCCTGCCTCAAGCCTCCAGCCGATGCCTGCAGCCTAAATCCAGAAGGTCCCCCCAACCACGACCAGGAGCTGGTAAGAAGATCCAACTCAAAAGCCACCCCTGCATCCTGATGCCCCATGGCCTTGTGTGCCAAAACCGATGGTGCCTAGCCAACCCCTAACTCGCCAACGTACCTCTCGAGGCAGTGGTTGCACCCAGAAGACCTTCGTCCCTGAATCTGCAGTGTCTTTGCAAACCAGAGGTTTCCCATTGACACAAATTGGGCGCTCACCGTCAAAACAGCACCCTGTACCTGGCCTCCCTAGTGCTGCTGAGGGTACACCTTTGGTGCTACTTTGTTTCCTTATTTGCCATGAGCTAAAGCCCAGGAGCTTTGCTCCCACATCCCAGTGACAGCAGCCACCAACCAGAGGCCACCTATCCCCCTGTGGATAACATTGGGCCTCAACACTCTGCACCCAGCCGCCCTAGTGTCTCTGAAGGTGTAATGAGAGTGCATCCCTGACCCTGGGGGAACCCTTGTTCTAACCTCAGAAGTTCAACTCCAAAGACCGATTACTTACCTGGTAGCTGTTAACTTCATTTCTCTCCATAGGAACCTATTGACTGTTTACCTTAAATAAATGTTTGTAGTTGATTTGTATGGAAACCTGAAAAATAACAATTGTTTTTACTTACTTTTTCTCTAGGAAACCCCCCATTGTGAAATCTAGGCATATCACACTCTGTAGAAAAAATTATCTCAAAAGTAATCTCAAAAGTAACCTAAAAGTAACTTGCCTGTTATTCTTATTGCAAAATTGATACAAAGTATAGGTATAGCATTTCACAGTATTGCATTACCGGTAATTCAAACTGGAACAATTTCAAAGTACATTTACAACTGTATTTCAAATTGTATATTTACTGCAAAATTATTTATCAACTTACCTGTGCTAGGCTTGCTTGGTTCTAGAAAATAAAATAACTAAAAGAATATTTTTATACAAAACCAATTGGACTGAAGTTCAGTCTTTGAGTGTGTGAAATCATTAGCTGATTGAGTGGGTACAACAAATTCTTCCTCTAATACTGCCTTACCTCTCGACCACACTACCTCAAAGAGAGAGTGAGGTGCTATTTAGCTTTACCTCTGCCTACCTTTGGGGTTCCACTCGACTCAGTGTGTACTATACCTCACTTTGGTATAGTATATACAAAGCCAGCTTCCTACAACCATCTCTTAGAATATATAATACACCTTTAGAGAGTCTATGAGCTGCTAGTTGATTGGCCATGATGGGTGAGTGCTAGTTGATTGGCCATTTATGTGCATATGCGATTAATGAGTCAACACTGAACACTGGTAACTCACAATACTTGGGTCTCCTAGAATACCCAATACAAAGACTCAAGTGTCTTGCCTGCTTGATTTTTACTCCCCTAATGTATTCCTTGGTGTTGATTTTTGGCCACCTTGAAGTTGCACAGTCCCCATCACTATATCAGTTATCAGTTTCTGAAATCTAAGGATATACCCTAAAAGTCTTTGTGTACACTGTGGACAGACACACGATATCTCTATAAGGGTTCTTGCTTGGGAAGCTAGAGAGAGGGTGCATAATTGTGTCCATGTGGTCCCTCCTCTTTTATTACTGTTTCTCTCTCATGATTGTCTCAAGGTTTTAATGCAGTGGCTGTAACATCTGTGTTATTCTTATAGATCATCAACCACACATTGTGCCTTACTTGTCAACGAAAGCATGGTGCAAATAGAAGATGGGGTCATTGCTGGAAATTGAGATCAGGCTCACTGTTCCACCCATGTACATGTGGAACAAGTTGTGCAAACTCCGCCTCGTTATCTCACCACTGGATGGATCAACAAAGCCTGGAAATGGAAAATGTGATGGACACTTTAGTATGAGATGTTGAGTCACATATTAGAACACACTGACCCATGAGAAGAAAGAAGGAGCAATAAATAAAACACTACCTTTTTAAAATAATTTGCTATGGTGTAAAGGCTCAGCCAAAGCATTCCCCTTAATTAAGATGTATTCATTTAGTACTAAATCTTGCAAAAAACCCTGCTAGATGGAAGTGGGCATTCTTTGATTTTAAGTATGTCCACCATGTATAAAGGCTGCTGGTGAAGAATCCTGCTCTGCCGAACACAGTTATTCAATGAAAGATTTATTGAGTGCATGGTATTGTCCCTGGGCAGTGGCTGGGAGAGTGGACCAATGGTGTGGGTTGGGAAACATCCTTTACAACGCAACTTTTAATCCGCACTACCATTACGACGCAACTATTACAACACAAGTCATTACAACGACTTGCGCTGGAGGGCGCTGCAGGATAGGGAATAGTTTAATTACTATCCAACTCCTTCCCTACTATCCATGGGGACTGGAGTTGGAATAGTAAATTAAATTGTTCCACTATCCAGCGCCCCCCAACGCAAGTCGTTGTAACGACTCGCGTTGTAAAAGTTGCGTCGTAATGGCATGCGGAGTGAAAGCATGGGTTGTAATGACATACATCCGTGTGGGTTATCAGTCAAGATCTTTGTCAGTCTTTGCAATTGATTGTTTACTTGTGCTTCAATTATTGCACAGGTTGATGTATAAGATTATGTATTTTATAGCAGACATAATCCCTATTTCTAACACAGGTGGTTATTGAGTTTAAGGCCAAAAACAGATCTTGTTTATCTTTTCTGCATCCTTCATCCCAACTTGGTACCAAATTAGGGAATGTCCAATCACCTTCCCTTAGTTTGCTCTAGTAATAGCCTTTAAGTAAAGCAGTGATGCTTGGCTTCAACCTCTGTGGCCAATCATGCTCCAGAGTGCCCCATGGCACAGCAAGAATTATGCCACACTGTTTGTAGCAGTAAAAATAGGTGAGTGTGATTCTCACATAGTTTGACTCGGCAGAATTCTGCTGACTTACATATAACTTCAGGGAGGTTCTGTGGAGTGAACCAGACGACCACACGCTTCAGGATACGCCAACACTCTTTTTACGGCCTTTACTGCTTTTATTCATCAAAAAATGTGAACTTCTTATACCATTGAATCATGATTACTTATTGTTTTTTTAAACTAACCGAATCTTAAGTGTGAAGACCATTGTGAAGTCTTGTTATATAGAGAACTCTGACAAGCCCTGAAGAAGTCCGGTTGCGGACGAAACGCGTTGGCTATTGGTTTTAAGCATCATTTGTAAATAAAGAATCTGTTTGCGGAAGAACCTGACTTTGGAATTCTTGGGAGAACGACTGAAAAGTTAATTGAACTGTGTGAATAACACTATTGATACTGTATTTTATCATGTTAACTGTTGAAGGGTGCGGGGTCACCTTGTCCAACTTGATTTGAAAACCAAGTTTCTTGGCTTTCTATTATTGGGATCTAGGGGATTGTGTCCCAGACCTCCTGCACCTACACACTTGTATACCGTAGGGACTTCGTAACCGGTGAGGGTAGAGGAGCCTTAATCCCGTGTTCTGGTTTGAATTCTGTGGAGGACCCTCCATGGCCATAAATAGGCAAGTTGTGCTGCTCTAACTGTGATTTAGTGCCAGGAATGTGTTCCATGCTGAAAAATCAGCACAAAGGGCACCAGTGGCAAACCAGAGGGTGCAGCTACTCCAGATGATTTTGGTGCAGAGCTGCGGTCTTCTGACTGTGAACCACAAAAGGTGGAAACCTTCTACATTAGTAAAAAGTCACTATATCCAAAATTGCCCAGGGGACATTAAATCTTGACAACAATTTACAGTTCTGGAGCCTTACATGAGAAGTAATTCTGCCACACGTTGATTGACTAATTTGTCCAGAATTCAGCATTACAAGAGCAGCATGAGTCACCAAAATTCCCCCAA
This sequence comes from Lissotriton helveticus, assembly GCF_964261635.1. Classification (NCBI taxonomy): domain Eukaryota; kingdom Metazoa; phylum Chordata; class Amphibia; order Caudata; family Salamandridae; genus Lissotriton; species Lissotriton helveticus. Next base: position 2,831,826 of record NC_136061.1, on the reverse strand, counting down.
TTTTGCTGGTGGTACAGAATATTTCACCCACCCCTAACTGGGAACTGCCTCCTCAAGCACAGGTACCAGTGACAGCTGTTGACTGGCATCATGAGCTCTGATGTACTTTCCATCCTTTCACTGCATTCACACTGTAAAAATCAGTGAAGACTTAAACATGTGGCTTCAAGCCACCTCTTTATCCATTCATCCTTTGATCGGATATGTGAAAGAAGAATAGAGACTTCACACACACCAATGATTTTTGTGAAAGACTGTATTTCACCTACCTTCCAGACAGTTGCGGAAGCTGTGCTTGGAAGTGGTATTGTACGGAGGTGTGTCATAGTCCTTCCACTGGAGCACGTCCTCCACTTGCTGAGCGGAGGGCAGCTGGCTGTTGTTGGGGTCTGCACCAGGGTTCCTGTGTAGAGGCTCAAACCTACACTTATCTTCTGCGACTGTGCAATACTTATCAGGGTATCTAAATCCGCTGCATATACTCTGGAAATGGTATGGAAGGAAGGGAAGTTAAAAACTGTAAAGTCATAAGAAGAGATGGCTGTATTGTATGATGTAGTACATGTTAGACATTTTTTTAGCTCTACTTCATACGCCATATACATCTCCTACGCACAAAGACTCTCTCACTGTAGACCTCTTGGGAATCTTATATAAAATAGGGCCACAAAGTCCATAATTCCTTGATCATTGGTCCTTTTGGGCCTATTAAAGCAAACACAAAGAGACAATGGACAGAGAGCTGAAACTTTACAGACACTCACTGCCAGTCAAAGATCTGGGTTGAATCCATTATTGGTCTTTAGTTCACTTCACCTACTCAGCTCAGACCAAGCCATATGCAAATCAATCTTGACCCTGTGCCTCAAGGGAACAGTCCAGCCTAAAATGCCAAGTCAGGAATTCCCTGGATCAGACACAATTATTGAGCAAAGACACAACTCTAAAAACCTTTCAGGTAACAGCCCATTTTACTTCACCTGGGAGGCCTTTGAAGGCCATCTGGGCATGCAGGTAAAGGGTTTAACATGCCAACTTGTTTGCCCTGGAAAGACTGAAATGAACTTCTCTGGGTATGCATACATTTGGCAAAGGAATGTCAAACACTGAAATCACCCAGAGGGATGCAACAACTCACTTTACTATGTAAAGTGGTCGCACTGTGAAATAAAACAACATACATTTCCAGCAGAGGTTTGTGTGTGAATTTCATGTTCTGGCATGCTTAGGTGCAACCACTGCTATGTTTGTAGCCATAAGCTAGTGTGCAAGACTGTCACATGCTTCCTTATGTGTACATTTAGATGAGAGAGGATAACTATGCTGTAAGGTGATTTAAAGTTGCAAGTTGTGACCAATCATAGTATACAATTGAGTAGTGTTGATTCATTTTCTGAGCTAAAGTCCCGGTTAGACCATTACAAATCACCACAATAAGGCACCAAACACACACATTCATGTGCACGGCGAAAGAGGTTGAGCAACAGCACAAAGAACACAGAGGAAAGACTAATGCAGTGCACACAGAAAGAATAAACAATCACAGTGAAAGATGATGAGAAACAGCTCGAAGGACTCTGAGTAAGACTAGCGCAGCCTGCACAGAAAGAATAAACAAGCACACTAACTCTGAAAACAGAAGAAGGATAAATAGGTGAATACGCTCAAAAAAGCAAAAAAGTTAATAAAAGAAAGGCGTGCAAGATTTACATGGTTTTTGGATCTCGGAGATCAAAAGAACTGACCTAAGAAATACAGCCCTGTTTGTAGAAATGGAAACTGGAGGTCTAGGAAACAGCTCAGTGCTCTTGGACAGAGGCAAAAGTATTCCCTTTTGCAGTTGCTAAAAAGTATTCTTTTGAAAAGGACACTGAAATACACCAATGAACACCAATATGTGGTCTTGTAGCCCAAAAAGTATCTACAACAGGTCTTGAAAACTCAGCACAAGCGATGTCTAGGCTTTGTTTGATGTTAGATGTTAGGATGGACCATTTTTTGTTAACAATCTTTTTTATCTCATTAGACGAGGAATGATATGTTGTGACACAAATCAATGTGTTGGATTCTGATTTTTGATTTGTCTCCAGTAATGCTGCCCTGGGTGTGTTCCTAGATATCTTGCAAGCCCTATCAATGATGTTTTTGCGATAGGTTTTTAGCTGCAATTTCAAGCTTAGTTTGTCTGCTTCCTTGCGGAACTCATTCAGATCCGTGCAGTTCCTCTGGACCCTGAGGAATTGTCCAAATGATAGATTCAACCTCAGGGCCCGTGGATGTGCTCTGTCGAAGTGCAACAGGCTGTTACTCTCTGTGGGTTTTGTGTATAAAAAACTCAAAAACCTGCCTTCCCTTGCAATGATGTTTATGTCCAAAAATTAGACTTCTTCATTATTGGATGTTTGTGTACAACGTAGGTTTGGATTAAGGTTGTTTAGAGGGTGAACTCAGTGGTACTGTTAGGGTCACCTCTCCAGATGACCAGGATATCATCTATATACCTATCCCATTTCTGTATATTATCTGAAAAAGGGTTGGCTGACTAGATATGTTCCTCCTTGAAATGGCCCGTGTACAGACATGCTGTACCAGGCATGAATGTACTGCCCGTGGAAGGTTGAAGGTACATCTTGTCTTTAAATTTAAAGACATTCTCAGTAAGTGTCATATGCATCAATCTTATGATCCAGTCCCCGGTGGCCTCCCATTGCCATTCCTTCTTGCGTAGTTATTGTTCGATGGCTCTTAGGCTCTCCTCTTGTGGGATAGTTTTATAGAGAGCCTCTACGTCCAGGCACAACATGATGCCTTTTCCCGGGTCACTTTCCATGTATGTCAAAATATTGAGCAGATGTTTTGTGTCTTGGACTTAGGATTTCATTTTGGTCACAAGTGGTCTCAAGAACCACTCGGTTTATATTTGGATAAGAACAGGCATTCGGTATATAGGAACTGTAGCATGCTGTGTTCCTTGCAGTAGCAATATTCTCCTTACTCCCCCATTTGTGATTGTGCATAGTCATTTTTGGCATCATATTCCCACAGTGAAAGCAGACATCAATAGGTGTGCAGGCACAATGGGCTTCTATTTCAACAAGTAGCCCCCCACAGATCAGCCCTGAGACCTTCGAATTCCAGGTGCCTCAACCGTCTTGCACAATTCTGTCACTGTTGAACAAGGCACTCCCACTTTTTTCCGGGGTACTGACACAAAAATCATCTAAAGCCTCTGAAACTAAAGGCCGTTGCACTCTTTTAAAAAACTTGTGGGCTCTGGCCATGTCCCTTCGTTTGATGCTATTTCTGGACTACTACCGGGTGCCATTCCTCCAATTTTCAGACTGCATTTAGTGGTTTGATATTGCAACTTGTGGCTGTTAAGCTGAGCTCTAGTTCTAGGAGTGCTCTCACATCATGTCTGCCTGTCCTGTGGTCCCGGCAGACTCTGGCTAGTTGCAACTCTACCATGACCGCATGCAGCTTCACTTTGGATGTGTCCCATTAGCGGTGTGATGGCATCAGTTAAAGGCTAACCTTCCACTATGCCTATTTCACTTGTGTGCAATGTGTATTCCACTGATGACGACGCCCCTTTCAGTGGTCCATGGATGTCTGCCTTTCCAACACATCTCTTGCTGACCTTGATCATGAGCTGTGAGTGAGTCCTTTGTTGGTCCACGGTCAGCACTGCTCCAGTGTTACACTTTTGTGGGCTGCCTTTCAATGTGTCAGACAGGCTGCCACCTGCGCCTGTGTGTTTGTGCAAAGCCTCCTGTTCCATGCCTACATCAAACCTCTCTCAGGTTGCCATGGGAGGCTCTTTTCATCCTCGTGGTGCAAGGAGCACATCTGTTCCTTCATACTGCTAGATTAGGTGGCGGTCCTTTTTGCTGAAGATGATTTGGATCGTCTTTTGGAACTGATTCCCTTCGAAGCTGCCTGTGTCTTCTTGGCTTTGTAACTACTTAACAGCAACAGGAACTGTTGGTGACTAATTCAATGTAATTTTACCTTTTTCATGCCTACTAACAAGAATTGTCATTCAGCTCTCTGACTTTTGTCCCACCTGCATCTACTTTGACTCTGATGACCTCAGTGGTCTCTTTTGCTTGATACCACAGACCTGAGCAAGGGAAGCCTGTCATCTGACCGTCATGGATACATCCAGAATCAGGGGGATCCTTCTGCGCAAGGCCAGGTTGTGTAACATGCAGCATGCAACTACCATCTGGCAAACCTTCTGTGGTGAGTACCTAAGAGCGCCACCAGTCTGGTCCAGGCACCTAAATCTTGACTTCGGGAAGTCCAAAAGTGCACTCCAACACATGACGGGTCCTCCCATGTGCATCATTGTATTGGACTTTCCTGGGCATTGTTAGATACCTTAGTGGGGACAGCAATCACGGACGATTGGGATACCCAGAGTCACCTAGTTGTGGGACCGACAGGCAAACAGTGTGATCTGAATATGTGGGGAGAGCAGCATGACACACATACATCACAGTCATGGACACAGCCCAGTCACCAAAAATTCAGGCCCGCTCTGGATGCTGTTTGGCCATCAATAGGGGTATGGTGCTGTTCCACAAGATGTGGGAGTCATGTGCTGACCCAGGACACTTTGCACACATGAGTGAGATGATCTGATCCACCTGTCAGAGCCCTTGCATGTTGATGGAGTGGTAGTGTTTGCGGTTCCTATAGATGTGTTTGCTTGCCTGCGGTGGAACGGGGGCAATGTGGATACCATCAATGGCTCCCATAACATTTGAAATGCCTCCCAGGAGACAGGACTCCCTTCATAGCTGCCAATTCATCCCTCCTCTGGAAGCGGACACATCTGTCCTTGTAAAGCATCAATGCTGACAGGGCGTCACACAACACCATGCTGAACATTGGCTGTGCCATCCTACCGGTGCTGGCCACAGTGTACTGGAAAGACCCAGGAGCGAAGAAATGCAGTGCAGCCATAACCTTCACTGTAGCAGATGATGCAGCCAAATACATTCTTTCGGGCTTCAAATGGGGCTCCAACGAGGCACATAATTTCCATAGTGTGCAGTGATCCAAACTGAATTTCTGGATGATTTTGATGTCCTCCATCTTCGCCAGGTCGGGGACAGGTCAAAAGATGGGTGGTATCCTCCTACGTAGTCAGGGTACACAAGCATGGGCTGAGTTATAGATGAGATGTAGTATACAGCTTACCCAGAGACTCGCAAAACCACTACATTGACAGGACTCATTGTCACGTGAAATGCACAAGTGACCTGCATTCAGATGTTTTTCTTCACTCACTCGGCATACTGACACTACTGTGGAAAAGTAAATTTTGCCATGTTCTGTGTCCCTACGTGTCCTCCATCTTATGTTATGTGTGCATGATTAAATATGCATATGTATCCCCCATGTTTGATTAAAGACGCAATTACAGTTGTGTCCATCACTAGTATGCCAGTTTCCAGTTCTCGTGAAAGCTACGAGTATCAGGCCTATGTAAAGTTACGTTGCCACGTTTCTCAGTGTGCACGTTATTTCATTGTAAAGTCCCCGTTTCTAGGCCTCAAAAGGGCCCGGACACCAGATTCAGCTCCTGTCTCCTGAGCCTCGCTGAGGAGAGATACAGCCCCCACCTGTATCCTCGACCCTTCACTTACTTCCTGCCTCACAGTGCCCGGCTCAGCCTGGCTCTGCCTACGAGTCTGCCAAGAGTATGTTATGATTCTAGTTATCAGTCCAGCCCTCCTTCTCTGCATTCCTAAGCTACTGAATCGCATCAATAGTTTCCGTCATTGTCTAGCCTTTACGTCTCCATGTAAGAGAAATACTGCATTTAATGGTCATTTAATATTCTTCATCACGCACTACATGTAGAATAATGCATGCTCCAGTCTTAGAGTCCGTTAGCCTCTCCCCTCCTGACTCTTAGTTTATATCAACATGTTCTCTAAACATCAGATACTAGATACTGTTTAGGTACATGTCGCCCTGACTCTCCAGACTTCAGTCTCTGCTCCTAGCACAGAGTTCATAGCCCCCAGCTTCTCCTAGTAACACGTCATTGTCAGTTTACGCGCACCATTAGGTTAGAGGTCCCGGCTCCTTAGGTAGCCCCCTCCATGTTTCCGCCCCATTTATGACATATTCTGTTACGTTTACATCACATGTCTATGTATACGCCCCTGTTACACCCATTTTCACCCTTATCTTTCGCGACTGCTATGGACCACACCCACTGCTCCGCCTACTGTAATTCATTGTAATGTAACTGTTTTAGTATATATATTTGTGCACTGTTATTAAATGTTGCGCCGATTCTGATCCTGCCCCCGGCAGCGCTGCCATCCTGTTCCCGTGCAGGTTGTCCTGTTCCTGTCCTTTATGCTGTATTAAACCTGCAAACTCCTACTACCTCGAATCTTGACTCTTATTTATTGAGCTATCTGTTATTGCTATGTCCAGTAAAACCTAGATCCGGTATTATTTATTTATATACCACATAATGGCGCCCGAATAGGGACTTGCCCTTTCCCCACGCGCCGGTGAAGCCACGCCGGCCCCCTGACCCTCTGCAGCCGTGACGGAACCATACCGTGCACGTGCAGATATTTCTGCTTCAAGTATCCCTCAGGCCCACGGAGGAGACGGAGGTGGCGGTCCAGCATCCAGACGAGGCGGTGGAGGAACGCGGCGAGTCCCGACCAGAGCCCAAGCCGAGAGTCCAAGGTCCGAGGTATCCGGAGGCCCACCCGTAACAGAAGTTCGAAGTTCGTCCGTCCGGCGTTGAAGCAGTCCAGTCCAGTCCGAGGCCTTCCGTTCTTGCTGCCCGGTGAGTACCATTGCTGGGGTAGTATCTAGACAGGGTCAATCTAATTGACTCTGGTCCGTGGGTTGGTGGTACACAGACCCAAAACGAAGTGTCCACTTCGGTGGATGCGGGTCCTGATGTGTCTCTTTATGAGACCGGTAAGTTTCGTACTGTTTCAGCAGTGCATCTAGTTTCTGTTCTAGTCAGTTCTGTTCTCGAGAAAATTCATGTATTCTGTTTTCAGTATTCCAGGTAGTATTCTGTTCGAACTGTTATTTTAAATATTCTTCATGTATTTTAATGTCGTGGTATGAATGTGAAGTAATTATCGTGTTCATTGTGTATTGTATTGTGTCTAGATTACAGTTCAGTCATGCCCTTATTCTCGAAATTACGTCAGTTAAAAACTAGAAAAGGTCTGCTAGAAGCAGCAGTTCCTGTCCCGCCTAGGGACAGTCCAGGTCATTTTATGTATCAGAAGCATGGCATAAGTGCCATATTATATCTAGATTTATGGGTAGAGTATACCAAAGAGTTAGAGGAAAAGTATAGATGGCCCGTATCAGGTACGTGGGATGCCGAGTGCATCATGGGAGTAGAAGAAGCATTATGGAAAAAGAAAGCCAGACAGTCACAGAAAGATGCCATCGAGTTATGGCGCAAAGAATCTCATAAAAGAACCGAAAAAGAAATCAGAAAGTCAGAACTAAGTAGAGAATCCTTAGAACGAGCCCAAGAAAGGGAACTAATCGAGATAGGTGAACGAGTTAAAACAGAACAGTCAGACAGACAGAGGAATGCCCTTATTAAGGGTATGTATCCTCTTCTTGCCGAGGGCTTGCCAAAAGCGACCCCGGAGGCATCCAGTAATTTTCCGCCACCATTGGTTCCGACCAAGCTACGTCACAAACCGACCGCAGCTGATATTTTCATCTCGTCCTATTTGGACGACACAGTCCCGGAATATGCAAATCCTGTTCCGCCAGTCCCTGTAAATCAGGCAATTCCTGCTCCCCCAGACACCGGGGCACCTCTTGCAGTACCTGCTACGGTACCCCCGGTCCAGCCTACATTACAATTTCCCGCCGCGCTGGTACGAAGAGTATCAGTCGACGATTCCAGTTTAGGGGCCGCAGGGGGAGGTCCTCCTGGTACCCTGCCACCGCACCAACGTAGAACGTTGGCCGAGTTACATGAATGTGCGTTACAGCGTACGCCCAAATTTAAGTCCGTTGCAGAAATCCGACGAGCTCTCACTGAATGCCGCTATGATCCAGTTGCAGGTGATGATAGTACAGTAATATATTCCATCCGTGTAAGACGGGTGACCGGGTATTTAGACACCCTACCAGATATGAAAGGAGATCTAGACAGAATATATCGTTTCATCCGTACAGGGGATGATCCAGAAAGTATTGGCGAAGCCATGTCTCAAAGGAAAGCTGAGATCCAGCTCATGTTATTAAAGTTTCTGATTAATTGTCTAATAAGAGAACAAGATTCCCCGACTAAAGATCAGGCCGAAATGAAAATCCTGACAAGGTGGAGTGATAATATAGCCGAGGGTAAACACAAGACTATCAGTAGTATAGAGAGTATGTACAAGAAAATTCGTAAGGAAATACTAAAGTTACACGAACAACGTAAAGCAGCACAAGTAAGCGAGAAAGAAAATGACTCTACTGAAGAGGTAGAGGATGAGAATCCCACTAGAATAGCGTATGTAGGAAAATCTAGATTTCCAGATCGCCATTTGCGCCTAGAACACAAGTCAGTTTTACATCATCCAGCACCAGAACAAGGTTCTCTGGAACAAGTATTTCAAGCTACCGATCACATTCTGAAATCACGAATCGGTTACAGTGAATTAAGTACTATGCATGAACAAGAACTAGCCCGATCAGCAGTCCGATGGATTACTGATTCTACCACTTTTCCAGACGAAATAGTGGCACAAATGTTCCTGAAATTGCCCCCAGCCGAGCAGCGACTGGTGGGTATGTATATGATCCAGCACCTCATTACATTGTATGAGGGTCAACATTCTGATCCAGGTTCGTTACACGATGTCCTGAACGAGTTACTCCAGTATAGATGGAAAGGTTTAGGTACCGATTTAATTAGTGTCATTCTAGAACAGCGCCACAAATATAGTATGTTCTTGAACCCGCATTTTGTTCATGTCTCACCTCCAGAAAGTAAACCGTTTTACATAGACAGACAGAATCCGTTACGAGAAGTACACCCAGTTAGGACAACAGATGGTGAAATGCAACGAGTGTTTGTTTACACTCCGATTACAAAGATGGAACTCTTAGAGATGAAAAAGTTAATTCCCTGTCATGATAAAGATCCAGCAGGGTTCCACCGAGAATTAAAGGACATGCTCCGTATGGGAGAATACACGTATCCAGATATAATTAAAATGTTAAAAGTCCTGTTGCCCGCAGGGGTATATGAAAAACTCAAGGAAAAAGATTGGGAGGTGGGAGAGAAAAAGATCGATTGGGCAGTTCTCGAAGCTGAAGATAAGGCACGAGTACCAGGTACCGGTCTAGGAGAGAAATGTAAAGAATTACCAGAACTGTTAATACAAGTTTTGCCAAGATTATTAGCCACTAAAAAGGAAGACTGGGATGCAATCTCAGCCTGTAAACAGAAACAAGACGAAGACACTAGTGATTTTTATTCTAGATTCGAGAAATGTTTTAGTATAAACAGTGGCCTCAAGACAAGTAGCGAGTCATACCCTCATCTTTTTGTTACTAAATTAGTCGAGAATTCAAGTCCACAAGTTAAGAATCGAGTTTTGAAAGTCGAAAGTACCTGGCAAGCTAATACCCCGTCCCAGATGTTACAGATGCTTCAATACCACCAGAATAGAATCAGAGAAGAACAAGATCATGAAAGGAAACGTATGAAAGACACGAAAATGAAAGTGCTGGTTGCACAATCTATTCCACAAGACAGTCAGAAGAGGGGTACGAATCAAGCCAGTCATCCTGCAGTTCCCGTTAAAGGGACATGCAATTATTGTAAACAGCCAGGTCATTTTATAAACGAGTGTGCAGTTCTGAAACATAATATAGCTACCGGTAAAACTAAAGAAAGACCACGTCCGCCTAGACAAGAACAAGTTTCACAGACTTCTCAGCCACAGAAGGCACAACAGACAGTTCCAGCACCGCAGCCTATTGCTGCAACACAGCATGTTACACAGCAGATGTACCAGTATGCACAGTCCGAGTATCCAGAGTATCAGCCATATTCATGAAACAGCCTAGAGAGGGAGGTAGGCTTGCCTCTCATCGAGATACCTGTAGATCAAGAGGGTCCCTATGTTCATAGTCAAGTATTAGGGAAAGACAGAAAGTTTCTGATTGATACAGGGGCAAGTAGGACCACCATTAGTCACGCCGAAGTTCCAGGGGCTCCGCTCTCAGGCTCTAGAAATGTTTCCCTTGGATTTTCAGGAAAGCCTATTGTAAACGAGATATCTAAGCCAGTTACTCTAGAAGTAGGTCCATTGTCCCGCACTACTGATCTGTTACTTACGAAGTCATGTCCAGAAAATCTGTTAGGCATTAAGACACTGAAAGAATTAGGTGCAGTCATATGCTGCTCCCCCGAGGGAATACGATTGTTCCTACGTGACTTCAAGGGTCACTATGTATTACGAGATTTTGATCCGAGATCGTCTAATGTTCCGCAGCATCTATGGGCACAAGGTCCAACTGATGTTGGTTATATGCAAATCACACCCCATCGTGTGACTCTCAAGCCAGGTGTAGTGTTACCACAAATCAGGCAGTACAGATTGCCACCTGAGGCTGTAGCAGCCTTATCCAAAATTACTGACGAGCTCATCGCTCAAGGAGTAGTTGTAGAAACTGACTCCAATGTATGTAATTCTCCGATCATTCCAGTCATGAAACGTACTGATCCAAATGCACCCCCAGTATATCGATTAGTGATTGATCTCCGAGAGCTTAATAAATGTATTATTCCCCAGTACCCAGTTGTCCCAGATATCTCTTCCCTATTGACAGCCATTGATTCTGAAGCCTCATTTTTTACAGTCATAGACCTCAAGAACGCGTTCTTCAGTGTCCCCATTCATCCAGACAGCCAGTTCCTTTTCGGATTTTGTTTAAATGGAAGGAGCTATATGTTCACACGAGCTCCTCAAGGTTTCACAGAAAGTCCTAGTATTTACAGTCAAGCACTTAAGAGACAACTAGACAATATTCACATGCCAACTGACACTGCCCTGCTCCAGTATGTCGATGATCTACTGATCACAGCCCGTTCTGAACGTGCTTGCGAGCGAGCATCCCTTACAGTCTTGTATTTCCTTGCCGAGATGGGGCACAAGGTGTCCCCTTCTAAGCTTCAATTCTGTGTCCAGCAAGTGATCTACTTAGGCCACTTGCTGTCCAAGAGGGGTAGGCAGTTGACACCCGACCGTATCCAGTTAATAGCGAGTCTTCCTCAGCCCAAGACCCAGAAGGAGGTACGTGCTTTTATCGGCCTTACTTCTTACTGCAGACAATGGATTCCTCAGTATGCATTTCTAGCTAAACCACTGATACAGTTAACGACACAGGAGGCAGCCGTATCGACTGTCCTCCCTTGGACATCTGAACATACATTTAGTTTTAATGAGTTAAAGAAGGCTCTATGCCAAGCTCCAGTTCTAGCAACACCGAACTACAGTAAGCCTTTTACACTTTTTGTCACTGAACGCGAAGGTACAGCATTATCTGTTCTCACACAAGATCAAGCAGGACAATACAAGCCCTGTGCTTATTTTTCGAGCACATTAGATCCTGTAGCCCAGGCTCTGCCTGCGTGCCTCAAGTCAGTTGCAGCCACAGCACTAGCTATCAGACAAAGTGATTCCATAGTATTAGGACATTCCTTGACAGTACAAGTCCCACACTCCGTGGAAGTTCTTTTAAACCGAACACAGACTCAGCACTTGACAATTGCACGTTTAACAGGTTATGAATTGACACTGTTGCAGCCACACATAGAAATCAGACGCTGCAACGTTCTAAATCCTGCCACACTGTTACCGTCAGTAAATTCAAATCCTGCCACACACGACTGTGTGGAAGTAGTTAATATTATGACTAAGCCAAGACAAGATCTGACAGATATTCCATTACCAGATCCAGACCTGACACTTTATGTGGATGGTTCATGTATGAGAACAAGTACAGGAGAACTAGTAGCTGCGTATGCAGTGACTACTGACACTGAAGTTATAGAAACACACCGTATTGACACCCTGTCTGCTCAAGCAGCAGAGCTAGTTGCTCTGACACAAGCCTGCATACACGCCAAGAACCTGAAAGTTAATGTTTACACAGATTCACGTTACGCATTTGGAGTCGTACACGACTTCGGAGTGCTCTGGCAGGAGAGAGGTTTCATGACTTCTCATGGAACCAAGATTCAGCATGGTCTCCTTATTCAAGCTCTGTTAGATGCCATACACTTACCGACATCCATTGCTATCATGAAATGCAAAGCACATACGAAAGTTACTGACACTATTTCTCAAGGTAATGATCTAGCAGATCGCACAGCCAAGCTTACAGCACAGACACCAGACATTCCAGTTAATAAGACACCGACATACACTCCAGATCTGACTACCTGTATGACAGTTAAGGACCCCACTCAAGATGTCATAGATATCCAGTTACATGCTACTCCCGAGGAAATCAAGAAATGGTCTGAACAAGGAGGGGTCCAGACAGATCAGGGATGGGTAACGAAGGGTAAAGCCACATGGTTTCTCCCCGACTCCATGGTTCAAGTCATTATCAATACCGCACATAGTCCAGCACATTTAGGAGAAAAAGCTATGTTAGACAGTATCCAGAACATTTGGTTCAACAAGCATTTACGAGCTGCAGCCAAGCAGAAAGTCCGTACCTGTATGATATGTTGTCAGTTTAATCCAGGTAAAAGTGTTCCGGTGGAACAAGGTGGATTCCAGCCCCCTGACCACCCTTTTGAAGTCCTCCAGATGGATTATATTCAGATGGAGCGATGTCGAGGTTTCAAGTATGTCCTTGTAGTGGTATGCGCTTTGTCCAGGTGGACAGAGGCATATCCAGTCCCAGATTACACAGCCGCGACCACTGCCAAGCAGTTGGTTCGTGAATTCTTCCCCCGCTACGGACTCCCTAGAGTCGTATATTCTGACAACGGCCAGCCATTCTCATCCGAGTTGATGAAACATGTTTCCCTTTTGTTAGGGTACCAGTGGAAGTTCCATTGTGTACGCCATCCAGAAGCAGCCGGTCTCGTAGAGAGACATAATCAGACCCTGAAAATCCGAATTGCAAAAGTATGTAAAGAGAAAGGTGTGGACTGGCTAGTAGCTCTGCCAGTTGCCTTATTTTATATGCGCATGGTCGCACATTCTAGATCAGGCCTGTCCCCTTATGAGGTCGTATTCGGCCACCCCCCTAACATGTGGGGTACACCTAGACCTCGAAGTATTACCGATGTTTCAAGTAATATGCTGACAGATTACCTAGCTTCCTTGATGTCTGCCCTCAACTCTTGTCGTTCACAGGTTGCTGCCGCATTTCCAGACAATACCGAGGTGGCACCGCATGAAATCGTTCCCGGATCCATGGTTTTGGTCAGGAACTTTGATCGTTCAAGTCCGCTGGAGCCTCGCTGGAAGGAACCCCGACAGGTCCTCCTGGCCACCCGTACTGCCGTCAAGCTGGAAGGCAGGAAGGGCTGGGTCCATTTGTCACATGTGAAAAGATTTTTTGGATTGAAACCTGTTTCAAAGAACATTTCCGAGGATCTTAAAGACTGCCAAAGTACTATTCTTAAGGACTGTCCCGCAAAAGACATTGCTACGAACCCTTCCCTGTTAGAGAAAACTCCGCAACAGGAGTATAAGCTTAAACTAAGGTCTAGTAAAATAAGTCAGCCAGTTTGATTGTCTAAGTCCTCCCCTAGGTGAAACGGTTAGACCGGTTTCTGACATGTATATAATAGACCCCCACAGAGAGAGAGTTAGTGAGAACTCTAGAAGTTGCACTATTATTTTATGTTTTCTGCTATATTTCAGCATTATGATCTCCTGCACCAGTTATGCATTTTATTTGTGTTTTTCAGTTTCTCATGTAAATAAGTCTGCTAATGTTACAGTAGAGCACACGTTTAGTGATCTGCCTCCTCATGAACTTTCTTATCGTCTTGCTATGCGTAATAACTCTTTTATCCGCATGTTACATTATTCACACCAGACCAACAATGCCACAAATTGTTGGGTGTGTGGTCGACTCCCCCCTTTCCAGACACCGAAGGGAGTTCTGCCACTCTTTCCTTATCCATTTTCACATAATGGTTCGTGTGGAGCATGGTCCACGTTAACGTCATCCTCAACAGATATGTCTTTTCTGAACAATACATGTTTCCCAGACAAGCAAGGTCTTCCCCACAGAACAGGGTTAGATCTAGAGAATGAAGTTTATAATCTAGGTAATTATTCTTCGAATTTCATGGTCCTGAATGTTCAGTCTGATTCTACTCCAGACTTACCTGCTATTTCAGTACTACCAGTCAAAGGTGAATTATGTGTCCGAAATAATGGTTCCGTACATGTAGGCCATAGTGATTGTACTACTATTGTCAAGTATAGTGACAGTAGGAAATCTATTTTCAAAGCTTCACGTCATTCTTATTTTGTTTGTGGTCAGACCGCATATGTTCGTCTGCCCCTCGATTGGGAGGGTACATGTTACATTGCCTTCCTACTGCCACCAGTTTTCCTAGCCCCACCTGACTATCATAGGAATTCCCACCTAGTACATACTAGACACAAGAGAAATCTCCCGATTGTCGATTATACTGAATCTGCTCTAGAACAATACATAGATATCAATAAAGGTGTCTTCCCCTACTTAGGTACTGTCGTGAATAGTAAACTGATACGTAGATTAACCAGAACACTTGAAGCAGTAGTGATTGAGACTACTTCTGCTCTAGGTAACTTAACCGAAGAGCAATCCTTTATGAGAATTGTCGTGCTCCAGAATCGTCTCGTCCTTGACGTCATACTGGCCGATAGGGGCGGGGCATGTAGAGTCATCGGATCTAGTTGCTGCATTTTCATTCCTAATAACGCGCCGTCTGTTTATTCAGCTATTACCAGACTCCATAAAATTGCCCATATGTTACACCAAGATCCAGGCACCTGGACATGGTCCGGTTGGTTCTGGAATATAATTTCCGCCTGGGGATGGAAAGTATTGTCATTTCTGGGTATTGCAGTAGCGATCATATTCAGTTGCTGCCTCTGTTTACAATGTGGCCCTGCGATTTGCGGCATTTGTGCTACATCATGTGTTCCTAGTCCCAAGTCCCGTCCTAAATCCAGTTCCAAGAAAACTCGAGACGAGCAAATGATACTGTATGAAATGATAGATGGTATCATGAATATTGATGTTTCCTGATGGAAACGTAGTGACAAGGAGGGAATGTGGAAAAGTAAATTTTGCCATGTTCTGTGTCCCTACGTGTCCTCCATCTTATGTTATGTGTGCATGATTAAATATGCATATGTATCCCCCATGTTTGATTAAAGACGCAATTACAGTTGTGTCCATCACTAGTATGCCAGTTTCCAGTTCTCGTGAAAGCTACGAGTATCAGGCCTATGTAAAGTTACGTTGCCACGTTTCTCAGTGTGCACGTTATTTCATTGTAAAGTCCCCGTTTCTAGGCCTCAAAAGGGCCCGGACACCAGATTCAGCTCCTGTCTCCTGAGCCTCGCTGAGGAGCGATACAGCCCCCACCTGTATCCTCGACCCTTCACTTACTTCCTGCCTCACAGTGCCCGGCTCAGCCTGGCTCTGCCTACGAGTCTGCCAAGAGTATGTTATGATTCTAGTTATCAGTCCAGCCCTCCTTCTCTGCATTCCTAAGCTACTGAATCGCATCAATAGTTTCCGTCATTGTCTAGCCTTTACGTCTCCATGTAAGAGAAATACTGCATTTAATGGTCATTTAATATTCTTCATCACGCACTACATGTAGAATAATGCATGCTCCAGTCTTAGAGTCCGTTAGCCTCTCCCCTCCTGACTCTTAGTTTATATCAACATGTTCTCTAAACATCAGATACTAGATACTGTTTAGGTACATGTCGCCCTGACTCTCCAGACTTCAGTCTCTGCTCCTAGCACAGAGTTCATAGCCCCCAGCTTCTCCTAGTAACACGTCATTGTCAGTTTACGCGCACCATTAGGTTAGAGGTCCCGGCTCCTTAGGTAGCCCCCTCCATGTTTCCGCCCCATTTATGACATATTCTGTTACGTTTACATCACATGTCTATGTATACGCCCCTGTTACACCCATTTTCACCCTTATCTTTCGCGACTGCTATTGACCACACCCACTGCTCCGCCTACTGTAATTCATTGTAATGTAACTGTTTTAGTATATATATTTGTGCACTGTTATTAAATGTTGCGCCGATTCTGATCCTGCCCCCGGCAGCGCTGCCATCCTGTTCCCGTGCAGGTTGTCCTGTTCCTGTCCTTTATGCTGTATTAAACCTGCAAACTCCTACTACCTCGAATCTTGACTCTTATTTATTGAGCTATCTGTTATTGCTATGTCCAGTAAAACCTAGATCCGGTATTATTTATTTATATACCACACTACGACATCCAGAGAGGTCCATGTCTCCGGCATATAGTACACTGCTACATCAAGGATGAGCTGCCATGTGGTTAGATTGCACAGCACTTGCGCTTCCTAGCATCAGTGCAGTGTAGCTGCTGTCACTGGATGACCGCAAGCTTTAGTTCCACAATACGCAACAAATTACGGGATGAGGGCAGGGAGTGTCATATGGGCAACAAAACATGGATATTTAGCATTGTGGACAGACACATGTGGACAGTATGGGGTCAGTCCTGCATGAGTGTGTATGGAATTTGCATTGCAATGTTCACCTGAATGAGGCACAAAGGCACATGGATTGTGCATACATGCCCACATGGCTGACAATTACCGAGGATGTCGGTCAGAGCTATGTTTGTTTGTTCTACATATGCACTCCTATGACGTGTGTGGGAACATTGACAAGCATTGGCAGCTATGCACAGTGCACGCCAACTGCATGCCACACCAGTACATGTGTTGGGTACGCTAGTGATTACAAGTATGTCAGATTTGCAGACATCAGACACCTCTGATTGTCTGCCTACATCACTGTCCCTTCACATGTTGACCGCTGGCCAAGAGAGGACAGTAAGATGTCAAGGGATATACAAGCGATGTTCACAGGTTGGATGTTTCATTGCACAACATTGGAACAGTGCAAGAGACCTCTGTCATTTTTTACTCCTTCCCTCATTTCAGTCTATGCTGGCAATGAGGCATGTCTATGTATGTACTTTCACTCTCCTTTTCTTGGGCATGCCATGTGTGTGGGGACTTGACTCAACGGTCACACTCTCTCATACATGCCATGTGTGTGGGGACTTGACTCAAGGGTCACACTCTCTCATACATGCCATGTATGTGGGGACTTGACTCAAGGGTCACACTCTCTCATACATGCCATGTGTGTGGGGACTTGACTCAACGGTCACACTCTCTCATACATGCCATGTATGTGGGGACTTGACTCAAGGGTCACACTCTCTCATACATGCCATGTGTGTGGGGACTTGACTCAACGGTCACACTCTCTCATACATGCCATGTATGTGGGGACTTGACTCAAGGGTCACACTCTCTCATACATGCCATGTGTGTGGGGACTTCTTCAGGGGCCACTCTCTCTCATACCTTCACAGTGTAGGGACCAACTAGTCACTGTTCTTGTTGTTCTGATGTACCAGGTTTCCCCCACCCCACAGCCACCCAGCAGAGGCGTATCTGGACATGTGACCCAGCCAACAAATAGGGCTGGACAGAAGTGCCCTGGGACAGTTCTCCTATACTTGTTTGGTGTCTGTGCGGTTATTTTATATGCAAAACATTACACATGGGGTGCATCAATCACTTTAGGCAAATGAGTTGTGATGTGTGGTGTAATTTGCATGGTGCCAATGCAAATGCAGTATGTGTTCGCATGCGCGGTAGCTGGCATCCGCAGCGATGACACGCATTGGCCCCAATTGGATGACCGGTTGCGGTCACAGTTTCCCAGCTGCTGCAATGTGGCAACCACTATGAGAATAAGCCATCAGCCAATGGGAGCCTTCAGGGTAAATATTTTGATATTGTGGCGTACGAGCTCTACAACTGCAGGGCTCAGCATTGGCACAAATTGCCTTCAGGGGCACTGAGGGTCACTCATGGAGATTGGGTGTTCCTCGCACGTTGCCGCAACGCTTGCTGGGAGCTGTAGTTGTTCAGGGGTTCCATGCGTGGAGATATTTGGTACGTACCTCTGCTGTTGGTATCGTGAATGCCAGAAGTGTGGCAGGTAGTGCAGCGGGAAGGCCTATTGCGTGGAATCCATGCCGACTTCGGTGGTTTGATGGGTTCTGTATTGGCTCTTCCTCCCCGTTGTTGTGTTTCTGCTATTCGCAACATGGTGTTTTTTATGTGGCGGTGGGAAGTAGTCTGGTTGGCAGATGGAGCATGTTTCCGCACGCCGGTCTTGCTCTGTTGGCTCCATACACCATCCTTGAGTTTGCAAAAGACATGCAGAGCCTGAAAGATTGTGGCAGATGGGAAATGGCCTCAGTTTGATAATTGTAACTCGGTGGTCGCAAAGTCCGCACCTGGTGGGGGGAGGGTGGACAGTTTCTGCTTCCATTCATCATCGTATGAGCCCCTAAGTTTCTGAATTTTAAAAAGGTTGGAATCCTTTTTATCCATGTCACACAGCAATGGTAAATGATCAATATATCAACAAATGACAGAGAATACATAAATAGAGTCAGACAGGGTTATTGGGTGTGCTTACAAGTGGCACTCTTCCACTGCATAGCCCTGGGTGATGTTGGTCATGACGATTATGGATGTTTGGTTTGTAAATTAATAAGTATGTTGAAGTCATTTTCTCTAAGTAATGTAATCCTCTACCCCTCAGAGTAAAGGCCTGCCTATCTTTTATGATACAATTTAAGTTTCAAGAGATTCTTATGAACTAACATATGATCAATTGTGTATTTCAGTGGTGGAGCTTTGGGCTGATTCTCTCACATTAACAACAGTAAAGAAAACCATCCCATTGTAAACACATTTTGTTTTACCTACTTAGTTTGTACCCCCTTCGTTTATACATGACTTCACTGCTTTGCAGACCAATGCACACATTCATGGACACACACACACATCATGGCAACTTTGTAAACAAACAGACAGAGTTGTCTATTTACCTTCCAATTGGCGAAGTACGAGGTAGAAGTCAGCAAGCCCTCGGAATTGCTCTTGCCCATCATGTCGTCCGTACAGATGCTGCATGCCCGGCCATCCAAGCTCCAGTCATAGTACGGAATGGCAAAATCATGGTCATTGGTTAGAATCTGTATTTCCCTCTCAAAAAACAGGAGGTACCACCGATGCCAAGAAAGGAAGTTAGGGCCTGCATGAGCAGAGGTTATGGTTCCATCAAACATATTATTTTCTAGGAATGGTGCAACGGTATAAGAGTGTATAGAGGCAAAGACATCATACACAGTGGCTTCAACGAAGCTGAAGGTGTTTCTGTCAAGCCTGTTGCCAGTAACGAGAATTTTATACCTTGCACTTGTTTTCAACTTTGCAAGGCTCAGATAACTGAAAAATTTCAATCTCTCTTGACGTGAGAGCTCACGGACGTCCCTCCTGATGATGGTCTTCTTCTCAGTGCACTTGTCCCCATAGAAGCCAAACTTACATTCTCCACAGTCAAAACCACTGTAGTTCCCATTACAGATACAAACACTGTTGTAGTACTCATGCGGCCAGTCTAAGCGGTCATCGTTGGTCTGAGTAAAGCTCCTCTTCTCTGAATACGTCTGATGCATGAACCTGCAGAGTCCTCTTCCTGAGTCTACCCCACACATGCTGCCGTCCTTCCATTTAGGGCAGCAGCGCCTGTCCTTCAGGGCCTGGTCAGTAGTGCAGGCAGTGGGGAACTGTCCCATGACCCCACCAAGGAACAGAGGGAGGAGCACAAGAGAGACCAGCATGATTTCCACAGATCTTGGATGATCTAGTGTCTGCCTGGAGAGGAAAAGAAACTTAATGAATTCCATGTTACCCTGCTTTGGAAGGCATGAGTTCAAAAAAGGTACATGGCCATGGCAGAGGACATTAGTGCAACAACAACATCAGCTTCATTAATAGAACTATTGTGCCAATGGTGAAAACCAGCCTTAGAGGAGCTTGGTTCTCCTACTTCTGCCTGCTTTGACCTGAACCATTCCTGACAATGGCTTGGTGGCAATAATTACCCATGTCTTTTGATCAGACGCCATGCAGTCTTTGTGAATGTACATGGACTTGTGTGCTGAGAAACAGACACCAGGAGAAGGAAATAGAATAGTAAAGTTTGAGAATTATAAAATGAGTAAAGAGTCCAGATAGGGCATCAGGAAGACATCTGGGATTAAACGCCCCTGGTGACAGCCAGATGAAAAAGCAAAGCTTCACTGCATGGGCACAGACGTGGGAAGGAATATGAAGGGAGTTGAGTACCTCTCAATCTGCCAACTTCTTCCTATAAGTTTTCCAATGCCTTACGCCCTTTAATCAAATTCCATATATCTGCATCGGTTTCCTTACTTAGGTTCGTATATTCTGATCACATCCTCAGTTCTGGAGTCTCTACTCACTCGGATCTGGAAATAAATCCTACAATCTGTTACTTAAGTATTCTCAGACTGTTGTTTTAATGTCCCAAACTCCCTTCAAACTGTCACACTCTGTGTACTCTGGGGCCCACCTTCAGGCTAATCTCTTTGATAATATAAGAGGTCACCACATGCTTGAGGCTGTGAGTACCTCAGACCCTCTCCAGTCTGTACCCTCCACTCACCCCTCTGGAATCCCACTCTAAGGCTCATCTGCAGGACTACAATGATGATTCCCAGTTCTCTGATACTCTGAGAAGCTACGTGATCTCTACTCTCCCTTCCCCCAAGATACTGGTAAGTGAAGTCCAACCCTAAGGCTTGTCTCCTACACTCGGATATCTTCAACTTCTCCAGAGCTCTGATCACCTTTTCTCAGTCTAATCACTGGCTCAGTAAGTATCTCTAAATTAGGCCTGGGTGGTAAATTCTGTTCGCTCGCAGAATTTGGGTAATTTCGCATTCCGCGGAGAATGCAGAATCACGTTTCAAAATGCATGTTCGTGAGATATTACTCCCTGAGCACGCAAACAGCATTCGAGAACAGGAAAAAAGCATTGCATATGGGGGGAACAAGCAATCCTGCATGTTCGCTGAACTTTTGCGTGCTCACGGAGAATGTTTACCGCTTCGGCTAGCTTTGCGTAGCGCGACCACGCACATTCCGCACACCTCTACTCTAAATGGTGATGAGACAGAACATTGGGAAAAAGAATTCAAACTACAAAAATATTGAGTGAAAAATATTGTGGAATGGAAATATGGAGTGCAAGAATAGGCTTGTCAAGATTATCGATTTGAAGGTAACTAATATTGATTTAAAAAATATAGAAGTCATTAATATCGTTCGCAAAAATGTAGTTGTTTAAAATATTGTTTTTTAATTATTGTTATGTTTTTGAGTATATATTTCAAATGTATATGACATTACTTTTTTGTTTAAATATTGTTTATGTTTCTTACAATATTAGTTTTTAGTAGTTATGAGATTTAGTTTAACTTTGTGCTTTTTAGCACTGTAATGGGTTGTTGGTTTATTGGGGTATTGGGTGGGAGGTAATTTATTAATAAGTAGTTGTTAATTAATAATGATGAATTAAGGGCTAAAGGAGTAAAAGGCATGAAGTGATTAATTTTTAATATATTATTAATTAGTTGTTAATGAATAATAATTAATTAATTGATAATAATTATGTTAATTGTGTAATATATTTTTTTAGCTGTGAGTTGTGGAGTAGTAGGAGTTAAAGATGGGAAGTAATTTATTTTTAATTTATTAACAATTAGTTGTTAATTAATAATTCCCTAATTGATACTTAATTATGTTAGTTTATGTAATTAGGTTTTTTAGATGAGGGTTGTGGGGTATATAGAGGTAAAGGGTGAGAAGTAATGTATATTTTAAATAATGAATAAACACATATTAATTCATAGTAATTAATTCTATGATCATTAATTTTGTTAATTGTTTAATTCAATGTTTTTTAAGTTTGGGTTGTTGAATTTACAGGGTTAAAGGGCGGAGAGTAAACTATTTTATTGTGTGTGTTAGTTCAATTGTGTTATTACCTCTGTTTTTTAGTTTCATATTAGGTTGGGAATGGAGAGTTTATATGGGTAAAAGGTGGGAAGCTAATTAATTTAATGAATTTTGATTTATTTTTGTTAATTTTGCAAGTAAATCTTGAAATTTCTTAAAATATTAAAGATATCTCTATTTTGTATTCAACATATGTTTGAATGTTTTTACTTTTATTAAAATTATTTTAATATTTAAGATATTTTTATTTTCTAAAATGTTGCAGTGACTGGGGTAGGAATAGTACATTTTACCCCACTTCAATCCAACACTTTCCCTACTAATGCACTGACTGGAGTGGGAATAGTACATTTCACCCCTCTAAAATACAACTCTTTTCCTACTGTTGCATTGACTAGAGTTGGAAAAGTAAATTTTACCCCTCCGCAATTCAACCCTTTCCCTACTTTTGCACTGACTGGAGCGAGGATAGTACATTTTAGCCTTCCGCAATCCAACACTTTCCCTACTTTTGTACTGACTGAAGTGGGAATAGTGCATTTAGATGTGTGTTGTGGGTTTTGTAGGGCTTTGGGATGGAAAGTAAATTAATTTTACATTTTTAATAATAAATATTCTTCTATTTTCTATTCAACATATCTTTCAACCTACTGTTTTTAAATTATTTTCATGTTTAACACGTTTCCTACTTTTGCACTGAATGGAGTGGGAATAGTAGATTTCACCCCTCCGCAATCCAACAAATTCTCTACTTTTGCAGCGACTGGAGTGGGGATAGTACATTTTATCCCTCTGCAATCCAGCACTTTCCCTACTGTTGCACTGACTGGAGCGTGAATATTAACTTTTTTGTTTTGTTATTTAAAATATTTACTGTTTTAATTGTACTGGGGATACTTAAATGTAATATTTTCCAATGTTATATTTTAATTATTGTTATATTTATTGTAGTTAGAGTAGGACATCTATTTTTTGTGTTCTAATGAATTTTGTGTTGTGTTTTGTGGAATTCCTTATTTTGATATTTATTTAGTATCAAAATGTTTATTTATCATAGTGGTAAATGTATATGTCTTTATTGTAATATTTAATAATGTGTATGATTTTGTAATTGTAATAATTATGTGCTTGATTTAATATAAAAAATAATATTAAGAAATGTGAGTATTTTTTTGTTTGTAAATTATTCATAAGTACATTTGTAAAAATATGTTTACATTTTCTTTTTATCTAAATTGTTTTTCTTTTTTAATATTTTATGATGTTGGTATATTTAAATATGTATACATATATTACATATATTTTTGACAATATTATATAATTTACGAATGATATTATTGTTTATAAATGGAAACGCAAGTTTATTAGAACAAACAACAGTATAACATGAAAATGAAGACATTATCCAGTGAATGTGTATTTCTGTAAAGTTTGAATATTTTTCATATATATTTATGCAAAGGAGTATTGAAGAATGACTGGATTTACAACTGCCTGAATGGATTATTTAGTAGGCGGGTGACCTACTGTATAAGTGAGTAATTGAACGTGTTTTACTGAATACATTGGTTAGTGACTAAACTGTGTGAAAGTCTGTGTTAGTCAGTCAGTTGGTGTGTAATCAGCTGCATGGGTTGGTGAGTAGATACATGACTTTCAATATGGGCTATTGATTTGTTGTCTGAGTATCTGTATGGGTGCCTGAGTGTCTGTGTGGGTGGGTGGATGGGTGTGTGACTCTGTGCATAGATGTCTGAGTGGGTGGTTCATTGGTTGTATGTATTAAAAAGTGCATCTGGGAAGGGCTGTATGAGTGAGACAGTGTATATGTGGGTGTGTTGGTGAGTGAATGAATGTCTAAGTGGTATAAGTGTGAGTAACTACATATGTTTTAAGGCAGCATATGTGAGTGTTGGAGTATATAAATGACTATACGTGAGAGTGAAAAACAAGTGTGTAGCTGCTTGGAGGACTGCATGCATAGTGGATAGGCCTTTTAAGTGGTCCATGTGGTAAGCCCTAGCTCGCTGCATGATTACTTGGGTACTAACAGAATAATTTGAAACCTGCAAAGAGAGTGCCTGGGCGAATTTATTAGTGGTTGGGTTTTGGCGCAGTGAATGGATAAGAACATGGTACTAAATGGGTCACTAGAAGAGAGCAAGGGGAATGATAGGTTGTTTGTTGGAGTGTATGGGTAATGACTAGTGAATTGAAGATGTGAAAGACAAGTCTGTAGGTCACAGCTTTCCAAACTGTGTGGCGCGACACGTTACTGTGTCGCGCCCCATGCATGGGTGTGTCGTGCGATGCGATGCAATGTCGTCACGGGCCGACATTAGGGGAATGCGTTATGCGACTCGAGACTGAAATCAGAGGGCAGCGAACGGGTCTCTTGTCGTTACCACACATGGACAGTAGGTGGCGCTACAAAAACTGAGATCATGTTCCCAGGCCCCTGTGTCCAGGAGCACTGCAACCCTTCACTGGCTGTCCGGCAGCTGGGACCGAGTGATAGGGATCAGCAGGACCGAGGCAGTCAGTACCCCATGTACGCCTCCCTCCCCGTCCCTTACCTCTGCTGAGGCTTGCAGTAGAGACTGCGCTTTGATGGTGGGGCAGGCAGATGGTGGGCCAGGTGGCAGCACTGATGATAAATAACTCCATCATGCCATGATTCAGATATGGGCAGGAGGGCTTAGAGTGCGCCGTGCTGCAGGCACGTGTGAAATTCAGAGTAACGGCAGGGGTGTGAGGGGGGAGAGGCGGGGTGCTGGGCAGAATGGTGGAGGCAGTGGGCAGAAAATGTGCAAATATATGCCCCGCTGTTTTCCCCTTTTCCACAGTCACAGCTTCCTATATTCTTTGAGGCTGCACCGATGTTATTTCTTTCTCTCTCTCTTTGTATAAACTCTGGGGCTCATTAACAAGCCCTGTGCGCTGCTGGCAAACTAGAGCCAAAGGTATCAGAGTGCTTTACATGAGCACCAGTTGTGTTACAGACTGACACTTGCATTTTTGTGTGTGTGGAGTTGTGTGTGTGGGGTTGTGTGGGAGTGTGTGTGGGGCGTGTGTGTGTGTGGGGTGTGGGCGGGGGGTGTGGGGTGTGTGTGGGGGGATTGTGTGTGTGTGTGGGGTTTGTGTGTGGGTGTGTATGTATGTGGGTGTGTGGGTGTGTGTGGGGTGTGTGTCTCGGGTGTGTGGGGTGTGTGTGTGGGGTGTGTGTGTGGGGGGCATGGGGGGGGTGTGGGGTGGTGGTGTGTGGGGTGCGTGTGTGTGTGGGGTGTGGGGTGTGAGGCGTATGGGGTTGTGTGTGTGGGTGGGTTGGGTGGGGTGTTTGTGGGGTGGTGTGTGTGGGGGGTGTGTGTGTGTGGGGGGGGTGTGGGGTGTGAGGTGTGGGGTTGTGTGAGTGGGGGGTTGTGTGGGGTGGTGTGTCTGTGGGGTGCTGTGTGTGGGGTTGTGTGTGGGGTGTGGGGGGGGTGGGGTATGTGTGTGTGTGGGGTCTGAAAACACCATAGGTGGTTCGGGCTCGCTCGCTGCGCTTCCTCACGTTACCGTGTCCCTGAACATTTTTCACAAAAAGGTGTGTCACCAACATGAAAAGTTTGGAAAGCTGTGATGTAGGTGGTTAGAGGACTGCATGCATAGTGTATAGGGGTTTGTAGCAGTCCATGTGCTAAGGCCTGGCTCGCCACATGAGTACTTGGGTACTGACTGAATGATTAGAGTACTGCAAGGAGAGTGCCTGGGTGAATTTATTAGTGTTTGGGTTTTGGCGCAGCAAATGGATTAGTACATGGTGCTGAATGGGTACGAGAGGAGAGCAAGATGAGTGACATGGTGTATGCTGGAGTGTATGTATACTGACTGGGGAATTGAAGGTGTGAAAGACAAGTATGTAGGTTGGTAGAGGACTGCATGCATAGTGAATAGGGGTTTGAAGCAGTCCATGTGCTAAGTCCTGGCTCACTGCATAAGTACTTGGGTACTGACTGAATGATTAGAGTACTTCAAGGCGGGTGCCTGGGTGAAATTATAAGTGGTTGGGTTTTGGCGCAGTGAATAGATTAGTACACAGTGCTGAATGGGTCACTAGAGGAGTGCAAGAGGAGTGACATTTTGTTTGCTGGAAGTGTATGGATACTGGCAGGGGAGTTGAAGGTCTGAAAGACAAGTGTGTACGTGGTTAGAGGGCTGCATGCATAGTGGATAGTCGTTTGAAGCAGTCCATGTGCTAAGGCTTGGCTCGCTGCATGAGTAATTGGGTAATGACTGAATGATTAGCGTACTGCAACAAGAGTGCCTGTGTGGATTTATAAGTGGTTGGGTTTTGGAGTAGTGAATGGATTAGTACATGGTGCTGAATGGGTCACTGGAGGAGTGCAATGGGACTGAGAGGGTGTTTTCTGGAGTGTATACATACTGACTGGGGAATTGAAGGTGTGAAAGACAAGTGTGTAGGTGGTTAGATGACTGCATGCATAGTGGATATGTCTTTTAAGCAGTCCATGTGGTAAGGCCTGGCTCTATGTATGATTACTTGGGTACTGACTGAATGATTAAAGTACTGCAAGGAGAATACCTGGGTGAATTTATAGGTGGTTTCGTTTTGGCGCAGTTAATGGATTAGTGCATGGTTCTGTATGGGCACTGACTAGGGAATTGAAGGTGTGAAAGACAAGTATGTAGGTGGTTAAAGGACTGCAAACATAGTGGATTGGGTGTGAAGCAGTCCATGTGTTAAGGCCTGGCACGCTGCATGAGTACTTGGGCACTGACTGAATGATTAGCGTACTGGAAGGAGAGTGCGTTGGTGAATTTATAAGTGTTTGGGTTTTGGCGCATTGAATGGATTAGTTCCAGGTGCTGAATGGGTCACTGGAGGAGAGCCAGGGGAGTGACAGGGTGTTTGCTGAAGTGTATGGATACTGAAGGTGTGCATGACAAGTGTGTATTTGGTTAGAGGACTGCATGCATAGAGGGTAGGCATTTTAAGCAGTCCATTTGCTAAGGCCAGGCTCAGTGCATGAGTACTTGGGTACTGATGGAATGATTAGAGTACTGCAAGGAGAGTGCCTGGGTGAATTTATAAGTGGTTGGGTTTTGGTATAGTTTATACATTTTTTTCAGATGGGTACTGGTGGAAAATGACTCTGACTAACCAGTCCTAGAGCCAGTGCTATGCTAAAAGACACTTATAATACAATTAAAACACCTACATACACTAGGGAACACTATGCGTCGGGCTACCCCTGTGATTAGAATGACTTCCGCTGTAAGCCCCTAGCTCATAATAGGGCAGGGGATTAAAACTACCTCTTAAAACTCACCACAGTGCATGTTTAAAAACTGGTAAAGGGAGAGGGGCTAAGCTGATGTGTGCAATAACACCCTGTGGCTGTTTTAATTTGGGGATAAAGTCCCCTTGAATCCCGAGTGTCCCTTTCCTCCAACTAGCCCACCATGTATATCCAGTTAGTGCCACTGAGCTGTGTTGCAGGGAGGTGTAAAAAGTGGCACGGACTCGACCACCTATCTGCAACGCAGCGTGGTGGCGCTTACCGGAAGCACCTGGTGAACTAGTTGGCCCATCAGGATTGAAAGGGAATTATTTCCCCATCTTTAAACGTACCAAAGGGAATATTTACACACGTCACCTTAGGCCCCATCCCCTCCGTTCACCATTGTATAAACGCGCCCTAATGCCATTCTAATCTGGGAGATTAAGACCCCTTGAATCCTGAGGGTCCCTAGGGTTCAATCAATCAATCAAGCAATCATAGCATTTCTAAAGCGCACTACATACACGTGAGGGTCTCAAGGTGCTGGGGGGAGAGCTGCAACTGTTTGAATAGCCAGGTCTTGAGGAGTCTCCTGAAGGTCAGAAGGTCTTCGGGCCTGCTGTAGGCGGATGGGGAGGGTGTTCCACGTCTTTGCGGTGATGTGGGAGAATGTTCTGCCACCAGTGGACACTCTTCAGATGCGGGGGCGGTGGCAAGGGTGTGGTCTGCGGAGCTAACGGGCGGGGGAGTAGAGGCTGAGTCGGCTGTTGAGGTACACTGGTCCATTGTCGTGGAGTGCAAAACAACAGTTGATGGACAGAATGCAGAAAATGTCATACATTCACCCCAGTACAGAGATCTGGGCCTAAATCCATCGTTTTTTTGTACTCCATACCACCCCAGTTCAGACATGGCCATATGCAAATCAGCCTTGACCCTGTGCCTCATGGGAACAGTCCAGCCCGAACTGCCAAGCCATGTCTTTCCAAGACCGGAATCAAGCATCCTAGGACCGGTTTCTGGCTATCAGCCGTCTTCAGCCAGGATAGCTTGACTCCAGTGGTGTGGAGAGCATGGGACTCACTTCTGAGCATACCTGTTCCGTTGCCGACCGGCCCAACACCGCAGGAGTGAAGAACGTCCCAACCCTCTACCCTCACCGTGACCCCCATCACCCGCAATAAAAACGGATGGTGGAGAACACGACACCGGGAGAAGGTGGGTAACAAAACAAGGGAACCCAAGGTCTTGGGGAACACAACTCGTCTCCCCGAGCTTCTTGGCAGCTGACAGCTTGACACAGACGAGAACGCTAAAATGAAAGAAGGAGACAAGATTAAACACACCCCTACTACTATTACCAGTGCCGAGTACACACACGAACCACCGACCTCCCTGCTTATCCCAGATAACAAATGGGAGTGGCTTGATACGAAACAGGAATTCTTCCACTGCAATCGTATTGGTTGTTTCTTGCGTAACCCCAGACCAACCACGCCCCCTCGGGAAACACCGAGAATGACAAAGGGCGTGGAATTCACAATTCTTAGGACAAAAAAAGGACAGGGGAAAAATGGTATCAAAGGGAATACGAAAGACACCCAAAAAAAAACTGAAATCTAAAAAAGAACACGAAGGTAGCACAAAAAAGGCCGTTATTCAGCTCCTTCGTGAAACCACCCAAACACAGCGTATAACAAGATGGTTTGGATACAAAAAAGGGATAATAACGGGACGTTAAAACTCAAAGGAAACGCAGCCGCGAATCCCAGAACATCACCGAAGATCAAAAAACAGGTCCCCAGTAAAGGATTCTGAAATGCCCAAGGGAATAGAAAAACAAGGGAGCAGGGGAAAAAGGGGATCAAAACCTAGCACTAGAAAAGACCGCTGGAACGGAGCTCGAAGGAAGGGAAACAAGGCAGAACCACAGGAACAGGAAACACACGGCAAGGGACCAATAAAGAAACCAAGCAACTGTTTCCTGTTGGCAGCCCCCTTTTAAAGCGAGCTCTAGGGAGCGTCCATAAATTTGCATATGCACTTGGCACTTTTAAGAAAAACCACTAACGGGGAACTAGACAGAAGGAACCAGCCCCCCTTGAACTCCAACAGTACCCCCTCCCGAAAGCCTCCCTACAGGCCTTGGCTTCCCAGGGTGCAGACGATGAAACAGACGAACTAACCGGGCAGCATGAACCCTACTTGCCGGAACCCAAGAACGGTCCTCTGGGGGATAACCCTTCCAGTCAATTAGGTAATACAGCCGTCCCTTCATCCGCTTGGAATTCATAACAGTTTTAACCACATACTCCACGTTATCATCTATTAAAACGGGAGGAGGAGGTGGCAACTCTTGAGAAGTGGTGACGTATGGCTTCAACAAAGAGGTGTGAAATACAGGATGAATACCATACTCAGCCGGTAAAGCCAACCTGATCGCAACTGGAATCACCACCTTCTGGACAGGAAAGGGACCTACAAACCGAGGCTGTAATTTTCTTGGTCCTGGCAACTTCAGATTCTTCGATGATAGCCAAACCCTATCCTCAACTGCATACAGAGGAGCTGGCCGTCTATGCCTATCTGCCTGTACTTTCATGGCTTTCTTGGACTCAAATAAATGCTGTTGGGCTTTCTTCCAGATTTCAATCATACCCCTACTCAGGGAATCCACTGTTGGTACCCTCTCAGATGGCTGAATAGGAATGGTCTTGGGATGGAACCCCATTGAACAATAAAACGGTGACATGCCTAAAGCTGAGTGCATGCTGTTAATATATGCAAACTCAGCCACAGGAAGGGCTTGTACCCAACTGCCCGTCAGTGACGTTAGCAAACAGCGCAAATACTGCTCCATGGTTGGATTGGTACGTTCTGTTTGCCCGTCGCTTTGTGGATGGTAAGCTGTTGACAAACGTACTTCCATCTTTAATGATCGACACAGGGCAGTCCAAAAATGTGAAACAAACTGTGCCCCTCTATCTGAAATGATGGCAGTAGGAACCCCATGCAGTCGGATCACTTGGGCCATAAACACATCAGCCAATTCTCTAGATGTAGGTAACCCTGGCAAGGGAACGAAGTGAGCCATTTTTGTGAATAAATCCACAACAACTAAAATGGCCGTAAACTCTGAATCAAGCGGCAAATCGGTCACAAAGTCCATACTGACCGTATGCCAGGGGGAAGGAGGCACTGGCAATGGTTGCAACAACCCAGACGGACACATGTGCGAGCACTTACTAACAGCACACACCGGGCATGAGGCCAAAAATACCTGTACATCATGGGCCAGAGACTTCCACCAGAACCAACGCATACACAGCTCTTTGGTCTTATTAACCCCCGGATGCCCAACCAAGGACGATGAATGACAATATGTAAGAACCAGTGTACGCAATTCGGGGGGCACAAACAACTTTTTTGCCTGATACAATAACCCATCCATTAACGTGATTCCAGGTTCCGACAGCCACGGAGCCAGATCTAACTGCTTCATTTCATCCTGCACTTTAACCATGAAATCGTCCATGGAAGCACAACCAACTATCTTATCACCAGGAATCATAAAACAGGACTCCTCCGTCTTGTTTCCTTGTGACGGATCCGCATAAATCCGAAATAATGCATCAGATTTCCCCTGTTGAGCAGCTGGCCTATACGTGATGGTAAAATCATATTCATTGAAGAATAGCACCCATCTCATCTGTCTGGGAGTTAAAGCCCTAGCGGACCGGAAAAACTCCAAGTTCTTGTGATCCATATAGATGGTAATGGGGTGACGAGCCCCCCCAAAGGTAATGGCGCCATTCCTCAAAAGACAGCTTTATGGCCAATAGTTCCCTTTCGGCAATCGTATAATTCTGCTCAGCAGGTAGTAGTTTCTTTGAAAAGTACGCAATTGGATGCATCAACCCAGATTCATTGTCACGCTGAGACAACACGCCCCCAACGGCTAGCTGGGACGCATCCACCTCTACATAAAACGGAAGAGCAGGATCAGGATGCATCAACACAGGAGCAGATGTAAACCAATCAATCAATCATGCCATTTGTATAGCGCACTACTAACCCGGGAGGGTCTCAAGGTGCTTGGGGGGAGGGGTATGCTACTGCTCGAACAGCCAGGTCTTGAGTTGTTTCCTGAAGGCGAGATGGTCCTGGGTCAGCCGAAGGTGGATGGGGAGGGAGTTCCAAGTCTTGGCAGCCAGGTAAGAGAAGGATCTTCCTCCGGTGGTGGCTCTTCGGATGCGTGGTACGGCTGCGAGGGCGAGGCTGGTGGACCGTAGCTGGCGGGTTGGCGTGTAGAAGGTCAGGCGGTCGTTGAGGTACTTGGGGCCCAGGTCGTGGAGAGACTTGTGTGCGTGGGTGAGGAGCCGGAACGTGATCCTCTTGTCGACGGGGAGCCAGTGCAGGTTCCTCAGGTGGCTGGAGATGTGGCTGCGTCGGGGGACATCCAGGATGAGTCGGGCGGAGGCGTTCTGGATGCGCTGGAGTCTTTTCTGTAGATTGGCTGTGGTTCCGGCGTAGAGGGCGCCCAATCAATCTTTCCAAAGCCAACTGTGCCGCAGGCGTCCACTCAAACACCACTCCCTTCTTCCACAATGAAGTCATAGGCGAAACAATGTCAGAGAAATGACTGATAAAACGCCTGTAGAAGTTGGCGAAACCAAGTAGCACCTGTATATCCTTAACACATGCGGGTATTGGCCAGTTAACTATAGCTTCGATCTTCCCGGGATCCATCTTTATACCATCCGCAGATATCAGGAATCCCAAAAACTAAACATGTGTCGCGCCGAAAGTGCATTTATCCAGCTTGACAAATAAACGGTGTTCCAACAACTTAGACAAAACCTGCGAAACATGAGCATCATGTTCCTCAAAGGACGGGGAAAAAACCAAAATATCATCAATGTAAACAATCACACTGACATCCAAAAACTCACGCAAAACCTCATTTATAAAAAACTGAAAAGCGGCAGCGGCGTTACACAAACCAAAAGGCATAACACAATATTCAAACAAACCAAACTTAGTACGGAACGCCGTTTTCCATTCGTCGCCCTCGCGGACGCGAACGAGATGGTAAGCGCCTCTTAAATCAAGCTTTGTGAACACCTTGGCAAGTCGCAGCTGGTCTAACAACACGGGTATAAGAGGTAATGGGTACTTGTTCTTTATTGTGACCTTATTCAACGCTCTGTAGTCCACGCAAGTACGAAGATCACCCTCCTTCTTCGGTATAAAAAATATGGAGGAAGACACAGGCGAAGAAGAAGGCCGAATAAACCCATTCTTTAACATCTCATCCAAATACTGCCATAGATGTTTCTCTTCCGGCTCCGACAATGCATAAACCCTACTACAGGGCAAAATGGCCCCCGGGACCAAATCAATACGGCAATCAAAAGCCCTGTGTTGTGGCAATACACACGCCTGATCCTTATCAAACACCTCCTTATATGCCACAAACGAAGGAGACAAACCGTTCTGATCGCAACCACTCGCTGCGCAAGACAACGGAGACACCCTATCAGTCGCCTCACAATAACAGTGAAGAAGACAATACTCTGAATCAAGCGTAACCAGCCTCCGCGCCCAATCGATTCTGGGATTATGGGCCTGTAACCAGGGTACCCCGAGTACCACCCCAAATGCTGGTGCGGCAATCAGATCGAAACAGACCGTCTCAGAATGCCCATTATCAAATGTCATCAACAAAGGTTCGGTTTGTCGTACAATCGACCCAGAGGTTAGCTCCGTGCCGTCAATAGCCCTCACAGGTTCAGGTTGTTTCTTCATCACACAGGGAACCATCAACGACTCGGCCAACCCAATGTCCATAAAGTTCCCTGTGGCCCCACAATCCAATAATACCGACAAGGAAGCTCTACCACAAGATGAGTAAGCGAAGCAAGCGGATACCGTAAAATTATGCGGGACTCTTTGAACCGCCCCTTGTACGTCATATGGGTTACAAAAACCTCTTTCACGGACTAAAGTACTCTCGCAATCCCTTCCCACGAAAGCCACAGCCTTATTCTCTGGGATCCGGGACGGTTTCACTGGACACTCTCGAGCAAAGTGTCCACCCCTCCCACAATACAAACACAACTGCAACAAGCGCCTTTGCTCCTTTTCCTCCTTGGATAAGGGACCCCGCACCCCACCCAAAGGCCTAGGTTCAGGATCTGTTTTCACACCCCCATTCTCAGATGTTTCTCTCTTGGTTACAGTTGTCCTTGGGGGTTGAAACCTGATCTTTTCCCCTTTTCTTTCACTCATACGATGGTTGAGTTTGACAACCAAATCGATGAACTCAACACAATCTTCAGGGGGGTCCACAACCTGAGAGACTATATCCTTTAAGTCCTCGCACAAGCCCTGATAAAACAAAGAGGTTCTTTTTGCCATGGGCCATTGTGTCTCTGCTACTAGGCGATTGAAAGTAGCCACATAACCCAAAATATCCTACTTACCCTGCCGGAGCTTTAACAATTCAACATCGCTTGCCTGCATAAAAGCATGCTTAGCAAACAGACTATGCATCTGGTTCTTGAAGGCCGGGAAACTATTCAACACAGCGTCATTGTTTTCTACTAAGGGGACCGCCCAACTAGCTGCAGTACCCGAAAGATATGAGATCACAAACGCTACTTTAGTAGTGTCGTCAGGAAAAGCGGTTGGTCGACACATGAAGTGCAAATGGCACTGGTTCATAAATATAGCATATCTGCTACTATCCCCGGAAAACCTCTCTGGAGCTGCTAGAGGCACCGGCACGGTAAGGTAAGGTAAATTTATTGTGCATAGTTAATTAAAACCAGTGCAAAACATAGTAGAAAACAGTTAAAAGAGAACTATAAAATATCATAAAAATGTGTACATTATTCTCGTCTTTAAAAGTCATGTGCGAAGGAACCCAGTCAGATTAGCCAGGAGCAATTGTCTTTATGGCGGATCAGCCTATTCCCGTGAGTCCCGTAGGCCACCTACATATTGTCTATGTCAATGATCGAGAGATTTTTATTTTGACAGTTTTTGCACGATCATTACAAGGAACTTGACATATCTGCAATTCAGATTCGTATTCGAAGGGTTCAGGCAGGCAAGGACCGCTTGCCTTCTCGTGCGAGTCCCTAGCTGCTTAAGCAGGGCCTTTAGGAGCTGTTGACGGGCTAGCCGTAGCGCTTCACAAAGACAGGTCAAATGAAGTATGTCGCCCTCATCTATGTTACAAAACGGACAAGCCTTGAGTCCATTGCTCCTGAGCCATGGTGGGAGATGCTCTCTGCTGGGCAGAACCCCTAGTCTGTATTTCAAGAACTTCAGTTGTATTATTTTGTGATAACCCTGGCTGAAGTAAGGTTGTGGTATCAGTGTTTTGTAAGAGTTTAATACCATCCAGGCAGGGTTTCTTTTTGGCGAATGTGGCCTTGTCCTCTAGTAAGGATAGAGTTTTGACCATTTTCCAAACTAGTTTCTTGAATGGGTTGTGCCCGAGTTGCATGTCCCAGATCGCAATTAGGTTGGTAGCCGCCAGAGGTGCCTTCAGGTAGGATCTTGCCTGAGATATGTCCCTGTCTTGAATGTCTTGCCATAGCAGCGAGTTTAGAGTGTTGGCACGAGCCGAGCCGAGTTTGTGGCAGCAGTTGATATACGCTCCCTGTCTGGCAAGAGCTTGCTTTTGCAATCCAAATTCCAGCCTAAGTTGGGCCGGCGATGTGTAGGGCGGAAGGGAAAACATTGTTCTGTAGGCTTTTGTCTGGATTGTGTCCAGGTTCTTGGCGTCTCTCCCGCGAAGCGCCTCGCTGCCATAACAGATAGAGGGGAGTAGCTTGGCCTGGATAACTCTCAGGTAGGGGGTTAGAATTGGCCCCGTCAGTTGATTGGCTACATTTTTTAATGTAACAGCGAGGCACGCCCCTCTCCTTTTTGCTTCCTGCTTTTGCTGTGCGAAGGTGCCGTCTCTGTCAAAGAGAACTCCCAGGTATTTATAGACAAGTGCCGAATCTATTTTTTGGCCGCCTAGTGCTCAGGACTTCTGAGACTTCTTCTTGGTGTTGATCGACATGGTGCGTGTCTTGCTCAAATTTATTTTAAGTTTGTTTTCCGTGGCGTAGCTGTGCATTTGAGTCAAAAGGTGCTGGAGGCCGATGTATGTATGGCTAAGTAGCACAACGTCGTCCGCGTACAGCAGGTTGCTCAAGGTTTCCCCCCAGCCTCGGGGAATGGGAGTTGCATGTATTGAGTGAGGCCGATAGATCCGACATGAACAGATTAAAAAGTATTGGGGCAAGCACACAGCCTTGCTTTAGGCCTTTGGTAGGACGAACTTTAGATGACAGGTGTGTGCCGCCTCCTAGCTTCACCTGCACCCAGGTATCAGAGTGTAGGAGCTTCAGCATGCTTAGGATGGGCTGCGGTATTCCCCATTGTGCCAGTTTCCCCCACAGTCTACCTCTCTCGATGTTATCAAACGCTGCACTGAAATCGATGTAGCACATATGCAGCGGTAGTTTTTTCGTTTTTGCTGCATCGATCATTAGAGAGATGGCCAGAATGTTGGTAGCTGTTCCAGAATTTTTCCGGAAACCGGTCTGGTTTAATGGTATAATCTGGTTTGAATCCGCCCATAGCGCAATTTCCTCTAGGAAAGTTCCAGCAAAATATTTTGCCTCATTATCGAGAGGGCTAATAGTCGGTAATTATTGGGGTCCATTTTGTCGCCTTTTTTTAATATGGGGACAATCGTCGACCCTCTCTTGCTTAAGAGTCTTACTTCCGAGAATAGCGGTTGCATGTTGGTAGCCCATTCTGTAATCTTTTCCTTAAAGAGGGCTGGCGGGATGCCGTTTGGACCCGGAGCACCTTCCTTCCTGCCCTTGCGAATGTGTTTTTTTATGATTGCTATTTGCTGGCCGACTGTTGTATCGGTGATGTTTTTGGGTAGGCTTTGCTCTCTCTTGGTAAGGGCCTTCAGCGAGATTATTCTGGAGTTAGGCTCTGTGGTGTTCGTTTTTTGCACTTCTGCATATTCCGGCTGGTCATTGAAGTGGCTAGAGAGGTAATTGATCCATGACTCTTCCAGTATGTGCGAGCCTAGTTCTTTGTGCTGTGGTCTTCTTAGGATCCTGTTTGCTGATTGCCAAAAGCGTGCGCTGTTGCTACTTTTGCTGTCATGTAATAGTTTTGCCCATGTCTCATTTTCAGCGTCTTTCTTTATGTTCCATTTTAAGTTTTTGAGCTCAGATCTTTGTTTCTTCAGCACTGTCAGAAGCTGTGCATTGTCGGGGGCTGATCTTAGCATTCGTAAGGTTGAGTTTACTAATCTTTTATGCTGCCTTAATTCTGCTCTCGGTCCTTTTTTTGAGTTGGTTTTGCTGCTTACATTGTGCAAGTTAATTTTTGCCGGGGTCTTGGTTGCCAGTTCTTTTAGCAAAGATCACGGGAGTGTTCACTGTAACGGACAAAGGAGAAGGAGACCCACTCTGCCCCCCACTCCTCTCATATTGAAATGTGGCTGGTTGAATCAATGGGGGCTTAGCCTTAATGGAGGGATCCCTCCCTCTTCTTTTAGTGCTTTCCTTCACCTCATCCAGTGTCCCCCGTAACTCCTGATTCTCCTGACGCAGGGATTGGACTTCACCCTGTATGTGCGCTAAAGCCTGCATGATTTCCTGCATCGAAGAAGCCCCCCCTGCTGCCTCCTCAACCATTCTTCACTCGGGCGGGGTGTTAATTCGTGGGCTTGGTTTTCTGTTACGTTGCCGACCGGCCCAACACCGCAGGAGTGAAGAACGTCCCAATCCTCTACCTTCACCGTGACCCACAACACCCGCAATCAAAACGGATGGTGGAGAACACGACACCGGGAGAAGGTGGGTAACAAAACAAGGGAACCCAAGGTCTTGGGGAACACAACTCGTCTCCTCTGGCTTCTTGGCAGCTGACAGCTTGACACAGACGAGAACGCTAAAATGAAAGAAGGAGACAAGATTAAACACACCCCTACTACTATTACCAGTGCCAAGTAAACACACGAACCACCGACCTCCCTGCTTACCACAGATAACAAATGGGAGTGGCTTGATACGAAACAGGAATTCTTCCACTGCAATTGTATTGGTTGTTTCTTGCGTAACCCCAGACCAACCACGCCTCCTCGGGAAACACCGAGAATGACAAAGGGGGTGGAATTCACAATTCTTAGGACAAAAAAAGAACAGGGGAAAAATGGTATCAAAGGAAATACGAAAGACACCCAAAAAACCCCTGAAATCTAAAAAAGAACACGAAGGTAGCACAAAAACGGACGTTATTCAGCTCCTTCGTGAAACCACCCAAACACAGCGTATAACAAGATGGATTGGATACAAAAAAGGGATAATAACGGGACGTTAAAACTCAAAGGAAACGCAGCCGCGAATCCCAGAACGTCACCGAAGATCAAAAAACAGGTCCCCAATAAAGGATTCTGAAATGCCCAAGGGAATAGAAAAACAAGGGAGCAGGGGAAAAAGGGGATCAAAACCCAGCACTAGAAAAGACCGCTGGAACGGAGCTCGAAGGAAGGGAAACAAGGCAGAACCACAGGAACAGGAAACACACGGCAAGGGACCAATAAAGAAACTAAGCACCTGTTTCCTGTTGGAAGCCCCCTTTTAAAGCGAGCTCTAGGGAGCGTCCATAAATTTGCATATTCACTTGGCACTTTTAAGAAAAACCACTAACGGGGAACTAGACAGAAGGAACCAGGCCCCCTTGAGCCCCAACAATACCCATCCCACTCGGGGTGACAAATGCAAAACAACACTTGATAGACAGAATGCAGAACAATGTCATACATTCACCCCAGTACAGAGATATGGGCCTAAATCCATCATTTTTTTGCACTCCACACCACCCCAGTTCAGACATGGCCATATGCAAATCAGCCTTGACCCTGTGCCTCATGGGAACAGTCCAGCCCGAACTGCCAAGCCATGTCTTTCCTGGACCGGAATCAAGCATCCTAGGACCGGTTTCTGGCTATCAGCCGTGTTCAGCCAGGATAGCTTGCCTCCAGTGGTGTGGAGAGCATGGGACTCACATCTGAGCATACCCATCCCACTCGGGGTGACCATTGCAAAACAACAGTTGATGGACAGAATGCAGAACAATGTCATACATTCACCCCAGTACAGAGATCTAGGCCTAAATCCATTGTTTTTTTGCACTCCACACCACCCCAGTTCAGACATGGCCATATGCAAATCAGCCTTGACCCTGTGCCTCATGGGAACAGTCGAGCCCGAACTGCCAAGCCATGTCTTTCCTGGACCGGAATAAAGCATCCTAGGACTGGTTTCTGGCTATCAGCCGTCTTCAGCCAAGATAGCTTGACTCCAGTGGTGTGGAGAACATGGGACTCACATCTGAGCATACCCATCCCACTCGGGGTGACAAATGCAAAACAACACTTGATGGACAGAATGCAGAACAATGTCATTCATTCACCCCAGTACAGAGATCTGGGCCTAAATCCATCGTTTTTTTACTCCACACCACCCCAGTTCAGACATGGCCATATGCAAATCAGCCTTGACCCTGTGCCTCATGGAAACAGTCCAGCCCGAACTGCCAAGCCATGTATTTCCTGGACCGGAATCAAGTATCCTAGGACCGGTTTCTGGCTATCAGCCGTCTTCAGCCAGGATAGCTTGACTCCAGTGGTGTGGAGAGCATGGGACTCACGTCTAAGCATACCCATCCCACTCGGGGTGACAATTGCAAAACAACAGTTGATGGACAGAATGCAGAACAATGTCATACATTCACCCCAGTACAGAGATCTAGGCCTAAATCCATTGTTTTTTTGCACTCCACACCACCCCAGTTCAGACATGGCCATATGCAAATCAGCCTTGACCCTGTGCCTCATGGGAACAGTCGAGCCCGAACTGCCAAGCCATGTCTTTCCTGGACCGCAATCAAGCATCTTAGGACCTGTTTCTGGCTATCAGCCTTCTTCAGCCAGGATAGCTTGACTCCAGTGGTGTGGAGAGCATGGGACTCACATCTGAGCATACCCATCCCACTCGGGGTGACAATTGCAAAACAACAGTTGATGGACAGAATGCAGAACAATGTCATACATTCACCCCAGTACAGAGATCTAGGCCTAAATCCATCGTTTTTTTGCACTCCATACCACCCCAGTTCAGACATGGTCATATGCAAATCAGCCTTGACCCTGTGCCTCATGGGAACAGTCCAGCCCGAACTGCCAAGCCATGTCTTTCCTGGACCGGAATCAAGCATCCTAGGACCTGTTTCTGGCTATCAGCCGTCTTCAGCCAGAAAAGCTTGACTCCAGTGGTGTGAAGAGCATGGGACTCACTTCTGAGCATACCCATCACACTCGGGGTGACAAATGCAAAACAACAGTTGATGGACAGAATGCAGAACAATGTCATTCATTCACCCCAGTACAGAGATCTGGGCCTAAATCCATCGTTTTTTTACTCCACACCACCCCAGTTCAGACATGGCCATATGCAAATCAGCCTTGACCCTGTGCCTCATGGAAACAGTCCAGCCCGAACTGCCAAGCCATGTATTTCCTGGACCGGAATCAAGTATCCTAGGACCGGTTTCTGGCTATCAGCCGTCTTCAGCCAGGATAGCTTGACTCCAGTGGTGTGGAGAGCATGGGACTCACGTCTAAGCATACCCATCCCACTCGGGGTGACAATTGCAAAACAACAGTTGATGGACAGAATGCAGAACAATGTCATACATTCACCCCAGTACAGAGATCTAGGCCTAAATCCATTGTTTTTTTGCACTCCACACCACCCCAGTTCAGACATGGCCATATGCAAATCAGCCTTGACCCTGTGCCTCATGGGAACAGTCGAGCCCGAACTGCCAAGCCATGTCTTTCCTGGACCGCAATCAAGCATGTTAGGACCTGTTTCTGGCTATCAGCCTTCTTCAGCCAGGATAGCTTGACTCCAGTGGTGTGGAGAGCATGGGACTCACATCTGAGCATACCCATCCCACTCGGGGTGACAATTGCAAAACAACAGTTGATGGACAGAATGCAGAACAATGTCATACATTCACCCCAGTACAGAGATCTAGGCCTAAATCCATCGTTTTTTTGCACTCCATACCACCCCAGTTCAGACATGGTCATATGCAAATCAGCCTTGACCCTGTGCCTCATGGGAACAGTCCAGCCCGAACTGCCAAGCCATGTCTTTCCTGGACCGGAATCAAGCATCCTAGGACCTGTTTCTGGCTATCAGCCGTCTTCAGCCAGAAAAGCTTGACTCCAGTGGTGTGAAGAGCATGGGACTCACTTCTGAGCATACCCATCACACTCGGGGTGACAAATGCAAAACAACAGTTGATGGACAGAATGCAGAACAATGTCAAACATTCAGCCCAGTACAGAGATCTGGGATTAAATCCATCGTTTTTTTGCCCTCCAAACCTCCCCAGTTCAGACATGGCCATATGCAAATCAGCCTTGACCCTGTGCCTCATGGGTACAGTCCAGCCCGAACTGCCAAGCCATGTCTTTCCTGGACCGGAATAAAGCATCCTAGGACTGGTTTCTGGCTATCAGCCGTCTTCAGCCAGGATAGCTTGACTCAAGTGGTGTGGAGAGCATGGGACTCACGTCTGAGCATACCCATCCCACTCGGGGTGACAAATGCAAAACAACAGTTGATGGACAGAATGTAGAACAATGTCATACATTCACCCCAGTACAGAGATCTGGGCCTAAATCCATCGTTTTTTTACTCCACACCACCCCAGTTCAGACATGGCCATATGCAAATCAGCCTTGACCCTGTGTCTCATGGGAACAGTCCAGCCCGAACTGCCAAGCCATGTCTTTCCTGGACCGGAATCAAGCATCCTAGGACCGGTTTCTGGCTATCAGCCGTCTTCAGCCAGGATAGCTTGACTCCAGTGGTGTGGAGAGCATGGGACTCACGTCTGAGCATACCCATCCCACTTGGGGTGACAATTGCAAAACAACAGTTGATGGACAAAATGCAGAACAATGTCCTACATTCACCCCAGTACAGAGATCTGGACCTAAATCCATCGTTTGTTTGCACTCCACACCTCCCCAGTTCAGACATGGCCATATGCAAATCAGCCTTGACCCTGTGCCTCATGGGTACAGTCCAGCCCGAACTGCCAAGCCATGTCTTTCCTGGACCGGAATAAAGCATCCTAGGACTGGTTTCTGGCTATCAGCCGGCCTCAGCCAGGATAGCTTGACTCAAGTGGTGTGGAGAGCATGGGACTCACGTCTGAGCATACCCATCCCACTCGGGGTGACAAATGCAAAACAACAGTTGATGGACAGAATGCAGAATAATGTCAAACATTCAGCCCAGTACAGAGACTTGGGATTAAATCCATCGTTTTTTTGCCCTCCAAACCTCCCCAGTTCAGACATGGCCATATGCAAATCAGCCTTGACCCTGTGCCTCATGGGTACAGTCCAGACCAAACTGCCAAGCCATGTCTTTCCTGGACCGGAATAAAGCATCCTAGGACTGGTTTCTGGCTATCAGCCGTCTTCAGCCAGAAAAGCTTGACTCCAGTGGTGTGAAGAGCATGGGACTCACGTCTGAGCATACCCATCCCACTCGGGGTGACAAATGCAAAACAACAGTTGATGGACAGAATGCAGAACAATGTCAAACATTCAGCCCAGTACAGAGATCTGGGATTAAATCCATCGTTTTTTTGCCCTCCAAACCTCCCCAGTTCAGACATGGCCATATGCAAATCAGCCTTGACCCTGTGCCTCATGGGTACAGTCCAGCCCAAACTGCCAAGCCATGTCTTTCCTGGACCGGAATAAAGCATCCTAGGACTGATTTCTGGCTATCAGCCGTCTTCAGCCAGGATAGCTTGACTCAAGTGGTGTGGAGAGCATGGGACTCACGTCTGAGCATACCCATCCCACTCGGGGTGACAAATGCAAAACAACAGTTGATGGACAGAATGTAGAACAATGTCATACATTCACCCCAGTACAGAGATCTGGGCCTAAATCCATCGTTTTTTTAATCCACACCACCCCAGTTCAGACATGGCCATATGCAAATCAGCCTTGACCCTGTGTCTCATGGGAACAGTCCAGCCCGAACTGCCAAGCCATGTCTTTCCTGGACCGGAATCAAGCATCCTAGGACCGGTTTCTGGCTATCAGCCGTCTTCAGCCAGGATAGCTTGACTCCAGTGGTGTGGAGAGCATGGGACTCACGTCTGAGCATACCCATCCCACTTGGGGTGACAATTGCAAAACAACAGTTGATGGACAAAATGCAGAACAAAGTCCTACATTCACCCCAGTACAGAGATCTGGACCTAAATCCATCGTTTGTTTGCACTCCACACCACCCCAGTTCAGACTTGGCTTATGCAAATTAGCCTTTACCCTGTGCCTCATGGGAACAGTCCAGCCCGAACTGCCAAGCAATGTCTTTCCTGGACCGGAATCAAGCATCCTAGGACCGGTTTCTGGCTATCAGCTGTCTTCAGCCAGGATAGCTTGACTCCAGTGGTGTGGAGAGCATGGGACTCAAGTCTGAGCATACCCATCCCACTCGGGGTGACAATTGCAAAACAACAGTTGATGCACAGAATGCAGAACAATGTCATATATCCACCCAGTACAGAGATCTGGGCCTAAATCCATCGTTTTTTTGCACTCCACACCACCCCAGTTCAGACATGGCCATATGCAAATCAGCCTTGACCCTGTGCCTCATGGGAACAGTCCAGCCCGAACTGCCAAGCCATGTCTTTCCTGGACCGGAATCTAGCATCCTAGGACCGGTTTCTGGCTATCAGCCGTCTTCAGCCAGGCTAGCTTGCCTCCAGTGGTGTGGAGAGCATGGGACTCACATCTGAGCATACCCATCCCACTCGGGGTGACAATTGCAAAACAACAGTTGATGGACAGAATGCAGAACAATGTCATACATTCACCCCAGTACAGAGATCCAGGCCTAAATCCATCGTTTTTTTTGCACTCCCCAACATC
The DNA here is from genome assembly GCF_964261635.1 of Lissotriton helveticus. Taxonomy (NCBI): domain Eukaryota; kingdom Metazoa; phylum Chordata; class Amphibia; order Caudata; family Salamandridae; genus Lissotriton; species Lissotriton helveticus. The sequence goes on along the minus strand of NC_136061.1, from coordinate 2,788,280 downwards.
CCAGTTCAGACATGGCCATATGCAAATCAGCCTTGACCCTTTGCCTCATGGGAACAGTCCAGCCCGAACTGCCAAGCCATGTCTTTCCTGGACCGGAATCAAGCATCCTAGGACCGGTTTCTGGCTATCAGCCGTCTTCAGCCAGGATAGCTTGCCTCCAGTGGTGTGGAGAGCATGGGACTCACATCTGAGCATACCCATCCCACTTGGGGTGACAATTGCAAAACAACAGTTGATGGACAGAATGCAGAACAATGTCATACATTCACCCCAGTACAGAGATCTGGGCCTAAATCCATCGTTTTTTTGCACTCCACACCACCCCAGTTCAGACTTGGCTTATGCAAATCAGCCTTTACCCTGTGCCTCATAGGAACAGTCCAGCCCGAACTGCCAAGCAATGTCTTTCCTTGACCGGAATCAAGCATCTTAGGACCGGTTTCTGGCTATCAGCCGTCTTCAGCCAGGATAGCTTGACTCCAGTGGTGTGGAGAGCATGGCACTCACGCCTGAGCGTACCCATCCCACTCGGGGTGACAATTGCAAAACAACAGTTGATGGACAGAATGCAGAACAATGTCATACATTCACCCTAGTACAGAGTACAGAGATCTAGGCCTAAATCCATCGTTTTTTTGCACTCCACACCACCCCAGTTCAGACATGGCCATATGCAAATCAGCCTTGACCCTGTGCCTCATGGGAACAGTCCAGCCCAAACTGCCAAGCCATGTCTTTCCTGGACCTGAATCAAGCATCCTAGGACCTGTTTCTGGCTATAAGCCGTCTTCAGCCAGGATAGCTTGACTCCAGTGGTGTGGAGAGCATGGGACTCACTTCTGAGCATACCCATCACACTCGGGGTGACAAATGCAAAACAACAGTTGATGGACAGAATGCAGAACAATGTCATACATTCACCCCAGTACAGAGATCTGGGCCTAAATCCATCGTTTTTTTACTCCACACCATCCCAGTTCAGACATGGCCATATGCAAATCTGCCTTGACCCTGTGCCTCATGGGAACAGTCCAGCCCGAACTGCCAAGCCATGTCTTTCCTGGACCGGAATCAAGCATCCTAGGACCGGTTTCTGGCTATCAGCCGTCTTCAGCCAGGATAGCTTGACTCCAGTGGTGTGGAGAGCATGGGACTCACGTCTGAGCATACCCATCCCACTTGGGGTGACAATTGCAAAACAAAAGTTGCTGGACAGAATGCAGAACAATGTCATACATTCACCCCAGTACAGAGATCTGGGCCTAAATCCATCGTTTTTTTGCACTCCACACCACCCCAGTTCAGACATGGCCATATACAAAAATCAGCCTTGACCCTGTGCCTCATGGGAACAGTCCAGCCCGAACTGCCAAGCCATGTCTTTCCTGGACCGGAATCAAGCATCCTAGGACTGGTTTCTGGCTATCAGCCGTCTTCAGCCAGGATAGCTTGACCCCAGTGGTGTGGAGAGCATGGGACTCACGTCTGAGCATACCCATCCCACTTGGGGTGACAATTGCAAAACAACAGTTGATGGACAGAATGTAGAACAATGTCATACATTCACCCCAGTACAGAGATCTGGGCCTAAATCCATCGTTTTTTTGCACTCCACACCACCCCTGTTCAGACTTGGCTTATGCAAATTAGCCTTTACCCTGTGCCTCATGGGAACAGTCCAGCCCGAACTGTCAAGCAATGTCTTTCCTGGACCGGAATCAAGCATCTTAGGACCGGTTTCTGGCTATCAGCCGTCTTCAGCCAGGATAGCTTGACTCCAGTGGTGTGGAGAGCATGGCACTCACGCCTGAGCGTACCCATCCCACTCGGGGTGACAAATGCAAAACAACAGTTGATGGACAGAATGCAGAACAATGTTATGCATTCACCCCAGTACAGAGATCTGGGCCTAAATCCATCGTTTTTGTTGCACTCCACACCACCCCAGTTCAGACATGGCCATATGCAAATCAGCCTTGCCCCTGTGCCTCATGGGAACAGTCCAGCCCAAACTGCCAAGCCATGTCTTTCCTGGACCGGAATCAAGCATCCTAGGACCGGTTTCTGGCTATCAGCTGTCTTCAGCCAGGATAGCTTGACTCCAGTGGTGTGGAGAGCATGGGACTCAAGTCTGAGCATACCCATCCCACTCGGGCTGACAATCGCAAAACAACAGTTGATGCACAGAATGCAGAACAATGTCATACATTCACCCAGTACAGAGTTCTGGGTCTAAATCCATCGTTCTTTTGCACTCCACACCACCCCAGTTCAGACATGGCCATATGCAAATCAGCCTTGACCCTGTGCCTCATGGGAACAGTCCAGCCCTAACTGCCAAGCCATATCTTTCCTGGACCAGAATCAAGCATCCTAGGACTGGTTTCTGGCTATCAGCCATCTTCAGCCAGGATAGCTTGCCTCCAGTGGTGTGGATAGCATGGGACTCACATCTGAACATACCCATCCCACTCGGGGTGACAATTGCAAAACAACAGTTGATGGACAGAATGCAGAACAATGTTATGCATTCACCCCAGTGAATGATAAACATATGATAAACCAAGATGGCCGCCGGGTAGGAGCTCTGCGTTAGAGCTCAGAGTGCTTGGGATTCCAGTTCTTGGATTTAATCCCTGTTAGCACCCAGCGTGTCGAGGAACGCTACTGGACCTTAATTAACAAGTAACAGGAACATTTTGCATCAAGTAACTGGATTATTTGCGGTGCCCTTACCTGGATTGGCGACGGCTGGAGTTCTCTGAGTATTCCCTCATCTTCCCGGAGCTGTGATCGTGGAGAGGACCGAGTCGACCCCCTTCTCCGGACACCTGGCTGCCCCTGGCCATCGGCGGAGCCTGGGACGGAGCCTGCTGGGGTGCTGACTGGAGCCTTCGTGGGGCACCTGATCGCCTTGTCGGAGGCTGAGACCGAGCTGCTCTGGCCATCGGAGGCGTCCGGTACGTCTGTGGACGCCGCCACCGGTGCCGGCTGCGGGGATCGGATTGCCGGCCTGGACGACTGCTGCGGCATCGGGGAGATATCTGCGGGGTCTGAAAGGACTACGGTAGTCTGGAAGCTGCCCCCATCATCACCGGGAGCGGGAGGCGATGGGAGGTGTGGCGCCGCCACGGGAGCTGTCAGAGCGGTGCCCTGAGGCGGGCAGGAGCCGGAGGAAAGTCGACGGATGACAGGAGCTTGTCCTATCTGCGCCGAGAGCTGGAGGCGTTCGGAGGTTTGGCGCCGCTGCCCAGGAAGCTGCCGGTGCCGGAGAGGAGCCCTAAAGCAGGCGGGATCCGTGGAGTCAACGGACGTCAGGAGCTTGCCCTTCCCGCACCGGGAGCTGAACGTGATGGCGCGGCACAGGGGGGATGCCTGAGTGAGTCTTGAGGCGGACGAGAAAACACAGGGGAACTGCAGGAAAGGGGGAACAGGCAATCAGGAAACACACAACAACGCCTATCGAGGCGGTAGGGGCTGCCGCCCTGCTGCTCTGGCCATGCACAATCTTTTTCCAGCAACCTGCCAGAAGTCGATGCACACTGCAGCTGTATACACGCTGGGTAGACCATCGATAAATAACTTTGCTATCAACGTACTTGCTGAGCAGAATTCACAAAAAAAGGTATTTATTTACCCCTCTCGCTTGTACACATTTTGAAAAAACCTTCTTTGTTCATAATGGCTGGGGTCATAAAACTGTAGTAATAAATCCCCTACTTTACCTCCGGTGCTCACGAGGCTCCTCAACTTAACTCCCCCACACAAGACCTCCATAACAGAGATAAGACTTCCTCCCAGCAAGCTAAGAACTGGGCTTGCTCAAATAGAAACTGAAACTGCACTTCCCTGTTCTCAAAGCAACAACAACAAACAGAGGACTACCGTCTCTATCTTCCCTATTTGGCGGCCATTTTAGACAGGTCTATCTCTCTATTGGCTGCAAGCACGGACTAGTCATTCTCACTATCTGACCATACCCTAAGACCTGGCCTTTTTAGATAGCACACTTTACATAGCTATGTATTTAAACCCTCGGGTGATTAAGTGACTGCCTTTTATTGCAATACTATACCTCTACTTGTATTTTGTACATTATTTGTAACCTGCACACATCTCACTTTTCTTCACTGATAATGTACCGATCGTTACCTCAGATATTTCTGGCTGCTCACTAGTATCTTTTTGCTTCATGCAGCCTTTTGGTTGCACCGGCATTTTGTTTTAGTACATCATCAGTATTATTTTTTCACTTGTTTACTGTACGTTTTTGTAAGCTGCACCTATTTCACTTTTATTCCTGGAATGCACCGATTGATACCTCATATATTTTTGTATATTTTTGTACATTGTGTAAGCTGTACTGTTTGCTACCTCGTATATTTTTGTATATTTCTGGACATTGTGTAAGCTGCACCCATTTCACTGTGTATTGTTGGAGTGCACAGATTGCTATCTCTATACTCTGGTTATTTTGTTACTCACTAATATCACTTGTATCCCATGTAACTTATTGTTTGCATTGTTTTTTGCACATGTGTATCACTATCGCTCACCCTCCCATACCCAACTATACCGCCATCCCAACATAAAGCCCATCGGCAGGCACACATACAAAATCAACTACCCATCTACACTCACCAAAAAAGCCGCTAAACGCTTTAAACACAACTTCCTGAGGTCCCACCCTGAAACCCCGTTTGTCGACACTTACTTCTCACCGGTCAATGGATCTCTGAACATCGATATCATCTTCCACACCACTCGCAGAGCTCAATGGAGAAAAACGTTCCTCACCTTACTCACTGTCTCCACCACCAGGAAATCCGCTCATGGCCTAACTCTCTCCATCACACCTTCCCAACTCTTCCTAGGCAGAACCACCATTACTATCTAAAATAACGGGATTGTCCTAATTCAATCTACAGACAGGAACCTGGAACTACTAGACAACCTGTTCCCCACTTTCAAAGAGCACCTCTCCAATCCTCGGACTTCCACTTACATCCCCTCCAGTAATATCACCCCTGACTTCACAGCCCCTACCCACAACCCCTCTAACCTAGCTCAGCACCAGAACGACACGCTCCACACCTCTTCCCCCATCACACTAGTTACTCACCCACCTGCTGTAACCACCCCACACTCCTCAACCACAGACACAAATCTCTCCCCCTCATACACCAGCCGCCCCCCACCTCCAACACTGGGTCCCCTACTCATACCACTCCCACTCCTCTCCCCCCTGACATCACAGCCACCACCCACAACCCCTCTAACCTAGTTCAGCATCAGAACGACACGCATAACGACAAATCCCACCCTTTATCCCGCCCATTCTCAGTCCTCACTACCACCCTCTAACTAACCACGCAGAGCTCACTACATCTATTAACCTAACTCCCCCTCCCCACAACAGAACCATCACCAATCCCATTTCCCCTCCCTCTCTCAGCCCCCACTACCCTATCTGCTCCCCCATCATCACTAACTTACACTCAACCTCCACCCGGCTCTCTCCGCCTGTCACCAACGCCTTCATCTGCACCACCAACCTACTCCCTACTTCATCCACACCCATCCCTCCAAAACTCGCCACCCTCTCTAACACCAACAAATACACTGACACCACGGAGCCCTGCTCGAACACCAACCCACCCCCCCACCCGCACGACCATTCCCAGTTCAGTCACGCACCCTTGATGCCCATCCCCAACACCAAGGCCTATCCCACGCTGGACAAGATTATGTCCACCCTCGTCCAGCTCAAAGAAGACATTCACACCATCAAGGAAGACATGTACACCATCAAAGAACTACTCTGCACACTCCCCAGACACCCCTCACTCACCACCACCCCCCCTCCCAACTTGCCTCCCACCCTTCCGGAAGACTCTCCCACTCTACACCCCCCACACTGGGCCGCGATCCCTATCCACAATCGCAACAACCACCCCCGTCGCTCACGCAACCCTCTTTCTGACATCGACACACTCACCCTCCTCCGCTCCTACGACCCAGCTCCCCTAAACAACACAACCGCCACACACCTCTCCATCCCCACGATACATTCCAATCCCCGTAGACCCCCCACACTAAACAACAGAATTTCCGTCCCTAATAACCTTAGAAAAGTCCCCCTCTCACTAGTACCCTCTACTTCCCTTGACACACCCCGTCTCAAATGCACTCTCCTCAACTGCAGATCGGCCTCTAGACACTCCTCCGCCATCGCTGATCTCATCCTAACATTGGACCTTGACCTAATCATTCTAACTGAATCCTGGCTATCCGAATCTTCTACACCTATAATGGACATTCTGGTTCCCCCCAACTACCACATCATCAGACTGGACAGGTCTGGCAAGATAGGTGGTGGAATCGCATGCATATATAGGAACAACCTTTCTGTTCTGAAAATCACCGCACCTTCCCTACCCTCCCCAACCTCCTGCGAATACATCTGCCTCGATATTATCAGTGAGGGCAAACCGATATGCTCTCTTCACGGCATTTACCACCCACCCAGGGACAACCTCACCGTCGCCCAACAAATCATGGATATGATCTTAACCAATTCCGGACGACAGCTCACCCAAATATACCTGGGGGACTTCAACCTCCACTGGAACGACCACAATGATGCGGAGGTAAATAGTCTTAAAAATGTCCTCAACTCTCTTGACCACAAACAATTATGCAACAGCCCGACCCACGAGAAAGGCTCTATCCTTGACCTTATCATCTCCAATGAGGACGCTATCTAACTTGAGTCTATCCAACCCTGTGACTGGTCAGATCATCATATTGTCACTTTCTTCATCAATGAAAAGGTCAAACTCAACACGGTGCACCCCTCCAAACCTAAAGTCTGGAAAAGAGACCTAAAAAAACTCAACCCAAACTCCCTACCCCCTAGCAGCTGCAACCTCCTACGCCCTCCTACCGGCGCCACGGACGTCCAATCCTTGACTGACCACTATATTAACGCCATGACATCATTAATTAATGAGGCTGCACCCTTGCAGCTAAAAAGAGCCTCTGCTAAAATCTCCAATCCTTGGTCCGACGGGAGTCTCAATGAGGATAGACGTGCCATGCGAATGGCAGAGCGCACCTGGAGATCAGCTCCCTCTGCACTGCACTTAAAAACCCTGAAAGAAAAGAGAAACGCCTACTTCAGGAAAATAAAGCGTTCAAAATCAGACTTCTTCAGCCTCCAGCTTGACCGAGCAAAAAACGGCCCGAGAAAACTGTTTGAGCTAATCAGAACTCAATCCAAGGAACAACCTCAACCACTCAGCACCAGGCGCAAAGCACCCTCCTGCGAAGAATTCGCTGCTTTCTTTATCCAAAAAACTGACAACATAAAAAGTGATCTCCTCATTGACGCAAGCCTTTACTCCAAACCCCACTGCATAGCACCCAATGATCCAAAAAACAATGCTACATGGTCATCCTTTGACACCTACTCTGAAGAGGAAATTGGCAAACTGCTCAGCACCTTGAAACCTTCCAATCACCTCACGGACCCCCTCCCTGCTAACGCTGTCAAAGACTTCACCCCTTTGCTCCTTCCACTCTGGACTCAAATTATCAACAGCTCACTTCAACAAGGAACCATCCCTGACTCCCTCAAAGTTGGTCAAGTCACACCTCGACTAAAGAAACCTACAGCCGACCCATCTGATCTAAACAATTACCGTCCCATTACCAATATACCCACTCTCGCCAAACTCCTGGAAAAATGCGCACAACTACAATTGACTAAACACATTGATCGGTTTTATCTCCTCAACCCTCATCAATCAGGCTTCCGAGCAGGACACAGTACAGAAACTGCTATGACCCACATAATAGATGACTCCCTTCAAATCCTAGATCAAAATGATACATGCCTCCTCATCCTTCTTGATCTATCCTCAGCATTTGACACTGTCAAACATGAGAATTTACTCGAACTTTTAAACACAAGAATGGGTCTATCTGGGACTGTTCTCAAGTGGTTCACTTCCTTCCTTCACAACAGGTCGCAGAAATTCAAGAGCAACAACCTGATGTCCTCGCCAATACCGGTATCTTTAGGCATCCCCCAAGGATCATCCCTATCCCCAACTTTGTTCAACCTAGTTATGGAACCTCTCACCACCTTGTTACAAGCATCCAATGTACTCTTTCACATGTACGCCGATGACACCCAACTATATCTCAAATTACAATCCCCCAAAGACATTCTACTCCTGAACTCAACGATCAGAAGCACCCAATCCTGGCTTGCCCATAATCATCTCAAACTCAATGCCCTGAAAACAGAATTCCTTCTGATCTCACCTCCCGCGAAGATCTCTACCACTCAACTGTGGCTTAAACACCTAACTGCACTCAATGTCCAACCCACCATCGTGGACTCAGCAAAATCTTTACACTCCAACACTCGACACCAATCTCAACATGCAGCAACATATCAGCAAGGCAACTAAGGGAGCGAACTACCAAATCAATACCCTGAGGAGACTTAAACCCTTCCTCCCAGCCAAAGACTTCCAAACTGCAGTACAAGCACTAGTCATTCCTCGAATAGAATACGGCAGCTCCGCTCTCTGCGGTCTTCCTCTAACCACTACTGCACCCCTAAGAGCTTCTCTAAACACTGCAGCAAGACTCATCACTGGGTCAAAAAAACACTCGCATATCTCCCCTGACTTGAAATCCATGAACTGGCTGCCTTTTGAAGCCAGAATACATATGAAAATCGCCTGCATGACACACAAGGCTGTTCACCTGAGTTCACCCGGATACCTCACCCAGAAGCTGACAATCTCTGGCGGCTCGAGAAACACTAGAGGCACAAACAATCTTCTGCTAAGACCTCGAAGATTCCGGAAGGAAAAAACTTATAAACGCTCCTTCTCAGGAATGGCACCCTGGATCTGGAACTCACTCCCTCCTGAAACCAGGCTCATATCATCCATCACACTCTTTAAGAAAAAAGTAAAAGCTATACTCATGGCCAAATACACCTGAGCTATTGACAGCGGTTTCTAAATTCGCTGCACCGATCAGTATTATCTGTTCGATCACTTTGTTTGTTTGTATTACTTGTGCTGTTGACTTGCCTGGCGGTATCTGCTTTCACCTATTTGTACCACTTGCATTATTGATGTATCTGTTTTACTATGCTCCCTCCTATGCTTACCCCTCCCCACTTATTACCCACAAGTGCGCCATATCTAATGGCCTGTTATGTATACTCTGTAAAGCGCTCTGATATCTGCAAAGATCTGGTTCGCGCTATATAAAACTTTCAAAATAAATAAAATAAATAAATAAATAAAACAACAGTTGATGGACAGAATGCAGAACAATGTCATACATTCACCCCAGTACAGAGATCTAGGCCTAAATCCATCGTTTTTTTGCACTCCACAACACCCCAGTTCAGACATGGCCATATACAAAAATCAGCCTTGACCCTGTGCCTCATGGGAACAGTCCAGCCCGAACTGCCAAGCCATGTCTTTCCTGGACCGGAATCAAGCATCCTAGGACCGGTTTCTGGCTATCAGCCGTCTTCAGCCAGGATAGCTTGCCTCCAGTGGTGTGGAGAGCATGGGACTCACGTCTGAGCATACCCATCCCACTTGGGGTGACAATTGCAAAACAACAGTTGATGGACAGAATGCAGAACAATGTCATACATTCACCCCAGTACAGAGATCTGGGCCTAAATCCATCGTTTTTTTGTACTCCACACCACCCCAGTTCAGACTTGGCTTATGCAAATCAGCCTTGACCTTGTGCCTCATGGGAACAGTCCAGAACGAACTGCCAAGCCATGTATTTCCTGGACCGGAATCAAGCATCCTAGGACCGGTTTCTGGCTATCAGCCGTCTTCAGCCAGGATAGCTTGACTCCAGTGGTGTGTAGAGCATGGGACTCATGTCTGAGCGTGCCCATCCCACTCGGGGTGACAAATACAAAACAACAGTTGATGGACAGAATGCAGAACAATGTCATACATTCACCCCAGTACAGAGATCTGGGCCTAAATCCATCGATTTTTTGCACTCCACACCACCCCAGTTCAGACATGGCCATATGCAAACCAGCCTTGACCCTGTGCCTCATGGGAACAGTCCAGCCCGAACTGCCAAGCCATGTCTTTCCTGGACCGGAATCAAGCATCCTAGGACCTGTTTCTGGCTATCAGCCTTCTTCAGCCAGGATAGCTTGACTCCAGTGGTGTGGAGAGCATGGGACTCACGTCTGAGCATACCCATCCCACTCGGGGTGACAAATGCAAAACAACAGTTGATGGACAGAATGCAGAACAATGTCATACATTCACCCCAGTACAGAGATTTGGGCCTTAATCCATCATTTTTTTACTCCACACCACCCCAGTTCAGACATGGCCATATGCAAATCAGCCTTGACCCTGTGCCTCATGGGAACAGTCCAGCCCGAAGTGCCAAGCCATGTCTTTCCTGGACCGGAATCAAGCATCCTAGGACCGGTTTCTGGCTATCAGCAGTCTTCAGCCAGGATAGCTTGACTCCAGTGGTGTGTAGAGCATGGGACTCATGTCTGAGCGTGCCCATCCCACTCGGGGTGACAAATACAAAACAACAGTTGATGGACAGAATGCAGAACAATGTCATACATTCACCCCAGTACAGAGATCTGGGCCTAAATCCATCGATTTTTTGCACTCCACACCACCCCAGTTCAGACATGGCCATATGCAAACCAGCCTTGACCCTGTGCCTCATGGGAACAGTCCAGCCCGAACTGCCAAGCCATGTCTTTCCTGGACTGGAATCAAGCATCCTAGGACCTGTTTCTGGCTATCAGCCTTCTTCAGCCAGGATAGCTTGACTCCAGTGGTGTGGAGAGCATGGGACTCACGTCTGAGCATACCCATCCCACTCGGGGTGACAAATGCAAAACAACAGTTGATGGACAGAATGCAGAACAATGTCATACATTCACCCCAGTACAGAGATTTGGGCCTTAATCCATCATTTTTTTACTCCACACCACCCCAGTTCAGACATGGCCATATGCAAATCAGCCTTGACCCTGTGCCTCATGGGAACAGTCCAGCCCGAAGTGCCAAGCCATGTCTTTCCTGGACCGGAATCAAGCATCCTAGGACCGGTTTCTGGCTATCAGCCGTCTTCAGTCAGGATAGCTTGACTCCAGTGGTGTGGAGAGCATGGGACTCACGTCTGAGCATACCCATCCCACTCGGGGTGACAAATGCAAAACAACAGTTGATGGACAGAATGCAGAACAATGTCATACATTCACCCCAGTACAGAGATTTGGGCCTTAATCCATCATTTATTTACTCCACACCACCCCATTTCAGACATGGCCATATGCAAATCAGCCTTGACCCTGTGCCTCATGGGAACAGTCCAGCCCGAAGTGCCAAGCCATGTCTTTCCTGGACCGGAATCAAGCATCCTAGGACCGGTTTCTGGCTATCAGCCGTCTTCAGCCAGGATAGCTTGACTCCAGTGGTGTGGAGAGCATGGGACTCACGTCTGAGCATACCCATCCCACTTGGGGTGACAATTGCAAAACAACAGTTGCTGGACAGAATGCAGAACAATGTCATACATTCACCCCAGTACAGAGATCTGGGCCTAAATCCATCGTTTTTTTGCACTCCACACCACCCCAGTTGAGACATGGCCATATACAAAAATCAGCCTTGACCCTGTGCCTCATGGGAACAGTCCAGCCCGAACTGCCAAGCCATGTCTTTCCTGGACCGGAATCAAGCATCCTAGGACCGGTTTCTGGCTATCAGCCGTCTTCAGCCAGGATAGCTTGCCTCCAGTGGTGTGGAGAGCATGGAACTCACATCTGAGCATACCCATCCCACTTGGGGTGACAATTGCAAAACAACAGTTGATGGACAGAATGCAGAACAATGTCATACATTCACCCCAGTACAGAGATCTGGGCCTAAATCCATCGTTTTTTTGCACTCCACACCACCACAGTTCAGACTTGGCTTATGCAAATCAGCCTTTACCCTGTGCCTCATGGGAACAGTCCAGCCCGAACTGCCAAGCAATGTCTTTCCTGGACCGGAATCAAGCATCTTAGGACCGGTTTCTGGCTATCAGCCGTCTTCAGCCAGAATAGCTTGACTCCAGTGGTGTGGAGAGCATGGCACTCACGCCTGAGCGTACCCATCCCACTCGGGGTGACAAATGCAAAACAACAGTTGATGGACAGAATGCAGAACAATGTCATGCATTCACCCCAGTACAGAGATCTGGGCCTAAATCCATCGTTTTTTTGCACTCCACACCACCCCAGTTCAGACATGGCCATATGCAAATCAGCCTTGACCCTGTGCCTCTTGGGAACATTCCAGCCCGAACTGCCAAGCCATGTCTTTCCTGGACCGGAAACAAGCATCCTAGGACCTGTTTCTGGCTATCAGCCTTCTTCAGCCAGGATAGCTTGACTCCAGTGGTGTGGAGAGCATGGGACTCACGTCTGAGCATACCCATCCCACTTGGGGTGACAATTGCAAAACAACAGTTGCTGGACAGAACGCAGAACAATATCATACATTCCCCAGTACAGAGATCAGGGCCTAAATCCATCATGTTTTTGCACTCCACACCACCCCAGTTCAGACATGGCCATATACAAAAATCAGCCTTGACCCTGTGCCTCATGGGAACAGTCCAGCCCGAACTGCCAAGCCATGTCTTTCCTGGACCGGAATCAAGCATCCTAGGACCGGTTTCAGGCTATCAGCCATCTTCAGCCAGGATAGCTTGACTCCAGTGGTGTGGAGAGCATGGGACTCACGTCTGAGCATACCCATCCCACTTGGGGTGACAATTGCAAAACAACAGTTGCTGGACAGAATGCAGAACAATGTCATACATTCACCCCAGTACAGAGATCTGGGCCTAAATCCATCGTTTTTTTGCACTCCACATCACCCCGGTTCAGATATGGCCATATACAAAAATCAGCCTTGACCCTGTGCCTCATGGGAACAGTCCAGCCCGAACTGCCAAGCCATGTATTTCCTGGACCAGAATCAAGCATCCTAGGACCGGTTTCTGGCTATCAGCCGTCTTCAGCCAGGATAGCTTGACTCCAGTGGTGTGGAGAGCATGGGACTCACGTCTGAGCGTGCCCATCCCACTCGGGGTGACAAATGCAAAACAACAGTTGATGGACAGAATGCAGAACAATGTCATACATTCACCCCAGTACAGAGATCTGGCCCTAAATCCATCATTTTTTTGCAATCCACACCACCCCAGTTCAGACATGGCCATATGCAAACCAGCCTTGACCCTGTGCCTCATGGGAACAGTCCAGCCCGAACTGCCAAGCCACGTCTTTCCTGGACCGGAATCAAGCATCCTAGACCGGTTTCTGGCTATCAGCCGTCTTTAGCCAGGATAGCTTGACTCCAGTGGTGTGGAGAGCATGGGACTCAAGTCTGAGCATACCCATCCCACTCGGGGTGACAATTGCAAAACAACAGTTGATGGACAGAATGCAGAACAATGTCATACATTCACCCAGTACAGAGATCTGGGCCTAAATCCATCTTTTTTTGCACTTCACACCACCCCGGTTCAGACATGGCCATATGCAAATCAGCCTTGACCCTGTGCCTCATGGGAACAGACCAGCCCAACTGCCAAGCCATGTCTTTCCTGGACCGGAATCAAGCATCCTAGGACCGGTTTCTGGCTATCAGCCGTCTTCAGCCAGGATAGCTTGACTCCAGTGGTGTGTAGAGCATGGGACTCACATCTGAGCATAGCCATCACACTCGGGGTGACAAATGCAAAACAACAGTTGATGGACAGAATGCAGAACAATGTCATACATTCACCCCAGTACAGAGATCTGGGCCTAAATCCATAGTTTTTTTGCACTCCACACCACCCCAGTTCAAACATGGCCATATGAAAATCAGCCTTGACCCTGTGCCTCATGGGAACAGTCCAGCCCGAACTGCCAAGCCATGTCTTTCCTGGATCGGAATCAAGCATCCTAGGACCGGTTTCTGGCTATCAGCCGTCTTCAGTCAGGATAGCTTGACACCAGTGGTGTGGAGAGCATGGCACTCACGCCTGAGCGTACCCATCCCACTCGGGGTGACAAATGTAAAAACACCAGTTGATGGACAGAATGCAGAACAATGTCATACATTCACCGCAGTACAGAGATCTGGGCCTAAATCCATCATGTTTTTGCACTCCACACCACCCCAGTTCAGACATGGCCATATACAAAAATCAGCCTTGACCCTGTGCCTCATGGGAACAGTCCAGCCCGAACTGCCAAGCCATGTCTTTCCTGGACCGGTATCAAGCATCCTAGGACCGGTTTCTGGCTATCAGCCATCTTCAGCCAGGATAGCTTGACTCCAGTGGTGTGGAGAGCATGGGACTCACGTCTGAGCATACCCATCCCACTTGGGGTGACAATTGCAAAACAACAGTTGCTGGACAGAATGCAGAACAATGTCATACATTCACACCAGTACAGAGATCTGGGCCTAAATCCATCGTTTTTTTGCACTCCACACCACCCCAGTTCAGACATCGCCATATACAAAAATCAGCCTTGACCCTGTGCCTCATGGGAACAGTCCAGCCCGACTGCCAAGCCATGTCTTTCCTGGACCGGAATCAAGCATCCTAGGACCGGTTTCTGGCTATCAGCCGTCTTCAGCCAGGATAGCTTGACTCCAGTGGTGTGGATAGCATGGAACTCACGTCTGAGCATACCCATCCCACTCGGGGTGACAAATGCAAAATAACAGTTGATGGACAGAATGCAGAACAATGTCATACATTCACCCCAGTCCAGAGATCTGGGCCTAAATCCATCGTTTTTTTGCACTCCACACCACCCCAGTTCAGACTTGGCCATATGCAAATCAGCCTTGACCCTGTGCCTCATGGGAACAGTCCAGCCCGAACTGCCAAGCCATGTATTTCCTGGACCAGAATCAAGCATCCTAGGACCGGTTTCTGGCTATCAGCCATCTTCAGCCAGGATAGCTTGACTCCAGTGGTGTGGAGAGCATGGGACTCACGTCTGAGCATACCCATCCCACTTGGGGTGACAATTGCAAAACAACAGTTGCTGGACAGAATGCAGAACAATGTCATACATTCACCCCAGTACAGAGATCTGGGCCTAAATCCATCGTTGTTTTGCACTCCACACCACCCCAGTTCAGACATGGCCATATGCAAACCAGCCTTGACCCTGTGCCTCATGGGAACAGTCCAGCCCGACTGCCAAGCCATGTCTTTCCTGGACCGGAATCAAGCATCCTAGGACCGGTTTCTGGCTATCAGCCTTCTTTAGCCAGGATAGCTTGACTCCAGTGGTGTGTAGAGCATGGGACTCACATCTGAGCATAGCCATCACACTCGGGGTGACAAATGCAAAACAACAGTTGATGGACAGAATGCAGAACAATGTCATACATTCACCCCAGTACAGAGATCTGGGCCTAAATCCATAGTTTTTTTGCACTCCACACCACCCCAGTTCAAACATGGCCATATGAAAATCGGCCTTGACCCTGTGCCTCATGGGAACAGTCCAGCCCGAACTGCCAAGCCATGTCTTTCCTGGATCGGAATCAAGCATCCTAGGACCGGTTTCTGGCTATCAGCCGTCTCCAGTCAGGATAGCTTGACACCAGTGGTGTGGAGAGCATGGCACTCACGCCTGAGCGTACCCATCCCACTCGGGGTGACAAATGTAAAAACACCAGTTGATGGACAGAATGCAGAACAATGTCATACATTCACCGCAGTACAGAGATCTGGGCCTAAATCCATCATGTTTTTGCACTCCACACCACCCCAGTTCAGACATGGCCATATACAAAAATCAGCCTTGACCCTGTGCCTCATGGGAACAGTCCAGCCCGAACTGCCAAGCCATGTCTTTCCTGGACCGGTATCAAGCATCCTAGGACCGGTTTCTGGCTATCAGCCATCTTCAGCCAGGATAGCTTGTGGAGTTCTGGACTTTTTGGTTCTGTCCAGAGGTGTCAGGGATAACACCCGAAGACCCCGGAGTTCTACCTGTCTCGGTGCACAAACAAACAGAAACACGGGCTTCTCGATGGTGGCGTCAAAGACCAAAGGTTTATTACTGCAGGGACACAGAAGTCACAGAAACTGCACACGGGCAGTGTCTAGGAGCCTGTTCAATTTGTACAAAGAGGGTTACTCCTTAAATACTAAATATTCTGCTCGGGGCAAATTCTTTACATGTTACCACAATTCTAAACATTCGTGTCTTAAACAATAAATATTTGGCGTTGCACAGGAATTGTCAACAGTATCTGATGTCGAAACATTACGAATGAGGGGTTCCCACTATTCCATCATAATCCCATGTCAATTTCTCATTCAAGACCCGGACCGCCTCATCGTAAATTTCGTTACCTCCCCCTAATAAAAGCCCAGAAGGAAAGGAGCAGAGCCAGGTGCAGAAGAAAGAAAGACAGGATAAGAGATGTTTGTGGGTCGTAAATGGGCATGGTTACCAGCTTCGGCCGCCTAATCATGATCAGGCCAACGAACACAAGAACCAGTATAGCAGGACTGGCCTCAGGCTGGGCAGGCAGTTCTTGCCGAGTCATGCTGCCACAGCGTTGCTGGCCTAAGGTGCACGTGTCCCTCGCAAGGTGAATCGCCGGCTAAAGCCTACGTGTCCTTAGATGAAAAGAGGTCATTGCGTGTCCATTGACTATGTGAGGGCAAGGAATACAAAATGGCTTCCGTGTTCTAAGATGGATGCCACGGGTAGATCAGAAATGTGTTCATAACAGGAGTGCTCTTGCTCGTAGCATAGCGAAAACACCAGGATATACTAAATGGATCATTTGCGGTTCACTGATACCAAAATCATGTGTTTACGACAATAATGAAAACACGGGTTAAAATCGTCACGGAACCTCAGACCCTCCTTTTGCCCTTACATAGGCAATTACTCAGTCTATGTCAGAATCTAACTCTATGCTCATTAGGTCAGTGACATGTTGTTGCACCATCATCCTGTCCCGTGCCTTTTCTCCTAATGTAGGTGGTTTTCTGAAACAGGTTGCAGCACAGAGACTACACAGAGCGGGACCACATTGGATAATAAGGCAGCACGAGAACAGAAATACTAGGATGGCGCCAATGACCATCAGGACCTTCCATCCCCACGCTGATACCAGAGTCCAAAACCACTCCATGAAGGACCAGTTTCCCTTGTCTACGTGTATAGAGTCGGAAATCTTGTGTAGCTTAGAGATCGCTTCATAGACAGTTGGAGCATTATTGGGAATAAAAACACAGCAGCTTGATTGGATCATTCTGCATACCCCACCTCGATCTGCAAGTATTACGTCTAGAACCATTCGGTTCTGCAACGTCATGAGACGATCCGCCTGAAGCTCAGCTGTTAAGTTACTAAGGGCACCAGCCGTTTCTGTAATAGTAGATTCAACTACCCGTGTTAGTTGACGTAGATTTCTACTATTGGCCATAGGCCCCCAAAACGGAAGGAAACCTTTGAAGAAGTCTCCAGCTTCCTGACCAGCGGTATCTTCCTTGCTGAAGACACCTCTTGCTACTCTGGTCTTGTGATAATCTGAAGAAGCAGTGTATGTCGGAGGTAACAATCGAGCAATGTAACATGAACCTGAAAAGTCAGCAGGCAGCCATGTATATGCTCTGTCCTGACAGATGAAGTAGGTACCTCTAGCAGTAAGGAAGGCAGGGGAGGAGTTAGATGGAAATACGTAAGTCTCAACGCACTCACTCCTCCCTAGCTGAGCTCTCAGATTTCTCCCATTTCCTTGCAAACAGACCTGACCTCGGTGAGGCACGACCCAAACTGAAGTGGAGCTTTTACGCTTGCTTTCTCCCAAACTAAGGCGATACTCTGTAGAGTTCCAACTTAAATACACCCGTAATTCATCTCTAGGGTAAGATGGAGTATTATTGACGTCTTTAATCATGTCAATAATTCCCTGGACTAAAGCTTTGTTGGCTGAGTTGTATTTAATGGACCGTGGTGGACGCGGAGGATAGGTCTCAAGGGCATATGAAAAAATGGTCTGAAAGGCCTGAAATGATCCATTATAGCTAAAAGGCAAGACTAGATAGGGAATGCCTTTATCCATAGTGTGAGGTATCAAGCCACACACCCAGCAGTCTGTAGTATTAACTACCAGTTGGTGTTGATGCAAGAGCTGTACAAATGTATTGTTAATAAATTCTGAGCATCGAGCTTGTTCGTGTTCAGGAAATGAGTGAAAAGAATGCATAGAAGAAACCGTGGAAGTAGTAGGATCAAGGGGAGGTACTGTAGTTACTGGCATAAAAATCAAATGTACACCAAAGACGATTCCACCCACCAACGTTATCAAAACAATAAAAAATGTAACTGCACATTGCATTAGAAAGCATTTGCTGTGAAGTATTCTGTACAGTCTATTTCTGCGAACATAAATTACATTCTTTCTTTGCAGCTCAGGAAGCTCCATCTTCTACGACCGTTCGCGACCACTGATGATGTGTACGTAGATGAAAATGCCTCTATCAGCCCTGGGAGTTCCCAGAACTAACAGAAAGATCGACCTTATGTCTGACCCCCGCAGATTCAACTAGGCACACAGCCACGACCCTACGGCTACCCAGACGGCAAGGCAATTTTAAAACAAAAAGAAAAAATACAAAGTATTAGCAAACTTCCTGGCTGGAGGCAATGTATAGAAAATTCAGATCTGAAAATAGGCAGTTTCCTGCTTTATTTGTCCATATTGCGAGGCCGCAGATTGTATCTCAGTTTTGCAGGAGCTGTCTGGTCTGGAAACAATGTATTTTCAGCCGACGTTGCAATGTTCACATTTGCAGATGGCAAATGTTCAGGGTTCAAAAGAGCAGTTTCAGGAGGAGAGTCAGAGTTTGATGTATCCGTGATCAGTTCTGCATCACTGAAAGGTATGAACCTGGGGACTTGTTCTGTTTCAGAAGTACCGATTCCTTTCTTTACCCAGTTGTCGTAAGGAAGTGGCAGAGGCACACGTTTGACGTGTGTCGTATGGATCCAGTTCTTCCTTCCGGCCACACGAATAGCAGTTCTCGTTGCTAGTAAGACTTGAAAAGGGCCAATGAATCTGGGCTGAAGATTTTTCGTTCTTGCAAAATTTCTAATGACCACCTGGTCACCCGGTTTCAGCTGATGGCCTGGACTCTCCGGTGGCTTTGGCAATGCATCGAAAACCTGTTGGTGAATAAGACTCAATTTAGCAGTCAAGTCGAAAAGGTAATCAATTAACATTGGGTATTCCAGCTGCTTGAATTCTTTTGGTCTAGGTACCCCCCAAACATTTGCAGGACGACCAAAAACTATTTCATATGGACTAAGCCCTACTCTAGAATGTACAGTTGCTCTTGTTGATAGCAAAGCCAAAGGCAGTGCATCTGGCCAGGGCAAACCCGTGGATTCTTGTATCTTAGCAAGTTTCAGTTTAAGGGTGCCATTGTAACCCTCGACTAAACCCGCGGACTGGGGATGATTCGCACTATGAAACTTCTTTCTAATCCCTAGGCCGGTACACACACTCTGCATAACTTTCCCTACGAACTCATTTCCGTTATCTGACCATACAATCCGTGGCATTCCGTATCTGGGGAAGTATTCTTTAAGAAGAATTTTGGCAGTGGATAAGGCAGTATTGTCCTTTAGCGGGTATGCTTCGATCCATCTGGAGAAAGCACAAACTACCACTAGGACGTACTTTAGGTTATTACAACGATCCATGTGAATGAAGTCTAGCTGGATCACTTCAAAGGGGCAGGAAGGAGGAGCGAAATGACCTGCAGGTGTGGGGATTCCCTTGCCAGGATTATGCATCAAGCATACCATACAATTTCTCACCACTCTCTCTGCACACTTATTAATCCCATCATTCTTCCAGACTGGGGCCAACATCTTACAAATCCCTTTAGAACTGATGTGCGCTGCTCCATGTGCCATCGTTACTACTGCAAGCACATACGCATCAGGCAACATCCAACGCTGTTGTTCCGACAAATCAATCCAACACCCACTCGAGTCCAATTTACCCGTGCTCTCTCTCCATGCAAGTTTTTCCTCCTCAGTCGCCTCTTTCTGAATTTCTTTCACGCTTTCCACTGTGTCTTCACACATTCCAGACTCAGAAATCCATCTTGCAGACGTTGAAACATACATTCTACTCATCATGTTTCTAGCTGTCTGTTTTGCAGTCTCATCGGCAAAAGCATTCCCACGACCAACATCATCCGCGATTGCTTTATGAGCACTGCATTTCACAATCGCAACTTCAGTCGGCAAGGTTAGAGATTCCAACAAGTCATTAACTAGCTGACCATGTTGAATCTTAGTCCCATGGGACGTAATGAAACCTCTCTCTTTCCACAAACGGCCAAAACTATGGGCCACGCCGAACGTGTACTGACTATCTGTGAACACATTCACTCTCTTTCCCTTAGCTAAAACGCACGCTCTTGTTAGCGCGATCAATTCTGCAGCCTGGGCAGAATTCTGACTCACTCTTGCAGTCTCCACAATCGTACTCAAGGTCGTTACTGCATAGGCAGCAGTCACATCACCATTCTCCAATTTAAAGCAAGACCCATCAACATACAGCGTGCCATCTGGATCTGATAACGGAGTGTCTTTTAGATCAATTCGTCCTTTTGTTTCTTCCTCAGTTTTGAAACAACAGTCGTGTGGTTCGGAATCACTCGACTCTTGGCTAGTCGGCAACAATGTTGCTGGATTCAATACATTGCATCTCTTGATCTGAATGTGACTAGCTAACAGTGTCAGTTCATAACCTGATAATCTAGCACTGGTAAGGTGCTGCGTCTTGGTTCGGTTCATGAGTGTATCCACAGCATGAGGAACCATGACCACTAGCATGTTGTTCATTACTAAACCAGCAGATTGTCGAATGGAAACTGCAGCTGCGGCTGTAGCTCTCAAGCAACTAGGCAATGCTCTGGCTACCGGATCTAACGTTGATGAAAAATACGCACAAGGGCGTTGTTTATCACCAAATTTCTGTGTCAAAACACTCAATGCACAACCTTCTCTCTCGTGGACATAGAGCGTGAATGGCTTACTGTAGTCGGGTGTACCCAATACAGGTGCTGAACACAGTGCATTTCGCAATTCAGAAAAACTCTGCTGACATTCTGCAGACCATGGTACCGGACTCGGAACACCTTTCCCAGTCAAGGCTACCAATGGTTTTGCTAAAAGAGAAAAATTTGGGATCCATTGCCTACAATATGAGGTAATACCTAAAAAGGCACGTACTTCTCTCTGCGTGCTAGGAACATTCATCTGTGTAATTGCTTTTATTCTCTCTGGGGTCAACTTCCTTCCCTCCTTTGACAAGAGATGACCTAGGTAGGTCACTTCTTGGCAGCAGTATTGCCTTTTTGAAGGTGACACCTTGTGATTCAAGTCTGACAAGTGATGCAATAAAGAAATTGTAGCTGTTTTGCAAGTTTCCTTGTCATCGGCAGCCACTAGAAGATCATCAACATATTGTATTAAAGCAGAACCAGGAGGAAGTACGAAGGAATCTAACTGGCTTTTTAATGCTTGACTGTAAATGGATGGGCTTTCACAATAGCCTTGTGGAGCGCGTTTAAACCTGAAGCTTCGTCCTCCTAGAGAGAAACCGAAGATATCTCTGCTTTCCTTGGCTATCGGAATGCTGAAAAAGGCATTTTTCAAGTCGACAACCGAAAACCATGCTGCTGTAGCAGGAATCAACGTTAACAATGCAGTAATGTCTGGAACCACAGGAAACTGTGGAATCACAATTTTATTAACCTCTCTAAGATCAATTACAAACCTATATACTGGAGGTTTTGTTGGGTCAGTTCGTTTCAAAATAGGTAGTACAGGACTATTACAGACATTACCTCTAGTCTCTTCTATAACGTCCTTTTTGATCAGATCTTGTACTATCAGTAGGAGCGCACGCTCACCTTCACTAGAGATTCTGTATTGTGGAATTCGTGGAAGTTTGACATTTGCTTTCAAAGTTACTACATAGTGTGGAATTTCCAATAGACCTACATCATTAGGACCAGTCGCCCAAAGAGTATCAGGGAGTGAACGCAGCTCTGGTGGGAGCGCATCCATCGACAAGTACATCGGAGAGATTATTCTTTTACCCAACGTAAGCTGTACTCCTGCTGGAGAACAGTACAATGTCGCGTACAGGCGTTTTAACAAGTCTAAACCAAGCAGATTTTCGTTACAACCTGTCGTCAAAATCAGGGGTGCTTTCAATTGACAGGGTCCAACAGAAATAGACAAAGGACCAGAAACCGGATTATGAACAGGGGCGCCCGAAAAACCTACTGAAACGTTTGTTGAGCCAGACAAAGGTGCGCCAGGGAGTTTCGCATGTATGATAGAACTTTTTGCTGCACCAGTATCCAACAGAAACGGTTCGACTATACCTGATGTTGCTACTGCGACATAAGGCCCACTCTGATCTACTGGAACTGATACTACTCCCTCTCTTTGTCCATGGCTGTCCTAGTACTCACTTTGCTGAACTTCCTCACTAGCTTCATAATAGTCTTCAACATGATACTGTGGAGACCTATTCTGTTGGGCAGATTGTCCATTTCGCTGGTCGAAATAATTAGAAGGGCGATCACTTGTCTGCGGAGGCATAGCACCTCGTCCTCGACCTCTAGAGTTTTGCATAGAACTACCACGACCTCTCTGAGCAGCCGCAGTATTATTTTGCGTTCGAACTGGACACTCACTTTTGTAATGACCTTCCATTTTGCAATAAGCACATTGATTCCATTGGTATTGTGGCCTTTGAAAATTATAATCCGTTCTTTGATATGACCCTTGCTGCATGTTAGTCTGATTCGTGCGAGGCGGATATGCTTGCTGTAAAAGTACTTTAGTTTTTAGATCTTTCGTCTTTTTATCTGTTTTTTCTTTCTCCTCTTTATCCCTATTTTCATAGTACTGGGCAGTCGCAAGTATTTGCGCAGTCGTAGAGACAGCCCACGCACTTTCAGAATTCTTTAATTTACCACTAAGTTCTGGCAACAGATTGTGCACAAATTTATCAACAAATAATCTCTGGCCTCCTTCTGTGCTCATATCCTGACCACTATGATCCACGAAAGTTTCCTCGAATCTTGTGAAAAAGTCGGAGACGCTTTCGTCTTTCTTTTGTTTGCACGCGGACAATTTGTCCCAGTTAACGCGCAATGCTGGCATTAGGGTTTTCATTAAATCGATTATTCTACCAGGTAAATTAGCAATTAATGGTTCAGGTTTGGAACCACCTATTTGTTGACCATCCGCTGC
The DNA here is from genome assembly GCF_964261635.1 of Lissotriton helveticus. Taxonomy (NCBI): domain Eukaryota; kingdom Metazoa; phylum Chordata; class Amphibia; order Caudata; family Salamandridae; genus Lissotriton; species Lissotriton helveticus. The sequence continues at coordinate 2,764,843 of NC_136061.1, read as the reverse complement.
AATTATAGCTGCCCAGTCACCACCTAGGGCAACTGGATGATTCTCTTTACGAATTTTAGCCCAAATTGGTTGCGGTACTACATTACCAAATAGCAGATCTATGTCAGCAAGATTCAATACACAAGCGTCAACTGTTTGAGCCAACTCTTTGTAGTACCCTGCAGGATTTTTACGCGGATCTGGCAAGGCCTGTTTCACTGCTAATACTTCAGCTCGCTTCCATGGAATATGTATCCATACTCTCTGGAATTGGGCCGGAGCGGCTGCAATACCAAGGTTTACATTAGCTTGCACAGCTTCACGCCAAATTGGTGGAACCTCTCTCATTGGGTATTGACGATTTTGTTTCGTACCACGTTTCTCTAACTCTCTTGGTGAACGAAGGGATGGGTCATTCCTATAACTTAAAATCAGTTCCATCGCTTCTTTTATATTTTGACCGACTATCATACCTGCAGCAAACTCTTTCTGAACATTAATTAATTCTCCTAGATTTGATTCAGGGTCATCCTCTTCCAATTCCTCACGTAGAAGGAAACACATTTCATCGAACACATATCGTTGTGTCGGTTCATTCCATTGCATAAATGTATCTAATACATCTTGTACATTATATCTTCCAACTTTTGAAACCCATCTAAGAGCAGTGGAATCTAGTATTCCTCTTTCTTCAGTACTGGGAAGCTGACTACGTCTCTGTACAGAGTCAGAGGTAGGAGTCTTAATCAGAGTTTTATAGAAGGGAGATAGAATATTAGAGACAGAATCAGTGATTCTCCGACGAACAGAAAGTGGAGTCATAATATTAGCAGAAGCAGTAAATAGAGTAGCAGTTGGAACAGATAGATCAGAAACAGTAGGAGTAGCAGGCAAAATAGCTTGTGAACTAGCAGGTGTGAGCGACACAGGCATAGGCAAAGAAGCCGGCAACCCTGGAAGAGGGGTTGTCAAAGGAACATTAACATTGACCACAGGAGGTACAGGAACTTGATTCAGGGGAGCGGGAACAGGGACACCAGGTTGTCCAGCAACCGGTAATTGAACATTCGGTATAGGTGGAGCCGTAGCACCCTGTGCATACGGTGGGGGTGATCGTAACAAGTAAGACAACAGGGGATCCTTTTCAGGGTCCTCTACTATCTTAGCCGTACTCGATGACAAAGCAGGATAGCACTTGTCTATCGCTAAATTACGTTCTCTATTGGCCACCTCCATTGCCTTCTCAGACTCGTTGAGTTGCAGCTGCTTAGCAGACTGTTCTAAAGTCAACTCTTGCTCTTTTTGTTCTTTCTTCAACTTTTTAATTTCTTTCTGTTTAGATTCTTTTCGCCAATAACGGAAAGAATCAAACATTGCCGGCCGGGCTTTCTTCTTAAACAACCTTCTTTCTAGATTATCGAGAACTTCAGGTTCAAAACTACCATGTAGTGGCCAACTAAGGACACCATCTTTCTCTGTATAGTGGATCCATACCTCGTTATAAGAGATAGGGCCCACACCAAACTTGCAATATAGATCATAAAGGGGAGTTCCAATCGGAGGAACCAAACACGAGTCCTCCAACTGGGAATCACTGTTGCAACTAAAACAAGACAACATACAATTTTTCCGACTTACCATTTTATAATCCGGAACACAAAACAAACAAGACACAAACAGAAAAGATGCGCACTCGAACCAAGAACTTAGGCCTACCAGAACTGACAAATGTATCGATACCTGAACTGAACAGAATGATTATCGTAACCAGAATAACCAGTGATAATCTTACAGAACTGAACTGAACTGAGAACTAATTCAAACAGGAGCAACCCTCACAAAATACTTAACTGAGGCACTGAAGACGTCACCAAGGAGAAACCCGTCACGTCTCGCCGTACTAAGGACTGCACCTCGGGTCCAAGACAGGGCGACGGTCAAGGCAACGGACCACTGCAGCCGTCTGAACGGGAACCCTCGTGGAAGAGAACGTTGGGCCACTTTTGCGATATGCCGGGATCGATGAAGTGGGGCGCCTCCCTCTGAAATCTTCACACGAAGCTCCTCGAACTCTTCAGGCTTCTGGACTGGTACCGAATGACGTCGCCCCACGTTGGGCGCCAATTGGAGTTCTGGACTTTTTGGTTCTGTCCAGAGGTGTCAGGGATAACACCCGAAGACCCCGGAGTTCTACCTGTCTCGGTGCACAAACAAACAGAAACACGGGCTTCTCGATGGTGGCGTCAAAGACCAAAGGTTTATTACTGCAGGGACACAGAAGTCACAGAAACTGCACACGGGCAGTGTCTAGGAGCCTGTTCAATTTGTACAAAGAGGGTTACTCCTTAAATACTAAATATTCTGCTCGGGGCAAATTCTTTACATGTTACCACAATTCTAAACATTCGTGTCTTAAACAATAAATATTTGGCGTTGCACAGGAATTGTCAACAGTATCTGATGTCGAAACATTACGAATGAGGGGTTCCCACTATTCCATCATAATCCCATGTCAATTTCTCATTCAAGACCCGGACCGCCTCATCGTAAATTTCGTTACCTCCCCCTAATAAAAGCCCAGAAGGAAAGGAGCAGAGCCAGGTGCAGAAGAAAGAAAGACAGGATAAGAGATGTTTGTGGGTCGTAAATGGGCATGGTTACCAGCTTCGTCCGCCTAATCATGATCAGGCCAACGAACACAAGAACCAGTATAGCAGGACTGGCCTCAGGCTGGGGAGGCAGTTCTTGCCGAGTCATGCTGCCACAGCGTTGCTGGCCTAAGGTGCACGTGTCCCTCGCAAGGTGAATCGCCGGCTAAAGCCTACGTGTCCTTAGATGAAAAGAGGTCATTGCGTGTCCATTGACTATGTGAGGGCAAGGAATACAAAATGGCTTCCGTGTTCTAAGATGGATGCCACGGGTAGATCAGAAATGTGTTCATAACAGGAGTGCTCTTGCTCGTAGCATAGCGAAAACACCAGAATATACTAAATGGATCATTTGCGGTTCACTGATACCAAAATCATGTGTTTACGACAATAATGAAAACACGGGTTAAAATCGTCACGGAACCTCACTTGACTCCAGTGGTGTGGAGAGCATGGGACTCACGTCTGAGCATACCCATCCCACTTGGGGTGACAATTGCAAAACAACAGTTGCTGGACAGAATGCAGAACAATGTCATACATTCACCCCAGTACAGAGATCTGGGCCTAAATCCATCGTTTTTTTGCACTCCACACCACCCCAGTTGAGACATGGCCATATACAAAAATCAGCCTTGACCCTGTGCCTCATGGGAACAGTCCAGCCCGAACTGCCAAGCCATGTCTTTCCTGGACCGGAATCAAGCATCCTAGGACCGGTTTCTGGCTATCAGCCGTCTTCAGCCAGGATAGCTTGCCTCCAGTGGTGTGGAGAGCATGGAACTCACATCTGAGCATACCCATCCCACTTGGGGTGACAATTGCAAAACAACAGTTGATGGACAGAATGCAGAACAATGTCATACATTCACCCCAGTACAGAGATCTGGGCCTAAATCCATCGTTTTTTTGCACTCCACACCACCCCAGTTCAGACTTGGCTTATGCAAATCAGCCTTTACCCTGTGCCTCATGGGAACAGTCCAGCCCGAACTGCCAAGCAATGTCTTTCCTGGACCGGAATCAAGCATCTTAGGACCGGTTTCTGGCTATCAGCCGTCTTCAGCCAGAATAGCTTGACTCCAGTGGTGTGGAGAGCATGGCACTCACGCCTGAGCGTACCCATCCCACTCGGGGTGACAAATGCAAAACAACAGTTGATGGACAGAATGCAGAACAATGTCATGCATTCACCCCAGTACAGAGATCTGGGCCTAAATCCATCGTTTTTTTGCACTCCACACCACCCCAGTTCAGACATGGCCATATGCAAATCAGCCTTGACCCTGTGCCTCTTGGGAACATTCCAGCCCGAACTGCCAAGCCATGTCTTTCCTGGACCGGAAACAAGCATCCTAGGACCTGTTTCTGGCTATCAGCCTTCTTCAGCCAGGATAGCTTGACTCCAGTGGTGTGGAGAGCATGGGACTCACGTCTGAGCATACCCATCCCACTTGGGGTGACAATTGCAAAACAACAGTTGCTGGACAGAACGCAGAACAATATCATACATTCCCCAGTACAGAGATCAGGGCCTAAATCCATCATGTTTTTGCACTCCACACCACCCCAGTTCAGACATGGCCATATACAAAAATCAGCCTTGACCCTGTGCCTCATGGGAACAGTCCAGCCCGAACTGCCAAGCCATGTCTTTCCTGGACCGGAATCAAGCATCCTAGGACCGGTTTCTGGCTATCAGCCATCTTCAGCCAGGATAGCTTGACTCCAGTGGTGTGGAGAGCATGGGACTCACGTCTGAGCATACCCATCCCACTTGGGGTGACAATTGCAAAACAACAGTTGCTGGACAGAATGCAGAACAATGTCCTACATTCACCCTAGTACAGAGATCTGGGCCTAAATCCATCGTTTTTTTGCACTCCACATCACCCCGGTTCAGATATGGCCATATACAAAAATCAGCCTTGACCCTATGCCTCATGGGAACAGTCCAGCCCGAACTGCAAAGCCATGTCTTTCCTGGACCGGAATCAAGCATCCTAGGACCGGTTTCTGGCTATCAGCCGTCTTCAGCCAGGATAGCTTGACTCCAGTGGTGTGGATAGCATGGGACTCACGTCTGAGCATACCCATCCCACTTGGGGTGACAAATGCAAAATATCAGTTTATGGACAGAATGCAGAACAATGTCATACATTCACCGCAGTACAGAGATCTGGGCCTAAATCCATCATGTTTTTGCACTCCACACCACCCCAGTTCAGACATGGCCATATACAAAAATCAGCCTTGACCCTGTGCCTCATGGGAACAGTCCAGCCCAAACTGCCAAGCCATGTCTTTCCTGGACCGGTATCAAGCATCCTAGGACCGGTTTCTGGCTATCAGCCATCTTCAGCCAGGATAGCTTGACTCCAGTGGTGTGGAGAGCATGGGACTCACGTCTGAGCATACCCATCCCACTTGGGGTGACAATTGCAAAACAACAGTTGCTGGACAGAATGCAGAACAATGTCATACATTCACCCCAGTACAGAGATCTGGGCCTAAATCCATCGTTTTTTTGCACTCCACACCACCCCAGTTGAGACATGGCCATATACAAAAATCAGCCTTGACCCTGTGCCTCATGGGAACAGTCCAGCCCGAACTGCCAAGCCATGTCTTTCCTGGACCGGAATCAAGCATCCTAGGACCGGTTTCTGGCTATCAGCCGTCTTCAGCCAGGATAGCTTGCCTCCAGTGGTGTGGAGAGCATGGAACTCACATCTGAGCATACCCATCCCACTTGGGGTGACAATTGCAAAACAACAGTTGATGGACAGAATGCAGAACAATGTCATACATTCACCCCAGTACAGAGATCTGGGCCTAAATCCATCGTTTTTTTGCACTCCACACCACCCCAGTTCAGACTTGGCTTATGCAAATCAGCCTTTACCCTGTGCCTCATGGGAACAGTCCAGCCCGAACTGCCAAGCAATGTCTTTCCTGGACCGGAATCAAGCATCTTAGGACCGGTTTCTGGCTATCAGCCGTCTTCAGCCAAAATAGCTTGACTCCAGTGGTGTGGAGAGCATGGCACTCACGCCTGAGCGTACCCATCCCACTCGGGGTGACAAATGCAAAACAACAGTTGATGGACAGAATGCAGAACAATGTCATGCATTCACCCCAGTACAGAGATCTGGGCCTAAATCCATCGTTTTTTTGCACTCCACACCACCCCAGTTCAGACATGGCCATATGCAAATCAGCCTTGACCCTGTGCCTCTTGGGAACATTCCAGCCCGAACTGCCAAGCCATGTCTTTCCTGGACCGGAAACAAGCATCCTAGGACCTGTTTCTGGCTATCAGCCTTCTTCAGCCAGGATAGCTTGACTCCAGTGGTGTGGAGAGCATGGGACTCACGTCTGAGCATACCCATCCCACTTGGGGTGACAATTGCAAAACAACAGTTGCTGGACAGAACGCAGAACAATATCATACATTCCCCAGTACAGAGATCAGGGCCTAAATCCATCATGTTTTTGCACTCCACACCACCCCAGTTCAGACATGGCCATATACAAAAATCAGCCTTGACCCTGTGCCTCATGGGAACAGTCCAGCCCGAACTGCCAAGCCATGTCTTTCCTGGACCGGAATCAAGCATCCCAGGACCGGTTTCTGGCTATCAGCCATCTTCAGCCAGGATAGCTTGACTCCAGTGGTGTGGAGAGCATGGGACTCACGTCTGAGCATACCCATCCCACTTGGGGTGACAATTGCAAAACAACAGTTGCTGGACAGAATGCAGAACAATGTCATACATTCACCCCAGTACAGAGATCTGGGCATAAATCCATCGTTTTTTTGCACTCCACATCACCCCGGTTCAGATATGGCCATATACAAAAATCAGCCTTGACCCTGTGCCTCATGGGAACAGTCCAGCCCGAACTGCAAAGCCATGTCTTTCCTGGACCGGAATCAAGCATCCTAGGACCAGTTTCTGGCTATCAGCCGTTTTAGCCAGGATAGCTTGACTCCAGTGGTGTGGATAGCATGGGACTCACGTCTGAGCATACCCATCCCACTTGGGGTGACAAATGCAAAATAACAGTTGATGGACAGAATGCAGAACAATGTCATACATTCACCCCAGTCCAGAGATCTGGGCCTAAATCCATCGTTTTTTTGCACTCCACACCACCCCAGTTCAGACATGGCCATATGCAAATCAGCCTTGACCCTGTGCCTCATGGGAACAGTCCAGCCCGAACTGCCAAGCCATGTATTTCCTGGACCAGAATCAAGCATCCTAGGACCGGTTTCTGGCTATCAGCCGTCTTCAGCCAGGATAGCTTGACTCCAGTGGTGTGGAGAGCATGGGACTCACGTCTGAGCGTGCCCATCCCACTCGGGGTGACAAATGAAAAACAACAGTTGATGGACAGAATGCAGAACAATGTCATACATTCACCCCAGTACAGAGATCTGGCCCTAAATCCATCATTTTTTTTGCAATCCACACCACCCCAGTTCAGACATGGCCATATGCAAACCAGCCTTGACCCTGTGCCTCATGGGAACAGTCCAGCCCGAACTGCCAAGCCATGTCTTTCCTGGACCGGAATCAAGCATCCTAGACCGGTTTCTGGCTATCAGCCGTCTTTAGCCAGGATAGCTTGACTCCAGTGGTGTGGAGAGCATGGGACTCAAGTCTGAGCATACCCATCCCACTCGGGGTGACAATTGCAAAACAACAGTTGATGGACAGAATGCAGAACAATGTCATACATTCACCCAGTACAGAGATCTGGGCCTAAATCCATCTTTTTTTGCACTTCACACCACCCCGGTTCAAACATGGCCATATGCAAATCAGCCTTGACCCTGTGCCTCATGGGAACAGTCCAGCCCAACTGCCAAGCCATGTCTTTCCTGGACCGGAATCAAGCATCCTAGGACCGGTTTCTGGCTATCAGCCGTCTTCAGCCAGGATAGCTTGACTCCAGTGGTGTGTAGAGCATGGGACTCACATCTGAGCATAGCCATCACACTCGGGGTGACAAATGCAAAACAACAGTTGATGGACAGAATGCAGAACAATGTCATACATTCACCCCAGTACAGAGATCTGGGCCTAAATCCATAGTTTTTTTGCACTCCACACCACCCCAGTTCAAACATGGCCATATGAAAATCAGCCTTGACCCTGTGCCTCATGGGAACAGTCCAGCCCGAACTGCCAAGCCATGTCTTTCCTGGATCGGAATCAAGCATCCTAGGACCGGTTTCTGGCTATCAGCCGTCTTCAGTCAGGATAGCTTGACACCAGTGGTGTGGAGAGCATGGCACTCACGCCTGAGCGTACCCATCCCACTCGGGGTGACAAATGTAAAAACACCAGTTGATGGACAGAATGCAGAACAATGTCATACATTCACCGCAGTACAGAGATCTGGGCCTAAATCCATCATGTTTTTGCACTCCACACCACCCCAGTTCAGACATGGCCATATACAAAAATCAGCCTTGACCCTGTGCCTCATGGGAACAGTCCAGCCCGAACTGCCAAGCCATGTCTTTCCTGGACCGGTATCAAGCATCCTAGGACCGGTTTCTGGCTATCAGCCATCTTCAGCCAGGATAGCTTGACTCCAGTGGTGTGGAGAGCATGGGACTCACGTCTGAGCATACCCATCCCACTTGGGGTGACAATTGCAAAACAACAGTTGCTGGACAGAATGCAGAACAATGTCATACATTCACCCCAGTACAGAGATCTGGGCCTAAATCCATCGTTTTTTTGCACTCCACACCACCCCAGTTCAGACATCGCCATATAAAAAAATCAGCCTTGACCCTGTGCCTCATGGGAACAGTCCAGCCCGAACTGCAAAGCCATGTCTTTCCTGGACCGGAATCAAGCATCCTAGGACCGGTTTCTGGCTATCAGCCGTCTTCAGCCAGGATAGCTTGACTCCAGTGGTGTGGATAGCATGGAACTCACGTCTGAGCATACCCATCCCACTCGGGGTGACAAATGCAAAATAACAGTTGATGGACAGAATGCAGAACAATGTCATACATTCACCCCAGTCCAGAGATCTGGGCCTAAATCCATCGTTTTTTTGCACTCCACACCACCCCAGTTCAGACTCGGCCATATGCAAATCAGCCTTGACCCTGTGCCTCATGGGAACAGTCCAGCCGGAACTGCCAAGCCATGTATTTCCTGGACCAGAATCAAGCATCCTAGGACCGGTTTCTGGCTATCAGCCGTCTTCAGCCAGGATAGCTTGACTCCAGTGGTGTGGAGAGCATGGGACTCACGTCTGAGCGTGCCCATCCCACTCGGGGTGACAAATGCAAAACAACAGTTGATGGACAGAATGCAGAACAATGTCATACATTCACCCAGTACAGAGATCTGGGCCTAAATCCATCTTTTTTTGCACTTCACACCACCCCGGTTCAGACATGGCCATATGCAAATCAGCCTTGACCCTGTCCTCATGGGAACAGTCCAGCCCGACTGCCAAGCCATGTCTTTCCTGGACCGGAATCAAGCATCCTAGGACCGGTTTCTGGCTATCAGCCTTCTTCAGCCAGGATAGCTTGACTCCAGTGGTGTGTAGAGCATGGGACTCACATCTGAGCATAGCCATCACACTCGGGGTGACAAACGCAAAACAACAGTTGATGGACAGAATGCAGAACAATGTCATACATTCACCCCAGTACAGAGATCTGGGCCTAAATCCATAGTTTTTTTGCACTCCACACCACCCCAGTTCAAACATGGCCATATGAAAATCAGCCTTGACCCTGTGCCTCATGGGAACAGTCCAGCCCGAACTGCCAAGCCATGTCTTTCCTGGATCGGAATCAAGCATCCTAGGACCGGTTTCTGGCTATCAGCCGTCTTCAGTCAGGATAGCTTGACACCAGTGGTGTGGAGAGCATGGCACTCACGCCTGAGCGTACCCATCCCACTCGGGGTGACAAATGTAAAAACACCAGTTGATGGACAGAATGCAGAACAATGTCATACATTCACCGCAGTACAGAGATCTGGGCCTAAATCCATCATGTTTTTGCACTCCACACCACCCCAGTTCAGACATGGCCATATACAAAAATCAGCCTTGACCCTGTGCCTCATGGGAACAGTCCAGCCCGAACTGCCAAGCCATGTCTTTCCTGGACCGGTATCAAGCATCCTAGGACCGGTTTCTGGCTATCAGCCATCTTCAGCCAGGATAGCTTGACTCCAGTGGTGTGGAGAGCATGGGACTCACGTCTGAGCATACCCATCCCACTTGGGGTGACAATTGCAAAACAACAGTTGCTGGACAGAATGCAGAACAATGTCATACATTCACCCCAGTACAGAGATCTGGGCCTAAATCCATCGTTTTTTTGCACTCCACACCACCCCAGTTCAGACATCGCCATATACAAAAATCAGCCTTGACCCTGTGCCTCATGGGAACAGTCCAGCCCGAACTGCAAAGCCATGTCTTTCCTGGACCGGAATCAAGCATCCTAGGACCGGTTTCTGGCTATCAGCCGTCTTCAGCCAGGATAGCTTGACTCCAGTGGTGTGGATAGCATGGAACTCACGTCTGAGCATACCCATCCCACTCGGGGTGACAAATGCAAAATAACAGTTGATGGACAGAATGCAGAACAATGTCATACATTCACCCCAGTCCAGAGATCTGGGCCTAAATCCATCTTTTTTTGCACTCCACACCACCCCAGTTCAGACTTGGCCATATGCAAATCAGCCTTGACCCTGTGCCTCATGGGAACAGTCCAGCCCGAACTGCCAAGCCATGTATTTCCTGGACCAGAATCAAGCATCCTAGGACCGGTTTCTGGCTATCAGCCGTCTTCAGCCAGGATCGCTTGACTCCAGTGGTGTGGAGAGCATGGGACTCACGTCTGAGCGTGCCCATCCCACTCGGGGTGACAAATGCAAAACAACAGTTGATGGACAGAATGCAGAACAATGTCATACATTCACCCCAGTACAGAGATCTGGCCCTAAATCCATCATTTTTTTGCAATCCACACCACCCCAGTTCAGACATGGCCATATGCAAACCAGCCTTGACCCTGTGCCTCATGGGAACAGTCCAGCCCGAACTGCCAAGCCATGTCTTTCCTGGACCGGAATCAAGCATCCTAGACCGGTTTATGGCTATCAGCCGTCTTTAGCCAGGATAGCTTGACTCCAGTGGTGTGGAGAGCATGGGACTCAAGTCTGAGCATACCCATCCCACTCGGGGTGACAATTGCAAAACAACAGTTGATGGACAGAATGCAGAACAATGTCATACATTCACCCAGTACAGAGATCTGGGCCTAAATCCATCTTTTTTTGCACTTCACACCACCCCGGTTCAGACATGGCCATATGCAAATCAGCCTTGACCCTGTGCCTCATGGGAACAGTCCAGCCCGACTGCCAAGCCATGTCTTTCCTGGACCGGAATCAAGCATCCTAGGACCGGTTTCTGGCTATCAGCCTTCTTCAGCCAGGATAGCTTGACTCCAGTGGTGTGTAGAGCATGGGACTCACATCTGAGCATAGCCATCACACTCGGGGTGACAAATGCAAAACAACAGTTGATGGACAGAATGCAGAACAATGTCATACATTCACCCCAGTACAGAGATCTGGGCCTAAATCCATAGTTTTTTTGCACTCCACACCACCCCAATTCAAACATGGCCATATGAAAATCAGCCTTGACCCTGTGCCTCATGGGAACAGTCCAGCCCGAACTGCCAAGCCATGTCTTTCCTGGATCGGAATCAAGCATCCTAGGACCGGTTTCTGGCTATCAGCCGTTTTCAGCCAGGATAGCTTGACTCCAATGGTGTGGAGAGCATGGGACTCACGTCTGAGCATACCTATCCCACTCGGGGTGACAATTGCAAAACAACAGTTGATGGACAGAATGCAGAACAATGTCATACATTCACCCCAGTACAGAGATCTGGGCCTAAATCCATCGTTTTTTTGCACTCCACACCACCCCAGTTCAAACATGGCCATATGCAAATCAGCCTTGACCCTGTGCCTCATGGGAACAGTCCAGCCCGAACTGCCAAGCCATGTCTTTCCTGGACCGGAATCAAGCATCCTAGGACCTGCTTCTGGCTATCAGCCTTCTTCAGCCAGGATAGCTTGACTCCAGTGGTGTGGAGAGCATGGGACTCATGTCTGAGCATACCCATTCCACTCGGGGTGACAAATGCAAAACAACAATTGATGGACAGAATGCAGAACATACATGTACTGGGGTGAATGTATGACTATGTTCTGCATTCTGTCCATCACCTGTTGTTTTTGCCGTTGTCGTGGAGTGCCTTGTGGGCGTGGGTGAGGAGCTTGAAGGTTATCCTCTTGTTGATGGGGAGCCAATGCAGGTCTCTCGAGTGGTGTATAATGTCGATGCGGCGGGGGATGTCGAGGATCAGGCATGCAGAGCGGATCTGATGCATTGGAGCCATTTCAGGAGTTTGGCCGGGGCTCCTGCGTAAGGTGCTTTCCGTAGTACAGTCTACTGCTGATGAGGGCCTGGGTGACTGCCCTTCTTGTTTTGGTGGGGATCCACTTGAAGATCCTGCGAAGCATGCAGTGGGTGTTGAAGCAGGAGGAGAAGACGATGTTGACCTGCTTTGTCATGGAGAGTGTGGAGTCAAGGATGACCCCTAAGTTTCATGCGGTGTTGGTGGGTTTAGGGGGTGCTCCTAGTACTGTTGGCCACCAGAAGTCATCCCAGGCTGAGGGGGAGTAGACGAGGATGAGGACCTCCATCTTGTCCAAGTTCAGTTTCAGTCAGCTGTTGCTCATCCAATTGGCGACATCCTTCATACCTTCATGGAGGTTGGTTTTGGCGGTGTGGGGGTCCTTGGTGAGCGAGAGGAACAGCTGGGTGTCGTCGGCATAGGAGATGATGTTTAGGTTGTGCCGTCGGGTGTCATGGGCAAGCGAAGCCATGTCGACGTTCAACAGTGTTGGGCTGAGGGATGAGCCTGGGGTACGCCGCTGATGATCTCGTTGGCTTCAGAGCAGAAGGGGAAGACGGACTCTCTGGGTTCTTCTGGATAGTCCGGGGCCTTCGCTTGGATTCCGGCATCATGGAGGCATGGTCTTACTGTGCAGTGGCAGACTGTGTTGAAGGCTGCTGACAAGTCCAGGAGGATGAGGTCCTTTGTTTCTCCATTGTCGAGCAGGATCCTGATATTGTCGGCGGTGGCAATGAGGGCAGTTTCGGTGCTGTGGTTGCTGCACAACCCAGACTGGGATTGTTCCAGCATGTTGTTCTCCAGCTCTCCGGGACGGTTGCTGTTTCGAAAGAGACGTTGATGGATTTCCAGAGGTGGGGTGCGATGGTGATGCTGGCTTTGTTGAAGATGTGGTGTGGGCAGGGGTCTTCCGGGGATCCGGAGTGGATGGTGTTCATGATCCTGATGGTGTTGTCGTTGTTGATTTTGGTCCAGGCGAGCAGGCGGTTGGTGCGGGTGGTGGTCGTGTGAGCAAGGGTGTCGGAGGTTTCCATTGTGGTGGCGGCATTGAAGCTGTCATGGATGTCTGCGATCTTGTCCTGGAAGAAGGTGGCCTGCGAGTCGCATAGGTCTTGTGACGGTTGGATGTCGTTGGTGTTGGAGCTGTGGTTGGAGAGTTCCTTCACGATGTTGAAGAGCTCTTTCCTGTTGTGTGCGTTGTTGTCTATGCGGTCTCTGCAGGTGGTCCTTTTGGCGGATCTGATAAGTTGGTGTTGTCGGGGGTGGCGTTTCTGTGGGCTGTGTAGCTATCCGGTGTTCTTTTGCGGGTCCAGCCTTTTTCTAGTTAATGGCAAGCTCGCTTGGAGGCCTGCTGTTGTGGGTGTTAGGGGGCTTCTTGAGTGGGGCGAGGGTATTGGCACAGTCGTTGATCCATTGTCTGAGGCTTCAGTCTGGTCAACGGGTGGGATCTGGGTGAGGGCAGCGGTTAGCTGATCCTTGGTGATCTTGCCCCAGCTGCGGCGAGGCATCTGCTGGGTGCGGTGGTGTGTGATAGGTTTACGGAAGGTGAAGTGGATGCAGCGGTCGTCGGTTCAGTGGAGTTCGGTGGTACGATCGAAGAAGACGTGGGCACTGGGTGAGAAGATGGGGTCTAGCCTGTTGCCGGCAAAGTGAGTGGGTATTGTGACAAGTTGTCTGAGTCTGAGGTTGCCGAGGTTGTCAATCAGGGTGGAAGAGTTGGCGTTGTTGTTTTTCTCAAGGTGGAAGTTCAGGTCCCCAAGGAGGATGTAGTCCGTGGAGGTAAGGGCGTGTGTGCTGATGACGTTGGTGTGCGGTGGGTCTGGAGACATAGGTTCCTCTGAGGGTGGTGTTGGGGTCGGTGTGGAGTGTAGGTGTTCAGTAGTGTTGAGGGTGTCATCGCCGTCCGTTGAGATTTTGAGAGTGTTCCTGTGGACGATGGCAAATCCTCCTCCTGTTCCGTTAGTGCGGTCCTTGCGGGTGATCTTGTAGCCTTCCGGGATGGCAATGGCAATGTCGGGTGCTGAGGAGGGGTTCAGCCAGGTCTCTCTCAGGAAGGCAACGTCTGGTAAGTTTGGTGTCGAGAAGGTCCCAGAGTTCTATGGCATGTTTGAGGGTAGAGCGGGTGTTGAGCAGGATGCATCTGAGGAAGTTGGGTTCTTCGGAGGGCGGGTTGGTGGGCCGGATGCTGGTGAAACTGCAGTTCCAGCACGTGAAGGGTTTTTGGGTGCGTTTCAGGGCGGCCTGGCCGCAGGTGTGAGATTGTCCGGTGTTGAGTCCATGGAAGGTGCTGGAGTCATAGCGGTGGCGGGTGTCGTGGAGGGTGCGGGGGCCACGGGTCCTGGTGCTGGGCATACTCCAGGCACAGGACAGAAGCAGAAGGGCTTGCCTTAGGCGCGCCTTTGGTGCACCAGCGGCGTACCAGCTGCACGGCCACCATATGAGGGGATGTGGGTGGGAGGAGCAGCTGGGGTGGCTAATGTGTTTACGGGGTGGGCCGCAGGGGATGCAGTGGCGGGAACCTGGAGGTGGGCAGGTGGAGTCACAGAAGGCAAAAGCGACAGCAAAAAGAGGGGGCACAGGGGTGTACAATGGGGAAAGAGGTGCAAAGACCAAACTGAGGGGCACAGAAGGAAAAAAAGGGACAGCAGAGAGAATGAGTCACAGGGGTGTGCAGTGGGTAGAAGGCACAAACCCCACAGAGGGGGTACGATACTACAGTACAACAATAGGATACAATACAGTAATACAGTAGCGGGATACCATTGCGGGATACCAGCCAGAAAGGGCGGCAGTAGCGACAGGCTCAGATCACACAGGGGGGCTGCGGGGCGGTGAGGGGAGCGTCCTGCCTGGTGACAGGGTCAAGGGTCAAGGATCCAAGTAGTCCACTAGGTACCTTCCGTTAGCGCCACAGAGCTGCATTGCAGAGAGGTGAAAAAAATGGTATAGGCTGGACCGCCTCTGTGCAATGCAGCGCAGTGGCACCTGCTGGAAGCACCTGGTGGACTAGTTGGCCACCTGGCATTCTCAGGATTGAAGTGGAATTATTTACCCATCCTAAAACCCACCACAGGGTGTGTTTATCACACATCACCTCAGGCCCCATCCCCTCCCTTCACCACTGTGTAAACGCGCCCTGTGTCCATTTTAATTTGGGAGATTAAGTCAACTGGGGTCCAAGTAGTCCACTAGGTACCTCCAATTAGCGCCACAGAGCTGCGTTGCCGAGAGGTGTAAAAAGGGTTACGGCCTGGGCCACTTCTCTGAAACACAGTGCAGCAGTGCTTACTGGAAGCACCTGGTGAGCTAGTTGGCCCCCTGGGGCTCTCCGCATTGAAGCGGAATTATTTTACCATCCTAAAAACCACCACAGGACATGTTTGCACACGTCACCTCAGGCCCCATCCCCTCCCTTCACCACTGTGTAAACACGACATGTGGTCGTTTTAATTTGGGTGACAAAGTCCCCTTGAATCCTGAGTGTCCTTTGGGTCCAAGTAGCATAGTAGCCCACTAGGTAACTCCAGTAAGCTCCACAGAGTTGCGTTGCAGAGAGGTGTAAAAAGGGCCATGGCCTGGACCACCTCTCTGAAAGACGGCGCTTTCGCGCTTACTGGAAGCACCATGTTACGTGGTGTGCGCAACCGGTATGCGACCTGTCCGCGACTCCTGCTCACGCACATTCACGACACATGCGAATTACGGTATGCGACGCTTGCGCGGTGACGGACACCACGTGATGTTATATTCATTCTGGGGCGCACTGGGTGCGCGACTCCTGAAAAATGTCTATGTTCTAAAATTATATGTACGTGTCTTTAATGTACATATTAGGGCAAAAGATTATCTAGGGCATTCATTAAAATAATATACTTCTACTTGTAATATGCGTATATTATTTTAAAATACATTTTTGCGAAGTCGGATCCCATGTGACCTAAAAAAAAATTGATTGGTTTGTAATATTTCCCACTGTAACTATTGAAGGACCCCCACCCATTTTAATTATTCTGTTTGGAGCAGTTGATGAGAAACATCTCTTCTTCTTCCATTATTTTGGTGTTTTTAAAAAATTGTATTGGAGAAATGCCATCTGGTTCGCAAGCTCTTCATCATTCATCAGATGAAGATATCTTGGAGGAATATCCACCCAAGCAGAGGACTGAATCAGTGGTATGGAACCTTTTCACCTTTCATGCCGGAGAAAAAACGGTCAACGCAAGAAAAGTCACATACTTGCTGTGTGACCGGGTCGTGTCGCGAATCCGTAACAAGAAATACTCCTGTGGAACAGCGAGTATGTATAAACATCTGCCGACCATTCACCCGAACAATCTGGCACGAGAAGAAATGAGGCGTGCTGCAAAAAATCTACCACCAGGCATTGCTAGCACCTCCCGAGCGTATATTTCAGCACCACCAGTAGATATTCGCCCAGAATTTGCTTTTCTGCAGCAGCACTGTACTAAGTGCAAAACCATCATCTCTTATGGTGAACAGTCAGTGGAAGCTATTTGTGCAGCTCAACAGAACCACGAATGCTTTTGAAACGATGTTGAATTCTAAAACTCTTCCTTGGTGATTCTGTATCCCCAAGGAATTCAATATGCACAAAAATACATACAAGGATCCTTTGTCTACGCAATTTTATGAATGGAGATTTGCAGAGCGATTTGTTTTTGGTGTTCTGCCCGACAAAGCTAGTGAATTTAGTGTATTTTAGCTTCTTGGAAATAAAACAGTTTGTTGGGCTGTTTTTGCAGTCTTTTGGAATACTATTGAGAAGCGCTTCTTGTAAATATGACTTACAACTAGTATTTACAAATGTTTTGGTTTAAAGTACAGTCTGTGGGCTGTCCTTTGTTTCTGTCTTAAGTGTTGATCTGTGGGTTAAATGTGTGTTTAAATATCTATGTGGTTTGTCGTTTTACATGGCAACTTCTGTAAGTAGATAGCAATTGCGCTATTTATGAAATAATGGCTATTAAGTGCGCTGTATTATGTGTCATGAGTGTTTGACCCTTTCTGTACATGTCTGGAATGAGCCCAATTTGTGTGTTTGTGGTTTTTCTTGTTATCTTCAGTCTGTTATGCAAAATGTAATTTAATTATTATTAAATACAAATTAAATAAAAATACAAAAATGAACCATATGATATGCTAAATAAATTATATGTTACTATTTAATTAATAAGAGTAAGCAACTATCCACATGTAAAAACTGCTGATGCTTACAAGATAAAATAGGATTCACATTCAATATGAATATAAAAAAGGCCTCAAAAACTAAATTGTGTGTTTTGAAATAAATAAACAATTATAAAGCATTTTCCTTAGATACATTGTATTAGATATTAACAGGCAAACACATCATCTAAATACATTGGATGTTGCTAAACTGCACACACATTTTAGAACTAGAATTGTCTCAGTTTTAAATATACTGCCCCCAAGCTTACATTTCAACACTAAGAATAGCTTTACTAGCTGTGTTTTTACTGCCGCTAAGCAAGCAGCTGTCATTTTTGTAGGCCACGAATAGACAGGAATGTTCACCCAGCCAGGATTTTGTCAGTTAAACGCGGGTGAAACCCTGCATTTCAGACTACTGTTTTTTTAAAGTTACAAAAATCAGGTTCATTATTTTTGGATAACAGGCGAACATCTAAATTAAGGATTTCCTTTCTTAAAGTCTTTTACATAAGCACATTCTTGGTTCTGATGCTAAACAAAATAACTGTCCTTTTAAAAAAAGTCAGAAAAAGCACAAAAATGCCACCACCCACTTATAACTTTTTGAAAAACTGCCGATTATTTTAGAGCAATAGGACAAACACAACTTCTTTTTGTTCGACCGGGTACTTTTATTTGTACCTGATAACTTAAGTATTTTTTTGTTTTTATACTTTTTGCAAAGAAGAAAAAGAGCATTCAGCTACTTCACCATAAATATATACATCAACTACTTCACAATAAATATATACATCACTGTTTACAAAACACAAAATTATGTACAATCCTATTATACAATCACAAGCATTCTACATATAATACAAAACATATACAACATTCAATAGAAAACAATCCTGTGTATAAACGATCAAATAAATATTTATGCAAAAGAAAAGAGACAAAGTCAAACTGGGGGAAGGAGTAATGATTTGATCCTAGAAACGATTAATGTTTATGAATAGCTCCTTCCAATATGCCGACGCGTTTCTGGTCCAAAGAGATCAATCTTTAGACTGTCATCAGGGCTCTGTCACTTATCTGTATTAGCATGCAGAAAAACAATAGAATGTTTTATTATTTCTGCACTCTATTATGGTGAGGAATAAATAATAAATCGCACCACCAATTTTGAACACTGGGAAATACCTGTTGGTTTTTATTCGAAAAACCGTAATCCGAGGTTGAAACTTCTATGTTGTCGCATTCCTTTTGTTTGCTAGAGGGGTCTCCACCTAAGTGAGGGAAACGGATTTGTGGCATTTTAGTGGTCCTATCTCAAATATATCATGAATTGTTGTAAAGGACGGAGTACCAACTTGTACCCTACCTGTCTCATATGTGAAGTGGATTCAATGGCGAATGTTTCTTGACTCGTTCAGTTCGCCTTGGATCTGTTAATGTTTAAAGAACTGCTATTACTCCATTTGTTCATAGTATGTAATGCACCTCATCTGGCAGTGAAGCGTAGGGCGCAAATGAGCAACATACCTTCGCGGGAGGCGTGGACTCTTATCGCTGGGTCCCTTCTTTCGTTTTGGAACTCCCCGCGCGGCGTGCGCCGCGCTCCTGTTCGGTACGATTGTCTGCGTGTCTACGACTTTCAGATGCGATATCTACAATTGTAACAAGCGCAATTGTTTTAAAACAAGTTCGCGCCAGGGTGCGGACCCCCAAAGAGACTCGAATCGAATCAAATGTGCTTCACAAGTACACATTTCATCTGGTTCGTTGAGAAGAGGACGGACCATTTGAAGTCATTCTCGCTATGGCCTTTCTCGATGAAGTTTTCAACCATAGGTGCTGTTTTGACTTTTTTCTTTATCCTGGACCTATGCTGGCAGATTCTCAAGTTCACCTGTTGGCTCGTTTTGCCGATGTAGATCTTACTACATGGGCATATCACCACATATACAACATTTTTTGTTTTACACGTTGTAAAGCCTTGATGTTTCCACTTATTGCCCAAATGCTGAAACTCATTCCCTTCTAGTGTGCTAGCACAGGCTACAAAGTTGCCACATCTGTGATGTCCTTCTAGTGGCTTCATTTTTAGTTGACTCCGTAAGTCATTCTTGACTTTGGTGGCACCAATATCTGCTCTAACCAATTGTTGGCCTATACTTTGGTTCTTCTTACAAGCAAACATTGGGCATGGAAATGGACATTCAAGTCCCTCCAGGAGATGCCAATTCTTTAGTATCGTTTGCCTAAATTTGTGTGTGTCTGGGCCGAAGGTCGTGACACACACTAGCCTGTCAAGTTCTTTCTTTTGTTTCTTTTCTAGCAATTGTTCGCGGGGAAAGAACCTTGCTCTTTTGCGGGAATGTTTCAGGAGTTTTTTAGGATATCCCCACTGTACCATTTCGTCACAGAATGCATTTGAGTTGGCATCATACTCACTAAGTTCAGAGCAATTCCGTCTAATTCGGAGTAGTTGCCCAAATGGCAGGTTAGCTTTTAAATTCCTGGGGTGGGCACTCTTGTGGTGTAAAATTGTATTTTTATCCGTGGCCTTTTTATACAGTGATGCTTTTAGTCCTTCATCAGTGGCCGTCATTGTGACATCTAAGAATGTCATCTGTGTTGTGCTTAACTCCATGGAAAATGAAATGTCAGCATGTCTGGCATTCAACCAGTTGTGAAACGCCATCAGATCAATCTGGCTCCCCTGCCACAGGAGCCAGACGTCATCTATATAGCGCCACCACTGGCTGATATGGTGTTTAAAGGGGTTATTGGTATCAATGAACCTCTCCTCGTATTGCGCCATGAAGAGGACTGCCATCTCCGGTGCATAAGGGCATCCCATGGCAGTCCCCTTCACTTGCAAAAAGAATTGATCGTTAAATTTGAAATAATTCTTTCTTAGTGCCACCTCGGCTAGCTCCAGGATAAAGGAGGTGGGTACCTGATGTGGTCTTTCACGACTCTCTAGGTATAACTCTATCACCTCTAAGGCCTCGTCCTGAGGGATCTGGGTGTACAAGGACGTAACGTCCATAGTCGTACTCTAGCGCGGGGACATGCCATTAGGCGTCACCAGGCGCTTTACAAATGCCCTAAACTAAACTAAACTAGTCACCATTATCTGTTTTGTGGGGTCAAAGGGAGTTCCCTCAACCTTCAACAAAAAATCGGTGGTATCTCTTAAATGGGACTTCACTTTTTGCAAAAAGGGCTTCAAAAAGAAATCGACATACTTTGAGATTGGTTCCAGGCATGAGTCACACCCTGATACTATGGGACGACCAGGGGGCTCCTGTAAGTTTTTATGAATTTTTGGCAGTAAGTAGAGAACTGGGGTTCGTGGGAATTTTTTCATTAAGAAATCGTATTCTTTAGTTCCAAGGAATCCTGCATCTCTACCTGATTGGGCAATGCCCGCAATACGTCCCTGGATCTGTTTTACTGGATCTTCAGGAAGGGGGCGATACCATGTATCGTTCTGTACTTGCTTTAATCCTTCCGACAGATACATTTCTCTGGGCCAAATAACAACTGCTCCGCCTTTATCGGCCTGTTTAATCACCACGGACTGGTCTTCCTTGAGGGATTTTATCGCCATTCGTTGATTGTAGCTGATGTTTTGTTTTACATATGATTTTGTTTTCTCTAGCTTGTTTATTGATGACAAGAGTACCTGCTCGAACGCCATAATTTGTTTTGGAATATTTTGAGTGGGTACAAATGTAGACTTATTTCTAAGTCCAGTAATTTCATTGTTTGTACTGATGGCTGGGCAAAACGAAAAATAGGCCCTAAGTCGTACCTTTCTACAGAACTCTATTGCCTCCAATTTGAGTCTCGTGAAATCAGTATGTTTGGATGGCACAAATTTCAAACCCAAAATTAGAACAGCTTCCTCATCAGCAGTGAGTATTTTGGATGAAAGATTGACAACTGTGCTAGGTCTCTCTATGACTTGTACGATCGATTCCGTGTTCTCATATCCCATGGTATTTTTTGGCGACCTCTTGATGACTGGCCCCGATCTAAAAAAGAAACCTGTTTCTTTGAATTATTCCCTCTCTTATCTGAATCAGATGAGTCAGACGATGTTTCCGGAAATGTTTTGAACCTGTTTCTAGATCTCCCTTGAAACGTAGACAGAGCTCGACGAGACTCTGTCTGAGTATAGTAATCGTCTTTAAGGAAGGGGTACACAAGATCTATTTTAAAGGCTTTGGAGTCCCTCTCATACTTGTTGGTCTTGTCTGTAATGTATTGTCCCTAAAAGTTTGAATTTCTTTGTCGATTTTTTCTAATAGTCCCTTGGCATCAGTCACTGCTTGGTTATCCCTTAGAGCTTGAGAGAGTTCCTCAATCTCCCTTTCCTCTTCTCGACACAACCTCTGAGCTGTCTCGATCGTGTGGACCATTAAGTCTCTGCTACATTTGGTGTTTATATAGCTGAACCCTTTCTTGTATTCAGTGTCCTCAGTAAAGATGACAGGTATATTTTTGACCTGGAGACCCCATGGAATAGTTCCCCCTTTCAGGTGTTTGAGGAGAAAGTATCCATGCAGTTCAGTCCTTATATGTTGTTTATGGAGTCGGATTAGTTTGTCGGATTCATTCTGCTGTTTAGCAGAAGTGCTCAGTGTAATAGATGAAAAAGGTGCAGATGCGATTAAATCCTGTATATGGCTCTCGCTGAAAGATAACGTTTCCTTCTCTGCCATACTAGGGAAAGGCGACGTCTTTCTAGAGTCAAAGGATCAAATAATTGAGATACAAAGGCAATTCGGGACTAAATCCCGTAACCTCTAGACTCTCGCGGGCCAACGCCCGCTCTAACCTTTTCACAAACAAAGGAGTTAGGTCCTGGAGCAAGGAGTGGGGGGGCTGGACCCTATTTAAATCAGAAAAAGCACAAAAATGCCACCACCCACTTATAACTTTTTGAAAAACTGCCGATTATTTAAGAGCAATAGGACAAACACAACTTCTTTTTGTTCGACCCGGTACTTTTATTTGTACCTGATAACTTAAGTATTTTTTTGTTTTTATACTTTTTGCAAAGAAGAAAAAGAGCATTCAGCTACTTCACCATAAATATATACATCACTGTTTACAAAACACAAAATTATGTACAATCCTATTATACAATCACAAGCATTCTACATATAATACAAAACATATACAACATTCAATAGAAAACAATCCTGTGTATAAACGATCAAATCAATATTTATACAAAAGAAAAGAGACAAAGTCAAACTGGGAGAAGGAGTAATGATTTGATCTTAGAAACGATTAATGTTTATGAATAGCTCCTTCCAATATGCCGACGAGTTTCTGGTCCAAAGAGATCAATCTTTAGACTGTCATCAGGGCTCTGTCACTTATCTGTATTAGCATGCAGAAAAACAATAGAATGTTTTATTATTTCTGCACTCTATTATGGTGAGGAATAAATAATAAATCGCACCACCAATTTTGAACACTGGGAAATACCTGTTGGTTTTTATTCGAAAAACCGTAATCCGAGGTTGCAACTTCTATGTTGTCGCATTCCCTTTGTTTGCTAGAGGGGTCTCCACCTAAGTGAGGGAAACGGATTTGTGGCGTTTTAGTGGTCCTATCTCAAATATATCATGAATTGTTGTAAAGGACGGAGTACCAACTTGTACCCTACCTGTCTCATATGTGAAGTGGATTCAATGGCGAATGTTTCTTGACTCGTTCAGTTCGCCTTGGATCTGTTAATGTTTAAAGAACTGCTATTACTCCATTTGTTCATAGTATGTAATGCACCTCATCTGGCAGTGAAGCGTAGGGAGCAAATGAGCAACATACCTTCGCGGGAGGCGTGGACTCCTATCGCTGGGTCCCTTCAGAAAGAAGCGTATCTTATCTTAAAATTTAATAGCACAGTCACCGGACTTAACAACTTGTCCGAAGTGTCTCGATTATAAATATAACATGAGCCAATTTGTGAGTTCAAGGGCGGAATCCTGCCCTACATGTGAGCTGAATTGCCTCCATTATGTGTCTCACGAAATTATCACAACACTACATATCCCACAATTCTCAGAGACACCACAGACATAAATAATGGCAAAATCCAAAATGGCCCCTCCACATCAGCATCGAGTGTACCAGTGAAGCACAGTCGGGATTTCAACAGGTATGCCCAGAAACGATTCAAGTCTCTTTGGGGGTCCGCACACTGGCGCGAACTTGTTTTAAAACAATTGCACTTGTTACAATTGTAGATATCACATCTGAAAGTCGTAGACACGCAGACAAACGTACCGAACAGGAGCGCGGCGCACGCCGCGCGGGGAGTTCCAAAACGAAAGAAGGAACCCAGCGATAGGAGTCCACGCCTCCCGCGAAGGTATGTTGCTCATTTGCTCCCTACGCTTCACTGCCAGATGAGGTGCATTACATACTATGAAAAATGGAGTAATAGCAGTTCGTTAAACATTAAACATCCAAGGCGAACTGAACGAGTCAAGAAACATTTGCCATTGAATCCACTTCACATATGAGACAGGTAGGGTACAAGTTGGTACTCCGTCCTTTACAACAATTCATGATATATTTGAGATAGGACCACTAAAACGCCACAAATCCGTTTCCCTCACTTAGGTGGAGACCCCTCTAGCAAACAAAAGGAATGCGACAACATAGAAGTTGCAACCTCGGATTACGGTTTTTCGAAAAAAAAACAACAGGCATTTCCCAGTGTTCAAAATTGGTGGTGCAATTTATTATTTATTCCTCACCATAATAGAGTGCAGAAATAATAAAACATTCTATTGTTTTTCTGCATGCTAATACAGATAAGTGACAGAGCCCTGATGACAGTCTAAAGATTGATCTCTTTGGACCAGAAACGCGTCGGCATATTGGAAGGAGCTATTCATAAACATTAATCGTTTCTAGGATCAAATCATTACTCCTTCCACCAGTTTGACTTTGTCTCTTTTCTTTTGTATAAATATTGATTTGATCGTTTATACACAGGATTGTTTTCTATTGAATGTTGTATATGTTTTGTATTATATGTAGAATGCTTGTGATTGTATAATAGGATTGTACATAATTTTGTGTTTTGTAAACAGTGATGTATATATTTATTGTGAAGTAGTTGATGTATATATTTATGGTGAAGTAGCTGAATGCTCTTTTTCTTCTTTGCAAAAAGTATAAAAACAAAAAAATACTTAAGTTATCAGGTACAAATAAAAGTACTGGGTCGAACAAAAAGAAGTTGTGTTTGTCCTATTGCTCTTAAATAATCGGCAGTTTTTCAAAAAGTTATAAGTGGGTGGTGGCATTTTTGTGCTTTTTCTGATTTAAATAGGGTCCAGCACTCCCACTCCTTGCTCCAGGACCTAACTCCTTTGTTTGTAAAAAACTTTTTAAAAAAGTGGCGCAAAGATTTGTCATGTTTCAAGTTAGGCTTCTGTGCATAGGCTTGTGAATGAATGTGTCTAAATATGATAGGCAAGGGCTGCAGCTTGCTTTTTATATGTGGAATTATCAAAAATGATTGGTTTCATTAAAATTTTTTTATTAATTATGAAACAAAAAATTTAAGTTGAGTTGTACCGCATAATGAGGATATTTGCATATGAAATATCACTCTGCGCAGGCGTAACAAAACTCATTTAAATAAGGTTATATCTGATTATTTTCAATTTCTGACTCATGGGCTATGTAATGAACATTCTGATAATGAATATTATGCAAAGAAATGATAGGATATTCATTTTTAAGTGCCCCAAATATCAAAGTCGAAATTGGGTAAATTTCACTATTTAAACTGCATATTTTTTCCATTTACAGTAGCTTTTAAACTGCCTTAGGCTTCAGTAATTGCATACATTTAGGGATAATACAAATAGCTGACTTCTATATTATTAGACAAGTATATTGCACACTGCTTATAATTGTATATGTGAACTTTGATTAACAGATAAGCTTTGCCATATTTATACAGCACTAATGCTTAAAAGTTGAGGCAATGAAATTTGTACATTTGCTAAAAGGATTTTTAGCCCTCTCAAAAGTGCTATGTACCTCCTATAAATAACTTTGTTTATGCCCAGTTGCTACACACAAGGGTTGATAGTGTTGACAGAAGTGAAACCTGTTTCAGATTTCCTACTGTCAAAATGGGAGAAGGAGGCTAGCTCCGCTACAAATTAAGGCTAGGTAATATGTATGTTGCTCTCTCCTTTTCTCAAATTCTCATAGCACAAATATTTTTTAATAGCACAGCAACAATTGTGCAGAAAAACGTTTTTTAAAATGCCTCCATATAGACCAGGTAAAATACTAAAAGAGGGGAATATTTGCCAAGAAATGTGTAAAGAAATATTTTAAAAGTCAGAGGCTTCATAAAGTCAGGAAGGTGGTCAAGTTTAATCTCAGAATGAATTAAAAATAAATCTCAGGAGTTGGTTTACAAAGCACAGAACAGACATGATCTGAGGGGGCAAGAATATTTTACAAATATATAAACATTGATGAGAACGCTTTAATGTCCAAGTTAATTCACCCATTGTGTAGCAAACAACTAGTGTGATACTTCCTTCCACAGCTCAAAACAATTATGCTACAGGTGGCTTAGGACTTTAGCACCCCTGTAAGTCCGTAGTAAATGGTACCCCAAGTACGTAGGGTCTGAGTGTTAAAGAGGGTCCGAAAGGGCTGTTGCATCTCTTATGCCAACCTAAGGGGCAAGCACACACATTCCACATCGACGTCCATTGCAGGCTGCGTAACATGGTGCAAGCCATGAGTGAAAACATGACATGACACACTCCTGTGTGTCATGCCAATGTAACTGCTCACCCACACTACCACAAAAGCGAACATTTGGGGTGTCATTTGTGCCTCTGTAATTCTGTAGGGATCTACACAGTGTACCTCTTTTGGGTCATCTATATAAAGAGACAGCTTGCTGTATGCACCAGAAAAAAAAAAGACAACCACCAAACCATTGTTAAACGCTGCACATTCATCATAACACTGGCAAAGAAAAACGTATAGTAATACTGTTTTAAACATTGTTAGCATTAATAAAATGCATAAATATATAGGTTTTATTACTGCCCATCCTGTTTGATGAAATTATGACAGAATCTGTAGTCTTTATTGTAGTTTCCTTATTTTGATCTTTAAGGGGAATTAGATGTGGGTAGTTTTGTTCTACAAGTCTTAGGTGATAACAGAATTATTGTACTTTTGCAAGGGCATTGCTAGATTTTTTTATTAGCGAGTCTGTGTAAATAAACTGACAGTCCTTATTAGAGCTGATGTTGTATAGTTTGGATCATGAAAAGTAGAACGCAGGGAAGATGCCCATGTGATCCTTAGGGAAAAATGTTTTAAAGGAAATATTGTTTTATAGATAAGAACCCTGGTAACTTAGCAGTTTTTCATTTTCCTGCTGCTCCTATAACATGAGAGCATGGTCCAAAAGCGTATAATGTAGGTATAGCACACAAATCTGTCACACCTATCTCAGTTCTGAGCACTGAAGCTGACTATGATTGCAATCATTTACATGTAGGAGTAAGGGTAAGATGCGTTAGTATTTCTCTGCATTTTATGTTGGTTTGTAGACCTTGTATACCCTGTAAAGCACTCTGATACCCTCACGGGTCAAGTTCGTGCTCTATAAGACACTAAAGTAAATAAATAAATAAATAAGAAGAATCATTTTATAAGTATCTGTAGTCCTGTTCAACTAATGTAAAATTTATGAGTAAAAGTGTAGAACATTTCCTTTTTTTTTAAGAGTTTTCAGCAGACAGACTTCCCATGTAGCTATCTACCCTTAGATGGCAAAGGATAATGCTCCCACATTGAAGTTAGTGAGGATATGAGAAGTACCCCATTGAAGAGACTAGAAGTACTGCCTTTGCCTTTGAGAGTGACAGTGCATTCTAGACCAGAGTTGTCCCATGGCTTCTGGCCACTCCTTTGAAGATTGCAGGCCACCTGCTTGCAGTCCCATTGTTAAATACAATGAATTGTTTTTGTACTATATTGACGGAAACTAACAGCTGTGTCAGGTTTTTATATCACCGGGTTCTGCAGGATCTTCCAGAATAAAAGGAAGAGTCATACTAACCTGCAGGACAATGATTAAAGATGAGTCCTAATTCCCATCAGTGACAGCTACAGATGAAGGGCAGACGTCTTGGACCTACAGTTCCAGCACCCAGAGAGTAGCAAGGCTGGACAGTGATTGCCAGCGCGCCATCAATGGCATTTCCAAAGCATCGTGCTTGCTCCATCAGACAGCGTTGGACATCAGACAAGAAGGAGGAAGTGGTGCCCTGTTTGCCACAGAACCAGCATTTAAGTACAAAAGAGCGAAAGAGAAGGATCCCTGTTGTTGATGGCAGGGTTGGTTTGAGGCTTTAGTTTTCTACCTGTCATGTGTTGGTAACCTCTGACAGAGCGCCGTACCATGAGCCCCTTGGCCTGAGTTTTGGCCACCCCCCTTTTCTTTGCTCTAACGGAAAGGTGGTGCACCGTAGGATCCAAGATTGGCAAAAGGCACTACATTGTGGTACCCATGTTGAAAGGAAAAATAAAATGAACGAGCAGCACGAACGTCATCTGACACTGAATAACGAGTGTTGGAGCCTAAGAATGTAGCTGAACATGAAATTATATTGCTTTTTCTGTCTAAGCAGTACCCGGATCTGCACGAGATGATCTGTGCCCACGACCAACGAAGAGCACAATATCTGTAGTGTCTGCCGCAGAGGAGAGACACGGGTGCACTGCATTGAGACATTGAGACTTTCGAGTGAGCTGTGAGTGTTTGCCAGGAGGGCACTCCAACAGATACTGAGAAGCATTATTTTCATGGAAGGCCTGGATCAAGAGGCCCAACGCGGAAGAAGACAACGGAAACAGAGTTGATGGACGAGAGAAGCCTACCAAAAAGGCTTAGAGCGGACTTTGGCATAGTTGCAAAAGTGATTCCAGTGTAATTGTATAAAGTGGGTGTTGAATATGTTCCCATTTGACTGAATTGCCATGGAAGAGGAATAGCCTGTAGTGGCTCTGCCCCTAGCATCCAAAATGGTCCACCAGAAGTGAATTTGTGTGACTGTTCTTACTGTTCTGCTGGCATCGTTTTAAAATAGTGTTCTGTCTGTACTCTGATAAAGGGTATTCTCATTTCACCTGAGAGCATTGATAAGGATCGCCACTGTCTCCCCTGAGTTTATAATAGTCACTGAAATGTATAGGAGCCCTGAAAATGTCTACTTGATGATTTTAGGATTTGCTTTAGCTTAGGACTAGAAAAATTATAATTCTGTTTGTGATAGTGGTCATTACTTTCTCCTGCTATCTGAATGTTAATTTTGACCCAATGCCCCGTTCTCCTTGTATTCCTGCTTATAGCTTTCATGTACCTGCTTAAATGAAATGTTTAGTATGGAAAATGCCCACCTAGCAATGAATTAGGATATTAATAAATGTATGAAAAATTAATATACAAATATTTTCTATGTTCCTACTGGATCATAGGAATGTCTTCAGCTAATGCTAAAACGGTTGTCTGTTGTAAATTGGCAGCAATGGGATAGCATTAGCAGAAGCCAACTTGTAATTAGAAGTTATATTATCCGCTTTGTGAAAGCCATTTTGTATTTCTGGCAACCATTTTGTTTGCCATGTGCTCTCTCCTACCTTTCTGTTAACTGCTCTTGTAGTCTGCCTAGAGACAAACTATGTTTAGCATCTTCCACCTTCGCACATGCCCAGAAGGGCCTAGCTAGTAGAATGCACCTGCCTCTCTAGTATAACAGTCAGGCTATCTTTGCTGCTGTATGGAGAAGTAACTCTCCTCCCACTTTGTTGAGCAAACAGATTCTGCATGCCCATCTTAGTCATTTTGCATGCTTACATGAGCCAGGACTGCCCCTTGGTTTTATGCTGAGTATGTAACCCTTAGCATATATAAAGCCTCTGTTTTCTGTACTCCTCAGACTGCCTCATGCAGTTGCTAAGGCTTCTGTCTGACGTAATCTCACTCATTTGAGTTTATTAAAAATTATGTTTTATATTTCAGCTTCTGTGTCAATTTCTTCTTTGTGAGTTTGAAAGGACTAAGTATCAGTGGAATCCCTGAGAAGTGGATTTTGTTCTACACCACCTTCATGGCAAAGATACATCACATACCTGTTTTGCTTTTGCCCCATGGTGCGCCACATTGTAAGTACAGCGCATCCATCGTGGTGATGTCACAATACACAATATCTGGTATATCCCTGGGGATATGCCAGTTGTTGTAGATCTGCCCATTACTGTATTAATGTAGTAAACAGATTACTACACATTAACCAATGAGTCACTACAAAAGTATAACAAGAGTGATAGAGTGTTTGGTGGAAGTGTAAGGATACAGACTGGGGAATTGAAGTTTTAAAATACACGTTTGAAAAGTGCACGCATGGTCTATAGGGGTTTGAAGCAGTCCATGCCCTAAGGCCCAATTTGTACCATGACTACTTGGGTACTGGCTGAATGATTAAAATTCTGCAAGAAGAGTGTCTGGCTGAATGTATAGCAGCTTCACTTTTAGAACAGTGTATAGATAAGCACATACTGCTGTATGGTGCACTACTATACTGAAACAGTAGTGTGAGAGTGTTTGGTGAAAGTGTAAGGATACAGACGGGGTAATTGAAGGTATAAAAGACAAGTTTGCAGGTGCAGAGAAGACTGCAAAAATAGTCTATAGGGGTTTAAAGCAGTCCATGGTCTGAGGCCTACGTTGCTTCATAATTACTTGAGTACTAACTGCATGAATAAAGTTCTGCTAGGAAAGTGTCTGACTGAATTTATAAGAGCTTCAATTTTAGCACAGTGCATAGATAAGGACATTCTGCTGAATAGCTCAGTGCAACACTGAAACAGCAATCACAGAGAGTTTGCTGCATATGTAAGGATACAGAATGGGGAATTGAAGGTTTAAAAGACAAGTTTGAAGGTACATAGAACAATGCATGCATAGTCTAGAGGGATTTGAAACAGTCCATGCCCTAAGGCCTACTTTGCACCATAACTACTTGGGTACTGGCTGAATTATTACAATTCTGCAAGGAGAGTGTCTGGCTGAATGCATAGCAGCTTCACTTTTAGAACAGTGTATAGATAACCACATACTGCTGTGTCGTTTACTACAATACTGAAACAGTTGTGTGATATTGTTTCGTGAAAGTGTAAGGATACAGACTGGGGAATTGAAGGTATAAAAGAGAAGTTTACAGGTGCATACAAAACTGCATGCAAAGTCTATAGGGGTTTGAAGCAGTCTATGGCCTAAGACATATTTTAATGCATGAGTACTTAGGTACTGAGTGGATGAATACAGTTCTGCAAACAAAACTGCCTGACTGAATTTATAACAGCTCCAGTTTTACCACATTACATAGATATGCAAATACTGCTGAATGGCTCACTAAAATATTGAAACAGTAGAGTGAGAGTGTTTGGTGAAAGTCTAATAATACAGACTGGGGAATAGAAGCTATAAAAGACAAGTTTACCGGTGCATAGAAAAGTGCATGCGTAGTCTGTAAGGGTTTGAAGCAGTCCATGCCCTAAGGCCCACTTTGCAACATGAGTACTTGGATACTAGCTGAATGATTACAATTCTGCAAGGTGAGTGTCTCAAACCATTAGTATTATATAATAATAAATGTATTCGTGTAACATCTCATAATTTAATAGAGCTTCTAAAATAATTTCATCAGGTATTTCATTTTCCTGGTTATCAATTTCAAAAGTCATATCATCAAACTCAATGTCATCTAATGCTTACAAAAAATCAGCATCCAAAGTTTCGTCTAGAAAATCACAGCTGATATCTGCAGCATTCATTTCTTCCTCTTCATTCTCGCTGCTCGTAAAAGTTATGTTCATATCTTCTATGATACTGTTACTAATTTCAAAACCGTCTTCCATATTGTTTTGTTGATTTTCCAAGGTGAATTTCTTATGTTGTAGTTCCTTGTACAAAAACATAAACACTTCATTTTATAATTTTTCCTAATACAGAACACAAAACTAGCTTTATCTACTATTTTGCCTTTTAAAAATATTATACAAATACCATTCTCAACTACTTTATAAGATTGTATAAATATAATTATTTATATGAATGTTCATTTTTTAACATTTCTTACATTTTCAAACCAGTCACTCCTTATCACTATAGGAAAAACCTCAGGCTGTTATAATAAAATGCAGTACTAAAAAAAGTACAATATGTCTATTCACCTTACCTGTTCCAAACTAGTAGATGTGTTGTAGTAAAATGCAAAGAATACTGGTACACTCAGTATATATATATTTTAAGTTTTTCAAATGTATATAAAAGATACAAACCATCTTTGGACACTCATGTACTCCATCCATGTTTTGTTACTTCAGCTTTGTAGAAGCACATTCCATCGGCCATTTTTAACAGTTACTTATACTTATCTTAAACATAATAAATAATAAAGAAATTATATATTGTAAAAGTAGCATCTGTGGAAGACAAAAAAAATACAATTACAATATATCCTTTACAACACAAAATAATTTGTACAGCATTTAATTTGCCTTTTTTGCTGTTCTCAGAATATATTGAATTTCACTAGAAACAGTGAGTCCAATAGTACTCATCACATAACAGTGGGCAAAAAAAAGACAATCGATAAGATTATCTTAAAAAAAGAATATTCAACATTTTCAATAACAATCTAAAAAATAGAAATAAAACATATGTTAAATGTTTTTTTCAAACAGAAATTTCTTATGTAACTATGAGATATCTCAAACAATCTTAAAATACCAAAACACTATCATTAATTTTCATACACTGAAAACAAAGATACTTCTAAATATATGCTGACAAAATATACAACAAATAGTCCTTGATAGTTTTATATACTTTTCCTCATGGCCAAATAGTATATCTCAAATTCTTAGTAAAGAAGTTCCTCAATAGTAATCCTCAGCATCCGTCTCCCACCTTTCTGATCCAAAACCACCAACATCATTTGCAACGTCACCCAGGGCTCATCCCTCAACTCAACGCTATTCAACATCTGCACCCTCACACAAAAGACCCGTCATCACAACCTGAACATTATCTGCTAAGACAACGACACCCAACTCATCTTCTCCCTCACCATGGAGCCACATACCACCGAAAGACGTAACCAACTGCATAAGGATCAACTCTCTCAATCTCAACTCGGACAAACACCTACAAGGACTACAACGAGTCCAAAACACTTCCGCCAGACTGATCATTAATGTCCCCTGCCGAAGCCACATCACACACCACCTGAGAGATCGACACTGGCTTCACGTCAACAAGAGGATCACCTTCAAGCTCCTTACCCTCACTTACACAGTACTCTACAACACCAGTCCAACCTACCTTAACAGCAGTAATCCTGAAAGGCCAATTTTTGTTCCTAAAATTTTGGCTTTAAAAATATTAGGTAAGAATTTGGTAACTCTTTAGGCAAACATTGTTTACAAACCAATTGACTATTATTACAATGTATTCAACCTTTCAGACATTTTAACTAAACAGTGTAATGTCCAGATTTTGTATAAGGTCTATCATGAAAAATAATTGCTACAGCTAAAAAGTTCTTCCTGATATTGATAGTTGAGTAGTTACAACATTTTTTATTAAAGTTTCCAATTTCCTTCCATCAGCTCTACAACTTTGCAGTATTAAAATTACACATACTGTCCATATCTCTGTATAAATAATGTTGATGACATTTCTGATTTACATTGGCTACACTCCATGTTTTGACTTGCTCCTCTAACTAGATTGTTAAACGACACTGATTCACAGTCTGGTAAACTCAAATATATACATCTTTGACTGTCTATGTTAGTGCTACATGTAAACAAACAATTTTCACAGTCTTGTTGCCATTTATAAGAAAGGCCAAAAGGGTTTTCAATATCTACACCTTCATCTTCTAGTACACCCAGCATATACATTAGAAATTCCTGACAATCTTGCTGAATATTCTGCATAAATTGAGTACAACCAGAACATATGTCCAAAACATTTCGAAATACAGAAACACTTTGTATTTTACTTTTATCACTACTACATTTCTCATAAACAGAATATAACAAGGAACAGAACCTTTCTTCCCGATTTTCAACAATTTGCTGTTGTAAACTTTCAAGAAAAAAAACAACATTAACAACTACATTGGCATAGCAGTTGACACCAGAACTATTTTCAAACTGATAACCAACATTGTCTTCAACACTGTCCTTTTTCTTTTTGCTCACAATCACAACTTCATCTTATTTTTTTTCTTTCTCTACAGCTTCACTACATATATTCTCAAATCTTCTTTTTCTACCTACCTCATGCTTTACAAATACTGGATATTGACCTAAATTGAGTGCATATTCATTTCTTAACCTATTATACTCTTTCATACAATTCACATCTGCAGTAATTTTTGTCTCATCAAAAGCAATCAAGTACAATCCAGATAAAGTTCTCACTCAAGACAAAGCAAAGTATGCCATACCTTCTTTAAACATGGTACTTCCAATATTTACTAAAGCACTATCTACACTTAAACCTTGAGATTTATGAATGGTCACTGCATACGGCAAAGAAATAGAAAACTGTTTTCTGCGAACATACAAATCTTTTACAAGCAAAAACCGAGCTGAACGACGACTAAATTGTTGTACTTCTTCAATTTCATCAAATTTGATTTTCAAAAATTCAATACCATCTCTATTAACGTAATTAACGAAATCAACTATTTTAACCATTGCTCCATTTACTAAACCTTTTTTCACATTCAAATTACGTCGTAAAATTACTCTACAGTTTACACGTGCATATAAATTATTT
Organism: Lissotriton helveticus; assembly: GCF_964261635.1. NCBI lineage: Eukaryota > Metazoa > Chordata > Amphibia > Caudata > Salamandridae > Lissotriton > Lissotriton helveticus. The sequence goes on along the minus strand of NC_136061.1, from coordinate 2,730,591 downwards.
TCTAAACCAGCAGTTTTACCTATCGATTTTTCTAAAGAATCCAATTTCCTCTTCAACTTTTCAGTAAAATAATAGTGATTCCTTCATGTTCTATTTTATCAATAGCTTCCAATTCAATAATTTCTTCATTTTCCAACTTTAAAATTTCTTCATTGAATATAGTTTTCAAGGATTCAAGCACTGCTTATTAATATCCACAATGGCTGCAAACGATTACTGTGCTCCAGAAACGCCCTCTACTCCAGGGTGTTGATATTCAAAATCAAGAATATAAAACAAGTTCATAATCAACTTGTGTATCTAGGCACAAGTATATGCTGAAGAAACTCAGCTCCAAATTTTCAAAACGCTGCTTCACTATGTTTGTTTCAAGAATTCATTCTTTATTTAATTCTCCATGCTGAATAGCGGTATTCAAATGTTGCTTCACATATGATTTCCAGCCAATCAATTTGCTAGTTATAATTTCACAAATATTTGTATACTTGGCCTCCCATGGCCTCCCGATGCATTTCGGCGCTACACTGCTGCTTTATCAAGGGATCTGAAATTTGAATGTTCATAATTAGTACTACGTTCTCAGCCAACAACAAAAAATTACCCTTCTATACATTTTGCATTTACTTAACTAAATGGTACTTCATATCGAGTCAACCTATGATATTTAACCAGCGAATTCACACTCAATAACAGATTGCACGCAGTCATTACGTGCTGATTGGCTGGAAATCATATGTGAAGCAACATTTGAATACCGCTATTCAGCATGGAGAATTAAATAAAGAATGAATTCTTGAAACAAACATAGTGAAGCAGCGTTTTGAAAATTTGGAGCTGAGTTTCTTCAGCATATACTTGTGCCTAGATACACAAGTTGATTATGAACTTGTTTTATATTCTTCATTGAATATAGAACATTCACGCAGTGTTGGCATTAAACAGATTACAGATTTGTTTTCTGCAATTCTCATATATACTTTCTCAGGGACAATATTTTCATTTGGAAACAAATTGGAAAGTAATCGTCTCTGTAAAGCTTGTTTGCCATGTTCTGTCACTTTTCCAATTCTTATATCTTGAAGAATACTTCCATAATCTGCATCATTTGCCTGTTGCATATTTGTAATAAGTTCCTTTTATTAAAAAAATGACCAAATGTTAACATTTCCAATGCTCCCCAAAGACTTTCTGGTATCTTCATGCGCCAGTGTTTTAAACACTTGTTGTCCTTTTAGAGGAGTAAGTTGTAGTAGATCTCCTAAAACTATGACGTGCTTTCCTCCAAATAATACGTCATAGTCTGTTTTAAGAATTTGCTGCATTCTTAAAAGCACAAAAGCAAGCATTAAGTTTGATACCATGCTTACCTCATCAATAATGAGAAGTTTCATTTTATTCAACACTCTTGAAACATCACAACAAGCTTCTCCAGATAGCTTGTTGTATTCCAATTTGTTTTCATGCTCTACTGGTAGCATTAATAAACGATGTAAAGTAATTCCTTTAATATTGTGTGCCACCAACCCAGTTGGAGCAGTGACAACACAAGACAAATGCAACACAGTTGGTTTCTGTAGATAAGTTGTAATTACTTTAATTAATGCCTTGACCGCGGTAGGATTTACCACGGTGTGCTAAAGATTTTAAAACCCCGCAGTTCATGACGAGCTGAGCTCGTCATGAGTGTACGAGAGGTGTACCTCGTGACGAGCTGAGCTCGTCATGAGCGTCGAAGGGGTTAAAAAACTTTGTCCTGTTCCAGCTTGACCACTCACGTACATTCGGATAGGTTGAAATGATGAGCAAGAGCACTCTTTCTTTTCATGAAGTAATCCATGGTTAATCTGTTCTCTAATTTGCTCATGAATGTGTTTCTGCTCAACATTTAGTTGTTCTTCCAAGTTTCCTAAGTTTGTTACATCTTCTTGAGATTGATACATTGCTGTTTCCACCTCTTCCGTAGCAGTTGCTGCTTCATTTTGAACAATAGGTACTCCTAGTGGATCCTTACTCAACGGAGCAGAAGTTTGACTGTCTTGAGAACTGTCTCTAGCAATCTCAGCTGCAATTGTAGCTTCTTGCTCAATTTTGTCATTCAACATTTTCACATAATTAGCAAAAACAGGACATTCTGTAGTATCTTTACTTGCGTTGAATGAATCTTCATAGCTCTCAAAATCTCCAAATATTTCCAATTCTGAACGCCATGGCTTGAAAAGTTGCAAAAGAGCTAAGTAGTAAAATTCCCTTTTGTCAGGAGTTTCGCAACTCAGTTTACGGTGAATAATCAAATGTCGTTTTCTTTGTTTTACCAAACATTCTTCAGAACCAATCACGGCATATATACCATTATTGATGTTTTCTGTAAAATTCCCTTTAAAAATATAGTTTGGCAGCACTTCATAGAGACAAATGTTCTCAAGATGATGACTTCTATTTGGATGATATGTATCCAACATATTGGTTTTCACAATATCTGTACTTTCCGGCTCTTTTTCAGCTTAATATTCAATTTCTTGTAGAGATTTAAGTACTCAATTTTGTGTTGCAGCAAGACCTAGACTCACTCAAATGATTCTTCTAGATTTGGAGTATAGACCTGCAGATGATAAGCGATCCAAGCATTCATATGCTCCAATTTCTCGATGAGATAACATCTACAAACTATAACTATATAATGTCTTACTTAGACTCTTCTTGTGATAAATCTCTTCCCACATTTCCTTCAAATCCGTCTTTTCTGATTTTGTTATGTAGGATGTTACATATCGAGCAACAGCAATAGAATTGTCCGCAATATATTGAATATCCATGTTAGCATTACACATGGACAAAATGACTGTGTTGTAGTCATTTATGTATTTTGACTCTTCATTTCTTCTTAAGTTGTAGGTATTTTTGGAGACTTTCTTGTGATAGTATGTCGCAAATATGACAAAACTGTTCACTCTTCCTTTCGATATTACAGGACGTGGAAATCCAAAACGACATTTGGTGTAGAATTTCTCCTTAGGTTTGTACTTTCGACGACAGTATTTCCCACACCGATGGCTTTGGTATCGTAAGACTTGTTGCCTTAAGTCTTTATCTTGTGTACTTTTGGGTATATCACATGTAGCATATTCTTCAATAAAAGACAACACAGTATCATCTGAGTCTGTTCCAAATTTGGGAGCATCTTTGATCCATATTAGCATATGTATGTGATGAGCACCTCCCGCTTGATACTTCTTTCTCCAAAAGAAATCCTGAACCTCTCCAAGAGGATTTTTTTCAATGGTGATAAAAGACATCATAGCTTCAAATCTATGATTGAAATACCTGCATACATTACCTGGATCCAAAGAGCACAATTCTCCAGCTGTCTTGTATTCAATATTTAGTATATTTGGATTTGCCTCTCGAAGAAATTGAAGTAAATCATCCCAAGCACATTCAGCACAGCTCAGAGTAAGGAACCATGTAGGAGTTCCTAAGTTCCTTAGCATACATTTTAGTTCTCCATGACGGCGGTACCAGTACTCATTAGTACTACGCTGACATGCCATGAGATTAATTAGCTGAGATTCCAAAACAATTATCTTTCTGCTGTACTTTATCCATAAATTCCTTTGCCGAAACATTTTGCAGATCTACACCTGTTTTCAATATATGGTTTACGGCATAAGAAAGTCCAGACTAATCACTCGCAAACAAAAGATTAAACAAATATGGAATACATTGTCCAAATCTTGGATCTTCTGCATACAATCTTGATGTCCGGTATTCAGATGCAGGAATCTGCACAGGTCGTTCAAACAATTGAGGGAATCAATGAGCTTCCAAGCTTTTTTCCCATACACTAATGGGACTTACCTTTGCTTCTTTCATTTGGAATAACTCTATAGTATTCCCCATCACTTCTTTAGAATGAAGTGGATGAACACTGTAATGTTCGTAGATTTCTTCAGTTCTGGACACATCCACTTTTTCAAATTGCCCAGATGGCGAGTCACTATATTCTACTACAGTTATTTCTTCTTCTCTCACATACACATTTTTATAATATTGATTATTTTTTACCTGATACAACGTTGCCTTTTTCACTTTCCTAACATCCACTAATTCGTGCCAGATTTTCTTACTCTCAGTAGGAACGCCATTAATAAGAATAACTAAAGGTTCATCTTCTACATTTTCTACACCAATTGTTTCCATATTTTTCTTTAAATCTAGAGGCAAATATACATCTCTTACCTTTAATCCTCTCTGTAAATCTGAAGGAGGCAATTTTCCTGTCTTAGGCTCCATACGAACAATAGCCTGAAATGGGTACAAATATTGAATACGAATAGACTTATAGGTATTTAAATCCATCAGTTCAGAAGGAATATTTACCAACTAGCAGGCATTTTGTTCTCCTCTAATTTGTTATAACAATATTTACAAATACGCTGATCAGAACTCAAATCAAAACAATTCTCTACCAACAAATAAGTTGCAAATTCCATCCACTCATTATTATTTTCCTTTTCACTTTTTAAATACAGATCAACAGTCCTGGGCTGATTTTTATAATGAGTACGTTGATAACAAATACAAGAATAATTTGGCCTTTCACCTGAAATCACATTAAACCTTGTAATTTTTTGCTCAAAATATTCTGTACTACAATATTTTACATTATCTTCCACATTTCCTTCCATTAATGTATCAATTTCTGAACTGTCTTTCTCAGGAGCAAAGTAACTAACCTGACTTTCATCGCAAACGTTCATTACATCTGATAAAGATCCACTCGAAAGAGCACTGTTCAACTTTTTTAACATTAGTGCTGGACTTTTTGCATAATGCAATCTTCTGACTAATTTCTTCATTTCAGTATGATGTACTGCTAACATCCTGAAATTGTGAAAAACACTTCGACATACTTTTTTAGAAAGACAAGCCAGAGAATGGCCTTGCAAACCAGTATTTTCTCTCACTCTGCAAGGGTCTAGTCCTTGTAACATCTTAATCTTTTGTTTAACACTTTTCTTAGTATAGTTACATAAGAAATTGCGTAAAAAATCAATAGATTCCTGCCATACACTACTAATACTACTACAATTCCAAGAGCTTTAGGACGTCTCCCTAAACATCATCAGCTAACACCACTTCTGTATTTCTAGGAACAATTTTCTCTTTCTCAATAGGACAACCATTTCGAACCTCATAAGCACGACCACTGGTGTCAACTGCATGTAACAAATCATTACTACGAAAATAACTCTCTTCATTAAAAAAAGGCTCAGAACTTGAACTATTTTTCCATTCACCCAAAAAAAACTCTGAAAAATGACTGTTAATTACTCTTCTCCACTTACTTTTGGTCTTCATTAAATGGATTGGCTTATCTAGTGATCGAATTCTATTAATTACTAATAAAAACATTTTTTTTTCAATTCGAAAGCTTTCTCAACTACATTTTCTATACGTTTCTTTTTCTTATAAAATGCTGTTTTATTTTTACATTTCTTCACTTCCTTGATCAAATTCGACAAAACTCTATTATAAAACATTTTTTTAAAATTTTCTGAAATTGATTCTTCCTTCTTTTACTATACACTGTTTTCTTATAAGATGAATTCACATGGTTGTTTTCTTTTCTCTTGCTTTTCTTTTTAGTTGAAGATACACAATTTGTATTTTGGATATTGTGAACACTACTCCTAGTACTCGATAAGTTCATCAAAAAAATCTTCGTTCTCTCACCAGAACTTTTTTCTTTTTGTTCACACATTGTTGTTCAGGTAAATCTTGTGGATGACTTCTCTTTAAATAATTAGCTTTATTCTGTGTTTCCTCTTTTCACTTTTTGAAGGCATGATGAATTTCTTTTACTGTTGATAAATAGAATCTGTTAAAAAATATATATAACATTATAAAAAAATTAAACAGTTAATGTACTAAGCCCTACTTAACTGCATCAATACTTGAGTACTGACTAAAGATTACACTTCTGTAATGAGAGTGCCTGACTGAATGTATAAGTGCTTCAGTGTATGAGGAAACACAAGCAGTATGAGAAAACAGGGAAAAATATGAAGAGAGAGAATGAAGAAATAAAGAGGAGTATAAAAACACACAGATGTGTATAAGTAAACAGGAATGTGTATGAGGAAAGAGGGAGAAATAACAGAAAAAACGGGAGAGTAAAATGAAAGGACAGAGTATGAGGAAAGGGGGACAAATGAGCAGAGAGGGTGGAGTAACAAGAAAAAGGGGGGATGAGGAGAGAAGAAAGAGTATGACGAGAGAGAGAGAGAGAGAGAATGTAAAGAAAGAAAGTACTCTAAACAAACCAAACCTCCAGCAACCTGGGAAATCCCCATTGCTTTTGTTTTGATTTCGTCCTAGAACTCCTGTGAAGCACTGTAAGAACGGCCAGTTCTTAGTGACATCTTTATTGACGTCTTATGTCCAACCTTATGTCAAACCCGGCACCTTTCAGGTATAAATATACCAACGACGCCTTAAGCAAACATACGGTGGTGGTTTTGGAGCAGAGGAGCTATCTACTTGCCCGAGAGCCCAGCTGATGCGAGAGCCCACGGACGCTGCCCCTCCCCTTTGACGCACTGAGAGAGACGCTGTCTTTTCTCCTGCCGAGAAATCCAGCTCCGGTGTTTCCAGATACCTTCGCGGGTTACTGGGATATCGAGTCCTGAGAGAGAGATACAAGACCTCCTGCTTTCTATTACCCAGGTACGGAGCTGACTAAACCCTTGAAGAGAATTCTTGAGTCAGATTCTTGGCAAAACCAACTTAACTTAAACTGCTACTTACTTCCTCCTTCCCACGTATTAGGCTTAGGTCAGGTACACCGGGGTAGGCGTATTTAGAAGCACCAGTTGAGTACGTTAGTCAATGTATATATGTATGTATATATTTTATCTATTTTAAAGTATCATATGGTTAAGAAACCATATCAATGCTTTTACAGTATTATTTCATAATCCTCCTTTTACTGTACGCACTTTACTTTACTATGAGTATTGCAATTGTGGCAATTCATTTCTCTTGCATGAGAAAGAAGACTGCTCAATAAATAACACCTTTTATTGAAAACGCCCGTCTCTCTTTTCTCTGCACTCTGGTGAAACTAAGTATGCACACTTGACTGAGTGAAATAGCTGTCTATTGTTTTCACAGGACTCTAGAGATACACTCTTATTCTGAGGGAGCAAAGTTGTCATGGTTTATGGTTGTCAGAAGCTAATCCCTTCTTGTCTATCCAGGGAGGTTAAACTCCTCCTCGTTTATTCGAGTAAGTTTCTAGTGACCTCTGAGCTAGCTGGCAAACCTTAAGTCTAATATAGTCAGTAGAGACCTAGTCGACCTCAGTCCTACGTCTACACTGCTGTTTATATTATTCCAATGCGCAGAGCCTATTGGGAATATAGGAACTACACTACATGGCGCCCAACGTTTGGTAAGGCCATAAATCTAACGCAAGACGTTAGTGTAACTCAGTCGTGCTTTTTCACACAGACCCTTTTTCCCGTAAATAAACCAAAAGACGTCTGGAGTGGGTAAGAGGTTAAAATCCGCCGGAACTTAGTAGGAAGAGATTCCTATGTATAGTTTTTGGTTTAGTCAACGTTGAAGGATACAGTGTTCCAAAATATTGTGCACCTAATCTTTGTTTCCTTGAAACTTGATCTGCAACAAAAAACCTTTCTGTCAGTAAAATGGTAGAAAGTGAAGACGAAAGGGAGGCAGCTAGAATAGCAGCTCAACTCCTAGCGGATGACACAAGTCTCCTACAGAATGACCCGAATGCTATACTCATTCCGGTCAACATAAGAAAAACTATAACTCTTAAACTTATAGAAAATGGACTAACACCGAGAGGTGGTACAGTCATATTCCAATTCATAGAAAATATACATATGCAAGAAAATGGGCAGTAGCCCAAGCTCCTGCATTATATAAAAATCATGTAGGATGGGATGAGGACTCTCCTCCTCACAAAATCCAGTTAAAATGTCAACCCACTGCACAAAGGCAGTACCAAATTGAGCAAGATGCTAAAAAGCAAGTCAGGGAGATCTTAGATCAACTTGAATACCAGGGGGTGATTGAAACATGCACCTCACAAATGAACAATCCTTTGTTTCCTGTCTCCAAACCAGAAGATTCATATCGTCTAGTTTTGAACAACAGACACCTTAACTCATGTTGCAAGAGATTTGCAGTACAAAACTCACACAGTGCAGCACTAATGAATAACATTGTGCGCAAAAAATACAAAACGACATTAGACATCTCTAACGGATTCTTTTGTCAAAACATTGCACCTGAAAGCAGGTATTTGCCCGCTTTCTCAATAAAGGGGTCACAGTAAATTTCTGTCAACTCCCACAGGGATTCAAGAATAGCCCAGGATTATTCTCAGCAAGGGTAACAGAGTTACTACAAATATATGATGATGAGGCATTATCTGTCTATGACATCTATCTCACAGATGATGACCTGGAGACTCACTTGAAAAGAGTAAACACCATAATACTTGGGTTTGCAGCGGAGGGTTACAAATTCAACTTTAAAAAGTCACGAATTGCCCATATAACTGTCCTGTTTTTAGGATATGAATTATCAAGTGAAGGCAAAAGCCTAGCAGACAATTTCTTAGAGAAATGCGCTGTACTCCAAGCACCTAAAACGCTGAAGAACTTACAATCAATCCTAGGTTACCTGAATTTCGGAAGAACATATATTCTAAATTATGCAGAGAGGGTTAAACCTCTCTATGAATTAATAAAACCTGATTTCAAACCAATCAATTGGACTCAGAAACACACAGAAATTTTAAGATCATTGCAAACAGACATGTTAGCTAAAAAAAATTACAAACACGCGAAAACATACGCAACCTTGTAATCCGAGTCATCCCAGGAAGATGTGGATTCACGTACCTGACCTCTGATGGGGGAGAAACGGTACCAATAGCTTACAAATCACATTTGTACACACAAGCTGAAAAAACATTCAGTCTTACAGAAAACATTGTAAATGCGGTTGAAACAGCTGTAGCAAAAGAAAGAGACCAAGCCCAAGGCAGAACTGTTTTAACAGCAGAATCAGCCTTTGAGGCATTAACAAGCCCACGCAATTTGACTACCGTGGCATTAGATCCAAAGTGGATACAATGGGAAAATTCTCTTGCTACAGAAAAAGTAAAATACTATTTTGACCCGAAAATGAAAAAACTGAAAGATCTAACATATGAAAAAGAATATCCTCTGCCAATCGAAATTCTGCCTCTCGAACAGTGTAATCTACATGGACAGATTTGCACAACATTACGATGTAGAGAAAAAATCCTACAACGCTACGTGCGCGATTGTTAAAGGTCGCTGGCGCTTTGGTAAATTCAGACCAATAGTCACAAAAACTGAATCACTCAGAAAATGCTCTAATCAACGAGCTGAAATAAGATCTTTAAAGATGGCGCTTGAAAATGCTGATCGCGAATTCCCCACACTAATAGTGTGCGATTCGCATTACTGCGTCAAATCTTACAATAATGACATGCAGAAATGGGTTCAGAAAGGTTACAAAGATGACACAGGTGCAACAATAAAGCATAAAAGGCTTTGGGAACAGGTAGTTCTTTTGCAGAAAGAACTACAAAAGACTCACGTGATACATACACTGAGTCATCAACGTGATGGCGTTCACGTTGCAGGGAATTCATTGGCTCACAGAGCCAAAGCGGAAGCAACTCAACTGGCTTCCCTAGCCACAAAAAAGCATTCAGAAAAACACATAGATGGGGAAAACATGCTGGCGGTAAAAACGTCTTCAAAAGGCGACTGTGCAGCATTACCTGTGAACTATCCACTCAACTATACATACATAATTGATGCAAACTCTGTTCCTTTTGCTCGAATCCCTGGAGTGGGGGATAGAGTGATTCCAAACACGAACAGGAGAATCTTCTTGATTCAAGAAGCACATATGGGATTAGGTCTAAGGCACCAGGAGATCATGAAATCTCTGACAGAATTACAATCAGAATACTGGTGGCCGGGAATGAGCCTGCAACAACACAAATTTGCAATAAACTGTCCTAAGTGCAACAGAGATCGCAGTGGCGAACCGGACGGATTATTGCCATGGATCTTCGTTTAGATAGCATAAGGCTAACTATACGCAAAAATCAAGCGTCCCATTAATATTTTTTAAGACTAGATTCACTTAAAAATGTAGACACCAGCACTCGGCTGACGCCAGAACTGTTATACAAAGAGTTGCGAGTCCATATCGGCACATACGCAATTGGCATGCTACATTCTGACCAGGGTCCTGCTTTTAGCTCTCGAGCTTATAAGGAGGCCATGACCAGCATGGGCATTGCATTGTGGTACTCTTGTCCCTTCCATTCTGAGGGAAATGGGATTGTGGAAAGAAAAAAACGGGACATAAAGCAATCTATAACGGCGAGGGTATTAGATTCGGGTGATGGGTGGGTCCAACATTTAACAAGTGTCCAACGTAGTCTTAATAGTCTGCCAAGAAATTCTCTAAAAGGTTTCAGTCCGTACGAACTATTGTTCGGTACTAGAATGCATATTCAGGACTTAGATAGTCAGACTTCAGTGGTAGAAGAAAAATGCTTTGATATCAAAGATCGTTTGGCTATTTTACAGGACTTAAATGAAACAAGAAAAGACCTGAGCAACGTAAAGTTAAAACAGCAGCCAACAGCCACTGAAGATAAACCACCTGTCCCAGGAAGGCCTGTCTGGATTCCAAAGATTGGGGATCTGGTCAGAGAGAAGATCGCGGGGAAGAAGAAATTTGGGCCTTCTTACAGAAAAGCAGTACCTGTCTTAGCTGTCAGCGGAACAAGATCAGTGGTACTACCGCCCCTTGCTGGTAAAAAGGAGAACCAAGTTGTATCCATCGACCTGGTAAAACCACAATCATGTGGCCAATAATAAGTAGTATGCCCAGTGGACTCCCAAGAAATAGCAGAACACCAAAGTTTGCTACAATAAAAGAGGTTGAAACTGAGAGACTAATCACATTTGATAAACCTGCAGTAAATGAAAAAGGACTATGCAACAAAGACATGGAACTTGTGCCTCTTAAAACCCAAATTGCAACAGTTCATCGAGAAACAACAGTCTACAATGATGTAGCCTCAGAATATGCTAATGAAACAAAGAAAATTCCAAAAGCAAATGAAAATCCGGAAGCGATTCCAACAATTGACAGAACTGCATCTGGCTACTTCATCAATTTCGATAACTTTTCTGAAGATCCAAGCGAACCTGAAGAAACGCCAGAAACAAAAACTTTTAAAGACAAAGTAACTGAACTCTTTCATCAACTCAAAGAGACCTATCTGATTTCTCCATGGATTGAATTTTGGATTGTGTTAGGTGTACTTTTCCTCCTGCTTTGGATCATCTTGGTTCTTTGTTTGGGAAAATTCATTGAGGGAAAATACAGTACAAAGGACACAGCAAGTCAGAACATCAACTTGGTCCTAAAGCCACACAAGTCATCTCACATCGAGAAAAGAGAACTATCATCAGTGAATGTCACAGCTAATCCAATACCCGGTGGGGTAGCTTGGGACAAAACGGATTATGAAATCTATGGCCCGGTTGAGCTCTTGAGATATCCACATCAATTCAAGGTTTCTTTAAGTGACTTTGTAAAACTAAGTACATTCTCTGATGATTGGGACTTTGAAAGCATTAATGATATGATGTCAGATCTAGTTATGTCAGCGAAATTTACTGAACATGATTACTTACAGGGTTCATCTAATTATGAAGAAATGTACTGCTACAACCACTTTGCACATCACTATTGGCATAAATCTGCTCAACCTAGAAATGTTTTTAATTATAATCGATGGGAACATTGTGCAACTCCACCAAAAGGCAGTTCGAAAACATTTTACGAGAAATTCCCATGCTTCTCAGGGTATAAAACAAGTGATGCAGAAACGTTTTATTTCAAAATGTTAAATAAGACAGGCATGAAAACAATGCTGACAAACACTAAATTAATATATTGGGAAACATTTTATGAAAAAATGACTACATTTGGTTTAGATTTTTGGAAAAACAACATTGAAACAAAAACCATCTGGGGTACCAAAGATTGGCAGGTCCAAGGTTTAGAAGCATTATTTAGAGCCTGCATGATCCCAGAACAAATAATATTCTTGAATGATACCATTCAGCAGACTACTTGTCTTGGCCTAGCCAAGACAAAAGATTTAAACAAACCGTCTATTCCAAAGCCAACACCTGACAGTAATAGCACTACAGATGTTGAGATAGACGTATCCCATATTTTTAACCAAAACAGAACACATCCTGATTGGAAAAAATGGTTGATCTGGCCCACAGACACAAATACCTGGCAAGATAGATTCCTGAACAAAATACAGGGGTTCAAACTGACCAGGCCAGACCCTAGATACTCCCAGAGACAACATCCAGGGATAGTTACAACATACAGTGTAGGGAAGCTATGCCTTGAATGGCTACAAAAATCCACACTGGCTGAAATCAAGCAACACTTGACCTTACTTTAAGACGGTGCTGACTTGCGTGATTTCATAATGGGACCACGCAAACAGCGTCAAAAACGTTTCATAGAGGCCGGTATATACGCTGCATACAACGAAGCTTGGAAAGAAGCGCAAATTGAAACAGCAGAGAAATTGATCGTATTAATTTGGAAAAATCCCTTTCTGTTGTGGACAATGGGTTAACGACTCTGTCCTCCAGAATATATTCACTGGACAGTAATGTATCACCTGCTATTGATATAATAGAGCAGGACTTACTAATGTTACAACATGGTCAGTCCCAATTACGTTCTATTGTACAGCTTGGCTGGACGTTGCAAAATCTGCGTTCAGGCTACGTACCATGGCATTTAATCAACACAATGTCATTATGTTCTATCTTTAACCTTACTGATAAACAAATCAGTTTGGCACAAAAAGGAGGAGACTATACGATTCTGAGCATTGAAAAACTTGAGAGATTACCATTGACAATGTCAGAAAGACCTGTCATTGAATGGATAATACACGGAATAATAACAATTCCGAAAACAACTTTCCAATTGAATTACTGCCAAGACTATATACCAGTGGGCCAGTATGAAAGGTTGGGTAAAGGGTACATCAAGTCAACATGGAAACTACCTTATACACACACATGTTATAGTGAAAAGAAACAGAATGTATTTCTTAGTGTCAGTCAGTCAGTCAAATAACTTTATTCGGTTAATTAAAACCATAAAAGCAGTACATAATTCATAAACAATAAAATGCCATTAAAAATACAATTAAACAAGTTTCAAAAGTGATTGCAAATCCTGTAAAATCCATTAAAAATGCTTAAAAGAGAGAGAAAATTATTAAATGAAAACAATTATAAAAAATAGATGTGGGGAATACACTTTCTCGTAAATTTTGCACCTTCCCCCCAACATAATTTACAACAAAGTTTCAGGTTTGGAGGCTGTTTATCTGAGGGAGTTTAGTTCTGTTTTGTCTGACGGCTGCTACCAAAAAACAAGCTACACTATATGTAACCTTGACCGAATTCAACATCTGTAGATATAAGAGGGCCGGCCGTACCTGGGCGAAGTTTAGGTCTTTCAAAATTGGAAAAAGAAATTTTTTACGAGCCACCAGGTAATGATCGCAAAGCATAACAAGATGAAGAGTATCCTGCATGGAGAAGCGGTCACACGAACAAGGTGGAGTATTTTCTGGGGTATCCCATTTTGTATATGAGCCAAGCACAAGGTGTATCTGGTTAAACCTGAACCTTATTAATAAAAAGCGGTGGTATGGTTTGGTAACGTATTTTAAATAAGGTTCCATAGCCATGGACGACGAGAGTTGATATAGTGTCCTTACCATTGGCTTACAAAGCTCAGCCGCTTCCCTCTCTGTCTCCAACAAATTTCGAAAATGCTGCTTGACCCACCTTGCATCCTCTTTCTTGAGGCTCTGTGGTAAAGAGTACATGTCTGAGCGCCCTAGCCTCGCGCATGCCGCTCTAACATACGCCAGCCAGGGTATGCTGTCTGCTTTATCCAGGGCCATACAGTCTTTGAGGATGCAATGATTCAGAGTGATCTCCTCGTTTGTCCAAGTTTTAATCCAGCATAACAGTGGAGACATTTTTAAGAGATCAGTAACGTATCCCAAGCCTATTTCATTATGGGTTGAATATGTAGGAGATGATTTGGGAAGTGACAACAAAGTACGTATACATTTATTTTCTACAACTTGTATGCCTGGGGCTGAAACATAACCCCAGATATCTGCCCCGTAAGAGGCGATTGCCAAGCATTTGGATCTATAGATGCGAGTCATAGCCTCCATGGGTCTTGAACCAAGCCTTTTGGAGAAATGTATGAGTGCTGCAGTGGACCTACTAACTCCATTCTCTTTTAGTTTCAGTTGGGCACCCCAAGTTCCTTTCTCGTCAAAGGTGACGCCTAAATAGCAAAAAGAGGGTACTCTCGAGATTGGAGAGTTATTACAGCTAAACGTCCTGAGCTTCATGTTTTTCTTTCGAGAGCCTATAACCATGACATGGGATTTAGCTGTGTTAATCTTTAGGTCCAGGGCTTCCATAAAACCACCAAAGTGATCCAATAATCTTTGCAGGCCCACACCTGTACGGGCTATAAGGACGGCATCGTCCGCGTATAGGAGTACCGGAATGGGTGATCCCCCTATACGCGGCATGTCCAGGGTAGAGTTCAGGGATTTCCCTAGGGAGTTAATGTACAGGGTAAAAAGGAGAGGGGCAAGAATGCAGCCTTGTCTGACCCCTCTCCCTGATCTAAACTTCTCTGTGCATCTTCCCTCCCTTGTTACCCTTACGGAGGCAAACAAATTTTGGTGAAGGTTGTGCAAAAAATTAACCAAGGTAATGTCCAAACCCAAATCTCGTAAAATAATCCACAATTTTGTACGGTTAACCAAGTCGAAAGCAGAAGATAAATCCATAAAACCCAAATAAAGAAGCCCCCCCTTCACCACGGTGTATTTGCTAATAATAAGGTGAAGGTTTAGACATTGATCCATAGTCCCCTATGTGCTCTAAAACCATACTGCAAATCAGAGAGGATCCCGCTCTCCTCTAGCCAATCCCTGAGTCTTTGCAGAATGACTCTGCCCAAGATCTTGACGGCAGAGTCCAGCAGGGAGATTGGCCTGTAGCAGGCAGGATCCCCCCTGTTCCCCTTCTTGAATATGGGAACAATAATAGAGGTTGACCAGGAGGACGGGAAACCGGTTGCAGGTATCGCATTAAAGACATTAGTGAGTATTTTTGACCAAAATTGCGGATACTGAATGTAGAGATCAGCAGGGACCCCGTCAGGTCCAGGGGCCTTGTGTTTGCTAGTATTTTTAATCGCCCTTTCAACCTCCGTTGTATTGAATTCCATAACCAATTTTGATGGACCGTGGGCCCTGACCGGTGAAGTTGGTTCCGTGGCTTCATAAATCTGTTTGAAATGACAAAGCCATCTATCATCATCAATCACACATTCCATGTCAGTCTTCCCATCCTTGGAGAAAAAGGGCTGATTCACAATGGCCCAAAACTTTTTACTGTCTCTCAGTACATCAATGTCTAATAAGCTGTCCCAGGCTTCCTCCTTAATTTGGTTCATGCGCTTACCAACTGCGATTTTGTATTCTTTCCTTAAGTTTGCCACTAATGACCTGTCTCTGGGTTTATGTTTTAGTGCCTTCAACAGGGCAGAGTGCTTTTGCGAGCATTCCTTATTGAACCATTTATGAATTTTCTTACTTCCTTGCGTGCCCGAACTTGACTCCAAATTCTTGGCGATACTCGCACATATTTCCACATAGGCGGCCACTACATCTGAGCCCAAGGCAGTTGAGTCTAGGCAAACTGCCATATTATCCTCAGTCTCTTGGGCTAACATTTGAAAGAATTGCTCAGGGACAATCTTCTCCCATTTTAGGCGCCTTCCCTGATCCTTAGTCGCCAGGTCTCTTGAACCCGCCACACCAGTTGTTCTTCCTGTCCGGAAGCAATTTAAATCCAACTTTAGGAGGACAGGATGATGATCACTAAAGCTAGCGGTTACAACCCTGTACTCGAATACCTTTGCCAGAGCCCCGGTTGATACAAAGATATAGTCTATGACGGTATTAGCGTCTCTCCCGATGAAGGTAGGTGCTCTAGGCTCGATTTTACCCTGGTCTGGTTCAAATAGGTTTAAGTTCGCAAGGAAAGTTTCAAGGCCCTCACCCTCCTTCGTATGTTAAAAATGGGGGATGCCCTCGGTCGGTAATCCTCCATATCTATCGTTGTAACAACCCCCCTCGCAGGGGTGAATATTAAAATCACCCAGAATTACCATCTCTGGGACCGAAATGCAATCTTGTCTATAGGCTGACAAAAAGTCTAGCAAAGAATTCAAATGCTCGTTCTCACAGGAAACCTCTCTGGAGTTGTAAAAATTAATAAGCAGAAAAATATGTGAGTCTGGCAAAGTCCACTCCACCACTAGCGAATTCGTGGGTGCAGAATCTAGTTTTTTAAAAAGGCCCACCAAGTTCAAGGAGCACAATGTAATTAGGCCACCCTTGGCTCTCCCTCTTAAGCCCGCCACAGCTGGTGTAAAAAAGCTACAATAGCCATCTATTGAAAAACTTGTTGTAGTGTCCCAGGTTTCTTGGAGTGCCAGGATATCATAATGTGTAACAAACCCCTGCCATATGGGGTCTAACGCCTTTGCATTTAAGCCCGCCACGTTCCAAGTAAGAATTTTACAATATAATGGATCATGTTTAGGCATGAGAGGCGACTCCCGGATCTCACCAACAACAGGGGCTCTGTCAGGCATTGGGGCTTTGTCAGACATTGTAGGTAAGTTTGAGTTATCCCGATCCCTCGTAGTAGTGGCCATACGAGGTTGAATAGGAGTGCTCTGATGATTCCGTCCTAACGGGGAGTCCTGTATTTGTCAATCGACCCAGTCTGTAGTTGACAAGCAATCAAAACGGTTTGCCGTTGGGAAATGAAAAGGGTTGTTTAGCCCATTTACAAAGGGATGGTAGTTGTAGGGCTGAGTGTGATGTGGACCAACAAAGGAGACACCTTGATGTGGTCTACCTCTTCGTCTCCTTACCATATTCCAACCCACATCCCCCCCTCCTCCCATCCATGGTGTTGTAATTCCCATGGGGGGATAAAACTCTGTCTAGATTTAAAGTCATGTGGTCCCTTTAGCCAGCTCCATCGGTTATCGGCTTGATATTCTGGCAGATAAAAATAGGAAAGGGGTCTAGCAGTCACAGTACTTTCATGGTGTCTAGGAGGTCCACTATTGCATATAAAGTCTACGGCCTCCGTATTCTCAAAGGTGACCACTACACAGTCCCCTTGCAATTTTTTCCTATTACCTCCCACCCACGGTGTTCTCTCTACCATTAAGATGTTACTCGGTATGTTTGGGGGGAGAGGATAGTTTTTAGATAGCCAATGGCAAACTTTATTTTTTAGAGCCTGATACACCTCTACTTCTGATGGGGAAATTTCAGTAATGCCGGTAAGAATAACCACGTAGGGACAAGCATCCGGGGGGAAGATGGATATTTCTATGAGCCGTGCCTTTGCCTCTGGCGGAAACATCGGGGTTCAACACTTTTGGTATGCGATTGCTCAGTGAGGCTTGAGGGATTGGATTAGATTTTGTTGTTTTCTGAGTTTGATCGTTAGTGTGGGTTTGAACTATTACAGAAGTCTTAGGTTTAGTACAGTCCTGTTTGGGGGTGTTACTTAAATTCACAGGATCAGCACTTTTCGTCTCGGGAACTCTATTAGCCACAACAGACGACTTGTTGGCCTTTTTAGGTTGATTGATGACCTGAGCTGGTTTATTATTCATAGTGAAACTAGGAACACTTATATCCTTGTGTATGTTCATTAGGATAGTCTCCAGGCAGCGCAGTCTCATCTCTATTGGTTCCAACAGTGTTTTTAACAAATTAAAGATAATAATATTGTCTGTACTTACACCGTTCCCCTCCTGTGATGACTTATCTGGATTACCTCCATCCCCACTCAGCTCCAGAATTTCCTCTAGGCTCTGATCGATGATAGTATCATCTGGGAGGCTCAAGGATAGGCGATTCTTGGTGGAATGCGGTCCTCCCATGGGAGTGGATAAATCTACTAATGGGTTATCCATGATAGGGGGGTCGGAAGCGGCCTTTTGGTCATTAAGGGCAATTTGGACCTTCTTCCCTTTGGGATTGGATGGTTTATTAGCCTCTCGTTTATGTTTAGGGATTGCCCCTTCTATCCGGCCCCTTTCATTAATAGCATTTTCCGTGTTAGTTGAGTTCAGCTCACTTTGATCAGCTCCACTCTCTGTTAAGAGGTTAAGGTTCGGAGAGGCCTCCAGGTCCTGAAAGGTATCTGTAACATCCGGAACCCCAGTCGACCTGATGTTATGTACAAGAGCCTGGATATTCAAACGGGAATCAGTATTTGGCGTCTGTGCCTGGGCGATAAGGCCCAGGGAGGATCGCTTGGCCGTTGCCAGGTCTTGGGAGACTCTCCTATCCATTAGTATAATTCCCTCATCAATTAATGCATTAGTGCGAATAATAAAGTCATCCAGTGTGCCTGTGAGTTTTTTAGCTCCTGCAGCAGCCATGCTTCTGGTTTCCCGGTGGTTCATGGCCAGTACTGACTTACAGTGGTAACAAAGGGATCTGAGGGAATCCGGCCAGGGGTTACGGGCCAGGCCAGGCTCCTCAGGCCTCGGAGGGCCACAGAGGGCCCGCCCTTTGCCCGGGCTTAGCCCCGGGCGTCCCGCTCGCGTCCCGCGGAGCTGAGGGCGTGCTCTACTTATCGCCCCTCCTGGCGCCTTGAACCCGCGTCAGGGAACGCGCCGCCGCCGCTAGGACCGCTGGGATATGGAGTCCCAGTGCGGCGGTGGCGTGTCTGGTGGTGTCGGTCTCTGGCAGTGTAGCGCCCGCTGGACTCCTCCTGTGTGTCTCTCCTGTGCCGTGGTGCTCCACTACAGGTACTGTTTGGCCTCTGCTCCCCCCGCTCCACCGAGGGCGTGCTCTACTTATCGCCCCTCCTGGCGCCTTGAACCCGCGTCAGGGAACGCGCCGCCGCCGCTAGGACCGCTGGGATATGGAGTCCCAGTGCGGCGGTGGCGTGTCTGGTGGTGTCGGTCTCTGGCAGTGTAGCGCACGCTGGACTCCTCCTGTGTGTCTCTCCTGTGCCGTGGTGCTCCGCTACAGGTACTGTTTGGCCTCTGCTCCCCCCGCTCCACCGAGGGCGTGCTCTACTTATCGCCCCTCCTGGAGCCTTGAACCCGTGTCAGGGAACGCGCCGCCGCCGCTAGGACCGCTGGGATATGGAGTCCCAGTGCGGCGGTGGTGTGTCTGGTGGTGTCGGTCTCTGGCAGTGTAGCGCCCGCTGGACTCCTCCTGTGTGTCTCTCCTGTGCCGTGGTGCTCCGCTACAGGTACTGTTTGGCCTCTGCTCCCCCAGTGGGGGGGTAAAAATTGTAAAACATCACTGAGCGGTATACTTCTGTGTCAAGATATTAACTTGCATGGGGCCTGTGAGGGGACTTCAAATAACCTTTCATGTCACCAGCACAGCACACCTGCAACACAAATAGAGCCATTCTTTAGACAGCTTTCTAACGGGAGCTATATTCTAATAGTGGATCACAGCTGTTGTGGCTTGGTGCCATGGAAAGCCTATCTCGTAAGCATTAGTTCCATGGTCACTTGCTGTATGCAAGTATTGTATCCAAACAGCACTCCTGATACGGAGGCAACAATTTGGCCTTCTTTGAATATCTCTTCCATTCGAATTGATACTTTAAGCAGAATAAAGTCTGTTCTGTTACAGACAACTGTGCCCTTAACGTCATCAAAAGAAACGTATGGTCTACAAGTTGCAAGGACAACGGCAGAGATACATACCCTTTTATCAACAAATTGCCCCATGCATTTCGCAGAAATGCTAAGCCAAATCCTAAATATGTCAGGTATCCCACATATATTTAAGACAATTTTTTCGGGACTGTTAACACCCTTCGAAACAGTTCTGGGCATTTTTCCTAATTTTGTCCATTCTGTCTTTGGCGGCCTACCACTTCTGTTGGGTCTCGTAGCAGGAATTTTATTTTTGATACTTCTGCTCCGATATGGCAAGCCAAGTCGCAGACAAGACTCCAGCAACGATGGAAGAAACGATCCTAGCTATACGCTATCGGGACCGCATAACTAAAGTCCTTGGATTAGCCCGGCTAAGAGATCTCAATATGACCTGGTTTCTTTCATTCAGACCCATCTGGCAGAATTGCATCTTACCTGTGCTTCGATGTATGCTATGCGGAGAAGAATGCGTGTTGGACGTCTGTCTTACACTACCATCAGCAGTACCAATGGATACAGATACTTTGCTAAGTCCTGTAACGGCTCATGCATCGTGTTGTCCCCAGTGGATACCAATTCTGATGACGGCATTCGTTGAGACTTCATCACTACGATTATGTGGCAATGAAGTACGAGATGAGAGCAACATCACCCAGGTACGACCTTCTGTGAGCATTGCTGATCCTGACATCGACGATAGCAATCATGCTCAAGACTGCACTGTTGCTGCATTTTCAAACTTGGTCGAACTTTCACCTGAAGCGGTAGACCACTTTTTTGAAAGTCTGTCTGAAATGATGTTCTCCCCTGAACAAAAAGAATAACTTTTAAGCAACAAGCACACAGTGTTCCCTGAACTCTGAATTCGGCCTTCAGCTTTGATAAACAAAAGCTACTGAAAATATTTGGAACTATTTTTTTCTTCCCCTGAAAGCAAAATTATTTTTTTCCAATTCCAAAATGTTACCTTTTTTCTGGCACTTGTCCTCTGCTTAAAGTAGAACTATTCTTAAAGAACAGAGCTTCTATTTTTAGGAACTCTAGAGACAATATATTACCTCAGTCTCTAGCACATTTACAGCAACTGTATTTATATGTGATGGAATGGTCTCGACCTTCTTTTCTGTATTAAGAGCCATTTCATGTGTAAATTTCGCAAATCATTCAGCTGATATATATATGCACCTTTTTAACTGAATGATTACACTGCTTGATAAGCATACAGTACCACTACTCATTCTCGTGTATTACAATATACCATTTCAATATGCAAATGTATGTATTTTGGGGTGGGTTGGAAAACACATGCTTCATTATATGTTTATATGTTTACTATTGCTTAGTTTTAAGTAATGAGGGACATTAGATCGTGGAGTGGGTATTGTAGTTCTATCTAGGACCCTAAATTCGATAGTCCTGATTTATGCCCTTATGTGGTTATAATAAATAATATCCTTATAAAGGCATAAGAATCATATCCATATTTAGTCATAGCCCATGCTGTCCAAATTAAGAAAGGCTACTTCCCCAGGCTCCTAGAAAGTACGACGAGTTCTCTAAACAAACCAAACCTCCAGCAACCTGGGAAATCCCCATTGCTTTTGTTTTGATTTCGTCCTAGAACTCCTGTGAAGCACTGTAAGAACGGCCAGTTCTTAGTGACATCTTTATTGACGTCTTATGTCCAACCTTACGTCAAACCCGGCACCTTTCAGGTATAAACATACCAACGATGCCTTAAGCAAACACACGGTGGTGGTTTTGGAGCAGAGCAGCTATCTACTTGCCCGAGAGCCCAGCTGATGCGAGAGCCCACGGACGCTGCCCCTCCCCTTTGACGCACTGAGAGAGACGCTGTCTTTTCTCCTGATGAGAAATCCAGCTTTGGTCTTTCCAGATACCTTCGCGGGTTACTGGGATATCGAGTCCTGAGAGAGAGATACAAGACCTCCTGCTTTCTGTTACCCAGGTACGGAGCTGACTAAACCCTTGAAGAGAATTCTTGAGTCATATTCTTGGCAAAACCAACTTAACTTAAACTGCTACTTACTTCCTCCTTCCCACGTATTAGGCTTAGGTCAGGTACACCGGGGTAGGCGTATTTAGAAGCACCAGTTGAGTACGTTAGTCAATGTATATATGTATGTATATATTGGATCTATTTTAAAGTATCATATGGCTAAGAAACCATATCAATGCTTTTACTGTATTATTTCATAATCCTCCTTTTACTGTACGCACTTTACTTTACTATGAGTATTGCAATTGTGGCAATTCATTTCTCTTGCATGAGAAAGAAGACTGCTCAATAAATAAGACCTTTTATTGAAAACGCCCGTCTCTCTTTTCTCTGCACTCTGGTGAAACTAAGTATGCACACTTGACTGAGTGAAATGGCTGTCTATTATTTACACACTACTCTAGAGATACACTCTTATTCTGAGGGAGCAACGTTGTCATGTTTTATGGTTGTCAGAAGCTAATCCCTTCTTTTCTATCTAGGGAGGTTAAACTCCTCCTCGTTTATTCGAGAAAGTTTCTAGTGACCTCTGAGCTAGCTGGCAAACCTTAAGTCCAATATAGTCAGTAGAGACCTAGTCGACCTCAGTCCTACGTCTACACTGCTGTTTATATTATTCCAATGCACAGAGCCTATTGGGAATATAGGAACTACACTACAAGAGAAGTGAGGATAAGGAAAGAGGGGGAATATCAGAAGACAGGGGACAGTATTAGCAGAGAGAGGTAGACTGCGAGGAGAGAGGGGGAGATTATGGAAAAAGGAGCAAGTATAATTCCTTAATGTACACAGACGCTCAGTGTGATACTAGGCATACAATATGAGACCATACTTTTTACCAAAACACATTTACTACACTAAAACATTTAACTGACTGCACACATTCTATGTCTATAACTACTACATTCCAGTGGACAACCCTGACTCATTTTGCAAATACATTTCCAATGTGCTGCATTATTTTTGGCAACATTACATCCAAAAAGTGACACAATAGAACAACAAAAAGGCACAAGGGGCTTGTAAATCTGCTCAAAAGTGTATGCAGCAGTGTATGTATACTGACTGGGAATTGTAAAAAAGCAGTTATGATGAGAGAGGGAAGAGCAAGAGGACCGAGGAGGGAGCATCAAAAGAAGGGGGAGTATTAGGAGACAGAGTAGACAATGAGGACAGAGGGGGAATATGGGGACAGGGGGGACTATGAGGAGAGAGAAGTGAGAATAAGGAAAGAGGATGAATGTCAGAAGACAAGGGACAGTATAAGCAGAGAGAAGTAGACTGTGAGGAGAGAGGGGGAGACTAAAAAAAAAGGAGCTGCTATAATTCCTTAATGTACGCAAACGCTTAATGTGATACTAGGCATAAAATATGAGACCATTCATTTTACCAAAACATATTTACTACACTAAAACATTTAAGTGACTGCACACATTCTATGTATATAACTACTACATTTGTGGACAACTCTGACTCATGTTGCAAATACATTTCCAATCTGCTGCATTATTTTTGCCATTACATCCAAAAAGTGACACAATAGAACAACAAAGAGGCGCAAGAGGCTTGTAAATCTGCCCAAGTGTGTATGCAGCACTGTATGTATACTGACTGCAAAATTGTAGATTTAGAACACAAGTCTAATTCTAAGCAAGCAACACTATTAACTATTCTACAACTAAAAAAGTGACTGCACTCATTCTACATTTTTTAGTACTGCACTTTATTGCACTAGGGTGACTCACTAAACACATTAATTTACCAAATAATTTAATCACAATAGTTATCCAAATGCAGACAAACTCAGAATATGATTCTACAAACTTTAGAAGGATAAACACATTACTCTTACTAAAAATAAAATGCACCACATACATTCCCTTACAAGTTATCAACTCACCTCTCAAACTGATTTGTAGATTAAGAAGAATGCCACTCACACAGCCGATATTCTTATGCAGAATCTCTCTACTTCAGTGTTTGCAGCAAAACCAAATAATGGCATATTTTCCATCTCAATTTACACATATATACATGGCAATAACAAATCAAATTCCTTCACACATTAATTCAAAACAAAACACACATTTCTATTGGTTTACCATTTCAACCCTTTCCAACTGACATAACTTTGCACCCTACCCCCAACAGATAATGCAAAAGTCAACTGTAAACAGTGGTCAAAAGTTCAGCACTCTGTAAAACACTGCTCCTCAACAAGTTTAGACTGTGCATAAGTACTTACTTATAAGTACCAATAAAGAGAAAAGGTCTCATTAGAACCAACCAACATATAAACATATAAACTTGATATATATCTGTAAAATATATTTTTTACATTTATTTTTTCTAGCTTAGGTATGCTTACAGGACGACTTACAGACTTCGCACCGTACGTCGTACGTACGTGCATTGTACGCGCACACTAAATCTACCGTAAAAAAATAGCCTTTATCACTAATTTTTAAAAATCCCCGGGGACCCCATCCCCCGGGTCTGAAATATATTGTTGGGGACCGTGGGGGAAGCCCCAATGCCCCCACGGTCCCAGCCGGCTCCCCGCATCCTTCGGGAGCCGGCATTGCTTTTCGTCAGAGAGAGCAGCTTACATGCTACTCTCTCTGACGAAAAGCAATATGCTTTCCTATTTGAAAGAGAGAGCAGGTTTCCTAGGAAAGCAGTTTGCTATGGTAGGGTGGGAGCCACAAGGCTCCTCCCCTACCATACCAAACAGCAGTTTCCCGGGGGTAGGCACCCTGGGACACTGCAGGAGCCAGCCCTGGGAGGTGGCGGTCGCCAGGGCCATCAAAGGCCTCTCAACATTCAAAAGCCGTGGAGGGTGGTGGTCCCTGGGGTTGGGGGGTCCATCACGGACACTCCTATTTTCTAAATTAAAGCCCCGGGAAGATGTCGGTCCACGGGGCGTGTGGGGGGCTTGAGCCCCCACACAGGTTTTTTAAATAGAAAGATGCCCCGGGGTGGCGGTACCCGGTGCTGTGGGGGGGCCAGTAGCCTCTCCACATACAGATAGTTAAAGCCCCTGGGGGTGGCGGTCCACAGGGCAAAACAAAAAAATTTGCCCCGGGGGCTAATTAAGAATAAATCGGACTTCGGGATTTTTTCTTTTTCACTATGTACGCGTACCATACGCGTATTCAGTGATTTAAACAAAAAAATGAGATTTTGACCTTAGAGATCATTCTGAAACCCCATAAACAACCCTAGGGAGTCAGGAAGTCCTACAGCAAATAGAAAACCTTTCCTGACAATCTACACACTCAATCTACACACATATACAAATAAAAAACAAATCGCATTTATTCCCACATTAAATCAAAACGAAACACACATTTCTATTACTTGAACTTTTGAACCTTTTCCAACTGACAAACCTGACAACACTACCCCCATTCCACATTCTGCCAGTTACCATAGAAACACTTCAGAGATCACTTAACTGAGCACACAGGTGAAAAGTTCATCATACAATGTTGCAAATCAAAACAGCAAGTGTGCTTGACTTTTCAATATACCAGGTTATCTTAAGTAATGTTCTTTTCTATAACTTTTTCTTAACCAATAAATAACAGGCTTTTAAAAAACAGAAAATTGCACCCTAGTTTTCTATCTAAAAAGTTTTCAAACAAAAAATCACTTCTTTGCTTTTTTCAAAACTCCGCTTACCCACCATTTTAGAAAACAAAAATCCTCAAGCTGCCCTTTCATTTACAGAGACCGTCTGAGTGCATCTAGACCTCTCTTCAAGATGCTTAGAGTGTGGATTGTGGGACACAGCTATATTTTCTGGAGTCAAAGGTACGCAGAACAGAAAGTAATCCACAAAGACCTATGTTTACCAAATATAGACATTAAATGGATTGGACAGAGAGGGTTCAAGTGGCACCAATTGATGCCATTGGAGAAATCCTTTTTGCATCTCCAACACCCTGACCTCATAATTGTGCACTGTGGTGGCAATGACCTAGGCACTTTGACTGGGGTAGGTCTGGAAATGTTTATAAAGGACACCTTTACAGAACTGATGTCACTTTTCCCCCAAACTACCTTTGTCTATTCTAATAAATGCCAAAGGCAGAATTGGAACTGGTCCAATCAATTTTGTCCACAAATTGAGAAAGCTAGGAAACATGTGAATAAATCTGTTTCTGCTTTTCTCCGAGACAACAATCTGCGTTTCAATATGCAAGGCATCTATAGAAGAGATGGTGTACACTTTACAGATGAAGGGAACAGAGTCTTCCTCATGAACTTTAGACTGCTCATCGGTACTTACTTGGAGGTACTAAAATCTCCCAATAAACACAAGGGCTCTTTTTAGAGCCACCCAACATGTAAACACATACACTTCATAAATATCTAAACAATATTTTTATTTCTCTAGCTCAGGTACGCTTACGGGATGACTTACAGACTTCGCACCGTACATTGTACGTACGTGCATGGAACGCGCATGCTAAATCTACCATTAAAAAAAAATAGCCTTTATCACTAATTTTTTTAAATCATCAGGGACCCCATCCCCCGGGGCTAAAATATAATGATGTGGACTGTGGGGGGAGCCCCAATGCCCCCACGGTCCCAGCTGGCTCCCCGTGGCCTTCGGGAGCCAGCATTGCTTTTCGTCAGAGAGAGCAGATTACATGGTGCTCTCTCTGACGAAAAGCAATATGCTTTCCTATTTGAAAGAGAGCAGGTTTTTCAAATAGGAAAGCAGTTTGCTATGGTATGGTGGGAGCCACGAGGCTCCCCGACCTATCATATGAAACAGCAGTGTCCTGGAGTAGGCACCCCGGGACACTACAGGAGCCGGCCCTGGGGTGGCGGTCCCCAGGGCCATCAAAGGCTCCAGGAGGGGGGACGTGCGGCCCCCCTCCCAACATTCAAAAGCTCCACGGGTGGTGGTCCCTGGGAATGGGGGGTCCGTCACGGACTCCCCTATTTTCTAAATTATAGCCCCGGGGAGGTAGCAGTCCCCGGGGCATGTAGGGGGGCTTGAGACCCCTCACACAGGTTTTTTAAATAAAAAGAAGCCCCGGGGGTGGCGTCCCCGGGGCTGCGGGGGGCCAAGAGCCCCCCGCATACATATAGGTAAAGCCCCGGGGGTGGTGTTCCCCGGGGAAGGGGGGCCCAGGGCCCCCCATTCTCACAAAAAAATTGCCCCCGGGATGTTTTTTTTCTTTGTCACTACGCAAGCGTACCATACGCGGATCCCGTGTTTTTTTAAATTTTATTTTTTTTAATTTTTGGGCCTAAGGATCCATGTGGGACCCCCTATGCAGGCCCAGAGGGTCAGGCTGTTTCTACCATGCCCCCTTCACGTGATTGTTGTGGTTCTTTCACTGCTTTCTTATGCCTCGGTTCTACCGAGGCACAAGATGGCTACCAAACCTTCCTGTTTTGGAGTGTTGACAGACAGTTGACAGCCAATCAGCATGCAGCTCGTGCTCGTAATCGTACGTTTTACGGTATGCTTACTGTACGTGTACGGTACTTTGTCTATAGATATATCTATGATTTTACTTTTGATTTTCTCAGGAACAACTGAATGCATTTACACCAATTAACAAAAAGCGTAATCTGCGAACCAAACTCTACCTTTTTGCCAAATTTGATGTAATTCCGTTCAGCAGTTTGGGCTGTAGCCTCGCTTAAAGGTCCTATGGATATTTGCATGGGGAAAAAAGTTTTGGGACATCCCTTTTTTCTCGGCCCACGCTTGACTAATCACCCCCAAACTTTTAGGGAAGGAGCGGAGCGGAGCAGGCCATTTTCATAGAGAATTTTGCGAAGATTCGTCGACCGGCACTAAAGTTATTCCAAATAGAATGTTGTGGATTTCCTATAGAAACTAGGTCCTAACTATAACTACCCACTGGCGACCGCCAGTTGGTAATATATATATATAATAATATATATATATGGTAATATATATATATATATATATATATATTACCAACTGGCGGTCGCCAGTAGGTAGTTATAGTTAGGACCTAGTTTCCATAGGAAATCCGCAACATTCTATTTGGAATAACTTTGGTGCCGGTGGACGACTTTTCACTAAATTCTCCAAGAAGATGGCCGCCAGTAGGTAATATATGGAAAAGGGGCGACCACTCGGTCCCCCCGAAAATATGGTTGGGTGCCCCGAACCCCCCGGGAAACCATTTTTGGGCGGGGGGCGTGGCCCGGCTGGTATGCCCGAAGTGGCGTAGCCGGGGTGCGCCTTCTCCCGCCCAGGAGGGGTTGTCCTAGACACCTCCACAGAAGACCACGCCCCAGAGGCGTACAGGAGGAGGGTACACGCCCTCCCGCAGAAGAATAAATAGAGCGGGAATCCGAAGTAGCGACCTCTTGTTCCTCGGCTCGGAAGGCTGCACCCACTCGTTGCTCGTGAGCCCTCGACGGAACAAGCAGCCATTTTTGAGAACTTGTAATCTTGTCTTTTCTCTTTCAGTTAGCCGGAGTTCGTAGATTTCAGGACCTCGTAGATCGACCAAAGGCGGAATACTCGAAACCATGGCCGGCAAGAAAGCAGGAAAGGGTTCCGAGACGGATAAGGTGTTACGTCTATTGTCGAACCGGATGGCTTGCATGGACCGAAAACTCGGACAAGTCCAATTGATCGGTAGAGGTTTGGTGGAGGTAAAGAAACAATTGGCCGCACTGAGCGACCCGGGCCATCCGAAAAAGGTAATAGGCCCGGCCTTGCCCGGAGTCGTCCCCGGGGGTAGAGGGAAACGGGTTAAGCAGAGGGCGGTTTCGGGGGGAAGTCCCGGTTCCAGAGGTACCCCCAGTCACCCCCCTCGTGCCAGCAGACAACCCGGCACGAAACCCTGATTTAGGCCAGCCGATTCCGGTGGTGATAACTCCTGCCGAGGATGATGAAATGCCTCCGGAATTGGCCACCCAGTTGGCAGCATGGCGGAGGAAAAAAGCGGGGGGCACAGTGGCCCCGGGAGATACGGCCGAAGAGGCTAGAATATTAATCAAGCAGTTGTGGCAGTCAAGAGATGTTGCAAAGGCGAGTGTTCCTCTTGTTTCCCCACAGGTGGCGCCGGTAGGACCAGCAGTTGGTCAGGAGAAGACGGCGGGAGCAATGGCCGACCCGGGTAAGCTCGCATTGCCAATGGCAGGGGAGGGCTCAATACCCTCGAGGCGGGAAAAGGTTGCACAGCACATTCCCATGGCCACAAAAGAGTTGATATGGGGGGACAAGTATGTCAACATGTTTTCTTTATTAACTGACCATCGCGAGATGGAGTATGCGAAAACACAGAAGGATTTGTGGCACCCTAGCGTCTGGCGGGCCAAGATGGCGGAGTTTAGGGTGGATGAGACAGTTACAAACTGGGTTAAGGCCTTCTCTATATTTACTGCAGTTATGGGGGAACGTAAACCCGAGGTAATGACTGAGTTGACTTGCTATCAGAATCGCACTATGGATTTTTATTCAATGTATGATGGGGAGGAATGGAAAGGTTATGACATGAAATTCCGTAAATCTAAGGAATATGATGCCACGTTGACTTGGGATTGTCTGGACTCAGTGTCATAGCACAAGCAGCTCCTGCCAGGGGCGGCAGGTACGTCCTCGCCAGGCGGGAGCGGGTCAGGAGTTGTCTGCCAAAAGCCCACGGTGCCCTTTCGAGCGGGCACCGGTGGGGATTACCAGCCGAAGACCGGCGGGAATGGCGGAAAAAGGGGGGTCTGTTGGGGCTTCAATCGAGGCAACTGTAACAGACCGCAGGGAACATGTAGGTTTAAGCATGTGTGTGCCGGCTGTGGGAATTCCTCACACCCGGAAAGTTCATGTAGATCTAAGAATAGCGGGACGGGAGGAAAAGGAGGGTCTAAGCAGGAGTAAGGTGGACCGTTGTAACCGATTGCCTACACCCGTTGATCTCATGGCTATGACTCCTTGGTTAAGCAAATACCCTGATTATGTCTCCGCTGGGGTGTTGAGTAAGGGATTCTTACATGGCTTCCACATCCCGGCGGGGGATTTTCGGGGGACTCCTTTTTGTAGAAACCAGTTATCGGTACTGCACAACCCAGGCGTGGCAGAGACGAAAATAGCAAAAGAAGTCAGTTTGGGGCGTGTAGCAGGGCCTTTTCATCACCCGCCGGTGGCGGAGTTCATCTGTTCCCCGTTGGGGGTTGTCCCGAAAAAGGACCCAGGGGAGTTTAGACTCATACATAACCTCTCTGCTCCGAGGGGTTTCTCGCTGAATGATGCCATTGACCCGGAAGTTTGTACAGTACGGTATGCATCGTTTGACGATGCCATGACCATGTTAAACCACCTAGGCCCCGGGGCGCTGATGGCGAAAACAGAGATCGAATCGGCGTTCCGGTTGCTTCCGGTGCACCCACAGGATCAGCGCTTGCTAGGTTTTGCATTTCAGGGAAGTTATTACATGGATAAATGCATGCCTATGGGTTGCTCCATTTCTTGTGCTTATTTTGAAATGTTTAGCTGTTTTTTAGAATGGGCATTCACCAAGGCTACAGGGCATAGGCATGTTGTGCATTATCTGGATGACTTCCTGTTCTTGGGGACAGCCGGCAGTACGAACTGTGCGCAGGCGCTGTACGACTTCTGCATCCTCATGAGAGAGTTTGGAGTCCCGTTGGCACCAGGTAAGACGGTGGGGCCATCTACTTCACTGGAGTTTCTGGGAATTGAGCTCGATTCTGTGGAGGGGTGCTTCCGTTTACCGATGGCAAAGGTGACCAAGTTTAGGGCTTACTTGACGGAATGCCTTGGCAAGGAGAAAGTGTCCCTGCACCAGCTACAGCAAATAGTGGGTCAGCTTAATTTTGCTTTGAGGGTGATGCCTATGGCCCGCCCCTTCTCGCGCTCTATCGCACAAGCTATGGTTGGTCTCAAGGAGGGTCACCACCGTACGAGACTGTCGGCTGAGGTTCGCCAGGACATGCGCATTTGGTTGGCATTCCTGGCGGACTTCAACGGTCGAGTCATGTGGAACTCTCCGCCAGTGTCTTCAGATGAACTAGGTCTATGGACTGACGCAGCGGGGAGCAAGGGATTTGGCGCCATCTTAGGTAACCGATGGTCGGCGCAAACATGGACGGCGTGGTGGCACTCCAACGGTCTCACAGGTAACATTGGGTTCTTGGAGTTATTCCCCATTTGGGTAGCTCTGATGGCATGGCCTGGCGACTTCAGGGACCGCTCAGTGGTGTTTTGGTCTGATAATATGACTGTTGTCGACTGTATTAACCAACAGGCAGCATGCTGCAGATGGATCTTGAGAGTGTTGAAAGAAATTGTACTACTTTGCATGAGATTGAATGTACAGTTCAGGGCGAAACATGTGCCAGGTGTACTGAATCATGCGGCTGACGCACTCTCTCGTTCACATATGCAGGCATTCAGGGGTTATCTACCCACAGCGGACCTAGAGGCAGCCCCATTCCCCGAAGCACTATGGCTCATCGGTGCCCAGGATTACAGGACCTCGTGGCAGCAAGCTTAGCCCCCAGGACAAGGAAGGCATACGAAGGAGCATTTCGTTCCTATTGCACGTTTTTAGGTCCCACAGGGAGTCAGAACTGGGGTCAGGAGGAATCCTTCCTGGGGTTCCTGGTAGCGCTGCACAGGGAGGGCCGATCAGCGGCAACGGCCTATAGGCATAGGGCAGCCATTTCATTCATGGCTCAGGTGCATGGCATAAAAAACCCGACGGGTTTGTGTTTGGTTAAAAGAGCCCTTCGCGGCTGGCAGCGCCTTGAGGGTCGCAAGCAAGACACAAGGCGCCCGATTGGCTTAGACAGGCTGTCTCTGCTTTTAGCAAAGCTGGATGAGACGTGTTCCTCCCATTTTGAAGGGGTCTTGTTCCGGGCAGCTTTCGCAGTGGCATTCCATGGGGCTATGCGGGTGAGCGAACTGGTCGCAAGGAACAAGAAAGATCTGGAGGGAGGCTTGTGCAGGGATCACGTCCAAATAAGGGGTGATTCAATGGTGATCTCGATAGCCAGGTCCAAGACTGACCAGGGAGCTATGGGAAATAGTGTGATCGTGCAGCGCGCACGAGGGTCCCCCATCTGCCCGTTGAAGTGCGTAGAAGACTATTTGGCGCTACGGTCAGCTGCATGGGGGGGGAGTTTGCTTCGGCACAGGGATGGCACCCCACTGACGAGATTTCAGTTTCAGAGGGTGCTGGCACTATCAATCGCTGCCGCGGGCATGGACCCGTGCGATTTTGGGACCCACTCCTTTCGGATAGGGGCTGCTACTGAGGCTACAGCCAGGGGTCAGAGTGCGAAGGAAGTGAAACAGTTGGGCCGTTGGTCCTCGAATTGCTTCAAAAGGTATGTGCGATTGCACATGTTGTAGAGATCAATTGACATGCACTTACGCTTCTTGTCTTTTGTTTTCTTGCAGTTTCGCGAGCCTGTCACGCGGGGCGGAATTTGAAGTCGACCCACCATGGCGAGGCCAGCGGTCAAGGACCACCGACTGGAGAGAGGATGGTATGGGTCGTGGGCCACTCATACGTGAGGCGTGCCGGGGACGTATTCAGGGCAGGTGACGCGATTCACGCACTTGGGGAATACGGGGGCAGAGTGGCCTTCCATGGGAAGGGCGGGCTCTGTTTTGACCAATTCGAGTCATTTTTTGAGTGTTTGTTAGGGCGGCATAGGTCACCGCCATCTGTAGTCATAGTACACCTGGGGGGCAACGACTTGGTGACACTGGGGAGACGGGTGTTATTGGAACACATTTTGTCGGCTGTTAGCTGGTTGGCTAAAAGAGTCCCGGGGTGCACGATTGCCTGGTCCCACATGATTCCAAGGAAGGTATGGCGGGGGGGCCTTTCGGTGTCAGCACTGAACCATTCAGTGAAACGAGTCAATAATAAGGTTGGTAAGTTGTTCCGCTCTGCGCAGCTGCATATCATTCCTCATGGATGTATTCGGGGTGATCAAATGTATCTGAGCGATGGGGTTCACCTGTCCAAGGAGGGGAATGACTTACTCATAGGAGACTCCGTAGCATGGCTAAGGGGTTTGAGGAAGCATGACCTTTAGGAGGATTTGGGGGGACCGGATAGTCGGTCAACTATCCGGTCTGTGGCGGTAAGGTCATGATCGGTGAGCAGTAATTTCAAGGTCCCTAGAAGGGGGCGCCACCCAGAATGGATGGGAGCGCCCGAGGGGAGGCGGCCATTGGCCCCTCCCACGGGGAGGCGGCACCCACTAAGGATGGGTCGCCTAAGGGGAGGCGGCCAGAGGCCCCTCCCAAGGGGGGGAGGTGGTTAGATGCCCCTCCTACTAATTTCCCGGGGGCCGGATAACCGCGACGGCGGATAGAGAATGTGGGGATGGGGGGGAGTCCACGCTGTCCTTCCTACAGATACCTCACACGGGAACTCGGACGACCTTTAAGATGGCGTCGAGTAGAAAGAGGGCCCCCACCACAACAAGGGAAGTTACAGTTCGCGATGAGGGTAGAGTCCTCTGCGCATGCGCCGCTCACACCGTGAGGGCGAGAGTCTGGTAGTAGGGATCTGACACCGGTTAAGACCTTGCCGTTGGACCTTAATGCTAGGATGTACAATTTTAATTTAGAATGTATGATGCAGTTGCAGGATGTTAGACTCGGCTAGGAAACCTTTGTATTTGAGATCCGTTAAGGTTAGCCAAAGTACACATCTACATCGGAATGAAATAAATGTAAAATTGTACATAAATGCATAATGATGAAACTTTTATTTAATGTTTTAAATTTTTGTTTCATATTTTAATAAATACGGCCGGGAGGGTGACTCCCTCCCGCCTTCCAAAAGTTCAACCAGTGTTCGACTTCCCATCCTTGGGGATAGGTGTTGGGAGGGGGTGGCGGGCATCCCGGCCATATGGAAAAGGGGCGACCACTCGGTCCCCCCGAAAATATGGTTGGGTGCCCCAAACCCCCCGGGAAACCATTTTTGGGCGGGGGGCGTGGCCCGGCTGGTATGCCCGAAGTGGCGTAGCCGGGGCGCGCCTTCTCCCGCCCAGGAGGGGTTGTCCTAGACACCTCCACAGAAGACCACGCCCCAGAGGCGTACAGGAGGAGGGTACACGCCCTCCCGCAGAAGAATAAATAGAGCGGGAATCCGAAAAAGCGACCTCTTGTTCCTCGGCTCGGAAGGCTGCACCCACTCGTTGCTCGTGAGCCCTCGACGGAACAAGCAGCCATTTTTGACCCACCCACCAGCCCCTTATGGCAGATGTTTGTGTGAATAAAGTCTGATTGAAATAATGAGAGTATAGGCCGTTTTCCTTTTGGGTAAAGAATAAAGGAATGTCTAGAAAGATTTGAATTTTTCATTTCAGGAAGAGTTCTTAGAGGAGAGAGCAGTTGATGACACATCAAGGCTATGTCAGAATTTTCTTTCCTTAGTAGGTAAACAATTGTCGTATTTATTTTTGGTCAGGCGGTAAGGTCATGATCGGTGAGCAGTAATTTCAAGGTCCCTAGAAGGGGGCGCCACCCAGAATGGATGGGAGCGCCCGAGGGGAGGCGGCCATTGGCCCCTCCCACGGGGAGGCGGCACCCACTAAGGATGGGTCGCCTAAGGGGAGGTGGCCAGAGGCCCCTCCCAAGGGGGGGAGGTGGTTAGATGCCCCTCCTACTAATTTCCCAGGGGCCGGATATCCGCGACGGCGGATAGAGAATGTGGGGATGGGGGGGAGTCCACGCTGTCCTTCCTACAGATACCTCACACGGGAACTCGGACGACCTTTAAGATGGCGTCGAGTAGAAAGAGGGCCCCCACCAAGACAAGGGAAGTTACAGTTGGCGATGAGGGTAGAGTCCTCTGCGCATGCGCCGCTCACACCGTGAGGGCGAGAGTCTGGTAGTAGGGATCTGACACCGGTTAAGACCTTGCCGTTGGCCCTTAATGCTAGGATGTACAATTTTAATTTAGAATGTATGATGCAGTTGCAGGATGTTAGACTCGGCTAGGAAACCTTTGTATTTGAGATCTGTTAAGGTTAGCCAAAGTACACGTCTACATCGGAATGTAATAAATGTAAAATTGTACATAAATGCATAATGATGAAACTTTTATTTAATGTTTTAAATTTTTGTTTCATATTTTAATAAATACGGCCGGGAGGGTGACTCCCTCCCGCCTTCCAAAAGTTCAACCAGTGTCCGACTTCCCATCCTTGGGGATAGGTGTTGGGAGGGGGTGGCGGGCATCCCGGCCATATATATATATATATATATATTCACTGAAAAAACCATAGGTTATAGACCATATATAGTTAGGAATTAGCATTTACAAAACCTTGAAAATTCACTGAAAAAACCATAGGTTATAGACCATATATAGTTAGGAATTAGCATTTACAAAACCTTATTTTACTCACACAAAACCATTGAAATTCCATATATAGTTAGTTGCACTAACTATATATCGCGCACCCGCAATCCACTGCTGATGATGTCACATATTACATCATTCATGACATGGTCAGTGACATCACTGATGACATCACTGATGACATCTCAAATGACATCACTGATGACATCACTGATGACATCTCAAATGACATCATCTAGTGTCTGTGTGTTTTTGTAAAGTTTAAATATGTTTTACATATTGAAGAATGAGTGGATGTATGGAAGACTGAGTGTGTGTGTGGCTGGCTGGGAGGTGTGTGACTCTGTGCATATCAATGTGTACTTGTATCAGTGATTGTATAAGAGAGTAAGTATGTGTTAGTATATGTGTGAAAAAGTATGGTGTTCTGTGTTTAACTGTATAGATGAGGAAATCGAAGTGTGATTGATTCTTCACAGGACTGACTAGGTGTATGAGTGCATATGATAGTGTTGTAATAATGAGTGACTGTATGTATGAGTGATTGTATGGGTGAATGAGTGAATGTGTGTGTAGACGTAGGAATCAGTGAGTGCGTATGTAGTAACTGGTATTGGTGTGTCATGATGTCATCAGTGATGTCATTTGAGATGTCATCAGTGATGTCATTTGAGGTGTCATCAGTGATGTCATCAGTGATGTCACTGAAGTATGGTGTTCTGTGTTTAACTGTATAGATGAGGAAATGGAAGTGTGATTGATTCTTTACAGGACTGACTAGGTGTGTGAGTAACTCCATGGATGAGTGGCAGTGTGTGAGTGTCTGCATAGGTGTATGAGTGCATATGATAGTGTTGTAATAATGAGTGACTGTATGTATGAGTGATTGTATGGGTGAATGAGTGAATGTGTGTGTAGACGTAGGAATCAGTGAGTGCGTATGTAGTAACTGGTATTGGTGTGTCATGATGTCATCAGTGATGTCATTTGAGATGTCATCAGTGATGTCATCAGTGATGTCATTTGAGATGTCATCAGTGATGTCATCAGTGATGTCACTGACCATGTCATGAATGATGTAATATGTGACATCATCAGCAGTGGATTGCGGGTGCGCGATATATAGTTAGTGCAACTAACTATATATGGAATTTCAATGGTTTTGTGTGAGTAAAATAAGGTTTTGTAAATGCTAATTCCTAACTATATATGGTCTATAACCTATGGTTTTTTCAGTGAATTTTCAAGGTTTTGTAAATGCTAATTCCTAACTATATATGGTCTATAACCTATGGTTTTTTCAGTGAATTTCATTGGTTTTTTAACAGCTAATATCTGTAGCTGTAAAATGCATTCTTCTTTAAATCCAAAAATATATTTTATATGTTTATGAATAATTTTTTTTTTAAATATTTTTTTTTCTTCGTTCCCGCTTAGCGAATCGGGAAGCTTCCCGTTAGCTGACCTTGATGCCGCGAAATAGACCGCGAGCCGGTAAACGTTTCTTTACCGCAACTGCCGCGTTAGAAAACAACATCGTGACGCCTCCCGTCTGCATGACGTTTCACGTTGTCGCGTGATACGTCATATGACGTGCTACGTTAGCGAACTGGTACGCGAATCGAGTCGCAAAGCGCAGGTTTCTGGAAGCAAACCGGGAGGCCCTGCAAAGCGCTTAACGTAAACACAGCAGGTCATGTGACTTGGTAATAACACTTTTCATTGGTTCATTTCACTTTTGGTTTCCTAATGATGTAAGACTAGGTCATATAATCTAAAATGAACACTTTTCATTGGTTGAGAACTCTTGTTTTTCCCAAATGATGAAAATCCCTCCTTCTTTCCTCACTCTGACTTTCATCATTGTGAGAGAAAGACCCTTTGTGATCACTGAGCAATGGCTTCTTTAGTAGCTTCAGCTGGTGCTTCCCCACCACCTCCACCACATCCAAGGAAGAGTGGACCACCTGCTCAAGTTATAATTCAACAAGAAGAGGAAGAAGAGGAACAGAACGACGAGCACGAAGAGAGGCAGTTTTTGCCTGAGGAGCCCAGGACGTCTCACCGGAAAGAAAACTTCATTTGGCAATTTTTTAAAATTCCCAAAGGTCAGAAAAAAGTAAATGCAAGATACGTAACTTGCCTTATATGTCAAGATAGACTGTCCAGAGGAACCGAGAAAAAATACAGTTTCGGAAACTACACAATGCATCGCCATATGACTAGGTGGCATCCTAACAACTACAGTGCTGCACAGTTTCGGAACGACCTAGATAATCTCCCTATTATGGCCAGAAGATCTGTTGTACCGGAAGTAACGGGACCAGAGGGCAGGGAGATGGTGCCAAATATACAAATGAGATTTGGTGAAGTAAAACACATCTGCGTATTTTGCGATGGATTCATTTGCTACGGAGAAAGAAGCATCACTCTGATCAACAGAGCTATTGACTATCATATGCAAGTTTGTACGAAACGCCCAAAATAATAAATACTTTTTTTTTGTTTTGTTGCTCCTGTTGAGCCCTTTACAATGAATCGTTTTCATTGCCCCCTCCAAGAAAAACCCAAAAAAATATAAAACTGTTCAGAAAAATTCAAAAAAAGTAAAAAAATGTTCCGAAAAATAATAAAAAAAATATAAAACAACAAAAACAATAAAAAAAAAAGTTCTTTTCAGAACTACCTCCCCGTTATTAAAAAATTGGTACAATATTTGGAACTGTGCCAACCTCTATTTCTCTTAGTTTGCTTCCCAGTTCGCTCGCCGGTACGCGAACCGGAAGCGAACCAAAAACAGTAAGTATAAGGGAAGGAAACAGACACTTATGTTAAAAGAAAGACAGCTATAGGGGAGTAAACTAGAGATACTATTACCCGTAATCCACTGCTGATGATGTCACATATTACATCATTCATGACATGCTCAGTGACATCATCAGCAGAGGATTGCGGGTTTTTTGGCAACGTGCCTTATCCACGGTTTAATAACGCTGCCTTTTGCTTTATATAAGTTTTCAAATTGTATGAAATATATACCAATAGGTCGTTATGAACCTTTAGGTAGTGCTTTTCTTCATGAGGTCTGGTCGCTTCCATACACATACAGATGTTTCAAAGATGATCAAGAAGTTTATCTGAATGGAGAGGAATGCACTGAGACGCCAGATCATTCACTAATGTGTAGGCACATACAGTTACACGGTTCATGCAACAAACACCGACCAAATATGGCTTGCGTGTTGCAAGGCACGCCAGTTCCTGCTATCATCCCCACATTCAAGTTGTTGGAAAATGGTAGTTATTTGATGCTCAATAATGAAGATTGTTCTGGGTTAATTAAAAGTATTCCTTTTATCGTAACAGTAAGTGAACAGGTTATTTGCTGCAGAAATGTTCTATTTCCTCCCACACATGAACATAGGGAGTTTTCAATCTCGCCACAAATACCAACCTTGGGAGCAGATTTCAACGGCATGGCAAGAATAAGAGCTCTTTTGTCTCAGAGAGAGGTGGCCTTGAGTTCGGCCCGTGAAACTTTCGTGCTTCACATAGCGAACACCCGTACAGAGGTGCAGACCCTTTTCAATTCAGATTTGCCTTTCCATTTCAGCAAGATGGTTCGGACTATCTCTAACGCGTCCTCCACAAAGGGCCTGGCGCACTTTTTTAAAGTTGTTACCAGTGGTCTCGTGACTTCATTTGAGAAAATCTTTGGAGTCATCCCTGCTTTCTTTCATTCTATTTTTTCCACTCTGCTTCGTGGATTCCCATTTTTACTTGCATTACCAGCGGACGCTCTTGTGCTTTTTTACATTTTTAAATATGGATGTCCCTCCTATGCAACCTCCCGCCCTGCAGCTGCTGACACTGTTCCGCAATCGCATGCTAGAATATTATGGCACAATGCCGTTGGCGATATTAAGCACGGCATATGGATTATCTTTTCGATTCTCCTACTTCACCTGTGTCCAGCCTGTATTTCACTGCCTGACCTGTGATTTCGATTGGGCCATTGATTTGTGTCTCTGCGGACCGGTTTCTCCTGACGTCGACTTTAATCAGCTGATGACTCCTATCATTACTCACGAGTTGGTTTGTCCTGGCGAAAGGATTATGGCTGTGGCATTGATGCATGGACTAATTGGTCCCTGGAATTTACTGGCGGCAACACAGTCTTTCTTGGAACAGAGCTTTCTTGAAAACCCACCGAGCTGTCCTCTGATGGTGATAGAGGATCCGGTGCTGGGAGAGCACGTATGTTCTTTTCCGCTTTTAAATTGGATGGCTGAACTGTTTTCGGATGAAGACGGTGACTTCCTATTGGAGGCTGTTGCAGCTTATTTTGCATACACAGTTATGTCATAGACCTTTTTCATGTTTGATATGCTGAGTACTAGCATTTCATTGACAATTCATTGACTTATTTGTCAAGTTTTTATTATTTACCTTGCCTATTGTCTTAAGACTCGATAAAGTACTTGGCTGTTTTATTTTTCTTTAGCATTAAATTTTCCTAGTTTTTAATGCTTTACCTTGCGGACCGTCCACATATAAACTTGCAATCTGCTCTCATGAGATGGCACTTCTATTATCTTATTCAGTTCGTTTCCGGATCATGGGGAGGTGTCATCTAGGTCCTGGATATCTTTACACCGTGTTAAGTTAGCATGGGCTCATTACCGGTTTAAACGCCATTTTTCCTTTTTTGCAACTTCTGCACACGACACTTAGTTGTTGCTTTAGCTTTCAACCTAGTAGTTCATCGTGGTTTACATGAGAATAATATGTTATTGCTCTACTATCTGCTTTGCTTGTTAAACTATATCTGTACAGCGAGTGCTAAAGTTTCAAGAACAACACGATACAGAATTGTTATGAGGTCTGATCTCCACGACTTCATACTCATAACATAAGTGCAACTTCTGCCAATTCTGGGCATGAGGCGGGTTTTATATTGCTCTGCCGAACACACATACACAACACTTGATGCGGTTCACATGAAGAGAGAGCTGGTGTATGCTGATGTGATTCCTTCAAATCTAAGACACTAAAGTATGGGCACGCCCTAAACCAACACAAAGAGACCTTCTTAGCAAATAATATAATATGTGTATTAGGGAGGGGGAGATATAAGCAGCCGCGGGCCGTGGAGGGAGTTACGGTGAGGCAGGGAGGCGGGGAGGGGGAGAAGCAGGGTGGAGCCCTCTCCACCCTGCCCCTCCCCCTCCCCGCCTCCCTGCCCCACCGTAACTCCCTCCACGGCCCGCGGCTGCTCATAAGTGTTGCTAACTCTTATTCATTTACAGCATGTTAACATACTGTCACCATTCGCTTTTTATGTACTAGTAACTATGCTGGTAATTTTGCTACTGATAATATGTGTACTTGTATTATCTAAGATACTACGCCTGAGAAGACGGCATTAGTAAATAAACATTTCAAATACACATGTGTTCTTCTTAACTCCATGTTCTGGTTTCTAAGAAATATATAACGACCGACTGTTCATGAGTTCCACGTATCCTGAGGTACTATAAGTTCATATTCTGGATTGTCTAAACATTGAGAGTTTGTTATATCCAATGTGACACTGTACCTAGCTTGCTAAGGGGTTTTTGATTACTAAGGTGAGTTTTGGGACACCCTAATTCGCCGAGGTTCCAATCCTCTGTCCACAGTTCTGTGTGAGAACAGAAACCCTGCGACAGGGGCACCCTCGACCCTTGCTGGAGCTTCATCACACTTGCGATACAACTCCAGCAATGCGCCACCTTTACGGCACAGATACATCACGCATCTGTGCTGTTTTTGCCCCATGATGCGCCGCATTGTA
This sequence comes from Lissotriton helveticus, assembly GCF_964261635.1. NCBI lineage: Eukaryota > Metazoa > Chordata > Amphibia > Caudata > Salamandridae > Lissotriton > Lissotriton helveticus. The sequence continues at coordinate 2,689,397 of NC_136061.1, read as the reverse complement.
AATGCAGCACACCATAGGTGACGGAACAGCGGCACAGAATGACTAACACATCCCTGGTGATGCGCCAGTCATCATAAATCTATCCCTATGCTTTTTATCTTGTTAGAGATGAACCGCCATATGTATCATCAAAGTTTTTTGCATTTCCTAAATAGCGAACTTTAAGGAATAAATAGCGATTCTTTACCATTCCTAGTTTGCGATGAGCTATTTGCTAATTACAAATTACCCATTCATTTCCTTCATTTCCATAGGGCGGTTGGACTCACTTTTAGCTCGAACGGCTGAATGGATTTCCACGAAACTTGGCAAAATTGTAGGGACTGGTAGCCCGATGTGCCTTTGCTATGTCTCAAGATATATGCTCCAGTGGTTTTTACGAAAATTAACTTTGAAAAATATATATTGGGCTACATTGGCCTATATATATGTTGGAGCCCAAATGTAGCCCAATGTAGCCCAATGAAGCCCAATGAAGCCCAATGTAGCCCAATGTAGCCCAAAGATGGCTGCCAGAGACGAAAAAAAACAAATGTAGCCCAAATATCAGCCAGATGTAGCCCAACTATAGCCCAGTGACAGAATGACCAATCAGCTTCGCAAACCTCCGTTACGCGAAGCGGAGCGCTGTTACAGATATATATCTTTTTTTGAACGTTAATTTCTCAAATTCCACTGGAGCACATATATTGAGACCTAGCAAAGGCACATCGGGCTACCAGTCCCTAATATTTTACCAAGTTTCGTGCAAATCCATTGAGCCGTTCGATTATTATTATTTTTTTTTTTTTTGCCCCGCGGGGCCCTTTTAAAACCTCCACATCAAACCTAGGGGGTCAGCGAGGATCTACTATTCCCCCTTATGGTCATTTGCCCCTTCGCTTTCGCCTCCTCTTGTCTCTCGATCCTACCGAGAGACAAGATGGCGGCCGCTACGGACTGTTTGGAATGTTGACAGACGCCGGAGAACCAATCAGCTTCGCTTCACAAAGCTCCGTTGCGCGAAAAGTACGCGTCCTGGAGCGCTGCCCGGTCCGCTGTTACAGATATATATCTTTTTTTAAACGTTAATTTCTCAAAATCCACTGTAGCACATATATTGAGACCTACAAAAGGCACATCGGGCTACCAGTCCCTACAATTTTGCCAAGTTTCGTGCAAATCCATTCAGCCGTTCGGGCTAAAAGTGAGGCCAACCGCCATATGGAAAACTCAATGTTAAAAACACGTTTTGGGACCCCCCTTTTTTCTCGGCCCCCCCTTGACGAACCCCCCCCAAATTTTCAAGGGCTGCTCAGAAACAAAATGTGCCATTTTCCTGAAAATTTCAGCCAATTCCGTCCACAAACGCCAAAGTTATTAGACATAGAATTTTCAAAAATCCCATAGAGAAAAAATCCTAACTATATATACCTACTGGCGACCGCCAGTAGGTAATATATATATATATATATATATATTCACTGAAAAAACCATAGGTTATAGACCATATATAGTTAGGAATTAGCATTTACAAAACCTTGAAAATTCACTGAAAAAACCATAGGTTATAGACCATATATAGTTAGGAATTAGCATTTAAAAAAACCTTATTTTACTCACACAAAACCATTGAAATTCCATATATAGTTAGTTGCACTAACTATATATCGCGCACCCGCAATCCACTGCTGATGATGTCACATATTACATCATTCATGACATGGTCAGTGACATCACTGATGACATCACTGATGACATCTCAAATGACATCACTGATGACATGACTGATAACAACATCCAGTGATTTTTTGTTTCTGTAAAGTTTAAATATGTCTTACATATTGAAGAATGAGCGGATGTGTAAGTGTCTGGACGAAGGATTTAGTAGGTGCATGACTGACTGTATGACTGAGTGATTAAATGTGTCTCACTGAGTGCATGGGTTAGTGACTAAACTGTCTTAATTTGTGCATCATTATGTCTGTTGTTCTATAAACTGCTGCATGTGTTGATCAGTAGCTATATGAGTAACTATATGGGTTATTGATTGATTGCCCAAGTATTTGTATGGGAGACTGAGTGTGTGTGTGGCTGGCTGGGAGGTGTATGACTCTGTGAAGATCAATGTGTACTTGTATCAATGATTGTATAAGAAGGTAAGTATGTGTTAGTATATGTTTGAAAATGTAAGGTGCTCTATGTTTAACTGTATAGACAAGAAAATGGAAGTGTCATTGATTCTTTACAGGACTGACTAGGTGTGTGAGTAACTCCATGGATGAGTGGCAGACTGTGAGTGTCTGTATAGGTGTATGAGTGCATATGATAGTGTTGTAAAGATGAGTGATTGTATGTATGAATGATTGTATGGGTGAATGAGTGAAGGTGTGTGTAGACGTAGGAGTGCGTATGTAGTAACTAGTATTGGTGTGTCAATGGTTTCAAAAATTATACTCTGTATTTAACACTGGGTGAAACAGAGGTTATATTAAAATGTGAGGAGATGCATTGTATTGTCACATGAATGATATCATCAGTGTAGGAGAGTAGGGTCTGCAATCCTATGATCACCCAGATTTTTGCTTTTTGCTGCACTGGTTTACGACTTTCCCTGGCTGTGGGCCTGCTAATCAGACCCACAGCCTAGCTGTTCTCTCTATCCAAATTGTACTCAGGTACTGAATTGGCACTGGGCCCTCTCCAAGTCCCTGTACCCAGGGCTGAGGTGCACCCAGAAGTCTCCCAGGGGCTGAAGCATGTATTGTGCCACCCCTGGATTGACTAACTAAAACTGACACAACTGGCTGCACGACAGCTGGGGCAAGGTGGTGTACTCACCCTTTGCTTTAGATATAGTATACCTATATCTAACCCTAAAATGGACACACAGATCTCCTATCAGTCACTCCTATGGCAGGCCTTAACAATCCTGAAGGCAGAGTGCTTGGAATCGTGTGAGATGGTGCTCTAGCATGAGCTGAGCCTGTCTGCGGCTTTCGGGATCCATCCCTTAGCCGTTTCCATGATATCGCATACCATATACTCTTAAGTGCATTATAATCCTCGCGGTTATGTGCCAACTCTGGTATCGCTTTATCAAAACATGTCGAGTAAGGTGTCATACGAATTGGAATACTAACCCCTCGCCAATTCTGGCGACGGGGTTAGCATTCCACCCTTCTAGAGGGACACGACATGCCGGTAACCTATAACCCGGTTAAAAGTCAGACAGAGCCTTAGCATCCACAAAATGGATGCTGCCACCGAGACACAAGTCTGCCCTCCTGCTGCTGGGAGTCCTCCCAGAGCAGGAGATAAGGACAAAGGGTTTCCTGCCAGGGGCGGTGCCAGCACCGTCCCAGACAGGGTTTTGTGTATTGTAGGTAGGCAGGGCTTTAGAGGAAGGTGACTGCAAGTGGCACCCCGGTGCTCACTGTGCATAGGCCGGCTGGAACCAGTTCCAGGGGCACTCCAGCCCCTGGCCTGGGGAAAAGCCCGCCAAGGAAGTGGGTGTAACCACCCCCCTCCTAGTCCCACCCATAGGGCAGGACTTAGTCGCGTGCCAGCCCCTTTTTTACAGGATAAAGGTAGAGACTGGCCCCCTTCCAAATCAGATCATCTTTGAATCCTGAAACTACTTTCTACGAAAGGAACTCAAGACTTCTTCCTAAGATTTCTCCCTTGTGGCTAAGGAGTAGTCACCCTGCATCCGCAGGCACCATCTAAAGAACACTGCGGTCTGCTGTAAGTCCTTCCTCCGGAATCCGACTGCCCAGCTCGACGAGAACCGGCTTCCCTGGCACCTCTGACCTCTACCCACCTCTACAGCCCAGCTGAGAACCGTGGGTGCGACGAGACCTCAAGGGACCGGCCATCTGCAAGACTGCACGACTTCTTTCCAGCAAGCCCGCCGAGTGAATTCCTGGTGAGTGCTTAGGGGTCCGAGAAGCCCCCACCCTGAGCAGCTCCAGCACCGAAGAGCAGCCCCCCAGCATCTCCACGATCTGCGTGGGGCCCTTCTGCTTCCCGCTGCTCACCGCGTTGTTTGGCTACTAGCCCGTTGGCTTGTGGCCTTCCTGACGACGCCCGACGACATTTCTGCTGCTGGTCTGGTTGCTCCAGACTGGCCCTTGCTCCCTTCCAGAAGAGGAGCACCCCGGACCCTCCTGGTCCACTCAAGACGCCATTTTGAGTCCACCGCGTGGGCTTGAATTAGCCAAGGCTTGTTGCCCAATCCTGGGTAACTTCGACGCCGACGACTTCATCCTTCGTGGGACAGCTCGCACCTCCATCCTGGTCGCCGACAACGCCTCCTGGTCCGAGAGACTGCAGAGCCCAGCAGCGCCCACTCACCTGACTGCGGTGACTTCGCCCGGTGCCATCCTGGTGCCCACTTAATCACTGGCTAGTGATTCAAGAACTTGGTCCCCTCTGCTTTCAGGTTTTCTTCTTCCTTGATCCAGGCTTGGATCCATCGAACTTTCCTTCACTGGTCGCCTGCCAGCAACTTCTTCCTTCCAGGCTCCTGGTCCGGCAACGAGATCCCCGACGTCTTTTCAGACCTATGCAGCTGCAGCCCCTGGGCTAGGTAACTTCGGCACTCCGGTGTCCCAGCATAGCCTCACTATCCAAGGGTCAGGATCCACTGTCGTTTTCTCCCTACCAGGTCGGGTTCGCCCGTGAACACTAACTTTGTGAATTCTAGCTTCCATAGACTTTGTCCCGCATCCCGCGTGAGAGTGCACACTCTGCCCCCGAGTCCCCTGGGCCTCCTAGTAGTAATCTAACGATTCCCTAGTCCAGTCCTAGCGATTCCAAAGCCTATTAGAACTGTTACTTACCTGCTAGTAATTCGCATTCCACTTTTAGCGTATATGGTTTTTCGTGCCCCTCGGGCATTTGTGTAACGTGCTAACTTAAAAGTATTTTCGTAAGAGTTCTGTTGTGTGCTTAGCTCCCTGTCTCATAAAGAGCCAGGGTAGTCTTGTTATAAATAAATACACTGTTTATTTTCATAACAACTTGTGTGGTGTCCTTTCACTGGGTGTTCAAGGGGTAATGTGATGGTAAAACAGCTGGCTTAACACGCCCTCTAGAGTCTTAGCCTTAGACTGCTCGTATCCATGCTACTAGGATAGCTGGTCTATAAGGTTGACTTACAACCAATCATCAATAAGGGTTGTTTGGACTGATATATAGTGATCACTAGAATAGTGAGCACTGCACATCAGGCCAACTTCTCACATTGGTGAGCAGCGGTTGGGATTTGAGCTTGCTGTTGTTTTACCACACATGCCCTAAGAATATCTTGTGAAAGATCACATAAGTACTAAAGGTACATATAACTTAGCTTAGAATACTCTGAGTTCTACTGAACCAGCTGTTGTAGCTCCTAGGGCCTAGCACACCCTAAACTACAACTCTAGCAAGGGATCAGTAGGCAAACATATAGTGTAGGTAAGTGCACCACTTACACCTCACTAGAAAAGCATGTCGACTCAGGAGGACTCTACTGAGACTCCCCTGGTCAGTGTTGACCCTCCACAGGTCACTTCAAGATATGCAGCTCTCAGCTTTCATGAGATGAGACAGATCTGTGTCTCCAGAAAACTGAAGCAGGGGTCTAACCCCACCACTTCCTTTCTGATAGGTCTCCTAGAGACATATGATGCCAGAAAGCTTTCTCAGTTACATGAGAACATGCCAGCCTTAGAAGGAACCTCTGGGGATCCAGATCTCCACAACACTGATTCAGCAGTTGAGGAGGAGGATCAGGAGGTACTCTCTGGGGATGAGGTAGACAAGGGTCTTGAGGTAGTCAGAAGGCTAACTAGGACCAACTTAGACTTACTTGGGCTAGGATCTGGGGGCCCCCCAGTACTAACCCGAAGTGGGCCTAACCTTGGAGTTAGGAGAGATAGATCTCTTTCTAGGGACTCCAATAGATCTCAGCACTCTAATGCCTCTTCTCAGGGGAGAAGGAATCCTCCACAGAGGAGATTTACTTCCCCTCAGAGAAAGGAGCATGAAGCTAGGATGAGACAAGCTGAACTGAGGATTGAAAGGGAAGAAATTGCCCTGGCCAAAGAGAAGCTTGCCCTGGCAAGAGAGCAGCAGATGAGTGGGCTAGCTCCCACTGGTGGCAGCAATCTCCCAAGAGATAGAGAGAAGGGTTTAGATACTAAACACCTGACTAAAATAGTGCCCCCCTTTAAGCAAGGGGATGACATCCAGAAATGGATGGCTGCTCTGGAGAGGGCCTGCACTGTGCAGGGCATTCCCCAGAGTCAGTGGGCAGCTATACTGTGGCTCTCCTTTGATGGTAAAGGTAGAGATAAGCTCCTCACTACAAGAGTGGAGGATGCTAACAATTACCAGGTCCTGAAGAATACACTGGTTGATAGGTTTGGTTTAACCACTGAGCAGTACAGGTTGCTGTTCAGAGACACCCAGAAAACTCAGTCTCAGGACTGGTCTGATTTTGTGGATTGTGCCACTAAGGCTTTGGAGGGCTGGTTGCTGGGTAGCAAGGTTACAGATTACACAGGATTGTATAATCTAATGATGAGAGAACAAATTTTGAACAATTGTCAGAACCAGTTGCTGCACCAGCACCTTGTTGATTCAGATCTGACCTCTCCCCAAGAATTGGGAAAGAAGGCAGACAAATGGGTCAGGACAAGGATCAAGCAGAACCAGAACCAGAACCAGGGTGGTCAGAAGAAAGCAGACCAGAAGGGTAATGTTAAGAATGAGCAAAATGACCAGAAGTCTTCACCAGGTCCCCAACAAACCAAAGAGGGTGGGGGTCAGGCTTCCCAGAAGAAGAAGACTCAAGAAGGCCAGTCGAAAAGGTGGTGCCAGTACTGCAAAAGTAAATCTCACTGGTTTAGTGAGTGCACCAAAAGAGGAGGACAAACTCCTGCCACTACAGCTCCTAAAGCAACTGCACCCCCTAGTACAGTCAGTAGTGGTAGTGTCACTCCCAAGGCATTAGTTGGGTTAACCTTGGGTACTGAGGGGTCTGACAACTTAGTTGGCACACTCACTCAGGCTGTCCTTGTCTGTACAGGGGATATGGATATGTCCCCTGAAATAAGTCCCAATACCTTGGGCAAATACAGGCAGACACCTTTGATTAATGGCAAAATGGCTCAGGCCTATAGGGACACTTGTGCCAGTGTCACCATGGTGACACCTAACTTTGTGGACCCTGGACAGATCATGCCAGGTACTGATTTCCTGGTGACCAATGCCAGCAATGTCACTACTAGTCATAGTGTGGCAATTGTAGCTTTCTCCTGGGGTGGAGTGAAGGGACAAAAGAAAGTTGTAGTCAGTTCAGACCTCCCAGTTGATTGTTTGTTGGGCAATGATTTGGAGTCATCACAATGGTCAGAAGTGGAGCAGAGGACTCACATGGAGATGTTAGGCTTGCCAGCACATGTGCTTGCTGTGACTAGGTCACAGGCCAGAAGATGCCCCACTGAACAGGTGCTGGATCCTGAAACTATGGACCAGACACCTCCCAAGAAGAAGAGCAGTAAGGGTAAGGCTTTGCCTTCCCCCTTGCCCCAGGTTGAGGATCAAGTCTCTGAGGAGGCTGATCTAGAAGAGCTGAGGGAAACTGAGCCTAAAGAGCTTGAACTTGATCAAGTTGAGTTTCTGGGCTCAGGGGGACCCTCCAGAGCAGACCTGGGGAAGGAACAGTTGAGCTGCCCTTCCCTTGAACCCCTCAGACAGCAGGCTGCTGCTGAGGCTGCAGGGAATGCCACAGGTGCCCACAGGGTATACTGGGAAGATGGACTCCTGTACTCTGAGTCAAGAGACCCCAAGCCTGGTGCAACCAGGAGGCTGGTCATCCCCTTGTCTCTGAGAGGTTTCCTTCTCACCTTGGCCCATGAGATTCCCCTTGCAGGTCATTTAGGTCAGACAAAGACTTGGGACAGGCTTGTCTCACACTTTCACTGGCCCCATATGAATGAGAATACCAAGGAGTTTTGTCGCTCATGTGTCACTTGCCAAGCCAGTGGTAAGTCAGGTGGCACAACAAAGGCCCCCCTCATACCACTACCTGTGGTGGGGGTTCCCTTTGAAAGAGTGGGGATTGACATTGTTGGTCCAATGGAACCCCAGACAGCATCAGGACACAAGTTTATACTGGTGGTGGTGGACCATGCCACCAGGTATCCTGAGGCTATTCCCCTTAGGACCACTACAGCCCCTGTAGTGGCAAGAGCCCTAGTTGGAGTGTTCTCCAGAGTGGGTTTCCCTAAGGAGGTCGTTTCTGACAGAGGTACAAACTTCATGTCAGGATATCTGACTGCCATGTGGAAAGAGTGTGGTGTGAACTACAAGTTCACCACACCCTATCATCCACAATGCAATGGGCTTGTTGAGAGATTCAACAGGACCCTGAAAGGGATGATTCATGGACTACCTGAACCTCTTAGGAGAAGATGGGATGTCCTGATCCCCTGCCTCTTGTTTGCTTACAGAGAGGTCCCACAGAAGGGGGTTGGCTACAGCCCTTTTGAGCTTCTGTATGGGCATCCTGTAAGGGGACCCCTGTGTTTGGTGAAGGAAGGATGGGAGAGACCTCTCAAAAAGCCTGCAACCAACATAGTGGACTATGTACTTGGTCTCCGCTCCAGGATGGCTGAGTATATGGAAAAGGCATCTAAAAACCTTGAGGCCAGCCAGGAACTTCAAAAAGCTTGGCATGACCAAAAGGCTGTACTGACTGTGTATCAGCCAGGACAGAAGGTGTGGGTGCTGGAGCCAGTGGCCCCAGCAGCTCTGAAAGACAAATGGTCTGGGCCCCACACCATCATTGAGCAAAAGGGAGAGGTTACCTACTTGGTGGACCTTGGAACTCCCAGGAGCCCTCTCAGAGTGCTCCATGTTAACAGGCTCAAGGCATATGTTGACAGGAAGGACATGAGCTTGCTCATGGCCACAGATGAGGGGCAGGAGGAAGAGAGTGACCCTCTCCCAGACCTGCTCACTCAGAATCCTGATGATGGGTCAGTTGATGGTGTTGTCTTTTGTGGCAGCCTCACTGAACATCAGCAACAGGATTGCAGGCAAGTTCTGCAATCCTTTCGACATATGTTCTCTCTGACACCCAGCCAAACTGATTGGTGTACCCATGATGTTGACACTGGAGACAGTCTGCCTGTCAAGAGTAAAATCTACAGACAGCCTGATCATGTTAGAGACTGCATCAAAACTGAAGTGCAGAAAATGTTGGAACTGGGAGTCATTGAGCCCTCAGATAGCCCTTGGGCTAGCCCAGTAGTTCTAGTGCCAAAGCCTCACACCCAGGGTGGTAAGAGAGAGATGAGGTTTTGCGTAGACTACAGAGGCCTCAATGCAGTCACTAAGACTGATGCCCACCCAATACCAAGAGCAGATGAGCTTATAGATAGATTGGCTTCTGCCAACTTCTTAAGCACATTTGATTTGACAGCTGGGTATTGGCAAATCAGGTTAGCTGAGGAAGCCAAACCCAAGACAGCATTTTCTACCCCTGGAGGGCATTATCAATTTGTGGTAATGCCCTTTGGACTGAAAAATGCACCTGCCACCTTCCAAAGGTTGGTGAATCAAGTCCTCACTGGGCTGGATGACTTCTGTGCAGCTTATCTTGACGATATTGCTGTCTTTAGCTCCACCTGGGAGGATCACCTGGTCCACCTGAGGAAAGTGTTAGAGGCCCTGCAAAAGGCAGGCCTCACTATCAAGGCCACAAAGTGCCAGATAGGGCAGTCACAGGTTGTATACCTGGGCCACCTTGTAGGTGGAGGCCAGGTTCAGCCACTGGAGAGTAAGATACAGGCCATCAAGGACTGGACTCCTCCAATCACCCAGACTCAGGTTCGAGCTTTCTTGGGCCTGACTGGGTACTATAGGAAGTTTGTCAGAAATTATGGGTCCATAGTGACCCCCCTTAATGACCTGACAAGCAAGAAGATGCCAAAGAAAGTTCAGTGGACAGCAAGCTGTCAGAAAGCATTCAATGACCTAAAGCAGGCCATGTGCACAGCACCTATCCTCAAGAGTCCAGATTACTCCAAGCCATTCATTGTCCAAACAGATGCTTCTGAGTTGGGTGTGGGAGCTGTTCTGTCTCAACTGAATTTTGATGGTAATGATCAGCCTATTGCTTTCATTAGTAGAAGGTTGACACCCAGAGAGAAAAATTGGTCAGCTATTGAGAGGGAGGCCTTTGCTGTGGTCTGGGCCCTGAAGAAGCTGAGGGCCTACTTGTTTGGCACTCACTTCACCATTCAGACAGACCATAAGCCCCTCTTGTGGCTAAATCAGATGAAGGGTGAAAACCCCAAACTGCTTAGGTGGTCCATTTCCCTACAGGGGATGGATTTTACAGTGGAGCATAGACCTGGGACTGATCACAGCAATGCTGATGGGCTCTCCAGGTATTTCCACTTAGAGCAAGAAGACTCACCTGGTCAAGGTTAGCTTATTGTCCCAAAGTTTGGGGGGGGTCATGTAGGAGAGTAGGGTCTGCAATCCTATGATCACCCAGATTTTTGCTTTTTGCTGCACTGGTTTACGACTTTCCCTGGCTGTGGGCCTGCTAATCAGACCCACAGCCTAGCTGTTCTCTCTATCCAAATTGTACTCAGGTACTGAATTGGCACTGGGCCCTCTCCAAGTCCCTGTACCCAGGGCTGAGGTGCACCCAGAAGTCTCCCAGGGGCTGAAGCATGTATTGTGCCACCCCTGGATTGACTAACTAAAACTGACACAACTGGCTGCACGACAGCTGGGGCAAGGTGGTGTACTCACCCTTTGCTTTAGATATAGTATACCTATATCTAACCCTAAAATGGACACACAGATCTCCTATCAGTCACTCCTATGGCAGGCCTTAACAATCCTGAAGGCAGAGTGCTTGGAATCGTGTGAGATGGTGCTCTAGCATGAGCTGAGCCTGTCTGCGGCTTTCGGGATCCATCCCTTAGCCGTTTCCATGATATCGCATACCATATACTCTTAAGTGCATTATAATCCTCGCGGTTATGTGCCAACTCTGGTATCGCTTTATCAAAACATGTCGAGTAAGGTGTCATACGAATTGGAATACTAACCCCTCGCCAATTCTGGCGACGGGGTTAGCATTCCACCCTTCTAGAGGGACACGACATGCCGGTAACCTATAACCCGGTTAAAAGTCAGACAGAGCCTTAGCATCCACAAAATGGATGCTGCCACCGAGACACAAGTCTGCCCTCCTGCTGCTGGGAGTCCTCCCAGAGCAGGAGATAAGGACAAAGGGTTTCCTGCCAGGGGCGGTGCCAGCACCGTCCCAGACAGGGTTTTGTGTATTGTAGGTAGGCAGGGCTTTAGAGGAAGGTGACTGCAAGTGGCACCCCGGTGCTCACTGTGCATAGGCCGGCTGGAACCAGTTCCAGGGGCACTCCAGCCCCTGGCCTGGGGAAAAGCCCGCCAAGGAAGTGGGTGTAACCACCCCCCTCCTAGTCCCACCCATAGGGCAGGACTTAGTCGCGTGCCAGCCCCTTTTTACAGGATAAAGGTAGAGACTGGCCCCCTTCCAAATCAGATCATCTTTGAATCCTGAAACTACTTTCTACGAAAGGAACTCAAGACTTCTTCCTAAGATTTCTCCCTTGTGGCTAAGGAGTAGTCACCCTGCATCCGCAGGCACCATCTAAAGAACACTGCGGTCTGCTGTAAGTCCTTCCTCCGGAATCCGACTGCCCAGCTCGACGAGAACCGGCTTCCCTGGCACCTCTGACCTCTACCCACCTCTACAGCCCAGCTGAGAACCGTGGGTGCGACGAGACCTCAAGGGACCGGCCATCTGCAAGACTGCACGACTTCTTTCCAGCAAGCCCGCCGAGTGAATTCCTGGTGAGTGCTTAGGGGTCCGAGAAGCCCCCACCCTGAGCAGCTCCAGCACCGAAGAGCAGCCCCCCAGCATCTCCACGATCTGCGTGGGGCCCTTCTGCTTCCCGCTGCTCACCGCGTTGTTTGGCTACTAGCCCGTTGGCTTGTGGCCTTCCTGACGACGCCCGACGACATTTCTGCTGCTGGTCTGGTTGCTCCAGACTGGCCCTTGCTCCCTTCCAGAAGAGGAGCACCCCGGACCCTCCTGGTCCACTCAAGACGCCATTTTGAGTCCACCGCGTGGGCTTGAATTAGCCAAGGCTTGTTGCCCAATCCTGGGTAACTTCGACGCCGACGACTTCATCCTTCGTGGGACAGCTCGCACCTCCATCCTGGTCGCCGACAACGCCTCCTGGTCCGAGAGACTGCAGAGCCCAGCAGCGCCCACTCACCTGACTGCGGTGACTTCGCCCGGTGCCATCCTGGTGCCCACTTAATCACTGGCTAGTGATTCAAGAACTTGGTCCCCTCTGCTTTCAGGTTTTCTTCTTCCTTGATCCAGGCTTGGATCCATCGAACTTTCCTTCACTGGTCGCCTGCCAGCAACTTCTTCCTTCCAGGCTCCTGGTCCGGCAACGAGATCCCCGACGTCTTTTCAGACCTATGCAGCTGCAGCCCCTGGGCTAGGTAACTTCGGCACTCCGGTGTCCCAGCATAGCCTCACTATCCAAGGGTCAGGATCCACTGTCGTTTTCTCCCTACCAGGTCGGGTTCGCCCGTGAACACTAACTTTGTGAATTCTAGCTTCCATAGACTTTGTCCCGCATCCCGCGTGAGAGTGCACACTCTGCCCCCGAGTCCCCTGGGCCTCCTAGTAGTAATCTAACGATTCCCTAGTCCAGTCCTAGCGATTCCAAAGCCTATTAGAACTGTTACTTACCTGCTAGTAATTCGCATTCCACTTTTAGCGTATATGGTTTTTCGTGCCCCTCGGGCATTTGTGTAACGTGCTAACTTAAAAGTATTTTCGTAAGAGTTCTGTTGTGTGCTTAGCTCCCTGTCTCATAAAGAGCCAGGGTAGTCTTGTTATAAATAAATACACTGTTTATTTTCATAACAACTTGTGTGGTGTCCTTTCACTGGGTGTTCAAGGGGTAATGTGATGGTAAAACAGCTGGCTTAACACGCCCTCTAGAGTCTTAGCCTTAGACTGCTCGTATCCATGCTACTAGGATAGCTGGTCTATAAGGTTGACTTACAACCAATCATCAATAAGGGTTGTTTGGACTGATATATAGTGATCACTAGAATAGTGAGCACTGCACATCAGGCCAACTTCTCACAATCAGTGATGTGGTCATTGATGTCAAATGAGATGTCATCAGTGATGTCATTTGAGATGTCATCAGTGATGTCATCAGTGATGTCACTGACCATGTCATGAATGATGTAATATGTGACATCATCAGCAGTGGATTGCGGGTGCGCGATATATAGTTAGTGCAACTAACTATATATGGAATTTCAATGGTTTTGTGTGAGTAAAATAAGGTTTTTTAAATGCTAATTCCTAACTATATATGGTCTATAACCTATGGTTTTTTCAGTGAATTTTGAAAGGTTTTGTAAATGCTAATTCCTAACTATATATGGTCTATAACCTATGGTTTTTTCAGTGAATTTCAATGGTTTTTTAATAGCAAATATCATAAGCTGTCGAATGTCAAGTACGTGGTAAGTAAAAACATTTTCGTGTTTATGCACACTGATCTGCTTTGAATGCTGCCCCCCCCCCTCATTTCTATTAGGAGTACTCTCTCTTTGCAGATAGTGAAAGGTAGTTAACGCAGGCCTTTGCCCCCGTTGTAATACGTCGTGCCTGCTTCTCTCTCCATTTGATTGATTGTTATCCAAGCATTTACTGTTTTAGAATTGGTTCTCTTTGGTTCATTCTCTATTTACAAACAAACACAGAGTCGCAATACTCTGTTTAGTCTTTGCAGATAACGAAAAATTGTGTAAAAAAACAAAAGGAATCGAGCAAAATCAGTAGGCCACTAATGTGATCTCTTTTTGACCTCGCTAAAATAGAAACATTAAGAACAACCCCTCATGACAAATACGAAACTAGTGAGATGAACTGAACTCCACACCATGATGGCTGCAATACAGCTCGGCTCCGCCACCCACCCCGCCCAAAATAACGATAAAGAGCGGCTGCCATGATTGCTCGCGGAATGGCCACGACGGAGCTACGAAATGGTGGTGCTCTCATGCTAACCCCAGCTTCAGTCTGAAACATCCAGAAACACTGTAGACTACCAATTCGATCAGTTCCGGTAGCGCCCCAATGTAACCCGGTAGAGAAGAATTAGCCCTCCCCTCTTTGACTGATGGTTCTTGTTGCCTGTCCCTTCTGTTGTCATTTAACAGAACTATTTAGCCTGCTGAAAGGGGTTGTGTTCCGACCGCTGGTTGGTGGAGACATTTTGACTATATTCTGGACCTGCGTTGTCGCGTAATGCGTCATATGACGCGCCGCGTTAGCGCATCCGGAAGTCATCCGGGGCGCGCAGCGCGTAACGTAAGCATAACAAGTCATGTGACTTGTTAATAAAACTTTTCATTGGTTCATTTTACTTTTCTTATTGTAATGATGAAAGGCTTGGTCATATGACCTAAAAATTACGCTTTTCATTACTTCCGAACATTATTTTTTCTTAAATATATGTTATAATGTTCCAGGCTAATGTACTTTCCCGGACATTTTTCAACTGTCCTGCAAGTAAAATATATTCTTTTTTCGAGAAAAAGAGCGTTTCTTCGTCCCATGACGGAGCCGTTGAGCAAAAGAGGGTCGACCTGCTGTCTTAGTCGCCGATACGCCTGAATATGAGATTCTTATCGATCACTTTATGTTGCAGGAGTAGAAAACACAACAGCCCTTGACCATTTATCTTTACTGCGTTCCTGCGTATTATACCTTTTACCCTTCAAGTAATTGGTCTGCTTTATTTCACTTGCCTTTTAATGATTCTAAAACAGTGACTATTATTAAAAACTTTACCAATGTATATACGACTACCATGTTTTCTTTTAAAAACCTTTATTGTGAAAATTTCATTATACAAATACGAGCCTATCACCACGTGGGCCGGCCACGGAGCAAACTGTAATCGCATATGATGAGTAGACATTTACACTGTAGAGGAACGTAACGGGCGGGCCATTAGGTTGCAAGAACTAAGGTGTCTAACAGTTGCGGAATCGGTGGACGTACATTTTATAATTAAAATACGACAGGGCCAGTTACAATAAAATTATCTAGATATACATTTGCGGGCAAGTACCATGGGTGACGTTAATTCGAACTTTCAATAGTACAGTAATCAATAACACATCAGAACTTAATATCAATAGGGATGTCGAAATACTCAATCAATTCTCGTCCCCGCCCGCCATGTGCTTCAAAACTGCATACGTATCTCGTGATTTCAAGGTTCTGCAACCTGTACACAACAAGGAGTTACGAGTCCCATTTATTCCGGCGCCATTTTGGGCGAGGACGGGCAGGTCCAGGATATAGTCAAAATGTCTCTACCAACCATCGACTATGATGATGTTCATATGCTGTATTTATAGAGTAACACTCATCTGTCCACATGAAATTAATTTGCCACAATCTAAACATGTCATTTTAATCTTTCCAAAGTTCTTCTAAATATTTGGGACCGTTTCCCTTGCCTCTGATGCTGTCAGTGCCACTTCTTTGATGAATGTACTGGCAGGTCGGGGGTTCTCCTCCAAATCTCTCTTTTATGCAGCACTATAATTAATTGGTGCCACCTCTCCATATGACGACGCATGGTATAGTTACCATAACTTTTAATTTTTTTTCGGTTCCTCTGGAGAGCACATCGTGGCAGATGAAGCGTATAACGTACCGGGCATTTACCTTTTTTTGCATGTAGAGGAAAGGAAAAAAAAATCGAGCGTCCGAGTTCTAAGGTGTCCCAGGGCCATTTTAGTGGACCAGGCCCAAATCCAAAGAACAGGCCGCCATTTTGAGAGTCCTGTTGCAGCCGCCTGTCGCTGTAGCATCAAGAGCGGCCAAAACTCAGCTGAATGGCAACTGAAACGGTAAAGGGGCGCCCCACTACAGCAGACGAGCCTCCACCTAGGAAGGCCTGTTCACGCCGCCTCCCCCCCCACTTCGGGCACCCCACGCCGTTATTCGGAGCAGTATTGTAGGATGGCCACACCAGTGCAGCAACTTGCTAGACACCACCTCGGTGGTAACCGAATCTCAGCGCCTTGTGGTGTCTTCTATTCAGAAAACATTGTTGTGCTGCCTTCGACCTATTCGCCGCAAGTGCGCACGCAACTCAGCTGCATAGGTTGCTAGACACCACCTCGGTGCTAACCGAATCTCAGCGCCTTGTGGTGTCTTCTATTCCAAAAATATTGTTGCGCTGCCTTTGGCCCCATTCGCACATCGGTCCGCTACTGCCGCCATCTCACAGGCCAACGGGGCGCCCCACGCCGACTTTCAGCATTGTAGGATGGCCACACCAGTGCACCTTACTAGACACCACCTCGGTGCCATCCGGATCTTGGCATCTCAGCGCCTTGTGGTGTCTTCTATTCAGAAAATATTGTTGCGCTGCCTTTGGCCCCATTCGCACATCGGTCCGCTACTGACACCATCTCACAGGCTAATGGGGAGCCCCACGCCGAGTTTCAGCATTGTAGGATGGCCACACCAGTACAGCAACTTGCTAGACATCACCTCGGTGCCATCCGGATCTTGGCATCTCAGCGCCTTGTGGTGTCTTCTAGTCAGAAAATATTGTTGCGCTGCCTTTGGCCCCATTCGCACATCGGTCCGCTACTGACACCATCTCACAGGCCAACAGGGCGCCCCACGCCGACTTTTACCATTGTAGGATGGCCACACCAGTGCCACAACTTGCTAGACACCACCTCGGTGCCATCCGGATCTTGGCATCTCAGCGCCTTGTGGTGTCTTCTATTCCGAAAATATTGTTGCGCTGCCTTTGGCCCCATTCGCACATCGGTCCGCTACTGACGCCATCTCACAGGCCAACGGGGCGCCCCACGCCGACTTTCAACATTGTAGGATGGCCACACCAGTGCGGCAACTTACTAGACACCACCTCGGTGCCATCCGGATCTTGGCGCGTTGTGCTGCCTTCGGCCTATTCGCACATCGGTCCGCTACTGACGCGAACTCACAGGCCAACGGGGCGCCCCACGCCGACTTTCAGCATTGTAGGATGGCCACACCAGTGCTGCAACTTGCTGGACACCACCTCGGTGCCATCCGGATCTTGGCGCGTTGTGTTGCCTTCGGCCTATTCGCACATCGGTCCGCTACTGACGCCGCCTCACGTGCCAACGTATTTTCTCCGCATTTTATACCCTATGCCGCATAACAGGTCATGTGACTTGTTTATAAAACTTTTCATTGGTTCATTTTACTTTTGGTTTCCTAATGATGGAAGGCTTGATCATATGACCTAAAAATAACACTTTTCATTGGATGAAAACTTTTTTTTTTCCCAAACGATGAAAGCCCCACCTTGTTTCTGGATGTTTCACACTGAAGCTGGCGTCACCATGAAAGCACCACCATCTCGTGGCTCCGTCGTGGTCATTCCGCGAGCAATCATGGCAGCCGCTCCCCACCAGAAGCCTGCAGGAGTCGGGGGCCCCCAAAACTTTTGTTGAATCCTCAAGGCGGAGGGGACGCTTTCGAGAATGGGGTCCAAGACCTAGCAGACAAGCGTCCGATTTCCAAGGTGTCCCAGGGCCATTTCAGTGGACCAGGCCCAAAAAGAAAAGAGCCTGCCGCCATTTTGAGAGTCCTGTGGCAGCCGCCTATCGCTGCACCGCAAGAGTGGGCGCAACTCAGCTGAATTGCGGCTTTTGACACAGTGGACCAAAAGCGGACGGAATGGCAACTGAAACGGTAAAGGGGCGCCCCACTACAACAGACGAGACTCCACCTGGAGAGGCCCGTTCACGCCGCCTCCCCCCCCCCCCGGGGCGCCCCACGCCGTTATTCGGAGCAGCATTGTAGGATACCAAAACCAGTGCGGCAACTTACTGGACATCACCTTGGTGCCATCGTTCTGCTGCCTTGAAACTAATCGCACAACAGTTTGCTACTGATGACCCACCCCCCGCAACGCCCCACGCCGGATGCCGAAATCAGTGCGGCACCCAGGCAACATCACCTGGGTGCCGTCCAGAAATCTGGACGTTGTGCTGCGTTGGGACTATTCACACAGCCGACCGCTACTTCGTTGTTTTTCCCTAAAAATGTTTATATGTTTTTACTGTTTTTGTTTTGTTGTATATATTTATAAGTTATTAAAGTTTTATAATCTTACTACTTTGTTGGAGTGCTATATATTTTTAATGTGACACATAATTGTAAAAACTTTGATGTACAAAGAGTCATCCCTGGAATCTTCCGCTTCAGGCTCGGTCCCCTCCCCAATCACAATACAGGATGGTTTTCAGATAGTAGGAACGCGTGTGCTGTGACGGATCTCATCGAGTGTGGGCCTTGATC
Organism: Lissotriton helveticus; assembly: GCF_964261635.1. Classification (NCBI taxonomy): domain Eukaryota; kingdom Metazoa; phylum Chordata; class Amphibia; order Caudata; family Salamandridae; genus Lissotriton; species Lissotriton helveticus. Next base: position 2,670,937 of record NC_136061.1, on the reverse strand, counting down.
TACTATAACTCCTTTGAAGAGGGGTGATTCTTTACAGCTGGGCCATAAACTACGTCTGCAGGGCTAGCTGATAGCCTAGGACCGGCCTGGACAATCGGACACAGAGGAAAAGGAGTGTCAGAGGGTGCGGTAGTGAATAGGGCGAAAGGGAGGTGTCGGGCGGGCACAGGGTGTGATTCTCAGGGAAGAGCAGCGCAGATGGGGGGAGGTTTATTACCCATGCATAAGACAGAGAACGAGGGTGACCAGTGCCTGGGGGAGATGCTTGCGAGGGTGGGGAGCCATGCTAAGGATCGACAGCGTGCAGAGAGTGGGTCTGGTCAAGGCATCTAAAATGACTGCCGTGCACGACAAAAGTGTGGCATTTGAAAAAAGGCAAGATGGCGCAGACAATGTTTTTCAACACTTCCTGATTTCCTTCGAATCGAACGTTAACAGACGTTGGGGCATATTACCAAAGTTAAGCGATATTTATCCCTAACGATGCTTAGCAACGAATTTTTTACCGCTAAGCATCGTCAGAAATTATCGCAGATAAACCTTGCTATTATCAAGGTTTATCGCAAATGCCATAAAAAACGACCGCAATGCATTAATATCGCTGAAAACACAGCGATATTCATGCATTACCGAGCTAATGCTCTTAGCCATGTTATCCACCTCCCATTGGATAACATGGCTAAGAACTGCTCAGGGCAGGTGGTAGCTTTTGGAGATATTCGCGCTTAGCGCGAATATCTCCAAAAGTTGGTAATAGGAGATAGCGATGTTAGCGACTGTTTCCAGTCGCTAACATCTTGGCATGCCCACTTTGCATGTCATTAGTGATAAATATCACTGACATGCAAAGTGGGGCCCAAGATGGTCGCTATCTCCTACTAGCGGTCGCTAACTGGTGTTAGCAACAGCTAGGTAATACAGAGATCATTTTATCTCCGCGAAGCGGAGCGCTGTTACAGATATATATCTTTTTTTGAACGTTAATTTCTCAAAATCCACTGAAGCACATATATTGAGACCTAGCAAAGGCACATCGAGCTACCAGTCCCTACAATTTTGCCAAGTTTCGTGCAAATCCATTCAGCCGTTCGATTATTAATATTATTTTTTTTTTTGCCCCGCGGGGCCCTTTTAAAACCTCCACATCAAACCTAGGGGGTCAGGGAGGATCTACTATGCCCCCTTATGGTCATTTGCCCCTTCGCTTTGGCCTCCTCTTGTCTCTCGATCCTACCGAGAGACAAGATGGCGGCCGCTACGGACTGTTTGGAATGTTTACAGACGCCGGAGAACCAATCAGCTTCGCAAAGCTCCGTTACGCGAAAAGTACGCAAAGCGGAGCGCTGTTACAGATATATATCTTTTTTTTAACGTTAATTTCTCAAAATCCACTGGAGCACATATATTGAGACCTAGCAAAGGCACATCGGGCTACCAGTCCCTACAATTTTGCCAAGTTTCGTACAAATCCATTCAGCCGTTCGATTATTATTATTTTATTTTTTTTGCCCCGCGGGGCCCTTTTAAAACCTCCACATCAAACCTAGAGGGTCAGGGAGGATCTACTATGCCCCCTTATGGTCATTTGCCCCTTCGCTTTGGCCTCCTCTTGTCTCTCGATCCTACCGAGAGACAAGATGGCGGCCGCTACGGACTGTTTGGAATGTTTACAGACGCCGGAGAACCAATCAGCTTCGCTTCACAAAGCTCCGTAACGCGTAAAGTCCGCGAACCGGAGCGCTGCCTGGTCCGCTGTTACAGATATATATCTTTTTTTGAACGTTAATTTCTCAAAATCCACTGGAGCACATATATTGAGACCTAGCAAAGGCACATCGGGCTACCAGTCCCTACAATTTTGCCAAGTTTCGTGCAAATCCATTCAGCCGTTCGGGCTAAAAGTGAGGCCAACCGCCCTATGGAAAACTCAATGTTAAAAACACGTTTTGGGACCCCCCTTTTTTCTCGGCCCCCCCTTGACGAACCCCCCCCCAAATTTTCAGGGGCTGCTCAGAAACAAAATGTTCCATTTTCCTGAAAAGCCAGTTCCGTCCACAAACGCCAAAGTTATTAGACATAGAATTTTCAAAAATCCCATAGAGAAAAAATCCTAACTATATATACCTACTGGCGACCGCCAGTAGGTAATATATGTATATATATATATATATTCACTGAAAAAACCATAGGTTATAGACCATATATAGTTAGGAATTAGCATTTAAAAAACCTTATTTTACTCACACAAAACCATTGAAATTCCATATATAGTTAGTTGCACTAACTATATATTGCGCACCCGCAATCCACTGCTGATCATGTCACATATTACATCATTCATGACATGGTCAGTGACATCACTGATGACATCACTGATGACATCTCAAATGACATCACTGATGACATCACTGATGACATCATCCAGTGACTGTGTGTTTCTGTAAAGTTTAAATATGTTTTAGATATTGAAGAATGAGTAGATGTATAACTGTCTGGACGAAGGATTTAGTAGGTGCATGACTGAATGTATGAGTGAGTGATTAAATGTGTCTCACTGAGTGCATGGGTTAGTGACTAAACTGTCTTAATTTGTGCATCATTATGTCTGTTGTTCTGTAAACTACTGCATGTGTTGATCAGTAGCTATATGATTAACTATATGGGTTATTGATTGATTGTCCAAGTATTTGTATGGGAGACTGAGTGTGTGTGTGGCTGGCTGGGAGGTGTGTGACTCTGTGCAGATCAATGTGTACTTGTATCAATGATTGTATAAGAAGGTAAGTATGTGTTACTATATGTTTGAAAATGTAAGGTGCTCTATGTTTAACTGTATGGACAAGAAAATGGAAGTGTGATTGATTCTTTACAGGACTGACTAGGTGTGTGAGTAACTCCATGGATGAGTGGCAGAGTGTGAGTGTCTGTATAGGTGTATGAGTGCATATGATAGTGTTGTAAAGATGATTGATTGTATGTATGAATGATTGTATGGGTGAATGAGTGAATGTGTGTGTAGACGTAGGAATCAGTGAGTACGTATGTAGTAACTAGTATTGGTGTGTCAATGGTTTCAAAAATTATACTCTGTATTTAACACTGGGTGAAACAGAGGTTATATTAAAATGTGAGGAGATGCATTGTATTGTCACATGAATGATATCATCAGTGATGTGGTCATTGATGTCAAATGAGATGTCATCAGTGATGTCATCAGTGATGTCATTTGAGATGTCATCAGTGATGTCACTGACCATGTCATGAATGTTATTACTATTTTTGTTTTCTTGTATATATTTATAAATTATTAAAGTTTTATAATCTTACTACTTTGTCGGAGTGCTATATATTTTTAATGTGACACATAATTGTAAAAACTTTGATGTACAAAGAGTCATCCCTGGAATCTTCCGCTTCACGCTCGGTCCCCTCCCCAATCACAATACAGGATGGTTTTCAGATAATAGCAACGCTTCTGCTGTGACGGATCTCATCGAGTGTGGGCCTTGATCTACTATAACTCCTTTGAAGAGGGGTGATTCTTTACAGCTGTGGCCATAAACTACATCTGCAGGGCTAGCTGATAGCCTAGGACCGGCCTGGACAATCGGACACAGAGGAAAAGGAGTGTCAGAGGGTGCGGTAGTGAATAGGGCGAAAGGGAGGTGTCGGGCGGGCACAGGGTGTGATTCTCAGGGAAGAGCAGCGCAGATGGGGGGAGGTTTATTACCCATGCATAAGACAGAGAGCGGGGGTGACCACTGCCTGGGTGAGATGCTTGCGAGGGTGGGGAGCCATGCTAAGGATCGACAGCGTGCACAGAGTGGGTCTGGTCAAGGCATCTAAAATGGCTGCCGTGCACGACAAAAGTGTGGCATTTGAAAAAAGACAAGATGGCGCACACAATGTTTTTCAACAATTCCTGATTTCCTTCGAATCGAACGTTAACAGACGTTGGGGCATATTACCAAAGTTAAGCGATATTTATCCCTAACGATGCATTGCAAAGATTTTTTTACCGTCAGAAATTATCGCAGATAAACCTTGCTATTATCAAGGTTTATCGCAAATACGATAAAAAACGACCGCAATGCATTAATATCGCTGAAAACTCAGCGATATTCATGCATTACCGAGCTAATGCTCTTAGCCATTGGATAACATGGCTAAGAACTGCTCAGGGCAGCTGTTACTTTTTGGAGATATTCGCGCTTATCTCGAATATTTCCAAAAGTTGATAATAGGAGATAGCGATGTTAGCGACTGTTTCCAGTCGCTAACATCTTGGCATGCCCACTTTGCATGTCATTAGTGATAAATATCACTCACATGCAAAGTGGGACCCAAGATGGTCGCTATCTCCTACTAGCCGTCGCTAACTGGTGTTAGCAACAGCTAGGTAATACAGATATAATTTTATCTCCGCGAAGCGGAGCGCTGTTACAGATATATATCTTGTTTTTGAACGTTAATTTCTCAAAATGCACTGAAGCACATATATTGAGACATAGCAAAGGCACATCGGGCTACCAGTCCCTAATATTTTACCAAGTTTCGTGCAAATCCATTCAGCCCTTCGATTATTATTATTATTTTTTTTTTTTGCCCCGCGGGGCCCTTTTAAAACCTCCACATCAAACCTAGGGGGTCAGCGAGGATCTACTATGCCCCCTTATGGTCATTTGCCCCTTCGCTTTGGCCTCCTCTTGTCTCTCGATCCTACCGAGAGACAAGATGGCGGCCGCTACGTACTGTTTGGAATGTTTACAGACACCGGAGAGCCAATCAGCTTCGCTTCGCAAAGCTCCGTAACGCGAAAAGTACGCGAAGCGGTGCGCTGTTACAGATATATATCTTTTTTTGAACGTTAATTTCTCAAAATCCACTGAAGCACATATATTGAGACCTAGCAAAGGCACATCGGGCTACCAGTCCCTACAATTTTGCCAAGTTTCGTGCAAATCCATTCAGCCGTTCGATTATTATTATTATTTTTTTTTTTTGCCCCGCGGGGCCCTTTTAAAACCTCCACATCAAACCTAGGGGGTCAGCGAGGATCTACTATGCCCCCTTATAGTTATTTCCCCCTTTGTTTTGACCTCCTCTTGTCTCTCGATCCTACCGAGAGACAAGATGGCGGCCGCTACGGACTGTTTGGAATGTTGACAGACGCCGGAGAACCAATCAGCTTCGCTTCACAAAGCTCCGTTGCGCGAAAAGTACGCGTCCTGGGCCGCTGCCCAGTCCGCTGTTACAGATATATATCTTTTTTTAAACGTTAATTTCTCAAAATCCACTGGAGCACATATATTGAGACCTACAAAAGGCACATCGGGCTACCAGTCCCTACAATTTTGCCAAGTTTCGTGCAAATCCATTCAGCCGTTCGGGCTAAAAGTGAGGCCAACCGCCCTATGGAAATTAACATGGGAAAAACGCGTTTTGGGACCCCCCTTTTTTCTCGGCCCCCACCGGACGAACCCCCCCCCCAAATTTTCAAGGGCTGCTCAGAAACAAAATGTGCCATTTTCCTGAAAATTTCAGCCAATTCCGTCCACAAACGCCAAAGTTATTAGACATAGAATTTTCAAAAAACCCATAGAGAAAAAATCCTAACTATATATACCTACTGGCGACCGCCAGTAGGTAATATATATATATATATATATATATATATATACTCTCTCTCACTCGCTCTCTCTCTCTCTCTCTCTATTTATATATATATATATATATTCCTGTGCTGCGACCGCGAGTGGGAGCTGACCTCTTAGACCATCTCTTTGTGGATTGCTGCTTTCTGGTCGCTGACCCCACTTTTCGCGGCCCGCCGCTCGTGTGTTAAGTAATCGGAGGGAAGTGATTCGAGACTTTGCTTGGACCCCGCGGGACTGCGAGGACCAGCGGGCAGTGCGGATTTCAACCTGCCACAGCTGGTCCTCTTCCCGCCCTCACCTCCTCGCTCTATTTAGATTAACAAGGGCCCGTGCTCGCGGGACGCGCGCGGGTCGCAGCCCGGGGCGAAGCCCGGGCAAAGGGTGGGCCCTCTGAGGCCCTCAGAGGCCGGAGGAGTCCGGACCGGGCCCCCTCCTTCCAAGCTGTGAATTGTCATACGGAGGTATGACTGACTATTAAGGCTCCTTCATTGTATTCGTATAGTTGGTCTCACTCTGTTGTGAATTAATGACATTTGGTATTTACTATTTTACGATCCCATTACCATTATTTGTGCTTGTGCATTGATTGTTTTAAGTGGCCACAATGACCTCCCCGGTCCATATTGACCCCTTTTTGGTGGGCGGAAGTGACAAACAGGGAACATTGGACGATTATTTCATAAAGCCTCCCGTGGGAACGCAGAGAACCATCACCCTAGCTGAACGACGGGCAGAAAGACGTCGATCAGTGGAATTAATAAAGAATAAGCGGTCTTCCTTCGGCTCATTACAGCAGGCACTGTCCCCACTTCCTTCTACCGACTGTGAAAGTGAGGGAAACGATGTTCTAATTAGTAATAGTAATAGCATCCCATTACTCCTCCAAAACACTACTCCACCCTTGGTTACTAACAATGACCTGCTTATAGATCTCTCTTTTCCCCCCGGAATCTTGACCCAATCGGACGGGAGCTTGTCAGTTTCACCACTACATGCGGTTGATCATGTTAATAGTTGTACAAATGCCTTGATAAACCTACGTCCGCAAGGTGCACCCCCCAACAAAAAGGAGGAAAGGGGGTAAAAGACCCCAACTTAATAAATTAAATTACACCGACTGCGCTAAACCCATGAGTCTTATATCCCCTACACCTGTGCCGCTTGTTTCATCTACTGAACCATCCCTTTCAATACCTGAACAATTAGGTGTTAACTTAATGGGTAACATTGAAAAATTAATTAGGCCACTCATACTACCCTTGGTAGAGAGATTACAAAAAATAGACCAACAACTGGGGAACCTGGAACAGGTAATAATCGACATCAAAGGAGGAATGAGGGGTTCCGCAGTACCTCCTGTAGTACCCATAACGAAGGAGGTGCCTTCTAATGTTGTTGATTTATCTGCCATTAATCCTGTACAGCTACCCACCCCGGAAGCTCCTAAACTAATGTCCACCATAGCTTCACAAACAAAAGAAAAAAACAGTGCTAGAATAGGTGAGGAAAAAGGAAGGACAAATTCGCCAGTAAACCCTGATAAAATTACCGGCCCCGAGGCCGTAGTGAGGTCGACCGCCCTTAAGAGGCTAAACAAAGAGCTGCCTCCGGAAGCAGTTCCGTTAGTGGTGGTATTCACTGGCGTCCCGCCCTTGGAGGAAGGAATAGATGGTAAAAAGAATATCAATGAAAACCATAACCAGCTAAAGAATAAGGTCATATTTAGGCTAAAGAAAAATCGACCACTTCCTCCATACGTAAATGGCGAAATTTTACACGTGAGGCACCTTCCCTGGATAGGTCCTCCTATAAAAAACATTACGGGCGACATTGTTGTAACAAACTTTAGAGATACCAGGGCAGTTAGTTACATTCTAGACTGGTTTCCTCCAAATGGTAGCAATGAAATTATAGCCCGAGACCTCACGCATTTCTATCCTAGGAATATGGTATTCCCGATTAATCCTAAATCATCGACCAAATACCAGGTAGATGATGTTAGGTCTTTATTCACTGAAGAAACTCCCTACAACAGACCATATTCTGATAAACGTGTTGATCATTCCAGATTTTTATCTCATCAGCAGGGTGCCCCCTTTAGGCTTTTCATCCACATCAGGCTAATTATCCTCGACCTATCTTTCAATATTATAATGACCCTGCTAGGACCCCATGGGATCACTATCCTTTATCATGGAATGGCTCACATACATGGGAAGGGAATTATAATAATTATACCCCGATAACAAGACCATACACGATCCCTATTCAGAATCGCTTTGACATTCTGTCAGGCCTAGACGACATCGAGTGACCAACCATCAACCCAATCCTTTTAAACAACTCTAACCCCCCTCCCCTGGACAGGCCGACAATGATTGTAAAGGACACTCTAATGGATGATCACCGTGGTGCTTTTACTGATAAAACCGACTCCCTACACACGGCCCTGGTTAATTGTGCCACGAATTTTGGGCACCGCAGTCAATTACATGTTCCTCCCCCGTTACCTCAAGGGCAGATGGCGGAGACGGTCTCTTCTTTTGAAGATCTTTGTGGTAACACACCATGTATTCCAGACCCCCCAAATAAGACCAACGACGTTGGTTTCCCGAACGAACGGTCCAACGTCCTATCACAAAATGTCTTTTCGCTGCCACAGGGGCAAATGGTGGAAATCGAAGCACGAAATATACAGCGGCAACTCTCCCCTATGGCTCTCCAGTCGGGTAGTCTGATTCTTTCTATCCTATTTTGGAATGTCGCAGGACTGCGGACAAAATTTGAGCAACCTAACTGGTTAGAAATAGTTAGAAACCACACTGTAGTATGTTGCCAGGAAACATGCTCGGAAGCCGAGATACAACTACAGGGTTATAGATTTATTTCTCTAGCGCCTGTCCCTCTTCTTCCGGTAGACCTAAGGGAGGTTTATCAGTTTATATATCTAATACCCTCCCATGTAAGAAGATCACTGAAATAGCAACTGAAGAGAATTATCAGATAATTAAACTTTCAGTGGACCAAGGGCATACATATTTTCTGGTACATTTTTATAATAATATGTTGCCCTTGGATTTTGTGAAAGTTGTTAACAAGATAACCATCACTCTAGAGGAACATCGGAAATGTTATCTTTCTCTTCCGTTCAAGTTAATTTGGGGTGGTGATTACAATATTCCTTTATGTACTGAATATTCTAACTCTACTTGCGGTATCGTGGACGAGGAGGGGAGTCCTTTAACCCACTTCGCTCACTCAAATGGCGGGAATATTTTTAATGAAAAGCTTTTTATGTTAGGACTGGGGTTTGCAAACGAGTTAGTTGTACCCCCCAATTGATTTTTCACCTACCTTTCACGGTAGGGGCTGTAGCACCACAATTGATTTCATTTTGACTTCCAATCACATGAGGGATGATTTGCAGACATTTTGTACTGGAGATGACGCTAGCAGCGATCATTTCCCAAACAGTGTGACTATCACAGTTCCGCTTGGATCTGCTCCTGTTGATGAATTGGGCCTGTTGAACCAAAGAGCCCTGACTTTGGATAACACTAACGGGTACTCGATTAAATGGGCTAAAGTTGACCCAGACGTTATCACACAAAACGTCATTGTTAAATCAATCTCAATGTTAGAAATATGTTTAAACCCTCTTTCTACTGAAGAGGAAATATTGAATAATTTTATTGATATAACCAAAGTGATTAGCAAAGAGCTCCTTCGCAAACAAAAGCAGAATGGCCTACAGGAAAAAGGATGGTTTAATTCCGAAAGCCGTAAAGCCCTATCCGCTTTAAAATCAGCCCTACATAAAACCGAGAGGGATCAACTAGAAATTAGGAGGTTGAGAAAACTCTATAATAAAGCGAAAAAAGACTGTAAAAAAGATAGGAAAAAAGATCTGTGGGAGAAGCTCCATGAGAGTTGTAAAAAGAAAGACAGCTTAATGTTCTGGAAAGTGGTTAACTCACCATTCTTGAACACGGCAAAGACCGGCCCTACTGTGGAAGTAGCGATTACCGCAAAGGGTTGAGTTTCCCACTTTTCACAGATTTTTTTAGCTGAGGAAGCACATTATAGTGAAAACCCATATTCATCCCCTTATCCCCTCGAACTAACTTTTAGCCAGGAGGAGTAATCAACGCTCTGTCCTCTTCAAAGCCTGGTAAAGCTCCTGGGCCGGACGGCGTTCCGCTGGACATCTATACGCATACCCAGGAGCTTTGGTCGCCAGTACTAACCAGAGTAATTGAAGCGGCACTAAGAGGTGGTCTCATAAAATCTTGGTCTACATTTATCCTGCTCCCCATTTTTAAGAAGGGTGACCGAAACAACCCAGCATGCTACAGGCCCATTTCCCTCCTGGATTCCCTTGGTAAAGTTGCAGGTCGCTTGATCCTGGAGAGATTGCGGGTCTGGTCTGAAGATAACAACATCATGACAGACCTGCAATACGGTTTCCGGGAGGGACTGGGTACCGTGGAGCAGGCTTTGAATCTCTCCCTTTCTAATTGGGAAATATGTCCAGGCGAAGAAAGGCAATCTTCACCTGGTCTATGTGGATTTGAACGCAGCCTTTGATTGTGTTTCACACTCTAGGCTGTGGTCAATCCTAGCGGAAATGGGAGTGGACCCACAAATAGTATCCTTTTTGCGTGAGCTGTATTCAGGAGCATCGGCAAGGGTGAGATTTGGGGTGAATGGGGAGCTCACCGATTCCTTTGCAGTAACTAAGGGAGTCAGACAAAGGTGTGTCCTGGCAACTTTTCTATTCAACCTGTACACAAACGGCCTTGAGAAGGCCATGTTTCCGGGACCAGCGTTGGCAGTGTCAGAACAAGCAACTGACGGAGAGAGCGAATGTGCCTCCCTGACCCACCTGGATCCTGAAGCGCCACAATATAGCCACAAACGAAGGTACAAACTGACCTTATTAGGAGCAGCATAACGACATGTTCTTTTAAACTTGAATTTTTTTTAATTCTCACAAGTAGAGACGTGAGAGGTCTCTATACACTCTGCACCGTGGTCCTGATGAAAGCCCCTACGACCTTCTGGCGACTCAAGGGCTGAAACAAACATGTCGACTTTTTCCACAACTTTAGCGTGAAAGAGTCATAATCACTCTAGTTAACCCTCAAAAAAAATGTTTTTACATTTGCCTCCAAAAATCACAACTAATAAAAATCTTTTCTGAATGAGCGAGACATTTTACAATTTTCACTTAATCACATCACAGTCACTATCACTGATCACTACTGTTTTTAACTGAGGGTATCGCCTCCCGGTTGGAGGTTGCATAAACTACTAAACCCCATGATCATGCAGACACGTGTGAGGGACAGCGGAGAACCAAGATATACCGCTTAACACCGTCAACTTACCAACACGTGTATGAGGGTTTTTTGGGACTAGTTAAAACCGTTCCGGCATACCCGAAGTTATGCAGGACAAGTGATCCTCCCCTTTTGATCAGAATACATTATTAGAGGAAATTGGAGGATCACGAATTCCTCCCTTCCCTCCACATTGATCATTCATTTATTCATGTTAGAAGGGAGTCAGGACCTCCCAACAATCGCCCGTCGTCCGATTCCCGCGTTACTTTACGCGGATGACGCGGTAATTATGGCTCGAACCCCAGTACAACTCCAGAACCAGCTAAACTCATACTGTAAATGTATGGCTTCATTAGACCTAAGGGTCAATATTAAGAAAACACTAGTCATGCATCTAGGCAAAAAGAGAAATAAGAAAAAAACGATATGTATTGAAAAAGCTAAGTTAGACTGCACTAGGACATAACCTTATTTAGGTATATTATTTGATAATACCTCCTCTTGGAAATCGGCCATTGATAGTAGATATCTTCTATTTTTAAGAGCTTCCTCTGCGCTGATTGCTTTTTCTCGTAAAATAGGGAAACCACCCCCAAAAGAACTCTTGCAAATATACTACGCCAAGTGCCATAGCGTAGCCGTATATGGTGCTGGGGTGTGGGGCCATGTATCTGTGGTCCCCTTGCAGAAGGCAGAGAATAATTTCATACGCTACCTTTTGGCTGTTCCACAGTGCTCTCCAACTTTTGCCTGCTATATTGAATTAGGCATGGATTATATTGCTGACTACATAAAAATCCAGCCAATATTATTGTGGCATCGCATCTGGACGACGGAGCAGTGTAGCTTGACCCGTGCACTAATTGCAGATTGCTTGGTCTTAGACAACTGGCTGGATGTTCCATGGCTGTCCTATGTACATAATTTCCTTAATGATCTGGGCCTTTCCAAATATTTCAAAGAACCTGTAATTTTAACTACTGTTACTAGGAAGGCCCTAAGATCGCTCTGTTTATCTCACTTGGGGGAACTTCGTATGGCACAAGAAATCCAAAAAGCTACCAATCGCCATATTTTAACTATCCAATGCACTCAGGGCATCCAGCCGTATCTTACTTTCTGTTTGTCCACCTTTGAAAAATATTTGCTAACTCGGTTAAGGCTCAATTTGTTTTTCCGCTTGGTAACATTCCCGGGAAGACAGGATGGGTCAAACTCTATCATCCAGTGTCCTTGCGATGGTACTTCTGAACAGTCCAATATTCACGTATTACTGTTCTGTAAATATTATGAAGTACCACGCAAACGCTGGATTATTCCAATTCTGTTATCCCTGGGGCTGAGAAGATGCCGCCCAGCTTTTATGGCCCTACAATTTTTAGACCAAGTATCAAATGCCAAATGCATCGCCATGTTTCTTAAGACCTGTTTGAAAATCCGAGCCACTTATGGTGACTTACAGAGACGTAGAAATGTACCATTCTAGATTGTTATGCCTGATTTTAGATAATTAGCAGACAGAATCCAAACTTTTTATATGATCCATTGTATGGTTGAAAGGCTTTCACATGTGTATACACACATATGTTGTTTAATACTATTTTTATTGTGTATCTATTTATGATGTATATGTAACTGTATATAATGATTGTTGCTTTTATGATTTTATTTTGTTCTAAAATCGAATAAAGCTTTTCTACTACTACTACTATATATACATATTGAATATGCTACTTACCAGTATGCATCTGTTCTTGGCATGTAGGGCTGCTAACATTCATATCTATAGCATAGATCGCCGCCTAGTGTTGGGTCCGGATGATTGCACATTGTTGTCCTGGAAGAGTCTTCGAAGTATCACGAGATAGGTGGCTCCTCCCCTGGACTACAGTGCGCATGGGCATCGACTCCATCCCCAGATTGTTTTTAGCCATTGTGGCAAAGATGGAGTTTAACAGTGTAAGTGATGGCCATGCTAGAGATTAAATGCAAGAAAAGTCTGCAGCCGCTACGGGCACCGGGGAGGAGGGCGGGCGATATGAATGTTAGCAGCCCTACATTCCAAGAACAGATGCATACTGGTAAGTAGCATATTCAGTTCGAGGCATGTGGGCTGCTAAATTCATATCTATAGCATAGAATACATAGCAATCCCTCCATTAACGGCGGCCGCCCGTGCCAGCTGCAGAAGTCTGAAAAAGTGTTTTAAGAACAGCCTGCCCTACAGCTGCCTGCTGTTTGGAGTGCACAGCTACACAGTAATGTTTGGTAATGTGGTGTAGACCATGTGGCTGCCCTACAAATGTCTTCCAAAGGAATGTTACCTAGGAATGCCATGGAGGCCCCCAACTTGCGTGTGGAGTGTGCCCTGGGGGGGACCGTTAAAGTGCGCTTAGCCTTCTGATAGCAAATCTGAATACACTTAACGATCCACCTGGCTATTCCTGCTTTGGAAATGGGGTCGCCTTTATGCTGGGCTGCGAAGGCAACAAAGAGTTGCTGTGTCTTCCTAAAAGGTTGTGTTCTGTCAATATAGTACATTAGCGCTCTTTTGACATCAAGCGTATGGAGCATTCTTTCTGCTACCGTTTCTGGGTTTGGAAAGAATGCGGGCAGTTCGATGGTTTGATTGACATGAAACTGCGACACCACCTTAGGAAGAAACTTGGGGTTAGTGCACAGCACCACCCTGTTTGAATGAATTTGTATAAATGGCTCTTGAATTGTGAGCGCCTGTAGCTCACTAACACGTCTTAGAGACGTGATGGCAATGAGAAAAGCCACTTTCCATGTTAGGAACTGAATCTCACATGAATGCAGAAGTTCAAACGGGGGACCCATCAATCTGGTGAGTACCACATTGAGGTTCCACACAGGAGCTGGCGGGGTCCTGGGAGGGATGACCCGCTTCAGCCCTTCCAGGAATGCTTTACTGGCAGGCACCCTGAAGACAGAGAGATGCTGCCTGTTTTGGAGATAAGCCGCTATGGCGGGTAAGTGTTTCCGAATGGAAGCGTATGCTAGATTGCATTTGTAAAGATGCAACAAATAGCAGATGATATTAGGAATGGATGCATCTAGCGGGTTGATAGCGTGCTCAGTACAGTAGATGACAAACCGCTTCCATTTCGCTGCATAGCAAGCTCTGGTAGTGGGCTTTCTTGCCTCCCGGATGATGGCCATGCATTCAGGGGGCAAATCAAGGTAGCCAAACTCTAAGACCTCAGGAGCCAGATCGCCAGATTGAGCTGCTGCGGATCTGGGTGCTGAATGTCGCCATGGTTCTGCGTCAAGAGCCTGGATGTGAGATGCAGCCTTTGATGCGGTACCACTGAGAGTTCGAGGAACGTGGTGTACCATGGTTGTCGCGCCCACGTCGGAGCAACCAGGATGAGCGTCAGCGAGTGTTGCTTTAGCTTTCTTGCCACCAGCGGAATGAGAGGCGCTGGGGGAAAAGCGTACGCAAATTTGCCTGACCAGTTCATCCATATCGCATTGCCCTGCGATAGTGGGTGAGGGAACCTGGCGGCAAAGCTTTGGCATTTTGCGTTTTCCTCCGTGGCAAACAGGTCTATCTCTGGATGACCCCACTGCTGGAAGTACGGGCGGAGTACTGATGGATGTATCTCCCACTCGTGCATTTGATGGCTGTACCTGCTGAGCAGATCTGCCATCTGATTGTCCTTGCCCGGGAGGTGTTCTGCCATGAGGAAGATGTTCCTCTGAATGGCCCACTTCCACATGCTCTGAGCCAGATGAGACAACTGTGGAGAGTGCGTACCTCCCTGCTTTTGAATGTAGTACATGGCTGTCATGTTGTCCGTCCGGATCAACACGACTTTGTTGCACAGATGTACTTTGAAGGACTTGAGTGCCATGAAGATTGCCATCAGTTCCAAGTAGTTGATGTGCATCTTCTTTTGTTGCGTCGTCCATAGTCCCTGCACTGTGTAGTGGAGCACATGAGCTCCCCACCCCTGGAGAGATGCGTCCGTCGTCAGTGTAATCTGTGGCACAGGCTCTTGGAACGGTCGGCCCTTGCAAAGGTTGTGTGGATTCCACCAATGCAGAGAGCTGTATGCCCGACCCGTCACCAACACTAGGTCGTTCAACTGTCCTTGAGCCTGAGTCCACTGATGCGCTAAGCATTCTTGGAGCGGACGCATATGCAACCTGGCGTGCGGGACTATTAAGATGCAGGAGGCCATCATGCCTATCAACTGCATGAACACTCTCGCTGGGAGTGAGTGTTGCGGTCTGAACCTCTGGATCAGCGACTGGATGTTGTCGATCCTCGCTGGGTTTGGCTGAGCTGTGGCAGCCAGAGTATTGATCGTCGCGCCCAAATACTGCCGCACATGGGCCGGCTGAAGGTGCGACTTCGGGTAGTTCAGTGAAAATCCTAGACTGCGAAGGAGGTGAAAGGTGTGGGTCATGTCGGCCGCACACTGCTGGGCTGACTTCGCCTGAACGAGCCAGTCGTCCAGATAAGGGTAGACATGTATACTCTGTCTCCGGAGGTGCGCCGCCACTGTCGCCAGACATTTTGTGAACACTCTGGGAGCAGTGGTCACTCCGAAGGGGAGTACCTTGAACTGGTAATGCCGGTTTTGGATGGTGAACCGGAGGTACTTTCTGTGGGATGGGTGGAGTGGTATGTGAAAGTAAGCATCCTTGAGGTCCAAGGTTGCGAGGAAGTCTCCCTGTTGTAACAAGGGAAGAACCTGCTGCAGTGTCAACATGTGGAAGTGTTCTGAAAGAATGTACTGGTTCAAGGGGCGTAGGTCTAGAATCGGTCTGAGTGAGCCGTCCTTTTTTGGGATTAAGAAGTACAGGGAATAAACCCCTGTGCCTTCTTCCTCCACTGGCACGAGCTCTATTGCGCCTTTTTGCAGCATCACCAGAACCTCCTGCTGCAATAAGTGCAAGTGCTCTGCTGACATAGGACGGTGTTTTGGGGGTATGTTTGGTGGAGTGGATGTCAGCTCCAAACAATAGCCGAACTGTATAAGTTTCCTGACCCACCTGTCTGTGGTGATGGATTTCCAGCCTGGCAGGAACTGTTGGAGTCTCCCCCCGACAGGTGTTGGATGGTCGGGGGCAGTGACAGGGAGTCACTGTTTGTTGGTGGCAGAGGAACGGGAGCTGTTGTTGCCTCTGCCTCTACCCTTGGCACTGTTTCCTCTGTATCCACCTCTGCCCTGCTTGCTGTAGGAGGATTGCGCACCACTTTTATTGAATGGCGTCTGCTGCGACATGTGCCCTCTGCTAACACCTCGATTGCCTGAGCGACGAAAAGTGTTCCCTCTAAATTGTTGTGACTGGAGAGCTCCCATGGACTTGGCAGTCTCGGTATCTTTTTTAATCTTCTCCAGGGTGGTGTCCACCTCTGGACCAAATAACCTGTCTGGATTAACGGGCTGGTTGAGGATAGTAGTCTGTATCTCTGGCTTGAATCCCGAGATGTGGAGCCATGCCTGACGCCTCAACATCACACTAGTGTTGATTGCTCTCGCTGCTGTGTCCGCAACATCCAGCGCACACTTTATCGCAGCGTTGGAGATGAGCTTCCCTTCCTGGATAAGCATTTCAGCTCCCTCTTTAAACTGGTCTGGGAGGTGTTGCAACAGCTGCTCTAGGGTGTCATAGTGTGCCCTATCGTATGTGGCCAACAGAGCCTGCGTGTTTGAGATGCGCCAGATGTTGGCCGCCTGAGCTGCTACCCTCTTCCCAGATGCCTCCAGCACTTTTGACTCTTTGTCTGGGGGAGGAGCTTCACCCGTGGTTTGGGAGTTTGCCCTCTTGCGGGCATTAGAGACCACCAAAGAGTCCAAAGGCAACTGGCCCCTTATGTAGGTCGGGTCGCCAGGTGCCGGTCTGTATTTCTTCTCAATGCGTGGGTTGACAACCCTTGATCTCGTGGGTTCCTTGAAAATGTCTGTCGCATGCTTAAGGACCCCTTTCAATATTGGGAGAGTCTTGACAGTCTTTTCAGCAGTAGAGAAAGTGTCAAAAAGGAAGTCCACCTCCACGGGGTCAGCATGCATTTCCACTTTATGGTTTGTAGATGCCCTTTCAATCAAGGCATTAAATGCCGCAGAATCTTCAGTGGGAGACGGCTTGACGTTATAAACCTGAGGATCCTGGACCGTCTGCTGGTCCCCTTGATCACCTGTGTCCATCCATGAGTCCTGCTGCTCATCAGGCTCTGTATGTGCAGGAAAATTGTACTCCTCATCCTGCTCCCCTTCATCCCCATCAGAGTATGTGGGTGAAGGTGTTGCACTCCTCCTAGGCTGTGGAAGAATCTGCTCAACCAGTACTGGCGTTTCTGGTGCAGGCTTCTTTCGTTTCAGAGGAATTGTAAACGACTCTAAAGGCTGTGAAGTTATTTTCCTCTTGTATAGCGTGAGTTTCCCGGTGTCGGCATCGATGAAATGCTCCGACCGTTCTTCAACTAAAGGATGTCGATGACCCAAAGTCCCAGCCGGGTGAGTTGACTTCGACACAGTGTCCTTGGGCACCGACCGCGGTGCAAAGGCCTCCGGCGCCACCTTAGGCGGTAACGTTTAGAGGATCGGCGCCGAGGTGGTTTTCGGTGGGTCCGCCGGCTTCGGTGCGGAAGGAGTCTTGCGAGTAGGAAAGGGGAGCCACGGTTCCCCCATGCTGCGTGCTTCTACTCGATCACTACTTTCTTTGAAGAGAGATCTTCAGTGTTCACTCAGCCACCCAAGACTAAGGAAATCACCATTTCTTGAATTCTGCATCACTATTCGCAGCACCTTACAAGGTGAAATGAAGCTGTACTGAAACCCATTCTGGGGGTCCCCATCGCTTACCTGGGCCTCTGCCTGGGCGAGCTGCTCCAAAGCTGCCGAATCCAGGGTCACGCCCTTCTCCTCAAGCATCAGACCGATGAGATCCAACGGAAAGCCCAGGTCCCTGTAGAGCGACCAAGCCACAGCGCCTGCAAGACAAGAGGCCATGAGAGAAAGACACCCAGGGTGCTCAGAGAGTGAAGACGGTCAAGTGCATAACACCTCTGTGTGTGGATACGCCACATCACTCCATCTCAGGGACAAAGCCGAAACCTTTCCAAGCGAAGGCATCTTCAACGATAACCCAACCATACTCAGCTTATTCATTTATAGTACGTGGGAGAGTAATCTTCCTATGAACTCTTGGCTTTTATTTTCATATTACAGAACCTTTGAGGTCGCAGCTGCAAAGCTCTGGAACACCCTACCTCTTGAGCTGAGACAAATCAGTGATCTCCTTCCGTTTAGAAGGAGTTTAAAAACATGGCTGTTTCCCAAGATTTAGGGGTTTGGCTACAGTAGGGTCCAACGGATGTATGTTATGCCGCGTTACTAGCGCCAGGATGCCTGTCAGGTGATAGTGCGCTTTAGAAATTCAATAAATAAATTAAATAAATAAATGTCTGGCAGGTGCGTTCTTGGAAGCCCCAGCAGTTTCTCTGTGTTCCGACTGTAATGTGTAAAGCGCTCTCTCTACTTTGCAGACACAGTGGTAGTGTCCAATGGGCCGGTGCTGAGGACCAGCTGCGGACAGCTCTTCCTACGCACCTGGCCCGGTGCTGTCTCATTTGTTTTATTAACAGTGGATGGGTGGGCTTCTTATGTCGAAGTCCACCACCACCTCCCCCAGCGCACACACTCAGTGGCCCACTGTCACCTTCTGCAGAATAGCACTGGTGTCTGGGCTCACAGCCTGTGGTGCGCCTCTTACAGCCCTGAGTGCAATGGGGGGGGGGGCTGGGTCAGTAGATGTAGGGATGAGGCAGAGATGTGGCTAAAATAAACAAAATGCCTTGTAACTATTCTGTTAGCCTTCACCTACAAGTTACTGTATATAAAATATAACACAATTCTTAAATGAAAAATAAATGCAACTTAAACTAATCTGTGGGAGCTGCACTCTGTTTGGGGTAGGAAATCTCAGCTGATGACTGTAACCTCTGTAGATGTCTGGAGGGTCACAGAGAAGAATCCTGGTCGGAGCACAGGAGAATATTTACATGCTTCCATAGTGCTTCGAGGTCCAGCCTGCGACAGAAATCCCAGTGGATAGGTAAATATTTTGAAACTGCATTACACACAACATAATATAGGCTGCTGCAATAATGCGCAAAGATGGTAAGTTAAAGCAAGTGCTTTGAAAATATATATTTATAGTAAGACTCATTTAGATTGCACCCAATGCAGATCTTTTTACAAGGTTCCATTCAAAGACACGCTCCTCAACTCCGGTGCTGAAACACGTCCACTGCTCCCCATTAATGAGCAGAAGCTTGAGGGCCCACTGGCAGGAAGTGAGCTCAAGGGCCTGAGGGTGAGTAAGGTTTTAGGAGATTCACAGACCTGCAGAAGAGGAGCAGGAGACCTAGGAATGAGCTGCAGCGGAATAACGGGGTTTCCAGACTTGACCAGGATGACTGACCCCCACAAGCTGTGCACTGATTCATGGGCCACGATTTTCCCCAAAAAATAGTTCCGGTACTAACCAAACAATACTTCATGAAAAGTCGTGATCCACTGCCCATTTTTTTCTTTTTGGCGCCTGGCATTATTTTTGGTCCAAATCTGATTTTGCACCTAGGATGGACAGAATTAATTCAACAAGAGGGGTTTGAAATCCAACGGGCTGGACCTAGTTCACCAGAGGAGATTCCAGGCCGGGCCATGCTAGTTCTTAGGACTGGCTGCACCGAGCTGTAACGAGGAGGTTCTACATCCTACAAATCCTACAATCCTAGCTTCAATGCCTACGTGGATTGCGTCACCAAGAGGTGTTCCAAATCCAGACATGCGAACTCACAGGAATGGCTAAACTGAGCGACCGATAGGAGGGTCCAGGGTGAGGATGATGATGATGAGCTGAGTTACTAAAGTGAGGCGGTCGCCCAGCAGGGTATCCCGGTGCTAAGGGAACTACTTGTAACAAAGTAGGATATTCTCAGGATTAGGTTCAGTATGTAATATTTATTCAGCCCCAATCAACAGTCAGCTAACAACTGACAATTATGGAACTTACATGTTAGAGGAACATTGGTGCCAGATGGTTCCAAGCTCTAGGTTCCAACATGTAACCAGACTACGCAGAGAGACAGGTCATCACACTTCTCCCTCTTAAACACTGAACAGGTTTACATGTCCAGCAATAAAATAGACAACAGAAACATATGAAAAACAAAGGAGAAGATACTTAAACATAATCACGCAAGTGAACAGGAGGCCTGCGTACTCTCACACTCTTACGAGAAGAATTAGATCGCAAATCAGGAACAACAACAATGTCATCACATTTCCCTTTTCCCCCAAAATGAGAAACACGACTATTGTTCCAGATACGACCATCCTCCGTCTTTACAGCATTTTTGAAAATGTTCACAATGGTTCTAGGAGCAGAAAACTTTGACCAGTTTTGACAGCCCACAGGAGCCCTGATCTTTACCACCTCCCCCACCATGAATTTTGAATCTTTTGCAGAATTTCTCCTATCTACATACATTTTCCTTTTCTTCTATAGTTTCAATTCCCTTTCTCTCCATGCACCCACATCATTATTCTTTACACCCTTGTCTGCAGCCATCCAGGCAGGACATAAACAAGTATTAGGCGCCCTACCCTTGAAGAGTTCAAACGGAGTTTTTCCTGTAGTTGAGTGTGGAGAGAATCGATATGCTGAAATTCTGTTCTGTAACTCCTTTCTCCAGTCCAAATTGTTAACCCTTGCCAACTGAATGCTTTCCTTCAAAGTTTTGTTGAGTCTCTCCAAAGCACCATTTGCCTCAGGATGATACAAAGAAATCCTCTTGTGAATTATGCCACACTTACTAAGATAATCCTCAACTTTCCCAGAACAAAATTGTGGCCCATTGTCAGAAAGAATGGAGTTCGGGAAACTCTCGCGCTTAAAGACAGACTCCAAAAAAGAAATAACAGACTCACTTGTAATCTCCCTTACCAAACTGACCTCAACCCATCTTGAATACAAGTCCAATAAAACCAACATAAACGGAGGGATATTCTCAGGATTAGGTTCAGTATGTAATATTTATTCAGCCCCAACCAACAGTCAGCTAACAACTGACAATTATGGAACTTACATGTTAGAGGAACATTGGTGCCAGATGGTTCCAAGCTCTAGGTTCCAACATGGAACCAGACTACGCCGAGAGACAGGTCATCACACTACTCACGAGGGGTCAGCAGAGCACCGACAGGAGCAGAGGAAAGAGGTGGCTCTCGAGGGGTTTCCTGATCACTAAGAAGTTAGACCGTGAGAAGCAGCAAACTCACAGTTTTAGCTGCTGGGAATATTGGATTTTGAGATCAGAGTTTGAGATCAGATATACATAGCAGAGAGGAAGATCGGAGGGAGATCCGGGAGGAGCGTAAGGAACAATTTTAGCTTGAAGAAAAAGAGGACCAGACTGCAGGAAAGGTTTTTGAACAACGCACATAGGTTTGACCCAAATACGTGCAGACACCGGCAGACACTGAAGCTTGACAAGATGCTCCTAAATGTGTGTGAATTTAGAAGATTAGGATGATTCTGGCTGTTGCGTATTGAATACAGAGGAGTCGTCTTAGGCCATGCGCAGTCCTAGGACAGCCTGAGCTGGGCTATCATCAGGGGTCACCCATGAGGGTGTTCTAGATGCTGTCATGCTAGCTCCACAGCCTAGCAGCATGAGGTTACCAAGAGGTGCTCCAAAGATGGCCCGGCTAGCGCCGAAGATTGGCTGAATCGAGTTATCATGAGGGGTTCGGGATCTAGTGTGCGAGGTTGCAGGATTACATGACTGGGTTACAAAGGGGGTTCTTCCTTGCTAACTACTAGGATTGGCTGAATTATGTTATCCAGGGGTATTCTAGATCTCTTAGGGCTCGCTGCATTGGGTTACCAAGACGCGGGTTCTACGTCCTGCACTGATAAGCTTCTAGCACTTACCGAGGACCGCTGCACCCCTTCCTGTGATCCCGTAATGTACTGAGCAGGGAACGTTCCATGTTCGCTCTAGTATGGACTGGGCGAGATCACAGGCGGACTCTGAAAGTGCGATGGAGGCACAGGGCACTGTAATATCCTCACCTGGAAAGACCTTTGAGTCAGTCGTCTGCTGGAGCGTCCGATCGATGATCCTCCGTCCGCGCTGTAGAGAGGACAAGAAGGCCGCCTCGTTGTCGCCAATGATATTCATGATCTAGGGCAGAAATGGCAGACTCCGTCATGAGCTGGACCTCACTCCATCATCGACAGACATCACATCCCCCCTCAATGCCAGACCCGGGGTCAGGTCTAGGAGGCGAGAAACTGTATCACACCGGTGTCCTGCTGTTACACACGTCTACCCGGGGTTTGCATCATATATCTTGTACTCAATATAAAAAAAAACAGCATTGAGGGTAGGTGGGAATGCCCTACCTATGGTCATCACACATGTGTATATATGCATGATTGTATAACTCTCTTTAATATCTGAGAACTACTGTGAGAAGGGAGGGAGAAGAATGGGAAGAACTCTGGGAGGGGGGAGTGGGGATTAATTGACGTTTTTTCTCAAGTCTGGAGAAATAAATGTAGAGAGAAGACTCTACAAAGTGGGAAGGGACGATTAAGTTTGAGAAGGGAGGGAGCTTAAACGGAGAGATGTGAACAGGTCAAAACCTAAACGTCCATAAAGGGCAGTGTAAAGTAGAGACGCAAAGCGGGATGATCGTATGCAATACCCAGGTTTTGATATGTAAAGAGACACTCGAGGACAGAGGGTGAAATGAGGTGTTATACACTGTCTTAATGACAGGGACTGGACATCCCCCCGTGTCTGGCTGAAGCGAGGCACCTGGAGGTGGATGGGTTTCAAGAAGTTGAAACGTGTTCAAGTCGCAGAAGTTGGAATCTCTGTCCTACCATTCAGGCCTCCATCCCAGCATTCAACACTTGTCGCAAAGAGTCAGAAGCCGCAACCCTTCCAGTCATTGTCACAGGGCAGTGTACAACGTGTTGCAACATGTCCCGCTGTGCTGAAGGAACCTGAGAATTCCCTGCACTATAACCCGTGAGGCAGTCACAGTCCAGTGCGAAATGCTGTGCTGCGAGCAGCCTCTCTGTTCACTGGACCCCTGAGCTGCATTCTAGATTGTGTGATATGCTGTGGCCCCAGCTGTGTGCTACGGTGTATCCTCATGTTTGCACTCAGTTGATTTCCAATTAGAGTCCCAAGCAGTGTGCTAAGCTGTTTGCTAAGTCTGTGAGCTAAACTGCGTCTCTGTGGCATAAGCGGTGTTCCAAGTTGTGTGCTACGCTGTGCCTTAAGGAATGATCTAAGGTTTGCCATAGGTTGTGTCTAAGTCTGTGTGATATGAAGTACGCTAAAGTGTGTGCTACTCTGCGTGCTAAACATTGTACAAATCTGTGTGCTAAGCCATGTGCTAAGCTGGGTGCTACACTATGTACTATGCACTATGTACTATGCTTAGTGCAACACTGTATCCTACACTGTGGGCTATGCCCTGTACTAGGTTGTGTGCTACACTCTTTCCTACACTATGTGCTATGCTATGAGCTACACTGTATCCTATACTGGGCTATGCTGTGTACTACACTAAATACTACACTATGTGCTACACTGTCGTGTATTTCTATAGGTTCTGAATCGATCCCCCTATTCCTGACCCTATTCTGGTTAAACTACCTAGCTAGTTAACTAACAGTCAGCCCATGAGGCAAGAAATTCCCCATGATGCAGATACCGTTATCTGACGCAGTCACACTACGGCACAGGAACGTGTTATCTGATTAGGTCATAACGCTTGAGATCTAATTAGACAAGCGATATTCCTCCAGCCCCTGATAAGGCATACGACGTTCTCATAACAAATCAAACCTATGACAACCTGGATAATCCGTGCGGCCATTGTTTTGATTTCACAGAGAACTTTAGTAAAGAATGTGCTAACGAGCAAGTCGTATGACATCTTTATTGACGTACCTATGTCCATCCTTACGTCAATCCCGGCACCTTTAAGGTATAAATATTGCCGATCTTGCCCTATGCAAAACACACGCGTGGTGACAAGACGGAGCAGCCATACTTGCCGAAGCCGAGAGCAGAAGCAGACCCCGCAGGCAGCAGCCCCGCCTTCCTGACGCGCTGAGAGACGCGCTGCTATCTCAAGCCGAGAGACCCAGCACCGGCGCTTCCGGGTAGCCCTCGCAGGCAGCCTGGAATATCGAGAGCAGAGAAAGAGATACCATTCCTCATTCATCCTAAATTCCAGGTACAGAACTGAATAACCCCTCCTAGAGAATTCTTTAGTTATTCACTTGGCAAAAACAAACTTAACTTAAACTGTAACTTTCTATTCCCGCCCACGCATTAGACTTAGGTCAGGTACACGGGGTAGACGTATTTAGAAACACCAGTTGAGTACGTTTAGTCAAATGTATATGTGTATGTAAATATATTTTAATCATTTTAAACATCATATGGCTCAGAAACCATATCAATGTTTTTACAGTATTATTTTATACTATTGCTTCTAATGTATGCACTTTACTTAACTATAAGTATCGCAATAATATCGATCCATTTCTCTTGTACGAGAAAAGAGACTGATCAATAAATAACATCTTTTTATTGAACACGCCCGTCTCTTCCTTTTCTCTACATTCTGATGAGACTAAGAATGCACGTACTGACTGAGTAAAATAATTGCCTTGTGCTCACACGACTCTTGAGATTGACTCTTGATTAGGGGAGAGCAAAGTTGTCATGTTCTATGGTTGTCAGAAACTAAATCCCTTCTTGTCTAATCAGGGGAGTTAATCCTTCCTTGAACATTCGAGAAAGTTTCTAGCGAACTCTGAGCTTAGCTGGCAAACCCAAAAATTAAGTCTAGTATCGACAGTAGTAGACCTAGTTAACGTCTGGCCTAGGCCTTTACTGCTGTAGGTACTATTCCAATGCGCAGAGCCTATTGGGAAAATAGGAACTACACTACATGGCGCCCAACGCGTTTGGAAAGGGCGATAAAACTAACGTAAGACATTTAGAGTAACTCAGTCGTGCTTTCTCACTCAGACCCCTTTTCCCAAATACTCCAAAGACGTCTGGAGTGGGTGAAAGGTTATAAAATCCTCCAAAACCTCGCAGGAGGGAACTCCTATGTATGGTTCTTGGTATAGTCAACGTTGAAGGATAAAACAGTTCCAAAATATTGTGCACCTAATCTCTGTTTCCATAAAGAAACCTGATCTGCAAATAAACATAATACCATCCTGTCTGTAAAATGGGAGACAGTGATGGAGAAAGAGAAGCAGTTAGATTAGCGGCTGAAATAGCAGCAGCTGATAATGCTGCACTAGATGCGGACGCGGATATAATACTCATTCCGGTCGCCAAAAGGAGATCTATAACCTTAAAACTTATAGAAAATGGACTGACACCTAGAGGTGGCACAGTCATATTCGTAATCGAGGCACACGAATATCGGCAGACAGAGGTATACTATACATGGATACATTTTCCAGCAGCAAATGCTGTAACAAAGTACTTCCACTATTACAAAATAGAGGTTCCTCCAGAAACGTACACTCCTTTCGAGGAGGTGGAAGTACCACTCAAATTCCAAGAGCATTTGCTCTTATTTGATGGCGCCCTAAAACATAATAATCACATTACAAGGCTCGGTCCTTTAGGAAGACCAGGAGCAACGTGGCCGGTCTTAGCCGGATACACACCACATCCAGACATCGACGAGATGCCTGCACCAGAGCTATTAATACAGCTAAAACAACTACTAAAAATTCACAGACAATTAGTTCAGTATGTAATGCGGACTTCTACAATTCAGCCAGCGATTAAACTACCACAGCTGACCTCTCACCAGGGGAACACAAATAAAATTACACCACAGAACATCCAATCCTGCCTAGGTAAGGTTCCAGCTAAACGGGAACAGATACCATTCTGGTTGGCACAGAAAATCACCCAAATAGAGGCGGTGTTTCCTGACACCACCCCGCTAGAAAAACACAGGATTCTGACTATATGTCTCCCAATGGGAATCGCACCACACATTGAGGACTGTGACACTTGGGGTACAGTCTTTGCTTCCATCTACACAAAAACGCACGGTGTCCCATCCATTTCGGTGATACCAGATGTGCTAAAACAAATTCAAGATGAATACGGTCCAGAACCTGCTTTAACTCTTGGTATGAAATTACTGAAAGACTTCAAGCAGGTCTCGGCTATATTACTAGCCAACATAAAAGGTGAAGCAGCAAACGTGGCGATCCGCCAGAGGTTAAAAGAGACAGATATAGCAGACCAACCAGCTGAAATTGCCAGAATCATAGAAAAATCCTATGAAGAACTAGGCAGAGATAGTCTAGGTGGAATACCGGTAAAACCGCAACTGACTACAAGTCCAGAAAAAATATTTTTTAATAATAATAATTCACCAAAAAAGAACTGGGATGGAAACAAACAATCCAATCCAAAAGAAAAGAAATTCCAGTCCAGAGGAAGGTCTCCTAGGCGAAGAGAGAAATCTCCAAACCCGAGACAAAGGTCACCTCAGAGTGAACCCTCTGGGAATAGATATAACCTTAGAAATAGGGATAATATTAAAAAACCTGATAGATATCAAGACATTGATACACGTCCCTCTCAATCTTTTCAGAATTCCTCGCAGAAATCGGAAAGAAGAGGACGATCAGAAGAGCACGCCAAGTCCAAAGACAAGGAACCTGCTCAACTGAAAAAGAAATCACAATTTCCAAAAAAGAAGGTAGCCAGTATCAAGGTAGTTAACAATGCCGAGAATACTGAGGACACAATTGAAAAATGGAGAGTGGGCTCAGACAATGCTAGACAGCGCAGCAGAGGTGAGCATAGCTCGCAAAGTCCTTATGAATCATCTGGAGACAGTGGACACGAATGAATACCTTCAAGTGGAAACTGCAGATACCAGAGTTAGCAAGCCCCACAAAATATACGAGATAACATTACGTATAGAGGGAGATAAGACTAGGAAAATAAGGGGACTATTTTGGGATAACCTATCCAAAGGCTATGACATCCTTCTAGCTGAAAAAGACTGGCCACCAGAGTTTGTCAGGGAGTGCCCTCATGGCGAAGAAGTAATTATGCCTGCCTTCTCGAATCAAATACCGATTCATAAAAAATACACACTTGCTAGAAAGTGGGCAGTGGCCTTAGCACCTGCTTTATATAAAAATCATGTAGGATGGGATGAGGATTCTCCTCCTCACAAAGTCCAGTTAAAATCACAACCAACTGCACAAAGGCAGTACCCAATTAAGCAAGAAGCTAAAAAACAAGTAAATGAAATACTAGATCAGCTAGAATACCAAGGGGTGATTGAAACTTGCACCTCACAAATGAACAATCCTTTGTTTCCGGTCTCCAAACCAGACAATTCGTACCGTCTAGTTTTGGATTACCGACACCTTAACACATGTTGCAAAACTTTTGCAGTGCAAAACTCACACAGTGCTGCACTAATGAATAACATAGTGCGCAAAAAATACAAAACAACCTTGGACATCTCCAACGGATTCTTTTGTCAAAACATAGCACCAGAGAGCAGATATTTAACTGCATTCTCAGTAAATGGCACTCAAAAACAATTCTGTCGGTTAGCCCAGGGGTACAAGAATAGCCCGGGGGTATTCTCAGCGAGAGTAACAGAATTACTACAACAATATGATGATGAAGCATTATCTTATGTCGATGACATTTACTTAACAGATGATGACTTGGAAACTCACTTGAAAAGAGTGAACACCATAATACTTGGTTTCGCTGCAGAGGGTTACAAATTCAACTTCAAAAAGTCCAGAATTGCCCATCTGAAAATTCAGTACGGAGGATATGAATTATCAAGTATTGCCTGGTTGACAGTCTTTTAAGAACT
Organism: Lissotriton helveticus; assembly: GCF_964261635.1. Lineage (NCBI taxonomy): Eukaryota > Metazoa > Chordata > Amphibia > Caudata > Salamandridae > Lissotriton > Lissotriton helveticus. The sequence goes on along the minus strand of NC_136061.1, from coordinate 2,642,962 downwards.
AGAAGAATTAAAAAATCTAAAATATGAAAAAACGTATCCTCTGCCAATCGACATTCTGCCTCTAAGACATTACGCCTGTGTAATCTATACAGACGGACATGCTCAACCCTCCGTTTGGGGAGAACATGCATACAATCCCACATGTGAGATTACAAAAGAAGTGTGGCACGGAGGTAAACTAAGACCTCTATTAACAAAATCACACTCAGTAGAAACTAATTCAGAACTACAAACTGAAATATTAGCTTTGAAAATGGCGCTAGATAATGCGGATCGCGAATTCCCGACACTTATAGTGTCAGATTCATATTTCTGCGTCAAAGCATATAACAAGGATTTGCAGACATGGATTCAGAACGGTTACAAAGATGACACAGGTGCACCAATAAAGCAGAGACTTCTCTGGGAACAAGTAGCTCTTTTGAAGAAAGAACTACCAAAGACTCACGTGACTCACTCACTGAGTCATCAACGTGATGGCGTTCACGTTGTGGGGAATTCATTGGCTGAGACAGCCGCAGCGGCAGCCACTAAATCGGCTCCCGTAGATCGAAAAAAGCGTACATTAAAATACATTGACGGCGAAACATTGCTGGCGGTGAAAACGTCATCAAAAGGCGACTGCTCAGCGTTACCGATCAACTATCCACTCAATTATACATACATAATCGATGCAAACTCCGTCCCTTTTGCTCGAATCCCTGGAGTGGGGGATAGAGTGATTCCAAACATGGACAGGAGAAACTTGTTAATCGCAGACGCACACATGGGCGAGGGTCACAGACACCTTAAATTAAAAGATTCTCTGGAAGAAATACAATCACGGTACTGGTGGCCAGGCATGAGCCTGCGTCACACCATGTTTGTAAAAAACTGCCCAAACTGTAACAGAGATCGCAGTGGGGAGAGAAGCAGTTTAATACCTCGTCGTATCAAGGCAGATAATATTACCAGCAAAAAGAATGGCTTGCGATTAACATACACAGGCTAGTTCCACTTATAATGTAGATCCACAGCACTCGGCTGACGTCCGGACTGTTATACAAGATTTGCGAGTCTAAATGGCATATACGCTAAGAGCATGCTACGTTCGACCAATTTTTCTTTTTCTCAGGCAATCCAGCCTGGGGGGGGAAGGAATGGCCAAATGAGCACAGCCCAGCGGGAATCTTCTCACTTCCTTCCTGAGGGTATGGGATGGTGTAAAGAAAAAACCAAGACAGAAAGCAATCTATAATAGAAAGGATATTAGGTTCGGGAGCTGGGTGGGTCAAACATCTAATAAGTGTCCAACGTAGTCTAAATAACTTGCCAAGAAATTCTCTGAAGGGATTCAGTCCGTACGAATTATTATTCGGAACTAGGATGTTGATCTCTGACCTTGATAGTCAGACTTCAGTGGTAACAGAAAAAACCTTTGATGTCAAAGACCGTTTGGCTATTTTGCAGGACTTAAACAAAACAAGAAAAGACCTGAGCAACATACAGTTGAAACAACAGCCAACAACCACTGAAGATTCACCACCTGTCCCAGCAAGACCTGTCTGGATTCCAAAAGTCGGGGATCTAGTCAGAGAAAAGATCGCGGTAAAGAAGGAATTTGGGCCTTCTTACAGAAAAGCAGTTCCTGTCTTGTCTGTCAACGGGACAAGATCAGTTGTACTACCGCCACTTGCTGGAAAAAAGGAGAACCGAGTTGTATCCATCGACCTGGTAAAACCACAACATGTGGCCGATAACAAACAGTAGGCCAAGTGGACTCCCAATAAGTAGCAGAACACCAAGGTTTGCTACCAGTACAGAGGTCCTATCAAAGAGGCTCATCACATTCGAAACGCCTACAGAAGAACAACAAGGACTATGCAACAATGCAATAGAACTTAGACCTCTGAAAACCCAAATAAAGACATTTAGTAGAGACACACCAATCTATACAGAAGTACCAAGTGAAAATGCGAGAAACAAAAATCCTGAACCAATTGGAACAATTGACAGAACTGCATCCGGTTACTTCATCAACTTCGATGATTCCTCTGAAGGCTTCAGCGAACAAAAGACACAGCCATCATCAAAATCCTTTAAAGACAAAGCGAAGGAACTTTTGAAACAACTGAAAGAAACATATCTAGTTTCTCCATGGATTGAATTTTGGGTGGGTTTTGGTGCATTTATCCTCATACTTTGGCTCATCATGGTACTAACTTTGGGACGCTTCATTGAGGGAAAATATGCTAAAATGGACACAGCAAGTCAGAACATCAACTTGGTCCTCAAACCACACACATCTTCACACGTCGAGAAACGAGAACTTTCTTCAGAACTTTCTTCAGCCAACTTCACAGCAATTCCAATACCTGGTGGGGTAGCCTGGGACAACACTGACTATGAAATTTATGGTCCGGTCGAAATCCTGAAATATCCACACCAAATCAAGATCTCTTTGAGTGACTTTGCAAAACCAAACTCATTTGCTGATGATTGGGACTTTGAAAGTATTAACAATATGATGTCTGACTTAGTAATGTCTGCTAAATTTACAAAACATGATTATTTGCAGGGTTCTACAAATTATGATAGTATGTATTGCTATAACCACTATGGTAACCATTTCTTGCATAAATCTGCACAACCTAGAAATGTTTTAAGTTTTAATCAATGGGAACATTGTGCTACACCTCCAAAAGGGAGCTCTAGAACCGTATATGACAAATATTCATATTTTTCAGGTTTTAACATAACTAATGCTGAAACATTTTATTACAAATTGTCAAATAAGACAGGGATGAAAACCATGATAACCAACACAAAATTGATATATTCAGATTCTTTCTTTGAAAAAATGAATACTTTTGGATTTGATTATTGGGACAAACATGTTGATTTGAAAAGTGTTTGGGGTACAAAAGAATGGCAAGTACAGGGTTTAGAAGCTTTGTTTAGAGCCTGCATGATCCCAGAACAAATGATATTTTTAAATGACACCGTCCAACAAACCACCTGTCTTGGCCTAGCAAAAATCAAAGATTTAAATAACCTGTCTATTCCAAAGCCAACAATGTTTAGCAATAACTCTGATACAGATGAAGAAATAGACATAAACCATATATTAAACCAAAACAGAACACATCCTGATTGGAAACAATGGTTGATCTGGCCCACAGATACAAATAACTGTCAAGATAGATTCCTGAATAAAACACAGGGTTTCAAAATGAACAGGCCAGACCCTAGATATCCTCAAAGACATCACCCAGGGATAATAACAACCTACAGTGTGGGCAAATTATGCCTCCAATGGCTACAGTATTCCACACTGCCTGAAATTAAGCAACACCTAACTTTACTTACTGATGGTGCTGACTTGCGTGATTTCATACTGGGACCACGCAAACAGCGTCATAAGCGTTTCATAGCAGCCTCTGTATATGCAGCATACAATGAGGCCTGGAAGGTTACTCAAATTGAGACAGCAGAAAGAATACGGGAAATTGACCGTATTAATTTGGAAAAATCACTTTCTGTAGTGGACAATGGGTTAATGACTCTGTCCTCCAGAATTTTTTCATTGGACAGCATTGTGTCTTCAGCAATCGATATATTATCGCAAGACTTACTATTATTACAACATGGTCAGTCACAATTGCGTTCTATTGTACAGCTTGGTTGGACGTTACAAAATCTGCGTTCAGGCTATGTGCCTTGGCGTTTAATCAACACAACGTCACTATTCCAAATCTTTAACCTTACTGATAGACAAATCGGTATGGCGCAGAAGGGTGCTGATTATACAATCTTGAGCATTGAAAAACTAGAAAGATTACCAATGACAATGTCAGAACGACCTGTCAGTGAATGGATAATACACGGAATCATAAATATTCCAATCTCAACCTTCAGGTTTCAATACTGCCAAAAATATATACAGGCTGGCATGTACGAGAAATTGGGAAAAGGGTACCTTAAAACAACTTGGAACCTGCCCTATTCACATGCATGTGTCAGTAACAAAGGACAGAAAGTGTTTCTTAGTGGCAACAATTGTGCTATGTCACTGAGCGGCACGCTTCTGTGTAACGGTATTAGTTTGCACGGAGCCTGTGAAGGGAATTCATACAACCTTTCATGTCACCAGCAAGGCGCACCTGCAACTGAAATAGAACCATTCTTTCACAGACTCTATAATGGGAGTTACATTCTTATTGTAGACCGCAGATGCTGTAGTCTTATGCCCGGGACTCCTTATCTCGTCACTACGACGGCGAAGGTCAAGTGCTGTGGACGTTCTTTGTTCCCCAGCTCCTTTCCAGACAGGGAGGCAAGGGCATGGCCCGGTCTGAAAATTACTTCTATTCGAATAGACACTTTAAGCAGAATGAAAACAGTGCTTCTTCAGACGCCTACAAGGCTCACGTCATCTAAAGAAACGTATGATCTACAAGTCGCAAGGACGACTGCAGAGATACATACATTATTATCAACCAATTCCCCCGTACATTTCGCGGAAATCCTGAGCGAAATCTTAAATATTTCTGATACCACAGGGGTCTCAAAGGTATTTAAGACAGTATTTTCGATGGCATTAACACCATTCAAAGCCATACTGGGTATTTTTCCAGACTTCGACCATTCGATTTTTGGCGGACTTCCCCTGATCCTAGGACTAATTGCAGGAATCCTATTCCTGGTCCTTATTTTTCGTTATGGCAACCCATGTCACAGAACAAAATCTCACGACAATGGAAGATACGATCCTAGCCATTGGATACCGGGACCGGATATCAAAAATCCTGGGACTCTCCCGGCTTAGAGACCTAAACATGACTTGGTTTCTATCATTTCGACCAATGTGGCAAAGGTGTGTTTTACCTGTACTAAGGTGTCTGCTATGCGGAGAAGAATGCGTGTTAGACACCTGTCTGACGCTACAATCGGATGCGCCAGTGGATGCAGATACACTGTTGGTTCCTACCAAGGTTCACGCACTGTGCTGCCCTCAAAGGCTGCCAATTCTGATGACGGCATTCCTGGAATCTTCACCACTGCGATTGAAGAGTAGTGAAGTTCAAGATGAAAGCAGCATCGAACAGGTACGACCTTCTGTCAGCAATGCGAATCAGAATGTCAATGGAGACAATCATGCGCACGAATGCATGGTTACACCTATTTCCGACTTAGTGGAACTTTCCCATGAAGCTGTTGACAGTTTTTTCGAAAGCCTGAATGATATGATGTTCTCTCCGGAACAGAAATAGAGACTTTTGAGTAAACTCGCACGCGGCGTTCCCTGAATTCGGCCTTCAACTTTAATAATAAAGTCACATGAACAATTACAATCCAGTTCACGGACAGCAACTTTTTTCAGCAAGCCCCTAAAATATTTTTCTATATATTTTTTCCCGGGACACTGATCTTCTGCTTAAAGTAAGAAACTATTCCTAGAGAACTAAGATTTCTATTTTTTTAGATTCTTTATAGACTTTATATAGACTTTAGCTGCCCACTGGTATGTTCGCAATATATTTTATGTGATGAAATGGTTTCGACTTTTTTTCTGTATAGCCATATTAAGAGCCATTTCATGTGTATTTCTCATATACCAACAAGCAATAATGCATAACAATGCGTGTTTACTTTTGCATTTGATTCATAGCTTAAGTGCATACGATATATATGACTGCAATTTTTCAGTATATTTGAAAATTTCAAAATGCATTTATGTATTTTGGGGTGGTAAGGTATACACTATACTCTATAGTATGTTGTACTATGTTATACTATGCATAGATTAGTAGATATGACCATAGTTAGCGTGGAGTGGGTGTCGTGTATTTCTATAGGTTCTGAATCGATCCCCCTATTCCTGACCCTATTCTGGTTAAACTACCTAGCTAGTTAACTAACAGTCAGCCCATGAGGCAAGAAATTCCCCATGATGCAGATACCGTTATCTGACGCAGTCACACTACGGCACAGGAACGTGTTATCTGATTAGGTCATAACGCTTGAGATCTAATTAGACAAGCGATATTCCTCCAGCCCCTGATAAGGCATACGACGTTCTCATAACAAATCAAACCTATGACAACCTGGATAATCCGTGCGGCCATTGTTTTGATTTCACAGAGAACTTTAGTAAAGAATGTGCTAACGAGCAAGTCGTATGACATCTTTATTGACGTACCTATGTCCATCCTTACGTCAATCCCGGCACCTTTAAGGTATAAATATTGCCGATCTTGCCCTATGCAAAACACACGCGTGGTGACAAGACGGAGCAGCCATACTTGCCGAAGCCGAGAGCAGAAGCAGACCCCGCAGGCAGCAGCCCCGCCTTCCTGACGCGCTGAGAGACGCGCTGCTATCTCAAGCCGAGAGACCCAGCACCGGCGCTTCCGGGTAGCCCTCGCAGGCAGCCTGGAATATCGAGAGCAGAGAAAGAGATACCATTCCTCATTCATCCTAAATTCCAGGTACAGAACTGAATAACCCCTCCTAGAGAATTCTTTAGTTATTCACTTGGCAAAAACAAACTTAACTTAAACTGTAACTTTCTATTCCCGCCCACGCATTAGACTTAGGTCAGGTACACGGGGTAGACGTATTTAGAAACACCAGTTGAGTACGTTTAGTCAAATGTATATGTGTATGTAAATATATTTTAATCATTTTAAACATCATATGGCTCAGAAACCATATCAATGTTTTTACAGTATTATTTTATACTATTGCTTCTAATGTATGCACTTTACTTAACTATAAGTATTGCAATAATATCGATCCATTTCTCTTGTACGAGAAAAGAGACTGATCAATAAATAACATCTTTTTATTGAACACGCCCGTCTCTTCCTTTTCTCTACATTCTGATGAGACTAAGAATGCACGTACTGACTGAGTAAAATAATTGCCTTGTGCTCACACGACTCTTGAGATTGACTCTTGATTAGGGGAGAGCAAAGTTGTCATGTTCTATGGTTGTCAGAAACTAAATCCCTTCTTGTCTAATCAGGGGAGTTAATCCTTCCTTGAACATTCGAGAAAGTTTCTAGCGAACTCTGAGCTTAGCTGGCAAACCCAAAAATTAAGTCTAGTATCAACAGTAGTAGACCTAGTTAACGTCTGGCCTAGGCCTTTACTGCTGTAGGTACTATTCCAATGCGCAGAGCCTATTGGGAAGATAGGAGCTACACTACAACACTGTATCTTACACTGTGTGCTACATTGTATCCTACCATATGAGCTATGCTTAACATTACACTGTATCTACACTGCGAGCTAAGCTGTGTGTTACACTGTATCCTACACTACGTACTAAGCTGTGTTCCACATTGTGTGATGAGCCTTCTCTGACCCGAGGGATGTAGGTCAAAGGGCAGGATTAGGTGCTGGCCCCAGTCTCACAGTAGGCAGATGTCGAGTGAGGAATGAAGTCATTCTTTTACATCCTAGGGTCTCGAGCTCTGACCGAAGGCGGGCTGAGTAAGGCTACAATGGTGGCAAACATTGTAAGTCCATAATTTTGTAACTTTACTAAACTCATTATCATCAACTCCTTTGTAACCTTAAAAAGCCTGTTAAGTGCGCATGTGTCGGAGAGTCTGGCTTCATCGACTCCTGTATTCTCTACAGAGTCCAGTGAGATTAGGCGGCCTCTGGCACGCGGCCAATGCCGGAGAGCCCCAAAGAATAACATTCATAATGATCAACTGGGGATGTGCTCTTAGCGTGTAGAAGTCTTCCAGTACTATTACTGGTGCTACTACCACACCTACTGCTAATACTAGCTAGGCTGGCTCCCTACTAGTATTAACAGAACTACCACGCGTGCCGCGACAACCGCTAACAGAGTGCGCTTGAGAAAGAGGCAAACAAGACGAATGAAGATAGTAAACCAAGCTATAGAGGCAGAGGAAATACGAATCAAAGCCAGACTATGAGACTAAATTTGTTTTAATCTTTCACAAAGGATATTGTGGTCCTCGATAGACTGACGATGAGCAGGAGCTGGTTACAACCTTTAGCTGTAACACTCTGAAGGGTTTCCCTCCAATGTGCGCCCATCTGAAACGCAGGGCACTGCAAGAGCTTTACAAGAGGACTGCAGGAAGCATGGGGGCTCATACTTCCTGGTGTGAGATCGCCTGGTGGAGCCCCCACTCCAGAAAGAGGCTTGTGAACGAGGCAGCGTGCCTTGAGTTGAATATTTAAGGTGACATGAGACAGTCGGAGAGTTTGTGTTATTGCATCCCAGACATATCACAGAGTAATAAACATGTACCTAAAAAAAGCCAAACCTCATTGGCGTTGCCAATGCTTGTTAACAGTTTCAGATAAGGACCATAAATGCAAGGTCCACGGTGAGCCCTGGCCACATACCACAATCGCTGTCTTCAGTGGTAGTAAATCACATACGCCCAGTACCGGTACCACAACTGCACTAATTCGATAACTTCTACTAGACTATTATCAGATGCACAAATCCAGGTATTACCAGTTCTGTTACTAGTAACAGTGGTAACAGTAATGGAAGCGGTGGTTCCGCAAGTACTGTTACAACTACTAGCAGTAGAGCTGGACTCCATCTGGTGGTACGACTACTACTGACACTGCTGTTACTGGTAGTAAATACACCCGCTAGTACTACTGCGTGTACTATTAGTGCGATGCCTACTGCTACAACTGCTGGCACTACTACAGCCCCCTCACCTTTTACTGACACTTCAAGTACTCCTACCAGGAGCCTTACAACTACCTCTGCGCAGTAGAGCACCCGTCAGACTCACCCGCCTTCTTTCGATCACTTCTGTCACCAGGTAGGTAAGGAGGACCGCAAGAGTATTTTGAAGTGTAGGTTTCTTTATAAAAATAACTTGATGAAAACAGCAGAAGGGAAGTTGAACCATCACCTCTAAGCTTGGATGAGCTGCAGGTGAGGCCAATGACACAGTCTGTGCAGTTTCTAAAAGCAAAGCTTGCTTGAGGGTAACAGACTCCTCTTAGGATCTCTGAAATGCCCCAAATCGCTGACCAATGCATTTGGGGCCATATGTATCAAGCAAATTCGCATTCGCAAAGGCCTAAATTCGCAGAATTTTGGCCTTTGCGAATGCGAATTTGCTAAATGGAATGTATTAAGCAAAATCTGGTGCAAAATAAGGAATCGCACATTTTGCTATTCCTTAAATGCAGTATGTGGCAAAAAAAATTAGCAAAATGCCCTTAAGTAATCGCAAATTACCATCAACTTCTAGTTGGTGGTAAGTTGCGAATTCCTTGAAAAATGCACATTTTTGCATTTTTCAAAGTGCCATGTGAGGCACATACATGCCCTTAGGGCATGTATGTGCGCCACGTGTGCACCCATGCTTATTTCAGGGTTGCAACAGGGTGTCCTTTGGACACCCCTGCACCCTTGAAATTATTCTCAATTTGCGATTCGCAAATTGAGAATAATTTCCCATTCATTCCTTTGGGCCTCCTGGCCCATAGAAATGAATGTGAAAGTATTCCTTAATTGCGAATTCTCAATTTGCGAATTCGAAATTAAGGAATATCAAGAAATCGCAAAACAAATTCGATTTTGTACATACATACCTATTTGCGATTCTCAAATAGCGATTTCTTAAAAATCGCTATTTGGGAATCGCAAATGGGTATCTTGATACATATGGCCCTTGATGGCAAAAAGATGCTGCTTCTGTGTCGCGGACTCCAGCAGGAGCAGTTTTCTCCTTCTTAGCTGGTCCGGCGACGCTTGTCTTAAGGCGCTTGGACGCGGGCTCTGCCCCAGGAAGCTCAAAGAGTCATCACAGGGCAGGAGAGAAGGAATTAAAACACCTCTCTCCTGCTCACCCTCCTTTTATTGACCAGCGCAGGGTCAATAAAAGTAGAGGAAAATAGGCTTCAAGGTGTATTTTTTGTCATTATCCGGGACCTTTGCAAAAATCGTGGGATTTTTACACGAGTCCCAATTTTGCAATATTTAGTGCAAATCGCAAAATCTTGGAGGGTCTGTCCGACAGAGCGAGTGCAGAGGAAAGTGACGTGACGGGAAGAACTGGAGTGACAGACATTTCAAAAGACTGGACCTTAGCAATGTTCAGTTCACAGCCTCATATTTCCTGAACTGAAAAATTTTTAATTCCCATTTTTCATAACTAATTCATTGCTGTTACTCACTTATCTGAAACTGCTAACAAGCATTGGCAACGCCAATAGGTTTGGCTTGCTTTAGGTGCAGGTTTGTTACTCTGTGATATGTCTGGGATGCAATAACACAAAAACTCACAGAGAGGCAACAAAATGCTGGTTGGCTGCTACACTACAGGAAGCACAGGATTTTACTTTGCAAGTTTTAAGCCACACCCTTCATTATATAGGCCACACCTCTTGGAAATAATTCCTAGTTGGGCTTCTAAGGCCACGCCCCTTTTTAGAGATCACCCAGTTTTTTTGTCCCACTTAAAACAATGTCCATACCTGGCTCGTGTCTCGCCTCAGCTCCGGGTAGGCATCACCCTGATAAACAAGAAAAACATTGTTAGGAACTGAATTGTTAGAAGAGACATACATTTTACATTCCTCATGCAGTAAAACACCTTCCTGCCAGCACCTCTCTCAAAGCTATCAATTCAATGCTGCTCCTGGGAGCTGGAATTGCCATCCCGGAGATCCCGTCCAATCGTCTATGGTTTAAAATGTTCCGTCAACGATAGGCTGCTCTGACTCAACTCATGGTCCTATCACAGAATACTCGGATTCCCAAGGTCTACACTAATCTTTTTTGTTATGTTATGAGCATCTCATCTTATAGGAACAGCTTCATAACTCGTGCAGTGATACAGGGCTTCCCCCGTGTACACACATGACAACGGGTGATGGTGACAGCATTGAGGTTCACATCACGCGATAGCTATCACATGAACGGATGATACATTTGGGGTGCAGGGAGCAAAGAAAGGTGCTTGGAGACTTTTGGGGAGCCATGTCAAATTGGAATCAACTAAACGGTCTTGAGAAAGGTTTGCTGAGTATATAACACAGGGTGATTCAGGTTAGGGGGACAAAAGCTGGAATCGATAACTAATATGTTTATAAACAGAAATACCTCTGAAACCATAGATCACACTCTTTCTTATTGCCACAATAGTCCTTTTTTTGACTTTGGGCTTTAACATATGATTTTGTACTTATCATTCAATATTTTTACAAATTGAGAATATCTTTCATTTCATATTTTTTTCATATTTTTTACACCTCTCCTAGAATCATATCTATACAAAACACATATATATACAGCAAACATTAATATATACACACTATATGCTTTGTATACTTCAATAAATCACAAAATAAGCATAGAATGCCTAGCTGGAAGAAAACCGGTGTAAAGATGTCCTACCACAACATTGTTCAGCCCTGAAGAAGACCTTACTTTGAAAATGATTTTTTAGTCCTAACTGGAGAAGGTCGAAACGCGTTGGCATTTGTATAAATAGTGGTTTGGAGCAAAAACATTTTTTATAAAAAAAAGGGAATAGATTGAACCATTTGGGAATTTTCAGTGGAATGAATTCTGCCCCCACTGTATATTTGGTGTAAATATTCTCCGACCCTATATAGGACTTCCTAATCAGGATACACCGAGGGCAAAAAGACATACGGTCCCGGTGTAAGGATTTATTGTAAATACAAGTAGGACAAACAAGAGATAGGCATTCTATGTTTGTTTTGTGATTTATTGAAGTATACAAAGCATATAGTGTGTAATGTTCCAATGCGTGTGTAAAGGTTTGCTAGGATCTGTGATTTTCCCTTAAGGATTCACCGCAGGACTTGCAGACCATGATACAAGTCCTGTGCTGCTCCTCACAGAGCAGTGGAAGTGCACAGTTTCTGTAACCCTGTTTGGAAAGTCCTTAACTTTTCACATTGACATCTACTCGCTGCAGACTTACCAAAATGTCCACCACCGTGGGGACTAAGGTGGGCAAGAAACCAGGAGGAGCCTGAAGTATCTCAGAGCTGAAGCGGACAGCCCTTCGGAGGATCCGGCGCAGAACCAGCCTGAAACCAAGACAAGAAACCAATCAGAAGACGCGTAGACCCAGGTCAGATACCTCAGGGCTTCTCTCAGACTCAGGCCAGCATCTCACACAGGAAGACATTCTACAGAAGCTCATGTCACACATGGGCAGATGCCACACACATGGTGACCTCACAAGAGAAGACATCTTAACATCAGGCAATCTAGCATGCAGTCTCACACCTGGAAACCACATACAAACTGATGTGACACCTTGAGCTCACACAGAGCATGAGGTTACACCGGGATCTCTCACGGGGAACGAGGTTACGCCGGGATCTCACACGGAGAACGAGGTTACACCGGGATCTCTCACGGAGAACGAGGTTACACCGGGATCTCTCACGGAGAACGAGGTTACACCGGGATCTCTCACGGAGAACGAGGTTACGCCGGGATCTCACACAGAAAACAAGGTTACACCGCGATCTCTCACGGAGAACGAGGTTACGCCGGGATCTCACACAGAGAACGAGGTTACACCGGGATCTCGCACAGAGACCGAGGTTACACTGGGATCTCTCACGGAGAACGAGGTTACACCGGGATCTCTCACGGAGAACGAGGTTACGCCGGGATCTCACACAGAGAATGAGGTTAAACCGGGATCTCACACGGAGAACGAGGTTACACCGGGATCTCTCACGGAGAACGAGATTACACCGGGATCTCACACAGAGAACGAGGTTACACCGGGATCTCAAGAGAACGAGGTTACACCGGGATCTCACACAGAGAACGAGGTTACACCGGGATCTCACACGGAGAACGAGGTTACACCGGGATCTCTCACGGAGAACGAGGTTACGCTGGGATCTCACACAGAGAACGAGGTTACACCAGGATCTCACACAGAGAATGAGGTTACACCGGGATCTCACACGGAGAACGAGGTTACACCGGGATCTCTCACGGAGAACGAGATTACACCGGGATCTCACACAGAGAACGAGGTTACCCCAGGATCTCACACAGAGAATGAGGTTACACCAGGATCTCTCACGGAGAACGAGGTTACGCCGGGATCTCACACGGAGAACGAGGTTACACTGGGATCTCATACAGAGAACGAGGTTACACTGGGATCTCATACAGAGAACGAGGTTACGCCGGGATCTCACGGAGAACGAGGTTACGCCGGGATCTCAAACAGAGAACGAGGTTACACCAGGATCTCACACAGAGAACGAGGTTACCCCAGGATCTCACAGAGAACGAGGTTACACCGGGATCTCAAGAGAACGAGGTTACACCGGGATCTCATACAGAGAACGAGGTTACACCGGGATCTCACAGAGAACGAGGTTACACCGGGATCTCACAGAGAACGAGGTTACACCGGGATCTCACACAGAGAACGAGGTTACACCGGGATCTCACACAGAGAACAAGGTTACACCGGGATCTCACAGAGAACAAGGTTACACCGGGATCTCACAGAGAACGAGGTTACACCGGGATCTCACAGAGAACGAGGTTACACCAGGATCTCACAGAGAACGAGGTTACACCGGGATCTCACACAGAGAACGAGGTTACACCGGGATCTCACACAGAGAACAAGGTTACACCGGGATCTCACAAAGAACGAGGTTACACCGGGATCTCACACAGAGAACGAGGTTACACCGGGATCTCACGGAGAACGAGGTTACACCGGGATCTCACGGAGAACGAGGTTACACCAGGATCTCACGGAGAACGAGGTTACACCAGGATCTCACACAGAGAATGTGGTTACACCGGGATCTCACACAGAAAATGTGGTTACACCGGGATCTCACACAGAGAACGAGGTTACACCGGGATCTCACAGAGAACGAGGTTACACCGGGATCTCACAGAGAACGAGGTTACACCAGGATCTCACACAGAGAACGAGGTTACCCCAGGATCTCACACAGAGAACGAGGTTACACCGGGATCTCTCACGGAGAACGAGGTTACACCAGGATCTCACACAGAGAATAAGGTTACACCGGGATCTCACAGAAAACGAGGTTACACCAGGATCTCACAGAGAACGAGGTTACACCAGTATCTCACACAGAGAACGAGGTTACCCCAGGATCTCACACAGAGAACGAGGTTACACCGGGATCTCTCACGGAGAACGAGGTTACACCGGGATCTCACAGAGAACAAGGTTACACCGGGATCTCAAGAGAACGAGGTTACACCGGGATCTCACACAGAGAACGAGGTTACACCAGGATCTCACAGAGAACAAGGTTACACCGGGATCTCAAGAGAACGAGGTTACACCGGGATCTCACACAGAGAACGAGGTTACACCAGGATCTCACACAGAGAACGAGGTTACACCGGGATCTCACACAGAGAATGAGGTTACACCAGGATCTCACAGAGAACAAGGTTACACCGGGATCTCAAGAGAACGAGGTTACACCGGGATCTCACACAGAGAACGAGGTTACACCAGGATCTCACACAGAGAACGAGGTTACACCGGGATCTCACACAAAGAAAAAAGGTTACACCGGGATCTCACACAGAGAACGAGGTTACACCGGGATCTCACAGAGAGAAAGAGGTTACACTGGGATCTCACACAGAGAACGAGGTTACACCGGGATTTCTCACAGAGAATGAGGTTACACCAGGATCTCACACAGAGAACGAGGTTACACCGGGATCCCACACAGAGAACGAGGTTACACTGGGATCCCACACAGAGAATGAGGTTACACCGGGATCTCTCACGGAGAACGAGATTACACCGGGATCTCACACAGAGAACGAGGTTACACCAGGATCTCACACAGATAACGAGGTTACACCGGGATCTCACACAGAGAACGAGGTTACACCGGGATCTCACGGAGAACGAGGTTACACCGGGATCTCACGGAGAACGAGGTTACACCGGGATCTCACGGAGAACGAGGTTACACCGGGATCTCTCACGGAGAACGCGGTTACACCGGGATCTTACACAGAGAACGAGGTTACACCGGGATCTCACACAGAGAACGACGTTAGACTGGGATCTCACAGGGAGAACGAGGTTACACCAGGATCTCACACAGAGAACGAGGTTACACCGGGATCTCTCACAGAGAACAAGGTTACACCAGGATCTCACAGAGAACGAGGTTACACCGGGATCTCACACAGAGAACGAGGTTACACCAGGATCTCACACAGAGAACGAGGTTACACCGGGATCTCACACAGAGAACGAGGTTACACCGGGACCTCGCACAGAGACCGAGGTTACACCGGGACCTCACACAGAGAACGAGGTTACATCGGGATCTCACACGGAGAACGAGGTTACACTGGGATCTCACAGGGAGAATGAGGTTACACTGGGATCTCACACAGAGAACGAGGTTACACCGGGATCTCTCACAGAGAACGAGGTTACACCGGGATCTCTCACGGAGAACGAGATTACACCGGGATCTCACACAGCGAACGAGGTTACACCGGGATCTCACACAGAGAACGAGGTTATACTGGGATCGAACACAGAAAATGTCACACCGCAGTCCACATGTCCAGTGACAATGGCTTTTATCTGTGTAGGGTTTCATGCGTTAGATGACCCCGGACTTATGCCTAAATCCCCGTTCCCCTAAACTTGAGGTCTCTAGAATTCTCTTCCTAAGCCCTCCCCCGAAAGCTGATCCGCATTCTGTAAGTGAACAGCATTTGTTCCAACATTCACAATTTTCTTTCCCAACCCTCAAGCTGAGACCTGTCCTCCCCCCCAGGTACTTTACCCTCTTTACACCCTCCCACATTCTCACCCTTGCTCCCTAAGAGGTTTAACCCCTTTACTCCTTCTCCCCCCACACCTTGGTACTTCACATCTTTACACCTCCAGGATCCTCACCCTTGAACCTTACACTGACCTTCCTGCCCACTCCCCCTCACCCTATGCCACCTCTCCTCCCTTCAAGCTCTCCCATCCTGACCCTACTGTGGCCCCCCCCGTCCTAGAACAGATGTGCACCGACATGAAGACGTGAAATCCCAGCCACCTCCATCCACTAATGCAGAGTAACCAACGCCCCGCAGTTAACAACGCGAGTTGTGGCAGCGACACATCGGGCCACCAGTTCAGACTGCTTCTAGTAGAGTGTAATGCTTGAAATGGAAATTCAGGCTCCAGAGGAAGGCGACTGCCAATAGAAAACCTGCGAGATAGGCACAGGGGGTCACCTGCTTGGAAAAGCAATTTCAAGGAAAGAAAAGAAGAGAAAAGAAAAGAAGAGAAGAGAAGAGAAGAGAAGAGAAGAGAAGAGAAGAGAAAAGAAAAGAAAAGGCTTTTTTTTCCTGAAAGGGCGTTGGTGGTTTTTAGCAATGAGTTTGTTCTGTGATTATCAAACTCCAGGCTAGATCCAGGCCACAGAGACAGGAAAAGATGCAGGTCCTTAATGTAATATATCAGGTCCCTTTACAGGGAACATAAACAGAATTTCACACAATTTCCCAACAAGATCCTTCCAAGGTTTTATCTGTGGTAAACATTTTGGCAAATAGTGCAAGGTAGTAATGTAACATGCACGTGGGCAACTCGGCGGTGTGCAGTTTGTGTACGGGCAAACACAACCCATCCTGGAATATTATTTCATGTAGAAATGGGAGTTTGCACCAGAAATTGAATATATTCAACACTAGTAATCTAGGCCAAGGTGTTTGCATCAAAATCCCAGCAGGCATGCCTGGCCCCCTCAAAGAACAGGATTGTTTATTAGGCGAGATCTCTGGACAACCCGCGGCACAGCCTTCGAGGCAAAGGGGCTGGCCTGGCATATCTAGATTTTAAATTGTCTCATTACTGAAGGGAAACATGTTTCACGGATTGCCTGCCAATTCAATTCAAACCCTTTATTTTGTTTCATAAAACTGTAAAGGTTCATACATAATCACCAGATTAAAATCCAAACAGTCAGATATAAAACATTAAAATGCTTGATAAAGATAAAAAACTAGAACAGCCAACTACTCAGCCATTTTGTAATATAAAACCCTATGGCATACATAAATATGCAATCTAAAAATATACGTTCTGTCCTTTCCTCCAAGTAGAAGCGTAAATACATTTCCACTGCAGACTTTCTATTGTAGAGTGTTATAAGGACCATTGCCTTCCAAACACCAGAAACCCACAGAGTTTTACAAGTTGTTAATAGGTTTGTGGCTAAAGGACACTCCCCCTCTTCCCCTAAATGAGTTTACCTTCTTACAGGGTATCAGCAGTAGCAATCTGTTACTCACTCAGCACCAGACATCCCTGGGTACACCCCGTCCGCGATGCACACCGAAAGGGTACGAATGTGGTCTGCCACCACGCGATATGCCATGTCCACATTGCCAGCATCAGCACTACCCAGACGCCCCTGGTAAGCAGGACACCGAGAACCCTGGAAAGACGAGAGCACGCAGAACGCGGTCAGTTCTGAGACCACTCAGAGATACTTTGGGTCAGAAGGGGCTTGCTTTCCTGCTAGGGGTCCACCTATACAAGTGGAGCAGAGCCTATCCAATGGTGGATGGCACCACAACAACCGCACTCGTCTGCCATGGATCCAGCCTCACCTGGTGGATCGCGTCCATCAGTGGCGTGAAGAGGTCCGTGTCGTAGTTGGAGCGCTTGTGCTGCAGGACGGTCACCAGCCTCTCCAGGCCCATTCCAGTGTCCACGTTGTGCTGGGGCAGGAGGCGCAAGCTTCCATCAGCCTCCCTATCAACAAACATACGGTAAGAGGGTTAGCAGCGATCATACTCTTCTACTCGCGACTAGAGCGTGTGCATACCGCCCATCTCTTGTACAACTGTAACAGAGGAGGTTACATGATGCTCATGTAAGAGCACAACAGTGAGGCACCCACATCATCGTCATTCAAACGTGCTTCATAAAATAAAGTAATTCCAGCCAAAGTTGAACCACAAAGGACAGAGGCCGAGCAGAGGAACAAGCTTAGATCACAGATAACTACATTAGAAGAGAAGGAGGACCTCGGAAAACCAGGTGGGACTTTCCGCTTATCCACTGCAGTGCACACAGTTAGTCTGTCAGTAACCCAGACTCCCCACTACCCATGTCTAACTGGTGAGCACCACAGCAGCCCGTTGACTGGGAGGGTTCCTCACTGTATGAAATCATGTCTTTAACGGCTCGTTTTCAAGATAAGACTGTAAGGTCTGCTATTCCCTCGAGATATGTGTTTGGGTGCCAGCCAACCCCAGCACCAGTATCCCTCCTCTGTGAATAGTGACACCACTGGTCTCCACTGCACTGTTCGTGGTGAACTGCACGCCAATCCCAAAAATCCACTCGCCATGGTAGAGTGCCCATCAAGACTTCTGAAAAAGTCTATTTGCACATTAAATCCATTTTTTACGTGGTGGGATCCTCAGTCCAGTTGGGATAGAGGCCTTTGGGCAATCTGACTTTTGGGGCATTTTGGCCTCCTGTGTTCGACCCTACCGAGTTGTCTCTCCTTGTAGCCTCCTGCCTCGCACCTTTGATCCACTGACTTGTAGACACTACCATAGTAAAGCATCTGAGTGTCACAGATTTCTAAACCTAGCTGACGCTGCATAAACATGTCCCCCCTGGCCAAGTGTGGCCGAGTGTCCCCATAACTTTCCTATTAGTGCCCTTTCCCACAGAGGGCCTCTTACCGCATGAGTGCTGCCTGTCAGTTTGAGGCGTATCTTGGCACAGGAAGTTACTAAGGACTGTTTGTGTCTGGGCTCTCGAGTGTAACTGTTCTACTTCCTCATAACTACACAACAGTGCCCGACCTGGACAAAGCCCAGTTACAGGTGGACGGCCCAAGATCCAGGGAAAGACACGCGCACCGTACAAGGAGAGCTCCACAGAGAGTCTACTGTGCAGAATCAGCATAAGGGATATTTTAGTGAATTTGGAGGTTTTGGAAACAACTTTATCAGTAGATTATGTGAGATGAGAGAAGGAGTGAAGAGCACTTACGTTCTAGTGATTAGTTGTGCCTCAAATAGCGGGACAGATGGCCCCTAAGAGCAGGGGCAATGGGTGAAGCAGCTCACAAGAGAAGACGGGTAGGTGTGAGATTGTGGCACCCTCCGTCCCAACAGGGGGATTTAACAACTACAGTCACCTATTGCCCAATATCCTGTAATGATGTTTTATGTGGACCGCCCCTACAGACACATTGATGAAGGTGCCGAGATGCTGTGCAGGGAATCCATCACAAGTCACCAGAGATGCCATGTGGAGAAGAAGCAGGAAAAGACTAGTGTACCCTCTGCCCTGTCTCTGTATGAAGCACTCACACAACAGGCGACAACATGGGCAGACGGATGCAGAAACAGGCCGGGTTGTTTCCTAAATCCTGTTGTGGCTTTGTAGTGCTAGAGGAACTCTTGTGGTTTGACACCCTGTGATTACCTTAGACTACAATTATTTTAACTGACTTAAGTGTGTTATTTCATCCTAGCCTGGATGTACGATGTCCTGCATATGCCTTGCTTCTCTTACACGTTTCTTTCTTGTGATCTTGCTGTCTTTCAGTGGGAGCTGTCATGGAGTAGGACAGCCTTGCCAAGAACAGAGCGTGTGGGATGTGCATTTGAAAGCATGAGAGGGAGAGAGAGAGGTGTGGAATGTACTTTTTGGTCTGGAAGTTCAGTGTTGTGGGCAGTGATGTACACCTGTGCTCGGTGTTGTACATTGAGAGATGAAGTGTGTGAATCTATAAGCAACTGTGCACAATTGTGCATTGTGTTGTAGATTGATGAGAATTATGAAGTTCTTCCTATTGGCTTTGACATGGCCTCGTGTCATCCTTTTTCCTGACTTTGCCTTGCTTCAGTTTTTCTGCGTGCACAGCAGCGCTTGCAAGTTGTTTGGGTTATTCACGATCAAGGATTGTTTTTTGTTTAATGTACTCTGAAAGGCTTTGTGAGCTTCGTCAAGATAAAGGCTGGAACACGCGAGATTTGGAGAAGGGGGGCGTGAGAACTCCTTCCTGCCGAGAGAATGCTTGCTAGGAACCTGGCTAGTTCTGGTAAGATTCCTCTGGCCCGGGGGGAGGTGTTTCTCGAACCTTCTAGTGTGTTTAAAGCTGAGGGTTGCTGACTCAGAAACCGGGAGTTTGGAATCCGAACAGGGACGGACGCGTCTACTTCGGAGGGTGGAACCCTGGTTGCTGAGCTCTTGACCACGGCTGTTTAATTCCCCCAGTCAGGAGTGGGCTAAGATGCAGTGTTTGCACCAGGTGAAGTGTTGGGATTTGATTTTTGCCATTGTGATGTGTGTTTCCAGTGGCTTTGATCATTTGAGGTGCTTCCTTTGTGATGTGTGAGTGAGTCACGGTGCACCTCCAAAGTAATCATTCGATATATACATATCTTTCTGATCTCTTGCAGGACGTCACAGTATATTTGCTTGAGTCTTATTTCATATTATTTGCTGCTTGTTTATTCATCAGTATTATTCAGCTGTCATATTTACCAAGGGTGTTAATATTGCTTGTATATAAACATAAATATATCTCTTTGTGTATTTGAATCTTGTGCATTTGGCATCTGGGAAAGCCTTTCTGTTAGAGAGCATTGTGTAAAATACAACCCCAAGCCTTATTCTAAAAGAGAGAGTCTTTGCATTTTGTAAAATAAAACCCTTTCCTAAAGGTTTTGTTTGTTTTGTGTTAAAGTCTTTGCTGCGCCGGGTGTTGAGCCATCGTGTGGAAGCTGTATTATCTGATAGGCACGAGCAAGACAGGCTTGGTACCACTAGCTACTCCCCCGCGTGAGTTTCGAGAACCAGAGGAGGTTCTTGATCAATACTCGCTAGCTGGGAATGCAAGGGAGAGGAGGCAGGAACTGGCTGCAGGCCCCTGAGTACAGGGCACACTTGCACCCATTCCCTATCTGACAGCATTGTGTGGATCAGCACCAGCATCTCCCCAGCACGGGCGGAGACACGTCTGTGCAGGCTACACGTGCTACATGGGTCACCCCTACTCGATCTCTCTGCAGGGCTCAGTGTTTATTGTTTCATAGGGCTTACATTTTTCCAATCTGATCTCAAGAAGGAGGGAGAAATAAGGAAAGAGTTCAAGTGAGAAATAGCAAATGGCCAAGCAGGACAAGACAAAGAAAGGAAATGGAGAAGAGAAGGTGGGAACATAATAATAGATACAGACACACATTAAAAGAGCACACATCAGGGGGCAGAAACAAATAAACCGGCTGCCCCACACTATCACCCAGCACACTCTGAACACACATTCCCCATCACTGACCAGGTGACCACTCTTACCTGTTGTGCTGCATGAAGACCAGGTTCCAGATCTCCACCACCTCAGAGCTGTCGCGGTTCACCAGGGCTGCGGCATCACGACCGCCCACGTGGTCGTAGTGAATCTCGGTACAGGGACCACAAGGGCCCGTCTCGCCCATCTCCCAGAAGTTCTCTCTTAACCCAAAGGGCAAGACGCGGTCCGGGGGGACTCTGAAAAGGAACAGTGAATCCATGAGGGTAGTCACAGTCACAGGTTTTCAGGTGCCGCAGCTTTGCCAATGGTCCTTGAAACCCAAGTTTCAAAGAGAGGCAAATAAAAAATAATAAAAAATTAAATAAAAAAAATCAAAAGTGCTGGTGTTCAACTTCATACAACTTTAGTGTTTCCAAGTTGCACAATAACGAACAAGAGTGTTCTCTAATGAAGATTAATCATGGTTTGGTCTCTAAGCATAGAAGAAGGTGAGAACACGCAGCTCAGGACGTACAAACGCAGATCGGGCTGTGCTGTCCAGGATACACACAGCTCCTTCCTACTCTCCGCCTGGGTTCCCCATAAGCAGAGGGGAGGTCTCCTCTCGCCCATCACAGGCACTGCTCCATCAGAGGCACTCAACGCATTTTCCATCAGCAGTATTACTGCCATTTTGAAAGACTTTTTAATGCAAATGGGGTTATTACACGAAAGGTGATGGTGTAGAATTGGGAAAACTGTTTATCTACCTCTTTAGGGGGTGAAAAAGGAGCCATCTGATGTCACGCAACATGCAAAAGGCCAACAATTTTTTTAGGTGTTTTTGTTACATTTTTTTAAAGTATTAATAGGTGCATCAGTTGCTAAACAGAATTTCTTTGCATCAACCATTTAGAACTTCCGTCAAAGTGCTAATATGTGGATTTCATTAGCATTTTAATAATATATATTTAAAAGAGTCAATAGACATATAAACGTTAGCTTGACTCTTAATAGCTTGCTTTTCCTTTATTAAACACTTATACCACTTGTAGGTGTTATATACCGCCCTTAGCTGTATTATTTGGCATAGTTACACACAAACATACATTTGCATCCTATGTGAGCTCTGTAGCATTGTTGACAGTACTTTCATGATTAATCCGGCTTATCATACATGCAGTATTTTCCTCACTTGTTTGGGTTTGATTTATTTTGCTTTTACTTAGTGCTTCATGCCTGGTGGGATCTCAAAGCCAGAAGAAAGCTAAAAAACATAGGTTTCTTAAAGATTGGCATATCTCTAGTTCACTTTATTTAGGAAATATTTTTTCTTTTCAGAGTGCGATTTCCTCTTTTGTCTTTTTTTGCCACGCCTTGGCAAGACTTCAGTCCCCTTCTCTGTGATCTGTTGAAACTCAGGGTCTCATTCTTTGCATCATGATAGAATGGTTGTCAGCCAGTACGGATTTCCCATCTTGCTCTGTCTCCGTAGTGCAGAGCGCACAGAATGATGACGATGGCGGCTGCAGGGTCGTCAACCGTTCCACTTTGAGGGCAGTCCCATGAAACTATCCACCTGAAGCCCAGTAAGTACTGTATCTTCAGCTGAGTAACAGCCGCCTTGAAACAGAGGGAGGGTACATCCAAGATCATACTGTTAGGAACAGCCTTAGATAAACCCTACCCCCATTCAATGCTGCTTCCGGCATCCCCCTTTAGAGCAACAGAACCGCTGACCTAACAGTTATCATTACCAGCACAAAGTATTCTGGGCATTAATGAGAGTGAGTCTGGGCATTAACAAAAGTGAACTCTGGCCTTTAGCAAGAGTGGACTGAAATAAACAACCATGCTAGTGAATCCTGCATTAAGGAAAGTAGGCCTGGGCGGTGAACTTCGCTCCGTTCGCGGAGTTAGCGGAGTTTTCTGCACTCGAGGAGTGCAGAAAAACTCTGCTTCGCGATGTGAGCTCGGGTAGAATTTCTACCCGAGCGGCAGGAATACCAGCACAAACTGCAGTTCGTACTGCACTCCGCCACTCGCGGAACTTCGCAGTTTTTTTGTACCTTCACAGAGTTCCGCATAGCAAAACTCTGCGAACTACGCCCAGGCTTAAAGGAAAGTTGCAGTCTGAGCGTCAATAAAAATAAATGTGGTTATTAATGAAGCAAGACTGGGCTTCATCGAGAGCCCAGTGAGTCCCGCCAGGCATCTGAAGCGAACCTGGAACCATCGAACAGAGTGATGGGGCCATTAGTAAGAACCCGTTGATACCGAACAAGCACTTCACGCCCGCCCTGAACTAACAAAAACAGATCGAATGTAAACTTTTATAAAAGCAGGTTTGGGGTCTCATGCTTCGAAGTGAGTCTGGAGGTATTTAGCTGAGTCTGGGACGATGGGAGCTGGACAAGAATTCCAGCTGTGTCCTATACCAACAAAATGGAGTGGTAACCAAGAATTAATGAGCAATTATGAGCTTCATCATGAGGGGAAAGAGTGGGAGGCGTGTGACAGCAATAGTCAGCCCTGTTATCCCCACTCGATATTTTGTTTTTAATATCCGATTTGAATCTGTAATACATCTGTCTCACAGGCTTATTGAAAGGGGTTTTAATCACTGTCCCAGGAACCCTTACCTCGTGACTGAGTGGGTTTTTCCCACTTACAACAATGTACTTCTTGAAGTATTAGAGAGTCTATACACCCCATCAAACAAATGTCGGGCGGATGAGGCAACCAGGTGATGAAGCGTGCCACCTAGGTGGGTGGGTGAGGGTTTGGCTTGTTTATATGAAACTCCTTGACACACTAAGGGATTGGGCTCCCCCGTTTAGGGGGTACCCTCCAGCCTGGATATCCTTGTGTTTTTTCCATTCATCCAGAACTAGCCAATCATTAATTGGGTTTTTTCAAGATCTGTGCAATCAAGAACTAAACAGGCCTGTGCATTATCAAGAAGTCAGAGAGCATTGAGTCTGGCCATTATCAAGAGCTGAGTCTGCAGGTGGGAGGGGTCAGGCGGGGCTGTACCAAGAGGGGTGTAGTGGGCTGTTCAGAGAGAGGAGTGTAGCCTGGCTGTACCAAGAGGGGTGTAGCGGGGCTGTACCGAGAGAGGGGTGTGCGGGGCTTTACCAAGAGGGGTGTAGCGGGCTGTACCAAGAGGGGTGTAGAGGGGCTGTACCAAGAGGGGTGTAGCGGGGCTGTACCAAGAGGGGTGTAGCGGGCTGTACCAAGAGGGGTGTAGCGGGGCTGTACCAAGAGGGGTGTAGCGGGGCTGTACCAAGAGTGGTGTAGCGGGGCTGTACCAAGAGGGGTGTAGCGGGGCTGTACAGAGAGAGGGGTGTAGCGGGGCTGTACCAAGAGGGGTGTAGCGGGGCTGTACCAAGGGTGGTGTAGCGGGGCTGTACCAAGAGGGGTGTAGCGGGCTGTACCAAGAGGAGTGTAGCGGGGCTGTACCAAGAGGGGTGTAGAGGGGCTGTACCAAGAGGGGTGTAGCGGGGCTGTACCAAGAGTGGTGTAGCGGGGCTGTACCGAGAGGGGTGTAGCGGGGCTGTACCAAGAGTGGTGTAGCGGGGCTGTACCAAGAGGGGTGTAGCGGGCTGTACAGAGAGAGGGGTGTATCGGGCTGTACCGAGAGGGGTGTATCGGGCTGTACCGAGAGGGGTGTAGCGGGGCTGTACAGAGAGAGGGGTGTATCGGGCTGTACCAAGAGGGGTGTAGCGGGCTGTACCAAGAGGGGTGTAGCAGGGCTGTACAGAGAGAGGGGTGTATCGGGGCTGTACCAAGAGGGGTCTAGCCTGGCTTTACCAAGAGGGGTGTATCGGGGCTGTACAGAGAGAGGAGTGTATCGGGCTGTACCAAGAGGAGTATAGCTGGGCTGTACCAAGAGTGGTGTAGCGGGGCTGTACAGAGAGAGGGGTGTATCGGGCTGTACCGAGAGGGGTGTAGCGGGGCTGTACCAAGAGGGGTGTAGCGGGGCTGTACAGAGAGAGGGGTGTATCGGGCTGTACCGAGAGGGGTGTAGCGGGGCGGTACCAAGAGAGGTGTAGCGGGGCTGTACCAAGAGGGGTGCAGTGGGGCTGTACCAAGAGGGGTGTATCTGGGCTCTACCAAGAGGGGTGTAGAGGGGCTGTACCAAGAGGAGTGTAGCGGGGCTGTACCAAGAGGGGTGTAGCGGGGCTGTACCAAGAGGGGTGTAGCGGGGCTGTACAGAGAGAGGGGTGTGTCTGGGCTGTACCAAGAGGGGTGTATCGGGGCTGTACCAAGAGGGGTGTATCGGGGCTGTACAGAGAGAGGAGTGTATCGGGCTGTACCGAGAGGGGTGTAGCGGGCTGTACCAAGAGGGGTGTATCTGGGCTCTACCAAGAGGGGTGTAGAGGGGCTGTACCAAGAGGAGTGTAGCGGGGCTGTACCAAGAGGAGTGTAGCGGGGCTGTACCAAGAGGGGTGTAGCGGGGCTGTACAGAGAGAGGGGTGTGTCTGGGCTGTACCAAGAGGGGTGTGTCTGGGCTCTACCAAGAGGGGTGTATCGGGGCTGTACCAAGAGGAGTGTATCGGGGCTGTACAGAGAGAGGAGTGTATCGGGCTGTACCGAGAGGGGTGCAGCGGGGCTGTACCAAGAGGGGTGTAGCGGGGCTGTACCAAGAGGAGTGTAGCAGGGCTGTACCAAGAGGGGTGTATCGGGCTGTACCAAGAGGGGTGTAGCGGGGCTGTACCAAGAGGGGTGTATCGGGCTGTACCGAGAGGGGTGTAGCGGGGCTGTACCAAGAGTGGTGTAGCGGGGCTGTACCAAGAGGGATGTAGCAGGGCTGTACAGAGAGAGGGGTGTGCGGGGCTGTACCAAGAGGGGTGTATCGGGGCTGTACAGAGAGAGGGGTGTATCGGGCTGTACCAAGAGGAGTGTATCGGGCTGTACCAAGAGTGGTGTAGCGGGGCTGTACCAAGAGGGATGTAGCTGGGCTGTACAGAGAGAGGGGTGTGCGGGGCTGTACCAAGAGGAGGGTAGCGGGGCTGTACCAAGAGAGGTGTAGCGGGGCTGTACCAAGAGGGGTGTAGCGGGCTGTACCAAGAGGGGTGTAGTGGGGCTGTACCAAGAGGGGTGTAGCGGGGCTGTACCAAGAGGAGGGTAGCGGGGCTGTACCAAGAGAGGTGTAGCGGGGCTGTACCAAGAGTGGTGTAGCGGGGCTGTACCAAGAGGGTTGTAGCGGGGCTGTACCAAGAGGGGTGTAGCGGGGCTGTACCAAGAGTGGTGTAGCTGGGCTGTACAGAGAGAGGGGTGTGCGGGGCTGTACCAAGAGGAGGGTAGCTGGGCTGTACAGAGAGAGGGGTGTATCGGGCTGTACCAAGAGGAGTGTAGCGGGGCTGTACCAAGAGGGGTGTATCGGGCTGTACCAAGAGGAGTGTAGCGGGGCTGTACCAAGAGGGGTGTAGCGGGGCTGTACAGAGAGAGGGGTGTGTCTGGGCTGTACCAAGAGTGGTGTAGCGGGGCTGTACAGAGAGAGGAGTGTATCGGGCTGTACCGAGAGGGGTGCAGTGGGGCTGTACCAAGAGGGGTGTATCGGGGCTGTACCAAGAGAGGTGTAGCGGGGCTGTACCAAGAGGGGTGCAGTGGGGCTGTACCAAGAGGGGTGTAGCGGGGCTGTACCAAGAGGGATGTAGCTGGGCTGTACCAAGAGGGGTGTAGCGGGGCTGTACCAAGAGGGGTGTAGCGGGGCTGTACCAAGAGGGGTGTAGCAGGGCTGTACCAAGAGGGGTGTATCGGGGCTGTACAGAGAGAGGGGTGTGTCTGGGCTGTACCAAGAGGGGTGTAGCGGGGCTGTACCAAGAGGGGTGTAGCGGGGCTGTACCAAGAGGGATGTAGCTGGGCTGTACAGAGAGAGGGGTGTGCGGGGCTGTACCAAAAGGAGGGTAGCGGGGCTGTACCGAGAGGGGTGTAGCTGGGATTTAAAAAGAGAGGGGTGAAGCTGGGCTGTACCAAGGGGTTGAAGCTACACTTACCAAGAGTAGGGGGAGGGAGGGCATTATCTAAAACTAATCAGCTCAGCTAATCCAGCCTGTATCTCATCCATGTATTTCATTGGCTTGTGATGGACGTTACCTCACTGCACTACTGTCACAAAGAGAGACCGTGAGGACTGCTACCGTCTTCTTTCCACCTGAACCAGCATTAGGTTGAGGAAGGTTTGGCATCTTGTGAGGGTTAATTAAGGGGGATGTTTGTCAGACATTCCTCTGTAATACCCAAATTCTGCCCTTATGTCAGGGCGGGTGCAGTCCATGTCATTTAGTTGCAGGCTATGGAAGCCTCTCCCAACTAGTGGATTTATTTATTGATCACAAGTCTGTGTTTTATTCTTTCCTACGAGGTCTTCAGCACTTGGGCTGTAGGGTGTGATCCTCTGTTAGGCACCTGGATCAACAAGCCAGAGCCCCCTGTCCTATTCATTCCATTGCTCACCCCAAGCTCAGCCAGATGTCTCTACTCTCCTCGTCGGCTCCCAATCCGGAAGATGGATCTCCCGCGAAGTAGGTGACGTAGAGTCGCTCTCTCGGGATCTCGTACACCTGCGTAAGCAGCTCCCACGCCAAGCGGCAAGCTTCCTCCTGGGACAGTGAGACAGAAAAGGGAATCAGAGCGAAGAAACAACCAATGCAACTAAAGAAAGAAGAAAAGGAGAAATACATGTATAAGAAAATGAGTTGGGGGAAAGAAACAGAAAT
This sequence comes from Lissotriton helveticus, assembly GCF_964261635.1. Lineage (NCBI taxonomy): Eukaryota > Metazoa > Chordata > Amphibia > Caudata > Salamandridae > Lissotriton > Lissotriton helveticus. The sequence goes on along the minus strand of NC_136061.1, from coordinate 2,614,931 downwards.
GGATAGAAGTATAAAAAAGAAAAGCAAGTTATGGAAGAAGCAAAAATAAAAAATGAGGAGCAAAATAAGAGCAGAAACAGAGGAAAATAAATACAATTGAGATCAAACATGGAGATCAAAGAGGAGAAACAAACATTGGTAAAGCCAATAGGTCTGACACTGGCCGATAGCGTTTGTGTTTTTTTAATGTGTGTTTTGTTCTGTCATGGTTTTTGCAAACCTTTATTGTTTGGAAAGCTGTCAGGCCCAAGTTAATCTACAATAAATAGTGGTTCAACCAAAAACGTATTGTCTTCAAAATGTGCACATTGCTACAATAGTCATTGCCACGTATGCAGACTACTTTGTGTGTTTATGTGCTTCCTGGGAAAGGACAGAATGCTATCACTCACAGTGAGGTTAGCCAATGGCAGAAGTGGGCGGCCCATTACTCCATGCTGCATGGTATAGTGGGTGGAACAGAAGTGTGAATGCCACAATATCAGGCCAATGGATGAAGCGGCTGTCTGAAAGCACCTACAGTAAGTATTTTATAAACATTATACGTATAATTTTCGTAACATTAAAAGGTTTCTGCTAATGTCAGGCCTATCAATGGGCTGACGAAGGTTGGAAAGAAAAAAGCGGGAAATAGTTAGTCTAAGAAAAATCAGACACAGCCTTCTTTAATTACAGCCAATGGTGTCATATTGGTGGAACTTCTGTTAGACATCACTAATTTATATCCATACTTTAGGAAATGCTGGCATAACCCACTAGCTCTCATGCAACAACTCTATCTGTGGGTTTGAGGTCTTAGTCTGGAGGATCTCCAACCCCCTCCAGTGTGAAGGGCTCCCAGACCCTTTCTACCACCATGAAATGCTTCTAACGGTACCTTCACGTAAATAGGACGTCATACATTTATACTTAGTTAAACATTTGCAATACTAAAGAATGGCTTCCCGAGAACACGTATAAACAGGTATATAAAATGACTTGTAGAATTGTAGCACAAAAATCTACTGAAAGTCAATCTTAAACACATATGCCGCAGCCTCCTTTTGTAATTATTACAGTTCTTGTTCCTTTCTAACATCCAAGGAGTGTTTTGTCTAAAAGCTAAAGCACCTGATCGCAGGGACATCCCGCTGGGCGCTTGGATTGTTCTTGATGCAAGAAAAGCGCCTGTGAAGCGGTTTGTCCAATACCAAAACCAGAACAGGACGACTGTTACACCAAGGGGTAGCTTGTTATTCATTTGGCCCTAGTTACTGCTTTCCACGTAACTTGAGCACGTGTGTCAGTCACGTCTTCTCAACATTTCCTCTTTCATTTGTCGGTGCAGGTACGACATAAGGTCTCTGGCCGCTAAGTTAGTGGAAGCAGCAACAAGCAGCAGAGTTCGCTCTCGATTAAAACTAGAATTTGGGAGATTTTGCAGTAAATAATTAAACACATTGGGGGAACGTATTATCCAACTGACATATTACAGTGGAGGCAATCTTATGCCGGACACTGCTAAAATGAAGCCTTTTTTGCCTTTAAAATCGTGAGTCTCAAGCCTGAATGGGGTTTGTTGGCATGTTGATCTCGTGGAGAGGACATAAGTGAGCTCCAAAAAAGGGAACCCAGTATTTTTGAATGAGTTGAACCGTAAAGCCGTAGAGGTAAGTCTGGAGGGAATGAGTAGATTTTCACTGATGGAGGGACGGTCGAGAGGCTTACCTGCGTGCAAGATATAGTTGGGTGCCATGCCATAGGCAGCAGACGCTTTCCTGGGTACGAGAGATAGTTAGGCGCCATACCACAGCCAGCAGAGGCTTACCAGGGTGCAAGAGATAGTTGGGTGCCATGCCATAGGCAGCAGACGCTTACCTGGGTACGAGAGATAGTTGGGTGCCATGCCACAGCCAGCAGAGGCTTACCAGGGTGCAAGAGATAGTTGGGTGCCATGCCACAGCCAGCAGAGGCTTACCTGGGTGCGAGAGATAGTTGTGCGCCATACCACAGCCAGCAGAGGCTTGCCTGGGTGCGAGAGATAGTTGGGCGCCATGCTATAGCCAGCAGAGGCATACCCGGGTGCAAGAGATAGTTGGGCGCCATGCCACAGCCAGCAGAGGCTTGCCTGGGTGCGAGAGATAGTTGGGCGCCATACCACAGCCAGCAGAGGCTTGCCTGGGTGCGAGAGATAGTTGGGCGCCATGCTATAGCCAGCAGAGGCATACCCGGGTGCAAGAGATAGTTGGGCGCCATGCCACAGCCAGCAGAGGCTTGCCTGGGTGCGAGAGATAGTTGGGTGCCATGCCATAGGCAGCAGAGGCTTACTTGAGTGTGAGAGATAGTTGGGCTATAGGCAGCATGAAATAGCAGTATCAGCAGTTTGTCCAAAGCCTTGGTTTTGGCTCATAGCCAGCCACATTGATCACACTATGACAAGGGAATCTGTCGCACCCTACTTGTTGGTACCTTAAAGTAGTCGCCAAAAGACCAATTGCCCAGCATCTCAAAGAAGGTGTGATGGTACACGTCGCGCCCCACGTCCTCCAGGTCATTGTGTTTGCCACCGGCCCGCACGCACTTCTGACTGTTCACCACACGCCGGTACTGGGCCATCTCGCTTCGAGGATCCACAGTGCCTAGAAAGATGGGTTTGAACTGCCAGGAAAGAGACAAAGCAGCAGTAAGAGGACCTGTGACAGCCGCGAATGGACATTTAATCAAGCAACAGCGGCATGGAGAACTACTGGGTGAAAATCAAATCAGTTATAGTATGAAATTCCACACTTGCCTTATTGTTTGTGGTGAAGCCTCATGTTTATGCAATCTAAATTTCTCCTCATTTCTCCATTTTTTGATAATTATATTTAAAATGTACGTTTAGCGCTCACAACCTCTTGATTTTATGTCGACAGGAGGCTAGCATTATACATAAACTTTTATTTACCACTCCTGAGCAGCACTTATAGCTTCAACTAGAATAGCATGAAGTAATAGAACATCCACTGAGTACGTAAATCCCCAACGCTCCAATTTCATCCTCTTTTGTTTGCTGCTTATGAGTAAATGAGTACATTTTTAACCTTTTGTATATGAATGCAGTTGAATAGGTTTTAATAGAAACTTACAAAAATAGTTAGTATGGTTTGTGAGTGGTATGTTTGTGAGTATGTATGTATGATTGGTATGTTTGTGAGTATGTATGTATGATTGGTATGTTTGTGAGTATGTATGTATGATTGGTATGTTTGTGAGTATGTATGTATGATTGGTATGTTTGCGAGTATGTATGTATGATTGGTATGTTTGTGAGTATGTATGTATGATTGGTATGTTTGTGAGTATGTATGTATGATTGGTATGTTTGCGAGTATGTATGTATGATTGGTATGTTTGTGAGTATGTATGTATGATTGGTATGTTTGTGAGTATGTATGTATGATTGGTATGTTTGTGAGTATGTATGTATGATTGGTATGTTTGTGAGTATGTATGTATGATTGGTATGTTTGTGAGTATGTATGAAATACCCAATTTTCTAGTAACGTAAATGGGTTACATTTAGAATTGCATAGTGTTCGGTATTGATAGGGAACAAGTTTCTGGCTTTCACAAGGAAAAAAAACAAGGTGTCAGCTTCTTGGATTCTCATTCAATTTATGACAGGAGTTGAAATGAGAGTAGGCTGCATGATCATAGGATACGCCAAGTTATCCAACTGTAGTTGTACCTGTCAAGCGAACAAGAATTGAACTCATCCAAAATGCCATTAAGATCTCAGGTATGGGTGCTGCATGTGAAATAAATCAACAACAGCGATTCTGCACTGTTCCAACTTAGGAGGGCCCGTAGACAGTTTCACCAATGATGATATTCACTACTACTTCCTTTTCACTGTCCTGTAATACTGCCTCAAATACATGCATGAGTGGAAAGAGGAAGATCTCAATATCTCCTCATTGAAGTGTCAACTCAACCATGGCCCGGTGTGAGCTTGCAACATTGTACAGCAGCCATTACAGTGACTGACACCCCAGTGTCACCGAGTACCTATATTTCCCATCCTTTGAGGGAATGTTGTATTTAGGGGGCGCTCAGGCTCGCTCTGACCCCTTCCCAACTAAAGAAATTAAAAACTTTTTTTTGTGGTCAACCTCATTGGAGCTCAGTGACTGTTTCCTTTGCGCGTCTCCAGAATGCATTGCACACACAACAGAGCTTTACTTGTAACCCTGCTCACGCTGTCATGTGTATCTTGGCTTAATGACCGCAAATGCCACACCAGAAGCACTTGCACCCTTTTGCTGATTCAAGCCACACAGCTGGTAGGACACTAGCACAGTACACCCAGTTTGTGATACTCACTTCTGAATCAGATCTATGGTCTGTGCCGATGGCTGCAGATCAGTGCTTGTTCTATGTTAGAGAAATCACCAATTCAGTTTGAATGACCGTCACGTGGGACAGCATTTGACTCCTTCCTGATCCCAGTAGGCTGGCATGGGCAAGCAAGGTTTCCTCAGGGCCTGTCTACACATTTTGCAACCTTCTATTCCTATATAATCTGTGAACACTCTGGGAGCTAATAAATCTGAAATACAGAGGCTACAGAGAGTCCAGAACGTGGCCGCAAGATCTCTTTTGGGCCTGCGTAGAACCTGCCCAGTAACCAGTGACTTTCGTTACCTCCACTGGCTGACTGTGGCTAGGCGAATTGAGTTTAAAGCACTGTGTATAGCCCATAAAATTTTGAAACTGGCATCCCCACAAATCTTGACTGATCTTTTTCTTTATATTCCCACACGATCACTTCGATCCAAGGGACGATGTCTGGTAGTGGTTCCCCGGGTGAGAAGAGCCCGCGCCGGCGGGCGCTCTTTTCGTAACAGAGCAGCCATTCTGTGGAACTCGTTGCTAGCCCACATTCGAGGGCTTACCAATTATCTTCATTTTAGGAAAACCATTAAAACTTTTCTGTTTCCTCCCTTGTAGGCCTCCTGTGCTTTGGTGCGTGTTATTTTCTTGTTGCTTAGCGCCAGGATGCCTCTTAGCTGGGGCAGCTGTTGCGCTCTATAAACTTGTTTAACATTAACATTAACCAACTTTCTCGTTAAGGTCTGACAATGCTTCTTTTAGTGCTTGTTTGCACAACTAGACTAGAAGATGTCAGCAGACATGTGCTTAGCATCAATGTGAGAGCTCATTGTCCACTTTCACCTGTCGATCGAACTGTGCATTAAATGCACGCATGCAAAATTGGAGTCACTGTTGACACTGACACAGACCGCATTAAGTGTTGAATTGTCTGTGAATGGCAAGAGAACGACAAAGACAAGAAATTGCACAACAAATTTGCATGAGAAAACGTTTATAAACTGCAGAATAGCTGCATGAGACAGCATGTGGAGAAGCGTGGCTCAATGGTTAGAGCAATATAACAAGGTGAGGCGAGTTTACGCCCCAAACCAACTGCACTGCTGTAAATGCCTGCTTGGCCAATTCATTCCACTGTTCATCCATCAATTAATCCATATTTACAAGCTAATCCAAAAGATTTTTTCACTCATGTTTTTCTGTATTTGTTCAACGCTCTGTAGAGATTAGCTTGTAAATATGGATTAATTGATGGATGAACAGTGGAATGAATTGGCCAAGCAGGCATTTACAGCAGTGCAGTTGGTTTGGGGCGTAAACTCGCCTCACCTTGTTATATTGTCACAAATACAAGTGCCATCAGGGCAAGGCACTTCACCAACGTTGCACGCATCTCTTATTGAGTCATGGATTAGTTTGCAAAAATAGAATAAAATGGTGTGCATCCCGGTTTTCCTCACTGTTTGCCTCAATGGTTAGAGCGGCAGACCCTGATGCAGAGGTCTGTCCCGGGACCAGGGTTCAATTCTCGCCTCGGCTGCTCTTGGACTCAATTTCCCCGGACCTGATAATTCTCGCCTCTGTGCCTAGTCTAATCATGGGTCCCACTCTGTGACTCTGGGCAATAGCTTGCTTAATCTCCACAACGGCCCCAGCAGCGCTTGGATACCTGGCTTCACCTTGGGGGTGCCCAGGAGTGGACATTTCACAGGAAAGCCAGGATGGGTTCCACAGCGGTATGAATACAGCGCTACGAGACCTCTGGGTAGAAGTGCGCTATATAAATACAAATACATTTTCATTTACATACATGACAATCCGCAGCATTTGCATGACCGGACAATGGGCTCCCAAGGAGTTGCATGAGACCATCTGCAATGCAGGATTTCATCAGGTGTATTAAGATCATTATAAATGGTAATAACACATAGATTATATGTTTCTGGCTTTGTTATGGCAAAAAACAATTTATATGCATAGAACAAAGCAGTTATGTTGATGTAATGAGCTATAAGAAATGACTCCTTTAATGGACACTACTATTCTAGACATTGCCTCGAAACAGCTGCATTTCTCCAGAAATCCCCATGCAGGGTTGCTGACTTAAACCTTTTCTAACACTACACAGGTACCCTGTGTATAGCCTCGTCTTTTGTTAGTGGGAGGTTTTGGCCCAGGACAGATGGAGTTTGACAGCCATGAGCTGTCCAAAATAGACTGAGCAGCATCAGTCACTGGCTATGTGCTACAGTGGATGCCAAGGTCTGTGGATGTAGACCGCCCCCCTCCCCCCACACACAGACCTTCACTGGCTTGTACTTTTGTTAGTAGATCCTTGAGCTCCAAACACAAACTTCAGAAGATATCCAGGGTTCTTAGTTTTCCCTAGTAGAAGGGCAGGAAAAAGGAATAATTTACAATTGGGTGGTAATGGGAAATCCACTTATTTTTAAGGAAGCACTAAGACGAGAGAATCATTCACTAGTGGTATTTTCTTAACAATGCCATCCCTACAATGAATGAAATTCCACTGGTGCAATCTCCTCTAGAGCCGGCACTTCCATCAGGAATCAAATGATAATTGGGATTTCTATAGCGCATTATCACCACTGGTCTCTAACCGCTTGAGAGAATGCCCAACCTTGGTACCATAGTAGGAAGTGTGCCCAGGATTGGCCTACATTGTGCCCCAAGCTCCAATAAACAGAAGGGTTTTAAGTTTTTTCCTAAATGGGAGGAGAGCTGGCTCCTTACTGAGCTCTGCTGGCATCTCTTTCCAAAGTTGAGGAATCAAAGAGGCGAAAGCTCTAACCCCCCAGGACAAGGTCGAGAAACGGGGGCAGACCAGCCGGCCGGCATCAGAGGAGCGCAGGGACCGTCCTGGCCTATAATTTTCCACGCGTTCCTTAATATATGCTGGGGCTGGACTATGGATGGCTTTGTGGGCAATACATAGCCCCTTGAATCTTGTTCTCTGCTTGATCGGAAGCCAATGCAGTTGCTGCAGTAAGGGGGTGGCGTGGGCTCATCTAGGGAGCCTAAACACCAGTCTGGCAGCCTCATTCATGACTACCCGAAGTCTAGACAAGAGTTTTACCATTCTCTTTCTCTCTTCCTCCTCTCCACTGATTCTTTCTTAATTCCATGTTCTCCCTCCTTTCTTTTCCCCTGTCCTTCATCCATCTGCTTCTCTAGCTTTCCTTTAATTCTGTGCTCATTCTTCTTTTCCATGTATTGTCTCTCCCTTCTTTCCTCTTCCCATTTCGTCACCCCGCCATGTGTGCCAGTATGAGCGTGGAGTATTAGCTTATTTGCAGTGTGTTCCTTATTGTATGTTCTCAGTTTCATCTGAGAGGGTGACCCTGGACTCACTCTAAGCGGCATTGTTAGTGTGCCCAAAGTGGCACATGTTGGTGCTGAGCAGCGCTGTGGGTGCCAGGTCAATCAGTGCTCTGCAGATCATGGTGAATGTAATGTAGTGCCTAGTATACTCAGCAGCTGAGAGTGTGGTGGGACAGACAGGGGCTGGAGCCCCATGGGCATAGTGACTATGCATGCCTGGCAACTCACCCTCATTTAGCGAGTCACACCCTCTTTTAAGTTCCATTCACCTGCTTGACCAATAAATGCCTCTGTGGGCTTCATTGGGCCTTCCCTTTTCAAACCTATATCACCCTCCAAAAAAGTGTTAATTCTCCATCCACCTTAATAGGGCCACCCACTTAAGCACCTGGCTTCACCTGCATTTTTGAGTCAAGAGGTTGACAGGTACACTCTGTTTGTAAAGCTAGCTGTACGACATGCCGCTGCATCCAGGACTGTTGTTACTGCCTGTACGGCCATCCAGCTGCCTGCGGCTCACTTGCCTCAGACCAGGGACACTCAGTACATGCCCTGCTCCCCCTCACCAGACCACTGGACAATTCCAGGTGAGTGTGCCACCTACAGAGGTATTTGGGCTTTTTGAGACTTTTTTATGTTATTTCTTTTTCTCAACAACCAAGAAACTCACCCAATATATGTAAACGTACCACCTCTTGCAATACTTTTTGGTAAATCTTAAATATATTTTTGCTTTTTTAAGGAGCACAAAAGTTTCTTGACGGCATAAGAGAATTTTGCATGAGAACCAGACATTACACTTATTTTGAGGCACAGAAAAGTTAACCGATTTGCTCAGTATCACAGGATGTTGACTTGAGCCGAAGCCGGGACTCAGTGGTTGCCTCCTGTAAGGTTACAAGTCACATTGTCTCTAAATATGTAGGCCAGAGCCTGGTAAGCCTTAAGCTTATCCCAAGTTTGGGGTAGATGAAACGTATGTTCTGTTTGTTGATCTTTTATATTTACGACCAGTGCTTTAAATGGGCTAGTACTGAGTACCAACTCTTTTTTATTTTAATATATAATTGTCAACACCCAATCACTGTTAAATGTAATCTTAAGTGAATTTGCTATTTGTGTATATATATATATATATGTATATATATATATATAGACCACCATTATTTGTATCTCTTCCTCGAGTGACTTTACAACTTGTACTCTTGCAATTTTTCCCTCCTTTCACTCCACTTGTATATTTGCATTTTTTTTCTTTTTTTTCTGTTTGTATCTCTTATGTAACTCATGTTATCCAAAGTCCTTATGTATCGCAACTGGTTCTTTTGTTAAGCGCTCTGACACCTTTGGGTAATGTTCGCGCTATATAAAATCGCATTAAATAAATAAAAATAAAAAAGAAGGCGCTGAGTTCCTGCACTTCTCAAAAGAAACATCACACTTTTAATTTGAAAGTGCAGGCACTTCTCAGAAACAAGCAGGTACTCTGGGACAGAATACCTGAACTTCTATTTTTACAGTTCAAGTACTGTTTACGACTTAAAAAAGCAAAGCACCTTAAGGCACAGGCAGCAGGCACTACACCCGGAAGTAACACATCAGCCTGACCGCGTCATCCATCTTAAGGTCAGGCAAAACATGACGTCCGCTGCCAAACCAGTTTGAAAGACAAACTATCACTTGATAACTCCTCCCCTTCCTCGATGTCCCGCCCACTATCGCAGAAGCCACGCCCCCACTCCAGCCGCACTGACGCTCACTCACCTGGTTCATGCCCGCGTTGACGAAGAGCAGGCTGGGGTCGCCGCGCGGACGCACGGGGGCGGAAGGCACGCGCTGGTGCCCGCCGCGCTCCCGGAAGAACGTCAGGAAGGTCTCGCGCACCGACGCCGCGGCCGAGGAGGAGCCGAGTGCGCGGCACGTGCTGACCAGGGTCCCCCTGGCACGCGAGCAGAGGCGGGCCGCCATCTTACGGAGGGCACCGAAGTGACAGCAGAGGGGCGGGGGGAGCGAACCGCCAAGATAGAAAACGGACAAACGGCGTACTAAAAACAGAAAAGGGACGAGGGGATTAAGTGATAACATTGAAAAGGGACTACGGTACTCGACCCTAAAAGAAACAGGAACTGTTAAGGTGCACCTCTGAATTCTGGGACTTGTAGTTTTTTTAAAATTCCATTATGAAATAGGACTGCAAGTCCCAGAATTCAAAGGAAAAATCCTGGCGTGGCACTTGGCTGCAGTGAACTGGAGTGGCAGACCATGCAGGCACCAGTGGACATTTTACCAGCCTTCTGGTGTCAATGCAGTGGCATAACAAAAGTTTAAAGGCCCCCCCCTGCAATGTACACGGAGGGTGATGCGGAGGCCTGTATTACTCCCCTGTTTCAATGTTAATACACTTTTTATTTATTTATTTAATGCGTTTTTATATAGCGCGGACTTTACCCGAAGGTGTCCGAGCGCTTCACAATAGGAACGTTAATGATACATGAGGAGAAAATTACAAGTGAACAAATTACAAAAGCCAACGTTAGGTTACATGAGGTAAAAGTGACAATGGTGAGCAACCAAAATACAAGAGGTAGCAAACGGTGCATTACAGGAGGAAAAAAGTGACGTGTGCAATTTACAAAGGCATACAAAGTACAAGTAGAGGTATAATACTGCAGTAAATGGCAGACACTCAAAACACAAGAACAAACGTTACGTAGGCAATGGTGGCACTTGTGCAAGTATCTAAAGCAAACAAAATGTAAGAGGTAGCAAACAGTGTGTTACAAGAGAAAAGTGACGTGTGCATGTTACAAAAGAGAACCAAACACAGGTAGAAGGGTAATACTGCAATAAATGGCAAACACTCAAACCACAAGAACACACTGGAAAGGCACTTCCATAGTCATGGAGAATATAATTTCCTATAATGGAAGGTCTTCCTTCAGATAATAGAGAGGGCGAGAATTATATTTGGGAGTGTCTTTGAAAGAGGAGAACTTTGAGGTCCGTTTTGAAGGCCTGGGAGGAGGTGGTGGTCTGGAGCTGAGGCGGAAGTGAGTTCCAGATTCTCACTGCATGAGATTGAATGCACTTGAAATGAGCTTGGAGTTCACTCAAGTTACCCGGCTCCCTTCGTGAGTACGCCATACAGGCCAGGCTTTTCTTTCCATTCTGGGACTTGCAGTGCTGTGTAGCCCATTATAAAACAAACCAGCAAGAATGGAAAACAAAAGCCTCGACCAGATGATTTATTCACTCCTGGGCCCGGTGCGCTTCATAGCAGTGAAGGTTGTGTTTTCTTCTAGAAACCCCAGAGTTAGAACATGGTGTCCTGATGCCAAAGAGTTTTCTGGGTGGCCAACTCGCTAATGTCCGTTCAACCATACAGTCTGCATGCCTAGACACGTTGCATGCACAGAAACACTGTGTTTCTAGATACATTTTGCGTGCTCCTAGCCACATTCAACATGATTATCGGGCATAGGGTTGCCACCTTTCTTACAAAAAATAATATATAGGCCATTTGTTTACAGTTTGCTATTCAGGAAAATGTAAGAGATTGTAGATGAAAAATAATGTATATACAATTGTCATGATTCTTTAGTAGTATGTCAAATAATACTTTGTTTGTTCTAACACTCATTCAGAGGCAGCTCTCAGATATATTTCTACTGATTTCTTTGTGTGTTTCCTGGTTTAGGCTTATGCTTCAGACTGGAAAATATACTGGAGTTCACTGTTTTTCATAAAATGTTTACCGCTCTGGACTTAAAAAATACTGACCAGGATGGACCAGGGTGATTATGAGCCGCCGAGCACTTTTTTGTTGGTTTAATTCCATCACATCCTAGTTTAAATGTTAATGTTAAAAATATTTATAGAGCGCAACGTTCACCGGGTAGGTTTCTTGGCGCTGGGGGGACCGAACTCCTGGTGAATCAAAGGCTCAGTTGGGGTAGGCTTGTTGGAAAAGCCACGTTTTAAGTTGCTTTCTAAACTGAGGAAAGGTGCCGGTAGTGCGTATTGAGAGGGGAATAGAGTTCCAAAGTTGGGGGGCAAGTGTCGAGAACCGAAGGCCCCCATGTTTGATACGCCTGAATCTGGGAATGGCCAGTAAAGATTGGCCAGCAGATCGAAGAGTGCGAAGGGGAGTGTATTTCTAAGCCTGTTGGAAATGAACTTTGGGCAGGCATCTGACAGCGCCTTATATGTTATACAACCCAGCTTGAAAACTCCATGTTGGCTCACAGGGAGCCAGTGCAGTTTCCTCAAAGAAGGTTTAATATGCTAAATCAAGCCCTTTTAGAAGAAATCTATTAGCTGAACATGGAGTTCATAAAGTTTGATTATTTTGTGCCCTTTTCCCAGGACCTGAAGAAAAAGTCTTAAAATCTACATCCGCCTTTTCCCATTGTATAATTGATGGAAGGAGGGTCACTGGGATGTGCAGACACCACCACTTGACATCTCGCTTTACCATTGCATTTATAGAGACTGTTTTGTGTATAAAGGCTTTTTCTTACATTTGTCCCATGTGGGCAAATTGAATGTGTATGTGCCTGCCAGTAATAGTAAATTCTGCGTAAGGAACCTGAGCACTGCCAGTTGGTCTCAAGGTGCCCATGCAAGCTACCTGCAAGGTAGATGTAAGCATTAGTGAGTTTATCTGTTGAAGCAAACCTGCCAAGTTTGCTTATGTATGACATTTACATGTTTGCTATATATTTCTATGTGGCATTTCAACGCCCTTCATGTGACACTTTGAGTTACACTTCATCAAGAATGGAACAAGGCTGTTATGTTTTTTTCATTTCAGACATGACTTCCTTTTCTGAAACACACTGGCCTAGAAGGAGATCTTAAAATATTTGCTGTATTCCTGTAGTACTGATACAAGCAATACAGTCTGTTTGATGGAACACACTCTCTTTATAAACCACCTGGGAGAGTTAGTTACAGGTGATGAGTACATTGACCTGTTAGAGCTACAAAGCACAGCAGCATGGATCCTGTGGGCTGCAGACAGGCAGAGCATCAATACGATGAAACTGTGTGTAGTAATGTAGACTTATTGATTCATTACTGTAAGTTCCAAGGAGCATGGACTTCTAGAGCACATCATTCCATGTGTTTCCATTAGTTGTTCTAGTATATGGTTCTGTTCAGATAAAGATGTAGCCATTGTACGTGGATGCTCCAGTAAACAGCTACTTGAAATCTGATTGTACTCAGAGATATCATTACTGCAGCTACAACAGTTTGGCAACAAGGATGGTACCTGCCACCGCTACTGCAGGAGCTGCCTGCTCTGTCTGCTTCATCACAATCTGTGCAGAGTAGAGCCACGGTTCAGAGGAACAAGGAGCGTCGGCCTGACTTGTGGCGTGGTGAACAATCAGAGAATACCCTGCCAGCCTGTTGTAGGTGAAGCTGCTCCTTTGCACTTCCTTTAGGTGTATGAGACTTTTAAATGCACTGTAGAAGCAAAGGGCTGTACTTGTGAAATCTATTGTATTCAATATAAATCTTAAAAGGGGCTTACAGCCCGCCTCCTTGCTTTCCTTGTTTTCCATTGGTTGGTTCCTGTGCTTGCCACTTACATTTCCTTTATTTCTATTGGCTGTAGCATACTGTTACCTGCATTTACCAAAGCTTGTACTTATGTGCTTCTCTCATCAGTTTTCCGTTGCCGAAGTACTGTTCCCATGCGCTTTTGGGACAATTAAAAATATTTTGCCTACACAGCAATCGTACTGTGCTTGTTTACCTAATCTCCCCTGCACAGCACATTTACATAATCATTCTGACCCTAGCTGCCCTTATCTCAAGCGTGCATGCCAGCTCTGTTTTTTCCATTTATTATTAAGGCTTGAAGCGCATCGCGCTCCAAGCCTCACTTTCAGCCCTGAGCCCGCCCTCCATAAAGCCTCAAAGTTATTTGCTTTCCCTGCTTGTTCTGTTTCCTGTTTCTTTGCTTTGGAGCACCTATCAATTCCTCATTCAGAGTTCCTTCGGCACTATTATGTGTGTTATCAGCAACCTCTAAAAGCCTGTAAGTGAAGTCAGCTCATTAACTTCTCAGAGTCAAGTGCCAAAGTATACAGTATTCAGTAGGTTGGCTCAAAGTCCTATCAACAGACAGAACTCACACTGTTAGCGTGTTGAGTATTTTTTGGATTATTCTTAGGAACATGGCGCTGGCCCATCATCTCCACGTTGCTGCACTAATGCAGACTGGATTTTAACTTGCCTGTTTTTAGTGAAAAGGTTTTGCACAGGTTAAGTGTTTGAATGAGGCTTGCTTTGAATATCTGCTTTAACCAAAGGTTTTTTTAGCGAATGATAACTCTATGGAATATTTGACGCACTTGTACCTGCAGACTGGCAAACGCGATTTTCTCATTTTGTTACCCATATTTTGTCCTGTATATTAGTTTTGTTTTTTGTTTTCAGGGTTTCATTGCATTGTACTAACAAGTGTTGCTACTTGTAAACTCCTAAAAAGGAATAGTGATGTGCATCCATACAGTATCTTTGTGCATGGTCATGACTCTGTAATGTATGAGTACATGATTGGCTGTCATAGTTCAAGTGCGGTAATGGATTGAATTTGTGTGGCTGATGTCAGCTCTATGACTAATGAATTTTGGAACCTTAGGGAAAACAACGCATTATTTTATGTAATATAAAATGTAAATACACTGGTACAGTGTTGTGTCCTGTAGCGCGTGTTCTGAGATCTTAATTTGTTTTTCAAGCACTTCAACCTGTGTCTTGTTTATCATGCTACCATAAACGCTTCATAACGCCCTAAAACCATAACACATGGTAGGTTGTGCAGTTGCACACCACTGCATTATTTTGTTCACATTGGCCATGTACAGTTACACACATACACACTGCATCTCTACGAACCCTGTCTACGTATGCAATCACATAGCTAAAATCCAGAACAATTAGGTAATGAGTGCTTTTGATTAGGTTTCACCTGTAGAGCTCTTTCTGTAATGTCACCCAGGCCCCCATCCCGCTCTCCGTTAAGTCACCCATCACCCCGTACTCCACCCATTCTACGTTATGTTACCCAGTGCCCCCACTCCCCTCCCACTCTCTGTTATGTTTCACACCCTCCTCCCTCATGTTGCTTGTTACACTTGCTAGCACTGTCTGGGCACAGGTCGCAGTTCAATACTTCCGGTTCAACACCAAAATATAGCAATAGGTGACTGTAAGTTAACTATTCAACCTTTGCAAAGGGCATTGTACGGCACAGCACCAGACGTCACTGCGCTTTCAGTAACCTTTGAACCATTTGGGCTAGACACCTTTTTTTTTTAACTATGATTAGTCACATAGGCGAAACCTAATGCATTTACCAATGCTAGTTTTTATCTTTTCACTTTTGCTCTGCCTTCACAGACAGAGGTCAAACATTAGCTTATGTCTTACAATTTACATTTAAACACAACCTCCAAGATAAAATAAGCAGCAAAGTTAGAGGATTTTGTAAAGTGAACTGCCTGACAGTGGTGCTGTACAAAGAGTGTGACATGAAAGGCTGCAGGGTGTAAGTTTTTTCCTAATATACAACATTTAAGTACCTTGTAAGTGAACTGTACAAACATTTCAAAATGTATTTTAGTAGTTATGTAAGCACTTTTTTGTAATTCTGTTTGATGAAAAAAGTTTTTTAATTGGATGAAAACAATTCAGAACTCTACCTGGTGATGTGAAATGATAAACATTTTGCTAAAACCTAAGACAGATTATTGTTCATACAATATATAGTTTTATCAGTAAAACTGCGTGTTAGTTGGAAGGTTTGTGGCAATCAATGGAGAATATGCTCTTTGTAAATGGCAGTGCGCTACCAAGTCATGCTTTAGTAATACATTTATTAAAGTGAGTTTTGAAACATTAACTGAGAGACATTCCTACTGGTCAAGTACATCACAGTTAGGTTGAGTGGGTCGTTCAAGTCACTGGACCTGCAGGTCTAGTAACATTTTAATGAATGTTCAAGGCCTGTGTTACATGATAAAAGTATCACACCAGTTATATCTACTACCCCTGTATAGTCAAAGTAAATAGATGTGGCGTTAAGAGTATATTTACTCTTTACTATATGTATTCTTACCCCGACAACATAGTGGGAGTTAATGTTGTGGATGCAATATATTTGTAGGTCAATATTGATGACCTCAGTATGGTGACGTTTAACTACGCTTGGCACTAGTGTCTACATAACTAATATCAGAGTAGTTTCGAGCAGCCATTCTCTTTGATTTTATTGAGATGTGGACATAAGTGTACGTTAGAATAAATGGAACAAGTCAGTACGTGAGGGTTGTACAGATTTTCACGGCAATACATAAAGTAATGTTATGGACACCTTGCATTGGTGTACTGTTGACAGACTTGCATCAATCAATCAAAGATTTGTTAGGTGTGGCAGATCACACATGGGAATCTTAAGGCGCTGGAGTTATTAACTGCTTTCAGTCCTTTTCTGAATTGCTGGAGCGATGAGGTGGTCTCGAGGTGCAGGGGAAGGTTCTAGCACTCTGCTTGATAATACCAAGGCATACATGATGCTGTAATTAGCCCCAGAGTCATCCAATTACTGGTAACAACTAAACTCACTAAGCTATGGATAAAGCCCGCTATTAATGGTTTCCAATATCTCCTGATCTCAGTAACAGTCTACCAACTCTTCACAATGGATAGATACTGTTGGAGCTCATATGTATGCCTTTAGTATCCCCTATACTGGGGATGAGAGAGGTGTGGCGCCACGGCCAGGGCAACTGACGCCGGAATCTGGGGATCACGGTTCGATCTCCGGCGCCGGTGGCAGATTAGCCCGGCACCATGTGACTCTGGGCAATAGCTTGCTTAATCTTCCTGACGGCCCCCAGCGCCTAGAGACCCTTACAGGTGATTGTTCGCGCTTTACAAATGTGGATTATTATATATAACTGCACTGGAGAGACACCAGACCCACTATCCGGTAGCAGAGCTCAGACCATCTTGGCTTTCCTGGAGGGCTGCAGCCCAACTAGTCACATGTTCACTCCCATATCCATGAGTGATGATCCTAGGGGCAGTCCAGGCCTGTTCACACCCATGTCAAGGTTGCATTTGAAGTGTGAAAAAATTCCACAGTGTACAGCAGACACTTTCCGTGAACAGATTTCCCTACCGGTGAAACTGGCTTAGATCCAGCTCACAGACTCGGAGCTTGGGACACAGGTAATTTCTTCGGAAGGACACAGAGTGTGTGTTGGTCCTCATATCAGAAGACAACAACACCTGAACAAAAATTAAACAACTTTTTTTGTTTTATCTGTTTTTATTCAATTATGGTCTTAATAATAATAAAAATAATCCTGTATTTGTAAAGCGCACAGCTACCCTTAGTAAGTTTCCCGGCGCTGGGGGCCGTCGGGAAGATTAAGCAAGCTATTGCCCAGAGTCACATGGTGCTGGGCAGACCCCTGCCGCCGGTGCCGGAGATCGAACCGTGATCCCCAGCATCCGGCGTCAGTCACCCTGCCCGCTGCGCCACACCTCTTCCACTTCCCTTCTCCTACATCCTAACGGCTGGCGAGGTGGGACATTTAACAATCAGTCAGAAAGCACAACCAGAGTATCAAACATTTACCTCAAACTCCCCATCAAGATGTTTTTTTAAACACTGAGAAACACATCTAAATGTATAAACGTTTCTCAAGATGTTTTTGCAATTTTAGTTGTTAATTCAAATAATGAAGCTATATATAAATTATAAATGTTATACGGCATGAAACATACCTGCATGTGTGCAATACTGTATTAGACATGCCAAAGTCAACAGAATATGTAATTTTGAAAAAAATTCACCTTTTTTAGTTATAAAAATTCCGGTGTGTGAAAGTGCCAATACTGTACTCAGAGAGTTTTACATCACCGTGAAGTTTCAAGTCCTGCAAGAACTAGATGAGAGACCCAATAGAAAGTCAGTGGGAGAAGATCAAAGAATCAGTAACATCAACCTGCCAGGAAGTACTGGGTGCCAAGAAACACCAGCATAAAGAATGGATCCCCACCAAGACTCTGCAAAATCCGAGAGAGGAAGGAAAAGAAAGTTACAGTCAACACAATCAATCACACGTTTGTTAAGCGCTACTACTCACCCGTGAAGGTCTCTAGGTGCTGGGGGAGGGGGATTTTGCAGGTTCCAGTCCATCAAGGAGGGGGTCTATCGAAGAGCCGTGTTTTGAGGTCCCTCGTGAAGATGGGGAGCGATCTTGTCTGTCTGAGGTGGAGCGGCAGGGCGTTCCAAGCCCTGGACACGAGGAAGGAGAAGGAGCGACCTCCCGATCTGGTCTTTCTGGTGCGGGGACCACATGTAGCGATCGCGCATGCTGGCGCAATGAGGAGAAAGCGAATCCTTGTTAAGCATCACCCACGGAAGAACCACGTATACCAGAAGGCCGTGCGGCGCCAGGGATCAGGGAAATGGGCGGACTCTATATAGCCCCCTCCCAGTGTCGGAACGGTGCTTGTCAATGTTTTTTCTGAGCCCTTCTCATGTTTCTAGTTTATGCCTTCTGAGTGTTTGCTGCCCGTCGACGAAGAGCCTGCGTGGTCAGTGTTTGTGTTTACAGCCCGTCGACGAAGAGCCTGCGTGGTCAGTGTTTGTGTTTGCTGCCCGTCGACGAAGAGCCTGCGTGGTCAGTGTTTGTGTTTACAGCCCGTCGACGAAGAGCCTGCGTGGTCAGTGTTTGTGTTTGCTGCCCGTCGACGAAGAGCCAGCGTGGTCAGTGGTGTCATAGATTTGTTGGTAATAGTCGTGTCCTGTAACCGCAAGTATTACAAAGGAGTGCGGGCTCGCCTCCTAAATGGTCTCTAATTTTCCATTACTTTGTCGTTTTGAATTCCAAGCATTCCATAACGTACTTTCTTTGTAGCTTGCTCGGGGTCTCGCTAGTTTTTCTTTCCCAATTACATTTTGCTTATTACGTTTAGGATTACGACCTTGATTCCTTATTCACCACAAGGAGTATTGTGGTTAGTACTAGACGTGCCGTATTAACGTCTCGTAGACGGATAAACCGCTACTCTATCATAAAATAAGTCGAGGTGGGTGGTAACAGTGAGAAGTGGAGTCAACTTCTCGTACATTGAGATATCCTCTATTATCTAGACTTCCGGATTCATTTACGGTGAGTTCAGCGACAGGGGGGATTGAAGGACAAGCGACAACAGCGGGTGGTACTAATAGCCTGTCCTCTGTCTTCTCCTCCACTTGCAGTACGGCAGTGCCGGTGATGTCCTGTGTAGCCTTTGACCGGAGATTCTCGCGAAACCCCAGAAGTCTCTTGCCAATCCACCTCGCGACCTCTTTCCTTACACACTCAGACCGTGGTGGAATTCCCATTGTTTGGTGTTTGTGGGGAGAAGTTGTGAGGACTGTCATCTTCTCGTCTCTGCTGGCCCTCAGAGTCAGGTTAGTGGCGCGTGCGTGTTCTTGCGCTGCTTTCAATCACGACAGATTGACAAGCCCAAGAATACTGTCCAGCCTAGACGATGGATACAAACACCGTACTTGCCTCCTTACTGGAGAGTCTTTCAGAATTGCAGCAGGAAGTTCAAAATCAGGGTATACCCCTAGCTCCGCCTGAAAGATACTATGGAGACCCTAAAAAATTTGAGACTTTCTTAAACCAATGTCGTCTACATTTCTTATGTAAACCTATGGTGTTTCAGGACGAGGCGTCTAAAACAGCCTTCATGATGTCGTATATGGGAGGGAACGCGTCCAGTTGGACGATTCCTTTACTGGAACGGGATGATCCTGTGTTACGGAATTTCTCTGAGTTTTGTCTTGAATTAAGGAAATTGTTTGACAGGAAGTCTCACATGATGTCCTTGGACCGCGAGTTGATGACTTTACGACAAGGATCACAAGACCTGTTGTCCTATATTACCACGTTTAATCGCCTCATAGTAGAAACGGATTGGCCAGCACAAAAAATAATTTCTTTGTTTTATCAGGGCCTGAGGGGTGAACTGAAGGACGTGCTAGCACAGGTGGTGCAACTGCCTTCTACCTGTGAGGAACTCATCGATTTGACTGTCCAACTTGATCATCGGTTGTTGGAAAGGAAAGGTGACAGAAATAGGGGAGACAATAGGTTGTCGTATCCCATGGTCCGGCCCCGGCAGGGGGGTGAGGAAAAAACCAAGTCTCCTGAAGGACCTGAACCGATGCAGATAGGGGGGATACGTGGTCCTCTCACCAGAGAAGAGAAGGACAGAAGAAGAAGACTCAAACTGTGTCTGTACTGTGGCAAAGGTGGCCATTTCATTAATGATTGCAGAGCCAGGAATTACGTTCCAGGAAGGAATCCCCTTCCCAGAGTGCAGGCCGCCATGAAGACGAATGAGCCGGCGGAAAACTAAAGGTCTCGGATCAGGTTGAGACCTCTGATTTGAGACACCCGTTTCCCATGGTCTCCCCTTATGTGGCAAATACCCTTCACCCTGCAGTCGCCCATATGAATGTCAGCGTGTCTTTATGGGTGATGACCCAGGACCCTTTACGTGTCGATGCCCTGTTGGACTCAGGGGCTACAGGAAATTATATCGACCGAGACTACGCTTTCCGAATGGGCATCCCTTATGAAAAGAAACAAACGCCCGAAACCGTCAAGGCTGTGGACGGAACGGTCCTTTCTTCAGGTCCTGTAGTGTATCACACCCTTTCTTTAGTAATGGAGTTCGGGAAGGACCATTGTGAACACATTCAGTTCGATCTCATCGATGCTCCGCAATTCCGTCTGATCCTGGGTATGCCCTGGCTCACCTTACACGATCCTTTGGTGAGTTGGTCATCAAGAACTGTCAGTATGACATCTGAATATTGTAAGGAGCATTGTCAGGGTAAGGCGACCTGTAGGTCTCCACCTGACCCATCACCCGCTACATACTTAGCTGGTGCATGTACCGTCGACCTGTTTTGTTGTGCCACGGTTTTGCCGGTGGAGTACCGTGAGTTTAACGCCCTGTTTGACAAAAAGAAAGCCACCCAATTGCCTCCGCATCGTGCATATGATTGCCGTGTAGATCTTGTCCCGGGAGCAGACATTCCATGCAGTAGGGTGTATGCCTTGACGGAGAAAGAGACACTGTACCTAAAAACCTACATTGAAGAAAACTTAGCTACGGGATTCATAAGACATTCCACCTCTCCTGCCTCTTCGCCCATGTTCTTTATTCCGAAGAAGGACTGCGAGGAATTGAGACCCTGTATCGACTACAGAGCCATAAACAGGGTGACGGTTAAGAACCGGTACCCTCTTCCCCTGATTCCTGTCTTGATGGACCAGTTAAAAGGTGCCCGGTATTTTACCAAACTTGATCTCCGTGGAGCTTACCATCTTGTGCGTGTAAAGAAGGGGGATGAGTGGAAAACCGCTTTCAGAACTAAATTCGGCCTCTATGAATACAGGGTGATGCCTTTTGGCCTTTGCAACGCCCCTGCCGCCTTCCAGTATTTCATGGATGAGTTGTTGCGGGGGTGTTTGGAATCCTTTTGTATAGTATACATTGATGATATCCTGGTTTATTCAGCGTCTTATTCGGAACACATCACACATGTAAAGACCGTGCTGGAAAGGTTGCAACAAAACTCTATATGCCAAGTTAGAGACATGCCTTTTTCATGTACAAGAGGTGGCCTTTTTGGGGTATGTTATTGACGCCCAAGGGTTCAGGATGGACATGAGTAAGGTGGATGCCATTATATCATGGAAGACGCCAAGAAACGTCAAGTCCGTGCAGAGCTTTCTTGGCTTTGCCAATTACTATCGACGATTCGTTCGGGATTTCTCCAAGACTATTCAACCTATCACGGCCCTTCTGCGGAAGAACGCTCCTTTCGTTTGGGGGGAGGAAGCAGAAGAGTCATTTCAGCTTCTTAAGGAGAAGTTCACACAAGCTCCCATTCTTAGACATCCAGACCCTCAGCTGCCGTTCATTTTGGAAACTGACGCATCCCAGTTTGCCCTCGGTGGAGTCTTGTCACAACGACACCCTTCCACAGGACAGCTCCATCCTGTGGCGTATTATTCCAAGACACTCACGCCCTGTGAAGTCAATTATACTATCTCTGATAAGGAGCTCCTTGCCATCAAAAGAGCATGCGAGGAGTGGAGACATTATCTTCTAGGGGCCTTACATACAGTGGAAATAATCTCAGACCATCGTAATCTGCTGTTTTTAAAAACAGCTAAAGCTTTGACTCCCCGTCAGCTGAGGTGGACTCTCTTCTTTTCCGACTTCGATTTTGTGATCAAGTACAGACCCGGAACACGCAACGGAAAGGCAGACGCGCTCTCCCGGTTGGGGGATGAGGAGACAACAGCACCCACAGAACCTCCTTCCATCCTTAAAGAGTCAGAGCATTCGGAGTTGTCTGTTGCCCTGATCACCTCAGAGGATTTCCTAGAGGACGTCAAAGTCGCCTTATCCGATCTGGACTTACCATCTTGGGTCCAAGAAGAGCCAACACATCGATGCGAGAAAAATCAGCTCGCATACCATTACCATGCATTGTATATACCTCGGATCGAGTTACAACTACAGGTGTTACACTGGGCCCATGACTCCGTATTGGGTGGACACATGGGCGTTTATAAAACCACCGCCACTGTAGAAAGGTCAATTTGGTGGCCTGGTATCCGAGCTGATGTGAAGGAATATGTAAAGAATTGTGCTGTTTGTGCCCAGGGTAAGTCCAGTCATGCTAAACCATCGGGTCTGCTACACCAGTTACCGATTCCACCCAAACCCTGGCATACCTTGTCAATGGATTTCATCGTGGAGATGCCCGCATGTGAAGGCCAAACAGTTATTCTAGTGGTAGTTGACCATCTCACAAAAATGGGACATTTTATGTCCTTGCCCGGTCTGCCTTCCTCATGGGAGTTGGCTAGGGTTTTTTTGCAACACATTGTGCGAGCGCATGGACTGCCGAGTGTGTTGATTACGGATCGTGGCACGCAATTCACATCCCGTTTTTGGAAGGCTCTCTGTACAATCCTCCAAATCGACGCACACCTGTCCTCTAGCTACCACCCTCAAACGGATGGTAAAACGGAACGTCTGAATCAAACACTTGAACAATATCTCCGTTGTTTTACGTTGCAAAATACCACAGAATGGACCACCCTTTTGTGGTTGGCGGAGTTTGCCTATAATAATGCTGTACATACCACCTTGGGGTGTTCTCCTTTCTTTTGCCTTTATGGATTTCATCCCAACATGCTTCCCTTTGAGTGGCCTGTTACCTCCTTGGTTCCTACTATTCATGAACATCATGCTCATCTCAGAGCGATCCTGATTGACGCTCGAAATTGTCTGGAAAAGGCCCAAACAGCCCAAAAACTGTTTGCAGATAGGCGGCGGTCCTTGGAGCCTGAATATAAGGTTGGGGATAAAGTCTGGCTCTCAACACGGAACCTGCATTTGAAAGGAGTCAGTAAATTGAAGCCTAAGTATATTGGTCCTTATGGTATCTGTGAGGTGATAAATTATGTGGCCATGAAACTCTCTCTACCCGTGTCATGGTCAATACATCCTGTGTTTCACATGTCGCTCCTGCGTCCATGCCTTCCGGGTGTTCGTCTACCGGACCGCCCTCAACCTCTGGAGATTGAGAGCCATGATGAGTATGAGGTCTCGTCTATCCTGGATTCTCGCATGGTGCGTGGTAGAATCCAGTACCTGGTTGATTGGAAGGGATTTGGCCCTGAGGACCGCACCTGGGAACCCGTGGGCAATCTTCACTGTCCTGACTTGGTGGCACGGTTCCATGACAATAACCCTGGCAAACCAGGTTGACCGCCGGGACGGCTGTCCTCGAGAGGGGGTACTGTAGCGATCGCGCATGCTGGCGCAATGAGGAGAAAGCGAATCCTTGTTAAGCATCACCCACGGAAGAACCACGTATACCAGAAGGCCGTGCGGCGCCGGGGCTCAGGGAAATGGGCGGACTCTATATAGCCCCCTCCCAGTGTCGGAACGGTGCTTGTCAATGTTGTTTCTGAGCCCTTCTCATGTTTCTAGTTTATGCCTTCTGAGTGTTGGCTGCCCGTCGACGAAGAGCCTGCGTGGTCAGTGTTTGTGTTTGCTGCCCGTCGATGAAGAGCCTGCGTGGTCAGTGTTTGTGTTTACAGCCCGTCGACGAAGAGCCTGCGTGGTCAGTGTTTGTGTTTGCTGCCCGTCGACGAAGAGCCTGCGTGGTCAGTGTTTGTGTTTACAGCCCGTCGACGAAGAGCCTGCGTGGTCAGTGTTTGTGTTTGCTGCCCGTCGACGAAGAGCCAGCATGGTCAGTGGTGTCGTAGATTTGTTGGTAATAGTCGTGTCCTGTAACCGCAAGTATTACAAAGGAGTGCGGGCTCGCCTCCTAAATGGTCTCTAATTTTCCATTACTTTGTCGTTTTGAATTCCAAGCATTCCATAACGTACTTTCTTTGTAGCTTGCTCGGGGTCTCGCTAGTTTTTCTTTCCCAATTACATTTTGCTTATTACGTTTAGGATTACGACCTTGATTCCTTATTCACCACAAGGAGTATTGTGGTTAGTACTAGACGTGCCGTATTAACGTCTCGTAGACGGATAAACCGCTACTCTATCATAAAATAAGTCGAGGTGGGTGGTAACAGTGAGAAGTGGAGTCAACTTCTCGTACATTGAGATATCCTCTATTATCTAGACTTCCGGATTCATTTACGGTGAGTTCAGCGACAGGGGGGATTGAAGGATAAGCGACAACAGCGGGTGGTACTAATAGCCTGTCCTCTGTCTTCTCCTCCACTTGCAGTGCGGCAGTACCGGTGATATGTGTAGCCTTTGACCAGAGATTCTCGCGAAACCCCAGAAGTCTCTTGCCAATCCACCTCGCGACCTCTTTCCTTACACACTCAGACCGTGGTGGAATTCCCATTGTTTGGTGTTTGTGGGGAGAAGTTGTGAGGACTGTCATCTTCTCGTCTCTGCTGGCCCTCAGAGTCAGGTTAGTGGCGCGTGCGTGTTCTTGCGCTGCTTTCAATCACGACACCACAGTGTAGGAGAGCTGGGCTGATCGTAGGGTCCTTTGAAGTGCATGGAATTTGAGTCGGCTGTTCAGGTATGCTGGTCCGGTGTCGTGGAGGGCCTTGTGAGCGTGGGTGAGCATCTTGAAGATGACTCTAGCTTCAATGGGGAGCCAGTGGAGTGGGCGCAGGTGCTGGGAGAAGTGGCAGTGTCTTGGCAGGTTGAGGACCAGTCTTGCGGCGGCGTTCTGGATGTTCTGTAGCTTGCGTGTGAGGTTTTTGTTTATTCTGGCATAGAGTGCGTTGCCGTAGTCGAGTCTGCTGGTGACCAGGGCGTGAGTGACGGTCTTTCTCAGATCGAGGGAGATCCATTTGAAGGTTTTGCGTAAGAGGCGGAGGGTGTTAAAGCAGGAGGAGGAGACGGCGTTGATCTGGAGTTCCATTTTGAGTTCGGAGTCCAGGATGATTCCCAGGTTGCGTGCGTTGTCCGTGGGGGTGGGCGGACTTCTGAGGGCAGGGGGCCACTAGGTGTTCTTCCAGGCATCCATGATGAGTACTTTCGTTTTGTTTGTGTTTAGTTAAAGGCAGCTGTTTTTCATCCATTTTGCGATGACTTCCATGCCTTCTTGAAATTTTTGTGTCTGGTGGTGTTGGGATCGTTGGATAGGGAGAGGATGAGTTGGGTGTCGTCTGCATATGACACAATGTTGAGTCCATAGGTTCTGACGATGGGGGCCAGCGGAGCCATGTGGACGTTGAAGAGCGTAGGGCTGAGGGATGACCCCTGGGGGACTCGGCTGGTGGTTGGTGTAGGGTCCAAGAACAAAGGGGGGAGTCTGACCCGCAGCGTTCTGCCAGAGAGGAAGGAGCGGATCCATTCGAGGGCCTTGTCTTGAATTCCTGCGTCGTGGGGTCTGTGTATTAGGGTGCGGTGAAAGACTGTGTCAAAGGCCGCTGAGAGGTCAAGGAGGATGATAGCTGCTGTTTCTCCTTTGTCCTGTAGGGTGCAGATGTCGTCTGCTGCCGCGGTTTCCGTGCTGTGGCTTTTTCTGAAGCCAGATTGTGAGGAGTCAAGGATGTTGTGCTCTTTGATGAATGTGGCGAGTTGGCTGTTGATGGCTTTCTTGATGACTTTCACTGGGAAGGGGAGCAGGGAGATGGGTCTGTAGTTTTCGAGGTCAGTGGAGTCAGCCAAGGGTTTCTTGAGGAGGGGGTCGATCTCAACGTGTTTCCAGTCGTGGAATGATGCGGTTGCCAGGAAGTGGTTGATGGTGTGGTGGAGCATGGGTGCGATGGTGTTGGCGGCTCTGTTGAAAATGTGGAGGGGGCAGTTGTCCGTGGGGGCCCCAGAGTGGCTGGAGTTTAGTGTGTCTTCGGTGGTGAGGGCTGTCCAGTTGTTGGTCGTTGGGTCCTTTGAAGTGCATGGAATTTGAGTCGGCTGTTCAGGTATGCTGGTCCGGTGTCGTGGAGGGCCTTGTGAGCGTGGGTGAGCATCTTGAAGGTGACTCTAGCTTCAATGGGGAGCCAGTGGAGTGGGCGCAGGTGCTGGGAGATGTGGCAGTGTCTTGGCAGGTTGAGGACCAGCCTTGCGGCGGCGTTCTGGATGTTCTGTAGCTTGCGTGTGAGGTTTTTGTTTATTCTGGCATAGAGTGCGTTGCCGTAGTCGAGTCTGCTGGTGACCAGGGTGTGAGTGACGGTCTTTCTCAGATCGAGGGAGATCCATTTGAAGGTTTTGCGTAAGAGGCGGAGGGTGTTAAAGCAGGAGGAGGAGACGGCGTTGATCTGGAGGTCCATTTTGAGTTCGGAGTCCAGGATGATTCCCAGGTTGCGTGCGTTGTCCGTGGGGGTGGGCGACTTCTGAGGGCAGGGGGCCACTAGGTGTTCTTCCAGGCATCCATGATGAGTACTTTAGTTTTGTTGGTGTTTAGTTAAAGGCAGCTGTTTTTCATCCATTTTGCGATGACTTCCATGCCTTCTTGAAATTTTTGTGTCTGGTGGTGTTGGGTTCGTTGGATAGGGAGAGGATGAGTTGGGTGTCGTCTGCATATGACACAATGTTGAGTCCATAGGTTCTGACGATGGGGGCCAGCGGAGCCATGTGGACGTTGAAGAGCGTAGGGCTGAGGGATGACCCCTGGGGGACTCGGTTGGTGTAGGGTCCAAGAAGAAAGGGGGGAGTCTGACCCGCAGCGTTCTGCCAGAGAGGAAGGAGCGGATCCATTCGAGGGCCTTGTCTTGAATTCCTGCGTCGTGGGGTCTGTGTATTAGGGTGCGGTGAAAGACTGTGTCAAAGGCCGCTGAGAGGTCAAGGAGGATGATGGCTGCTGTTTCTCCTTTGTCCTGTAGGGTGCAGATGTCGTCTGCTGCCGCGGTTTCCGTGCTGTGGCTTTTTCTGAAGCCAGATTGTGAGGAGTCAAGGATGTTGTGCTCTTTGATGAATGTCGCGAGTTGGCTGTTGATGGCTTTCTTGATGACTTTCACTGGGAAGGGGAGCAGGGAGATGGGTCTGTAGTTTTCGAGGTCGGTGGAGTCAGCCAAGGGTTTCTTGAGGAGGGGGTCGATCTCAACGTGTTTCCAGTCGTGGAATGATGCGGTTGCCAGGAAGTGGTTGATGGTGTGGTGGAGCATGGGTGCGATGGTGTTGGCGGCTCTGTTGAAAATGTGGAGGGGGCAGTTGTCCGTGGGGGCCCCAGAGTGGCTGGAGTTTAGTGTGTCTTCGGTGGTGAGGGCTGTCCAGTTGTTGGTCGTTGGCTTCATGGTGTCGGGTGGTTGGTGAGGGTTTAGTGTGTTGGTTGTCTTCATCGAAGTTGTCGTAGATGCTCTTGGTTTTGTGGTGGAAGAAGATGCTGACTTTGTCGCAGAGGTCTTGTGAAGGTGGGATGTCGGTGGACTTGCTGGTAGGTTGGGCACACTCCTTCATGATGTTGAAGAGTTCTTTGCTGTTGTGTGCGTCAGTGGTGGTTCAGTCTTTGATCGCTTTTTTTCTTGTTTTTCTGATGAGTTGGTGGTGGACTTTGGTAGTGGCTCTGGGGTTGTTGTGGGCTTCTGTGGATTTGTTGTTCCTCCAGTACTTTTCGAGGCAGCGGCAAGTGCGTCTGGACTCTCGAAGTTCGGTGGTAAACCATCTAGCTTTCTTGGCGTGGGTGTTGTTGTTAATCATGAGGGGGGCTAAGGTGTTGGCGCTGTCGGTGATCCATCTGTGCAGGGTTTGGGCTGCAGCATTGGTGTCGTCGTTTTCCGCGATGGTCGTAGTGGAGTTGCTGGGGTTAGCTGGTCGTCAGTGATTCTGGTCCAATTTCTTCGTAGGAGCAGGTGCTGGTGTCTGGATGGATTTAGGTTGCCCTAAAATTGGATTAGGGTTTGTTATCCTGAATTGGTGGTCTATCTGAACACAGCCTTCAATGACGATGAAAGCAAAATGAAGTGTCAGGGACAAACAGATTCTTCTCCATTATGGTCCCCTTGTATAGTGTTTGTTATGCTATCTGTGAGATGAGACAGAATGCTAAAATATGAAAATGGCCAATGACACATATGTTTTTTTGAGTTTGGTAAAGGATCAGCTACATTCAAGAAGCACTGTGATCTTGTAGAATAGAATGCCCCTAGATCTTGTACTTGCTGCCAACTGAGGTGTCTGTGCTTTTATTGGCTCCAAATGCTGCTGCTTTATCCCCAACACCTCTCTTAGCATTCATAAACAGATAGATCACGTTATGCCCATGAGCTCCATGTTACCCAGGAAGTGTTAAGATTGAAAACTGGAGATTTGTAATCTTGATTTATTATCTCCTTTGGAAAGTTGAGAATGAAGATCTTTAAAATATTTCTTGGGATAATACACATCTTACTAACCCTTTACCTTTTGATACAAATAATATCATATATATCATTTGATTTATTGATTCTAATAAAGGCACTGCCGATGCTTATCCACTAACCACTATAGATCATACAAATGTGAAATATGGGGATACAAAGATGTAATGAAATTGCTATGGAGCCATAATTTAAAGGATTGAATACCATTAATCTGCTCTAGATTTGAACCACAAGGGTCAAAGGGGGATGGGTTGTAAATGCAAACAACGTTTACCGTCTATTAGACAGCCACTTTTACATCAATCATCTTGTTTTTAAATCACATGTATGCATTTTAATCTTGGCATTCACAAGTAAGAAGGTTAGCAGGGATGGCTGTGTTGCATATCTTTTATTCTTATTCAAGGTCCTCTCAACTGTTTTCTCATGAGAACCAGTTGCACTAGTCTTTGCAGTTTCCTTGACTTTGTGAAGAAAATGTATAAAAGTAATGCCATTTTACACACATCAGCATTATATGGTCAATCATTTTGTGAAAGTGATCAATCAATCAATCGCCATTTATAAAGCGCACTGCTATCTCATCAGAGGTGTCCTGGTGCTAGACAGATCAGCCAGTAATTCTACTCATTCTGAAACAGCAGCTTTTTACGGCCTTTCTAAACTCATGTTTCTATCTGATGCAAGTGGTTAGATAGTGAGTTCCACAGATCGGGGCTGTTAGCATAATCCAACTGAGCGGTTACCAACGCATGGACCATAATCCTGCGGTTCTCATCCGGCAGAAAACGTAAAAGTTTCATAATGGTTTTAATTTCCCAAAGCTGACGGGTGAAATTTGCTGAATTCGGGTCATAAAGAAGAGATCCTTCTCCCAGCTAATTCCAAGATTTCTAGCTGAGTTCGTTGGCACAGGCGGGGGGCCCAGCTCTCCTTGCCACCAAAGGCATGAAGGTGGGGGGGGGGGGAGATACTGGACTAAAAAACAGGACCTCCGTCTAATATGCTTTTAGTTTAAGACAATTTCCGTTCACCCAGATTGAAATGTCTTTTAAGCATTCCTTAAATTTATGGAAGGCTTCAGTAAACTGTTCTTTAAAATAGAACACCAATTGAGTGTCACCCGCATTTGAGACTGCCTTCACCCCCCCATGAGGCAATAAGAGAAGCCAGAGGGGCAAGGTAGATATTGAAAAGTAGCGGGCTCAAGGCGGAACCCTGAGGCACTCCACACAATAGTGGTTTTATCGAGGAAGAGAATGGATGGAGAAAAAACGCGTTTGGAGCGGTTTCCAAGATACAACCAGAGCCAGGTGTAAGTGATGGTTGAGTTGTTTTGCATATACTAACTCCTTTGCTTTTGTTAATAAACCTGTTCCTGCATTTGAGGCGACTGAAAGAGTGATTTTTAATTACCAGCTTCCCTCCAAGAACCTTGGGGTCTGGAGGTTGCCCTTTCTTGCCTTGAACGCTGCAGCCAGAGCCTGCTTGATCCTCTGCATGGACAGAGTCAGTTCTGGAGCAGCCCCATATTCCACCTTTTAAGGAGGGAAGGATGCAGAAGAGCCGGCCCATGGCAGCCGTGATGCCACCTGGAACATTTACAAGTGTACCCTATTGCCTAGCAGGAAAAACTGGTAGCTCAACTGTGACAGGCTAATCTAAGGCATCCCTGTAACTATCCAAGAGGGCCTGTCTGTGGTCAGTTACTAGGGGGACAAACTATGGCAGCTCCCCAAGCTAACTTAACTCTGAAGCCATGTTTAAAACAGGCAACGGCAGCAGATGTGTACATCTGGAGAACATTAACTGTGCAGCCACCACCTATGTGTATCTTTTTGCCTCCCATGCCAGATAGGCTGGGCCCAAACTGGGGTGGCATGGTGAGCAAACTAACGATGGATTAAACCCAGATCTCTTGACTGGGGGTGGATGTTTGATTTGTACAGCATTCCGTCTATCATTTGTTCTTTTTGCTGCTGCCCGGATAGGGCAGGTCAAACGGCCTTCCGTGGATTCAGGAATCTCAGGTTTCTTAAGCCTGTGCGCCATTCACTCGAAGCCGCTTCTCTTGCACAATTTACCCGTTGCTATGTTCAGCTTCTCCCTTGATCTTTCCAATGTTCTGTGATTCTCTGCCCCCCTTCATTCAAACCTTGGTCTCAGCTCTGACCATATTATCACAGTCTTTCCTAGAATCCTGGCTAGTTATGACGTCCTTATTCATGTTTTCCATGAGCCCTTTTCCACCCATGGTTGCCAAGTCGTTGCCCTCAAGTTGGACCACAATTTTGGCTGGAGGGCCCTGACCCCTAAGCAGTTTTTTAACCTCTGGTATGAGCTAGGCCCGCTGCTTTCAGGGGTCCCAGAACCCCTTTACCACTGTGTTTTAATTTCAGAATTATACGCCACCTCTCATTCCCAGCATGACTGCATTAACCCCGAGGGGAAACATCCATTACAACGCAGTCATTACAAAGAACTAGCTTTACAACGCAACTGTTACAACACAAATGCCTTTACATCGCATGCCATTACAATACATGCCATTACAACGCATTATAAGGTAAGTAATGGAGATCTTGTTAGTATTAGTGTGGGTATGGGTGTTGGGGTACATGGGAATAGTAATTTTTTCCACTACACTATCCAACGCTTTCCCTACTGTTGCACTCACTGGAGTAGGAATAGTAATTTTTACCCCTACACTATCCAACACTTAGTAATTTTTACCCCTAAACTATCCAACACTTACCCTACTGTTGCACTCACTGGATGGTATGATCTTGTAATGGAATGAGGTGTAATGGTAGTTTTAAAAAATGCATTGCAATGGCATGCACTGTAAAATCATGCAATGCAATGGGAGTTGCAATGTAAGGAGTGCGTTGTAAAAGCATGTGTTGTAATTGCATGCGTGGTAACGTTATATATTCACCCCGAGCTATGCCCGGTGAACTACACCAACACAGACAACAGTGATGTGCTCCCTCCAACCTAATGTTAACATTGGAGATTAGTTTTGTTTCCCTCAACTGGAGGCATCAAATCCCCCTGAGCTGCATTGAAGAGTTTTTGAAGGGTGATTGGCAAAGGAAATAAAGTTATGCACCACCCGACTTGCAAACAGCAGTGCAAGAGGTGAGAGATTGAGACTGAATACTATTCTTTGCTCCCTACAGTATACATTTTAAGACTTTTGGGGTGTAGGGGTGTGGGAGAGAAAAGGGATAGCTGTAGGGAAATGGACAAGTAAGTGGAATATAGCAACAACCCCCTCCTGACTGCATGCACTCCACCCACCTCTGCTACTACATGGGGAGATGTTGGAGAGAAGCATGCACCATCATTATCCAAAAGAAAATGTGTATTTTAACAGTATTATTTGGGTGGAAACATGGAAAGCTTAATTTAAAATCAATAATAATCCTTCTCACCAGAGATAGCTGATGCATCATGACTTTGACACCTGGCCATATTCAAAACAGAGAATCCCACCCTAACCCAATATGCTTATCTTGACAGCTGCACCCGATGTACATTCTGGATAGTGAGCGTTCTCTAGAGAAAAGAATGCCACACTGAGATGGCCCTACTGCAGCTGGCTCACACAGATTGGGGAATACATCTTCAGGTTTCCCCTAGCTTTCCTCTATGTCTTCATCTTTTAACCTTATGGCCATGTTAGGTGAAGGGAAGCCTGCCCCCATCCAATTAGAGTGCAATATAGGGACTCTTTTAGTGGAAGCCCACAACATCTGCCCAATCAATGCTGTAGTCAATGGACCCAACATCTGGGAGAAGCCAAACCCCTCTCAACAGTAACACTTTAAGCTTTTCTATTGATCACATAAGGTCATGTAGCGGCGGCACTGTTAAGCGAGAACTTGTGTATTTGTATGCTTCGAAGAGAGTCAGCTAGTTGGATTTCGGTCACTCGGGAGGGTGATACGTTTACTGGATCTTTCAGAACACAACCCAGGAATGTTTTTTTTTTTTCTTTTTTCAAATATATTTTTATTGCAGAGTTAGAAACCACAGGATACAATCAATCAACCAGTGCACTCATGATACCCCTCCGTCCAATTATAAATCCAAACTGAACACAGCCATTCAGCCCGCATCCCGGGGGCCGGGCGGCATGTCATTACATTCAATAGGAGAAAATCACGGTGCATGTCCCACGGGGACCATGGTCGAAAAGTCGTTGTACGTATCTGCTTTTACCCCCCCACCCACAACAAAACCTCCTTCAGCCATCCCGGAAATAAATCAGTGACACCTCACACGTCGGGGCCTCCCCCAGGCGCCACCGCCCTATCTCGCCTGGCCGCTCCCCTCAGCCCTACCATACTCCACACTGTGCACACCTCCCTAATAGAGCTAAGGCACCCAGGTGGGCCACCCTCTAATGGCTTCCGTCCCACCCCAAATTCCCATGAACCAGTCCCCCCCAAGGCCCCCCCCCCCTGGCAACTGCTAGGAGTACATCTCGTCCTGTCGAGTTAGATGGATCCACCACAGCGCGGAATAGAGCACTTCTGTGTTCGCCCCGCGGTGTCCACCGGCTCAATTCTCCCCATCCTCGTCATCTACCAAAGAATCACGCAAAGCCTGCACCACTAGCTCCCATGCACGCGCTGCTTCCAAAACCGTCTCATTCCCCAACTTAACAGCCTGCTTCATCCGGAGCACACTCTCGCAGGCAGACCACCGCAGCAATTCATTCTTCCATCTACGCAGCGAGGGCCCCCCCCTGGATTTCCAATGCCACGATATCTCCCTCTGCGCCAATATCAGACCCAGATCAATGAATTTGCTCGTCACCTTGGTGTGTTTAGTGTGCGGGAACCAGAGCAACAGGCACGCCGCCATATCGAAGTCCACCTCCCTGTTAGACACTTCATTCAGGAGTACCCCTACCTCCGCCCAATAGGTCCCCAATTGCGGGCACCTCCAAAACAAATGATCCATGTCCGCACCCAGAGACGAACACCGTGGGCATCGGGCATCCGGCACCCGGAAGTGCCGCTGTATTTTCTCTGGGGTTAAATAGGCCCTATGAAGCACATAGAAATGCACTTGCTGAAAGCGCGCATTTCTCGTGCCCTTCCACGTACGCCTCAGGATGTGTCCCCATGCCGTATCCGGTATGGGCCGGCCCACACTCTCTTCCCATTTAGCCTTGAGCCCTTGGAGTGGTTCCAGTCCCTCATTCAGCATCCTATTATGGAGGCACGTCACAGCTTTGATCGTGCCTGCTGCCATCACCACATATTGGCACGCCATAGTCGTCGTCGGTTCTGCGAGCCCCCCTTGCCAGTGCTTCTGTATGGCAGCCACCACTGCCGCGTGCAGGAGGAACCCCCCGTCGGGCAGCCCGAACTGATCCCGGAGCGCCTCGAACGGTGCCAACACCCCATCTATGTACAAATCACCTACCACCTGTAGTCCCATCTCCTCCCAAGCCAGCAACGGGGACCAATCTCCCCCGTGCGGCAAGGCCGTCAGCATGCCGATCGGAATCTCCAGCGCATAAGGCCGCGAAGCCCTCGCTCTCCGAAGGCTCCTCTGCCAACACAAGCGGAGCGTCCTTTCCTCCATGGTGAGGGCCCGCAACGCAAGCCTCTGCTGCATGACAATATAGGATAGCACATGGCGTTGGATCCCCCGGTCCCGGTCCTCCTCTGGGCCCCTGAACACCCTAGCCACGTTCTGTGTAAGAACCTGCAGCTGTGCCGCTAGATAATACAGCTCAAAGTCAGGCACCGCCATGCCCCCTTCTACCTTAGGGCGGAGAAGCGTGTTCAGGGCCACTCTACGGCGGCCATGCCCCCATAGGAAGCCAATAATCATCGATCTCAGGTCTCTGAAGACCCCTTGGGGAATCCAGATAGGCAGCGTACGGAAATAATAGAGGAAGCGGGGGAGTGCCACCATCTTCAAAAGTGCAATTCTGCCCAGAACCGTCAGCGGGAGGGTCGACCAAAAGGACAAGCTGCCCCTCAGTGCCCGGACACAGCGACCAATGTTGCCCTCCAATAGGTCCGCGGTTGCGTGGTAGATCCGAACACCCAGATAGGTGAAACAAGATGGCTCCCACACCACGTCCAAGTTGCCACCAGGATCAGGCGAACCCGCTCGCAGCGGGAACACACAAGTCTTCGCCCAATTAACCTTAAGGCCCGACAGCCGGCCGAACTCCGACAACAGCCCCATCGCCCCGGCCAACGCCCGCGAGGTGTCAGCTAGGTACAGGAGCAAGTCATCCGCATACAGCGATATATAATGCCACTGTCCGCCTCTGGCTATCCCCATATACCTGACACCCGACCTCGCATGGACCGCTAAAGGTTCCATCGCCAGAGCAAACAACAGGGGAGACAGAGAACATCCTTGCCGCGTGCCCCTGCCCACCGGATACGCCGCAGACACCAGGCTGCCCAAACGCACTCTCGCCGTCGCCGAAGCATATAAGACCCTCGTCCACCTGCGGAACCCCTCGCCCATACCAAACCTCTCTAAGACTCCGTCCAGGAACGGCCATTCCAAACTATCAAAGGCTTTCTCGATGTCCACAGATAGGACCGCCGGGGCTCCCTCCTCGTCCAAGATGGCGTCCATTATCCCCACCAGTCGGCGAACGTTCAGCGCCGTGCTCCTCGTGGGTATGAACCCGGCCTGGTCCCTATGTACCAGGCCCGTCATATACGGGGCCAGCCTGGTGGCCAAAATTCGGCTCAGAATCTTATAATCCACCGTCAACATGGATAGCGGGCGGTAAGACCGCACATCCGCGGCATCCCGGCCAGGCTTCAGGAGCGGCACAATCAAGGCCTCCCGCATGGATCCGGGCAGTGCCCCAGCCTCGAAAGCTTCAGCGTACACCGCCAGCAGCCTGGGCGCCAAACTATCTGCATACTGCTGATAAAATTCAATCGGTAGTCCGTCCACCCCGGGCGTTTTGTTGCGGGCCATATGCTTTATGGCCGCCCGTATTTCCGTGAGCGTTACCGGGCTGCCCAGTTCCTTCGCGTCCTCCTCATCGAGGACCGGAAGCTGCCTCTCCCCCAGGTATCCCTCAATATCCTGGACCCCCACTCCCAGCTGACTCAGGTACAGTTCCTCATAATACCCCCTAAAACATTCCAATACCGCTGCCTGGGTGTACACCATCTCCCCCTGCGCAGTACGAATGCCGAGGATCGGGGAGCCCCTAAGTTCCGGGTTGGCCAGTCTGGCCAAGAGGGTACCCACCTTGTCCCTTTCCGCATGCGCCCTGACGATATACTGCTTGTAGTCATAGCACCTTAAACGTTCCGTCTCGGTGGCGACCACTTCTTTCGCTTCTAATAGCTGGGCCTGTAAGTCCGGCCTAGCCGGCCTACGGCGCTCCAAGTCCCTCAACTTATCTTCCGCTTTCATGAGGTCACTCAACACAGCCGTGCGAGCATTCGAAAACCTACCCAAACACACCCCTCTCACCACCACTTTCATTGCATCCCATTCAATGGACCTACTCGTGGCCGTGCCCGCATTCATTCCGAAATAGCTATCAATGCCTTGCCGAACCGCGTCGTTGAAGACAGGATCCTCAAGTGTCTCCGGCCGAAGCCGCCACGTTGGTATTACTGAGCGCTCTCTCTGCCACTCAATGTGCACCAATAGGGGGTTATGATCTGAGATAGTCCTAGCCAAGTACTCCGCATGGGAGATCAACGGAGCTAGGGGTCCACCGCAGAGCACCGAATCAATCCTGACATGCAGGTCATGAAGTGCAGAATAAAAGGAGTAATCCCTGGTCTCCCTGTGTCGCTCCCTCCAGACATCCAGCAACCCCCATCTATCCTGCCAGTCCTTCCTGTGCGTGGCCAACCTGCGTACCGGGGAGTCCACCAGAGGGGGATGGGACCTATCCAGAGCCACATCTGTAATCGAGTTAAAGTCCCCCCCTAGCACTATTGGGCCCGCCAGGAAAGAG
Organism: Lissotriton helveticus; assembly: GCF_964261635.1. Taxonomy (NCBI): domain Eukaryota; kingdom Metazoa; phylum Chordata; class Amphibia; order Caudata; family Salamandridae; genus Lissotriton; species Lissotriton helveticus. Next base: position 2,578,355 of record NC_136061.1, on the reverse strand, counting down.
GCCAAAGCCCCCGAAAGGCTATCAAAATATCGAGCTTGATCAGCGTTTGGCGCATACACACAGCAGAAAACCACATCCCGTCCATATAACCTCCCCTCCACCGCCACAAACCGACCCTCCGGATCCACGACTTGATTCAGCAATTGAAAGGGTATCCCCGCCCTCACCCAGATCAGCACCCCCCTGGCATACGCTGAGTAAGTGGTGCCAAACACCTGGCCCCTCCATCTCTTCTGCAAGGCAGTACACTCTTTCTTAGTGAGATGAGTCTCCTGGAGCATGGCAATCTGAACCCCCCTGCGTACTAGATATGCATGGACCTTATGACGCTTCACCATAGTTCGTAGCCCCCGGACATTCCACGTCAGGCATTTCAGATTAGGTAATGTCCCCATTCCAACTTCGTACAGTCCGAATCAAATAACGAATGTTCATAGCCCCCCCAATGCAGTTGCCCCCCCCCGAACATACCCAAAACAGAAAAACTTCCCAAACCCCGCTCCCCAGGACAGAGCACACGAACCCAAAGTCCGCCCCCATCCAAACCTTGAACCAACTTCTCGCACTCTAACCCTGTGGTCTCCACCACAGTCGGCCTTAAGGGCCCGAGGGGGGTGAATCACCGCCGACCCCAGCAAGCGGAGCCCACGCCCCGCGCCTCCATCCCACCCGAAGCACAGAGCCCCCCCTTCCGGCATCCCGTCCCCAATCACCAGGATACCACCCTACCATGAAGTCCCAATCTAGCCCAATCCAATCTCAGCCGCAAAATATACCATCCGAAGTCTGTGGGGTCACCTCCGGCCCCTTCGAACTGTCCGCTTCTGAGAGTTCCTCATCCGTCTTGCTGCCTTCCCCTCCCGAGTTAGTTTCTGCTCGTTCACTGTTCTGTTGCGACCCTGTAATGGCCGCCGTCGCTGCGAGTGCATCCCTCTTTTCCGCCGCCATTAGAGCCTCCCGCCTCTCCCGCTGGCGCCTGTTGCGAGATCTGATGCGTTGCGATTGCCTCACCCGGGACTGCTTGGGCTCATCTCGTCTACTTTTATGTGATCTGTCCGTCCCCGCCCTATACAACTCCAGCCAGTGCCAAACCTCGTCCGGAGTCTGGAAAAAGTGCGTAGACCCATCCATCATGATCCGCAACTTAGCTGGGTAGAGCAAGGAGTACTGAATGCCTTCCTCCCTGAGTTCCTTCTTCACTGCCAGGAACGATGCCCGGTTTTTCTGGACCGCTTGGGTGTAGTCCGGGAAGATCGTAACCCTACTGTTCTCCACCTCATAGGGGCCCGACATCCTGGCCCGCTGAATGAGGAGATCCCGGTCCTTGTAGTGGAGGAGCCTCACCACCATCGGGCGGGGGGGGCGGCCAAGCTCCGGCGGGCGAGCGGGTACCCGGTGGGCCCGCTCCAGCGTAAAGAAAGGAGTGAGCCCCTCCGGTGCCACCACAGTGCGGAACCAGGTCTCCATATAGGCCACCGCATCCTCCCCCTCAATCCGTTCCGGAAGGCCTACGACCCGCACGTTGTTCCGTCTATTGCGGCCTTCTGCATCCTCCGCTCTCCGCTCCAACGAGTCCAGCCGGGCCAACATGTCAGTGATCTTATGCTCCGCGGCCACTACCGATGGTTTCAGGTCCAGCAACAGTTGGTCATGGTCCTTAACTCTGTCCGCCAGCTTCGCATGATCTGCGCGTAGCAGCCCCAGGCCCGTGGCCACTTGGGCGATGTCTTGGTGCAGTGCGTCCTTAGTCGAGGCGATCGCATCAAGTATGGCATCTAGTCGCCGGTGCAGCCGTTGTTCTCGGTCAAGCTCCAGGGAGGGACTCTCGCCCCGCTGAGTTGATGTCGCCGAGTCCCCCTCAGTGCGGCTCTCGGCCATCGGCCCTCCAGTCGCCGCCATTCCGGGGTGCTGCGTCACAGGTCCAGGAGCCCGTTCGTCGTCAGCGTCCGTAGGCAGGGCCGGTCGCCGTGCACCGGGCAGTGCAATGTCGCCACCGACACTCACAGGCACAAGAGTCACACCCGCGAGGCACACTTCACTCCGCCGCCCCCCTCGGGAGCCTGAGGGGGATAGGATGAGTCTCAGGGCGGTGGCCAGCTAGGGTCCCCAAGCTCCGGACATGGCAAGGCAGCGTTCCTTGGCCGCAAGGTACAGCCCCGCTGACCCTAGCGCCTCGGTCAGCGGATTACAGGATCTCTCGCCAGGATCTTCCGCCAGCCGGCGACAACTCGGTTCAGGGCTGAAGTTCGGGGCCGTCCGCCCACCTCGCCGCCATTTTCTTCGCACCCTCGGCAACACCTCAACCGCTACTTCGACTTGGTCTCCTCGGGGGCGGCAGTCCCCCAACAGTCCACCAAGTGTGCCCAGCTGTCCTCTCACACTTCAGAGGGCAGGAGCGTCGTCTCCGGGTCGCCTAGGGTTCCGAAAACAGGAGAATTAGCGGGATTCTGCGCGGAGCTGCGAGCTCACGCCGCCATCCCGATCGGCGTCCAAGCCACGCCCCCCCACCCAGGAATATGTTTTCTAGACCCCCTGTCACGACGGACTTTGTCAATATGCCGGGCGAGACAGAAAGTCAGATGAACTGTAACCACCCCACTACGCAGTTCTTGAGTGAGAAATGTTACAGGTAATGTTCAATCCTGTTAAATATCACTGGGATAATTAGTGGAACCCACACCCACTTTCATGATAGGAAGGCACACTCAAGAACACTAGGAAACAATGGGGGTCATTACGATTGCGGGAGGACTTGAGACCGTCTGTCATCATGGTGGTGCTTGGGACCGCCCGCCTGTATAGCGGCGGTCCCGCACGTAGAATCACGATGCGACCACCACGGTGGCAGTTGCATCTTGCATCTTTAACATTGTGGCGGGTGCTGCTGGCTGCAGCACCCGCCACAGTGTGAAAAATGCATATAGTGTGTTTCCCTGCACTACGTGGCAGGCACCCCGCAGTGCCTGCCACTTAGTGCAGTGAAATGTAGGGGGGTACCATGGGTGCACCACCACCTCCCCTCAACACAATGGGGGCCCGCAATGGGCCCCCGAAAAGAATCCCGCCAGCCTTTCAATGGTGGTTTACCCGCCACGGAAAGGCTGGCTCGGGTCAGCATTGTAATTTGACAGACGGTGCCTACTAGGCACCGCCACCAGTATACAAGATGCTGACCACTCCGCCAGGCAATCAGAACGATTGCCTATCGTGGATCCATGGCGTGCGGTCTTTGCGCCTGCCACGGTCCGATTCCCCCCGCTATCCTAATTTGGCGGGGGGATATTGCTGTCCGATGGCAGAGGGCCCGTCACCGCACGATTGGCGGTGGCGCGCCTTCTGCCATCGTAATCACCCCAATGTGTTTATTTTTAAAGATTTATTTTAGAATTAAAATCACATCCTCTTGTACACAAAATGAGTAGGAATTATAATAAAACTTCTACTTGTATTGTGTACTTGTGAGAAACACACAACAAAAGCCTCATTTACAAGTAAATGGTCTTTTAAAGACCTGTTAAGTACTCGGCTGCGGCTGCAATTAAATGCTCGCCAGCCCGCGCAGCTATCTCCGCCCGGTGTGACACACATGACGGGGGGGAGGCTGAAGCCCCGTAAGCCCAATGGGTGTTGTGCGCCTTCACTGGACCAAAGTAAGGTACAGAGTGTACAGAGTCCACAATCCCCAGAGGTTAAAGTCAGGTGTGGTCTTACTCTCTAAAGTGGTAGCTTGGTCGAGCCGTAAGGCAGTACCAGAGGACAGTGTAAAGCATTTGTTGTACACACTCAGTCAGCAAAAGGTTTCACACACTCAAAGACTGAACTCCAGTCCAATTGTTTTTATATCAAAAGATATATTTGTTTTGTTTTTAGAACCAACAGGTATCAAAATATACTTTTCTCAATGTGAGTGATCTCAGGTAGTTACTTTGCGGAAAGGCAATAGACTTGGTACGTTCAATAGGTACAGTGGTTGCTATAGGCAACACATTTTAAACACAATTTAACATTGAGCTCAATGGGTTTTGCTACATAAATGCAGCTGATTACTTTATAGATTACTTTTGTAACTCCAGGATTGGATCCTAGATTCAGTCCTGGGGTCTATGCTGAAAACACTTTAGTAAAAACGTTTAGGTTATTGCAGTGATTTTTGAAGAATATAAAGGTATTTTAAAAGTTGACACTTCGAAACTTTTCATTGAAAAATTAGCAATGTAATCCTATGGAAGGAAATTCAAGTGACAGTTACTTTTGTAATCCAGAACTGGACTCCTAGGTTCAGTACGGGGGTCTCTACGTAAGACAGGTAAGTAATTACGTTTTGGTAGTTGGAACGATTTTCAAGGAATATTTGTAATTTTCAAAAGTAGACAGAAGAAATTTCATAGAAAAACAGTCAATGGTTTCCTATGGGAGAAAATTCAGGTTATGGGTAAGTACAGTTATAATTACGTTTGCGGTTCAGTACTGGGCTGAAAGGTACAGTACTGGCTTCTCTCCTGATTCCAGGTGAGTAATTCAAATTTCGTTACTCGGCCGATTTTAGATGAATATTTTAGGGTTTCAAAACTTCAAACTTAGAAGATTTTTTGAGTCAAACCAGTCAATGTTATCCTTTAGAAGGAAAGGTTCTGGGCATAGACTCAAGGGTCTCCCAGGGTCAAAAAGGTACAGTAGTTACACCCTCGGCGGCACAGGGGCAGCCGGGTGCAGAGAGAGTAGGCCCAATGCAATACAATGGAGGGTAGGGGGCCTTCGGTTGGTGGCTACAAGCAAGCAGGCCACGTGGCTGTAAGCAAGCAGACCACGTGGCTGTGGGAGCTGGGCTCCTGGTCACTTACTAAGGTCAAGTGGGGAAGTAGAGTAGGGTAAAAGTTGCACTTCCAGCGGCATTCGGTTGGCTGGGTGCAGGGTGCTTTTGAGCCGTTGGGCGCTCAATGTTATCCAATGGGAAGGTTGAAAAAGGAACAATGGCGGCAGACTCAGGGAAGGAGATTCTTCAGGTGCGACCACCACTTCGAGAGGTAAGTTGGGATCATGGAGAAGAGGTAGGTACCCCAAAGGAAGGCACAGGGAGCCGCAGGGTGCCGGGCACAGGGGTGTCTTTTGGTGTCGGGAAATCTTACTCTCAGCTGGTCGCAGTTGGAGGGGTCCCTGGTTCTGAGGCTGTAGGCATCGTCTGGGTCTTCGAGGAGGGTCTTTGGGCACTGGACTTCGGGTCCCAATCGCCGGCGGGACGCCCTTGTGGTCTTGGATCACTCGGGCACGGGCCGGGCTTTGTGGGTGCAGAGTGGGCTGGATTTGCGGTTCCTGGCTGGCACCATGGGTATTGCTGTTGGAGCAGAGCCTCTGCTCAGGGGAGTCCCAGTCTGTTAGAGGGTCAAGGCAGGCAGGTCCTCCGGGGGTTCTAAGGTTGCTGTCCACAGGAGTCGCTGGGATTTAGCAGGAGCAGGTTCCAGGATCAGCAGGCCGGTAGGGCTGGGGCCAAGTCAGTTTGTGTCGTCCTGTTGTTAGCAGCTGCACAGCGGGTCTTCTTCTTCTTGATCTTCTTTCTTCTTTTCTTATCGGGATCTGAGGAAGGAAGGTTCAGGGAGTCCCTAAATACTAAGTTATGGGGCGTTACAGGTAGGGCAAGGGCAGGGACCAATAGGTCTCTGTCCTGGGGTGGGTACACCCCCTAGCCTGCTCCTCTCCGGTGGGAGGGGGGCAGGAGCCTAGCTGTGATTGGGCAGGGCTCCCCATCTTCAAGATGGCCGGAGCCCGGGGTCATGCTTCACCTTGCCTCTCCCACCTGAGGGGTGGGGTTGGCACAGGCTGGCACCCCCCCCTTCCTGACGTAGTTTTTCCCACCAGTCTTCCCGCCAGAGTGGGGGTCAGGACTGGTGGGGGCCAGTTGCTGGGTACAGCAAATGGTCTGGAGAAGTTCTCAGAGGCGGCATGCCTTTGAAGTTTCCCCTGCCCATCCTGGGGCAGTAGACATAGCACCTTGCCCAGGATGTGCTTTGTTGCAGCCCCAGGAGAGCGGGGGCTCTCCACCCAGGGGTCCAGCAACATGTCTGCTGTGTGGCAGCCTCGGCCGCCACTCAGACCAGACGTGGATTGTAGGTTAGGTTTCAGGGGCATTTCTAAGATGCCCTCTGTGGTGCATTTTACATTAAATCCCACACTGGCATCAGTGTGGGTTTAATGTGCTGAGAAGTTTTATATCAAACTTGTCAGTCTTCAGTGTAGCCATTATGTTGCTGTGGAGTTCGTAATGACAACCTCCCAGCACCATATACTCTTAATGGCATCACTGCACTTACAGTGCCCAGGAATGGCCCTGGGTACTGTAGGGGCAAAGGGCTCATGCACCTGTGCCCACACCACGGGCATAGGAAACCCAGCTAGAGGGGTGACTGATGTATGCCAGGGCAGACGGGTTGTGGGCATGGCACACAGGGATGTGTGCCATGTCGACTCTCTGTTTAGTTCTGTACTTAGACAGTCTGCAAAGGCAGTGTGTGGGTGTCAGGGTACAGGGCCCCTAAGGGTGACACAATAAGTGCTGCAGCCCTTAGGAGTCTTCTCTGGTCACCATGCCCTGGGTACCCAGTGTACCATTTACATGGGGCTGACAGGTGGCCAGAGATGACAATTGGGTTTTGTTTCAACACAGCTTTAGGGAAGTAACACAGGCCCTGGGCCCCTGGTTGGCAGGAGCCCAGGGCACACTCAGTCAAAGCACATCAGCAGTTCTGCAAAAAGTGGGGGCATACCAATGCAAGAAAGATGGCACTTTCTCACAGTACTCTTTTGTAACATGCACACGTCACTTTCCCTCTTGAAATGTATTGTTGTGCTACCTCATGTATTTAGTTTGCTTTTGATGCATGCACAGTTGCCACCATTGCCTCATGTAACGTAACGTTTGTTCTTGTGTTTTGAGTATCTGCCATTTAGTGCAGTATTATACCTCTATTTGTACTTTGTGCACTTTTGTAACATACATGTCACTTTTTTCCTCTTGTAACGTATCATTTGCTACCTCTTGTATTTTGTTTGCTTTTGATACATGCACAATTGTCACTATTGCCTTATGTAACGTAACGTTTGCTCTTGTAACATGTTGACTTGTAATTTTTCCTCATGTATCACTACTGTTTCTATTGTGAAGCGCTCTGACACCTTCGGGTAAAGTCTGCGCTATATAAAATAACATAAAATTGTGTTTTGTTCCAGGGCATCTCACAGGCGGCCGCAATAGGCGCGGGTGTCTGTGTTTCCTCTGCATCTGAAGAACCCTTGTAGAAGGTTTACACTCTGATAATCCTTGTTAGGACTTCTTAGGAGGGATTGCATATTGTTTTGCAAACTTTTATTTTGCGTCGTAAAGTAGGCTCAGGTTGACTATAGTAACAAGCCAGCGATAAAGACAATAGGCCTGATTGCTTCATTGTGAAAAGTTATGTCAGATGCCGCAGGGCTGAGCTGTTGATTATGAAAAGTTACAACAAAAGCTGTAGGCCTGAGGGATTTATTGTGAAAAGCATAGATGACAGCCAATAGGCCTCTAGGGGTCAGTTGCTGTTGCACTGGGTTAAAGCCTGGAGTCTGGTGTTTCAAGAAATGGAATCTCACAGGTTACCAGAGCTAAGGCTCTCTGACAAATCCTAAGTTTAGAAGATTGTGCAAGGGGCATTGGGCCGGCCCACTTCAGCCATTGGGTCTTTTGCCCTGTGAGTGACGGGCGCTTCCCTTGATTACATGCACATACTCCTGAAAATGAATGTGCTTCAGTGTCATGGCTGTTAGGAAAGATCGTTAGTTTTCTATTGTCAAGTTTTGTTCTGCTTGCTTGAATTCATTTCTGGTGCAGTGTGCTGCATAGAATGGTATTGCTTGTAGTGCAACATTGTTTTACCGTTCCAAGATGGCCTCCACATCTAAAAGCAACATGTCATTCATCTTGGATCAATACAACGATACATTGATTACAATAGCATTCGAAGATGGCCGCCCAATTGGAATTTTATCGTTTGGCCATTTTTAAAAGGTATTGTGTATAATTTATTAGTTTTTACTCTTTGCAAGATTAGCAACATATTGTTGGGACTTTTAAACAATGATACAGTATGCAGAGCAACACTGCAAGATGGCTGTCTACTGCTATAATTAATTTTGTACTTTTATATTAATTCCAGTGCACGCCCTTTTCATTTATGCAGCAGCATGGTTTAGTTGTTCTACTTTTATTTTTTAATTATCTTGCATATGCTTGTTCAGATTCTGTGTATTTTGATATGGATTGGTGAGTGGGTGAATGCAAGAACGAAACAGTGAGTGAATGTATAAATGTATGAGTTCGACTCTGGCTTATAGAGTGCATATATATTATGAGTCATTGAGTGGCTAAAGACAGCAGTGGCCGAAGAAGCATTTCAGTGATAAGTCAGACCTATTGCCATTGCCAATGTTTGTTGCTAAAATTGTTTCTCAATGTGCCCAGAGTAATTTTCAGCTTCATGGACGTGCAGCTCCACCTGCTTACAGCTTTACACCCAATTCTCTCAGTTGTATGTTAAAGGTGTTGTGGGACATTTTTGTGCATTTATAAAAGAGTGTATTATTATTCACATGCAAAATACGGATCTACTCTCTAATTGTCATGTGGGCACCTATCTGATGCTATTGCCTTTAAAACAATTTTGCTATGACATGTTAAAGTGCCTTTTCCTGGCTTATGCTAACTAGGCCTCAGTCAGGCCTCAACGCCATCTTGTTTAAAATGGATGCCTCACCCTGCATGTTCACTGTTTATTATTTCTTCTTCACGTAGTCAAGTAAAGTCATATTTGTTTATTTCCATTTTCAAGTTGTTATCTTCTTATCGAAGAAAGCTTTTCCAACATGGGCACAGTAGTGTTGCAATCCCTCACGTTCTCGTCCGTCTGCTCGCTGTACCGCATTCATTCACAATAGTTCACTGTTGTTTTGTAACTAGTTTGTCCTGCCCTCTCCGAATGACATTACCATCGAGTGAGCTAAATCAATATCCATGCAGTGGGATAGCGCCTAGATGGTTAGGCAGTATGACATTTAGTAATTATGTGTTCTGATTTGTCAAAATTGTATTTCTTTTGCTTACACCAAATTTGCAATTTTGGTTTTGTTCGATGAAATTATTCCTATATAAACTCTCGATTTTGGGAGCAAGCCGGAACTCTCTAGAGACCTTTCCGGTGCTTCTAGTGATGTTGTCCAATTTCTTACTGATTTTGCTGCTTATTTTGGAGTTAGGAAATTTTGGATTTTGCCTACTATTCTGTGTTACCCTTTTATTGAGAGCCTTCATGGCAATAACTTCATGTATCTTCTTTTTACAATTTCTGCATTGTATCTTCAGAATTATTGTAACAAATCCTTCTAAATTTTCAAATTTCACTCTAGAATTCATTGATTGAATCGGTCCTAACACCACAGAACCTCTTCAGCAAAACACAGTTTAGTGTTAATTATTTTTTATAATTAAAAACTACAAACATTGGACCTTAAAAAAAATATTTTAACTGTAAATGTATTCTGTATAAACAGATAGCCTTTGATTTGAGATCATTTTATATATCACTCCACTAACTTGTCTTAGTCTAAGAAAAATTGCATCATGGGATTTGTAGTCCAATTACTTTTTTGATGTTTTAGGGGTCCAAAACAATGCAAAGCTTCCTGCTGTGTTATAAGTAAATTACTTCAATAAATGGTTTTAACTCAAGTGCTTGCTACCATGAATCTGGAAAGAAAGAAAAAGTGCATCACAAGTTTAGGGGGCTTACACTTCTGCATAGGCTATGTGCTATAATATAGAAAATACATATGAACTAAACTTATAAATCACAATTTGTACACAGAAGACATTACAGAGGGACATGATACTCAGAAGGTAAAAGATGTAGCTGATCAGGACAATAATAACAACAATGAAATGCTTGAAGCAAAGGGCATCACACCCACACCAACACTGTCTCCAGTAACTTTACCTACAAGAAGACACACAACCAGATTTACTAGAAATGTAAGGGCAACTATGCAAGATTGATTTAACTTTTATATCCAGAGGCTCGGGAGTCACAGATTCTCACCACTACAACCACAGCTTCCAAGCTGACCCTCTGGTTCAGATGCCACACCATCCAGACCGGACCTTGTGTAAAATCCCTGTTAGACATTCAAACCAAACAATTTGTAGCAATTGACTTGCTCTCAGAAAACATGGACGAAGGCATGTATGCTGTGAAAGTATTGACAATTTAAATGAATCGATGACGTCATTGCATGATTCCATTGTTGAGGAGACACAGCAACAAAATAAAAGACATTTGCGGGTTGTTTTTAAAATGCAACAATTTGGAAAAAGCATAGACAAATTGTCACCTGCAACAGGGATACTCAATTGTCAAACCACACATTAGACAGGGGAGAAGATTGCGTTTAGCTCCCCAATTGATTTTTGGATATTAAGCTTGGAAGCTGAATGGGTCAGAACTTCTACCTCCCTCCACTTTGATAATAAGCGTATGTCATGGCACACATGTGTGATCCGTGTTCACATATGGTCAGAAATCTGTACCAGGGTTCGAGATATCTATGCAGCGCGGGCACTCAAGGCAGGAGGTCACATCCGTCACCACGGAGGGGCACCTTTCTGTCCCAACAGACGGTCAGTAATCCAGACAGCAGCATCAGAGTTGATGAGTGGTTGTGTCCTGGGAAGTGAAGTTCTGTGTTCTGATCTCCACTAGGTCACATCCTGTTTATTATCCAATGGTACACGCGAGATATCCTTGTATCTGTCTGGATACTGTCCGAAAGCATAATAAATATCCTTTAAGTTGATTGGATGCTGTCAGAGAGCACAAGAAAGATATATCTGAGATGTATCTGAGTGTGTGCTGCCTGGCTCTGAGCTTGAGAGTAGGGGGGTCCCACCGGATTCCGGTTCAGCAGCTATTTCTGGGCTTAATCTAGGATCCGTCTGACTCCGGGAAATATGCTTAATTTGTCCTTATGATATTTTCTGACACTAGGACAAAATTACAGAGGCGGCCACACAATGTCTGCTTTTCATTTGGAGTATCAATCTGCAGGCGGGAAGGGGGCTTTCTTATTTTCACTTCAATCTGGACCCAAAACACAGGCTATATTTAAAGAGCCATCAGCCCATCTTTTTTGCAGTATCATCCTGGCTTAGAGCCATCCGGAGCCTAACTCCTAGACACTAATGCACTGGACGGAACCAAAGACACACAGCTTGTCACTGCTCAAGCACATTACATAAACTATGGCTTGATGATAGGGTTTTCACTTTGTTCAACCCCCTAATGTAAGAGATGTACATTCACTGTTAAAATGCCAGATATAATTTTACGAATAATAATTTAAATGGCATCTACCAATTTTTGTAGGTCTCGCTAGCTATCGCGTAAGCGATGCTTGCGAATTTAGTGGGGCTTCTGAAAGTGCTCCCAAACAGGCGGATCAGGTACAGTGCTTGTGCGCCGGGGGCGAGCACCATTTGTTAGCCTGCCTTGCCATCAGACTTCAAAGGAATCCGCGCCCCCGCCACGCAATGCCGAGAGCTTGTTTAAAGCTTAGTCCACCCTTCATGAGCCCCTCAGACCCAGCAACCTACAGACACTGACGCCTGAACCAATAGTTCGCAAAAAAGCCGCTGCCAAAGTTTAGCCAATTTGCCCAAAAAAATGTAAATGGAACAATTAAATTACACAAAGCCACGGCGGAAGTAGCATATTAATTAATATGTTTTCATTTCGGTTCACTGCAATAATGAATGATAATATGTACATTTGTAAAAACATTGTACAAATGACTACAAATATTATCACTTTATAAGTGTTGCAGTTGGTTTTCACAGTTGGTTTTGTGACCATCGATAAATCGTACATAAATTCGAATGATTGAAATAAAAGCAATGGAACAATGATCAGACGTGCAACTTTAGCTATATTTCCACATTTCAGATAGGAATAATTAGTCTAAGACTAGTTGTCACAATTAACCCACACATTAGCATATCATTTAGCCTACAGCTTGAATATTGTATTTTTAAAGTTTTGCTAATGGTATTGTTAGTTCTGTAAATTTCATGTGTACAATACCTACAAGCGGAGCAACAAGATAAATGAAATGCAAAGGAGAAGGAGGTGATTGTAGGTTGTACATGCCCTAATCTTGCCAGGCTGAGGATCATTTCAGTTGTATTTGAACCAGTTGACTGTGGGTGGTCCTTTCCAGCCCAGTCTGCCTGTGTTTATTTTGGTTGCACGGGACGCAGTGTGTGTGTACAGTGTGACATGCGACCCCCACACCAGTCACTGCAGATGTAATGTGACAGTTATTTTTTGTTCTGGCTTTACACGTTTGCCTTATCATGCTTTCCTGTCGATGACCCCACTGTGTTTTCCTTCGGTGCTTTCATTTTGGCAACCCAAATCATGTGTTTTTCTTCTTGCAAACCTGTCCCCTTTCCCTCTATGTGCTTCCATTGTCGCGACCTTCCATGGGCTTTTTCATCTGGCAACACTACTCCCCTTGTGCGCTTTCCTCATGGCGAATTCACCCCAGGGGTTAGTTTGTGGTGACCCCCTGTGCTTTGCTTGTGGCAACCCCCACTCTGCGTTCTTTGCTTGTGGCGACCCCCCACTCTGCATGCTTTGCTTGTGGCGACCCCCCACTCTGCATGCTTTGCTTGTGGCGACTCCCCACTCTGCATGCTTTGCTTGTTGTGACCCCCCACTCTGCATGCTTTGCTTGTTGTGACCCCCCACTCTGCATGCTTTGCTTGTGGTGACCCCCCACTCTGCATGCTTTGCTTGTGGTGACCCCCACTCTGCATGCTTTGCTTGTAGCGAACCCCCCCTGAGTCTGGGAGCGCCCAAGACCTGCCTCCATGTGGAGAAAGAGTCTTACTGGAGGACCGGAGGAGTGCTGTGGAAGTCAGTTGCTTCACCCACAGCTTCCAGACTGGTGCTCCTTGCTGGGCCGTACAGGGGTACCGGTGGGCTCTGAATTGCTGCCCCAGCTGTAGTGGGCCAGACTGACCACTGGACCCTCAGGCCCTGAAAGGAGCACGTGAGTCTGGGAGCACCTGAGTCTGGGAGCACGTGAGTCTGGGAGCACGTGAACCTGAGAGCACTTGAGTCAGGGAACACCTGAGTCAGGGAGCGCCTGAGTCTGGGAGCGCCTGAGTCTGGGAGCATTTGAGTCTGGGAGTGCCTTAGTCTGGGAGTGCCTGAGTCTGGGAACGCCTGAGTCTGGGAGCACCTTAGTCTGGGAGGGCCTGAGTCTGGGAGCACCTGAGTCTGGGAGCACCAGAGTCTGGGAGCACGAGAGCCTGGGAGCACGTGAGCCTGGGAGCACCTGAGTCTGGGAGCGCCTGCGTCTGGAAGCGCCTGAGTCTGGGAGCATGTGAGTCTGGGAGCGCCTGAGTCTGGGAGTGCCTGAGTCTGGGAGTGCCTGAGTCTGGGAGCTCCTGAGTCTGGGAGCGCCTGAGTCTGGGAGCGCCTGAGTCTGGGAGCATGTGAGTCTGGGAGCACGTAAGCCTGGGAGCGCCTTAGTCTGGGAGCGCCTTAGTCTGGGAGCACCTGAGTCTGGGAGCACGTGAGCCTGGGAGCGCCTTAGTCTGGGAGCACCTGAGTCTGGGAGCACCTGAGTCTGGGAGCTCCTGAGTCTGGGAGCGCCTGAGTCTGGGAGCATTTGAGTCTGGGAGCACCAAGAGATGCCTCCGTGTGGAGAAAGAGTCTTACTGGAGGATCGGAGGAGCGCTGCGGAAGTCGATTGCTTCACCCGCAGCTTCCAGGCTTGTGCTCCTTGCTTGGCCATACAGGGGCACCAGGGGGCTCTGAATTGTTGCCCCAGCTGTAATGGGCCAAACTGACCACTGGACCCTCAGGCCCTGAAAGGAGTTGCTTTGACTTACGTACTCCGGCGCGTGGACATGTTCATTCCTGCCGAAGCCATTGTAGAACTTTTAAGACCTCTATCGAGTCCGCGCGTGGAGATGGCCATACATGAATGGGGAGTAACCACCATCCTTAGAAGGGGAAGTTGAACTTGAAGCTGAACCAGGTAACTGCAGCACGCCTACCTTAAGAAGAGTGTCTACATTATTGATAGTATGTTGTATTGTATGTTGTGTTTATAGATGAATCATCCTTTTACATAAAGGCGAGTATTTGTCTACAAAATCCTGTATTCGGGTTACTTGATGAATTTTGAGTCCACTTACCTCCCCCCCAAGAAGCCTTGGAAGGCTCGACCCACTCTACCCCTGAGAGCAGGCCCGGCGTTAGTGCTGGTGGCGCCTTGTGCTACACTGTTTGTTGCGCCCCTGAATGACCATATATGCCACGGATTCCCCAACTATCACCCTTTAACATTACCTCTCAAGTCTCCATAATCACTCTCTCGCTCGGATACATTTAACAAGGTTTATAGCGCCACTCATACCAGGGTAGGGCGTCAGAGCACTTTACATCAAACACTCATTACACAGAGACAGTCACTCATATGTGTGTCAATCAGTGTATAGGAATGTTACATAAGCCAGAGGACTACAAGGTGTAGGAGGCACACGTCATCCATACTGATAGATAGTAGAGTTTAAAAGTACTTGGGGGCATATTTGCAAGTCCCCTGCACCACTAATATGTCACTTTTTGTGACGTGCTGGTCGTACAGGCGGCTTCTCCATATTTACAAGGAGAGGAAAAGCCACCCTGCGTGACTTTTCCTCTCCTTGTAAATACGGCCCCTTCATACACAGCACAATGCGTTGAAGGGGTGTTCCGTGGGTGTGGCTGTGGGTGTTCCCACGCAACACCCATGGAACAAGACACATCTCAAGATTTACGAGAAATCGGAAATCTGGAGATGCGTCTGAATGCTTTGCCACCCTAGAGGTGGCGTAGCGAGGCGCAACAAGAAGAAATGTTTTCATTTCTCCTCGTTTTTTCCTCTTTCATTGTTGGGGCCTGGCCATGTGGGTGGGGGCCATTTTGAGGCCTGGTCCAGGCAGGGCCTGGCCATGTGGCTGGGGGTCAAGGGCCCATTTTGAAGCGAGGCAGTGTGCTCAGGCCTGCACCCAGTTTGCCTTGCTTTCTTCCATTAGGCCCAGGGGTACTCAGTGGTGCATGGAGCAATTCTTTCTGTGGGGTGTCTTGAATTTAAACATCATTGAGGGCATGGATGGCATTCGATTGTGGTTATTTTAGTGTGTTTCTCGACTTTTTGGGGTGTTTAACTGATGTTCCGCTGGCTTCCATTGCTTTTAGGTGCACAAGGGAACCACCAGTGCCAGGAAGAAGTCCTGCAGCGGTGTGTGCAGCACAACGTCACGTGACGTCACGTGTGGCCACAGACAAGAAAGGTGGCCGTAGCACCTCAGCGAAAAAAGTTGCCAGTGCCACTGCCAGTAAGAAGGAGCAGAAGAAGCAAGTGGTACCACCTACCAAGGAGACTGGTGTGCCCACCGACACCTTTTTTGGGAAAAAAAACTACGCCTGCAGCAGCAGCGGTGTCCGCCGGCGACCAAGCTGGAAGCAGCACCTCCACTTCATTGGGCTCAGTGCCACCACGCCAAGTTAGGTCCAAGACCATGAGTGCTGCTGAGGCAGCCACTTTACTTTATCAATCACCATCGACCAGTGATGTTGGCTCATCATAAGAAAGTACCATCCAATCAATGCCGGGTGTAACTCAGCTGACGAGTGTTCAACAACCACAGCCACAACAACAACCACAGGTGCAACTAGTACAAGCGCAGGTACATGGACAAGGAGAGGCGCAAGGAGAGGCGCAAGGAGAGGCGCAAGGAGAGGCGCAAAGAGGCGCAAGGAGAGGTGCAAGGAGAGGCGCATGGAGAGGTGCATGGAGAGGTGCAACTAGAGATTCATGGAGCGGCACAACTGCCTACAACGCTTGTTCCTCCAGAAGTAGGGGCACATCAGGAAATTGATATTCAAGTGGAGGTATCATCCAAGGAAGCCACTCCTCCTGATGATGATCCATTGTCTTCCAGATCCCCAGCAAGAAAAAGGTCAAGGAGGGCTACTACTACTACTACAAGTTCTTCTTCAAGCCCCCTTCATTCTGATGATCTTGATCTTGATTGGAACCCAGCAATGCAGTCTGAGAGTGAGTCACGCCATGAGCCGACAAAGGTAGCTAAGCCTAAAAGGAAGGTTCCCGCAAGGCTTCGACTTATGGGTGATGACGACGAACAAGATGTGGTGTCTTCTGCTGCTTATGAACAGTCTGACAACGACCCAATCATCACAGTCGTCACTCATGCCCCAGCGGGCATGCAGCAGACAGACATTTTCACCCTATCCGGAATGGCTGCTGAGCGGGATGTGGGCGGCGTGGCGCTGGTACCACCACCAACGCAGTTAACGACAACACCAACACGACCTACAGCTTTCATATTTTTTTGGCAGAAGGGCGCGCAGGGACCTCCATCCAGCTCGACCTCAAGTAGTGGTGATGTAAGTGAACAACAGAAATGACTTCAGCCACACCCATCCTCCACTTCATCTGGCATTGAAAGTCAAAGTAGTACCTCCACCACCACCAGACATCTCCAGTCCCCAGTTTGGGACTACTTTACTGTTAGCGAAAATGCGGAAAACATGGTTGAGTGTTCGATTTGTAAAGTATTAGTTAGTTGGGGTAAGCTTGGTACCAACTATGGTACCGGAGGCCAGAGAGGTCATCTCAAAAAACACCACACTATCCAATAGGATGCGCACCTAAGGAACATCCGGGAAGCCCAAAGTAGAACTGATCCAAATGTATCCATTCACATTGCATCTGATGCTGACGAGGGGCTGCCGGTCGCTCAACCCGCTGCGTAGCTCCTCCTGAGGTCACCCGGTCCCCCTGTTGCCGCCGTCTGCTCGCCGCTGCCCCTGCAGATGAGGTTCTCCTCTTCCCCCTGGTCTCTCCCCTGGTAGTACCAGTATTTGTCTGCTGTGCCCCTGATTTTTGTACTTCTGTATTTCGGCTGTGCCCCTGATTTATTGTATTTCTCTATCTCTCGCTTCTGCCGCCTTTTCCCGCTGTGCCCCTGATTTTTGTCTTTCTGTAATTCTGCTGTGCCCCAGATTCTGTATTTCTGTATTTCGCGCTTCTGCTGCCTTTTCCCGCTGTTCCACCCCGCTCCCTGCCGCTGCTCCCCCGCGGCCCGCCCCCTTTCCTTCTGTTCCCTCTCCCCTCTCCCATTCGCCACCCCGCTCCCACGTCTCAGCTGCTCCTCCCTCCATCCTCCCCCCGACTCTCCATTTATGGCAGAGTCCGCACTTACGCACAGCGGGTCCACCAAATGTGCGCCGAAGGCGCGCCAAAGGCAAGCCCGTCTGCGCCCGTCCGCGCCTGGCCTGCGCCCAGTGCCAGGACCCCTGGCCCCCGACAATGCCAGCCCACACGACGGACCTACGACGCCGCAACCCTCAACGCACTCAAACCCGACAGGAACCCCGCCTGCTACCGAGCCACCCCGAAACGCACCCACGGACCCTTCACCTGCCAAGCCTGCAAGTTCACCTGAGTCCGGACCTACACCGCACCCGCCAAGCCAGACACCAGCAACAACCACCTCAAGTGCATCCTGCTCAACACCCGCTCCGTCCACAGACACGCCGTCGAACTCTGGAACCTGCTCCACTAAACATCACCAGACGTCGCCCACAGAAACATGGATGGACACCTCCTCAGCCCCCGACATCGCCATAGCCATCCCGGAAGGCTACAAGATCACCCGGAGGGACCGCGTCAACCAGACCAGAGGAGGCATCGCCATCGTCCACAGGAACACCATCCGCATCACGACCAACTCCGACGACTCCTTCACCGCCGCCGAACACCTCCACTTCCAGATACACACCGACCCCAAGACCACCCTCAGAGGCACCCTCATCTACAGATCCCCGGGACCACATACACTATTCGTGAAAGACATCGCAGACTTCATCAGCCCGCACGCCCTCCCCTCCGCTGACTACATCCTCCTAGGGGACCTCAACTTCCACCTGGAGAACAACAACGACAGCAACACCACCACCCTCCTGGACAACCTCGCCAACCTCGGACTCAAGCAACTGGTGAACACCCTCACCCGCTACGCTGGCCCCACGCTTGACCCCGTCTTCTCCTCAAGCAAGCACATCTCCTTCAGCCACTCCACCGGACTACACTGGACTGATCACAACTGCTTCCACTTCAGCTTCAGAAGAACCACGACCCACCACCACCCGCAACAGGCACCCCGAAGGAGCTGGAGCAAGATCACCGCAGACCAGCTCACCACGTCCCTCAGCCAGAACCCTCCCACCAGCACAATGGACCCCAACGAAGCAGCCCGCATCTTCACACAGTGGCTCACTAACTGCGCGGATGACCTTGCACCACTGAAGAACCCCCCCAGCAGACCCGGCAGCAGGAAAGCCTCTTGGTTCACCGACGAACTCAAAATCTCTAAGAAGAACTGCCGCACTCTCGAGAAAGCAAGGCGCAACGATCAGACCACAGAAAACATGACTGCCCTCAAGAACGCCACCCGCAAACACCCCCAGCTGATCCGTACCACCAAAGAACAACACTCAAAGAACGACTGGACAACAACACCCACAACAGCAAGGAGCTCTTAAGCATCGTCAAAGAGTCCTCCAACCCCAGTGCCGGGAACAACGACATCACACCCTCGCAAGACCTCTGCGACTCACTCGCCTCCTTCTTCCACCGCAAGATTGCCGACATACACAACAGCTTGGGTGCACCCCCCACCACCACCCTCTGCGCCTGGACCCCGGTCAGCACCGAAGACACCACACGCACGATGAACACCATCCACTCCGGATCCCCAACCGACCCCTGCCCCCACCACGTCTTCAACAAGGCCGACTCCATCATCGCACCCCAACTCCGGGTCATCATCAACATCTCCTTCAACACCGCCACCTTCCCGGAGAGCTGGAAGCATGCCGAGCTCAGCGCCCTCCTGAAGAAACCGACAGCGGACCCCACCGACCTCAAGAACTTCCGCCCCATCTCGCTCCTCCCTTTTCCTGACAAAGTCATTGAGAAGACCGTCAACAGACAGCTCACCGCCTTCCTCGAGACAAACGGATCCCTCGACCCCTCGCAGTCCGGTTTCCGAGCCAACCACAGCACCGAGACCGCCCTGATCGCAGCCACCGATGACATCAGATCCCTGCTCGACAACGGGAAAACAGCGGCCCTCATCCTCCTGGACCTCTCCGCAGCATTCGACACTGTCTGCCACCGCACCCTAGTACAGCGCCTCAGCAACATCGGAATCCAAGAGAAGGCACTGGAGTGGATCATCTCGTTCCTCGCCGGAAGAACCCAGAGAGTCCGCCTCCCCCCGTTCAGATCCGAGGCCACCGAAGTCATCTGCGGCGTACCTCAAGGATCATCACTCAGCCCAACCCTCTTCAACGTCTACATGAGCCCTCTCGCAACCATTGCACACCAACGCAACTTCAACATCATCTCCTACGCCGACGACACCCAGCTGATCCTCTCCCTCACCAATGACCCCGCCACCGCCGAAGCCAGCCTTCACGAAGGGATGAAAGACATCGCCGAGTGGATGAAGAACAGCCACCAGAAACTGAACTCAGACAAGACGGAAGTCCTCATCCTGGGATCATCGCCCTCCGCCTGGGACGACTCCTGGTGGCCCCCTGCCCTGGGCACCACTCCCAAGCCAACGGACCACGCACGTAACCTGGGCTTCATCCTGGACTCCTCCCTCTCGATGACCAGACAAGTCAACGCCGTTTCATCATCGTGCTTCAACACCCTGCGCATTCTCCGCAAGATCTTCCGATGGATCCCCACCGATACCAGGAAGACGGTCACCCAGGCACTCGTCACCAGCCGACTGGACTACGGAAACACCCTCTATGCGGGAACCACAGCCAAACTACAGAAAAGACTCCAGCGCATACAGAACGTCTCCGCACGACTCATCCTGGACATCCCCTGACACAACCACATCTCCGTCCACCTGAGAGACCTGCACTGGCTCCCCGTCAGCAAGAGGATCACTTTCAGACTCCGCACCCACGCACACAAGGCTCTCCACGACCTGGGCCCCAAGTACCTCAACAACCGCCTGACTTTCTACACGCCCACCCGCCAGCTACGATCGACCAGCCTCGCCCTCGCCGCCGTACCACGCATCCGCAGAGCCACCGCCGGAGGAAGATCCTTCTTCTACCTGGCGGCCAAGACATGGAACTCCCTCCCCATCCACCTACGCATGACCCAGGACCATCTCTCCTTCAGGAAGCAACTCAAGACCTGGCTTTTCGAGCAGTGACGGACCCCTCCCCCCCCCCAGCGTCTTGAGACCCCTCCGG
Source organism: Lissotriton helveticus (assembly GCF_964261635.1). NCBI lineage: Eukaryota > Metazoa > Chordata > Amphibia > Caudata > Salamandridae > Lissotriton > Lissotriton helveticus. Next base: position 2,557,914 of record NC_136061.1, on the reverse strand, counting down.
GTGAGCAGTGCACTGTACAAATTATGTGATTGATTGATTGATTGATTGATCATCATCATCACGTAAAACGGTCCAGCCCACCATTAGAAGCATGTTATGGTCGGAGGCGCCATGTGAACGCAACCACCTAATGGCACGTCTGTATAACGGAAAGCTGGCTAAAATGCTAGCGCTGGATCTTCTCCCTTTTTCTTTCGTGGAAGGGGTGGATTTTCTAGAATTTGTGCCAACAGTCTGCCCTAAATGGAAGGTTCCTAGCCGGTCCTATTTTGCCAGAGTTGCTGTTCCAGCACTACATCAAGATGTGCTGGAGGTGATTGGTGCAGCTATTCAGAAGAGTGCTGTTCATACTATCCACCTGACAACAGACACGTGGACCAGTTGCCAAGCCCTTGATTACATGTGCATCAATGCACACTGGGTCTCTTTTGCAGATGTTAGAGACAAGACAAATACAGGTGTTGATCCGGACACAGTTTTTCAAGCTACTCGGAAACATGCAACATTAGCCATGTTTGCCATGGAGAAAACTCATACTGCACCTAACCTTTTGGACGAGTTTGATAGGAAGGTCTCTGAATGGCTGCATCCAAGAAATCGCAAGGTTGGTTATGTTTCCACGGATAATGGCAGTAATACAGTTAAGGCCATGCAGCAAGGTGGCTATTTCAGAGTGCCGTGTTTGGCGCACAGTATTAACAACGTTGTGCAAGATTTCTTGAAAAAAGAAAACACAGTCAGCAAGTTACTGACCACCTGCCGAAGAATCTGCACACATTTCAGCCATTCTTTTAAGGCCCGGAAGCAGCTGAGGAGCATTCAACATGAACGTAGACTGCCAGTCAAAGGACTCATCCAGGAGATGGCAACACGTTGGAACTCAACCTTTTACATGCTTAAGCGTCTGTCTGATCAGTGGGGGGTTATCAATGATTATGTCTATAAACTGGGTTCTACTATGAAAGACATGAGGCTAGAGTTGGAGGAATGGAAGCTAATTGCAAGCCTGATAGACATGCTTCGCCCTTTTGAGGTCTTCACGCGTGAAGTCAGCAGGGAGGACTGTTCTTTGGGCAAAGCTATCCCATTGTTGGTCATGCTAGAGCACCAACTGAAGGTGGTGTCTTCAACGTTCCGAGATGATGCAGAAAAGCAAGACGCATATCGATTGGCGGAGAGGTTATTAAGCCACCTAGTTGACAATGAAAGGCTTAAAAACATACATACAGAACAACATTACATTTGTGCCACTATTCTGGATCCACGGTACAAAAAGGCAGTGGCCAGCAAAGCATTCATTCCTTTTGAAGAAGCAGATGTACAAACATTGGCTAGCTCTGTCAGCCACTCGGTTCGAAAAAGAGCGGCAGAAAATTCAAGGAGCCGGCAGAAGTACAACTGAATCAGCAGGCATCTGGCGTCAAGTTCCACTTCTGAATCTGTGGACGAAAGGAGTCACTTCCCCTCACAGCCGTTAACGACACCAGCAGCAACCGTATCATCATCCTCACCTGCACCAGGCCCAGCCATAATATTGTCGGAAGCGGATTGGCTAACTCATCATGGGTTTGCTCGTTTCAGTGCTGCAAATGCCACAGATGGTACACAAAGTGGAGCAACCGTGGAGAACCTTGAGTCGATGGTGTAGGCCTATCTGGATGACCCAACAGAGGTCTTTGTTAATCAGAACCAATTGCAGTTTTGGTATAGGAAAATGCCTCTATGGCCACTGATCACCAACCTGGCTCTAAATTATTTGTCTTGCCCACTCGCAAGCGTGTCTTCTGAACGTGTTTTCAGTGCTGCTGGTGCCATTATAACTTCAAAAAGGACCCACCTCTCGCCCAAAAATGTGGAGAGGTTAACACAGATCAAGATGAATCAGCACTTCATACCACCAGATTACAAAATACGTGAATGCACGCAGGAAGAAGAGGACACCGACTTAGGTGACGGAAGTTCTTCTCTGTTAGCTGACCTACTCCCGTCTCAATTCATAGAGTTTGAGGACGAGCTCTACTTCCCTGACACCGAGGCCTGAAAATTACTTCCTTTTTTTCGTCCTTATTCATTTTTATTCCTGTGTGTCGTGCTTTGTTTTGAAACTTTTACCACAACAAAACTCTCACAACAAGTCCATCAGCAGCACTGTCTTCATCTTATTTTCCTTATTGATTTGAAGGTGCCGCAGTCTGCATTCCTGAGGTTCACAAGTTCACAACTCAATCATGCTCCTCTATCCTCCTCCTCCAGACTCCACCTATCCATTTCCCTCAAGGCAGATGGATGGATTACGAAGAATAAATAAACTTTGTTTTCATTGACGAGTCCCCTCAAGTGGGACTGAAATTACTGACTGACTACATGCTTGCTGATTGCTGACAGAGTTACTTCTGAAATTGACAAGAGAGGCTGCCCTGTGGGCCCTCACTTTCCGAAGAAGATGCGGACAAAAAGTAGAACAGGTAATGAATAATTGAGAAGATGGCATGCAGTGGACAGCAATGGCTGTCTGGCTCTGATGAAACCAATTGCTGTTTGTTTTTTGTGCTTGAAATGAATCATATGTCTTGTCTTAGTTATTATTTAATGCTTTACACAGTCATTGTAACTCATGTCTACTGCTCTGTTTTTTTTACCTTATTTAATTCAAATTGTACTTCAAATTAAGGGGACACTATGTTGCATTTTACAATATGCAAAATGTCCTTGGAGTGGACTCACTTGCCAATATACCATGATGATTGATTAAATAATATATATTTGTTATTTACTGTCACTCACTGGGATGGATGGATCATCAGGGTCAGTTTACGGAAGAACTATGGCCAATTCGTGAGTGGCAAACAGGTAAACCAGTCTACAACAACTACTACAGAAGAACTCCATGTCTGTCTATTTGTGGTATGTAGTGGTCGAGGGTGAGGCAGTGTACTGTTGTTGTTATGCCAGGCAAAGTCCACTCCAGACAGCAGTTCATGTAAAATTGGGGCTATGTGGCTTGCTGCATACAATTAGATATGCTTTGTCTGTCTGACAAAGAGCCTAGGTATGCTACATCAGGATGCTTCACTCAGTGGTGCCTGCCTTGACCGTCTGCATGGCACTGCCTCATGCTTGGGCCAAACATCCATTATGTTTGCGAAATTTGCTGTTTTCGGTTGTTCGTAAATCTCGCGAACTTACAGAAAAATCACAAATTCTTGAGCGGAACAGATTTTTGGCCCATGCTTGCGGCAGGGCCATGCAGACGGTCAAGGCAGGCACCAGTGAGTGACGCACCCTGATGTAGCATACCTAGACTCTTTGTCACAAACACACAGCATATCTAGGGTTTAGAGTTTAGGGGTCAGTGCGATTTACCAGGGTTTTTGGGTTTAAGTTGGTAGGGTTCCCGCTGAGTCTAGGGCTCAGGGCCCGATGCAGGCTCATTCATAATGATGTTGGCAAGATTTTAGGGGGGTTTGGCGTTCTTTGGTCCAGAATTGGCAGAATTTTGGCCATTTTCGGTGTTTTGCGGGCGCGTGTGTTTGGGTGAAAACTAAGTGAAAACTAGTCGTAGACCTTCTTCTTCTTCATCTTCAAAGAGCGCAGTGGTTCAATTTTGTTCTGCCTTGCTGAGATTCTTGGGAATCGCTGGGTCAAGTGTCCAGGTAAGTTTCAAGAGGATCGAAGTAGTGGAAGTGCTGAAATCAGCAATTTTTTGTGAACAGCGCAATTTGCCATGTTTTGAATATACCAGTATTACATGTTTTTGGGGGGCTGTTTGGGGGTGTTCTAGATTTGTGGGGGTGGGTCGGGGGTCTTGGAGCACTGCTGGGAAGGTCTAATTTTCATTGCAAGTGGTTTGACGAAAATCCATGGTGGAAAAGGGGGGTTTGGGCCTAGTTGCAGACAGCGTTTTGGCACAATTTAAACTGAGGCCTAGCAGTACTGTGTGTTTTTGGGGGGCTGTTTGGGGGGTTCTAGGTTTTTGGGGGTGGGTTTGGGGGTCTGGGAGCACTGATGGGATAGTCTAATTTTGATCGCAAGTGGTTTGAAGAAAATCCATGGTGGGAAAGGGGAGTTAGGGCCTACCTGCTGAGTGCGTTTGGAGTGATTTTGACTGGTAGGCCGGAAATTTTCTGTCTCACATTTTCCATTTTTGCTTTTGGCCTGTTTGGGGGTGTTCTACTTTTTTGCGGGAGGGTTGAGGAGTCTGGGGGCATTGCTGGGAAGGTCTAATATCGGATGCTGGTGTTTTGGATCAAATCCATGGTGAAAAAGTTTTTCTGTTTTTGCTCACTTGCTTGTTTTTGGGGGGCTGTTTGGGGGGCGTTCTAGGTTTTTGGGGGTGGGTTTGGGGGTCTGGGAGCACTGCTGGGATAGTCTAATTTTGATTGCAAGTGGTTTGAAGAAAATCCATGGTGGGAAAGGGGGGTTTGGGCATACTTGCAGAGTGGGTTTTGGCACAATTTGAAGTTAGGGTTCAACCTGGTAGCAGTATCGCATGTTTTTAGGGGGCTACTTGGGGGTGTTCTAGATTTCTGCGAATGGGTTCAGGGGTCTGGGACCACTACTGGTAATGTCTAATTTTGAAGGCAAGTGTTTTGAAGAAAATCCATGCTGGAAAAGGGGGGTTTGGGCCTAGTTGCAGAGTGCGTTTTGGCACGATTTGGAGTTAGGGTTAACACTTTCGCATTTTTTCTGGGGGCTACTTGGGGGTGTTCTACATTTTTACGACTGGGTTCAGTGGTCTGGGAGCACTCCTGGGAATGTGTAATTGTGATTGCAAGTAGTTTGAAGAAAATCTGAGGTGATTTTTGTTTTCTTTTTTCCAAAATTGCATTTCTGCGGAGGGCTACTTGGGGGGGGAGGGGGGTTCTAGATTTTTGCGACTGGGTTTAGGGGTCTGGGAGCACTCCTGGGAATGTCTAATAATCATTGCAAGTGTTTTGAAGCAAATCCATGGTGGAAAAGGGGTCTTTTGGGCCTAATTTCAAAGTCCACTTTCTGCTTGATTTTCAACTAGGCCTCATCCCCGTGGCAGTATTGCATGTTTTTGGGGGGCTACTTGGGGGGTTCTACAGTTTTGAGCCTGGGTTACGGGGTCTAGGGGCACTCCTGGGGTAGTCTAATTTTAATTGCAAGCGTTTTGAAGGAAATCCACGGTGGAAAAGGGGGGTTTGGGCCTACTTGCAGAGTGCGTTTTGGCACGTTTTGAACTTAGGCCTGTAGCACTATCGCATGATTTTAGGGGGCTAATTAGGGGGGTTCTACATGTTTACAACTGGGTTCAGGGGTGTGGGAGCACTCCTGGGAATGTCTAATATTGAATGCAAGTGTTTTGAAGACAAACCATGGTGGAAAAGGGGGGTTTGGGCCTAGTTGCAGAGTGCTTTTTGGCACGATTTGAAGTTAGGGTTCAACCTGGTAGCAGTATCTCATGTTTTTAGGGGGCTACTTGGAGGTGTTCTACAGTTTGCCAACTGGGTTCAGGTGTCTGGGAGCACTCCTGGGAATGTCTAATTTTGTTTGCAATGTTTTCAAAGAAAATCCATGGTTACTATTACTAACCTTGTAATGGAGAACCAGGTTACGCACTTTTGAAGTGATGATTGTATATATTAATAATGTCAGCTCTGAAAACTGAAAGTGTTATTATTGCACTACACGGCGTACCTTAGATTTTTTTAACTGGTTCACTTCCTGGTTTTTTCCATCAAAAATTACAGGACAGGTTTTAACATGTGCCATGGAACAAACGATGAACTCAGACGCAATCCACAATTACTCATCAGGCAGCCAGTGGACAGTGTGTCTGGTCACCAATATTGATTGACGGAGCGTAAGATGGAATGGAGGAGTATATCGCGAATAAGAGGAATGGCGGGAAGCATGCAACTTCACCAATTCAACAGGACAACTACAACATACAGTTACAGTATTCTCTCTTAACTTCTCCTTATCTTTTAAATGTTATTGTTGTAAACTTGAACTTCTACGAATGTGACTAGGTGCGTTTCTTTGTTCTCTGCTTCAAAGTCATCTCTCCAGCTATTTCATACGTTTCTTTGCTATTTTTATAACTAACTTAATGTACTAATAATAAGTGTTTATTCTCTATGAGGGCAGAAAGGCAAGTGAAATTGCGTAATTAATGCAGCCCTGTACTAGTGTCAATGTCAAATTGTTTCCTCATACTTACTAATAAGATGTAGTAAGTACAACTTTTCAGTAACCTAACCATCCGTTTAGCAAACAACTTCATGCATGCAGTAGTGCACTGTCGTGTATTTCTATAGGTTCTGAATCGATCCCCCTATTCCTGACCCTATTCTGGTTAAACTACCTAGCTAGTTAACTAACAGTCAGCCCATGAGGCAAGAAATTCCCCATGATGCAGATACCGTTATCTGACGCAGTCACACTACGGCACAGGAACGTGTTATCTGATTAGGTCATAACGCTTGAGATCTAATTAGACAAGCGATATTCCTCCAGCCCCTGATAAGGCATACGACGTTCTCATAACAAATCAAACCTATGACAACCTGGATAATCCGTGCGGCCATTGTTTTGATTTCACAGAGAACTTTAGTAAAGAATGTGCTAACGAGCAAGTCGTATGACATCTTTATTGACGTACCTATGTCCATCCTTACGTCAATCCCGGCACCTTTAAGGTATAAATATTGCCGATCTTGCCCTATGCAAAACACACGCGTGGTGACAAGACGGAGCAGCCACACTTGCCGAAGCCGAGAGCAGAAGCAGACCCCGCAGGCAGCAGCCCCGCCTTCCTGACGCGCTGAGAGACGCGCTGCTATCTCAAGCCGAGAGACCCAGCACCGGCGCTTCCGGGTAGCCCTCGCAGGCAGCCTGGAATATCGAGAGCAGAGAAAGAGATACCATTCCTCATTCATCCTAAATTCCAGGTACAGAACTGAATAACCCCTCCTAGAGAATTCTTTAGTTATTCACTTGGCAAAAACAAACTTAACTTAAACTGTAACTTTCTATTCCCGCCCACGCATTAGACTTAGGTCAGGTACACGGGGTAGGCGTATTTAGAAACACCAGTTGAGTACGTTTAGTCAAATGTATATGTGTATGTAAATATATTTTAATCATTTTAAACATCATATGGCTCAGAAACCATATCAATGTTTTTACAGTATTATTTTATACTATTGCTTTTAATGTATGCACTTTACTTAACTATAAGTATCGCAATAATATCGATCCATTTCTCTTGTACGAGAAAAGAGACTGATCAATAAATAACACCTTTTATTGAACACGCCCGTCTCTTCCTTTTCTCTACATTCTGATGAGACTAAGAATGCACGTACTGACTGAGTAAAATAATTGCCTTGTGCTCACACGACTCTGGAGATTGACTCTTGATTAGGGGAGAGCAAAGTTGTCATGTTCTATGGTTGTCAGAAACTAAATCCCTTCTTGTCTAATCAGGGAAGTTAATCCTTCCTTGAACATTCGAGAAAGTTTCTAGCGAACTCTGAGCTTAGCTGGCAAACCCAAAAATTAAGTCTAGTATCGACAGTAGTAGACCTAGTTAACGTCTGGCCTAGGCCTTTACTGCTGTAGGTACTATTCCAATGCGCAGAGCCTATTGGGAAAATAGGAACTACACTACATGGCGCCCAACGCGTTTGGAAAGGGCGATAAAACTAACGTAAGACATTTAGAGTAACTCAGTCGTGCTTTCTCACTCAGACCCCTTTTTCCAAAATACTCCAAAGACGTCTGGAGTGGGTGAAAGGTTATTATATCCTCCAAAACCTCGCAGGAGGGAACTCCTATGTATGGTTCTTGGTCTAGTCAACGTTGAAGGATAAAACAGTTCCAGAATATTGTGCATCTAATCTCTGTTTCCATAAAGAAACCTGATCTGCAAATAAAAATAATACCATCCTGTCAGTAAAATGGGAGACAGTGATGGAGAAAGAGAGGCAATTAGATTAGCTACTGAAATAGCAGATGCTGACGCTACCATGCAAACAGCAGACCCGGATATAATACTCATCCAGGTCGCCAAAAGGAGATCTATAACCTTAAAACTTATAGAAAATGGACTGACACCTAGAGGTGGCACAGTCATATTCGTAATTGAGGCACACGAATATCGGCAGACAGAGGTATACTATACATGGATACATTTTCCAGCAGCAAATGCTGTAACAAAGTACTTCCACTATTACAAAGTAGAGGAACCTCCTGAAACGTACACTCCTTTCGAGGAGGTGGAAGTACCACTCAAATTCCAAGAGCATTTGCTCTTATTTGATGGCGCCCTAAAACATAATAATCACATTACAAGGCTCGGTCCTTTAGGAAGACCAGGAGCAACGTGGCCGGTCTTAGCCGGATACACACCACATCCAGACATCGACGAGATGACTGCACCAGAGCTATTAATACAGCTAAAACAACTACTAAAAATTCACAGACAATTAGTTCAGTATGTAATGCGGACTTCTACAATTCAGCCAGCGATTAAACTACCACAGCTGACCTCTCACCAGGGGAACACAAATAAAATTACACCACAGAACATCCAATCCTGCCTAGGTAAGGTTCCAGCTAAAAGGGAACAGATACCATTCTGGTTGGCACAGAAAATCACCCAAATAGAGGCGGTGTTTCCTGACACCACCCCGCTAGAAAAACACAGGATTCTGACTATATGTCTCCCAATGGGAATCGCACCACACATTGAGGACTGTGACACTTGGGGTACAGTCTTTGCTTCCATCTACACAAAAACGCACGGTGTTCCATCCATTTCGGTAATACCAGATGTGCTAAAACAAATTCAAGATGAATATGGTCCAGAACCTGCTTTAACTCTTGGTATGAAATTACTGAAAGACTTCAAGCAGGTCTCGGCTATATTACTAGCCAACATAAAGGGTGAAGCAGCAAACGTGGCGATCCGCCAGAGGTTAAAAGAGACAGATATAGCAGACCAACCAGCTGAAATTGCCAGAATCATAGAAAAATCCTATGAAGAACTAGGCAGAGATAGTCTAGGTGGAATACCAGTAAAACCGCAACTGACTACAAGTCCAGAAAAAATGTTTTTTAATAATAATAATAATTCACCAAAAAAGAACTGGGATGGGAACAAACAATCCAATCCTAAAGAAAAGAAATTCCAGTCCAGAGGAAGGTCTCCTAGGCGAAGAGAGAAATCTCCAAACCCGAGACAAAGGTCACCTCAGAGTGAACCCTCTGGGAATAGATATAACCTTAGAAATAGGGATAATATTAAAAAACCTGATAGATATCAAGACATTGATACACGTCCCTCTCAATCTTTTCAGAATTCCTCGCAGAAATCGGAAAGAAGAGGACGATCAGAAGAGCACGCCAAGTCCAAAGACAAGGAACCTGCTCAACTGAAAAAGAAATCACAATTTCCAAAAAAGAAGGTAGCCAGTATCAAGGTAGTTAACAATGCCGAGAATACTGAGGACACAATTGAAAAACGGAGAGTGGGCTCAGACAATGCTAGACAGCGCAGCAGAGGTGAGCATAGCTCGCAAAGTCCTTATGAATCATCTGGAGACAGTGGACACGAATGAATACCTTCAAGTGGAAACTGCAGATACCAGAGTTAGCAAGCCCCACAAAATATACGAGATAACATTACGTATAGAGGGAGATAAGACTAGGAAAATAAGGGGACTATTTTGGGATAACCTATCCAAGGGCTATGACATCCTTCTAGCTGAAAAAGACTGGCCACCGGAGTTTGTCAGGGAGTGCCCTCATGGCGAAGAAGTAATTATGCCTGCCTTCTCGAATCAAATACCGATTCATAAAAAATACACACTTGCTAGAAAGTGGGCAGTGGCCTTAGCACCTGCTTTATATAAAAATCACGTAGGATGGGATGAGGATTCTCCTCCTCACAAAGTCCAGTTAAAATCACAACCAACTGCACAAAGGCAGTACCCAATTAAGCAAGAAGCTAAAAAACAAGTAAATGAAATACTAGATCAGCTAGAATACCAAGGGGTGATTGAAACTTGCACCTCACAAATGAACAATCCTTTGTTTCCGGTCTCCAAACCAGACAATTCGTACCGTCTAGTTTTGGATTACCGACACCTTAACACATGTTGCAAAACTTTTGCAGTGCAAAACTCACACAGTGCTGCACTAATGAATAACATAGTGCGCAAAAAATACAAAACAACCTTGGACATCTCCAACGGATTCTTTTGTCAAAACATAGCACCAGAGAGCAGATATTTAACTGCATTCTCAGTAAATGGCACTCAAAAACAATTCTGTCGGTTAGCCCAGGGGTACAAGAATAGCCCGGGGGTATTCTCAGCGAGAGTAACAGAATTACTACAACAATATGATGATGAAGCATTATCTTATGTCGATGACATTTACTTAACAGATGATGACTTGGAGACTCACTTGAAAAGAGTGAACACCATAATACTTGGTTTCGCTGCAGAGGGTTACAAATTCAACTTCAAAAAATCCAGAATTGCCCATCTGAAAATCCAGTACGGAGGATATGAATTATCAAGTATTGCCTGGTTGACAGTCTTTTAAGAACTAGAAGAATTGAAAAATCTAAAATATGAAAAAACGTATCCTCTGCCAATCGACATTCTGCCTCTAAGACATTACGCCTGTGTAATCTATACAGACGGACATGCTCAACCCTCCGTTTGGGGAGAACATGCATACAATCCCACATGTGAGATTACAAAAGAAGTGTGGCACGGAGGTAAACTAAGACCTCTATTAACAAAATCACACTCAGTAGAAACTAATTCAGAACTGCAAACTGAAATATTAGCTTTGAAAATGGCGCTAGATAATGCGGATCGCGAATTCCCGACGCTTATAGTGTCAGATTCATATTTCTGCGTCAAAGCATATAACAAGGATTTGCAGACATGGATTCAGAACGGTTACAAAGATGACACAGATGCCCCAATAAAGCAGAGACTTCTCTGGGAACAAATAGCTCTTTTGAAGAAAGAACTACCAAAGACTCACGTGACTCACTCACTGAGTCATCAGCGTGATGGCGTTCACGTTGTGGGGAATTCATTGGCTGAGACAGCCGCAGCGGCAGCCACTAAATCGGCTCCCGTAGATCGAAAAAAGCGTACATTAAAATACATTGACGGCGAAACATTGCTGGCGGTGAAAACGTCATCAAAAGGCGACTGCTCAGCGTTACCGATCAACTATCCACTCAATTATACATACATAATCGATGCAAACTCCGTCCCTTTTGCTCGAATCCCTGGAGTGGGGGATAGAGTGATTCCAAACATGGACAGGAGAAACTTGTTAATCGCAGACGCACACATGGGCGAGGGTCACAGACACCTTAAATTAAAAGATTCTCTGGAAGAATTACAATCACGGTACTGGTGGCCAGGCATGAGCCTGCACTACACCATGTTTGTAAAAAACTGCCCAAACTGCAACAGAGATCGCAGTGGGGAGAGAAGCAGTTTAATACCTCGTCGTATCAAGGCAGATAACATCTCCACTAAAAAGAATGGCTTGCGATTAACATATACAGGCTAGTTCCCACTTATAATGTAGATCCACAGCACTCAGCTGACGTCCGGACTGTTATACAAGATTTGCGAGTCTAAATGGCATATACGCTAAGAGCATGCTACGTTCGACCATTTTTTTTCTTTTTCTCAGGCAATCCAGCCTGGGGGGGGAAAGAATGGCCAAATGAGCACAGCCCAGCGGGAATCTTCTCACTTCCTTCCTGAGGGTATGGGATGGTGTAAAGAAAAAACCAAGACAGAAAGCAATCTATAATAGAAAGGATACTAGGTTCGGGAGCTTGGTGGGCCAAACATCTAATAAGTGTCCAACGTAGTCTAAATAAACTTGCCAAGAAATTCTCTGAAGGGATTCAGTCCGTACGAATTATTATTCGGAACTAGGATGTTGATCTCTGACCTTGATAGTCAGACTTCAGTGGTAATAGAAAAAACCTTTGATGTCAAAGACCGTTTGGCTATTTTGCAGGACTTAAACAAAACAAGAAAAGACCTGAGCAACATACAGTTGAAACAACAGCCAACAACCACTGAAGAATCACCACCTGTCCCAGCAAGACCTGTCTGGATTCCAAAAGTCGGGGATCTAGTCAGGGAAAAGATCGCGGTAAAGAAGGAATTTGGGCCTTCTTACAGAAAAGCAGTTCCTGTCTTGTCTGTCAACGGGACAAGATCAGTTGTACTACCGCCACTTGCTGGAAAAAAGGAGAACCGAGTTGTATCCATCGACCTGGTAAAACCACAACATGTGGCCGATAACAAACAGTAGGCCAAGTGGACTCCCAATAAGTAGCAGAACACCAAGGTTTGCTACCAGTACAGAGGTCCTATCAAAGAGGCTCATCACATTCGAAACACCTACAGAAGAACAACAAGGACTATGCAACAATGCAATAGAACTTAGACCTCTGAAAACCCAAATAAAGACATTTAGTAGAGACACACCAATCTATACAGAAGTACCAAGTGAAAATGCAAGAAACAAAAATCCTGAACCAATTGGAACAATTGACAGAACTGCATCCGGTTACTTCATCAACTTCGATGATTCCTCTGACGGT